>NC_137147.1:20334335-23102668 GCF_951394435.1 Stenella coeruleoalba
CCCCTACAAACAAGAAACAGGGGACAGAATGGCTTCCATGCTGAGGAGCCCCACAGGGTCCTGCTTGGTTTGTTTCTGTATGCCCAAATCCTACCTAAAAGTTTGGCAAACTTAGATTCTCAATAAATATTTGTGGAGTAAGTGAATGAATGTAATGGCATATTAATAAGCAATTTCTTCATATCTTGGTATTTAGGTTGTTGTTACCTCTACCTCTACTTCCTTCACAATTGAAACTAAGATCAAGTTGACAACAGTTAAAAACAAAAAGAGTACCAATTTTTTAAAACAGCCTATTCATAGCTAGAAAAGTAATGTTTCTTCTCAGCTCTGTGACTTGCCTCATTCAGAGAGAGGTACTCTTTCATGAACTCAGGATGGGAGTCTCCTACTACATTTTTTCTGAAAGTTTATCCCAGGTACTTGTTTTTTTTTCCCACAAGTTTTAAAAGAATTTACCATCAAGAAGCCTTAACAAGGTTTCTCCAAAGGAATATGTAAAATTAAACTGGACTTAAAAGGACTTTAAAATTTCATCAAAGCTAAATAAATAAAGCAGATTATTTCTACCAAGTAAAAACATCCAATGACAAAACTTATTGTAGTTCATCTTATTCATGGTTTCCTGAGCAAGAAACTTAGGTTTAATTTTAACTATAACCAATTAAGGTTTTACTTCATTTTTCAACCAAATAATCTTTCAAAATACAGTTGACCCCGGAACAACACAGGGTTCATGAGCATTGACCCCTGCACAGTTGAAAATCCACGTATAACTTTCAGTCGGCCATCCATATCATGGTTCCACATCTGTGGATTCAACCAACCATGACTCATGTAGTACTGTAGGATGGACTTATTGAAAAAATAAGTGTGTAGAAATAGACCCATGCAGTTCAAACCCATGTTGTTCAAGGGTCAAATGTACAGGCATATCTTGGAAATACTGCAGATTCAGTTCCAGACCACCACAATAAAGCAAATTTCTCAATAAAACGAGTCACATGAATTTTTTGGTTTCCCTGTGCATACCACTATAGCATATTAAATGTGCAACAGCATTATGGTTAAAAAACAATGTACATACTTTAATTATAAAAACGACTTTATCGCTAAAAAATGCTAACCATCATCTGACCTTGGTAGAGGCTCTTGCCTCATTGTGGATGACTGCCGACTGATCAGGGTGGTGGTTGCTGAAGGTTCGGGTGGCCGTGGCGATTTCTTAAAACTAAGACAGCAGTGAAGTTTTCCATGTTGATTGATTTTTCCTTTCAAAACTGATTTCTCTGTAGCATACAGTGATGTTAGTATTTTACCCACAATATAACGTCTTTCAAAATTGGAGTCCTCTCAAGTCCTGCCACTGCTTTATCAACTAGGTTTATGTAATATTCTAAATTCTTTGTTGTCATTTCAACTAGCTTCACAGCATCTTCACCAGGAGTAGAGTCCATCTCAAGAGAACACTTTTTTTTTTGCTCATCCATTAAAAAGTAACTCATCCATTCAAGTTTCGTCATGAGATTGCAGCAATTCAGTCACATCCTCAAGTTCCATCTCTAATTCTAGTTCTCTTGCTATCTCCACCACATCTGCAGTTACTTCCTCCACTGACCTCTTGAACCCCTCAAAAGTCATCCATGACATTTGGAATCAACTTTTTCCAAACTCCTCTTAATATTGATATTTTGACTTCTTCCCATGAATTGTGAATGTTCTTAATAGCATCTAGAATGGTGAATCCTTTCCAGAGGTTTTCAATTAGCTTTTCCCGGATCCATTGGAGGGATCTATCTATGGAAGCTATAGCCTTACAAAATGTATTTCTTAAATAATAAGACTTGAAAGTCAAAATTACTCCTTGATCCATGGGCCACAAAATGGTGTTGTGTTAGCAGGCATGAAAACAACATTCATCTCATTGTACAACTTCATCACAGCTCTTGGGTAATCAGGTGCATTGACAATGAGCAGTAGTATTTTGAAAGGAATCTTTTCTTCTGAGTAGCTGGTGTCAACCTTGGTCTTAAAATAGTCAGTAAACCATGTTGTAAATAGATGTACTGTCATTCAGGCTTTGTTGTTCAATTTATACAGAACAGGCAGAATAGACTGAACATAATTCTTAAGGGCCCTAGGATTTTCAGAATGGTAAGTGAGCATTGGCTTCAACGTCACCAGCTGCATTACCCCCTAACAAGAGAGTCAGTCTGTCCTTTCAAGCTTTGAAGGCAAGCATTGATTTCTCCTCTCTAGCTCTGGACGTCCTAGATGGCATCTTCTTCCAATAGGAGGCTGTTTCATCTACCTTGGAAACCTGTTGTTTAGTGTAGCCACCTTCGTTAATTACCTTAGCTAGATCTTCTGGATAACTTGCTGTATCTTCTATAGCAGCACTTGCTGCTTCATCTTGTACTTTTATGATATGGAGACAGCTTATTTCCTTAAACGTCATGAACAAACCTCTACAAGGTTCAAATGTATCTTCTGCAGCTTCCTCACCTCTCTCAGCCTTCACAGAATTGAAGACAGTTAGGGCCTCGCTCTGGATTAAGCTTTGGCTTAACGGAATGTTGTGGCTGGTTTGATCTTCCATCAAGACCACTAAAGCTTACTTCACATCAGCAATAAGGTTGTTTTGTTTTCTTATCATTTGTGTGTTCACTGGAGCAGCACTTTTAGTTTCATTTAAGAACTTCTCCTTTGCATTCACAACTTGGCTGTTTGGCACAAGAGGCCTAGATTTTGGCTTTCAACCTGCCTTCCTCACTAAGCTTAATTATTCTAGCTTTTGATTTAAAGTAAGAGACAAGAGACTCTTCCTTTCACTTGAACACTTACGGGCCATTACTAGCTGGCCTAATATCAATGTTGTTGTGTCTCAGGGAATAGGGAGGCCCAAGGAGAGGGAGAGAGATGGCAGAATGGCCGAGTGATGGAGCAGTCAGGACACACACGCTTATCTATTAAGTTCTCTATCTTATATGGGTATGGTTCATGGCACCCCAAAACAATCACAATAATAACATCAGAGATCACTGATCACAGTTCACCATAACAAATAATAAGTTTGAAATATTATGAGTATTATAAAAATGTGACACAGATATGAAGTGAACAAACGCTGTTTAAAAAATAGAGTTGCCCCACACAGGGTTGACACTCAGTTTGTAAAAACCACAATATTTGTAAAGCACAATATAGAAAAGCATAATAAAACAAGATGTGCCTGTAGTACTAAAATGCTTAGATAATTAAAATGATTGCTTTTTGAGGTACAAAGATTTTGTGAAAGTGAATTTTATGATCTTTTATAGAGATTTACATTCTCTATTCCAGGATTTTTTTTTTCTCATACCAGGTAACTTAGTGTGTCCCTCAGCTTTTTAAGATCATTTTAGCAGTGTATTTGTTCCATCATATTTATGAGCCAGAAATAGAAAATGATCAAAGTTTCATTCCTTCTCTATTCACAATTATTTTAATCATCTGCATTTAAATTTTAATTTTTCATAATATTAAGTTTTGTTTTAGTCCTTTTAGAAGTGGATAGTGCAAGGGCATTCTTTAGAATTGTATAAACAGTTGTATCCATCCAAATAGAAGAGGAAAATTATTTTGCTTCATGTAACTTCCTAGATAATTTCAAAAGTGAATATTGTTTTCTTTACTTATTGAGGTAGCTTTAAGAGTCTTTATGAAGAATTTTTTTTTTTCCCAGTAGTGGTTGCTTTTAGATAGTGGGATGAGAAATCCCAGATGCCATTAAAAAAAAAAAAGTGAGTAGGTGCTACTTTATTTAGATAGACACATAGCCTGGGCAGCTAATGGGCTTAGGTAGATCATTGCTAATTAATTAAATATGTGGCCTAGTTATAGAAAAGCATCAGACCAACACAGATCCTGAGCTAACTTGCTTTTAGTTCTGTGTTTATCAACTAAGCCCAGAGTTGGAAACAAGAGTGTTATTTAAGCCTCACTCTGAGCCCCAACAGTTGAACACATTCCCTAAGAGGTGTATGGATCTGTAAATGGAAGAGCAGCTCAGCAGATGCTGGGATAGGGAAAGGAGGTATGGTAGAACAAACCAGAGACCCAGAAGAAGAAAGTCTCAGGATCTTGACAAAGTAGGCAAATATTCTGACTCAAGTTCATGTAAAGTGTGGCGACAACATTTGCCCAGCAGAGTCACTGTGAGAATTAAATAACATGCAAGAAAGCTTCTGACACATAGTTAAAGATCGGTAAAGGGTAGTTCCCTCCCCTTTCCTTTGCACAAGATCTAATTTAGAAAACAAACAGCAGCTAAGGGATAAAAGAGTCACTCTCAACTCCAGGACCATCATAGGGAAGTGCTTCCTCACAGGCCAGCTTTATGGACAGCCATGCTTGATTTCATGCTCTACTATTGCGATTTTGAAATCTTTAGTAGTTTTGAACAGGAACCCCTCCTTTTCATCTTTTTTTCTTTTTTTAATGTTTTTTTATTGTGGTAAAAGTCACATAATATACTATTTTAACCATATTTAACTGTACAGTTCAGTGGCATTCAGTACATTCACATTATCATGCAACTCTCACCGTCATCCATCCCCTGAATTTTTCACCTTCCTAAACTGAAACTGTCTCCATTAAACACTAACTCCCCGTTCTCCCTCCCCAACCACCCCCAGCATCTACCAATGTACTGACTCCATGAATTTGACTATTCTAAGTGTCTCATATAAGTAGAATCAAACAGTATTTGTCTGCACCTAATGTATATAGGAATGCATTTTTAAGGTTAACTTATGTCCTGCAAAAAAATTGTTACTTCTTTTTTTTCTCCCTGTGCTATACAGTAGGCCCTCACCAGCCATCTACTTCATACAGAGTAGTATACATACGTCAATCCCAATTTCCCAATCCATCCCCTCCACCCCTTCAGCCTTGGTGTCCGTACGTTTGTTCTGTGTCTGTGTCTCTATTTCTGCATTGCAAATAGGTTCATCTGTACCATTTTTCTAAATTCCACATATATGTGTTAATAACAATATTTTTGTTTTTCTCTTTCTGACTTACTTCACTCTGTATGACAGTCTCTAAGTCCATCCACATCTCTGCAAATGGCACAATTTCATTCCTTTTTATGGCTGAGTAATATTCCATTATATATATCTACCACATCTTTATCCATTCTTCTGTTAATGGACATTTAGGTTGCTTCCACATCCTGGCTACTATATATAGTGCTTCTGTGAACATTGGGGTGCATGTATCTTTTCAAAATACGATTTTCTCCAGATATATGCCCAGGAGTGGGATTGTTAGATCATATGGTAGCTCTATTTTTAGTTTTTTTAAGGAACCTCCATACAGTTCTCCATAGTGGCTATACTAATTTACATTCCCACCAACAGTCTTTAATCCATTTTGAGTTTATTCTTGTGTATGTGTTAGGGAGTGTTCTAATTTCATTCTTTTACATGTAGCTATCTAGTATTCCCAGCACCACTTACTGAAGAGACTGTCTTTTCTCCACTGTATATTCTTGCCTCCTTTGTCATAGATTAGGTGACCATAGGTGTGTGCGTTTATCACTGGGCTTTCTATCCTATTCCGTTGACATATATTTCTGTTTTTGTGTCAGTGTCATATTGTCTTTATTACTGTAGCTTTGTAGTATAGTCTGAAGTCAGGGAGCCTGATTCCTCCAGCTCCATTTTTCTTTCTCAAGATTGCTTTGGCTATTCGGGGTCTTTTGTGTTTCCATACAAATTGTAAAGTTTTTTGTTCTAATTCTGGGAAAAATGCCATTGGTAATTTGATAGGGATTGCATTGAATCTGTAGATTGCTTTGAGTAGTATAGTCATTTTCCCAATATTGATTCTTCCAATCCAAGAACATGGTATATCTTGCCATCTGTTTGTGTTGTGTTTGATAGCCTTCATCAGTACCTTATAGTTTTCTGAGTACAGGTCTTTTGCCTCCTTAGGTAGTTTTATTCCTAGGTATTTTATTCTTTTTGTTGCAATGGTAAATGGGATTGTTTCCTTAATTTCTCTTTCTGATTTTTCATTGCTAGTGTATAGGAATGCAAGAAATTTCTGTGCATTAATTCTGTACCCTGCAACCTTACCAAATTCATTGATTACTGCCAGTAGTTTTCTGGTGGCACCTTTAGGATTTTCTATGTATAGTATCATGTCATCTGCAAACAGTGACAATTTTACTTCTTTTCCAATTTGGATTCCTTTTATTTCTTTTTCTTCTCTCATTGCCATGGCTAGGACTTCCAAAACTATGTTGAATAAAAGTGGGGAGAGTGGTTATCCTTGTCTTATTCCTGGTCTTAGAGGAAATGCTTCCAGGTTTTCACTGTTGAGAATGATGTTTTGCTGTGGGTTGACATATGTGGGCCTCTATGCCCACTTTCTGGAGAGTTTTTATCATAAATGGGTGTTGAATTTTTGTCAAAAGCTTTTTCTGCATCTGTTGAGATGATCATATATTTTCTTCCTTTTCATCTTTCACAGGATACCACATGTTATGTAGCTGGTCCTACTTCCCCAGAGCTGGGATATTTGCGGCTTATGCTTCCTGTCCTGGTCATGCAGGTAAGGACCCAGGCCAAACACTGCTCTAAAGATAACCTCAAACTACAAACTCTAAAATAGAGGAGGAGCATGAACTTGAATTCCCAGTCATTTCCTCTCCTTCCACTGCTATTATTGCTCCTCTGCTTTCTATTGGTCTCAATTTAAGATTAGGGGGAAAATTGAATTTAAATTTATATATCAACTGAAAAGGCTCACCATCTGGCTTAAAACTTTAAGGAGGCAATAAGGCAGTAAATGAAGAGTTAATTCATTCCAGAAACACTTTTAAATCTTTAGAACACTGATTAATAGTTATAATTAATTTCTTAATCTTGATCTAAAGGGTTGACAGAGGTTAGAGACAAATGACTTTTAGTAGAACCCTGGTGTTCCATGAGCCAAAAAATATAGTGAACAAATAAGTGAACAAATTCTTAGATGCATAATATTTACAGCTTAATATCAGTTGGTTGGAACCTGGCTATCTCACCTCACTTATTCAAAATTCCTTCAGAGATCTCCTCATTTACTCTCATCTATAATATGTCTGCCATGATTTTAAGAATTTTATAGATATTATTCCTAATCCACACACCAAATGTTTGTGGCAGGTATTATTGTCTCCATCTTACAGAAAAGTAAAACCTGAGATTCCAAAAAAGTTAAGTTTATCCAAGATTACATGGCTACTAGATATAGAATAAAGGTGTTCTCATAGTACTGGCTATGTCCAAAGAAGGTGTTCTTTTAACCAAGACCCCTAATTTTCATAATGGTGATCTGAGTCATTAAAGGGATATAAGTATATGATGATTATATTCCATTTAAGGAGATAACACATTTTAGAAAGATAATATTACAAACAGAGTACCAGTATTTCTTAATGATACTTGGGATTTTAAACTCCAGCCATTTTTAAAAATCAAATAGAATTCACTTCCAGCGAGTCTCAGATAACTTAAAAACTAATTTATCATCTTTCCTGACAGTGCTATTGCAGAAATAAGTCAACCAAGTTAAGGTGGAAGTATGTAGATAATATAACAGAACTGAAAATCATCATCAATAATAACCTAATATTTCTTTCATAGGAAAATTCCTAATTGTTATTAATGATAAACGTGAAACATGGACAGAGATTTATGCATAGGCATTTATTTCAACGTAGTAATTTAGAATACCAAAATTTTGAAGAAAACTAAAGAGGGGGGCTTCCCTAGTGGCGCAGTGGTTGAGAGTCCGCCTACTGATGCAGGGGACATGGGTTCGTGCCCCGGTCCGGGAAGATCCTACATGCCGCAGAGAGGCTGGGCCCGTGAGCCATGGCCGCTGAGCCCGCGTGTCCGGAGCCTGTGCTCCGCAACGGGAGAGGCCACAACAGTTAGAGGCCCGCATACCGCAAAAAAAAGAAATAAAAACTAAAGAGGGGATTGGTAAAATAAATCAAATCATGGCAGATGTAAGATATTATGCTCCCATTTAGAAATAGTAATGGAAAATGTTTAACATGATAGAAAATTAAATATTAAGGCCCCAAAGGGTATATGCATGCAGTAGGCTTGTCCTTAGTGCTGTTTGCCAGGTATTAACAGTTGGCTCCCTTTCTGGGAAAATTATGGAATTGATATCTCTGGCTGTCTTGTGGTTGGGTGGAGCCATGCAAGTAGTTCTAGCACTTGTTTTGATTGATTGGCAATTAACTCTTATTTTCACCTATTATGGAAATTGTCAAATTTGAAATGATAGTTGCACAATCAGCACAGGTCCCAGAATAATTTTTATTAGTAAAGTCTTATTAAGCACCTTCAAATTTAAGAGGCTATCTTTAATGAGGAACACATAAAACTCTATTAAAAAAGAAAACCACATTAAACACTTGCTATGCATGAGGCATTATTCTAAGCATTAGGTATCTAACAGTAAACAAATAGATTCCCAGGAAGCTTACATTCTAGTTGAGGAAATTAAACAGTAAATACACAAAACAAATAAGTGTGTATCCAATGATTATAAAAGTGAGAGATGATATTTTTCTACTGAAACAGATATTAGATTGATTGTAATAGATTTTCACGTTACTTCTAAATAAAAGCTTTCACTTGAATATGGATCTGGGATGGCATACAGTATAATACAACAGAGCCCATAATTGTATGGGGACACACAGACAGAAATGATGTTTTCAGTAATGGAAAGTATTATTCTACTTTTATAAAGCAGTTCACATATAGTCCACATAATGTCAGAACTCAAATTTTACCTACATTTGTGTGCACTCAAACTCACACATACTTTAGAAATGTTTATAGCTGACCTGAATAAAATATTAGGAACACATATAACCTGTAGGTACACATATAACCCGTAGGTGATTCCTGTTTTATTTGCTGAATTGTGTTTCAACATGTGTGAAAATTAATTCTTTAAATTTAGCATTAGTAACTACTTCACAACATAAAAGTGACCTAAACTCCCAAGTATTGTATTTCAGCATTCAACGCCAACAACATGACCCAATAGGTCAGCAACAAGGTGTGCCCACTCCAGCAGCATCTGGGTTCCTTGACCAACCCTCAGTGTAATGGCTGCTGTTTCATGTCTGACTTTAATATCGCACAAGATTTTCTTGTGGCCAAGCTATACAGGAAATAGAATCTGAGAAAATGTAGTTCCAAATTTGCTAGGTTGACATACTTCAAAAATACCACAGATTATTTAAAGAGAAACAATAACTGTCTTGTGAGGGTTATGAATAGAGAAAAATATGCCATAATCATAACATAGAGGGCAGAAGATAGGTAAATAGAAATTATTTTATTGCACTGGGAGTGATAAAGCACTAATTTTAAGGTAGAATGTAATACATTTAGGATGCATATCAGTGTCCAAGGTAACTGAGAAGGTACACTTTAAAAACTGTGGTATAATTTAAAAAGATAGATATAAAATAGACCATACAAAATGTTGATAAATTTTTTAAAAGGCAGGAAAGGATGAAAGAAATGAGGACAGGATGGGAGAAAAGAAAACCAAAAGCATGATGGTAGACTTAAAACCGAGAATATCTGTCATTATATTAGACTAAAAAGTCTAAAAGGAAACATTGTCAGACTGGTAAGGAAAAAAACAAACCCATCTCTATACTTTTTATAAAACATTCTATATAAACACAAAGACACAGTAGAATGTTAAACAATAAAAACATACTAGTCAAAAGAAAGCTGTTGCAGCTTTATTAATATCAGACTCCAAGGGAAGAAAAATCATTAAAGTTACAGAGAGATGTTTCATTTTAGCAAAACAGCAAATTAAACAGGAAGACTAAAAACTCATAAGTTTGCAATAATAATAATTCTTCCAAATACAAAAAACAAAATTTGACAGAAATGGAGAACTTGACAAAGCCACAACCATAGTTGTATATTTTAATAAACTTCCCTTAGTGAATGATAGAAGACAGACATAAATCATTACCATTAGAGAAGATCTGAACAAAACTATTAACCAATTCATTTAACTCCTTTTTAGAACACTATACCCAAATAACTACAGAATATACATTCTCTTGAAGGCATATAAACCATTTAATAAAGCTGGTCATATGCTGGATAACAAAGCAAGTGTTAACAAATATCAAAGTATTTACAACGTAAATCGCCTTTGACTAAATAAGAATTAAACTGAACTGGAAGTTTAAAAAGATAACCAGAAGATCCCCAAGTATTTTGAATTTAAGCAATCAATAATAAAAGTATAAAATCCAATAAAAAATAGAACACTTGAAAATCCCTTTAAAGGGCATATCCAAATAGCTAATAATTGCATGAATAAGGAGCTCAGTGTCATTACTCATCAGGGCAATACACATTAAAACCACCCACACCCACCAGAAGGACTAAAATTTAGAACACCAACAAGACCAAGTGTTGTGTAAGTTATGGAACTCTGCTGCATTACTTGTGGAAGCATCAGGTAGTAAAAAACTGTGGGAAATTGGTAGTATTTACTAAAGCAATTCCAACCCTAGATACATACCCAAAAGAAATGAATGTATTTGCTTACAGAAAGACATACACCAGGATTTTCACAGAAGATTTAACTGAAAATGAAACAGTAACAAATTCATAAATAGTACAATTAATTGAGATATGTATAAATTTGACATCTACAATAGTAAAAAAAAAAAAGAATAAACTACTGCAACATATAAAAACATAGATGTAATAGCTGCATCCTATAGGCATTATGTTGAACAAAAGCCAGACACAAAAGCTTCCATATAACATGATTTAATGTACAGTTGACCCTTGAACAATATAGGTTTGAACTGCGTGGGTCCACTAATATGAAGATTTTTTCTATAAATATATTGGAAAAATTTTGGAGATTTTTGACAATTTGAAAAAAATTCACAGAGGAGCCATGTAGCTCTCTCTCTAATAACTGGAGAAACTTTGTATCAGCCTATCATCACAGGTAAGTTGTTTTTAAAAAAATGTAACAATGTTTCCAATACAGTGTTATGAATATGACTGTAATACTGTATGCCATAAACATTTTATAATGATCCATTTCAGTCATTAGTGTGCAGGCTAGGCTACTCTGAGGCCATCATATTGATTACATTAAGCTACAAAACATCAATCATATTGCTGCGTCTTTGTTATCAGCACAAATCGTTATACCTCTAAATAAATATGAGTTTCTTTTTCACATTATCTATCTTTGCATTTTTGATGTCTAGCATTAGTAGTACATATAACATCTATACTGTTTTATATCACGAAAGACAGTTTTGATATAGGTACTGATAAACAATTCATCTTGTAAACAGGGTAAACTTAAACAGGGTGAACTTAGAGTAATGATAAATACAGTACTCTAATGTATTTTCCCTTCTTTATGATCTCCTTAACATTTTCTTTTCTCTCACTTGCATATTGTAAGAATACCGTATATAATATAACTTACAAAATATGTGTTAATATACTGCTTATATTATCAGTAATGCTTTTAGTCAGCAGTAGGTCATTAGTTGTTAGGTTTGAGGGGAGTCAAAGTTATACACAGATTTTCAGCTAAGTTAGGGGATCAGTGCCCCTAACCCCCATGTTGTTCAAGAGTCAACTGCATATACATTTCAAGAAGGGGCATAACAAACCTATGGCAATAGAAGCTAGAACAGTGGTTCCTTTAGGGAGTATTGCTATGGAAAGGAGTATAAGGGATCCCTGTCATGTGCTGGAAATATCATATATTCTTGATCTTGCATCCAGTAAAACATGCGTATACATATTTAAACATTCACGGAAACAAACACTTGAAATTACTGCATTTTATGCTTTTTTTTTTTTTTTTTTGCGATACGCGGGCCTCTCACTGTTGTGGCCTCTCCCGTTGCGGAGCACAGGCTCCGGACGCGCAGGCTCAGCGGCCATGGCTCACGCGCCCAGCCGCTCCGCGGCATGTGGGATCCTCCCGGACCAGGGCACGAACCCGTGTCCCCTGCATCGGCAGGCGGACTCTCAACCACTGCACCACCAGGGAAGCCCTATGCTCTTTCTTCATGTAAATTTTACCTGATTAAATAAGGGAAAAGGGAAGTAAAGCTATAAATTGACCATTTGCAACTAGATTTTTACACATTTCTAATGTTGATTCTTTTACAGCTGGTTAGTTTGCTAACAGAGCCTCTTATGCTCCATCCTGTGTGGTTAAGTATCTGTGACCCTCCAAGCACAATAACATGAGCACAGATATAACATCTGCATCGTCTACCATTTGCCACCATTAAGAAAGTGGAAAATGTTACCAGGAGCCATCATAGACCTTTATTTTCTTAATATTACCCTGTCTTTAAGGGTAAATTATCATGATACAGACACATGCTTGAATATGGTTCTAAAGTAGAAAAGTTACCGTCTTTGTATTGAGTACACTTTGCCCTTTTTAATCAGAATCCTTTAGCATAACTTAAATATACACATAAAATAGTGTCAGTAGTAGGAAACCATTTATCAATTTCTATGTCTCATTTCTCATCTCAAGTACTTTTGGGAAACCCTAGATTTAATATCTTAAGGATGAAAGGAGTTGTTCACCTTAAAATAATTTTTATGTAATTTTGATAATTACTGAAAGAACGTTCAAGTGTAAATCTATTCTAAATTGCACTGTGCTTTAGTGTATTTGAAAATTAAGGGATATGTATTAAGTCCAAGTTTTCATTTTTAATCTACTTGCATTAATTAACGATTTCATTTTTCAACCACGAAGAATACAGAACACTGTAGGCAAGGCAAAAATTTACCTTTACTCTCTTACGGTCTGAGAATTAAATTGAGGTAAGATAGATTAGCAGGAGAAAAGCATACAGATTTTTACATGTACATGGGAGCTCCCATAGGTAAATGGATACCAAAGGAAGTGGCAAAACCTAAATGCTTACCTAGTTGGTTGAACAAAGTGGCAATTGTGGAAAAGTAAAATGCATGGGGAGGCTAAAGGAAGATAAGTTATTTTAACAAGGTCTGTTTGTACAGACTTTTCTCAGCTTTGACTCTATCTCTGGTGACTAGAAAGTTTTCTCCCTATACAGGGAAGGCAGAGTGTCCTTTTTTGTATCTGCTCTATTTCAAGTGTCTTTAGCTCAAAATAATCCTTATGTTAAAGTGTCATGCTTAGGGGTGGTGTATGCTACCACCCTTCAACATTATATAGTACTTGTTATATAGGTACAGTAACAAAGTTTTAAAAATTGTTTTAAATATGATTAGGCATTTCAGCTACTATTTCCTTTCTAATTAGGAAAAATCACTTAGTTGCTGCAAAGTATTTGTTTTACTTATTATCTATTTTATACTCATATATAACATAGTATTTCCAATATCTAAATCTATATATAAGGATGACTGAATGAAGAAAAGAAACAAGAGTTTGGAAAATAAGTACACGTGTTTCATTTAGCTTAAAATTTTTTAAATATAATTTTCCCACTTTCAACTATATGATGTGGCATTCAAAACTATAATAAATTCGCATAGGGTCTCAAGTTTATCTGAGTTTCAATAAGGGACTGTACAAAAATCAACTGAAAGAGGTTTTCCCTGTCTCCTAAAAAAAAAAAAAAGGCCAGGCAACATTATTTTATGGACAGAATTCAGTGGGCCTTTTGAGAAGGATTAGGCTCGACAGAGTCCATAATCAGGGTTTGAAATTAGGAAAATTCTGAATTTTATTCCCTCACACTTCGAAAATAGTTTTCAAACTCACTGAAAAAGAGAAAGGAAGTAAATATATGATCAGCTATGAGGAGAGTTTTTCTGTCCCAACAATACTTAGGGTAGCTTGGCCACCAGCTTCATAGAAGTTGTTACTTCCAGAAAAACAAAACGACCTGGTATGGTGGATCCAAACCCAATCTGATGTCTGATAAAACCATATACACTCATTTTTTAAATACAGGCAGATCTAATGTATAATTCCAATGTATCTTTTTAAAATTTCATAGTTCTATTTATATTGAAAGCATATTTTTATTTAATCATAACAAAATAAAAATGTAGCTGAAATGAAACTAGATTGTCAGTTTCATAACACTTCATATGTAACTGTCATATTATGATTTATAATAAGAAATATATATTTGGTCTTCATTCCCATTTGTGGCACACAGCTCCTAAAAACCCTTGTAATATCCTAATATAGTGATAAGAGCTACAGAGGCATCTTTTGTTATACTTTTTGCGCCTGGTTCCTGACAGCTCCAGAGACAAAAAAGTGAAAGGAATGTCTTTCGTTATTCATAACAACTTCCTTTCAACCTCCCCTGACTTTATGTTAATGAGGTGATATTTGGAAAGCCTGGGATGGGCTGGTTGCCAGGGGAACCAATCACATCATTAGAGGGTTGGAACTTCCAGCCCCACCTTCAGACCTCTGGGCAGGGGACAGGTTCTAGAGGTTGAATTAGCCATTAAGGCCAATGATATAATCAGTCATGCCTATAAAATAAAGCCTACATAGAAATCCCCGAACTGTGGTGGTCAGAAGTTGGTAAACCTTCACTAACCTACATCAACCTTCCAGGATGGTGAACATGTGGAAGTGCTGGGAGGGCAGGACCAGGGACGGCACAGAAACTCTACACCACTCCCACATATCTTGCCCTGTATATCTCTTCCATCCGGCTGTTCCTGAGTTGTAACTGGTGATCTAGTAAGTAAACCATTTTCTTCAGTTCTGTGAGCCGCTCTAACAAGTTATCGAACCCGAGGAGTCCTGGGAATTTGTCTTTTATAGCTGGTCAAAACCCAGGTGATAATCTGTACTTCAGTTGTCCAAAGTAGTGTGGAAGCATTCTTATGGAACTGAGGCTTTAACCTGTGGGATCAGATGCTATTTCCAGGTACGTAGTGGCAGAACTGAGTTAAATTGTAGAACACGCAGCTGTGTGGGAGAATTGCTGGGGATGGGGGCAAAATCCCACACATTTGGAGACCAGAATTATTGAAAGTAGAGTGTTGAGAGGAGAATAACAGACTTTTCTGATCAGTACAGTACTTCCTAAAATATTCTTCCTCAACAGAAGTTGAGGAGGGATATTTTAGGACCAGAGAGTAATTATATTCAGTTTTCCAAGCCACATCCAATCTCTATCACAACTATGCGATTGACGCTGTAGCACCATAGACAATATATAAAAGAATGGGTGTAAATGTGTTTCAGTAAGTCTTTATTTACAAAAAAAAAAAAAAGTGGCAGAACGGATTTGGCTCATGGGCTACATCTTACTGTTCACTGCTCTAAAATGAAAAGTCAAACGTAAAAATGTTAAATTTATGGGGTCATTGTTTTTGGTTTGGTACAGTGTTTGCATATGGGTTTTCACACATTTCAATCTTAATCAGTAGCTGTTGATTTCCTATTATAAAAAATAAAGAAAATTAACACATTTACACTTATTCCCATTTCTCCTTTACTGAAGTTTAGTGTTTGTCAGTTATATAATAAATAATATTGTATAAATTTCAGCATTAAAGACAAGACTTATTCTCTCCTGTGGTCTATCTTCCTAACGATCAATCAGGATGCCCTATAATACTGTAGAAATACCTGTACTGTATGTAAACAAGCAAATACAAAGACTGCACTATGCAACCAAAGTACACAAGGTGGGTCTACTTATTTATAAAGTGATTAGGAAAGAATTTAAATTCCACTGTTTTTGTGTATTTCTGGAGCCGTAGGTGCGCATCACACTGGAATCCACTGCCTTAACTAAACACTCTGAAATTTCTCACTTCCTCCAATGTGAGGGAAATAGATACGATTTTACTAGATAAAAAGAAACAGATGCTTACAAATGGCATGTCCTCTAAAATTGCAAATTCATTACAAATATTTGTCCAAACAGATTAATAAATTGCATGATAAGATTTTAAGCGTTTGCCATCTTGGGGGAGAAGAGGAATGAATCCTATATGTGGCAGACGCTACCTGCCCACATTCCATCTCTGCTAGCTTCAGTGCCCTGTGCTGTGCCCAGCTTCCAACAGCTATCACCTGCCTTTGGTTGCCTGAGGATTCTCTCAGGCCTCTGGAACCAGCTTTGCCACCTACTTGATAGGCTGTAAGAGCAGGGGAATTAATAACTCCAGGAAAAGCCCTTGAACAAAGGCTCACAGGAGTTCATGTACACATCTCCCAGCTCCCTTGCCCATCTCTTGAGTCTGTTTTACACAGACCCCCATAACTCCCCCGGTGGGATTAAGCTTTAGCTGACCATAGTGGTACCTAGTTGATAATTCTCCACTCGTTGGTTGCCTTCCCTTCCCCTTCTTATCTCACTTCTTTGCATCCTGACAGGTTCCTTCACCTCCCATATCCTGAAGCAAATGTTAGTACACCCATCTTACAGGAAATTGAAAATTAGAGACTGTGAACAACCATCTATGAACACGGATCTTCCTGGCTATGGAGCCCTTGTTACTGGACACTTTATCCTTTAATATAATTTTTTTTGCAGTTTACTCCTAAGAAGCAACAGGACATAAAGCTCAGCAGTAGTAATAATTGTGCTCATTCTATGCCAGCTACAAGTACCACTTCACTTAATCTTCACAATAATTCTATGAGGTAGGTACTATTAGTAAGCATTTCTATGTTTAAAAGAAAAACAGGTCATAGAAAAGTTAAGTAATTTAGGGTGGTGGTGGTATCAGGACTTGAACCAGCACATCTGACTCAAGAGTACCAGCTTTTATGCGGACCCCAGAGACGGGCGGGAGACACTAAGGCTGCTGCTGCTGCCACCAAGGGGCCTGTGTGCGAGCACAGGTCACTATCCACACCCCTCTTCTGGGGATCCTGTGCAGCCCGCCACTGCCAGGTTCCCGGGATCCAGGGACAACTTCCCCGGGAGAACGCACGGCGGGCCTCAGGCTGGTGCAACGTCACGCCAGCCTCTGCTGCCGCAGGCTCGCCCTGCACTCCACGCCCCTCCCTCCCCCCGGCCTGAGTGAGCCAGAGCCCCCGAATCAGGGGCTCCTTTAACCCCGTCCTGTCTGAGCAAAAAACAGATGCCCTCCGGCGACCTACACGCAGAGTCGGGGCCAAATCCAAAGCTGAGCCCCTGGGAGCTGTGAGAACCAAGACGAGAAAGGGAAATCTCTCCCAGCAGCCTCAGAAGCAGCAGATTAAAACTCCACAATCAACTTGATGTAGCCTGCATCTGTGGAATACATGAATAGACAACGAATCATCCCAAATTGAGGAGGTGGGCTTTGAGAACAAGATTTATGATTTTTTCTTCTTTTCCTCCTTTTGTGAATATGTATGTGTATGCTTCTGTGTGAGATTTTGTCTGTATAGCTTTGCTTTCACCATTTGTCCTAGGGTTCTATCTGTCTGTTTTTTTCTTAATAATTAATTTTAATTATTTTATCTTCTTTCTTTCCTTCCTTCCTTCCTTCCCTCCTTTAGACAACGAATCATCCCAAATTGAGGAGGTGGACTTTGAGAGCAAGATTTATGATTTTTTTCCCCTTTTCCTCTTTTTGTGAGTGTGTATGTCTATGCTTCTATATCAGATTTTGTCTGTATAGCTTTGCTTCCACCATTTGTCCTAAGGTTCTATCTATCCATTTTTTTTGTTGTTTTTTTAATAATTATTTTTTAATTTAATAACTTTATTATATTTTACTTTATTTTACTTTATCTTCTTTCTTCCTTTTTTCCTTCCTTCCCTCCTTCCCACCTCCCTCCCTCCTTTCTTTCTTCCTTCATTCCCTCCTTTCTTTCTTTCTTCCTTCCTTCCTTCCTTTCTTTCTACTTCTACTAATTCTCTCTCTACTTTTTCTCCCTTTTATTCTGAGCCGTGTGGATGAACGACTCTTGGTGCTGCAGCCAGGAGTCAGTGCTGTGCCTCTGAGGTGGGACAACCAACTTCAGGACACTGGTCAACAAGAGACCTCCCAGCTCCACATAATATCAAACGGCGAAAATCTCCTAGAGATCTTCATCTCAACACCAGCACCCAGCTTCACTCAACGACCAGAAAGCTACAGTGCTGGACACCCTATGCCAAACAACTAGCAAAACAGGAACACAACCTCACCCTATAGCAGAGAGGCTGTCTAAAATCATAATAAGGCCACAGAAAGCCCAAAACACACCACCAGACGTGGAACTGCCCACCAGAGAGACGAGATCCAGCCTCATCCACCAGAACACAGGCACTAGTCCCCTCCACCAGGAAGCCTACACAACCCACTGAACCAACTTTAGCCACTGGGGACAGACACCAAAAACAACAGGAACTACAAACCTGCAGCCTGCAAAAAGGAGACCCCAAACACAGTAAGATAAGCAAAATGAGAAGACAGAAAAACACACAACAGATGAAGGAGCAAGATAAAAACCCACCAGACCAAACAAATGAAGAGGAAATAGGCAGTCTACCTGAAAAAGAATTCAGAATAATGATAGTAAAGATGATCCAAAATCTTGGAAATAGAATAGACAAAATGCAAGACACATTTAACAAGGACCTAGAAGAACTAAAGATGAAACAATGATGAACAACACAATAAATGAAGTGAAAAATACTCTAGATGGATTCAATAGCAGAATAACTGAGGCAGAAGAATGGATAAGTGACCTGGAAGATAAAATAGTGGAAATAACTACTGCAGAGCAGAATAAAGAAAAAAGAATGAAAAGAACTGAGGACAGTCTCAGAGACCTCTGGGACAACATTCAATGCACCAACATTCAAATTATAGGGGTTCCAGAAGAAGAGAAAAAGAAAGGGACTGAGAAAGTATTTGAAGAGATGATAGTTGAAAACTTCCCTAATATGGGAAAGGAAATAGTTAATCAAGTCCAGGAAGCACAGAGAGTCCCATACAGGATAAATCCAAGGAGAAACACGCCAAGACACATATTAATCAAACTGTCAAAAATTAAATACAAAGAAAGCATATTAAAAGCTGCAAGGGGGGCTTCCCTGGTGGCGCAGTGGTTGAGAGTCCGCCTGCCGATGCAGGAGACACGGGTTCGTGCCCCAGTCTGGGAAGATCCCACATGCCGCGGAGCGGCTGGGCCCGTGAGCCATGGCCGCTGAGCCTGCGCGTCCGGAGCCTGTGCTCTGCAATGGGAGAGGCCACAACAGTGAGAGGCGCGCGTACCGCAAAAAAAAAAAAAAAAAAAAAAAAAAGCTGCAAGGGAAAAGCAAGAAATAACACACAAGGGAATCCCCATAAGGTTAACAGCTGATCTCTCAGCAGAAACTCTGCAAGCCAGAAGGGAGTGGCAGGACATACTGAAAGTGATGAAGGAGAAAAACCTGCAACCAAGATTACTCTACCCAGCAAGGATATCATTCAGATTTGATGGAGAAATTAAAACCTTTACAGACAAGCAAAAGCTGAGAGAGTACAGCACCACCAAACCAGCTTTACAACAAATGCTAAACGAATTTCTCTAGGCAAGAAACACAAGAGAAGGAAAAGACCTACAATAACAAACCCAAAACAATTAAGACAATGGTAATAGGAACACACATATTGATAACTACCTTAAATGTAAATGGACTAAATGCTCCCACCAAAAGACACAGATTGGCTGAATGGATACAAAAACAAGACCCATATATATGCTGTCTATGAGAGACCCACTTCAGACCTAGAGACACATACAGACTGAAAGTAAGGGGATGGAAAAAGATATTCCATGCCAATGGCAACCAAAAGAAAGCTGGAGTAGCAATTCTCATATCAGACAAAAAATAGACTTTAAAATAAAGACTACTAGAAGAGACAAAGAAGGACACTACATAATGATCAAGGGATCGATCCAAGAATAAGATATAACAATTGTAAATATTTATGCACCCAACATAGGAGCACCTCAATACATAAGGCAAATACTAACAGCCATAAAAGGGGAAATCAACAGTAATACATTCATAGTAGGGGACTTTAACACCCCACTTTCACCAATGGACATATCATCCAAAATGAAAATAAATAAGGAAACACAAGCTTTAAATGATACATTAAACAAGATGGACTTAATTGATATTTATAGGACACTCCATCAAAAACAACAGAATACACATTTTTCTCAAGTGCTCATGGAACATTCTCCAGGATAGATCATATCTTGGGTCACAAATCAAGCCTTGGTAAATTTAAGAAATTTGAAATTTTATCAAATATCTTTTCCGACCACAACGCCATGAGACTAGATATCAATTACAGGAAAAGATCTGTAAAAAATGCAAACACATGGAGGCTAAACAATACACTACTTAATAACGAAGTGATCACTGAAGAAATCAAAGAGAAAATCAAAAAGTACCTAGAAACAAATGACAATGGAGACACGACGACCCAAAACCTATGGGATGCAGAAAAAGCAGTTCTAAGAGGGAAGTTTATAGCAATACAAGCCCACCTTAAGAAACAGGAAAAATCTCGAATAAACAACCTAACCTTGCACTTAAAGCAATTAGAGAAAAAAGAACAAAAAAACCCCAGAGTTAGCAGAAGGAAAGAAATCATAAAAATCAGATCAGAAATAAATGAAAAAGAAATGAAACAATAACAAAGACCAAGAAAACTAAAAGCTGGTTCTTTGAGAAGATAAACAAAATAGACAAACCATTAGCCAGACTCATCAAGAAAAAAAGGGAGAAGACTCACATCAATAGAATTAGAAATGAAAAAGGAGAAGTATCAACCGACACTGCAGAAATACAAAAGATCATGAGAGATTACTACAAGCAACTCTATGCCAATAAAATGGACAACCTGGAAGAAATGGACAAATTCTTAGAAAAGCACAACCTTCTGAGACTGAACCAGGAAGAAATAGAACATATGAACAGACCAATCACAAGCACTGAAATCGAGACTGTGATTAAAAATCTTCCAACAAAGAAAAGCCCAGGACCAGATGGCTTCACAGGCGAATTCTATCAAACATTTAGAGAAGAGCTAACACCTACCCTTCTCAAACTCTTCCAAAATATAGCAGAGGGAGGAACACTCCCAAATTCATTCTATGAGGCCACCATCACCTTGATACCAAAACCAGACAAGGATGTCACAAAGAAAGAAAACTATAGGCCAATATCACTGATGAACGTAGATGCAAAAATCCTCAACAAAATACTAGCAAACAGAATCCAACAGCACATTAAAAGGATCATACACTGTGATCAAGTGGGATTTATTCCAGGAATGCAAGGATTCTTCAGTATACGCAAATCTATCAATATGATAAACCATATTAACAAATTGAAGGAGAAAAACCATATGATCATCTCAATAGATGCAGAGAAAGGTTTTGACAAAATTCAACACCCATTTATGATAAAAATGCTGCAGAAAGTAGGCATAGAGGGAACTTTCCTCAACATAATAAAGGCCATATATGACAAACCCACAGCCAACATCATCCTCAATGGTGAAACACTGAAAGCATTTCCACTAAGATCAGAAACAAGACAAGGTTGCCCACTCTCACCACTCTTATTCAACATAGGTTTGGAAGTTTTAGCCACAGCAATCAGAGAAGAAAAGGAAATGAATCCAAATCGGAAAAGAAGAAGTAAAGCTGTCACTGTTTGCAGATGACATGATAGTATACATAGAGAATCCTAAAGATGCTACCAGAAAACTACTGGAGCTAATCAATGAATTTGGTAAGGTAGCAGGATACAAAATTAATGCACAGAAATCTCTGGCATTCCTATACACTAATGATGAAAAATCTGAAAGTGAAATCAAGAAAACACTCCCATTTACCATTGCAACAAAAAGAATAAAATATCTAGGAATAAACCTACCTAAGGAGACAAAAGACCTGTATGCAGAAAATTATAAGACACTGATGAAAGAAATTAAAGATGATACAAATAGATGGAGAGATATACCATGTTCTTGGATTGGAAGAATCAACATTGTGAAAATGACTCTACTACCCAAAGCAATCTACAGATTCAATGCAATCCCTATCAAACTACCACTGGCATTTTTCACAGAACTAGAACAAAAAAATTCACAATTTGTATGGAAACACAAAAAACCCCGAATAGCCAAAGCAATCTTGAGAACGATAAACGGAGCTGGAGGAATCAGGCTCCCTGACTTCAGCCTATACTACAAAGCTACAGTAATCAAGACAGTATGGTACTGGCACAAAAACAGAAAGATAGATGAATGGAACAGGATAGAAAGCCCAGAGATAAACCCACACATATATGGTCACCTTATCTTTCATAAAGGAGGCAGGAATGTACAGTGGAGAAAGGACAGCCTCTTCAGTAAGTGGTGCTGGGAAAACTGGACAGGTACATGTAAAAGTATGATATTAGATCACTCCCTAACACCATACACAAAAATAAGCTCTAAATGGATTAAAGACCTAAATGTAAGACAAGAAACTATCAAACTCTTAGAGGAAAACATAGGCAGAACACTCTATGACATAAATCACAGGAAGATTCTTTTTGACCCACCTCCTAGAGAAATGGAAATAAAAACAAATGGGACCTAATGAAACTTCAAAGCTTTTGCACAGCAAAGGAAACCATAAACAAGACCAAAAGACAACCCTCAGAATGGGAGAAAATATTTGCAAATGAAGCAACTGACAAAGGATTAATTTCCAAAATTTACAAGTAGCTCATGCAGCTCAATAACAAAAAAACAAACAACCCAATCCCAAAATGGGCAGAAGACCTAAATAGACATTTCTCCAAAGAAGATGTACAGACTGCCAACAAACACATGAAAGAATGCTCAACATCATTAATCATTAGAGAAATGCAAATCAAAACTACAATGAGATATCATCTCACACCAGTCAGAATGGCCATCATCAAAAAATCTAGAGACAATAAATGCTGGAGAGGGTGTGGAGAAAAAAGAACACTCCTGCACTGCTGGTGGGAATGTGAATTGGTACAGCCACTATGGAGAACAGTATGGAGGTTCCTTAAAAAACTAAAAATAGAACTACCATATGACCCAGCAATCCCACTACTGGGCATATACCCTGAGAAAACCATAATTCAAAAAGAGTCGTGTACCAAAATGTTCATTGCAGGTCTATTTACAATAGCCCAGAGATGGAAACAACCTAAGTGCCCATCATTGGATGAATGGATAAAGAAGATGTGGCACATATATACAATGGAATATTACTCAGCTGTAAAGAGAAACGAAATTGAATTATTTGTAGTGAGGTGGGTGGACCTAGAGTCTGTCATACAGAGTGAAGTAAGTCAGAAAGAGAAAGAAATACTGTATGCTAACACATATATATGGAATTTAAGAAAAAAAAAATGTCATGAAGAACCTAGGGGTGAGACAGGAATAAAGACACAGACCTACCTGAGAATGGACTTGAGGATTTGGGGAGGGAGAAGCGTGAGCTGTGACAAAGCGAGAGAGAGGCATGGACATATATACACTACCAAACATAAGGTAGATAGCTAGTGGGAAGCAGCCGCATAGCACAGGGAGATCAGCTCAGTACTTTGTGACCGCCTGGAGGGGTGGAATAGGGAGGGTGGGAGGGAGGGAGGGAGATGCAAGAGGGAAGAGATATGGGAACATATGTATATGTATAACTGATTCACTTTGTTATAAAGCAGAAAGTAACACACCATTGTAAAGCAATTATACCCCAATAAAGATGTTTCAAAAAAAAAAAAAAAGAAAGAAAGAGTACCATCTTTTACAGCCTCCACTCTGCTACTTCCCAGGAGAGCAGAGCTTCAATACTCACTTTTCAAACAAAATAACCAGTTCGTACTTTTGCTATGCTTCTACCCAGTGGCACACAGCAGAAGCATTGCTGGAAGTCCGTGGACATTTTCTAATGAGTTTTGTCTGACGATGATATCAAAATAATTAGACTCATTTCTTCCTTTGTGAAGTGCTTCACAGAGTATCATAACAAATAGTATGATCTAGATAGTATTACCTCTATTTCAAACTATCTAAGCTTCACATTCTTTAAGTAACAGGCTCAAGATCACACAAATAACAGGTGGCAGCACCTAGATTTAATTCTAGGTTTTCCTGAGACTAGTGCCAGAACAATTTTCATGAAACCTCCCTGTTTCAGCAGCCCACCCACTTAAAGATGTCAGAAAAGGCATTTCACAGGACTGGCTTCAGGGGAGTTTCATTTTTAAGTGAGCCAGATGGCCCTTCTTGGCATTTGCTGCTGTCTTGTTATCTCCACTTGTAAGGACCTCCATGGTCTCACCTCACCCTCTTCGTAAACTTCAGTTTACCATCAAGTCTCCTCCAGAAGTGAGGGTCCTGTAGGCCTCCCAGGTTGGTGAGTTAGTGGTGCTGAAGAGGGATATAAGCACAGCCAACAGCCTCATTTGTCCACGAAATCTTCCCCTTTCCCTCCAAGAAACCCCAAGGATAAGTGGGTTATTGACATACTTGTTAGTTTATTATTTTTTAAGCATTATGTCATTTTTAAAAGCAGAATGGCACCATGGCACCTGTCTATCCAAAAATCTTAGTCTTTTCTCCCAGTACACCCCTCTTCATCGTTCCACCTGTCACCTTTCCACTGTGGCAACGGGTTTGTCTCTCAGTCTTTCTCAATCTCTCCATCCCTCTCGTTCTCCTTTTTCTCTCTCGTACCATATACACACAAACACATAAGCACCCCAGTCCCCATACACATTTAAAAATTTGCTCTTAGAAGATTTCATTAAATTCACTCACAGCAAAGTATTAAAATCAAAAGCTTTATCTCCATAGGGCTATTTGCATTTTGAGCCTCAGCTGCAGCTTGCAGGATTAAAAGTTTATCTCACTCAAAGGAATTTCATACATCAGTGACCAGCTATTACAGGGAACAAGGTATCTTTTAAAAATCCTATACAAATACACCCCAGCCTGGCTAACGGAGGAAGAAGGTTTGAGGGGCATTGCTAGGCATATCTTAATAAGCATTGGCCACAGTTATTATTACCTGATGGTTTGTGTTCTAACTATGCACCACTTGGGACCCACTCTGAAATTCAGACAGGTACCACCAGCATTGCAATAAGCAGAAGCCGCACAATAACCTCATCCCTTTGCTTTCTAAACACATTTATCAAAACCTGGCAAGACATCGCCCCTAACTGAATAAACAAAACTACGATCAGTGTCTTTTCCTCAGGGGTGTTCTGTCTCTGCCAGCAAGAAAATGTCACGGCTGACACCATTTCTTCACAGCACTGATAACCCAGCAACTTCACTCAGTATCTCTGAGGCTCCTGGGGAAAGATTCTTTGATATGGAATCTTGCTCTCAGCTTTTTTTTTTTTTTTTTGGTTTTTGGTCAGGGAACAAACAGGCATCTTGAGACAGCCCAGGGCCCAGTTCTCTCTCCTTCCCTGTCCTTGGAGAGTTCCGCTATCTGTAGGTATGGCTGCCAGTTTTCTAAGGGTCCAGTGAAGTTGCAAGCCAGCCCCTGTTGATTCTTTTTTAGGCAGGAAAATTTGCTTCTATAATTGCCTCAGGGAGGAGGAAAGCTCCAAATGGAAAACAAGTAGCACTTTCATTTGCAACAATTCTTCTGGGAAGTTTAAACATAATCTCCTCACTGAGAATTTCATTAGACTTTACCTGGCTCATTCCCAGGGAAGCTTTAAGACTCAACTGAGATGTCACCTCTTCTGGGAAGACTCCCTGACTGCCAGTCTTTGTTAGGATGCTCTAATCAATGGTTCTGGACTCCCTTTCATTGTTGCTCTTATCTCCCCGGATTTTAATTTTGATTGTCTGCCCCATCGGATTGGGGTCTTGAGGGCAAATCTGTGTCCATGTACTATATCCCTGTAGTACTAGTATTTAACTCAGTTCAGCTAAGCTAGACATTTAAAGAAAAAAAAAAAGGACATTTCTTTCCTTCAGTAGAATTCTGGGAGGAGTCAGGTGTAGTTTAGTGAGGTCAGTTCACCCTCATTTTGCCCCTAATGCCTTTGAAGACATGTTGTGGGTCCATTTGTCAATCTCAACAATGATGCAGAAAATTTTAATTGCAGCAAGTTTATTGAACTTGATCCTGATTGGAGAATTTCTTATTCTACCCCAAAGCCCTAGTGCCTTGCAAGTAATACACTACTTCCAAGTATACATGTGACCCAGAGATTCAGAAGAAAGAAATAATGGATAGTGCCAATGCTAGTTTTGTTTTTAATTATCATGTCACTGTCTTTGTAAAACACAGACATTTCTAGATGTGGGTTGAGGATAGGAAGAGGAAAGAATAACTCCTAAAAAGTCCTGAAACTTTTTCTTTCTTATGGTGAGTATCAGGGAACAGTGGGTCTAATCATGCTACCACTCCAAGGCAGGCACCATCGGCAGAAGACATAGATGTGAACAGGTATAAAAGCCACCCTTTCTCCTAAAGTTTGTGTGTACCATTTCCGGTTGCAGCACTCAACTGTTCCCTGTGTGATGTTATCAGGGCACTGAAGCAACCTGCAAACAATAGATGGAGACAAACCCAAATGTTACTGTTGGAGGAGAGCTCCTTACAGAATGTGGCCCTCAGTGGGACGAGGTGATGATCTAGAGACCTTGGCACTGACTGGGGATTAATAATCACCCAAGAGCAGTGAGGAAAGCTCCAAATGCAGACAGAGACAGAGCCCTGAGGAAGAACTGGGAGTTGATATCATTGACAATGCAAGATTTTGTTGAGGGTTTGAAGTCAAAGGAAGAATGAATCTTAGAGTTTGTGCCTCCCTAACTCTGGTCTGCTGCAGCTGCCAGAGGTTGACCCCCTTCCTGGGCCTTGGACAAACAGACCTGCTAGAACAGGAAAAGCCCACTCTCACTAGCAAATGGAGCCTCAAAACACATGACAGACTACTTTTTTTGGTATCTAATACCCACCTTGTAAATGAAGTCTTTTAAATAAATGTATTGCATATTAAATAATGCATACTCACCATACAAATTATACAAGCAACACAAAGTCTTCAAAGACAAAGAAAAAAAACAGGCCAGTGACAATAATATATAAGTGTTTTAAAACTTTTATAGCTGGAGAACATCATTCCAGATGCATTTCCATATAAAAAAGCCAGTAGAAATATTAACGATTAGAAATACTGGGTAATATTGTGATTATATTTCTCAAGCCATTATAAAATTATTAAATTTAATTTCATTTGCCAAAGAAAAAAGTTAAAAACTAAAGGAACTATTGGACAGCTTATAAGTATTTCTAGAGAAAAATAGATATTTATTGATGACAATATGATTATAGAAAACTGGTTAAGAAAATTACAAGTTTTGCTTGATAATGTTATATTTTTTTAAATCACATTTTTTATTTAGTATTTCTCTGCTATGAAAAATGAAGGAAAGTTTTCTTTCTACCTTCAACCTCCCTAAAATCCTCAATTTCATTAATTGTATTTTATTTTTTTATTATTTTATATTCAAGATTTATAATCACATAAAGTGATGCCAATCTAAGGATCTGAGCAAAGACTCAAATTCAGTATCCCAAATAATGACTTCTAATACTTGATATTTTTAACAGAATTTTTGCAAAGTATTTTATTTAAGAACTATGCAGCATAGACTTTTTGGTAGTAGTACTCGCTTCCCACAACTGTTATCTACATATATCAGTGTTCTCATTTTACCCTCTCCGTTACTAGTTAACAGCATTATACCCAGTTATTTTTTAATACTGAATTCTCTGTTCAAATAGACGGGGTGGCTCCCATTCACTGATTAGAACTACTGATATAGAAATGTATGCAACATATTCCATTTAAACTTCGTACTTTCAACTTCAAACTTTCGTACTTCAAACTTTCCCAAAGTATGTTCTAATGATTAGTAATGCTATAAGATGTTCAAAAAACTTGAAAAGGCTTTTGTGTTGGCAAAGATTACGGAAACAGCACATCACAACCCTCCCATGGTCTATTACTATATAATTTAGCACTGAGTAGCATAAACTTTTTATTGTATTTAATAATCCTTGCTTTGTGTCCCAACCAAATTGTTTGGGTTCAAAAAGGGGTCTATCACTTCAAAGTTGTGTAAACCTGAGCACATCACTCAATCTCAATAAGCAGTATTCCTTTCTGTAAGATGGAGATCAAGTACCTCCCTCGTTGGGTTATTGTTAGGATTGAATGAAATAACTTATGAACACCCAGTAATTAAGTTAACAAATGATAGAGCAAAGACTGCCACCATGCCCTGCCCGTCATGCACCGCACATGGTGGGGCATCACTCCAGGACCTTGCTTCAGATGCTTAAGCTCTCTCATCCTTTAAAACATTGATGACTTTGTTGCTTACTCTTTTTTTGGTCTTGAAGCTGGGCAAACACAGGCCTGCAGGGTGCAGCCCAACAACTGGCAGAGCCAGCCAGGAGACCAAAGAAATTCCCATGAGTGCTGAGATATCAGGAAATACAAGACAGGGACTGGAAAGTTGGGGGGCTGTCCACTAATATGTGGGGCCCAAAAGTTGCAGGGGTAATCCTGGAGTGGCTGTCTACTGACACATGGGGCCCAAAAGTTGCAGGGTAATCCCAAAAGTTTCAGGGGAAATCCCGGTCTGGCTGTCCACTGTATGTGGGGTCCTGTGGTGTCTGTCCTTGATTAATGGGGGCTGCCAAGAGATCTAGAGAACAATGGCCTCTAATGGCTGTACTACTGTATCAAAGTGAGCCTTTTGTAACTGGTTAAGCTAGAAGGAATTGGTGTTTCTCTTATGCCTTTGATATGTAAATGACACATTAGACATGAGACTTAATTGATATTTATAGGACATTCCATTCGAAAGCAGCAGAAAACACTTTCTTCTCAAGGGCACATGGAACATTCTCCAGGATAGATCACACCTTGGGTGACAAATCAAGCCTTGGTAAATTTAAGAAAATTGAAATCTTATCAAGCATTTCCTTGTTTTTGTCTTTGCTATTTATCTTGGGGGGTTTTGGTCTGTTTGTTTTCATTTGTTTTCTTCCTGCCCTCTTTCTTTCCCCCACCACCAACCTTTTTTGCCGGGCCATGTGTCTTGTGGGGTATTCATTCCCAGGCCAGAGGTCAGACCCGAGCCTCTGGGGTGGGAATGCCTAGTCCAGGATTCTGGAACACCAGAGAATTCCCAGCCCCAGGGAATACTAAATGGCAAGAGCTCTCCCGGATGTCTCCATCTCAACTCCAAGACCTGGCTCCACCCAACTGCCTGCAGGGTCCAGTGCTGAATGCCCCACACCGAACAACAAGCAAGACAGGAACACAAACCCACACATCAGCAGACAGGCTGCCTAAAGTCATACTAAGCCCACAGACACCCCAATCACACCACCTGATGCAGCCCTGCCCATCAAAGGGACAAGATACAGCACCACCCACCAGAATGTAGGCACCAGTCCCTCCCACTAGGAAGCCTACACAAGCCACTGGACCAACCTCACTCACTGGGGGCAGACACCAGAAGCAAGAGGAACTACGACCCTGCAGCCTGCGGAAAGGAGACCTCATACATAATAAGTTATACAAAATGAGAAGACAGAGAAATATGATTCAGATGAAGGAGCAAGATAAGAACCCACAAGATGAAATAAATGAAGAGGAAATAGGCAATGTACCTGAAAAAGAATTCAGAGTAATGATAGTAAAGATGATCCAAAATCCTAATGGAGAAAATACAAGAAATCCTTAACAAGGACCTAGAAGAACTAAAGAACAAACAGTGATGAACAATACAATAACTGAAATAAAAAATACACTAGAAGGAGTCAATAGCAGAATAACTGAGGCAAAAGAAAAGATAAGCAAGCTGGAAAACAGAATGTTGAAAATAACTGCCATGGAGCAGAATAAAGAAAAAAGAATGAAAAGAATTGACGACAGAGTTCTCAGAGAACTCTGGAACAACATTAAATGCACCAACATTCAAATTATAGGGGTCCCAGAAGAAGAAGAGAAAGAGAAACGGTCTGAGAAAATATTTGAAGAGATTATAGTTGAAAACTTCCCAAACATGGGAAAGGAAATAATCAAGTCCAGGAAGCACAGAGAGTCCCATACAGGATAAACGCAAGGAGAAACACACCAAGACACATATTAATCAAACTAACAAAAATTAAATACAAAGAAAAAATACTAAAAGCAGCAAAGGAAAAGCAAGAAATAACATACAAGGGAATCCCTATAAGGTTATCAGCAGACGTTTCAGCAGAAACTCTGCAGGCCAGAAGGGAGTGGCAGGATATATTTAAAGTGATGAAAGGGAAAAACCTACAACCAAGATTACTCTATCCAGCAAGGATCTCATTCAGATTTGACGGAGAAATCGAAAGTTTTTTAGACAAGCAAAAACTACTAGAACTCAGCACTGCCAGACCAGCTTTGCTACAAATGCTGAAAGAACTTCTCTAGGCAGGAAACACAAGAGAAGAAAAAGACCTACAAAATGATACCCAAAACAATTAAGAAAATGGTAACAGGAACATAACATATTGATAATTACTTTAAATGTAAATGGATGAAACGCTCCAACCAAGAGACACAGACTGGCTGAACAGATACAAAAACAAGACCTCTATATATGTTGTCGACAAGAGACTCACTTCATACCTAGGGACACATACAGACTGAAAGTGAGGGGATGGAGAAAGATATTCCATGCAAATGGAAATCAAAAGAAAGCTCAAGTAGCAATACTCATATCAAACAAAATAGACTTTAAAATAAAGACTGTCACAAGAGACAAGGAAGGACACTACAGAATGATCAAGGGATTAATCCAAGAAGAAGATATAAGAATTGTAAATATTTATGCACCCAACATAGGAGCACTTCAATACATAAACACCAACAACAATAAAAGGGAAAATTGGGGCTTCCCTGGTGGTGTAGTGGTTGAGAGTCCACCTGCCGATGCAGGGAACACGGGTTCGTGCCACAGTCCGGGAAGATCCCACATGCCATGGAGCAGCTAGGCCCATGAGCCATGACTGCTGAGCCTGTGCTCCTCAACGGGAGAGGCCACAACAGTGAGAGGCCCGCGTACCGCAAAAAATAAATAAATAAAAATAAAATAAAAGGGAAAATCGACAGTAACACAATAGTAGTGGGGAACGTGGACACCCCACTTACACCAAGGACAGATAATCCAGAAGAAAATTAATGAGGACACAGAAGCCTTAAATGATACATTAGACCAGATAGACTTAATTGATATCTATAGGACGTTCCTCTGAAGACAGTAGAATGTACTTTTTTCTCAGTTATACATGGAACATTCTCCAGGGTAGATCACATGTTGGGTCACAGATCAAGCCTCGGTAAATTTAAGAAAACTGAAATCATATCAAGCATCTTTTCTGACCACAACACTATGAGATTAGAAATCAATTATAGGAAAAAAACCCTAAAAAACACAAACTTATGGAGGCTAAACAGTATGCCACTAAATAACAAGAGACCACTTAAGAAATCAAAGAGGAAGTCAAAAAATACCTAGAAACAAATGACAATGAAAACACAATAACCCAAAACCTATGGGATGCAGCAAAAGCAGTTCTAAGAGGGAAGCTTATAGAAATACAATCCCAACTCAAGAAACAACTCAAATGAACCTAACCTTACACGTAAAGCAACTAGAGAAAGAAGAACAAACAAAATCCAAAGTTAGTAGAAGGAAAGAAATCAAAGATCACAGCAGAAATAAATAAAATAGAAATAAAGAAAAACAATAGCAAAGATCAATAAAACTAAAAGCTGGTTCTTTGAGAAGATAGACATAATTGATAAAACTTTAGCCAGACTCATCAAGAAAAAAAGGGAGAGGACTTAAATCAATAAAATTAGAAATGAAAAAAGTTATAACTGACACTGCAGAAATACATAGGATCATAAGAGACTACTATAAGCAACTACATGCCAATAAAATGGACAACCTGGAAGAAATGGACAAATTCTTAGAAAAGTACAATCTTCCAAGACTGAAACACAAAGAAATAGAAAACATAAGCAGACCAATCACAGGTAATGAAATTGAAACTGTGATTAAAAATCTTCCAACAAGCAAAAGTCCAGGACCAGATGGCTTCACAGGTGAATGCTGTCAAACATGTAGAGAAGAGCTAACAACCATCATTCTCAAACTCTTCCAAAACATTGGAGAGGAAGGAACACTCCCAAACTCATTCTAGGAGGCCACCATTGCCCTGATACCAAAACCTGACAAAGACATTACAAAAAAAGAAAATTACACACCAATATCACTGATGAATACAGATGCAAAAATCCTCAACAAAGTACTAGAAACAGAATCCAACAACATATTAAAATGATCATACACCATGATCAAGTGGGATTTATCCCAGGGAAGCAAGGATTCTTCAGTATACACAAATCAATCAATGTGATACACCATCTTAACAAACTGAGGAATAAAAATCATATGATCATCTCAATAGATGCAGAAAAAGCTTTTGACAAAATTCAACACCCATTTATGATAAAAAATAACTCTCCAGAAATGGGGCATAGAGGGAACCTACCTCAACATAATAAAGGCCATATATGACAACCCACAGCAAAACATCATTCTCAACAGTGAAAAACTGAAAGCATTTCCTCTAAGACCAAGAACAAGACAAGGATGTCCACTCTCCCCACTATTATTCAACATAGTTTTGGAAGTCCTAGCCACAGCAATCAGAGAAGAAAAAGAAATAAAAGGAATAAAAATTCAAAAAGAAGAAGTAAAACTGTCACTGTTTGCAGATGACATGGTACTATACATAGAGAATCCTAAAACCGCTACCAGAAAACTACTAGAATTCATCAATGAATTTGGTAAAGTTGCAGGACACAAAAAGTAATACACAGAAATCACTTACATTCATATACACTAACAACAAAAGATCAGAAAGAGAAATTAGGGAAACAATCCTATTTACCACTGCATCAAAAATTAAAATAGCTACGAAAATAAACCAACTTAAAGCCACAAAAGACCTGTACTCAGAAAACTATAAGATGCTGTTGAAAGAAACTGAAGATAACACAAACAGATGGAGAGATATACCATGTTCTTGGATTGGAAGAATCAATATTTTGAAAATGACTATACTACCCAAAGCAATCTATAAATTCAATGCAATCCTTATCAAATTACCAATAGTATTTTTCACAGAATTAGAACAAAAAGTTTTACAATTTGTATGGAAACATGAAAGATCCCGAATGGCCAAAGCAATCTTGAGAAAGAAAGAGCTGGAGGAATCAGGTTCCCTGACTTCAGACTATACTACAAAGCTATAGTAATCAAAACAGTATGGTACTGGCACAAAGACAGACTTATACATCAATGGAAAAGGATAGAAAGTCCAGAGATAAACCCACACACTTATGGTCACCTAATCTATGGCAAAAGAGACAAGAATATACAATGGAGAAAAGACAGTGTCTTCAATAAGTGGTGATGGGAAAACTGGACAGCCACATGCAAAAGAATGAAATGAGAACACACCCTAACACCATACACAAAAATAAACTCAAAATGGATTAAAGACCCAAATGTAAGGTTGGATACTATAAAACTCTTAGAGGAAAACATAGGCAGAATAGTCTCTGACATAAATCACAGCAATAACTTTTTTGATACACCTCCTAGAGTAATGAAAATAAAAACAAAAATAAACAAATCAGACCTAATTAAACTTAAAAGCTTTTGCACAGCAAAGGAAACCATGAACAAAATGAAAAGACAACCCTCAGAATGGGAGAAAATATTTGCAAACGAAGTGACCAACAAGGGATTAATCTCCAAAATATACAAACTGCTCATGCAGCTCAATACTCAAAGAAACAGAAAAACACAATTAAAACATGAGCGATAGATCTAAATAGACATTTCTCCAACAGACATACAGATGGCCAACAAACACATGAAAAGATGCTCAGCATCACTAATTATTAGAGAAATGCAAATCAAAACTACAATGAGGTAGCACCTCACACTGGTAAGAATGGCCATCATCAAAAAACCTACAAGCGATAAATGCTAGAGAGGGTGTGGAGAAAAGGGAACCCTCTTGCACTGTTGGTGGGAATGTAAATTAGTACAGCCACTATGGAGAACAGTATGGAGATTCCTTAAAAAACTAAAAATAGAACTACCATATGACCCAGCAATCCCCCTACTGGGCATATATCCAGAGAAAACCATACTTCAAAAAGATACATGCCCATCAGTGTTCTCTGCAGCATTATTTACAGTTGCCAGGACAAGGAAGCAACCTAAATGTCCATTGACATATGAATGGATAAAGATGATGTGCTACATAAAAACAATGGAAAATTACTCAGCCATAAAAAAAGAATGAAATAATGCCATTTGCAGTGACATGGATGGATCTAGAGATTGTCATACTGAATGAAGTCAGACAGAGAAAGACAAATGTATGATATTGCTTATGTATGGAATCTAAAAAAAAATGGTACAAATGAACTTATTTACAAGACAGAAATTGAGTCACAGATGTAGAAAACAAACTTATGGTTACCAAGGGGAAAAGTGGGGAGGGATACATTGGGGGACTGGGATTGACGTATACACACTACTATGTATAAAATAGATAATAAGAACCTAATGTGTAGTACAGGGAACTCTACTCAATACTCTGTAATGGCCTATATGGGAAAAGAATCTAAAAAAGAGTGTATATATGTGTGTGTGTGTGTGTGTGTGTATATATATTATATATATATATATAATATATATATATATATATAACTGATTCACTTTGCTGTACAGCAGAAACTAACACAACATTGTAAATCAACTATACTCCAATAAAAATTAGTAAAAGAAATAAAAAGTTGTGTTCTTAGGCCATAAGTCTCACAAAAGTCTATCAGCATATGTAATATATAATATATATGATATTTTTTCTATTAGAAGCACATTTAAATTATAACTGAGGAGGTCTGATACTCCTCGCTCTTTTACAGCAATCTCAAGAATCTGAAACCATATTCTTATAAATAAGGATATGTTTCTCTTCCAACCACACATTTATGTATTAATTCATTCAACAATTATACTGATCAACTAATATGCTCTGGAGACTCAACAGTGAACAATAAAGACAATTAAATGTTTCTTAACATATACCTATATTTAACATGCTATCATAGCAGGCATACAATGGTAAAATTAATATAATATAATATGATATAATGTCAGGGTTGTGATAAGTCCTAGAAAGGAAATATTAAGTCTCTCTTATAGCCTTCCAAGATAGCCATATGAAGCAGGAGGCTCTAGGATTTTGGAAGTCAAAATCTAGGTACATTCAGAATAGCCACTCCAAGGAGACTGAAGCATAAAAACTCTAAGGTCAGTAAAATAAATAAATTGAGCTTAATCAAACTTAAAACCTTTTACACATCAGAGGAAACCATCAATAAAATGAAAAGACAAGCTATGGAATGGGAGAAAATATTTGCAAACAGCACAACAAAAAAGAGGTTAATATCCAAAGTATAAAAGCAGCTCATAAAACTCAATAGCAAAAAAACAGACAACCCAACCAAAAAATGGGCAAAAGACCTAAATAAGCATTTTCCCAAAGAAAATGTATAGATGGCCAAAAGGCACATGAAAATATGCTCAACATCATTAATTATTAGTGAAATGCAAATCAAAACCACAATGAGGTATCACCTCACACTGGTCAGAATGGCTATCATCAAAAAGTCTACAAATAATAAATACTGGAGAGGGTTTTGAGAAAAAGGGACCCTCCTACACTGTTGCTGGGAATGTAAATTGGTGCAGCCACCATGGAAAACAGTTCCTCAAAAAATTAAACATAGAACTACCATATGATCCAGCAATCCCACTCCTAGGTATATATCCAGAAAAAAAAGTGAAAACTCTAATTTGAAAAGGTACATGCACCTCAGTGTTCATAGCAACACTATATACAATAGCCAAGACATGGAAACAACTCAAGTGCCCATCAACAGATGATCAGCTTAAGAAAATGTGATATATATATATTATATATATATATATAATATATATATGTATTATATACACACATGTATATGCACACACACACAATGGAATACTACTCAGCCATAAAAAGGAATGAAATATTGCCATGTGTAATGACAGGGAAGGACCTAGAGAATATTATTCTAAGTGAAGTAAGTCAGAGGAAGACAAATAATATATGATATCACTTATATGTGGAATCTAAAAATAATACAAAAGAATCTATATACAACACAGAAACAGACAGACATAGAAAAGAAACTTATGGTTACCAAAGGGGAGAAGGAGGGAGGGAAAAATTAGGAGTATGGAATTAACAGATACAAATTACTATACATAAAATAGATAAGCAACAAGTATTTACTGTATAGGACAGGGTATTATATTCAATATCTTATAATAACCTATAATGAAATATAGTCTGAAAAAGATAGTCACTTTCCTGGGCACCTGAAACTAACACAATATTGTAAATCAACTATACTAAGAAGAAACACTTTGAAAAACATGATAGCTATGTCATTTTTATTACTGTTTTTGTTATTTTCACTAGAATCATCCGGTCAGTTACCTACCTCAGTCCAATTTCATAGAACATCCTTTCTCAAAGTATGTTCCTGTGATACTTAGTCTATTGGATCTCAGAATATCCCATGTTCTCCCAAATCTGAATACTTGGCACTGACAGTTCCTTCTGGTTGAATGATTTTACCCAACTGTACAAGGACTAACAGTCTGTCCACCTACCAAAGTGCTATTCTTTTTAAATAATCTTTTAAATGTACCCTCACCTGAGAGCATTTACTGATTTCCCTAGGTAACCATAGGGAACCTTCTCCCAGGCTTCTACTTTATTCTGCAAAGTCTTGTACCATAGCTTATGACATTGCATCACCTTTTGTGGTCTCCATTTTAGTCTCACTTCTAGACAGTAAATTTCTTTAAAGAAAGACAACTTTGTCTATATGTACTCAGTCCCTGACATAATCATCATCATCTTCATCACCATGGTCACAGAAAAATGTTTATTGTATTTTATCAAGAGATATTTATTGTTCTATGAACCTTACATATATTATATGAATAATGGAACCTTCCTACTGGTAAATTATGCTCCTTCTAGAGCATGTGAAATGTAAACACAGAAACCTTCAGAGACTTGCCTGAAGTCATGCAACTAAGGATGACAGAGCCATGTTCTGTAACTCCAGAGCCCAATTTCTTAATGCTATGCTGAATAAACACTCAAATGTTTTATGAATAATGTGTACATGATCCCTAAGGTAACTTTTAACCCCAACAGCAGTATATTTTCAGGGAATTATTAAGCAATTAAGCAACTCGTGTCATGCACTAGGCTAAGTGCTGTGAAGGATGGAAAAGCATGACTATGTAAGACATATATCCTACTTCCAAACATAATTTGGTTGAGGAAAAAAAATGTAGCATATATGAAAACACAAATTAGATGACAAAAACACACTAAAATGGACTGTAATGAAATTAAGAAATGTTAAAATTCAGTGAGGGCCAGAGAATCTGGAGAGGAATGTTATTATGAGGTCATTTTAAAGAGCCACGAATGTATTATATTGTACTTTAAAATTCTTCCTGATTCTTTTAGTCTGAGAATGCAGTAGTCTTTACTTTCTGTGAGTCTAATAGATAAGCAGTTGATTGAAACAGTTACAAAATTACTGTTATTTCATAGAGCAGAATGCCAGAGATGCTTTGTGTATTGTTGAGTTTTGAGCACATAGGAGGAAAGTGAATTTAGTGTCACTATCTTTAAAATATTACCTTAAATATGAAAATATGAGTATATAGATGACTAAATAGTTGAAATTTGAACACTTGCCTTGCCTGCCTCTCCTGTTCTCCCCTCCACCTCCTTCCTATGCCCCCAGGACCAATGTGGCTGGGGAGGAGGGGGGCCTTGGAGGGCAGGGGACTGGCCTGGGAGCTCAGCAGTCTCCCCAGGCCTGAATGAGCAGGTAAAATGCCCTCCACTCCTCTCCTTGTCCCAGAAGGCCCCTCCCTCCCGCCTCTCCTGATCTCCTGGCCTCCCTCTTATGCCCCCAGGACCCACGCGGCCTGGAGGGGTCTTTGGCTTGGTTGTCCTGCCACTCCCTTCTGGCCTGCATAGTTTCTGCTGAAAAATCAGCTGATAACATACAAAGGAATCCCGATAAGGTTATTTGTTGTTTTTCCCTTGCTGCTTTTAATATATGTTCTTTGAATTTAATTTTTGTTAGTTTGATTAATATGTGTCTTGGTGTGTTTTTCAAAGGGTTTATCCTGTATGGGACTCTCTGTGCTTCCTGGACTTGGGTGACTATTTTCTTTCCCATGTTAGGGAAGTTTTCAACTATAATCTCTTCAAATATTTTCTCAGACCCTTTCTTTTTCTCTTCTTCTTCTGGGACCCCTATAATTCAAATGTTGTTGTGCTTAGTGTTGTCCCAGAGGTCTCTGAGACTGTCCTCAATTCTTTTCATTCTTTTTTCTTTATTCTGCTCCTCGGCAGTTATTTCCACCATTTTGCCTGCCAGCTCACTTATTTGTTCTTTTGCCTCAGTTACTCTGTTATTGATTCCTTCTAGTGAATTTTTCATTTTAGATATTGTATTGTTCATCTCTGTTTCTTGTTCTTTAGTTCTTTTAGATCTTTTTAAAACATTTCTTGTATTTTATCAATCCGTGCCTCCATTCTATTTCTGAGATTCTGGAAGATGAATCTTTATTGTCATTACTCTGAATTCTTTTTCAGATAGATTGCCTATTTCCTCTTCATTTATTTGGTCTTGTAGGTTTTTACCTTGCTCCTTCACCTGTGACATAGTTTTTTGCTGTCTCATTTTTGTTTTTAATGAGTGAGATTGTGTTCCTGTCTTACTGGTTGTTTGGCCTGAGGCTTCCAACACTGGAGTTTGTAGGCTGTTGGGTAGAGCCAGGTCTTGGTGCTGATATGAGGAACTCCATGAGATCTTACTCCAATGAATATTCCCTGGAGTCTGAGGTTCTCTGTTAGTCCAGTGGTTCGGACTCAGAGCTCCCACTGCAGGAGCTTTGGCCTGACCCCTGGCTTGTGAACCAAGATCCTGAAAGCCTCATGGGGTGGCAAAAAAAAAAAAAAAAAAGAAAAAGGTAAAAAATAAAATTAGACTAGGAAGCTAACAGTTATGTTAGAAAGAATATAAAAATAAAAATATAGATGAATCAACAACTGGAAGGTACATCAGTACCACAATAGTAAAAAAAGGAGGAGGAGGGAAAAGAAAGAAAAAGTGGGGGGTGGAAACGCCTTGGCTGTGGAGGGTGGGGCCTAAGCAAAGGTGAGTTTTGGGCAGTGGGAGGGGCCTATGCTTAGGACCCACAGGGATGGGAAAGGCCCTGGGGGCTGTGGGGGCTGGGGCTTAGGCTCAAGGAACAGAAGGGGCCCAGTCATGCCCGCCAACCCTTGGTCTCAGAGGGAGGGGAACCTCACCTGGGAGCCCAGCAGGCTTCCTGGGCTCCAGTGGGAGGGGCAAATGCTCCTCTCCCGCTCTTCCCACCTTCCTCTCCTAATCTCCCTGGGTTTCCCTCCTATGCCCCCAACACCAATGTGGGGGAGGGCGGGCCTTGGAGGGCAGGGGACCAGCCTGTGAACTCCACCTCCTAGAGTAACAGAAATAAAAACAAAAATAAACAAGTGGGACTTAATTAGACTTAAAAGCTTTTGTACAGCAAAGGAAACCATAAACAAGATGAAAAGACAACCCTCAGAATGGGAGAAAATATTTGCAAATGAAACGACAAAGGATTAATCTCCAAAATACACAAACAGCTCATAGAGCTTAATATCAAAAACACAAACAATCCAGTTAAAAAATGAGTAGAAGACCTAAATAGACATTTCACTAAGGAAGACATACAAATGGCCTAGAGGCACATGAAAAGATGCTCAACATCACTCATTATTACAGAAATGTAAATCAAAACTACAATGAGCTATCACCTCACACCAGTCAGAATGGCCATTATCAAAAAATCTAGGAATCATAAATGCTGGAAAGGTGAAAAGGGAACCCTCCTGCACTGTTGGTGGGAATGTATATTGATACAACCACTATGGAGAACAGTATGGAGGTTCCTTAAAAAACTAAAAATAGAACTACCATATGACCCAGCAATTCCTCTACTGGGCATATACCTGAGAAAACCATAATTCAAAAAGAGACATGTACCACAATGTTCACTGCAGCACTATTTACAATAGCCAGGACATGGAACCAACCTAAATGTCCATCAAAAGATGAATGGATAAAGAAGATGTGGCACATAGATACAATGGAATATTACTCAGCCATAAAGAGAAACGAAATTGAGTTATTTGTAGTGAGGTGGATGGACCTAGAGTCTGTCATACAGAGTGAAGTAAGTCAGAAAGAGAAAAACAAATACTGTATGCTAACACATATATATGGAATGTAAAAAAAAAGTTCTGATGAACCTAGTGACAGGACAGGAATAGAGACACAGACGTAGAGAATGGGCTTGAGGACACAGGGAGGGAGGGGAAAGCTGGGGCAAAGTGAGAGTAGCATCGACATATATACACTACCGAATGTGAAATAGCTAGTGGGAAGCAGCAGCATAGCACAGGGAGATCAGCTCAGTGCTTTGTGACCACCTAGAGGGGTGGGAGGGAGGCTCAAGAGGGAGGGGATATGGGGATGTATGTGTGCATATGGCTGATTCACTTTGTTGTACAACAGAAACAAACACAGTATTGTGAAGCAATTATACTCCAATAAAGAACTATTTTTTTAAAGAAAAAGGAAGTTAAAGGTCCAGTGGTTAAGACTTCACCTTCCAATATAGGGGGTACAGTTTTGATCCCTGGTCAGGGAGCTAGGATCCCACATACCTCATGGCCAAAAAACCAAAACAGAAAACAGGAGCAATATTGTAACAAATTCAATAAAACTTTAAAAATGGTCCACATCAAAAAAAAAAAAAAAGATCTTAAAAAAGAAAAAGATGTAGAAAATTGTATCCAGAAGAACCAAAGAGGTTTCTTTTAAAATTTCCCAGGCCAGGTGGTCCAAAATTACCTTGAGGTGAATGAATTAATAGATGTATATTATATGTATCCATTATGCAAATCACTAGATCAAGGAAATTCTAATAAAGATGTGCTGTTTGAAATAATAGGCTGGAAATACTAAGATAGGTGAAGAATAAGAAGCTCCCACCTTTCAGAACATTTGCATCATATGCTTTTAAATATTAGAATTGGAGATGTGCATAGTGAATCTTAAGTCCCCAAAACACTGTGCTTTTGTTAAATCTAAATCAGAATTAATTATGACTTTTTTTTCCCCTAAACTAAAAACTGAATAATTTAAAAGCTCACAGTTCCATCCTGGTAAACTAATATTCAAACATAATTTTTTATATATTTCCTAAAATTACTGAACCACCAAAGTATCCTCTATATTAAACTTGAAGTAACTCAATATCTTATTCAGGTTAAGGTTTCTGATAATAAGATAGGCCTATGATTTAACACTACTATATTTAGAAAGCTCACTATGTTGTATGTGTGTATGTGTTTGAATTATCTCTATCATCCAGTTTATGTTATCTTCATTTGTTCAGTTCTTTAAAAAATATATATTCACACAATTATATTTGGTTGAATAGGTACATAGCTCTAAATTCTTACTGATGAGTTGAACAGTTTCTTTAAAATTAAATGTACATTCAAATACTACCCTTTCTGCATTGCTCTTTCATGGATAGAAGTAGCAACAGACATATTCATGGATTTTCCCAACTGAAGAAAAAAATTTGCATTTTGAGGCAATCACATATTTAAGCCATTCCTCCTACAAGTTATAGGAATAAATCAATGGTAAATGAAAGACTGAACATGAAAATATAAAAAATGTTTATATTTTTGTCATTTCTTTGTTCAAGTTTCCATAACTGCATTTTCTATTTAAGATTGAATTTGATGTCATTCTTTCACAGAGATTGGTAGATAGAAAAAAAGAAGATAAAAACTAAAGCACTGAAGTAGACAACAAAAAACAATAAAAAATAGATTAAAAAACAATGAACCTAAGGAAAATGTATGTGACCAGAGGAAAAAGAGATCTGAGAAGACTCAAATGCTATTGTTAATTCTGTAACTAGTAATAAGCGTGATCTTGGGTGAGAAAACTGGTCCAGAGTGATTTTGTGACTAAGTTTTAAAACAAAATGGTTATACTAGATAGTGTTGAACGGCACTCTTAGACCTCAAAATTGATTACTATTTTATTCCAAAAGCATGGGATGAAAGAGAAACAAGGATATATGATAATCAAACAACTAAAAAGTAAAGGGAGCAAATGAAATGACAATTTAGCAAAATAATTCAATTATATGAAAAATTAGTAATGATGAATTAGTGAACCAAGGGAAGATTTTTACCTAATTATAGCCATATTTTCTGTCTTGTACTTAATGCTAATCAATTCAACATAATTGATCTTTATTAATTTTTTTCTTTAGTAAAATTGTAGAGACTCAAAAAATAAAATCAGAAGCATGAAAACACAGGAAGTATCTGTCAATTAAAGAATGACCAGAAAAAAACTAGTTTGAGTTTGTCCACCTTAAATTGTAGCTCTGCAAATAATTTGAGCATACTAGAGGAAATAAGAGAATTTGGAAAAAAAATTCTGGTCCAAAGATTTTTATCAGTGATCAATTCTCTTGAAATCAATGTGAAATGAACCAAAGACCTAGGGCTTTGGACCCAAGTGTGTATCCCAACATTATCATTCACAGTTAAGTTTCTCAAATAAGGTTTTTCTCTCCATTTAAAAAGTAATTTCAAAAAACTTCAAATATTTACATCTACTGGTTATATCAGTTAATTTAAATGTAGCAGGAGAGTGATGTTTTCTTCATTCCCAATGAGTAATTGAAATGGTAGATCCATCACTCAAAAGTCATAGAACTTAAAGGCAAACCTTTATATACCAGGCATTTTTCTAAGCACTTTGTCTATACTGAGTCATTTTATCCTCATAACTATATACAATACATATGTAGGAGAAGAAGCTGAGGCACAGAGATTTACATAATTTGCTTAATGTCAAAGAAAGTATAAACAAAGGAGCCAGGATTGAAATACATGTGGTCTAGCTCCAGGATATATTATTCTTAAAACACTAACACTATAGTGATATAAATATGAAAGAAATTTTTAAAATTGTTAATAGCAACTTTTAAAAATGTGTCCGAAACTATGGAAGACAGAAAGATTAAGTGCCCAACCTGGCCAAAGGAAATATGCAGATGAATAGCCAAAAGGAGGTTAAGAAAATGGAAGGCCAGTGCTGTTAAATGCCATTAGAATAATGCCTTCTACTAAATAACTTCAAATACTTAAAGATAAATTATTTTAAAAGATTTTATAAATACTAAGAGGTTAAATACAGAAGGCTGCAGAACATATTAGTGATACTATTAATACAGGTAGGCCTGTATGGTATTAGGACACAGATGAATCACTTAATGTATTTATATATTACCCAATTTAATCCTTATGACAACCCTAGAACAGATTCTTATGACCCTCCACACTACAACCTTGTCACCATTCCTATGTTACAAGTTAAAAACCTACACGGAGCAACAACGAAAACTGAAACACAAAGAGATGGGGTAACTTGCCCAGGGATGCACAATAATTAGGTGGTGAAACCTAGGGCTTCTAGCCCCAGATTCAATACAGCCCACCACCATGCTGAGCTGCCTCTTGATTCAATGCACTGCTATACCGTCATTTTAGATATGCTGATCTGACCTCTAGATGTGCTTGATGACTTAGATTAAGTGCTGACAAGGGGAAGTTGTAGAAGAAAACACATCTATACCCATAAATTATTGCCCCATTATATTTACAACTAGTCTGACCCTAACTGCCAGTAGTAACCTGGCCCAGATTTAGCAAAGGCCATTGAGTTTTAACATCTGAGCATTCTTTGGAGTTTCTCTCTAGATATAAGACTGTCTTCTCAAACAGAAAGATAAATTGGTGGGAAATTTTAAATGCCAAAGAAAAAATTAGGTTTATGTAATAGCAAACAAATAAAACTTTTTTATCTCAGTGAGCATAATTCTTCCAGTTTTGTTTTGTTTTTTTGCGGTACGCGGGCCTCTCACTGTTGTGGCCTCTCCCGTTGCGGAGCACAGGCTCCGAACGCGCAGGCTCAGCGGCCATGGCTCACGGGCCCAGGCGCTCCGCGGCATGTGGGATCTTCCCGGACTGGGGCACGAACCCGTGTCCCCTGCATCAGCAGGCGGACTCTCAACCACTGCGCCACCAGGGAAGACCCTCAGTGAGCATAATTCTGAACTAATCCAACCAACATTAGTGTAGTGCACACAAACAGGAAGACAGGGAAGGGTAAAAAATTTAATAAACAGAAACCTCAATTAAATAGAGTCAGGAAACCAGAATGGGGAGCTCCCATGCCATGCCCTGAAACAATAGCAGAGCAGAGCCCAACAGGGAGAAGGAAAACTCCTCTTCTTCCCTGGCAACAACTCGGCCAATGAAAAGCCATGGACTCTTTATTTACTAAAGCCCTCCCAAGTTTCTTCCCTATGAAAGTGTCTCCTTCTCTTGCTGTCCTGAGACTTGCATGTGGCTCACAGTGGTTGCAGACCCTGAATTGCAATTCTGTGCTGATTCCACCTTTGTTGGAGAGTAAACTCATCTTTGCTGGAGAAATTTGTTTTCTGGCAGTCTATTTGTTTTAAGTCAGAAGATAAAAATGACAATGATAAACCTCATCTTTCTGAGACATATACAGTCTCTATTTTTTTTTAATCAAACATTTAAAAGAGAATTTCTTCTTTTCTCATTTTGGAGAGAACCCCTTTTACCTAGTCATTCCTGGTCCTATTGAACCAAGCCCTGTGACCTCTGGTTAGGCTGCCAGGATCCAGTATTTAAACAATTGTAATCTGCAAAGATTAATCTTTGTAACAAAGATTATGGCTAAGAAAGTGGATGCTCAGTAGCAGCTACAGAAAGTGTCTTCTCTGAAAAGAGTTGAAGCACCTAGGCTCCCTTGAGATTGGCTTTCAAATTCCACAAAGGCTGCGTTTTGTTTTTGTATCTTCAGGGAAGCCTTGTAATTCCCAGTGTCAAGAGCACAACAGAATCTGTGATGGTGCAAGGAACTCAGCTCATCAGCATTAATTATTGCTCTGCTAGGCTTGTAAACAAATGTAATCAGAAGCCTTATGCAGAGGCCCCAGTGAGGATGCCACCTTTTTCTCTGCCTGCTCATTCCTGGTCTCCTTCCACTCTCGCATGAACTGTTGGCTCTCCACCATTTTGATCACTTTCTCCCTGGGTGGGCACATCTGCCTTCCTGGCTTCAGCTAAAATTTCTATTATGCTAACTTCTAATTATATATTTTCAGCATCAGCCTTTTTCAGAAGCTCCACACCTGTATTTCCAACTGCCTACTAAACGCAACTCAAACCACCAATTCCAAAACTGGCTCATGCTATTCCTCCACCCTCGAGCCCATATTTGTTTTTCCATGAGAGCTCCCACGGCAAGCTGATGTCTCTGTGCTCTGTGTTGCCAATGCTGCACAGAAAGAAAAACCTCAGGTTCATCCCTGAATCATTTCTTTTACCCTCATCCTATCCCACCACAGCCAGTCAGGCATCAGATCACTTCAATCCTAACTCCACAAGTGTTCCTATTTGGGAACTATTACCTGCTGTCAGTTTCTCCTCATTTCTTAACTGGATGATTCCCAGCCCCTATCTGTCTGATTTGAGGCTCTCACCACGCTTATCTCCTTCCCACCCAGCAGTGTTATTTTTCAAACATCAAATATTCTGCTCTTCACTTTAAATGTTTAGTGATGAATATACTTACTTTTCTCATGGCAAAATATACTTTGTGAAGTAAAACTTGATGAAATAGATAAAAGTCAGCTCTAATTTATTTTAATCTCGACAAATTACTTTCATGAATTTGATGCATGTTGTTCTCAGTATAAATCAAAACTCCTTAGCCTGGTGTTCAGACAAATGGCCATCATCTATATCCTAGACATGACCTCCTACTATTTTCCCCATAGATATTATAATTTGGACACACTGAAATTTGTGCATTGTTCACTAGTGGTGCCTTTAACAGTTCCTAGAACACAGTAAGCACTGAATAAAATGCTTGCTGAATGGATGAAGAAGTTGTTCTCTGCAGTTCCTCTCTGCAAAGCCCTTTCTATGTTCCCTGTTTGCCTTTTCACATTCTACTCTCTTTACTTAGAAATTTCTTTCTGCTCTTTTGGACCTGGCTAATCATCGCTACCCTTTCTGAAAAATCTAGCTGACATTTGACCTTTTGATTAATTATCATTAATTAATTCAACAAATGTTTATTGAGCTCATACCAAGAGCCTGATGCAAAGGATACAAGAGCCACAATTTAGTGTGCAAAACATATAAAGAATTACAAAGCAATTGCATACTTCCTTGCAGCCTTTCCTATATATTCCCACATATGTAGTTGCCTCTTTCTGTCTACTCCACATTTTTTATATCACTCAGAACTACTGCATTAATTTAGAAAAATTTCTCTCCAAGTTAATCTGATATACTGCCAGACTACACTTTATTACACTATACTCTCGTTTCCCCTAAAATGAGCATAATTTCTAGCAAATAGTAAGCCACCAACAAATGGTGGTTATTTACGTAATTATGCTGAGGGTGCAATATAGTAAAATGAGTCTATGCTTATGATCAGATTGCTGAGTTGAAGTTCAGACTGACTTATGTAATTAGGATCTGGAGTGGATCATTTAACTTTCCTGGCCTCCTTAGCACCTGGTCAATCAGGTGAGACAACACCTACTTCATAAAGTTCTTGTAAGCATCAGGTGATGAAATAAGATGGACTATGAAACTGGGACATGTTGAATGCTTGTCAGTTGTTTGCCTGATTTAGGAATAAAACATATGATAAGGTAATGAAAGTTCAACATATTGGATAAGTAGAAGAATGCAGACAAGAACACACAACTGAGTTAATAGGTCAGTTATTCCTAGACTGAAAAGCTCTCCAAGAGCAGCAGCAGAAAAAAAAATACAGAATAGGTAAACTCATGTTTTAGTCAAATTGGAAAAAGGAAATAGTTCCTTACTTGAAAGGTGATATCAAAATATACTGTACATCATTTTGTTAGATATAACTTCTCATAGTAAACTGTATGAGATTTTAATTTCAAAGTTTAGTTATTTTAAACAAATGTATTTGTTGTTCTTTGAAGTCGATTTTCAAAACACTCCAAGATATACATGCTTGGCCTACATGGGGCACAAAATCAAAATTTCTGGAGCTCTCAAAGAGCAAAACCAGGGAGAAGCTCCCCCATCTCTCTCTCCCAAGGGTCTTCCTCAACATAACTCATTTCTGCTTTTACACTGAGTCCGATGAGCTCTGATTCCTCTGGATTCCTTCGGCAGATATTTAACTGATGACTGATGGAGTGGACGGGAAGAGAACCTTCATCAGGTGAAGACTTCAGGACTTGATGAAGCTGAGATTGAAGGACACTTCAAAATCACATTTTTATAGACTACACAGACTACTCAGACCTGAGAACATCGCTTTCCAAGATAGTTCTTGCATTTGCTTCAAGACAAGGTGAACTCCTCTTCACATATGAACTCTAAGAACATTGACTGACATCAAACCATTCAATATTTTCCAGAACACAGATGTTTAGCTACAGGGTATGTTTAGAGGACAAAGTTCAGCTTCAGTTGATTACTTACAATTCTCATGGTTTTTATTTGACATGGATCCGTTTTCCTTTCATCCCTTTAAAGAAATCCATCTTCTTGACCTGATGAAACTGGGAATGATGAGCAAATTTCCAAAACCAAGCTATTTACTGAAGCAAAGAGAAATTTTTGTAAAATCCTATGTAATTTCAATGTAAAAACTACCTTGAGAAACCAGAAAGTACAAAACTTTAAGAGAACTACCCCAAAATAAATAAATAGGGAAGAAAATTGGACATTTTTGAATGGCTATCAGTTACTTAGGGAAATTGTAAGGAAGAAGATTAAGTTTAATTTGTCCATTATCAAATATGCTAAAATATGCAGATACAGGATTTGAACAAATATCCAAATCTAGAATATTTACTCTTTCTACAATATTTTACTATCCGCAAAGTGTACTTTTTTTTTTTGGCTGCGTTTGAGAGCTGCACTGCTGCTCACTCTAGTGGCTCGTGGGCTCTAGAGCGCAGGCTCAGTAGTTGTGGTGCACGGGCTTAGTTGCTCCGCAGCATGTGGGATCTTCCTGGACCAGGGATCGAACCCATGACCCCTACATTGGCAGGCAGATTCTTAACAACCGTCCCAGAGTGTACTATTGTTGAACTCTAGGACCACCTTAAATTCATGACCAAAAAAAAGAAAAAAAAATTGGAGTTTTATTTTTAAAGAGAGGTTAAAAGCATATGAAACCCTTTTTTTTCCTTCTCTTTTAAAAATTGAATCATGTACTATTGAGTCAATTTACAACTGTCCTTGGTTCATGATTTTGTAAATAAACATGGCATCACTTTTGGCAGTGTGTCAATCTGACTTATTTTCACAGCAGAAACTGAATGAAGTCATGGAGTAGCTTTTCTGACCAGGTCATAACAATATAATTTACAGCATATTAGCCTTTTCATATCATATTGATTTTTTATGCTGAAGGGCTTCCAAAGCCACAATAGAAGCTAGTTCTGTGCTAAGGAACAAAATACCAAATTAAACATTAAGGCATGTGCCAATTTGAAGACTGAGTTAATATTAACAAAATAAACATTTGCTTCTTCTTAAAAACATTGCATTCACCCATGACTAGAGTCATATGATAAAAGAATCTTAAAAAACAAAGATGAAAACCAAAAATAATTACTTTCCAGGGCCAAGAATAAGAGCTTTCACTGAATTTTGAACTTGGTTATCAGCACGAGAAAAAATAATCACTTGAAATAATTCAAAAAAAATTGATTATATGAAATAAAGTAAGGAAAAGTGTAAGCCAAGATTCAGGAAATATTTACAAATCATTTGTTCCTTAGACTGCAGAAAACTTTGTTCACAGAATGTTTCCAATGCTGAGTTCCACATAAGGATCCTTGTTCATCACTTTAAACACTATTTGAGAAGTCCTGAATTTATTATATTAAGTTTTGGAGTAGAAACTTCTTGGTATCAATCCCTGATTCCCTCAACCCAGATTCTTACTTTTTAAAGCAAATAACGCTTTAAAGCCAAAACAAATTAAACAGACTTTAATCTGCTTTATTCCTTTTTTCCTTAAACCAAATTCAATTTTAGGTTTTTATATTTGGGTAAAGAAGCACAACTAAATTTTAGAAAATTTTTTTGTCATTTATAAAAGTAATGCTTTTAATTTATTTACTTATTTTAGAAAATGTTATTTCCAGTTTTTTTTTTAATTTATTCATTTATTTTTGGCTGCACTGGGTCTTCGTTGCTGCACACACAGGCTTTCTCTAGTTGCGGCATGCAGGCTTCTCATTGCAGTGGTTTCTCTTGTTGAAGAGCATGGGCTCTAGGTGCGCGGGCTTCCATAGTTGTGGCTCACGGGCTCTATAGCGCAGGCTCAGTAGTTGTGGCACCCAGGCTTAGTTGCGCCGCAGAATGTGGGATCTTCCCCGACTAGGAAATGAACCTGTGTCCCCTGCATTGGCAGGCAGATTCTTATCCACTGCGCCACCAGGGAAGTCCAGTAATGCATTTTAAAATAATTTCAAATATAAAATATTTTACTACATTTGCCTCTTCACACAAAATATTTCAGATTCCTTCAGAAAAAGAACATTATATATAACTTCCACCTAACCTCCAAATGAAGTCAACATTGTTTCAACATTATAATCCAATCCACAGACTCCTTTAAATTTGGCCAAATGTCTCAATAGTCTGAATAAAAATCATCCCTTTTCTCCATTCTGGACAATCATCTCCTTTCTTCAATAGGGAGCTGTTCCTCGGACTTGCCATCACATTCATGTCCTTGACAGATTCAGAGTCTAGGTGACCTTCAGTGCAGGTTTGTCCATTGCTTCTTCTCCTTGAGCAGACTCAGGTGAAGCATCCCCATCGGGAATATCCCAGACACTATGATGTGCTCTTCTCAATGCAGCTCATCAAAAGGGACACAAGGTTGACACCTCATCACCACTGGTGATATAACAGGATACATGTAAACATTATGGGTTACATTTCTGCCAGGCTTTTCCACACACAAAAACATGCTTTTCCCTTTGTAATAAGTGGAATTTTATGGGAAGATATCCTTAGATTATGGCAATATCCTATTCCTATTTGATTCCACTTGTCAGTCTTGGTATCTCTTGATTCTCACCTAAAATATCCACCACAATGATTGCCAAATGATGATTTTCCATTTCCATCACATTTAATACTTGGTATTTTACCATAAAGAGTAGCTTAATATGTTCATGGACACATTTGTTCATACCAGCATGGACACAAAATTTTATTTTAGTCAATGGCTTGTAATCGGTTATAATTTTGATGTTCAAGTTTTTCTAGATTTGTCCAGTGGGATCCCTTTCAAGTTGGTGCCTTTGCCCTTTTAATAGATCCCTTTACCCCCTTTATGATATTGTTGAAAACTGGACATTTTTAGATAATATATTGTAGCAACCCTGAATATTGATTTCTCCCATCCCTGGAGAGTTGATGCTGTCGTTTGTTCACTTGGTTGGTTGATTAGTGACTTAGCTGAACTGACTCTGAAATCTTTGTCCTGTAATGTGCAGCTTCTGATGTCCTAAGATTTGTTTTCTTATATTTATCTTGTAGCCTGGCTACCTATGATTTGTTCCTGAATCAGCGTAAGCCACTTACTGGTTAAAGATTGTACTTAATCCCCCTTAGGAATCCAGGTTTTACTCATTACCATTGGATACGTGTGTGGCTTGCAGGCTGCTTTCTCAGTTCTAGGAATTCACATTTATGACCCATTTTTGGACAGAGACTAGTAGTTTATATCTTTCCTTTCTTATCACTCCTGAGAGGGCTTACCATTTGGCATAGAGTCTTCCAGGCTCCTAGGGTTGTGTCCGATCATATTTTTAAGCCTGGCTGAAATAGGAGCTGCCCCTGGGTCAGAGTAAATTATTCAGCTAATCATGGAGCAGACATTGTGTTTAAACCCTTGTGTCAGTAAGGCTTCCGTTCTGCTGATGGCCGTGTGAATTTGAGGATGTTTTCACATCTGTCCCAAGTCCTATCCTGCCTATGCACAGCACTCCCAACCCCCCAGGGTTCACAGTGATCCCAGAAGGACTCTTGGTTATCTCTTTCCCTGGCTTTCTGTGTTAAACTTCTGATTGCCCTGCTGTTTTACTTCTTGCTATTGTATCACGGAGTTATAACTGTACTCACTTAATTGGTTTCCACCAAGAACTCCATTTTTTAATTCTTTTTTATCATCCATTGGCATGGAATTTTATACCCCCTGTTCTAAATAAAGCCAGTTTCCTTAGACAGAGCTAAAGAATGCTTCATTTTAAGGCTTGCCTCTGTGGCCTGCCTCTCCTCACGAGCAGGACCTCTGCATCCCCACACAAGTACTGGAAGCAGTGACAGTGCACACTCCTCCCAGAATGACACTCCTGCTTTACAAATGGGTGCTGGGAGAGGACACGTCCTATGCTTTTTTGACTTGCCTCTCTTGGTGTGGAACTTCTACCCATAGAGCCTGCGGTAGTGGGTGATCAGGGCCCAGTATTCTCAGCCTGCGAGCCTGGAATGAGGCATTTACCATACAAGTGAGGTCTGGGTGGAAGAAGGTCACTCCAGACATCTCTGCCCTGCCTATCTGGCACACAGCTTTTGCACCCGGAGGCTGGAGGCAAGAGAAATACTTGTGGCCTTTCCCTTCTGATATGAAGTAGCCCTAGACTGAACGTTAGTCTTAAATCTGAATTAAGTCCCTGTCTTATTACAGCATCACCTAGTTAGAACTCCCAGAGTAGTTTCAGTAAGACAGAACCGGGAATGGGAGAGCAGTCATATTTGAAATGCTGGGGTCTCTCCCCGTTTTTTCCAAGATTTAGTCAATTTTCTGGAATGAATATTTTTCCACTTCCTGTATGCTTTGAGAACAAATTCCAAAGAATTTAAGTGATTTTTTAAAATAAATTTATTTGTTTATTTTTGGCTGCATTGGGTCTTTGTTGCTATGTACATGCTTTCTCTAGTTGCGGCAAGCGGGGGCTGTTTTTCATTGCTGTGCACGGGCTTCTCATTGTGGTGGCTTCTCTTGTTGTGGATCACGGGCTCTAGGCATGCGGGCTTCAGTAGTTGTGGCTCGTGGGCTTAGTTGCTCCGCGGCATGTGGGATCTTCCCGGACCAGGGCTCGAACCCGTGTCCCCTGCACTGGCAGGCGGATTCTTAACCACTCTGCCAGCAGGGAAGTTCTAAGTGATTTTTAAAATATTTTTTCAATTAAAAGATTGTTGGGGTAAGGATCTGCTCTACTCCTCCATAACAAAAAGCTAAATTGTAATCCCATTTAATAGAATAGCTTCTAATATACAAGGCCAACTTTTCAAAATCTCAGTTAATTATACATGATTAGATATATTATTTAGAACCAAAAATCCATGTCTATTCAATACTAAGTATAGTTGGTATCTATTATATGCCTGAAACCATTAAGTGCTGGTTCCTATAAAGGTGAATAAAATATAGACCCTGACTTCAGGAGACCCACAATCTAAAATAAGACCTAAAAGAAAACTAAGATTTATATATACATCTTCAAATATATATATGAATTATGTGTATATATACATATATATGAATGATAATTTTAAATATTTGAGATCAACAAGCTCATTTAACCTATTCAACTTTTCTTTTTTTCCTTTACAGCTAATTTACCTGGCTCTTTTATTTAATAAACACTTGTTATGTGTATTGATGTTTAATTCCACCCTTTCTCTTTCAAGTTTTGATCCATCTGAGAGCAAAACTCAAAATCAAATGGAGAGGGGCTTCCCTGGTGGCGCAGTGGTTGGGAGTCCGCCTGCCGATGCAGGGGATGCGGGTTCGTGCCCCGGTCCGGGAGGATCCCACATGCTGCGGAGTGGCTGGGCCCATGGGCCATGGCCGCTGAGCCTGCGCGTCCGGAGCCTGTGCTCCGCAACGGGAGAGGCCACAACAGTGAGAGGCCCGCGTACCGCAAAAAAAAAAAATCAAATGGAGAGAAAAACAGTTTTATTACTGATAAAAACTGGACTAGCTGATACAAATTAAGTATCTGGCCACAATCAGACTTTCTGATACTTTCACTGATTTAAACTTGGCCACTCAGAACTGTTGGCCATCCCATGCCCAGTTCCCACTGGAGTGGAAGCTGACTTACACACATGGAATGAAGGAGAAAAGACAAAGGAAATGCATGGGTTTAGTAGGAAGATTGGTCCGAAAGAGAAAGCCTAGAAAGACCTGAGCCGCATATATTTGTTCTCTCTCCCAAACTCAAGAAACAAGTAACTGGACTGGATGGGCTTTTTGCATTTTAAATCTGTGAGAGTGTATGTGTGTGTGTGCATGTGTGTGTGTCACGGTGGTGGGGATCCAGAGTGAACAATGACTCAAGGAGCACACAGTCTAATGACACTTCCTTCCAGGGTACCATCTTCACTAGCAACTGTATGATTCACTCAATTTAGTGACTACCTTACTTGGCTTGAGTACTCTTAAGTACTCTTAAGTACTTATAAATACTTACTTATAAGTAAGTACACTTAAGTAACTGATAAAATAATAAAAAAATGAGTAACTGATAAAAATTATGTTTAATATAAAGAGCTTGAAAATGACCCTTCTTTGGTGTAGCAATGAAATTGCCTCATTGACCAAAAAGAAATACAGTCTCCTTTGGCCATGACTTTCCATAGCTGTCCTTCCAGGATGTTGTGTTGTGTAGCATGCAATGTGCACAGTCATATCTTACATTTTTTCCCCTGCCTTCTTGGCCATTTCCCATCTTATTTCAGAGTAAAACCACCTGCTGCTGTCATTATGTCTAGAACATGTATTTGCTGATCTAACCAGGTGCTCAATGGATGTTTAGAGTGTTACCATCTGATTTATGGTACCATGAATGAGGTTATGAGTCAACCAACCAACTCTGGTACTTTATAGGAATCTAGTATTCTGTCTACATCTAAATTAGATCACAAGCTCTTTGGAGCAAGCACCTTGCCTGTGCTGCTTTATGCTTTGCTAAGTTCCATGCACACTTACCATATTTTATAAATATTCTCACGGAATATTTATGACAAGTCTAACATGGCAAGCAATTTTACCAGGGTCACTATACCCTGGTAGATTTAAAGTTCCTTAAATTACATTAGTGACCTACTTTGTAATATTTTATCTAGAAAAATCTAAGTTCCAAAGCAACTCTCAGATTCTATTCAATTTTTCTAGCTTCCTCAAAAAAAAAAAAATCTCAGAAATGGCTTAGTGCTATTTCAAAGTCTATGAATGTGAAAGAGCTCCACTGTAAGAGAAAAATCACTATGAATTAGAATCCAGATTTCAGGCAGATATATCTGAGTTCAAATCTCAGCTCAACCACTTTCTATTTGGCCTCACATTTCTCTAAACCTTAGTTTTCTCATCTATAAAATGGGTATGATAATAATTATACCTACCCTCTAGGGGTGTTGTGAAGATTAAATTAAACTTGACACTTGGTTTACACTCAGTACTTGTTAGTTGGTAGAAATTGTGGTAGTAGCAATTGTGATAGGAATAATGGTGACATCAACAACTACAGAAGTGAAATCCATGCTGATGGATCTGGGAAAACTATAAAAGGCATTGTAAATAATTACGAAGGGAAAAGTAAAGGAGTTTTGGGAATGCCAAAGCCCAACTGTTTTCATAAAAATATGGACTCTGGAAGCAGGCTTGGAATATGACTGTAGTTACACCAAAACCTAAACGATTGTATGTTCTCAGTTTAAAGAAAGATTGTGTTGACAGAATGAGTGCTGTTTCTAAGAAGTCTAGACAAATGAAAATCCATAAATGACAAATTATTAATGTATCTTTAGCATTAATTAAAAGAGGGTATTCTGATCTGATAGCAAAATCTGTATCAATTTGGCAAGTATACCCTTACCCAGGAGATGGATACGTCAAGCTGTCCAGCTGAGCTGCTCCTCATTATCCAACTATCTCCCATTTCTGCAATGAATCAGGTATACACCGGAAGAAATTTTGGCAACCAGTGACCATTTCCTTTTAGGAAGAGAATATTTGGCTCCCTTCTACAGTTCTAATTACCAAGGTGGTAATTTAGTTTATTCACATCAGTCTTTTGTGAATTTAGTCATCAATTCCACAGGTATTAACAAACTCTAGATGCCCTAAAACAACCAGGTTTTGGAGACAGAGAAGCTTAAAACCAGTCCCTGGAATATCATAATGATAAGAGACATGTCTAACATATGACTTCTTGTCTAGCCAGACATTGACCTTACTAGATGGCACGTCTCTAAACTCTTTCATTATAACAAAGTCTAAAAATGAGACAGAAAATCCAACTTCCTACAATCCTCCAGGAGAAAAACGTTCATTGTAAAATCAGGATGTGGGGCTCTAGTTAAGAACATGAATAATTATCATCCATTTCTTATAGCAAAAATCTCTGACACATTATATTCTTGACACAGGGGAAAACAAAGAGAAAAAAGAAAAAAAATAGAAATCAGAGGAGAAAATTAATTAAACATAGATTCTGTGTTGATGCCCATATCTTAACTTTCTACATGTTAATTGGAAAAAGAGATGAGAGATAATCCTGGGGTTAAACTTAATAGACTAAATAAAAGCTTAGATGTAGTCTTTCATTTTAGTTTCTGCTTCTGTGAAATAATACGTTCTGCTTTATGTTTGGACCCAGCCTTTTCTCTGTGAATTACTTGGAATAAAGGGTGTCTCTAACATATTCAAAGAATTTGGTGCTTTCTGTTCAACAAGAGTACCCTCATCAAGGGTAAATACCATGTGCTCTCATACACCATGCCAGTAGGTTAATACAAAGACATCCATTAATTTACATAATTTACATAGTGGGGTCTTAATAATTATAGGATAATTTCATTTACAAGCTACAGGGACAACCTCCCTTTCCTACTTAAAAAACATTCTATAGATTACTTTAAAATTACTTAATAATTCAGTTTCCTGTAAAATATAAGCTTTATAATTTGTGTTTATAACCTGCTTCAGAATGAAATGTGACATTTCTAGGAAATTATATAAAAATATTTTTCGCAGTTTCACATCTCAGGGAATTCCGTTATGTTTAGTTAACACTGAACAAAAGTTTTTCTTTTTTTTTTTTTGCGGTACGTGGGCCTCTCACTGTTGCGGCCTCTTCCGTTGCGTAGCACAGGCTCCGGACGCGCAGGCTCAGCGGCCATGGCCCACGGGCCCAGCCGCTCCACGGCATGTGGGATCTTCCCGGACCGGGGCACGAACCCGTGTCCCCTGCATCGGCAGGCGGACTCTCAACCACTGCACCACCAGGGAAGCCCAAAAGTTCTTAATTCTTTAAAAAGAGTTTGAATGGATTTACTGTAAATATTCACTAACATTTTGCGTTTACTACTTCTTCTAAGAAGGGTAAATAGCAAGCATAGGATTTTCAAAGAGGTTATATTCACAACCAAGTTGTTTCCTCTCAGGAGTTCTCATAAGATACTATTTGGGTGGAGCAGACTTATGGTTTTATTTCATACTTCTTTTGGCTACAGAACGCCTACATGCAATTGAATCAGAAACCAAATTTAGTTTTATTCTCTTCTTAGTGGGTTTCCACCCAGACCTATTGTCAAGTATCCCTCAGAGACAGAATTTGTGTGTGTGTGTGTGTATGTGGACATGTCATGTGCATGTATCCCATAGGGTAAGGAGATGTTCTTCACACTGACAGGGACTTTAGATAGATACTGGTGAACAACGAAAGAAAAATAAGCCATTTAAAAACCTGTTTTGGTTGTATAAATGCAATGTTATGTTTTATGTGCACTGCTCTCATTTCTGTATAATTTCCATGCAGAAAATAATTGGACATATAATTATACATGTGTCAGTTCAACTTATATAAATTTCATTTGATTATATCATCAAAAACCTGTTCATATGGTCATGTATACACCATTTTTTATAGGGTATTGCTCATGTAGCAAGGCCATCTGCTCTCAAATTTTAAAAATAGGAAGCAGATTCAGACTATAGTCAGGAAAAAAGGTTTTCTACAAAAAGAAAAGAAATACAGCAAACAGTAAAATTACTTGAACACAAATGAGTGTAGTTTCATCTTAGAAAACATATTCTAATTAAGCAAAATACATTATTTATTCTTTATTAATTCAGGTTTCAACAAGTATGATCCCAGCTAACCTGTGAAAAATTATACAATGGTTATGAATAAAGACTTCAGTGACTGCAAAGAAAATAAAACTTGACTCTCTTACTTCATCAAAATAGTGGCTTTTGTTGATAGGAGAACTGAGTACATAAATGACTGAATTCATTTCAATCACATTTTTCGCATGTATCTATAGTAATTGGTGGATTCTATTAACACTAACACGTGACACAGGGAAGAATTTGTTCACTTTATTACTTATTTATTCAACATATATAGGTATTGTGCCTAATTAGTATTAAGTGCTATTCTAGTTGCTGAGGATACAACGGAGAATCAGACACAGAAAGATCCCTGATCTCAAGGACTTTCTATTCTAGTGGGAGGATAATAGAATTTATAAACGCCCTTTGGGAGATGCAGAGAAGGCGCTTCAAGAATTCAGAAAGGGATGAGATCATTCCTGCTTGGCATATGGATGGACAAGAGAGCTTCATTAACAGGAGTTTCATGACTTAACCATATCATCTGCTACACTGATTCCTTTTTATCTTATCCTGCTGTACTCTTTTCTTTCCATGTTCATATGTTAAATATTGGTTATAACCCATGAAATTCATTTAATGACCCTCTGATGGTAAGTCACATTTGAAAAGCACTGCATGTTTTGACTGTGGTGGTAAGTGGTGAAGGTAGGTTAGAAGACAGTCGTTGGGAGACTGGGGTTAAGGAACTGACCACAGAAATAGAAGCTTCATCCAGGTGAAGAATTATGACAGAAGGTAGAGAGTGAAAAAATCTTCTGGAAATTTTTTTTATGTCAACACTAACCCCTCTATTATCCATCTATATTTTTGACTATCCTTATCGGCCACATTTGTGAATTCACCTCTTCAGTTCTCAAAGTAAATTTAGTGTCATTCAGGATTTGGCCTTAGAGATCTTCTCACTGTACATGCTTACTCTGGGAAGTCTTAAGTGTGACCATCCAACTACCATTTGTACAGCAATTTTATTTATTTATATATATACATTCATATGTAAATGATTTCTTTAAGACCTGTAATTCTCATTCTGGTACCTGAGCTTCAGTTTCATACATTTAGTCTTTTCCATCACTAATTTCCACATCTCCAAACTTGAATAACTTCAATAAAATTGATCTTTCCTCCTGTAAGTCTCACCTTAAATAGCATGTAAGAAACAAAACTCCCAGTTTCTTATACGTCTCTTTTAATAAGTCAGAACGAAGGTCTTCCTGGGCTGATCTCCAAAACATCATCTAAGTATGTCTTTTCCCCTCTCAGATGTCACAGCCTCACTCAAGACTCTCATTACACATCGGGTTGATCTTTGGCAGTGACCTCTTGTATCTCTTCCTCCCTTGCTATTTCATTCACTCAAAGTGCTGCCAGTCTAATCTTGTTCATTAAAAACTGGGAGTTGGTGGCTTCCCTAGTGGCGCAGTGGTTGAGAGTCCGCCTGCCGATGCAGGAGACACGCGTTCGTGCCCCGGTCCCGGAAGATCCCACATGCCACGGAGCGGCTGGGCCCGTGAGCCATGGCCGCTGAGCCTGCACGTCCGGAGCCTGTGCTCCGCAACGGGAGAGGCCGCCAACAGTGAGAGGCCCACGTACCGCAAAAAAAAAAAAAAACAACTGGGAGTTGCATAACTGTCCAGTCTCACATCCACCACTCTCTCTGCCCATTCCCTACTCTCACATGTGCTCTATTTGCAACCAAATTATCAGCTTATTCATAGTTTTCCAAAAACACACCATTTCATGCCTCAATGCCTTGTTGGATGCAGTGGCTTCTGTCTGAAATGACTTCCCAATTCTGCTCTTTAAGCATCATTTTCTCTGTGAAGGTTGTCCTTAACTCCATATAGTACTGCTCAGTCCTTCTTTCTGCTTCATCAGTTCCTGGAATTGAGCTTATCACATTACGTTTTGTTTTTAAGTATGTCTCATTCTCTTCCTATACGTTGACCCACTTGTGGGAAGGCACGAATTTTCTTTTCATCTTTGTAACCCCAATACCTAACACACATGATTACCCAATACATGCTTATTAAACTAGTGCAAAGTAGAAAATGTTATAGGAGCAAGAACTAATCTAAGATCACAGTGAATGGAGAGATTTTTATTGTTCTGTGTATATTAGAGAAGTCTTCTAGAAGAACAGAGCATTTACACTGAAACTTACTTAAATGATGGGTAAGATTTCAAAAGATGAGGACCAACAGAAAAGTCATTTTGAATATAGGAAAGCATGAAATGGAAAGTAGGATGCAAGAGGGGAAATAAAGAACCAAGACATGTATAGAAGATTGGAATCATGTCTTCCACTGATTCTATAAAAATCTCTAAAATTACCTTATTCAAAAGATGAAACTTTTAAAACTAACTTAAGCTGCATACCAGAACATGTGCAGACTAAACTACAAAGATAGAAGTATAGATTATACTGTGTGTAAAGGGTCACTACTGATTAATAGAGTATTTTATTCTATATATGACTATGTTATAAACACTCTGGATAAAAACTAGCTCTTACTAGGCACTATTATTTACCCATTTTACCACATCTTTCAGGGTATACAGCACATTGTTAAATTATCTTAATAGCTAAAGAAACTTACCTGATAAACATCAACATCCAGGAATAAACAAGAAACTCTCTTACCCTTATAAAGTCTATCTACCTTAACCCGTAGCATGCATCATATGGAAAGAGAGAAACTTTAGAAACATCTCCTTTAAAGTGGCAAAAAGATATGGGCACCTTCTCTTCTTTACACTGCTTATCATATAATATTAGAGTCAAGCAAAACGAGAAGAAAACCAAAGACATGTATAGATATTTGCTTTCATTTGTCATGGCAAATACAAGAATATCAAGAGACAAAACACTAAAACTAGTAGAAGAATTTAACTTGACTACAGGATAATGTCAATATACAAACTAATTAAGTTTTTTACACCCCAGTAATTACCAATTGAAAATACAATAAAATAAAACAATAAATACCATTTACAATATCCTTATCTCTATCCTCCTATCCATCTAGAGTTTCTAGTAATTAACCAAATGAAGATGGCTTTGAACTGTATGGAGGAAAATTTCAAAATGATGAAGAGGTTAAAAGAAGAACTAAATAAATGGTCAGCTATTCCCTCTCCATTGGGAATGGGTTACCATTGCAAAGATATAAATTTTCTCCATATTTCTTAATAAAATTAAATCCAATTCTAATTAAATTACATTTTTAGGCTAGGGGAGAAGAAATGACTAAGATTTTCATGGAAGAACAAAGTTTAATACATAGATAAAATAATTTTTCAAAGAAGAGCAAAAAAGAAAAACTTTCCCTATCACATATTAAATCATATAACAAATACTTAGAATTTAAAACAGACCAGTTCTGGAACAATATTAATATAACAAGGATACATAGCTGAGAATATAGAAATGGGAGCATTTATATGGGAACATATAAATGTATATAACAATTTGAAAAAATGAATTATTCAGTAAATAGTATTGGTCAATATATAGCACAAAAGTTAGATTCCTACCACAATTATATTAAAAAATTAAAACCAAATAGACCTAAGATATAAATGTGAAAGAAAAAAATATAAAAACTCCTACAAGAAAATGTAGGTGAATATATTTGTGATCTTAAGATTGGAAAAATTTTTAAAACAGGTGCATGAAAACACAAGTGATTAAGGGAACAATTAACAGATTAAGCTTCGTGAAAATGTAAGATATAAATAACCATGGAAGGTGGAAAGAAAGCATTCTCAAAACACAGGTGTGGGTAACTACTGGGGTTTGAGCTTGGGGATAAGGAATAAAAGAGTAAAAATGCTAAAATAAAGGGCTGTACACAGACTGCTGATGACAGTGTACCATGAATTTTGAAATGTCATCAACTCAATTTTGTTCATCTGAGCTCTTTTCCAAAACAAAACAGACAAAACAAAGCACTCTAACCCACATACACCCTATAATGCAGGAGCCATCATAAAAAGCAAATTGTTGGGCTTCCCTCGTGGCACAGTAGTTAGGAATCCGCCTGCCAATGCAGGGGACATGGGTTCAACCCCTGGTCCAGGAAGTTCCCACATGCCGCAGAGCAACTAAGCCCGTGCGCCACAACTACTGAGCCTGCGCTCTAGAGCCTGTGAACCACAACTACTGAGCCCACGTGCCTAGAGCCCATGCTACACAACAAGAGAAGCCACCTCAATGAGAAGCCAGTGCACCACAAAGAAGAGTAGCCCTTGCTCACCGCAACCAGAGAAAGCCCACACACAGCAACGAAGACCAAACAGTCAAAAAATTAATTAATTAATTAATTATTTTTTAAAAAAGCAAGTTGTCTGTTTGGGGATTGCAGAGTACTAAAGTACCCCCAAGACTCTACAGGTTCAACTTTGCACATTCAAAAAAAATAACCTTATTGAGTCACTACTCTATGTATAAAATAGTTCTCATCCTCATAGAATTTACAGATTATAGGGTGAGGTGGCTGGGGTAGAGAGCTGATCTTAAGTAATATCACAACTTGTTATAAGGGCTTAAATGAAAAATATTATAAAAGATTTATTTATAATAATAAGCAGGCCTGGTTTCATTCGGGGAAGTGGGGTCACTGGAATACAGACCACATTTCTAAGGATTGAGTATCTAAATGAGACAGTGGTAAAATCAGAGTTAACAGGAATAAGAGTTGGGTAAGAGCTTTCCAGGGGGTGGGAACCATATGGGAAAAATACAAAAACTGTGGAATATTTTCAGAATTAATGAACAGCCAGTATAGTTGGAACCAAACAAGCCAGAGGACGATTGCCTCAGGATTGGAAAGGAGGTACACACTAGATGTTTGGGCTTTGTCATACATGTTAAAGGCCTTGGATTGTATTCTCAACTGCAGCAGAAAACCATTTTTTTTGATCTGATTTTTTAAGTTTATTCTAAATTTTTAAAAAGAATGCTTACCCATGTTCCTAGAGACTTATCTAAAAATATGTTCATTATGTTTGTAAAATAGTGGAAATGGAAAATAAAATCTGAACATTTATTAATAGAATAGTAGTCAAATAAAGCAGGGAACATCTGTATTAAAGAATACTGTATCAATTTTTAAGCCAAGATGGAGACATAGGAAGATCCTGAACTCACCTCCTCCCATAGACACACCAAATCAACACCTACATATAAAGCAATTCTTCCTGAAGAACTGAAACCTGATTGAAAAGCCTCTGCACAACAAACTATAGAGGGACCACAAGAGATGGGTAGGAGAGACAGAAACACAGTATCAACAGGAACCCCACCCCTGATGTGGCGACCTGCAGTAGGAGAGAGATTCCTGAGGAACATGTGTATAGACTCACCTGCCCTGGGGCACAGCAATAGAAAAAAACGGCAGTTTAAAAGGCACCTAGATGACAGGTGAAGAAAAATCATTTATTAACCTTAGAGCATCTGCCAAATGGACTGCTAGAACTCTCTCCAGGGTCAGAGATGCCAGAAAGCACCATTTTCTTTGCTTTTTTGTTGCACCTTAATGTAAGCAGGAACATAATCTAGGCATTCTAGCCGGCCTACCAAGGCCACCCCCACATGTTCAGCTTCTTGGCCCATACCAGCTCCAACTATCCCCCAAGGTGGCCCCACTGCAGTGTGCCCTGGGGTCTCCTGACCTGTGCCTGCTCTAGTTCCAATTATGCCATTATGACAGCCCCAGGACAGAGTGCCCTGAGACTACCCCTCAGGCCATGCCTACTCTAGCTGTCCCACCAGGGGAACCCCAGAGTGGAACACCCCAGGACCGCCTAGCCTGAACTCATTCCAACTCCACCTGACCTGCCAAAGTCAAACAAACAGTTTACATAAAGGATGTTCCTACCAAAGCTATACCTTCAAGACAGGGGGAGAGAGCTGTTTTGCCTGATTCATAGAAACAAACACAGAAAGTCAAACAAGATAAGAAGACAGGGGAGTATATTCCAAATGAAAGAACAAAATAAAACCCCAGAAAAATACCGTAAATTATTTACTTGTTAAAGAATTCAAAGTAGTGATCATAAATATACTTACTGAACCTGGGAGAAGAATGGAAGAACACAGTGAGAATTTTAGTAAAGAGTTAGAAAATACAACAAAGAACCAATCTGAGCTGCAGAATACAATAACTGAAATGAAAAGTACACTAGAGGGAATCAACAGCAGATTAGATGACACAGAAGAACAGATCAGTGAACTGGAAGACAGAATAGTAGTACTCACCCAATCATAACAGTAGAAAGAAAAAGGAATGTTAAAAAATATAAGGATAGTTCAAGGGATCTCTGAGAAAACATCAAGTTGACTAATATTTGCAAAATAGGGGTCCCAGAAGGAGAAGAGAGAAAGGGACAGGAAATATACTTGAAGAAATAATGGCTGAAATCTTCCCTAACCTGGGGAAGGAAACAGATACATAGTCATATACAAGAGAACCCCCATAAGGCTGTCAGCTGATTTTTCAGAAAAACTTTGCAGGCCAGAAGAAAGTGGCATTATATATTTTAAATGCTCAAAGAAAAAGGCTTACAACCAAGAATACTCTACCTGGTAAGATTATCATTCAGAATTGGAGAGAGTTTCCCAGAGAAGCAAAAACTAAAGCAGTTCATCACCACTAAACTGACTTTACAAGAAATGTTATAGGGACTTCATTAAGTGGGAAAGAAAAGGCCATAACTAAGAGTGAGAAAATATATCAAAGAAAAAATTTCATTGGTAAAGGCAAGTACATAGTAAGGCAATGGATTAGCCACTTAAAAAGCTATTCAATAGTATGAAGATTAAAAGATAAAAGTAGTAAAATCAACTATAACCACAATAAGAAGTTAAGAGATATCACAAAATAAAGATGTAAGATATGACATCAAAAACACAAAATGTTTTGGGGGCTGGTGGTAGTAAAAATGTAGTGCGTTTAGAATGTGTTTGAACTTAATGACCATCAGCTTAAAATAAAGTGCTATATGCAGGTCAATGTATATGAGCCTCATGGTAACCACAAACCAAAAGCCTACAATATATATACAAAAAATAAAGAGAAAGGACTCCAAACACAACAGTAAAGAAAAGCATCAAACCACAAGAGAAGAAGAAAGGAACAGAGAAGAATGGTAAAAACAACCAGAAAACAATGAACAAAAGAGCAATAAGTACATACCTATCAATAATCACTTTAAGTGTAAATTAACTAAATGCTCCAATAAAAAGACGCAGGGTGACTGAATGGATGAAAATGTCAGACTGATGTATATGCTGCCTCCAAGAGACTCACTTCAGATCTGAAGACACACAGAGACTGTAACTGAAGGGACTGAGAAAGACATTCCATAGCAAATGAGAAAGAAAAGAAAGTTGAGGTAGCGATACTCAAGAGTAGATTTTAAAACAATGACTGTAACAAAAGACAAAAATGGCATTACATAATGATAAAGGGGTCAACCCAAGAAAAGGATATAACATTTGGAAATTTTTATGCAACAAACATAGGAGCATCTAAATATATAAAGTAAATATTAACATAAAGGGAGAAATTGACAGTATAATAGTAGAAAAATTTAATATCCCACTTACATCAGTGGATAGATCATGCAAACAGAAAATCAATAAAGACATATCGGCCTTAAAAAAGTCATTAAGCCAGATGGCCTTAATAAATATATACAGAACATTCCATCCCCAAACTGCAAAAATCACTTTCTTTTTAAGCGCACATGGAACATTCCCCAGGATAGATCAGGTTAGGTCACAAAACAAATTTAAGAAGACTGAAATAATATCAAGTATTGTTTCCAAACACAATGGTATGAAACTAAAAATAAATTAAAAGGAAAAAACTGGAAAAACCACAAATACATCAAGGCTAAACAACATGCTACTAAACAACCAATAGGTCACTGAAGAAACCAAAGAGGAAATCAAAAATACCTGGAGACAAATGAAAATGAAAACACAGGACTAGAATAAATAGTCTAAAAATTGTATGGAACCACAAAATACCCCAAATAGTCAAAACAATTTTGAAAAAAGAAGAACAGAGCTCTGATTTTAAACTATACTACAAAGCTATAATAATCAAAACGTTATGGTACTGGCACAAAAACAGACACATAGATCAATGGAACATAAGAGAGCCCAGAAATGAACACGTTTCTATTGCATGTTCAATTAATCTATGACAAAGGAGGCAAGAATATACAATGGGGAAAAGACAGTCTCTTCAATAAATGGTTTTGGGAAAACTGGATAGCTCCATGCAAAAAATGAAAATAGCCTATTTTCTTACACTATATACAAAAATAAACTCAAAATGAATTAAAGACCTCTTAAATGTAAGACCTGAAACCATAAAGCTCCCAGAAGAATACACAGGCAGTACACTCTTTGACATTAGTCTTAGCAATATATATTTTTTTGATATGTCTCCTCAGGTAAGGGCAACAATAAATGGGACTAAATCAAACTAAGAAGCTTTTGCACATTGAAAGAAACCATCACCAAACAGAAAGGCAACCTACTGGAACAGGAGAAAATATTTGTAAATGATATGTCCAGTAAGGGGTTAATATTCAAAATATGTAGAGAACTTATAAAACTCAACAGCAAAAAAAATAATTCAATTTAAAAATGGGCAAATTACCTGACTAGATATTTTTCCAAAGATGACATACGGATGGCCAAGAAGCACATGAAAAGATGCTCAGTATATCAGCAAGGAGATGCAAATCGAAACAACAATGAGATACCACTTCATACCTGTCAGAATGGCTATCATCAAAAAGACAAGAAATAACAAGTGTTGGCAAGAATATGGAGAAAAGGGAAGCCTCCTGCACCAGTGGGATTGTAAAGTAGTACAAACAGTATGGAGGTCCCCCCCCCAAAAAAAAATTAGAAGTAAAACTACCATATAATCCAAAAATTCTACTTCTGAGTATTTATCTAAAGATAACAAAAACACTAATTCGAAAAGATATATACACTCCAGTATTCATTGCAGCTGTATTTACAATAGCCAAGATATGGAACCTATGTCCATCTATAGATGAATAAAGTTGTGAAAACACAGATGGACCTATAAAGTATTATGCCAAGTGAAATAAGTCAGACAGAGAAAGCCAAATACCATACTATTTCACTTATATGTGGAATCTAAAAAACAAAGCCAATGAACAAACAACAAAACAAATATATTCATAAGTACAGAGAACAAACTAGTAGTTGCCAGAGGGGAGGGGCTGGGGGATGAGTAAAATAGGTGAAGGGGACTAAGAGGTATAAACTTTCAGTTACAAAATAAGTCAGAGGAATGTAATGTAAAGCATAGGAAATATAGTAATAATACTGTAAATAACTGTGTATGGTAAAAGATGGTAACAACTTATTGTGGTGATCATTTTATAATGTATAAAAATATAGAATCACTATGTTGTACATCTGAAACTAATATTGCAAGTCAATTATAATTTGATAAATAAAGTTTAAGAATAAGGCAGATAAAACCAGATCAAAACAATGGATTGATGAACATAAATATTAACATGTAAGCTCCCATATAATCTAATACATATATCTCCGCATAAAAGACATATATCATATTTTTAACTGAAGTAACTTTGGAGAGAAAGGGGCAGTCAGAGATGGAGAATAAAGGGAGGACTTTCATGTTTCATAATATTCACTTGCTTAAAGCATTTATGATAAAATACATTCATATGTTATCTGGTTAATAAAAACAGGATTAGAAAAATTAAGAAAACAGATTAACAGACAAATTAAAATTATTGGAATACTTAGTTTATGTATTAGTCAGGGGGAAAGATGATAGTTATTCAGTATTGATGCTGGAGGAGAGAGAAGTGAACAGGTTTTGGATATACTATAGAAATTGAATCAACCAATAGAACCAATAGATGGATTAGCTGTATGAGATAGAAATGTCTAGAATACACCTATTTTCCAGGAATTAAAACAAAGTGGTTAGAGACACTATAAAATAAGATTGTGGGGACACTGGAACAGGACTAATTTGGAGAAAAAGATAGTGTACCATTTCTGTAACTGTTACGTTGAGATACCTGTTTATTCATGCCAGGGGAGACATCAAGGAGGCAAGAACTTCAGCACAGAGGTCTGTTCAGGTGTGAAGAAAATAAGGAAGGCTGCATTTTGAAAGTCCCTGACCTATAGTATCTACCAAGTACACAGGCTTTTTTTCATGCAAACCTGTAAGCAGGAAGCATGCAGAGTCATTTGAATTTTTATCACTATTGTCATTTCATCATTAACATCACTAGTGTCAACACAAATAGCATTTCCTTCCTTGAACTTATATACGGGTGTGTGTGTGTGCATGTGTGTGTGTGAGTGTGAGAGAGAGAGAGAGAGAGAGAGAGAGAGAGAGAGAGAGAGAGATTAGCCATCTAGAAATTCCTTTAGCTTAATACTAGAAACCATCTGACTATAAAGAAATATAGTCATGTTGTTTACTCAAAGAACAGCCAAACACTTTAAGAAAATAAAAGTTGAAATAAAATAAAAGCCAACAATTGTGATATATTCCTATCATTTATATGTGAGGAGATTAACCCTTTAACATTTTTTTTTTTTTTTTTACTTTCTGTATGACCATCTAGAGCAGTGGTTCCCATTGTATGGTCCCCAGACCAGCGACATTTGTATCACCTGGGAATTTATTTGAAATGCAAATTATTAAAACTCATACCTGACTCAGTGAATCAGAAGTCTGGGAAGGGGGCCCTGCAATCTGTGTTCTAAGAAGCGCCTTCATGTGAATCTGAGTACCTTCCCTCAAGTTTGGTTTAGATAAAATGTTACCACATCTGTACCTTGTTTACATAGAGCACTGGGAGTATTTGCCAACAGTCTGATGATAAAGTCATAGAGCTTGGATTATTCAGTGAGGGAATAAAAGCCAAGAAGCTATTTCATTTAAGTTTAGGCAGAAGTTAACTTTCATTCTGTACATGAATTTTGATTGGCACTGACTCTGACCTTTTGGAAATATGAAGTTCCTAGCACAAATACTTTTAATCTAATACAGATTTTTGACCTCATCATTGACAGAAGGTTGGCATTTCTGATATACAGAGACAAGACTATCTGACCTTTTTGCATTACAATGATTGTCATGACTGGCAGGGCTTGGCCTCTCTTTTGAAGAGTTGTGGCACTTGGCACCCTCAAATCATATAAAGAACCTCCATCCTGTCCTCTAAAGCCTGAGTATGACAGATTGCCCCATCTGGTGATATCCTAAGATGCTGTTGTTTCAGTGACTCTGGGGATGACTCTCAGCTTCCTGATGATGACAGTGTATAGGTTGGCAGCTGCCATTCTGATGTCCTTAGCTTGCATTGATACTGCTTTGACAGCCAAGACCTTTGCTTGAGCAGCAGTGTGAGTTGATTTCAACTCAGCAAGGAGATAACTTTGGAATCCTTCAGCTAGACTGCATACCTCACGGCAGACTGCTGGGAAAATAAGACAGGCAGAAGGCAATGCAGGAGATGATACTTTCTTCATTTGTAAAATCCAAATAGGTTAGAAGGTAATGTTTTTATCTAACGTATACCACCTTTTCCATCAAAAATTTATATATATTTAATATTCTTTGAAGGACTAGGTGGTATACGTTAGATAAATGTGTAAATAATCATCGCTTGTTTCGCCAAGCATATTGCAAGGCACAAGAGGAAGTGAAGTGACACGAAGAAAAATAAGATTCATCCTTGGATGCATACAATCTATTTGGCAAAAAGATATACATAAATTCACATCTAAAGAGGCAGCTTATACTTAGCTCCAGATTATTATGAGAATGACCAAATATTCCCATTTTACAGCATAAGAAGAGGGGAAATTTGCTCTTCTTCCTCCTTTTTGTTGTATTTGGGCCCCCCAAAGGATGGATGATGCCCACCCACATTGGTGAAGGTGGTTCTTTTTATTCAGTCTACTGCATCAAATATTAATCTCCTCCAGAAATGTCCTCACAGATACACCCATAAAAAATGTTTGATCAGCTATGTGAGCCTCCCTTAGGTCAGTCAAATTGACACGTAAAATTAACCATCACAGTAATCAACTCTACAAATTATGCTTGTAGTTGAATATTCCATCTCTCCACCAGAAAAACTACTTCAGGACAGGGACCATTCTCTTTCCATTTATTAAATATGTTTTGGAATCCCACCTATGTATCAAGACCTTTTGAATGTGTTGAAAAAATAATGTTGATAAAGTAACTGTCATGTAGCCTACATGATCAATAGCTCATCTTTCCTCTGGCATCTATTATCATGCCTTGCAAATCAAAGATCTATAAACACTTGAAAATAATAGTGAAAATTAGGAAAGATTTGAGCAAGAAAATGAGAAAAATAGAAACAGGAGACCAATGATATTGTCGGCTATTTGAATATTGAAAGAACCATTACTTGTGCAGAAATAAAGCACTCCTTTGAAGTAAATTTTTTTAAAAAAAACTTTCTACCATCTTTTATAACTAAATTATCAAGGTCAGGGAAGTTTCACATATAAAAATGGATATGTAATGATATTCACTATTTAGAGACTTTTAGAAAATAAGTGATTACTGTAAGATGTAGATACATCCTGTATCTATGGATGTAGCCACTAGTTTCACCTCCATTTAGAGGACATAAATTAGCTTTCTAAAATCCTAAAGTGATTCGTTCAATATCGAGCCTAGTTAATGACAAGGATCTATAAATAACGTGGGACTTTTGCCTGGACTTAAGTTCCTGATCTAAATACTTGGGCATTTTTTTATTATAAAATGAAATTATAGCCATTTCCAATCCTAAATAATTTGGGCCAAATAGATTTTACATGTGATATTTATGACTCATGTACCCTATTCTGTAAAACTTCCCCTAAAGACTCATTAAATGTGTTTTATGTGAATTTTTCCCAGCCTTGCACTTTCATTAACTGGAAGGAAGAGAATAGAGCCTGCTTACAATGCCACCAGACCCATGCCAAAGCCCTCCCTTGATGGATGTCTTCCTAATGAATTATATATATTGTAAACAAGTAGTACGTGCCAGCCCAAGGTTTTCATTAATTTTTCATTAATGAAATGCACCACTTAGCTTGTTTGACATTTAAGTGAGCCACATAAATTTAAACTAGGGGTCACCATAAAGAAAGCATTTGCAAGTGTCACTGTAGGAACAAGCTAGCAGCTGCTCCACCTCTTAAATCAAATCCTGCCCCAAACCATGTTCAAGTTTACCATCACCAGATTAATAGAATATGTAACAACTAAATGATACTGTAATTACCTGCTAATGACTGATTTGAAATTGAGTGTTCCATGCTATTATTAAAGAATGCTGTATGTTTTTAATAATTTCTACTTCAGTTTTCGTTCCCTCATGGACAACTTAGAAATCAGATGTCTGGCAGCTATCTTGGTTCTGAAGGATATAGGGTGTGTATTTAAGTCCCTTCCCACTCCCCAATATATAGCATCTACCATGTGCTTCAGGTTTCCAAAAAAGAACTCTGAATTAAGGCAATGTGGCAGAAAAATACTCTAGAATTATGGTTAAAAATACACTAACAACAGGAAATCCAAATGCTTACATGATCCAAAAAGCCCAAAGATGTCATACAAGAAAATTCCCAGAAATGTGAAATATAGCTGTACTTTAAAATATGTTTTTGAAAAAGAACCCTCTTTCCTTCTGCTCTTGATTAACATACAGGTCCAGCTCACTCAAAGCATATCAATTCTAGAGCAACACATATAACTCTAGACTCTTCAAATTGATACAGATGTAGCTGCTGTCTTTCTTACCTGATCAGGACTGGCTTGGGATCCAAGTAGAGTTGAATTTACAGGGGAAGTTACATCTATCTAGAGTTCTTTGAAGTTAAAGAAGGTAGAGACCAACAGAAAATCATTTTTTTTTCTCCCCAGGATATATATCGTCCACATAAAATAAAAGTAAAACTATAAAGGATATCATGAGCACACCTTATGCTGGTCAGGAGGTGGGGCACATTTTTAATTGCAAAAACATTTATTATGCTGTACCCGATACCATGCTAGGCACAGGGAACATACAGGGGTATATGAACTGCTCCTACATTCAAAGATCTCATTTTAGTGGTGGATATAGACATGTAATCAGACCATGTTCATATAACCAGGTAGTGCAGTAAGAATACGGTATTCTTAGACTGTCTCCTCCCACCATAAAGTCCTCTCAGACACAAAATATTGCCAAACTTTGCTCTCAAATGCAGCAGCACATTTCTGAATGAAAAATTTAGTAACAAATGAAGGGAAATAAGAACACATAATCCTTGTCTAAAAGGAGCATGCATCTCTTGCAATTCTGTTGTAAGCACTCTGGTTGGACCATAGAGCTTTCTCTTTGGTTATAAACTGACCATGAATTTTCTACTGCCAAGCATGTTTCTCTCTTCTGCTGGTCCTCCAGGGCTTCATTTATTTCCTTCCCTCTTTCAATCTGTCACCGTTCACTTTTTTACCTAGAGTTTATTACTTCACGTCAGCCCACTCCTCTGCAATACTGCTTCAGAGGGATCACCATTTCCCCAGCCTCTCCCTTCCTTGCTATACCTCAGAAGAACAACTCAAAAGATTTGCTTCTGAGAGCAGCTCTGCTGATCATTTAGTGAGGCAGACTAAATGACAACAACAATAAACTTGCCTCAGAGCAATGTTAAGAAGAGAAGAAAACAGCCCAGAACAAATCTGTACTGGTGATCCTCACTTAAGAAAACGGGGAGGAGATTAAAATACAGAGCTTAGAACAAGACTTATTAAAACCTCAAACATCTTTGCATCACCTATTATTGTTCTCACTTCATACAGCTCATTCTGATGCCTCTCTTTCAAATGAGAAAAAAACTCAGCTTCTAGCCTGTGAGGGTTCTTTCCAATCACCTCGCCTCTTACCCTAATAACTTAGTTAAAACAGCATGTGTGTTTGTGTAATAAGACTTCCTCTTTTCTGTTGGCCAAGTCTTTGACGCTGAATACCCCAATATCCTTTAGTTTTTATATTTCTCAAGGCCAAGTTCATTAAAGATGTACCCTGCTTCAAAACTTTCTCCAGGTCCTGAAGACACCTTCCTCCTAGAAAGCCATTTCCACCCCATCACGTGACAGACATGCAAGTCATTAGGACATGGGGAAGAAACAAAGTGGGAAAAAAATTGAAATGTATCCAATTTACATATTATTTTCATCTGGAGAACTATAAGTCAGAGGGGATCCACCTCCTTTCCCCATAACTCTCCTCATCCTCTGATCAATTATAGGATTATTTAATTCACGTAATAGTTAAATAATGAACAGATATGCTTGTTACACATATGTATTTAAATTACCAGCTTATGATGGCAAAAGCCTAAGATACCAACACAGTGGCTAAGGAGATTACCTTTCTTAGTGTCCCCAGCCATTCTGAATAAGAGTATATAGCAACTTGAAGATATCCTCATCCAATAATTTTAAAAATCCCTCCAGAATTTATCAATAAAAATTCGAACAAAAAGAAATGGAAGAAGGGCTAACTAAAAGGTCATGAAAGTGAAGGCTTATTGTTGACACAATAAATAGTATTTTCACCATATGGCTTCTAAACACAATTAGAAATAAAACAAAAGTAGTGGAATGTGAAGTTCAAAATATTATCTTTATTGATGATTAAAAGTAGAGGTTTTGGTTCAGTGTTAAAGTTGAAGTCTAAGTGACCTGCTACATGAATCTCCCACCCAATGAAGGACATACTGCAACCCCATAAAATACCTCAAAATTGTGAGCAAAATAAAATAGCTGTTTTAAGTTACTATGTTTGGGGTTAATCTGTGTGACACAGTAATGATAATAGGTATAACACCTAATGAATGACAGAGGACTCAAGAATGGTTTAAGGATAGGAGGATGGCAGAAATAAAACAAACAATAGAAAAGGAAGAGGAGAAAGACTGTTTTTTGGTTTACAAAAATTCAATTCCATTGATTTGAATGCATTTCATTTCTGGTTCTAACCCATTTCTCTGATAAATACATTTCTCTAGTTATATGTATTTATGTGCAAACCACTCTTGATGTGATAAAGACCAAGAGACTCCCCTCAAAATCTCCTCTTGCTATGTTTTTTTAAAAAAATGAGGTGGATAGACCTAGAGTCTGTCATACAGAGTGAAGTAAGTCAGAAAGACAAAGACAAATACCGTATGCTAACACATATATATGGAATTTAAAAAAAAAATGTCATGAAAAACCTAGGGGTGAAACAGGAATAAAGACACAGACTTATTAGAGAATGGACTTGAGGCTATGGGGAGGGGGAAGGGTAAACGGTGACAAAGCGATAAAGAGGCATGGACATATATACACTACCAAACGTAAGGTAGTTAGCTAGTGGGAAGCAGCCGCATAGCACAGGGAGATCAGCTCGGTGCTTTGTGACCGCCTGGAGGGGTGGGATAGGGAGGGTGGGAGGGAGGGAGACGCAAGCGGGAAGAGATATGGGAATATATGTATATATATAACTGATTCATTTTGTTGTGAAGCTGAAACTAACATACCATTGTAAAGCAATTATACTCCAATAAAGATGTTAAAAAAAAAAAAAAATTCCTATCACGGGCTTCCCTGGTGGCGCAGTGGTTGAGAGTCCGCCTGCCGATGCAGGGGACACGGGTTCGTGCCCCGGTCCGGGAGGATCCCACATGCCGCGGAGCGGCTGGGCCCATGAGCCATAGCCACTGAGCCTGCGCGTCCGGAGCCTGTGCTCCGCAGCGGGAGAGGCCACAGCAGTGGGAGGCCCACGTACCGCAAAAAAAAAAAAAAAAAAAAAAAAATCCTATCATTACAAAAACTAAGACTAGGCAAAGATGATTAACAGGACAAGTACACTGTCTAGCTCATTTGTGCAGAGGAGAATCTCCAATGCCCAGCTCTTAAATGTTTCCCTCATGTTAGATGATTCCCCTGCTTGCTGTCAAAAGACCTGTAGATTCATTACAGTGAAAAACAGTAAAAAGGAATTTCCTTTGTAAACCAATTAAACTTAGAAATTCAGTTTTTCTAAAAAAAAATAACACATTCTAAAAAATAACAACATAACCTTCTGCTTTTCTTCTCTACTCCCTATATGTCTATCTGGTTTCCCATCTTGATGGCCTACCTAGACTAATGTCCTCATTCCCAGTGAAAGATGTCATCCCTATCTAGCTCCGTATCAAATAAAAGGGAAAGGGAATTTTATATCCCTGCTTTCCCATCACCCAAATAAATTAAGAAAACTTAATTACTTCTTAAATATGTATTGAAAACTTAATTATTTCTTAAATATGTATTACGGTCTTCCTCTAGGCCCTCATCATCTTTCCATGGCTTCATCTAAGTGCCTCCTCAAAGCTTCTGTTCTCAAACTATGCATGGCCATCCTCTCTGCTTACCAGCACAGGGCTCTTCTAAAACACAAATATGACCATTTCAGTCCCCTGCTTAAAAGTGTTTAATGACTCTCGGTAACTATAGGATAAACACAGGGTTACTTGATATCATCTTCATGATATGGCTCCTATCTACATTATCCCGTTTTTTACCTTAGCACTTCTTATAGCATATACATGTACTTCATGTTCAAGATACATTAAATAGCTTAGAATTGTCCAAAGTTCCATACATTCTACATCCCAAATAGAAGTCCCCTACCTGCCTCCAATTATCATTTACCTCGAAACCTTATTTTGTCCCAAACTATGACAGAAGATATTTTCTATAAAGTGCTCCCTAACACTTCAAGATAGATTCAATCACTTCTTCTATGAGTTGTGCCCTGCTAGTAAGTCACAAATTAGGATAAGAATGTATAAGATAGGGTAGGGCAGGATAGGACAGAAAATAGTGTATCACATATAGTAAAGATAATACTGCGCTAGCAAATTCTTCTCACACGCTAAGAGGAATGTGTATGCCTGTGTTTTCATGTGTATGTGCACGCACAATGTCACACACTGGAAAATAATGTATAAAGGATTTCTTGCTGAGGGCCATGGTTTAAAAAAATTGAAAATAATTATACTGAACTATAAGCACATTGAAGCCAGGGACTAATCTCATAATAATTAAAATTAAACAATATCATCTGTGTATGAGTATCTGCTTAGAAACAGGTTCTGGCCTTTCTGCTATAAATATAATTGTTAACCTTTTGACCACCACCCTGCAAAATAGATACTATCATCCCCATTTTACAAATGAGGATGCACATTTATACTCGACTTTTGGTTTACAAATTTAGTTCCAGTGATTTGCATGCACATCATTTTTTGTACCATATATTTTGGTAAGTACATTAGTACGTTTTTTTCCAGAGACAGACATCATATGCAAATCATTTGACAAGTTAAAGACCAAAGGATTCTTCTGTGGAGAAGTAAAACTGAAAGTTATATCAAATCTATTTGGCCCCCAAAATCTATACTCTTTCTACTACTGTATACTACCTCTACTAAGGTTAGATGACCCTGTTGGATTCCTAGCACCTGACACACTCATTCAATCAGAGCTCAATGAAATTACATTAAGATTCCATGTGCATCATGGTAGTTTTACAAGCTAGGAATAAGTAAGTTACTAAGGCACATTTCTTGCCCTCTAAAAGGTCTACACTGATAAAAAGACAGTAATACAAATATATGTCCAAAAATATGCAATGGCCAAAAATATGGAAAATGGCCTCTTTGCAAAGAGGCACAGGGAGAAACACATGGGCATTTAAAACCATTAAAAGTGCTGGCTTTGGCTACTGATAAGCACTATTTTATTATTATTTTTTTAAACCTACATACTTATGTTTATTTTTATTAGGGATTATTCAAGCATAACAAAATGTATAGAGACTAGTAATAAAGGATGGTACCTACTGGTCAACATTATCAAATTCACACATTTCACCATCCTCTCTTTAGGTACTTTCATTGCAATAAAAAATAGATAGATTTGCAGCCCAGCACATTAGGTTTTTGTACAATTTCAATTATTTTCCTTCCCTAAGGAAACCACTACACTAACTTGACATACAGTATACCACTACACGTTTTATTGTATTTGGTATTATTCTTTCATTAGCAAAGGCTTTTTTTTTCATTTTAAAAAGTTATGCATAGGCAGAATCATATTATGTGTCATTTACAATTGTTTTTTTTAACATTTTTATTGGAGTATAATTAATAAGCACTATTTTAAAAAGCCCTGTCAAATCGGAAAATGAGCCGCGGTCTTTCTTACCTTTATAACTCATTAACACCAAGTACAGGCAAGTTTCCAAATACATTTTCTTGTTTTGTTTGACAGTCTTATCTCAAGTGTAGGCAATTTCAAGTTTGTTTTGGCAATAGCTTTTTAAAAATATGTTGACATTTCAATTGGTTGTGAATTATATTTACTATTTTACCATATTTGGTAAGGTCTGTCATTTTCCTGATATTAATTATATCAATCTAACCACTGATGCAAGAACAGGCTTAATCTTACATTTAATATATTAATACATAGGCATATAAAAGCATAAATAGATGTGACTAGTAAAATATAGATGTAGATGAAAAAATATGCCCCTCCCTGGCATAAAGCCCCGAACAGAGAGATGCCCACTTCTAATTCAGACTAAAGGGAGGAGAAGCCAAATTTTGCACACCTGAGAGTACAGCTATTAGACTCAAGTTGCCCCACCTGGCTTAATGTTGCAGCTCCTTGCCTTTTTCTCCAGTGGCTACATGACTGTTTTACATAATCATTTATGTCTTCAGTTTCCTTAACTGTAACGTAGAGATATTAATCTACCCCCAGGCCTGTTCTGAGGATTAAAGGAAATAAGATAAAGATTGTAAGAGACCTGGCACTCATCAGAACACAAATAACATCTTCTGATACGATATGATGATTTAGTAGGTGGGGAGAAGTGGTTAGGATTTCATTTTGCAGAAGGATTTGATGAGAAATTCTACTGTAAACCCTTTAAGGTTTGAGAACCGTGTCTGTTCAGCACTTTATTCTCAGCAACTGGCAGAATGTCTGGCATATAGAAAGTTTAATAAATGTTTTGGAATGAATGAAAAGATGAGAATAATACAGCACAGCTGATCACTGCTCCTGAGGCCTAACACTCAATTATTTGGAGTAAATAGTAACTCTCTCCACAATACCAGCTCGTGCTGTCCATCAATCTCACTCCCAAGTGATACTTAAATGTTAGGTCACACGTGGCAGAGACTGATCCAAGCAATACGTAACTGTTAGGTCACACGTGGCAGACACTGATGCCAGCAAGCTTGATTTCAGTGGAGGAGAAAGTGGCAGTGAAGGATGGAGGTGAATACAGCATAAATTATTTTCTAGTCTCATACACACTGCTCATCTCCATTCTCCCCTCCCCCCCTGCAACCCTGTCCCTTATCTTACTGTTTGTTTTTCCAAAATTTCTAGTCCAGGCCTCTCATGAATCAAAAGAGGAAATCAAACACAAATGCTACTACTGGAGACAATGCAGGAATATGAGAACATATTACTCTGCTGTGTTACTTAATATATAATGAAGTTTAACACAATGGGAGGGCATGGCCACCTCTGCCCGCCCCCCCAACAAGCAATTTTATTTCCAGGAATATGAGAGAAGCTGATGTGCACATTCAGGCCAACATGAGAGATCTCGCAAGGCAAGGAGAGGCCCCGGTTTCCTTCTGAGATCTAATGTCAGAATATGGTCTTGTTATCATTGATATAGGTCCTGTCACCCGGTTCTCTAAGTTAGCGTAGCCAGAAAAACAAACGCGGCATTGATAGATATACACCTCTGTTTTCATATACACTGCACAGAAATATAAAATTAAAACATTCAAATGTAGAGGTATAATACATTTCAGTAAATAAAAATGTACAAAGCTAAACTTCAATAGTCACTCCCACACTTAGAACAAAAATAAGTTAGACACACAGCAAATTTAGCCCAGAGGAGACAGGATGCAACATTTGCTTATCTGAGGCCAACATATCCTGGCACTGGAAAGAATTCAGCTAGAATAGTTAACAAATAGGTGGGAGCCCCCCCTAGATATACAGGGAGTGTGTCTGCTCCTTAAGCTTTTCCTCTAGGCAGTTTTTTGTGAGCACTCACAAAATCTTTGGCAAGAATATTAAGAAAGCGTTTCCTTATGAGAATAAGGAAAACAGCAGGCACTGCAGGAGACACAAGAAACCCCAACCTGGACGCTCCTCCCCTATCTTCTCTGTAGAACAAAAGACTTAATCTGAGGAGCAGTGCGTTAACAATACTGTCACCCTTAGGCACTAATGAGAACACGTTGCAGGTAGGGAAAGGAAACTGTGACAGCGTGGAGGAAGGCCAGGAATACTGACTAGTCCAGAAATCTGGAAAGCAGGCAGAACCTCTGAGAAGCTCGTTTCCCAAAGATGTAAGGTCACAGTGCTTACCTGAAATGGATGTTTAAATAACAGAAAATTCTTCATCTGAAACGCCCAGTATCAGGCTAACAAATATCAAGTAAAACTGAAATACTGCTGGAAGAATTGTAAGAACATATCCTTTCTAAGGTCAAGCACAAAGAAAAGACCTAAAGTAGAGGACGTAGTAGCCACTGCGTAAAGTCCTCTGACAAACCAGCTCATCCTAAGCACAAGGTATCCTAGAGGAATCTGAAGCCTGTGGCGCACTGAGTTTATTCACAGCACTAGTCAACCTTAAACCCAGCACAATTCTGAACTCTGTTAGTCCAAATCTTGAAACTAAAGGCCAAGTAGAAGAAAAGACATGCTCATTTCAAAGAATAAGAAACTACCTCTTTTTTTCTAAATTTATTGAGGGATAATTAATAAATAAAATTATATATATTTAAAGTATATGGCAGTGATTTGATACACATACATGACAGAATGCAAAATATGTAACATACATGAGAAATTTTAACAGAAATATAGAAACTATAAGAAATAATCAAACGTTGGGGGCAGGAACACTGTAACAGATAAAGAATGCATTCACAGGTTTCATCAGTAGCCTTGATACAGGGGAGAAAAGGATCAGTGAACTGGAGGATAGGTCAATAGAAATTTCCCAAACTGAAACACAGAGAAGGGGAGGGGAGGAGGGTAACAGGGGAAGAACAGAGCATTCAAAAGATGTGGGATAATATCAAATGTTCTAACATAACATATGTATAATTTGAATCCCAAAGGAAGAGAAAAATAAGGCAGACTAAATATATATAGAGTTAATGCCTGAGAATTTTCCAAAATTAATGACAGACAAGTAACAGATTCAAGAAACACCAAGCAAGATAAATACCAAGAAAAACAACCACAATCACCTATTCAAACTGCTATCCCATATTCAAACTGCTAAAATACACATATACACACACACACACTCCTTCACACACTTTATACACAAAGCAGGTAAGGATTACAACAGATGTTTTAACAGAAACCATGTAAGCCAAAAGTTAATCAAGTGACATCTTTACAGTGCTGAAAGAAAAAAACAGTAAAACTAAATTCAGAAATATATAACTTATTATTTAAATGAAGAAACAAAACTTTTTTTCAGACAAATAAACAGTGTATTTGTGGCCAGCAAACCTACACTATAAGAAATGCTGAAGTGGTAAAGGAAGTTCTGAGGCAGAAAGAATATGGGGCCAGGCATAAACTTCGATGTACACAAAGATATGAAGAGCTCTAGAAATGTGCTAACAAAAGTTTTCTTTCATCAATATCTCCCTCAGGCATATCAGTGCAAAAATTCCTCAACGAAGTATTAGCATATCAAATCCAACAATATCTAAAAAGGATAATATGTCACAATTGAGTGGGATTTATTCACAAGGTTGATCCAACATTGGAAAATTGATCCTTACGTGTCTGTTAAAACCCATAGACATTTACAGCACAAATAATGAAACTCAAGGAATATTTGATGTCTTTCAACTAGTAAACAGATAGGTAAACTGTCATACTATGGACTGCTATTCAAGGAAATAAACAAAGGAACAAACTATTGGTTCAAATAATATGAATTCCAAATACATTTTGTTGTGAAAGACTATATAATGTATATGATTTTATTTATATGACATTCCAGAAGGCAAAACTATAGGGACAGAGTACAGATCAGTGGTTGCCAGGAACTGGGCATGTGGGATGGGGTTGATTACAAAATGGCAGTAGGGGATTTCTTTGGGTGCCAAAGTTGCTTTCTATCTTAACTGTGGTGGTGGATACACAAATCTATCAATTTGTCAAAACCCATGGAATTATACGCCACAAAGTGAATTTTATTGAATGTTAAGTTTTTTTTAGTGCATAAACCTACGACTGGAAAATTCTTGAACTCCTTCACAGATCTTAGAAACTACTGCAAAATAATCTTTATTGAAGAGCATATTTAAAACAAATTCCATACTCTCATTTGGCCGTAGTGTCCAGTTATGTATGGTAAAGGATAAGAGTACTTAAAAGAGAGAAATCATTTCAGAAAACAAGGAATTCAGGGTCAAGATCTCCGTGACTCATCCAAGTACAAATTTTAAATGGGCCTATATTGTTGAGTCTGAAATCAATCTGTTTTTAGTGAATGATTTTGACTTTGCATGCTGGTCATGAACATGTTTTGTGTTAGTCTGTCAGAAGTGCAAACTGAGTAAATTCTGGGAGTAAGTATGACTTCATTTTCTTTTAGTGCTGTATATTATACTTCAACTGCCAATTATTTTAGAAAAATCTCAGGTAAGGTATATGTGAGTTGATTATGCATGGGAAAATATTATTATCCTAAAAATAGCACCAGTGTTATTCCTATTCCTTGTTGATCCTTAGTCTGTATTACAATGATAAACATAATGGCAATGAAACTAAGAAAAATAAGTTTACTATATTCCAACTGTATGCAATTTTTCAAAACAATAGAATCAACTTTCTATACCATAACATGTAGTTTAAAAATCTAAGAGTATTTACTAGTGCTGTGGAAGAGGGGAGAGAATTAGATATTACTTTAAAGTTGGTGTGAGTTTTTCTAGAAATTATTACCACTGTTATGGTAAGATAATAACCTTTCATTTTCTATAAATAAAAGCAAACGTGAAGATGTATGGTTACAGTTTGCTTAATTTTAAGACATTTATGAACTATATGATCAGAATAATGAAAACATTAAAATAGGGAAATGATCATGCATTTTTTTTTTTTTTTTTTTGCGGTACGCAGGCCTCTCACTGTTGTGGCCTCTCCCGTTGCGGAGCACAGGCTCTGGACGTGCAGGCTCAGCAGCCATGGCTCACGGGCCTAGCCGCTCCACGGCACGTGGGATATTCCCAGACCGGGGCAAGAACCCGTGTCACCTGTATCGGCAGGCGGACCCTCAACCACTGCGCCACCAGGGAAACCCCATGCATCTTTTTTAGAATAAACCCTATAACTTTAGAAATGCAATTACAAATATTATAAATATAATAGACCTAAAGTTTCTAAATCTAAATGCATCAAAATGGAGTCCATGAGAATAAGAAGTTATAAAGCTTTACAGTGAACACTAATAAAAAATCAAGTTAATGAATGTTTGAACTTTTATACTATATGCCTAGTCCCATCTGCTGATACAAACATAATCATCTGTCTTAGTTCAGGCTACTATAACAAAATATCAAAGACTGGGGGGCTTAAACAATAGGAATTTATCATAGTTCTAGTGGCTGAGAGATCCAAGATCAAGGTTTCAGCTGATTCATTTCCCCAGTGAGGGCTCTTTCCCGGATTGTAGAAAGCCAGTTTCTTATAAGGTCCTCACATGGTAGGGAGACACTCTGGTCTTTCTTCCTCATCTTATAAGGACACTGATGTTATCATGGGTGCCCTACCCACAAGATATCATCTAAACTTAATTATGTACCCAAAGACCCTAGCTCCAAATACCATCACATTATGTGTTAGGGCTTAAATATATGAATTTTAGAGAGACACAAACATTCAGTCCATAACACCATCCTATAATGGACCATTCATCTATATACATAGTAATGTATTTAGAAGACTGGTGTGGTAGTGGAGGTGGAATACCATTACCTATGATGGTAAGACATGCTACTAACCAGGAAAGGAAGAAAATTTTACAGATGGAATTGAAAGCAATCAGAAGAGTCAAAACTTGCAATATATCAGCTTGTAGAAACAAACCCTTCCGTGAGACATGAAAGGCAGCTCACTAAGAGTATTTTAATAGAATGAGGTCTGGGAACGTAGATTTTAATAAAATTCAACTCACTTAATTAGGTCACATCAGTAAAAATACATGCAAATTTATGGGTTTTCATTGAGTTTGGCATTAAAAATGTAATCCATCATTTGTAGAAGCAGCACAATTGTGCACAATGTGTGTGTGTGTATTTATCTCAATCCCATCATTATACGACATTCATATTTCCATAGTAAGACTTTAATTTCAGATGACAATGATGACGGTTTTGCCCTTTTGAGGTAACTTAAAGGAAGGTGGGAAAGGAGAAAGAAAATGTAAAGGGAACTTGGGTCATAAAATAGCAGCATCATTATTGCTATCGAGAGTCAAAGGGACTTGACCTGAGAGGCTCCTGTTGAAATGAATCTTTTTTCTAAATGTGAAAGAGGCACCTTATATGAATTTGTTGGATAAGATTTTTGAATGTCCACATGTAAAAATAAATTCACATTGTTACAATCAAATCTGTATACTTGTCTTTTTTGACACATATATGTCAAATTCTTTCTTCAAATTCTAATCTCACCCCTCTCCCCTCCCACTGCCCCAGGCAGAAAAAATAATATAAAGTCTCTCAGGCTGATGGAAAAACAGAATGCCTGCATGGCTAGATCAGAGAGAGCCAGGGCAGAGTAGTATGGGAAGAGTTCTTAGAAGTTGGGTAGACATACATACATACACACACACACACACACACACACACACACACAGGCCATGGAAGGACTCAGAGACAAAAAATATACAAATCAATTTTCACTGCAAAGTAAAGGAGCTGTTACAGTGGAGGATTACTGGACTGAATGTCAATGTTATGACATAGTATGAGTGTGTTTCGTGTTTGGTCATTGCAATCATTGTTGCTTTTGTTGTGGCCATCCATTTACAATGCTTGGTATCAGTTTATTTCTCTCTTGTAAAAATAAAATACAGTGTGTGTGTGTGTGTGTGTGTGTAAAAATAATAAATAATAAAAAAAGAAAATTACTGCATTAATCCATACAGGGCTGGGGTCAGTGTGGAAGCAGGAGATGTGATGAGAGTGGTGAAATTTGAAGACAGAGTTCATAGGATTTGCTAAAAAACCGATGTCCCACCATTTTATCTTTATTCACACTGATGATCTGACTTAAATGCTGCTTCTAAAATCTCTGCCTACATGAATCTGATATACTCATTAGTATCCAGCTCAAGTTCCCTTTGCGTGATTCCTCAGACTACTCCCTTCTACAATAATCACATCTTCTCCAGAACTCAGTTTTTCCTTTCCAGCATGTCCCAAACTGCTGATAAATCCCAATAGCCAAAGACCAACAAGAACCAACTGAGAGTCAAAAAAGTTATCATTAACTTGCTGCAAAAAGGGAGGATACTCCCAAAGAAACCATAAAGTACCCTATCAAATAAAAAGAGGACATAAGGATATAACAGGGTATTGAAAAAGGGAGAGTTTAGGTAAAATTTAAATGATGCAGTGTTTTGTTTGGAACAAAAAAAGCAGCCCTTATGTTTAAAGGTTTAGACTAAGACTGAGAAGCAGGACTCGGGGTCCATTTCCTTGGAAACTACAAGTTAGGGAAATGTGGAATTTTATGTCCAAAAGAGACACTAAAGCTAGCTGAAAATCAAAGCTGCTTCTCCATATCAAAGTGACCCAAATAGCTAGGATCTTCCAAGCAAGAATGGGATGTTCCATTCTCACTGATATGATTTGAAACAGCAAAGTTTATGGTAGTTTATGATTTTTAGGTATTTTTAAGACTATGTCTTATTAATACCTAAAAGCAGTTTCTAGAGATTTACACTGTGTACTATAGAACCCTGATATTCAATGAGAGGTTATTACTCATCTTTTTTTCTGGGAGTAAGGGGGCTGCTAATTATATTTCTCATAAAATTTTTAGTAAACACATTTTAAAAAAAATATGTGAACCTAGGAATAAACCTACCTAAGGAGGTAAAAGACCTGTACTCCAAAAACTATAAGACACTAATGACAGAAATTGAAGATGACACAAACAAATGGAAATATATACTGTGTTCTTGGATTGGAAGAATTAATTTGTCAAAATGACCATACTACCCAAGGCATTCTACAGATTCAGTGCAATCCTTGTCAAATTACCAATAGTATATTTCACAGAACTGGAACAAAAAAATTTTAAACTTGTATGGAAACACAAAAGATCCTGAACAGCCAAAGCAATCCTGAGAAGGAAAAACTGAGCCAGAGGAATCAGGCTCTCTGACTTCACACTATCCTACAAAGCTACAGTCACCAAAAGAATATGCTACTGGCACAAAAACAGACATATAGGTCAATGGGACAGGATAGAAAGCCCAGAAATAAACCCACACACCTATGGTCAATTAATCTTCAACAAAGGAGGCAAGAATATTACAGTGGAGAAAAGACGGTCTTCAATAAGTGCTGCTGGGAAAACTGGACAGCTACATGTAAAAGAATGTAATTAGAGCATTCTCTAACACCATATACAAAAACAAACTGAAAATGGATTAAACACCTAAATGTAAGCCTGGATATCATAAAATTCCTAAAGGAAAACATAGGCAAAACACTCTGACATAAACTGCAGTGATATCTTTTTGGATCTGTCTCCTAAAGTAATGGAAATAACAAAAATAAAAAATGGGACTTCATTGGCAGAGGAATGGATAAAGATATGGTACATACATACAACGAAATATTACCCAGCCACAAAAAAGAATGAAATAATGCCATCTGCAGCAACATGGATGGACCTAGAGATTGTCATACTGAGTGAAGTCAGGCAAAGACAAATATCATGATATCTCTTATGTGTGGAATCTGAAAAAAATGCTACAAATGAACTTATTTATAAAATAGAGTCACAGATGTAAAAAAACAGACTTATGGTAACCAGGGGGAAAGGGTAGGGGGAGGAATAAATTGGGATATTGGGATAGACACATACACACTACTATATATGAAATAGATAACATATAGGGGCTTCTGTATAGCACAGGGAACTCTACTCAGTACTCTGTAATGACCTATATGGAAAAAGAATCTAAAAAAGAGTGGATATATGTATATGTATAACTGATTCACTTTGCTGTACATCAGAAACTAACAACATTGTAAATCAACTATACGCCAATAAAAAATTAATTTAAAAAATCAAATGGGACCTAATTAAACTTAAAAGCTTTTGCACAGCAAGGAAACCATTAACAAAAAGACAACCTATAAAATGGGAGAAAATATTTGCAAACGATGTTACCAACAAAGGATTGATTTCTAAAATATACAAATATCTCATACAGCTCAATATCAAAAAAAATAAAAAATGAGCAAAATATCTAAATAGACATTTCTCCAAAGAAGACATATGGATGGCCAAAAGGTACATAAGAAAATGTTCAACGTTGCTAATTATTAGAGAAATGCAAATCCAAACTACCATGAGGTATCACCTCACACCAGTCAGAATGGCCATCATCAAAAAGTCTACAAACAGTAAATGCTGGAGAGGGTGTGGAGAAAAGGGAACCCTCTTGCACTGTTGGTGGGAATGTAATTTGATACAGCCACTATGGAGAAGAGTATGGAAGTTCCTTAAAAAACTAAAAATAGAGATACCATATGATCCAGGGATCCTACTGCTGGGCATATATCTGGAGAAGACTATATTTTGAAAAGATACACACACCCCAATTTTCACTGCAGCACTATTTAAAATAGCCAAGACAAGGAAGCAACCTAAATGTCCATCAACAGATGAATGGATAAAGAAAATGTGGTATGTGTGTGTGTGTGTGTATATATATGTATATGAATATTACTCAGACATAAAAAAGAATGAAACAATGCCATTTGCTGCAACATGGATGGACTTAGAGAATATCATACTAAGTGAAGTAAGCCAAATAGAGAAAGACAAATATCATACATCGCTTATATGTGGAATCATAAAATGATACAAATGAACTTATTTACAAAAGAGAAACAGACCCACGGACATAGAAAACAAACATGGTTACGAAAGGGAAGGGAGAGGGGGGATAAATTAGGAGTTTGAGATGAACATATACATGCTGCTATACATAAAATAGATAACTAACAAGGACCTACTGTATAGCACAGGGAACTATTCTCAATATTTTGGAATAACCTATAAGGGAAAACAATCTGCAAAAGAAGAGATATGTATATATATAACTGAATCACTTTGCTGTACATCTGAAACACAACATTGTAAACCAACTACACTTCCATGAAAAAAATTATGTGTAACCATGCACTTAAAGCAATTAGAGAAAGAAGAACAAAAAAACCCCAAAGGTAGCAGAAGAAATCATAAAAATCAGATCAGAAATAAATGAAAAAGAAATGAAGGAAAGGATAGCAAAGATCAATAAAACTAAAAGCTGGTTCTTTGAGAAGATAAACAAAATTGATAAACCATTAGCCACACTCATCAAGAAAAGAAGGGAGAAGACTCAAATCAATAGAATTAGAAATGAAAAAGGAGAAGTAACAACTGACATTGCAGAAACACAAATGATCATGAGAGATTACTACAAGCAACTCTATGCCAATAAAATGGACAACCTGGAAGAAATGGACAAATTCTTAGAAATGCACAACATGCCAAGACTGAATCAGGAAGAAATAGAAAATATGAACAGACCAATCACAAGCACTGAAATCGAGACTGTGATGAAAAATCTTCCAACAAACAAAAGCCCAGGACCAGATGGCTTCACAGGCGAATTCTATCAAACATTTAGAGAAGAGCTAACACCTATCCTTCTCAAACTCTTCCAAAATATAGCAGAGGGAGGAACACTCCCATACTCATTCTACGAGGCCACTATCATCTTGATACCAAAACCAGACAAGGATGCCACAAAGAAAGAAAACTACAGGCCAATATCACTGATGAACATAGATGCAAAAATTCTCAACAAAATACTAGCAAACAGAATCGAACAGCACATTAAAAGGATCATACACCATGATCAAGTGGGGTTTATTCCAGGAAAGCAAGGATTCTTCAATATACGCAAATCAATCAATGTGATAAACCATATTAACAAATTGAAGGAGAAAAACCATATGATCATCTCAATAGATGCAGAGAAAGCTTTTGACAAAATTCAACACCCATTTATATTAAACACCCTCCAGAAAGTAGGCATAGAGGGAACTTTCCTCAACATAATAAAGGCCATATATGACAAACCCACAGCCAATATCATCCTCAATGGTGAAACACTGAAAGCATTTCCACTAAAATCAGGAACAAGACAAGGTTGTCCACTCTCACCACTATTATTCAACATAGTTTTGGAAGTTTTAGCCACAGCAATCAGAGAAGAAAAGGAAATAAAAGGAATCCAAATCAGAAAAGAAGTAAAGCTGTCACTGTTTGCAGATGACATGATACTATACATAGAGAATCCTAAAGATGCTACCAGAAAACTACTAGAGCTATCAGTGAATTTGGTAAAGTTGCAGGATACAAAATTAATGCACAGAAATCTCTGGCATTCCTATACACTAAGGATGAAAAATCTGAAAGTGAAATCAAGAAAACACTCCCATTTACCATTGCAACAAAAAGAATAAAATATCTAGGAATAAACCTACCTAAGGAGACAAAAGACCTGTATGCAGAAAATTATAAGACACTGATGAAAGAAATTAAAGATGATACAATAAATGGAGAGATATACCATGTTCTTGGATTGGAAGAATCAACATCGTGAAAATGACACTACTACTACCCAAAGCAATCTACAGATTCATTGCAATCCCTATCAAACTACCACTGGCATTTTTCACAGAACTAGAACAAAAAATTTCACAATTTGTATGGAAACACAAAAGACCCCGAATAGCCAAAGCAATCTTGAGAACGATAAACGGAGCTGGAGGAACCAGGCTCCCTGACTTCAGACTATACTACAAAGCTACAGTAATCAAGACAGTATGGTACTGGCACAAAAACAGAAAGATAGATCAATGGAACGGGATAGAAAACCCAGAGATAAACCCACGCACATATGGGCACCTTATCTTTGATAAAGGAGGCAGGAATGTACAGTGGAGAAAGGACAGCCTCTTCAATAAGTGGTGCTAGGAAAACTGGACAGGTACATGTAAACGTATGAGATTAGATCACTCCCTAACACCATACACAAAAATAAGCTCAAAATGGACTAAAGACCTAAATGTAAGACCAGAAACTATCAAACTCTTAGAGGAAAACATAGGCAGAACACTCTATGACATAAATCACAGCAAGATCCTTTTTGACCCACCTCCTAGAGAAATGGAAATAAAAACAAAAATAAACAAATGGGACCTAATGAAACTTCAAAGCTTTTGCACAGCAAAGGAAACCATAAACAAGACCAAAAGACAACCCTCAGAATGGGAGAAAATATTTGCAAATGAAGCAACTGACAAAGGATTAATCTCCAAAATTTATAAGCAGCTCATGCAGCTCAATAAAAAAAATCAAACAACCCAATCCAAAAATGGGCAGAAGACCTAAATAGACATTTCTCCAAAGAAGATATACATACTGCCAACAAACACATGAAAGAATACTCAACATCATTAATCATTAGAGAAATGCAAATCAAAACTACAATGATATATCATCTCACACCAGTCAGAATGGCCATCATCAAAAAATCTACAAACAATAAATGCTGGAGAGGGTGTGGAGAAAAGGGAACCCTCTTGCACTGCTGGTGTAATGTGAATTGGTACAGCCACTATGGAGAACAGTATGGAGATTCCTTAAAAAACTACAAATAGAACTACCATATGACCCAGCAATCCCACTACTGGGCATATACCCTGAGAAAACCATAATTCAAAAAGAGTCATGTACCAAAATGTTCATTTCAGCTCTATTTACAATAGCCAGGAGATGGAAACAACCTAAGTGTCCATCATCGGATGAATGGGTAAAGAAGATGTGGCACATAGATACAATGGAATATTACTCAGCCATAAAAAGAAATGAAATTGAGCTATTTGTAATGAAGTGGTTGGACCTGGAGTCTGTCATACAGAGTGAAGTAAGTCAGAAAGACAAAGACAAATACCGTATGCTAACATATATATGGAATTTAAGAAAAAAAAAGATGTCATGAAGAACCTAGGGGTAAGACAGGAATAAAGACACAGACCTACTAGAGAATGGACTTGAGGATATGGGGATGGGAAAGGGTAAGCTGTGACAAAGCGAGAGAGTGGCATGGACATATATACACTACCAAACGTAAAATAGATAGCTAGTGGGAAGCAGCTGCAAAGCACAGGGAGATTGGCTCAGGGCTTTGTGACCACCTAGAGGGGTGGGATAAGGAGGGTGGGAGGGAGGGAGATGCAAGAGGGAAGACATATGGAACATATGTATATGTATAACTGATTCACTTTGTTATAAAGCAGAAACTAACACACCATTATAAAGTAATTATACTCCAATAAAGATGTAAAAAAAATTTTGTGATAATATGAAATTAAGAAATAGAGATATACTAAGAAATTGTGTTCTAGGTCACTGGAGACATGAACTTGCAATATTTACCCACAAGCTACTAGTCAGTAGGTACCACTGAGCATCTATCTATTCCAGATATTCCCTCCCCAAAAAGATCTTCAGATTTACAGTATTCACATCCCTTAGAACAACTGTTAAAAAGATATACAAACATGGGTCCCACTGTGGATTTACTTGAACTAGATTCTACAGACATGTGACCTTGAGTATACATAAAGTTTAGTTTCCCAGAATTGCTGGTTTATTCAGTGCTTATTGATCTATTATGTATATTAACTTCATAGGGCTGCTGTCACAAATTACCACAAATGTCATGGCTTAAAACATTGGAAATTTATTGTCTTTCAGGTCAGGAGACCAGAAGTCCAAAATCAGGTTGTCAGCAGGGCTCTGCTCCCACCGGAGGCTCTAAGAGGGATTTTGTTTTTTGACTCTTCCAGTTTCTGGTGGTGGTGGTGGTATTCCTTGGCTTGTGGCTGCCTCTGTCTCTGCCCTATCTTCACATTTGTTTCTATATAATCTTCCTTGTGTATCTGTTTCAAAACTCTATCTAATAGAGGGAAACATATTATTGTATTTGTATTTAGTGACCAAATACATAATCCAGGATAAACTCTTTCTTTCAAGATCCTTAATTTAATCCCATCTTGTGCCTTAAGATTTACTCTTTGCTGTACCAGGTAATATTTCTCAGGTCCCAGGGATTAGGATGTGACATATTTTGTGATACCATGTAATCCACTACATAGAATTTTCTTAAAAATTAAAAATGCAACTATGAACTACTAAAGTTTATTGTAGTTTTATTATTTAAATTGTAATTTGATCACATTATCTTATCAATTTTCCAATAATATGCTTTGTGCTCACTATTTCAATTAAAGCATATGTTAGATCTTATAAACCATCACTATTGTTCTGTTAATACATGTTCCAAATACTTATTTGGGAAATGCTTATGTTACTACAACTCACAATTGGCAATTACAGTTATTTAATATGCAGCAATGTGCTTTTGTTCTGGTGCTCAGCTCTGAACACTGAAAGCTGATTGTTTATACATGATGAAGCACCTGTATTATACATAGTTTATAACTACAATGATTTCACTTTTTCTTACATTTATATCCAACACAGGGTCAAAGGCTCCTTCCACATCTTCTTTATTCTGAGACCAGAGCTCAAGAAACAACCACTATTAGGAACATACCCATCTTGTGGCAGAGGAAAGAGAAACAGACTCAGAGAATGGCTCCGAGAGTTGCTACTTGAAAGTGACACACATTGCTTTTGCTCACATTCAATTAACCGCAACATGAAACATGGCCAACTTGGATGGCAACAGGTCCAGTCTGTATGAGAGAAGAGCGGAGACTAGTATGATCTTCTCATATGGATATACTGCACATATTTTTTAAATTAAAAACAACCATATCTAGCTCCTGGCCATTTGTCCTATCCGTGGTATGAGGAAAATACTGATACTGCCTCAAAAAAAAGCTCACTTGTATGTTTTTTGTTCTTTAATACATCCTTTCTGATAAAGTGTTGGCCCAACTGACTGGGTCATGGCAGACTGACTATGCTACAATACAAGAGTAAAGGGAATGCTGAGTATCATTTCTTGACTAGTATATTAATGACAGAAAAAGTATAGAACTGTTAGTAAAATTTTACTCTATCAGAATATAGCACATTTACCCTTTGTTGTTTGCTAGATTCCGTATCCAATTTATCCACCATTCAAAACTCCTAGACTGGTGGGTATGTTTTTCCATTGTTCTATCCACAATACTTTTACCTTTACCTCATATAATTTTATGTGAAGCAATAAAACACATGGAGTAAAAAAATTATTGAAAGGATCTCATAAAAATTAGATCATTAACTAAGAAGCACCATTGTGGCAGGTTACAGTTCTAATGATGGAAGACATGATTAAAAAAATAATTCAATTCTATAATACATTGCTAGAAATCTATTTCTCTCTGTGACCACCTTACCACAGATCAATAAATATTCATAAGACACCTGTGGATATGTGTTGCAGGAATGCATTAAACTTCTAAAAACTAGAAACATCGCAGCAGGATTGCTTAATGTAGTAGCTTTCTCTAAGTCTCTACAGTGTACCACAGCAGGAGATGTTAGACCAGGTAAGAATGAAGCAGAAAGAATTGCAAGATGCACTATTAATCCCCACTGACCATGAATTCCGGGTTAACAAGAGATGGACAAATTAGACTAAATGTTCTTTAACTCAAGGGTATTATTTCTAGCTTAAATAGCTCCTTTGCTCAGACATGACATTAATCCTCTCTAAAGTAAGGCACCACAGGCCTTTCAGTGACAATAAATAGGGCGTTTTCCAGGTGCTAGTTTTTGTAGGGTGCCTTCTGGGGGAGACTGGTAATAGAATTAGTCATATAATAATTTTACACTCAAAAGTGAATATATCTATAATGTTTTAATAAATTTCAGAATATTTCCCAAATATTAAATTAGAAAAAACTACCATCTACAACGTTCCGATTACTCATGGACAAGATGAGAGAGATATGACTAAACAGGGTTGTAAGAGAAGGATAGATAAGAGTTGTTGGATTTAATTTCAATATGCAGCAACAGTGTGATATGCTAGTCAAACTTAATGAAATCTTAGGTCACAATAATGGGAGTACAAATTCTGTAACAAGGAAATACTTTGTTCTACTCTAAAGTGTTCAAAAAAGTCTGGGGCATAATATTTTATTCTGGGCATGGTATTTGAAGAGAAACATAAAAATAAAATATTGTATGGAATCCAGAAGAAAGGAAAGGATGACAGAGAATCTAAATCATTCCATATTTATTCACTCAAAAAACAAGCACTAAGAACATGTGTTAGAAGAAAGTTAGGAGGAATCACATATTTATAGCTAAGTAAAAGCAGATTTAGAGGCAGAATCAAGAGATGATTCTTAAAATTATTAAATCCTTCATAGGAAGGACACTGTAATTTTTCTGGGTAGCTTCCGAGAACAGAATGAGGACTGAGGTAGTAGCAATAAAGAAATAGATTTGGACTTTGTTAAATCAGAGAGACATCTAACAGTTAGATTAAATCGAAGTATAAGGGAGTGAAATAGTCTGAACTTCAGGCATGCATGGCAGAAAACAACAACTCCCTTTTCTTGCATCCTTCAGAAGCTGGGAATCTTTTCTTTGGCTGAAATATTGAGCTATATGGCCGAGAGTCTTTTCCAATGGTTAGATTCACTGAATTCATGATAAGTTCTGCAATAGCTTTTACATTTTACAAAATAGCAACAGCAACAAAAGATCAGGATACGGAGGGCACGCATGTGGCAGCAGCAGGATGAAATCACAGACAGTGAAGGCGTAGGTTTGAGTTGCGTTTTGCTCAAGCTTATCCGTAATTTACACTTCACATGTGCTACTGTAAGGGATGAAATGCTCCTCATGGATATGCAGCCCAGAGTTGGGAAAGGATTACAAGACCCTATGAGAATTTTGAGTTCATGTGTATAATGATACATCACAGTTCTAATCTTTGTGTAGTTAACACCCTAATTAATTATTACAAGCTATCACTCACACAAATAGGAGAAGTAGGCCAGAGTATAGACAGTATTTCTCCACTTGCAAGCTTGCTTTCAAAATACAATCTAATGAAATATTGAACAATACAATGTTAAAAAAGACAATTTGTTATGGAAAGAGAAACACACAAAGTATTCATTTTGTATATGTCCTTAACACTGTTGATTGTATTTCTAGCCCAGAGTCATTGAGTCTCTAATACATGTCCTGCTTCCAGTACATTTCAGTCAATTCTGAGTTTGCTTTTTCTACCTCTAGCTCTTCCAGGCACAATGTCTGGCTCTCTTTTCTGTAATGTGTGCTCAATTTTGTGTGGTCCTCCTCTGAATCATCTCTGTACATTTACAGTATTATTCCTAAAAAGAGAAGACTGATCAGTGAATCTTCCTGGTTTCTGTCTTCTAACACCATTTCTGAGAAATTTTCCCTGGATTTCAAAATCAGGAAGGATATTTTCACCTATGGCCCTCCAGCACCTACTTCTGAAAACTTCCTCATCACATTCCTGTTGCATGTACATTATCTCATTTAAGTCTCACAGTGTCCCAACTTTATAAATGGGAAAACAGACTGAGAAAAGTTCAGTATCTTGCCCAAGACACCACAAAGCTTTCTCTGGGAATCAAGCCCTTGTCTGATACCATAAACCATGAAAGTCAATATGTACACATATGCAAAGAAAAATCCCAAGCCGTCAACATAGGTTTTATTATGAACTTTAAAATTTTTCCTCAGAAAAGCTTTAATGCAGTTTTTTCCCATCTAGGTAGGTTATTTTTTCTTTTAAAGATATAGGAATGAGTTATTAACAGCCCTTGATAACTTGTCAGTGATAGAGATATTGAAAGTTCATTCCACAGCATTATCAACTTGCTTTAAAAAAATTTTTTTTGGCAACTCAATGTTTATGAAGCTGCCATGTAAGAAACCACAAGGAAACAAAGCATGGGGAGGGGAGGGTAGATTCACTGAGATGTTTATTTTAAATACGAATCCTTGGAACACCATGTAGCCTAGGACCACAGGAGTTAGCACTGCATAAATGAACACGGTGCTCCGTTATGGCTAAAACTGTTACTGAGGATTATGGGATATTAGAGAGCAATAAAGGAGATCTTGGACAGAACCACACACTAGTATTGTTTCTGGATGAAGAATGGCTTTTGTTTGAAAATTAAGAATTGCTAATGGAGAAAAAAGTACTACTCCTGAAACTCAATGTGACTGTTGCTTCTATGTCCCAAATGTTGCCAAAGTGTCAGAGTTTAATCTGTGGTGTTAGGCTGCCCCAGGGTGCTAAACATGAACGATGCAGGATATCCCCATGGATATGATCAATCTAATTAGAGTAGGACTGGGGTGTAGGTTTCATTAGTTTAAATTTAGTGAGTCCAGTTCTCACTGCCAAGCACAGCTTCCTTGGTGAGTATTGAACTATAGCGATCATGGCTGAAAAAAAGCTTCCTTACTCCATGATACTGACCTAGCTTCATATGTGTCTAGCATTCTTCATACCCATTACCAATGTCAAAAGCAGAAACAGGAGACCATCATCCCTCCAGTCCTATTTAATTGGTTCTCTCCAACTTTTACAGTAATGAATTTATAAAAAATATTTATGGGGGCTTCCCTGGTGGTGTGGTGGTTAAGAATCTGCTTGCCGATGCAGGGGACACAGGTTCGAGCACTGGTCTGGGAAGATCCCACATGCCGCGGAGCAACTAAGCCCGTGCGCCACAACTGCTGAGACTGCGCTCTAGAGTCCGCGAGCCACAACTACTGAGCCTGCGTGCCACAACTACTGAAGCCTGCGCACCTAGAGCCAGTGCTCCTCAACTAGAGAAGCCACCACGAGAAGCCCCCGCACGCACTGCTTGCTGCAACTAGAGAAAGCCCGCACGCAGCAACGAAGATCCAACACAGACAAAAATAAAATAAATAAATTTTTAAAAATTCTAAAAAAAAAAAATTATGATTGTGTTAAAATGTTAAATGTTAAACATTTTCAATAATTTTTAAGTAGTGCTCCCTTCATTCAAAATAACAGCATTACACAAATTTCTAGTTCATGCTATAAACTTACCCAAGATACCTGTCACATGGCCATAAATTTAAGCTCAAATTAGAAATTTCGCAGGATTATCACATAATATATTATTGTGAACCTTTCAACAAGAGGTTTCCTGTGGTTTAGCAAGGTTTTCCTTAACTTCGAGGTTGCCAGTTATAATCTGAGGTTTCTAATTAGATTTGAGGCATTTTCAGGAAATTTTGCCTTTAACGTTGGAATCATTTTCCAAGGTTAGTTCACATAAACACATATAATAATGTAATATTCACTTGGATTCCTTCCTTCTCAAAATATTATACTTCATTCATCTACACTCTCCTTTAAAAACTGCCACTGTAAAATAATAAACAAATCAATGTATAACTTTAGATTTTACATTTGATGTCTAAATAAGGGTCTATCAACTTCACTTTAAGGAAGAGGTTTTTTTGTTTGTTTTTCTTTTAAAGTTTTATCCTTAACTGAAATAAATGTAGAACTACTCATCAGCATCCTCCTTAGTTATACTCATGGTCCCAGCCACATGAGGGCAGTTAATACATGTTATTGACACTCTTACATTCAGGCTTATGTTTAGACTTTACATATTGGGAGTCACGTAAACTTCTTTTTACATGGCCTCAAACTGAAAAGCAGTCTGTGTTTGAAACAAGTTAAGGTTCTGACCTAGAGATTTTGGTCAAAGAAACATTACAAAACCCAGAATTCACAAAAATCTCCAAATGCTTTAAAAAACAAAAAACCCTTTTCTGTGAAAATATTGATGACTTTCTAGAAGACTATTTCTCATACTAAACTTCCACCCCAAACCGAGCATGCCCCCTTTCACCAGAAGAACTATGTCATTTTCCCCTTTGTAAATAATTACTTACCAGAGCGTGTGACATGTACAAAAAAAGTGAATGTGAAGGGCTCATCTGCAGCTTTCTTCTAGCAAATAAACTGATCTGTACATTAATGTTATGCCTCTATTCCTAGCCCCTAAAATTATGAAGTTGTACTTGGAACAAAGGACCTATAAACTCATTCAAGTCTTGTCATTTCAATAACCAAATTATGAAGCCTAGACATGGCTACCAAACCATGCATGAAAGCTATAGGATTCAAGTTTGCTCTCTTCAGATTACCTCTAGTGTGGAGATCTACGTTTGATTATTTTCATTCACCAAGACCATCAGTCTACTTTTATTTTCTCTGGTTTATAAATACTCGCTCACAGTATGACAGTAAGTGTAACCTCCTTTCAATGTTTCTCCATCCAATCATCTTCTCATAGGTTCACACTCACTTTTGAAACTTGACCTGTTGGTATTATCTAGTCAAAGGGTTGTCAAACTGTAAACGGCCAGATAATATTTTTAGGCTATGAGAGCCAAATGGTCTCTTTCACAACTACTCAGCCGCTGCGGTTATATCACAAAAGCAGCTGTAAATCATATATAAACAAATGAATGTTACTGTATTCCAACAAAACTAAATTTACAAAAATAGGCAGCAGGCCAAATTTAACCCATACACTGCAGTTTGCATACTCCTGCTCTAGTCAAACACACTGAACCACAACAGAGATTCACCAAATTGTCTATGAGTGCGTCAAGCGTTTGGACACTAATTTCCCCAGATAATCCATTTAAAGAAAGACTTCTTGGAGTTTGTCTCTTTCTCCTCACTCTTTCCAGCTCTTCTTGGAACATCTGAAATCAGGGCAATACTCTTATCACAAAACTAATAGCTTTAAGCAACAGAAAAACTACATAAATATATAATACTCATATCATTAGTGAACTGAGTTCATAAAAATACATTGGACAATTTTAATTAACAGAGCCAAATCACCTCATCTGTACCATGGACCATTGCTTTCTTTTTCTAGGCAGCTGGAAAAGATTTGAGGTATATTCCTTCTGTTTTGCTTCCCCATTTCCTTGCATTTTCTGAATAGCAGAAATAGTCAGGTATTAATTTCTATTAGCCTAACACGCATATCCCCTTTTTCTGCAGACAGTGATCCCTACTCTCAGGTTACTCTGGCTGCCCTGTTGCTACTTATTATCTTCTGTGAAGCCATAGACTGAATCTTAGCTAATGCTTACCTGGTCTATTCTGCACTAGAAGCATATGCATGGCCAAATTCATCCAGCTGCTTAAAAAGGAAGTAACTTTTACAGTAGTTCAATTGGTCTTTGCCATCCTTTGTCTTTTTCAGTTGTATTTTCCCTCTTAAACAGAAATATGTTTCCCTTTCATAATGGATATTCCAGTGGGCCCTGGAGACCTGGTGTTCCATACAGAGTGCATTTCTCAGCTACTGACATATTAAATTACATACCCACTCATACATATGTAGCATTACTTGCTTAATTGGAGGTAAGACTAGTTAAGTAATGAGCATAACATACCATTGCTCTGTTTGTTTTCAAATGAGGGCTTATAAACAATTTTATCCATTTAAAAAAAGGAAGCTGTCCTACAAAACTTGGTATTTTGAAAAAATTAGAGCACATAGAGTACATAGCAATTATACACAAGCAAAAGACGTGTAGGAGAACAAAAACAAATAAAATACAAACAGAACAGATGTAGTTTCCAAGGACTGGGGGTTGGGGGAGAACGGGTGAAGACTGTTAAAGGATACAAACTTAACAGTTATTAGATGAATAAGTTTTGAGGCTATAATGTACAACATGGCAACTATAGTTAATAATACTGCAATGTATATTTGAAAGTTGCTGAGAAAATAGATTAAGTCCTTACCATACACACAAAAAGTTGTAATTATGTGAGGTAATTTATTGTGGTAATCATTTTGCAATATATACATATATAAAAATCACTACATTGTATATATTAAACTTATACAAATTATGTCAATTACACCTCAATAAGTCTGGGAATTAAAAAAATTTTTAAATTACTTTGGAACACTTTCTAAGGGGGAAGTTGAATGAGAGTAACAAATGGGAAGAATAATTAAAACACTTAAAATGCAGAAGTTCTTTGAGAAATCAATACTAGAACTCTAGAAACTGAAGAGTGTATTAACTCAGTACTTGGCACCTGAGATTCAGAATCCATAAATAAGAACTGAAAATTTAGGAGACAAACTTGACCAAATAAAATTATATTTCATTTACTGGAATGTTCTGTTAATCAAGTGATGCGCTTTCGTTTTCTTGGAAGAAGCTAGAAAGATATTACTGTTAATAATTAAATTGATACTAGGTTTTGTGTGTGTGCATGATGGCACATCACTACTAGTTATTAGTTGAAAGAAAACTACCACTGGGGTTGCCTATGAGAAATGCAATTAAGAACCATCAAAGCCATCAAGAGACCAAATGTGTATAGAATACAAATGGACTACAAAGATGTACAAGGAAATGGTTCCATAGAGGGAGTCTAGAGACACGTAACCACCAGAGCTCCGGCTTTAAATGGCTTCTAATTTTTATTAGAACTCTAGGATAGAATTAATTCCATGTAAATTACTGCAAAACATCCATTTTGTGTTATAACTTGGAGATCTGACACCACATGTGAGCTTTTTTGTATTAAGACATTTAAAATAACTGAAGCATTAATTATTGAAGGAATCATGCTAGAAATTATTAGAACCATCCCAGGGAACTAGCTGCAGGGCTCTGGATGGTACAACTATTAGGCCTTAAGTCCCGACATGGCTTCAATAGGAGAGCTTTACCAGAATGATAGCCACAAAACATGATCCCATATTTGATGTTTCCCTAACTGAATTTGTTTTAACTGTAATCAACAGCACGGCATGTTAGAGTGTCTTTTAAATAACAAGTCATTATCTCTCCAATATCAAATGGTTTGTCATGATAATCCCCAGTTGTAAGACTGTAGGCTTAAATTTTAAAAAAAAAAAAGAAAAAAGGAGAGGGGAGAGTATTAGTCTGCTAAGGCTGCTATAACAAAATATCACAGACTGGGTGATTTACCAACAGAGATTTGCTTTCTCATGGTTCTGGGGGCTGGAAGTCCAAGATCAAGGTGTTGACAGAGCTGGTTCCTCCTGAGGCTTCTCTCCTTGGCTTGCCAATGGCCATCTTCTCACTGTGTGCTCACCTGGCCTTCCCTCTGTGCACTTATATCCCTGTTGTTTCTTTGTATGTCCTGATCTCCTCTTCTTATAAGGACACCAGTCAGATAATCATTAGGGTGGGCCCTAATGATTAAGTTAAAATGATGCTAATTATCTCTTAAGTCCCTATCTATAAATACAATTGTATTCTAAGGCAGTACGAGTTAGGGCTTCAGCAAAAATTTGGGTGGGGGAGGAAGGTGGCACAATTCAGTCTCTAATAGGGAAGAACAAACAAAAGGAAGAAACCTAAAGCCATCAGGGAAAAATGCAGTGATTTGATTTATGGGAATTGGCTAAGTATGACTGGGAAATAGTAACAGAAACTACAGGACATAATAATCCATGATGAATTCAGCTACCTACTGCATGGATAAACCTTGTTATGAGAATAAAGACCACATTTATAGCATGATCTACATATCCCTGCATGATCTCTGATTAACTCTCAGGAATTATTTCTTACTATTTCTGCTTCTCTCTTAAATTCAAGCTACACGGGGCTTCTTTCCATTCTCTGAACAGGCCATGCTTCCTTCTTCATAGGACCTTTGCTAGTGCCATTCCTTCCACTTGGACATACTGCCATCTGTCCATCCATCATTCTTATTTTACATGTCATATCTTTGAACTCTTATTTGTGTCCCTGACATCGTTCAAGTTTTTGTGTTATACCTTCTATATAGCACAATGACTTTTTTATAGTAATTATTACAGTTTATACATTTGTATGCATATATTTCAATGAGAGCTAAGTTGTTCTAACTCAAGAAAATGGTTGATTATTAATACAAGTTATCACTTATATGGCACTTTAATGCTAAAAAAGACAGGTTTAGTTTTATACATGTTAATTCACTTAATTCTTGTAACAACTAAGATGTATTTAAAATTAATAGTATCACTCACATTTTATTAATGAGAAAACAAAGGAACAGAAAATATATAGGTTGCTCAAGGTCATATAGCTGAAAGAAAGCTTGAACTTGAATTCAGGTAGCTATGCCTTTGTAGTCTGCCCTTAACCAATATCCTATTCTGTATAGTATACTCATTACTAATTAGGTGCCATACCATTCCTGTTACATTGCACATCTCAAAATGCGTTTGGATACGAGGATATCAAAGCCAAAAACATTTTAAAGCTGCATATGGTTGGACTTAACCATAGTGGAGTAGAGAAAGTCATGACACATTTATCTCAGTGGAACTGACACAAGATCCAGTTCTAACTCCATAAAATAATGTTGGCAAGCAGTAAACACACAAAGTTTGGAACTTTGACAAGAATCTTATATTTGAAAAAAAAAATTAAGGCCAAATCCTACTCTAAATAACTGCAACTGGCACATAAAGGAATCAAAAAGAACATATTAATTGAACATCCAAATTATTCCAGTCTCATGTAAAATACATACAATACACATAGTAGTTAAATGGTAAATATCTGCTAATCTGTCTGTTCTTTAGAGAGCGTAAGAAATGTTCTTTGGACAAGACAACAGAACTTTGACTCCCTGGGACCTCCACTACTACTTACTCTGAAGAAGTAGAGTGTAACAGTTAAGATATTAGATTCTGGAGCCAAATTAGATGGATTCGAAAGAATAACTGTTGTGTAACCTCAAGAAAGTCAACCTCCTTCAAAATATAGTGTACTTATCTTTTGGTGTGGTAGTGAAGTTTAAATAAATTACTATACACAAAATACTTAGAACAATACCTAGCACATGGTAAGTATTCCAGGTATTAGGTATTTTATTCTCTGATCAAGAAATTTTAATGTATTGAGTTCATCTATTTTATGACTCTTCTCAGCATCACTCTAGATTCAAATGTGAATTATCTTTTGAACCTAAGTATATTTAAGGTGGTGTCCAACTGTGAAAAACAGGGCAAAAATCTCAGAGTTTCATGATTTACAGAGATGAATATGTAAACATCCCAAATGAATCTCAAGGTGGAAATAATATTTTGTTCATCCATTATTTTTTAATTTGCTTTTCTATATCCCTACTTTTCATGAACCACTAATCCACATATGCTGAGATGCTGACTTGGAAAAGCAGACATTTCCATAAGGTATAATTGTTAGAATAGATCTTATAGCTATTGCAGATGGCTACTGACCTATGACAATTTATATGTATATATATATATAAATATATATACTATATATAAATATATGTGTATATATATGGTGATCCAAAACCTTTAACCAATAATTCATCACCTTGCCCAACCAATTTGAGATGATTACTTTTATTTCAACTTCTTAAACATATTTTTCATGTTTTCTATGTAAAGTATGTACTTTTTTTTTTTAGCGGAAATGGTTTTGATATAAAGAAATAGAGGAAGAAGAGATGGGGAAAGGAAGGAAGTAAAAGAGCCAAAGCAAAAAGAAAAACAAAATCCTCAGGAGATAAAAGCATTGCAAGATGAGCAGAAACCCAACATCAGCAGGGAGAGAGTCTCAAAACTGTAGATAATTATTTCAGGTAATTGTCAGCAGCAACATGATTTTGAGATAACTAAAAATACACAGACTTCAGCAAGTAAAGCAAGAAAAACAACAAAAGTCTAGTTAGTCCTGAAAGGAAGGAAGCTATAAGAAATAAGATTACATGTTCAAATATAATTAACATCCATAAATATTTGTTAATCATAAGCATGGGCAAAATTCAGCACTAAGGGGCACAGTGGAAGACAGGGTCAAGTACTAGGAAGGTGATTACAATCATTTGTCCATCCCTTAGCAACTTCCACCTAGTGGGTAAGATACATACACATAGAATTGCTGATGTATGACCTAAGTTTATTTTCTCATATTTTTTTGCCCTTGAAGAAATATAACACACACACACACACACACACACAAAGTTCAAAAGCCTAATAATCAGTAAATATAAATGGACAAGACTGGCCAATAAGAGATAGTAAATGTCATACTGGATGGAAAAAAATCAGTTTTATGATATTTACAAAAGAATACCTAAAGTTCAACATTTCAAATATACTTACATGTGGAATCTAAAAAAATAAAACTAGTGAATATAACAAAAAGAAGCAGACTTACAGGTATAGAAAACAAACTAGTGGTTACCAGTGGGGAGTGGAAAGTGGGGAGGAGCAAGATGCGGTTAGGGATTAAGAGGTACAAACTACTATGTATAAAATAAGTGAGCTACAAGGATATACTGTACAACACAGGAAATATAGCCAATATTTTATAGTAACTATAAATGGAATATAATCTTTAAAAATTGTGAATCACTATGTTGTACAACTGAAACTTATATAATATTGTATAGCAACTATACCTTAATAAAGGAAAAACTGAAAGCCAAACAAATTTTTAAAAGGATTAGAAGGAAAAAAAAAACACTTTTGTAGATGATAAAGAATTCCCCAAAGAACTACAGACAAATTGAGAAATTAATGAGATTACAAGAAAACCACATAACATTAATACCAAAAGTCAGTTGCATTTTTGTATATTAGCAACAAAGAAATAACCTCACCACCATCACAAGGGTAAAACAAAAGAAACAAAGTTGTATAAGGTGTTTAGGAAAAAATCCAATAAAATATATATGATATTGATGGAGAAAAATTTTTGAAGAAACATAATGACTAAATAAAAACAGTAATATACTCCATACATTGAAAGAACATAAAAGAACCCCTAAACAAATAGGTAGTGTACCATGTTAATTAGTATGAAACAATACTGGAAAGATGTCAAACCTCTCCAAGTTACCTACAGAGTCAATGTTATTATAAACAAAATCTTAACAGGATTTTTCTTCCCTGAGGGGCTACATAACAAATTATACTAAAATTTATTTGGACGTAAAAAAACAAATCTAAGAAAAAAGTATTGAATTAGAATAGAGTCTTGCTGTTCCAGATATCAAGTCTATATTCTCATTAAACTGCCGTAATTTCTACACTGTGAACAATAAAAACACTGACCAATGAAGTGGAATACAGAATATACAAATAGATTCATATTCTATATAAACACTTGAATTACAAAATTGATATTTTAGATTACTGTAGAAGTTTTGGACCATTCAACAAATAGTTACAGTTGAGATGGTTAACCATATGGAAAAAAATGAAATTCCTATCTCACATTTTAAACAAAAACCAACTACAGATGTATTATAAAGCATAGTAACGGCATGATATTTGGTGCAAGAACAGAAGTAGACCGAAGGGATGAAAACTCAATACAGACTAATTCATATATAGATATTTGATTTAAGAATAACATGGTACTCCATGATACAGTTGATGAGAGAACAATCTAATAATAGTGGTTCTGGAATAAATGAATATCCACATGGGGAAAGATGAAAATTGATCTATTTCACATAACACACACAAAAAATAGTTGGCTGAAAGTAGATGCAAACCTATACGTGAAAGTCAAAAAACTATACCCCCTGAAAGGTGCAAGTATACATGTAATATTTAATATACAATATGCTTCATGATATGCAACATAATAACCACTGTCATGTACTCTCAATCGGAACAAAAGCATTAAGCATTAAAGAACAGATAGATAAGTTTGACTATGTTGAAATTAAGTTTTATTCATCAAAAGGTACCATTAAGAACCTTAAAGTGCAAACCAGAGTGTGGTAGAAAACTTACTTTCAACATATAGACTGATATAGGACTTGTATCCAAAATTTTTAAAGACAAACAAGTCAGAGGTAATAGCTAATATAAAAATAGCTGAGGAATTTGGATAGTTAAGAGAATACAGAGCACTAAGACCTCTTATGCAGTGCTGGATGGAAATTGGTACTAAACTTTGGGAAAGTTTTATTCCTACATATTATTCATGAAGAAAACATAACTATGTTCCTCAAAACACATGCAATACTATACATACCAGCATTTTCCCTAATAGTCCTGTGATGGTTAATTTTCTATGTCAGTTTGGTTAGGCCAAGTACATAATCTTTGGTGAAACACCAGTCTAGATGTTGCTGTGAAGGTATTTCAAATGAGACTAACATTTAAATCAACAGACTGAGTAAAGCATATTACCCTCCATAATACGGGTGATCCTCATCTAGCCAATTGAAGGGCTTTAGAGAAAATTTAGAGAGCCTCTAAAAGGAAGTAATTCTACCTCCAGACCACATTCAGACTCAAGACTGTAAGGTCAAGTCTTGCTGGGTCTGCCCTGCAGACTTTGGACTTATGAGCTCCCAAAGTCACATGGACTAATTCCTTAAAATCTCACATATACATACACACATATATATACAGTGTACACACATGTATACATATGTATGTATACACAAATATATGATTGTGTGTATAAACACACACACACACACACACACACACACACACACACACACACCCCTTATTGTTTCTGTTTCTATGGTGAACTCGAATACAAGTTCCAAACTGGAGATGATCAACTATTTAGATGTCTATTAACCAAAGATACCTAATTGTGAGAGTCATATGGTAGAATACTGAATCAATGAAAATGAGATGTGTTTAGTGAAACATGGATTAATTTCACAAACAAAATGAATGAAAGAGTCAATTACAACACCACACATATGATATGGTTCCATTTAAACAAAGTTCAAGAACAAGTAAAACGAAGTTTTAGTATATAGGGATGTGTTTTTAGGTGGTTAAATGAGAAGCAAAAGAAGAAAGTAGTCACAATTAATGACATGTAATGGTTATTTTTAGAAGGGGGAGACAGAAGAGACTGCAAAAGGGACACAAAATAGCCTTCTAGGGTATTAAATTGTAATTTCTTGACTTGGGTGACTATTCTGGGATCAATGAGCCACCCATTTTTGTTTGGGTTGCTGATGTGTGTGCAATTTCACAATAACAGTGCACTAGCAAAGAAGAATAGAAACAGCTTCAGAGGTAAGGGAACGAGATCACACATACAGACTTGGTAATAGTCTAGTTTTTAGGTTCTTTTAGACATTAGTGTGGTTGCTTAATTTACTACTTAGCAAGGTCTCATGTTTTGACTTCTGGTTCATTCCACAAAACTGAAAAGCAAGAAGACTGAGATTAGGATGGCCTGCTTTTCCTGAACTGGTGGCTGAGGACCCTACAAAGGCAGATGTTTTTAAGAAATCAGCTCTTGCTGTGATAGTACTATCAGCCTGCATGAAAGACTAAGCATTTGGAATGACTGGTCTGTGTTGCTTGCAGGCCATATGGAAGCTGAGCTGAGCTGAGTCAATGATCCAAGGACACAACGTTTAGAACTGATCACATCCTGAATACCTTTTTCAGCTTTCTGCAGCCAGTTGATTACCCAACACTGCTGCATCCATACAGTTTTGCTAATACACTTGGTCTTAGCTGACCATGGTGCTGTTCTATAAGACATTGCTAATATTCAAGACATTGTATAAGAAACTTTACCAGATCTAAGGTGGCAGGTTAGAAACATATAGCTTGTAAAAAAAAAAAAAAAAAAAAAGAAAGATATAGCTGTGACTTCTGAAATAGACCAAGGATATGGCAAAGAATATACTCTGTCAATTTCCATGTACCATGGTAGCCAAATGTTTATTCCAATCAGCTCAACCCTATTTTCCCTTAATTAGAAACATTCTATTTATAACACTCTCAACTGCCAGTTCAATGGATAAATTTTACTGGGACCAAATAGCATCTTCTTTTATAATTTAACCATGCCCATTCCACCCTGCAGTCTTGCTTTTATAATCACAGTTTTTATGCTACTCTTTGGAAATCAGGCAGTTGAATCCCCATGAACAAAACTCACCGTATCTTTTTAAATAAATAAATAAATGAAATAAAAGAGGACTCTGTAAGGAATACAGCAGGAACAGAATGGTCTAAACACTGAGAAGCACATCTATTAACACCGTTTTCTTTTGTTTGGTTTGTGAGATCATAGCGACCTAAACTTCTAGCTAATGTGCAAAATCCATTCCACCTGTATGGGTATAACCTGCTGTCTCTAAGTGCTTTTATTGGATAAAATGTGATTGCTGTTGTAAGTAAGTTTTTTTATACCTGCTGTCTGATGCCTTTAAAATATCACACTCACATGATTTTTGCTAAGATTTAATCTTTCCTTTGCTTGAGGATACTAGAGTCCAGACTTATTTCCCCTCTTTATAATAAAAGTCTAAATGGCACCAGGCCTCTTTCACTGAAAACTAATCTCTGATAAAGGGACCAAGGGGTCCTCTGATATCTGCATTAATGACAATAAAATGAATCATGATATAATTCAAATACAATTTTTAATCTATCTCAGTGTTTTACTTGGAACTCAACAAGATTGGGGCATAGTGAATTTAAAAAATTAAAAGCTGTTCAATCCAGTTATAGCATGATAATTTGAGATGTTAATTTGAGTCTATTCCATCTATATTTCTTTTCTCTCCCAACACATGACACAAAACACACACACACACGACACACCTCTTCACACACTAGAACACCCATGTTCTAAGAAGGTAGCCAGGCCCATTGCAATACCCTGACTCAGATCATACAAGGCAGGGAGCAGATGCCGCTTGAGTCTCCTACTCTGATAGAAGTCTAAACTCAGTAAAGAGGTTACTTTAGGTGTCCTGAGCAAGAAAAGGATTTTGAGATATAGCAAAGAGATGGGAAACTTCCCTGGAATCTGAAAAAGGGATGTACAGCAGGGGATACCTTACTAGCTATTAAGGAAGGAAAGGGCTGCATGGTACACCTAGGTAGAAGATAAAATCCCAGCATATTTATACCTCATATTGAAAAAATGAACATTCAATCTTTTAAGTAAATCTTTCACTCAGGAAAAAAAATGTTCTTACTGTAAAATTCTAATGATCATCAACAGGGTTTCCAACTCCTGAAAATATTCCCATAATGTCAAGCATGACACAGAAGCCTAGTAAAATTAAGAATCCAGATATAGTTCTTCAATCTCTTGCACCTGTCAGTTTATGTCAGGGACCATAACCTGGCTTCCTCTTCCTAAGGAATACAGAAAGACAATGACCAAGGTCCCAGCATACGTGGTATCAAATGCACATGCATCTCCCATAGCTGCTAAAGAAAACATCTATTCCCGCTCTTCCAGACATTTAACCTTTTACCTTTTCCCCAATCCCTGTGAACTTTTTATCACAGTCTGCCCTCTGTATCTGTGAATGTGGAACCCGCAGAGACGGAGGGCCCAGTGTACTATGCCGTTTTATATAACAGACTCTAGCATCCATGGATTTGTGGTCTGCATGTGCCTTGGAAAAATCCCCCCCATATACCGAGGGGCAACTGTATCCCCAATCATTATAATGTTGACCTTTGGGAGTCCCACAGTCATGAAACCACTTATGGCATTTTCCTGGTTTGATACTAAGGGCTGCTCTTTGTGAGTTCGAATAGTACCAGAAGGACTTAAGGCTCTTTACATTCCATCACTTCTCAACAGGAGCAATTTTCCAAGGGAGTTATTATTGCCAGTTTTTCTCAGATGAGAAAACTGAGGCTCAGCATGGTTAAGTGACTCAACCTAGATATGAAACTGAAAAGGTGGCACTAGGATTTGAGGGTTGTCCTGCCTGGTTCTTTCTACCTGTCATATATCCCATCCTCAGTGAGTTAACAAAAGTACTGATACCTGGATCAGAAGGTCCAACTTTTTGTTTAGAATCTTATCAAGAAACTGCATGTAAACAGTTACTCAAAGGGATATTTAAGCATTATTTTGAGATTTAAATAAAATCAATCTGAGAGGACACAATTGTTTTTCAGTCAGCATTAAATGATTATACAAGAGATACTGCCCAGAGTGCCTTTTGATTGGGGCAATTATCCTAATAATACAGAAGCAGTGCAAAGGGACAACTGTTATTTAAGGGTTGGAGGGAAGAAATTTTGAGTTTCTGAGGTTTAATTCTTAAGGCAAAATATTGATATATGAGTTAATTTTCTAATTCACAGGCGTTCTGAAAATCTAAGGGAAAAGTCCACAAATGCTAACTAGACTGAGAAAAGCTATTCATTCTACTTAAACTAAACACACACACACACCCACACCCACACCCACACACCCTAAGCGTTTAAGCCTTGGGAAATTGAGGGGAAAAAGACTTTTATATGAGTATAAAATTCTCATCCAGACCCACATGCTCTGATTTATACTTAAAGCCCCTGCCCCAGCTCTTCTTTTCAGATTACTGGAAACTTTGTCATATGAGTAGCACCAAAAGAGTGTAGAACAAGGTGAGAAAACCTGCCTTGTGCAAGGAGACATCCCAAGAATATCAACATCAGGCCCAAGTTAACAGGTGACACTTCTCAGCAATATAAACATGGTAATTTCAGATGCTTTACTGCCAATCAGTGATCACAACCACACCGTTTATAGCACTTTTCCCTTGACATAAAAAGATGCCGCCAGAGAGCTCTTGTGATGCTGAATACATTTGTTATAAATTATACAAGAAAAAGTCAAAACTGTTTGCAGATTATGCCTATATCAGCAAAAGTATGGATAAAAACCAAAAGTGGAGTCAAATAGCAATTTAAGAAAATTCAACTTTCCTCACCTTTCCCAGAGAATTTTTCTAACCATTTGTAATGACATTTCCTTTCTTGTGTTTAAGTTTCTATAGCTCTTACATTATATGAGCTACATTACATTGTATCTTAGCCAATTATGTCTTACTCTAAGGCTTCTCTCCTCTTCAAACATGATTCAAGCTTTTGAAAATGATAGACTGAGTTTCATTTATTTACTATCTCCCATTGCTCCAAGTATAGCATTTGACAATTAGTTAATATTGTTCTGCTGATTAACTTCTGGAAAGACAGACATGGAAAATGAGAACTATGGTTAGGGACTAAGAATGCAAAATAAAACTTAATCCTTTCCCTGTAGGAATTCACAACCCTGTGAAATAGGAATTAGAATCCAGGTGGGCATATTTGAAACAAATCCACCTCACAAAGACCCTAGGGAATATGGAAAGCATTTTTTTTTAACCTACTCTGCAAAACAGACAGTTTCCCCATAACACAGTAGGTGATCACTACCCCCAAATAGAAGATAAATTCTTTGGAGGTAAAAAATTATACACACACACACCTCAGAAAGGTCACATGAAAATAATTCTACTCAGAAAGTGAGTTGGTAAAATTGCTGCAAAATTACCCAAATAATTCAATTTTGCTATGTGTCACTGATAAGTATTTTCTAACAGTCATTTCATGTACATGTACATTCTTATTGTTTGGAGGAGAAAGAACTATTGTTCAGAACCTTCTGAAATAATATTTTTTGAAAATGAACCTAAAATTGAGAATCAAAGTATATACATTCTTTTTCCAAAGGCATTATGTAGCATTCAAGCTTCATCTTTAACCCCAAGCATGTAGGCAGTAATGAAAATGTCACACAGGTTGCTAGAGTGTATTATTAAAAAAACTAAAATATAAATCAAAGGAGATAGGAATATTACTCCAGAATTTACTGGCTGTAAGCTATGTCTCATATTACTCATCAAGATTGAAAAAGTCATATTTACTCTCATAGGAAATTAAGGAGACTTGAAATGACTTAATGCAAGTTATTTTAACTTACAGGGCAGTTGTGCAAAAGTGAACAGATTAAATTCCTACTTTCAGAGGAAGCCACAACAGAAATGCAGGTAGACAGTAATGGAATAATGAGACAGCTTGAGTGCTTGAAAAGTAATTCTTTTACATGACTTTATTCACTAGGTCTTTCAGATTCACAGATGTTAGGGTCAGTATCAGTAGGTCAGCAGCAATCAGAGGGCTGGCCTGGCAGGTCACCCTTCTTGAGGTCAAGAGAATGGAAACCAACTGGCAAGAGCGGGCAATATTCACCAGCTTATCACTGACGCACAGTTTATGATTATTCAAGAGAAGCTCCTGGACCTGGTCCACCACTAAAGATAGAATAAAGTAAATGGCTTGGGCTAAGGGGTCTCAAACCATCACACCAAATTAAGTATTAAAAACCTACCATTATCACCCATTCAAAATCCTGAAATACAATTCATACATAATTACTTAATAAGATATTTTTATTGTAAATTATTCTTATATGACTTTTAGGTCACTGAATGGAATTAAACGTATCTTTCCAATACATTAATCATCCTGGCACAACTTCCCTAGACTAAATACTGAAGTAGATAGATCTATACACAAAACAAAACAAATTGAGTACTAAAGCTATAAAAGTAGATCAATACAGATAGGTCTTTATGTAACCTACGGGGCAGAATAGTCATTAATGCCACTTTTCAAAGTAGTGGAGAAATCTTGGGACAGTTTTATCCTAATAAGTGAAAACTTTGCACAAATGCTTAAGAGTTACATGCCTGGAAAATTCAGTGTGTTTTAAAGCCACGCAAAAATTATGTTTGTATGTAGACTAGAAATGGGTAATAGTCTCAGATAGCTATAAATAGGTCTAGCAAAATATTCATTTGCAGGTGTTCAAATATATCTGTCCCCCAACTACTAGAGCCAATAGTGTCCTCCAAACCTTATAACAAACCAAAACCCCCTCCAACAGATATCCAAATTTGCCTTAGGAAGTAGTACCTTTCCAGTTGAGAATTACCATCCTAAGTCTTGGAGAACAAGATTAGCAGTAGACATCCTGACAGTAGGGAACACAAAAGAAAAGAAGAAAAGATAATTGAGCACCTACACTATGTAGTTAGTGTACTATGAACTTCATATAAAACATTTTACTTCATTTTTCCAATAATTCTGCCGAACAATGAGATTATACCCACTAAAAGATGTAGAAACCAAGTCCCAGAGAGGGCAAATAACATTCCTCCAATGCATAGCTTGTAAGGAATAAGCTTGTAATACCATAAGGTATTTGGAGCAAGTCTCTTAGAGGCCTATGCATTCCATTCACCATGTTCTTAATGGTTGGCAAGAAATGCAACTTTAACAAGAGAACATCATTTAAATGAGACTAAGAGTGACGTTATCTTCAAAGGATGTACTGATATCTATATGAGAAAACTAAATTCTGTAAGTATATCAAGATTTATGTTGTAATATGAGAAAACAATAAGACTGAGTTACACAAATTCCAAACTCTGGAATGAATTAGATATACATAAGCATAAAACTGATCACAATTAGAAACAGAGACAGCTAGGTCTAATGAATAAAAAGTCATGGAAGAATTTCTGAAGTCACATTTATGCTATATGGTTTTTTTCTTATTTTTCTTCTTCTTCCCGCCCTAATTCAAAGTGATCTAATAAAATCTCCCATCTACTCAAATTTCCTACACACAAACTCATAAGCAAAATTTTGGTGCATGAGTTTATGTGAAAGAGAGAGTAGCCATGCTTTGATACTTCTATGCACTTTGCAAAACACATTGCAATTATGATTAAAAGCTATTTTTAAAATATGAGGCATTAAGTCTGAAATTTGAATAGTTTCAGAAAACAAGAGATTGAGAATTATCTCTAAATTATTATATTATTCCTGAGAAGAAATACACTTCTGAAATAATGTCAAAAGAAAAAAAAATCAGATAAAAATTTTATTTCTGTCCCTAGAGCAAGCTACTGTTACCAATACCATTGTCATAAGGAATTTAAATCATTTTTCTAGTTATAGTTTTGTAACATACAATTTAATTATCTAGTGGAAAAGTTTATTCCACAATACCAGCCATTCTTACAAAAATCCTAATTTTAAAGAATTCCTTTAGACAAACAAAGGGCAGGTCAACCAGCTAAATTTGCAAAGTTTTTCTTCCACAATAGGCAGGAAAAACCAAGTACCTCATCACAGTGATTCTACCTACTCACTCTCTCATCTTTCCCTTGTCCATATTCTTGGAAGCTATTCTAGTTTAAGCCCTCATCATTTACCTTCTCAATCACTGCAGAAACTTCAACTAGTCTTCCAATTCCAGTTTTACCCCATTTTAATATGTCCTTCTTACTGTTATCAGAGTGCTATTTCCAGAATTAAATATGATCACTCTCCTGCTCACCATCATCCAATTTTCTCCATCATTATCAAGATGTAGTCCAAATTCTCTCAGCATGGCCCCTTCTGGTTTAGAGTCTCTTTGGTTCTCAACTTTCACCATTCCTTCAAAATATACTCCATCAAGGAATCATAGTAAACAATCCGTAGTTTCCTAAATGAATCAGGTCTGCCCCAACCCTTGCCAGTTTCTCCTATATGTTGTTCTCCATTTCTAATATATCCCTCCAGCATTTGCTTCAAGAGCTTATACTCATCCTCTAGGAGTTAGCTGATGCTTCATGACCTCCAGGAAAATTGTGGCTAAACTTCTCTCCTCTCCTCCATACATATCCTATTATTTAATAATGTATAATTGTCAACTGGCTTATCAGCCCCTACCAACATTAGATTGACCCTCACAAGAACAAGGATTTTATATGTGATCTGTGTACCCAACACATAGGACTTTGTGAACACTAAAGCATTTTTATTGAATAAGTATGAAAAATAACATTACCCTTTTTATTCCAGAATAAAGTCGTACATACCACTCTAATATTGACTAACTTTGAAGTTTACAAATGTCATTTATATTTTTAATACAGTCAGGAAATACTGCGAGTAATAATTCCAAGAAGTTGTATAGGATGATACTACAAGTGTGTAATAAGATATATACATTTTTGGTGATTTATGATGAGTTATGTCTCAACTCTAATAAATCCACAAAATAAAAATGGACATTTGAGAATAAGTCAATACTGTTCTACTATTATGACAAAATACAGATTTCCTATTATAAGGCAAGTTCATTTCAAAAACATGAAATAGTGCTTTAAAAATAATTCCAACTGGTTAAATTTAGTCAAAATAAAAGAATATTCTATCACCTCTTGATTCTGATTTAAATTTTATTAACCCTAAGCCCTTGCCTTTTATTATCTCTTTTTGAGATAATACTTAAACACAACCATATAAAAAAATTATACTAAATGTAAATGGCCTGAATACTCCAGTTTATGGGCAAAGATGGCAGGCTGAATCAATAACCGGCAGGCTGAATCAAAAACCAAGATTCAGCTACATGATGTCTACAAGAGATACACTTTAAACACAGATAACATAAATAAGTTGGAAGTAAAAATCATAAAAAGAAAGATATGTTAACGGTAAGCTTAAAAAAGCTGTTGCTACATTAATATCTCAACAAGTAGAACAAGAAACAAAGTATTAAGCAGGTAATTTCATAATAAGTTAGATAATCAGGAAAAGATAACAGTGACTTTAAAATTCATTAAATAAAATCTAACATAACTAAAGGGGGAAATATATAAATTTACAAAGTCAGATATACTATTGATTAAAGAAAATTAGAACAGCCTTATCAACCTAATTGACCTGAGTTCATTTAACACTGTATCTTAAATGAAGATTATACACATTTCATTTGCACTTGGAATGTTCACCAAGACAGACCACAAGTCATAAAATAAGTCAATAAATTTCAAAAGAAGAAAATTGTAAAGGTATGTTTGTTATCTGACAAATGGAATTGAATTAGTAATTAACAACTATAACACATACAAAACCCCCTGAATATTTGTAAATTAGGTACCTCACTTCTAGATATCCTATAATTCCAAAAAGAAATAAAGGGAAGTTATTATTTCATACTAATGATAATAAAAACTCAGTATACCAAAATGTGAGGAACACAATGTTTAGAGAGAAATTCATAGTTTTAAATGGTTATATTTAAAAAGATAAAAGATATGCAAATAATGACCTAAGTTTCAGTCTTAAACTAGAAAAACTCAACCTAAAGTTGGAAAAAATAATCAGGGCAGAAATAAATAATAAACATTAAAGAAAGTCAATAAGATCAAATACTGTTTCTTTAAAATGATTAATAAAATTAACACCTTGCAAGCATATTAATTTCCTAGGGATGCCGTAAAAAACTACCACCAACTGGGTGTCTTAAAACAAAGGCCAGAAGTTCCAAATCTAGGTGTCAACAGGGTTGGTTTCTTCTGAATGTTCTGAGGGAGAATCCATTCCATGCCTCCCAGTTTCTAGTGACTGCTGACAATCTTTGGTATCCCTTGCCTGGTGACTGCCCTCTAATCTCTGCCTCCATCTTCATGAGGCTTTTTTCCTGTGTCTTCTTTTCTTTCTCTTACTAAGTCACTAACATTGGATTTAGGGTCCACCCTAATTCAAAATGATTTCATTTTGAGACCTTTACCTTAAATTACATCTGGAAAGATCTTTATGACAAATAAAGTCACATTCTGAGGTTCAAGGTAGATATAATTTGGGGGACACTGTTCAACTTACTATAAGGCCAATCAAGTAAAAAATATAAAAAACAAATTAAAATATTAGGAATAAAAGTTTCTTTAAAATGATTAATAAAATTAACACCTTGCAAGCATATTAATTTCCTAGAGATACTGTAAAAAACTACCACCAACTGGGTGTCTTAAAACAAAGGTCAGAAGTTCCAAATCCAGGTGTCAACAGGGTTGGTTTCTTCTGAACGTGCTTCTGAATATGCTTGCAACGTGTTAATTTTATTAATCATTTTAAAGTTTATTTTAAAGTTATGAGTTTATTATTCTTGAAACTAGATATTAAGAGAATATAGGGATTTATGATACCAATGGATGCCAATAAATAATTCCTAACAAATGCAGAAGTGAACTGAAGAAAAATAGAAAATATGAATAACCATGTTTATTGCTATAATATAATTAATATCTAGTAACATATTACATTGAATTAATAATGAAAATCTTCCCTTGAAGTACAGAACTACATGGCTTCTGCGGTGAATCCCATCAAACCTTTAAAGGAAGAAATAAAACCAATCCTTCACACACTCCTTTAAAATGCAGAGGTGTAAGGATGACTTTGTTTTCTGAAGCTCTGTTACTGAAAACTGGCAAAGATATTAGAAGAAGGGCAGACCAATAAATGCATGACTCCTCAAAATATAAGCAAATTCAGTTCAGAAAAACAAAAACGGATCCTATTTTAAGATCATATAGGCTTTATACAAAGAAAGCAGATATAAAAGGAATAAAAGTGAAAACTGATAAAAGTCAACACCCATTCATAACAAAAACTCAGAAAATTAGAATAGAATAAAACTTACTCAACCTGATAAAGGTGTCTATGAAAACTTAGAGCTAATCTCATGTGCAATGGTGAAAAACTAAGTACTTCCCCCATATGATTGGGAACAAGGCAAGAATGTATATGCCCACTGCATCTTTTCAATATTGTTACTAGAGGTCCTAGCAAGTGCATTAAGGCAAGAAAAATAAGTAAAAGACATATGCAAAAGCACATATATCGAAAAAAAACTGTTTGCATATACAGAGAGAGATATACATTAAAAGTTCTAAGGACTCTTACCATAAAAACTTACTAGGATTATTAGGTGATTTTATCAAGGCCATAAGGCACATGGCTAATGTAAAACAAAAGAATTGTATTTCTTTATGTAGTAGTAACAAGCAACTGGAGAAGGAAATAAAAATACTATTTCAAACATTTTTTTTTTTTTTTTTTTGCGGTACGCGGGCCTCTCACTGTTGTGGCCTCTCCTGTTGTGGAGCACAGGCTCCAGACGTGCAGGCTCAGTGGCCATGGCTCACGGGCCCAGCCACTCCGCAGCATGTGGGATCTTCCCGGACCGGGGCACGAACCCACGTCCCCTGCATTGGCAGGCGGACTCTCAACCACTGTGCCACCAGGGAAACCCTCAAATATTTTTTTTAAAAATTAAAATAAATTTAACAAAATATATGCAAGACCTCTAGCTAAAAACTACAAACATATCTGAGAAAAGTGAAATAAGACCTAAATAAGTGGAGAGTTTTGTCATGTTTATTGACTGAAACACTCACTATTGCTAAGATGTTCATTTTCCCCAAATTGATCTATAAAGCCAATTCCATTCAAATCATAATTCTAGCAGGATCTTACAAGAATTGAAAAGGTGACTCAAAACTTCATATGAAAATGCAACTAGCCAATTAATTTTCAATAATTAGAAAGCAAACATAAAACAGCAAAGACTTGGATGACATTTCACAAAGGATATATAATTGGCTTATAGCCACATGAAAACCTGCTCAACAGCATTAGCCATCAGGGGAATGCTAATTAAAACCATAGTGAGATACCACCTCATACCCACTAGAACCATTAGAATGGCTAAAATTTGAAACACCTATAATATCAAGAGCAGATGAGGATGTGGAACAATTGTAATACTGGAGGTATAAAACGTCACAACTACTTTAGAAAACATTTTGGCATAGACTTATGATATTAAACATGTACCTTCCATCCTACCCAGCAATCTCACTCCTAAGTATTTACTCAAGGAAAGGAAAAGAGATATCTACTTAAATTATTGTACCTGAATGATCACAGCAGCTTTATCTGTAACAGCCAAGAACTGGAAGCAAACAAAACTGTTGCTTTTTGCCCAACAAGTGAATATATAAACAAAATGTGGCATATCCATACAATGGAATACTACACAGTAACAACTACAATAAAAGCAGAGCCATGTAAGTAACATGAAACATTAAAAGAAAAATTGCCTTGAGCAAAAGAAGCTGAACACAAAAGTACACAGACTGTATATTTTTATATAAAATTGTGGTATTTACAGAAGTAATCTATAACAATAAAAATCAGATCATTCATCTGTCTGCCTGAGACAGAAGTATGTGGAATAACTACAAAGGTGCACAAGAAAACTTTCTAGGACAATGTAAATGCATATCTTTATTGATGTTTCAATTATACAGTGTACATATTTACCAAAACAAATTGTGCACTTAAAATTGTTTTTTGTAAATTACTTCTATAGAGTATCAAAATAAGTTAGAATGATTAAACGACTGTAAGAACAGGTTTGTGCTAAGGTTTAAATCACCCTCTTACTCATCCCTAGTATCCCAGAGGAAAGATGGAACTAAATTGGCAGCACAGAGAAGTTACAAAGAAATAGAGAAAGTAACTATGGGTGGATTGAAGAAAATGTAAAAACAAAGAAAGTGGATGAAGAAATGAATTGAAGAATAGGAAAAGTTTTGGGGGGTATAGAGCACAAATTTCTAAAGCACATAATGTATAGCCCTGGTGTAAATAACAGGAGGGGTCTAGGGTGACTGGTGAATATGATTTTCAAAATTTTTAAGTGTCAAAATCCTTTCACCTACTCATAGGATGACCTCTGATTTAGCTACTTTCCTTCCTTTTTTTCAATCAAATGTTAATTTAAAATCTACTTATCCTATGCATCCTGAAATATAATTTAAAAATGAGTGACATTTCATTGCCTTGAAGTAGCTCATGTTCCAGTGGGATAATTGAAACATAACAAGAGCAGAGACAGATACGTATGTCTGTGATGTTTATTATTGGAGCACAATGGAAAGGCATTTTACTTAACTTGGACAGGACAAAGGTTTCTGAAGCCTTCCCAGATAAGTCAGAGAAAGGATGGTGGAAAAAAAGAGAAAGAATGTTCCACCTTGGAAATTAGCATAAAGAAAAGCACACGATCACTGGAATACAGAATACCAGATTTGGGATATACACAGATTATAATGAAGAGATTAGAAGGGACTGATTGTGGAGGGCTTCCTATGTTACATTAAGCACCTTGGACAGCTTTTTTGTTCACTTGTTTTACCTGTTTGTTTTTTTGACAGATCCTATAGAAGCAGGGTGAACACTCGGCCAGGTTTACCTAGCACAATCGTAATTTATACCTACTATCTAGTGTCAAATATTGATAGTAGTCCCTTTCACTCTCAAAATTGTCACAGTTTAGATAGAGGGGTGAATATCTTTTAAATAATTTTAAATAAAGAATTAACAGGACAATTTCTGTTTCAGGTACAACGTTCCAGGTTGCAGTGTGAAGAATGCATCTGAGAAAATAGGACACTAGAAGTTCACTAATGAACATGATGTAATAGTCCAGTTAAGCAATGACATGGGACTAAAATCCTAAGGTGGTAATGCAGTTCGTGAGAAAGGAACCACTTTAGGAGCTATTTTGGAGGTAAGGTCAGAATGTGTAAAGTCATAGAAAGAAGAATCAGTAAATACTCTTAAATATTTGCAGCTAAGGCCAAAGAGAAACACAAAGGAAGTTAAAGAGGGAAAAGAGAAAAAAGAAAATTTAGAGCAAAACAAGCAGAGTGGTGATGTTTAGGGAGAGTGATCAAGAGCATTAAATTCAGCTGTGGCCCCGTAAGGCAAAGTAGATATAACATCAGAGGAAAGATGCAGAGTGTTTAGAAAACTGAGCAGAGTGCGGCTGAGTTTTGATGTAAGAACAGACAGGGTGAACTAAGGAATGGTAGATAGGGACCCATATCCTGAAAGTTTCCATAGGCCACTTGTTGGAGTTCAGCTGTATCCTGGGGGAAATAGGGGATCAGCAGAAATGTATAAGGTAGATAGTAAAATTATCAGCTTGGTATTTCACATACAGTGCCTTGGCATAATGAGAAGGTCAGTATTTAATAGGGGACTGTACTCAAAACGACATTTAGAAGGGAAGCCTATCTCCTAGCACCACTATATCAAGGATATTTCTGATCTAAAGAAAAGATCTGGTCCTTTTATAATGTGACGTGTCATTTTATTTTATCATATATACATGGTCTAACTGCCAAATCAGCACCCAAGAAATTCAGCTCCTAAGACCTTAAAGTCAAAAGCTGGGGAAAATCAAGAGTTTCATGTCTTAAAAATGAAAGAGTAGTGAAGAGTTTGGAGAAATAGGCTCAAATATATGTTTGCATTGGGTCCTGACCAATTTGGGAACATGGGGAGATATGGGAAGATCCTGCCACACAAAGAATTTGTCCTAGTTGAGAACTGTTAGTTGTCTTTTACCCAGAAAGTGTCAATATGGCCAAGAATAGAGGGTGGTAAGGAAGACATGCTATTGAAGCTTGGCAACACTTGGTAAGATTGCAGAAAGACTCAGCCACTTTATGGCTAACCCCCTTCCTCCTACAAAAGAGCTAGATAACCGCAATGAATTAATAATTCCTAACCTGAAAATGTGATTTTATTTTACTGGTTATATCAACAACCTATGTTGTCAAAGTACATCTCAACTCTTTATAGAGGTCAGTGGCCAAATCAGATAGGAAACTCCTATAAACAACAAAGGAGATAAATTCGTTGTGTTAGAAGATAAGAGCTTTCTCCCTTCGATTTTCTCATTACACATCTACCCAGTTCAGCAGCTACCATAAACATTGCACACATAATGATCACACAGGCAGGCACACATTTGGTTGAACTTGTAACTTCAGAGAACAGAATGATAAGGAAGGCACCAACAAGTTTGTTCTCCTCTGCATTTAGAGGTTTGAATATTCCACCACTGAAAGCAAACTTTTCATTGCACCATTTGTGGTTATAGGGAGTCTGGAAGGCATTGTGCATTCTACTACATAGAGTCAGAGGGAAAAAAATGGAATTTAGGAATTTTCATTCTTCTTAAAAAGAGAGAACACAGTTAATCTAAAAGCAAGAATCAACTTTCAAACTATTGAGAGTTTGAAATATTTCAAACTATAAGAGAATGTGAAGTGATCTTTAAAAGATATAAGAATGTAAAGCTATTGAATTTACTACACAAGGTCACACACCAGTCACTGACACAGCAGACATCCAGATACGTACTATTTTTGCCTTTCTACATTCAATCCAGTTTTAAGACGGATTGCAACTGAGTCAATCACATTCAGCATTTCAAGGAATAAGGCTTTCACCATGTCGCAGGAAAGGTAATTTCAACCTAACAGATTTCCTTAGACTGTGAATTTTAGGTTGAAGCCATTTCTAAAAGTATTGCTATGGAGTAAAATACAACATAGTTAAAAATGTTCCTCAGTAACCTGTCCTTCTTTAGTATAGTCTCACTGTTTCTGGTTATGCTCCTTTGGACAACCCTAAATCATCATGCTCTTACTTGATGTTTACATCCTTTCAATTACTTGAATTTTTTTAGTAAAATCTACAGGAGGATAAGACCTTTCTTACTATGTTAGCATATTTAACCTCTGGGGAATGTCTGCTTTCACATAGTTATGCATAGATTTCATATTTATACAAATATTCTGTGCCTGGGAGGGGTATAAAATGGCTCTCCCTCATGAATATTCAACACTGCCATTTCTTCTAGTAAGACACAAACATCTTTCTTTGTGGCTACTAAACACTAGGCTGTCTATATATTTCCCCACTTCATGCTTTGTTTGCATAAGCCTGATGAGATTCAGGGGCTGCCAAAGCAGACCTTTATTTTCCCAGGCACCACAATATTCTAATATCTCCATCCAGATAATTCAATAGCATTTTTCAGATTCAAAATTTCAGTATCATATGGGCTTCTCCATATATAATTCTAGATGCACAAAATAAGATAATAAATTTTAAAAAACTGGCTTTGAATTGTGGTAGAAAGGAGCTAGCAGGGACAGGGTACCTGTATGGCAGTCCCTTTGTGGTATGAGTTCTTGCAAGACAATCTTCCGCATGCTCAGATTTCAAAACCTAATAGCAAGGAAAAAGGCAAGCGAATGAACTCTAGAAAGAAATTTGGAAATTCTTTAAAGTGAGCAATTTCCCTTATATAATAACACTGTTCACAATAAAGAGTTGTCATCCATTCATTTACACATTCAACAGATGTTTTGAGCATCCAGTATGCCAGGAACCATTCTAGGCTCTGAGAATACAGTAGAGAACAAAAGAGATAAAGTCCCTATTAGGACTGAGCTTACATTCTAGAGGAGGGGAGACAGAACATAAATAATAAATGAATACACAAATTAATGGAAAAATGGATGAATGAATGAGTATATTAAGTAGTGGTGAGTATATAAAGGTGATATGATTTTAGGAAACTATTAATCTGACATGTTAATATACTTGTCACAGACGTGTGTATAGTATCTTACAGATTACCTGTGCATTGTTTTATTCTTACAACAATAGCATAAAATTTAGTATGGGTTCTGTCACTTTAAAGATAAGGGACAAGAAAAGATTAACTGAAAAAAGTCACTTGCCCAGAATATGTAGCAGAATTGTGGATTCAATGTATAGTGATTGATTCTAGCTTCAAGTGTTTTCCATCACAGGGACCATGATCTTAGGTGGTTCTATTGTTCACCCATTTCACCATGATTCTCAGAAATGACCTGGAGAAGGTCAAGATATAATTAAAGTATAAAAGTATGGTTGGAAGTTTCTGGACTAAACATTAACATGCAAAAGGGATTTAACCACAGCAAAAATAAAAAAAAAAATTGTAGCCAGCTAAATGAAGACTGTTTAGGGTAAAATAAGAAATCTTCGAGGAAGGGAAATAATAGTCTTCCCTAGGATAGAAAGAGGGGAAGGTATCCCGTCCCTTCTCTACCAACTTCAAAGGAGTATATCATACATGTGGGAAAGTGGGTGCTTCAGTGAGAGGTTGAAGGAACATGTAACATTAAGAAATTAGTGAAAGCCTGAATTTCAGGCCTCCTTCTAGATTAGTCCAACCCAGATGATGCAAACAGAATTGGAGGTCATGCCCATGAATAAAGATTATAAATTTTCGTTGTATTTTGTTTATGTGTTTGTGTTTGTATATGTGCGTGTTTCCTTCTGGGGAAAGGGAGTGTGAGAGATAGGATTCCAAAGTGGGAATGAAGGCTCATCAAGGTGCTTCAAACTATCAAAAGGGTTGGTACAAAAAAGGTCCTAGAAATGCTCTCCAGAAACTTGACTATGTAGGGCCTGTGTTTTTGCAACACTTGCTGCCATGGGAATGCTTTCACAGATTTCTTTGGGCCCTTTGCTCTCTAGAGTGAGTCAATTAGAATGGGTTTCACAGGCTTTGTGTAGAGATGAATGACTTTCTTTTGCCAAGGCTCTGTCCTCCCCAAGTAGCAGAGAGGGGGTGATAATGCATAAATGTTGATGTGTGCTCCTTCTTCCTGAGTACCCTATAAACCAATAGAATATCACATCACATTGGCAAACAACAACTTGGAGATAAACTAGAGGAAGCTCTGCGATCAAATGATCAATTCTAACCCATTGGTTGTGGTCCCAGCTGTGACTCTGGCCTCCAGACTTTCCCTACCCACTTGGAAGCTCTTGTTGGGGAGGGAGTCATAACTACAAAGACTGTATCATATTAATTCTTCCCTCATAATAACAGTGAGCTTTAGCCTCCTGACTCAGAGCTCTTTTTTTCTCCCCTCAAACAGCAATGCCATTATTTAAACAGCCACCTTGAAAACCACAGTGCTTTCTCTAGAAATTCTGAGAGAGGAGAGTTCTTAGATTTCTTAATTTTAGCATATTCTTTATCCATTCTCATGAAAAACTCCTTAAGGTTATAGATATCTTTAAAATAATTCCACCACAAGGTCTTTGTAGATATTCAAATCCTTTCAAATCTGAAACCACCCTGAAAAAGCATGCAGAGAAAAGTAGACTAGATGGCTCACTGAAATAGACCTTTTCCACCTCTACAAGGAAAGAGTTTCATGAGTACAATGAAAAAGCTGTAGAGCTGTGATTTTAAATAAATAAATAAAATGGGTTGTTGAATCTGTCTGTCTAGCTTCAGTTAGCTTTTAAGAAACCCAGAGAGGGATAAAACAATAAGAACACAAAGTGTTAGATTGAAGGGCTTCCAAATACATATTAGTGTTCTTTGGTGGATGGTCATGAGATATTTTTTAAGATTTAAATTTCATCAGCACTCTGACACTGCAGTCTCAAATACTGTATACTTCTGAGTGAAATCTTGAAATTCAAAGAAGAGTGAGCTAGAAATTAGCATCCTGGGAAGTTAGATGAATGATCTAGATTGACAAACTTGATTTAGATGAACTTATTAAAAGTTAAATTTTAAATAGACGTTGTAAAGAATTTAAGAGGTACTATAAAAGCTAACCATCTCAGCCATACTGACTTAACATCATCGGGGAGGTGTCTTAGTCTGTTCAAGCTGCTATAACAAAATACCACAAACTGAGTAGCTCATCAACATACATTTCTCATGTATGTTGAGATCTAGGGGCTGGGAAATCCAGGAAGACGGTTCCAACATGGTCGTGTGAAGGTTTTCTTCTATGTTGCAGACTTCTTGTGATGTCCTCACATGACAGAACGAGGCTAGGGATCTCTCCAGAGCTTCTTTTATAAAGGCACTAATCCCATTCATGAGGGTTCCACCCTTATGACTTCAGTACCTCTCAAAGGCCCCACCTACTCAGACCATCAGCTTTGGGGGGTTAGAATTTCGACATATGAATTTGGGGGCAACAAAGATTCAGAGCACAGCAGGAGGAATGGCTGACAAAGCTGGAGGTAGGAAAGGTTTCAGGTCAGTCATTCTTTGGAGTACCTCAATGATAGAGCTGGTGAGAATGTGCTAAATGGGATCTTACATGCTCATCTTTTAGTGAGGGCTGCACTTGAATGCCACAGTTTAAGTAGCTGGATGGATTACACTGTGGCTCAGGAGGACTTGGGTTACATCCTTAATTTTCCAGTGGCCATGTAGCCTTAAGCAAATTAATTGCATATTTCTAAATCTTAGTTTCCTTACCTGTACAATGGTGGTAAATATCACCTCAGAGGAATATCAAAGCATCTGTGATACAGACCACCATTTTCCTTAGTCACAGAAGACTTAAACTTACTTGCTTTGTGGTCCAGCATGTGATCTATCCTAGAGAATGTTCCCTGTGCACTTGAATGTATATTCTGCTGCTTTCAGATGGAATGCTCTATAAATAATCTGTCCCATGTTTTGCTTCCTCAGGATCTTCCATGGGATGTCTTGGCCGTAAAGCAGGCAACCAGACATCAAATCCACGAAGCCAAAATTTCTGTTCTTGATAAGCCACCCAGTCTATGGCATTCTGTTATAGTAGCCCAAATGCACTAAGATACTAGCCCTAAGTTATATATATGTTTGCATTTATGTGCAAGAGAATTAACTGTCTTGTTTGTTTCACTGTAATTTGTGTTTTACATCAATTACAAGCCATATTAATTTTTTTTTAATGTAAAATGACAGAGTAAATGATAGGAAAAAATCATAGTGATGATATGGACTTACTGCTTCTTGCCACTTTGAGCAAATCCCTGCATGAGACATGAACTTTGGCTTGAGCTAGCTAGAATTGTATGCAGTTTCTGCATTTGGCCTAAAATCTGAGTTAACTGAGAGTCTGTTACATTTGAATTCTCATGGAATTAAAAAGGTCAACTTCTTTGTCACCTAAAGCTGAAACAGTTTAAGCAGAATGCCTTGAAGAAATACTTTGAACAGAAGATAAAACTGTGGCCCCAAGATTTTCCAGCATTTTCTGTTAAGAATTCTTTGCCAGACAGCAGAAGCCATCTAAATTATAAAGATCAGATTAAAGAAATTGCCTTACTAATAATGCAACCCATTATTGCAGATGATATAATAGTCATAGCATTGTTCACCTTAGATGCACATAGTAGGCATGCACTTCTCCATTCTTTGTGAAGTTAGGTGTGGCCTTGAGAGTTACTTTGGCCAGTGAAATGTGAGTGTAATTAACATATGTCATTTCTGACATACTCATTAAAACAGTCAGTGGTTCAGTATATTTCCTTCCTTCTCCAATGATCCTGGAAGCATGTGTTAAAAAGCAACTCTGGGGCTTCCCTGGTGGTGCAGTGGTTGGGAGTCCGCCTGCCGATGCAGGGGACACAGGTTCGTGCCCTGGTCCGGGAGGATCCCACGTGCTGCGGAGCGGCTGGGCCCATGAGCCATGGCCGCTGGGCCTGCGCGTCCAGGGCCTGTGCTCAACAACGGGAGAGACCACAACAGTGAGAGGCCCGCATACCGCAAAAAAAAAAAAAAAAAGAAAAAAAAGCAACTCTGCTGGCCCAGGTACCTAAGTTACTATTATGATAAGAGTTTCCTGCCAAACCTTTACTTTTCTAGGTACTGATTTTAGGCTTATCTGCATCAATCAGTATAAGACAGGAATGGACATCTTCAGGAGCCATTACATGAAGGTGCAGGGGAATGGGTAAAGCTCAGATACTAATAAATCAAAGACCAGAGTAATTTACTTTAAAAACTATGTACAGGGATAATCTGGCTATAGTTTACATGAAACAAATTGAAAGCCTACTAATTGTTTTTTCAAGGAAACTGCAAGCTTGACTTATGAAAACCTGTCAGTATTCTATTCCCAATGGCATCCCTGGGCCCTCTAACCTGCACTAGCAGGAATTGGGATTTGCAAGCTGTGTAGATCTAAGAGACCAAATGTCTAATACCCACCCCAGATATAGGATCCCAAAAAGACAGGGCCAGGGACTACAAAGATCCCTTCCAGAAAGCAGAATGAGAGTCTTCCAGAGCGGCTTATAAATCAATTCTCAGAAAAAGGAATGGCTACTACTTTGGCCTAATGACCTGGTGATTGCTATGTACAACCTTTTATCCTCTTTTCTGAATAGAAATTTTTATGTTTGTGATTCTGTCCCTGTTCCACCATGGCATGTTGTGAGTGTGGGGGGCAAGTACATCTTTTACTAGTTTCCAGAGCAGTAAGAGCCATATCTAAATAATCTCAAAAGGATTATATATCAGAGACCACAGACTTTGAGATAGATGAGTGGTAAGATTAAGGTTTCTTTGGGGAAGGTGATGAGCAGCTCCATGAGCAGGAAGAAGGGTTTGTTAGGCTATTTAGGAGCCAATGGGATGAACTATGTCAAAGACACCAACTTGTCCCACAATATCTGTTGTAATAAAAACTTTTAGCTAAGTGTGTACTTACCTAGAATGCAGACTTAAAGACTAGAGAATATATTTTAGCTTCCCTTACAGCTATGGTAAGATTTGTGTCAATGGAATATAAGTGGATTTAATGCAGCAGGATCTAGGAACTTTCATTAAAAGACGGTGGGTACTACCCTTTCCCACCTTCTCTTTTGTCCCTTTCTATATCAGTGTGCTTGGATATGGATACCATGATCTCGAACCATGAAGACAGAGACCAAATCCTAGGGATGATACAATGATAACCTAGGGAGTCTGGTCTGCATACTATGGAAAAGAGCCATCATACTGGCCATGGATTGCTTACTTCCACGCTTCATAAATGTCAGCGAAAAATCAACTTCTCTTATTTAAGCTAATATTCTTTTAGGGTTTTCTGTCAGTTAAACCTAATCTTTTTGTAACATTTAATGACATTATGATTATAGAAGTCATTGCTATAGTAGAAGTTGTTCAATGCATGTGTTGAGTATATAAGGAAGGAAAAAAAGTGTTGCTGCTTGTATGCCTGACTTCTCTTCTCTATAAGTAAAAAATGTCTCATTAACAAGACTACTCAAATTTCTACCAAATTCTGAATCCTCACCTGCTTGGTTTAACACTCTTCTACTCCCCCTTATACACAGATGCCTCAGAGTCTCCCCCACAAGAATTCAAGAAGTCCCTCGTGTTGGGAATATCTCCCATGAGCTCAGGGCCAAGTCTGTCATTGTTCTTTCCATTTAATCCCATCCATTAAGAGTCCCAGTAACTGTGTCTACTCTGACCGCCCTTTCAGGACACTGTTCTACTGAATATAGTTACTCTCCAGCTTCTTTCCCTCTCATTATTAACCTCTATCTCATGGTAGCTCAGAAACAGTCTGTTGTTTTGTGGTATGTTGCAACACTTGACTCTGGTGTCAAAGAAAAATTTCACCAGTTAAGACAGGCAAAGAGACTTTACTCAAGACTTGCAATAAGAGTCAAGACACCTGAAACTAACAACATTGTAAATCAACTATACTCCAATAAAATTGAATATGTTTTAGAAGACTATTGCAGTAAGAGTCAAAACCATTGCAATAGGGTGTTGAGATTGAGTTCAACTTTGCTGAAACAAAAGATAGGAGAGTTTTTAAGTGCTGAGGTGAGCTAGTGGAAAAGTACTAGAGGACACTGGTGAGAAGGTTGATCAATGTGATTACGCCATCTGTGTTAGCTACTTGGCACTTATCTAAGTTAGGCTCCTACCCTCCAGCAGAGACTGGGAGATAGGGATAACATCTTTCTTGATAAAGACATTTCAAAGGGTTGGCTCCCAAGTCCTTAAGAAAGATACCCCCGGTTGTAAAACTGGCAAGAGACTGAGGGAAGATTTCTCTCTCAAGGGGGCAGAGAAAATTTTACAATTACATGTTTTCTAAAGTAAATTTCTAAGAAAAGTTAGGTCAGGGACCTAGAGTCAGGAAAAATCCTGACTGGCTGAGGGGAATGTTAAGTCCCTTCAGTCACTAGGTTAGTTAGAAGAGTCCATATAACTACTTCCACTAAGAACTGGCCATGTATTTAGCCAAGGATGCGTAAGTTTAGAGAATGTAAGTGGTCACATATAGTAGGAACAAGAGTTGCACATGGCAGAGGAGTTACTTTTGACTCTTCAGATCCCTTTGGGGGGTGGGGGAAGGGGGAGAAGACAGGCGGCACAGTTAGTGGTGACACTGTTACTACACGTTAAGATTTTATCAAACCTAAGAGGAGGAACTTTGTGCTCTAGGCTATAGCCCTTTTTAAAAGTAGCAGCTACATTATTATTCAGGAAGAATTTATACATGTAACTTACGCCTCAGTAAGAGGTATTTATACACATTTGGAACCACTAGGCTCCTAAACCAAATACAGTGTCCATAATACCGCGTATCCTACACCCCAGGAAGGAACGAACACTGTCAGGGCCTAGCCATCTCAGATGGCATTGTGGACCCCGGATTTCAAATCATACTAAAAATTCCTTTCCAAACATGCCTTCACATCTCACAAAAAAAGTAATTCTTAACTCTAGGAGTACAATGCAAATCTCTCAACACTGGATCGCCCATGTAAACAAATACTTGGAGATGGGAGGGGAACTCCCTACCTTGCTCCAGGCCCCTAAATACAATCCAGCTGAATTCGTCAGCTAAAATATGCTTGAAAATCGCGGAATATCTGTGGCTTACATACAAGCATTCATTGATTCTGCCTTTGTGGATTGGCTGGAGTTCTGCTGATTTAGTTTGAGCTTGATTCTAGGACATGAGTTCAGTCCAGGCCAGCTCCACAAAACCTGTCTCACACCCCTTGGATGAAAGGCTAGCCAAGGCATTTCTTTTCACAGAGAGAAGCAGGCACGCAAAGGGACAAGCCCAAACTTACTGGCATATTCCAAGCCTCACTTCAACTCCCATTTTCTAAGTTCCCATCAAATAAGTCACACAGCCAAGGCCAACAGCAAGGGGGAAGGAATTGTACTCTTTCCACAGAGGTCAGGGAAAGGGAATGAGTATTTCTCAACAATAATCCAATTTACAATAGAAGCCAAGGACCCCAGTTGTATCTGAATTTTCTTCAAGGAGATAAACTAAGGTCCAGTAAAAGCTTTGCTGAGGCCCCTCAAGCTGTAGACAGTGAGTTCCAATATTATCCTCTCTCATCCTACCCTACCTGGATAAGTCACTAGATTCAAAGGAAAATGAGATCTCTAAGAGTTTAGGGATTTGCCTGTTATGAATATGAAAGACTCTGCCATAAATGCCTTCTTTCCAGAGACCAAAAGACAGGCCAAGAGGCATTATTTATGCCTTCCATGTCTGAGGGCTGGCTAATGTAGAGAAATAACACTGAAGATCACACAGGAAGAATTAACCACCCACCACTCCTGAACACAGGCCAACAGTCTGGATTAGATTAACATTCTTTATTGCTACTGCTTAGACTTTTCTCACAAATGCTAATGAAGTAATTTCAGAAGGCTGGAAGGTGGGTGTTGGCACAGTGTAGGTAAACCTTATTTAGAGATGTGGTAAACAGAAACTAGATTTTCAGATTTACAGACTCAATACCTGATGAATTGAAAGCAAAGTTCCTGGCTACTGGTTCTCTTCGGCCCACCTTTTAAGCAACCCTCTTCTGTCACCTCATTTATTTACTGTGAGAATTCCAGCAAATGTGATCTCTCTTCTGTTCATTTACTCATGCTGTTTGAATTGATGTCTCAGATGTGCTTCTGTGCCTGCTCTTCCCTTTAGCTCAAATCAAACTGTTTATTTCTTTAAAGCCAGAAGCTTCCACAAAGAGTTAAGCAACCATTTCTAAGCATCTAGAGAATTGTATGTTTTTGTGCTGTAAAATTTGGGGAAAGGAGTTTAATAGGAACTGAAGGACTTTCAACTCAAAAAATCCTATTCAGTTAGAACCTCACTCTTATGTTTCCTTTTGGAACGTAAGCAGTAACGCTGAGCCAAATTCATTCTAATTGCAGTGACGTCTTTAGTTATAAGAATTCAAACTACCCACGACTTGGTTAATTGGAATTTAGGCTAAACTTAATATCAAGCAATATTTGCAAGTGGCAAGATCAGAAGTCTGTATTAAATTTTTTCAAAAATCCACTGGGAGCCTTAAGGTTAAGGCAGATTAAAATTTTATCCTTGTCAGCCTCTGGATCTGTTCCTAAAAACAAGAGCTTACATGATTCAGCGCTATACAAATGTTAGCAGTTTATATATAAATGCATTTACAATAATATGCACTGGCAATATTTTTTCAAATATCCTGAAGTTGGATATATCTCCAACAATAATTTCTCCTAGTTACTGTGTATACTACAAGTAACTTTCTCCAAAGATTCACTGATGAGGAGTATGCCCTTCATGATGTTAAAAGATATTTACTTTCTAACTGATTGACGGTCTTTACCATTTATTTCTACCACCAGTTCATGCAAGGTTCTGGCAGCTCCCCAACCAACATAAGAATTTCAACATCAAGCATGGTAGTCTTCCTTGAAACTTTTTATGCCACCTCTGCACAATATAATCTACACCCTTTCTCAGACACTGTGAGTCACATCTGTACATGAGATAATCAAGTAACAGTCCAGTCAAATGAATGCTAAAGTGGAGCGAACTAGTGTAGTACATCAGCAGTGAAATCAAATGCAGAGATGTACAGCACTTAATGGCTCCTATTCTCCTGGCGTACAGGCTTGGAAAAACATACATTATTATAGTTAGACTCTCTAATACTAAAATGGGAAATTACATATACCTATATATGCACACATGTATATATCTTCCATATACTATTTCCAAGTTAAACTTTATACCCCATAACTGATCCAGGGCAGTGGTAATCAAAGTGTGTTCTCACGAACTCCATCTGGTCTCCTAAACCATGAAGATCAAAAGGTTAAGTGCCTCCTATTCCCTTGTGTCCCACCCACTGTTCCAGCCACTGCCCAGGGACCACTTTTATAAAGCCTTAAATCAGCTTCATACAGGCATTCTAGAAGTCTAGATTCTACACCCACATGATATAACTCTCACTTTGCCTTCAAGAATTGGGAAACTGCCAGGAACCTGCTACACATACCTGAGCAGCCCAGGAGTACAGGTGACTCAATTCCTTTGGAGCCACTGGAAACATTGGATAAATGTTTGTTTCCCAGACAGACAGTTTTGAAATGCATTTCATAAGAGTCCTCAGGAGGTCCTGCAGAATCTGCCACCAATCACCCATAGCAATGATCAGCTCAAAAACATCCTTGTACTGTCCTCCCTGCCTTCCCTGTTTTACCTTCCCACTCCTGTTCCCCAAGATGGCTTCCTAAATAAACTCCTGCATGGAAGCCTGGGTCTAGGGATCCACTTGAAGAACACAGGCTAAGAGGTAAGTCTTTGGAATGAAGCCAAACGTTGAAGACAGACATAATGATATTCACCGCACTGCATTTGTCTAGGCAACAACAAACCTTTTAGGATGGTTTTCAAATATTAAGAGATAAAACAAAGTAGCATTTTTTGAGCCTTTCAATTCAATTAGATTTTCACTATTTAAGGTTTCGCTTTGTAACAGATATTCTGTAGCAATTTGAAAATATTTTATTCGGAATCAAATCTTTCTCTAGAAGGGTAGACTTGTAACATTACGCAGAATGCTATAAGAATGTTAACTCTGGCATCCATTTACCCCTTTTCTAACTGAACCCCATCCAGTAATTTGGAGATGATGTGCTCATATCCAGGACTACATTTCTGTCTTCTATGTAGCTAAGTGGGGCTGTGTGGCCAATTCTGGCAGGTTCTGGCCAATCAGATGAAAGTGGAAGAGTGTAGGACTTCCAGGAGTTCTCTTGAAAGGGAAGGGAAGACGAGCTTCTCAGACTTCCTTGCCTTTCCTCTTGATGCTTGTCTGTAAAATGACTGGACATCTGGTCAACACAAGCAATTCAAACTATGAGGTGACTTTAAGAAAGGAAGGCAAGGGCATTCTCTGGCGGTCCAGTGGTTAGGACTCCCCGCTTTCACTGCAGAGGGCGCGGGTCCAGTCCCTGACTGGGGAACTAAGATCCCACAAGCCACATGGGGCAGCCAAGAAAAACAAAAAAGGTGAGGTAAGAAACACAGGAAGAGAAGTTTGAAGAACTCTGGGTCCCTGTTGACCGTGGCATTGCCATACTAGCCCCAAATTGCCCACCTTCAGATTTCTGTTTATATAAGGAAAAATAGTCTGTCTTTTAAAGTAATCATTATTTGGGTTTAATCTGCCACATGTAGTCAAAAATAATCGTAACTTATAAAACCCTGCATACAGAAATTACAAGCAAGTGTTCATCAAGGTTGTGGTTCTCACTAAGGGTGATACTGTCCCAAGGATCATTTGGAAATGTCTGGACATTTTGGTTGCTACAACTTGAGTACTGCTACTGGCATCTAGTAGGTAGAGGTTACTGGTGATGCTAACCATTCTATAGTGCACATAACAGTCCTCACAACAGAATCATCTGGCCCAAAATGTCAACAGTGCCAAAGTTGAGAAATCATGCATGAACTAAGCCAATTCGCTCCTTCCTCTTAATACAGAATGATTAGTCCATACAAGAAGTTGCCCGAGTAGTCTTGGAGAAAGCCCCTTTATTCCTCTGGTTAGCCTTATTTGGAGTGAAAAGTTACACCATGTAGCAGGGTTTAAGGTTTCCAAGATCATAAAGAACATATTCCCCTGCCTTTTTAACTTTAGAAAGATCTCAATGACAGAGCAAAGTGAGAATTTGATTTTAGGACAGCTGGATGAAATACCAGATATAACCCAATTCCACCCACTTCATTGTTTTCTTCCTATAGCTGAAGACATTTGCCACTGTGGGAGGTGAGGTAACGCATATTCAATTATTCTCCTTGCACTTCATTTAAACTTAAAGATTTTCTGTTCACTTTCTTGTTAAAAAGAAATGAGATATTCTTCATAAGGGCATTTAGAAATTATTATTATTGAGCAAAGGGAAGAAAATTACAGCCATTCATAATCCCAACAGACCCAGAAAAACTACTAACTCTGCAATGTATAGGCTTCCAGATCTTTTCTATACACATATATTCATACATTAATGAGACCATATCAACCTGTTCTTTATAACCAGCCCTTTTCCCCCTACTTAGAAGTATCACACTTTTATATCAATAATTATCCATCTATCCTTCAAAAGCCCAGAGCCCACCTGCCATCTTTTAGAAGGAAAAAAATGACCTGTCACATTTTTAAATGTGAGAGTTACACACAGATTTACTCCATTTCAAGGATGCCTCCCTAAAACTATGGGGAGTTCTCCTTACACACTAGCAATCAAGGCCATTCTTCCAATATTGTTTGTATAATTTCTAAGGCAATAAGAGACGCTACAATCTATCCATTTATCTCCCTCAAACACGCAGTCACAAGCACATGTGCATAATATCTTCATAGATAAATATAAAACATGAAATTTTCTCTAATGCCTTTCTCAGTGAAGTCTAGGAGAAGACATGCCTTAAAATATATAAGTAAAGCTCCAACTAGCAAGATAACCTCCCAGTTTGCTACTAAGTTAGAGAGTATATTGAAAGCTGTTAACAGAGACAGCTTAGGAGAGGAGTTGCCTAGCATGGAGAAACAGGAGGCTACGAATATAACTGGCACTTAGCACACTGAAATGCTTCTTAAAGAAGAGAAAATCAGAAGGTTCAAAATCTGTAATTTTGTGAACATCAACCTCCAAAATATTTTGCATGAACTCACCAGGGGATGATCATTGCAGTAAGAGAACTTCAGCTGGTCTGAACACTGCCCAACGAGCCACTCAGATTTGCCTTCACTGGACTATAGTAACGAGCTACACTTATGTGTTCAGACATAAGTAGAGAGGATTTGGGTGGGTTCCAAGTTTACCTGAATGTGTTTAGTGAAGAAAGAATTGGGTTGGGCTTCCCTGGTGGTGCAGTGGTTGACAGTCCGCCTGCCGATGCAGGGGACACGGGTTCGTGCCCCGGTCCGGGAAGATCCCACATGCCGTGGAGCGGCTGGGCCCATGAGTCACGGCCGCTGAGCCTGCGCGTCCGGAGCCTGTGCTCCGCAACGGGAGAGGCCACAGCAGTGGGAGGCCCGCGTACAGCCAAAAAAAAAAAAAAAAAAAAAAAGAATTGGGCTTACTCAAGCTTAAGTCTAGCCTACTAGCAAAGACTTAAAGCCAATATTGAATCATTTTGGTTTATTCTATTTTGAAAGATATTAGCACCTATTTCCCTAAATGCCTGTAACCGATCACAGTTTATTCATGTGGAACAAGCACTTGTGACTTGTGAATTATAGTTTCACTGTCTGATTTGAACAAGGCCACAGACTTCTCTGGAATACGGTCTCTTCAACACCAGAGTAATGCTCTAGTCTACTAATCCTGAATGCAGAGGCATGTGTTATTTTTATGATTAACAGTACAAGATATACTAAAAGTGGTTGATTGAACAAAAACAATTTGCATTTAGATATAGGGAAAAAGTTGTGCTTCATTAGAAAGCTATGCATTGTCTCTAACATACTTTTCAATGTTATCTGATTCTATGGGAGCTATTTTACATTTAAGTTGTAGATAACTGATATCAATGGAAAATTGTGTATAAGCATGAAAATGAATCTTTTGCTGGAAGAAAAACTTTTCCCTACCCCCATGGAAAAGACAGTTTTGACCCTTGAGCTGGAATGGGTTAACTGAGCAGGCCTGAGTTACCCAAACCCTGCACATTCCAAACAAAGACCTGTCTTTAGGACTGGCTCGTGGTCAGTTCCAGGGAGATAATCTCTGGGCCCTTTGAACATTCTTCCTGATAATAATGTTCTGTGCATTTTTTTTTTTTTTTTTTTTTTTGGTACGCGGGCCTCTCACTGTTGTGGCCTCTCCCGTTGCGGAGCAGAGGCTCCGGACGCGCAGGCTCAGCAGCCATGGCTCACAGGGCCAGCCGCACCACGGCATGGGGATCTTCCCGGACCGGGGCACGAACCCATTTCCCCTTCATCGGCAGGCGGACTCTCAACCACTGTGCCACCAGGGAAGCCCTCTGTGCCCTTTTTTAATGCTTTTGGCCACTCTATACTACATAAGTTTATCCTAATGGTGTGATATATGGTGAAAGCCTTGTTTGTTCTGGGGGGTGAGGCTAGAGTCTGAATAGCTGATGTCAGTTACATGGGCACTACATGTTTACATGACTGACACCCCTATAAAATCCATGGACACCAACAGTCAGGTGTGCTTCACTTCACACCTGTTGTCCATCATTACTGGAAGAATTAAATGCATCCCTGTGTGACACCACTGAGAGGAGACAGCTGGTAGCTTATGGCTGGTTTCTCCTGGACTTTGCCCTGTATGTCTTTTACTTTGCCAATTTTAAAATGTGTCCTTTTGCTGTAATAATCCGTAACTATGGGGTAGAGTCCTGTGAGTCTTCTACCATATCACTGAGCCTGAGGCAGGTCTTGGGACTCCCAACCTACCTCCATTTGCATATTCTTTTCAATACTCCATATTTGTGTGCCTGTTCCTAGAATTTTCCTTTGAACCAGTTATAACATCATCCTGATTCTCTCATTAAATAAAATATTTAACATGTGTTCATTTTAAAGCTATTAATTATGTTTTCACCTTTAAAAACGGTTTAGTAGAGCAAAATTTCTTTAAATAAATATCTACTCTAGGAGAGGTTCCTAATAAGTACAAAAAGATATCCCTCCCTCTCACAACTTTGCAACCAGTATGTTAAAGCAAGTGTAAGACTAAACTCCTCCGTGTACTATATAAACACTTATTAGCAAGTGGAAACAAATGAGAGTTAGACCACATTTTCAGTAGCTAAGCTCTCCTGACTAGCAGGCTCATGAGAGGCTCTCAGGAAGCACACTCAGTAAGACTCTGATGAAGAGTCAGTCTTTAGGAAGCCTAAGTGACAAGGTTCTCCATGAAATAAATGGTCACAGGATCCCAAAAGTCACAATGATACTCCACTGTCATGTTTGCTCATTCATGCAATTGCCATGGGGAATATACACTCTTCTAAGCCGCCACCCATGTTTAACACCTTTATTTCACTGATGAAAAGTTGTTTATAACACCACTTATGCTAATAATACACAACCTCTCTTGTGTAAATTTTCATACATGAGTGCTAAGGTACCATCTCTGAAGCTGTTGATTTCTGATTGGGGTGCTTCATATGATATGCTGTTCAACCACCTCTGAAGTGTGGATTCCTGAATAAGGTACTGTAAACAACAACTTACCTTAGGGTGTAAATTAGAGTTAACCTGCATACACAAACATGTATCGCACCGCTAATACTAAAATAGCCTTAAAATAAATTCTACACAAATAAAATAGGAGCGTTAGGAAGAACACAAACTCAGAACGATCATTATCTTCCTTTCTTTTCATCTTCCTTTAGCCACACTTTATTTCTTAAATAATTACTAATCAAAAAGTCTTTTAGAGCATCTACTACATATGAATAGGATTGTGTAGGCAACTGACTGATTTGAACAGGATTCAGTCTTGATCTCTTCAAGTAGAATAGGAAAAAAACTTACCAAATGTCCTAGCATGTAGTACTGACTTTATAAATATTATATGTAAGTTTCACAATAACCTTGAAAGCTTAGTCTTATCTCTTATCAATGGTGATAAAACCCAAGTCAGGAAGGTAACAAATTGCCACACAGTGAAACAGAGATTGTAACCAGAATGAACACCTCTTATACCCCATGCTCTTGTTCCTAGAGCACAGTAAGTCTCCCTCTTTCCTCTCAAAAGTAACCTTGGGCTAACACAAATACTTAAGCATCAGTTCCTAGGCAATTTCATTACGAAGCAATTTCATTACGAAGACAACATTCAACAAGTGACTTTTATGGCAGCCACTATGTTAACTATCGTATATTCCTTATTTTCTCAAATTCCAAAAAGCTTTGATAGAGTAATACAAAGTTAGGAAGATTAAGTGGAAGATAAATGATAAAGATTTGAACTAAACTTTTTCACATACTTTCTATATTCTGCTGTCTAGTTGACAATTATTGTTACTTTTACTTTTTCCCATTACTTATCATTACGTGTAAGGGTGGGTGGGATAAGAAATACGAGATTATTGTGCTCTGGATTGATCTAAATTAAATCCATAAGGAATGTTATATTTTGAGCATTAAATATTGAATATTTATACATGTGAAAAGCAGAAAGTATTAGTCTCAGAATTATAAAAAAAATACTGAATTGATTAGCATGAATGGAGCTAGATTTTTTCAAGGAAAAATACGCAAATTCATGTGGAAAATACTTATTCAATAAACAATTATTGAGTAGCACCCATAGTTCCAGGTACTGGAGGCACAGCAAATGAACAGAATGGACAAAAATACCAGCCCCCTCAATGTGCTTACAATCTAGAAATGCCAATTCAAATAAGTGAGGAGAGGGTGGATTATTCAATAAATGTGCTGGAACAAGTAGTTGCCAATATGGGGTAAATATTAAGTCAAATCTCTACCTCACATAAAATACATTTTAGGCAGATTAAGAAAGTAAAACTTTAAAATTTAGAAAAAATATTTAATATTCTGTTACAGAATATTTTCATGATATTGGATGGGGAGATTAAACTATTCACATAAACCTCAAAACAGAAAAATATTGAGAATAAATTTATGAAAATAAGTCTTTTGTATGGTAAAACAAAAGACCTCACAATGTGTGGGCATATCAGAAGGATGATCTCATGAACTGTGGTCACAGGTCAGAAAAATTCATGAGCTATTAAAGACTCAAATTTTAAGCCTCAGAACTGTTGTGGTCCAAAGAATAAAAGATCACATTAATTAAAAAGGACTTTTGCATGAAGAAAGTACAGTTACATATCCTAGAATCCCATTATTTCAAACAACTTAGGTGTTATATCAGTATATATCTTGAGCCCCAAATATATGTATTTTTAATGTTGTCAACCTGTATAGGGATTGTAGATTTCTGTATATAGACAGAAAGTTAGGTGATATGAACAATGAGACCAACATCCTTCAAGTTCACAGGTGGGACATTGTAATTAAAAATGGGGCTTAACTATGATTTGGTGCAGGGAAGGGAATCACACTGCCCTCTGCTGCTCCTAATCTGCCCAAATAAAATGTCTGGGAGAAAGTAATCTCAGTTTACCATATGGTGTCTTTCTTCATTAGTGAATAGAAAGCCCCAACTGAGGTGGGGTTTATCTTTTTTTTTTTTTTTTTTTCGGTACGCGGGCCTCTCACTGCTGTGGCCCCTCCCGTTGCGAAGCACAGGCTCCAGACGCGCAGTCTCAGCGGCCATGGCTCACAGGCCCAGCCGCTCCGTGGCATGTGGGATCTTCCCAGACCGGGGCACGAACCCGTGTCTCCTGCATCGTTAGGTGGACTCTCAACCACTGCACCACCAGGGAAGCCCTTACAGCCTTTTTAAGGCCTTAGTCAGGTAACAGGTGCTTTACTTGGGCACACGGCTACAGCCCTGCCCAGGCACAGGCAAGACAGAAGATGGGCCGCCCTCGCCCTGCACTCCTTCCTGACCCAGCTAAACCTCTCCAGGCCTGAGCTTCCTGCTCTGTAAAATGGGGATGGTAAGGGTCAGTGTCCTGGAGGAAACAGTCAGTGGCCTCAAAAGGGACGACTGGGCTTCCCTGGTGGCACAGTGGTTGAGAGTCTGCCTGCCAATGCAGGGGACACAGGTTCGTGCCCCGGTCCGGGAAGATCCCACATGCTGCGGAGCGGCTGCGCCCGTGAGCCATGGCCACTGGGCCTGCACGTCCAGAGCCTGTGCTCTGCGACGGGAGAGGCCGCGGCAGTGAGAGGCCCCCGTACTGCAAAAAAAAAAAAAAAAAAAAAAAAAGACTTACTAGACCTAAATGTATTGATGAAATTTTTACACTAACCATAAAGCCCAAGAAGGAACTCAGTTCTTTAGCTTTTAATTTTACAAAATTATCAGTTTACAACCCCAAAAACCTTCAAAACAGTCTTGTTCTGTAGAAAAAAGCAAACTGAAAAGCACTTTAAAACACAATTCACGTAACTGACAAACAGTCCCCGTCAGAAATATTTCTAGAACTGCTGTACATCAATTTTAAAAAAGACAAACACGCTGATAGAGGAACGAAGATTGGGGAAACTCAGCACATTCACAGAATGAGAAACCTGAATGCCCAACAAATACGTGAAAAGATGTTGACCTTCACTAGCATGTTAGTTTTCTATGGCTTTTAAAAACTACTACGAACTTAGTAGCTTAAAACAACACAAGTTTCTTACCTTACAATTCAGTAGAAGGATCTCACTGGGTCAAAATCAAGATGGCTGCAGGGCACACTCCTTCCTAGAGGCTCTCCTTACCTTTTCCAGTTTTTAGAGGCCACTTGCTTCCTTGGCTGGTTCCCTTCTCCCATGTTCAAAGCCAGCAGTGCTGAGGCAAGACCTCCTCACACAACCACCTCTCTGCTTCTCCTCTCCTTCCTTCTCCTACTTTTAAGAACGCTTGTGATTAAATTGGATCCACCTGGATAATCCCAGCTGCTCTCAATGTCAGCTGATAACCACAGTAATTTCACCTGCCACCTTCATCCCCCTTTGCAACACAATTTAATAAATATGGGTTCTGGTGATTAGAACACGGACATCTGGGGAGGGGGTCCATATTCTGCTTACCACAATTAGCAGTCATGGGAACTAAATTAAGACAAGGCCAAGTTTTCTCATAACCTGCCAAACGGAGTGTAAATCAGTTTAACCACTTTGAGTAGTCTTGAAATTTGAAAATTCAATCATGTTTCTAGATAGAGAAACTCAAGCAAGTGGTATCAAGGTGTCTATTATCATGTTCATTCTTTTGAATAGCAAAAAGTTTTAAAACCAGCTAATTTTCCAATAAGCAAAGAATGGGTAAACTGTGATGTTTTACCATATCACAATACATCATGTAAAGATTGAAATGCATAAAACAGACCTACATATACATATCAATATGGGTATGTCATAAACAGTATAAATTAGTAACACACGCAGAAAATTACATGATTTATGTAACTTTAAATACACCACACATTTATCTGTGTAGTTTACTATATAATATGTGGAGCCTTTTAAGGAAAAGAACACAAAATTACAAGTGAAAACTGTAACTTAGATACACAAATATTTATTTAGATTGAAAAAATAAATCACAACTAATTAGTCAAGTCACTTTTTTTCTGAGATACTTGTAGGCAATATATCAGAAATGCTTTCAAATTGCCACCTGGCTTCCCCTTCTCCTCCAAAGCATTTAGAGAGCCAAGTTTGGGGGGAGGAGGTCTCTGTAAGTCATTTCATTGGCTTCAAGAAAAATCCACCTCTTTACTTATATATGATGTGTAAGTATAAACCCATGGATATCTATTGAAGCTGTAACATTATCTTTCTTTAAAATAAATTAATATTTTCATTTAATAATGAATGAAAGAATAAATAGATAAACAAATACAATATGCAAACAGCTGAATCACACATTTTCCTCATTACAGACTTGGCATCTTAAACTCAATAGTTTTAACCCCTATTCATTATCTTTCCACCACAGCCAGCTCTCCCTCTTGAATCCCTCTCTACTGACACTTCTTCCTTCAGAGCACCTGGATTATTGTTCAGCTTCCCAACTGATCTCTCTGTTTCCATCCTTGCTCCCACCTTACATTCTGGACAGAGCAGCCCAGATATTCTTTTAGACTGTAGATCATATTGTATCACTTCTGTTTGCCCAACTTTCCAATGGCTTCACATTTCACGTAGAATAAACTCCAAGTTTTTACAGTGACTATGTTGCTGTCCCAGCGTTCACACTTCAAGCATGTGGTTCTTGAAGCCTTCCCCTAGTCAGCTGTGTGGCTCATTCCTTCACTTACTGGGTCCTCCCATAAAATGTCAATTATGAGAGAGGCGTCTCCAGACCAAACCACTTAATTCAAAACTGCTCAGTGCTACCTCCATCTTTCAGCCTCCTTCCTCTTCCTTGTTTTTCTTATTATTACCTATCACCACCTAACATATATTTTGTTGTTGATTATCTGTCTCTCCCAAAAGAATATAAGCCACAGGAGAGCAGGGACTCCTCGTTCGCTGAAGAAGCCCCATACACCTAACAAGCACTCTATAAATATTGATTGCATGTGAACATATTCAGTGATTAAATGAATAATCCAAGTTGATGTAAGTGTGTTAAGATTGTTAAAAGAGAAGGGCTTTAAGGAAAGAGAGATTTCCAGATATGCAAGGAAAGGGAAAAGAGAAAGGAAAGCAGCAGATAATGTGATTTACCTGCGAGGGAGAGATGAAGAGAAATAGAAGATCACTAAGTAAAGGCGGCAAGAGACTTACGGTACTTGGAAGACAAGCAGACAAAGGAAATGAGTGTAGCTTGGTGTCTCTGGGGTGTCAAGTTTGCATAAAGAAACAAGTCTTAAAATCCTTTCAGGGTTGGCTAAAAATAGGTTGTGCAGCATCTTAAGTGCCAAGATAAGAAATACATATTTATTCAATTATCAAAGGTTGATGCTGAAGATATCTTAAAAAGACAATCATACAGAGACACGCTGCAGAAGCATCAATATACAGTTGTGTGAAAGTGATAGTGAAGCCGTGAAAATCAGAGTTGAGTTGGGAAATTATTTAGGGCAAAAGTCATAAAGTCTTCAATTATCTATAACTTGAAGAGAGACTCAGCAGAGGTAAAGTATACACAATTAGTCATGTTAACCCTGGCTACATGGGTAGGAAAAGGTGTTAAAACCCGAACTTTGGGAAACATATCTATTTTAATGAGAGAAGAGAGATTAGCAGGCCAGTGAGATGAGGAAAACGTGCTTCTTAATGTATTTACCATGAAATATTTGTGTGTGATCATTATACTGCAGAATATTAAGTAACTAATATATGCAAAAGGTGCAAGTAAGCTCTTTGAAGGCAGAGACCATAGACATTACACTTTCTTTGAAATTTTAACCAACATAAATCCTAGCATATTAATATACACACAAGGTTTAGTCAATTAACGTTCAATTAACTTTTTCAAGTGAATGACTGGCTGGATTAATAGTTTGGAATGAAATGGGAAATAAAGCTGATTCTGTCATTAAGATCTGGTTTGTAATGAAATACACCTATCCCAGGAGCATGTAATAATTTAGTGTAGGCTTAAAGACGGAAACAAAACAGCAGCAAGCAGTCTTCATTGTTTAAAAAAAAAATAGTGGGGAGAGGGAAGGTTAATAGTATGATTTCTATTTAGTATGGCGTGAAGTAATTCAAATAGCTTAACAGTGATACAGGGTATTAGAATAGAGGCCTGGTCTGAAAGGACTTGAGAAAATTATAAAACTGCCAAGCTAGGAAAACAGTAAAATATAAAGAGTGCTTAATGCTTTATTTCCTGAATATCCTTGTGTTTTAATGGAATATTTCCTTCTACAGTAATCAATGTATTTGGTGGAATGTGTTTTACTTGAAAATGCAGATGTGGTACTTCTGGCAACTCAGCCTCAACTGGCCTTGTGGTAGGTTATACTATAATTTAAAAAGGAACTGGTTGTAAAAATAAGTCTTCATCTCCATAGAAGAATTTATTGCTCCAATAAAGGGAAAGTCCCCCAAGGTTCACTGACTCTGCTTTACTGAAGAAAGAAAGGAAAGCTTAGGGATTTTTCTGTATCATATGATGAGTTCAGTGTAGCAAATGTGAATGGAGGTGGGGAATTGCTGAAGATATCAAAGGAAGTTCAGCCTAAGGGGAAAAATGGAGGATGGACATTTAGGTTGTTGAAATAAAAATGAACCTCATTGGGGAAGGTGCAAGCGAGAAGTAATCTGAGTCTATTTTTACGCTGTAGGATCTTAACTGGATGTTTCTACTGCTGCAGTAAAGCGCTCACTGAAACGGCCTCTTTGGGCAGTATGTTACTTCCTGTTGCTGGTGAAACAAATGACCACATATTAGTAGCTTAAAACAACACAGATTTATTATCTTCCAGTCCCGGAGGTCAGAAGTCCAACCTGGGTTTTGCTGGGCTAAAATCAGCATTGGCTAGGGTGTGTTCCTTCCGAGGCCCTAGGGGAGAGTTCATTCCCTTGCCTTTTCTAGTTTCTAGAGGCTGCCTGCATTCCTGGGCCCATGCCCCTCCCTCCATCTTCAAAATACAACAATGGCAGAATTGTCTTTCCCATATCAAATGACTAAGACACTGATTCTCCTGCCGCCTTCCTCCACATATAAATATCCTTGTGATTACTTTGAGTTAAACAAATTATATAAAATAATCTCCCCACCTCAAGATCCTGAACGTAACCACATCTGCAAGGCCCCTTTTGTCACGTAAGTTACCATATTCACAGGTCCCTTGGTTTAGAGTGTGGATATTTGGGGGGAGGTGAGCATTATTATCACTACCACAGAGAGGTAATATTTTTTTTATTTGAATATGTATGTTCTACAGTAAAGAGATTCATAAAGAGTTGAGCATTGTGAAACTTTCCAGGTACGAATGATCCTTTTAAAGTGTGTCTGTGTTCTTTCTGCTTTGTATCTCATCAGCAGTAATAAAGATGACAAGTAGCAGCGATAATTTTACTTACTCAAAAGGCAAGAGAGAAGCCATTTTAGTTCTTTTATACATTCCAAAGCTATGGAAAAGTCATCAAGACAAAGACCGTACTATATCCCTAAATACAAAGCTGCATAAGAAGAGATGTGTAGTGGACGCGGTAACATTTTACCTGGTCTCATGTTTTATTATCATCACTCTTCATGAAAAGAGTGGCGATGGGGGAATCTCAGAGAAGCAGAACCGCAAGAAGAGAGACAAGATGAAACCACTCACATTGTTGAAAGGAGGTGGAATACTAGTAAGATCACTGCAGCATCATCAACAAGGAGAGAAGGTTTGAGCACAATAATTAAACTTGGCAGGGTGCATAGTGTATAGCAGCATGTGTCCAAAAGGAAACAGGGTAATAGGACTGCAGATGGGTGCTTAGTTGGGAGGGAGGAAGAAAGTAGGTGGCATTGAAAGAATGGAGGGGAATTGGTGAATGGATCACTTAAAATAGAATACCAAGTATGGTTCCAGGCCCTTAGCGGTTGTTAAATTGATAGACGAGATAACCAATGATGATGGTCTTTTGATCAGTGAAATGTCCAGACTCTTGAGTTGCAGAATGTATCCAAGCTCTCAGGTGAGAACCAGGATGTGTTAATAAAAGGAGCACATATAGGGCTTCCCTGGTGGCGCAGTGGTTGAGAGTCTGCCTGCCGATGCAGGGGACACGGGTTCGTGCCCCGGTCCGGGAAGATCCCACATGCCGCGGAGCGGCTGGGCCCGTGAGCCATGGCCGCTGAGCCTGTGCATCTGGAGCCTGTGCTCCGCAACGGGAGATACCACAACAGTGAGAGGCCCGCGTACCGCAAAAAAAAAAAAAAAAAAAAGGAGCACATATAATGAGAGAAGATGGGAGTGTGAAGGGGAAAGAAACTCAGAAGAGACGGCAACATCCATTTTGTTAATCTGGGAACTAAGAGAATATAATCAGCACAAAAGAAACACAATTTCAACATGAAAGGCATGTGGTGTTAGTAATATCATAAAAAGAAATTAAAGTAGGAAAAGTAGTGCTTCAAGAGGCAACCTGATAGTGATGTCTCAGATCTTCACACAGAAGGCTCTGTGTTTGAAGTAGTCTCAGTTAAAACACTCATTGTAGACTATTTGGCAGGATCAGTGTGGGCTGAGAAAGCAGACTAAGGGCAGAATAAAAAATGTGACATAATAGAAACATTATCTGACATAAAACAAACAAAAAATGTTTTGTTTTATTTAAATGGCCCATGGCCCATGAGCAGCAAGGGAAGGCAAAATAACAGAAAAAATGTTTCTGTTCTCTACAAAATTGAAGGGACGTGAACGTGTTTTTGTCTGAGAAGCTATGCTGGTATCATAATATAATCATAATATAAATGTGCTCAAGTCTTCATTCCACCAAAGCCAAATGAGGAGAAAATGCATTTATCCCAATTAGAATCCATAACCTTGTGGAGCAGTAAGGAAACCTGAGAAGACAAAGCCAGGGGCTTGAGTTATGGACTGTCACTGTAGCTAACCATCCATGTGTTTGTATCACAAAGTTTATGGGTTTTCTTTTTTGTGTTTGGTTTGTTGGATTGCTAAATTTTTAATTATAAAATGACATTTCTATGTATGCTCATTAAACAAAAATTCAAGTCTTTAAAACATTCCTTTCCACATTATTTCCAAACTCTCCAATCTAATACCATCCTCCCCAAAAGTGAACATTGATAAGAATATACAGTGTTTCCTTTCAGATAATTGCTGGCATATTTATGAATATGAAATATATATACAAGCACACGCATACCTTGCTTTATTGAACTTTGCTCTATTCGCTTTGCTGATACTGCATTTGTTTTACAAATTTAAGGTTTGTGGCACCCCTGCATTGAGTTAAGTCTATTGGCACCATTTTCCCAACAGCATTTGCTTACTTCGTGTCTCTGTGTCACATTTTGGTAATTATAGCAATACTTCAAACTTTTTCATTATTATTATATTTGTTATGGTGACCTGTGATCAGTGATCTTTGATGTTACTACTACAATTCACTGAAGACTGAGATGACAGCATTTTTTAACAATAAAGTATTTTTTAATTAAGGTATGTACATGGTCTTTTTAGACATGATGCTACTGCACACTCGATAGGCTATAGTATAGTGTAAACATAATTTTACATGCCCTGGGAAGTGAAAAAATTCATGTGATTCCTTTTATTGTCACATTTACTTTATTTCAGTGGTCTGAAACCAAACTCACAATGTCTCTGAGGTGTGTCCATAATTAGGATGATTTTGGCTGGACTTATGCATATTGTTCTACTTTCATTTTATTTGACAATGTATTAAATACCTTTTCATCTCTGTCTTTCTATCTTAAGCCTTTGTATAGTATTCTGCATTACCATAAATCATTCAGCTATTTCTCTCTTGACAAACATTATTTAGATTTTTCTAGTATTTTGTCATTATACAAAAAGTGCTTGCTATGAATGTACACACACACACACACACACACACACACACACACACACACACACTATTTTTTTCCTTGCAGGGAAAATTGCTGGAAGTAGAGCTGTTACTTCAAAGGCTGTGTGCATTTTCTTCTCCTTAAAAAAATGTTTCTCAAATCATTTTCTGAAATAAGAGTAGCTGTTTACATTTCTGCCAGATGAGAATAAGCGTACCTGTCCACCCAAGTTCTTATGAGCACTGATTATCATCCATAATTTAAAATTTTTCAAAAATGATGGGTAAAACATTGCTATATCATTGGAGTTTTAATTTGTAATTACATAACTAGTAATGAGGTTTAACATCTTTTAAATGTTGATTGACAGTTTGCCTTTTGTTTTCTGAAAATGGCTCGCTATTCTACTGATTTTTTCTACTTATTAGTATTTCTTTAAAATTATTATTAACGGACAGTTTCTTTCTTCTCAGGCTGATACCATAGACTGGGTGGCTTATAAACAACAGATGTTTATTTCTCACAGTTCTGGAGGCTGGAAGTCCGAGATCAGGGTGCCAGCACAGTTGGATGAGGGCCCTCTTCGGGTCTTAGACTTCTCACTGTATCCTTCCATGGTAGAAGGGTAGAACTAGCTCTCTGGGGCCTCTTTTAAAAGGGCACTAATGAGGACTCCATCCTCAGGACTTAATCACCTCCCAAAGGCTCCGTATTCTAAATTTATCTTCTTGGGCATTAATTTTCAACACATGCATTTTGGGGGGACACTAACATTCAGATCATAGTAAGGAGAAATCTTAGTATATCATAAATATGAAATATTGATATTTGTTACAATTATTTTATTCATTCTGTCACATTTTAAAGATACTCCCTTCCATATTTACCCTGCTTGCTGTTTTATTTGAAATTGGTATTGCATATTGTATTTCATCAAATATTTTCTCAGCATCCATCAATTAATGATATAGACTTTCTCATTTAATCTGTTACCATTATACCAATCTTTTTTTCCTGAGATAAACCCACCTATTCCAGTTATGACTGCTGAACAGCAAACAATGCCAAACATAGTGGCAAAAAAACAACCCGCATGTTATTATACTCACCAATTCTGTAGGCTGAAAGTCTGGGCAGGACTTGGTTGGGCAATTCCTGTGCTCCTGTGGCATCAGCTGAGCTGTACTCAGCTGGCAGATAGGCTAGTCAGGAGGTTCCAAAAATGTTTCACTCCAAGTCTAGGGCGACGACAGTAAGGCTGAACTGAATTGGGACTATTAATTGTGTACCCACATGTGTTCTCTCCGTCACGATAGCTTCAGAGTTTTGGGGATTTCTTACATAGCAACTGGCTTCCCGCAGAGAAAACATCCCAAGAGAAGTAGGAGCTTCTTGCCTTTTTATGACTTAGCCCTGAAAGTAATACAGCTTTACTTTTGCCATATACAGTTTTTATCAAAACAGTCACAAGCTCCTCCCACCTCTCTACACTTTAATTCCAGGAAGGAGACACAAAGCCCAACTCCTCATTGGAAGAAGTATCCAAGAATATGCAGACATTTAAAAAACTTCCATACTACCTAATCGTGATATAATTTTACTCTACTATTAGAGTCATTCTGCTTATACTTCATAAAACATTTTTGCATCAATGTTCCTTTGTAAGAATAGCACTTGAGCTGCTAGTTCTGTGGCATTATGACCATAAAAGCTGCATAAGGACCCAGGAAGAGGTCAAAATGATCCAAGGTCATAAGGCCCTGGCTTCCATGGCAGTCGTCTCACCTCCTAACAGGATCAGTTGCCTCCTTTCCTCCAGGAGCAAATATTGTGTTTTGACATGGCTTCATCACCTCCACCTTCGTAGAAGTTGCAGCGGCTCTAGCACTCAGATCTGACCTGGCCACATTCACAGAAGCTCTAAGAACCCCAGTAACTGCCAGAAAAACCACAAGTATGGAGGACTTAAAGGCTCAATAGAGAGGATTTTAACTAATGAGAGATAGGAGCTGGGAAAGACTGGGAAGGCATAAGAGCTCCCCTTCCTCCCCATGAAGGACTGCTCCCAGACACAGTAGCTTCAGTCAGCCAGTCTAAGAACATCCAGCGCAATCCAGCAAACAGCAGTATTGTTTTCGGATTGTACTGAGGCGGGGCAAGCCTAGTAGCACGCCACCTTGAATTTGCTTTATCTCTTTCCCACTTCTCCCTTTATCCTTGGTTTCCCTGGTATTATATTCTCAATAGAGCACTAGCACATAAGTTTTGGCTTAGGCTCTTACTTCTAGAGTATTCCAACTGAGACACAGAATTATACTACTATTATAAAAGTATGTGAGTAGTTTTACATTTTTTATTTCCTCTGGAACAGTTTGCATAAAATAGAAATAGCTTATCTACAATTTAACTTTTTTGAGGGAGTGCAAAAATTGGTCTTCTTGGGTTTTAAACTTCTTATTGATTCAATGGTTTGCAATTTATATTTTTCTAAAAAATTGTCCTGAGCATTTCTACAAGCAACTAGTTACCTGTGAAGTACATTCTTTTTGATAAACTTCTGGGGAAAAAATAACTAATATTTCTCTACACTTCATCATGAGTGAGTTTATCAGGTAAGACAAGTCCACTAGCCACTGTGGGTTTTGGTCCAGTCATCTGTAAGGTGAGAAATTTGGACAAGAATATTATTCTTTTCCTCCTGGCTCCAAAATCATTAATGCTGTATGATGTTGGTTCCACCTTATGAGAGAAGCAACACTAGAGATCTGGATATTTTATGCCACAATTTAACCATCTCTGAGAGCTGAAGAAGATAATTCATTTGTCAAATGCTTAATGTTCTCAAAAGAAAAGACAAAGTTGAAGCAGATTGTCAGCTAGAGAAGACAGTGCACTTCTAAGGGACATATATCAGAATCTTCACCATCAGATTCTAGTATCATTCTTGATGTGGCAACACTCCCCTTTTAGAATCACTGCCATCGGGGGATATTAGGACCATCGGAAGTCTCTTTGGAGATGTGATTTTACAAAGAAAAGTATTTGGAAACCATAATTTATTAATGATAATAATGAGGAAGGAGAGGAGGAATAGGTGGAAGGGAAGAAGGAACTGTTATTAGTAAGAAGTATCTACTATTAAGGTTGGACGATAGTATTAACTTATTTAATTCAAAAATAACCCCCATGATATAGATACTACATGAGATTATCTTTTTAGGATCCCTTCAAGTTTTTAAATTCTAACAATACACATTTCAAGAAGTAGAAGAATAAAAGCAAGTTTCCACCACCAAACTTGAAACAAATTATCAGATGTATATATATTCTTTATCAATATTAAAAGAAGGAAACAGTGTTAATCATATGTTAAAACTTTCAACCAAATACAGTGCAGACTGTATTTAGGGAAAAGGCTTAAAAAAATCATCAAGAATGGAGAGAAAAAGATCAGAAATGAAAGTCATCGGAAAGATTGTTAAAAATAAAGGTGTAAATCTATGTAATTTAAATGCAAACAAAAAAAGTATAATTTTAAAATTATAATACTAATATCAAGGTAGATTGAAAATAAAATCATTTAAAGGACACAAAGAAAGAACATTCCACTGTAAAAAGTTTGATGCAGAAAAAAAAATCTGTATAAACCTTTATTTACAGCATGAAAGAAAACAGAAAGAAGCACAACTAAACTTAAACTTAAAAATACAAAGGGAAATTGACAAAACCATAACAGAGAGGACCTAGCCTAATTATCAAGTCTTTTTATATTGTTTTAGAAAACAAGTACATTGATGATATGAATAATATAGCCTCAAACCAAGGCCATCAAACTGTCGAAAACTAAAGATAAAGAGCAAATTTAAAAGCAGTCAGATAAAAAGACATATTATATAGGAAATGTAAAGGGCCAGGTATGAAGTTTGAAGTGTAAAGTAGTACAATATTGACTCTAAACTGACTTTAATAATTTTAGAATGTGTATTGTTAGCAGGGTTTCTCAGCTTTGACAGAACTGATATTTTGAGTGGAATACTTCTTTGTTTTGGAGGTCTCTCCAATGCATTGTTGGCTTCTTGGCATTATCCCTGGCCTCTAACAACTAGATGCCAATAGCAGCCCCCACCCCCACCCCCACCCCCCCGCTAATTTACAACAACCAAAAATGTCTTCAGACATTGACAAATGTCCCCTGTGGGGGCAAAATCATCCCTGATTGAAAAGCTCTGCCCTAGAGCCATCATTAATAAAACAGGTGGTGTAGAACCCCATAGACAAATAATATGGGCTACTAAAAAATGCCAAACAACTCCAACAAAGTCTGGAAAGAAGCAACAGTTGGTCAAAGCATAAAAGAAAAAATTGAGAATAGCAAAATACTGTATTTAAATTATCAGTAATTACATTACATATAAGTAAAATAATATGTCAATTAAAAGTCATAAATTGTTACAATTACATATTGGTAAAAATCAAGATCCAGCTGTATGCTCTCTACATGAAAAGCACTTTAAATATAAAAAGCCAAATAATTTGAAAATAAAAGAATAGAAAAAGATACCTCATGAAAACAGCAAGCATAAGAAAGCTGGAGTGGCTATGTTAATATTAAACAAAGTAGACTTCAAGGTACAGAATAATGGATGAAGAACATTTAAAATGATAAAAGGGATAACAAATGATAATAACCCAAAATACGTATGCACTGAAAAAGACAGAACTCTATGATGCCAGAGCTCATAGACCTAATAACACAAAATTCATCAACTGTAAACTCTATAATTACCATTTCTACCTTAACCAGTACCATACCCTCTCACACTGCTTTGCACATAGCAAATGGCCATCAATATGTCATTACATTTTAATGTATCAGAATTGATTTAACATCCTCCTTCAGATTTAAGTTTTTCCAATTTTAAATGGGTTTGCTCTGAATGACTCCAGAGTTCATGGGATATATTTCCTCAAACCTTTGTCCTTGATAAATAGGCCATTTTCATGATCTTTTATAAATATGTTATTTTGGTCATGGAGCCTGTACTGCTTACTTTGGTGCATATCTTTGAAGGAAAGAAGCCACAAAGTTCTTAATTTTTTTGGATTGCTCAGCTGCACTCTATTTTTTTCCTTATGTTCCTTAAACATAATGGGCAGGACAGAAATATTCCTAAGAACATTACTTATAAGCTAACAAAATAGAATCCTATTTTCTTTTAATATATTAAATAGAAAGGCATTCAGAAAGTTGGAGAGAGCCTTCCATGCCCCACATATATAAGTAAAAATATAAATGTATGAATAAAAAAACAGGAGAGAGTTAGATATAAAACTGTTTTCTCTATGTTACCATGACATCCCAGTAATGGTAAGAGTATATTATGGCACTCAGTAAAGCATTAGAGAAAGGGCACTGGTCTTGGCAAAAGAAAATTCAGATTTCTGTTAGTTTGCAAACTGGGGAGTTCCCCAGGTGAAATTCAAAACTGGCCCCCCATACACAGAGGGCAAGGAGAAACTGAAGAAAGTGGCAGACCACTCCAGATTGGTAGGTGGCAGGTTTAATAATCAAAGGAACTTACATACGAGGCTTGTCATAGATGGCCCCAAGAGGAGTAGATCTCCATACACACTCACCAGAATCTTAAAAGCTTATATAGAGGCCTTAACAGGGTTTAGTCACATATCCAATCCAGATGGTCTCAACAATACAGTGCTCTCTCAAGGATGCATCCTTGAAAGTATCTCCCACTGTGGGAACACTGGGCAGAGCGCACATTCCGAGGACAGGGAGGGGGTGTGGAGCCTTTGACCGCCTGGGTCTACTTCTCAGGTCAACTGGCAGTCATGTCCTCTCCATGACCCACTCCAACAGCTTCAGCCCACCTCTGCCATTATTAGCTTTGGAATTTTGAGAAATTCCCTAAATATCACTAATTTTACATTTCCTATTTTAAAAATTGACAGGATAACTTATTTCTGAGGTCTATTGTTAGGACCAAAAATGAGTTTCTGGGTATAAATATACTTTGTGAATTTTTATAAAATATCTTTAGGGGCTTCCCTCGTGGCGCAGTGGTTGAGAGTCCGCCTGCCGATGCAGGGGACACGGGTTTGTGCCCCGGTTCGGGAAGATCCCACATGCCACGGAGCGGCTGGGCCTGTGAGCCATGGCCGCTGAGCCTGCGCGTCCGGAGCCTGTGCTCCCAACGGGAGAGGCCACAACAGTGAGAGGCCCGTGTACTGCAAAAAAAAAAAAAATCTTTATGGGATTAATTTATTTTGATTTAAAAATCAGAAGGGCATTAGAGTCTGTATAATTTAGGATTACTCTTATGTACACATAACAGGAAACTCAACTAACAAAGGCTTTAAAAAAAAATGGGTTTTCTTGTCCTCATATACCACCTGCCCCTGAGCAGGCAGTTGCTGGTGTTGTTTCAGGAGCTCTGTGATATCCTGTAGGGCTAAGACGATTTCTCTATACTCCTTTATCCTCCACAGGCTTGCTCTCAGCCTTGTGCTGGTAAGGGAAGGCTGAAAAATTGCTGCCTCAGCTCCAAAAAGTCACATCACTGTTCAGGGAGAAAGGGGAAAATGGTGATGCCAGCCATCTCTAACCCTTCTATCAGGAAAGTAAAAGCCTTCCTCGTAACCCAGTGGTCCCCAACCTTTTTGGCACCAGGGGCCGGTTTTGTGGAAGACAATTCTTCCACAGACTGGGGGACCGGGGGCGGGGGGTTCAGGCAGTAACGCCAGCGATGGGGGAGCGGGAGATGAAGTGTAACTCACTCACCTGCCACTCACTTCCTGCTGTGCGTCCCGGTTCCTAACAGGCTGTAGCCTGGTACCAGTCCATGGCCTGGGGATTGGGGACCCCTGTCATAACCCCTTTAGCCGATAATGAATTAGGTCTCACTTATCCCAACAGTGTCACACATCCATCTCTAGAAGCATCCCCTGGGAAAGTGGGAAAGATCAAGCATCATCTAGTGACTGCACCTGGGCCCATTTCCAGCTCATTCAAAACTGAGATTCTGTTAGCAAAGATGAAGGGGGAGTGGCTACTGGAGAGCAACCGTGTCTGCACAGATCTTCAAGATGAGAAAACATCTCTCTCTTCAGGCCCTTACCCATTCTTAAACCAAACATCCCCATCCATTAAAAAATGTTTGTCTGTTTGCTTTTTAACTTGGATAAATTTTGAGCTTCAGTTCAGACAACTCTTTCCAGCTCACCTCTTTATATCATCAGGATTACTTGAAAAACCTGGATATTATTTAGAATCCTTACATTTTCAGTCAGTTGGTCTTCAAGTACCAAATGGATTCCGTACGTTTTGGCATTAATGCACCCATTGGATCTTTTTACGGTAGATATTCTAATGTAATATCTAGGTAAGAAGTAGAATAAAATTCAAAACCTAAAAACGATACAACCATACATAGTAATGTCATCTTGAAACGTTTCTGAAACATTCTTTCTCATAATAATACTAAGGCAAACTTTATTAAAATTAGAAACATGGAAAGCTTTACACTGCGCCCCAGGAGGACTTGAGGCCACCCCTACATCCAGCCACTGCCACCCCACTTCCATATCTTCATATGGCCCAGACTGACCAGTGTCTTTTATTATTTACTCTATCCTGGGTATTGAGCTAAAATATGCTATCGGTTTACCTCTCACAACCTCAAGAACATGGAAAAATACACAATACTTATTTCAGGCAGAAGGAAACATTTTAAAAAATGAAGTCTTATAGAAAATTCAATTAAAGTTCAAGCAACTTTAATCAATAGAAGTTATAAAGCCAAGAAGAATTCTTACCCATGTCTTCCTGAATCCAAGTGGTATTTCCTTGCTACATGCATTCATAGGAGGGAGGTATATAAGATATATAGTTCCATATTCCATGATTTTTACATTCACATTTTCTTAAATACCTCAAGAAGGTTTCCATTTACAAAAATGCCATTGTATCTGAAGTTGATTGCATGAAAAGAGGTTAAAATGTCTTTGAAGTCCAAAAAACTTAAATTGTAAAGGCAATACTTGTGACTATTAACACTTACTTACCAAGACTGATATTTTTATCTATAGAATTCATTATTGCACAAACCAGGATAATAAGAACCTTGAAGAATATTTGACATTACTAGAGATTTTATGAAACCTTAAGAAATATTCTCAAACCTCAATAGCTATGCTTATATTGTGAGAGTTGTGTTTTGTAAGTGAGTTTCAGTGAATATTTTATCCAGGAAGGCTAGTCAATAGCCAGATTTCTAAAAGCCAGTATGAAATCCCAAAGATTGAATACCTCCAGAACAGCTACGACTTCATTTTGCAGTCCTTTTTTGCTCATAGTCTAAAAGCTCTGAACAATAACAATACGTTTTCAAATGTGACAAGTACAGTAAAATCTATTAAAAAAAAAAAAAGCAGAAGTAAGCAAAACTGATTTCAGATGTAACTCAAAGGTGACTTGCATAGCTAGTGAAAGGTAAAAAACAAACATTTAATACAAAAATCCAAGACAAGATATACTGCAACCAGCTTGTATGGGAGACTGCCCAATTTAGCCAGCTTGGCTTTGCCACATCTCTAACTGGCCAAGTCTGGAATTTTCCACTCCTGCATACCTTCCTCCGTTTACCCCACTCTCTGACTGTGGTAGGACAGATGCGGAGGGTAGAGCAGAGTGGAGTGGATGAGGTTCATCTACGAGACATTTATACGCTAAGGGAGACTCTAAAGTGGGAGCCAGTGGAGGAAAGAAGCAATCTGAAAATGGAAGTAATTAAAAAATAATGCTGTTTTCACTGAAAACCATTCAGAGAAATAAAATGGTGTAAAAGCTTCCACTTTTTAACTAAGGTGAAGTTTGCAAATAGAGAACTACTAAAATATTTACATCTTTAAGTGCGTGTGGACAGATTTTTTCCTTTTGCCTCTGTCCCCAGAGAAGGAGAGAATATTCTGGAAGCACACTAATACAGATGATTTCAATTTCCAGAGGCCACCCTGAAGGTAACACCAGAGGAGGAATGGGGTGGAATAATATGGTCAAAAGTCATCCCTCTTCTGCCCAAACTGTGTAAAAAAGAGATTTGTTATGGCCCTTGAAACAGAAAGATTTCTTTGCTACTGTTTATCACATCAGTGTAATCAGAAAGTAATATCTCATAAATAAAGCCAATTTGCCATGCTTTGGCACTAAAAAATTACTTGGTCCTGTCCACCTCAAATTAAATAGAAAATACATATTGCTTCTTAGAATGAGCTTAAGATGATCTGACTGTTCAGCAGGCCTTTTAACCAATATATTTATTAGCAGTTGCTTTAAGTAGAATTACTAATAAATATCTTTTTTTAGCAATATAGCGTGTGTTAATTGTATTTGTCTATATCTTACTTTTACATTTATATCCTTAAAAGAAGATATTCATTCTCTTCTAAATAAGAGGAGCAATCAGCCCAGAATTCTGTCTCACTTCTCTAGAAAACTGATTCTGTGTCCATGAGTGAGAGCCTGAACAATACTGTGTGAGGAGTGACAGGTCCAAAGAATCAAATTTGATCCGTGTGGGATTGTCAGAGCCATCCTCATCCTGACCCTCTTTAAAAGTGAATCTTTCCTTCAAAGCTGCCGATAGACAAGTACAAAAATATCAAGCTTTGCCATGCTTCTGCCTCATGTGACATATTCAGAAAAGATAGCACAGAAGCCACTGTTTGTATTTCCTAACATTGTGTTGTAGGTACTGCTAGGATGTCATCTACTGATGTCACATTTCAAAGGAAAGTCATCAGCAGCGAAGCATGACTCTACATTCTGCCTCATAAATGACCCCCTTGTTTCTCCTATTTGCCAGACATTCTCTAATGACCTTTCTACCTAATGATCTTCCAACAAGTAACAGTATACCAAAAACTTTCAAAGATAAAGTTTCTGATCATGACCAATTTTCTTTGCTCTTGAATGGACATCCTCAGACGCCATGGTTGCAATCAGGTATCAGGTAGGCCTTGCTGATATTTATCATGCAAATAGCATTTGGTCATCTTTCTCTTGCAGTTTTTATACTCATCTTAAATTCTCTATATGAAAACTCCTTTACTTTCCAGCAATCTCTTTGTATCTGCCTTTTGTTCTCCTGCAGAAGTACTCCTTTGAGAGATTGCTTTGGCAGAAGTCTCTGTTGGATTATTTTGAGTACCAGTAATCTCATCTCTACGATTTGCATGTGGACAGCCTCAGGTGTCCAAATACAAGTTCATCCAGTGTTAAGAAAACTATGAATTGTTTAGAGCACACCATTCTTGCTTATCTGATTGTAGCTTTTCATTGCCTTTGAGCTGTTTTACAACTCTATAAATTGTAGACAAGGAGTAACAATGCAGAATAATCTTGTCTATAGAAATGCAAATAAATTCCCTCTGGGGGAAGTTAAATTGAAGTCCCTTTTCCACTTGTGGAAAGAAGACAAGCAGTTTTCTTCTGTTTGTAAATTTATTTCACCATTGCTTTATTTCATATAAATTTGTACATCTTTGACTGTTTTGAACATCTGTCTGATTCCCTCATTAAAAGAGTTAAATAAAATCTTTAACTTGTGTTCATTTTATACCTGTATGCGACTCAAGATTTTACCTTAAAAAAAATTCTTAAACACTAGCATTCACAGTCCAACCAACACTGTGCATCTTGAAGCCATAGACTACAAAGAGACGAAGGGGAATACACTTATCTAAAATTTATTACACTTGGTCTGTGTGTATGAAAATGACTGAAAACCTTTCTAAATTTTTATATATAATTTATAAAGTGCTCAGAAGTGCCAATAATTCAAGATGCTGTCAATTAAAGAAGATAAAATTTAAAAGTTTGAAACATTAAAACAATGAACTATTTAATTCTGTCTACCATTTTCTTTTCTTCCTTTTTATATTCTTTGACCTACAAGACTTTTTTTTTTTTAATTATGAAGGATAAAAAAAAGGGCCAAAGGTTCTTTTGATGGTATTTAGAAAGAAAGGCTAGATAGAGGAATTTCACTGAGTCTATAGCTTTTCAAGAAAGCATTGCATTTGGCTCTTCTAATTCTTTACTGGGTGAGCTGAATGTGATGAACATGGGTTCCATCTTGGGATCCTGGGCACATGGAAGGCAGAATGACAGAGGTCTGTGCCTCCAGCTTCAGACTGTGAGTTCAGATTCTGGCTGCATGATTTACTAAATGTGTCAGTGTTGTCAAGTCATGTAACTCCTCTGAGTATCAGGTAGCTCATGTATAAAAGTATAATATTAATAATAATGATGATATCGCTTTACAGATTTATCTGAGGTTTAAGTGAGAAAATACCTATGAAGCACCAAGAATAAGGCCTGTCATGTGGTAGCCACTCAATAAACACTATTCTTATTATTATTTGTTTGATGTGCTACCGAAGAGTCACTTTAATTTGTTCCTAAGCACCAACATTGCCAAGTAGATTCAAGAACTACCTAGTGTAAAGAATGTCCCCATCAGGTACTTGCAAAAACAGAAGGAAGATGTTTTACAAATATAAAATCAAGAAATAAAGCATCTATGACAAAAAATACTAAATTACTTAAAATACTCTCATAAACTGAATGTCAGGTGGACATGTAAATTGATCATTATGGTACACTTCTGTAGCAACTACTCTTATAATTAAAGACATCTCACCTAAACAGTAGACTTGACTTGTGTTAATTCAGGAAATCAATCTAAATATAACTTCCTCTTCCTAAACTTCTTTTTATTCAAAAATAATATGTACCCTGCACTGGGTTTAATCTTCATTGCACTTAAATAGAAAAAAAATCTCTCTCTCTTTCTCTCTCTCTCTCTCCATATACATATATATATATACACACACACATATATATATTTATATATCCACCATTGCAAGCAGAACATCTGCCTTAGATCATTAAAAACTTCAAGGAATACCTTAGTTTTGCAGATAGGACACAAGATCTCATTAACTGCATTATTTGGGGTCAGTAATGAATTCACTCTATTTTAGTAGCCTCAGTGGTATTAAGAATTCTAAGATGGTCAATTCCTTTTATACAACCATGTAGTAAAGATAAATGAGACAAAAGTATGAAAAAACAAAACCCACAATCAATTCGGAAGATAGTGTTGCTATATAAATCCAAGTAGGCGCTACTCTGAAGAATACAAATTTAAGCACCTCGGATGCAATAACTAGATTGTTGATACAAAGAAAACTCCTTTTCCACCTGTTTCTTCTTCCTCTGCACTTTCCAGGTGTTGCTGTATAATTTTTCTCATAACCAGGCAATTACATCCAGTGAATTGTGTGGTTAGTCAGCTAACCATCTGCTTTCCAAGAGCAGTCACATGCTGCGTTCACAATTTTCTTGATTCAAACCATAAAGAGGATTTAGAAATCTCACGTGCAATATTTGAGGCATTCTTTATTCTGGAATAATGAACTATTAGAACAGAAAGATTCGACCAGCTTTCCTTGGCTTGCCTGTAATGTCCTTAGGGCATTGGAGACCAAGGTTTGGGAAGCAAGGAAAGGAGCAATAATGATCACTTAATAATATGTAAATATAAATAAATATATACGACTATTTTAATGTTTTTCTTGATTGCACTTCCTCCCAACACCCCAAACTAGGAACAAGCTGTAAATGTATGCCTCCAGACACCCAGACAAAAGCAGCAGTCTTAATTAGCCAAATTAAAACAGTAAGACACATCTGATTATCCCTTTTTAGTCTAAACCAGCTTCTAAAATGACAACTGATGTGAAAATAATTAAAACAAGACAGACTGGCAAAAGAGGAGAAATAATGTATTTAGATTTTGAAGAGAAGTAATTAGTTTTGGCAGGTTATTTATTTATGTAAATTGAAAAATTAGCTCTACTAGTCAGAGGCGATACATTCAAGTGTCTACATTTCTGGTGCAACATGGGAGAAGAAAAGTTATAATGAAAAGCAACGAGACGAATTTCAAGCAAGGAAAGACTCTTTAAATTGTTACTTTTTTTTCAAGGGAAGACAGATTCTCAAAGAAAATAGAATTCATAAAATCTTTCTCAATAGTTCAGTATAACCATGGAGGAAAAACAATCTTACTAATTTCTAAGATTGCTTTTCCTCAATACAGATATAGATTTTTTTTTATTTAAACAGCTGTCTTTGCTTTTGTCATTCTGTGTTACATTCATAAGTTATTCTTCCTTCAAATTGTCATTTTTATATAGCTCTACTTCTTCATTTCAGCTGCTTCATTTCCAGTGAAAATCTAGACCAGTCCTCACTTCATCCTGAACTTGTTATATGCCATGCATATGCTTTTCTTGCTTGGGTTCACTCACACACATAATTTCAACCATCACAGATGAACTGATGACTCCTAAATCCATGAGTCAAGCACAGTCATCCATACTTAAATACATATACACTTACACTGTACTTAAATATACCGCTCTTCTTGTGTGCTTCAATGTATCCATCATTTCTTCAGAAACTATGCAGTGCTCTGATAGAAGAATGAACAGGATACACTGGAGACACAAAGAAGAGAATGAATGGTAAATTCTACCTCTTTTAGAGTACAGGTGGGGAGGAGCCATGATTAAAGAAAAGGTTTCTTCAAAAACAGCTTATCTTCTTTCCCTCCATGCTCTAATAACAGCAGCTACCTTAATAAAAGAGAAGCTGTTTCAGATAAATGAAAATAAAGTACACTTGCCAGCCTCAATTAACTGCACTAGTGAGATGAGGCCACACACATATACACACATTCCCGTACACACATATAGGTAACTAAGGAGAAACTAGTACAGTTGACCACTGACAAACATGGGGGTTAGGGGCTCCGACCCTCTGCATGGTGGAAAATTCAAGTATAGCTTTGTAGTCAGCCCTCCACATCTGCAGCTCTGCATCCACGGATTCAAGCAACCAGCGGATTGTATATTATGACTGCACTTTTTTTTTTAAATCCACATACAAGTGGACCGCTATAGTTCAAACCTGTGTTGTTCAGCAGTCAACTTTAATTAAAACGAACCCACTCCTTTCCTAACCAAGACTGTAATTAATTATTGATGCATGATTTCCCATCTTTATATCTAATATATACACAGAAGTTTTAATATAAATGATGTTATTGAGAATGCTTGGCATTCTATTATTTATGTGTGCAAATTGGCATATCCATTTACGGTCTCAGCATAATGCAATAAATGTATTGGTTTCAAAATTTCCTTAAACAGTACTTTCAGAAATCTCACATCTATGGTTTTCTTCTGTGCAATGGGGCGAGCTTGAAGAAAATGAACTAAAGGAATAAGAAAGAGCTGTGATCTGATACTTATAGAGAAACAATATATTTACCACAGGGTCTCCTCTTTCTCTTCACACAGGACAGCTATATTTTCCAGGCTTCTTGGAGTTAGATTGATACCATAGTTCTGAAATTTCATTAATGGGAATATGAGCAAGAAAGGCAGTTAAAAGTTGGTGTGTGTCCTTCATGCTATCCCTCTCTGGTAGCAAAGATTTTCTGCATGGTAGTGTTGTAGGACAGAAGTAGCCCAGACCCTGAGCCATAATTTGAGGAAAACACCTGACCTATAATGTAAATGAGAAATAAACCACTTTCCCCATAAGCCACTGAGATTTGGAGATTTGATTTTTACTATAGCACCACTTAGCCTAGCCTGACAAACATAATATTATAAGAAACTGTTTGACCAACCTTTCTTCCTAAGTGAAATGAAGAAGCAGTATCAAAAACTACTGATGTCTTATCAATTGTACACAGTTAATATGAATGAAAATACTGTACAGAGTTAATATTTAAGAACTAGGGCTTCAGGACAAATGGCTTGAGTTCAAATTCTGATTGTCTTTTTTTTTTTTTTTTTTTTTTTTTTTGCGGTACACGGCCCTCTCACTGTTGTGGCCTCTCCCGTTGTGGAGCACAGGCTCTGGACGCACAGGCTCAGCGGCCATGGCTCACGGGCCCAGCCGCTCCGCGGCATGTGGGATCTTCCCGGACCGGGGCACGAACCCATGTCCCCTGCATCGGCAGGCGGACTCTCAACCACTGTGCCACCAGGGAAGCCCCTGATTGTCTTTTATTAGGCGTATGATGTTGGGCAAATGGCTTACCCTCCTTGTGTTTTAATAACCTTATCTGTAAAATGGGGATATTATCACTATCTACCTCATACATTGCCATAAAGACTAAATGAAATAATTCCTGTAAAGAATCTTCTATAGTCCCCAGCACATAGTAATCCTTACTGATAAATATTTACTATTGTTATTGCTACATTTAGATGGAATACTTACACAGTTCTGAAGGAATGTGCTTTCCAAATTTAAGCTACTATTCAGACAATTGGCTAACATATGCTGGTGCCCTTTACAATAGCCTCTATAGAGGATAACTGAGGTGTATAATCATGTGACAAGACAGAGAGATTTCTTTTGCGGAGTCATGAATCTTTCTGACAGTGTCTGACCACACAGCTGCAGAGACTTTACCTGGGCAGCCATGTAATGCACTAGATACATGGCGAGATCCCTCTAATGACAATGAAGTTTTATGGAGACTGGCAATGCCGATTTACAGCCTCAGTAAACCAGTTTACAATTCTACTGATGTCTCTTAATTTGTGTATTTATGTCAATGGAATGGCTCACAATGACAGGGAAGGGCAAAAGAAACAATTCAAGTTGCCAGAAGGCTAATCTACTAAGAGCTTATGAATATAACATTTTCTTAAATTCTATAATGCACTCATGCAATTATATTCATATGCAAAAGAGATGTATCCTGATTTCCAATTCAAAGAATCTCAGAGTCTGTGTACAGAAATGACCACACTTATATATGTTTAAAACTGGACAGATATTTAAATGTATGGATTTATGAACAACTACTGCCAAATGGTTCATGATATTTTTAAGATACTCCTGGACAAGAGAATCAAGTGTACGTGTATTAGAACGTACCTCAGCAGAAAGGAAACTATTTGTTCAAGGCAGCTTGAACTTGTTCCCCTATTCTTTTCTATATATACCCAGATAATACCTGTTTTCCTAATTTTTGGTTAAAATTATAACCCCATATAAGAGCTCACAGTCCTATTAATAAACACAGTGTCCTTCTTTGACCCTGAGCTTAGCAAAACTTGATCTGAAATATTCCCATATTTGTGACAGTGATGATGATGATGAAAAGATTAATAATAAGTAAAATTTATTAAATGTTTACTATTTGCCAGATGATCCATTAAGTTTTTACACATCACCTTCATTTAATCCTGATAATAACCCTGAAATAAAATATTGTCATTTTATGGAGAAGAGAAGTATGGTTTAGAGAGATTAATAAACATACTGAGATCACACAACTAAAGGTCAGACATGGTAGAGGTGTGATTTGAACCCAGGAGTCTAGCTCTAATCTCTGCCTACTTAACCACTACAATACACAACCTCCCATTTCCTCTATCTTCCATTTTCCTTCTGTTTTAACATATTTTTTGATGCATAATAGTTGTGACATGTCTACATTATACAAAGGGCTTATGAATTATGTCTTCATGAACATACTATTTCTTAATTCAAGTAATAGCTCTTTCATTATGCTCAGTTAAAAAAAACAAAAAGAAAAATGCAGGTCACATCTCCTTGCCTCAGTTTTCTCATCTGTCAAATAGATAAATAATGCCTTCCTTACTTATGTTTTATTTTCATTTTTTAAATAAATATTAATCAACAGCATACTATAGATTGGCTAGAGGTGGAATAATTATCAGTATTGAAAATAATCCCAAAGTAAAAGATAAACTATCATTAATTTAACAAGTATTTGTCCAATTACATCTGTCACTGTTTTGATACTGGGGTAACAAAAGTTAAGATGAGGGTAGGACTAACGGAAATGGATAGTAACAAATGACGACTGGAGATTTTATAAGGGAAGATTGTTTTTATCTATAAAATTAATTAAAACAGTGGTCTCTGAACTTGTCTGATCGGAATGACTGGATCTGAGAATTCAGATCCTTGGGTAGTAAGGTCCTAGGCTTCTGTGTTTTTGTTGATTCCAATGATTCTCAATTGATTCCAGTGGCATGCACTAATGTTTGCGATTCACTGGGCTGAAGGAGTCTATAGGGTCATTCCAACACTAATAGTCTATGCATTTTTGATTCATCATTTATTTTGATTCTATTGCAGACAAAGGGAAAGGAAAATCTCAAGGATAACTATGAGCTGCCTAGTGACATCTCTATGAAATGTCTTCAGCTTGCAGTTTTCTCTGGAAGTTAATCACGGAGATAGGTTTTTAGTATTTTTTAATCTTAGTTTCTATTTCTGATGTTTTATATTTATGTTTTAAATCTAGCACCTCTATTCTTAATTCTAAGTTACACCCACAACCTTATCCTGCTGTGATGCAGTTTTAATAATGCTGATTAAGAACAGAGACAGAAAGTCAACAGTGCATATAGGGGGATGATTCATAACATTTGTTTTACAATGATCTGGTGAGGAACACACACACGCATACAATTTGTTATAACTCCCACAACCTCCATTGCCAGCTGCACCCCTATATATACAGTCATAATAATTGTAGACCATTGTAGACCCACTTCCTACCAACATGTGTCATTAACTACAAATCTGGAATAAATTCAGCTTCATTATTATTGACCTTATACATGATTGAGCACAATAATGCATAGGAAAGTATTTGGTAAACTGAAAGGCATCACATGACATACATTACTCTTATCTTTAATTAGCGTGCATTAAAACTTTATTGCTTGCACCAAGTTTTACAATTTTAAAGCTTTAAAGCTCTGGAAAAAAACAATTGTAAAAACCCTTATAGAGGAAAGGACTATCTTTGCAAGGACAGTTATACAATAAACAGTTTTAGAGTATCTCCTTTCTGGGTAGAGAGCAGATTTGTTTATTTTCCAGGGCAGTCAGATGTCTCCCTCCAGCACAAAAATTGGGCAGATTTGCTAACGGTCCTTTATAAAACTGAGGGCTCACTAAGCTTAGGGTTCCTCATCTGGGATATGAACCCACTGGGTGTGTACCATTGATCTTGGACCCCCTCTTTGTTGCCTCTGTGGAAATTGGAGGCAGTAGGAAGCAAAATTGCTGGGAGTAATTAAGTCCCCTGTCTCTGACCTAGGAATCTTGTGTCTTCTGCCAGCATCCATGAAACTGTGACAGGCTAAATTTTAGTTTGTAAGCAGGGTAAATCTCAGACCTTTCACAGGGTCTTGACAGGGTGTAGATGTATAATCTTCTTAGGGAACAGAAATGGATATCTGGCAAAAATAGAAAATAATGCAATCTGCCATAAAGGTTGACTTCCTAAAACTACTTTTAAAGAATCAGTATAAGTCAACAGTGCAGAGAAAGACAGTCCTCTGTCTTTCCCTTCCCCTCCCTCTTACGCTTCCTCACTTTCTTTCTCCTCTCTTTCTCTTTTCCCTTCTTTCTCCCATCCTCCCTCCTCTCTGCTCTTGGCACTAATTTTCCATGCTGGTTAAAGTTTGTTCTACAGTTCTAATATCTGTCTGCATTAGCATGTTCACTGTTCCAGGGACAGCATGTCCCTGAAAATCTCTGCTGGATATAAAACTTTCAAGCATAACTAATATGACAGCAAAATGAATTTTATTTAAATGAACAATACATTTCTTGGCCTTCATGGGTCAAGGTTAGTGGAGGGAACTGTCTTTGTTTACAATCATTTGTCATCCATCCACAAAAACCGAGTTAGCTTACAATGCCTGTGTGTACACAGGAATGCCTTTCTTTTTAATAGCATATTGTCTTTGGAAAACAAACCAGGAAAATCACAGAGATGACAACTTATAGTTCAGGTCAACTGCCTTAGTTTGTTATTATAAATAGAAGGCATAGTAAAGTGATTACTAAATTAATAGTTTTTAACATTTTAAGTAAATCAGAAATATAATGAAGATGAACAGCAGTCCACTGGTCAAAGGAACTCAGTGGGAATTGAGGATCTCAGTGGAAATTGACCCCAAGTTCTGGGGTTATTGACTAAACCATCGCTGACTGCCTGATTGGGCACACTTCTCTCCTGGCACATAAATTTACTACACCAGGCTGCCTCCCTGATAAATATCATTGCTTTCTCCATCTCTTGCCCCTGCAAAGGAGAGTGCTGTTTCCTTATAAATCTTTTTCCCCCACATTTTCTGTCAGGAGAAACCAAAGCTATTGGGTGTCATATACCAATCCCATCACTCCTAGCAGAGGAGCAGCAAATTACTACCAATCCCTACATTTCACTGTTTTCCATTCATTCATCCATCCATAACTCAACTGCATCCTGAGCCCCTCCAGGGCACCAGGCATTGTGCTGGCTCAAACAGGTGATCCAAATATGAAAACCAAGAAATTACACTCTCGGAAATTTTAAAGTGATATTATAAAGAAATGTGTGGAAGAATAGAAAAGACATAAAACAGTCATTTCTGAGACAGTTTAGGAAGTTTTCACAAAAAAAAAAGGCAATTGGTCTGTCTACTGGAGAACAGTTGGGCATTTCCTTAGATGAATAAAAGCATTCTACAGGGAATAGCAGGCCAAGGTCCTTATATCCCCATGGAAGGAGTTGGAATGTAATTTTGCAGGCAACTGGCAATCAGTAGTCAAGAGTGGCTTTTGGAACTAGAAAATTACATGATCCTATTTACTTATTAGAAGCTAATTCTAGTGACAGTATGGTGAGTGTTGGGGGGAGCCCAATAGAAGCCTGTGCAAGTTTTCAAAAGTTAGACAATAATCAGGAGAATGTCATACTTGAAAGGTATTGTGAAGTAGAGTTCCTATGACTGCAATTTACTGTGGAGCGTGAGAGTAAAGTTTCAAAAGTGGCTTTGTGTGTGGAGGAAAATGAAAATACAAGGAATTCAGTGGTTTTTATGCCAATATTTGTTGAGAATGCTATACTTCAGTAAAAAAACAGTTGGCAAATATAGTTGGATATGTGAGTATGGGGCTCAGGAAAAAAATTTGGATTTGGAGATGTAATGTGGAATTGTGAATCATATGTAAAGAAGTTATATCCACTCATCTGTTGATGGACGCCTAGGTTGTTTCCATATCTTGTCTACTGTAAATAATGCTGCCATGAACATAGGAATGCAGATATCTCTGAGATCCTGTTTTTATTTCCTTTGGATATATACCCAGAAGTGGGATTGCTGGATCATATGATAGTTATTTTTCTAAATTTTTGAGGTCCCGCCACACTATTTTTCATAGTAACTGCACCAGTTTACATTCTCACCAACAGTCCACAAGATAGCCAAGATTTGGAAACTACCTAAGTGTCCATCAACAGATGGATGGATCAAGAAGATGTGATTCTTTACACACACACACACACACACACACACACACACACACACACACAGTGGAGTATTATTCAGCCATGAGAAAGAAGGAAATCCTGCCATTTGCAACAGCATTGATGGACTTTGGGGGCATTGTGCTAAGTGAAATAGGCCAAACAGAGAAAGACAAGTACACATAGTAACACTTATATGTGGAATCTAAATTTAGAAAAAGAAAAACTCATAGAAACAGAGAGTGGAAAAGTGGTTTTCAGAAGCTAGGGGGTGGGGGAAATAGGAAGAAGTTGGTAAAAGGGTACAAACTCACAAACTTTTAGCTATGAGATAAATAAGTTCTGAGAATTTAATGTAAAACATGGTGACTATAGTTAATAACACTATAATGTACAATTGAAATTTGCTAAGAGAATAGAAGTTAAGTGTTCTCACCAAAAAAATAAATAAATGGGTGATGGATGTGTGAATTAACTAGACGGGGGAATTCTTTCACAATGTATACAAATATCAAATCACCATGAGGTACATTTTAAATATCTTATAATTTTATATGTCAATTATACTTCAATAAATCTGAAATTTTAAAAAATAATAAAGGAGATTATTAAATTATTGGTTTAAGTAATGTTCTTTAGGGAAATAGCAGAGATTTGGAACAATATAGAGCCTAGGATGGACTTCTAGGGAATGAAGACATAGTGAGAGGGCAGAGGAAGAGGTAGGACAAAATAAATAGAAAATATCAGTGGTTATGAATGTAGAAAAGAACATCCAAGAAACCAAAGAAAAGAAGAGCATCAAAATGTTGACTAAAATAGTCAAGTATTATATGTCATTGGCTTGCCAATTATTGGGTCACTCATCACATTAATAAAAGGAATTTCAGGAGAGTGATAGGGAAAGTAGACAAGGCTTCTAGGCTGAGAAGTAAATGGGAGTCAAGAGAGTAGAGACATTAAACACCAACTGTATTGCAGGCTACCACATGTGTGATGTGACCTGCACAGGCCAATGTGGTCTATGGGTGGAAATCAATAATCACCTGTGTCCACAGCTTCTCTTGTTCCCACCATCTACCTCAGCACCACAATTAGGGCCCCTTTCTGGCATGGGGGAAGGAGAAGAGAGAGAATGGGAGGAGGACAATTTAGTATGTATTTCGTACTCATAAGACTTCCAAGTTGGGTTTTGTTGTTGCACCTGAATGAATATTTACTATAATCCCGGAGGGACACTAACAGGACTGAAAGAAAAGGATACTGTAAAACTCTATCCAAATACTGGGCCCCATTATCATTGTAATCTATGAATTATCACTTTTTATTAAAATATTATTTTTTTATAAAAATTAACTTGCAGATGTCAGAATTAGTTTTACATTATTATTAATATTCTAAAAATTATTATTTGCATTTTACAACTTTTGAAATTATGTTTTAGTATTTTTTTTTTAGCAAAAGGAAAACTGAATGGGTCTCTCTTACCTCTGAGAGGTCCTGACCCCAAGTTTCTGGTAATTTCTTTCTCCTTGGATGTTTCTATGCATCTCTACAGCTTTTCTGCATTTATGGGCCAGTCTGCTACGTGTACCAAATGACTGGATTTTATTCTCTCTTCTCTTACTTTTTCTCCTCTTCAGCTGAGCTCCTTGGGTCATGACCACTGCTTCCTCCAAGCAATGGTGACCGACACTTCGACCAAAATTTTCACCAGATACTCAGCTGTCTTTCCTATTTGTAGCATCTTATATTCTCCTTCTGAGCTCCAGTGTGGCTCTAAAGTGTCCCAATTGGAAAGTGTGAGAGTTGGGAAGGATATTGCTCTCCCTCCTTGAGTTTCATTCTATTAGAAAAATAGCAAATATTCCTCTACCCTCCTCCCCCATCCATCTACATTTACCATAGGATTCAGACATGGAGCCCAGAAGGTTGGACTGACAGGCAAATCCTAGTGACAAACACCATAGCATACTCAATATTGCCTTGCCCTCCGAGAACTGAGGTTTTCTTATTGGGCCAAAAAGCTTTTATGGTTTGTCCCTTATCTTGGTATAAGTCCTCTTCCAAATGGCTTCTTGAATCCTTGGAATCACTCACCTCTGAGGCCAGTGCTACACTACTGGCATCATTAATGCCCTTTAATCTCCCTATGCAGTTCACTATAATAATCATAGCAGTTAAGATTTATTGACCTCTTGTTATGTATCTAGAATCGCACAAGTGATTTAATTGGCTTATTTCATTTAATTCTCACCAAAAAATTCATCAAATATTAATATCTCTATTTTAACAGAGGAGAACATTGAGTTTTAGAAAGTTATATAAGTTTGCTAGCAACACACAAAACGAGGCCTTGAACCAGGGCCCACATCTGCTGGGCTCCAAAGCCCACGCTTCATCACCATGTCATTCTCTAAGTGCCTTCAAGGCAAGTGCTCTGTCTGCCTCATTCTCCATTCCACCTGCAATTCCTAGTACAGGAAATGGCACAGAGTGGGTGGGGTGTCAATTAATATTTGTTGAATGAATGAATAACAGTGGAAAATAAATCTCTCCCTGCTGCATCGTTCATAATTGACTTTGAAGTTTTCTTTGGGATGTAAGTTCAGACATATTTATGAACCTCCAGCCAATCAATTATTTAGCACTTTTTCACTGTTTTATATATATATATATATATATATATATATATATATATATATATATATAGCCTTATTCTGCTGGGTTTTGTGAAAGAAACAAAAGAGAAACACAACCCCTAACCTCTTAAGGTCTACTAGTATATAGGAAAAATACAAACAAATAAAACCTATATGCATAGCCAGAGCTTCCCAAACCTCAACCAGAAGCTAGAAGTCAGGGAATCCTGAGATGTAATCAGTAGAGGTAGACAGAGCAGGGCAGAACTTTGCTGAGAATGGGTCTGGGGAGGGAAGAACCTTTAAGAACAGTCAGCACACTGCCATAAAGTATTCACTGCACAAAGACTAAAGAGCTCTAGTTCAAATGCTTGGTTTTTACCCAGGCCAAACTATCAACTTTTGAAGTTCTGGCGGGTGTGTAATGAGCTTATAATGGGGATCTCCTCAGTCTAGTAATCAAGACACTGCCAGTACTCCCAGCCATGTTGGTAGTGGCTACGGAGATCAAAACATACTCACACAATGTGCTGAATATCTTCAGTTTGCCCCTTCAGCTCCACTCTCTGCACTCCTCCATCCTGCCCTGGGAGGCTCGGAGGCTGGGAGGCTGATCTCTGTGCATCAGGAGCCTCACTTATCACTGACTTCTTGTTGCTTCTGCTGAAGGGCAGCACCTGTAGGAGTTGAAGGGTAAGAGTGAGGAGGGTAAATTCAGGGCATATATTACCCCGGATCTCTCTCTTCTGTGTCCACTTTAGTTGAACTTCTCCCCTTTGCGCAGAGTTCTCTCTCTTAATATCTCTCTCCCTCTCTCGCAGCTGGTAACTACCCCTTCAGGGGGAGTGTGTGTGTTGCCCCGTTACTCTCTCCTGAGTACTGCCCCATCCTGTATTGCTTCCTTATACTCTGTCCATATCTTTGTAAATAGCCCCTTTAGTAAACATTTACCAAAAGACTCAATTTGAGTTATATTCATCTGTTTCCTGCTGAGACCCTGCCTGACTGACAAACTAATATGACAAACATATGCTTCATTGAGAGAATGTAAAAGAAACAGTCTGCCCGTAGGAAATGAAAATAGACTTATAGAAGCTTAAGAAGCTACCCCTTTAAGAAGCTGTATAATTTGAGTAATTAAGGCATAAAGTCATAGAAGCTGTTAGATTCTAGATCTTCACGAGTAGAGTTGTACCACCTGCCAACCATAAAAGAAATTGAGTCATTCTCTTTCCCTGGTCCTGGAATCTTGTGCTTTATCCTTTCTTATTTTCTGAGACAGGGGAAAAGTCTTCACTTTTTGCAACTGCCACTACAATCATATAGCGAAAGAACTGATGAAAAATTTATGCACATACTGGCCCACAATCTCCTAAAATTTAATAGAAATCACGTGCCATTTGTTACACACAAGCACTCTCTTAAGAGCACCCTTGGGAGTTATTCATAGGAATGTGGTGGCCAGGTGAAGGCTTACAACATCTTATTGAGGTGTAAATTGGAATGTGTGAAATATGTAGTTTGGGGTAGCCAAAAATATGGGGAATAGGGGATTGCCCTAGTAAATCACCAAGAAATAGAAGAAATGCTATAAAAATTATGGCCAAGTCAAGGGATATCCATGTCCTCCAGGGTGCAGCTTTTAAATTTTATCCTGCAAATTCAGCAATTCTTAATTTACTCTTTGATATGTTTATACATAATTATTTCTTTATTGCACAATCCATGTATTTTACACTTAACCAGATGTTTTCTCCATCCAAAGAGGCAGCTGTCTTCTACCTTTTCCTTTCCATGATGCAATGGAATTCATCCAGGAGAGCAAGAAAAGGTCTTTACTTTCATCCTTATACGACTGTGCTCCCCGCACCATAGGCAAGAGCTGCACATTTACTATGTCTACATCTTAATTGAAACAACTTCTGTCTGGAGAAGTTTTTAGAAAAGTACATTTAGGTGACATGTGTGTAAACATTGAGACTGCTTTGAATGGGCAACAGTTTTCATGGGGTGGGAGGTGGGGTCAGGAGGTGTTTTGTTCCAGCCATAGTAAAGACAACTTAAAGATAACAACCTGTATTGATTGCTAGTCATGGACTAGATATCTCTGAAGAATTGTCTAAAGCATTTCAATCGTTCAAAACTGTGTTAAAATATCAATAGCAAGTCACCATGTAGGAGAATAGAGGCAACACAGCCTCAGATTCGTTGAAGTTGGAAAATTAGAGTTTACTGAGTTTGATTTATTAAGATCAAATTTGTTTCTTTATGACATTATAACCATAGACATGACAAACTTCATGATGACTATTGTCATTTAACTATGTCATATCTTAAATCCTAAGGTATGAAAATTTATCTTCAATTTTAACATGTTTTAAATACTTTAAACTTCAGGGAGACATTGTCCCTATTTTACCTCTACTTTATAGTGTCACTTAGGCTAAGTGACTTGGATAGGAACACACAGGCAGTAAGTGTCAGGGACAAAGTCCAAAACCAAGCTTTCCAAACCTAAATTGTGTCTCATTTCACCATGTAGGCAATTTCTCATTTATGTCGAAGTGCTTATCTTCTTGATCTATACTTTGGAGAAGTCATGCCATCAATCCAGATATAAGTTCAACACAATTATAGGCAAATAGAACCTCATGAATCTTTAGGACATTACTGAAATGTGCAGTTTGAGTGAGATGTAATGGGCTATCATTTCACTCTTTGTCTTCTCTGCTCGTTTTCTCACACAACTCAAAAGAAATTCTTTTGGTCTAAGTCTACTCTTTGAAATAAAATAAAATATGTGTCCTGTGCTTTAATCTTGGGGGGAAATAATAAAATAAGAACATGGACTATAAAGCCCAGATGCATACTATTCACTATTTCAAAATTTCAGTTGCTCTCTTAGCTACTGTCCTCACCACATTGAAATGCCTTCTACAAAGATGGATGGTTCATCCTGAAGTCATCTATTGCCTGCTATGGCTTATCATTATGATTCCCCTGGGTAAAATGCATTCTTGAAGTGCATCTTTCCTTCTCATTCTTCCTAGCAAACGTGTAAGTAGGTAGCTGCCTACTTGCCACTAGAGTATCATCTTATTCTACCATCTCTGAGCTCCAGGAGAACTCAGGAATCTCAACGTTACAATAGGCATTGAGAGAAGGCAACAAAGCAGCCGAGGCATTAGGGGAAGGAGAAGAGAAGGAAGGGCCGCTTTAAGATGGACAGCTCATATCTGAAAACTTTAGCAGTCCAATGAGAATTTAAGTCCAACGATGCTTCTTCTGCTTTCTTTCCAGGAGTGGTAAAATAACAGGGAGGGTTGGGCCTCTCATAACCAAAGGAAACTGGTATCAAAATTGAAAAAGATGGGGATTCCCTGGTGGCGCAGTGGTTGAGAATCTGCCTGCTGATGCAAGGGACGCGGGTTCATGCCCCGGTCCGGGAGGATCCCACATGCCACGGAGCGGCTGGGCCCGTGAGTCATGGCCGCTGAGCCTGCGCGTCCAGAGCCTGTGCTCCGCAATGGGAGAGGCCACAACAGTGAGAGGCCCGCGTACCGCAAAAAGAAAAAAAAAAAAATTGAAAAAGATTGACACATCAAGAGGGAACACAATAATGTGATCCAGTCAAATGTTCAGTCCTACTTCAAGGTTTTAGTAACTCAGATTTGAAGCAGCTTCTAGGGAATGGGTTACTTTACTTCTGGATGAAAGCCATACTAAAGACAAAGGATAAACAAAAAACATAAGGTAAATTTTTAATCAAAAGCCAAGACCCTCATATGGGGATATAGGTTCGCAAACAAGTAGTGGAAAAAAGTCAGTGGCCTTTATGAAATAAGAACATATTAAGGCCAGCTTTTTTTTCCCTTCCTGCTTGTAGAGACAGCAGGAAATTGTTCTTTAACCTCCAGTGCTAAGGGTTCTTAATAATTCTCAGGACTTCAAAGAATAAAACTTCAACCCAAATCCAAAAGCAAATGGACAAATGCCCCGACATTTAAAGTGTTTGGGGGCATCCATGGACAAATCACACTTAAAATATTAATAAATAACTGCCACTCTAAAGAATACTGGAGGACATCAAAGATGGAAAATGGCATACAGGCTTGTGTGTATAAATATATACAGCATAGACATGAAAAATGGATGGGTATGGATACTATCGAAGAAACCGTGAGAATATAGACGCTTAGCAGTATCCCTTACTCCTAAAGCATTTCTGAAACCCTCAGCAAATGATGATTCAAGAAGCTCCAAAGAAGTGTTATTGGTTCCAAGCTGTACATCCAGCAGGTGTCAATAAGCCAGGGAAATAATCCTCTCTGTGCTTCAGTATCTTTCCTTTCTAACCACTAGCTTCTTAAATACAGCAACCTTAAGTGTTTTCCCCTACCATGGTGTTTGCTTTTCAGGCGAATATAGTTTGAGAAGTATAACAGAGGTGTAAAAAATAGAAATAAAGAAGGAACCATGTCCCTATCCAAAATGGAATCCATATATTTCAATATAATCCTGGAGTTGTTTTCTAGTTGATAAGACTATATTATCAAAGTCAAGCTCAAAGGAAAAGTATTTTATAAGCATTTCTTCTTTGTCTATCACACTTGTAATTATTAAAGGAGCATTTATGCATTTTTTCTGTCCTAAAAGTAATTCATGTTCTTTTTTTTTTTTTACTTTGGAAAATACTATACAGTCTAATGAAAGAAATAATGCAATGTATAATTGCAGTGGTTACCACTGTTGACATGTGTAGTGCTTCCTTCCAGTGTATTTTTTGCATATATATTTAATCAGTATATTGTGCTTCACCAGCTTGGAAGTTCACAATCCTTTTAACATGACGAAATAACCCAGCCACCCAACCTAGAGACTTGGGACTCATTTCAGATTCTTCACTTTTCCCTATACAAGTCACATTCAATATATCATCAAATACTGTAGATTCTATTGCGTTTCAACCTATTATATGTCATTTTATCTCTCTCTAGCCACAATGCTACCAACTTAACTCAATCTATATCATCTCTTACCTTGGCTATGGAACTAGATCTAATTTATATCTCTACTTAGTCTAACATTTCAACTCATTTTTTACATTACTTCCAAAATTATTATTTTTAGTGCATCAAGGTTTGTATTACTCTCCTGCTTTGAAATATGTCAATGGTTTTCCATTTTCCTGAAAAGTGTCAAGCTCCTTAATGTGGTATATACAGCAATCCATCCTCTGGCCCCTCCTACCAGTCTTTACTCTGGCTTCATTCCCTCCTTTCTACTTTCCTATATGTTCCAGTCATTCTGAGCTGCTTCCATTTATCCAAACCACCAGGGTAATTTATGCCTTGCCTAATGCTTTTGTTCACTCTATTCCTCTACTGCAGATACCCTCAACATCTTTTTCTTTCTGAAAACTTCTCTTGCTCTACCCATCAGTTTCCAGGTAGCACAATCACATCTCCTTTATGTCCCACACTATTTGATACTTCTATCTATATAGCCCTGCCTTCACCTTCTCTATGTTTTTCTCCTCCTCCTAAAACTATACTCTTCTTGGTGTCAGAAACCTTATCTTATTCATCTTTGTGCTCCTAGGATCTACAGTTCAAATCCCAGTACAAAATAGATGTTCAAATATGAATAATGATGAATAATGAATAATAGGGAAGAGTAGTACTCTGATTTGTTGGTAAATACCAACCAAAAACCAACAGTTGAACAAGCATGTTCTTCCCATTCCATGTCATCTTCACTCCACATTTCTCTATTTTTGACTTTGTTGAACAACCACAAATGAAGGACAAATTCAGCCTATTTAAGATCCCTATGGAATGACAATTCATAAAATTCTATAAAAAGACGAAACTCAGCAAACACCACAAAGCCATTATGAGAAAATTGTCATGCACTAAATCTGCTCAGGATTGTGCGGTGCTTAATTGATGATCACATTTGTTTTGGGATGTTTGCCTAGAAATGTTCTTTTAATAAATGTACTAAATAAGATGCATAATTTAGCTCCTTCTCTGTAGCTTGCTGGCCAGCTGCCAGCTCTGAGTTTCTACTCTGTCTCTCTCTTTTCTTCCTCCCTTGATCTCTCACCATCTTTCCCTTGGGTTTGACTCAGCACCAAAGTTACCTGCTGGCTTAGTAAAAACAATCTCATTAAAAAGCCATCACAGTTGTGCCTGATGGCTTCATTTCACCCCCAGTGGCTCAGCTTACATCTTCCTTTGGAATAAGTAGAGAGCAAGTTCTCTCCAGGATGACTTTGTCCAGCTGTACTATATGCATACTGACAGACTGCAGGAAAAAAGATTGACAATTCTTGCCTTTATGGGGTTGATGAAAAAAGGGACTTCCTCTGGTATTCCTCTACTTATCACCATGGTATTTGTTAAAGTTCTACTTTCCTTTGGAAGCTATGACAGTCAGTGTTCAAGCTTGCTTTTCTTTCTCCTCTGCAGCCTCAAGAAAAACTCAACCAGCTGAGAATCAGAAGACCTTGTTTCAAGACAGACAATTGGAAAACTATTTGCTGTTTAGTGAGTAGCATAACTTACTTTCCTTATCTTTAAAAATACATGAATATTATAAAAGAATCACTGCCAACCCATTTAGTAGTGTATAAACACACACACACAAACACACACACACACACACACACACATACACACACACACACACAGAATCATTTGATCTCCTTATGAGACCAATATGCCAGAATAGTTGCAAACACCATTCTCCTTCTTTCTAGTTGAGGATGTGTGTATTCCTTGAGTTTGGCAACTATGAAAGTCTCTTATCCTTTTCTCCTATATGACCCACTATAATCCACGTTCCATAAAAGTGATGAGCTTGGAAGATTAGTCATAGTCCAGGTTTAGGATAACTTCTGGGGAATAATTCTTTACAACTCTGACAACCCAATTTTTTATCTGGTTAAGAGAATTGGGCTCAAACTCTGAAAGTCTACCAAAGCTGGCTATAATAATGATATAAAGTAAATATCAGCTTAATATTTAATAAAGCTAATATTATTAACTGTTACTTATGGTAAAAACACATTACGCTTTACATAATTTAATCCTTGCAGCAACTCTATGAAGAAAACTACTGTTTTCAGCATCTCGCAGTGGATGAAACTGAATCATAGTAGGTGTGAGACTTTGGCTATGTTACTTTGCTTCTGCAAGTTCCAGAGCTAGAACCCAAGCCTGCGTTTATGTCCCTCAAAGCCCATTCTCCTAACCACAGTAGCTTCTCTTATCCACACCTAAGCCATATCTGGCTTTAACAACCAGGAGTACAGGGATAAAGACAGATGCTTCTATCAGAAACTGTCTTGTAATGAACGGTATCAACTCAGTGCCTATTATAGTACTTGTTTCCCTTATGTTTCTCCAGGATGGTGAATCTTCACCTCCATCTCTCCTCACTGGATTGTGACACAGCCTTGGCTTGCCCTGATTTCTTTCCCAGCGGCCAACCTTGTACACTGTGGCACTGCATGCTGTCTGGCTGTACCATGGAGAGAAGGCTGGGCAGAGCATGGCATCTGACAAAATGCAGGTCATTTCTCTGAATAAGCATTATTCATTTCTGTTGGTTAAATTCAGAGGCAGCAGGCTGAGTTTCTCCCACTGGGCTGCTAAGAGGAACTGCAGAGCTTGAGGAGACATTTTAAAAATCAAAATACTATGCTCAATTCTCCCATGTTGAGAAGGGCATGTCAATCCATTTTAGGAAGACCTCATGGGGCAGAAGTTTTGTAAACACACTCCAGTGGTCCCTGTGTCCTAATTGAAAACGTTTCTGTTCTGTTTTATACCAGGCATTTGCTTTTTTTTACCCCCTGAACCAAACTCATGGTTTGTATTCAGTCTTGAAGGGAGGGAAAACATGGCCATTTAATATTTATTCTTCCTTGAATAATAGTCTCAATCTTAAAGTCTTCTCAAGTTGGAGAAGGGCCAGGGTAAAGAAAAATTCTCCAAAATATATTCGACTACGTTTATAAAATATTGTTCTGTCACCCACTAAACCTATTTGTGTCCCTTGCATTTCCATATGAAATTTAGGATCAGCTCCTCAATTTCTGGAAAAAAAGAGAAAGGATGCATTGAATCTGCAGATCAGATGAGGAATAATGTCATTCTTAAGATGGTATCTACTAATTTAGGAACATGGGATGTATTTCCATTTTTTACTTCTTTTTTAAATTTAATTCAACAGTGTTTTGCAGATTTTTGTGTAAAAGTTTTGCAACCTATTTAATTTATTCATACTTTATTGGATGCTGTCATAAAGAAAATTGTTTTCTTAATATTATTTTCAGAATGTTCATGGTTAGTGAATAGAAATGCTGTAAATTTTTGTATTGTACATTGAACTTGTATCCTGAAAGCTTGTTGAAATTGTTTACTAATTGTAGTCACTTTTCATAGATTCTTTAGAATTTTCTGTATACAAAATTATCATCTAAAAATAGAGGTAGTTTTACTTCATTTCCAGTCTAGATGCCTTTTATTTCTTTGTCTTACCTAATTGTTATCTGAGAATAGGGATAGTTTTAACTCTCCATTTCTAATCTATATGACTTTTGTTTCTTTTTCTCATCTAGTCACCCCCACTAGAATATCCAGTGCAATGTTAAATGGAAGTGAGGATAATAGACATCCTTTTCTTGAAGGAAAAGCATTCAGCCTTTCACCATTAAGTATTATGTTAGCTGTGCATTTTCCTAGAAGTTCTCGTCTATTCCTAGGTCACTGAGTGGTTTTTTTTGTTTTTAGGTTTGTTTTGTTGGGTTTTTTTTTTTTCTTGATTTTATCAAATTATTTTTCTACATTGATTGAGATTATCATATGGTTTGTGTCCTTTATTCTATTAATATAGTGTATTACACTGATTTTCACATGTTAAAACAACTTCATTCTTGTATAAATCTCACTTGGCCATTTTATACCATCCTTTTTATATGTTGTTGGATTCAGTTTACTACTGTTTTATTGAGGATTTTGTGCTGATATTTATAAGGGATATTGGTCTTTAGCTTTCTTATTTTTTTATAATGTCTTTGGTTTTGGTATCAAAGCAATTATTCTCTTCTTTGCTATTTTCTAGAAGAGTTTGTGAAGGATTGGCATTGTTTATCCTTTAAATATTTGGTAAAAATTATCAGTGAATTCCAGACTTTTCTTTCTAGTAAGGTTTCAATGTACTAATTTTTAAAAATTTGTTTCGAGGCTATTCAGATTTTCTGTTTCTTCTTGAATTTTAGTAGTGTATATTTTTCTAGGAATTGGCCCCTTTCATCTAAATTACCTAACATACTGGCATTCAGTTGTTCATAGTGTTCTCATAAACATATTTATATGATTCAGTACTGATGCTCTTTTTTAATTCCTAATTTTAGTAACTTGAGTCTTCTGTAAATTTCTCTTGGTCAATCCAGCTAAAAGACTGTCAGTTTTGTTGATCTTTTCAAAGAACCAAATTTGGGTTTTGTTGACTTTTTTTCCATTGTTTTTCTACTCTCTATTTCATTTATTTCCACTCTAGTCTTTATTATTTCCTTCATTCTTTTTACTTTGGCTTGGTGTTCTCTTTTTTATTGTTTCTTAAGGTTATGTTATTGGTTTGAGGACTTTCTAACTTTTTAATGCAAGCATTTATTTATTGCTACAAATTTTCCTCTGAGCACTGCTTTAGCTGCACTGCATAAGTTTTGGTATATTGTATTATCATTTTCTTGTGTCTCAAAGCATTTTTCATTCACTTTTTCTATTTCTCCTTTGACCCATTTGTCATTTAGGTTATTTATGAAAGTGTTGTTTCATTTCCACATATTTGTGAATTTTCCAAATTTATTTCCATTTTTAATCTCTAAATTTAGTCCATTATAGTTAGAGAACACACTTTATGTGATTTCAATCCTTTTAAATTTATTTTGGCTTGTTTTATGGCATAATATATGGTCTACTCTAGTGAAAGTCTCAAGTGCACTTGAGAAAAATGTGTATTCTGCTATTGTTGTTGGATAGAGTGTTCTTTATATGTCTGTTAGACCTAGATGGCCTATACTATTTTCCCAACTTTTATTTCCTTGTTGGTCTTCTGGCTGGCTGTTCTGTTTATTGTTGGAAATAGAGTATTGAATTCTACAACTATTTTCATTGAACTGTCTATTTTCCCTTCAATTTTGTCAGTTTTTGCTTCATGTATTCTGAGACTTCATTGTTAGGTTCATATATGTTTAATATTATGTCCTCCTGATAGACTGACCCTTTTGTAATTTTAAATGTCACTCTATCTTCAATAATAATTTTTACTTTAAGTCTTTTTAATTTAATATTAGTAAGTCACTTTTGTTCTCTTGGTTTACTGTTTGCATGGTATATCTTTTCCCATCCTTTTATTTTTCAATCTATTTTTCTCATTGAATCTAAAGCATATCTTTTATAGACAGCTTGTTGTTGAATCATGTTTGTTTTAATACATTCCACCAATCTCTGCCTTACATTTCTCATTCCTCATATTCTCCTCTGAACATTTTTGGCCAGTTTCTTATTTGCCTCAATGGCTCTAGCCATTCCAGCCATCTACAGTATTAAATAATTGCTGCTAACATGTTTTTTGACAAATGTCCTGGGGATAGGGCTTTCCTCATTGAGTGAGCTCTGAGTCAGGTCAAATAAAGACAGACTCTACAAATAAAGATGGAAAGCTGCCAAATAGATCAAACAGTAACAATTCTCTGAGGATGGAGCTTTTTGAGGAGCTCCAAATCCATTCTGCTCTCTCCAGTGACTACAAAGCTGCTGACTTTCACATCTATTATGATTCTGAGGTTATTTTTAAAGGCAACTACGGGGTAGCTTTTTACTTCCAACCCCCTTTTTTTCTGGGGAAGACTTGACCAACACTCATCCAAGTCACCATGACACACACTCTAAAATTTGTCAAGTTCTAAATAAGGAATAGTTACTCCCCCAAAAAAAACTACTTGCTTATATATTATGCTCACTCAAGCTCCCTTGAAAGTGTCTTTGCCATCTCCAGTCAAATTAGATTTGCTAAATTTGATCTTATTTGTAAGCTGCATAAATTTTAAAATTTGTGTCCATTGTCTTCTTAGTAACTTGCACTCTAATTATTATGTAACACACTTTAAGATTATAAACTAGCAGAAACTAACACACCATTGTAAAGCAATTATACTCCAATAAAGATGTTAAAAAAAAAAAGGGTCATGTATCACAATGTTCATTGCAGCTCTGTTTACAATAGCCAGGACATGGAAGCAACCTAAGTGTCCATCGACAGATGAATGGATAAAGATGTGACACGTATATACAATGGAATATTACTCAGCCATAAAAAGAAACGAAATTGTGTTATTTGTAGTGAGGTGGATGGACCTAGACTCTGTCATACAGAGTGAAGTAAGTCAGAAAGAGAAAAACAAATACCGTCTGCTAACACATATATATGGAATCTAAAAAAAAAAAATGGTTCTGAAGAACCTAGGGGAAGGACAGGAATAAAGATGCAGACATAGAAAATGGACTTGAGGACACGGGGAGGGGGAAGGGTAAACTGGGACGAAGTGAGAGAGTGGCATGGGCATATATACACTACCAAAAGTAAAATAGATAGCTAGTGGGAAGCAGCCACATAGCACAGGGAGATCAGCTCTGTGCTGATCTCACATATAGGGGTGGGATAGGGAGGGTGGGAGGGAGACGCAAGAGGGAGGAGATATGGCGATATACGTGTATGTATAGCTGATTCACTTTGTTATAAAGCAGAAACTAACACACCATTGTAAAGCAATTATACTACAATAAAGATGTTAAACAAACAAACAAAAAGATTATAAACTGTTTTTCCTGAATTTCCAGTTCTTAAAGGTTAGGGAATAACACTATATCCTAGAAAAAAGTATATGTTACGCTCTCCCTTTGAAAATGAATAACTAGGGACTTCCCTGGAGGTCCAGTGGTTAAGACTTTGCCTTCCAATGCAGGGAGTGCAGGTTGGATTCCTGGTCGGGGAACTAAGATCCCACATGCCTCGTGGCCAAACAGTCAAAACATAAAACAGAAGCAATATTGTAACAAATTCAATAAAGACTTTAAATAAATACATTTAAAAAATGAATAACTATCATTTAGTCTATGTATGAGTATAGTTCTTTGTACGTCTATACTTTCTTCCAATTTCATTGTTAAATGACCCATTATCATCTGCCAGTAAGAAGTTTGGGAAACGGTGTTATAATAGTATATTTAAACACCACCAGTATGTTAAAACTGGCTCAGCCTTTCTTAAAGTATACTTAAATTTAAAACTTAAGGATAATAAATGGGTGCTTATTCTTAGCTGATACTTCTACAAGGTGCATAACTTTATAATGAACAATTATAGGATCTATGACTTTTAGTAGTGCATACAGCCATCTGAAATAGAACTACATTCTCTAGCCTTCCTTGCTGCTAGTAACTATATGAATAAGGCCTAATCAATAATTTATAAGTGGAAGTAATATGTGCAACTTCTAGGTAATAACATTACTGGGATGTGAAAGGAGGGTTAATATAATCATCCTTACTCCTTCCCACTAAATGGAATATAATGTATATCATGGAGAGCTGACAAATAGATTATGAGATTACCTGGAGAATATAAGCCACACATGCTTCAGAGTCATAAAATCCATGTTCCTGACACCATGAAGTCACCATAACCGCCCCCACGCAACTGCCAACTTCAAGACTTTTACGTGAAAGAGAAATTATTCTGTCTTATTAAGGCCACTGTTATTTGGGGTTTGAGTCACTCCCAGCTGAATCTAATGTTACCTGATGGTACAGTTCGCAAAGTTTAATACTTACTTTCCTGAGTTTAGTGAAGCTATTACATACATAGTAGAAATTCAATTAAGTTACTCATTGAGGATTGGTACTGCTTAGCCAGAACATGCTTGCAGGAAAATCTCTGTAACATGATAAAATGAATATTCTGAGATAGAATTATTTCATAAACACCAAGGTACACTCACACTTATGCCAGTTAATTTCTTATAAAATTGAAACTGACCTTCACTGTGCCTTCAATCAGTTTTGTAAGGGTGTGAATATTCATGCATTAAGAATTTGTGTCTCTTTTGCCTGGTAATATTATTTGTCCCTGTTACATATTACTTTTTCATTATATTGATAGAAGCCAACAATCACAGTCTCTGAAATGTTTCTCCTGATTTCCCTAGGCAGAATTCTCCACCATATATCTGTATTCCCATAGTATTTTATAAAGAACTTCTAACATTTCAGGTAATGCATTATAATTATCTTTGGTGTTTATGCATCTGTCTTGTTTACTATGCTCTAAACATCTCAAAAGAAGCGACAGTGTTCTACCCATCTTGCGTTTTCCATACCTCACACAGAGCATATAGTAGGCTCTATTAGTTTTCTATTTTTGTGTAACTATTTGCCACAAAGTTAGTAGCTTAAAACAATACTCATTTATTGTCTTGCACTTTTCATGGTTCAGAAATACAGGTGGGTCTGACCAAGCTCTTTGTTTATGGTCTCACAGTCCAGAATCAAGTGGTCAATTAGGCTGAGCTCCGACCCTCAGGAGCTGAGGTTGGTTCTGCTTCCAAGCTCATTTAGGTTGCTGTCATAATTCAGTTTCTTACATTTGTAGAACTGATAGGTTGTCATTTTCTTGCTGGTTATAAGCAGGGGCCCCTGAACTTCTAGAGGCTCCTGAATTTCTTGCCATGTGGCCCCTTGTGTCCATGAGCCAGCTATAGTGTGTTGAATTCTTCTCATGCTTTGACTCTCTCTGCTTTCCCTTTCTATCACAAGCTAGAAACAAAGCTTTTCTATTTTAAAGAGCTCATGTAAATAGATTAGGCCCACCCAGATATCTCCCTTCTGCTATATACTGTAAAATAATCATAATATCTCATCATTTTCACAGGTTCCACCCACACTCAAAAGGTAAGAGGTTATACAGATGGAGGAGCACTGGGGATCATTCTTAGAATTCTGCCTACCAGGTAGACAAAAAATAATGTATCTAATAAGAAAATGACCCTTAATATGTTGAATTTTCTTAGCAAATAGAAATTTAAAATGTAAATATTTTAAATTTTGTGTTAACATTTTATTCTCAAAGATCCATAAGCACATGGACACAATTTCCTTTTATGTTTATGAACATTTTATGTTTCCTATTACGTTTATGAACATTTCCTTTTACAGTAATGTTCAGTATTCAATAATCAAAGCCTTAGGATCTTGAGTGACATGCCATTACTAATCTGATCAATAAATAAAGAAGAAATAAAACATATTATAACTTAAAAAAATAAAACTAAGAAGGAACAAAGCTACAGATAAAACATATGGGGTTCTATCAACACATTCCTAGGGAATTAGATGCTTACTCACTATACATGCAAATAACCAAAGGGCTACATGACCTTTCTAGGACAAATAAGAGCTTCTCCAAGGAGACCTTCTGTTTCTGCCTCTACAGAGAGCAGCTGGCATCTTTAGTAAATAAACCACCCAATCACAATGGCAAAACTGCGTGTAGAGAAAAAACAAAAAACAGTAAAGAGTGGTGGTGAATTATGTAAATGAATTATGATTAGGGAAAGGTAATTTGGATGTATCAAAATTTTATTTGCATCAGAGATCAATCGTATTTGCAATGAAAGAACACAACTGCTTTGACACGTACATGTATAAGCAGAGTAGAAGAGAAGTAATCTGCCTATCACAGAAAGTGAACTTAGACTTCTTTCTGCCAAGGTCTAACTAAATTCTCCTGCCACCCACTTTTATTTTTGTCTAAATTTCTGCACAGCTGAATCTTTGGCTTTGTTCCATTTTCCTGACATTCTCAGATAAGAAATAGGTGTTATTTAACCCACAAGCATCCTCCAACCCAAGGCACTCTTACTCCTAGACTTTCGTTTTGCCCCTAAATCAAAGTTCCTCTAGTCACCATGAACATGTTTCCAGAGATAACATACTTGCTACTACCCTGGTCCAGAGCCTAAGGACCAGTCACACGTGGAAAGAACTCACTCACATTGTCACCTTCACCCCAGATTCTATGGGTTCTGCTTCCCATATCTGAATGCTGCCCACATTCCAGGGTTCTGCTGAGATGACTCAGAATTCCCATTTAAAATCACCATTAATGGCTGTCCTGACTTTTGGACATTAGGCCTACTGTGTGTTGGCCTCCTCTCAACCATAATCTGCTAATTCCAAACTCATTCATCCTTTTCATTCTAATCTATTTTTTTAAATGGCACTCAAGTCTCAGAATATTACACTTGCCTTTCCAGTCCAAAATAGGAATATAGGTAGTGTCACAATTCATACAATCTTTCAAGAATTTCTCCAGCTAATTCATTTATGGGCTACTTGTATGTAGTCTGCTCCCTTTTCCAGAAACATAGAATTCTTAAAATATGGGGGAAAAATTATCTCCAGTAATATTAAGAATTTTAGCTAAAAAATATACCTATACACATGTATATAAAACATTAAATGTGTACTTTGCACATCTATAAAATCAATTTACCCTACCCATAAGAGAAACCTGAGCGTGTGTGCTGTTTCCTAACAGAATTCCATGGAAGGTGTCATTGTCAGTCTTATACATATAACATATCCTCATCAGAGTACATGATTCCCTTCTTTCCCTCACACAAAGCGTATCCAGAATCCTGGAAGCAGTTAGAACACCACTCTGAAGAATTGCCCCCTCTGCTTATTTTCTGCCACCAGCTCTTTGGCTGCTTGGGTTCCAATCAGCTGAGATTGCTATCTCCCAAGATTCCAGGAGTCTTGCCACCGTAAGTTGCAGCTCAATCAGCTTTTTTAATGTTTGCCAGTTCCATGCAGAAAAGATTAATTTGTGGTTTTGTAGATGCCACCATTTTCCCAATTTTCCTGGATTGACCAGAAATTCATTGCATCTTCCCATTCTGGTGCCTAGGTCCCAGTCAATCCTCCAAAAGATTCTATATTCACTCAGTCCTTCAATTCCCTTCCTTTTTCTAGAGTTTTCTTATACAACTGTCATGTTCCATATCTAAAGTATATTTTGATTTTGCTTAATGTCTGCCAAGAACAGCCTCGTCAAAAAAAAAAGAAAAAAAGTGGATGGCTTAGACATCTTCATCTGATCAACAGGTATTGTTCCTATGTAAGTCACAAGTTTGATTTTTAGCCTTAGTCACTAGTAACTATAACTTATGATCATTTAACAACTTTGCCAAAACTCACATAGGTTGGAGCCATGAACCAGTCCCTGAGTTAAATACACTGTTCCTTTCACGGATATCCACAGTCATCACTGTAGCATATTCTGATTATTGTAATGACTCAGGACTCAGAAATATGAAATAAAATGTTCAGGTCTACTAGAGAATTTTGTCTGGCACCTGGATGAGGATACACTTCTTGAAATCTTTTTCCTCAAGGCCCCTATCATATCCCACTGGAGACTGTCATTTGGAGACTTTTCGATATTCTATTTCCTCTTTAATATTATTTATTCCTATTACTTAGACCCTTTCAGATCACCCTCAAACAATTTTTCTACCATAATATTTCTAATTCATCTGAGGGTTAGTTTTCACTCACTTCAGCCACATGTAACTTCTCCTCGCTCTGTTAATTATTTCTTTGATAACAGTGATACATCTTAATGTGTGAAAGATGCTCACTGTAAGTTAATTAAAAAAATGCTTGCATTTATTTTCATATTCCAAATATGTTTCCTTTCTTTGGTCTTCAGAAGCCAGCAAAGAAAATTTTATTTTAGTCACATCCAACTAACTAATGGGAATCCAGAGGGAGAAATGGAGATTCTGCTTCTTTATTTTTCAAATTTAGCCTGATTGTATAAAATAGAAAATACCTGGTTTGAGAAATACAAAGATATGAGTGGTTGAATGGAGATATCAACCTCATCCATTCATCTGGATTAGTTTTTTTTAGATAAAACTGAAGTAAAAACACTTTCCAAATAATGTATTTTTATGCATGAGAACAAAAAGAACATGTATTTCTTAGAACCAGATGGCAAAGTTCAAAAGTGCATAGAGTATTGGTAAATCCCTAAGCTTCAAGTTTAGCTCAGTTGGGAAAAAGTACAGAATGTTCTGAAATCAAGTATGAATAGAAAAAATGAGAAACTGAACAAAGGTTCAATAAGTTATGTGAGTTTGTACTGAATTGAAGAATAGACTCAGCACTTCTAGAATACATTATGTATGCAAGTATTGGTGAAAATAATTCACAGCCATAAAACCTATTAAGCCTTTCACTTACAAGGGCATCCTAGGATAGCTTTTAAAAAAGAAAATATCAAATGCTTCATTTTATAAAAACTACTGTTGCAAGATTAGCAATAACTTCTGAATCAAAAATCCACCTTTGGTTATCAATAGTTGGAAATGAATTTTAGTTTTTACCCTACATACTCAGCCTAACCAATATGTTTACATCATTATGCTGTTTTTATAATTAATAAAGATAAATCTACGAGGGGGTTGCACATATTTCTCTCAAGCTGTTGAAAGTTAAAAATTGGCTCAAAATTTTAAAAATGCATGTCTGTAGGTCCATGAGAGTCTGTACATGCATAAGAAAAACATTTGGCTTTGTAAAATTTCATAAATGAGAATTTATGAGTTTCTAATTTTAAAAACTATAGCAAAAATAAAATCCTGGAAGTGATTAAATAAAATTTGAAAGCAGCCAAACTTCGTTACACAAAATTTATGTAATTAATGTCATAATCTTTATAGATATAAGAATGTCTCTGAGACCATCTATTCTTCATTTGGACCAAATTCTTAATGTCAGGAGATTTAGTTTCTAAGTTCACATGCATTAAAGGTAGCAGACTGAAGTGGTAGTGAGGTTGTTAGACACAGGCATACTAAATAAACCATGGCTAAAAATCAGAGTTTAAAATTGAAGGAAATGTCAGAGAATATATAAAAAGCAAGTACAGAACACTCTTCTGCATCCAGTAGTGGCTGAATAATATTCCACTATAGAACAACCTGCAGATGACACCTATAAATTCTGAATATAATACAAACTGGAGATTAAAGAGAAGAAGATATATTTTGGTTGATAGTCTATAACTAGAGTAGGGGATTTGTAAGAAATGAGTTCCTATTTTCACAGCTTTTATCATTAGTCTCAGACAGTGAAATATCTACGGTGAGTAGAACAATGGAAAACTGGAATCTTTCTGGTCTGGGGAAAATAGAAGACTGAATCTGGGGAAACTTTGACCACTAGTCATAGAGAGGGAATCCCAGAAAAGAAAGACATGGAGAGAAGATTCCCAATTCTATCTACCCACCTCTTTGGCTGGAACCTCAATCACACATTTGTGGAACAGACTGAAAGCCAAGACTGAATCAAGAAGAAACAGACAATTTGAGCAGACCAATCACTAGTAGTGAAATTGAATTTGTAATTAAAAAAAAAAAAAATACTCCCAGCAAACAAAAGTCCAGGACCAGACAGCTTCACAGGAGAATTCAACCAAACATATAAAAAAGGGATAATACCTATCCTTCTGAAGCTATTCCAAAGAATTGAAAAGGATGAAACACTCCCAAATTCATTCTACGAGGCCACTATTACCCTGATATCAAAACCAGAAAAAGACACTACAAAAAAAAAAAAGAGAAAAATATAGGCCAATATCTTCGATAAATATAGATGCAAAAATCCTTAACAAAATATTAGCAAACCTAATCCAAATACATAAAATGGATCATACACAGTGATCAAATTGGATTTAGTCCATGGATGCAAGGATGGCTCAAAATTTGCAAATCAATCACTGTCACATACCACATTAACAAAAGGAAGCATAAGAATTACATGATCTTCTCAATAGAGGCAGAAAAAGCATTTCATAAAATTCAACATTCATTCATGATAAAACTCTCATCAAAGTGGGTATAGAGGGAACATATCTCAACATAATAAAGACCATTTATGACAAACCAACAGCTAACATCATGCTCAGTGGTGAAAAGCTGAAATCCTTCCTCTAAATTCAGGAACAAGACAAGAATGCCCACTCTCAGCACTTCTACTTAACATAGTATTGGAAGTCCTAGCCACAGAAATCAGACAAATATAAGAAATAAAAGGCATCCAAATTGGAAGGGAGGATGTAAAACTATCACTATTTGCAGATGACATGATATTTTATATTCTCTCCACCCAAAAGCTGTTAGAACTAATAAATGAAGTCAGTAAAGTAGTAGGATACAAGATTAATATACAGAAATCTGTTGCCTTTCTATATACTAATAATTATCATGAAAAGAAAGGAAAAAAATTCCTGTATAAGATAGCATTAAAAATAATAAAACACCTAGGAACAAATTTAGCCAAGGAGGTGAAAGACCTATACTCTGAAAACTATAAAACACCGATGAAGAAAGCTGAAGATGTTACAAAGAAATGGAAAGGTATCCTGTGCCCTCAGATTGGAAGAATTAATATTGTTAAAATTACCATACTACTCAAAGCAATCTATGATTTAATGCAATCCTTATCACAAAATCCACAACATTTTTCACAGAACTAAAACAAATAATCCTAAAACTTATATGGAACCATAAAAGACCCCAATTGCCAAGGCAATTTTGAGAAAAAAGAACACAGCTGGAGGCATCACCTCCCTGCCCAGACTTTAGACTATACTACAAAGCTATAGTAATCAAAACAGCACGGTACTGGCACAAAAACAGACACATAGATCAATGGAACAGACTAGAGAACCCACAAATAAACCCACACACTTTTAGTCAATTAATCTATGAAAAAGGAAGCAAAAGTATACAATGGGGGGGTGTTCCCTGGTGGCGCAGTTGTTGAGAGTCCACCTGCCAATGCAGGGGACACGGGTTCATGCCCCGGTCCGGGAAGATCCCACATGCCGCAGAGCGTCTGGGCCCGTGAGCCATGGCCGCTGAGCCTGTGCGTCCAGAGCCTGTGCTCCGCAACAGGAGAGGCCACAACAGTGAGAGGCCTGCGTACTGCAAAAAAAAAAAAAAAAAGTATACAATGGAGAAAAGAAAGTCTCTTCAAAAAGTGTTGCTAGTAAAACTGGACAGCTACATGTAAAAGAATGAAATTAGAACATTTTCTCATACCATATAGAAAAGTAAATTCAAAGTGGATTAAAGACCCAATTATAAGAACTGAAACCATAAAACTCCTAGAAGAAAACAGGCAGAACACTCTTTGACATGAACCATAGCAATATATTTTGGATCTGTCTGTTAAGGCTAAAGAAATAAAAGCAAAAATAGACAAATGGGACCTTTTGCACAGCAAAGGAAACCATTAACAAAATGAAAATCAGAGGAAACCATTAACAAAATTAAAAGACAACCTATGGAATTGAAGAAAATATTTGCAAATGATATGATCAACAAGGAGTTAATATCCAAAATACATAAATAACTTATATAACTCAATATCTAAAAAACCCAACCCAATCAATAAATGGGCAGAAGACCTGAATAGACAATTTTTCCAAAGAAGACATACAAATGGCTAACAGGCACATGAAAAGATGCTCAACATAGGTAATTATTAGAGAAATGCAAATCAAAGCAACAATGAGATATGACCTCACACCTGTCAGATGGCTGTCATCAAAATGTCTACAAATAATAAATGTTGGTGAGGATATGGAGAAAAGGGAACACTTGTACACTGTTGGTGGGAATGTAAATTGGTGCAGCCACTATGGAAAACAATATGGAGGTTCCTCATAAATCTAAAAATAGAACCACCATTATGTATTATATATATATAATATTTCGTTATATATAATGAAATATTACTGTGCCATTTGCAGCAATGTGGATGGACCTAGAGAATATTATGCTTAGTGAAATGTCAGACAAAGACAAATACTGTATGATATCACTTATATGTGGAATCTGAAAAATAAAACAAATGAATATATATAGCAAACCAGAAACAGACTAACAGATATAGAAAACAAACTAGTAGTTATCAGTGGGGAAAGGAAAAGGGGGAGGGGCAAGATAGGGTAATGGGACTAAGAGATACAAACTACTATGTATAAAATGGATGAGCAAAAAGGATATATTGTACAGCACACAGAATTGCAGCCCTTATCTTGTAATAACTTTTAATGGAGTATAATCTTTAAAAATACTGAACCACTAGCTGTACACCTGCAACTAATATAATATTGTAAATCTACTAAAATTCAATTAAAAAGACTAAATCAATAAAAATAGATTGTGAGATAATAAAGAAAAAAATCTGAATTTATTTGCAGATGATATTACTGTCTATATAGACGGTCTTTAAAAATCTATAAAAATGGGAGCTCCCTGGTGGTCCAGTGGTTAGGACTTGGTGCTTTCACTGCTGTGGCCCAGGTTCACTCCCTGGTCAGGGAACTAAGATCCCACAAGTGGTGTGGCGTGGCCAAAAAAAAAAAACATTCTACAAAGAAACTGTTGGAAATAATAAGTAAATTAGCAAGAATATAATTTAGTATGGATACAAGATAAATATACAAAATCAATTGTATATCTATAGCAACAAACAATCGGAACATACAATTTAATAAAAACAGCAATATGATTTATAGTATCAAAAATGTTAAATACTTAGGAATTAATCTGATAAAATATATTCAAGGCCTGTTCACTGAAAACTATAAAATATTGCTAAAAGAAATTAAAGAAACATAAAAAATGAAAGATATATCTTTTTCTTGGGCCAGAAGACTTTATGTTAATAAGATATCGTTTCTCCCCAAATTGTTCTATAGGTTCAATTCAACCCCAATCAAAATTCCAGTAATTCTTTTTTTATAGAAATTGAGAAAATAATTCTAAAGTCCTATGGCAATGCAAAGACTCTAGAATACCCAAAACAACATTGAAAAGAAAAGCAAATCTTCAGGGCTAATACTATCTGAATATCAGATGTATAATAAAGCTCTAGTATCAATTTATGTGATATTAACATTAATAACAGGGACCTAGAAATAGACACAAATATTATCAACTTATTTTTAACACAAATTCAAAGGCAATTCAATTGAGATAGAATAGTCTTTTGAACAAATGCTACTAGAACAATGGATATCCATATGCCAAAAATAAAAGGAATTTTGATGCATACCTCTTTTCACATAGAAATATTAACTCAAATGGATCATAAACCTAAATGTAAAAACCCAAACTATTAAAGTTCTATTGAAAGAAGCAAACATAGGATACAATATTTATGGTCATATGTTGTGCAAAGATATTTTTAGATACCCCACTAAAAACACGACCTAAAGAAATTGTTTTAAAAATGATAAGTTGAGCTTTGTCAAATTTAAAGCTTCAAAAGACACTGCTAAAACAGTGAAAAGAAAAATCACAGACTGCAGGAGATTATTTGATAAAGGACTTGCATGCAGAATATATAAAGGATTTTCAAGGCTCAAAAATAAGGAAGCAAAGAGCCAACTTAAAAAAAAATTGAAAGTAGACATTCAACAAGATATACCAATGGCACATAAGTACATGGATTGATGCTCATCATCACTGGTCATTAGGAGATGGGAAAATGCAAATTAAGACGATGATGAAATACTACCATACAGATATTAGAATGGCTGAAATTAAAAAGAATGACCATATGGAGTATTGGCAAGGGTGTGCAGTAAATGGAACAGTCATACACTAATGGAGGGAGTGTTAAATGCCACAACCAATTTGGAAAACATTTTGATAGCTTCTTAAAAAGTTAAGCATATGCCTAAAATTTAGCCATTTAAGTATTTACCCAAGAGAAAAGAAAAATATATGTCCAGAAGAAGACATATACATAATGTTCACAGCTGCTTACTTTGTAATAACCAAAAACTGGAAACTTTCCATGAAAGAGTACGTGAATAAATATAATCATACTCTATCATGGAATAATACTAATAAATAAAACATAGAATAAACTACTCATATAGGCTACAACATGGAAGAATCTCAAAATATTATTCTGACTGACAAAAGCCAGAATAAAAAGAGTACATATTTTATGATTCTATTTATAGAAGAACTCTAGAATATGCAAAGTAATCTATGGTATAAGAAAGTTGCATGGGTATAGGGAAAGAGAAGCAGGATGGAGGGATTATAAAGTGGCAAATGGTCAGGTAGATGGATATGTTCAGTACCTTGCTTATGTCATTATATAATGACAAATATATATAATATGACAAATATATGATATATATAACATATATAGTGTTAAATAAATAAATATAAATATGTGAAGATATATTTTAAATGTGTGTAATTTATTGTCAGTTATATCTAAATAAAATTGTTAAAAAATACAATGTATCAAAATTTTTAGATGCAGCTAAAGTAGTGCTTCGAGGGAAATTTATGGCTTTCAATTTATATGTAGAAAAGAGAAATGATATGTCAATAACTGAAATTTCCATCTTAAGAAATTAGGAAAACTGAAGCAAATTAAAATAGAAGGGAGGAAATGATAAAGAGCAGAAATTATTATCAGTAAATATCAGGAATGAAAAAATGGATATAACTAGAGATACACAGACATTAAATGAATAAGGGAATATTATGAACAACTTTATGCCAATAAATTTGAAAATTTGGATTCAAAAACTGTTTGAAAGACAGAATTACAAAACTGAATTCAAGAAGAAATAGAAAACTTTCATAGCCTTAAGTCAATTAAAGAAATTAAATTTGTAACTAAAATTTCCCCACAAATAAAACTTCACACCCTGATGAATATAAATATTAATATAACATTATATAATATTATATAAATTATATAATATATTACATATATTTTCTGTATCAATACATAAAAGTGGAGAAAAAAGAGAGAAGAAAAGAGGTGAGGAGAAGAATAAAGAGTAAAAGAAAGGATGGGATTTTCATGTAATAAATTATTATAAAAAACTATTTATAAACCAGAGCACAGAATAAATGACCAAGTTGTGATTCAACCCAGACGTTATATTTAATGCCTTACTCTTTGCCTTTATTACAATCATATACGCCTAATTGCGGCTAAACACATCAGTAAAAAAAGGCATTCACCTATTTAAATTCACCTAGAACCCTAGGCTCCATAAAACTAGAACCACAACAAAGTCATGAATTATTTTTCAGAATCAAGTAACTACAAATTTCATCCAACTTGTTCAAAATCTAATCAAGGTTTGCCAGTTCCAGAATAGGTTATTACACCAGGGCTCATTTTGGCAGTTGGCTCTTATAATATCACTCCCCCAGAACCATGGCATTTTGCTTTCTTCACAGAAGCCACCTTATGGCAACAACTCCTTTTTCTTTTTTCTTCTCGTTCATAAACATTTAAGTCTCCAAAGGAAAGGGAAACCAGGATGTGGACTATCTCATGAGCTCTTCTACTTCCATTTTAAAGGAACTTTAATAATACATTATTCCTTCAGTTTGGATAACCAGATGGTTTCTCCAGATTATGTTACCACAAAATACAGGCTGCCAATTTTCTTGTAAAGTAACTGTCAACCTTTTAAATATGAACTATCAATACCATTTTTTCAATTTTATAGCAAAAAGCAATGTGCCAATTGTCAAGGTAGGTGATGGACCCCATTGTTTTATTCTCTAATGCTTGACATAAGTGATGTAATATATGCAACTGATGTAAAATTTATTTTTTAAAAAAGTGCTTGTAAACAGTGAAATGCTACTCAAATAAAAGATTGCTATGGGTTTCCTCCTGTGGGTTTTATTGGATGTTAAGTTATTGAGCTATTAATAATTTTGGATACCTCTATTTTTTCCTCAAGAACATTTATTAAAATGCTTAGCTGTTGAAAAATATGTAAATGAGAAGATAATTTTATTAACCCAGACAGTGCAGTGTTAGCTTATGAGAAGTTTAGAGAGTTGGTACTATGCTAAAATGAAATATTTGTTTATTAGATTAAGATGCTTAGCAGAAAACATATGGGGGAATATACATATATATTGGATTAAGGTTTTGTAAAAACACAAATAATATTTCAAGAAGAAAATAAACATTAAGGGTTCTTGTTGTTGTGTATAGGGTTCTTTCCATTCTGCCCTTTTTAAAATCCATTTTATAGATTTTGTAATTTTTCAAGAGTTAAGACTTTGCAGCTTAATTTATGTGATTATCCAGAGAAACTAATTCAAAAAGTGGACAACTTTGTGGAAGTGACTTTATCAGGCTTAGGAAGGCAAAATTTAAAAGGAAAACTAATTCTGTCACAAATATCCTTCAGTCAGCAAAAGCTCTTATTTAAAGTAGTCAGACTTTCTAAAATACTTAGGCAATTAAAATCACTGATTTATTTTACGTAATGGGAGGATCTCAAACAGTATGATTCATTTCAACTCATCCAGAATATCAACCCCCTTTCAATCTCACCTAGCTGCTAGCTGGAGTGTAGAACTGTAAAATGTTAATTGGCGAGAGAGAACATGTTTGGAACACCTGCCTTTGAGTTTTAGACAAAGCCCTTTCTCATTTCTGAGCTCAGACATAGGTGCTGACACATTTCTGGGTGGGCCAATGGAAGACTCTTTTCTAAGGGTTTTCCACCACCAATATTTGTTGCCTAAAGTGTATTCAAAATGGTGATTATGAATATGCACATATACCAGGTTGCTCAGAAAAACTCCATTGTGAGTTTGTCAGAAACACATCTGCCCACTCATCTACCTTCTTTCTCCCACCACTCCCTTCCTTCTTCTACCAGCCCATTTTCTGAGGATATTAAGGTTGAGACTGAAGAACTCACTCCAAATCATTAGACAACAGTTATAACAGTAGCCAAGAGAAAGGAGCTTCTTTTTGTTTAACATAAAACTGACAGGGTAGTTGGATCCCAATGTCCACAGTGGGAAACTAAGACCCAACTTGTAGGTAAATCTGATTAAAGTGGGACATAAGGAAAAGAATCAGAAATGAAATCCTTAAGGAAACTCTTACCAGCTAAACAATACACAAAGCATCATCTCTTCTTTTGTCAACCATACTCTTGTGTATGTCTATGTATTTGTATATGTTTCTATGCACGTGGAAAAATATGGAAGGATAACACCTCTGTATCACTTGAATCGCTAAACCAGTCATCATATAGAAGAAAACAATTGGGTACTAAAAATCATATACATCAAAAAAGCTATATCAAATCATTTCAATATTCACTTAAAAAATTTTTTTTCTAAAGTGAGCATGGTAGAGTGGAAGTAGAAAACTGTATAAGTGGACTGAACATTTGCATTTGGATGTTGGTAATTACAAGCTGGGTGAACTTGAGTAACTCTCCTCTGAACTTTCCTCATTTGTGAAGATTGAATTGAACCAGGTAACCACTATGTTCTCTTCTGCTATCAAAACACATTTTGGTTTTACATAAGCAAGATTAAACATCTTACAGAAACATTTAAAGTAATTTCAGATAGCTAAACCATTTTTAAGACACCGTTAACCAACTATTAAAAAAAAAAGATCTTTGTAAAACAGTAAACCTCAGGTTGGTACTGATGAAGTCCAAGGTGACAGCAATCTCCTTTTGAATACTATTGGCCTTTGAACCCCACACTGTTTGCTTCTTGGGAGAAAGGAGCTTGTCAGGCCATTGCTTATTGGGCATGTTAGGTGCCCAATATGTATTTGTTGCATGATTAAATAAATAAACCCTTATGTTTAAGTCTTTTTTACTCATAGATCTATTTCATGAAGTGGAGAATTACTTGGTATGGTTTAAGGGGGGAAAAAAAACTAAACAAATAAAGAAACCTCTTTTTCTGAATTTTTGTTTTCTTGTTCAGCAGTCCTTGAAGATCTCTGTATTTTCTTCCAGGTAGGAAAAAACTCTTTCTTTTGTAGAGAGTATCTGCCCATTTTATAATTGCTATAGGGCACACCCGTTCATGTGGCAGCACTAACGGATGTATTTCTCATATGAACTTGAAGCCTGAGATGTATGTACCTGAACAACAGATTAATCAGCACATGAACATGGGCTGTTGTGTCTTACTGATTAATTATGCTGAATGATGGATACAGGTTTAATCACTTTACATGATAGATGTTAGGAGCTTGCAAATGATAGTCACCATATCATTTCTCAATAAATTGCTTTTTAACCAGCTTACTGTAGAAACTTCAGGTAGTTGATGTTCCAGGGGAAAAAAAAAGCACGGGATTTTCCATGCATCGCTTTACATTTCTACTAATTTATCTTAAAGTTTGTTCTCTGACCCAAAAGTCATACTTATGTAAATACAACAGTTATCCAGGAATTCCACTGTGGGGAAATCTGTCGTCTTACCAACTAGAAAACATAATTTAAAAGGTTAATAGGATTCATAATTGGGTTTATAATGTTAAGGAAATTTCCTTAAGCTTTAAAACCATCAACTCAAGGTTAAAATTATCTGTCTAAAAATGAAGAGGAAGAAACATAACTACAAATTGCCTCTTCTGCTTTTGAGGGAAATGCTAGATTGGTTCATATAAGAAAAATGGAGGAGCTTATTGATCATTTCTGCAATTGAGAAAAAACAGCATGTATTGTATAATTAGTATTTTCCTCCTAAACAATTTAGTAGACAGTCCCTAAGGAGAAAATAAATAATATATGGACCATTGAGATTTAACAAATTGATAGAAACCCCTCCCACTGGCACTAAGTTAATCTCTCCCTTTTTATTTCACTGCAGTTTGTACTTCTATCACAGCTTATTATTAGCCTAGATTTTCACCCTATGAAAATTTATTAGAGCTACATATGTGCATTGCTCTCTTCTTTATTAGAGGTAGTGGTGGGCTGGAAAACGGTGGCCATCATACCTTATTTAGCACTGTCCTTCACAATGCTTAAATAGTTCCTTACAGGCAGTAGATACTCAATAAAATCTTATTGAATTTAACTGAATAAACGTATAGGTTACACAGAGGAAAATGTTAGTTTGTCCATACATGATCTCCCTAACTCCTTTCAGCTATAGGTAAACTGCCTTAAACCTCAGCCCCACTCAGGCTCTGACTGAACCATAAAGGGCTACACTCTGATTAGTGGGCTGAGTCTAGCATTACCTGTGAGCGACAGGGTGTCTTCCCAGATGTCCCCTCTCTTGCTCCCTGTCCTTTTGTACAAGACGTTGGTGAGTCTTCTGCCACACTGATCCCTTATGAGTACTTCAGTCTCCCTGCGGGGTGTTAGACTGAGCCTCATAACCTAGCTGGGTAAACTTGAGGGGGCATTGCTATGGGGCCTAACTTCCTGCCAACACCCTCTGTTGTAATCCAAGCCTAGTCATGAACTTGAATAATTTCGCCACCTGGAAACTTCAGTTGCCGACACCAGCTCTTATTTTCATACCAAAACTTAAACTCTTTCCACCATTTATCCTGAGTCTAAAGCAACCATGGTGGACTTCCCACCAAAGTATCAGGATCAGAGCCAATGCATGGCTGGCTTGAGATTTCAACAGAAGTGTGAGCAAGATTTCCAGAGCTTTCTCTGAAAGGTAGAAGAGCAGAGGCAGAGTTTCAGGTTGAAAAGGCCCTTTTGTGGCAATTACAAGGTTAGTGGAATCATAAATAATAATGTTGGGAGTCAAAGAACCTTGGCTTCCTGAGCCAGTGTCTTCTTAACTGCTCCAAGCTTCAGCTTCCTCGTCTGTCCAATAGAGATAAAGCTGGCTTGTTATAAGGCTTAAGTGGTGCAGGGAGAAGGAACATAAAGTGCCTAGTACAGTATCTGATTTGTTAGTGCTTAATAAATATTAACTACATTTAATTTTTTTCTTTTCATATAAGAAGAACAAACAGCAGTTAACTCAACAAAAATAAGTTGGAGAAGTGGGCATAGCCCTGGAAGTGACCACTGACCTTGGAGGTTTCCAGAAGGCTTGAATTAATTCAACCCTAAATGGCCCTGATTCAAGTCATGGAGGGAAAGGAGACCTGTAGGCCCTCCTCCCAGGGGGGCTTAACCCTGACACACTTTGAGCCTTTTAGTGATAAACCTAGACCTATGTCTTTTGCCAATGCTGGTGCTACATAGTGAAAACTAGGCACGTGGTGACAACAGCACTTGAAGACAGGCCCAACCCTAACACTTGTGGGACTCAGGACAAGGGTACAAATGGAGGTCCATGCATCTTATATCTAAATATTTAAAAGTTATAAATAAGGCTATCAAACCATTAAATAAAATATGTTTGATCCTCTGACCTTACAAATATACCTTCATACAACCAGGAAATTCATGTTTGAATTTACAATTTTTGGACAGATTAGAGTTTCCTGCTATAATGTGGTGGTGCAGGGGAGCTGTCTCCAGACCCTTGTCTGTCCCAGCTTAGGTCTTCATTGGGAGGGTCTTGTTACATACTTCCTTCTTCAAAAGGAGCCCCTTAAAAATCCCTTGGGTATGGGGGTAAGTATATTGGTGGCTTGGTCTACTTACAAGTGAAGAACTCAAGAAGTATGCTTGCACAGGCTCTGGAAACTGACTCAGGACCATGTGGATGTGGACAAAATACTGGGTACTCATAGTATGGTCTAGAAGGGGAAGGTACTGCCACTAGTGAGGACATCCTCTTGGTCTTATGCTCCTCTGGTTTCAGCCACAGGGGAGCTAGAACAGGGCCCTCTAAAGCCCAGGACCTGGGAAAGAAGTCCATCTTGCCCAGGTCTAAGGGCAAGATGCTTAAGTGATGGATTTAGTAACAAAAGATCACACCCTGAATGTAGTAGTAGCAGCCCTTGGTTACAAAGCAGCATGAGTTATGCCCAAGGATATAAAATCTGACCATCATTTGCTGATGTGCTATGACAGTGACTCAAGGGAATTCAGCATTTGGGGATTTTTTGAATCTCTTTTTTTTCTCTTTTACTTTCCCCATTTTCGTCTCTCTCTCTCTCTCTCTTTTTTTTTTTCTGGCTTCTAAGTGTGTGCACTGCTGTTTTATTATAAGGAACTAGCTGTTTTTTGGTCAGTTAGCAGCGTAGGTGTGTCGTCCTTGAGTCTTTATAATAGAAAACTTTAGAAAACTTTGTACACAATTTTTATGCGGGTAATCAATCAATATCTTCATGTGAAAAAGCCTTGAATTATTCTTGCAAATGATACAACCCACCTAAGACCTTCTGATCAAAGTTCCATCTACAGAAGACAATAAAAGATTATATAGCTTTAAAATAAAGGTTTAAAACTTCTAAAACTATATTCTATTCTTCCTATTTTCCACCCAGGGGAGCTCTTCAAAGCAAAGATGGAAAATTAGCTAGCTATCCAGAATTACTACGTGTGGGAAAGAACTGTGAATGATAGGCAGTTACTTAGAAAGTAAGGTTTCCATTATTCAGATTATTATGTCACTAAGATTAAGAAGATAGTTCTTTATAATGAGTACAATCACAGAAATTTAAAGTTGATAGGGACTTTAAAAATTTTCAAAATCACTGTGAAAAAAACTAAAAATTGAAGTGGTTTAGTAAGTTGTTCAGGGTCATAGGGGTAGAGATTGGACTGGGATCCAGATGTCATTTCTAGTTAAGTGGTTGTCTTAGTTTGGGCTACTATAACAAATTACCAGGGAGTGAGTGGCTTAAACAACAAACATTTATTTCTCACAGATCTGAAGGCTGGGAAGTCCAAGATCAAGGTTCTGGCAGATTCTTTGCTGGTGAAATCCCCCTTCCTGTTTTGTAGGTGGCTGCTTTCTTGCTATATTTTCACATGGTGGGGGAGAGAGAGATCATCTCTCTCATGTTTCTTCCTACAAGAGCATCAGTCGCATTCATAAGGGCTCCACCGATCACCTCCCAAAGGCCCCACCTCCTCATACCATCACATCAGGGATTAGGGTTTCAACACGTGAATTTGGGGAGGATACAAATGTTCATAACACTGAGTTTTCCTCTGTAATGAGGTACTGACTATAGGACTGTGAGTACTAAGTGTGTTTCCAGATTTTCTTGGAAGATTTAAAATAAAGGTAAGAAATGGTGTTAATGAAAGAAGAAAAAAGTAAAGGAACAGGAACCTCCGTGTGCCTCAGGGTACCTAGAAAGGAGACTCTTCTGGGTCACAGGCATACAGGGAGGCTGTCATCTCCTCTGAAACCCAATGCCTAATCTGAAACTATTAGTACAATAGTCCCCACTTATCTGTAGTTTTGCTTTTATTGGTTTCAGTTACCCAGGGTCAACCATGGTCCAAAAATGTTAAATGGAAAATTCCACAGAAAGAAACAATTCATAAGTTTTAAATTGTGTGCCATCCTAAGTAGCAGTGATAAAATCTCCCGCCATCCCACTCTGTCCTGCTGGGGACATGAATCACCCCTTTGTCCAGCGTATGTTGCTTGTTCGCCACTTAGTAGCATCATGGTTGACTGTCACACTATTGCAGTGCTTGTGTTCAGATAAACCTTCTTTTACTTAACAATGGCCCCAAACTGCAAGAGTAGTGATGCTGGCCATCCAGATATTCTCTTACTGTGCCTAATTTATAAATTAAACTTTACCATAGGTATGAATGTATAGGAAAAAACATAGTATACATAGGGTTCGGTACTATCCATAGTTTCAGGCATCCACTAGGGGTCTTGGAATGTATCCCTCATGGATAAAGTGGGTCTACCGTGTATCATTTTTCTAAGGAGACCATCTCATCGAAAGACAGAAAGAAAAGAGGCAGAAAATCATAGCAAAGAGAAGACCACCCAGAAATTTGAAATATTAAACATCAAGTCTGAATTTGGTTTGAATCATCACCCTGCCCACTGATAAGTTTTCATGAAGTACAGAAATCATAAGGCACAGGAAGATGAGTCAAAGTCTTTTCCTCCACAGAAATCACTTTCTGAGTTACTCTTTGGGGAAAAGAGCTCAGTTAAATGAGCCCAAATGCTTTGCATGTTTGATTTGAAGTGGATCTGACAATGACACACCAAGGAGGCATCAGTATTAGTAGCCAGAGCTGGTGATGCTGAGTGCAGCAAGCTGGAGGCATAGAATCTGTAACGACAGAGAATCAGTCCAAATAGGATTAATTTAGGACTGCCTGTCACTTGTGACTCTTGGGTCAGTTGTACAAGGAGGACTGGCTGAGACTGAGAAATGGCCTTGAACTTCTTTTTACTTGTAACTAGCAGCTGTATGAACTCGCCCCCTAAATTTAGCACATAGGAGGATGAAGAGTTGAAGGAAAACTAATAGAAGGTAAGTGGATTCTCCACTGAGGTAGATTCCCTCTTACATAAGGAGATCCCAAGGGCATGTGTTTCAAGGAATATGCTTACAATATTAGTTCACTTAGGATGGAAGTTTCCATTTTGAGGGTTCGTATATTTGTCACAGATCGAATACTGACTTGGCATCGTCTCTACAGCAACTCAGGTGTAATCCCTCAAGAAATGGGAAAGTCAGCATCATTCCAGAAGAAATGTTGGAAGTGGATTTCTGACTACTCTACATGAAAAAATTTATGTTTTATATAAAATAGATAAAAAAATGAAAATCTCTCCCAGAATCAGAAAATATTAGATGTGGAAAGGATCCTCAAGATAATCTATTTTAATCTTCTTATTTAATAAATGAGGAGCAAAGTTCTAGAGAGGTTAGAGGACAGACCAAGATTATAGAGCCAATAGAGAAAGGTAGTATAGAGCAGTGGTTTAAAAAGTGTGTTCTAGTGTCACACTGCCTTGGTATAAATGGTGGCTCCACTAATTACTGGTTATGTAACTTTGAGTGTGTTATTCAAATTTTCTGCATGTCAGATATCCTATATATAAATGGGAGTCATAGTTTCTACTATACTGAGATTACTATGAAGATTAAATAAGGTATTTTGTATAAAATGGTCTGTACAGTTGCAAGACAGATGGTAATCAATAAACACTAATTATTCATAATAGTAATAATAGTATCATGATGACAATGATAACTTCATCATTTTTGTTACATGACAAGATAAGAATTAGTTCAGAGATCTACATTTGTGCCTTCTAAAACTCACCAGAAATTTCAGAGTCAAATTTAACTGCAACCAACTATAAGCTAATGAAAGGCTTTTCTACTGAAAGAGCTAAGTGCACTACTGGTAGGATAAAGACTGAAGTACTTTTGGAAGAGCTGAATAGACTGCGGAGGATACAATTGAAGAACTTAGTAACATGTGGAACAATTAAAAGTGAATGGACATGGATTTCTCGACAGATGTCAGCCTAACAAAGAGATCTAGTGAATTGTCACAGAACTCTGTCTTTAGTTTTATTCCAGATAACATATTCATAAATATCCTCAATATAGAAGACAATGGTTATCAATCAGGAGGATGAAGTTAAATTGATGAGGTCAAGTATTAGCAGTTTACAGCCAAAAGATAAGTTTAGAGAGAAAACATTGAATAGATATATTTCAATTTTTAAAAAGCAACTGCATAAGCAAAAGACAAAGGAGAAGCTTTAGCAGTAGCACGTGTCAAAAACATTTATCAGTTTCAGCTGCCATTAAACCTAAAATGATGCAAAACCCAAAAAGCAGTAAGTTTACTGACAACAAATCCATGTATCAGTTGAAAATTGTGAGTAAATATTTTATGAATTTGAAAATCTGATGACTATTGCCTCTCTAGAATAATATCACAAGGTAGAAATCAAAATCCTCAGGAAATAAATGTTGAAAAAAGTGAAAGAGATGAAATCAAAGCTGACAGGTCTCAAGAAAAGAGTAGACAAAAAGTAAAATCAATGCAGTCATAACGATGAAAATGGAATGCACACAAGAGTGAAAAAAAAACACTGAAGAATACATATTGGCAGAGAGGATAAAAATAAAGCATATTTACAAAAAGAAATGGAAGAAAAAATAAAGACGAATGAGCAAATGATAGAGAATTAGGGAAGGGAAATCCACCTAAGCAGGGTCTCCAAAAAAAGGAAACAACTTACTGGGAAAAACTATAGAGTCATAATTCAAGAAATTTTTCCTGAAATAAAAGTGGGCTTGAATCTCCATGCTGAAAAGGTACATCTTTGCTGGATTAATTGACCCAGAATAGTGGATACCAAGATGTATGGAATTCAGAGTACAGAATCCCATTAGCAGCCAGAAAAACAGATTAAAATATGAATGGTAGGAAAATCTACAGGATCATTCAAACTTATAAGATTGTTGATCAACATATAAAATTAACTTAAAGGAAATATAAGCCAAGGAAATTATATTAAGTCAAATTATTCTTTAGCTATAAAAGCTACAGGCAAATAGCATTATATAAATGAGAATCGAGTAAAAGTTGTTCCCATGAGTCTTTCTGGGGGAAATTATTAGAGGACAAAGTTCAGCCTCCAAAAATGACTGGGGGAAAACCAGAGCAACTGGACAGGAGGGAGCATTGAATGGTTAATAGCTGGGAGTCAAAGGACATCATTTAAAGCTGACAGATCGAATAATAGAAGTATAAGAGCATTTAACTCTAGAATGATAATAATCAAACAAGACTTTTAAATTGACTAAAATTGAAGGGTAGAAGTGAGAGAGAAGAGGGGAAAGGAAGTGGAAATACACTAATTACATCATGTCTTATCGAACATGAGATTCATTTTTTTAAAAAGGACTAAGTTTGTTATAAAACTTTGTTATTTTAAAGGAATGCAATGCTTCCTAAATATCAGAGCTACATTCATAAACACATGAAAATGAAGAAAATGGAACACATAGTAAAACATACACACAAAGCTATGAATACAATGAAAAACCATGAACAATTTTCATAGAACTAATGAAAAGTATATATATCATTATTTTATTAAAATTTAAGAGTAGATTATAGAACAAAGTCCAATGCTTTGCAACACACATTAATATTTCTATTTATGGAAATAGGAATCTATTAATAATCTGATCTTATCTTTTATTACCCTCTTTTCACTGACTCCACTGCTAGCCTCCCTGCTATTGTGGAATAGGCCAGCTACTGCCCCAAGGCCTCTGTAATTGTTGTTTGAGTTGCCTTCTCTGAAATCTTCCCATAATCATCTACTTCTTATTCATAATGTCTAGGTCTTTATGTTCCCTTTCCAGAGAAAGAATTTCTCAGCCAATGTTTAGAAAGAAATGAATAAGGGAGAAGAAAGCATATTTATCTGTGTGTGTGTGTGTGTGTGTGTGTGTGTGTGTGTGTGTGTTGTATTGGCTTGTATATATAAATAAAATTTTTCTAGAAGGTTAAATAAGAACTTAGTAATTGTGATCTTCAAAGGGAAAGGAAATTGAGCATCTGAGGGGCATTTATCGTTGGGGGGGTGGAATTTCTTGCTTTTATATATTTTCATAGTTTGGAGATTTGACCCATGTGTCTATATTATCTACTTTTTAAAAATTTAACATAATGATGCATTATGGTGAGAACTAAGAGAAAGGCACAGAACCCAAAAAGAAGTTGTTAAGGTTTTCTTGGTGAATATGTATCCTCATATGAGTTTTATTCTGGAAAAAGGAATTAGCCAGGAGAGATGGAAGTGATGGATCTCCTGGTGGAAGATAGAACTGAAGACAATTTTAAAGTCAAAAATCAGCATTGTATGTTCAAAGGTACAAGACACTTAGCATAACTGAACTATAAAGAGCAAAACAGTATGGGGAGAAGTGAGCCTGGAGAAACAGGTCAGGCCAAGTACTCACATTACATTAGCAACCTCGTATCTCATTCTGGAAGCAATAAGAAGCCACTGTAGACTTCTAAGTGAAGTCTTTAAAAATATCACCACCTATCAAAAGTTAGCTGAATTCTTATATAATTAATACCAACTGTTATAATTTTTTTGAATTCTAATTAATTTTTATTAGAGAATAGTTGACTTACAATGTTGTTAGTTTCCACTGTACAGCAAAGTGAATCAGTTATACATATACATATATCCACTCTTTTTTAGATTCTTTTCCCATATAGGTCATTATAGAGTACTGAGTAGAGTTCCCTCTGTAGGTTCTCATTAGCTATCTATCTTATATATAGTAGTGTGTATATGTCAATCCCAATCTCCCAATTTATCCCTCCCCCACTTCTCATCTTGATAACCATAAGTTTATTTTCTACATAGGTGACTCTATTTCTCTTTTGTAAATAAGTTCATTTGTACCCAACTGCTATAACTTATAATACCCATACGATAGATTCAATTAAAACTCTGTGATTACTTTGGAGAAATGTCAATTTAGATCTTCCACCCATTTTTTGATTTGGTTGTTTGGGTTGTTTTTTTTTTTTGATATTGAGCTGCATGAGCTGTTTGTATATTTTGTACATTAATCCCTTGTCAGTCTATTTGTTTGCAAATATTTTCTCCCATTCTGTGGGTTGACTTTTCATTTTGTTTATGGTTTCCTTCACTTCCTTTCCTTTAAGTTTAATTAGGCTCATTTGTTTATTTTTGTTTTTATTTTCACCACTCTAGGAGGTGGATCTTGCTGTGATTTATGTCAGAGAGTGTTCTGCCTATGTTTTCCTCTAAGAGTTTTATAGCATCTGGCCTTATATTTAGATCTTTAATCCATTTTGAGTTTATTTTTGTGTCTGGGGTTAGGGAGTGTTCTAATTTCATTCTTTTACACGTAGTTCTCCAGTTTCCCCACCACCACTTATTGAAAAGACTGTCTTTTCTCTGTTGTAAATTCTTGCCTCCTTTGTCATAGATTGGGTGACTATACTTGTGTGGGTTTGTCTCTGGACTTTCTCCAAAGAAGACATACAGATGGCCAAGAGGCACATGAAAAGATGCTCAACATCACTAATTATTAGATAAATGCAAATCAAAACTACAATGAGGTATCACCTCACACCAGTTAGAATGGGCATCATCAGAAAATCTACAAACAACAAATGCTGGAGAGAGTGTGGAGAAAAGGGAACCCTCTTGCACTGTTGGTGGGAATGTAAATTGATACAGCCACTATGGAGGCCAGTATGGAGGTTCCTTAAAAAACTAAAAATAGAATTACCATATGACCCAGCAATCCCGCTACTGGGCATATACCCAGAGAAAACCATAATTAAAAACACACATGCACCCCAGTGTTCATTGCAGCACTATTTACAATAGCCAGGTCATGGAAGCAACCTAAATGCCCATTGACAGATGAATGGATAAAGATGTTGTACATATATACAATGGAATATTACTCAGCCATAGAAAAGAATGGAATAATGCCATCTGCAGCAACATGGATAGACCTAGAGATTGTCACACTGAGTGAAGTAAGTCAGAGAAAGACAAATATCACATGATATCGCTTATATGTAGAATTTAAAAAAATGGTACAAATGAACTTATTTACAAAACAGAAGTAGTCACAGATGTAAAAAACAAACATGGTTTGGGGGAAAAGGGGAGGGAGGGATAAACTGGGAAATTGGAATTGACTTATACACACTACTATATATAAAATAGACAACTAATAAGAACCTACCATAGAGCACAGGGAACTCTACTCAATACTCTGTAATGACCTATATGGGAAAAGAATCTAAAAAGTAATGGATATATGTACATGTATAACTGATTCACTTTGCTGTACAGTAGAAACTAACACAACATTGTAAATCAACAACACTCCAATAAATATTTGTTTAAATACAAAAAACAAAACAAAACTCTGTGACTAGTTGTGGCCAGAATGTGGAGAAATTCAAACCTTAATACTGTGGTGGCTGTGTAAATTGATCTGGCCACTTTGAGTAACAATTTATCAATATCTATTTGATTTGAAAATGGGTGTTTCATACATCCCATTCTATGTCTAAGTTTATGCCCAAGGAAAATATTCATGTAAAAATACAAGGAAGTGAGTAAAGGGGGTTATTATAGGATGCTTGGAATAGCAAGCTATGGAAAGCATCTGTCTCCATAAACAGAGGAATAGATAAATACATTATAATAAAATATATTGTGGTATATTCATAAAATATTATTCACAGTTAAAATGAATAAATGAAAAGTCACCTTAAACTTGCACATGCACACACACACACAATACTTAAGTCAATCCAGATGAGTGGAGTCCAAATATCCTGATTCCTATTGTTGCTGTAACAAATTATCACAAACTTATTGGCTCAAAACAACAAAAATTTATTGTTTTATAGTTGTGGAAGTCAGAAGTCCAAAAATGTTCTTAACGGTCTAAAATCATAGTGTTGGCAGGACTGCCTTCTGGAGGTTCTAGGGTAGAATCTGTTTTCTTGCCTTTTCCATTTCTAGGCTATCCACATTCCTTGGCTTGTGGTCCCATCTTGTCTTATCAAAGCCAACACTGGCTGCTCAAGTCTTTCTCACAATCTCTTTGACACACATTCCTCTGCCTCCTCCTCTTGTCTTTTAAAGATCCATGTGATTACACAGATAAGCCAGGATAATCTCCCTATTTTAAGGTTATCTGATCACTAACCTTAGTTCCATCTTCAATCTTAATTTCCTCTTTCCATGTAACACAACATATTCACAGGTTTGGGGGAATAGGATGGAGACATATTTGGGGGGTCATATTTGCACCTACCACATACCTCTGACCACTGATACTTTACTGTACTATGATTCACCATCATGAGATAAGATCTGTTCAGTATAGCAGTAGGTAATTGTAAAATGCTCATTTATGTAGATATTATAGAAAGTAACTCTGGAAATCAGAGAGCACAGTATAGCAATCTCATTACCACCATCTGTTACCTACCTGAAATTCAAGGTTTACTACTTTTGAATCTAAGGATCATAGAACTTAACTAGGCTCAGTGAAGACCCAAGATAACCTTATCAGGGACCTGCAACTGAATTGTAGATGTGGTCAACCAAAGCCAAAATAACACCTGTAAGTGAGCAATTTGCTCTGACCTGTGCAGATGAGACTGAAAACAGCACAAAACACTTTTCTTTCTTGAGTTTTCATGCAATTGAAGTCCAATTGCTAAAATCAAGTAGGTGAAGAAATCAATGTTTGCTGTTGATTTTCCAGGTTCCTAATACTCTAGGATGATTTGGGGAGTTGCTGTTCTATCAAACCATTCACAAATAAACGACTAGACACTCATTTCCATTTAGAATGTCTATTTAAATACTAATTTGACCTCTGAGTGTTCTGGGGGTTGGTTGATTAATGCATGTAAAATTGTCATTAAAATTGCATATCAAGCCAAGTTAAAATGAAGCTATTATATCTTGGCTGATTTTCTTCCCTGGAATCCTGAGAGGAAAGAAAGCAATGGCAGTAGATCATCAATAAGAAGAGAAGGAAGAAGGAAATTTTAACGTTCGTTATAAAAATATCTGAGCCTTTCAATTCAGCTAAGAGAATTAGACTTCTCCTGATAAAACTCTTTATGATATTTTAAAAAATATGGTAGAAAATAATCCTCTTAAAAAATGAGACTTCTGAATGCCTTTCTGTTTTTGCACCGGAAATTGAGGGTGTAGAGCATGTCATATAAATGACTTCAGAGTTTCACAAGAAACACTCAGTGGAAATCCTTTTAAATTTATTTGGTGGTTTACTTCCCACCCTGAGGGGTTGAAAATCTCAGGCACAGGAAGCAGTTACTGATTTACTGGTTGATCCACAGCCTTTAGTTTCAGTGACAGCTCATTTGACCCATTTCATTTCTCAAAATTGCTTTTTAATTTCCTGAGAACAGCAGCATTGTTGTAGTGTGTTGAGAGCATCATGTGTTTCAAAATGCTAGACCCTCTTATTTTATTCCATAATTCATCTCCATTGGAAAGGCAGATCTCCTTTCGAGGGGCATGAGTGTAGGTTTGGAGGGTCAAAGGACCCAAGTTGTGTCCCTGCTCTGTTCTTTACCAGTCATGTGACCTTGGAGACTTCAATTCCCATCTCTGGGCCTCACCTTCTAGTATCTATTTAAATAAGGGATTGAACTATATTTTCAAAGATCCTTTCTGTTATAAAGTTCTATATCACTACGGGTGCTTAGCACTAGTAAAAATATGCATTACCATTTTATATACAATGGAAAGGTGGCTTTGCTAATTACAGGAATACTAGTTCAGCTATGCATGACAATTTTGAACAAAATAACATGTTTGGTCCTTAAACGGCAAATACTAAGAGGGTTTTATAATGACACATGGCTTGTCTTTTAACCTGCTAATTATATAGCCCTTTATTCTCAAGAGAAGATTCACTTATGCTAAAGACTCTGGGATGAAGCTTAACCAGCCACATGTTATAAAATGCACAAGCTGAGACCACTGATTGTTTTTCCAACTCCAAAACTTTTTTCAGGCTGTCACACTTCATAAATTTCTCTCCTCTTCCTAGTTATCTTTTCAAACCTTATTCATCCTTGAAGGCCTAGATGGAGTTCAATCTAACCCATATAGCTCTGCATGAATAGCGCATAGTTTTTCTTTCCTGCATCACTATAGAATTTGATCATAGCAGTGCCAATCAAAACCACAGCTATTTATCAACTTGTATGTTTGTGTACAAATTAGAAGGTGTAGAGGAAACATAGAAAGGTAAAACATATTCACTATTTTCAAAGAATCTATAATACCATTAACATAAAACATAAGCACATATGGCTTAAGTGAATATGTGAGAACTGAAAATTACTGAATCATTTTAAGGTTACCTATTGTTAATTATAAAATTAATGATAAATGGTTTCAAATTTTTAAATTTTTTTTACTCTTAAACTATTTTATCTTCACAAATAAAATAACTTACCAATATATATCAAATAAAGTTAGAGATGCTATGGTTCAAAGGAGAATAAAAAACCTAGGTCTTCTCTCTAGGTGGTTTGCAAAGCACATCCTTATAAATTGAGCATCCTAAAGAAAATGATTTTAAAACCACAGGGCAACAGGGGTTTGGCATTTTATGAATAAAAGGAATACAGCCTAGATGGTAAGAGAAGTCTTCTTAGAAGCGATGAGACTGAATCCAGATTTTAAAACATGCATGGATGTTGGGTAGATTAAAAGAACTGTGTGGAAGCTTTACAGACGAATGAAAAGAGCATGAGGAAAGCATTGAGGGAGGCAATTGCAAGGAGATTTGGAAATAAACAATTATAATAAGATGATACTTTGCAAAATACATTATCTGTCTCTGCATTTTAATGCACAAAACTTTGTCTTAGTCATTCAGGTCTATTTCTCTACCTTGAGGGGTTGAGTGATGATGGAGAAACATGGAAGTAGAGAATTAAAACTTTTAGGACAGAAATGCAGAGAGAGTCTTTCAGGTTTTTAATACCAAAATGTTAGTTGTGAATCAAGATAATAGTCTTGAAAGTTAAACTTCGAGAAGAAAAAAAAAATTTACATTCCCTTAACAAACATTAACACACAAAAGGCACATTTAGATCATAGACTTGTGTGTGTGTGTGTGTGTGTGTGTGTGTATGTTTCTGTTATCTTAGGGTATTCCTTTTCTGCATGTTAGATTAGGTCATGGGGCGTTGGGGGTGGGTGTGGGGGTGGTGCCTGTTGGGTAGAAAAGGTAAACAAGATACCCATATGAGTTTTGGTAGATCAAAAATGATCAGAGGTAGTGGTTGTTCCCTGGGTATAACATGGGAGAGGCTGAGCACCTAACTTCAGCACAGAAAACAGAATAAGAGAAATGGATCAAAGAAGCCAAATATACAGCAGAAAGTAACACAACATTGTAAATCAGCTACACTTCAATATAAAAAAAAAAAGAAGCCAAGTAGATAAGACTGAAGGTGAATTTCTTGTACCCCATGGTCTGTGTATAGATGCTCAGAGAACCCAGAGAATCCTGGAGACTGGGATGGGACATGGAGGGTTGGACAAACATCATTCACTGTGCAGGGACCTGAGGACTGATAGCTAATGGCCAGGACACACACCTAAGAGCTGTGTGCCAGCATAACACACACAAAAAGCCAGACAGGACCAGTTTATCTTAGTAGGGACCAGTCTAGGGAGAAGATCTAACTGGCCACTGGATAGCAGAGAACGGCAAGATCAGGAGACATTGTATAGATACCAATAATTTGTGAATTCATACCTCCCTCACCAGAACAAGAATGCTGTAAACACTTTTTAAACCCAGGTGCCACCAAAAGGTGGGGAAAGAAAGAAACAAGAACTTTTCTGAAGCTTCTGATTCATCAAAAGAAGTACTTGGAATTATTGGACTTCGTCTTCACTAGCAGAAGGTCTGCATGTGATCACATGCCCAGGTGACCCCAGAGATGGTATAGGGGCTGGGGCAGGGGTGGCGCAAGGAAAGGAAGATGAATTATAAAATAATGAAGAAGTTGTATTTGGGAATAATCTGAGTAAAATGGACCATGCCACACAAATCAGTTTGAAAATAACCAAGAATTCATATATATAAAAAATGACAATGAAGACAGGAAAGATGGGCCAAGTTACGGAAAATCCAAATGTTAAGTGTTATACATTTAAAATGATGTCCCTCTTCTGCAACCCACTGCTTTCTCAATCTTCTCTCTCCTTCCTGCCACAAACTCCCTCTTGGGAAGGGTAATTTTTCTACTACTCCAATGATCTTTTTCCCAAGAATCCACCAAGTAATTTTTTGTCCTTTCCCTCATCAGATAAATGAACAGCCAAACGAAGTGTAAAAAAAAAAGACAAGTGAGAGGGGCAAGATGTAAAAAGCTGCGAAGGAGCTGAGTGAACAGGTGATCTGTCACAGTTTCTTGGATACAGGTAGAAGACATGGGACCTCTGGGCCGGAGAATAAGGACTTCATTACCCACAGCAATAGCAGCAGCTAGAGGATTAGCATTTTTACTGCTTCTCCTCACCCAAATTCCAACAGAGCAACGCAGAGGGCCAGGTTGACACCTACTCCCATAAGGGGTTACATCACAGGAGAGAAGCCCCAAGCTTATGGAACTGAACTCTTTTAAAATGGACAGTAAGCATGCCTGCCTTTTGCCCCAAAGGAAGCTATTATGTTTATTATATTATACAGGAAACAAACTTTCAGTGGCTCTGAAGGGAGACACTATCTCTATTGTCCAATGCTGTTCACTACGCAAACATTCTTGGAAAGAGAGTAAACAAAGATGGTCTGCTTTAAAGATGTGCTGAAAAATAAGAGACCTATGAAGAACTGTCTCCCAAGATAAGACTGTGACCCTCTCCCCCACTAAATATTTATCTTATCACATATGATTAAGGTTATTCTCTACCTATCAGAAGTGGGAGTTATTAAAAACACTTGAGAAGAAGTTATTTTTTAAAAACACAAAGAGTAATATCGCTTGTCGGAGTCCGTTTGGGCTGCTATATCAAGATACCATAGTCTGAGTGACTTAACAACAAACATTTATTTCTCATAGTTCTGGACACTGAGGAGTCCAAAATCAAGGCACCAGCAGATCCAGTGTCTGAAAAAGACACTTTTCCTGGTTTTCAGACAAGGTTGATGTATCATCACATGGCAAAGAGCAGAGAGATAGGAAGCAAGCTCTTTTTCTCTCTCTCTCTTCCTTCCTCCCTCTCCCTCTCTTTCTCTCAAGTTTCTTCTTTCGGGGGTGGGGGCGGGGCGGGTGCAGTAATCCCGTGATGAGGGCTCCACTCTCATGAGTGAATTATTTCCCTAAGGCTTTACCTGCTAATACTATCCTATTGGATGTTAGAGTTTCAGCTAATGAATTTTAGAGGAACACAAATATACAATCCATAATCCACTGAAGTTTGACAGCTGGTTGGAGACTAGAGAAAAAGTGACATTTCATCCAGATGAGAAGTAATATTTAAACATTATTTGTTACATGACTTATGTTTGTCTTAACTCCCTAACTAGATTGTTTTTCTCTTTAGAATCCAGACTACATATTAAACTAGCTATTTCCCACATCCCTCTCACAGGGCTGAGTATACAGGAGGCACTCAATAAATACCCTGCTGGTACAATGACTTATTAATTTGAATCTGGAGGGTTGCTAAGAAGAGTGGATAGTGCTTTTAATGTCTGGCTGCAGAAACACAGCACAGAGAACGTGAATTTGTTCACGCTCCTTCATTACATTGTACTTATTTAATTCCCCAAGAAAAGTAATCATCTGTTTAATGCTATGTCCTTTTGGGGAATTTTCTCCACATGCAGGTTACGTTATATTTATAAAGAGCAATAGCTCCACTGTTTTGGCACATGACTCTTAAAAGTCAGCCTGTAAGAGGGTTAAGCTTTAGGTGTGCGGCAGTGCTGTTTTTTTTAGGGACTTGGAAGCTGTGCTTTCTATAACTTGTATTTTTATGTCAAGGGTAGCTAAACTGTGTAGCTGCTTTATAACTGCATAGGATCATTGCTAGAAATTGAAATTCTAATAGGATGCTTCCTATTCTTAATGTTACAGTCATGTTTTCTTTTAACTAATTAGAAAAATAATGTCTGTAATAGGAAAAAGACTAAAGCAAAATCTGATTCCAGGGCTTCCCTGGTGGCGCAGTGGTTGAGAGTCCGCCTGCCGATGCAGGGGATATGGGTTCGTGACCCAGTCCGGGAAGATCCCACATGCCTCAGAGCGGCTGGGCCCGTAAGCCACGGCCGCTGAGCCTGCGCGTCCGGAGCCTGTGCTCCTCAACGGGAGAGGGCACAGCAGTGAGAGGCCCGCGTACCGCAAAAGAAAAAAAAAAAAAAATCTGATTCCAGGTACCAATCAAATGGAGAAACAAAGCATTCAATGCTCATTGTGTGAAAAATCTCTCTTTTAAGGTCAAAGCAGCAGATGAAACCGCAGTGGTTTTTGTTGTTTCTTTGCTTAATAGAGTCAGCATTTTTATTTACAAGCAAACAATAGCATCTCTTATTTAAGTGTAAAAGTTAGCCTTTGCCAAATGATGATAGAAACAATTAACAATATTATCTTAGTCAATTTAGCTAATTCTGCCTCTCTGTGATCTCCTTTGATTCCTTCAAAGGTTTTGGAACTCCAGAAAAAAAGAAAAAAGGAATTTTCCTGGAAGAAATTTGCATAGCAGAGTTAAAGTGAAAGACTGAATAACTCCAGTCGTATAAGTCCTATGCATCTCATGGTGACTTATTACTTGAAGTGTTATGATACCCAGTACTTTAAGAATACAGTCAGCTCTACAATACCGAACTGATGCTACGGCAAATGGGGTTTGCTTTTGTTTTTGTTTTTCTCTATGACCTTCCCCCCGTTTGGATTTAGCTGTTAATATTTTAGTTCTCGTTTAGCTTTATCTCATTAAATTACTTAGCATTTCATTATTTTTAGGGTTTCACCTCCTCCTTACATAAGAAGCCATTATGATTTCTCTAAGCCCAGTTTTTACTACACACTGTGACTTTCCATGGTAATTGCAGCAGAGTGAAGACTGAATTATTACAACTTAGACCTTTATTTAACACCCCAACTCCTTGCAAATGTATCATTCTTTACCAATAAAGACAATGAAAATAAATCCTAAAAGATTTTAAAATCCCACTCTTGGAAAGTCACTCTGCTGGAAATGGATAAGCATTTCCCATGTCATCAGGATATTGTGTAAATATGTGTGTGTGTGTGTGTGTGTGTAATTTCTATAACTTGGCAGGTAAGAAACAATAAAACTTCGTGCAAATGAATTTATTCATAATGATATCTATATAATGTGCTTTTGGTAGTACTGTTTTTTTCTCCATATCAATGTTACTGTTAATTCTTCAATCTCTGCTCTATTCTGAGTGTTATTAGTGTTTTAAATCTTGCTGTTTCCTCCATTTTTCCCTAGTGAGACAGTACAAGAGGTATGAGGAGTGTTCTCTTCGTTCTCTTGTTCTCAATGCATGAAATGCTTGCCACTGTCAACACGACCCGGTGCCACAGCCTCTGTCATATTCCCAGACATCACTGCACACAATTTATGAGGTTTACATAAAGGTTATGTGGAATAAATCACTGGCCTTTATCTTTGCCTGGTATCCTCTTTGCATTATTTATGAGCAAAGAACAATGCATCATGCTGGACTCCATATTAGGCCTCAATAATTCACCTGTGAAACATCATTTTCCTGGAGATCCTGACGTTAGAGTGAAGAGGCAACTCCCTCTTTCTGAGAAGAGCCTTGCAGCCTGTTTCAGATAATACATCAGAAAGACACTGATGATACCTATTAATAATCATCAATCTTAAGAAGCAGCACAACCCACAAAGGAATAAATGTTCTTATGCTTGCATTCTACAAGGATTGGCACTTATCTTGTCCATCCTCTGGACACCATTCAGTCATTCACTCAACAGCATTTAACTGAATACTTACTATGTTCCAGGCTGCACCATTGTTAAATGTTTGTATTTCTTCAGTGAACAGAGAAACAAAAAGTATGGTCTTGGCCTAGGTTCCTTCACAAAAGGTCCTGAGAGAAGGGCTTGAATGCATAAAGTTTAATTCTGGAAATGAACCCAAGTAACTGGTGTAGGGAACTAGAAGAGCAACACAGGGCAGGAGGGAAAGTTAATTTAAAATTGCACCATTGAACTGACTACCTCAATGAACTGGAACAAAATTCCACCTGGGATCTTCTGAGGAGCCATGTATGGGCACCTCAGAATTGTTCACCTGAGACAGAGAAGAGCAGTTCTCATCCCCAATTTCTGAGGGTTGTGCACGGAAACTTAACTGTCTTCTGCAAGTGTCACACGGCTGAGCTGATTCCCACAGGCATCCCATTTGGAAGTAGTGGAGAAAATCCAGAGCCCAAAGCAAGAGATTTAGAGTGTTGGTAAGGCAAGGTGCTGTCATATTATACCTGCATGCGTCTGTGTGCCACGGCAGTGGCTGGAGTGAAAATATACGTCAGAAAGATATGAGGTTGCATGCAAGAGACGGCTGATACAATCCCTGCCCTTGAGCTTGTATCCAAGTCAGTTGCGTTTTATCCAATCCAGATGCTTTACTTGGGGCTTTCTAAAGCAAACAACAGGAGTAAATGAAAATGGCTGCACTCATACAATAGATCTAGACCAATACATAGCTAAGACCTGTTAACTTAAATTCTGTTAATTTAAGAATTGCCATGTGAAAAAAAATACAAATATAAAAAGGTCTACTATATTTATTACCAAGGTTTATCATAGAGAAAGATTAAAGATTTTAGAATAGATATGTCTAAGAGAACCAGCTCATCTGAATAGCTCTTGTTTTATTTTATAGGTTCTACACGATGGTTTTATTTAGAAACAATTTCAACTGAAATCATAGATCATAGGTATTAATGACTACAAAATTCCAAAACACAAGACCTTCAAGTAAAAGAGAGAGTAAAAAGCCAGCTTTTAACCCTTACCTGAACACTTATATCCACCCTTTAGAGTCTGAAAAAGCAAGAGATAAACTTAAAGTATTTTTGGAGAGAGCTGTTATAGCACTGTGACTCTACCCCTGCCGTGGGGGGGAAATTGGAAAGCACTTTAATTTTTCAAAACCAAGGAAAGAATCTTCACTAGTATGCCTTAGAGAACTTTATCTGTTTTCTATGGATCTTAGAGTCACAGTAGACTAAAACATACCTGAGAAACCTAAAGGGAGAGAGACCATGGTTGCCTAGCTTTTCTGATTATGAAGACAAACACAGTGGATTTGGGTACCAGGCTCTATTTCCAGAATTTTCAGGGTAGAGTCAGAGAAGTGGTAAAGGATTGTTTTGATTCTGCCCAAGAGGGTTGCCTGAATTGGGAAGGTGTCCTCAGCCAAAAGAATGTCTTAAGTCTGAGGAAAAGTAAAAAATCATCAGCCAGAAGAGAAGCATTTACCCACCTCAAGGGAAGTATATTTAAAACATCCCCATCAATGGGAATAGGAAGAAGGACCTCTAGAAACTCCACAAAATCACTTTGCAGAAGAATGAGCATTTTAAATATCTACCAAATTTGTAGCTCCATTTTGAAGAATCTAAAAGAGTTAAAGTCTAAGGAGGATTCAGTATGGGATCACCATAACCATTCTAAAATGGAACCAAGAAGGATTATCTTCCACACTTGGACCATGTGGTACTACCAGGATGAAACATGGACCCTACCAATAAGGTAGAGGAGAAGAGAAGGAAAGAAAGAAAGATGTAAAAGAAAAACTAAACTGGAGGCATAGTCAAGAATTGACAGTACTTGGAATGGAAGGCAAGTACTAATCAGAAATTTTCTCTTGTGTTCATGATGTTAGTAGTATGAACTTTTGGTAATAAATGTCTCATCATGAATTCTACCTGCACATCTTCCAGATATCATGGGACGTGATATCAAGATCACACACAAAAAGCAAAGAAGGAAAGATGAAAATAAAAAGGTATAATGATACATAAACCTGGAGGAGGCTTACAGGCTAGCTGACTTTATCACCCTAGACCAGCCACCAAAGGGGAACTCTCAGACTTAGGTGCATGTTCTGGAGCCAACAGTCAACTCACCTTTGTACTCAAGGATAAGCCAAGTGAGCGAATGTAAGTCCTTAAACACTCTTATTTTACAACAACATTTCTGCAGGGTTTCTAAATTCTTAATGGATGAAATGTAGTGAGATTGAATTGTCTTCCTAAACATGGAAATTATGGGTGGAAGCAGCAATTTCAACTGATTTCAACTGGTTGAAATGAAGAGCTTATATCGCCTCTCGCATTTTGCTGTCTGATCATAACTCTTCAATATCAAGAAAAACTGATGACCTAAGTGGATGATACACCATGACTATCAATAAATGAAATCAAAGCAACCAGCTGAAAAATGAGAACTTAGGCAATCAACAGTTTGCTTTTTCTTTGTGACATCAACTGACTAATTTGAGTGATTTTCTCTTAAATAACAGGGTGTCATGGGTAGGAACTGTGTGAGCGAGAGTGCAGTATTGAGTACACACTAGGCCAACAAGAGTCAGTCACAATCTGTTGCACAAAGATAATCAAATGACCAGATAATTTGCCTTTGGAGAGAGAATTGTCTCCTATCTTATCCTCAAAAATACGCTCAGATTTCACAGATATAGCAGATGCTCTAAAGTGCCAGATTAGTCATGCTAAGAGATTTCACTAAAATTAACCATCTCTGAAAAGAAAATGTTAGTGACGTTTAGTAAGGAGAGAATTTCCATTTGTTCTCAGAAGGCTTTGTTCTGGTGTTCAGACTGTGATGGATGATTACCAGCCCCTCAAGTGAGCAGAGCCCAACCAACTTTGAGATTTGTCTTCCTTTTTCTAGAAAGGGTTTAGCAAAGAGAAATTGAGGGAAGCTATGCTTTTACCTGAATATAGAATAGGAAATGGACTAGATTTTTCTTTTAGGATCAAAAAAATCCCAGAAATCACAAATCAGGACTCTTTAGTTTATTTTAACTCTAACCTACTATTATTCAGTAAATATCTTTTGTTTAAATTTATGGAGTCCCACTGCAGTTTAACACTCTAGGTAAAGGTAATGTATAACAGAGTTAATTGATTAGTACAATTTCATTTTACTTTAATATATCAAACCTCTGGTGTGAAATATCCACAGTCAATGATCAGCATAGACTAAACTGAGGTCATTTTAACTATTACCAACTTCTAAATTTAGTTTTACAGATGAGCAAGAGATGATTAAAGTGTATGTCTCTCTCAATTGTAATAACTTATTAGTAGATGTTTATAGTCTTTTATCATTTTGTTTTCTTCTTAGCTGCTGTTTTCGCTAACATGATTAACTCATTTTATAGACTTTTAGAATTAAAACTGTGTAGCCAACATCATGAGCCATTGTTCATAGCATCTGGCCTTCTGGTCCTTGTTTTCAATTACATTTCAGTAAAGATGGAATTAGTCCTGAAAAACCACGATTCTTTAAGGCTCAGACAATTGTGATTTCATCCTCCTACCATCCCTTTAGAAGTATAAGGCTACTGTTCCAGAAGTCAGGTCCTTTAAAAAAGGAAACCTTGGTAGAAAGGGGAGAAGAAAAAAATCATTTGCAGTGTCTTTCCAAGGTTCTGAACAGGGATAGGGGAAGCATCTTAATGATGGTAAGTCATAATGAAAGGGTAGTGGATTCCACTGGGTTATCCATATTTCCTCCTACTTGAACTAGCAATCCCCCAGAAATAATAATAATAATCCCCCACAAATAATAATTATCATGGAAAGAGCCATCTATTCAGCGTTATTATGTGGCAGGTACCATATTAAACACACTATATACTTTACCTCATTTAATCTTTAGAAAGATTCCACAGTGTTACAATAATGTATCATTATTGACTTATGATCGAAAAAAATTCAGGAAATGCAGAGAGGACAAGCAAAATCAGCTAGCTATATGGCTAATATAAAACAAGACTTAAACCCAGAATCAACTGGCCCCAAATCTCATAGAGCAAAACCTTTTTATATTTCACTTCAGATCCTCTCAGCCTCACCTGCTTCTGGGGTCTTTGGCCATTTAGACTACTTCAGCTGCACGGGGGCAACCAACTGTGTGTGTAAACTGACAAAATTCACATGGGACACCCCGACAAGACTGCATCTCATACCCACACTGCACAGCCCTCACCTCCTGGCCCTGAGGTTTAATGTTGATATTGAGGCACAGCGAGCTACCTGGAAGTGTGGACGTAGTTGATGCCCTGTGGGAAAACATTTGACCAGAGGGAGATGGAAGGCTATGTATAAATTCTTCATCCATTATCCTGCCAAAATACTGCCTTTAGAAACAATTGCCCAGCCTTCCAGAGACTGCCTAAGTGAAATGTATGAAGTGAAACACGTATGAAGGGATTTAATACAGGGAAGAGAGGTCTCTATAGCTGTTGGAAAAGCTAGAATTATAAGTAAGAAAACAAGCACTAATGACCTCATCCGACAGCACCAGGTAGAAGCAGGTAGTTCTCAAAAGCATTCCCAGAAACCACGACAAACCTAAGAAGCTCTGGTAAGCTCTTATCAACTTTCAGTATGCAACAGCGAGGTGGTGGTGGGGTCTCTCACCAACTTGCCTGAAATATACCTCATACCTCCTGCCCTCTATAACACTAACTACCCCATCTCCTGAAGAATGATGGTTTCTCCCTCTTGCCTTCCTTCCAAGAGACTCTCATGAACAGAATTTAATTCAGAACTATAAAGGGAGGGGAATTCTGCCTTAGGAGACCTTAGACTAGGGAGAGGTGAGGACACTGAGTTGACAGTCAAGTACTTAGGCATATGGAAATCTGACCTTGATATGAATCCTGGTTAAATACCTTGTCAACCTGGCATCTATAGGGGATGTTGAAGTAATACTAGAATTCCACAAACATTACAGAGTTCCCTCCAAAATCTGGGAATATAATGAGATAGAGAAAATTTTATATGCCAGAATATATTTTAGGAAACCTATGTGATTAGAAGAAACACCTTGATAAGCCACTAGGGGAGGAGGGTGAGACCACTGGACAACATGGTAAAATAGCAAGAGAGATTATTAACTCTCTTCTAAAGAGGACCTAGTTCACAGCTGGACTCCTGTGATGTTAAATGGGTGGGCAAGCTGAGACTACATCACCAAAAGTCTTCCTTCTTTATAGTTTTCCCACAGATTACAGTATTTCCTCTGAATCAATGTTGAACACATACTTAAGAATGTTCTTTTGAAACATCACCAATTGTTGGTCTGTCTGAGGGGTCCTTATGACTCAATCCAGCTCTACATTGGTGTGAACATAACCAATCAGTTAACAGTGCCCCATCGGAAAAACAGGTGAGAGCGTCTGTTCCAGTCTACCTTGTCTTTAAAAAAAAAAAACTAGCTTCAAAACAAGGTCCATTTCTGAGGTTTAAGTTCTAAATATACAGTTGACAACATTTCAGAAACTTATTCCTGACTCTGTATTTGCTATCTTTATTTTAATTCAAGACTAATCTCATTCAGTGAATTATTTCTCTTTTTGTTTATAGTGTGCCATAACAATTAAGAGCATTATATTGCGTTGATATATAAGTAAATTGATTAATAAGTTTCAAGACCCTTAAGTATAAAATGTTTGGTTAAAGAAATGGAAATTCCTGGTGGCTGCTCCAAGATGTACTTCTGTTGGAAAAACAATAACCATAACCACAAAGGTATATTTATTTAATCTCTGCTGTACCAAAAATTATTCAAAGTGCTCAGATGACTTCTAATAAAGAACAGGTATGAAATAAGCATCATAATTTACAGTTTGATCCAGTTATGCCTTAAGATGTTACTAGTTGCAAGTAATTTGAACAATGCTTAATATGTTTTTTAAAAATAATATGTATTAGTAATGGTGCATTTGTTATAAAATCATAGCTAATTTTTTTCTGTACATCATTCTAAGGACAGAGAAATACAAACAGCTATTGACAAAATTGATAATACTTGATATATATATGTGTGTGTGTGTGTATATATATATATATATAGTATTTGAAATATAATAAAAGGCTACGGAAGTGATAGAGGTGACACCAGAGAACAGCACAATCCATCTAGACCTTTCCAGCTTCTCCAGTTTTTTGCTATCCCTCCAAGGTGATCATCTGTCATTTCCATAGTGGTTGCAACTCTACCACTATAGTTCCAAAAAGTTGTTTTTGGTAACTGATGTGTAGTATGCTCTAAAGCTTTTCAAATGCAACAGCGGTATTACTGAGATACCTGAATTCCAGTCTTCATAGTATGCAGACTGATTAAGCTAGGTTAGGCATAAGCAGCCAATCTGGAAGAAGTTACATGTGTTGTCCAGTTCCCCAATTCCTTGAAGTCTGACCTTCATTTTCCTAGGATAATGATTAAGCACTCGTGACAGCAAACATATTAATAGCATAAGGTTAATTAATATGTGCACATGTTTACTAACTTCCCAGAAATTTTACCAAAAATGTGGATCCTTCCTATTCATTATGGAAACTGTATCCTTGGAAATACTGAAGCCTTTTGAAAAACTCAAACTAGAACTCCAAAAAGCATGTTCAATCATACTATTGACTCTTAGAAAAGAAATTTAACTTTTCATGATATGGCTTTTCAGGAAGTACCATACCTTAGGCAAAATTACTCAATAAAATATATCTAAGATTCTGAGATTTGTCCTTCCATTATTAAAATCAGCTGTTTATTTTATCATGCTCATTAAAGTAAAAACAGAAAGCTTTATTTATAGGTATTTCTTAATAATTTTCTTCAAATATATAATTATTATTTAAGAGCAATATAGATACATATGTTTTTCACTAATATAAAAATTAAGCCTCTGTTTTATTGACCTGTCTTCTAACCTGAAAAATGTAAAAGGACAATATTTTACACATAGGGGAACAAACCCAGAAGAGAATCTTAAGAATTGAGGCCAAAATGTAGGAGATAGGAATAAGAGTATATAGATAAGCCAGCGGTTTCAATGAATAGTGAAAATGCAGCAGGATCAATAACCATGTCTAATATGCACCTTTTTATCTCCAGCAATGACACAATGATTGAAATAGGCCAGACCACAAAGGTAGGCAAAAATGGTGACCTTGCTTCAGAGAGGTTATTTTCACTTTAGTTTACTATAAATCAGAAAGTAAACAGTGTGAGGAGTGTAACTAGATAAAGACACAAATGAGTAAAGAGAGCTCACCCTGCCTCCCAAAATCCTCAGTTGTCTTGGAAGATGTGTCCAATGCAGCCCTGACAGAGGAAAAAAAACAAATCCCTGTTCAAAGCCATGGGCTTTCTGCCTTTTATATGGTGAAGATTAGCAAAGGGCAGCTCCAACTTCTCATTCGATATTCCCTCCAGTAGGAAATTCTTGCTATGACACATACACATACATAAGTACATACTCCTAAGTCTGCAGCAGGCCCTCGCCATGTTGCACTACACCGGCCCTTTCATATGTGTTTTGAATTCAGTTTATAACTGGCCAGTCTCAAAAGACACAGCATTTTTATGTCTCCACCTTCCTTCACAGTGCTCTAATGCTGGTATAAATCTCTTGCTCATTTTAATTTATGTTTCTCACCACTCAAGGCACAGTTCATTCAACCCAACTTCTAATTGAAAACAATTGTTCCTTCCTTACTCTTACAATTTCAAATGAAGCCTGTACCTCCTTAAAGGCATCTATTTAATCCACCTTATAAAACAATTATTTGTATGATTATATCCATCCTTCTACAAAAGACAATCCCTGAGAGCGCCAACCTCTGTAAGTAAACAGAACAGTCCCTACATAAAAGAGATGTTCTTAAATGTAGAAAAATGAAAGAGTACCTGCACTCCATACCATCAGAAAGGTTTGGAACAGGGTATGACGGAAGCAGCAGGAGCAATAAGGGAAAAGTTAATAGCATCTTAGCCTTTCTTCATGCTGAATCTAGGCTCCAGTCCTGGAAATCAGGCCTCAGACACTATTACACAAAGCTTCATGCTTCTTTGAGCATGTGTCCCTCTACATTTCTGTCAATGAAACATTGAAAACACCTTTTACACATAGGTAAAAAACCCATAAGAATGGATAGTAATGCTAAATAAAGATCCCCAATTCATGTGTATGTGTTCCTTTTCCCCCATTTTGGCGTTTTTTTGTGTTTTAATTTTTATTGAAATATAGTTGATTTACAATGTTGTGTTAGTTTCAGATGTACAGCAAAGTGATTCAGTTTTATATATATATATATATATATATATATTCTTTTTTTACATTCTTTTCCATTATATGTTATTATAAGATATTGTGTATAGTTCCCTGTACTATACAGTAGGTCTTTGTTGGTTATCTATTTTTTATATAGTAGGGTGTATATGTTAATTCCAAACTCCTAATTTATCCCTCCCCCCTTTCCCTTTGGTAACCATAAATTTGTTTTCTATGTCTGTGAGTCTATTTCTGTTTTGTAAATAAGCTCATTTGTATCATAATTTTTTAGATCCCACATATAAGCAGTATCATATGATATTTGTCTTCTTCTGCCTTACTTACTTCACTTAGTATGACTATCTCCAAGTCCATCCATGTTGCTGCAAATAGCATTTCATTCTTTTGTTTTGATAAATTTCCAACCTACAGAAAAGTTAAAAGAAACCTGCAATGAACACTATATTTCCAGAGCCCAGATTTACCAAATATTAGCATTTTGCTACATTTTTCCTTTCTTCTATCCTTCTTTCCTTCCCTTCTGGGTTTCTCCCTTTTCTCCTTTATTTCAATTTATCTCACTACCTTTTTTGTGAAAACACTTTAAAGTAAGTTGCAAATATCATACTTCACTCCTAAATGGTTCAGCATCTCCTAAAAACAGGATCATTACTCTCAATAACCACAATAATTTGTCATATCCAAGGAACAGAATGTGGATATACAACAATATATAATGTACTGACCATGTGCACATTTTCCCCAAAACTCATTTATGGCTTCTAGCCTTCTTTTTTTCTTAATCCAGGATTCAAATATGAACTGTGCATAGCATTAAACTGCCATGTTTCTTTAGCCGTCTTTAATCTAGGACACTCCCTAATCTCTTTCTTTAATTTAACATTAATATTCTTGAAGAACTCAGGTCCATTTTCTTACAGAATGTTCTACAATCTAGACTTATCCAATTTTTCCACATGAGGAAATTGAAGTTAAAGAGTTTGGGTGAGAACAGTTCAAAAGTATCTGCATCATTATCATGAGGTATTTGATGTTAGTTTGGATAATCATTGATTTATCCTGAGTTTGATCACTTGAATAAGATGGTACTTACTAGAACTCTATACTGTAAAGTTACTTATTTCCATTTTGAATTAATTACAAATCCATGGCTTGGTACATTGATACTATGTGAATATTCTGTCCCACAATTACATTTTACCCAATAGTTTTATATCTGTTTACGATCCTTGCCTGAAACAATCATTAGAGTGTTATTTTCAAAGTGGTGATTTTTTAATTCTATCATTTCTTCTACCTTCATTAGCTATCATTCTTCTGTGAAGAAGAGATACAGTCTCCCCCTTTTTTTAGTATCACTATGACTCCTGGATTCCTGTTTTTTTCTCTAATTGTTTTTATTGTTGTTGTTGTTTATTTTGCTGAAGTATAGTTGATTTACAATGTTGTGTTAATTTCTGCTGTATAGCAAAGTGATTCAGTTATACATATATATATACATTCTTTTCCGTATGTTTTTCCATTATGGTTTGTCATTGAATATAATTCCCTGTGCTATAGAGTAGGACCTTATTATTTATCCATCTGGATTCTTTTTTTATTTAATGAGTTACAATCTATTTATAATACATTGCCATCATTATTTTTTTTTTTTTTTTTTTTTTTTTTTGCGGTACGTGGGCCTCTCACTGTTGTGGCCTCTCCCGTTGCGGAGCACAGGCTCCAGACGCGCAGGCTCAGCGGCCATGGCTCACGGGTCCAGGCGCTCTGCGGCATGTGGGATCCTCCCGGAATGGGGCACGAACCTGTGTCCCCTGCATCGGCAGGCGGACTCTCAACCACTGCACCACCAGGGAAGCCCCATCATTATACCTTTTGATGCTCAAATTATTCCAAATTTGACCAGTGATTTCCCCTTCAAGTTGGATGTTGTGTCTTTAAGTTTTTTCCATTAGTCCTTGAGCATTACCTTGATTCCCATATTTATTATATAATGAGCTTATACTAATTTTACCAATTCAAATTCGAGACCACAGGGTTCTTTCTCTCTTCCTCCAATTTCATATTTGTATCTTTCTTTACCAAGTGAGAAACCTAATTCCAAAGAACATCAATATATTTCCTTATTTGTTCCAACCAATACAAACAAAATGTTTTCATAATTAAACATCAATCTCATCACCAAAACCAAGCCTAATAGAGGTTTCAAGAGTTGTTTGTAATTCTTTATGTCTTTAGACACTAATTATGAAGGGTAAAAGTACTGTGATCAAAAGTTACTTGAATTAATTATTTTTTGCTAAGTGGTTATATATCAATTTGATACAGTTAGACTTATTTGCTTTTGTTTATATTCAATTTCAGGTCTGCTTTTTTTCCATTTTCAGTTTAATTATTAAGGGTATATTTACATAGTTCAAGGGTCAAAATTATTTAAAAATAGTATAATCAAGGATGTCTCACCACCATCCCTACCCCTTTCATCCTAGTTCTACTCACTCCCCATAGATGCCATTTTCAACAGTTTCTCTTTTATCTTTCCTAAGTTTTTCTTTTCTAAATAGGCAATATTAGTGTTTTACCTTTCACATGCAAATAGTAGCATGGACTCTTGAACTCATACTTTTTAAACTTAACAATGGGTCTGAGAAATCAAAATCACTCCATATTTATACAGATTTTCTAATATTTTTCAGCAGTGAAGTTCTCCATTGTATGGCTGTACCTTTGATTATTATTCAATAAATAATCTAAGTCTCCTCTCCTTAAATGCGGAACATTAAGCTGTTTTCAGTATTTTGCTATCACAAATAATGCCCAATGAATAATCTTGTGCATATTTGTGGAAGAGCATCTTCAAGTGAAATTCCTAGATTGGGATTGAGAGTCACAAGGTAAATTCATTTATAATTTTGGTAGATGTACCCAAATTCTCTTCCTTAGATGCTGTGCCACTTTACATTCTTATCAGCAATATATGAGTTTCATTTCTCCAGAGACTCACCAGTAGAATATGTCATTGAACTTTTGAATTTTTGCCAGTTACATGAGAAATAATTATTTCAGCATAGTTTTAATTTGTATTTCACTTATTATGAGTGAAGTTGAGCATCTTCTCAAATTTTTCAGAGGCCATTTTTATTTATTTTTGTGTGTGACCTAAGATAGTTCTATTTTTTCCATAATTCCTGAAATTGACAAAAATATGCTTTTTCACTATATCTGCTCTGGATTCCTTAACATGGCTTCAGATAAGTTCCAATTCTCCTAGCAGTAATACAGTATGTGTTGAAGCATTGCTTCAGAGATTCTCATGATGTCCCAGAGAATATAGAGAACAATTATGAGTACTGGAACCATCTGGAGAAGGTTCCACTAGTTGTCCAATTCCTTCGTCCGCATAGAAAGAATTCTTTTAAGTACACTGATAAAGTCACTGCAGGAAGTGTTAGGAGACCTGGACAGATGCAGACAGGATATTGGTGTCCCCCTTCATCAGCTGAGTCTCTGAAGCTATCCTCACACTACCACTGCCAGTTTAGTAATAATGAGCTCTCTCTGTGCTTATATGATCTGATGGAAAATCACATATACATTAATCTCAGTCCATTTCCTTATTCATTCAAATAGGCATCAAACCTTTATAGAGTGCATGCAACTACTTTTTCTTAAAATATGATTGTTATACGTTACATATTGTGATTGCCTACATTTGAGCTTTGCTTCTCAAACTTTCCAGTCTTTGCTAAGAGTGAGCACAGAAGTCAGCATTATGAAATGCCCTCAGTGTGTCAGTTTCCCCTCCAGTTCTTGCCCCACGTCATTAGTTTGAATCTATTAACAAGCCATTGGCTTGTCACTGAAGGTCATTTAAGGGTACACCATTAGCTAGACTCTAGCACAATTTTTCTGCTTCACCACAACCCTTCAAGGGACTAGAAGTCTGAAGATTTTATTTTTAGGAAAATCATCCTGCTGGGCAATAAGAACTAGACAAACTTATGAGGTTACTTAGAATGGCTTGCAGATAAGTGAAAAGTAATGATATTAAGAAATAACATTTGAATTATTTACTGAAGCAAATGTTATATGCATCTTATTATTCTGAGGAAGGATCTTCTCAATCAAACCGAATGCTCTGACTACTGAAATGCCATTTTTTCAGGTAAAAAAGCAAGAAATGTTGCTATGTTAGATAACTATTGTTTGGGCTGTCAATTCCATTCTCCATTTTTTTTCTACCTGCTCTGTGTCGAGCATGCTCATGTTCATGCCCTCTTACCCTCAGGATTTTGACTGGAATCAGCAAAAGCAGATTATTGGCAGGAGCTCTGTGTGAGAAGGAGGACAAGGAGATAGCGATGTTGATTCCCCTGGAACCCTCCCTAGAGGCTCACAATGGGCCTGATGGGTCCCTGGAACGAGGTCACAGCCCTATCAGGTGGTCCTCTCTGCCCAGTAACTGCTTCCTCCACTTGTCTTTTCAGACCTAGAGGTGTTAATAATTCCTACCGTTAACAGCTCCAGGGTAGCTTTCCTATATGCTGACCCTAGTTTTGTGAATATCCCCTATATTAAACACCCTGCAAATTCATCAACTAGAGGATAACATCTGTTTCCTAGACCCTGACTGACACTGCTATTCTGCTATTCTTTTCATTCCCAACGGAATGTTAACCAAAGGCCACATTAACCTGACCTTGTATTACTTGAAGCAAAAAGATGTGTAATTAATGTAGATGGCCAAGAGGCACATGAAAAGATGCTCGACATCACTAATTATTAGAGAAATGCAAATCAAAACTACAATGAGGTATCACCTCACACCAGTCATAATGGCCATCATCAAAAAATCTACAAACAATAAGTAATGGAGAGGGTGTGGAGAAAAGGGAACCCTCTTGCACTGTTGGTGGGAATGTAACATGACAGCCACTATGGAGAACAGTATGGAAGTTTCTTAAAAAACTAAAAATAGAATTACCATATGACCCAGCAATCCTGTTACTGGGCATATACCTAGAGAAAACCATAACTCAAAAAGACACAGTGTCCATTGTGGCACTATTTACAGTCGCCAGGTCATGGAAGTAACTTAAATGCCCATCAACAGACAAAAGGACAAATAAGATGTGGTACATATATACAGTGGAATATTACTTGGTCATAAAAAGGAATGAAATGGGGTCATTTGTAGCGATGTGGATGGACCTAGAGACTGTCATACAGAGTGAAGTAAGTCAGAAAGAGAAAAACAAATATCGTATATTAATGCATGTATGTGGAATCTAGAAAAATGATACAGACAAACCTGTTTGCAAGGCAGAAATAGAGACACAGACATAGAAAACAAACGTATGGACACCAAGGCAGGGAAGGGGAGGTGGGATGAATTGGGAGATTGGAATTGATATATATACACTAATATGTACAAAATAGATAACTAATGAGAACCTGCTGTATAGCACAGGGAACTCTACTTCACTTTGCTGTACAGTAGAAACTAATACAACATTGTAAAATGACTATACCACAAATAAATAAATAAATAAAAAGAGTTAAGTTTTCCAGTGGAAAAAATATATCAGGGCTTTTTTCTTATTAAGATGGCTGTTTTTTCAGTGATAGGAGGGACATATAGATATACAGAAACATGATGAATTATCACTGCAGCTTCTCAGTCTGCCTTCTCAATAAGAATTTTCTGAATGTAAATCCAACACTCTGACTTTCTGAAAATGCAGCATCTCTCTCCATACGGCAGCAAGCAGGATCTTAGATCCCCAACTGGGGACTGCTCCCAGGCCCTTGGCAGTGAAAGCGCAGAGTCCTAACCACTGGACCACCAGCGAATTCCCTCTTCATAGGTTTTTTTGTTGTTGTTGTTGTTTTTAACATCTTTATTGGAGTATAATTGCTTTACAATGGTGTGTTAGTTTCTGCTGTATAACAAAGTGAATCAGCTATACATATACATATATCCCCATATCTCCTCCCTCTTGTGTCTCCCTCCCACCCTCCCCATCTCACTCCTCCAGGTGGACACAAAGCACTGAGCTGATCTCCCTGTGCTACGCGGCTGCTTCCCACTAGCTATCTATTTTACATTTGGTAGTGTATATATGTCCATGTCACTCTCTCACTTTGTCCCAGCTTACCCTTCCCCCTCCCCATGTCCTCAAATCCATTCTCTACATCTGCGTCTTTATTTCTGTCCTGCCCCTAGGTTCTTCATAACCATCTTTTTTTTTAGACTCCATACATATGTGTTAGCATACAGTATTTGTTTTTCTCTTTCTGACTTACTTCACTCTGTATGACAGTCTTTAGGTCCATCTACCTCACTACAAATGACTCAATTTCATTTCTTTTTATGGTTAATATTCCATTGTATATATGTGCCACATCTTTTTTATCCATTCATCTGTTCATGGACACTTAGGTTGCTTCCATGTCCTGTCTATTGTAAATAGAGCTGCAATGAACATTGTGGTACATGACTCCTTTTGAATTATGGTTTTCTCATGATATATGCCCAGTAGTGGGATTGTTTGGTTGTATGGTAGTTCTATTTTTAGATTTTTAAGGAATCTCCATACTGTTCTCCATAGTGGCTGTATCAATTTACATTCCCACAACAGTGCAAGAAGGTTCCCTTTTCTCCACACCCTCTCCAGCATTTATTGTTTGTAGATTTTTTGATGATAGCCATTCTGACTGGTATGAGGTGATACCTCATTGTAGTTTTGATTTGCATTTCTCTAATGATGAGTGATGTTGAGCATCCTTTCATGTGTTTGTTGGCAATCTGTATATCTTCATTGGAGAAATGTCGATTTAGGTATTCTGCCCATTTTTGGATTGGGTTGTTCGTTTTTTTTGATATTAAGCTGCCTAAGCTGCTTGTATATTTTGGAGGTTAATCCTTTGTCAGTTGCTTCGTTTACAAATATTTTCTCCCATTCTTTTTTTTTAAATTACATTTAGCTTTAAATAACATTTATTGATTAACAAATATTTATTGAGTATATATGCTGTACTGCTATAAAGTGGTTTTTTTTAAAATTAATTTATTTTATTTTTGGCTGTGTTGGGTCTTTGTTGCTGTGCGTGGGCTTTTCTCTAGTTGTGGCGAGTGGGAGCTACTTTTCCTTGTGGTGCACGGGCTTCTCATCGTGGTGGCTTCTCTTGTTGCAGAGCACAAGCTCTAGGCGTGCGGGCTTCAGTAGTTGCAGGATGCAGGCTAAGTAGTTGTGGTTCATGGCTCTAGAGCACAGGCTCAGTAGTTGTGTTGCATGGGCTTAGTTGCTCCATGGCATGTGGGATCTTCCCGGAACAGGGATCAAACCCGTGTCCCCTGCATTGGCAGGCAAATTCTTAACCACTGCGCCACCAGGGAAGCCCTTTTCTCCCATTCTGAGGGTTGTCTTTTCATCTTGTTTATGGTTTCCTTTGCTGTGCAAAAGCTTTCAAGTTTCATTAGGTCCCATTTGTTTATTTTTATTTCCATTTCTCTAGGAGGTGGGTCAAAAAGGATCTTGCTGTCATTTATGTCATGCAGTGTTCTGCCTATGTTTTCCTCTAAGAGTTGTATAGTGTCTGGCCTTATATTTAGGTCTTTAATCCATTTTGAGTTTATTTTTGCATCTGGTGTTAGAGAGTGTTCTAATTTCATGCTTTTACTTGTAGCTCTCCAGTTTTCCCAGCACCAATTATTGAAGAGGATGTCTTTTCTCCATTATATATTCTTGACTGCTTTATCAAAGATAAGGTGACCATATGTGTGTGGGTTTATCACTGGGCTTTCTATCCTGTTCCATTGATCTATATGTCTGTTTTTGTGCCAGTACCATACTGTCTTGATTACTGTAGCTTTGTAGTATAGTCTGAAGTCAGGGAGCCCAATTCCTCCAGCACCATTTTTCTTTCTCAAGATTGCTTGAGCTTTCTGAGTCTTTTGTGTTTCCATACAAATTGTGAAATTTTTTGTTCTAGTTCTGTGAAAAATGCCATTGGTAGTTTGATAGGGATTGCATTGAATCTGTAGATTGCTTTGCATATAGTCATTTTCACAATGTTAGTTCTTCCAATCCAAGAAGAGGGTAAATCTCTCCTTCTGTTTGTATCATCTTTACTTTCTTTCATCAGTGTCTTATAGTTTTCTGCATACAGGTCTTTTGTCTCCTTAGGTAGGTTTATTCCTAGGTATTTTATTCTTTATGTTGCAATGGTAAGTGGGAGTGTTTCCTTAATTTCCCTTTCAGATTTTTATTGTGAGTATATAGGAATGCAAGAGTTTTCTGTGCATTAATTTTGTATCCTGCTACATTACCAAATTTATTGATTAGCTCTAGTAGTTTTCTGGTAGCATCTTGAGGATTCTCTATGTATAGTATCATGTCATCTACAAACAATGACGGTTTTACTTCTTTTCCAATATGGGTTCCTTTTATTCCTTTTTATTCTCTGATTGCTGTAGCTGAAACCCAAAACTATGTTGAATAACAGTGGTGAGAGTGGACAACCCTGTCTTGTTCCTAATCTTGGAATTAGGAACCATCTTGGAAATGGTTTCAGTTTTTCACCATTGAGAACAATGTTGGCTGTGGGTTTCTCATATGGACTTTATTATATTCAGGTAAGCTCCCTCTATGCCTACTTTCTGGAGGGTTTTTATCATAAATTGGTGTTGAATTTTGTCAAAAGCTTTTTCTGCATTTATTGAGATAATCAAAAGGTTTTTCTCCTTCAATTTGTTAATATCATTTATCACATTGATTGATTTGCATATATTGAAGAATCCTTGCATTCCTGGGATAAACCCCACTTGATCATGGTGTATGATCCTTTCAATGTGCTGTTGGATTCTGTCTGCTAGTATTTTGTTGAGGATTTTTGCATCTATGTTCATCAGTAATATTGGCCTGTAGTTTTGTTTTTTGTGATATCTTTGTCTGGTGTTGCTGTCAGGGTGATTGTAGCTTTGTAGAATGAGTTTGGGAGTGTTCCTCCCTCTGCTACATTTTGGAAGAGTTTGAGAAGGATAGGTGTTAGCTATTCTCTAAATGTTTGATAGAATTCGCCTGTGAAGCCATCTGGTCGTGAACTTTTGTTTATTGGAAGATTTTTAATCACAGTTTCAATTTCAGTCCTTGTGATTGATCTGTTTATACTTTCTATTTCTTCCTTGTTCAGTCTCGGAAGGTTGTGCTTTTCTAAGAATTTGTCCATTTCTTCCAGGTTGTCCATTTTATTGGCATAGAGTTGCTTGTAGTAAACTCTCATGATCCTTTGTACTTCTGCAGTGTCAGTTGTTACTTCTTTTCCATTTCTAATTCTATTGATTTGAGTCTTCTCTCTTTTTTTCTTAATGAGTCTGGCTAATGGTTAATCAATTTTGTTTATCTTCTCAAAGAACCAGCTTTCAGTTTTATTGATCTCTGCTATCATTTACTTCATTACTTTTTCATTTATTTCTGATCTGATCTTTATGATATCTTTCCTTCAGCTAACTTTTGGGTTTTTTTGTTCTTTCTCTAATTGCTTTAGGTGTAAGGTTAGGTTGTTTATTTGAGGTTTTTCTTGTTTCTTGAGGTAGGATTGTATTGCTATTAACTTCTCTTAGAACTGCTTTTGCTGCATCCCATAGGTTTTGGGTTGTCGTGTATTCATTGCCATTTGTTTATAGGTAATTCTTGATTTCCCCTTTGATTTCTTCAGTGATCTCTTGGTTATTTAGTAGTGCACTGTTTAGCCTCCATGTGTTTGTATTTTTTACAAGTATGTTACTTAATTGATATCTAGTCTCATAGCACTGTGGTTGGAAAAGATACTTGATATGATTTCAATTTTCTTAAATTTACTATGGCTTGATTTGTGACCCAAGATATGATCTATCCTGGAGAATGTTCCATGAGCACTTGAGAAGAAAATGTATTCTGTTGTTTTTGGATGGAATGTCCTATAAATATCAATTAAGTCCATCTTGTTTAATGTATCATTTAAAGCTTGTGCTGCCTTATTTATATTCATTTTGGATGATCTGTCTATTGGTGAAAGTGCAGTGTTTAAGCCCCCTTATTATTATTGTGTTACTGTCAATTTTCCCTTTTATGGCTGTTAGCATTTGCCTTATGTATTGAGGTGCTCCTATTTTGGAGGCATAAATATTTACAATTGTTATATCTTCTTCTTGGACTGATCCCTTGATCAATGTAGTGTCCTTCTTTTTCTCTTGTAATAGCCTTTAGTTTAAAGTCTATTTTGTCTGATATGAGAATTGCTACTCCAGCTTTCTTTTGATTTCCATTTGCATGGAATATCTTTTTCCATCCCCTCACTTTCAGTCTGTATGTGTCCCTAGGTCTGAAATGGATCTCTTGTAGACAGCATATATATGGGTCTTGTTTTTGTATCCATTCAGCCAGTCTATGTCTTTTGGTTGTAGCACTTAATCCATTTACATTTAAGGTAATCATGGATATGTATGTTCCTATTACCGTTTTCTTTATTGTTTTGGGTTTGTTATTGTAGGTCTTTTCCTTCTCTTGTTTTTCCTGCCTAGAGAAGTTCCTTTAGCATTTGTTGTTAAGCTGGTTCGGTGGTGCTGATTTCTCTTAGCTTTTGCTTGTCTGTGAAGGTTTTAAATTCTCCACTGACTCTGAATGTGATCCTTGCTGGATAGAGTAATCTTGATTGTAGGTTTTTCCCTTTCATCACTTTAAATATGTCCTGCCACAGCCTTCTGGCTTGCACAGTTTCTGCTGAAAGATCAGCTGTTAGCCTTATGGGGCTCCCCTTGTATATTATTTTTTGCTTTTCCCTTGCTGCTTTTAATATTTTTTCTTTTTATTTAATTTTTGATAGTTTGATTAATATGTCTTCATGTGTTTCTCCTTGTTTACCCTGTTGGGACTCTCTGTGGTTCCTCAACCTGACTGGCTCTTTCCTTTTCCATGTCAGGGAAGTTTTCAACTATAAGAAATTATAAATATTTTCTCAGACCCTTTCCTTTTCTCGTCTTCTTCTGGGACCCCTATAAATTGAATGTTGGTGTATTTCATTTAATGTTGTCCCAGAGGTCTCTGAGACAGTCCTCAATTCTTTTCATTCTTTTTTCTTTATTCTTCTCTGCAATAGTTATTTCCACTATTTTATCTTCCAGGTCACTTATCCATTCTTCTGCCTCATTTATTCTGCTATTGATTCCTTCTAGAGAATTTTTAATTTCATTTGTTTTTTTTCATCATTGCTTGTTTGCGCTTTAGTTTGTCTAGGTCCTTGTTGAACGTTTATTGTATTTTCTCCATTCTACTTCCAAGATTTTGGATCATCTTTACTATCATTACTCTGAATTCTTTTTCAGGTAGACTGCCTATTTCCTCTTCATTTGTTTGGTCTGGTGGGTTTTTACCTTGCTCCTGCATCTGCTGTATTTCTCTGTCTTCTCATTTTGCTTAACTTACTGTGTTTGGGGTCTCTGTTTCACAGGCTGCAGGTTCGTAGCCCCTGTTGTTTTTGGTGTCTGCCCCCAGTGGTTAAGATTGGTTCAGTGGCTTGTGTAGGCTTCCTGGTGGAGGGGACTGGTGCCTGTGTTCTGGTGGATGAGGCTGGATCTAGTCTTTCTGGTGGGCAGGACTGTGTCCGGTGGTGTGTTTTGGGGTATCTGTGACCTTATCATGATTTTAGGCAGCCTCTCTGCTAATGGGTGGGGTTGTGTTCCTGTCTTGCTAGTTGTTTGGCATAGGATGACCAGCACTGTAGCTTGCTGGTCATTGAGTGGAGCTGGGTCTTAGCATTGAGATGGAGATCTCTGGGAGAGATTTTGCCTTTTGATATTATGTGGGGCTGGGAGGTCTCTGGTGGACCAACGTCCTGAACTTGGCTCTTCCACCTCAGAGGCTCAGGCCTGACACACGGCTGGAGCACCAAGACCCTGTCAGCCATATGGCTCAGAAGAAAATTGAGGAAAAAAAGAAATAAAAATAAAATAAAGTAAAATAAAATTATTAAACAATTGTTAAATATTATTAAAAATAAAAATGTAATTAAAATAAGAAAGAAAGAAAGAAGAGAACAACCAAACCCAAAAAGAAATCCACCAATTATAAAAAGCGCTAAAATCTCTACTAAAAATACCCCCAACAACCGGACAGACAGAACCTTAGGACAAATGGTAAAACCAAAGGTATACAGACAAAAATCACAGAAAGAAATATACACATACACACTCGCAAAAAGAGAAAAAGGAAAATATATATATAAAAAGGAAGAGAGCAACCAAATCAATAATCAAATCTACCAATGATAATAAACTCTAAATAGTAAACTAAGATAAACATAAAACCAGAAACAAATTAGATGCAGAAAGCAAACCTCAAGTCTACAGCTGCTCCCAAATTCCACCACCTCAATTTGGGATGATTCATTGTCTGTTCAGGTATTCCACAGATGCCGGGTAAAAGTTCATTGTGGAGATTTAATCTGCTGCTCCTGAGGCTGCCCAATGAAATTTCCCTTTCTCTTCTTTGCTCACACAGCTACCGGGGTTCAACTTTGGATTTGGCCCCACTTTTGCACGTAGGTCACCCTCTGGCACGTGTTCTTTGCCCAGAAAGGAGGGGGTTAAAGGAGCGGCTGATTAAGGGGCTCTGGCTCAATCAGGCTAGGGGGAGGAAGGGGTGCAGAATGTGGGGCGAGCCTGAGGTGGCAGAGGCCAACATGACGTTGCAGCAGCCTGAGGTGCACCATGTGATCTCCCAGGGAAGTTGTCCCTGGATCACCAGACCCTGGCAGTGGCGGGCTGCACAGGCTCCTGGGAGGGGAGGTGTGGAGAGTGACCTGTGCTCGCATACAGGCTTCTTGGTGGCTGCAGTAGCAGCCTTAGCGTCTCATGCCCATCTCAGTCATCCAGGCTGATAGCCGCAGCTCACGCCTGTCTCTGGAGCTTGTTTAGGCGGTGCTCTGAATCCCCTCTCCTGCACACCGCGAATCAATGGTCTCTTGCCTCTTTGGCAGTTCCAGACATTTTTCCAGACTCCCTCCCGGCTAGCTGTGGCGCACTAGCCCCCTTCAGGCTGTATTCACGCCGCCAACCCCAGTTCTCTCCTTGGGATCCGACCTCCGAAACCTGAGCCTCAGCTCCCAGCCCCCGCCTGCCCTGGCGGGTGAGCAGACAAGCCTCTCGGGATGGCTGGTCGGCACCGATCCTCTATGCAGGAATCTCTCTGGTTTTCCCTGTGCACCCCTGTTGCTGTGCTCTCCTCCATGGCTCCAAAGGTTTCCCACACGCCACCCCCGTCTCCACCCGCGAAGGGGCTTCCTAGTGTGTGGAAACCTTTCCTCCTTCACAACTCCCTCCCAGAGGTGCGGGTCCCGTCCCTATTCTTTTGTATCTGTTTTTACTTTTTTCTTTTGCCCTACTCAGGTACATGGGGAGTTTCTTGCCTTTTGGGAGGTCTGAGGTCTTCTGCCAGCGTTCAGTAGGTGTTCTGTAGAAGGTGTTCCAAATGTAGATATGTTTTTGATGTATTTGTGGGGAGGCAGGTGATCTCCACATCTTACTCCTTTGCCATCTTGAAGGACTCCCCTCTCCATAGATTTTTTTTTTTTTTTTTTGCGGTACGCGGGCCTCTCCCGTTGCGGAGCACAGGCTCCGGACGTGCAGGCTCAGTGGCCATGGCTCCCGGGCCCAGCTGCTCCATGGCATGTGGGATCTTCCTGGACCGGGGCATGAACCCATGTCCCCTGCATCAGCAGGTGGACTCTCAACCACTGCACCACCAGGGAAGCCCTCCATAGGTTTTTAAGGACTCTTTTACAAGCCTGTTTATGTTTTTGCTTCAATATAAATAAAGTCAAATACATAGCTGGAAAGTGAAAAAAAAAATCAATTGATCATTCCTGTATCTTGTTAAAGTTACACTTAACACCAGGACATGAGACAACATAGTCTCTAAAAAGAATATACAGAATATAATTTCACATTACATTGCTGTCTCATGCCATCATTATAACTGCTAATTATTATATGCTGTTGTATTGAACAAAAAGCTATTGCAATGAACTGATTTCTCCCTAAAGGGCCACATTACCATGTTCCACCATTTCGTGCATCTTTTTTTTATACTTGCGTACCGTCCTTTCATTGCTGATACTATGGTTTTCTCCCCAACACTGTACTAATATCTCTTTTGAAAAGCAGCCATGTGGTTTAGAGGAAGAGGCTGGCTTTGACCTTTCTCTCAGTTTCAGGGGGATGTCCAATCAGGGTAACTCCATTTCTTTTGCCCCTGTCATTGTTTCAGGCATGACACTGTTAGGGCTTGCCAGTATCCTGACCAAAAACATTGATTGGTTCAGATGTGGCAAAATCAGAAACAAGCTCCCTATGTGCACTGAATGTGAGCAAGGAAGCACACCAAACTGACACCAAACTTCTGGACTCTGAAAAACCAGCCTGAGGGTGAAACCAAACACAGTGTCATGGCGCTCGTAGGATTACAGAATTGACAACCTGATTGAACCATGACTGAGGGCCACCCTATCACTGGTTCCTAGTTACACAATTCAATAAATTGTTTTACCTGGTTTGAGTTGGGTTTTTGGTGTTTACTTTCAAAATCATTGGTAGACCTTTCTCTCAATTAACTGCAAGTCCTTTCTCTGTCCTGCTTGTCACTGTGTTAGTCTAGCATCATTTTCTCACTGCATTTCATTCCTCACTTGGCCTTCTCTTTGCTTTAAATTGTAGAAAAGACTAGCCAAACTTGAAAATTAAGGTTTTTTTTTATATGTAACTTCTAGGATTATAGGAGAAAGTCCAAGACTTACTCTACTTTATGCCATGGAATAGTATGCGAGGCTGTGATAATTAATCTTCTCACCACTTGGAGGTCATTTCTGCACACCTCACTATATGTTCAAGAAGGCTGAACCACTGGATATCTAATTCCTAGATACATGGGAAGAGATTGTACTTATTGATCCCTGCAAGAGTACATGTATGTGTGTGGCCTATAGAGAGATTTCTTACCGCCACATTCAGAAAACTGGAATAAATATAGCGGATTATTCCTCAAATGGTAGGCATTTTTCTTTCTTGGCATTTATTTGTTATTCATTGGACTCATTAAGAAGTCTGATGCTAAAACATTTGTAATAGCAAAAATTTCAAACTCAAAGCATATTGCTGAATTTTGATGCAGTGATACTTCTTTCAGACTTCATGTATTTTGTCAGAACATTGTTTTAATAAATTAACAACACCAGAAAAAAATGAGGGAAAAAGCTTGTCATCTTGGGCACTGTAATTCTTGATTCCTTCAAAGCCTGACATCCTAAGCATAACAATAGGAAAAGCTTGAATTTGAATGTCACCAATTCAAAGATGACCCCAGAAAAGAATTTCTCTCTCATGAGTTGAGATGTCGGAGTTCATCAGCATCAGCTTTGCTCATCAACCAAAAGTGTCAACTTCACTGAAACGTTCAATTTTCCCAAACAATATTCAACTTGATTTGTTTTTTGACTTCTCCCATAACATATATTCACCCTACACTTTGTTGCTATTCTTGTTGTTTTTGTAATCCTAAACTGCTAACCTTGGTAGTATCCTTTATGGTGTATTCATGCTCTTGGGTAGATACCTTGAGAGTGGGAACAATGCCCCTTTTTGTTTTTTGCAACACTGCTAGGAACTTCTAATGTAGAATTGTACCCAGTTACTTTCTCCTTCTGGGAACACTGGAGGATTACTATGTGTAATCCTCACTCATGTGAATATTTATAGTCAATAAAATGGGACTGGAATTGGTGTTGTCACTTTTTGGTTGAGAGAGTGAAGAAAATCTATGTGCAATTCTCCAGTTTCTCTTTCCTCACTGTCCTGAGCCAGGAAGTTGTGTATCCAGGTTATGTTGTAACTACAAGACAGTGGAGTTGCCATCCCCCTGGATCTCTGAAGAAGCCTCCTTATCTTGAGTAGCATGAGTGTAAGTAAATCTCTGTCCCATCAAGCCACTAATATTTGGAGTTTATTTTCTCAGCATAAGAATAGATTAACCTTATTAATACAATCATGTATATGAGAAATAATTACCAATTTATAGTTTAATTGAATTTTAATTAAATCATCCCTAATTACTATCTATCATTTTGAGCAAAGTAATCAGGCCAGCATATTTGATTCTTCCCTTTCCTTTAGTACAGGTATAACTATTTTTTCCTGGGTGAAAGAATTCTTTGAAAAGCTCTATCCGAAGTTCTTAAACTGGGATCTCAGAAACCTTGAGACCTAAGTCTGTTGTCTTCTATGGGCTTCTACATCTATTTATTCTAATGGGGTAGCAGATCCTTATCCCTTTAACATGTTTTGAAGTGTCCAGAACCATGAATAAATAAGAACTTCTAGGTCAGATGAAACCAAAAATTTCTATAGAGAAGGACCTTAAAATCTTAACATATGCAGGACAACTGAATAGTTGAAAGGAGACTGTTTTTAGTCTAACACTCTACCATAAATACATTAAATAGTTAATTAAACTAATCAGATATTTCCTCACATCTCAAGAAAATTGTAAATATATATATATGAATGACTGCCTCTAACTTTTCAACATTCTTTGACCTCATTTACATTGATGAAAGAAAAAATGCAGACACTAAGAAAAATCTTTAAACCACTCATTTTGTAACAAACAAATCATGCTACATTGTCATATAGTTGTATCATTGGACAAATATTTGTATAGTTCACACTATCTTGATGGAGTAGATTATCATGTTAATGCATAACCATTAAGAGATTGATACCCACCCACATCCTTGCAAGTTTTTACACCAATATGAGTCCCCTAGTAATCCATTTCAACTCTTTCTATATAATCACAAGCATTCAGTTACTGATAGGTTGTTGATTCACATCACCCAATGAATTTAGTCCCTATCACAACTTCCAAAAAGATTTGAAAATAATAACTCTGCTACAAAACACTCAAAGGCAGTGGTACCAGGAACTCTTGAATTGCCGTGATGTTGAAGCCACTCTCTTTCACTGAATATTTCAGGGAATAAATATATCAGGCTTTCTGAGTCATTTTCTCTTTTTGTTTCCTATTTTTAATCCCTACCAAAGGTATGTTCATAAACAGAAACAACAACAAAAATCTTCTGTCTCCTGGTTATCAGGTTCAAGTATATAAACCCTTGCCTGATTTCATAATGAATTTTTAGAATAATAGTGGCTATGACCTCAACTCTGCCTATCTCTGCCACACTCTGCTGGATCCAAACTTGTCTCAAGTCCATGACAGTCAGCCTAGAACCAGACTCTTTCCCAAATGAGCTCTTAGACTAGCAACATCTTTGAGGACCTCTACTGTGTGCCTCCTGCCCAGAACCTGTTCGTTTTCATCTAGCTTTTCCTTTCTTTAGACTTCACAAACTAGATGAACAACTACTTAGTCACAAAATTGTTCTATGAAAAATAAGTGCTTTATTTTCTTCTCATAACAATGAATTCACTTATTGGCCCACACAGTGAATGAATATATCAAGATTTTTAATATAGTTACCCATATGTGTGTGTTTTGTATTATATATAGTTGTCAGGTCATTAAGAACAAACACAATGTTATATTTATATCTCTCACAAGCTATAGTGCATTACCTTGCACACAGCATGTCTTTGATAAACATGTCCTGAATTTTAGTTACAGATTGGATGCGTGGTTGGATAAATAAACAAATGTTACCAAATCCATGGAAATAAGATAAGAAAGCAGTGTGTGATAATTGAAAAGATGTTTGAATTTAGGAGGCTAACCTCAGATTTGCCACTAACTAGCATTAACTAGCCCAGAAATCTTACACAAGTTAGTTACCTCCTCTGGACTTCAGATTCATCATCTATAAAATAAGGTGCTAAGACTACGTGATCTTTTGTAACCCCACTGGTATTAAAATCTGTGATGGATAATAACCCATCAAGTTTAATACTATAATATTTCAAGTATCTCTCTCCTTTTCTTTTCATCAGTTGCCTTAAATATCTTTAAGTAACTATTTTTCTTTCACCAATAACCTTACTCAGGCTGAAACAGAAACCCTACAGAGGAAGATCAAGGAACAGTCCATAACTTTGATCTTTAATCTCTAGGTATAAAACAGCCCAAGGATAAGAGGCAAAGAAAGGCAATATCAGACTAGGCAACCTTGAGAAAATGGATGATCCGCAGGGGGGAAAATCTGGAGTTAACTATTTTGCAGAGAATTTCTGAACAAAAAGTTTTAGCTTTGAAGTGAAAGAAGTTGTATGGAAGAGGAAATAGATGATTCATCAAATGACAGACAGAAATGTGGTGATCAAATGGATTAGATATGTCTATATGCTGGAGAATCCATAACTGGAATAAGGCATTCTGAAAAGCCATGAGTAGAACACATTAAATTGTTTTCATTTTTATAGAATGGAGGAACTCATTTCCTGATACTATGGTCATGATGGAGATGGTAGGGAGTGGTAGTTAACAGCATGGGTTTGGGATTCAGACTAATCTAAGTTTGAATCTTGACGCTGACACGTACCACTTAGAGGACTTTCTAGCAAGTATCCCAGGGATCATTTTCCTCATTAGTAGTAGCTATGGCTACCTCACGGGGTTATGACCAGAATTAAATGAAGTGAAACTAGTATAGTCCTTAGCTCAGTGTCCAGCACAAGTGCTCAGTCATTATTAACTAGTTAGACATGAGGAAGAAATTAAGTTATTCCTATAGTTTGAAGGTCTTTTGTCCCTGGGTGAGTATGGCCAAGTTAGACTGAATTTGGTTAGAAATGTACCAAAACCAGCCCAGGAGAGCTAGTCTCAATGTTGCTGGTAAAGAACTATGAAGTTGTAGGTCTAAGAAGCAAGATGGCAGAGGAAGTTCCCTGGGCTGAATTTGCATTTAAGCTAGGAATTAAAAGCAGTTTCAGAACTAGAGAGAATTGACAGTTGGGTTCTCAACTGGGGAATTTGCAAAAAGAAACCTCCCTTTTGTGTTTGGTCATTATTCTACCTGTCAAGCAGTAAACAACTGCTCTACTCAACCCAGTTTTAGATACCATAGACAAAGTCATCAATAGTTCTTGTTAGTTTTTATAGGTTAAACACTGAGAACATTTGATATTATCTCTCAATTCTCTTTCTCTTTTTTAGCTTTTAGAGGATTAAGAGAGAAAGGGTGTGTGTGTGTAAACAGGCTGGGGTGGGGGTGTGTGGCAGCTTTTAAGCAACCAGAAACTGAAACACAAATCTAGTTGATAATTTTAAATATCCTCCCCACCAAAAAAAAAAACCCAAAAAACTTTAAAAGTGTATTGAAAAAATGTTTCATTATATTATATTCTAATTAAGACAGTGATTTACATGTTGATGACCAGGTGGGTACCCAGAAATTTAAAAACCCTTGTGGTACATTTTAAATGGTTTAAATCTATGTATATTTAAATTCTCAATATTAGTCGGTATAATTTTAATTCCACTTAGAATATGGTGAGGGAAGAGACAAAGTAAATATATAAGTAATAACACATCTAATTAAAATATCTTTTCTCTACTAATGGCATATTTTTGACATAGATATGATACTAGATTTGAAGTTGTTCCTTAATGTGTCTATAGGAGGAAAAGTATACATATTAAAGATCTGTATAGAATCCCTAGAGTGATTCGGTTTCTAAAGCACATTTATATCTCATTTACTTATTTTCTCCTATACCCTAATGCTTCAAAATGCACATCTTCTGACTCCAAATTGTGTCACTCAAGTGCCAGATTCGAAAAGGAACAAGCAGCTCATGCAGCTCAATAACAAAAAAACAAACAACCCAATCCAAAGATGGGCAGAAGACCTAAAGAGACATTTCTCCAGAGAAGATATACCAATTGCCAATGAACACATGAAAGAATGCTCAACATCATTAATCATTAGAGAAATGCAAATCAAAACTACAATGAGGTATCATCTCACACTGGTCAGAATGGCCATCATCAAAAAATCTACAAACAATAAATGCTGGAGAGGGTGTGGAGAAAAGGGAACACTCTTGCACTGCTGGTGGGAATGTAAATTAATACATCCACTATGGAGAACAGTATGGAGGTTCCTTAAAAAACTACAAATAGAAATACCGTATGACCCAGCAATCCCACTACTGGGCATATACCCTGAGAAAACCATAATTCAAAAAGAGTCATGTACCAAAATGTTCATTGCAGCTCTATTTACAATAGCCCGGAGATGGAAACAACCTAAGTGTCCATCATCGGATGAATGGATAAAGGAGATGTGGCACATATACACAATGGAATATTACTCAGCCATAAAAAGAAACAAAATTGATCTATTTGTAATGAGGTGGATAGACCTAGAGTCTGTCATACAGAGTGAAGTAAGTCAGAAAGAGAAAGACAAATACCGTATGCTAACACATATATATGGAATTTAAGAAAAAAAAATGTCATGAAGAACCTAGGGGCAAGATGGGCATAAAGACGCAGACCTACTAGAGAATGGACTTGAGGATATAGGGAGGGGGAAGGGTAAGCTGTGACAAAGTGAGAAAGTGGCATGGGCATATATACACTACCAAACGTAAGGTAGATAGCTAGTGGGAAGCAGCCGCATAGCACAGGGAGATCAGCTCGGTGCTTTGTGACCACCTAGAGGGGTGGGATAGGGAGGGTGGGAGGGAGGCAGACGCAAGAGGGAAGAGATATGGAACATATGTATATGTATAACTGATTCACTTTGTTATAAAGCAGAAACTAACACACCATTGTAAAGCAATTATACTCCAATAGAGATGTTAAAAAATAATAATAAAAAAATAAAGGAACAATGAATCATTCAATGTTAAAGAAACCTTGAAGTGAAATGTTCTGTCTTATTTTCACGTTTCTATATCCTGGTTTCACTAGAGAAAATGCCAGGAAAATAAAAAAAGTAGAAATGAAAATGTCCTTATTTTCTTTTTTTTCTTAAATCTTTGTTCCTTGGGCTCTATCATACACTACTTGTAAGAAAAGTGCATCCACATTCAAAATAGATCTTCATGTTTAATATGGTGATGGAGAATTCTGTTTTCCTAAGACACTTATGACTTTTTTCAAACATTAAGCTCTTAGCAAATATGCTAAATGACAATGCAAATTCATTTATTTTGTTATCAGAATTTTTGTTTTTTGAATGGAGCAAACAAAAAGTTTAGCCAAATTGATTTTATTTTGATAAATTAATACCTGTAGATGAATTGCCTTTCTCAAATTTCCAGACTTAGGGACAGTTGGATCAACATATTCATAATGTTAGAAGAAACCAGTGGCTTTGGCTTTGGCAAAACAAGTAAAGTTGAAAAACTAAAACTATAGACTCAAATTTCACAGAATTACAAAACTTTCCATCAGGAATTTTGCCACCCAGGAAGCACTAATTAAAGATCATTATAAGGACAGACAGCAAATGGACAAAATTATGCTAAAAAAAGATGTGGTAGGAACACCACTGAGAAAGCAACCTCAGAGATGAACTAATTAGAACTATGGAAAGTGATAGGAATTTTAAAAATTATAACATTATTGTCAGATAAATGAGACAAAGAGTCATTCATTACATTTTTTAAAATACATTCTGAACTTCAACTTACCTTTTCTGTTTGAGCTAATACAACAATAAAATGTGACAGAAGAATAAATAATACAATTTGGAAGGTATAATTTTTTTTTTTTTTTTTTTTTTTCAGTACTGAGGCCTCTCACTGTTGTGGCCTCTCCCATTGCCGAGCACAGGTTCCGGACACTCAGGCTCAGCGGCCATGGCTCATGGGCCCAGCTGCTCCGCGGCATGTGGGATCTTCCCAAACCGGGGCACGAACCCGTGTCCCCTGCATTGGCAGGTGGACTCTCAACCACTGCACCACCAGGGAAGCCCGGAAGGTATAATTTTTTAAAAGATTTTTCTTAAAAGTAGATTTTTTTCTTACTTTACATTGAATTTTTAAATTACATTACAACTTTTGCCAGGTAAAAATTTTTTTAAATACTATTTTCACATTCCCATCACTTTGTCTCTCTCTACTCCTATTGGTCATTCTCTGTTTCTCTCTTCTCTCTCCAGCCACTTTCTGCTTCATTTCAAAATCTATTTAAGGCAGATATTTTTAATAAAGTGAATTAGTCATTGACATGACCAAATATATAAAAATAAAAATTTAATGGTTAACAGTCCTATTATCAACAGTAATGTAAGTAATGTCCAACTGGAAAATAAATGGTAAAGTTGTACGGTTTGATCGCTCTACTTGACTTTTTAGCCACTATTTGCTTTATTCTGAAATTTAGCCATTATATAGGTCATCTTGTATATTAATTTTGCTCTATACTACTAATAAGACGTTAAGAGCAGATGATTCTGAAGAAAGATGCTTTTAAACTGTGCAAGTTCCTTAAATTTATAAGTAGAGTCTCTCTCAGTGGCTACTCGAGGCAATAATATGAGCCGCTTCTGTCGTCTTACTCTTCTTCATCTTCCCTTTTAATTTTTAATGACTTTTGTTTCATATATTTCTTTGGCTGAAATTTCTGTCTTAAGTATCTTAAGGTCCTTCGTATAAATAATTTGTTCCTAAGGACCCCTCAATTTTAATTTGCTTGGTGTCTTATTAAATAATAAGTGTTTTGTAGTACTGAATAGAAAATATTTCAGAGACTCAGCACCCTCAGAAACAAAGTCTTCTTAAAACTTGCTTAGACAAGTGACAATGCCTTAAAATTTAGCACAACTTCATTCTCAGGAACAGGACATAATATTCAAAAGAGGTTGATTAAGCTCCACTTCATAAATTATAGAGAGTTGGTCAAAGAACAGGACTATTAAATAATAGAAGATTTCACTAGAATTTTTGTCACTGATGTCTCATCAAGTAACTTTGGTCAATACCCAGTTTGGTAGTCATTTTGAAGATATTTAATCAATTGCTTTCAGTCTCCTTATTCAAAAATCCAAGGTTTTTTTGATGTTAGCTTGCCATTACTTATCTCCAAACTAGCAGTGTTATACTTTTGTTTCTTATCTGAAAGTTGTCTTTTTCACCATATAGCCATATTCAGTGCTTCATATTAAGATTAAAGGAGTTAATATTAATTGAGTCCCTGCTATATGCCTGGCACTAACTACTTTTAAAATGGTATAAAATTAAATAGTAAAAATCAGAACTCTACTTTCAGCATTGAAATCATGAAGGAGTTAGGTCACTCCCTTAAGCAGAAAACAGGTATAAAATGGATTGAAATTATTCAAAATAATCACTTCAAGAACTGAAAATGACCAAAGGCAGGCAACAAGTTGAGAGGTGTTTATTCATGAAAAATGGCTGTTTCATTGGTTAAGAAGGGTGAATTTGTGGTCTTTCCACGCTAGATTGTTCCCATCTCCAACTCAGAGGATGAAAACTACAGCCTCACTTGCCAGAGGTAGAAATTTGGTTCAAAGCCAAAGCACAGCAACTAGAAACCAAAAAAGAGTTTGGGACCAAGATAATCATAGAAAAGCTGAGATAAGCTCTACACATATCCCTGGGTGACTTCTAAACTATGCATGCAAGCCTTGGAGAAACATGAAACTTTGTTGCATCTTAAATGTATTCCTCAATCCACAGCTCAGGAGTGCAGAGGATAAAAGATAAAAAAGCTTTTGGTGTCTGAGAATAGCCTCTGTCTAAATCATTGGCTGACTGCTGAACTACACAGGCACAAAGTAGACCCCTAGGGACAAAGGCTAAAAAAAAGTGAGCAGAGACAGCAGTGGATACACACCACAGAAGTGAAGGATTTTACATTTGGAGATCAGGAAAGTTAACTGACTAGTAAAACAAACAAATAAAAACAGCAACTGTCAGAAGAACAAAATAGAATTGAGTCACTACAATGTATTATCTGGTGTCTAGCTTTCAACCAAAAATTACTAGATAAGCAGATAAATTAATAACTGTAACTCATAATCAGGAAAAAAAGTCACATATGTTGGATAAAATAGACAAATACTTCAAAGCAATCACTATAAATATGTCCCCAAAATTAAAAAAAAAACATATGTCCAAGGAATTAAAGGAAATGTGCTAATAATAAGCAGTAAATAGGGATCTCAAGAGAAATTAAAAGAATATAAAAGAACCACGTAGGAATTCTAAAGCTGAAAAATGCAATAACTAAAAGTAAAAGTTCACTAGATGAATTTAATAGCAGCACTGAGATGATAGAAAAAAAATTATTTGTGAACTTGAAAATATACCAGAAGAAATTATTCAATTTGAAGAGTGGAAAAGGATTAAAGGAAAAAGAAGTCATCTAAAATAGAAGTTAAATCTTTCAGAAGATCACTAAAACTGAGAAATCTTTGGCTAGAATAAATATTGATCTAGCTAAATCTTTAGCTAGAAGAAGAAGAAATGAATGAACTACACATTACCAATATTAAGAATGAAAAAGAGGATATCAATACAAAGACTTCAGATAGTAAAAAGATAAGGGAATATTATAAACACTCCATGCCAAAAATCCTTTCACTTTATGTGAAATAAGTTCCTTTAAATACAAAATTACAAATATTAACTCAAGAAAAATAGAAAAAATGAGGACTACTATATCAATTAAATAAATAAAATTGGTTATTTAAAACCTTCTCCCTGAAAATAAAGGTCCAGATAGTTTCACTGGTAAATTCTATTATTTAAGGGAGAAATTATGCCAATCCTGACCAAATTTCTACAAAAATAAGGAAGAAATCTTTGTGAATTTGTGTTATGAGGCTAATATTACACTGACAACCAAGCCAGGCAAAAGCATCATATGAAAACTACAGACTGATATCTTTCATAAACATAGATGTAAATATCCTTAACAAAATATTAGCAAATAAAATCCATCAATATATGAAAAAGATAATGCATTATGATCTAAAAGGTTGATCCCAGGAATGCAAGTTCATTTCAAATTAAAAATCAATCAATGTAATCTATCACATCAAAAGATACTTTTCTATGAATTACTTTCTCCCCTGACACATACTTCATTTCATTTTCGGTCTTCTATGTAATTCTGCTTATTCTTATTTTATATATGAGGAATCAGAGATCAAAAAGCGTTCAATAACTGGCCAAACTTTACATATCATATAAAGGAAACAAGAATTTTAGCTCAGGTCTGCCTTATCTTAAATTATTCTTTCTACTGTGGACTCTATCTTCCACTGATGACCTGCAATAATACGAAAAATCTACACGGACAGATAAGAGGGTCTTGAGAGTTTTTTTTTAATAAATTGCTTGTGTTCCCTCCAGTAGTACCTTTGCCAACATCCTTTATATTCTGGGTAATAAACACTTAATCCAAAGCAGTATGTTCCATGCTGTTGGACCCATAATAACTGCTCTACTTCCCTTGCATAGCACCAGATGCCCAGACTCCAGTCTCAGTAATAGTTTTGTAACCTATGAATATGAAACATTAGATACATAAAAGTTCCCCCTGTTCCATTTGGTTAAAAAAAGACTGTCACCCTATCTGTGGTCCAAGGAAAAATGAACATACAAATGGCTTGAGTCCTGCTTCAGAGGATGCTTTCTTTTTTCCACAAATAAAATCATCAAGGCAGCTCCAGTGAGCTTGTACATGTAATTAAAACCCATAACTTGAGAAAATAAAATGTCCTTTTATATATAAATACCCGTGAATACTCTTGCACTGAATCTATAAGATCTTTTGAAGTATTAAATAGAAGTATCATGAACAACAACAAGAAAAATTCACAACATGAGAGCATTTGGGACATGGGAGTAAACCTTGTGGGAAATCCAGATTAAAGATATTCTTTAGAAATGCTTTCAAAAGCACTTTTTTAAAAAAAATACCAATACCAAAATGTATGAAATTCTTTAATATTTAAAAAAGTTATTAACACCAAGTCTTCAGATTCAGACATCCACACTCTAAACAACATCACTCCTTTCTCTAGAACACATTTCAAGTTTTGTTCTCACTTTCCCAGATTCTACATGGACTTTCAAACTCTCTTCTGTAAATATCATTATGTAGTTAATATCTAGAAATATAGAAGAATACAACTATCATGTCTGTCTGTTTATAAGAACAGGCCCATCTATTTATATAATATCATAACACACACATATATGTGCATATATATATATATATACACACACATACATATATACAGGCAATTTCATTATTTTCTTTATTGGTATTTTCTGTTGTTCAATATTTCTGTTCCTGGATTTCTATACTGGCATTCTAGGACTTTTTCCTTCCTCCTTATTGAATAGCTTATGATTATGCCTAGAAAAGATGCCCGTATAGAGATCTAAGAGTGATGAAGGTGAGCATATTGGAATGAGATGTAAAGGAAGACTTTCTATAGGTTATTATGTCTCGAATCTGAGAATTAATGTCTAAATTGTGGCTGGAAATATAGTTGGATTCTTAAGAACCATGAATTGCTGGTTAAAAATATGAGTTCTCTGGGCTTCCCTGGTGGCGCAGTGGTTGAGAGTCCACCGGCCGATGCAGGCGACATGGGTCGTGCCCCGGTCCGGGAAGATCCCACATGCCGCGGAGCGGCTGGGCCCGTGAGCCATGGCCGCTGAGCCTGCGCGTACGGAGCCTGTGCTCCGCAATGGGAGAGCCCACAACAGTGAGAGGCCCGCGTACCGCAAAAAAAAAAAAAAAAAAGAGTTATTTGCCTCCATCAATGAGTGGATTCCAAGAGGAACCTACATTTTTAACAAGTATTCCTAATGATTTGGATATATATAGCATGATACTCTTTGGCACCAAACTATAATTTGGAGAAGGGTTCAGATTTTTATAGAGGTTAGACTTTCCTTAGGTGTTTTTAGAGGGACTATAATTGCTGGCCATGAGGCAGTGACTCAACAAAAGATATGGTCTTGTGGAAGGTAACTGTCAGGATATACGAACTTCTAGAAATAAATCTCAAAGGGACAGTTTAGTATTATTTAGTCTATAAATTACCAAAGGAGGTACAACTATTGGAATTCTGCTTTCATATCCAAGCAAGGCTTCCCTGGGGAAAAAAAACTACCCTCACGTGCACACACATTCCCCTCAACTAATAATGATACTCTGCAGGCAATCCACCCTCCGAAAACGCCTCCAAAAGCCCAATACATTCACACAATTATTTTAAAGCCCAGCTCAAGAATTACCTGTTAAAGTCTTCTTTAAACATAGTAGAGTGGTTAATTCCTGTATTGTGATGTCTTAAATTAAAAATTATAGGAGTCCAAACTCAAATGGTTCAGACAATGAAGGTAGGAAAGGTGCCAAGCAAATCAAAATAAGAGGCAGAGAGTAAAAGTATTATCTGGCTTCCTTGACTTCATATTTTCTATGGCCAAACAGAAAAAGGAAGATAATTTCTGAGGAAAATTGACCATACTTTTTATTTATAATACATTCACAGAAATGTGGAATTGAACATTTGCATTTATTTACACCAGCTTCTATCATTCCTTCCTTTAGTCATCATCATCTCTCTGGTATTACTCTCATCTCACAGCAATGATTCCCCCTCCATTCATTTTTGCTAGCTAATGTTAATGTGTGGCTTGAGATACTAAGCAGGTTCTCTGTATACTGCATGGCTCCAAATCTGTTGTGAATAAAGAGAGGATGGAAGTGCATGGGCCAAATGTGTGGGTCAAATTGGCTCATCTCAAGAGTGCAATGGTTTCCCATTCAGTTAGTGGTCACATTGAGTCTAGCAGTTACCAGATCCTCAGGTGCCATATCACATTAATGCAAAAAGCATCCATCTGGTCTGAACCATGTTGTCATATTTCATATAAGCCATTCCTTTCTATTTTGCAAATATTCCAATAAAGGTGTCAGACTCAGTTACGGAAATCAAGTATAAGCATATATCATCAATGCAAATATAAAATCAAATCAGTGTTAGGTCTTCAATACGTTAAACCTCTGTCGAGTCTAATTACAGCTCCTTCAAACATCCTTTCATTGGAGAACCCTTGGTGTTGCTAGAAAGGTAGCAGGGATCTTGCTGCAGACATTGCAATTCCCAAGGATGAAGAGCTGATATTTTTGTCAGTGTTGTATGTAATGGTAGCATCTGCTTCTTAAGCAAATCCATTCGGTTATTTAAGACCTTCTTTAATAATTAGACCCATTTAATCATTCAAAACTATTAGAGCTATGCATTTTAATATGAGCTAAGCAGAATAATAGAAATGACTACCGAAGTGACTACTACTTTGGTTCTACTGGTCTGCCCTTCAAATATATCAAAGCCAAGGACTAAAATTTAGTTTAATTACTTTTGAAAGACTTCTTGGTGCTACAATCTCATCCTTCATCACTGGGAGTCTTAAACTTCCTCTAGTCATTTTGACTAATTCCAATCTTGGCACAAGTGATGTTTAATTTTCTCTCGTTCATTCTTTCTTTTTTTTTTTTTTTGACCAATTCACTGGTTTAGCACAGGTTCTCTTATTGGTGATGAGTTGATGCTGGAAACTTCTGGCTTACAAAAGCCAATTGTTTAAAATTTAGGATTTATTCAGCCAGTTTTAAAACCAGAGGTAGCTGAAATTGGCTAAGGTGAGAGTATTTACACCACAGAAACTGGCAAGCACTGCAAATCAGAACTCTTTTTTTCCAGAGAACTGGTTTACAAGCACATTCATAACTGTAATAGAGAGAAATGTGATGCCAGCCACATCATGTTATCTTCTTTTTTTTTTTTTTTTTTTTTTTCAGTAGGCGGGCCGCTCACTGTTGTGGCCTCTTCCGTTGCGGAAGCACAGGCTCCAGACGCGCAGGCTCAGCAGCCATGGCTCACGGGCCTAGCTGCTCCGCAGCATGTGGGATCCTCCCAGACCGGGGCACGAACCTGTGTCCCCTGCATTGGCAGGCAGACTCTCAAACCACTGCACCACCAGGGAAGCCCATGTTATCTTCTAATCTTTAGGAAGCTTCCCATTGGCAGTTTCTACTGACAGAAGTTTCTGTAGGCTCTTCTTTAAGACCTGGATGACAAATTCTGTTTTATATGATGTTATCTCCTCCTCTCCAAAGTTTCAGATACTTGTACCACCACAGTAGTACCTCAAGTACAATCAATATTTAAACAGCACGACAACCTATGTGATGGTCTAGTATGAAAAAATGTCTGGAGTGTATGACTGTAAATAACTAGATGAACCGAATTCTCTTTTGCTACACCATAAGAAGAGTATTGCATTAGTAGGAGGAAAAGAATGTGACTGAAACTGAGCCAAACAGACAAATGGTGAACAAAGTGACATCATGATGGATCACATCTTAAGAGAGCAAAAAAAGAAAAAAGTTTTATTTCTATAAAGAGACACTAAAATCTGCTTCTCAGCTTCCTTGAATTCAGAACCAATTTCTAACACATGATATCACAAGACCTGCTGTCATCTCTGAGACTCCCTTCTCCATTAATGCCATCTGTATCCCTACTATCAACCCTCAGGACTTTAGTTCACTTTCATGAGTATTTCTTCCTTGCAACTGAAAGGCCTAATTAACAAAAAAACCAGACTATTCATAATCTATAAACTATACTGGGTGTACATTACAAATTACCCAATAAGGGTAATAGATTACAGACCTTTTCTTCTAAAATTCCAGAAGCTGGGCACTGATTCTGTAGCCTTCCCAACTCTACCACCAGTGGTTGGGTATCCTGCCTGTTAACCCAATTCCTTGGGTAACCCAGAACTACATCTTTCAATGATATAAATCTCTAACATGCAGTCTGAAATATCCTATGCCAATTGGCTTTTCCCCATGACCCCCACTGATCATCTGCTCCATGCCTGAATTTTAAGATTGTTTAGAAATCCTAAAACATCTTTAACATCCAGGCATGTACTTCATAAGGTTCAGGAAATTATTTGCAAAATGTTACATAAATGCTGAATGCAAACATTTTAAGGAAAAATTTTCCATAACTTTCAAAAGGTTCTCAGAAGGATTCATGACCCTGTAAAAAGTTTATGAGTGACTGCCATATATTCTATATTGTTTTCAGACTTTGTTTTCATTAGGGTAAAGCTAACACCTTTAACAAATATTGTCAGCCAATAGGAGATTATTTATTGTTCATGTAAAAATATGGGGCAAGTAAATAGGTGGCCAGAAAAGTCTTTTTTACTGACATCATCCAAAGATACAAACGGATGGAAGCTTTGCCATCTTCAGGATATGTCTTCCAAAGTTTTCCCGTAAGTTATCTCTATTCCAATCAGTCATAATGAGAATAAGGAGGAGTTCATATGAAAGATTATAAACCAAGACTGTTAGTGGTGCATATTATTTCCATACCACAGTCTAGAACGCAGTCATATGCCATGTGGGTTTTGAGGGACACCTAATTCCTAACCTAGCTTAAGTAAGTCTATTTGTGCTTTCCCTTAACTTTTAAACTTTTTTTTAAAAAATATTTTATTTATTTATTTATTTTTGTCTGCTATGGGCCTTTGCTGCTGTGCACGGGCTTTCTCCAGTTGCGGCATGTGGTGGCTACTCTTCGTTGGTGTGCGCAGGCTTCTCATTGTAGTGTCTTCTCTTGTTGTGGAGCACAGGCTCTAGGTACGCAGGCTTCAGTAGTTGTGGCACACAGGCTCAGTAGTTATGGCTCGCGGGCTCTAGAACACAGGCTCAGTAGTTGTGGCGCATGGGCTTAGTTGCTCCATGGCACGCGGGATCTTCCTGGACCAGGGCTTGAACCCGTGTCCCCTGCACTGGCAGGTGGATTCTTAACTACTGCACCACCATGGAAGCCCTCCCTTAACTTTTACATTTTGATGATTTACCTAGTTTAATATCTTCTAAATGGAATCAATTCACTGTATCCTCTACAATAAAAGATCTCTTGACCTTGGATAATGTTTCCTTGTTCAGACTGTCAAATTATGTTGACATGCTTCAATTCCGAATCTAGTCACTCCTCAATCTCCCCTCACAGTCACATGAGACTCCTGTAAAAGACGTATTAGCACCTCATTTGGGGTAACTAGTTCTACTTAACTCAAACTCTGGTTAATATTCATTTTAGGCCTGTAAAACAATATTTACAGCCTTAGTAAATTTGAATTGTAGATATTCCTAAATAAGGTATTAATGATTGGGTAATTATGAAGACAAGACATGCCTCATCTTCACACATGACTCACTGGTATTTCATATAGAGAACAATAATGCATTCTCACCCTTCTTACCCTACTCAAGAAAGTACGCAACAACCCTTTCACCCAAACAACATCCATATTCATTAGCTGCTCAGAGTGTGAGCACATATGATAAGACTTGAAGGCAATCTCACCACAGAAGTCAGAAAACGGAATTAAAGAGAAAAAAACTAATGAGTATGGGGTTCAAAAAAAGTTTCTCTTTAATGTGCATCAAGCAGTTTTGTGTAATGCAAGTAACTGCAGGAATCTGCTATTTAGCAGTGATGGGTCATGCACAAACTGGGCTTCTCCTGATCCCCTGATGGGCTAGCAGCATGTGCTCGGTACCAGTCATCTGCCAACATGTGAAGGATGCTAACAGATTTCCCTATAATGAGCTCAGCGGACGGGAGTGCTAGTTAAAGGAGAAGGTCAAAGATTCATGTTTGTTTAGTTTCATCCAGCATGTCCCTGTCTTCCTCGGATGTGCAGAAGTTAGCTTTATCTTGCTTGCTACTGCTTCATGCTAAATTAGCCAACCTGTCAAATGGGATCAAGGTAAAAAGGTTGCAGCAGCTAAAAAATTACAAAAAGTAGGTAGAACAATATACAGAAAACTGTATCATCTACATACATTAGCACAAGTCCTCATTTTTCAGTCTTTAATGAAGTTAGGATGAGCCTTAAAGATATAGTACTCTGAGAAAGTGAACATTATATTAAAAATAAAATATTCCCCAAAGGCATAACTCTAGTGTCCAGCCTAAAAGCACATCATGCCCTTAAGTGCATCATTATTTTTCACCGGTAAATAAATGTGAGGTGAGCTCACGAACACGTCCAAAGTGGCAACATTTTTGTTGAACTGAAAGATAGTTCAGCCAAGATTCAAAAATGAAAAGACACAATAGTAAAAATCTGAATGAATATATCATGTCAGGTTCAGTTCTGTTAAGACTTCATCTAACACATTCTTATTCCAATTATTAATGACCTACCTCAAATAACCTTTCTCAGCAGCCCTGCCCCCATCACTGCATGTACCAAAAAAAAAAAAAAAAACTTTCTAAAAATGTCACTGCAGAGTTCCCCTCTCCTGATATTCCTCCATTTTGCTCCTATATTATATATGGCTTCTCCTATAACAGTCAGAGTCTCAGCAGACACAGACTAGTACTCAAATGACACAAGAGACCTAACAATACATTTGCAAAGATGTGGGAAAGGTTAATGAAACCAGAAATAGATGATGAGGATGCAAAGATTAGTCACAGTGAGGCATCACTAGCACCCAAAGGCACAGAATAGCAAGGAGGGCAGAGAACTTTACTGTAACATTGAGAGCTTGCAATGGAAAGGGGTCGTCCTACAAGAACTGTAGTTATGGAGGAAACACGCATCACCAGAAAGCACAGTCCAGATATGGAGGGAGTAGAAAAGAAAAGCCCTGACTTTTCTCTTCCCACTTTCCAATCTTCTACTGGTGACTCACTTTGGCCAAGCCCAACTATGAGGCAGAAGGCAAGATGACTCAGAGCCCAGGGAGAACCTCTGAGTGAGGAAGTAGGGCAGACAGGGAAGGGAGTGGGTGAATTTAGGGAGGAGAGTAGCAAACGGAATAAACACATGGCAGATCTTCTTTGTGGGATTCCCTGAGATCAAACTGTGTTTTCTTTTCATTGGATGCTCAGTATTTAGCAGTATCTAGTGCACAGTATTTGCTCAACAACCACTGAACAAATAACCAGCTGAGCTTGACATGATAAAGGTTTTTATGTCAATGCCAATTATGTTACTCCACTATATCACTGTGACCCAGGCTAACTTGTTCGACTTCTAGGTCCATCTGTCAGAAAAGATGGACCACTCACGAGACCTTGAGCCTTAGGCTCATGCCATCTTACAGCCTAGCCCTGAGCTGATCTACATTCTCTTCAAGGCAGCTCCCTGATTTTTACTGTTAAAGTATCCAACAGCTCTTACAAACAAGGCCAGGCTACCTTCATATAATTCTCAGCATTCTCTATGATGCCTGCGATAGAGAGAATAGAATATCTGTGATTCATCATCATTCACTGAAAACTATTCTCTAAACAACAACTGATATTGCTTACATAATATAGAATCAATCATCACTTCTCTCACCCTAAAAAAGGAATCCTTACTGTACAGTTACTCCATAACTATGTGATAGGTAAGGTGACACAAAACTCTCTTTCATCTCTTCCCTCTTTCTTCAATGGTGTCATGATTCTTGTAATTGAATCAATTGTCTTTTGGAGGCTGAACCACATACTGGTTCAATTTTTCAAATTGTGAGCCATTAGCAGATAGTGAAATCAGTTGACCATGACTAGCATTCTTTAACGAGAAAGTATAGGATAGGACAAAAATGAATAGAACAAAAGAGACAAAACAGAATGTACTGCAGATAATAAGGTAGCCGTGGTCATTATGAACTATGTGCTTGTGTGTATACATGTATTTTGTATGATAAAAAGATGTTCGAAAGCCAGTGTACTACATGGATGTTCTTTTTAAAAGTATCAATAGCACAAAAGGGTCATTTCTGACGCATCCTTCTAAAATGGAAGGCTCAATAACATATCTTGTTTGTATCCTCTTTTTAGATATTCACATTCAGTATATACACAATTCTTTGATTAATAAGAATGAAAAGGAGCTCTTCCTTATAATTAACCTAAACCTTCCTGCTGCAAATGAACACTGTTCTTATGGTACCACCATCAGTGTATAAGGATTTTCCATATAATTCCCTTTTATGTCAAAGACAGTTTTTAAGTCTTCAGTTTTGTGGCCTTATTCTCTTTAAACGTTAGGATAAGTTTTGTTTCCTACCTCAGTTTTGTGTTCTGCTTTCTTCTCCCTCAACTACATTCCTGCTAAGCAAGATAGAAAGAAATAGAAATAATTTCTCATAGACTAGGGAAGAGGACTTTGTCACAAAGAGGAGGCTAACCTTCCTGCCCAAAGTCCATCTTTCCTTCTCTAGAAGATTGTGATCTCAAGATCACTGGTTGCAACCACTGGTAATGTAGAGATTTATATGTAGAAATTTACATGCTAAAAAAAAAAAAAGCATTAAAATTTATATTTGTGTTTCTAGATAAATGGGCAATTTACTCAGTTTTCTAAACTATGAAGTTGAATATCATAATACCTCACAGTTAATTAATTAATATGAATTGCTTAGTATCATACCTAGCTCAGAATAGGTACTAACAAAGGAATGGTATCAACCATTGACAGAATCCTCGGTACATTTCGATTTGAAATAGCTTCTGTACTAATAGCTGGGGTCTAACTCATTTTAAGTCATTATCTTCATATTAAATCAGAGGCGTAGGTTTGATAATCATCTTGTAAAAATTATCTCTCTGATCATAACTTCTACTTTTCCTTAAGCCAAGGATTCACCCTGGGGTCCATGAGTATGGGGGCTATGGGCATGTACCTCTCTGATCTGCAGCCACAGGGAGTATAATGGACTTATAGCCCCAGCTGCTACCCTGTAACATCCATTATTTTCTCACTGAAGATAAATTAGAGTGATCGATCAAGATGGCAAAATAGGAAGACTTGGACCTCACCTCCCCGCACAAACACACGAAAAATACATCTGCATGTGGACATTTTTCACTGAAAACTAATTGGCAACTGGCAGAAGGACTCCCGTACAACCAAGACTGTAAGAAATATCCACACAGAATCAGGTAGGGAGGGAAGAGAAGCAATTAGGTCAGAACCTGTGCCCCTAGGAGGGGACTCAGAGGAAAAAGGAGATAACACAGGTGGAGATCTGCCCTGGGGAGTGAACGGTTCAGGCCACATATTGGGTGCCCTAGTTCTGGGTTCTGACAGAGGGAAGAGGAGCCCCCTTGGCTGGTTGGAGGGCCAGTGGGACCAAGTGGAAAACTGAAAAGCCTTGACTTCACGTGTGAGGAGCACACATGCACCAACTTGCTCCCAAAGCAGGGCAGAGAGGGCAGATTGAAAGCAGCTTGAGAGGCTGCCTGGTTTCCCACTACTGTCTCAGTGCATGCCCCAGCCTGAGCCGGGTGAACATTCCAGCCCTGCTTACATCACACTGCAGCTCCACAGTGGAGCTAGGGCTGCCACAAGCAAGCAAAATGCTTGGCTGTGAAATAAACAGGCAGCCAAGACCCAAAGTGGTGTCTGAGTGGGATGGGGACAGCCACTTCTGGCACTTACACAGGCAGCACATTGGAAATGGTCCCGATCTCTGTCAGCAACCGGACCACCACAGCCCATACCCCAATACACACTGAGAGCCTGCACAGGCCCTGTCTGCCCAGCAGCTTGACTCAACATCAGGGTGGGGGTGGCAGAAACGGAGGGGAGTGATAGCTGTGAGGGACAAAGGATACTCCGGCCCAAAGCTGAGTTTAAGTGGGACAGGGGCAGCCATTACTGGTGCTGACACAGACAGCTATCAGAAGCAGCCCAGACCTCTGTCTGGGGCTGGCCTGCCACAGCCCATGCCCCATCACAAGCAGACAGCCTGCACGGACCCCTCTTGTTCCAGCACTATTCCCCTCTGGCGCAAGGGTGTTGATGCAGAGAGAGGGGAGAACACACACTTAAAAGGAACAGAGCCAGCTCAGACCCAATCCTCTGGGCTTATGCTCCAGGAACTGGAGATACTACACCATCTCCAATAGGGTGGCAAGAGCCACTGAGCAGAGGGGAAACCCTGCCTTACACTCGGCTCCAGCCCTAGCCCCTCCATCTCCAGCCCCACCTGCTACCAAGGTGGTAGCGGACAGCACACCCTGGGGAAAGAAGGGACTTGTGTTCACATCAAATCCAGCTCTCCTGCCAAAGTGACTGAGTACACAAAGACTGTATAGGGATGCTCCCACATAAGGAGAAACCTTCAGGATGACAATAGGTAACTGTTTCACCTAAATTTAAAGAGACAGAGAAATTAAGTAAAATGAGAAGACAGAGGAACTGGACTCAACTGAAAGAGCAAGAGAAAACCACTGGAAAAAAATAAAATGTAACAGAAATAGACAATTTACCAGATAAATAATTTGAAGCAAAAGTAATAACAACTCTAAATGAATTAGGAAAAGGAATAGATGAACAAAGTGAGAATTTTAATAAGAAACTAGTAAACATTTTTTTATAAGTCAGAACTGAAGAACACAATAATTGAAATGAAAGACACACTAAAAAGAATGAATAGCAGAATAAGTGATACAGAAGAACGCATAAATGATCTGGAAGACAGAATAATGGAAATCACCCAAAGAGAACAGCAAAAAGGAAAACAAATATAAAAATATGAGAACAGTTTAAGAGACCTCTCAGGTAACATTAAGCATACCAACATTTGCATGATAGGTGTCCCAGAAGAACAGAAAGAGAAAATGGTCAAAAATGTATTTGATGAAATAATAGCTGAAAATGTCCCAAACCTAAAGAAAGAAAGAAATACCTAAGTACAGGAAGCACAGAAGGGAGTGGCATAATATATTCAAAGAGCTGAAAGGAGAAAATATGCAAACTAGGATACTCTACCCAATACAATTTTAGAATTGCAAAACGTGTTAGGTTGCCTTTTCATTTTGTTGATACTTTACTTTGCTGTACAGAAGATTTTTAGTTTGGTGTAGCCCCTGTAACAGTATCATTAGCTATAACCACCACACTGTACATTAGGTCCCCAGAACTTGTTTATCTGGAAGTTTGTACCCTTTGACCAATATTGATGATTTATATTTTAAATCATCTTCTTAGAGTCTTTGATCTTCCCTTTTGAATAAAACAGGTAATTTTTCCTCTCTTCCCATCCACTCTACTTAAGCAGAGTTTGGGCTCTTGTGATTGTTTGTAAACCCAACCAATATCTAGCTCCTTTAGATTCTGTGATCAAAGTCCTGAGATTCCATGTTAATCTCTTTTATCTACAAACAGACGCTTGTCATTTTGTCTCCAATTGCTGTGAGAACTTTACGATAGCTGGTATTACACTTTCCATCAGGCCTGGTTTGGGGCTCCCATCTCCCAGATTTAATCACACTACTACAGTTGGGTTAACCTGACACAATTGTTTCTTTCTTTAAAATGCGTTCTGTCTCATTTCCTAGGGAAAGTGCCTTTTAGTTTCCAACTATGCTTCTAACCTTGATGTAAGGCCTTGACTCCCGGTAAATGGTTAAAAAGCTATTTCAACCCCTTAGGTCAAATGAATATACGCATATAGTTTCTGGAGGTGTTCTTCCTGCAAGTTAGTCTCCACCAACCCCTAGCTCTAAAATATACAGTGTGTAGAGAAAACAAATAGAAATCATCTTTCAGTTCAAGAAAGTAGCCTCAACAACAAGTACAAAACTCTCATTTTGATAGCTATGTTAAGCCCACTTACTTCTCCCACCTGGCCCCCACACTGTGATATGACAGGGGAAAAGCAGTTTTATAGATCCATGGTTATAAGTTTATTTTCTTAAAATAAATACAACAGAGTAGTGAGTTATTACCAACAAATGCCCAAAGGATGAGAAGATCAGTAGAGAAAAAAAGTGACACGCTTATTATTCACAATGATGAACCCAAATGTGACAACAACAGTAAATCCAGTTTCTACCTTTGCTGAAGGAAAAGGACTCCCAGAAGTAACAACTACCAAATGATCATGCTCCAGAAAGGTTGATGACTTAGGTTTATTTTCCTATTAGGATGTAACACAAACGTTTAGGAAAGACTGATTTACTGCCTTTGTGATGAAAGATTGATTTATTTCCTGCCCCACTAAAACATTAAGTGGGGCAGCAAACATAAGATAGCTAACATTACTTCACACACTGCAGTTACTCATATAGTATTAGATTATCTTTCCTTATTTTTTCCCTCTCTTCTGTCTACTCTTTCTGAAATAAATTCAAGGTCATAAACCCCATAAGGGTAGAGACCTTGTCTGACTTAGTTCATCGATGTGTCTCCAATGCAAAGGTTCATACATTTATTAGTTAAGGAAATTGGATCAGTCATCTTTATTGAGTGTCTGCTCTTTGGCCTTGTGCTAAGCCTGGATGTGGTGACAACCATAACGAATTCTTGATTATAAAGAGTATACAACATAGTGGTAGAAATAGAGATATACAAGTGTAGCAAGGCAATCTAACTATCGTAATAGAGGGAACGTATAGTACCCAAAAAAACTGAGATTTTGCTGTTGACATAAGAAGATATTGAATCCAGAAATCCCTATGAAATACGAAAAAATTTCACTTGAACTTAAAGACCAGTATGAAACATTAACTGCTTTGTTATTCTTGTTGAACATCAGTGTATGAGGGACAAAAAGAGAGGTAAAATCATTCTGATTATCGTGTTTGCTTATCTGAGAGTAGAAGTATTTATGGAACATCAGTCCAAAGAATATCAAGGCCAAAAAACTAAAATGAGAAGAGTCACAGAAAAGAGCAAGACAGGGACAAAAAGGGATGCAGAGAAACTGAGTAGCTCAGTGTGAAATGCTGGCTTAAGTGGACAAGAGCAGGGATCTTCATGCTTTAAGTGCTCATTACCAGATGACAAGGGATATTGGCTTGTCTTGGATCAATAAATGAAATAAAAATCATTGAATAAGTGATGTTAAAAAGGATCATAATGATATTTCACACCAAATTTCAGCTTTTGCAAAAAAAGAAAAAAATTGGAGAGGACATTGTACCTTGTATCAGTCTTCAATAACCTGCATATATTAGTCTCTCAATAAATGGTTGTTACATGAATGAATACAAGTAGATGAAACATGATAAAAGAGACAATTAATGTGAGGTTACAGCTTTCCCACCTAAACTGAAGGATGATAACACAGAGTCATAAGATAAACATGGATGTTGAAAAAATACAGGCCTTAGTTTGAAACTTGAATTCACCTTTTATTACAAGTGTAACCTTGGAAAATTTCTTTCAAGCTTTTGAGACTGTTTTCTTTCTTTTTTTTTTTTTTTTTTTGCGGTACTCGGGCCTCTCACTGTTGTGGCCTCTCCCATTGCGGAGCACAGGCTCCGGACATGCAGGCTCAGCGGCCATGGCTCACAGGCCCAGCCGCTCCACGGCATGTGGGATCTTCCCGGACCAGGGCATGAACCCGTGTCCCCTGCATCGGCAGGCAGACTCTCAACCACTGTGCCACCAGGGAAGCCCCAACTCAGTTTTCTTATCTGCAAAATATGGATGGTAGAGTAACTAACTCATCGGATTAAGTGAAATAATATATAAAGCCTTTGTAAGTGTTTTACACATATTCATTAACTAAATATTGAATATTTTTTCATGTTATAATTTTTCAATTTATTTTAGCTGCCTCAAAACCTCCAATTAGGAAATAAAAGTTTGAAGGAACAAGTAAGAAAGTGAGAGCACCTGGAATATAATTTGGAAATAATCTAAAATGAGATGAAAAGACTTTTTCATATAGTAATGAAGAGTACGGGGCAGGAATTAAAGGTAACATGCTCCCCTGCAATTTTTTTTTCATAGATTTATTTATTTTTATTTATTTATTTTTGGCTATGTTGGGTCTTTGTTGCTCCGCGCGGCCTTTCTCTAGTTGCGGCGAGCGGGGGTTACTCTTCGTTGCAGTGCATGGGCTTCTCATTGCTGTGGTTTCTCTTGTTGCGGAGCACAGGCTCTAGGCACGCGAGCTCCAGTAGTTGTGGCTTGCGGGCTCTAGAGTGCAGGCTCAGTAGTTGTGGTGCACGGGCTTAGTTGCTCCACGGCATGTGGGATCTTCCCAGACCAGGGCTTGAACCTGTGTCCCCTGCATTGGCAGGCAGATTCTTTTTATTTTTTTAACAATGGAAGACATTTTATTTAGTTTATTCTTTTAAAATCATCTCTCAACATTTCAACTCTTGGTAGAAATCAAATGCAAAACATCTGCTTTTTAAAATTAGCGTGTATTTATCTCAGTCACAGCAACCTCATACAATAAGATACACAACGAGGAGGAGCATGGTCACAGCATCTCCTATTCCAGTCCACGAACACAGTATTTCCGTGATGATACACACACTGGCCTTTCTCTTCCAGGACAAGTTAGTTATTCCTACTTTTGTCTGCTGTGTAAGTTACGTGGCATCACGGTTGGTTAAAAGAGTTAGTGTAGTGCTAGAGCAGTCTGGAAATGGAAAACTAGAAAACTCAGGACTGGGACAGGCACGGCCACTTCTGAAACGTGAGAAGGAAGAACATCAGAGATGAATGCCCCAGAATGGGTGGGTCTTAGTAATAAAGTTGGTTGAAATTCAGCTTTATATACACATTGAATATCTACACGTGATCTACTAGATATATAGAAAAAGAGCCATAGAAGATTTTGAAAACCTTAAAATCACGCAACTGAGTTGGAAGAACATCAGCAAATTCACAGTGGCCTCAGGATTCCGCCAGATTTAAATTTGCTCAAGAGCTGAATACCTCCTTCTATCAGAAAACCCACTGCATGTAAATTCCTACAACGTTCTGTACATCACAAACACTATGGCTAAAATATACCGTTAGTTCACAAGGAAGCAGTTTTATTTTCAAATTCTTGCCCCACTCCTGCTCTGCACCCCAAAAGGAAATCCGGGGTCAGCAATTCACATGAGGAGTTTAAGAGGCCTTTGGGATTAGAAGCACTGAGCCTCGGCTAAGAATCTCAGGACACATCTGTCTGATGGGCGCATGCCGGCTCCTGCCCACTTTTAGTGCAAAAAGGTCACAAATGTTGTAGAGGAATCCTGGGAAACAGGTGAAGGAAGAGAAGAGGACTGAGATAGAGGGGTGGTGGGAATCCCAAACGATTTTCCTTCTGAATTGAGACTCAAGAAGTTTGGAGTGCAAGGTTCACACTCAGCAAGCGGCAAAGACCAGGCCGGAGATCTACAGGATGAGGTTCCTGAATTGTCACTAGGCTGTCACAGTCTGCAGGCGCACAGACCTCTCGGCCCGGACTAACCCCCTAAGTGCACACTGGAGGTAGGTGTTAGAAATGTATTGTACGGAAGACAGTGGCCCTCCACCAACTCAGGGGACATAGTCTCTGTTCCTCCTCTGCCCCTGCAATCTCCACTCTACCCTCGGGCTGTGGCGAGTGGAGGATACAAGGTGGAAGGGCATGAGCCCCTCCCCTGGAAGACTAAAGAACCCGGGGCATTTTTATAAATAGCTACATCGTTAATGTTTAAACCACTTTGAAACATACAGCAAGTTGAATATTTATTTACAAATAAATCTCAAAAATATCTATTTACAGTAAAGTAAGAGAGGCATGTGAAAACAACAGAAAGGGGGGAAAAGTCAGTCCCAGTGTGGAAGGTCCACTCTTCAGAGCGCTAGAGCCAACTTCACAAACCCCAAGGCTGAACTGAGCTGTGGAGGCAACAGGATGACATTAAGCGAATCCTGGACTCGGGTCACCTTCGATTCGTGGAGAGGCAGTGAAGTTGGGTGGGGGGGCTGCCGCCGGGGATCCTCGTGTTTGGGAAATTGTGGTGGAGGGATGAGCCAGTGGATGAGAACCAGTGTGGCAGAAGGACTCATTTCACAAGCCAACAGGTCTCTAGCTCACCACATCAGGTGGGTGGAGGGCGTTTGGACCTGGAGGGCCCTTCCCAGTCCAAGTTGGCTTTGCCGTGGGAGCAGTCGGCATGGCAAGAGTCCCAGAGATAGAAATCCTCTTTGAGAGACAAAAACAAAAGAACGGAACAGGGAGTGATTAGCAAAAATGAATCTGAATGCAAGTGCCACAGTCTCTCTTGCCAGGCGGCAAAGCAGCCATCAGCTGACATATCTGAGTCGATAGGGGAACTCCCACGTGGGGCAGCCGGCCACACGATTCCCCTCCCCCACAACCACGTGGTCAAGTGCAGGCCTGTGCTTCTGAGATCAACGCGTTAACATTTCTTCCCCATGAAACCAGAAAGGTCAGTGGTGTAGCCCTTGTAGCAGGGAGGTGCAAGGTCGAGTCTATCTGTACACGAGATGGGAGAATTGGGCAGACTTGTAGTTCAGCTGGTTGTTGGGCATGAACTTGTGCAGCTCGCTCTTTTTGCAGCAGGGGCCGTAATGGTAGGTGCTGAGGCAGGCGTCGCAGGAGGCTTTCGAACACTGCGTGCAGGTGTTGGCGGCCCCCGGGCGGTCACAGAAGCCACAGCGGGAGGCAGCTGCAGGGGAGGACTTGGATTTCGAGTGGAGGCGCAGCGGCTGGTCGAGGCCCTGCGTCTGGCCTGCATACTTCTCCCGCAGAGATGACCCATAGGCCAGGCTGTCGTGGACGGAGGCCTTGCTGGGGAAGCCGCCGGGCTTGGAGGCCGGGGAGCAGGTGAGCAGGCTGTCGCAGCGCTGGCAGAGGGAGGAGCTGCAGGACAGACCGCAGTTTTGGCACTTGGAGAGGGCGGACCCTTTGGCGGGGGGCGAGCGCTTGTGGTAGATGGGGTGGGCGTCATTTCTGACCAGCCAGACATCTGGCCGCAGGGCATCCTGCCTCCGGTACGTGGCCCTGGGCTCCGAGTCTGTGTACAGATCCACATCCTCCTGAGCGGAGAAGTACGTGCCACGCAGCAAGCCAAGGCCATTGTTGGGGGAGGGGGATGGCAGGTCATCCGGGCTGCCGTGGGGGGAGCTGGACATGGTCAGGAGCGAGAGGAACGGGCGGATGATCTTGTCCTTGAGGTCGTCCCCCAAGTCTGCTGCCACAGGCTCCTTCCGCAAGCTCAACGAGGTCTTCAGGGGCGGCTTCTGGCTCTCCCAGTAATTGTCATAGGTGTCCACCGACCTTGAGGGCTTGGTCACACGGGGCTTGCAGTAGTCCTTGGCTGCCCGCTCGCTGGCCAACTTCTGGAGCACTAAGTGGGCCATGGAGGTTGTCAGGTGCTCCCGGCCCTCGGCCCGCCGCCGCAGGGCATCTGAGCAGCCTCGCACGTCCTCCGCGGTGCTCTTGCGCTCGCTCACCACGTCCAGCTCAGAGTAGCCTTTGTCCTTGACTTGGGAGTGGATTTCCAGCATCTGTTCACACTCCACCTTGGCCAGAAAGAGTTCAAAGGTGACCATCTTCACTTGGAGGGTCTCTACCAGCTCTTTGAGCTTGCACGCAGTCCCCAACTTGAGCACGTAGCCCATGTAATTCAGGATGGCTCGGATGTCCTCTTCCAGTAATGTGGACTTGACGTAATAAACAAAGGGGCCCGTGTAGGTCTTGATGCTTCTGAATTCCTTCTTCCATGGGTAGAGGAAAAGGTGACACCCACTGTTTCGAGCACACTGAAGGCACAGTGCAGAGCCCGCAGACTGGAGGAGCTCAGTGAGCGCAGAGAGCTCTCCACCACCTCATAGAACTGGATCAGCCGGAATCGATAGAAGGGATCCACCTTGTGCAGGCTGAGCAGGGTCGAGGCTGCCACCCGCAGGGACTCATCACTGCCAGGCTGCTGCTTGCTGGGGGTGGTGTCCACTTTGCCTTCATGAAACTGCATGTACTTCCAAAATAAGTCATCCTTATATTTTGCATCCATTGAACTGGGCTTCCCCATCCGATCCGATCCAAGGACGGGGCTACCTTATTTCCTCCATGGCTCCTGAGATAGAGGCAGGGACATTGCTAAAAGCATTGATATGTCACCTGCCTGGACCAGCAGAGTGCTCCCGGCACTGCCGCCGAGGACGCCCCGGCCGAGGGGAGCAAGAAGGAGCCACGGCTGCCACCGAAACCAGGCCCGGCTGGGCTCTCGCAGCTCTGGCCGGCTGCAGGGAACAGAGACCAGTAGCCCGGGGCCGCGGCGACCCGGAAACACTCAACCAGGAAGTGATGTCTCTCGGAGGCGGGTCCAAAGGGAGGCCCAGCCGCGGCTATGCCCTGGGCTGGCCTCTGGCGGCGGAGGAAGAAGCAGAAGGCAGAAGAGTGAGCAGAGAGGCCGTGGAGTCCCGCTTTGGGGCCTAAAGGCCCACTCGCAGGCAGATTCTCAACCACTGTGCCACCAGGGAAGCCCTGCTTCCCTGCAATTTGATGGAATTCACTCTACATTATGTAGATGCCAACTGAATCAAATCATCCCAAAGTGGCTTGACTTTTGTGTCATCCAAACTGGTCTTCAGGGGCCCTTCTAACCAAATAAACTAAGCCAAAATCTACTTCTGTCTTTTTTTTTTTTTTTTCAGGACTCACAAAGATACAGTCAACACACAGTCAGCAATTAATTGATTGTGGCCTTTGGGAAGTCACACGGCTTGATCTTCAGAATCCCCAGCTGCTTCTCAAGGTCAAGCATGCCTTACTTAAATGAGATATTTATTCTTGAGGACACGCTGCCAGTCCTAAAATTTTCTTGAGGACCTAAGGAGAGCATTTCACTTGAGGACATTTTCACTGGGGGAACTTTATGGTTGCCTGTGTACTCTGTCAAAAAAAAAAAAAAATCACCTGAAGGTGGTCTTAATTTACCTTATTACTGAAAGGAAAATGTGCTGAGATAAAACTACTGCAGGATAAGTAGGCTTTTAGGCACCTTCTAGTATGTAATATTGAAAAATAATATGTTTTTCTGAAGGGACTGGTAAGAACATGTGGAGAAGAAGTTTTATTCAGGAATTGCACATTTTAAAAAAGCAAAGTTTTCTTCTCAGAGAAGAGTCCCTTGATAAATACTATACTTCAAGAGTAGCAATTTCTGAGTTTCTATAAACGTTATCATATCTATATGTTTACATCTATCATTTTAATAATATTTACATGTTGCTTTTAATTGTACTTTATTCTGCTTTTTCTCTTAATAAAATTTCAAATCCATTGAGTGCATATGGATTGATTCTTAGAATTCATATGACAAAGATTTATTAAGCACCTACTATATACAGGAAGTACCTATATTATTCTAGAAGACAGCAGGATATAGTAATAGAAAGTATTTACTTTAAAGGCCAGTGACCTTGAATTCAAACTCAGCTTTTACAGTTACAGTCTTATGACCTGTGGCCATCTGACTTCAGTTCTCCGAGTCTCAGTTTCCTCATATGTATAACAGTACTAATGAAGCCTTATGGACAAAACTGCTTGGAGAGTTCAATAAAATAATTTTCAGAGACCAAACATTTCCTAATATATAATACATATGCAATAAATGTAAGCCCCTCCCCAAGACTTATATGTCAGGTGCTGGAAAGCTACACGATATATGTGTCATACACACGGGGGCAGGGATAACTATGACATTTATAACTCAAATCTGTGCTAACATACTAATCTTTCTAAAGACAATCCTACTTTACACAGACTCCTTGATTATACCAAGCAGCAAGCATTAAATGAGTCCTGATATTTCCAGAGCTGCATTATATCTCATTTGAGATACTTCCTAAAAAAGTGTAAGAAATCTTGGCACTAGCAAATCTAAATATATTCATAGATTTGTCTTCAGCTTGTCATATGCATTCTCTTAAATATAAGGCACTTCACAGTTTATAAATGAGCACAGTAATTCACATGCCCCGGGGTGGTTTTGATTTGCTTGCATTTAAAAAGGAACACTCTATCAAGTGATGGGGTTTATCCTTTTAATAATTAGGAAGAGTTCTATTAAATTCCACCAAGGCCATTCTTTCAACTTTAAGGTTGCAATCTCTATTCAGAAGAAAGATTTTAATTACCTCTTTAACCCCTCTCAATTCCACTATGATTTATAATGATTGTCATTTGCCTCCTTCTGGGCCAGGCATCCACAGCTCCGCATGCTCTCTCTCCTGTCTTAACTGCCTTCTCAAAATTGAAACTTCATTAACACCTTACTCATAACTTGTTTCTCAGAGTCCTTCTGGTGAAAGGAACATCCATTTGACACCCTGAAGATTCAGGAGGACTATGCTAATTTGCATAGCAGTTTGCACAGTTTTTGTTGCATTAGTTTAAGGATTAGAATTAAGAAGTGACATGTCTTCCCTTATCATATAACTGTGTGAATACAACTCTTAGAATACTCTGGATCCAGCCAGCCTGAACAAAAACTTAATGGAGAAAAGAGGGGATAGAAGAGAGAAAGAATCCAGACTAACGCTGCGGTTCCATATCTAGAAAAGACTACAGAGAAGTCATGGATAGACCCGTTTGGGTCCATCTGGCTCCACTTTCACTCCCGGTGTTACTCTTTCCTAAATTCAGAAATGCCTTACTCAACTCCTTTACTAATTTTTTCAAATCTAACTATTGTCCTTGTCTCTGACCGTTAATTCTCTAGCTTAGCTGTTTTGGTCTTTTCCTGAGATAGGTGAAACCACATTATCCTTTCTTTCTAGTTTTCAAAACAATAATGAATTTGTAAGTCCCCAGGAGGATGCTATTCTTCTGCAGGACAGTAATAATGACTAAAACGGTTAATAAAACATTGCAGACATGAGCTCCCAACGCGTAGTGCAGCACAGAAATTGGGAATCAGATTCTGGAGTCTGACTCCCTGAGAATGAATCCCAGGTTCACTATTTTCTAGCTGTGTAACCATGAGAGAGCTACTTAAAAACCTCTGAGCTTATTTCTCATCTGCAACAAATGGATAATAACAGTATCTACTTCATAGGGGTTTCTGATGATTAAAATAAGTTACCTATTGTAATCCAAACGTGAAGTATAGCTAGGGTCAATAAATATTAGCAAATTGTTATTACAGAAAGATACCTTAATTTCATTTTGACTGGATCATAACAGAAACCAGGTCACCGAAGGAATAGAACCCACAGTGAAAAATCCCATGAGAAATGGGTCTGTGAAAACCCAGAGGCCTTAAATGATTTTTTGACATGTTTTATTAGAGAAAAACATTTTCTCCTTATTTTGAGAAAAGCACTTAGATCCGTCCGGATTAAAGAAAAAGAACGAAGCAAGAGCAAAATAGCACAACTCAACATGATCCATCACTGCAGAGGTAGCCTCTGATGCAACCATCAAGCTGCAACCAAAAGGCTAAATGAACAGTATTGCTGCAAAGGAATGAGAAGAAGTGAGAACTCACTAAGGGAAACTACCGCTATGGGCTCTTGAAAATTCATGTCTCAGAAAATGAGGCAAAAAAAAAAAAAAAAAAAGATCATGCCAAGTCTTTTTAATTGATGAATAATTTATGGACGACCAGCAGGAGCATCCATCCAGGCAGCTGATTAAATGCAAAGTATTTTGATAAGCGGAAAGTTACCACCACAGGCCTCACAGTGAAAGGAAAGCACCCCCAGCAATCAACGCCAGTCTATATGTTGGTACGTGTTACCCAGTCTCTTCCTAGAAGCTTATTTCCCCATCCCACCCCGCTTTATCACTGGCAGAAAAAGTTACCTCCTCTGTTTCTTTCTCCTGTCAAAATGATAGAGGCTAAATGTGGATAAGAAAGGCAATTAAAATAGATCTGTCACAAGTATTCTATCCCAGTGTGCCATCCTGATTTCCTTCTCTAGTGTGAACTGCTACCAGAGGATGGTAATTGAAATTTGTCAATGTTGACAGCTGATGACTAATATGGAGATTTTCATTACATATCCCTCCTGGAATGGAAAAGAGATGAGTCCATATTAAATTCCAGATGGAGGCAGCTGTAGGACAGGGAAATGCAGACACTACTCAAGCCAGCCGTGCAGGAAGTGTTTGGGAGAACTATAAGATCCTCTGAAGTTAATTTGTATGGAAATAGAGATGGCATTGGTTTTCTTCATTTTTCCCTGAGTAGCCGCATCATTTTCAACATGACCATTTATCCTCACAGTCCATTTATGTCAATATCAGCTGGAAGCCCCACCCACTAGCCTTTGGCAGAGTCAGTCTGAAAAACATTAGTTGAACTACTTAAGTTTGAAAATGTTGTAATTTTATAATATAAAAACCCAGAAGTCATTTCTAGTATTCATCTGTGTGATTTTATATTTTGTATGTGGTTTTCTTGTTTATCAGAATAGCTAAAAGAAATCTGATTAATTATATTATCTAAGTAGAATTCTGCCAAAAGATACAAAGAAATCAACGTTACTCAAAATTTTGCTGAGTTTTGTCATTGATCAAGAATGAATACTCATTCTAATGGATTTCTGGTGAACGGGCAGAAAGTGAAAGGGCTCTAAACTTGTGGTGCAATACCCCAGTTAACTAACATAACAAACTCGGCAGAAGAAAACAATATTTCTTTATTATATCCCGTAAATCTGTGGGGCAGGAATTGGGGCAGGGGTCAACTGGGTGATTCTTCAGGTACACATGGCACTGATGGAGTTCTCTCCTTAGTACTCAGCTGGCAGATAGGCGGGTCTGGAGGGTCTAAGACGGCTTCACTCACAATTCTGGTTGTATTAACTACATTTCCTTATTTTCTGTACTCTTGATGCTCTGGCATCTGGGCTCTTGCTGACGTGGGAGAGACTGCCTCTCACAGGGCTAGCCAATTCCTAGAGATAGCAAGAGTACCTTTCATACACAAACCAACCCACTCCAAAATCTTTATCCCTCTTCTCCTTATTGGGCTCTCATAGAGCATTTACACTCGGAGGAAATACTCCTCTGTTTTAATCACCCCACAGCCAGGTACCAGACAACTAGGGTCAGCCCCTATACCTGGAAGGCCACTGAAATTATTCAAATTAGCCAATTTCCCTGCCTCTTCCATTCCTTCCCACAAGAACCAAAATACAGGCCCTTGTCCATGCTTTCGCCTTACTCCTCTGCCATCGTATCAACTCCAGTGCGTCCTCATGTGGCCCTGTATGGCCAGGCATGCCCTTTCTTTTCAGAAACTATGAGTATCAAACTATCTTTTCAATGGCAGTCATCTCCTGATTTACTGGCTTCACTACACCTGCATAACAATAAAACCTAGATTGACATATTAAAAAAGATCAAAAAACAAAAAAAACTGGTGCAGTGGCAGAGATAGCTGGAAGGCTAGGGTCTGCTGGAACTATCATGGGGAGTACCAGCACATGATCTCAGAGTCGGCAGACTTCTTATATCACAGCTCGAGACACCTAGAAAGAGTGTTCCAAGAGACGTGGGCAGAAGCTGCAAGGCTTCTTATGACATTGCCTTGAAGTCTCAGAATGTCTTTTTCTCTGAATTGGTCAAGGAAGTCACTAGGTGAGCCCAGATTCCATGGAGATGAATTAGCCTCCATCTCCCAATGGGCAGGGTAAATAGAAAATTTGCAACCATCTTTAATCTACTGCAAACAAGCTAACTTCAGGCAAGCCCTTCAGGATCCCTAATTGAAGATTGGTGCTGGTGGGAATTCTAAAGGAATTCTAAGGGAAGTTGTTTCCTAATTTTGAGGTCTCCTGGGGATAAGACAGTCCTCTCTAAGAGCATTACCTAGGATTTCTGCATGATTTCGGGCCCAGTTTTATCTGATTAGTATAGTCACTGGTGCAGAAAGCAAGAAATAAAAATAATAGCGGTGGGAGAGCTCCACTTCATGCCCATGGGAAGAGTGACACAAATAAATGTATCTCCTTATTTCATGGAGGGAGGCATGACAATATGATGATTATAAAGAGCTAGGAGACAGAGGTGTGCAGATGCCCCTACGAGGCATTACTGTTGGGATTGTATCCCATTTGTTTTCTAAACCACATGCTTTCTACACATATATTTGCATTTGGATATAATGAGTGCAATTTTCTCTTACTGACTGAAATCGCTTTAAATGTGAAAATGATGAAGCTTAAAAGTGAATAACTCAGCTGACCAATCACCAGCATGCTAAAAGCTCCAGATTTAACCAAGAGCGCTTTCCCCCATCCCCCAACCTAGGACTGGCTAGCTAAGAGCTAAATCCTATGCCAAGAGTGTATTTAGTATTCTTGGGTTCACTCAATCTCTGATGAAAATGTCACCACCAAAGAAGAGGGCTGAAAAATGCAAAAGGCGTGTTTTACTCTTCTTTAGCCTCAATGACAAAGGACATTTAGATGTGCAATTAAGCATTTTTTAAAATACTGTGCCTGTTTATTTTTCTATCAACATGGGGTAAAATATGAATACACCCTGAATCTATCTAATCACATAAAGAATACTGCAGAAGCAACTTCCTTACATTTCATTGAAAAAGAGCAGTCATACTGCTGGACTACATTCAAGAAGTCATTGCTTTCCTATCACCAGGCAATTGTATTACTTTACATAATCAGTATTCAGGGGATGGTATTTTGCTAATAGGCAAAATCCTACAATGACAATTTAAATGGTTTGAAACATGCATGAGATAATTCGGAGTCACAGCTCTGCCAACTGCTAAACAAGTGCAGCAGGAATGCAGACTCTCTGAGCATGAAGAGTGCTGTTGGGGGAACAGCCTGTCCTGTTTGATCAAGGAGACTTTGCTCACATCAAGTCAGGAGCTCAAGCCAGCTAATATCATCATTTCAGACTCTTACTAGGGGAGATTAAATGTCTTCACTGGATAACTCCATCGCTTACCATGGGTGGAAACAGAGAACAGGCAGATGGTTTTCAGTGGTTAGGAGTGCAGACTCAGGCTAGAATAAAAAAAAAAGTCTCGGTTTGAGCCCTGGCTCTGCTACTAATTAGCTCTGTGAGTTTGGGTAAGTCAGTCAGTCTCTCTCAAATTGACTCTTCATCTGTTTAAAAAGTAAAAACAGGACTTACCTCCTAGAGCTATAAGGATTAACTGAAATATTATATGCTCAACAGCTCAAAGTCTGACAAGTAAGTACTCTGTAAAAGTTCACATCTGCTGTTTAAAATGGGAAATTAACATAATTTGGAAATGACGAACCCTACATGAATGGGCTTTAGGGGGGTCAATGAATCCACAGAAAATGTGACAAAATTCTGAATTTTTCTGGGAAGAAGTTTCATAGCTTTCATTAAAGTCCCAAGTGGGCTCATAACAACAACAAAATAGTAACTATCACTACCTTATGTATTTGACAGTATAGAAAATGCATGTTTATGAAACTTCAACAAATATTCTTCAAGTTTTACTAAGTACAGGCACCATGCTAAGTTCTGAGGATGTCACGATGAGTCTAAGTACCTTCCCATAGAGAGGTGTGTGTGGAGGAAGGGGGAATGAACATCAGTGACTAATCCAGAAATAAATGTGAAATGTGATACATATTATGAAAATGAAGAGCAGGGTACACATGGCAGGAGAAAACAATCTAGGTAACGTTTTAGACTGTTGCACCCAAGCCTTACGTTTGAATAGATCTGGCTTCCTGGGTTGGGGTGGCAGGGGGCTCAGTCTCCTCGCACTTGGCTGGGATGCATTAGGGCTGATGGCTATAGCCCTAGGCCATGTGGGTGGGGCTGTGTGTGTACCTACTGTGTCTCTTCAGGGGTCCTACTCCGTGCCCACCTCCTCCCAAAGTAATCCAGCACTCCTACTGGTGTGGCTGAAGTCTAGATGTACCACACAGCTGGCCCTTTCTTCCTCTTAGAACTGATTTACTGCAAAACCTTAGCATACTGGGACCATAACATACATTTATTTTTTCAGGACAACAGCCTCCTACAATATTATTTCAAGCCCCCTTTCCTGCTTGAAAGCCATTTTCTAAACAACAACATCAACAAATTTGTAATTGTATATGGTAACAGATGTTAGCTAGAATTATTGCAGTAATCACTGCACAATATGTATAAATATCAAATCATTATGCTGTACTCCTGAAACTAATATAAGGTTATATGTCAATTTTACCTTGATAAAAAAAGATAAAAGCATTTTTGTATTTTTTCTGTTTAAATGTCTATAAATATATCTATATGCAAATATAAATTTATATAAGTGCATTAATCAATTATAACATTTGCCTTTGTGGTTTTTTTGGTTTTTTTTTTTTGTGGTACGCGGGCCTCTCTTTGTTGTGGCCGAGCCGCAGCATGTGGGATCCTCCCGGACCAGGGCACGAACCCGTGTCCCCTGCATCGGCAGGTGGACTCTCAACCGCTGCACCACCAGGGAAGCCCCAGCCTTTGTGGTCTTTTATTTTCTTTTGCTCTGTTTCACTTCCACCTCTCCCTCCCAACTATATCAGTGCCCCTATAACACTGCCCTTATTAATAATTCAGCTAGTATTAAATATATATCTATATGAAACTGTTATTATCCATACTCATAGAGTCATTTGTGTTTATATTTATGTATATATAGAAAAAGAATCATATAAGAAACACCCTTCCTCATCTTGCTCACCTGAGTTAGCAGTATCTTTTGGCTATTCTTCGAAGTCAATTATTATAGCTGTATTTAATTTTTAATGGCTGCATAATATTCCATAGTATGGATATGCCATGATTGTTTCTGTCATTTTTCTAAAGTTAGGCATTTACTTTTTCCAGGATTTTATACCATGAACGAACTTGCAACAGTTATCCCTGTTCATACATTCTTACATACTGGTAATTCCCAAGAAGGGATCTCCTCAATCAAAAGTTATATATGTTTGTAATTTTAATAGCGACAGGCAGTTGGTTTTCCAAAATGACTAAGCAATTCACATTTTGTTACCACCTATCTTCACAGGTACATGTAGGCTACACAGAGTTAACTGCTGTACCCTATTCCCAATCTGTATCCTGCCCAAAAGAACTTTATCCTACCAGTTTCAAAAGTCACAACCCAACTTTCACCACCCTAATGATTCTATGCTTTGAATTCCATTTGATCATTTAACAAATATTTATTGAATGCCTACTGTGTGCCAGTTACTTTTCTGGGCACCTTGAGATATACAGGTAAACAAGACAGCTGAAAGAAACAATGAACAAATGTTACCAAAAGTAAATTTGAGGTGCTGGGAAGTATGTGTTAGGGAAAGGTCACATAGTCTGGGGAGACTTTACTGAAGGAAGAAATATTCAACTTTTTTTCCGCTTTTAAACCCATTGCATTAGTTTCTTATGGCTGCTATAACATGTTACCACAAATGTAGTGCCTTAAAACACTTTGCTCCCCTTTTAACTGTGTGTATTAGTTTCCTGATGTGGTGCTGATAAATTACCACAAACTTGGTGCTTTAAAACAACTGACATTCAATCAAAACTACAATGAGGTACCATCTCACACCCATCAGAATGGGCATCATCAAAAAGTCTACAAACAACAAATGCTGGAGAGGGTGTAGAGAAAAGGGAACCCTCCTACACTGTTGGTGGTAATATAAGCTGGTGCAGCCCCTGTGGAAAACAGTGTGGAGGTTCCTCAGAAAACTGAAGATAGAATTACTGTGATACAGCAATCCCACTCCTGGGCATATACCCAGATAAAACTATAATTCAAAAAGATACATGTACCCCTATGTTCATAGTAGCACTATTTGCAATAGCTGAAACATAGAAACAACCTAAATGTCCATCAACAGGTGAATGGATAAAGAAGATGTGGTACATATATACAATGGAATACTACTCAGCCATAAAAAGGAATGAAATAATGCCATTTGTAGCAACATGAATGCAACCAGGGATTATCATACTAAGTAAGTCAGAAAGAGACAAATATCATATGCTATCACTTATATGTAGCATCTAAAATATGGCACAAATGAACCTATCTACAAAACAGAAACAGACTCACAGATATAGAGAACAGACTTGTGGTTGTCAAGGGGGTGGGGAGTGGGGGAGGGAAGGACTAGGAGTTTGGGATTAGCAGATGCAAACCAGTATAGAGAGGATGGATAAAAAAATAAGGTGGTACTGTATAGCACGGGGAACTATATTCAATATCCTGTGATAAACCATAATGGAAAATAATACAAAATAAAGGAATGTCAAAAAAAATGTAAAAGAGTTGACATTCACTATCTCACAGTTCTGGAGGCCAGAAATCTGAAATCATTTTCACTGGGCTGATATCGGGGTGTCAGCAGAGCTGTGCTCCCTTCGAATACTCTAGGGGAGAAGCTGATCCTTCTCTCTTCCAACTTCTGGTGGATGCTGGCATTCCTTGGCTTGTAGCTGCATCACTCCACCTTCTGCCTCTCTGTTCACATTGCCTTCTCCACGTCTGTCTGTGTCAAATCTCCCTCTGCCTCTTTCTCATAAGAATACATGTGATTACATGTAGGGGCCACATGGATAAACCAGGATGGTTTCCTCACCTCATAATCCTTAACTTAAATCTGCAAAGGCATTATTTGCCATATAAAATAACATTCACAAGTTCCAGGTAATAGGACATAAATATCTCTAGGGGGAGGGAGAGGGGCATTATTCAGCCTACTACACTCATTTATTTATTTTATTCTTGCACGGAATTCACATTCAGAAATTTTTATTTTGGATGTGAAAAATTCAGCATATACCTTCCTTACCCTTGATTTTGGAAAAATAATATAAATAGTGACTAATATATATTTATATATAATACATTTATATTATTATAATATATATAAATATATAACACAAATTCATGCAAAGAAAGTTATCTACCATCATTAAATTTTCCCACAAAACGTAACAGATTAAGAAGCAGTTCTATCTGTTAATCCCATACTCCTAATTGTCCCTCCCCTTCCACTTTCTCCCCTTTGGAAACTATCACCATATTGTAAATCAACTATACTTTAATAAAAAATAAATAAATAAAAAGGAAAGAAGCAGTTCTATATCTCTGGTCTATTCTGAGCACTAAATCACTAGGTGCTCCTAGTTAAATCACTTTTTCTTGCAATAGTTTGAGTTCTAAGTATTAGCATGTACTACTTTCCTCCTCACAGTTTAAGAAATGATTTTCCATTGTCTGTACCCCTTTTTTGGTTCCAACCTTTTCAGTCTTTTATTTTCTCCAGTTTATCCATTATGTTCCCAGCTTTGCCCCAAGAACTACATAAACAAGTTTCCAGTTTGCTTTGCACTCAAGCACAGTTGAATGAGGTTGCTGTCGGTTTCTTAATTTGTTTCTATATTTGTTTATTTATCAACTACTATAAAATTTTTATAAAGTATATCAATTAGTTAGAGCCCAAGAACGACCAGAATTTATTTTTCTACCTTTTATACTAAGGAGAAAGATAAGTTCTTCGCAAACTTATTCTTTAAAAGTACATGATAAAAAAAAAAAGTTTGAAATAATTTATTAAACATCGCATGTGTGTATGCCTTTACATTGGCAGAGACTTATCCAATCTCTTATAATACCCAGTTTATAGCTGACATTCACATTCGACAAGAAACAATCCATCATTTAGCCATGACAGACATTGCTGGCCAATCCTGATGCATTCTTTTTAGCTGAGATTTGGCTTCAGAATTCTTCTGAATGAGACACTCTGCCAATCAGGTGTCAGAGCTGGCACCTGAGAGGACACCTCTTTACTGTCCCTGGATAGACTCACTTTTCCAGATTTTACTCTGCATTTAAAATGTGGTCATAAATTTACTCCAGTAAACTCTGCAGGCAGTATATCCACATCTCATGGTAATTTTGGGAACTCACAATTTCAAGCAGCTCTTTATTGGAAATATAATCCTATGTGCTACTTCATTCAACAAGTTACTTTTCTTGATTAACTTTTAAGGATAATAATACCCAGAAATCATTAGAAGGAAAAAATCCCTTTCTATTTTCGTTTTCATACACACGTTCTTTTCTCTTCTACTGTCTGGCATTTTCTATTTTTCTCTTTCTTCCTGAACATAATAATAATAGTAATAGATAGTCATTGTTTGGAAATAATATGTAGCATTTAAAATTCTTTGCTCAACACTTTGAAATGTTCTAACAAAAGGTGCAAATGTGTTTTGAAGCACTTTATAGTCAGTCATAAATTAATGATATTGTTTATCCCATCACTACAAGAAATCCAATAGATCTTGCGGTCAAAGACAAAACTCTCCTACTGGATAGCAGATGACTGACACCTCAGAGGAGTACAGGAAATTAAAAACTTCACAGGTGAAACTGACAACTTGTTTTAAAACTTAAATGTTAATTCCCTTACAAGTGAGTCACAAGAAAGTGACTGAAGACTGAAAGTGAAAAAGACTGAAATATTATCTATGAAACACAAACCAAAATCACTTTTGGTTACTCATCCTCCTAAACAGTAGCAATACACTTCAGACCAGTTCTCCTTCAAACGGCGACATACGCTTTGGTTGGAGGAGGTCATGGAAGCATGTGACTGACAGTTGATCTCATGCTAGACCCAGGGGATCGGAGGTTCCTAGCCCCCTCCCTTGTCTTTGGAATGTACATTCTGCCCACTGTCCCCACAGTGGGAGCTGATTTCAAGGATTCAGCCCTGAGGGAGCAATGTGTTATTGAGATCATGTGGATGGAATACATGACTGAGCCCCATTAAGGCCTCTGTATAAACATTTTTTAAGATTCTGGCAGGTGGGTGTAGAGACCTATTTGTCTTATAGCTGACCAAGGCAAGACTCCTTGTATGTTAAACCTTCCACCTACCAGTCTGGAGTGGCTGCCTCTCTCTCCTGTCTCTCCTTAACCTCCAGGTACGGGGGCCAGTTTCTGAACCAATAGCTTTGCAGTCAAGCAAGTCTGAACTCAAATCTGTCCCCATGCCCAATTAAATGGTAACCTTAGACAAGTCACTTTGTCTCTCTGAGCTTCCTGTTTTCATCTGTAAGAGGGAGACTGTGACATTATGTAAAGCACCCAGTGTGTACCCGGTGCCATAGGACAAGCTCATGAAATGTTAGCTTCCTTCCTCCTTAGGGATGACTTGCCTTGAGCTGGGGAAGGTCAAGGAGACTCTCTTTGGATTTCAAATACTCTAATGCTTGTAGTGGCCAACGACTGATTTCCTATCAGAGATGACTTGGAGGTGCTAATTTTAAAAATGTTAAATTGATTTGAACGTACTCTGATCAGTGCAAACACAAAGTGCTGGGTTGATTTTCTGTAATTCAAACTATCTTAATTGTAGAGGTAAATTTAGAAACTTCCCATTTCTAGCCAGTGAATTTTTAGGACTGATGCTTTTAAAATGAACATTAAACTTTGTATAAGTTGTTTCCCCTCTCTGGGTATCAATTTCAGGGAGCACTCTGGTCTAATACCTCACACCATTTAGTCCCATTGAGGGATGCTACTGAAGGGGGTGAAAACTACTGAGCAAACTGAGGGATCTAGACCTTCCAAATCCCCACCCTTCAAGCAGAGTAGCTTCAATCTTACATGTTATATGCTACAAGTTTCTGTGTAAGATGATTTGAAAATGATTTTATAAATGAAAATTTTAAATCGCTGCTTTGCGTGAGCATACTTTCTGCCCTGCCTGTCCCTGGGATCCCATTCCAGGCCATTCTCTTCCATATTCACTTTAGCCACACTAACATTCTTTTCCTTCATGACAATTACATTGCATTGATTATTTATTTAATATATCTCTGTTCCACCGGACCATAAAGCTCCAGTGGGCAGGATCTAGCCTGTTTATTCTCTGCTCCATACTTACCAATAAGTACAATTGTCAGCCATACATACCCCAGGGAGCTGAAAGATCTCTGATTTAACCTATTTCTATTCTTGTTCCAAAACACCTGATGTTTGTCAAAGATGTTTTTAGTTTCCTCAAAGGAAACGTGACAGTCAACCACCCTGAACCAGTTCCAGTCTAACTGCAAGAACAGTGCCTGTGCAGAGGAAACCTAGAAGTGTCCGAAAGTTGCCTTAGCTTCATATTATCATGCTAAGATCTCGGCCCCAAAATGGAGACGTATACCTTGCTATGCCCAATCAGTGTTGTGTCCAAGGGAGCCTAAGGGGCTGCACATGTGCTAGCTATTCCTAGATATGTCTACCCTTTTCCCCAGTTTCTGATGATACCTTCCTCTTACCCCTTAGAAGTCCCCCACTTTCCTCCCTTTGGGGAGAAGGTGTCTTTAGAGCACAAGCTCTCCCTTCTCCATTCTTTGATCAACAAATACAGTTTCTGCTCCTCTTTGCCCAACTTGGTCTCATTCAATTGGCACCATGGAACTGGGCAAGGTTGGAGTCCACCCAACTGGACAGGGTCAGTAACACAATGTCTGGCACAATAGGTGGTAAAAACAATCTGGAGCTGAGGAATTAATGAATGTGTAAATACATAAATGTACAGACATAAATGTGTAAATACTAAGTGGAGGGAGGCATGAGTTTGAGTCCCAATATTTATAAATTGCAATGTTACTTACTATAATTTATCTCTAAAATTAGTGCTGGGGCTTTACAATCGCTACAGATTATCCTGAAGTGAAAATTCTTTGATTACATGTTTTACAATAAAGCAACTTACTAAGACTTTCAGTGTAATGATTCCTAAAGTTCTGAAATAGACACAGCCATAACAATAAATATGGTTATCTGGCCAACTACCATACACTAGATATTTTAATTACGTGACCTCTAGTCCTTAGATACCCTTCAATCTAAGTATGAGATCCATTTTGTAGAAGAGAAAAGTAAAATTCAAATACTTCTTCTCCCAGATCACCCAGAGAGGGGGAAATGGCTAGATTGTTTCAGTCAACCCCCACTGGACCATGTCAAACTCAAATGAACATTTCTCAGACCCTTCAAGCTAGGATCTGAGATGTGAATTGGCTTCTATCACTTACAGACATTAAGGCAAGATTTGGAGAAATGGATGTGAGGCAGAAGCTAACTTCCTGTGGCTCTTGGCTTTTGTTTCTGGCAAGCAAGACCATGAAAATGTGAGGTTTCACTATAGCAGCAGTCCAGTGTCATTGCCCAATCTGTTGGATGATGGAAGCAGTTGCACTGGCAGTGCTCAAAGAGGCTGTTGCTTCCAGCATGGCACCAGAGCAGCATCAAAAGTAGTACTTTCCTAGGGAAGCTGTTCCGCGTAACTCTTAAGAGTTACTCCGGGGTACAGCCCAGAACCTGTTTCTCCAGCCTCTTTAACAATTTTGTATGTAGCGAACCCCCTATATTAAATTCCCAAATGCTTTAAGTACCTACAGTGGATTTTATTTACTGTACAGAGTCCTGATGCACACAGCAAGCAATCAGCAGACCTCAAATTTGAGTCTAGGTCTATTTAGCTCTCAGTCTTGCTTTTTCCACCAGACCATGCTGTACATAACTTTTATGTTTAAAAGAAGTTAAAATTTGCTGTTATAGCTAGATTCCACAAGGATTGTAAGAAAGAGTCTGACTTCATTTTTTGATGTTTGACTGCTGTTAGCTTTTAAGCACCCCCCCCCCCATACTTCTTATTCTTCCCCCAGCTGGCGAAGTTGACACTAAAGCCCCAAGTGCTCCTTCCTTTGATTCTGGTAGGAAGTTCAAACCACTGGCAGGAGCCCTCACTCTGGCCCTACACCTCTAATTACTATAGAAACCCAAGCCAGTCTCCTTTCCTGGTTCTCCTAAGCCATTTTTGGACCAGCTTGGGGTCCTGCCCTGAAATCCCCAGAAATTCCCATTATGTGACCTTTTCATACCCTGGTATACATGTGGCATCATCATCTTCATATTCAAACCAAATTTTGGATAGGGGTTCAGCTTGCTTCACAGAGTGATCACAGCAATGACTATAGGTGCTTATCTTAGTTCAGACTGCTATAACAAAATACCATAGACTGAGTAGCTTAAACAACAGAAGTGTATTTCTCACAGTTCTGGAGGCTAAGTCCAAGACCATGGTGCTGGTAGATCTTGTGTCTGGTGAAGGCTCTCTTCCTGGTTTTCAGATGGACACCTACTTGCTTCGTCTTCACGTGATGGACAGAGAGACCTCATCTCTCTTGTGCCTCTTCTTTTAAATGCACTATTTCTATTCATGAGGGCTCTACCCTCATGACCTACTCACCAAAGTTCCTACCTCCAAATACCATCACATTGGGGATAAAGACTCCACCATATGAATTTGAAGGGGGCAGGGGGACACAAACATTCAGTCCACCGCAGTGTTATAGCATTTCTAGAAATAATTTAAGTAGCAAATGAAAAAAAAAAAAGGAAAGAAAAAGCAAGACTATCTGATCTAATTGGAGGTAAAGCTGACTCACAGATAAAATTTCTTGAGGACAAAAGAGCTTTATTTGAAGAATCCTTGCCTAGGAACATTTTATGTGAAATATCTATGCATTAAGAACTTTTTATGTGAAATCCAATTGTGATTCATTCTAATAGCTTCAATAGAAATACAATTATTTCCCACATCCAAGCATTTTCAGAAACAGCCATGTGTTAAAGAGCAGTTTTAATGCACAACCAATATGAGGTTGTTAAATATTTTAACTACTGAGTGACTAAGAATTAATATTTCAGGATTAAAATTCATTGATTATTGGATTCCTGCTATCTAGTCATTATAAATCAATGATTAATGTGATTTCCATGGAACATCTTTTAGTTAAGAAATTGATAAATCTAACAGTCTAAGCAGGGGCACAAATACCACTTAGAGAGATATAAGGGCATTTCAACGTGGCTTTGAAAGAAGACAGCATCTCTTCATTGGAGGACTATTCGTGTTTCAACAAAATGAACCAAATCACAAAATTTCAGACCTAGGTAGACCATTTGAAACCTTAATCTTTAAGCTCTTGACAATAAAAGAGAAATGATTCATACAAGTTAGGAGTTGAGCAGTCTAAGGGTGAATGGGCTAGTGCTATATGGGTACCATATAAAAATTAGCCAATGCTAGTATCCCTTAAATACTTCCCTTGGAATTCTGATGGGAAGCAAGCAGTCCCGATGCTAGAAAACATATTTCTGGAATCTTTTAATATACTATCTATTGGATAAATCCACTTCTCTAGTCAAAAAACAAAATTTGCTCATATACACTCACCAGCTTGTAAACATGGCTGCTGCTGGCCTATATGGCACCTTTGTGCAAGAGGGAAAAGATATCCCCTCTGGGTTTATTCAGCAGGATGCAAATTAGCCACACTGCCAGCCCCCAGGAACCCCTCAATGGGTGCCTTTGTGAGATATGCAAAGTGCCTCTCATACCCAGTGGCCCTCTCTGGGGGCCACTCTCTCTCTCTCTCCCCCCTATGTGTGTATGCATGCTCACTCTTTCTTCAAATCTTCCCCTAACTCCCCCTCCCACTCTCTATCTCTTCAGTATCATTTTCAGTTTAGTATAGTAGTGTTTGTGTTTTTAATTTAAACTTTTGTTACATGCACTGTGAGAGGCAATGTGCAGTGTAGTGATTTAAAGCATGCACTCCAAAGCCAGACAGAATGAGTTTTAAATCCCATCTCTGTTGTTTACTAGGTAGACTTTGTCAATTTTTCTTAACCTCTATGGTCCTCAGTTTTCTTATCTGCGAAATGTCAATAATAATAGCACTCTCTGAGTGAAGTCAGACAGAGGAAGACAAATATCATATGATATCACTTATATGTGGAATCTAAAAAAAGGCTACAAATGAACTTACCTACAAAACAGAAGTAGAGTTACAGATGTAGAAAATAAACTTATGGTTATTGGTGGGTAAAGGGAGGGGAGAGATAAACTGAAGATTGGGATTGACACATACACACTACTATATATAAAACAGATAACTAATAAGGACCTACTGTATAGCACAGGGAACTCTACTCAATATTCTGTAATGGCCTGTATGGGAAAAGAATCTAAAAAAGAGTGGATATATGTATAATAGATTCACTTTGCTGTATACCTGAAACTAACACAACATTGTAAATCAACTATACCCCAATAAAAATTTTTAAAAATATAAATAATAGAACTCTGCTCATAAGAGTGTTGTGAAGATTAAATGAGTTAATATATGTAAAGCATTTTAAACAGTCCCTATTATACAGTAATCTTTATGCAAATGTTTACCCACAATTATTCTCATGCTTTCTAAACCTGAAAGTCACCGTAAAAATCAAGCAGGATGTCTAATCTGTAAGTTGTGAACGTGGCAAACACAGTGGCTCCCAGGAACTCAATGACCAAGAACCTGTTCCTGCATTGGACAGAATGCAGGGAAACGACCTCCATTAGAACATGAACCCTAATGTGAAAAGGGACCTAAGGAGGCTAGAGGCAGGAGACTACTCCAGAGAGGGGGGTGAATGTCCTGTCACAGGTTTTAAAGTTATGGTACCTTGTTAAGGACCTGCAGGGTCTTTCCAGAGAAGGACCAGCCCCTTGCAGCCTCCTAGGCCTTTCCTGAGTTCCAAAGATCAAATTTAACCAGAGAAGTGAGAAAATGAAGAAACAAAGGAAAACAGTCAAGCAAGACAAAATAACAATAGTTTAGCCGTAAACCAAAGTCAAGAACCCTTAGTTTCTCCTCAAGGGCTATAGATAATATTCTCAGACATATTCTTGAGTTGTTTTGCAGATACTACAACTCCCACCAGATGGAAGAAGTTAGCTGCATGCTGACCACCAGCAGGCAGACCCCAGATTGGGTGGAACCAGAGGGTTGATGATTGAGAGTCCCAAAACGTCACCACCAACCAACCAGAAAAATGTCCATGAGCTGAGGCATCCTGTAACCCTCACCCTAATGTTGCCTTTTAAAACCTGTCCCCAAAAGCCATCAGGGAGTTCAGGTCTTTTGAGCATGAGCTGTCCATTCTCCTTTCTTGGCACCCTGCAATAAATGCTGTACTTTCCTTCCTAGTCATTATAAATCAATGATTAATGTGATTTCCATGGAACATCTTTTAGTTAAGAAATTGATTGGTGTCAGTAGATTAACTCTGCTGCACAACAGGCAAGCGGACCCAAGTTCAGTTCAGTAACAAGTTTAGTACTCCAGAGTCAGATGGACAATCAGTTGCTGTGGTCAGCAGAATAATGTCCCTCTCAAATGTCCACATCCTACTTCCATACCTGTAAATGTGTTACCCTACATGGCAAAAGGGACATTGAAGATTGATTTAAAGATTCTGGCTTTGAAGATGGAGGAATGTGGGTGACCTCTAGAAACTGGAAAAGGCAAGAAAACCATTCACCCCTAGAGCCTGCATAGAAAGAATGCAGTCCTTTCAATGCCTTGATTTTTATCCCACGAGGCATGTGTTGGACTTTTGACCTACTGAACTGTAAAATAATAAATTTTGTTTTTTAAGTCAGTAATATTTTATAGCATCACTAGGAAATTAATACAGTCACCCAGTGCTTCTACGTCCTGTGATTTTATTTTGTCGTTCCACCAAGAAACACAATTAAGTACCGTTACTGTATGTGACTACTATGACTGTATATGCTAAGAAACCAAGATATCCAGCCATGTGAGAGCTCTCAATATTTGCCCAGCCAGAACTTCCGCCAACATTATACATCTAATTTTAGTTCCCTCCCCTTAAACAATCCAAGAAAAGATTTGGTCCCATTTTCAAGATTTGCTTGAAACTTACTTATACAAATGTTTTCTGTGAGGTATTTGAATTCTTATTTTTCTCAGATTGTAGAAAGAAAGATCTGCCCTCCTGCCAATAGAAGAAGAGGAAATATTTGAAATCAAGGGAATTCTTCTCTTAACTCTAGTGTCATTCAAGGGCAAGATTACCCTACAGATAAATTGCCTTTATCCTACATTAGGTGCCAATGATGATTGGTTCAGATGGTACTGCAGGTTTTTAAATCATCAGATTTCTTCCCAGGCCTCTTTTGATCTTGACTCAATAGTTTGGTGAACTAAATTAATCTCTTAGCTCATTTCTCATCCCAACATAGCAAGATGCTTACTACTGAGAATACATTGTCATTGTTCCCCTCCCTTTCATGTTCAGCTCTATCTTTGACCCAATTTCCTGATCTCTGAGCTATACAGCAGGTAAGAAATTAATGGCCACCACCTTCTGCTCCAGCCAGCATTTCCTGACCCGCATTTCATTAAGTCCTGAAACTCAAGGTTCTTTCAAGAGGAGAGTAAGGAGACTAAGCGTATGGAGTGGAGGAGAGAGCATTCGACCCTGAGAAATGCACAGAGGCCCTCACCTCTGAAGAGCAAATCCAAGTTTTCTGCCTTATAACATAGCAAATGTTAGCTGCTGTGTGATGAGTTTATTCAATTCAATCCAACAAAGATTGATTGAGATCTCATTCTGGGCAAAGAATAATGATAATTAAGTCACACATGACATTAGGGAAACGGCTGACATTTGTGTTGATGATAGATACTAAAGAATTAACAAAATTAGAAGGGAAAACCTAAAAAAACAAATGGCTGTGGTGGCGTAAAAGTAATACTAATTACAGTAATTTATGGGAACTGCTTATCACTAATGCCTAATTATTATGCAGCACAATCATGATTATGCATGCCATTAAATGTGTGTATGAGGGACTTTGGTGTGCGCTGTATTAGATTAGATTAAAACAATGAAATATAAACATGCATGCTCAGTCCTCATAATGTGTTTCTCATGCATTAATTTGTCATCTGCTCACAATTTTTAAAAATTAGAGAAAAATTCTTAACCCATGAATAAGAGAGTTTGGTTCTTTTATATCAGGGAAGCTATAAATTGATTAGGGCACTTGATTTTTTTAAATGAATTCCCTATCATTGCCATCAAGAATTGTGTGTGTACTTTTCTCCCAGGCCTTCTTATAAATAACTTTAATTTCCCTTTTACAGCATTCTATTCTAGAATAAATACAACTCTGAGAGGCTCATTTTCTTGACAGTCTGCAGAGGGAATGAGATAGATAGAATGACTCTGACCAGATCCGTGTGGTCATACCAATCCATTCAGCTGTTTGCAGATTACTCATCAGTCAGACAAGAAGACCAGGTCCCAATTACTTCAGGTTCAGTTAAAATAACAGAGTAAGACGGTGTTAGTGTTGATGTGGTTGAAACATGCACATGGTGACATTTATGTTCCACCCCCAAAATTCAATGATAACTTCTGACATAAAAGGATTTAGAGGTAAACAATAGCCTCCAATTCTGTAAGACTGCATTCTGACTCAATTTATTTATTTTTTCAACCAAAAAGTATTACAGATCTACTACGTGTCAGGCTCTGCTACACACCAGGAATGCAGAGATTCATAACACTTAGACGCCCACCAGGAAATTCATGGTCTAGTAGTAGGAGTTTCTGTGAGGTCTATAGAACTGGAGTAACAAAGTTGCGGGTACTTCTTTTGCATACATGACCCTACTAGTATAAACAAGAAAATAAGTATGAATTATTAACTTCTCAAAGCTGTAAAAGAAAACGAAGCTGTATATATATTAAAACCAGATATATAATTATTTGCATCTGCTAATCCCAAACTCCCAATCCATCCCTCCCCAACTCCCTCTACCCCTTGGCAACCACAGTCTGTTTTCAATGTCTGCAAGTCTGTTTCTGTTTCATAGATAAGTTCATTTGTGTCATATTTTCTGAGCTCACACTCCTATTCCACTGCTATTTCTCACTGGAATCTCAGTCCTAGAAACTCCAGCCCATTCCCCCTTACCCTACCCAGGTCTTTCCTTCAGCTGGCCCTGACTTTAGGACTTTCAGACCTATACTTTAGCCTCTCCTATAAACACTACTCCAACTTCCCTCCTAAGTGATACCTGGCTTTCACGTTTGGGGAGGGGATGGACCCTTTCTTGCAATCCACTGCAATAAAAGCCGTTTCTCCCACGTGGCACTCAGGGTAAGCAGAATTGATCGCTCTGTTTAATTCTCATCACTGTTTTTGCGGGCAGTCATGGCTCTAGGATGATTACATCGTCTCTAATCATGGGAGAATGTATACATATGATCTGATATCATTATTGTAAGAATTTGTGGGATGTGGTTGGGCATCTGCAAAGACTTGGCTGACCACTGATGTTCTACCATCTTTCAATGCCTTTTCTCATTTAAAGTTCATACCATCTCTAAATATGGCTGCAGGTTGATTCTGCAGGTTGTGCCATGTTCAAAAGATGCCCATAGGTAGGAGCTGAAATCCAATTAAAGCACCACTACCTAAAATCTGAGACCTAGCCCAGGGCAGCATCAAGATTTTCTAATCACACAAAGGTAACATAGGGTAGTTGTCATCGTGTTTTTAAACCACCCTGTTCTCAATCTTATTACAATCTTCCGAGCTACTGTAACTTACCCACCAACGCATAAGCTTCCAGTCTACCACTTCCTCTGTGACCACTGGTGGTAACTTCACCACCGTGTCAATGATCCTTAAAATGCCAACCTCACAGATCCTTGACTTCCTGAACTCCAGCAACCCTCAAGTCCATTTCTTTTGGTCTGCCATACCTTGAGGTTTTCACTATTTGAATTTCTCCACTTCGAAGATCTAAAATTCTGAATTTCCCAACCTTTACCATACCTCTTATCTTTCCACTTCTCCTACTCATTCTCTGTGTTGTACATATTTTTCTTCTCTTTTATTACCTCTAGCCCCTCAGTCTCTATCTGTTCCTACAATGCATGTGGCTCTTTTCCAGAGTCACTTGCCTCTCTACCTGGTCTTGGTCAGTTACTCTACTCATTGTCACAATACTCACTTGAACAGTCATATCACTTACTCGTATTTATTCATTAAATCCAAACCCTGAATAGACTGCACTACTCACATTCTTCACTCATGCTCACAGGCAGCCAAGTATTAGTGGGAAGAATTTCACAGTCAGTCTTATTTAATTTTACTTCCATCCATTATCAATCAGGCCTTTGGTTCTGCTGCTCAGCAAAACATCATTCACTATATTTTACCAAGAGGACATATTTAAAATTTGTATCTCTATTTCCTCAATCATAAAATGGGGATAATAATATGTATACATGAAATACATAGTCAAATCATATAAATTAACTCAGCCAATGTTTTATACCTGTTTGAGTGTTAGGATATTAATAAATATTAGTTCCTGTCTTCTGCTGTAAGAATGAACCCCAGACAAATCTAAAACTTCGGCCTCCTGGTAGATGCTCCTGATAAACTGGCTTTTGACTCACCAAATACCATTGAAACACTCAGAAAATCTATGTGATTTTCACCAATGGGTGGACAAGCAGGCATGTGGATTGAGACTTGAAGAGTTTGGAGGATCTACAAGAGTGTAAAAAAGACTGATGAAAATGGCATATGTTTCCTTCTTCTCTGCCAAACAGAAATGTGCAAACTGTTTTCTCTCACTACAAAGCAATAAACCTAGAAAATAACATTTAGAGGGAGAAAATGGGAGGGGGTGTACACGGGGTGTGTTCATTTTGGGAAAATTCATCTAGCCATGCAGTCATGATTTATTCACTTTTATGTGTGTGTTTTATTTCAAGTAAAATTTCATCAACATACTCAAGTACCAAAGTATCAAAATATAAATCAAAATCCAAGATTTAGAACATGAATTATCAAAATTTAAAACATGAACGTGGCTATATTTAGAGGCAAATGTACAGCTGTAGATGCTTTTACTTTAAGGAAGAAAGAATAAGCATTTAATGTAAGAAGTTATAAAAAGAACGCCAAACAAAAAATCTAGCAGAAATAGAAGGTAGGGACTTCCCTGGTGGTGTAGTGGTTAAGAATACACCTGCCAACACAGGGGACAAGGGTTTGATCCCTAGGCCCGGAAGATCCCACATGCCGTGGAGCAACTAAACCCATGTGCCACAACTACTGAGCCTGCGCTCTAGAGCCCGCGAGCCACAACTACTGAGCCTGCACCCTAGAGCCCACGCACCACAACGAAGAGTAGCCCCCACTCACTGCAACTAGAGAAAGCCTGTGCACAGCAACAAAGACCCAACACAGCTCAAAAAAAAAAAAAGCGTAGGAATTAATAAAATATTGGCATATAAATAAATGAATTAGAAAATTACAAACAGAATAGCCAAAACATTTATCTCAAAGTTATTTCCTTAAAAAAAATAAAAAATCAGATAAACCACAATCTGGCCTAATCAAGATAAAGGGGGAAATACAGAAACAATAACAACAAAAAATTAGGTATCAGGAAGCATTTTAAAAGACAAAGATATTGTTTTAAATCACACAAAATATTATATATGTGTATTTATTAGAGAATTATTTACAATGGTAGAAATATGGAAACAATCTAAATTTCCAGTAGGAGGGAACTGACCACATAATGTTGGTATTTTTCTACAATAGGATACAACTATTGAACAGGTTTTTTAAATTAATTTATTTTATTTTTATTTATTTTTGGCTGTGCTGGGTCACTGTTGCTGTGTGCAGGCTATATCTCCTTGCGGCGAGCGGGGTTTACTCTTCATTGCGATGCACAGGCTTCTCATTGCAGTGGCTTCTCTTGTTGCAGAGCATGGGCTCTAGGCATGCAGGCTTCAGTATTTGTGGCACATGGGCTCAGTAGTTGTGGCTCGCAGGCTCTAGAGCGCAGGCTCAGTACTTGTGGTGCACAGGCTTAGTTGCTCCGCAGCATGTGGGATCTTCCTGGACCAGGGCTCGAGCCCATGTCCCCTGCATTGGCAGGCAGATTCTTAACCATTGTGCCACCAGGGAAGCCCTACTGAACAGTTTTATGTAGACATAGTTTTATTTGTCCATAAGACTTTTATATGGGTCATGAAACAAAATGTTAGCTTTATCTCTGGGTGGTGGTATTATCTGTGAAATACTACTCATGATGGGATTATTAAAATTATCAAATGAAGTAACATATGTTCATCTTTTACATTCAAAAATTTTATTCCAACACTTTCTACATATTAGACACAGTGCCAGGTAGTAAGTTAAAGAAAAAAATAAAAATCCCTGCTTTCATTTTACTGATTATCTACTTGTAGAATTAGACATTAATCAAATTATCATATAAATTAACTGCAATAAGTATAAGAGATATCCACAGTGTAGTATGGGAGCATATAACAAGTGCCTAAAAATCTAGCACACAGAAGATGCACAATCCATGTTTGTGTTGGCGTTTCTTTCCCTCTTTCTGACACACAATCTACTTCTCTTTCTAGGAACTGTATTACTCCTCAAAGGAATCCAGAATAGATTAAAGTTTCCTAAAGTAATTACAATAAAATAAAATAAAATAGGGGAATAATAAAATGAGTTTCAAGTCAAGACATTGGAACAATCTTGTCTATTGTGTGCTAATGATATCCAGTTTCTAAATCTCAACAGTTTAGTCTTGTAATTAGTGCACAGCTCAGGTGAATAAGTAATAAAGTACCTGCTCCTGGTACCTTATTATCTATAAAGAATAGGTCAAAGCGCCAAACTAATGAATATGCAAATATGGCTTACAAATCTGTTTGAAAGCCTGGTTTTAGACTGTTCCTGACCACTCACAGGCCACTAACCCACTTGAGTCAATATCAACGCAAAGATGTGGGTAGTCCCATAGCTCACGGGTAGGACCACTGAGGAACTGAGGAGTGTGTATGTACACCATAGCACTCTTCATAACACTCCATAATTCCCTGTAATACTTGCCATCATTTGTAATTACATATGCCTCGGGTTTGCTCCTATGATTATTTGACTATGCCTATTCACCTTGTTTTAATTTTCTGCATAGCACTTTTCACTAGTTGATGTTTTTTTTCTTCACCGCTGAAGGGAAGGAAGAAGAGGTGAGACAAGAAATGGGTGGGTTCTCGCAAGGAAATTTGTTCCTCTCCCATGAAGTCCCTGAAAAAGGAAAAGAGAGGGCTGTCAGGCTACTTTAGACTGTGTGGTCAGGAAGACCTAATTAACGGGTGACATTTAAGCTAAATAATCTTTAGAAGACATCCATACAAAGACTGAGAAAGCCAATTCCTGGCAGTGGAACTAGATCGTAGAAAGACCCCATGGTGATGAATGGGCTTAACTTGTTTTAGGAATTTAAGAAGCATCATTAAATGAGAGCCTAGAGGGAAAAGGGAAAATTGGTGTTAAGTGAGTTCAAAGAAATGGCTCTTATAGGGTTATATAAGGTTATATAAAAGAAATTCATTTTCTTGCTTTGTACTAAGTGCAATGAGAAGCCCTGCACTATTTCTCATCAAAGGAGTCTTATTTATATTTTGTAAAAATCACTTTTGCTGCTGTGTAGCAAACAATTTATAGAAGTGTTCAAGCAGGAGTAGGGGTCACCGATCAGAAGATTCTTACATTTGTCAAAGCCAGATGAAATGGGATTTGGACGAAAGCAGATGATTTGGAATATGTTTTGATGGAAGAGTGAGCAGTATGTACTGATGCCTTTGAGATGAAAGATGTGACTAGAAATAATTTTTTTAAAAAATCACACCTAGATTTTGGTCTCTGAACCTGGATGTCACTGGAGCTTTTTACAGAAAGGAAGAAAAACAAGGGAAGGAGGAGCTTATCTGGATGGACAAACCATGAGTTCACTTTCACTTTGAAATGCCTAGCAGACATCCAAGTGAAGATATCAAGACACCAGTTGAGTTGAAATATATGGAAATAAGAAGATAGTCTGCGCTTAAAACCCTAGGAAATATTTTGCCTCTTTGAAAAATTTCACCTATCTTTGCCCTGATTATTATATTTATGTTTTAATGCTTAATATCAGAAAACAGACATATCTCATTTCATGGTCTTGGGAGATCTGTCATTTTAAGCCTCCTAATAGAAACACTGGACCATAATCTCCACAATCATTGCATATGATGAACCTTAAAAACTTAGTCTTGGGGAAAGTGGGAAGATGGCGGAAGAGTAAGATGCGGAGATCATCTTCCTCCCCACAGATACATCAGAAATACATCTACACGTGGAACAACTCCTACAGAACACCTACTGAACGCTGGCAGAAGACCTCAGACCACCCAAAAGGCAAGAAACTCCCCACATACCTGGGTAGGACAAAAGAAAAAAGAATAAACAGAGACAAAAGAATAGGGACGGGACCTGCACCTGTGGGAGGGAGCTGTGAAGGAGGAAAGGTTTCCACACACTAGGAAGCCCCTTCGCAGGCGGAGACTGTGGGTGGCGGAATGGGAAAGCTTCGGAGCCGCGGAGGAGAGCACAGGCACAGGGGTGCGGAGGGCAAAGCGGAGAGATTCCCACAGAGAGGATCAGGGCTGACCGGCACTCACCAGCCTGAGAGGCTTGTCTGCTCACCCGCCGGGGCGGGCGGGGCTGGGAGCTGAGGCTCGGGCTTCGGTCGGAGCGCAGGGAGAGGACTGGGGTTGGTGGCGTGAACACAGCCTGAAGGAGCTAGTGCACCACAGCTAGCCGGGAAGGAGTCCGGGAAAAACTCTGGACCTGCCGAAGAGGCAAGAGACTTTTTATTCCCTCTTTGTTTCCTGATGCGCGAGGAGAGAGGATTAAGAGTGCTGCTTAAAGGAGCTCCAGAGACGGGCACGAGCCACGGCTAAAAGCGCGGATCCCAGAGACAGGCATGAGACGATAAGGCTGCTGCTGCCGCCACCAAGAAGCCTGTGTGCGAGCACAGGTCACTATCCACACCCCCCTTCCGGGGAGCCTGTGCAGCCCGCCACTGCCAGGGTCCCGGGATCCAGGGACAACTACCCCGGGAGAATGCACAGTGCGCCTCAGGCTGGTGCAACGTCACGCAGGCCTCTGCCGCCGCAGACCCGCCCCGCACTCCGTGCCCCTCCCCCCCCAAGGCCTGAGTGAGCCAGAGGCCCCAAATCAGCGGCTCCTTTAACCCCGTCCTGTCTGAGCGAAGAACAGACGCCCTCCGGCGACAAACACGCAGAGGCGGGACCAAATCCAAAGCTGAACCCCAGGAGCTGTGAGAACAAAGAAGAGAAAGGGAAATCTCTCCCAGCAGCCTCAGGAACAGTGGATTAAATCTCCACAATCAACTTGATGTACCCTGCATCTGTGGAATACCTGAATAGACAACGAATCATCCCAAATTAAGGAGGTGGACTTTGGGAACAAGATATATTATTTTTCCCCTTTTCCTCTTTTTGTGAGTGTGTATGTGTATGCTTCTATGTGAGATTTTGTCTGTATAGCTTTGCTTCCACCATTTGTCCTAGGGTTCTATCCATCCATTTTTTTGCTTTTTTTTTTTTTTTACTTAAAATTTTTTTAATAATTACTTTTTTATTTTAATAACTATTTTATTTTACCTTACTTTATTTTCTTTCCTTTTATCCTCTTTCTTTCTTTCCTCCTACTTTTTCTCCCTTTTATTCTAAGCCGTGTGGATGAAAGGCTCTTGGTGCTGCAGCCAGGAGTCAGTGCTGTGCCTCTGAGGTGGGAGAGCCAACTTCAGGAGGTCCATAAGGGACCTCCCAGCTTCACGTAATATCAAACAACGAAAATCTCCCAGAGATCTCCATCTCAACACCAACACCCAGCTTCACTCAATGACCAGCAAGCTACAGTGCTGGACACCCTATGCCAAACAACTAGCAAGACAGGAACACAATCCCACCTATTAGCAGAGAGGCTACCTAAAATCATAATAAGGCCACAGACACCCCAAAACACACCAACAGACGGGGACCTGCCCACCAGAAACGCAAGATCCAGACTCATCCACAAGAACACAGGCACTAGTCCCCTCCACCAGGAAGCCTACACAAATCACTTAACCAACTTTAGCCACTGGGGACAGACACCAAAAACAACGGGAACTACGAACCTGCAGCCTGCAAAAAGGAGACCCCAAACACAGTAAGATAAGCAAAATGAGAAGACAGAAAAACACACAGCAGTTGAAGGAGCAAGGTAAAAACCCACCAGACCTAACAAATGAAGAGGAAATAGGCAGTCTACCTGAAAAAGAATTCAGAATAATGATAGTAAAGATGATCCAAAATCTTGGAAACAGAATAGACAAAATGCAAGAAACATTTAACAAGGACCTAGAAGAACTACAGATGAAACAAGAAACGATGAACAAGACAATAAATGAAATTAAAAATACTATAGAAGGGATCAGTAGCAGAATAACTGAGGCAGAAGAACGGATAAGTGACCTGGAAAATAAAGTAGTGGAAATAACTACTGCAGAGCAAAATAAAGAAAACAGAATGAGAAGAACTGAGGACAGTCTCAGAGACCTCTGGGACAACATTAAACGCACCAACATTTGAATTATAGGGGTTCCAGAAGAAGAAGAGAAAAAGAAAGGGACTGAGAAAATATTTGAAGTGATTATAGTTGAAAACATCCCTAATATGGGAAAGGAAATAGTTAATCAAGTCCAGGAAGCACAGGGAGTCCCATACAGGATAACTCCAAGGAGAAACATGCCAAGACACATAATAATCAAACTGTCAAAAATTAAACACAAAGAAAACATATTAAAAGCAGCAAGGGAAAAACAACAAATAACACACAAGGGAATCCCCATAAGGTTAACAGCTGATCTTTCAGCAGAAAATCTGCAAGCCAGAAGGGACTGGCAGGACATATTTAAAGTGATGAAAGAGAAAAACCTACAACCAAGATTACTCTAACCAGCAAGGATCTCATTCAGATTTGATGGAGAAATTAAAACCTTTACAGACAAGCAAAAGCTGAGAGAGTTCAGCACCACCAAACCAGCTTTACAACAAATGCTAAAGGAACTTCTCTAGGCAAGAAACACAAGTGAAGGAAAAGACCTATAATAACAAACCCAAAACAATTAAGAAAATGGGAATAGGAACATACATATCGATAATTACCTTAAATGTAAATGGATTAAATGCTCCAACCAAAAGACACAGACTGGCTGAATGGATACAAAAAGAAGACCAATATATATGCTGTCTACAAGGGACCCACTTCAGAACTAGAGACACATACAGACTGAAAGTGAGGGGATGGAAAAAGATAGTCCATGCAAATGGAAACCAAAAGAAAGCAGGAGTAGCAATTCTCGTATCAGACAAAATAGACTTTAAAATAAAGACTACTAGAAGAGACAAAGAAGGACACTACATAATGATCAAGGGATTGATCCAAGAAGAAGATATAGCAATTGTAAATATTTATGCATCCAACATAGGGGCACCTCAATACATCAGGCAAATACTAACAGCCATAATAGAGGAAATCGACAATAACACATTCATAATAGGGGACTTTAACACCCCACTTTCACCAATGGACAGATCATCCAAAATGAAAATAAATAAGGAAACACAAGCTTTAAATGATACATTAAACAAGATGGACTTAATTGATATTTATAGGACATTCCATCCAAAAACAACAGAATACACATTGTTCTCAAGTGCTCATGGAACATTGTCCAGGATAGATCATATCTTGGGTCACAAATCAAGCCTTGGTAAATTTAAGAAATTTGAAATTGTATCAAGTATCTTTTCTGACCACAACACTATGAGACTAGATATCAATTACAGGAAAAGATCCGTAAAAAATACAAACACATGGAGGCTAAACAATCCACTACTTAATAACGGTGTAATCACTGAAGAAATCAAAGAGGAAATCAAAAAATGCCTAGAAACAAATGACAATGGAGACACGACAACCCAAAACCTACGGGATGCAGCAAAAGCAGTTCTAAGAGGGAAGAACTGGATTGTATTATAGCAATACAATCAATTGTATTGTATTGCTACAACTATAGCAATACAATCCTACCTTAAGAAACAGGAAACATCTCGAATAAACAACCTAACCTTGCACCTAAACAGTTGGAGGAAGAAGAACAAAAAATCCCCAAAGTTAGCAGAAGGAAAGAAAACATAAAGATCAGATCAGAAATAAATGAAAAAGAAATGAAGGAAATGATAGCAAAGATCAATAAAACTAAAAACTGGTTCTTTGAGAACATAAACAAAATTGATAAACCATTAGCCAGACTCATCAAGAAAAAAAGGGAGAAGACTCAAATCAACAGAATTAGAAATGAAAAAGGAGAAGTAACGACTGACACTGCAGAAATACAAAATACAACTCTATGCCAATAAAATGGACAACCTGGAAGAAATGGACAAATTCTTAGAAATGCACAACCTGCCAAGACTGAATCAGGAAGAAATAGAAAATATGAACAGATGATAAACGGAGCTGGAGGAATCAGGCTCCCTAACTTCAGACTATACTACAAAGCTACAGTAATCAAGACAGTATAGTACTTGCACAAGCACTGAAATTGAAACTGTGATTAAAAATTTCCCAACAAACAAAAGCCCAGGACCAGATGGTTTCACAGGCGAATTCTATCAAACATTTAGAGAAGAGCTAACACCTATCCTTCTCAAACTCTTCCAAAATATAGCAGAGGGAGGAACACTCCCAAACTCTTTCTACGAGGCCACCATCACCCTGATACCAAAACCAGACAAGGATGTCACAAAGAAAGAAAACTACAGGCCAATATCACTGATGAACATACATGCAAAAATCCTCAACAAAATACTAGCAAACAGAATCCAACAGCACATTAAAAGGATCATACACCATGATCAAGTGGGGTTTATTCCAGGAATGCAAGAATTCTTCAATATATGCAAATCAATCAATGTGATACACCGCATTAACAAACTGAAGGAGAAAACTCATATGGTCATCTCAATAGAAGCAGAGAAAGCTTTCAACAAAATTCCACACCCATTTATGATAAAAACCCTGCAGAAAGTAGGCATAGAGGGAACTTTGCTCAACATAATAAAGGCCATATATGACAAACCCACAGCCAACATCATCCTCAATGGTGAAATACTGAAAGCATATCCACTAAGATCAGGAACAAGACAAGGTTGCCCACTCTCACCACTCTTATTCAACATAGTTTTGGAAGTTTTAGCTACAGCAATCAGAGAAGAAAAGGAAATAAAAGGAATCCAAATTGGAAAAGAAGTAAAGCTGTCACTGTTTGCAGATGACATGATACTATACATAGAGAATCCTAAAGATGCTACCAGAAAACTATTAGAGCTAATCAATGAATTTGGTAAAGTAGCAGGATACAAAATTAATGCAGAGAAATCTCTGGCATTCCTATATAGTAATGATGAAAAATCTGAAAGTGAAATCAAGAAAACACTCCAATTTACCATTGCAACAAAAAGAATAAAATATCTAGGAATAAACCTACCTAAGGAGACAAAAGACCTGTATGCAGAAAATTATAAGACACTGATGAAAGAAATTAAAGATGATACAAATAGATGGAGAGATATACCATGTTCTTGGATTGGAAGAATCAACATTGTGGAAATGACTCTACTACCCAAAGCAATCTACAGATTCAATGCAATCCCTATCAAACTACCACTGGCATTTTTCACAGAACTAGAACAAAAAATTTCACAATTTGTATGGAAACACAAAAGACCCCGAATAGCCAAAGCAATCTTCAGAACGATAAGCAGAGTTGGAGGAATCTGGTTCCCTGACTTCAGACAATACTACAAAGCTACAGTAATCAAGACAGTATGGTACTGGCACAAAAACAGAAAGATAGATCAATGGAAGTGGATAGAAAGCCCAGAGATAAACCCACGCACATATGGGCACCTTATCTTTGATAAAGGAGGCAGGAATGTACAGTGGAGAAAAGACAGCCTCTTCAATAAGTGGTTCTGGGAAAACTGGACAGGTACATGTAAACGTATGAGATTAGATCACTCCCTAACACCATACACAAAAATAAGCTCAAAATGGATTAGAGACCTAAATGTAAGGCCAGAAACTATCAAACTCTTAGAGGAAAACATAGGCAGAACACTCTATGACATAAATCACAGGAAGATTCTTTTTGACCCATCTCCTAGAGAAATGGAAATAAAAAAAACCGAAAATAAACAAATGGGACCTAATGAAACTTCAAAGCTTTTGCACAGCAAAGGAAACCATACAGAAGACCAAGAGACAACCCTCAGAATGGGAGAAAATATTTGCAAATGAAGCAACTGACAAAGGATTAATTTCCAAAATTTACAAGCAGCTCATGCAGCTCAATAACAAAAAAACAAACAACCCAATCCAAAAATGGGCAGAATACCTAAATAGACATTTCTCCAAAGAAGATATATAGACTGCCAACAAACAGATGAAAGAATGCTCAACATCATTAATCATTAGAGAAATGTAAATCAAAACTACAATGAGATATCATCTCACACCAGTCAGAATGGTCATCATCAAAAAATCTAGAAACAATAAATGCTGGAGAAGGTGTGGAGAAAAAGGAACACTCTTGCACTGCTGGTGGGAATATGGATTGGTACAGCCACTATGGAGAACAGTATGGAGGTTCCTTAAAAAACTACAAATAGAACTACCATATGACCCAGCAATCCCACTACTGGGCATATATCCTGAGAAAACCATAATTCAAAAAGAGTCATGTACCAAAATGTTCATTGCAGCTCTATTTACAATAGCCAGGAGATGGAAACAACCCAAGTGTCCATCATCGGATGCATCGATAAAGAAGATGTGGCACATATATACAATGGAATATTACTCGGCCATAAAAAGAAACAAAATTGAGCTATTTGTACTGAGGTGGATGGACCTAGAGTCTGTCATACAGAGTGAAGTAAGCCATAAAGAGAAAAACAAATACTGTATGCTATCACATATATATGGAATTTAAGAAAAAAAAATGTCATGAAGAACCTAGGGGTAAGACAGGAATAAAGACACAGACCTACTAGAGAATGGACTTGAGGATATGGGGAGGGGGAAGGGTAAGCTGTGACGAAGTGAGAGAGTGGCATGGACATATATACTCTACCAAATGTAAAACAGATAGTTAGTGGGAATAGATAGCCACATAGCACAGGGAGATCAGCTGGTTGGTTTGTGACCACCTAGAGGGGTGGGATAGGGAGGGTGGGAGGGAGGGAGACGCAAGAGGGAAGAGATATGGAACATATGTATATGTATAACTGATTCACTTTGTTATAAAGCAGAAACTAACACACCATTGTAAAGCAATTATACTCCAATAAAGATGTTAAAAAAAAAAAAATCCTAGTCTTGACTGATAAGTTTCTCAAAGGCGAAATACCTAAACAGTGACAACAAGTGAGACAGCTGATAGATATACACACTTCCTTTTCTGAATGGCATATTTAAAGGGCTCATTCACGGTGACAATGACTCTTACTCACTGGGAATCTTATTTTCTCTTACAAACAACTGCTTTAAATATAGGAACATGGCTATTTTAGTCCAACTTAAAATAAAAAGATGCTAGGAACTTGTATTCATTGTTGGCCTCCATCTGTAGTCATATGCATGATCATAGTCAAGTTATAACATTCCAGTCTCCTCTACCATAAAATGAAAGTCCCCAACAAGATCATCTCTGGGTCGCTTCCATTCGCAAAATTTAACGTAAAAGAAATCCACAATTCTCCCAGCACCAGGCACCCTTAACTGTGCCTCATAAATAACAATAATAATGTTTCACACAGTGTATGGTACAAAGTAAGGACTATCTGCAAAATGCAATTTAAACAGATGGCACTTTATGGCTTGCCATTTACTGTAGCAGTAAATTGCAAATAGGCAATTGTGCCTATGTGTATTTGCTGATCTGTCAGACATTGGAAATAAGGCCAGTGTATTATCCCTTTATAATTCAGGGCACACATTCATTCTCTGGGAGAGGCATTAAGTTTTTATTGAAAATGAGAAACACCGCAGCTGGGGTGAACCACAGAGGGGGCTCCTTCCATTACCATTTAGCGTATGCACACACGATTTTCAGAGCGAGTGTCAGGGTTTTCTCAGCCTTGTTCTGCCATGCGCTGGAGTCAGCATTCCCATCTATTTTAATGATTTTAAAGACTACCATTTTCTCATCACCTTTTACCTACCCATGTCGGGCTCCAACTCAGCTTCATTCACCAGCTCTAATTCCATGACTTCCTTCCTCCTGATTCTTTACCTCAGTGTCTCCAACGTGATTTGGTTCTACAGCTTCCTCAACACTCTTTTCAGGCCCCAGGTGGCTATTTCTGCACAGCTGAAATCTGCTAATGCTTTTAAGATAATGTCCTTCACCCTTGGAAACAGAAAAAGAATAGCAATAATCACTGATTCTCAGTATGAAACCTCTAAACATTGTATGCCTTCCTTCTTTTAAATGTCTTACATCTTTTTTTTTAATGAAGTAAAAAGAACCTGGGTCTCATAGTATTAGCTCTCTCAGACATGCATGAAATAATCAGACTGTAAGTGACTTATGTAGTTAAAGACTTGTGGCTTGGGATTGTGTCTACTGTATCCCCATCTCTTTTATTACTATAAAGAATTTACAATTGGTACAGTACACTATAACCCAGCTGCCGTGTTACACACTGCCTGCAAATGGGAAACACTGATCTGAACTACAATATAAAGATCAGAGAAAATTTCATTCAGGCTCTTCATACAGGTCAGAAATAAATAGGATTTATACAGTAAGTCTGACCTGGTACAGAGTCTTCACAATTTATGGGAAGCTAATCAGATGATGGAATTTTTTGTTGATATTTTAATCTGTACCTTAAAAGCACCATTTATAACTAAAAGGACACAACTGGCTAATTTTGCTCAATAAATCCCCAGAACAGCATAGAACTCAGTGCAGAATTCAACCAAATTTTCATATATCCTGTACAGGATGGAGCATGTGGTATTTAAGTTCAGGGAAATTGACAGAGAATTCTGATTGGTTGATGGTTCCGTTTGTGTTTGAGAGAAAATAATAAAGCACTTTTTCTTCATATATGCATATATTTGTTGATTAACACAGGTGCAAAACTCCCCCAAGGTCACCCTGGAGTTTACTCTGCAGCCTAATACGTTTAACAAGATTATGTTACATAACTTACTGTCTTACCATAAAATGAGAGTAGTATCTTGAAGAGAAGAAAATATCTCATTTAATAGAAATTAAATCCAGAAGCCAGTTCTACAAACACAGTATATAATCTCATAAACTCAATTTTGGATTATTCAGAGTAACATGTAAATAGAATCAACTCTTCTTCTTCCCCTGAATGGGGAGGTTTACCCAGTATTATTTATACATCACAGTAAGTATGGTTAACATGTAATTCTGAGCAAATATTAAATCTCAACCACAGTTTATGTAAACAAAATAGACAAACAAGAGTAGGTAGGAAACTTCCTTCTTTTCCTCTATTTAAAAATCCACTCACTTCAATTCACTTGAGAAGTCCAATTCAGGGCCTGTGGACTCTATCATTCCAGTCCTAAGGGTTATCCCTGCTCTTTTTTTTTACCATAAGTTAAGCACAAGATTGCACTTCTACTGTGCATTTCCCAAATAATATGAAGTGAGGCATTAATTGATTGTCTTCCTGAATATCCCCAACATTGATGTGTACACAAAATCCTATATTTTAACAGACAGTGCATTCTTGCGGTGGTACTTGAATGTCTACAATCAATAAGCTTGCAGATTTTAAATTAAGGTTCCATTTTCAGAAAACTAAAACTTTTAATAAATTCCTTATTAAAAATATACAGGTGCATATATATACATATATATATGTTCCATTATATATATATAATGGAATACTACTCAGCCATAAAAAAGAATGAAATTATGCCATGGACCTAGAGATTATCATACTAAGTGAAGTAAGTAAGTCAGAAAGAGAAAGACAAATACCATATGATATCTCTTATATGTGGAATCTAAAATATGACACAAATGAATTTGACAAAACAGACTCACAAATATAGAGAACAGACTTGTGTTTATTACAATATTCTGTAATAAACTGTTTTGAAAAAGAATATGAAAAGGAATATATATATATGAATATATATATAAATAACTAAATCACTGCTGTACAGCAGAAATTAACACTACATTGTAAATCAACTACACTTCAATAAAATAAATTAAATAAATAAATATTATTTTGGGATATTAAAAAAAGAAAATCAATGTTACCAATGATAACATTGGCTTACCAATGTTGTTGCTATTGTTTTTCTTTAGGTTATCCAATATCTAGAATTATTTCAAATGTTAACACAATGGATTTCCATTTGTTATAGACCATACAAATTAATTTTACATGTTCTAGAAAGTTAGTTTTTAAAGCTAAACTGAGGTGACATTGAGTACAAAGATGGAACTCATTCTAATATTGGGAAAAAGATTATAATTGAAAAAATTGCAAGAGACTGAGCATGGATTAAGTCTGCAGTTGTAAAACCAGGGTTTTTTTGTTGTTGTTCTTGTTTCTGCATAGTCCACGGATAACAAAATGTAACCAGAGAAATGTGAATGGTAAACTTCTCTAAACAAAGGATTCTCTGGTGAATTCTCATCCTATCAATAGCTAGATAGAATTATGAGCTTCCCTTTGCATTTAGATCACTAAAATGATGTTTTGATATAAATTTGTGTGACTTCAATCAAGTCACCTGAGGTGTCAAAACCTCAGTTTCTTTAAACTGGGAATAACAAAACACATAATGTTGGGAGACAATTTCCCATGGGTCTTCTGCATTTCTGCATACCTTGTGAATCAAGATCCTGACAACACTTTGTTCCCAGCTATCTTTTTTAAATATTTGCATGGCAAACAACCTTGGAAGATAGAGACAGTGCCACGGTAGAAGCACTACCTTTTGCTTTCCAGAATAATAATCATAATGTCTCCATCCTGGGCAAAAATTTGGCCAGTTTGCTTATAGCCCCTTTAAAAATATGAGGTTTCCACGGGCTTCCCTGGTGGCACAGCCATTGAGAGTCCGCCTGCCGATGCAGGGGACACGGGTTCATGCCCCGGTCCGGGAAGATCCCACATGCCGGGGAGCGGCTGGACCTGTGAGCCATGGCCGCTGAGCCTGCGCGTCTGGAGCCTGTGCTCCGCAACGGGAGAGGACACAACTGTGAGAGGCCTGCATACTGCAAAAATAAATGAATGAATGAATGAATGAATGAATGAATGAATGAATAAATAAATAAATAAATAAATAAATATGAGGTTTCCTAAACTTGGGATTCCTCTCCTATAAATAGCAAGCCAGCAGTCACCTGGCTTTCACTGCATTGCCCTGTAGGAATTTGGATTTAGGGAACTGGGACAAATGCTGACATTCTGGTTTCTGCCGTTTCTGTAGTAAACGGTTCTTCATCTCTGTTCCAAGAGTCTGTATCCTCTACCTGCATCCATGTGTCTATGTCATGTTAACTTGTAGGCATGTAGAATAAAAATCTCAGCCCCTTCACAGTTCCTGACATATATTTCATATGGTTGTTGTGGAAATAAAATTACACAACGCGCTTATAAACCTTAGCTCTGTGCTTGGGCAAAGAAGCATTCAAAATTTTTAGCTATAACATTATTATCACTCAAACCAAAGTTTAATATAAATTTTTCTTTAAGCCTCACCTTTCAAAAGTTGATTTAATTATAGATTTCTAGGGTTTTATATCATTTCATTTTTTATTTTCTTTCATAATTGAATTAAATTTAATGAACATTCAAATGGATTAAAAGTTTCACTTGTAATATGCTTAATAATTCCATCATTTTAGCACTTTCAATTTTCTACTCATTTCAAAAGACATTATGACATAAAATAGTCAAATAATTGCACAAACACTGTTATACAAAGATGTTAATACTTCCAAAATCAAACAGCTGGTAGACATTCCAAGCCTGAGATAGTGGCAAATATTTGCCAACTGATGTATGAAAGCAGATTCATTATAAGGAGGAAAGTTGAGGGGTGGGATTAATTATTTTAAGGCTGTGGCCTTAAGTACCACCTGTGGACATGACATAAATTTAAAAACTTAAAATTTCATACATCTATTTACTTATCTTACAGCTATGACTCTATGTCTCTCATTTTATAAGCTTTTCCATTACTATGTCTGCCTGTGGCTAAATTACCAAGCAGGTAAGTGAAAGAAGTTAGTCAAGCTAGCACTAACATAAAAACAAATAAATAATCAATCAATTAACATTAAAAATAAAGAGTTATTAATGATATCAATTTTCTGAATTTTGGGTTTGTAGTATATAGAAAATGCCCTTTTCTTTTCAGTTTAAACTATACAGAAATGCCTCACACATAGGGAAATCAGAATTATTTTCCTGAATTTACTCAACCCAAATACTGAGCTGAATTTAGAGAATGTAAATTTTCTCAACAAAAGAAAAGGTCTCAGGTTAAGAAATAAACTTTTATAATATGCTACTTTTATACAAATTAATAATAAGCAGGTAATCAATAAATACTGAATGACTAAATAACAATTATGAATGGACTATATAATATTTGATAGATGTTTCTCTTTTTTCAACCCTCAAGGTTTATAGATTTTGTTTTCAATGAAGGAAGTCATTTTGTTAATTAGAGAGAAATGTATTATTACAGTTAAACGTAATTAATATTGGTATTCTTCAGTAGCCAAGTAAAAGCATCATAAAACAAATAAAATGAATAATGGAAGCAGTCTTATTAGAGACAGAGCTCATTATCAAACTGAAGGTTTGTTTCATATGAACAAAAAATTTTTCCAACAACTGATATGAACATGTTCAATGAAAATTTTTTAGAATGAAGGAAATGAGGAATTTCACATTCCTAATATTTAATAATCTCCTTGCAGCTACTTTAGCTTTCAAAATAAGAGAATGTATAGACCAAGGAGAGGAAGGATAATTAAACTTTATAACAAGATAACAGTAAAGATAATTTTTAAACTTCAAATAAAAGTTACCAAAATGGTACATTAAATTTTATTTCAAAAAATTATTTACATCCTTCTAGATTAGAGTAAAATAATGATCCAACAAAAGAATTACGATGTACTCATATTTATGTCATTCTTTAAAAAAACACAACTCAGAAGTCAATAGGAGTTTTAACACCACAAGGAAAATATACAGTGGGAAAATTCAGCCCGTTAGGAGTAAGGAAGATTGATCGGTTCTATAAGTATACATGAACTCATGCTTAATGACCCCAATAACAAGACTAGTCTTTATATAACACTGTTCATCTTTAGAGTGCTTTACCAACCTTCTCTAATTAATAAGGATGGACAAATCCTGCTGTGTCCTTCAAGGCTTTCAAGTGGCATTTCTATCGTTTGGAGCCTCACTAAAATCCAAAATGCACTTGCTTCTTCTCTACAAGAATTTAGCAACAATTTTTAAACCATATAAAATTTTAGGGGCATATCATCTGAACAACTTTAGTTCCCATGAAATTCTCTGTGTTTAAGATTTGCTTCCCAATACTACCCAAACACTTTGTTCCTCTTCATAAGTTTTCCTAACTTATTTTACATTGATAGTTAATAGTCTAAACTTATTTGACCTATGTAAAAGGAAGGATATAGAAGTTATAGCTATAGCTCACACACAGATTTTAATCTATAATAAATTAAAAATGTAGCCAGATTTTTAAAAATTTTAGTGCTAAAATACTCAATGGATATTACACCTCCCAAATAATGATCTAACTCAAATGGTTAAGAAATGACATACTTGAGGGAAAAAATAGTTTACGTGTATTCTTTTCTTTTTTTTCTTTTGGGAGAGTACTCATGATTTCCTAGGCTTCCCTGTTTGTTTGTTTTGAATGTTATTCAATGTCTCTCTAAGCTCTTGTTTTCTCAGTCAACAATCTGATTAGAGCCAGACCATGTCTGTCCCAGAAAGATAAGAAATCTGCCTAGGAGAAAATTAAGGACTCCTAGAGTTCCAGGTGTAGCTGTCTTACTCATTGATCTAAACTAATGACTTAGAGGAAAGAAATTGTAAGTGCTAGGACAAATCGAGATTTCCAGGTGTCTTTTCCCATCTCTATTATTACTAAAGGAACCCTTACCTTTTCGCCTAAATTACTGGATAATATTTGTGGTGTGATATATATTCATAATGGCCAAAGGCATCATAGAGGTAGAAAAATAGCTTATAATAATCAGAGGAGATAATATAAACCAACAAAGAAATAATTCAAAGGTGTCTTTCTTCAATGTTCTAAACAAAGAGGAAAAACATTTTGCAGACCAAGGAGCTTACAAAAGGCTTACTCTTTCCTCCGAAGACGTAGTGGGTGCTCTGTTACCTCCATACGTCTTGATTCCCAAAGATATTAGGAAGGGATTTCAGGACAATTCTGCTATTTATTCCACCAAAATAGTGTTACTTCTGGTTTCACTAGTATTTTCAGCAAAGAGAAGCAGTAGAGGGTATTTGGCATACATATTCTGGCTTCAGTAAAGAAAAATCTAAAGCCCATACTTTACAGAGGTTTTTCCAAGTGAAACGGAGCAGGACCCTGTGGGGATCCTTGGCACAGAAGTTTTTCTGTGTCCCCCATTTCTTGTTTGTAGGGAATAGACTACAGCCTCTATGACCTTCCCTGAGTTCCAAAGGGCAGGTTCAAACAGTTGCTAATCAGGGAAGGGAGGGAATGCAGAGACAAGGGAGGAGCAGTCAAGAAACAATAGTGCAGACTTGGGGCAGGGTCCTCGTTCTGCCTCAAGGGATATACATAGCAATATCTTTGAGCTCTTCTGCAGAACTAAAACCCCCAACAAATGGAAGATGTTAACTACTTGATGAAGCATTCTTAATTCCAGAGAAGGTCACAGTTTGATAATCTCAAGAACCAGAGAAGCTCATCAGGAGACCACCTGAGACCAGATTAAACGAGTGCAGGCTCTGCACACACCCTAATCTTATCAGCAACCCACCCTTGAACTATTGCTATAAAACTCCTCACCAAACAGTTGGGACACACAGTTTTGAGGCCCAAGAGCCCACCGTGTCCCCCTTTGCCTGGCAAAGCAATAAAACTATTCTTTTCTACTTCACCCAAAACTCTGTCTCTGAGATTCAAGTCGGCACTGGTGCACAGAGGCTGAGGTTTTGGCATCATAAGGACCACCCTACTCTCTTCTATCCTTGCTCACAGGGCTTTATAATATTTGCTTAATCCAGTAAAAGTCCATGTCAGAGAACAACTAGCAAGGATCTCTAACTTGATTCCAATATCAGTTCCTTGGCTGACACGAATTTACTTGATTTTTGTGGATTTATTTTGTTTTCTTTCTTTTCTTTCTTTTTTTTTTTTTTTTGAGATAGGAATTTAGTTTTTTTAAGGAAGCTCTGGAGATATGTTAAGCTGTTTCCTTATTGAGACTAGTGTTTCCTTCTCTAAGGCTGGATTTCAAAAACTCATTTCAAATTTTCTTCTTTGGTAGAGCTGTCCTGTCTGCTGAAATTGATACCAAAGCAAATATTGTACAATATATAAATTTAAAAGGGTTTTTTGTTTGTTTGTTTGTTTGTTTTCAGACAGAATTAGGTTTTGATCCTGGCTCTACCAAACATTATCCGTGGTTTCTTAGAAAAGCTATTTAACATCTATCTATGAGCCTTCATTTTCTCATGTGTCAAATGGAATAATAAAGACTAGCTTTCAGTGACTTTGAGGATTAAAAGCGATAAGATATAGTGCTTATCGCATTTCCTGATCATAATAAATACTCATAAAAAAGTGTAGTTGTTTTTATTGTTGTCAGTGGTTGTGGTTCTGTGGTAAGACCTGATTCTTGTTTTTCAATAGATGACAATCTACTTATAAATATCAATATAACAGAAACAGTAAAAAGGTAATATTAATTTAATCAAAATAAATTTCTCAGAATATATATTTAGAGAAATTCCAACAGAAGCATAATACACTGATCCAAAGATGGTCATAGGATCAGACTGAACTTTGAAGGGAGAACAGTCCAGTTATTTTGACAACCAGATGAGAGTGTAGAAAACAAAGCATGAGCAAAGGCTTGAAAAATAAGACTGAGAAATACTAAAAGATAGAATTTGAATCTTTTTAAAGATAAATGAAATTTATGGATAACTCGAATGCCATGCTGTTTAGTAAGGACTTGATCCTGACACAATGAGTATTCATATGAGAATTTTTGTTTGTTTGTTTTACCATGGAAGAGATAGTATAGAATTGGCATTTTAGAAAGTTAATTCTAAAGGCCATGTATAGGACTTCCCTGGTGGCGCAGTGGTTGAGAGTCCGCCTGCTGATGCAGGGGACACGGGTTCGTGACCCAGTCCGGGAAGATCCCATGCGCCGCGAAGCGGCTGGGCCTGTGAGCCATGGCCGCTGAGCCCGCACGTCCAGAGCCTGTGCTCCACAATGGGAGAGGCCACAACAGTGAGATGCCCGCGTACTGCAAAACAAAAACAAGAACAAAAACAAAAAAAACCCAAACAAACAAAAAAATAAAGGCCATGTGTAGAATGAATTCAAGGTGAGAGGGAATGAACTTTGGGAGAATTACACAAATTGAGGAATATTTGGAGAGGATGGAAGTTGTGGGAATAGAAAGCGAGGACCAGATACAGAAGACATTTCAGGGGATCAATCAATAGCAATTAATGGGGCTTCCCTGGTGGCGCAGTGGTTGAGAATCTGCCTGCCAATGCAGGGGACATGGGTTCGAGCCCTGGTCTGGGAGGATCCCATATGCCGCGGAGCAACTGGGCCCATGAGCCACAACTACTCAGCCTGCGCGTCTGGAGCCTGTGCTCCACAACAAGAGAGGCCGTGATAGTGAGAGGCCCACGCACCACAATGAAGAGTGGCCCCCGCTTGCCACAACTAGAGAAAGTCCTCGCACAGAAACGAAGACCCAACACAGCCATAAATAAATTAATTAATTAATTAAAAAACAACAAAAAACAAAACTCACCTTTGCTTAGAAATGATGCATTTCTGATCATTGGTTGGATTTAAAAAAAAAATTAATGGACTGAGCATCTAAAATTAATGGGCTGAATATTTCCATTGAGGCTTCTTCTTTTTTATTTCCATTCATACAACTCTTGCTTCTAACTCTTGCTTGATCTGTCTCTTTGGAGAAGGAAGAGAATAATAAAGAACTTCATCATTTATGTCTCAAGTCTCACAGCTACATCCTTGGCTCTCAAAATATAAAGGCCAGGTTTATAAATCAAGTGAGAGAGAAAAATTAGAGAGTGGGCATAAGTGCTTTTCAACTTGAGTTGCACTAGTGACAAGATAGAGTGGCTCTATCATAGGCAGTTATAAAAACAGAAAGCTTTAAAGTATGAAGAGTTCACTGTTCAAACACCATACCTAGGACAACAGGCCCAATGGTGGCCTTCTAGTCATATAAAACTAATGCATTTAATATAATTCCTCCCATAAACAGACTTGAAATATATTATCTAGTTTCTAAGACAGAGTACCAGTGAACTCATTAAAATCTTGAACTTCAGTTTATAATTTTGATAAAAAAAGAATATTTCGTTAGCAGGAAAAATATTTCTTCAAGCACAGTTTCAAGGAAAACTTAATTAAAACAAGCAAAACTGTTCTGATGAAATCAAGGGCGTGATCTCAGAGTCCTAAAAGTATGGTTCCCCCCCGCCTTACAACTGCAAGATAGACATATCATCAACCCCAACATCTCCACAGAACACAGTTTGAAAACCACTGTCTCACTGGATTTGAGGTATTGTTGAACAAATATTTATGACAAGGTTGGGGATGAGGTTCTAAAATGGAATTGTTCTGTCTGCCAAACTAATTTTAGGGTTAAAATATGATCTTGGACTCATTTTATGAGTACTCGGAGCTCACTAGGCTAGTGCACCAAAAGACCAGGTGCAAAATGAAAATGCACAAAAAAATCACTCACCCTCTCACTTTACTTGACTTAGGTGCAAACAATCAATTTAAATCATTTTTAAACCTGCTTTTTTTTTTTTTTTTGTGGTACGCGGGCCTCTCACTGTTGTGGCCTCTCCCGCTGCAGAGCACAGGCTCCAGATGCGCAGGCTCAGCGGCCATGGCTCACGGGCCCAGCCACTCCGCGGCACGCGGGATCCTTCCGGACCGGGGCACGAACCCGTATCCCCTGCATCAGCAGGCGGACTCTCAACCACTGCGCCACCAGGGAAGCCCTAAACCTGCTTTTGATTGAGTTCATGTACACGCAGCCTGCTATTAACTACCTACAGTTCTGCAAAAGAATTATTTATTCATGTACATGATGACTGGCAAATATGTCTCATATTCAAGACTAGGTAACAGAAAATGATAAGAAAGACAAATGAGGAAGATAAGGAAAAATAAAAGAAAGTAACATAGAAATTTACAGTTTAAATGGTAAATTCTTTTTCTTTTTTAATTTAATTAATTAATTTATTTATTTTTGGCTGTGTTGGGTCTTTGTTGCTGCATGTGGGTTTTCTCTAGTTGCGGCAAGCAGGGACTACTATTTGTTGCAGTACAAGGGCTTCTCATTGTGTTGGCTTCTCTTGCTAAAGAGCATGGCTCTAGGCATGTGGGCTTCAGTAGTTGTGGCATGCAGGCTCAGCAGTTGTGGATCGCGGGCTCTAGAGCACAGGCTCAATAGTTGTGCCACAGGGGCTTAGTTGCTTCGCAGCATGTGGGATCTTCCTGGACCAGGGCTCGAACCCGTGTCCCCTGCATTGGCAGGCCGATTCTTAACCACTGTGCCACCAAGGAAGCCCTAAATGGTAATTTTCACTGCAGAATCTTATATAACTTTTCCAACACACTCAAAAACAAAGCAACATTATTATTTCCATTTTATACACAAAGAACCTGGAAACTAAAATTTAGAGAGGCAATGAAATTTGTCCAAGATCACATGACTACAAAGCGGCAAGGTCACAACTCACTCAGAACTGCACTATGAGTTCTGAAGCAGAAAGAAAAATAGAAAGGAAGATGCAAAAAAAGAAAGACACCTAAAGCATGATTCATGAAAGAAAAAAATCATAAATGGGACTTCATTAAAATTAAACTATTCTGTTATGTAGAAGACTATTAAGAGAATATAAAGAAAAGTCAGTGACTGGGAGAAAACATTTGCTAAACACAAAAGAACTTGTACTCAAAATATTTAAAGAACTTTTAAAAGTCAACAATAGGAAAGCAAACAACCCAATTTAAAAATGGGCAAAATATCTGAACAGATACCTCTGTTCAGAAAAAGATAAAGATATCTTTTATCTTTTAAAGATATATGATGGCAGATAAGCATATGACAAGATCCTCAACATTTTATGTTGTTAGAGAATTGCAAGTTAAAACAATGAAATACCACTACATACCTATTAGATAGGTTAACCAAAACACTGACACCACCAAATGCTGGTGAGGATGTGAAGCAACAGGAACTCTGACTCATTGTTGGTGGGAATGCAACATGGTGCATTCACTTTGGAAGACAGTTTGACAGTTTCTTGCAAAGTTAAGCATAGTCTTACCATAAAATCCAGCAATCACACTCCTTGGTATTTACCCAAATTACATTAAAAACTTATGTCCACATAAAATTCTGCACTTGGATGTTTATAGAAGGTTTATTCAAATTTTCCAGATCAACCAAGATGTTCTTCAGTAGGTAAATGGATAAACAAATTGTGTACATCCATAGAAGGGGATAGTATTCAGCGATAAAAAGAAATGAGCTATCAAACCACAAAAAGATATAAGGGAACAACAAATGCACATTAGGAAGTGAAAGAAGCCAGACTGAACATGCTTTACATTGTACCCTTCCGACTACATGACATTTTGGAAAAGGCACAACTATAGAGAGAGTAAAAAGATCAGTGGTTGCCAGAAGTTCTGAGGGCAGGAGTCTGAGAAGAATAAATAGGCAGAGCACAGGGGATTTTTAGGGCAGTGAAATTATTCTGTATGATACTGTAATGATGAACATATGATATATTATACTTTTATATTATACACTATACATTTGTCATAACCTACAAAATGTACAACATCAAGGGTGAACACTAGCGTAAACCATGTATTATACTTTAGTTAACAGAAAGAAAAAGGAAAGAAAAAAAAGAAATAGAATACAGAGGGAATAAGTAGAACAAAAGACAAGTTGGAACAAAGCCAAGATAGCAAGGGCTAGAAGCATCAACACTGACCACATAAATTTCTTGGCATTAACACAGTGACTGTCATTACACTTGTTCAATTAATTATTGCCATGTCATACTTTTCTTTATATTTTCCCCTTCCTGTTTATGAATCTTCGTACCAAGTCTCCTGCAAACTAATCTTAATCCACCTCTGAATCAATCCTTGTCTCAATATATCAGCTAATGAGGCAGATTATTCTTTGTTACAAGGACTTAATGACCTCCCACTTAATTAACTTATATTTTTCATAAGTAATGATTTATCTATTGGCTCTCTTAACAAGAAAAATACACAGACAGCCTTAAGAGGCACATACACATATACACACATAAACTCAAACACATGAACACATACACTCGACAAGAACAAGTCTTCCACTTTTTAGTATAAAACCCTGACTAAACCTGACAGCAACATCCCTAGAGAACTCTACCTAAGGAACAGGAAAAGAATGAAAATCCAAAAGTTTCAAAATACAGAAATAAAAAAGGGACAGATGACAAGTCACTCATCATGACATGATTATCACAATCATGCTGAAAAATAAATTGAAAATCTGAGTAGGGAAATACAGCATTCTGTGGAGTTTTCAAGTAAACAACTAGCCCATGAACTTAATTCTCAGTTTAATGGACCTCCAAATAATTGAATAAACAATAAATGGCTCAGGAGTATCAGGGATGGAAGAACTAAGGGAGAGCCATGATTTTGGATAACCGATCTACAGAATGGAGGAGGGGGAAGAGGGAGTTAAGAATAAAGGTGAAAGGATTAATATTCAGTCACTGCAAACATCTACAGGAAGAAAATGAATTCTGGGCCTGGCTCCTGAGATGCAGGTTACCTCCATCCAGGCAAAGGAGGCATGAGTAATTAATAATCCCTTCAAAGTTCATAACCCCGATCTCCTCCCCAAAGTAGTCATCAAGAGAGGCAACAGCCAGCTAATGGGAGGATTGCTTAGTACATCTCATGCAGACTGAAGCACCTCTGCCTCAAGGTTTTCTCTTCTTTGCCAACTCAGGAAGCAGCTGGTTCCCTGAACTCCTGGAGGGAACATTAAGTCCCTCTCAACCACAAATGAGCCACCCAGTATTAGCTTCTTTAAAAGTTAAAAACAACATAGGGGTCTGGCCATCAATCAGTGATTGTATTTTTCACTCAACCCCACAGTAGCTGGGAAGTTATTTTTGCTAGAGAACCGGGTCTGTTACCAAAAATTCAGTGCACAATATACACAATGACCTAACTCACCTGTTCATCTAAATCCAAGAAAGACAGTCATTGCCTTTGGGGAAAACATTTAAAAAGCTAGCTTTGGGCTTCCCTGGTGGCGCAGTGGTTAAAAGTCCGCCTGCCGATGCAGGGGACGCAGGTTCGTGCCCCAGTCTGGGAAGATCCCACATGCCACGGAGCAGCTGGGCCCGTGAGCCATGGCCGCTGAGCCTGCGCGTCCGGAGCCTGTGCTCCGCAATGGGAGAGGCCACAACAGTGAGAGGCCCACATACTGCAAAAAAAAAAAAAAAAAAAAGCTAGCTTTCATCAATACTGACCAAACAAATATCAGGCTGAATGCACTGGTTAATTTTGATGTATTTTCAAAGTTCTTCTTCCCAGTATAACAGTTTCAGACTTGGGTGTACATAAAAGTTGTTTCAGAAAATTTTTTAAAAATGAAGGATCCTGGACCCCACTCCTAGAAGTTCTGATTAAGTAAGTCTTAGGTGAGACTGAAGAATCTGTGTGATAACTAAAAAGAACTCAAGGGATTTGTGATACAGAAATTACTTGAACTAGATTTTCAGGAACAAACAACTGGACTTACACATTTAACATCCATGGACTAAACAGTCTCCATTTTGATTCTTTTTATCAAATCTCAATTGTGAATGTCATATGGAACATATCTGATGCACGAATTGAAATTTATGCACACTATAAACAGTTGATTTGCAGGAGTAAGCCAATAAGCTATGTTGCACATCTCAAGATAGCTTTATTTTTGTCAGCTCATTCTTTTTGCAAGGATCCTCACAAGATGGCTTCCCCTTCCTTCCCCCCAAGAAGGGAAAAAAAAAAATCTTCCCTGGAAAACAGTCATCAAAAAATGAGAAAGTTTATGAGATGTTGAAAAGGTAGTGATATATAACAGCCTGATAGAAAAACAATCCAGAGCAATTGAGATGAACTCATGGAGCCACTTCTATAAGATTCTCAGCTACTGATCAGAGACAAATAAGAGAAGACATTCACAGAAAGACAGACAAAATGAAAAGGCAGAGGGCTATGTACCAGATGAAGGAACAAGATAAAACCTCAGAAAAACAACTAAATGAGGTGGAGATAGGCAACCTTCCAGAAAAAGAATTCAGAATAATGATAGTGAAGATGATCCAAGACCTCTGAAAAAGAATGGAGGCAAAGATCAGGAAGATGCAAGAAATGTTTAACAAAATCTAGAAGAATTAAAGAACAAACAGAGATAAACAATACAATAACTGACATGAAAACTACACTAGAAGGAATGAATAACAGAATAACTGAGGCAGAAGAACGGATAAGTGACCTGGAAGACAGAATGGTGGAATTCACTCTGCGGAACGGAATAAAGAAAAAAGAATGAAAAGAAATGAAGACAGCCTAAGAGACTTCTAGGACAACATTAAAAGCAACAACATTCGCATTCTAGGGGTCCCAGAAGGAGAAAAGAGAGAGGAAGGTCCAGAGTAAATATTTGAAGAGATTATAGTCGGAAACTCCCTAACATGGGAAAGGAAATAGCCACCCAACTCCAGGAAGCACAGAGAGCCCCATACAGGATAAAGCCAAGGAGAAACATGCTGAGACACATAGTAATCAAATTGGCAAAAATTAAAGACAAAGAAAAATTATTGAAAGCAGCAAGGGAAAAACGACAAATAACATACAAGGGAACTCCCATAAGGTTAACAGCTGATTTCTCAGCAGAAACTCTACAAGCCAGAAGGGAGTGATATACTTAAAGTGATGAAAGGTAAGAACCTACAACCCAGATTACTCTACCCAGCAAGGATCTCATTCAGATTCGATGGAGAAATCAAAAGCTTTACAGACAAGCAAAAGCTAAGAGAATTCAGCACCATCAAACCAGCTCTAAAACAAATGCTAAAGGAACTTCTCTAAGTGAGAAACACAAGAGAAGAAAAGGACCTACAAAAACAAATCCAAAACAAGTAAGAAAATGGTCATAGAAGCATATGTATCGATAACTACCTTAAATGTGAATGCAGTAAATGTTCCAACCAAAAGACACAGGCTTGCTGAGTGGATACAAAAACAAGACCCATATATATGCTGTCTACAAGAGATCCACTTCAGGCCTAGGGACACACTCAGGCTGAAAGTGAGGGGATGGAAAAAAATATTCCATGCAAATGGAAATCAACAGAAAGCTGGAGTAGCAATACTCATATCAGATAAAATAGACTATGTTACAAGAGACAAGGAAGGACACTACATAATGATGAAGAGATCAATCCAAGAAGAATATATAACAATTAAAAATATATATGAACTCAACATAGGAGCACTTCAATACATAAGGCACTGCCAACAGCTATAAAGGAGGAAATCGAAAGTAACACAATAATAGTGGGGGACTTTAACACCTCACTTACACCAATGTAGAGATCATCCAAACAGAAAATAAATAAGGAAACAGAAGCTTTAAATGACACAACAGACCAGATAAATTTAATTGATATTTATGACATTCAATCCCAAAACAGCAGATTACACTTTCCTCTCAAGTGTGCATGGAACATTCTCCAGGATAGAGCACATCTTGGGTCACAAATCAAGCCTCAGTAAATTTAAAAAAACTGAAATCATTTCAAGCATCTTTTCTGACCACAAAGCTATGAGATTAGAACTGAATTATAAGGAAAAAAATGTAAAAAACACATACACATGGAGGCTAAACAATATGTTTAAACAATATAAATAACCAAGAGGTCACTGAAGAAATCAAAGAGGATATCAAAAAATAACTAGAGACAAATGACAATGAAAACACGATGATCCAAAAACTACCGGATGCAGCAAAAGCAGTTCAAAGAAGGAAGTTTATAGCTATACAAGTCTACCTCAAAAAACAAGAAAAATCTCAAATAAACAATCTAACCTTACACCTAAAGGAACTAGAGAAAGAAGAACAAACAAAACCCAAAGTTAGCAGAAGGAAAGATATAATAAAGATCAGAGCAGAAAAAAATGACCTACAAACAAAGAAAACAATAGTAAAGATCAATAAAACTAAAAGCTGGTTCTTTGAGAAGATAAACAAAATTCATCAAACATTAGCCAGACTCATCAAGAAAAAGAGGGAGAGGACTCAAATCCATAAAAATAAAAATGAAACAGGAGAAGTTACAAGAGACACCGTAGAAATACAAAGCATCCTAAGACACTACTACAAGCAACTCTATGCCAATAAAATGGACAACCTGGAAGAAATGGACAAATTCTTAGAAAGGTATAAACTTCCAAGACTGAACCGGGAAGAAATACAAAATATGAACAGACCAATCACAAGTAATGAAATTGAAACTGATTAAATATCTTCCAACAAACAAAAGTCCAGGACCAGATGGCTTCACAGGTGAATTCTGTCAAACATTTAGAGAAGAGCTAACACCTATCCTTCTCAAACTCTTCCAAAAAATTGCAGAGGAAGGAACACTCCCAAACTCATTCTACGAGGCCAAAATCACCCAGATACCCAAACCAGACAAAGATACTACAAAAAAAGAAAATTACAGACCAATATCACTGATGAATATAGAAGCAAAGATCCTCAATAAAGTACTAGCAAACAGAATCCTACAACACATTAAAAGGATCACACACCATGATCAAGATGGACTTATCCCAGGGATGCAAGGATTCTTCAATATACGCAAAACAATCAATGTGATACACCATATTAACAAATTGAAGGAGAAAAACCATATGATCATCTCAATAGATGCAGAACAAGCTTTTGACAAAATTCAACACCCATTTAGGATAAAAACTCTCCAGAAAGTGGGCATAGAGGGAACCTACCTCAACATAATAAAGGCCATATACGACAAACCCACAGCAAACATCATTCTCAATGGTGAAAAACTGAAAGCATTTCCTCTAAGATCAGGAACAAGAAAAGGATTTCCACTCTCACCACTATTATTCAACATAGTTTTGGAAGTCCTAGCCATAGCAATCAGAGAAGAAAAAGAAATAAAAATAATACAAATTGGAAAAGAAGAAGTAAAACTGTCACTGCCTACAGATGACATGATACTATACATAGAGAATCCTAAAGATGCTACCAGAAGACTACTAGAGCTAATCAATGAATTTGGTAAAGTTGCAGGATACAAAATTAATGCACAGAAATCTCTTGCATTCCTATACACTAATGATGAAAAATCTGAAAGAGAAATTAAGGAAACACTCCCATTTACCACTGCAACAAAAGAATAAAATACCTAGGAATAAACTTACCTAGGGAGACAAAAGACCTGTATGCAGAAAACAATAAGACATTGATGAAAGAAATTAAAGATGATACCAACAGATGGAGAGATATACCATGTTCTTGGATTAGAAGAATCAATACTGTGAAAATGACTATAATACTCAAAGCAATCTACAGATTCAATGCAATCCCTATCAAATTACCAATGGCTTTTTTTACAGAACCAGAACAAAAAATCTTAAGATTTGTATGGAGACACAAAAGGCCCCGAATAGCCAAAGCAGTTTTCATGGAAAAAAATGAAGCTGGAGGAATCAGACTCCCTGACTTCAGACTATACTGCAAAGCTATAGTAATCAAGACAATATGATACTGGTGCAAAACTAGAAACATAGAACAATGGAACAAGATAGAGAGCCCAGAGGTAAACCCACACACCTATGGTCAACTGATCTATGACAAAGGAGGCAAGGATATACAATGGAAAAGAGGCAGTCTCTTCAATAAGTGATGTTGGGAAAACTAGACAGCTACATGCAAAAGAATGAAAGTAGAACTCTCCCTAACACCATACACAAAAGTAAACTCAAAATGGATTAGAGACCTAAATGTAAGACTGGACACTATAAAACTCTTAGAGGAAAACATAGGAAGAACACTCGTGACCTAAATCACAGCAAGATCTTTTTTGGTCCACCTCCTACAGTAATGGAAATAAAAACAAAAATAAACAAATGGGACCTAATCAAACTTAAAAGCTTTTGCACAGCAAAGAAAACCATAAACAGGACGAAAAAACATCCCTCAGAATGGGAGAAAATATTTGCAAATGAATCAACGGAGAAAGGATTAATCTCCAAAATATATAAACAGCTCTTGCAGCTCAATATTAAAAAAACAAACAACCCAATCAAAAAATGGGCAGAAGACCTAAATAGACATTTCTCCAAAGAAGACATACAGATGGCCAAGAGGCACATGAAAAGCTGTTCAACATCACTAATTATTAGAGAAATGCAAATCAAAACTACAATAAGGTACCACCTTACACCACTTAGAATGGGTGTTATCAGAAAATCTAGAAACAACAAATGCAGGAGAGGGTGTGGAGAAAAGGAAACCCTCTTGCACTGTTGGTCGGAATGTAAATTGATACAGCCACTATGGAGAACAGTGTGGAGGTTCCTTAAAAAACTACAAATAGAACTACCATACGACCCAGCAATCCCACTACTGGGCATATACCCTGAGAAAACCATAATTCAAAAAGAGTCATGTATCAAAATATTCACTGCAGCTCTATTTACAATACCAGGACATGGAAGCAACCTAAGTGTCCATTGACAGGTGAATGGATAAAGAAGATGTGGCACATATATACAATGGAATATTACTCAGCCATAAAAAGAAACAAAATTCAGTTATTTGTAGTGAGTTGGATGGACCTAGAGTATGTCATACAGAATGAAGTCACAAAGAGAAAAACAAATACCGTATGCTAACACATATATATGGAATCTAAGAAAAAAAAAAAAGGTCATGAAGAACCTAGGGGTGAGATGAGACTAAAGACACAGACCTACTAGAGCGTGGACTTGAGGATATGGGGAGGGGGAAGGGTAAGCTGTGACAAAGTGAGAGAGCGGCATGGACATATATACACTACCAAACGTAAAACAGATAGCTAGTGGGAAGTAGCCGTATAGCACAGGGAGATCAGCTAGGTGGTTTGTGACTACCTAGAGGGGTGGGATAGGGAGGGTGGGAGGGAGGGAGACGCAAGAGGGAAGAGATATGGGAACATATGTATATGTATAACTGATTCACTTTGTTATAAAGCAGAAACTAACACACCATTGTAAAGCAATTATACTCCAATAAAGATGTTAAAAAAAAAAAACTACAATGAGGTATCACCTCACACCACTTAGAATGGGCGTCATCAGAAAATCTAGAAACAACAAATGCTGGAGAGGGTGTGGAGAAAAGGGAACCCTCTTGCACTGTTGATGGGAATGTAAATTGATACAGCCACTATGGAGAACAGTATGGAGGTTCCTTAAAAAAACAAAAATAAAATTACCATATGACCCAGCAATCCCACTACTGGGCATATACCCAGAGAAAACCATAATTCAAAAGAAGATATGGTACATATATACAATGGAATATTACTCAGCCATAAAAAGGAATGAAAGTGGGTCATTTGTTGAGACGTGGATGGATCTAGAGACTTGTCATACAGAGTGAAGTAAGTCAGAAAGAGAAAAACAAATATCGCATATTAATGCATATATGTGGAACCTAGAAAAATGATACAGATGAACTGGTTTGCAGGGCAGAAATTGAGACACAGATGTAGAGAACAAACGTATGGACACCAAGGGGGGAAAGCGGTGGGGGCTGGGGGTGGTGGTGTGATGAATTGGGCGATTGGGATTGACATGTATACACTGATGTATATAAAATTGATGACTAATAAGAACCTGCTATATAAAAAAATAAATAAAATAAAAATCAAAAATTAAATAAACAAAGAAAGAAAATATTTAAAAAAGACACATGCACCCCAATGTTCATTGCAGCACTATTTACAATAGCCAGGTCATGGAAGCAACCTAAATGCCCATCGACAGACAGGCATTTATTGAGATGACTAATAAGAACCTGCTGTATAAAAAAATAAATAAAATAAAATTCTAAAATTCTAAATAAATAAATAGCCAAACAAATATAAATTGAATTTCTGCAGAAATAACTAGCTAGTACTCTTCTAAAATATCAATGTCATAAAAGATAATGAAAAGCTGAGAAAGTAGTTCAGAGGAAAGAAGACTAAAGAGGCATAATGACTAAATAAAATACTTGTTATTGGATTTGCTCCTTAAAGAAAAACAAACAAAAATCTATAAAGGACACTATTTAAAAATTGGCAAAATGGCCTGTATTTAGATAAGGGTATTATATAAAAATTAAATATCCTGACTTTAGTAGTTTTATTGTGGTTATTTCCCAGAATGTCCTAGTTCTTAGAAGATGAATGCATAGTAATTTGCATATAAAAGGTTATGACATCTGCGGCTTGCTCTCAAATATTTCAGACAAAATAATAGGTAAAAATAAATAAATAAATAAATAAGAGAATATGAGAAAGTGCATACACACACACACACATACACATATACACACTCATACACATTTAGACATACTCATATTCCACCACTAAAAAACAGGGTAACTGAGCAAATCAGTTTCTTCCTGGAAGGTCTATGTTTCTCATCTACAAAATAAGGTTATAGAACTAATTCCCTGTGACACAAATATCTATGATTTTATTTGCCAAAAACTTTGCTGAACTCAATTGTAGTGCCTGTTATAGTGTTATTCACTTTATCTTCATACTGAGTACCAACTATTTTTTATTTCTGAGTTATTTATCCTTCGTATCTTTCTTTTATTTTTGTGTTTCCATACTGCTTATCAGTATTTAGATAGGACTCACTTAAAGTATATGTAAGTATACATCTGTTACACCTATACTAGTCAGGCTTCCAAAAGTAAACAATTGGCACATTTAAAGTAGGTATCTTGAGGAGAGTTTAATAAACTATTTTATAAGTACGGGCATTTGTTAGGAAATCACAAGGAGCAGTGCAGTACCCTGGAGCTAGTAACTGCAGGGGAGCTTTTGTCATCATTCAGAATGAAGGGACCATGGGACGGTCAAACAAGACCTTCTGCCAAGACCTGCGCTCATTGGAGACAGAGGCAAACAACCCATGGAACTCCGCAGAAAGGAAATCAGGGAACTAAATTCCCCATCTCATTTTTCTCCCTCCTCCCACCCACCTGCTAGTGCTTCCCATGGTTCAAACCAAATCAGAGTTCAGAGGGCAAGAGAGCCCTTGGATAAAATCCATAAGGATTATTAGCTTCTTGGAGCACAGAGCATGGTGAAAATGCATGAAGAGTGTGATTCTAGAGAGAAAAAAAAAAAAATGGAAAATTTTCCAGCGCAATTATTCTTATTTCTTCTGTAGAAACCAATGGCAGTCCAACATGAGGTTACTGCAAATTCCCACCTGCTTAACAATTCTCAGAGTCGCCTCTGGATTCAGTATCCTGTTTAAGTTTAAATCTAAGGTTCATGTTGCCTTATGAATGTTACTTTATCTCTGTTTACTATCAGACTTGGAACTTGGCTGCTTTCCCTTGATTCCTATATAGCAACCATTTGCATGAGGCTGGTGTACACAGAGCAGACTTTACTAAATGGTTAGAGAAGTAGGGAGATTTAGACACAACAATGAATAAAAGTTGGATGTTCATAGTCTGCAAAGACTCAGTCATCCCCACCAGTTTGGGCTCCCATTTCTTGCCATGTTTTGGGCCCTTTTCCTACCCACCATCAAATCCTAAATAAGGATCCATCTTAAAAAGTAGTTGGAGGAAACTTAGAAATCATGCAGTCCTCAAGCTCTCCTTCTCACAGAACCCTATACATTTCACTTGCTTCTGTGTCCTCCCCCTATCATGCTGTCCTGTAATTTCTTTAGTTACCATCTTGCTGCCCCACTAGACTTCAGATGCTTTTTGAGGGCTAAGTCATTATCACATCTGGATCTCCAGGGTCTACCATCATACTTTAATGAAGTAGGCACTCAATTAATGCTTCTTGAATAAATGTGTGATCTTCCAGGATATGACATCCCCGCTGTGCATGCACACACACTTTTCACCACGTACAGGTTTATAAAAACTGAGGTTCTCAGAAGAGAAATAACACACCTCGGAATCCAGGTATCCTACCTCTTCAAATTGATATTCTCCATAATACTCTGCTACTTCAGTTGTTTACATATAAGTGTGCTCAATGAATTTTCTTATCCTAGTTCTGCTATAAAACATCTTTACAACTTTTTCTCAACAAGTTATATTTAAGAGGGACAAGTTATAGAAAGAAATTTTCTCCTTATGGAAAAATTCTCTGCATCAATATTCTAGCATTTTCATCAACGTGTATAAATTTGTTGTGTTTACAATATTAATTAATATTGAAAACTGCAAGTAGAATCAATCTTTGAAATCGTTATTAAACTGGAAAAAAAGAGGAAAGGAATTAACACTTGGTGATGGAGATTTGGACCCTTTTATTTCTAACGTTCTGCCTAATACTTTGTACCCAAAGATTTTCTCTGGTTAAGACAGCAAAGAAACAGTTCTTGCAAATGGTGTATTTTGTTTTCCTAATGAAAATCCATGAGGGAAATTTTAAAAATATTTCAAAACATCTCATTGCAAATCTGTTAACTTTCTTTTAAGAGATTTTTGTTGTTTCATCAGAGAATGTTGCTTATAATTTCATTATTGCTTATCATCCTTTCATGACTCAATAATTAGCTTTATATCCAAAATGAACTGAATACTTCTACTCAACTATTCACAGGTCTAAAACCTGACAAAGTGAAAACACAGTATCATCTTCCAGAAGTCTCTGTGCCTCCAGGTTGATCAGTTTCCCAGGTACCTCCTAGACGCTACCAACAATGGAAAGAAAAACTTCCCCTCTGTTCTATATCCTGCAAACCTTTCCTCCCCATACCATATTCTGCAAACCCTTTCTATGCCCATAGCTTTCCATTATGTATTTTCATGACCATTATGGACAAAATGAAAGTAAAGTTTTTATGATAAAGTCACTCCAGAAATGTATTTTTCAAAGAGCCACCTGACTTATTTGTACAAGTTCTCCACTGATCTATGTTCGACAGTGTAAAAACAGCCTTTAACTACTTTGCTTGTCATATCTGTTGACTTTTGTCTTCCTTTGATCTCATATTTAAGGAAATGATTCAAGTATATAAGGCTTTTCCCCAAACTTATCAATCAGAATCTGCTAGAGCAGAGGCAGGTAATCTGCAAGTTTTAAAGGACCTCCAATAACTGTGATGATTAGCTAGGTTTGGGAACACTCCACCAAACTCAAGAATGAATCCAACACTGAAATTAATTGTGAAATACTTATGTACGTGTGTTAGTGTCTTTTTTTCTGCAAAGAGGATGGTTTTTCCCTTTTAAATTTTCAAATGCATTTTTTAAGAATGGGACAGACACATATGAAAATAACTCATATACTGAGAGATTTGTAATATTTTAGCATCTCAAGTATCTGACTTGAGGTCAAATAGAATCATCTTTTCTAAATTCTGTTCTCTACTTATTAAAAAGAATTATAGTTCCAGAGTACATGGGTCTAAAGAGCCATAACAGAATGATTCCTACTCTATGCCAAAAAAGTGTGTCTACTGCCTCAGCTGTAAAACAAAATAAGATATAACAAATTAGAAAGGGAAGGGGGTATAATAATACTATCTGTACCACTGTCTTTACTCTGTGTTTGAGGCGACTGCATCATATACTATAGGAAGACAATATGAAAATGTGAGCTGCTGTGTTTAGGAGGCAGATACTCAGGTGAAGGAAGACTTCCATTAACTAACTCTTTTCCAGAAATTCTAGATTCGGTAACAAAACACTCCTGTTTTCTCCCAGAATCCTTGTCCCTCATTTCCTGTAACCAAGCGACACCAAACAGTGACTTAGCTCACTACCAGGTGATTTGATATAAGTCCTTGGAATAATGCCTGCAGTTTTCCATGATACTAAAATGCATTTTCTTCCCTAATTCTTAAATTTTTTAAAAAAGTGCTTCTTTATTTTAAGTATCAGGTACAACACATTATCTCTATTACAGTTGAAATCACAACCTCTAATAAACATGTCTAGAGAGAATAGGTAAGAGAATAAGATAGGTATAGGGGAAAATATTTAAAGTTGATAAACTTAAAAATGGAAAAAAAACAGTTAAGTATTTTTCTATAAAAGGGTTTTTTCTCTTCCCATAAATCATTGTCAACTTTCTAGTTCCATACATTATTGAATTTATCTGTATCATCATCAAGAAAATGCAGCTGTTATTCTCATAATTATTAACAAATAATTATAAACCAGGTTATCTACCTACATGATTTTATTTATCAGCATCATTTTAGAGATGAACACTTTATGCCAAACCAGCATTTAAAACTATATCTGTCTGGCTTTGAAATCTGAGATCATTTCTTTCTGCTACATTGTGCCCTAAGTATAGTACTGTATAGGACAATTTGCAAGAATGTTTTATTATGAAATTATTAGTATCTGGTTAATTATATAATTTTAAGTTTGCTACATCCTTGAGGATGAATATTTTTATTCTCCAGCATTCAATTTATTGATAGGAATATGCTTCAGGAGTTGTAATATATGTGGGGAAAGATGGCTATTATATAAAAATATGATTTACAAACTTTAAATGAAATACACTTATCATTTAAGTTTATTTTTCTACAATATATCAACATGTAAAATGAAGACACCGTCTTTTAAAGATGTGTTTGCCTACTGAGGATTTCATAAGTCTCTGTAATAATAAAATCTTGTCCCTGCCTGAAAGTATCTCTATAGTTAGATTAGAGTGAAATAGAAAAAAATAGATTTCTTTCATGAACAATATATGTTCCATCAAAAGAACAAAGAAACAGAGCTCTAAATGCTGGGTTTTCTGCTTCCCTGAGATGTTTAAGACTGTCAGAGAATGACAGGTTCTGATGTTCTCATTCTGAATTTTAACCTTCCAACGTATCCTTACACCATACTACACTCCAGGCACTCAGGGAGTATGACGAGAAATGACATTTATTGATTGCCCTCTCTATAGAACAAAGCTGAGCCCCTTTTATACATTACCTTGTATGATCCTCACAAGATTTGTTATTAGTTTATGGAAAAACATTGAAGCATATCTCTCTACCACAACTTGAAGGAAAATACGATTGTCCATTTTATTATTATGTCAACACATAATGAGATATGTAAGGCTACTTTAAAGAAACTATATGGGTTCTATGCCAGAAAGACTCAACTCTGGATAGAATTAAAGCTCCACATAGCCCCCAAAATAGGTGGAAGGATGGATACTCACATAAGAAAAAAAACATGGGGGTTAATTAGTTATCGACCATCCAGATATGGACCAGGAGAAAGGGGATCTTACAAAACAAGCACACCTATCCTGGCTCTGTGGCAAGGTCTTCCCTACAAGGAAGATGGATAATAAGCTTCTAGCCAAAGGAATTCAAGTCCTTCATTCTCAAAGTCTGTCACCATTCAGCAAGTAATTAATCTAACTGCCCTTGTTCAGAGTCAGTGTTGCACAACCTTCAGCTATGATTTGTCTTTCTAGATTTGTCTGCTGGAGGGTGGAAAATGGGCTGCTTGTGAAAATGTTGAAGATTCCCATCTGTGTGGCAGAATTTTATTTTTTTAATTATAAATCACTACACTGGCATCCTGACTGTGGACCAATTTCCCAAGCCTGTCTTTTTATAGGGAGAAAATAGACTGGTCAGTTTGACATGTCTTCCAGTCAACAGGAGAGTTAGATCTCTCATGGAAAATTGATGAGTTGTCATTGTGAGTTTATGCATCAGTCTCATATCTTGGCTCACATGAGTGCATCCCGAAAAAGGATATGGTAGCTGAGGATTGCATTCTGTGACTGCAACCTACAAGCTAAGTCCTGTACCTTGGTATGTTCACTGAGAGTTTCCTATGATTGCTGTAACAAATTACCACAAACTCGGTGGCTTAAAACAACACAATTTAGTCTCTTATAGTTCTGGAGGTCAGAAGTCCAATATCAGTTTCACTGGGCCAAATTCAAGGTGTTGTCAGAGTCATGCTCCCTCCAGAGGCTCTAGGAAAACTCTTTTCCTCACCCTTTCCAGCTTCTAGAGCTACATTCTAGGCATGTGTTGATTCTTGGTCCCTTCCTCCATCTTAAAGCCAGCAGTGAGCATCCTGATTCAGTGGTCACATTGCCCTATTCTTTTGGGTCAAATTTCCCTCTGCCTCCCTCTTATAAGGATACTTGTGATGGCATTTAGATCCCAACCAGATAATCCAAGATAATCTCCTCATCTCAAGATCTTTAATTCAATAATATCTGGCAACCTCTTTTGTCATATAGGGCAAGATTCACAGGTTCCAGGTATTAGAACCTGGACATCTTTGGGGCCATTATTCAGCCGACCACACACCATCTTTTGAGGACTATTCTAGAAATGAGTACATACTCCTTTCTGTATTTGATGGGAGGATACTTTAACAGTTTCTTTGAAATTCAACAACGGTTATGTATCAATCAGGGTTCCATCAGAAAACAGGATTCACCCCAGATGGTTCATGTCAATGGGGGTGGACAGGATTAAGAGAACAAACAATGCATGTGAGGCACTCAGCCATTAGCAACAATGGGAGACTTTTACCTGACTTCCTTCCCCAGGTTGACAGGCACAAAGAGAGAACATTATTGAAGCCCAGGGAGAATAGGAACCATGAGGAGGGTCCACCTGGTAAGAGCTCTGGTCATGACAGGACAAAGCCGCTGCCAGAGACCTGGTGCAAAAGTAGGGAGAGAATGAGGAAGAAATACCTAGACATAGCTCTCGACCTGCTGGTATCTCCCATTGGCCAAACCCAACCTGAAGTCACCTGGCAGGGGAGCCCAGGGGAAGCACACACAGAGGTAAGTGTCTCCAGCACAGAATATGTCAGAAAAAGGTAGAAAATGAATATAGACCTGGAAGGTGGGGAGGGAGCATACTAGCACACGTTATCCCCATATGACCTATAAAAAAATGAGTTTCAGAAAAACAGGGAATTCAACCAAAGTACAAGGACAAGTGGTTGACCTAAAATTTGAATCTATGTCTGCCTGAGACTTGAAAATCTTTTTTTCCGTTTCTCTCAGTTTACTGCTTTAGCGCTTTGGAAGTTTCAGTTTGCCTCATTTTATATATCTGCCTCTGAATTGCTTAACAACAGTCAAGCAGTAAAGAATATTTCTGATTTTCATAACCATTCAATATACAAAATTATATCATCTTCTCATTTATAACCTTATATTGGTTTGAGTCTCCTTCCCACTGTGTCTCGGCCCCAGCATTACTTCTCTAGCTTGAAGGAAAAAAAATGTCTTTGATTGTGTTCAATTATTCATCCTCATAGCAAACTCTGAATCAAGAATTATTAAATTCTATATTTCCTACTCCCAATTCTATGTGCAAAATAATTTAAGTTTCTTCTATGATCTCAGTTTCTAAGGATATTCTTGCCTGCTCACCAATGTCCACAAAGAAATAATTAATGTATTAAGCAGAGTCTACTAATAGATCCATTATACCCTCAGTCCCTGGCCTGATTTCCAGACTTTACATTTCTCCAGAGAAATGATTTTAACCAGCAACTCTCTCCTGTTTCTTCCAGGCAGAGAGAATACACTCAGCATAACCTCTTTTATGGTCCTACCATCTTCATGTCTAAACTGAATCCACTGCTTATACACTCCCTGAATCACTCTCCCCTATCCTTCTACGGGTATCCTTGGCTCTTCACTCCTCTCCCATATAGCCCCACTCATCACCATTCTAAAAAGTCTGCACTGAGTGGCACTGTATCTGCTGCTTTGAAAATTAGAGCCTGGCTCCAAATCCCATGCACTGTTAACAAAACACCTTTCCCCTTGCCCTTCTCCTGACACCACCTTGCAGCCGGAAACTCTCCCAGAAGAGAAGGGGAGAGGAGCAATCAATAGCATCTCTGAACAGAAGATGCCTTTGGCAAGGAGGTAGCACTCGACCACCGCAGCGGACGGCAGGCCTCTGATTAAGACACCTGCGCGAGACTGATTGATCTTCCTGTCTGTGCTGCATGCAAACCAGCTACCTACTCCCCCTCTCTTTGCTGCTTCATTCCCCTTATGGAACGGAGAGCACTTGAAGAGAAAAGTGGTGCTGGGGTCTGCAGAGAGCTTAAAAGGAATTAGAGACAGCTGCTTGTTCTCCTTGAATTTGGATTCTGTAATCAATTAGGAGAGATTTCATAGAAATGGCGACTGAAAATGAAACTTCATGGTTAGGTCACATCAACCAAGCTCCACGTGACTTTCCCCATTAAAGAGAGCTAGCTCCCAATGGTCTGTGCAACTTGACTCAGTTCAGCTTCAGACCACCCTGGTGCTTTCCTGACACCTCGGACCTGTAGGTCACAGTCAATGAGCCTCACAGCACTTTACATACAGCCAAACACTGGAACATGAGGCTGGATTGTAGGTCTGCTTAATTTACTCAAGATCTCCCTAACATGGGAAACTTTCAGGCTAATTCCGTTATCTGAGACTCCAGGTGTATATTAAATACATACATAGATATAGAATACCTAATACATACATAATGGGTACATAAATAAGTAGCAGAACAAGGTTCACAAAGTTGTAAAAGCTTATGTGAATGGGCTACATATTTTTACTTTATTTATATATTATAAATCCATATATGTAGGGTAATTATACTATAATTTATACACTACATATTGTACATTTATGTACTATACTATACTATATATTGTACCAATCTATACTATAACAGTGCAATATTATACATATTATGTCAGGCACCGTGATCAGCCACTGTGAGAGGGAAAGCTAATAGCTGGCATTTGCATCTTACATAATATATCCAAGAATTTTATATACCATTAAACTTCCCTAAAATTCTACAGTGTGAATTTTGCCCCAATCTGCAGAAGAAATTAAAACTTAGTCAAGGAACTTGTCCTACTTTGCACCATTAGTGAATAGCAGAGCTAGGATTAGAACCATTTGATTTGTTCATTGACAGGGACACAAAGAAGGATAGCTGTGGTCCCTGCCATCCAGTAATTTATAATTATATTGTGGAAATAAGACATCCACAGGTAAGAGGTCAGGTGACAATACAAAACCACATACGAAATGTTCTGGGTGATAAAAATGACTAATTCCAAAAAGAATTGCATAAACAATAGGTACTTGGAATTCAGCAGAGAGATACCTTTCTTTCTTTCTATTGCTCACAGCCATGCTGTCTGAAATCCTCTTCCGCATTTCCCCTTCTTCCTAGGTGTTCATATCCACCATAAACCTCTGGGCAATTATTTTCCCACATCATCTTGTCATTTATTGAAGTTTATTATGTACTTGGCCTCTGACAGTTCCTAAGAACTCAATACTTCCAACCTGCCACAGACCATATTTTCATTCATTTCACTGAACTCTTTCCAACAGTCATATCTTTCTGGAACTGTGCCTCTTTACCAAGCAAAAGAAACACACCAGTTCAAATGAAACCAGGAGTCGTCTGAAACAAATCCCCCGAGTTCTACTTCTTCCTTCTGTCCATAATGAGTGGGGTATTTAATCATAGATATTTTTCAGGGAGAGCAGAGCTCAGAGGGTACAAGCTACTTGCCAGTCAGTGACAGAGATACAAGGCATGGTAGGAGGGAAATAGCTTTAGTAAGAGAAGGAGTCACTGAAACTTGAAAATAAACTGTAGAGAATTTAGGAAACCCTTCCATTATTTAAATCATGGGTATTTTCAAAAGTATTACTTCAGGGCTTTCCTGGTGGCGCAGTGGTTGAGAGTCCACCTGCCGATGCAGGGGACGCGGGTTCGTGCCCCGGTCCGGGAGGATCCCACATGCTGTGGAGCGGCTGGGCCCATGAGCCATGGCCGCTGAGCCTGCACGTCCGGAGCCTGTGCTCCGCAACGGGAGAGGCCACAACAGTGAGAGGCCCGCGTACCGTAAAAAAAAAAAAAAAAAAAAAAAAAAAAAGTATTACTTCACTTAGCTGCTTGCTTCCTCCTAGAAGAATATCTAGCTCCTACACAGGTTAGCCCTGTAACACAGGAGTTACAGAGTAGGATGGAAATCTCTCCAGTCCTACCTGCCTTAGAAAGAAAGGAAGAAAGGAAAAAAGAAAGGAATGAATGAAGAAATGAAGGAAGGAAGGAAAAAGGGAAGGAAGAAAGGAAGAAAAAAATGTTATAATAACAAAAATTGATCTTAGTACGTTTCTACTATTAAAAACCTGTTTTTACCCTGCCTTCTTTCAAAAGAGGATTTCAGCATTTTATATTACATACATGTAAATCCAACAGTGTAAAGATGTGTAGATATAATGACTATGCATGAAACCTAACTCTGAGTTTCCTAGTAGCCAAAGGAAAGGGGAAAAAAAGAGTACAAGTTTTACACTGCCATTATTTAATAATAAGAGTCAATATCTTCATGAATGGCTAAATTTTTGCTGCTTCTATATAATAAGGCACTTACTAGGTGAAAGATTCTCTGTAAACACTGTCTACAATGTCTATATCTTCATCGTAATAATAGCTGGCACTAACTAATATACTATTTCTTCTGTGCCAGGCACTATTTTAAGGGCTTTACATATATTAACCAATTTAATTTTCACAATAACTTTGGATATAGATACTATTATTATCCCTATTATACAGATGAGTAAATCAAAGTACAGAGGGTTAAGTGATTTGCCCAAGGCCACATAACTAGTAAGTATTAGTAATGGGACTCAAACCTAAGCCTGGTTCCAGGATTCAAACTCTTAACCACAAGACTATGCGGGACCTCAGTTAATCCTCTATAGTAACATACTAAGAAGGAAGAAGATGAAGTTATTGAACCACGGTCACTAAAGACAAGAATTGCTAGACTCGGGGTTCAAATCTAATACTAAAGCCTACAGTTCCAAAGTCTACATCTATTCCACTCTGATCCATAAAAAGATGGTATCCCATGGGTCTTTATACAAAGGGTATTCAAGAATTTAGAGCTGCGCAATGCAGTATTCTTGTGTTGACTCTTGATAAACATTAAATCTAGGTCTGAGCTTCCTAGTAGCCAAAGCAATGGGGAAAAGAACACAGAGGTTTACCCAGTCATTATTTAATGATAAAAGAGCCAATATCTTCACAAATGACTAACTTTTTGCTGCTTCTATATTATATTAAAATTTAACTCACTGAAGGTATTTCTATACAAGGTTAAATTAAGGAGGCCCAGGAATGGTACCTTCTGGTGATCTAGTTCAATTCTAAAAATTTACTTAGTCCTGAAGAAATAGTTGAAAAGAAAATCTCTTATAAGCCCTTGAGGCAATATTTTTTCTCTTAATGTTTTGATAAAAGCTGGATATCAGCTGTAGAAAGAAGATTCTCATGCTATGGCTATCCAAGGAGACAGAGACAATATTCAGAGTCTACTATAAGAGTTGAGGACTTTGATGTGATGTCCCAATAGGCTATCAGAATCCAGATTTGAGCCTCAGGGTGACCTAGAAGGAAATCAAATTAGTTACAACAAATAGGTGCTTTGGACACAGATATTCACTACTCTCCAAAAATATGTGTACTACCCCCATATTTCCAAGTTTCTCACAGTTGAGTGAAGCCAGGTGATAAGTTCTGGCCTATGGGCCATGAGGGGAAGTGATGTATATCACTTCTAGGCCAGAACATAGAGAAGCCACTGCGTTTTCTTCCTAAGCTCTGGTAATGCTGCGTTCTCATGTCCAGATGATAAAACTACCAATTGTCAGAGCTTCTCATTAGCCTGAGTCTTTGAGCAGCTATGTAGAAAACTGTTCCCTATCAAACTGTGTTGGACGTGGAGAATGAGTGAGAAATTAACCTTTGGTGGTGTTGCTAGGTCATTGGTATTTCAAGATTAATTTGTTTTTGCAGCAAAACCTATTCCATCCCAACTAATACAGTACTTCAATACTCCCCAGAGAGAGACTGCATCTAAAAGACTCAAATTGTCCTGGAATTTCCCAGAAATATATACTATAAAGTTACATTTTTAAGAGATATTTAACTTTCTATCAATATTATTTCTACATATGATATTACATTCATAACATGGAACATTGTTTTCAAAATGAAGGAATGTACCAATTTTTAAACTCTGGGCTTTTATGTACTACTCTTCATTTTTGTCCTTCAGTCATGTTTCATTCTATGTGTTAAATGCCTGCATCTATGATAATTTTTTCTTTAAAATCAAGTGGCTGGGATTTTTTTACCCCTAAATCTAGACACTGTTGTTCTGCCACTTTAAAAGTGTTGAAAATCTCAGTTTCAATCTAAAGCTTGTCATAACATGAACTAACTCCACAGGCACGCCTTTGAAGTAGGTACAGTTAAAATAGTAAATAATAGCCTGCCTAATTATCCCCTTGGGAACTGTCCCATATCTCAACCACCAGGTGGCAATTTCATCACATTATATGTCCCATTAGGTAAGCAATGGCCTAAACGGTGTGAACAGATGATTTTTTTCCTCTGCAATTTTGTGCTGTAAGGAAAGGCTGAAAGACACCAGAAACAGAGCTCAGGACTGTAGGTGAAGAGAGACTGAAGCCCTCCATTGTCTGGAAGGCGAGAAGTACTTGCTTTCAATGTGTTTATGATTATGTCAAGTGTACTGCAATGGGTTCCAAACTCTATACGCCAAAGGAATAACTTAGCAGTCAGCTGAGATCACATAAGGATAAGGGTAAATTTAGGGTACCTACAGGCACTTGTCACTCTAATAGTAGAAGTCAGATTATTTTGTGGGAAACCATAGACCCTAGACTAAACCTTTTCCCTTAACTAAGACTTCCAGTTTTAGGTTCAGTATTTCACTGTTTTTCTACACTTAATGAATACCCGCTTAGTGGCTCTCAAGTTTTAGTGCACCAGAATCACCTGGGAGCTGGATCCCGCCCCAGAGTTTCTGATGCAGTATGTATGGAGTGGAGCCTGATAATTTACATTTGACCCCAGGTAAAGCAGGTAATGCTTATTCAGGAAACACACTTTCAGAACCATTGCTCTACTATGTGCCAGGCCCTGGGATAAATCCTGGAGATACCACAGTGAAGACAACATAGTTGCTGCTTGACAGAACTCCTTGTTAATTGTAAGAAATGTGACAATACTTCAACTTTTTGAGCTTCACTTTTCTTATCTATAAATGAGGATAATATCATTTATCTCATAGATTTTCTACAGGATTAGATAAAATATAATATATGCAAAGATTTTTTCTCAGTACTTACAAAGTAGGAAGCTCTCAGTATACGGTATACTGAGTAGAAAGCTTTCAGTATATGGTAAGAGCTCTTAAGAGCTAAGCGTCCTTAGAAGGAAGCAAGCAGCTATAATCCAGTGTGAGAAGGGCTAGTGTCTACTCCATCTCCAGCTGAAGTAACCACCCATCAGGAAGCTCTTTCCAACAATCCCTTTGCCCCTTCCTACCAAGGGCAGATAAAAGGAATTAGCATCTGTTAGTATTAGTAGTTGAATTATTTAGGATTCTTTTAGATACGTGTGATAAAACTCGACTTACACAAGCTTATATAAAGAATAAAAAACATCAGCTTATGGAACTGAGAAGTCCAGAGGTGGAAATTATTTAGGGCTCTATGGGATCCAGGTGTTCCCTTGAGATACTGATCTCTCTCTCTCTCTCTCTCCCCCTGCCCCCCTCTTTACTCTCTCTTCCCTCTCTTTCTCCTTTTCCCATTCCTTCCCCATTGCTACATCATGAATGTCTTGATTTTTATAGAGGCTCTCTCTACGAGATGAGTTTGATAGTCATGGAAGAACCCTGATTGAATCAGGTGCCCATCTGGAATGGACAGAAAGGTGGTCCCCAGACAATATGGCTACCCAGAACCTGTGAGTGTGACTTTATTTGGAAAAGAATCTTTGCAGATGTAATTAAGTTAATGACCTCTACCTGAGATCATCTTGGATTAACTGGGTGGGTTTTAATTCCAATGACATGTGTCCTTGTGAGACACAAAAAGGAAGAAGACACAGAGGAGAAGTTGATGTGAAGATGGAGGCAGAAATTAGAGTGATGTGTCCATAAGCCAAGGAACACCAAGGATTGCCAGCAACCACCAGAAGCTAGGAGAAAGGCATAAAACAGATTCTCCTTCAGAGTCTCCAGAAGGAACTAACCTTGCTAACACCTTGATTTTAGATTTCTGGCCTTCAACAATGTGACAGAATAAAGTTCTGTTGTTTAAGAATTAATTTCTCTTTCTGTTGATATTTTTATGGCAGCCTGAGGAAACTAATACAGCATCCTTTGGACCAATTCCTGAGGACTTCTGGTCAACCAGGTCTCGGTCTCTTGCCCAACCCTTCAAGCAGAGGGCATAGAAGAAACTATTATTGACAGCCTCAGCAGAACCACAATGGTTTGGGGCATTTCCCAAAGACACTGATGATGAGGAAGAGGAGAGTGACAAAATAAAGCTAACTCTCACTTAGTGAATGCTTACTTATTTCAGACACTGCTATATATATATGCATTACTGCACTTGATTTACAGAACAACTTGGGAAGTAGCTATTTTCAGCCCTATTTTATAGATGAGTAAGCTACAAATCAGAGGTTAAATAACTAGACAAATACTGAATTAACAGTGGAACTAAAACCTGGACTCTGTTTTTTCTTTTGAAACACATGTTTTGACAACTATATTAAATGTTCTCTGCCATTCTCACCCCTCAAGTTAGTCATACAACAAATAAGCATTTCTAGGATTTGAACCTAGGTGTATCTGACTGTCTTGACTCTTTGGTAGGACAACAGTCAGCTCCTGTGAGCTTCCATGCTCTTGGCAGGGAGCAATGTTCAGGATAAACAACCTGCTTTTAATACAATTACTTGAATTCAATTCAGCAATATCTCCCTTAGTGATATCCCAAGGTGCCCAGGAAGGATGTTAAATTAAGATCACAGTCATTTCTCAAGGACTTTTATTTTGATCAGGTTCTGGGTAAGTTGCCTGGGGCCCAGCACGCTACCAGGAGCAGCCTTGGATTCCAAAGTGCATGCTCTTTTTACAACATCCTACCACCACATGTGAAAGAAAGGACACTACTTTAACTGTTTAATAGAGGCAGTTGAGAATGTACAGGCTAATTACTTAGCAAGACAGCATACCATATAGGCAAGCAGCATAGTCTATGACTTAAAAGAAGGCCATGGAGGGAATTCCCTAGTGGTCCAGTGGTTAAGACTCTGAACTTTCACTGCTGAGGGAGTGAGTTCAATCCCTGATTGGGGAACTAAGATCCTGCAAGCCATGTGGCATGGCCAAAAATAAATAAATGAAATTTTTTAAAAATAAAAGATTTCGGGCCTCCCTGGTGGTGCAGTAGTTGAGAGTCCGCCTGCCGTTGCAGGGGACACAGGTTCGTGCCCCAGTCTGGGAGGATCCCACATGCCACGGAGTAGCTGGGCCCATGAGCCATGGCCGCTGAGCCTACGCGTCTGGAGCCTGTGCTCACAACGGTAGAGGACACAACAGTGAGAGGCCCGCGTACCACAAAAAAAAATAAATAAATAAAAAAATTTAAAAAATAAAAAAAAAAAGATTTCAGAATTTCAGTGTCTCTTTTAAATGTCCTATTTTCTCTTTCCTGCAAGCCATTCTGATGCTGACACTTGCTTTTATACATTGCTGATCTATTTCCATGGTTTTCTACATAAACAACTTTCTGTTTTCAATGTCAAATCATTGGAAAAGTTTTGAAGAAATTTTAGTAAGCAAAATGTTAATATACCACTAATGTCCATAACTAAATAAAAATATCAACACTATAAGTAGCTATGACCAATTTGATGCATACATGGGTAATGATGATTATGTTCATGGCAGCCAGCTGAATGTGTAACAACTGCAAAAATTCATAGATGCTAAAATGTGAAAAAATGTGCCTCTGAGAATCAACAAAACATAATAAAAGTATTTAATAGTAGCACTGTCTGTAATAACAAAAATTTGGAAGGGAAAAAAATCCTAAATATCCTTCCACAGTGGATAAGTTAATAAATTAGTGAACCCTCACACAGTGGAATACTATGCTTCCCTCAGAGGATGAGATGACATTATATGAACTGATATCGAAGTATGTCCACAGAATACTGTAAAATTTTAAAAATAAAAAAGCAAGATGAAAAATGGTAAAAAAAATAAAGTAAGTAAGGCCATGGAATCAGACTGCCTAAATGCAGATGCTGACCACTTCTTAGGTTTATGATGCTAGGCAAGTTATTTAGCCTCCTATGTTCAGTTTCTCATTTGCAAAATGAGGAGAATAATAGTAACAATTGGAAAACTGTTACGAGAATTAAAGGATTAGCATATTTAAAGTATTTAGAACTGTGCCTGACACATGGTAGTTGCTATACATGCTTGTAAAATAAAATTAAATTAACGCATATTCATTTCAAAATAGGGATGGTTCTTCCCATCACAGTGGAAAACAGTAATGATAGCTTAAAAATGACTAAAGAGAATTAAGCCAAGGTAAAGTTTCAACGCTTAGGATGAATTGGGTTGAATAGATTCAGTTATGACCTTTCCTTTCTTGTGAAAGTTATCAAAGAATGTGACTTTATCTCCTGGCACCTGTGCAAGATATTTTCCATTCCCCCATCAGATGTACTCTCTACCCTAAACGGGATCTGGATTGAGTTAACAGGCTCCCTTGACCTCTGGCTTCTGGTTTGGTTGAACCATCTTAAGGGGATTATAAAGCAGGAGGAGAGTATGATCAGGTTTTTGTCTCCTGGCTTGCATTTTCCCTTGGGTTGACTGAATCCCAAAGGACATAGATCTGAGATGCCCTGACCACAGCTACTCTTTTCAAATGTGATAAATACACTTTTTTTTTTTTCAGGCCTAAAGCTAATAATGGCTAGTCCTAGGATACTTTACCATCTTTTATTGGTTTCCCTGCCCACACCTTGTAAACAGTCTATTTATAAATCCCTCTTCATTTATCCAGTTTGAGTGTGCCATCTATTTCTTCCAGGACCCTAAGACAGCACTCCACGGGAAATGTCCTCTCATTATTCACTCTTCACAATTAAATTCTACAGTGAAAAGATTACTCTTATAGTACAGTTATTTAAATTCCGGGTCTACCAGCTCAGATGAAGCAACTATAAAGTCAAAATGGATTTTCTTAGCTTCATCAATTAGAAAACAGCCAATGGAATGGCTATTCTCCTTTGGAAGGTGGGGTGTCCATGGTTTTTATAATATGGCCAGAAACCCAGAATTTTTGAAGCTCTGTTTGCCAACCATGCTCCCCTTGGTCCCGCTCAATTCTGAAGGGCAACTAACACACAAAAACAATAACAGAATCAAAATTCAAGTGCTACATTATTTATAGCTATCAACCCAGCACGTACGCCAAATGTAAGGCTTATTGGTAAAAGGCTATACTGAAGTTCTATACTTCTAAATATAAATTTTGGAACCAGTTAAAGAAAAAAAATAATTCCAAGGACAAAGAAAGCCTGGGTTTATGCCTTTATAATATGTAACACTTCCCCTTAGTAAATTGTAGACCCATACAAATTATATAATCAAACATATTAACACCCTTTCCCTTGAAAAAAAAGAGAAGAGAGCTTAAAACACTCATATCCTAAGTGTACAGAAGGAAAGCATAATAGGGACACCAATATATCATACCATGAAATAATTATTAACTCATTGAACTCTAGTGTGAAGAGGGGATTTGATATCTTCTACTCCAGAATCCAATCCCCTCCTTTATGCGCAGAACATCAGCATTTGGCAATATTTTAATTCATTATTTTCGGAAAAGATTTGCAGTCAAATAAGTCAGAGAAGCATTAGATTCAGCAGAGTTCGCACGAAGCTACCCCTCCTCTATATTTCCAGTTCTCATGGGCTCTCGAAATGCCATTTCCTCCCTCGGTCCCTCCAGACCTAAGGGATTATAATGGCTTCCTTGAGCTGCTGACTTTAAATAACTCATCATCCCTTTTTTATGCCCTTTACCCTACCCACACTCCTATATGTGGGTGGTCATTAAACTCTCTTCATTTAAGCACCTGGGAAAAAGTATTTGAAAAGCTGTATAGGAATTACTCTTTCGAATTCCACCCCAAACCAAAGAAGATAGAGTTTCAAGATTTACCTTGACCCCGTTATATGCGCTAGACACTCCACTCTGCCAGCAAATACACACACGGAGAAGGCACCGAGTCATCTTTATTTTACAGACGTGGAAACTGAGACATGGAAAAGGCATGTGATCTCCTTAAGGTCATTTATTGATAAATGGCATTATCAGAATTTGAACCCAAAATCTCTTATTAAAAAGAACAGAGAAGAAGCTTAAATTAAAGGTTAGGGGTCAACTTGAACAGGAGAATGTAGAAATTTAAAGATTTTGATCAATAATTCTCTTTTGATATAAACCCCTGATCCTGCTTCTACTAAGCCCATGTAAGTGAAATATGGGTCAGTCTACTATCTGCAGGGTTTCATTCCAGAATGAACCCGTGAATATATGGCTTATTTCCCATGGCAGTGCCATGTAGGGACTCATATTCAGCACACGTTATAGTTACCAAAATTAGAAATACCAGTGTGCAAATGTCCCTACCAAGACCACAAACTTGAAATTTTAAAGAAAATGGGAAAGAAAAATAGGAAGAGAAATCTCAGAGGGCTTTTGAAACAACCTAAAAAGGGAATTGGAACCAAAAGAGAGCAAAGGTCATCGCTCAGCGCAAAGTAAAATAATAACAATGATGATGATAGCTAACATTTATTGAATGCTTATTATTTACCAAGCATTGTTATAAGTGCTTTGTGTTTGTTACCTCATTAAATTTCACAACCATCATATGTGGTACACACTATTATTATCCCCTTTTTGCATACAAGAAGCTGAGGCTCAGTGACATTAATTAACTAGTTTAATTAACACTTAGAAAAGAATATTTCATTTGATCTGTATTTTCAGCCACATTTCATGAGAAGGAGTCTGTGTTTCATGCTGCCAAGACAACTGGATAGGGCTGGCAGTTCTAAAAGACATTTCTAAAAGACCTGCTGGGCTGGAAATAATTGAAGCCAGACCCTGCACCCTAGTCCTTTTTCTTAGCTGCATTTCACTTAGCTAGCTGGAGAACAATTATCTTAATCCCTGTCTTTTCTGTGCTCTAAAATGTCACATTAAAGAGTAACCATCCATCAGTTAGCCTTCAGCCTTATGGCATTTAATTAGTAACTGAGTTTCATTCATGTGAAAGTCCTGAAAGAGTCTACTAACCTGGGGACAACTGTATGTTGAACTTGAAAGATGGTGGGCTGTCTGAGCTAATAATCCAAGAACTAAATCGCAGTTCGTTCCCATTCTCCGATTCACGTCTAAACTCAGGAACTATGTGATGACCTTCTGACGGCTGGAAGAAAAACTGAGAGGGCCTAGTTCAACAGGTATCTAGCCATAAGAAAATTCATGGTTGCTACTAAAATTCCTGTGTCTAAAATGACAGTCAATATGATGTATAAGAAAGAACATAGGCCCGGAAGACACAAAAACATGGGATCAAATCTGGATGTGGCTACAAGTACTAGTTAATTTCCAATTACCCCTAACCCATTCTATTCTCCATTCTTCTCTGACCTACTCTGTGCCCTGAGAGTCTGGCTCTGGCAGCTACCTTGACTGTTAGCATCCAGTTGGGTTCAACCAATGGAAGGTCCCTGCAGGAGATATGATGGCAGGAAGTGATAGGAGTTGAGTATCTTTTCCTTCTTTCACCCCACAGCTCTGGCAGTAGCTGCAAGACTCCACTACCACAGTTCCCACCAGGTTTTCCCTCCTCTATATTTCCAGTTCTCACTGGGCTCTAAAAATATAATTTCCTCCCTTGGTCCCTCCTGACCTAAGGGATTGTAATGGCTTCCTTAAGTTGCTTGTCTCTGAGTACCTCATCATCCCCTTTTTATTCACTTTACCCATACCTCTATACGTAGGTTGTCATTAAATTCTCTTTATTTAACCAGCAGGAAATAACTGTTTCCTGCTAGTATTCTAACTGACACAGCTACTCACTTGTCAGCCACATAATCCCAGTCCTTTATGTTTCTTTAGTCTCTATTTGATCAACTGAAAAAAAGGAGATAACGATATTTACTTTGCAGTGTTCTTGTGGATAATATATGCTATATGTTCTTTGAGGTCATGTATGTTGAGTTCTTGGCTTACATTAGGCAAGTGATATAGGGCAATGGAAGATCTAAAAATGCAAACCCTAACATGTTATTACATGACCTCCCCTGTATGTTATATTTAAATTCTCATTAGCCTATCATGCTCATGATTATAGATTCTTTACTTTGTCTATTTATCTCCTGAAACTTTGATCATGATCTACTCATCTGCATTAGATCAGCAGAAATGAAAAGGGAATACATGGAATTAAATTTAATTCAACAAAAATTTACTGAGCATGTATCCTGTGTCATGCATTGTATTCAGCACAAGGGACACAGTGATGGGAATAAAGTGAGTCTCTTTCCTCAGAGTATTTAAAGCTAGTGGGGATAAACTGTAATTTTTGGTTTAGTTTTTTTTTCTTTTAATGTAAAATTTAAATATACACATAATGAGATGAGATACACTAAGCTGAAGTGTATATTTGCTGTTAAAATAAAAGCACACACAAAAAAAATAAAAAAATAAAAAATAAAAGCACACACCTATGTAACCCAAATCTCTATCACAATATCAATCCAAAAAGTTTTCTCATGTCAATTCCCAGGCAGTTCCTGTCCCTTTCTCCCCAGTGTTCTGATATTTTTCATCATAGATTCATTTTCCTTATACCCCTCATGTAAAATGTCATTATTCTCTAGATGCTTCAAAATTTCCTCTTTATCCTTGGCTTTCAGCAGTTTGATTATGCTATGTTTTTGCTTTTGCTATTTTGTTATTGCCCACAGGTCCCCAAGGCTCTGCTCATTTTTTTCCACAATCTTATTTTCTCTGTCTTCAGATTAGCCTTCTATTGAGTTATCCTTAAATTCACAGATGACATTCCCTCTCATTTCTATTTTGCTGATAAGTCTATCTGGGGAATTTTAATTTTGGTTATTTTTTCAGCTCTAGAATTTCCATTTATTTCTATTTCTCTACTGAGATTTCCTATGTTTCCATGTTATTATCAGCTTTTTTTTTTTTTTTTTTACTTCACTGAGTATCATAATAGCTTTTTTAAAACCTTAGCTCATTCCAACATCTGAATCATCTCATGGTTCATCTCAGTTGAATTCCTTTACTTTTGAGACTGGGTCTCCATATACCAAGTAATACTGTATCCCAAACATTGTAAATACAGTGTCATAGAGACTCTGGATCCTGTCATACTCCTCAAAAGAGTATTAATGTTTTTGTTTTTATATGCAGTTAACTTGGTTGCATCTAGCAGGCAAACTCTCTTTTGAGTAGCAGCTCAATTTCAGTTCAGTCTTTATGATTAGCTGTGAAGATTTGAGAATTCTTTGCCCTTGCCTGGATCAGGAGGCCAGCCAGAGATGCAAACAGTATTTCATTATTTTTAAATATTGAGTTGGCTGAAAAGTTTTCCAAAACATCTTACAGAACAACCTGAACAAACTTTTTGGCCAACTCAATAGAATTTGGGGCTCCCTCTCTCTGGTTCTCTCCATCCCAGGAGTTGCCCCTCTCTTTTTCACGGTTCGTGTCCTCCAAATCTATATTCTACAGACCATAAAGGCTTTAGATTTCTATTTGAGTTTTGACCACCCTGTACTGTAGTAACATTGATCGATCCACAGGATAAAAGCCATTTTAAAGACAAGAAACTTAACTGGCTCTGGTCCATTCTTACAAGTTTCAACTCTCCCACCAGAATATGCCTGCGTTTTTCATTCTCCAGTGCCTTCAGGTCATTGTTCTCTTATATCTTGTCTGAAGTTTAAGTTTTTACCTACAGGAGAGTTGGAATGAGAAGAGATCCTAGAGACAAAATGTAAACCTGAAATTTGCATATACAATTGATATATGTTTTGTTGTGGAAAGGGAAAGTGTAAGAAGTAAGAGGAATACATAGGAGGTTAACATACATTATATATATTAGAAGGTACAAAAGGGCCTCCTGTGAGGAGCATTAGCTAAGCAAGAACTGGAAAGGTATGTAGAAATTAGCTAAGCCAACACAGGCCTGGAGTTAGAAAGAATATTTCAGATTTTAAAAATAATAATAAAATGCCTCTGTGCAGGTCTTACTGGTGTGGGAGATAGTACTAAATCTGTGTAACAGAAGATTCATAGCTTATTGAAATATAAAGTTTGAGGTTTGGAGTATAAATTCAACTATCTTGGGTTTAAGAGACTTATATATATAAAGTTTTCCAACCACACCTCATCTAGAAAAAATTAAAAACAACGGTAGCTTTATATATAGCTTATTCTCAGAGAAATGCTAATTAAAAGACAGTCTGATAAGCAAATTAGGCTGGCTTTTTTGTGTATTATTAAAAATAGACTCAATTTTTCATCACTTGCTGCATAAACACTTTAAAGAACAAAAAGTTATAAAAATTCAAGGTCATACCATTACTTATTTATATTTTTATACTTCATGTAAGGTAAACATAGACATCAAAGGTAGTATTACAAAAGCTGTTGATATGATAGAAGTTACTCAGGGTTAGGACAGGAAAACAGAGCTGTCATTTTCTGACTAGACAGTCAAGAATGAAAGTGTCTCAGCGCTGTTGTGCTATCAACAACAATGGTACAAAGTCAGCCACAAGTGAATACTTATTACCTGCTGATTTATTTTTGGCTTAGTGCTTTCAGGTTTTCTTTGCTCTGCGTGGCTTATAAATAACAAAATTCTTTACAGATTGAACCTAATTCTTGCTGCAGCAGGTTTGGCAAAGTATGAGATACATCAATGGTCTCTTCTCTTTCTCCTTCAAATGCTGAGCCTCCAAACTCATCAGTTGAAACTGTTTTTACAATAGATGCTAAAGAATTTACTAAAATTTTTCTATACAAACACTAACAGTCATCAATTATTTGAACCCTGAAAAGAGGATAGGAAGCTCGACTATGACTCAGAGGAGAGTAAGTAGCATAATGTACTATTGTGTTGCTTAGTAGTAAACTTAAAGAAAGAACGACCTTCAACAAAACATTATTACTGAAAAAAAAATATGCTGAACAATGTCATCCTAAATCATAGCAGCTAACATCCAGCAGAACTGAAAAAGAGTCAAGTGATTATGCATACTCACTCAAATGGAACAAAATAACAATGCCTCCTGGCAAACTTAGTACTCTTTTCCTATTTGCTAGTATAAATAGACCATGTGTATGTCTGAGGTATGGTTCAGTCCAATACTAAACATTGTTTATTGATGACATTAAGAAACGTCTGGAGGCTGTGTGGGAGGAGCACAAACTTTGTCCTTATTTTTGTAGGAGAAATGGACAGGCTGTCCAGGAAAACATCATTTTAAGAAAAGACAAAACTGGCAGGTAAGCTGAGAAGCAAAATCGAGGACAGAATGTTATCCTTCACCCGAATTTGTCTTATAGAGCAGTCCCCATGTACTGATCCTTCCAAACCTAAAGAGAGAAAGTTGTGAGCGCTATAATCTGAAAGCTCTGTATCTACTTGCAAAACGCTGTAAGATGAGGCAGCCAACATGCTGCCAGCACACTGAGACTCCAGAATGGGGTGCAGCCTTGCAGGAGAGACGTGCTGTCACATCAAAACAGCAGACGACTCCCAAAGCCACCATGGAATCATGGCATGCTTCAGAACCAGCACTGGCCACCACCAGCTGAGATGAAGAGGGGTCTCCCACAACCCAGCAGGGATTAAAAGCTCAGCCAGAAACGGAGGAAGCTGAAGACCATCACATCATCCCTGAGAAGACTTCTTTATGATCCCACAAGTGATGTGCCCTAGTGACTTCCAGAAATAATGGGGTGATTTCTCAGGGAACTGAAGCCTCACTGAAATAGATTTTGATGATAATTAATCATTTTTGAGCAATGACTATGTATCAGACACTGTGCGAGTTGCTTTCCTTGCATTCACTCAATCCCCACAATACCTCCATAAGGTAGGTCCTATGAGCACCAGCATTCCACGTGGGAATACACTTAGACTCAGCAACTATAACCCCACTTCTACCTTCAGGCTTTTATGGCCTAAGGAGACAAAAATGTGATAAACTTTTAACAAGCAAGGATTCCAAAACTGGTGCCTTCAACACACTGGAATATTTATGAGTGTATTAACTTGGCATTTTCCTAGTACAAATTCATGTGCAAGACAGGTGAATAAACTCAACTGTCCAGCACTAGAATGGGTTCTTGTTTCTGTGGCATCCCTTTTGTCTGGGAAGAGCCCTGAACACCTTCACAACTGTCCTCCATGTACCTGCCTACTTCCTGGCCTAGTACTGAGCTGCCTCAATTTCCCTGTCCATCACACTACTTCCCTACTGATGCTAAAATTCCACCTGATTCAGCATTGTTTGTCTGAGGTCTGAACCCTCTCCTAGAATTATATGAAGAATAAAATTATATAAAGAAGAAAAAGAAGCCAAATACTCAAAGTAAGGAAAAAGCTTATGCTAAGTCAATTTTTTGAAACATTGGATGGACACTAAAAGAGGTGAATTGGGGAATTTTAAGTAGTAAGTATAACATGACTACACCTATTTTCAGCTTTATATATGATTTTTAATATCTTAACATTTAGGTATCTGTTTACAGTATATCGTGTGGTTTTGCCTCAATTGTCTCATATGATTCCTAGAATATTTGCAGGAGGTTAGGCAGGTGCTTGTTAGAGAGGCAATATAATGGAATGGAGCCAGAATGTCTGGGTTGAAAACATGATTTTACCACTTATTGTCTGTACAACCTCGGCCAAGTAACAATCTCCATGGGACTTAGTTTCTTCAGCTATAAAATGGGATGTCAAAAATAGTACCTACCTTTAGTGTTTTGGGGATAAACAGATGAGATAATATAACTGAAACACCTGGCACATAATAAACACCTTATTCCATGCCAGGCATAATTCTAAGTGTTCTATGTATACCAATTAATTTAGTCCTCACAATGGAGTAGATATAACCATCTATGTTTTATATATCAGAAAACCATGGCACAGCGAGGTTCATAACTTGCCCAAGGGCATGTATTCTCTCAGAGTGTTAGATCTTTGTTCTTTTTTCTTCTTATTAAAACTATTCCCTTGTTTACAGATAAAGAAACAAAGCTTGTAAAAATAATGTGCCCACATTATTCCATTAGAAAACGGTGACGTTGGAAGCTATATTCATCTTCTTTACCCTATTCATGTGAAGAACAAAAGAAATCATAGAATAATGTGAACTATGTGAAGATGTTACAGGGTATACAAGAACTCTGCACTTTTGCACTAGCATTTATTGCAATGTTAATATAATAGGGCTTTCATGAAATAGATTTTTAAAAATAAAATAAAAGCCTTTCACAGAATGACTTTGAGAAAATAGTCTAGCTAATATGGAACCCTCAAATATACCCCTAAAGAAGCTATTAAACATCAGAGTCTGTGGAGTAACTAAATAATTCAGTTGTTTATTGGTGTTTCTTAACATGAATTTATGTTATGGGCAATTGCCCAACTTTTTTTTTTTTTTTCCTCTCATGCTACCAACCCACTTGGGATAGATGAAAATAAAACAGTCAAGAAAGAACGAACAGGCATCAATGAAACAATTGTTCTGGGCCCGCTCCCACACAAATCACTACAGGATACCAGCAGAGAAATGCAAATGTTACAAAAACACCAATATTGATCTAGTATCAACCTACTTCTAACATGAAATCCATATTCATTCTGCAAATATAGTGAGAATATATAGTTACTAAATAGAGTGTGCCACTACGCCAATCCTCAAAATCAACTGGTAAAGCTTCTCACAGCAACCTCAGAGAGGCTCTAACCCTTTCCGATTTGGTTTTCTTCCTTCTAGTTTTATTGAGATATAACCGACATACACCACTGTATACGTTTAAGTCATACAGAGCAATGATTTGACTTACATACATCGTGAAATGACTACAACAATAAGGTTAGTGAACATCCATAATCTCATGTAGACAGAAATTAAAGAGATAGAAAAAAAATATACTTTTTCCTTGTGATGAGAACTCTTTGGAGTTTCTCTCTTAACTTTCATATGTAACATATAGCAGTGTTAGTTATATTTATCATGTTGTACATTACATCCCTAGTGTTTATTTATCTGTTTTATTTTTGCCTTTACTCAACAGCTACCCTTTGTTCACTGTTGTAAATTCTTTATGAACTACATTTTGTTAAAATAAGGGTTTGCATGGAGAGTTGAGGCTTTAGTTGCCTTGCCCTTGTTGCCATTACCACTGGGCATGGAAGAATCAAGGGATGCCCAAGTTAGTCCCCAAGTTCTAGACATAACTGTTCCACCCTCCTGCTGTGTAGCAGCAATTCTAACTCCTCATTAGTAATAAAGGTGATTACCCCCATTAGTTCAGTAGCTTCTTTCTTTGCTACTGGTAATTAGCATGATGAACCTGAAGAAATTATGTCTTAATCACAGCTTCAAGATCAGTCGATAAATTCTTTACTGTATCCTGATTGAAGTGTTCCTTCCTGTGACCTGGAAACTCTACTGGAACAGAGTTGTGGGATAGTAAGCACATATTTCACATACCAAATAGGTCCCTGGGAGTTATGGTGAAATGGACCAATTCTACTTCCATCCCTTGGTTCCTGGATCCATATATTCTAGCTACTGGAGACACAGTTCTATACACTGCTCATTGATTTGGCTCATGTACTGCATTTTGGAGGTCAGCATCAAAACCACGGAGTGCTTTTCTTGACCTGGTACTGTAGCCAAGATTTTAACAGGCAATCCATCGTTATTCTATTAAGCCAATTCTGGGTGATGGAATACACGATACCTAATACAGTCAGCCCTCTGAACCCACAGATTCAACCAACCACAGATCCAAAATATTAAAAAAAAAAAAAAATTCCAGAAATTTCCCAAAAGCAAAACTTGAATTTGCTGTGCACAGGCAACTATTTACATAGCATTTACATTGTATTTATAATTATTTACATAGCATTTACATTGTGTTAAGTATTTTAAGTAACCTAGAGTTGATTTATAAAGTACGCAGGAGGATGTGCAAAGGTTATGTGCAAATACTATGCCATTTTACGTAAGGACATGAGCATCTGTGAATTTTGGTATCTGTGAGGGTCCTGAAACCAGCCCCTTGCAGACACCAAGGGATGACTGTCTAGTCTTCTCCTCTTTGGATTCTTTGATCTGAGGCAATGTTGTCATTAGATCAGGCATTCTGTGTTCCTTCTGGAATGGAACAAGATGGAATAAGGGTAATGAAGGCAAACACAAATCTAGAAGAATACACCTTTGTAGAGGAAGGATTTCTGCCATCTCCAAGAAACATAAAAACATCGAAACATGGCAAATATATCCACTGACCTCTCTCTCCAGGGACATTAACTCCTCTGTGCTTCTGGATTGGGCACTGAGCTGTACACGTACATGTACAGGGTTACCAAACCTCTACCTCAGCAGGAAACCCCAGAGCAGGAGAAGAGAGGTTTGCAGCACGATCTACATGAAGCACTGCCGTGTTGGATCTGCATGTGTTGGTGAGAGCCCATAAATTGCTGGTTGCCTCAGCAGCAGCTGGAATAAGACAAGGGTGAGGTCAAGATGATCTCACATAATATAAGGTCCAGTGCTTTAAGTTTTAAAATTACAGTTACCTATTACACAGTTATTGGACTCATGAAGATAGTCATTAAGAAAAATAGCAAATATTTACATAGCGCTTTCTGTTTGTCACATATCCATCTAAGGGCCTTATATATAGTAAGTCATTTATCTTCACCACCAACCTATAAGTGAAGATAATCAGGTATATAAGGAAACTAAGGCACAGAGTAGTTGTGTAAAGTATCTAAGGACACAATACTAGTGAGTGAAAGAGCCAGGACTTGGACCCAAATTTTCACGTTGCCTAAAAGGTAAATGGTTCTGCAATAACCTTAAAGTCAGAGAAAGGATACATATGCAGGCAACTAGAAGCCTGAACTTGTCTGTGGGCAGAGGAGAGCCCTGGAGGTGAGGAGGGACATGGGAGATGTTATCCCAGGACTCACGGGGCCAATCACCTGGAAGTGATTGGCCCATGTTACTATCGCCCTTGATGTGTTGGGACCTGTTAAATCACCAGGTAAATGCCTCCCAAATAAAATGAAAGAATCAAAAACTACAGCTCACAATGCCAAGAGCAAAGAGTTCTTAACCATTTTGTGCCATGGATCCTTTGTCATTCTGGTGACAGAATATTTTTAAATACATAAAATTCAACTGATTACAAAGAAAAGTAGACAAGTTAACAAAATTTTTAAAAAGAAACAAATTTGTGGTATAATACATGTGTCTCCTATATTATGCATTCAGTATTAAGATCTTGCTGGAATACTACCACAATTTCAAAAATATCTTTGTGATATATGCAACAATCATTATAAGAAATATTTATGGTTTCTCTTGGTGAAAAAGTCACAAAGACTGCTAAAATTACTAAGGTCTGTGGCTTACACTCAGCTGAAGAAAATGCTAAGTGTCACCGGGAAGTTAGTGAAAACAGAGATGTAATTTTCCAATTCAAATTAATCAACCCCTGAATCCTTTGATATACACTTCGCAGAATCATGGAATCCCTGGAGAGGAGCAGAAAGATGGAAACATCCAGTGGAGGAACAAAGGGAGAGGGGTTTCACTTCTTAAAACACACCCCACGGCCCTATGATTCTTCATTAGCCTGTTGGATACCCTGCTGGGTAAACAGTGATGAACAGACAGTGGTTCCTGCACTCATGTAATTCCAGTTAAATGTCTGTGTATATCGGTGTGTGTCTGTGTGTTTGTGTGCATTAGGTAGACAATAGATGGAGGTTAAAAACAGATTACTTAAGTGTTATGTTGGACTTTGAAATTCAGCAATTTCTTATGACAATATATGCCACTGACGAGCATCTGTTTGTTACTATATATACTATTATATAAATAATGCTGGTAGTTAAGAACTCCCTAAATTAACTTAGCAGAAAACTTGATAAAGGGTTTCCTCAAATGAATGTTTTGTTTTGTTTGCAGTACGCGGGCCTCTCACTGCTGTGGCCTCTCCCGTTGCAGAGCACAGGCTCCGGACGCGCAGGCTCAGCGGCCATGGCTCACGGGCCCAGCCGCTCCGCGTCATGTGGGATCTTCCCGGACCGGGGCATGAACCCGTGTCCCCTGAATCGGCAGGCGGACTCTCAACCACTGCGCCACCAGGGAAGCCCTCAAATGAAATTTTATTTCTTCTTTCCTTTTAATCCTTCATGCAACTTATAGTAAAATAAGAGAAGTTTAAAAAATAAAAACATTAAGATGCTCTTCTTCCAAACCAGAAAGATGGCAGAAAGGGCATGCGTGTTCAGAGAATAAGATACTAATGTTAAATTAGTGCATTTCAAAAGTAATTTTGAACAGTTAAAACAGACATACTCCTAATCCCTCATAAATACAGAAACAGGATCCAAGGATGAAACTGAAATACGTTTGTATTAGCTGCCACTTGAGGAATACCAAGCCTTCCTCTTGAGGTATGAGTAACTGAGAGAGGAGTTGACACAGAATATAGAGTGGGAATCAGAAATCTCAGTCCTGAATGCTAAGCAGTTCATCTAAACAACCAGTAATCTATGGTGGTTGCACAAAACACTGATTTTATATTTGGTGTTTGAAGCCTTGACATTGCTAGAAATTGATAATGATTATAATAATTAGAAAGTAATAAACTAATTATCATTGTAATGACTAGCGTAAAATTGTTATAAAAGACTTTAATAAATCAATAGAAATGGGCAAAGTCTAAAAAGTATTGTGAAATTGTGTTTTCATTAAGTTACCTGAGGACCCAGCCTGCCAGTAAGAGATTATCACAGGACTATTATCCAAGGTCATTCCTATGCAGAGGAAGTTGTAGAAAGTTTCTGTGACATACAACCTTCCAATAAACTGCAATTTATTTCCACTAACAGGACCCTGTATTAAAGAGTATTGACTGGGGCTTCCCTGGTGGCGCAGTGGTTGAGAGTCTGCCTGCCGATGCAGGGGACACAGGTTCGTGCCCTCGTCCGGGAGGATCCCACATGCTGCAGAGCGGCTGGGCCCATGAGCCATGGCCGCTGAGTCTGCGCATCCAGAGCCTGTGCTCTGCAACGGGAGAGGCCACAGCAGTGAGAGGCCCGCATACCGAAAAAAAAAAAAAAAAAAAGAGTATTGACTGACAAAATACTAGGCCCTTCCAACAAGATCCAAAGCTACATAACTAAGTGGTTCACAGGTATTCGAAACCACCAAAGAGCTGCCAAATTTATTTTTCTTATTGAAAGTCTGCTATGTGACAAGCACTGTGCTAATTCTGGGGTTTGACTGTTGAGCAATTGGACACCATCCCAGACTTCTTGGAGCTAAGGTATTGGGTGAGAATCACTGTAAATTGTGATGTGTTAATTATGATGGAGAAAGTCCAATTAGTTGTGGGAGCACAATGAAGAGATACTTAACCTAGTATAGGGTGTCCAGGAGATATAAAGGACATGTGAGAATTGGAGGGAAGACGGTGGAAGCAGAGAGAGTGATGAAGCAGAGACAGTATTCCAGGGAGAGGGGATCTACTTGTAAGCATGTGTGGGATTAGAGAGGGCACGATGATTTCAAAAACGTGAAAGAACTCAGGAGTGGCTGGAGAGTAGAATGAACAAGGTAAGGTTGGAAAAGTACACAGGGGTCACGGGTCACACTGTAGCTTACCTCACAGGCCACTGTTATGTGTTGGATTGTGTCCCCCACCCCAAAAGGCATGTTGAAGTCCTAATCACCAATACCTGTGAATGTGACCTTATTTGGAAATAGAATCTTGCAGTTGTGATCCATTTAAGACAAAGTCATACTGAATTGGGGTAGGTCCTAATCTAATGTGATTGGTTTCCTTATAAGAAGAGGAGAAAGTCATGCAAAGACAGAGGTATAGAGACAGCAGTTATGCTGCCATAAGCCAAGGAAAGCCTGGGGCTCTCAGAAGCTGGAAGAAGGAAGGAGGGATCCTCTCCTAGAGGCTTTGGAGGACGCATGGCCTAGCTTCCTTGACACCATGACTTCAGACTTCTAGCCTCCAGAACTGTAAGAGAATACTTTTATTTTGTTTTAAGCCACCCGAGTTTGTGATAATTTGTTATGGCATCCCTAGGAAATATCTTAGGAGTTTTGACGCTATTCTTCAGGCCAAGAAAATGCCACTGGTGAGATTTGATTAGGGGAGCAATATTATCAGATTTTCAGTTTAAAAGGATGACTCTGACTACACTGGAAAATACAGACTGGCAAGAGAGGAAGACTAGTTGAAAAGAAGCTGGAGGGTATACCAGTAAAACTGGAAGTTACGCAGCCAGGATTCAGACCCAATTATATCCCATTAGAGCTGTTCTAACAAAAAACACTACGGCTTCCACTGCTTGGCAGCAATACTGAGGCTCAGATGAAGATGCTCCAAACTGGAAGGCAAAAGCTCTGGGACTTGCCACCATGCTATCTCAAAGATTGAGTCTGTACATGCTATTTCTTCACGCTGCTCCTTTTGGGGAAAAATAAGTATCTCCTATGATGCAACTTAGCAATAAAGAGAGTTGTAAAAATAAATTCTAGCTTCCACTTTGGTGTGACAGTATTGTAATGCAAAAATTGTTCAGGCCCAATAAGGGAATTCAAAAGATGTTGAATAGCCACACATGGTAAATGTCTACAACGTCTGGCAAATGGAATCATCAAACCACCAGCTCTTAAACCACAAATCTGAGATTCATATTTAATTTCTTCCTTCTCTTATCCCCATATCCAATTAATCTTCAAATTATGTTGACTTTACAAACAAAGTATCTAAGAAGATTTTTGTCTCCTCCATCCCCCTTTTCCAATATATCTGGATATTATTCTTTGCTGCATAACTTATGAGACTGGATCTCTTGAAATTCTGACAGTCTGTGCGCTAACTAAACTCAATTAACTAATATGCTCTTCTTAAACCAGTCTGAGAAGATTCTATTGTTTACAACCAAGAATCCTGAATTCCAGGGCTTCCCTGGTGGCACAGTGGTTGGGAGTCCGCCTGCAGATGTAGGGGGCGCGGGTTCGTGCCCTGGTCCGGGAAGATCCCACATGCCGCGGAGCAGCTGGGCCCGTGGGCCATGGCCGCTGGGCCTGCGCATCCGGAGCCTGTGCTCTGCAGCGGGAGAGGCCACAGCGGTGAGAGGCCCACGTACTGCAAAAAAAAAAAAAAAAAAAAAAGAATCCTGAATTCCATACCAAGATAAAAAAAGGAAGAAGGCCAGGTTTGGTGTAAAGGGATGGTTAGATAATAAGTTGTCACAATAGCTCATGTCCATAGACAAAGAGAACTCATATTTCCTTATACGTAATGGACCCAGGAAAGTGGAATATTCTGATAGCATTTTAATGCAACCACAACTAAAATACTATCTAGCTCATTTTCTTATCCAAATCAGCCCTTGGTGGTAAGTCTGTCACCAAAAAATGAATGAAATGTGTACTATTTTGTGTGCTTCTTTGTGTGGATGAACTAGTAAGAGTGAGAGTTTGCAATTCACAGGTACAGGGATTAAAAAAACATTACCTTAACATATGTCAGCAGAATTCCTCATGGAAAAGGACCTATCATTGTTTTATAAAGTTATTTTTCTAGTCAAGTCATTTGAGGTGGAAGATGAGACCCTGAGAATGTTAGTTAACAGAAAGAAAAGATTATGAAACTGATCTGCACTCAAAATGAGCAGGAACTAGGTGTGCGCTAATTAGAAAGCATAAAAGAGAACAAATATTAAGAGAAGGGAGAAGAAGACTAAGGGAGGAGAGAAAAAAGAGAGAGAAGCAAACTTCTGGGAGGCTGGAGTCCACAATGGTAGATATGGCTGTAAGATGTTTTTAAAAGATTGACTCTTAATATTTAAATTTGAATTTGTTTACATGGCTACCGTATAACTTTGTCAGTATCTTCAATTCTAACAAAGTCTACAGCAGACACAAAGCCTTGGGTCAGTTTTGCTTTCAGAGAAGTAGCTGAATGCCCTATCTGACTTGATACGGTAGAGAACATAGATAGCATCAATATAAATAACCAACTCTTAGAACCAGGTCGGAGAAAAAGACCCTTTAGTGTTTTGATCCCTGCCTATTTATCTGTCTTCATGCTCCTGTCCCTCACAAGCTTTCAGTTACACTAGCCCACTCTCTCCTTTTTGAATAGCTTGAACCATTTGCTACCTCTGGGCTTTTGCATAACCTCACCATCTACCAGGAGCATCCTTTTCTCTATTCTTCTAGTGGATACTCATCAGATTTTTGCTTTATATGTTTATTCCTCAATAAAACTTTTAGAATAGTTTCCCCCCATTATACTCATGAAGAACAACGTACATTTTCCTTCATAGTATTTACCTTGTAGGGTCATTTTTGAGGTTTAAAGGAGACAGCTCTAGAAGGTTTCTACTACACAACAGGCCCTCAATAGTTTTGTAACTGTTATTATTAACATCATCATAACCAAAACTGATCTCACTTTTTGCTGTTGGTTTCAACCCTCCTAAGGAGAAACACTCCAGATGGCATGCAGATGTAACTCAAAATGCCACCTCCTTATATCCCCAAACTGTTCTACCTCTAGCAAGTTTTGAGGGTCAACAACTGGGATGAGAGAGATGCAGTGTTGAAAGGATTTGGGCATTGAAAGACTGTTTTATTTCAGACAAAGAATCAAACGTAGCCAAGATTGATCAGTCTAACCAGGGTGTTTCTACAAAATTCTTTGATAATGGAAATTTGGAAACATAAGACCTGTCTTTTAGAAATGGGGCCCAGCAGTTCTTGGGAATTTAGAAGTGTCTAATCTTTAATGATCTATGCTAAATTTAGCGAAGTGAGAAGAAAAGGGTACATTCACACTGACAGGGGCATTGCTTCACAAGAGTGGAATGCTAACAATAAACTTTCAGATTTAGTAAATTCTTTCCCAAAATATTTATGTTAACACTGCCTTAAAGAGAGAATCCCACTGCCAATTATTTTTTCCATCGCCAATTATTTAACATAAATAAAACACATTCTAATAGAATGGTATCCTATTATTTCACAAGACAATAAGGAATAAAGAAGAAGAGTCATTCCATTTTGCTATGTGCAGTTTTGTATCTGGCAAATGGTAAAACGTGAATATGCAACTGTTGTTCCCAATTAATGGGATGTTAAGGAAATCCATTTGGCACATCTTCAAATGTGCCTCTAAACGTTTCTCTCCTCTAAGAGACAAAACAATGAAGAGAGACTTGGTTAATGGTTGGGCCCTATCATATGGGAAAGCTCAAAGAACAATAGAAGGTTTTTCTGACTGTTCACTCTTCCAATCAGTCTCAAAGGAGAAACATTCCTCGTCAGCCTGTCGACTGGACAGATTCTGAACATAAGGCATAGAGAAGGGGTGTGGAGGGGAAAACGTTTTCCAGATTGCCCACTTAGAGCCTCAAGCAACCATCACACATGCTGCTCATACACTAAGAAAAAGATAAAAGAACACGTATTACTTTGAAGATTATAAATCATAATCACTACTGTTGTACACAATCAAAGGTAAGAAAAATTTTTTTAGGAAAATATTTATCAGCATCAATCATAATAAAAAACATTCAAAAACTTTCCCCCCTCTTCACAACCTTCAGGAAAAATGCCTTTACTGACATAAAGGGGAAGAAAGCAAGCCCTGAAGTGTCTCCTGGCCCCATCCCACCCCACCACCATTTCCTGCACTGACCTTCCAGTATTCAGGAACATCACAACAACACCCTAACTTCCTGAACCTAGAGACATGTGTGCTCTCAGAACTGTCACTGATCTGAGGAATGAAGTTACTTACTCTGGACATGTTGCTAGCGCTTCCCATGGAACCACTGTTTGCCACAAATTGTCATCATTACATAGCTTGCTTCTGAGATTCAGGGCTGATGAGAATTAAGAGTTTGCTTGATTTGGTAGAATTATTTCTATGTTTAATTCTGGAAGAGTTAGGCAATCCTATAAAAAGATTCAGTTCTGCAAGGAAAAAGTCATATTGGTTGCCATACCCTTTGTAGAGTTTGGCTCATTGGCCCTTGCTTGTTCCAGCCTACCCACTAGATTACTGTGTCCAGCTCTCCTGTGCATCTTGCATCTCTCCTTTTCCCTGCTGGCCCACGTTGCTCAGGCCCCCGGATGCCTCCTCCCCAAAATGACATCAGCTGGAAGCAGCAATAAAAAGTAGTACAAATTGCCCAGGACCAGGAGTCAGACAATCTGAAATACAGTTATTGTTCTGCCCCACACTGTCTGTGTGACCATGGGCAAATCACTTAACCTCTCTGGGTTCCCGCTTTGTCATCTGTAAAATGAAGGGATTGAACTAAATGAACTCTAAGATCTCTCCCTGCTCCAAGACTTCAAAATGAAAAGCAAAGCTTTAAGCGGGTTTGACCACAGTCACTTATTTTCACAGTGGGAACCTTTAAGAAGTTTGCCTTTTGCTTGAAGTTTCTTTCATTTTTCTGATTTTCTTTTCCTTCTGGATAACTCTGATTCTCCTCCTAAAGGTTATTCTCTGTTTCTATGATAATGTCCTACAATGTTGTGCTTTATGAAATATCTAGGCTTCTTATCAATATAAGCTATAACAGTCCCATTCTTTAGAGGATGTTCTCATTTTTTTTTCTTTTGAAATAAACATGATGAAAAATTTGAATATTAGTTAAGGGTAAGCCTTCATATTACACCAACAGTCTAAGAGCAACTCAGCAGAAAACCAAAGAAAAAGTCACTCCAGGGACCTGATTGAATAGAAGTGTGTCATAATATATTAATTGACTCCGAGAAGGTTCTCCTGATTAGTACTTCCCACTATGATCCTTCAATTCTTTGTCCACTTATTACATTCTAATCTGTATCAAACAATCTAGCAATTGTATTTTTCCTCTAGCTTTTTCTATACTTTATACAGACGCATATATAACTGCTTCCAAACCTTTGTGGAATTGAGCAGATACCAGACAAGCAAATTAAAATCAACCAGCCAATGGGATAATGACTTTAGTGTTTATAACATAAAGTATATACCCCCAAATAATCTAGATTTAAATGTTCTTCTCTTTAAAGATGTTGGGTGGGAAGCAGTGGGTAGAGGGGAGGAGGTGGACTAATACTAAGGTTCTCCAGTGTTAATGACTCAGCTCTGGTACTCAAACTAAAAAGGCCACCCCTGCAGCTGCCTCTGAAATGCACTCACAGAACTCTCTCCTGAGAATATATGTGCAAAAGAGGAAGGTGGGTGTTCAGTTTCAACAACTCTGAGGTCCAGTAGGTAGTCAACTCTTACAATTTGAGTTTGTGACAAGGATCAGATAAGAGAAAGCAGGAAGCATAGGTTTTACTCATTTCACTCCATAGCTCAATTCTTTTTCTCTCTCTAATCACCACACTCTGACCAACAAAAAATTATTTAAGAAATCTGTATTTAACATTTAATCTATATAAGGCAATACAATATGTCCTGTGAGGAATACATCATGCTCAGAGATATGGTTCTTGGCCATTTTTGAAGTTAAGACATCACACATCCTTAAGAAAAGACATATAGTCACAGACACAGCTTGTGCCAAGGGTTAAATAAGGGATGCAGCTGTGGATATTTATTTTCTTTCTTTGTTTAATCCCCACGCTTTCATCCATGGCCTCACTCACCCACATATCTGGGGACAGGACTCATACTCATGTCCCTTCTGGGGCTCTGACAGGGACAATAGAAAGTAGGCTAAGGAAAAGCCGGACAAAGGGGTAGAGTCTATGTTAGGATGAAAACGTACCCGCCATCATAGTTGGCTTAGTAGCACATCACTGATTGGCTGCTTCCCTTTACTGTATGGCTTCCCCAATTTCTACAGGTGTTCCTTCCACCCCACAAATAAGCTACTGACACTCTACTCTGTGTCTCAGGGCCTGCTTCTGGGTGAACCCAAACTTAAACAAGCGAAACATAAGGGATTGTTTTGTACCAACCCTGAAACTCCTAGTCAGTGCCTGATCATTTAATAGTAAGAATTTTTAGCAATGGAGTATACTTTCCCACCATTAAAGACTCTTAAGTGAAATGAATAATCTGTATAACTATTAAAGGTGACCCTGGTCCTGATTACACCGTGCCACTTATTTAATCAAGCTGGGTTCTCCCTAACCCTGTATTGAATAAGGTCTGCATTTGAGATAGCACAAAGGATTGAAATGTCTGTCAAATCAGGCTCACAAGAATCAAAGGTATTCCCCAATATCGAGCTGTACTGATAATTCGAGTAATCAGAAGGCACAGGCAAGAAGGGAACAATCTAAGACCGTAAGCACATAAAGACACTCTGTAGCTTATATGTAACATGTGGTCTCCAAGTGATGCTTGCAAGAGCATAACATACAAAAAAAGGAGCTTGTTTGATCATAATGCATTCCCATTCTATATTCTAATTAGACATTTTCCAGCAAGCCATCCTCCATGAATCAACAGATTCTAGGTTTGTTTATCATAGTTGGGTTGGGTACATCATTCTAAAAGGACTCTATAGATGAGGAACCTCCTGCTCGTGAATACCAATTATGTTTGCCTGTTTACAAACCAAACAATCATTTGACCAAATAATCATTCTTTCTTCCTGGAGGCATCACTCCGTAAAGGGGAAAAACAGACCTGCTGCTAGATCTTTCTTAACAATTAAATTAATATGTTACAGTATAATATTTAATAGACAGTATGGAATGATCATCAAAAGGTTAACAGACAAACTGACTCACTTCGAAGAGACACCCCAGACTTTGAAAGTATCTGCTCTTAACTACACCTGCTTTCACATAAGTAATATTTGGTAAATAGTAGCTATTAATGCCATTATTTTCAAAATAATTTCGAAAGAAATTTCTATAATTGGTTAGCAAGACCTAGGCTTTCTTATGCAATCTTTTGAAAAATATAAATGAATACAGAGGTTCTGGAAATGACATCTTAATAAGAATACTCAAGTTCAAGCCCCCAGTGAACGAATGGTGGATAATACATTAACGTGGAGTTTGCTCAAGATACGAATAACTCAAGGATAAGAAATTATCAGTCTAATATAAGTCTTCATCTGTTTTTTAACCAAAAGTTGACAGCAAATGAGAATCACAGCGTGCTGTGCCCCTCTCTCTGCAGGGAGGAAGGGAGGAAAAAGGCTGCGGAGAGTAGTAGAAGTTTTAATCATTTAGGCTGACAATGTTTTTCTGAAATACTCAATTTTAGGACAGTTTCTGAAGGTAAGAATTTCTCATTCTTCATTTATTTTAAAGCAGAGAGAAATACCTGGAGAAAATAAAAATAAGAAGTGGACCAAACAACATATTATATAACTTTCTGTTTCTCCAACTATGTGTTGTTCTTTATCATATGGATTTGGGGCTCAAAGATTTAAAAACATCCTTTCTGCTTCCAACTGCAGCTATTTTATTTTAAATAAGGCCAGGCCTGGGGCTAAACTGGGGCTAGATGCATAGAATCCTCTGTTTCGTCATCTTCATTTACCGAGAAAGCAGCAGGTCACAACACAGAGGCTACTAACACCATCTCTGTTCATCCACAGGCTGACTTTCACCTCAAGATCAAGGACTGGACGTGCCCAGTAAGTTTCTGTCACCCCTCTGGAGAAAGGAGTTCTTTCCATTTCTTTGTGAAGCTTAGCATAAGGAACAAAAAATGTTCTGAGTGATAGGTTGTAGTTGAAGACCAAAAAAAAAGTTACATCTGTGTTCAGTGAGACAACAAGGCATAAAAAGAACCATGAAAAATGGGAAGTTTATCTCCAGCATTCATAGAAGATCCTTTCCTCCAGCACTTTAGGTTTCCTGGAATTTCTATGCCTCTTACACACACTTCCAAACTACCAATGTAAGAAGGATTTGAGATCTGTTTATCTTAAAAGGAATGAAGGATATTTTCCCTCCCCTAAGGGTATTTGTAATTTTAAGTTCCCTTTCAAATTGTAAACTAAAAACTTGTGTTGACTTTTTTGTCCGAAAAGATACATTTTTTACTGCAGAAAAATACAAAATATAAAACAGTATGTGTCAGATATAAAGTGAGCATGAATATTAGGCAATTCTCCATTTTCACAATTAGAAGATCAAACTTTTGATGCTGTTATTATTTTTAGCTAAGCTAGATATTTACTTACTAGTAATATAAATCAAATGGTCAAATGTATACCTATAATATTTAATATCTTAATTTAATTATGAATGCATACTTAAGTTGCACATAGAACACAGAAAAATCTATTTTTTTCTATCTCACATTCTTTGAAGTAATATTAACTACACCCTTCACATAATCATCTAACTCAATGTCCTGGTACATGCCATTTTCACTTCCGCTAAGTAGCTTCAGGTAAAATATTTTGAAATGTTTGTGATGCTCACTAGATATTTTATCCTAAGCTAAAGCTATCCATTCACATAAATCAGGATATTTTATTTTCTTATTCCTCCCATAGGTAATATATTCACAATGTCAATAAACAAAATACCAAACCTTAATTACTCTACTATTTTTTAAAGTGTTCTTTAACTGTGTACTGTATACAATGTCATTCTACCCTGGCCATTGTCATGTTGACCAAGAATAATTTCTAAATCTGAAGTCAATTTCTTTGCCTCCATTTCTACCAATTTTGTCAAGTGACTTCTACAAGTGTCCAAAACTAACTTTGATTGAGGTCATTTCAGGGTAATGTGCTTCCCCAACATTAATTCTTTATTAAAAAAAAAAAAAAGGAAAGTGAAAGAACATGTGTAATATGATAAACTTTACAAAGACTCCAAAATAAGGCAATTAACTCTGTATTGAGGACAATTTTCTGACAGGGACAATTCCGAATCCCAAGAAAACCACTGTTAATATCTTACGTATTTCCTCCTAGTAATAAATTATTTTACACTTTAGTTCCATGTTATAAGCACTTTTGTATCCTGCTTTTTCTTACCCATCTAAGCATTTCTCCAAATCATTAAATATTCATCTTAAATATCACTTTAATGGCTCCACAATATTCCATACTATAGATACACCAGAATTTACTCAACATTTCCCCTCTTGATGGATGTTTAGTTTATTTTCAATGCCTCATTACGAAGTGTTTCGAAGAAAATCATTGTGCATAAAGCTTTGTCTGCATTGCTGATTATTTCATTGTGCTAAATTTCTAGAAGAGGAATTACTAGGTAAAATAATATGTACAACTTTGAGGCTTTTGAAACAGAGTAATAGCTTGCATTTGCAATGGTTATACTAATTTTCCACTCTTAGCAGTGATAAGAGAGAGCTCACTTGCCATATCTTTATCAGTATTGAGCATTTTATATCTTATTTTATTAATTTGATACTTGAAAGTATTACTATTGCTTTATTTTTAAATTACAAATGAAGATAAACATTTATACACATTTACTAGTCACTTGTATTTTCTTTTTTGTGATTTCCTACATGTTCCCTCCCATTTGTTTATTGAATATCTACTGTTTTCCTTATCAATCTGTGTAAGCTTTATATATGTTCATGACATTAACATTTTGTTAATCATGGTTGTTGAAATCACGTCTCAAAACTTCTACCTAATTTTTCATAATTTTTACAATCAGAAATTTTTTTAAATCTATTTTGTTTTCTCTTAACTTCTTTTATTGCCTTATATTTAAAATGTCATTCGCTATGCAAGGTCAGAAAAATATGCACCTATATTTTGCCTAGTTTTTCTTAATGGTCTAATTACTTATTTATTTGTTTATTCATTTCACATATAGTTCTTTAAACATCCATGACAGATAAACTTTAAGATGGCCCCATGATCTCTATATCCGGATAAGAACCCAGCCCTGGCTGACAACTGCTTGCAGCCTTGTAGGAAACTCAGCTACGCCAGGTTTATAATTCCAACCTATAGAAATCATGAGATAGCAAACATTTATATAACCTATTTAAAGGCATATGGCACAAAGGTATAATTCAAGAGATGCCAAATCCTCTCTGACTCTAGGGAAATAAGTGATCTCTTTTACCTGCCTGGTAAAGGAAGGCTTCACGGAGGAGGTGAGTCATTTTATGTATTTATCTGCAGGTAAATGGAGGAAAGTAGATTAAAGATCAATGTGGAACACATGAAACATTTGGACGACAGTGCAGAGAAAGTTTAAATGAGACAAAGCATTTCTGTAAAGAAGTAATAAAGGATAGAGTGGGAAAGGGTAGATTGGGCTCAGATAGTGGAATATCTTAAATGCCAAGTTAACAACCTTGAACTTTATCCTGAAGACAGGCAATGAAATGTAATTAAAACCTGATTAACAGAAGAGTTAGAGAAAAAATCCCATATCAGTTTTTGTACTTAGTCACAACCAGTTAACTACTTCTCAAGTCAGTTAAAATTTGAAACTGGGAACATGATGCTCAGTAGGCAAAAATGACAGCCATGCTTACTTCTTACAGTCCATAAATCTGTCATAACATTGTTCACCATTAGAGCTAGTATGGCTAAAGCTAAGACATTCACATTCAGAGTTAGGAGACCCAAGTTCTGAAACTACCATTTGCTACCTAGTGTCACTGATTAAATCCCTTAATCTTCTTGAGACTGCATAATCTTATCTGTCAGTGAGTGATGATAGCAGTATCTGCCTACAGACTTCATAGTGTTGTTAATAACGATAATTTGCAAACTGCCTAAATTTTAAGGGACTCAGTTCATCAAAAGGAGAATTTCTTTGATGGATTAAAGAATTAGTTGAGTCTAATTTAAAAAAAAATAAAATGGGTTAAGTCTTTGAAGTCAAAGAAATATGTGCACATCAGCAAGTACCTTATGCAGAAGCAAAGAAAGAAAATCATGGAATGTTCACACTCGTGGCTCCCACAAAAAGAGAGTCAGGAAGCCAGTTGCAGTTTGACCTAATTGAGCAGAGAGTCTGACAAAGACTAAACTGTGGTCTGAGTGAGCACAGACCACTATATTAATAATATTAGAGTGAGAAAAGGAACATGCAAATGAGCCAAAGAGTAATTAGACGTGGGACAAGTGGTCCAGTTTCTGCCCTCTGGAGATAAAACACGTCAGTGCTGCAAGGAAGCAAAAATCCCAGGGATCAGAGTGGATGAGTCAACATAAATACCAACAAAATAATTTATGGAACAACCCCAAAATGGAATAACATAAAATATCATGTTAGACATGAAGAAAAGTTAGTGATATTTATTGATAACTTATTAAAGGGACATTGTAAACAACATCATCACATAAATACACACATATGGGGGGGAGAGAAAATATACAACAAAATATTGATGGAAAACACTGATGAAAGTTATCTCTGGGTGGTGAAATTTGGAGGTCGTTTCCTTTAGTTTATACATAATTTACTCGTAATTCCTTCAAATCGGAAAAGTATTGTGTGTAAAAACTTGTAATTTTTAATTGGATGATATAATGCACAGTAAGATCCTGTGGAAATGGTAAAGTACCACTCAGATGTGAGTTATTATTCATCACCATTCTAATTTTTTCTACACAACTGCTTCCGTGATTTCAACATAAATCACACCAGTGGGAGGCAGATTATATGGCCTTGGGAATAACACAGAACTGGGGGTTAAATCTTAGCTTCCTCTCTTGGTAGCTGGATGACCTTGGGCAAACTAATTAACCTTGGTATATCTTTAAAGGTAAAATGGGTATGATGATAACTACATCAAAGGATTGCTGTGAGCGTTAAATAAACTGATCAAAGTAAGGAGTTTACTCTCAGTGAAAATAACAATTCGATACAGGTTAGCCACACATTATCACCACTCTATGCATTCAACGAACATTTGCTGAGTTCCTACTCAGTGCCGGGGAAGAACTCCTTGCCCTTGAGGACTTCAGAGACCTGGGGAGAAAATTATTGAGGCAATTCTGTAGTATCCCTATGCCGAATACAGTAAATTTAGCACAATAACTAATGAATGAGTAGTTTTGATAAGTGTGATGATAAAGTGTATGTGTAATCCTATGAGAACAGGAAAGAGGGACACGTACCTATGACCAGGGGAGTGTAGAGAGGTTTCACAGTGCAGATGACACCTGAGCTCAGGCTTAAAGGATGTGTGGCTGCTTAACAGGCAAGGGAAGGAGCATTATAGGGAGAGGAAACAGCAGACTCAAAGCCAGAGCCATAAAAAGTCTTGGGTCATGTTGGGGGAACTGGAAGTGGTTTCACAGGGCTAGAGGATGCAAAAGAATACGTCATTATTCAAACATTAGCATCCCCTTGCTTTACATCAAACATGTGAAATTCTGAAATGCAACTGGAAGGTTCAAATGAGACCCAGTTGAATTAGTGCACAGTGGTATCCAAGGAAGTGTCATTTCACAATTAAATCCATAAATTAAGCAGCAAAATCTTAGGAAGGATCAGAGGTTTTAAAATACATTTCACATATAAAATTAAGGAAAATAATTTGACCTTGGGATCAAACCAAATGTTATTTCCTCTGCTTTCATTATCATTATATATTTTTATAATTACACTGTCAAACAATATTAATATTAATGATTTATGAAACCACTCATGCCCACCCTTTTGGCCCCTAGAAGAATACACAAAGTAGACATGAAAATGTTTAGAATCAGTATTTACTTTGCCTTTAAAAAGAAACAAAATCCAACATAAGGTTTGACCACCTTGGGTGGGCATTGGAATACTTCTACTAGCTCTTTGTCTATATAACAAAGGGGAAGTTTTGGACACAAAGACTACATTAAGTGAAAGAACTTTTATAAGCAAAGCATAACTATTCTACCAGAGAAACTAAACCAGTAGACTAAAGGTAGACCACCATCTCAGCTGCCATCACTTAATCAAGTATGATATACAAGCTACCCACAAAGGGAATAAGGGGAAAAGTGGACTTCATTTGCTTTGGATAACGAATATCCTGCATTTGAAGTAATCCACCCAATTAGGATTCATCAGTGCTTAGCAGACAGTAGAAATTATCTAATCTGGACTCTGGAAACTGTATTCAGTATCTCCTCATACTTGATGCAAAACAAGAGAAAAGCCTTAACAACAACAAATAGCTCATTTCTCTTTTAAGTCACCAGAGATACAATTTTTTGAGAAGCCATTGGAATTTCACAGAAGATAAGATTTACCATGCAATCCAGATGCATTCATCAACTCCCTAAAAGCTTGAAACAAATATAATTGCAGAATGGAGGAAGGCAGCAAGGAGTATAACTGACATACATGACATTTAGAGAATGACACATGGAGATAACTAGGAGGCTTAGAAATCATCCAGCCCAAATCTTACAGTCTTTCAATATGACACCAGAACCTTGTCTGTACTAGTCCAACTCCCCACTCTTAACTCTCTTACTTGTTCTAATGTCTCCTGCCACCTTGGCATTTGCACATGTGTTTCTTCTTTCTGGAATATTCTTTATTTCAATATTCACCTCCAAACTTTTACATTTTTTTTTTTTTTTCCAGTATGCGGGCCTCTCACTGCTGTGGCCTCTCCCGTTGCGGAGCACAGGCTCCGGACGCGCAGGCCCAGCGGCCATGGCTCACGGGCCCAGCCGCTCCGCGGCATGTGGGATCCTCCCGGACGGGGGCACGAACCCGCGTCCCCTGCATCGGCAGGTGGACTCTCAACCACTGCGCCACCAGGGAAGCCCCAAACTTTTACATTTTTTGCCAAAGCCTTTCTCTTAACACTTCCCCCAATATCTGTGCCACACTGCCTGCCCTATTACAGAATCTTGTTTGTACCTATTTCTCCTTTCTAACACATGTCATAGTGTCATATTTATTTGTGTTTGAAGTACCTGTCTTCACCTCTAGATGGTAATCTTCATGTGGATAGCAGTCGTGTCTATTTTGTTTAGATTGTATCTCCCAGTGCCTGGCACACAGTAAGCCTTTTAAAATTAAGGGATGCGGGCTTCCCTGGTGGTGCAGTGGTTGAGAGTCCGCCTGCCGATGCAGGGGATGCGGGTTCGTGCCCCAGTCCGGGAGGATCCCACATGCCACGGAGCGGCTGGGCCCGTGAGCCATGGCCGCTGAGCCTGCACGTCCAGAGCCCGTGCTCCGCAATGGGAGAGGCCACCGCAGCAAGAGGCCCGCGTACCGGAAAAATTAAAAAATAAGGGATGCAACCTTTACACCCAACATAACAAAATATTTAAATGTCCCAGATGCTTTTGCTGTTTTATACAACTGTACATATTATTCCTTCTACCTCAAACATCTTCCCTAGATTTCTCTGGATAATTTCTCCCCATCCCTCAAGATGATTTTTTTTTAAAAAAGATTTATTTATTTTGGCTGTGCCAGGTATTTGATGCAGTATGCTGGATCTTTTTTAGTTGCAGCATGCAGGATCTAGTTCCCTGACCAGGGGTCAAACCTGGGCCCCCTGCATTGGGAGCTCAGAGTCTTACCAACTGGACCACCAGGGAAGTCTCCCTCAAGATGAATTTGAATGCCTTCTTCGGAGGTACTTTCTTATCCCTAGACTAATAGGGATTAGTAACTAGAAGTCCTGTGTTCCCAAATCCTCTGTGCATTCCCATCTAATAGCACAGATATTTTTTTTTTTAACAGTATAAGTCCTTTAAAATAACATCCAATGAAGCAATCAACTGGATTAACTAACCCTTTCAACTCTTCTGAAAACACACTCTTGACTAGTTGCCTGCTCTCTAACAGTCCTGCAGGCTTTCAGCCATCATCATCAATGTTCACCAAGAGCCAGGAATTCCCTAGCAGTCCAGTGGTTAGGACTCCACACTTCCACTGCAGGGGGCATGGGTTCAATCCCTGGTCAGGGAGCTAAGATCCCACAAGCCACATGGCATGGCCAAAAATAAATAAATAAAATAAAATAAAATAAAATAGAGCTCTAAAAAAAATGTTCACCAAGAGCTAATTGTCTGTTTCCACACCATTTTATGTCAGCTGCACTTCTTATTCTAATTGTACGATTTAATTAAACTGTATGTAACTGATAAAATGTGGGTATGCAAGAGCATTTTTTCTAGAAGTTAAATATTTTGAAAAGAACAGATAAGTTGCTAAAAATGAGTCAATCAAATTTAGTATAGTCAACACTTATTTAAAAGACTGTGGAAAAAAATCACAAAAATCTGGAATTCTGTACTCACATTACTTCACAAGTATCTAGGTTCTCTCTCCACATTAAAGAAACCAAAACTGGAAATGCTAGATGACGTATTATGGGTATGGTTTATGTGAGAACAATGAGAGAAAACTCCAATCAGCAGTCCACATAAAAATGTCTAAACTAAAATAATACACTGGAAGCAATCCAAATGTCCACCAGTGGATGAATGGAGAAACATGCGGTATATACACACAATGGACTATGAGCCTTAAAAAAGGAGATTCCGACAGAGGCTACAACATGGATGAACGCCTGAAGACACTCTAAATGAAATAAGCTAGTCACAAAAGAACAAATACTATATGATTCTACTTATATTAGGTACCTGAAGAAGTTAACCACACAGAGACAGAAAATGGAATGATGATTGCAAGGGGCCGAGAAGAGAGGAAAATGGGGAGTTACAGCTTAATAGATACAGAGCTTCAGTTTGAGAAGATGAAAAAATTCTGCAGAAGGATGGTGGTGATACACAACAATGTGAACATACTTAATGCTACTGAACTATATAGTTTAAAATGGTCAAAATGGTAAGTTTTATGTATATTCTACAATTAAAAAATAATGTTTAATGCATGTGGGTAGTTTTATAACTCCTCACTTTAACTAACCTAAAAATTAATCAAGTAACTATTGGTTTCCATCATTATTGATGAATAGACTTCTATGACATCAGCTTTTTAACTGTCTTTCATCTCCAGCAGACAAGCAGCCACAATGGGTGGGGACTATTTCTTCTATTACCTTTCATAGACTCTCTAGAACATATTACATTTCCTGGAATACAGTAAGTGATCAATAAACATATGTTGAATGAATAAATGCTGCCATTTTACTGCTAAGGAAGCAGAAGTTCAGAAAAGCTAATATCATACAGCTAGATAGTGGCATTGATGGGACAAGATTTCCAATTAACCAAAATTATATCCAATTTTTTCAATTAAAAAAATAAATTAATATGTATTAAAACTCTGTTACATTCCAAGACTGTGTTAGGAGTTGACAATACAAAGATGAAAAATATCCAATTCCTGCTATCAACATGATTTTGTACTTTAAGACAAGAGCTTTAAACTCCCACACCCAGAATTGTCTCATCTAAACCTCCAGGGGCAAGGCTGGCAGGTAGGTTGCTTGGGAAATGACTGTAAACTTAAACATACAGTCTCTGCAAAGCGAACAGTCTAACACGGGTACAAGAAGCAATAATCGTGGGTCTAGGGTGCACTTCAATTCGGCACCTGTAAACAATCTTCTGAGTTAAATTTCTCTATTTCGCATCTACAGACGCTCTAGAAAGCTTAACAGTCCTTGAGAGCCTGACATGGATTCTCAAAGCCTCAGAGAGGAACATTTTGGGAAAGGGAACAAAAACAAACCATCTGAGGTCTCCAGTATCCCAATGGAAATAGCCCCAAACAATAAGCCCCCATAGTCCAGTTACACCCAGCAGGATGTTTCTTGCTTAAGTCAGTACCTACTAATCATATAGCTGAGCTGTCACACAAAGTGATGCATGCGGAAAACGGCCTGCTGGGGAAAGGGCCAAAACTCTCTTCTTAGACAAAGAAATCAAAAGAAGTGATTGCCTCATTCAACTCTCAGGGCCCTAGTGAGAAGGCGTTGTCTCAAGCTAGGGAAGTAAGTCTATCTTCATCTTTGCATGTTCTCAAGGACATTCCATGACTTACGAAAAAGGGCCAGAAAAATCTAGGGACACCATGAGCTCTGAGGGGTATCTCTTGCTTAATTCATCACTGCTCTTCATGATTGAATTCAAGTCAATTATTCCCCTAACCCCACCCCCCATCCTCATTTGTATCAAAGGACCTTAATTTATGCTTCCAAAATCCAGATATAAACCTTTATCACCAAACTAATTCTTCACAAATTTCTTTAATGTTGTTATCCTGGCTGTAGAGTGAGCTCCTTGAGTGCAGGGACTGTGTCTGGATTGTTTTTATAGTGTTCCCCATGACAAACACAGTGTCTGACACAGAATTCAAAAAATGCAGTGAATAAAGAAATTGCCTATTTACCCACCTGTCTCCTCCACTGGATTATAAACTTTTTGAAGACAGAGTATGTACTTTGCTCATTTTTACATTACTGCTGCTTAACTCAGATGCTGGCTTATAGCCAAGATACCCTTGTTGAACAAATGAATGCACAGTAAAGGGCTGGCAGCACCCTACCCACACTCCACCTCCCATCTTCTGGTTGAGCAGATTTCCCTCCTGCCAGTTTGTTACGAAGGTGTCCATTGAGCTTCCTTTGTATGGAAGCCTTTTACACACACATATACCAGGTTGGAAAAGTTCAGGACCTGTGTGTCATGGCACTGATGGCTAGGCAAAGGGGCATTTGCAGTCTGGGACAACTGGATACAAGTTCTTGTAATCTGGGGGTCTGCTTTAAACTTTCATGGGTTAACTTTCTCCTGTATTCGCTGTGCTCCTATAACATTCTATCTTCTCATGGTGCAGGAAGTACACTGTCCTAGAATTCAAGAATACTGAGTTCCAGTCCTAATTCTGCTACCGAACTCTGTGAGCTTGGCATGTCGTTCAGGCTCACTGGGACTTAGTTCACCAATCTATAGAATAAAAGGATTAACTAGCATAACTCCAATGCTTCTTCCAGGAAACCTAACATGTTATGAAGCTGTGACATAGGTCAAGCCCACAACCATATGAATAAAATTAAACAACTCTTTTGGATCACTCCCCGCTTCTTACTGCTTCTCCACAGGATCAGCTATTCAGAGGCAAAGAACTGTATGTCTGGAGTTATTATTGGAGACCTGAACTCAAAAGATTTTTTGATGTGCTTTCCCATTTCTTGAAGAACCCCCTTCCCATACAGACTGACCAAAGCAGCTTACTGTATTATAAACGAGGTCTCCAAACTCATAGTGTATACAGTGTCAGCTAAGACACACTCAGCTCTTAAAGCTGAAACCTGACGTCTGTTGACTTCTGCTGTCGTCCAATTCAAATATTGCCCTGATGACTCCAGAAGATTTCCCACTTCTTGCCAATAAGATTCCCTTTTGCACTGTGTGGTTTCTGGTCTGCTCCTGTTTAAGTCAAAGGTATGGCCTGTGTGCGTTCTTTTGAGATTCTCTAATCATTTTTCTCTAAGTAAAGGATCCAAGTGATACACCGAAAGTACAACTAATCTCCCAGAGCCACATAACAGACCTCAGATGAAATGAGCAACTCAACAGCGTTCAAGGAAGCTCATTTTTACCTTCTCTGGTGAAATCACCATCTCTGTGGTACAAAACTCACCTGTTCAATTTCAGGCCCTAATAGCAGGAAAAGAAATATCCATCCAAGACAATCATCTTTGAGCCCACTGTACTATGACCCTATGCATACACCAAGAGTAAGTATATTTTAACAGAGGCCAATATCCATCTGCCACCTTTCCTGCACACACACACACACACACACACACACACACACACAATTTTGTATTCAATGCACACACAAAAGGAAGAACATTATTTTGAATATTACTTTAAAAACAAGTAGATAGAGAGGTTGCTTATCAATTCTATAGCCTTCAGATGAGAAACTGAGGTGAGTATTGTTTTTCCAGCATGGGCATTTCTTCAAAATATGCTCATCTCAGCAAGCAGAAATGTGAATTACACTTTTAAATATTGAACAGTAACCACCAACAGTGAAACGGGTCACTGATTCAGCTCTGAAGTTGAACGAGGAATACCACTTCTTACATTGTATACTACTTTGTAAGTGATTCTGCAGACAAACTTCAAGGTATAGGGCAAGAGCAACCAGTGTGCTGCAGGTGGGTCCCTTGCAGTAACAGTGTGTTTACTCTGTTTCAGGTTAGAATGGATACCTCATCTGAAATAGAGCGTCTTAAATTTTAACAGGCAAATGATTCACCTAGAACGCTGGTTCTAATGAAGATTCTGACTCTAGGTCTGGGGTAGGGCCTGAGATTCTGTACTGCCAACAAGCTCCCAAGTGACGTTGCTGCTGCTTCTCAGACCACACGTGAGTAGCACAGATCTCAAACAGGTCAATCATCCCTCTGGTTCCAGCAATGATTTTGTTTCCTTTTTATAGTGATAAGAAGTAGGAAGGATTTGGTAGATATATAAAGGCTTTTTGCTTTCTGAAAATAGACTTCAAATAAAGTATTTCTTCTATCTTTTTTCTATTCTCATTTGTTACAATTACCAGAACATTACTGGGAGATAAACCATGAGTCCCTGTGGCTATACAGTCAAAATACATGGAGGAAATATTAAGGGTTGATATATATTTAGGATCACAGACCTCAGAACAGGGAAGGACTTCACCGTTGATCTGATCAAATCCAAGTAACCCAGGTGGGGTTCCCAGAGTAGAGGAGAGTGACTCAGGGCCTCACTCTTCTGGAGGCAAAGGTAAAAATAGAGCCCAATTATCCTCACAGCTACAAAGAAGCGGTTGGTTTACTTTGAGTTCATAGTATTATTATTATCATATTATTAAAGTAGACAGGGCACAATAACAATTCAGGTATTTCAGCTATCGTATCTCTTTTCACTACAACTATATCTTGTCAGCATTTCTTGAGATAGGGCTACAATAAACACACTTATCCCCATTTTAAAAACTGAGGAATCAAGACTGTAACAAAATAAGCAAAAAAAATATGTTTGAGAAGACACACACATCACACAGACACACACAGAAATGCCTGTACAAAGCTCCGAGTTTTTCTCAAACAGCACTCTGATCTGTCATTAAGCCAAGCTCTCTCCTAGTTTTATATTTTATATAAACAAAATGTGACAGATAAAATAATGTGCTGTGGTTTTGTTATTTTTCTCTTTGTTTCCTTTCTTTCCGAGTTTGCCCAGTGTGCAAGCATTGATCTTCTTCTTCTCATACAGTGTGATACTGCAGTTTTCTTGTTTTCATCAAAACAATTAGTCGCAGCTCAGAAGATATAATTCTACTAGCACATCACAGAAAATACTGTTTCCTGCAGGCTTTAATGAAGTCAGGCATCATGGGAAGCTGAGACAACAGGGAAAAGAATACGCTGTAAAATATAATTGCTTTCGAGAAGAAAGACCTTCCCCTGCGAATCCATTTTGGATTAAACTGCGTAGAATTTTTTTTTCTTTCTCTTTTTATTTTCTGACCCTTCTTTAAGGATATTTGGTGCAACAGCCTACACTTACGTATAAGGTTTGTCCAGGTTTCAGGTGTGTTAATGCAGAAGATGGACTAAAATCAAAGATTAATTTTCAGCCTTTTGCCCTCCATCCCAAGAATGCTTTTCAAATACTACTTTTGCTAATGTTTTGATGTTGAATCATTAGTGTTATCTTTAGGCTGTCCCCACCCCATTCTGACACACAACCAAGCCACCTCCAATGCCTAATCAAAGCTTCAGCTTCTCATTTGTTCCATGCGCTCCAGCCCTATTGGCCTTCTTTGAATGTGTCAGTCATGTTCCTGGCAGGAGGAGTTTCCTTCATTGCTCCTTCTGCCTGTGATGCTCTTCCCTTCCACACTCCCCCTGCATCACTGGCTGATACTACCTCCTTAGAGAAGCTTCTTTAAACTAATCTAAAGTCACCCCCAGCCACTCTCATTCACAGTGCTCTGCTTTCATCTCTACAGAGCATGCATCACTATCTAACACTTCTGTGATTCATTTAGTTTTCTGTCTGTCAGAATAAAAATATAAGCTCTATGAGATCAGGGACCTTTTCAACTGTGATCATCACTGCACTCTGAACATTACTTGGCACATAGAAGGTGCAAAATAAATGCTTGCTGAATGACTGAATGAACAAATAAAATAAATCAATCATAAGGTACATATCTGAAATCATAGAATCGTAAGGAAAGAATTAAAAGTCAATAGAATCTAACCATCTAATCTCCAGAAGAATAAAATGAACTTCAGAAAGCAAAAAGCATTGTTGAGAAGGCTCTCAGAAGCCACTGCAGGGCAGAGATGTCATTCACTAAGTCTTTCAGCAAACTTCTGTCAGGTGCCAGGCACCATCCAAGATTCTTAGGAATCGAATGGTGGGAAAGACAGATGAGGTGTTTGCCATGATGGCACTCAGGCTAGAATGCAGGGAAAAGGGAGAGTAGGAACCAAGACTGGAGTAGCTAGGAGGAACTTTATTCTCCGCACCCACACAGTGAATGAATATAAAGCTTCAGAGTCTCAGAGGTAAAGAACATGATATAGCTATCTGAAACATAGAAGAATATAAAAATGAAGGAAATAGGCAGTGTCAATTATAAAACATCTATCAGAGTTCCATTGTTCTGTGACTCGGAAAAACACAAAGCTATCGAAATGGATACTAAAATAAAAATGAACCCTCAGTGCCATCTCTTGGAGAAGCTTCCTACTACCATGGTTGAGCAGGACCCTTTCTACTTATGGACTCACTGCCATCATGATTGCCCCAGAATTCACAAGGGCCAGATGAGAAAACCTATCTGCAAGATAAACAACCTAGACTAGGATTTTATTCTTCTGAAAATGATTACTAAGGAGTTCCTAGGGAGAAGATAAACCAAACTGTGTGAAAGTTTTATCACCAAGAAGGTGCAGCAAACCCTCAGTCAGCGCTATTGAAGTAGCAAATTTCTAGGGACCCGTGTATAAAAAGTATTATGCAACAGATAATTACACTCCAGTGGATGTAACTTAATCATAACATAATTAGTGGCAGGAAAATAAAAAATATTTCACACAAGCATTAAAATCTGCCAATTTAAACAAATCCTGCTCATTGGCACATATCATAAGCAGAGGCTTAATCATAATATAGTCTTGATTTTGCTCCCCCTTGGAAACCACAAGCACAGCCTTCTTAATTATTATCAGTGACCCAGGGGATCAAATGGGTAGGTTTGGCTGCAAACCTACTGAATATTATATATTTATAATAAATTTAGAAACTGATGGTTAATCTAGGTTATTCTGGACAAATGTGCTTGACTTTTCTGAGGCTATAAATGGAGAAGCAGAAAAACATTACTGTGTTTCAGTTACTCAAGTCTCAAGGGAATTTCTTTTCCTTATTGAAGTATTGAAAATGTTTCATCCACCCTATAAATCCAAGGGGCATTGGCCTTGTTTTAGGGAGTTACCAATCCAAAATAAACGAAAAAGAATAGTTTCTCCTCTCTGACTGTGTCTGTCTAATAACAAACTATCAGCTTCAAAACTAATCAGCCAATTATATGAACAAGTCAAGCTGCTTCTAGTCCTACCGAAACAAGAAATGAAGACTGAGCAAACCTTTGTACTTTTCCATCAGGGTTGGGTCAAGTATACACTTTCCATAGAGTTCCTATCAATTTCAAAGGCCTAAATCATAACGCCACAGGTCAGCCCAAGATAGACTATTCAATTCTTTATGTTCAAAGCAGTCTTCTCTACACAATGTAGTTTAAGCTCATTGGTTTCCCCACTATTTGTGCCAGGAGATGGCAAATTTTCTGTAAAGGACCAGAGAGTAAATATTTTAGACTTGAGGGTCACATATGATGTCTGCCACATACTCTTCTTTTTTGTTTCTTTGGTTTGGTTTTTACAACTGTCTAAAAATTTACAAGTTATCAGTCCATCAGCCATATAAAAACACCATGGGCCAGAGTTTGCCAATCCCTGACTTACACCTAACATCAAAGTATAACATGTATGTATAGTCTAAACAAAGCATGAAAGGAATGTCTTGTCTTTCACTTTGAAGATGTCTTGTTCCCTTTAAGGAAACTTTACTTGCTATTGTAGCAAGGATAATTTTTAGAAATATATTATGTCTTTTCACTCCTGCTTTATTGGTTGAAGTAGCACTAGCTGATAAAAGAAGTAAACCAAAAAATTTCATGTAGCTACTCACAAGACAAGTTTATTTTTAAACCAGCAAGAGAATGGGCAGGGATCATCTACTCCACAGAGTCATGCAGGAATCCAAGCTGACAGAGGATCAGCCAGTATTAACACGAGACTCTCAAGGTCACCACTGATACTGAATTCCAGCTGGTGGGCAGGAGACAAGGGAGAGAGCACAGAGAAAGATCATCCATAATAAACAACGGCAATCTAGAATTGACATACAAAATTCCTTTCACATTTCGTTGGTTAGAACCAGTCACATGGCCACACACAGATACAAGGATAAGCAAGAAATACGGATGTGGATCCGGCATCCGCTTTCCAGCAAAAACTCAGGTAGTTGCAAACCTTGGTGGAGACAGAGTTCTCTGCCCCAACTGGGACTCCTAGTTGTTTCCAACTTCCCCAAGGATCTCTGCCCTTCAACAAATTATAGCCAAAGCATTTGCAAGTGCTTCCAAGGGTACACAGACAGGCCAAGAATAAGAAAGCCATTGCTTAATTTTTGTCTAATCCAAGTAGACTTCCATGGATCTATAATTAAACAACATTCCTGAAAGCAAGCCTTCAAATAAGAGAAAATAATTTCCTAAAAATTCTGAAAGCTGGATTTTCACATCATACAATGCAAAGCATGAAGATGTAACTGCAGAACAGATGAACAGCAGGAAGGACAGAGGCTTAGACATAAAGAACGCTTTTTCCCCATAAGTAAAGTGAAAGCCCTTCCCAGCTTGGGTGATGGGGGTGGATATGGGCTGGAGGAACCAAGAGAGCTTCAGAAGGAACAAGACAGTTAAATGCTACTTCTCTATTCAAGTGGACTCTGAACCCCCTTGTTTTTGGCCTAGAGTGGGGAGGTATGCCAACCTGAGATACTCATAGAGGAAATAATTTAAAAAGTATGGAATGACAAGACAGAGGGACTGAAAAGTTTCTCCCTATTTCTCTGTCAGCCAACTGTGTGTGACCTGCAGCAGATTCATAGCTCCCACATGCCCCAATGAGGGGTAAATAAGGACTAAAAATCTACTGGATGTCAGAACAAAGAAGATGCTGAGTTCATGAAATCTGATCATCTGTAGCAGCTATCAGAACACAACAGAAGCCAAGAAGGAGCAGATTCATTACCAGCAGTGGTCAGCAAGGATCCAGAAGCCACTGCACTAACTGGAGATGCCTCTCCCCACCAGGATGACGGGCTATAGCTTTTCCCAGCACCCAATGGCACAAAGAGAAAAAAAAAAAGAGAGAGAGAAGAATAAAAGTGAGGTAGCAGAAGCCTGAAATTCTGAGTTACCCCTTAGGAGTGAAGAAGCTTCAAATCGGGCAGTGGCTGAAATAATAATGCTGACACTGGACTGCAAATTCAATTAGATTGGACTGAATATACCAGAATGCCATAAAATAAGTTGTCTGCTCTAGGCAGCTTGACAGAACTTGAGAACAAAGTGGAGCTGAGCTGTAGAAAACTACAAAGTTACAGTTCTGCACCCCTGAGTGGTAATGTGTAAATTTATACCTGATCTACTATGTTTATTTTCATTAAACTCTTGTTCCCCCTCGAGCTGAAGGCAATATGTCAAAACGCTTTTACCGACTACAGGAAAGAGTACTTTAAGTGCAATCTCAGGATGTTAGATATGGAAGAGATCTTCGTAGTAATGTTAGACTTATGCAGTTGTTATAAACACGAGCTTCAGCATCGGACAGACCAGGGTGCACATCCTGGCTGTGCTGCGTGCTGGCCACAGGGCCTTCCACTGCTTGCCGAGATGCTGAACATCCTCTCCCGCCTTCATAAAACAGAAGCAACGCCTGCTCCACACGGCTGCTGCCAGGTGCCTGAGGATGCGTATGTAATCCATTTACCGCAGGACCTGGCATGTGATAAATGCTCAAAATATGAGAGCTGGAGCCAGTTGAGCCCCACATCTTCAGATAAGGAAATACTGAGTCAACAGTTTCAGTGGGTCATCAAAAAATAACAACCAATATAAAAAGCATTCATTATATTTTTCAGGTTTAAACAGAGTATCCGTTGTCAGAGGCCTGTCTCATAATCATTTTATTTTCCCCATCAGGATCATCCCTAGGGGCAGGAAATCCAATTCATAACCAATAACTGGCAAAGAGAGGCAATTATATTATACACATCCCATGAATGTGTTTCAAGGTTAATGCCAAGATAAAGCCACAACACTGTACTTGCTTAAGAAGGATTTTTTTTTTTTTAGTACTTCTGTTGAAATTTTGGAAGTTTTACTGTTGATTACACCAAGTATGAACAAGCTGAACATTCAAGGCTGAATGAGCCTTCAGCCCTTGGCAAGAACTGCATATTCTCACAGGTACAGTTAAAAGAATAGTAATGGTACGTAGCGGTATATGGTGGCAGTAGTAATAGCTAACTTGTATTATCAAGCACCTGCCATGTGGCAGCACTGTGGCAAGCATTCCACCACGCATAAGCTCATTTTATTTTATTTTTTACTTTTATTTATTTATTTATTTTTGGCTGCATTGGGTCTTCGTTGCTGCGCGCGGGCTTTCTCTAGCTGCGGCCAGTGGGGGCTACTCTTCGTCGCCGCGGTGCACGGGCTTCTCATTGTGGTGGCTTCTCTTGTTGCGGAGCACGGGCTCTGGGTGCGCAGGCTTCAGTAGTTGTGGCACGTGGGCTCAGTAGTTGTGGCATACGGGCTTAGCTGCTCCACGGCATATGGGACCTTCCCAGGCCAGGGCACGATCCTGTGTCCCTTGCATTGGCAGGCGGATTCTTAACCACTGCGCCACCAGGGAAGCCCAAGCTCATTTATACTTAACTCTATGAAGGATGTCCTGTTACCATTTCCATTTTAAGATGAGAAGGCTCTGAGAAGTGGCCAACTTACATGGCTAATTAGAAGCCAGGATTTCAACCAGGAATTGACTCAGAGCTGGTCTTGATTTCCTTTTTGTTCAGATCCTGGGTAATTTTCTCCATATTTCTAAAGTGCAGTGAATTATGACAGTGCCCTTCCTGTTTCCACCCAAATCTTTGTTTATTGAAAGCATTTTGTTTCCTCTTCTTCAAGGTATCATTTATTCTGTTTTTAATTATGCTCATTGTTGGATGAGCAAAGATGAGCTATCACCACCTATAAGGAGTAAAAACACCACCACCCTTGTCCACAGTGACTATAAGTCCACCCTCCCCAACAAGCAGCATGGCCACAGTAACGCAGCCTGGAAATAGCAACGGAGATTGGAACCCATGCAGTCACTCTGCTTTCAAAGACCTCATGCCTACCTCATGCCTACTATACACGACCACTATTTCTCAGTCTAATTAGTAGCCATAGCAACAGTGATAATAAGAGAAACTCACAGATCTCTGATATGCAATCCTAACTCTGGACTGGGGCAGTCTTCAGCAAATCAATTTCCCTGCCTCTGCTTGCTCATCAGCAAAATGGGACTTTAAAACACCAGCTCCCTTGAAAGTAACAAAACACACTGTGGTGATGCTTGTGAATTGCTACGGCAGAGCAACGATGGATTGTCCCAAAATGCCAGGGAAATACCAAACCTGATAAGATGGGCTGCCGAATGGACATTGGTGAGGGATGGTGTTATCTCCCGATGCAGGATTTAATTCCAAAATAAGTGGCAAAATTAAAATAAGAGACTCTTAGGTGAGAGTCTCTGTATTATAATTGACCTAGTTCTTGAAGTGCTCTTTAAACATCATTTCCTTTGTTTCCAGATCCTGGAAAATATTCTCCATGGTGATCAAGTGCAGGTAATGATGACAGTACTCTTTGTATTCCATCAGAGCCTTTGCTTTTCATTTTCCCCTCTTCCTAATGGTATCATTTTTCTTCTTTTTTCCATGAGTTCTCATTGCTGGTTGATGACCTTTTGTCAAAGATAAACTATAGCCACCTCTCAGTAGTAAAAATAAGACCACTCTTCTCCGTGGTGAATAAGGGTCTCATCCTCTAGAACATTTTCATCTCAGCATCTTTCAAGTGCCTCTTCCCTTCTTAGGGTGGATAATAAGGTTGAGGTTGAAAGGGAAGAAACTAATCAGAGTTACAGACACTAAAAACTGGAAGGAGTCTTAGCTATCAACAGCCCTTATCCTCTCAACTCACATTCAGCTAACAGTGAATTTTTGACATGTACTAAGCTAGGGGTTTCATTGCATTACCTCATTTAATTTTATATAATCCTCACCAAAATCCTGTGAGATAGTTTCATCCCCATTATAGAGAAAAGGAAATAGAACTTGGAGATGCTAACTGCTTGTCAAATAGCTAGCAGTAACAACACTGTCTGTACTGAAGGCCCTTCTCTCCCAGGTCAGGGAACCAATTTGTTTCAAATGCAGATCAATCACAGTACATCGTCCATAAAACCCACAGCACGTTGCCCAGAATCATGAATCAGTAACAGGCTGAAACTAAATTAATACCAAGACAAAATGCTAAATGCCAAGGGTAATATTGTTTGAAAAGAAAATTCTAATTAAAAGGAAAACAACCAAAAAGAAAACCCTTTTGGTGTATATGGTTTACATAATGGTTGTGCTTCATTTCTGACAGTGAAGGGTGGTGAGAAATGTTTCTCTCTCGATATCCTTAAAAGAAAATTCACCCAAAGTTAGATTTTGCTTGTTTCAATGGTACAAAAGATGTGATAGAAGAGACTGATAAATAATTTATGAACAAGAATACTTCACTGATAAGATTGGGTGATGAAACCTTATTTGAAAACCCATGAGGAACATTCTTAACGGAAATTATTTTCGCCTCTTCTGGGTGGTTGTCTTTTCTCCCCCTGCTATTTAGTTTGATTCGGGCTTGACGGTCACCACTGCATAGAAATGTAGCAGCAAACAGTGGAAAGCCTTTCCACATGATTATTTTCGAAAGTAATAAGACATGTGCGACCTGGAAAACTAGCCCTTCCAACGTGTCAGGTAAGGAGCGTGGATGATATTTTTAAAAGCGGCCTCCAGCTTCACACCACGAAGGAGCTCGCATGCAAAAATTCCAGGCATCTAAGGTGGACGTTTGCTGCCATCTACTGGTGTATGTATGATGGGAGAGCAACATATGCTTCTGCATTTCTTCAAATGAAGCTGAGAGAATTGAAAGTTGGGAGATGGGGGGAAACATTCTTTTTATTAGGTAAGAAAATCCCTGTGGAGAGGAATTTCTATAGCCAGTCACAGAATCATCCATATGTAACTTGTGTTAAAGAATGTTTAATTAAATTAAATTAAAAATATATATATTTAATAGCAACCCTTGCTAGGGATTCTACTCCTAAGAGATGCCACTCTCCCCTCTTTTTTTCAACCACAGTATGTCTGAATACATCCAAATTCACATCCATCCTTTTGAAGCTTAAAACTGAGGAGGAATAGCATAATAGTTTGGTTACTCAACATGGGCTTTTGTTGTCAGAACAAACTCCTAACAATTATTAGCTGCCTGGAACTTCAGGCAAGTTACTAACCCCTTCAAACATGATTTTTCTTATATAGAAAATGGGAAACAATCATTCTCACTTCATAGTGTCATGGTGCGTCTTTTATTCAAGGTGCACATACTGGGAGGTTGGCCTGAGGATTCAATGTGATAATATGCATAAGGTTCCTTGCAAAATACCTGACACAGGTAAACTCTCAAGAAAGGCCAGCTGTTATCCCTTCTGAACATTACCATCGCTTACTTCACTTCACATTGCAATGGTTAATAATTCCAAATTGTGGTACTGATGGGAGAAAACTACCCAGAACAATCTCACTGGGTCATAAACTTCTCTGAGGAATTAGAAATCCAGTTTTTGTGCCTCAAGGAAGACCATGACAACAAGGAAAAATGGCAAGGCCAAAAGAGAAAGACAGCTATACAGATCAGAGAATCTCTGCGTTGCTTTGTTCTAGATGAACAGTAGAAAATATCCCAGTTCCAGTCCAGTAATCACAACAGTCTGAAAGATGATGCAATGATTCTCTAAGGCCGAGAAGTTTGAAAGAATGAATGTATGTGGAGATTTTGAATGATTATGCTCAGATCATTTGGTCACATATTTGTTTTACGAACAATACTTGTGATTTTGACAGATACGCAGATGCAGGGAAAATTGAAAGTTATGTTCTTGGAAGCGAGAGGCAAAACAGAAATAGAAAAAGGACCACTTCCTACTGAATGTCAACAGATGATACACGTTAAGTATGTGATATTTTTAAGCACTTAACTTTCTTAGCCTTATAATCATCACTATTCAGAGGATTTGGGGAAATAATCATGCCATATCCGTAAGTCTTCCAACATGTTCACTATAAATGTGTAATAAGCTTCAGGAATCTCTTGAAAAAGGTAACAATTGTGCAAGATGCCATGTTGAATGGTCACAAAATTTAATCCTAACTCTGTAGCAAGCCCTTACCTCTCTTAAGCACTTCATTTAAATCAAAGACCACATCATGGCTTAAAAAATACACGCTAAGGGATGGATAGAGAAACAGTATAACATAGAATGGCATTTAGCAGAGAACCATATAACAAAGTAGATTAAAGGATGAATTCTAAAACTAGGCTGCTGGAGTTCAAATTCCAGCTCCGCCATGAAATGGATGTAAGACCTTGGGCAGGCTACAAAGCTTCCCAGTCCCTGTATTTCTCTCCCCTGTAAAGTGGGAGTAAAACAGTATTTTGCTTACAGAGTTGGTTTGAGGATGAAATGAATTTAATATATGTCAATCACTTAGAACAGTGCCTGGTATGTAGTTAAGCACCATGTGTTAGTTATTATTATAGAAGCAAAGAATATTTGGAATGAAAAGTTTTACTAAAATAAAAGCTGGTCCTTTAGAATTTTTCTTTATGCTGGTTATTTCCAAAGTTGTTATTGTTTGTTGTTGTTTTCTGTGTTTAACAGTAGAATTTTTTTTTAATTAAATAAAATCATACCCAAGTCCCAGTATATAAAGGATAAAAGCAGAACGGAATTCACTGACAGTTGAGTGGCCACCAAGCCACCCTGAGATCCCCTGAGTGGCTCCTGCTGCACCACAGATGAACCAAGGGGACCCCCAGAAAACAACAGCGAGAAAACCACTGATTTTTGCCATTTGCGTCTCGCAGCTCAAACTCGATCTGAGCAAATGGAACCAGAAACACCCTTGGAGAAAAACCTGTAACCTCTTCTCATGCCCAGGCAGGCATCTCACAGCGTTAGGAATCTGTTCTTAGATCACAAGTGATGAACAAAGTAAACACAGAGACTGCATTTGTGAGCACCCAAGGAAGTTTTAACGCTGGGTTCATCAGCTCCAGTGCTGTGTTTAGTTGTTTGCTGTTCATCTCATGCATCTACACACCACCAGAGGGAGATGAGACACATGGAAGGTTATCGAATGTTGTAAAATGGGAAAATGGGGCAAAACTATCCAATTCAGCACAGGTGCTATTGTAGCTGGGGCACATTCCGTTAAGTCTTGGTGTTCGATGGCCCTTAGATGCCACAACCCCAGGTAAGTCAACCAATAATAAACCAGCCAATAATATGTCTGAGGACAACACATTCATTTCTTCTAAATGAAGTGATTTCAGCATTTGGCAAAGAATTATTTTAGCTTCAGCATGGAGATAGGAGCTCCCTTTGAGGGTTCCAGTAACACGTTAAATGGTTTGTCATGTATGTCTTATTCCTTAAGTTTGTAATGGTCAAAAGTCATTTTTTATAATACCTGTAGAAGATCACTCCCAACCTCAGGTGTTCATTTTTATAGTTTGTTCAATATAGGGACTACGTGGAAGTTTTAGAATATATCCCATTTTATTTGTTTTCATTGGGGCATCAGTAAGTTTTTCCAGTTCTATGTGTTCTATTATACTACTTGACATTGGTGACACTTCACTAGAAATTTTCTAATTACTCTTCCTTTATAATATTATCCTAAAGGTTGAAAGCTTTTAATGCTATTTTGGTTAGAATATATTGCTTTTTTTAGGGCAAGAAACTTTTCTGTTGTCAGCCAGAATATTTTCCATAATAACTATGAAACTCCTCTAAAAATTGTTATTTTTCCAGTGATGACACATCAATCCAATAGTTTTCTGTTTGCTGTCTAAAAAGGGAAATGGCATATGAAATAATCTGAGAACGCCTCACAAAAGAAGATGAGGCAGAAAGATAAAATTTGGATGGTTGACTGGACGAATGTGACCTTATAAAGAAAAGACCAAGTAATACGAAGTCTGAAATCCCTCCACTATATCCAACATATGTAGATATGGATCAATAAGCCTGGGAGTTAAATATTTACTTTGATTCTCATAACGACAATCCATCACTTACTTTGGCTACTCGGCATCCGAACCCCATTTCATGGGGTTTTGAGCATTCCAAGTTTATTAGTTTTGGTGGACAGCAAAGACCACACTTAGAAACAAAAGTGCTAGCTGACTGCTTTTCTAGCATCCCTTCCTCCTAAGACTCAGATATGGAGTAGGACTCTTCCAATCAAACTCACACAGCTGGACTTTGACCCAGTGACTAGAGATACAAGAGAGGGGAGTAAGGAGCTCTGTCTCTGCTCGTGGCAGGAGGGTTGTAATGGATGCAAGGCTGAGTGTCAGGCCCAATATTAGCAGTCACACGGATGCCAGAATCTGGTGTTTGGCAGAAAGGGTAGCAGTTTACTCAGCAGATGTGTTCTAAGCCATGCCTTGTTCAGAACGCTTATTCTAGCTTTCTAGGTCTATTCTTCTGCTCTCCCAGTTAGTTCTGTGAGCCACACGATAAACTTAAATTCCATTTTGCTTAGTCTACTAGATTCAGTCTCCCTTGCTTACCACCAAGAACTATGAATTAATTCCTCAAGACCTTTGAACCACAGGGGTTAGCATTTACTTATATACCCACCAGAATTTTTCAAATTGATTTAGTTTTACTTAGCCAACAACACCTAGCTCCTTAGCTATTAGAACTTAATCTTCCTTTTTTAAAATACCCAACGGCAATTAGCACAATGTCACCTATGTATAATGTGCACTAAATCAAAATTGGTCAATTGCTTTAATAATGTGTCAAAGACAACAAGAGGAAAACAATTCTCTGTTCTCTCCTTCTCATGTCATTCATGAGGATATTTCAGGCCCTTTGTTCTGAGGCTCCAAATCTGAGAATGAAAACACTCATATTATGTCACCTACAAGTCACTAGCAGGAAAGTTCTGAAAGCAGGAGATAATCAATGACCACAGCATCTTGCAAAACAAGAAAAGGAGAAACCCCAGACTACAAAGCTTAAAAAAATTTAACTTAGGGCTTCCCTGGTGGCGCAGTGGTTGAGAGTCCGCCTGCCGATGCAGGGGATGCGGGTTTGTGCCCCGGTCCGGGAAGATCCCACGTGCCGCGGAGCGGCTGGGCCCGTGAGCCATGACCGCTGAGCCTGCGCTTCCGGAGCCTGTGCTCTGCAAAGGGAGAGGCCACAACAGTGAGAGGCCCGTGTACCGCAAAAAAAAAAAAAAAATTTAACTTAGCAAAAGAATTATTCTGATAATTTTTTCAAATTATTTGCTCACAATAGTCTATCACATCTTGACTCAAGAATTGGGGAGTGTGAAAGGGTCCAGTGGAAGGTGCTCAACAAATATTTGTTGAATAAACTAAATTAATTTTCAAAATACTCCATAAAAAATAGTCAAATATATATCAACAATATTCATACCCTCCCTCTGAAACTCCATCAGTCATCTTGTTCCTTTCCAGCAGACATTTACACTTTTTCTCTCCTCTTTCCATCCCCCAATATTCAGTAATACGTGATGTTGCAGTCCTCATGAAAATCCAAAACTGCAATGGTCAGTATCCACTGGCTTTGAAACAGGTTGCAACTTGTAAAGTGTAGATTCTCCAATATACTTTTATCTGTATTTTTTAAAGTTTCTCCTAGCATTGCCCTGCTTTCAAAAATCTGTTTGCTAATGTCTCTCCTGGACTGGGGTTATCCAACCCTAGGCTCAGGGAGCTGTGAAGGCTCAGCTATGTGAACTAACTGGGTCATAGGGAAGAGAGCAAACTTCACCTCCCATGGTCAACCAAACAATGATAAATGTTGCATTTTATTTTCCAAAGCATCTTCTTTCAGGAAAGCAGTCAAACAAGTAAAAATTGGATATACTTGCTGCTGACAAATTGGTGTAAATATCTGAGATGCAAAAAAAAAAATTGGAGTCACTATGCTGAAACCAGTGAATACATTTCGGAAGAGATGAAATGGGGTTGGTCTTAACATGAGGAAAGAGATTCTCAATAGGGGGTTTCCTACTGAGATGGGGGTTTCCATGTCTCTCACTGTGATTCCAAATTCCTTTGGAGGAGGGGGTGGAGGAAAATAGATAACAATGTAACTGAGGTTAGAATCCAAAAGAGACATAAGACATGGATGTCTTTACCCTCTCCCTGGGGCAAATTTCTTCCATGTTAATCATTTGGACACTGCTTTAAGTTAAACATCTCAAAAACAGATTTAATTTTGATTTAGTCTACCCATAAAGGGTATTGCATTAAACGCTTATTAAGGAATAAATCTTCATTGCTTTAAATAATAATTTAAAGAATACTATTTTAAAGTTAAATTGCTTTAAATAATGCTTTAAAGAATACCTTTTGGTGTGTCTAAGTTGGTTAACATTAATAATAAGCCCCAGAATGGTAAGAACAAAAATTAAGGATATTATACAGAGGAAAGTGACAATGCAGGTTCCTTTCAGCTTCCTTGTTCTTTTGAATCCAGTTTCTTGGATTTGGCTCCCTGGTGAAGTTCTCTTATTTACAGAATTATAGTAAAATTCTCTGAGAAGGAGCTTTTAGTAAACAAAAGAGGTTTTGTGGTCAGAAGGACCTGGGTCCTAGCCCTGCCTCTTGTACACTGTACAAGTAACTTGTACACTGTAACCATTCTATGTCTCAGCTGTCTTATCTGACAAATGGGGGGAGAAAATGATCATTCTTATCTTAAAGGCTAGTTTTAAAGAATAAATAGGATAAAACATTAAAAACCACAAAACGTGGCACACAGTAAGCACTCAGCAAATATTTTCTATTGCTAATGTTATTTTTTTTTATCCCTACAAAATCTGTGCCAGACTGTCCCAGGGCCTGCAGTTATTCTGCTGCTGCTTTCAGATCTGAGCCATATAAGATTTGACTCCAATTCAGCTATATATTTCCTAAATTAACCACCTTATGTAATTAGCATCTCCTAGTTTGTGTGTCTGGGTTTTTTTTGTGGGATTTTTTTTCCATAATTTTCTTTTCTCTTGAACAACAATGCCACCCACATAGTTTTTCAAATTATAGCTTTCATAGCCTTAGCTTATAAAAATGCTGAAACGGCCATCTTTCTTCTTTTTTTTTTTTTTTTTTTTAAATCACAGTACATGAAAAAAATCCTTGGGGTGGGCAACTCTGTTCCTCCATCATGTATGAAGTTCCACCCCAGAACAGAAGGGGAAAAGAGCCAGTGTGACTTTGGCTTTGCCCCATCAGTGAAATGACCCCACTCTCCTCCTCACTCCCAGCTACTTCCTCAATTATCCTCAATCAGGGCTGTGTGACTGATGAAATTACTAACTTCAAAAGTCACACTGGCCTTTAATTAAATGAAGGTAAACCACATATGCTTCCAACCCACTCACTCTCCAACCACAAACACTAAGGTCCACTAGGTACTCTGCTAGATTTAGAGACCAATTTGGGTTGTAGAACAGGAGATGCCAAACTCAGAAATGAATACAGCTCATTCTCCCATAACCATATGGGTTCTGGCCAGGTTCATCCTGGCAGGTGGAGCATAAAAGAAAAAGGGGAGAGGGAAGGCAAAGGGAAACTTTCTTCATGTCAAAAATTTACAATTATAATTAGTCACAGAGAGCAGACCACAGTGAACACAAAATAGCACTATTTGTTTAGACTGTTTCTTGCATCACCCTTTCCCTTCTCTGCTTCAATCCAACTTTTTAAAGAAAATAAAATCTTAGTGCTGAAATTTACCAAGAAAATGTATTTCACTTCAAATGAAAATCAGTGAGATTGCTGGCTCTTTCATCAATTGTATAGATAACCCACAGAGTAACAAGTTTAATGGATGACACAAAAATGTTTTAGGAGATAGATTATCCTAAAACATTACTATCATCTAACGCACATTCACATAACTTTCTCAAGCTGTGGAATTAATGAAGAGCTGGAGAGTTCGCTTTTTTTTTTAAGATGGCTTTAAAAGAAAATTCCACATTCAGTTAGCTCTTTTCTCTTGTGTGGTATTTAGGCCTTATAATTTAGAAGCTGTTATTTTTCCCTAGCAAAAAATAAATAACTAAAATTAAAAGCTGCTCTCTCAATCTCTTGGACTGTGAGTGACCATCCACTTTGATGAAATCAACCACCATGAAAGTCAAAGTCTCCTTCTATATACTGCTGTGTACAAATTACTGAAGCCACAATTCTACCTGAAACTGGAAAATTTTAAGTGTTTCTGTTGTAAAAAATTGAAATGTTTTCATAAAACATTTCCTGAGCTTCTAGCATATTATCTGGGACTGAGTAATTTTCTCATTTAATGAGCCCACGATCCTCTGATAAGGGCCCTGTGATTTTTCCCCATTTTCTCAATTGAGGCATTTGAGTCTTGGGAGGTATGTCTCAATATTAAGTAGAATGTCCCAAAAATAAATAAGGAAAGCTGTAATCAGGTTTGATTCTAAAGCCCATTTGCTTAACCACTAAGCTAAATTTGTTGAAAGGAGAAAAATAAAAATAATTACAGGCGTACCTTGGAGATACTGCAAATTTTGTTCCAGACCACCATAATAAAACAAATATAGCAATAAAGTGAGTCACACAAACTTTTTGGTTTTCCTGTGCATATAAAAGTTATGTTTACACTATAGTCTATTAAGTGTGGTATAGCATTATGTCTAAATAAACAATGTACAAACTTTAATTTAAAAATACTTCATTGCTAAAAAATATTAACCATCATTTGAACCTTTAGCGAGTCACAGCCGTAACATCAAAGATGGTCACAGGTCACCATAACAAATTTCATAATAATGAAAAAGTCTGAAATAGTTCACGAATTACCAAAATGTGACAAAGAGACATGAAGTGAGCAAATGATGTTGGAAAAATGGCGCCTAAAGACTTGCTTGTTGCAGGGCTGCCACAACACCTCCATTTGTTAAAAAAAAAAAAAAAATCTGAGAAGTTCAATAAAGCAAAGTGCAAGGTATGCCTGTAAACATGTAGAGTTTGGCTCATTATCAGTTAAAAGACTTTATTAATAAAAATCATCTACAAATATTTTTAAGGTACAAACACTAAGGGGAGAATTAATGTGAAAGAAAAGGAATAACGGAGATGTGATGAAATCAGACAAGGATGAAGTCTATCTGTATCAGCTGCCCCCATCCCTTCCTGTGTGAAGAATCACCACGAGGACTCTGTCTCCATATGCAGAAGACAAGGCGTCAGGCATCTGAAGCTGGGTGTTGTAGCTAACACTCTCTTCCTGTTGCCCTGCTTGAGGGTCCAGTGAAAACAGAAAAAGGCTGAAGTTTGTGTTTTTCCGTTACAAACAGCTACATATTATTCATTTTGATTTCTCTGGGCATAAAAACAGTTGCCTAACTTTCTTTAGCTATGGCCCAGGATCTTTGAATATGTTGGTTTATGGGCCTATTTTAATCTCATTGTATTAGAAACTATCTAGAGTCTATGTACTTTATTAAAGCCAAGCCCCTCTTGTCTACCTTTTCTGTCCAGGTAAGAACTGACACTCTTGAAACTGGAATAACTCAAATGTCTGAGCCAGAATCCCTTTTCTTTAAAAATTATTCACACGTGTCCTAAACTGTCAGTGAGCTGGTGTTGAGTGGCTCTTGGATTTCTTCATGTAGTTATAGTCCCTGTACTCCAAGCAATTGACTTATGGGTAATGTGGTGTGAAGCTTGCTCTCCAATCAGAGCTCTCTTTTCAATTCCAAACTTAGTGATGATTGAGTGTCATTACCTATAGATTGATTTTTGATCCTACAATACCACGAAATATTCATCTCAGAATGGTTCCAAAGCGGTGAACATCACCATCTCAAAAACCACTACCAGCAGCATATTTCATCAATCAGTATATGAAATATTTTCTTTAAAAACCTGAAATGAATCCAAGTTCTCTCAAACCTTAAGCCAAGTTCAGATGCATGGAAAATGTTAGTGATTTTTCCCCATAATTGGCTCTGTTTCATGCATACTTTGCAAAGATTTAGGTTTTCAGGTAAATAATATATGTGGTGGTTCCATTTGGTGGCAACCAAAAAGCCAGTTTGGAAAGAAGAGAACTGTGGATGACTTTTCTTTTCCATTCACAGATTTGTTCAAATCCAGATGATTCTGGGGTGTGATTTTGTGGGAACAAAAAAAATGTTCAAAAAACCAGAAGAACCCAGCATTCCTGAAACTCAGTCAATTGCTATGAAGAAAGAAAAAATGGAAACTGTGATCTGAACTAAGGAGTGTCCTCCTGTAGAATAAAGTTATTAACCAAACTGCAAATCTGTAAACCAGAAGAGGATATAAGTATGAAAAGAGGGACAGCAGCTGAAAAGGAAAGTTTACTCTTCACATAGTCATTGTGAAGAAGGCTATTCTAATATTGCTACTTGTCATTTATACTAAAACTTTAGATGATTTACAAAGAAAGGAAGGAAGAGAATTTTTAGTATGGTATGCAATTTATGACATTCTTAATAAAAAAGAGATTGAGATGATTTTTGCTCAGATAATCAGAAAAATTAGATAAAAAAGGAAATCATAAAAATTTATACAAACACAGATTGAGCATTTTACTTTACCTTAAACACATAACTATTCATTCATCTTTTGTTAAAGGTCAAGACCCTTTTCTTGAGACTGTCTCCAATAATTAAAATTTTAGCTCACCTTTCTCATGTAAATCCACATGTATTAATTACATCCCCCAAAATTCCCAGTTCTAATTTCACTAAAAAGAAAATAAGAACTTAAGCAATTCAAGAGAAATTTGAGTTCAAGATCCTTCTAGATACTTATTCTTCCCAGTCTTTTAAAAAAGCTCTCACCAACACCTAATTTTTTTTAACAATTTGCCTCTATCAAGTCTTTGAAAAGCATTCATCTCAGCTTTATAGAAACAAGTTTGTTCTCTAACATTGTTCATTGGCTAATATCACATAAAGTAAATTACATAATCAGAATAAGGGACAAAACTGACACAAAAGTATGGAAACAAAGAAAACGGATTCTTTGTAAGTATATAACCCAACTGGTGTGAGCCAATGGTGAGTTCAACGTTCAGGAATATTCAGTATACTGAGGCATCAATCATATGTTATCTATTAGCTACTGCTATAATAATGCTTCAATAACAAACACATAACCATTTGTCTCACAATAACAAATATTTACACTTCTCACTCACAAGTTTCTGGGTCCTTTGGGGTTCAGCTGAACTGGACTCCAGGCTGTAAGATAGGATCAAGGCATGCTCTTTGTATCTCACTCTGTGTCCCAGACTGAAAGGATAGTAACTATCTGGGATCTGTCCTTTTTGTGGTGATAGGAGAAGAACAAGAGGGTTAAGCTACTCCACACAAATGCATTTCAAGCCTCTTGTTATGTTAGAACTACTAACATCTCACTGGCTGAAATAAGTCATATGTCTAAGTTCAAAGTCATGAGGCCATGTCAAGAGAGTCGCTGCATAATTCTACAGCAGGCAAAGAATTAGGGCCAATAACTGCGATGTTCAACAGAATGAAAAAGAATGCTTAATCCAAGGAATCTACTAAGTAGAAGTCAAGAGAGATTCTATTATACTTAGCTCCAAATGAAGCAATAAATACAGTAAACTCTACATGTGTTTCTCAGTTCATTCATTCACCAGTCCATACAATCAACACAAATATATTGTTTCTTCTATGTGCTAGATACTCTGGAGAGATGGGGGAAAAAAAAAGGGTAAAGAATTACCTTTGCCCTTAAGGACCTGATGGAATCTCTATGCTAAGATATAAAGAATATATTAAACTAGACAGTGAAAAAGAAAAATTTGGTTCTTTGACTTTTAATGCCTTTATAAAACAATGGACTTAGCTTCCTAAGTATGGTTCTGTAAGAACTGGTAATAAAATCAGCTAACATGTTCTGATTGTTGTTAGCAGCAAATAATTACACATTGCCTTTTATCCCCATCCCTTTAGATTGTCACATCTGATATGTTAAGTGTGAGAAAGCAAAGGAATGTAATACATTCCCTAAGACTAGGACACTGCAGTGCTCATCAGAGGAAGACACATGGACAACACCAAATCAATAAACAGCCATTTAACAAAAGAGAGAAAAGCTTTGACAATAAAAGAACAAGGCAATTACTGTCCTGGAGATATTTATATTTCTCTTACTACCAGCAGATAAATGTTAAGTATATTTAGGAAGGTTATATAGGGTAACTATGTAAGTATATAGCAGAAAGAATACTGCATCATCTAAGAGTCTTCCATTTCAACTTCCTTAAAGTGGATTAAGAATTTAGACACTCAGGAAAGAGACTGACTGTAGAATTCTCATGCTTGCTTTGCTTTGCTACTAATTAGCGGTGTGGACTTGGCAAATCAACTAGTATTTCTAGATGTTGCCTTCCCTAGAAAGTTTCTCTGATTGCATTTCCCCTCGCAAGGTTCGGATAGATGGGGCCCCTTGATTCCTTTATATCTTAATCCTATCTCTATTGCCTTGCCTTTTCTTATACATTGCTTTACAATTATCGTGGATATATTTGCCTCTAGCATTACTGAGCTCCTTGAGACCAGAATCAATGTATTATGCATTTTTGTAGAATAAATCTAGGAAAGAAAATAAGACTTTTTGAATGATTAGTCTATAATACCCACAACTCTACTATAGACTCCTCTGAAATTGGGGAAAATCTGTTAAGTTTATGTTGACTGAGGACATCCCAACATTTGCCTGAGAACAAACCTCACTTTCTGCCTAGTGAAGTATAATAATTTCTACTATAGGGCCCGAGCCCAAATTCAATAGGGTAGGCTGATATTTTATTCTTCAACACAGCATTTAAATCCTGGCCTGGTTACACAACTCTGAAAATAAAACTCAGGGCTTTAACCCGCTATCTGTGGGTTGCTGACAATTAATACAAACGCACAAAGATAAAAACCTTGATGCTTCTTGGCTCTGCAATAACTCTCTCGATACAACAGCCTTTTCAACAGGCCATCAGTATGACCTAAAGAAAATGCTTGAATGCAGAGAATTAAGGTTACATTTGATCTAAGATTATTTTAATTTTATAGTTTGAGAAAACTGAGATCCTGAGAGGTAAAGTTACTTGCACAGGTTACTATGAGTCTCATAAATGATAGGCCCAGAACATACATCAAGGCTAGTATGTATTTATTTTTTAAAAAGTTAAAGAAAAATTACTCAGGATCTTCCTTCTTTGCATGCCACATATATCCCTTCCTTTTATTTGCCACCCCGAAAACTCTCCACAAACATCCCTCAATCCAGAACTCTCTACTGTTATTTATGAAGAGCTATGTAATGATAGCTTAGCCATTTGACCTCTCTTGTTTCAATTCTAATAAGGGATTTGGCTTATATGATTTTCAAGAAAACTTCTAAATACAATTTGGGCAATAGAGAGATTAGATTGGGATTTGGGAATACCTGTTATAGAAATAGGATTTAAGATATATATATAAAGATATATACAAATATGTATCTTTAGTATAAAGATAACTCAGAAGGCTTAGACACTGCTGGGGAGACTTTTTTTTTTTCCCTATAATAGGACTAATTGAGATGCCAGAGTTTTGGGAACAGGACAGACATTCCTGTTGCACTCAAACTTGATTGAAGTCTGTCATTGATGTATTACAAAGGGGCTATCACAATCTGAAAGCTCTTGTAAATAGGGTGAGATAATTTAAATTATTCCAGGGAATTGAATTTCAGAAAGAGAAAAAAATGGGGAAATTTTACGTATATGTATGTAAATTCATATCTTTTGTTGTTGTTGTTAATTCATTTTCAAAACTCATGTACTCATCTTGATTTATTTTTATTATAATAGCCATTTTGGGGGAATTTGTAATGAAATGGGGAAAATATATATCTCTTAAGAACTTAATTTGGTGGTTTTGTTCTGGTGAGATAATAAAAGTCTTGTAAGTGAGTACTTTTTAACTACCTTTGAGAATTTATTCCAAAGAAAATGATTCATGTGCAAGAATATTTAGCATAGCATTGTAAAAAAAAGTGGAAATCCTTTAAATGTCCAAAAGCAGTGGCAATAATTTAGTGGCAGAGCAACAACTATCACCAGGCCTCCTGAGTAGAGATCTCTTCCTTATTCTATGCTGCATTCTCCCATCTGGACCATAAAGATATCCCAAGTGGAAGGGCTCTTTATCACCATCTTTCCCAACGTGTCACTTCATAAATAGAAAACTGATGACAAAGATGTTAAGTGAATCACCCACATGTACAGCCATTCACAGTCACCACAGTTTCTCCCTACAGAGCACAGGAGTGATGGTTCTCAATCTTCACGTCTGGCCCAATGGTAATCAATGTCACCCTTTTTCTATCGCAGCCTTATTACTCTGGAAAGATTACTGGTTTCTACTGGCAACATTTCTCTTATTAGGTCAGTTCCCAGAAGGAAAATTAACCCCACCCAGGTATTCGAAAAATTAACCTACATTTTTGGTTGCTGTTAAGTACAAAGACATGATTGCGTTGCACTGGTCTACTCAGACTGTTTCCCAAAGGCCCTTGTAATTGTAATGCCTGGTAAATCTGGGCTCAGTCTGTGATTTATAAAAAACAAAATCCCTGGCTTTTGTCATAAAACGAAGTGGAAAACTTTTCTTAGCTCTGTTATACCTTGTTCTTGGTAAAAAAAAAATTAAGCACACCTTTGAGCAGGTAACATGAAATGTCCACCTCATGAACACCTACTCCATACTTCAACTCCTGAGCAGTCACATTTTCTAGGACATAGTTCCATACAGGGTTAAAGTAAATATTTTGTATGGCACCCAAAGTCATTTGCAGAGCCCAGTAATCTGTTCAGGTAATGGGAAAATAATGGAGGAAGCCCTGGAACTAAGCCACTAAATTCACCTTTTGAGGTTAACACGTGCAAATGGGTTGGCTGGGTTCTGCTGCTTTTAAGGCATAGTGATTTAGATGATTGTTTAAATCTTTTTAACTACATCAGTATTTAAACTGCATTTGTATGCCTGAAGGCCAGAAGACCGGTAACAAATCTCACAGGAAACTACTGCTAATTTATTAAGTAAGAAGGAATCGCTTTAGTGACCATAAGAACTTACAACACATGTGAGTTTGAGAACACACCACAAACATCACCAGAAGTCTGGAGTAATCTGCAATTGGCTATCCTCACTGCAGGAGGCACAATAAACCTGTCCTTCCCCAAAGTAACTGATTCTACTTCCTAAAAGAGCTCAATAACCTATTCCACTCATCTGTCTGAAGGCCTCCTTGCCTACATCTGTTCTTTTTCCATCTGCTTTGAAAGCAGGTTAAGCCCTCTGGGTTATGTAGAATCTGTAGCATAACCTGATCACAATTTGGTATAAGCCCATTACCAAAAAGTCCTCATTACGACCCTGTTTGGTCCCCCCCAAAGCCCACTGTCCATATGGAGAGGTGTTTCATAACCCTTCCTTGCTTATTACTTCTTCTCAGCATGAAAGCATGTAAGCATCCAAAAGGGATGATTTCTTTCTTGGCTGTGATCACTCATTTCAAATGCACTCCATAATTAACAACTTTGAAAGCAAAGAGGTAAATTTTGTCACATGTATTATTAAAGCAGAGTGAGATCCCCCAGGACCAAATTAGGAGCCCGATTAAAAATGTCCATCTTAAAAGAAACAAGTAGACAGGGAGTTGTGCTCTCAGCAATCCCAAATTAACACACTGCTTGAAGCCCCTGGGCAAGCCATGTGGAAAGACACAGACCTTGGGACTGCCTTGGTGAATGAGACTCAAGTGTCCCCACTTGAATGCAGGTCACCCAGAATCAACTTCAATAGGGTCATCTGGAAGTGAGGAGATACGGGTTTGGGACGATAGACCTGATGGGTGAGTAACCACGGTGGAATGAAAAAAAAGAAGTAATAATTGAAAATTTCTTCATTCTTCAACAAATCAATTTTATTTTCAAGTACTGTGGTAGATGCTGGCTTTTAGGCTTCCAGTTTTTCCTGCCTTTCTTGATCTTGGCCAAGACCCCTACCACCTCCACACCTCTGTTTCCCCAAGTACAAATTGAGGGGGTGGGAAGAAGTGATTACAAAGGGAACTCTTTCATGATTTTAGGAAAAGAGTGGAAGTTTAAAATCTATCTAAACTTTTATTTTGTTGTGGGAGTCAGTGTATTTTAATTTAACCACATTCAAATTCATTTCATAAAGACTTTTTAAACTCTAACTTCCTGCCAAACTTACAGAATTAGATACAATACTGTCTGAGAAGCGCTACACAGCCATCAAAAGAAAGCCAAACTAAGCATGGCAAACACTACTGTCATTTTAGGGGAGGAAAAATCCTAAATCCTGATGCCCAAGAGAGATGAGGACTACAAAACAGGCTCTTAACTTGCTGGCGACTGTGGCAGACAAGAGAGAATTTAACGGGTTTCGCAAAGCAGCTTAGTGGCACTCTGCCTGGACTCAGCTCTGTGCATCCCGCGTACGGAGATGGTCCTTTGTTTACACAGGCCCAGCTCTCTGGCGTTACTTCTGCCCTTTCTGTTTTCTCCTAAGGCAGTGTGTTTGGTTGACAGAAAAAAAATTTCTGCAAATGAAGGCAGCTACCAGGCAAACACATATCCTAAAATTCAAGTTAAAATTTTCTAAAGCTAAAAAATAAAAGAAAACACGCTGACGTAGTAAAATCCCAGAGAGACTCTACCTTAATGAGCATGCTGACTGTGGCCAAGTTAAAACTGTTGTGGGAATCGTAATTCAGAATTTTCTGCTCCATTTAAATTCTCTAGGGCCAAACTGCCATAAAATCTTTCTTATATTGAAATTCCATCTCTCCAGAAGGTAAAGAACAATCTTTATACCCAAAGTAAATCAATTTGAAGAGAAGAATTACAAGGTGACCTTGCCTATGTCATTTTACCCTTCTGAATCTCAGCAATGAGATGAAGGTTTGGGGATCTCTTAGTACTTTGCCAGCACTAACACTGTATGATGCTGTTGTACAGGTGCTACCCAGTAATTGAAGGTTATATAAATCACACAGAAGTAAGAAGGAACCACTAGAGAAAGGCAGTTAGAAACATACATCTCAGATCTCCTTCAAAATGTTAGCCAACAGGTTTATTTTCCTTGGCTTTTTGCCTTCTTAGCTGTCAACATATACTACTACTTCTTCCCCAAGATTTTAAAAATAAAAATATTTTGGGGCTTCCCTGGTGGCGCAGTGGTTGAGAGTCCGCCTGCCAATGCAGGGGACACGGGTTCATGCCCTGGTCCGGGAAGATCCCACATGCCGCGGAGCGGCTGGGCCCGTGAGCCATGGCCGCTGAGCCTGCGCGTCCAGAGCCTGTGCTCCGCAACGGGAGAGGCCACAACAGTGAGAGGCCCGCGTACCGCAAAAAAAAAAAAAAAAAAAAAAAAAATTTTTACATAATCCAAACTCTAAAGGATGGATTGAAGCTAAGAAGGTAAAAACTGCTGGTGAATAAAAGGTGAAGATAACCAGTCATTGAAGAATATGTTCTCCATGATTATTTTGTATTATAATCTGAAACCATCTTTCCTAAAGTTCCTATTTCAAGATACGGCCCACTCTAGGTTTTATCTTCACATGAAAACCTATGTTTTGCAGAATCCTCAGTTGGTGAAGTGAAGCCCCATGACATAACGTAAAGTTTAAATGACACAATGTGCAACTTAAAGCCACCATCAATGACAAGAATGATTCTAGTCTGTTCTTCTTCTAGTTATTGGTTGCATTATAATTAGTATATATATTTTCCTCATTCTTTAAAACAACTCTTGTCCATGTGGTAAAGATTTAGCTACAACATTCGAGGAAGAAAAAGGAGGAGGAGGAAGAGAGTGGAAGGTGGAAGAGGAGAAAAAGGAGAAGGAATTGGTATGAGATCGTGGGAATAAAGAGAAGTGAAAAGTCCAGTGACCTAGCTTTGCACTAATTAGCTTTGTGCTTGATCTTAAATAAGACAGTAGATCTCTCTGAACCTCAGTGCTTCATCCATAGAATTATTTGTCTAGATTATTAATGATTATGAATGGTGTTTACCATTTCTTCCAACTCAAACATGTGATAACTCTTAAGTGACTAGAAAATAGTTATGATGTGACTACCCAGTGGGAATGTGGAATAATTTAAAGTCCCAAATTGTAATCTTTTTGAAGATCAAGAAAAGTTTTGGTGGGTTTGGGGGCAGAAGATAATTGGTTGCTTGCGTGTTTTGAACCTGCTATTAACATTATTTTTTCTCTTCACCCTGTCAGCTCAGGGGACACATTTTACCCTTAGCACCCTTTCTCAATTCTGAATTCATAATATTATGCCAGAAGATCAACAAAGTTGTCTTATTCCTTTCTTTGGGTCCCCAGAAACAGCTACTCAAATGTGTGCCACTTGCACCGCACAGCAAGCAGCTCTGGAAGTGTTGAGGGAGTCAGTATAAAGCTTCTGTCGGTGATCCTAGATGGAGGGGTGATAGGAGTCATTGAAATGTAGATAGCAGAGAAAGAACGTTCACAAAGCACTCAGAAAGTCTAAGATGAAAAGAATTATATTAGTGCCAACGAGCATTATTCCATAAAAAGTCCCATTGTGGCTGATGAGAAGGAGCTCAAACCTTCAAATAAAACATTTAATTCACACCTGACAGCGATTTTCAGAGTATGGAACAAGAAATGTTAGTGATTCCATTCTTAGCCCAGGGCAAAACTGCAGCAGAATAGAGTGGCAATAAAATAAATGTCTGTGGTTCTCGGAAAAAAAAAGGAAAACTGAAGAGAAAGGCCCTCTGGCAAAAAGAGTAAACCCCATGCACTGGCCTGAATTCCTCCAACTTTCAATTAGCAGGTTAAGGGGATTACAACGCTCATGTTATTTCTGCGCTGGTCTAACTCACATACTAGCACACACACATAGTTGACCCTTGGCATTTGTGTTGTTGATCATTCACAAGGAACTTCTAAAGGTCTTCGATTTGTGGTTGTCATTTTGCTGAAACCCCAGTATGAATAAGGCTACAGGAGGTGAGGGTGGTTACAGATATGAGTCAGTTAATGATTGTACTCAATAACCACTTCTCCATGCGACTTTATTCTCTACTCCTCTTTTTGTCTGCATTAATTTCCATGAAGCAATATGCAAAATGGCCCCCCAAATGGAGAAGAACTATAAGCAAATGTTGGATTCACAGATCTGGGCTTTCATGGACCTATATGTTGGGACTGAGGCTGGACAATTTCACCCCTTCCACTGCCATGTGTAACCAATTAAAACACAGAAGACATACACAGATGAAGTATCAAAATATCTTTGGGTGCCAATAAACTGGATTAGAGAATCTGATCTGTTACCACATTTAGGCTTCCCACTGTTTTCTTCCTAGAATTAAGCATGCCTACCTGTCATAGCAACTAGACAATAGGGCTTTGCTCTCGGAAACTGTGGCCGTTAAGAGAAGGAAAACACTCTTGTCCTGAAATCAGGATGCTTGAAAAGAGAGAAGGAGGCTAGGATGAAAGTTTATAAACCTTTTACTTGATGTCATCAATCAAATATGCCTCTACTTCCTGGAAAAGGAATAAGTAAGTAAAAGGTAGAAAGTAGGGCTAGAAGTATCATGTATTGAAGCATATGGAAACTTTGCTATCTGAATTCAAAAGTATTCCACACTTCCGTTTTGTTTCTGGAAGAACTCATTGAGCATGTGCTAATAATAATAGCAGGAATAGCAATAAAAATAATATTCTGAATCAGTCAGAACAGGCCAGGCTATGCTATAATAATAAACAACCCTAAAAATCAATGACATAAAACATCAAAAATTTTACTTCTTAATCACCTTTTATGACCACAGCAAATTGGTTATGAACTAAAACCCAAGTGCATTAAAACAAAAAATACAAGAAGACAGGCATGAAAAATGCAGATATTCAAAATATTTTTTAAATATGTGATTTAGTTCAAAAATATTAGAATACAGTTCTTTACGGGTCTCTTGAATTTCCACCATCTTGCAAGGAAAGTACTAAAAGCTTTTGTTCTGAACTATCTTTTAAAAGATATTTATGCAGCAAACAGCCTTAGAAGAGAGTAAAAGTTCCCTTCTCTGAAGCAGCAGGAAGGTTTGCTTACTATACAGTATAATAAAAACAGTATCTCCCTCCAGGGAGAAGGGGAAGATTTGCTTGCAGCCCACTGTAAAAGATTTGGGTTTCCTAAGTTGGAGATCCTTGGCTATGACATAAACTCACTGCATGTGCAGTATCCAGATAAACTGCTCCTCATCACCTCTGTGGGACATGAAGAGCAAGGGGAACAATGCAACCATGAAAGACATGCATCTTGCTATGCTGTGTTCAACAGTGTCATACTTCTGTGACCAGGAGTCTTTTGTCTTCTGTCAAGATCCATACACCTATGGCATGCTACCTTGTTGGCTTGCAAATGGGGTAAAACCTTAGACCTTTCCAAGTTCGTGACAGAAATTAAACAATTAGATGAAGAATTTCAGCAGAAAGTTGGAAACTATTATAAAATGGAAATCTTGGAACTAGAAATAAAGTAACGGAAACAGAACTCAATAAACAAGTTCAAGAGCAAATTAGATACAGCTAAAGAGAGAATTAGTAAACTAGAAGATAAATAAGAAAATGGCTGGCTTGAAGCTTGACAGAAAAAAAGATAAAAAATATAAAAACAACTGAAGTTTTCTGTGTATCCATTCATAATTCTATTACTCTTTCTAACCTAAAAGTAACTCTTTTTTAGATTCAATGTTTCTCATACCCATGTATGTACTTATACAATTGCTACAGGTATATATATGTATGTATATGTTTGTATGTATACCAAACAACATAGAGCATTGCTTCTACTTTTAAAAACTTTATATAAATGATATTATAATGTGCTTGCTTTTTTCTTAATATTTGACTCCTATAAAAAGCTTTTTACTAAATCATTTTCACTGACTTCTCTTATTTCAAATAAGGCAAAATGTTCTCTAACACAATAATGCATCTTTTGCACCAAAATATTGTTTTATATTATTAGTGATTCTACCAGCTTTCAAAGCAGTTTTATATTTCCCAACTTCAGGTATAAAACAAAAACCTAGGCTAGAAAAAAAAAATTGAAAGTCAAAGAATGCATTTAAAGAAAGTAAAACACACTATGAAAGAAATTTAGATTTGTTATCAGTACATGAGAGGACCTGGAGAAACATGTAGCACTAAAGCATTCAGAAAGCTCTTTTTAAAAATCACCAATTAGGGCTTCCCTGGTGGCACAGTGGTTGAGAGCCCGCCTGCCGATGCAGGGGACACGGGTTCGTGCCCCGGTCCGGGAAGATCCCACATGCTGCGGAGAGGCTGGGCCCGTGAGCCATGGCCACTGAGCCTGTGCGTCCGGAGCCTGTGCTCCGCAACGGGAGGGGCCACAACAGTGAGAGGCCCGCGTACCGCAAAAAAAAAAAAAACAATAACCATTAGCTTATAGATCCCATGCCACAAGATGATGGTGTCCATTGCAGATTGTAAGTGATCATAAGAAGTATTCAGTGACCAGATTGAACCGTGATCAGATTGACTTTTCTCTGAATAGTTGACATGAAGCATTATAAAATGAGTAGGGAAACATTTCAGTCCATTTCAATCTTGAAAATGCACAAATTTGTTCACTGCAATTTCTCACCAAGGTAAACACTGACATACTTCTTGCAACTCAAGGAAACTAAAGAAGTAATGTCTATAGTATATGGACATTGAAAAATATTACTGACTGAAATAGGGAAAAAGATAATTCTAGCATATGAAAGATTCATTTTACTAGAACCATTGAAACAGGGAAAGAGTTGCTCCAGTAAAAATATTCAAAAGAAAGGTTTAATGTCATATTCCTGAAACAAGTTTTCCTGTAATGAAAAGTGGTGAAGGTTAAGACAAATATTTAATAGGACACACTTCATAACAGTATGAAAAGAAGGATTTTGAACTATTTCATTTTATTCAACTTCAGCCTACCCCAGAAAGAATGACTTGAGCTCAGGCAAGACAGCTCTTGGCAGCTGAGACAAATCCAGTTGTAGCTAATGCCTTGAGGCTATCTGATGACTGAACTCCCTCTAGCTGGGCAGCCAGTCCTTTCTTGAAAAAAGAGAAATTCAGAACATCAGGCAGAAATGCAAGCCTAACTCTAAAGGCAGGGATATGCAGATCTTTTCCTCTTGGGCCAATCTTGTAGGGGTAAGATTCCAATTTAAATAGTCCTCTGTGCTGAGTATTTTTCTCTTTGTCCCTCCAAACCCACTATCTACCCTCAGCACCTTCACCTGTGCCCTCAAAAGCTGACTTTTACTGACTGTATCAATGGGCTTTCCCACCCTTTGGTTTGCTGTCAGGTTCAGTCAATAAGAATCACCTGCAGAAGATCAAAGGGCAAGATGAGAGGAAGGTCAGAGTATTTATTCCCCTGACTCAATGTTGCCAGGCAGTAGGTTGGCAATATTCCCCCAACAGACGTCACTACTTCTACTGTTGACCCTTCCTTACAGCTACAGATCTCCCTCCAGGTATCAGTAATGGCTCTTTCTGCCTGACCCTTCAGTTTACAGATGTGATGGCTGGTTATTTCTACACTAGGGAGGTACCTCACCATTCTATATTGCCTTCCTTTAGCCTTACTTATGCCTATCCAATAATTCCCTTTACTAGGCTGTCCTCAATTACACCAACTCTTCCTATTAAGACCTTGGCTAATTCACTGTAATTTGAAGTCTCTCCATGTATACCCCTCAAAAGTAATAAAGAGATCAACTATAACAAATGGGGGGTGGAAATAGGAGAAAAAATTCTTAGGGCACAATTAATAAGGTTGACATTGATGAGAAGCAATGAGTCTTGACATTGCCAGGGAAGCTCCTTTCAATTGTGTGCCTCAGTTAACACCCTCTTTTGATTCTTTGGAGGATTTAAAAACAGTAATTGATTTGCCCAGAAAGCACTTAGCCAGGAAGCTTTCCAAGAGGCCAGAGCCTCTTGTTCATGAGCCTGAGGAATTAGTAAACACAGTTTATGGCCAATAAAACCCCACACACAGCTTGGGCAAATAATAAGGTGAAAGCAGTTTCTTATTAAAGTTATGATTAGGTTTATCACATCTAATCATAACAGTCTCACCAGGGAGAAAAGTAAGCAAGTCTTCATTATGCACCACTACGTGCCAAAGGCAGAATTCTCTCAGGGAGAAAAAAGCCCACATAAGCAATAGCATATTTTGGAAATACACACCTTTGCCCAAAGAATTTGGCCGAAAGTGGAACTTGCCTGGTAAGCAATTACTTGACCAGTTAGCTGAGCTGGATTGACCACGAAGCTAATGAGCTAAAGCTTCAGGGTCCCTCACTTACACAAACTCCTTCCAAGGCTCTGAGAGGAACCCTAACCATATGTTCACATCATCAGTATGTTTGTACAATTTGCCAAAATGAGAATTTTAATTACAATTTATTGAGACTCTTATCTTTTTCTACTCTGCTGTCCCCAGCATTGGACCTCCAACTGTGTTGGGTGACATTGGGGTAGCTAGGGCCTAAGCAGCAGTTCAGTTGGAGATACATTAGTTTTGGTTTATGTGATATATGGTTCTGAGTAACTTTTGCATATAGTTATTGCAAGTCCTTCCCTAGTAGGAATGGCCTCCAGGAATATCCCCACTGTCCACTGTGTCAACACATGCTGGCTTGTTATTGCTACACTAAAGGGGTACATTGCAGGACACATGCTGGACACAAAGGTGCCAGGCCAAAGTGTTACCATCATGTGAACATGGTGCCCAAGATTGGTAACATGAGGGGATTAGAGGAAAAACAAAGTTTGAAAGGTCTGGAGCTGGAAGTTAGTATGTGCAAAAATGTGAATAATTTTACACATCAGACATGTAAGATTATAAGTAGATTCAGTTCTCAAAGATGCATAATTAAAACAGAACTTTTCTCCCATCAAGAAAAGACTCAGTAATACACAAGACACAATTATGAACACCATACATGTCTTTTCTTTTTTGATTGGAATCATGTAAAATAAAAATTGAACAGAATTTCTAAGCTTAAAAGGGTACAAATCTGTAGCCATTCTACAGAGAAGTATATCTGTATTTTTATTATTATCAAAAATATAAACAAGTGCCAATCAACCTCTTTAGAGAAAAGACTGAATTATCTTTCTACTCTCTCAATAGAAAACGATATTACAAAATGCTATTATGTGAAGAAGCCATCAAAATGGCATGCAGGAAAAAAAGTTATGGAAAGCAAATGGCAGGCTGCTAAATAATGTAAAAATCATTATTTTTCTGTATTTTTTTTGTGATATTCATCACCTCTTTTAAAATGGCTGTGATTTCTTTGTCCAGATAAATATTCACTTCTACATCTAATTGTAGATTCATGAATTTTGATTATTTTTCTTAAAGAGGCCCCTGTATAAACTGTAGAAATTTCAAGACCATGAAACCTGGACTTCCCTGCCACTTGACCTCAAATGCAGTAATGTACACATTCCAGGCTCAAGTGTTGTCTAACTCCATATACAGTTGTCCCTTGGTATCCACAGGGTATTGATTCCAGGACCCCCCTGCAGATACCAAACTCCACAGATGCTCAAGTCCCTTATATAAAATAGTATAGTATTTGCATATAACCTATGCACATACTAATTATTTATAATATCCAATAAATGTAAATATTATGTAAATAATTATAAATACAATTTAAATGCCATGTAAATAGTTGTTGGCACATTGCAAATTTGCTTTTTGGAACTTTCTGGAATTTATTTTTTCTCAAATGTTTTCAATCTAAGGTTGGTTGAATCTATGAATGCAGAACCCATGGCCTACTATACACAAAAGCAGATACTACCTAGGATGAAACATAAGGGGAAGTCTCGATGTTAGAAAGAATACATATCACAGATAGCATGATGGTTTCCATCTGCCCAGGAATGCAACTTAATCAATTGCCTTGAGAAGGTCTTCTAGAGATGGTAGAGTAGAAAGACCCTGAGTTCACTTCCTCTCATGGGCACACCAAAATTACAACTATTTACAGAACAACTATCAATGAAGAAGACCAGAATCTACCAGAAGAAATCTACTACTAAAGATATAAAGAAGGAGCCACAACAAGAAGGATAGGAGGGGTGGAGTCACGGTATAGTCAAGACCCATACCCCAAGTTGTGTAACCCATGAACAGGAGAATAATTACAATTATAATGGTTCTCCCCAAGGAGTGAGGGGTCTGAGCTCCACATCAGTCTCCCCAGCCTGGAGGTCCTGCACCAGAACGATGAGCCCCCAGAACACTTGGCTTGGAAGGCCAGCAGGACTTACTTTTGTGAGTCCCAGAGGGCTGTGGGAAACGAGACTCCACTCTTAAAGGATGCACACAAAACCTCACACACTCCAGGACCCAGGGAAAAAGCAGCAATTTGAAAGGATCCTGGGTTAGACCTACCTGCTGATCTTGGAGAGTCTCCTGGGGAGGCAGGAGGCAACTGGAGCTCACAATGGGGCCATAAAAACTGGAAGAGCCATTTCGGGGAGCTCCTTCTACCATGTGGACACTGGTACTGGCAAAAGCCATTCTAGAATCCTCCCTTAGCTTACCACCCTCAGAACCCAGCTCCACTGTCACCCACCAGCCTATAGGCACCAGTACTGGGATGTGCCAGGCCAATCAACTAACCTGTCAAGGACACGGCCCCACCAACCAGGAGACAAGCTGCCTTAAGACTGGCTTAGCCCACAGCCACCCCTGAACAAAGCCCTGCCCACCAGAGGGCCCAGAATGCAGGCCTATATACCAGTCTAATACAGGCATTAGACCTGGGACCCCCCAGAGCACTGCAGCCAGAGAACCCAGGACCTAGCTCTGCCTACCAGCAAGACTGCTCTAGCCTCAGGACCAGCCTCACCCACCAGCAGGAAGACAGCAGTACCAGGACAACTGCAACCTCATAGCCTGCCATGGCAGGACCCAGCCTACCCAATAGCTCTGAGATAGGCGGGGCCACAGCCCAAGCCCCAAATACCAGCAGGCCAATACAAGCTTCAGGACACCTGGCACCCCACAGCCAGCTGTGTCAGGAACTGGACCCACCCACCAGCTGTTCAGCACCAGCTCTTGGACCCTTAAGCCCTACAGCCCAACCGCAGGACCCAACTCTGTCCACCAGTGGGCTGGCACTAGCCCCAACACCTGACTTCACCCACAAGTGGGCAAGTCCCAGTCCTGGGATCCCCTGGACCCTGATTCCACCCACCAGTAAGCCAGCATTAAACCCGGGCCCCCCTGGGGTTATACAACCAGCCACCTCATGACCAGGCCCTGCCAACCAGTGGTGGGCAGACTCCACACAAGGCCAAGCCTGGCAACCAACAAAACCAGAGGCCAACCCAGACTGCCTATAGGAGTCAACCTGCCACAAGAGGAGGACCCACACAGAGGGTACCCCTAGAGCATAGAGCTTTGGTGACCAGAGGGGAGTGCATTGCTGGGACACATAGGACATCTCCTACAAAAGACTACTCCTCTAAGATCGGGAAATGCAACCACCCTACAAGATAACATAGAAATAAAAACAGCAAGTTAGGAAAAAAGTCAGCAGAGGAAGATGTCCAAATGAAGGAATACAATAAAACCCCAAAAGAAGAACTAAGTGAACTAGAGGTAGGTAATCTACCTGAGAAAAAGTTCAAGGTAATGAATTTAAAGATTATCAAAGAACCTGGGAGAAGAATGGATAAACAGAAGTTTTTACAACAAGTTAGAAAATATAAAGAACAACCAAACAGACATAAAGAATATAGTAACAGAAATGAAAAGTACACTAGAAGGGATCAATAATGGTCTAAATGATATAGAGGAACAGATCAACAAGGTGGAAGACAGAGTAGTGTAAATCACTGTAGATGAACAGAAAAAAGAAAGAAAAGAAATGAGGATAGTTTAAGAGACATCTAGGACAAAATCAATCATACTAATGGTTGCATTATGTAGGGGTCCCAGAAGGAGAAGACAGAGAAAAAGAGACAGAGAACATATTTGAACACATAATAGCTGAAAACTTCTCTAACCTGGGAAAGGAAACAGACATCCAAGTTCAGGAAGCACAGAGAGTGCCAAACAAGATGATGGCGGTCCAGTGGTTAGGACTCCATGCTTCCACTGCAGTGGGCACAGGTTCCATACATGGTTGGAAAACTAAGATCCCACATGCCACACAGGGCAGCCAAAAAAATAAAAAAGAATAAAAGAAAAAAAAATAACTCAAAGAGGGCCACACCAAGACACACTGTAATTAAAAACGGCAAAAATTAAGGATAAAGAGAGAATATTAAAAGCAGCAAGGGAAAACAAGTTACATACAAGGGAACTCCCAAAAGGCTATTATCTGACTTTTCAGCAGAAACTCTGCAGGCCAGGAAGGAGCAACACAATATATTTAAAGTGATGAAAGAGAAAAACCTACAACTAAGAATACTCTACTTGACAAGGCTCTCATTCAGTTCTTTTTTGTTTTTTTTTTTTTGCGGTACGCGGGCCTCTCACTGCTGTGGCCTCTCCCGTTGCGGAGCACAGGCTCCGGATGTGCAGGCTCAGCGGCCATGGCTCACGGGCCCAGCCGCTCCGCGGCATGCGGGATCCTACCGGACCAGGGCACAAACTCATGTCCCCTGCATCGGCAGGCGGACTCTCAACCACTGCACCACCAGGGAAGCCCTCTCATTCAGTTTTGATGGCAAGATCAAGTTTTACATTCAAGCAAAAGCTAAAAGAGTTTGGCACCACCAAACCAGGTTAACAAGAAATGTAAAAAGGACTTCTCTAAGCAAAAAAGAAAAGGCCACAACTAGAAATGAAAATTATGAAAGGAAAAATCTCATAGGTAAAGACAAATATACAGTAAAGGTAGTGAATCAACCACATACAAAGCTAGTAGGAAAGATAAAAGACAAAAGTAGTAAAATCGTCTATACCCAAAAAGCAGTAAACGGATACATACATACATACATACACACACACACACACACACACAAATAGATGTAAAATATGATGTCAAAAGCAGTGATTTTGAGGGGAGGAGAGTAAAAATGCAGGGTTCTCAAAATGCGTTTGAAATTAAGTAATCAGCAACTTAAAACAATCACGTATATGTATATAGATTGCTATATACAAACCTCATGGTAACCACAAAACAAAACTCTATAATAGCTACACACATTAAAAAGAGAAAGGGATCCAAACATAACATTAAAGACAGTTACCAAATCACAAAGGAAGAGAACAATAGAAGAAGAAAGGAACAAAAAGAACTACAAAAACAACCACCAAACAATTTTTTAAATGGCAATAAGTACATCCATATCAATAATTACTTTAAATGTAAATGAATTAAATGCTCTAATCAAAAAACACAGAGTGGCTGAATGGATACAAAAATAAGATCCATATATATGCTGCCTGAAAGAGGTTCACTTCAGATTTAAAGGCCCACAGACTGAAACTGAGGGGATGGAAAAAGGAATACCATGCAAATGGAAATCAAAAGAAAACCAGGATAGCAATATTTATATCAGACAAAATAGATTTTAAAACAGACTGTTACAAGAGACAAAGAAGGACATTACATAATAATAAAGGGATCAATCCAAGAAGATGTAACAATTTTAAATATATATACACACAACATAGGACCACCTAAATACATATTATTAACATCATATTAATATAAGCAAATATTAACATACATGAAGGGGAAATTAACAGTAACACAATAATAGTAGGGGACCTTAACACCCCATTTACATCAATGAACAGATAATCCAGACAGAAAATCAATAAAGAAACACTGGCCTTAAATGACACATTAGATCGGATGCACTTATTAAATACATAGAGAACATTCCATGCAAAAGCTACGGTATACACATTCTTCTCAAGTGTACTTGGAACACTCTCCACATCCTAGGTCACTAGACAAGGCTCATAAAATTTAAGAAAACTGAAATCATATCAAGAATCTTTTCCAATCATAATATTTTGAGACTAGAAATCAGTTACAAGCTAAAATGCAAAAAACACAAACACATAGAGGCTAAACAATACACCACTAAACAACCAATGGATCATTGAAGAAATCAAACAGGAAATCAAAAAATTACCTGGAGACAAATGAAAATGGAAACACACCAATGTAAAAATCTATGGGACACAGCAAAAGCAGTTCTAACAGGGAAATTTATAGCAATACATGTCACCTCAGGGAACAAAAAAAATCTCAGATAAACAACCTAAACTTGCACCTAAAGCAACTAAAGAAAGAAGAACAAACAAAACCCAAAGTTAGTAGAAGGAAAGAAATCATAAAGATCAGAGTAGAAATAAATGAAATAGAGACTGAGAAAACAATAGAAAAGATCCATAAAACTAAAAGCTGGTTCTTTGAAAAGATAAACAAAATTGATAAACCTTTAGCCAGATTCACCAAGGAAAAATAAGGGGGGCAGGGAGCAGGCTCAAATCAATAAAGTCAGAAATGAAAAAAAAAAAAGAAGTTACAACCAACACCACGCAAATACAAAGGATCATAAGAGTCTACTATGAACAACTATATACCAATAAAATAGACAACACATAGGAAATAGACAAATTCTTAGAAATGTACAATATCCCAAGACTGAATCAGGAAGAAATAGAAAATATAAATACACCAATTACCACTAATGAAACTGAATCAGTAATTAAAAAAACAAAAAAACAAAAAACTTCCAACAAACAAAAGTCCTGGACCTGGTGCCTTCACAGATGAATTCTACCAAACATTTAGAGAAGACTTAACATGTAGCCTTCTGAAACTATTCCAAAAAATTTCAGAGGAAGGAACACTTTTGAACTCATTTTATGAGGCCACCATCACCCTGATACCAAAACCAGACAAAGATATAACAAAAAAGGAAAATTTCAGGCCAATATCACTGATGAACATAGATGAGAAAATCATCAACAAAATATTAGCAAACTGAATCCAACAGTACATTAAAAGGATCAAACACCATGATCAAGTGGGATTTATCCCAAGGATGAAGGATGGTTCAATATCTGCAAATCAATCAATGTGGTATACCACATTAACAAATTGAGTAATAAAAACCACATGATCATCTCAATAAATGCAGTAAAAGCTTTTGCTAAATTCAACATCCATTTATGATGAAAACTCTCCAGAAAGTGGGTAAAGAGGGAATATACCTCAGTGTAATAAAGGCCATATATAAGCTCACAACTAACATCAAACTCAACAGTGAAATGCTGAAGACAGTTCCTCTAAGATCATGAATAAGACATGGATGCCCATTCTTGCCACTTTTATTCAATATAGTATTGAATAAGTCCTAGCCACAGCAATCAGACAAGAAAAAGAAATAAAAGTAATTCAAATTGTAAAGGAAGTAAAACAGCTACTGTTTGTAGATGACATGATACTATACATAGAAAACCCTAAAGACACCACAAAAAAATTACTAGAACTCATTAATGAATTCAGTTAAGTTGCAGGACACAAAATAATATACAGAAATCTGTTGCATTTCTATACATTAACAACGAACTATCAGAAAGAAAATTAAGGAAACAATCCCACTTATAACTGCATCAAAAAGAATAAAATACATAGGAATAAACTTACTTAAGGAGGTAAAATACCTCTACTCGGAAAACTATAAGATACTGATGAAAGAAATTGAAAAGAACACAAACAGATGAAAAGATATACTGGGCTCATGGACTGGAAGAATTAATATTGTTAAAATGACCATAGTACCCAAGGCAATTTACAGATTTGATGCAAGCACTATCAAATTAGCAACAGCATTTTTCACAGAACTAGAACAAATAATTTCAAAATTTGTATGGAAACACAAATGACCCTAAATAGCCAAAACAAACTTAAGAAAGAACAGAGCTGGAGAAATCATGCTCCCTAACTTCAGACTATGCTACAATGCTACAGTAATAAAAAAGTATGGTACTGACACAAAAACAGACACATAGATCAATAGATCAGAACAGAGAGCCCAGAAATAAAACCACATGCTCATAATCAATTAATCTATGAAAAAAGAGGCAAGAATATACAATGGAGAAAAGACAGTCTCTTCAATAAATGGTGCTGGGAAAACTGGACAGCCTCATGTCAAAGAATGAAATTAGAACATTTTCTCACACCACATACAGAAATAAATTCAAAATAGATTAAAGTCCTAAATATAAGACCAGAAACCATAACACACCTAGAAAAAAATTAAGCAGAACACTCTTTGCCATAAATTGTAGCAATATTTTTTTGGATCTGTCTCCTAAGGCAAAGGAAACAAAAGCAAAAATAAACAAATGAGACCTAATTAAACTTAAAAGCTTTTGCACAGCAAAGGAAACCATTGACAAAATGAAAAGACAACTTATGGGATGGGAGAAAATATTTGCAAATGATGTGACAAATTAGGGGCTAATATCCAAAATATATAAACTCAAGTCAAAAAAAACAAACAACCCAACCAAAAAATGGGCAGAAGACCTGAATAGATATTTTTCCAAAGAAGACATACAGATGGCCAACAGGCACATGAAAAGATGCTCAACATTACTAATCATCAGAAAAATGCAAATCAAAACAACAAGAAACTATCACCTCACACCTACCAGAATGATTATTATGAAAAAGACCACAAATAACAAATGATGGCAAAGATGTGGAGAAAAGGGAACCCTTGTACACTGTTGGTGGGAATGTAAACTGGTATAGCCACTGTGGAAAATATTATGAAGGTTTCTTTAAAAACTATAAACAGAACTACCATATGATCCAGCTATTCCACTCTTGAGTATACATCAGAAAAAAATAAAAACACTAATTTGAAAAGATACATGCACCCCAAGTTCATAGCATCATTATTTATAATTGCCAAGATATGGAAGCAACCTAAGTGTCCATCAACAGATGACTGGATATAAAAGAAGTGGTATATACAAAATGGAATACTACTCAGCCATAAAAAAGAATTAAATTTTGCCATTTGCAAAATGTGGATGGACCTGGAAAGTATTATGCTTAGTGAAGTAAGTCAGAGAATAGCAAATACTGTATGTTATTGCTCATATGTGGAATCTATATATAACAAAAAAGAAACAGATTCACAGATATAGAGAACAAACTAGTAGTTACCAGTGGGGTAGGGAAAGGAGGAGGGGCAAGATAGGGATAGGGGATTAAGAGGTACAAACTATTATGTATAAAAGAAATAAGCTACAAGTATACATCATGAAGCACAGGGAATATAGTCAATATTTTATAACTATAAATGGAGTATAATCTATAAAAATTTTGACTCACTATATTGTACACCTATAACTAATATATTATATATCAACTATGCCTCAATAAAAAATAATAAATTTTAAAAATCTTAGAGTTAAAAAAAAAAGTAGGTCATCTAGTGTTCACTGTCATCTAGCAAGGAGCTATTAAAACTGGACTTCACAAAACTGCTTTCTAGTTCTATCTTTGTCCATAACGTCTTCTAACTAGAAAGAAGTCAGATGATTTCTCTGTGCCTTATTTTCTTCATGCTGAAAATAGGTTGCCCTCTGGGCAAACTCTTCCTTACTATCTATACAAAATGGCTCAATCTCATTCCCACCTTCAACGCACTTACTGAGCCTTCCCAGAGAGCCCTCCACCTCATGGGCCTCTGTCCCTCTAAATTTCTACTGCACTGTGTTCTTGACTGTCCCACTTACATGTCACTCCCTGCACCTGGAGTCCTCTCTCCTCCCCACTCCTGTCTTACTTCATTCATTTAAAAAACACTTAGACAGCGATATTTTATGCAGCAGGATTTTACTAAATATTTTGGTAATGGAGGGAGATTACAGCACAGAGCTCAATAATATATCATTTGGAATAAACATCACACATCACACTCTGCCTCAAAATTCAGCAAACACGTCTTTCCCAGAAAATATTTCACCTAAGGCCGTAAGCCCCAAGCTTCCTCTTGCTGACGTTATTCTCTCAAGAACCTTTAAGTTTGTTAAATCCTTTCTTAATCCAATTGACAAGTGCAAAATTGTTTTCTTTATTGTATAGATCATATTTAATCATTTTTGACTAAATGTATCCAAAATAGAAAATGTCCTGGGGTGGTGATATGGCTATATTTCATATGGAAATAGGTCTATTCAGGAATTTAAAACAAAACAAAAAAAAAAGAGGTCAATTCTCTCTCGAAGATTCATTCTGGTTTCTTCCTTGGCTAACCAACTCAAACTACATGCAGCTTTTGAGAGTAGAAATTTATCTCCAAATTTTCAAGTATTAGAAAACTCACAAGAATAAAATGGAAAACTATTGTGAAAACTTTTTAAAAGTTAAAGTTGTATACTAAGTAAGATGTTATAAAGTATGCATACATAGAATAACACTCATTTATTACATGATTGCTAGTGGAATTGTTATTGCCACTTCAGAGTTATCATTTTGAATTTCTCTTTTTCCTGCCATTAAATCAAGTCCTGTTCCAGAAATATGCAGCAGATTAGGTAGTAACACAAGGAATCAGAGAGATAAGACAAATGTATACAGCTATTCAGACCACTTTATAGGTCACTGTTAGAAAAACCCAGCTGTATTACCTACCATCCCAGGAAGGGCTGCAACCATTCTTCCAATGAAGGTAAAAAGTCCCACTCACATGTATCAATTGGCTTACCCAGGCCTCCGATTCCTGTACATGAAATAGGGCCAAGAGATGAGAGAAAGAAATTATGTCCTCCTTAAACACAGAACTTTCTTCTAGATAAAAGAATTACAGAATTATAGGAGACCTTAGAGATCATTTATTCTACTAGTTCTATTTTAAAGATAAGGAAAACTGAGAACCAAAGAACCTAAATGGCAGATGCAGGATCATACTAATATTTGAGGCCAAGCTGGGCACCCATCCATCTCTCCTGACCCAGGCCATTCTCATCTCTGAAACATGATCTACTTACTTAAGTGTGGGATGCTAAGAAGATTTATCTTTAGGTTTTAGCTATTCAGAATATGGACTCCATGGAGCACGTACCAATGACACAGCAATTCAATATATCAGTTCTATGTTTAGTCACCACAACAACCTACTAGTTTTTAAAAAATTTTTTAAACTTATATTCATTCAATGCTTGACTTGTTAATATTCCTTTTTCTTTTTCCTTTCAGAAATAAAATGTTGATTTATCACTGAATACTCAATGCTATCAGCATTTAATTGTGTAAAGGTTAACTGTGAAGCTAGGTGGGAGTTTTAACAAAGGGATCAATCCCTTTATTACAGGAGTAATGAGTTTCCCATGGTTCACTGGCATACCATACCTCCTTGCCTTCCCAATGCTAGGTTAAACCCTCCCGCTGCCTATCTAGGTGTTAATCACTTGTCCCTAACAGCTGATCAAGGGCATTAAAAAAAAAAAAAAACAGAAGAGAGAATAGGAAATAGATAAAGAATAATGACCTAATTGTGTTGGCACTACAATAATACATCTCAAAGTCTGAATTTCTGAGGAACTATATTAGTCAAGGTCTCTTTATTGCAAATGACAGAAACTCACTTGCAGGTTAGGCAAAACAGGGAAATTACCGGAATGAGAATGAAATGTCATATAAGAGCCAGAAGAAAAGGGAGTGCAGCTGAACCGCAAGGACAACCGGAATTACCATCAATTCTCTCATCTCTGAGTCTTTGTGCATTTTTATTTCATTCTCAGAAACTAACTTAAACCACAGTGGGAAGCATGACCGATAGCAATTCCCCTTCCTTATACCCCTAGCACTCAGAGGATGTCCAAGCTTTGAAAGTACCCAAGGAAGAACACAACTGGCCCAACTTGAGTAGGTATTCATTTCTAGACAACTTGCTTATGGTCAGGCAGACGGGACCTCACCAGGCAAAAATTTCACAACTGAATAAAGGAAGTGCTGCTTCCAATGGAAAGGAGAAGTGCTTGGCAGATTAAAAATTCAAAATAATTTAATATTCGCTAACAATATTTTCAATTAGGAAAGCTATGAGTATTTCACTAGGGACAGCAGCATTACCAGTAGTGCTGGTCTCTGTTTCCAAATTTAATAGCTCTGACCTTGTGCCAGTGCTGTAATCCACTAAGCTACCTTGACCTCGGTAACGAATTCATAAAATGGCAATAAATATTTTAAATTCCTGAAGGCAGAGACTCGAGCAGGCATGTGGCAGCCACGAGCACAAGCCTCAAAGACTTCCTCCATGGGACGTGCACTTGACCTAGGGCCTCAGCTGCTGCGTTTTAAAATTCATTGCCTGATTTGTGCCAAGGCTGCTCCAAGACAATGACTGAGAAGGAGGTGGGGTGGAAGACTGTACAGGAAAGACCCATTCCTGGGAGACGTGGTTCTCTATTGTCATCCAACCTTGGCTCAGTCTCCCCAGCAGCCTCGCTGCATCTTTCTCCGACTGCATGGCAGTCTACAACGCTTCAATTCAAAGTTCTCACCTTCTCTCGGTCACTTGGGATCAGACTTGCATTATGGTCAGATGGATCTCCCAGGTTTTTTTTTTTTAACTCCCTCCCTATTTCCTTTTACCCATGCGTTTCCCCTAACAAAATCTTTGCATGTTTAGTCTTATCTTCACACCTGCTTCTCAGAGGACCTGGACTAATACAAGATGGTATCAAGTTTCCTTCATGATCTATGAGACAATTTTATGCTTGTCAGCTATGATAATAGTTTCCATGAAGGACTGAATCAACTGGGAAAGTTTTTAAGTACTGATTCCATTTACCCCTCCTACACCTACTGAAATAAAGTCTCCCAAGCTTATACCTAGAATTCTATATTTTATAATAATATAGGGTCTTGTGCTCAGCATGGTAGTCAGAGCTCTTCAATATTTCCTCTTGCCCTCCCACCATTCAGGACACTCAACAGGACTGAACTCCTTGTCTCTCTCACTGTCGGGGAGGGAACTTACGACTAATGTTGGCCAACCAGCTTTGAGAGGAAATGACATATTATTACCAGGCCAAAGTATCAATATTTAATTACCAGTTTGAGAACCTCCAGATTAGTACTACCCCAAGTGTGGACTGCAAACTGGTCCTCTTTCCCAGTCCATGATAAGATAATGGAAATAAACATTTAGAAACTTTAATAGTAATTTAATATTGCTGCAACATTTAAATGTGTGATCAATAATTTATCTTTATTATATTTTATAAAATTAGTCCATGACAGATTAGAAAAAAATAGATAAATAAAAATTGGGAACTGTGAACCAAGATGGCGGAGTAGAAGGACATGCTCTCACTTCCTCTTGTGAGAACACCAGAATCACAACTAGCTGCTGGACAACCATCAACAGGAAGACACTGAAACTCACCAAAAAAGATACCCCACATCCAAAGACAAATGAGAAGCCACAATGAGATGGTAGGAGGTGCGCAGTCACAGCAAAATCAAATCCCATAACTGCTGGGTGGGTGACTCACAGACTGGAGAACACTTATACCACAGAAGTCCACCCACTGGAGTGAAGGATCTGAGCCTCACGTCAGGCTTCCCAACGTGGAGGTCTGGCAACGGGAGGAGGAATTCCTAGAGAATCAGACTTTGAAGGCTAGTGGGATTTGATTGCAGGACTTCGACAAGACTGGGGGAAACAAAGACTCCACTCTTGGAGGGCACAAACAAAGTAGTGTGTGCATTGGGATCCAGGGGAAGGAGCAGTGAACCCAGGGGAGACTGAACCAGACCTACCTGCTAGTGTTGGAGGGTCTTCTGCAGAGGCGGTGCTGGGGATGTGTGTGGCTCACCATGGGGACAAGGACACTGGCAGCAGAGTTCTGGGAAGTACTCCTTGGTGTAAACCCTCCCAGAGTTTGCCATCAGCCCCACCAAAGAGCCCAGGTAGGCTCCACTGTTGGGCTACCACAGGCCAAACAACCAACAGGGAGGGAACCCAGCCCCACCCATCAGCAGTCAAGTGGATTAAAGTTTTACTGAGCTCTGCCCACCAGAGCAACACCCAGCTCTATCCACCACCGATCCCTCCCATCAGGAAGCTTGCACAAGCCTCTGAGATAGCCTCATCCACCAGAGGGCAGACAGCAGAAGCAAGAAGAACTAGAATCCTGTAGCCTCTGAAACAAAAACCACATTCACAGAAAGATAAACAAGATGAAAAGGCACAGGGCTATGTACCAGATGAAGGAACAAGATAAAACCTCAGAAAAACATCTAAATGAAGTGGACATAAGCAACCTTCCAGAAAAAGAATTCAGAATAATGATAGTGAAGATGATCCAGGACCTCAGAAAAACAATGGAGGCAAAGATCGAGAGGATGCAAGAAACGTTTAACAAAGACCTAGAAGAATTAAAGAACAAACAAACAGAGATGAACAATACAATAACTGAAATGAAAACTACACTAGAAGGAATCAATAGCAGAATAACTGAGGCAGAAGAACGGATAAGTGACCTGGAAGACAAAATAGTGGAATTCACTGCTGCAGAATGGAATAAAGAAAAAAGAATAAAAAGAAATGAAGACAGCCTAAGAGACCTCTGGGACAACATTAAACACAACAACATTCACATTATAGGGGTCCCAGAAGGGGAAGAGAGAGAGAAAGGACCCGAGAAAATATTTGAAGAGATTATAGTCGAAAAATTCCGTAACATGGGAAAGGAAATACCCACCCAAGTTCAGGAAGCATAGTGAGTCCTATACAGGATAAACCCAAGGAGAAACATTACGAGACACGTAGTAATCAAATAGGCAAAAATTAAAGACAAAGAAAAATTATTGAAAGCAGCAAGGGAAGAATGACAAATAACATACAAGGGAACACCCATAAGGTTAACAGCTGATTTCTCAGCAGAAACGCTACAAGCCAGAAGGGAGTGGCATGATATACTTAAAGTAATGAAAGGGAAGAACCTACAGTCAAGATTACTGTGCTAGCAAGGATCTCATTCAGATTCGATGGAGAAATCAAAAGCTTTACAGACAAGCAAAAGCTAAGAGAATTCAGCAACACCAAACCAGCTCGACAACAAACTTCTCTAACTTCTCTAACTGGGAAACACAAGAGAAAAAAAGTACCTAAAAAACAAACCCAAAACAATTAAGAAAATGGTATTAGGAACATACATCTCGATAATTACCTTAAACGTGAATGGAGTAAATGCTCCAACCAAAAGACACAGGCTTGCTGAATGGAGACAAAAACAAGACCCATATATATGCTGTCTACAAGAAACCCACTTCAGACCTAGGGACACATACAAAGTGAAAGTGAGGGGACGGAAAAAGATATTCCATGCAAATGGAAATTGAGAAAAAGCTGGAGTAGCAATACTCGTACCAGATAAAATAGACTTTAAAATAAAGAATGTTACAAGAGACAAGGAAGGACACTACATAATGATCAAGGGATCAATCCAAGAACAAGATATAACAATTATAAATATATATACACCCAACAAAGGAGAACCTCAATACATAAGGCAACTGCTAACAGCTATAACACAGGAAATCGACAGTAACACAATAATAGTGGGGGACTTTAACACCTCACTTACACCAATGGACAGATCATCCAAAATGAAAATAAATACGGAAACAGAAGCTTTAAATGACACAACAGACCAGATAGATTTAGTTGATATTTATAGGACATTCCATCCAAAAACAGCAGATTACACTTTTTCCTCAAGTGCACACAGAACATTCTCCAGGACAGATCACATCTTGGGTCACAAATCAAGCCTCAGTAAATTTAAGATAATTGAAATCATATCAAGCATCTTTTCTGACCACAAGGCCTTGAGATTAGAAATGAATTACAGGGGAAGAAAAGTTAAAAAAACAAACACATGGAGTCTAAACACTACATTACTAAATAACCAAGAGATCACTGAAGAAACCAAAGAGGAAATCAAAAAATACGTGGAGACAAATGACAATGAAAACACGACAATCCGAAACCTATGGGATACAGCAAAAGCAGTTCTAAGAGGGAAGTTTATAGCTATACAAGCCTACCTCAAGAAAGAAGAAAAATCTCAAATAAATAATCTAACCTTACACTTAAAGGAACTAGAGAAAGAAGAACAAAACCCAAAGTTAGCAGAAGGAAAGAAATCATAATGATCAGAGCAGAAATAACTGAAATACAAACAAAGAAAACAATAGCAAAGATCAATAAAACTAAAAGTTTGTTCTTTGCGAAGATAAACAAAATTGATAAACCATTAGCCAGACTCAAGAAAAAGAGGGAGAGGCCTCAAATCAATAAAATTAGAAATGAAAAATAAGTTACAAGAGACATCGCAGAAATACAAAGCATCCTAAGAGACTACTACAAGCAACTCTATGCCAATAAAATGGACAATCTGGCAGAAATGGACAAATTCTTAGAAAGGTATAAACTTCCTAGACTGAACCAGGAAGAAACAGAAAATATGAACAGACCAATCACAAGTAATTAAATTGAAACTGTGATTAAAAACCGTCCAACAAACAAAAGTCCAGGACCAGATGGCTTCACAGGTGAATTCTATCAAACATTTAGAGAAGAACTAACACCCATCCTTCTCAAACTCTTCCAAAAGATTCAGGTGGAAGGAACACTCCCAAACTCATTCTACGAGGCCACCATCATCCTGATAACCAAAACCAGACAAAGATACTACAAAAAAAGAGAATTACAGACCAATATCACTGATGAATATAGATGCAAAAATCCTCAACAAAATACTAGCAAACAGAATCCAACAACACATTAAAAGGATCATACACCATGATCAAGTGGGATTTATCCCAGGGATGCAAGGATTCTTCAATATATGCAAATCAATCAATGTGATACACCATATTAACAAATTGAAGAATAAAAACCATATGATCATCTCAATAGATGCACAAAAAGCTTTTCACAAAATTCAACACCCATTTATCATAAAAACTCTCCAAAAAGTGGGCATAGAGCGAACCTACGTTAACATAATAAAGGCCATATATGACAAACCCACAGCAAACATCATTCTCAATGGTAAAAAACTGAAAGCGTTTTCTCTAAGATCAGGAACAAGACAAGGATATCCACTCTCATCTCTATTATTCAACATAGTTTTGGAAGTCCGAGCCTCAGCAACCAGAGAAGAAAAAGAAATAAAAGGAATATAAATTGGAAAAGAAGAAGTAAAACTGTCACTGTTTGCAGATGACATGACACTATACATAGAGAATCCTAAAGATGCCACCAGAAAACTACTACAGCTAATCAATGAATTTGGTAAAGTTGCAGCATACAATATTAATGCACAGAAATCTCTTGCATTCCTATACACTAATGATGAAAAATCTGAAAAAGAAATTAAGGAAACACACCCATTTACCATTGCAACAAAAAGAATAAAGGACCTAGGAATAAACCTACCTAGGGAGACAAAAGACCTGTATGCAGAAAACTATAAGACACTGACGAAAGAAATTAAAGACGATACCAACAGATGGAGAGATATACCATATTCTTGGATTGGAAGAATCAATATTGTGAAAATGATTATACTACCCAAAGTAATCTACAGATTCAATGCAATCCCTATCAAATTACCAATGGCATTTTTCCCAGAACTAGAACAAGAAGTCTTAAAATTTGTATGGAGACACAAAAGACCCCAAATAGCCAAAGCAGTCTTGAGGGGAAAAAAAACAGAGCTGGAGGAATCAGACTTCCTGACTTCAGACTATACTGCAAAGCTACAGTAATCAAGACAATATGGTACTGGCCCAAAAACATTAACAAAGATCAATGGAACAAGATAGAAAGCCCAGAGTAAACCCACTAATCTTTGGTCAACTAATCTATGACAAAGGAGGCAAGGATATACAATGGAGAAAAGACAGTCTCTTCAGTAAGTGGTGCTGGGAAAACTGGAGAGCTACATGTAAAAGAATGAAATTAGAACACTCCCTAACACCATACACAAAAATAAACTCAAAATGGATTCAAGATCTAAATGTAAGACTGGACACTATAAAACTCTTAGAGTAAAACATAGGAAGAACACTCTTTCACATAAATCACAGCAAGATCTTTTTTGATCCACCTCCTAGAGTAATGGAAATAAAAACAAAAATAAACGAATGGGACCTAATGAAACTTCAAAGCTTTTGCACAGCAAAGGAAACCATAAACAAGACAAAAAGACAACCCTCAAAATAGGAGAAAATATTTGCAAACGAATCAACGGACAAAGGATTAATCTCCAAAATATATAAACAGCTCATGCATCTCGATATTATAAGAACAATCAACCCAATCCAAAAATGGGCAGAAGACCTAAACAGACATTTCTCCAAAGGAGACATACAGATGGCCAAGAAGCACATGAAAAGCTGCTCAACATCACTAATCATTAGAGAAATGCAAATCAAAAGTACAATGAGGTATCACCTCACACCAGTTAGAATGGGCATGATCAGAAAATCTACAAACGACAAATGTTGGAGAGGGTGTGGAGAAAAGGGAACCCTCTTGCACTGTTGGTGGGAATGTAAACTAATACAGCCACTATGGAGAACAGTATGGAGGTTCCTTAAAAAACGAAAAATAGAATTAGCATATGATCCAGCAATCCCACTACTGGGCATATACTCAGAAAAAAACATAATTCAAAAAGACACATGCACCCCAATGTTCATTGCAGCACTATTTATAATAGCCAGGTCATGGAAGTAACCTAAATGCCCATCGACAGACAAATGGATAAAGAAGATGTGGTATGTATATACAATGGAATATTACTCAGCCATAAAAAGGTACGAAATTGGGTCATTTGTTGAGACGTGGATGGATCTACAGACTTGTCATACAGAGTGAAGTAAGTCAGAAAGAGAAAAACACCATATATTAACGCATATACATGGAACCTAGAAAAATGGTACAGATGAACCGGTTTGCGGGGCAGAAATTGAGACACACATGTACAGAACAAACGTATGGACACCAATGGGGGAAAGCAGCAGGGGGCTGGGGGGGGTGGTGTGATGAATTGGGCGATTGGGATTGACAGGTATACACTGATGTGTACAAAATTGATGACTAATAACAATCTACTGTATAAAAAGAAAATGTGATCAAACGTATTCTATTGGAGAGAATCAAAAATAGACCACGTTTACTGTCTAAATTATATAATTTAATGATTAAAAAAATAAAAACATTAAAAAAAATGGGCTTCCACCACAGATAGAGAAGTACTGCTTTAGAATTTTCATTTTCCTCTGGCACCTTGAAAGACAATGTTCAGGACATCGGCCATTCTAGTAACTTGGATCCAAGAGCAACTAATGAGTCCTACCCATCCTTGCCTTCAGCTATTGATGAGATGTAACTTGAATGAGAAATTTTTGTTGGGTTAAGCCACTAAGATTTGAGAGTTGTTTGTTATTACAGCAAAATTTAGCTCATTTCAACTGATATAAACACCATAGATTTAGGACTAACTGCACAAGATGAAAAAAGAAAATCTACTTGATATAGTTACAGGTCAAATAAATCCAATGTCTCATGAGAGGGGCAAAGAATGATAGAATTTAGAATTGGAACTGATCAATGAAGAAATTTCCTCTTTAGAGAGACACACAAGATTTCCCTTAACATTTCCAGTATGGGAAGTTAATCTTAACGCATTCCTTATTCCAACTGGGGGTAAATTGTCGGTAAACATTAAGTGTCAAACACCATGCTAAGCACTTTATATGGATTATTATATTTAAATCTAATGCAAACTCATGAGGTGGGTCCTCTAACATCATTTTTACTAATAAAGAAAATGAGCTTTAGAAGGTTTAAGTAACTTGTCCAAAGTCACAAGGCTAGTAATTACAGAGTCTGATTCACTTTCAGGTAACTGTACCCAATAATCAGTACGCTATTGACGCTTATACAGAGCTAAAATATGCCTCTTTGTCTCTTCTATCTACTGGAGCTAATTATTTTGAATGGAAAGATAGATTAAATTAAATCCTTCTCAGTGTGATAGGCATCCAAATATATCAGAAAATAAAAGGGAGAGAGAAAAAAACTAATAAACACTGTGTACCTACCGTAAGTATCGTAACATTTAATCCTCATAGCATAACTTTGTTTTACAGATAAGAAAATAATGCTCATAAATTTAAACAATTCTTCTATGACTAAAATCATAAGTGGTAGGATTAGGATTCAACCACATGTTTTTTTTCACTTCACTATATAGCCTGATTATGGACACAATAATTATTCTAAAAGTTCATCTTTCCCAGTAATTAATTATTCATTCATTCATTCTTTCTTTTTTTACTTACAGTAAAAGCCAGTGCTTACTTTAGCCCATAATGTCCTGCATCTTCTGGCCCCTTGCCAATGTTATTCTGAGCTCACTTCTACCTACTCTCTCCCTTATTCACTAAACTTCAGCCATTTCAGATATTCCAGCTATAATTATATTATTGCATAATAAACCATCCCAAGTCTTAGTGGTATAAAACAATATCTATGTAATATGTTCATGAATTCTGGTCAGAAACATGTCCAGAGCACAGTAGGAATGACTTGTCTTTGCTACACAATGTCTGAAGCCTCAGGTGGGAAGACTGCAAGGGTCAGGTAAGGGCTGAAGAGGGGATGATTTGATGGCCAGTGGCTAGAATCACCTGAAGGCTCACTCACTTACATGTCTAGTGGTTGATGCAGACTGCTGGGTTGGACTTTACTGGGGCTATTGGTAGAAAACCATATGTGGTCTTTCCATGTGGCCTGGACTTTCTCACAACATGGTGGCTGGGCTTCAAGGGTGAGTGTCCCAACAGAATAAAGCTCAAGTGCATATTTATGACCTAGCCTTAGAAGCCAAATAGCATCATTTCACCTTTATTCTCTTGTAATACATAGGTTCAATAAGAAAGAGAGCAGACTCACCACTCAATGGAAAGAATTTCAATATCACATTGTAAGAAGTGTGCATGAGCTGGATCTACTGTTGTGGCCATCACACTAGCTTTCTTGCTATTTCTTCACCCTGCCAGGCAAACTTCTGCCTTAGAGCCTGTGCTGATTCCTCCACCTGGAATGCACTTCCCCTAGGAAGCTGCTAGACTCTCTTGTGGTCTTCAAGGCTTTGCTCAAACCTTACCTTTTCTAAGAGACTTGCCCTGACCAATGACAAAGACTCTCTCCTTGACCAAACTTCATCCAGGCTCTCTGAGCCCTCTTCTTGACTAGGTCTTAATATGCATTTCTATTTGCACTGTTTTCAGTTTTCCAAAACTTATATTGTTGTCAAACAGCCTAATCAAAAACAGAGACAGAGAGGAGTGACTCAGCCAGGACACCCACTAAAATTCAAAAATCATTCACAATTTTTCCCCTATACCAACCGTAACTAATAGTCAAACTCCATTTGCTAGTTTAGGCCATTAAACCTGAGATAACTATTTTTCTATCTTCCAATCTTTAAGCCCAAGTCTGAACTTCCTCAGGCTAATAAAAGTCTACCATTAATTTCCTAAAAGAAAAGCGCTTTGTCAATCCCCAGTTTATTTTCTCTGCATAATTGTTTAAGTACCATTTTAGGCAGGCCTACCTGGCCTCTGGCAGTAGGAATGCCCAGGCAACCCTTGGAGGTAGCATAACACTTGAGTACCCCTGCCGAAACTTGATACAGCCTCTCTGTATCTGGCACCAGCAAAGCCCATTAACAATTCCCAGGAAATAAAAATAGAATCTGGGCAATAAAATAAAGTCCAACCTTTTTTCTTTTCCTTGATGCTTAGTCTAGTTTCACTTGCTCATAGGGTGCAGCGCGCAGAGGCTTTGAACCCGGCTCTTCAGACCAGAGTTCCCAGTGCAAAACTGCTACACCTGACATTTCAGCTCAGGGACCATTTGCAGAAGCACTGTAACTCAAGACGGTGTTGGCAGGCCGTGTGCAGAGACACTGGGCCTGGCACTGCGACCTAGAGCCTGAGCAGTGCAGCTGCGCCTGCCTTGTGTGAACTCCGCCCCCTTCCCTCCCCTCCCCTGCTGCTGAGATCCCTATAAGGCAGCCCTGCCCACAACCTGTCAGGAAGGCATGTGCTCTGGAGCAGGAGCTGGGGCCTCTCCATTCTCTGATCAAAGATTGTTTTCTTTGCTTCTGAACCAAACTCAATCTCCTATTGACTCAAACACACCTGGCAGAAGGACCTTTGTTCAGGACCAACTCCAAGGGGTCGGTAACATGTCTTGTGTGTTCCCTGTCAAGGAGAGGAAATGTTATTTCACAGTTTAAAAATACGTGTATCTAATTTGTGGAGGAAGAAAGTAAAAAAAGGAGAGAGAATGAGCGAGATGGTGGGGGAAATATAACTAAGAAAAACGGAAAGCCAAAAAACAGCCAGCAAAAATAACTGCTTATCTGGAACAATCCCATTTGCACCCCTCATTTACCTCCTTCTAATGATAATAATAATAGTAATAAAAAAGAAAGAACTATTTAAGAGCACAACTGCTCACAGTAGTTTCTGCTCTGTACAGGCACTACGAATTACTCTGCTGTGTGCACTTGGCCTTTGCTTTAACTCAATAACTTGTTAGGCTACTTTGGTGTTAAAGGGAGACTACCAAATCACAGCTTCTAAGGAGACTATAAAACAAAGAGATAGTTAAACTGTCTAACGTAAGAAATGAACAAGAATCTAAGACTGTTAGAGAAACAAAGGTAGGTGAGGAGGAAGTTGGAGAGAAAGAGCTGAGAAATCAGGGTGGCTGGAGTCTACAGAGAAATGTCAGCCCACAGGAAATCCCCAATGACAACGAAGCCAGCTGGAGTTGTGATCATTTAAATGATTTGCATTGTTGGGATGTATATGTTCCTATTGCTTCTTGCATTCATAGAGCCACAGGTTGGTGATATCTCAGGGGCATGGAGTCACTGGGAACACATGTCACACAGTGTGACATCATGCCAAAAGTGAACAATACCACACTTTTTCTTTGAGGCAATCCACCCACCGAACTCACACAACAGAATCAGAAACTTCAAGTCAGCCTCAGTTTGAAGGAAACCCTAGAGCACACCCAAATGGAATATGAGTCAATTCCATTTCAGTCTCAAAGGACCGAGTAACCCTAGGGGACATCTAAGCAACAATGATTATAGCTAAGATTTGAGTGTGTAATGAAACATGGAATAAGCAAATAAGATTACTATATTTCTCCAGTGGCAAATGATGCGTTGTTTAGAGCACACCTTTCTGCACCATGTGGTTCCCGGATTTTCATCACCTTTGAGCTATCTTTCAACTCTGTAAGTTGTGGAAAAGCACAATGCAACAAAAATGACTCTTTGACTATGAGTATGAAAATGAATTGACTGGTAAAAGGACAACTTTTTTCTCCAAGCCAGTTTTTGACAGTTTACAAATTAGTCTCATTATTTCTTATAAATAGCTGTTTTTTTAATCTTTTGAACCAGATATAATATCTGCCTGAACCCTGCATTAATAACGAGTTAAGTAAAATCTTTAACATATGTTCAATTTATATCCTGTGAAAATCATGATTTTACCTTTTTTAACTACATTTTTAACAAAGGTGCTTATCATAAGCCAGACATTATACTACATCTTTTACCTGTAGTACATGCATATATATCATCTTCCCAACAACTGGATTTGGATACTCTTATTATCTTCGTTTTATAGATCAACAAATGATAGCCCAGTGGGCCAAATGTGGCCTGATGAATTCATCCTGCAGCCTGATTTTGTCACTAAGGTTTTGTTAGAATACAGCACGCCCATTAGTTTATGTATTGTCTTTACTGTCTTTGCCCCGCAACAGCAGAGCTAAATAGTTGCACCAGAGACCATGCAACCCACAAAGCCTATAATATTTATCTGTCCCTTTACAGAAAAGGTTTGTAGAACTCTGCAATAAATGAGAAAACAGGCTTTAAAATGTTATGAAAATTACTCAAATCCACACTGTTGGTGAATGGCACTGCCGAGGCTCTTAAGCCTCCTTCCCTTTAAATTTCCTCAATGGTCAGTGCTCCCGGGCTTTTACTTGTCCCAAACCAGATCAACTCCTTTATGGCACAATTTTGGTGTCTTTACAGAAAGGTCTTTCCTGCCTCCATTTACATACTCATGCCTGGAATTTTTTTAGGAAGGAATCATCCTTTCATGTTGCAATAATAGATGAGGCAAAAATGAAAAATACTTGAGAAAAGAAAACAATTAAGTTAGGTTTGTGTGAAAGTGGTAATGACTGGGAACAGACCCCATTCTCTACGTTGAAAAGAGGTCAAGTCATTTATTTGCACCTGGAGAGAAAAAAAGGGGTGACGGGTCAAAGGGAGGTTGGCATAAAACAAAATTGAGGTTGCCTAAGGGGGAGTCAGGCCCCTGACTCAAATATACCTCCATGGTTTACTCTCCCTTCCCACCTCCAATCTGTTTTGCATTTTGTTGTCAAAAGCGGGGGTAAAAGATTGTTACAACAGTAACCTCTTATTAGCCTGGCTGAAAATGGTGGGAGCAACTGTTGTATCTCAAGCTGTTCTGTAAAGTGGCACTTAACAAGTTTCCCTTCGGAATACTGTCGTCCCTCTCTCCTTCCTTCCCCCATCTCTAGCTCCCTGCTCCCACAGGACCCCAATTAGTGTGTGCATGTGTGGTGGCAGGGGCAGGGCACATGGTTTCCCTTCAAAGGAACAAGTGCGCGTAACTGTAAAATAAGGGAGGTCTGCCCAGCACTCGTGATTAATTATAATTTTTCAAAAACCCACAAAGAAGTGAAAGGGCCCAGGTGTCAATGCAAAGGCTAATCAGAATTTAGAAGGGCAGTGAAAACCATATAAATGGGATTCACTGCCGAGGGTGAAGTGTTTGAGCAATTAATTCACTAGTAATTCAGCACAAGTTAGAACAAGAGGGCTATAGTTTCTGGAATTTCCTTTCATTCCTTCCAAAAAGAGGAGAAAAAACTTTGCCAAAGAACAGTACCCTCTTGCCTCAACCAAGTCTTGAGGACACAGGCAAACCTCTTCCAACAAACCAAATTCTATCCACAGAGGAAAGCTAAGAAGAGTACTGGACTGCGTGGTGACCAGGAAGAAAACTCATCACTCTGTACTTGACAACATCCTCTGAGAGAGATAAAGCTGATTCTCCTTGTTCTCCGTACTTATGTTCTATAGTCTCCGCAAACACTGAATTGGTAAATACTAAATGACTGCTCCTTGGGAAATCGAGGGGTAGGATCCTGCAAGTATTTTTCAAATGATCAATACATCACTTTGTTTTCTGTGTGTTTTTGTTTAAAGACACCTCATTTAACATATATTTGTATTCATTAACATTGGTCAGGGTCAACAGTGCTATAGCTCATGCCTGAATGAAGCTTAACTAACACACATATTTTCTCCATAAGGCACGTCACAGCCTTCTTGCACGTAAGAAAACTAGACAGCACTTCAGCATTACACTTGGGGGCCATTTTAAACAATAAAATCGCCAACAAAAGCACAAAAGTGTGGAAAAACTAGCACTAAATAAGCCAGCAAAGGAACACTTGTTTACAGTATGAGAGCTGACACAAGAAGGCAGGGCACCACCTTGTTCCACCTCGGCGAGGAACATGTGTGTCAGGTAACTCAAATTTTTTGCCACGCCGCCCGTGCACGTGTCTTTGAACAACTACAAGAACACCTTGAGTATTGATTCTGGGGTTACGTATAACTTAGCAAGTAGACAAATGTGCAAGTACAGAATCCATGAATAATGAGGATTAACTGTAACTATTTCCCTCCAGAAACTGCATAAACAGCAACTAACACCTTGGAGATAACACAGACAGATCAGCATTGCCAGAATATATAATATAAACATCTCTTAATTCTACAGACCTCAGGCACAAGTATCAAATACTGTGAATTCTTTAAGGGGAATGTCAAGTTGAACAGTTGGTATGAAAGATTTGTGAATGCGGAAAATGTTGATTTCTTCATTACCTGGCAGGTATTGTGTGCACAGTGGTCATTCTTGACATCCAGAAAGCTGACATAGTAATTGATTTCCCAGTTCTCTAAAAACCTAAGCACCTAAAATCCAATCTTAATTCCATTGTGCCCTGTGTGAGGAACCCTAAGGGGTTCTTGCAGTGTCCTACCAAAAATGCTCAAACCTTCAGCACATTAATCTTGACAATATTAAAAGTCTCTAGGAATAAAACCCTGATGTGTAATAAATCTGTTAAAGAAAGACTTGAGACAAGAAAATACTACCAGTTGAGAAGTCAACCAATAGTATTAGCTATTTTGTATATTGTACCAAAAAAAAAAAAAAAAAAAAAAAACAGGTTTCAGTGTAAAATCCTGCATTGTCTACATACAGCACATCCTTCCAGGTTATCAGATTCTAGCCTTTTGTTGTTTCTTAGCTCTTTTGTAACCCTTTTGAGTTATAGGTAACAGATAAACAAGTAAATTCTGGCCAGTCTGGTAGAGATTTAATTGATTTTTCTAATCTCTAGGGGGAAACACGGTTTTTGCCATTGGCGATTCATTTCAACATTCCTTTGCTTGCCAGATAAGTTTGTGCTATCTGATTTTTCCTTTGAACCAGTTAACATCTGCCTGGTTTCCTCTGTCTTTCCCTCTACCCTCATAGGTCCAGTGAATGGAAGAAGCCTGTGAATTAAATTAACAAAAGACAAGTTAGCAAGAGAAAAGTCACACAATTTGAATATTTATGTGCACTGGAGTTCACAGAAATGAAGTAAAACTCAAAGAAGTGATCAGACTTGAGAGCTTATATACCATTTTAACAAAGGAAAGGAGGTTTGAGCTTCAAGGGATAATGAATCACGGGAAGTTACTAGGAAATATATGAGGAAATAATGGACAGTAAGGTCTTATTTTAGTCAGGCCTGTTTGTGCAAACTGATTTCAGTGTCAGTTCTCAGTCTCCTGTGATAAGCAGTCTTCTCTTCCTGGGGGTGGGGGACTGGAAGGAGGGTAGAGGGGGATGGACGTCTTAAAAGGAAAATTTATGCCCTGCTTTTAGGTACATAAGGGGAAGGCAGAGAACTCTTCCTGCATCTGTCGACTCCCAATTGCCTTCAGCTCAAAATAATTCTTATGACAAAGTGGCATATTTGGGGATGATATATTCTGATCCTCTTCACCTCACAGATGAGTAAAATTAAGTCTTTAATGCATGTTCGTTCTTAAAATTTGTATAATTGTCATTATTTTACTTTACCTTTTTCTAAGGAGCTGTTCCCAGGGCGTTAATTCCATTGTGCCCTGTGTGAGGAACACAGGAGGACCAAAGCTAGATGTTTGCTAAGTCTTATATATCATAGTTCAGACACTACATACAGAGCAGGTACAGTATCAGCTCTACTCATAGTGTACAGTCTATCATTTGTGTTTGTGTCATACGGGGTGGGATGAGGGGAAAGGACACTTTGAAGAGTATTTCTGTGCCCTGGATGGGGTTTAAAGGGGAGATATCATAATTAACAAGAGTAGTCAAGGGCTGTGAACAGCTTCCTCAAAGGTCTGTCGAATCTTGGGTGGCACCAAAGCTTGGTACAGCGCTCTAAATAACTTCCCAAGATGACTATTTGAGAGCAACTCTGAGAAATTAGTTGGCTGAGGGACCCAAGAGGTTCTCTAGACTATTTAAATTGCTGGAACCTGAGGCATCATCTAAACGTAGTTACTGGCCAACAAATTACCTTACTACTGAGAGATAATTCTAGTATAGTCTTTTTTTTTTTGAAAGAATGAGTATGTGTGCGTATTTATGTCTGTGTCAGCATCTGTGCACTCTTGTGCCTATGAAGAGAAGATAAAGAGCAAGAGAGACAGAGTGATCCTCTATTATGTAAGTAACAGTCCAGATTGGTGGAAACTGTTGTACTTCTCGCTAAGGAGTTTCTATAACAATTACCAGTGGAAATGCAGAAATTCATGCCTGGCAAGGACTTCAGGAAATCTGAGAGACATTCTCAGACCAAGACTAATCATAGCTACTGCATTCCTTCTACTCTCCATACTTGGAGACACTTAATCACTACCTGTAAGCTCAGCCCAAACTTCAGAGTAGCTGTCACACAGCTCTTCTGACCTAAGGAAAGAGGTTCCTAAATGTACTAGCCCATTATGTCCGGATTCAGACTCAAACCAGTCCTGCTACTTAACCAACACAGATGCAATGTCTCATTTCCCATAGCTAGGCTTTAACTTTACTCCCAGTTCCCACTTCCTTGCAAATATCCCTTTTATATATAAGTGATGGGCATTTGTTCATACGGACCATCTAGTATCCAATCTCCTCCTTCCTATTCACATCCTGATCTCCTTTATGCAAAATTCTTCTTTATAAGTATTCTTGGTGGGAAGCAGTACTTATCTCCTACCTTATAACCAAAAGGGGCCATATTACTTTCTCCCTGTTTGGTACAGTCAGTGAGATGGCTGCATGATTTTGTGTCAGCCGACCAGGTATGTAATATGCATTTGCTTTTGAAAATATTCAATTCTACCAGATGTGTAGTTTATAAAACATAGGCAAAATCTTTTAAGGTGTTTTCAGTATAGGTGAGCAGCTAGTAAGCAAAAAGTTTGTTGGATATAGGTAGAGCTGATGAGGTGTTGTAAGCATAAGAAGCTACCAAGTACGGGTGTGTGTGTGTGTGTGTGTGTGGGTGGGTGTGTGTGTGTGTGTGTGTGTGTGTGTGTGTGTGTGTGTGTGTGTGTGTGTGTGTGTGTGTAACAGAGAAGGGTGAAAGGACCAACAGATGCCTAATATTCATGAAGCACCTGGGTATTAAAAACACATGCGACTAAAAATACAAGAGGCAGTAAATATTCAGGATGTCCTAACTATACACAAGCACTTAATATATATGAGGTTTTAATTCATCGCCCATTGGTGACACCCATTCTGCCTTTCTGCGTTCTCTGCCCATGAAATACAAATAAAACCCATGGCTTCCCTTCAGGCTAATCGGCAAGCTCCAGCTGTGGCTAGCTGTACTGGTCCCTGTGTGTCTGCAATAGAGCAAGTGTTGTGGACCCAGAGCGTCACCCGTCTGTGGGCTCATTTGCTCAAACCTAAGTTTTGGTCCTTGTAACCACACCTTTGGTGCATAGCCTTTGGTGCATAGGAAGACTAATGTGGCATAGAGAGATGGGATGTACGAACATTGCATATCCTAAGATTTAGATTGGGCAGCCCTTCCATTCTGTGCACACAAGGTAGGTTATACCTAACTTACCCCAGCTCTTTCCCCTTGCTTCTCACTGTGTCTTAATTTGATTTAGTAACTCATGTTATTTGAGCATCTTAATTTAGTCTCTGAGCCTTTCTGTTCTATGACCTCTGGGATAGCCTGCCTGCTAGTGCCTTTGGAGGCTATCACTGCCTCAAGGTAATGTTCATTTGTCCTGGGATTTGGGGTTGAGAATGAATGATACAAAGGTGTGTTGGAGCAGCCTGAGGACCAGGCTGTGCTTGCCTTGGAATCCTGGCTATGGTGCCTGCCTCAGTCTCCAGAGTCCTCCTGATTCCAATGTTTTTCTCTTTTTTTTAATATGAAAGATGACATACATAAGGGAAAGTATATAAAATATGTGTAAAATTTGACAAATAATTATAATACAGACAACCATGTAACCTCACCAAAAGGTAGGGAAATTAATAACAGATGTAGGAGTTAAGCTTGCCTAAGACTAATTCTCCTGTAAGTTGGCCTCAGAAAAAATTTTGTTTCCTGCATAGATAGCACCACAGAAATGGGCTATGGCCTGGTGTAAAGGCAATCAATCTTGGTCAACATAAGAGTTGGATCATGGTCTTCTGACTATCTCAGGAGAGGGTAAATTTTGACTTCTGCAAGTCTTGTCACTTGTGTGCTATGTCATAGACCTACAACTGCCAGACTCAGACACAAGCCCCTGGATTTGAAGGCATGGTGCTACTTCCAACACAAAGACTAAGCTGGCAGGGTAGGGCTGGAGCCAAGGTTCTGTCATTGTAATTAAAAAGCCCCAAAGCCCAAGGGTTACAATCTCTCTCTCAGAGTCATATCTCTGCCAGATATGCGTGTGTTGCCCAGGGTCTTGCACATGTGTTACTGATAGTATCAGCATGAGTTTCTCCCAATGAATCCAACTCCAGTAGCAATGGTATGTGTTATGCCTGCTGACTTGTCCTCATCTGCATGACGCAAACACTCCCAGCATCCCAATCTCCATTCCCACGAACGCTTCCCCTTCATAATCCTCTCCATTTTTCCTGGGAATAACTACAGTCCTGTCTTTTGTGATCATTATTTTCTTGCTTTTCTTTATAATTCTACTACCAAGAAATTCTAAACAACTCAGTTTAGTCTCTCTTCCTATTTTGGAACTTTATATAGTATATGAGATTTTTCTACACTGCTGTGTGTAGATAAAATTTATTCATTTTTGTTGCCATGAAGTTATTTATAAGTTATTTATAAATCTATTATAGATGATCATCTCAAAGTGGAATTGCTGGGTAGTTGGGTGTGTTTGCACTCAATTTTGAGAAGATACTGGCGAAGAGTTTACCATAGTGCTTGCACCAATTTATGCTCCTGCAGTGGAAGGAAGCTCTCTTGTTCTACATCCTCACCTCCACTTGGTATTGGCTGATTTTTCAGTGTTTCACAATCTGGTGAGTATATAATGATTCCTCATTGTGGTTTTATTTTGCATTCTCCTTATTTCCAGTGAGGCTGAGCACATTTTCATGTACTTATCAGCCATTTTAATTTTCTCTTTTGTTAAATGCTCATTCAAGTTCCAGGTACAAATTTATATTGAGTTAGATGTCATTTTCACATTTCATATTAGTAGGAGCTCTGAATATATTTTGGCTCTAGAAATTTGGTTCTTAAGTATCCTAAATATCATCTCCTACTCTGTAGTCTCTCTTTTCACTCTTTTTAAGGCATCTTTTGATGGATAGAGTTCTTAATTTTAATTCAGTCAAAAAAAAAAGCAATCTTTTCCTTTATGGGTAGAGTTTTTTGGGTCTTATAACAAAATCCTTCCCAACTCTGACTTCATAAAGATATGTTCCTGCACTATCTTCTTTAAAAGCTTTATAGTTTTACCTTTCACATTTTGATATTCAAGCCACTGGGAATTGATTTTTTGGTAAATGATTCTGCTTTCTTTTCAAAGCCAGGTTCTCCAACCTCCAATCAATTTTCCAAGTCCCCAGTCACCTTATAATAAATCCTCTTTTTCCTTTAGATACCCAGCATCAGTTTCTCCTGCTTTCAATCAAGAGCTCTGGCTGATAAAATGGACTACTGCCTTGGCTCCCATTCCTGGAATCCTGCCTCTCAACCCCAGCCCAGTTCTGTGCCCCGTGACTTGATGCGGACAGGTTTTTGTCTGAGTTTTGGACTATGCCCAAAGATTGCCATACTCCACGATCTTGTGTCTTACCTAGCAGACTACTTCGTATTTCAGAACCTCCTGTTGGATTGGTTCCACCAGCTCCTGTCCCACTGCCCAGCTCCACTATGAGCTCAAAATCATATTCCACTTATTCTCAAGATATGAGATGAAACTGTACACCAGCCTTAGACTCCCGGCTGGAAGAGCCCGAGGCCCACAGAAAGAAGGTAATAGAGATAACATTCATAAACCTTTGCCAATTGACCGTCATCTGCTAGGCCAGACAAGTGAAAGCAGGCTTAACTCCCAGCTGGGGATTTCAGATCTTATTGCCATTCTTTGTCTCTCTTATCAGGAGACCATGCAGGAAGATTCACACTTTACTTCTTTCCAAGTGGTTTATTGATTTGTGGATCCAGTGAAACATGCATCAATTGAACTAACTATTCCCTTTAAGTAAGGGGTCGATTCACACTGTGCTGAAATTAACAGGCACAACTGAACTGCCTATTAGAGTTCAACCAAAGCACAATAGATGCACACAATGTGAGGGCAATCTGAAGATTAAATAGCTCTACTTCATCCCTAGCCATCAAAAGCCAGTGTGCTCTTATTTCTGCTTTCTCTGACTTCCTCTTCCCTCCCCTAAGACACACAACTTCAAAGAGATTATGTACGCTATTTAATAGAAAATAGATTTCTTTCCCATCCTTCCACTTTCTCTTTATACCTCTAGGTATTATTTTCTTCACTATTTCTTAAGTGGATAGCAAACTTTGGATCCTTTCTTCCTAGATGACTGCTTAACTTCACATCTTCTCTGATCAAGTCACACAGGAAATAACAGCTAAGACAAGATGGCAAATATACTGCATTTAATCAGTGATTTTTCCTAATAAAAAATGTAAGCACTGTCCTCATACATCAATATGATTCCACTGACCTATCAGGGTTTTTTTTTTTCCTCTTGATAATAAATAGTCTTTCTACAGCTCCTGTGACTAATAGTTATAGTACTTGGAAATTTTATACAGACTTCAAAGTCCTATGAAGTCCTCATCATCAAAACCACTAATGAACTAGGTAAGACTTATAGCATTATCTTTAGCTTCTGAGAAGGAAACTGAGGCTCAGAAGGAATTAATGAACGATCTGAGGTAAAGCCAGGACTCAATCTTGACTTTAATGACTGCTTGGCTAGCGCTTTTTCCAAGATGACTGTCCTGTATTAAAAGGTTCTCTATGTAGCTATACCTATTTATTTTATGCAAAATTTACCAAGAATCAAACCCACAACACTGGCTACATTCATATCTTTTTTAACCATCTGATTCCGTTCTTGGTATAAACATGCTATTATATGGACTATGAAGACATAAATTGTAATAATACTATTAAAATGTAGCTAGTTAAAGACTAGACATCATAAAACTCTTAGAGGAAAACACAGGAAAAACACTCTTTGACATAAACCACAGCAAGATCCTTTTTGACCCACCTCCTAGAGTAATGAAAATAAAAACAAAAATAGACAAATGGGACCTAATGAAACTTAAAAGCTTTTGAACAGCAAAGGAAACCATAAACAAGATGAAAAGACAACCCTCAGAATGGAAGAAAATATCTGCAAATGAAACAATGGACAAAAGATTAATCTCCAAAATATACAAACAGCTCATGGGGCTCAATGTCAAAAAACAAACAACCCAATTAAAAAATGGGCAGAAGACCTAAACAAACATTTCACCAAAGACATACAGATGGCCAAGAGGCACATGAAAAGATGCTCAACATCACTAATTATTAGAGAAATGCAAATCAAAACTACAATGAGGTATCACCTCATACCGGTCAGAATGGCCATTATCAAAAAATGTAGAAACAATAAATGATGGAAAGGGTGTGGTGAAAAGGGAACCCTCTTGCACTGTTGGTGGGAAGGTAAACTGATACAGCCACTATGGAGAACAGTATGGAGGTTCCTTAAAAAACTAAAAATAGAACTACCATACGACCCAGCAATCCCACTACTGTGCACATACCCAGAGAAAACCATAATTCAAAAAGACACATGTACTACAATGTTCATTGCAGCACTATTTACAATAGCCAGGACATGGAAGCAACCTAAGTGTCCATCGACAGAGGAATGGATAAAGAAGATGTGGCACATATATACAATGGAATATTACTCAGCCATAAAAAGAAACGAAACTGAGTTATTTGTAGTGAGGTAGATGGACCTAGAGTCTGTCATACAGAGTGAAGTAAGTCAGAAAGAGGAAAACAAACACAGTATGCTAATGCATATATATGGAATCTAAAAAAAAAAAACGGTACTGAAGAACCTAGTGGCAGGGCAGGAATAAAAATGCAGACATAGAGAATGGACTGGAGGACACGGTGGGGAGGCGGAAGCTGGGAAGAAGTGAGAGAGTGGCATGGACATATATACACTACCAAATGTAAAATAGATAGCTAGTGGGAAGCAGCCCGCAGGGAGATCAACTCAGTGATTTGCCAGGACCTAGAGGGGTGAGATAGGGAGGGTGGGAGGGAGGCTTAAGAGGGAGGGGATATGGGGATATACAGTATGCATATGGCTGATTCACTTTGTTGTACAACAGAAACTGACACAGTATTGTGATTGTGAAGCAATTATACTCCTCTATTAAAAAAAAAGTTAATAAAAGGTAATTTACCAAAAAAAGAAAAAAAAAGTAGCTAAGATTCTGGGAGTGTTCAATGTATCAAATACAATCTAATTTGAGGTTTGGGGGGTTTTTTTGTTAGCAATTCAGATTCAAAAATTATCTTATTCATTATTGAGATTAAAAAACCAAACATATTTCAATAAAATGTGTTTAAACAAGAAAGGTCAAATTTCAGACTTCCATCTTTATTAGCATACAGATTGAGTAAACAGGCTTTTTGCAAACATATTTAGGTCTTTATAACTATTGAGAAGAGGCAGGGGATAGTTGGTTTCAGGGCACAAATCTGATAACACAATCTGTCCCTTTAATTTTTTTGAATACTTAGCTGTTAATTTCAAGGCTGGGTGAAATTCTACTGCATTAGAAATAAAGGATTTATTTAAATAGGATTACAAGAAATGAAAGAAGAATATTCAAGAAATTTTATTGTACATGTTTATTTTTAAAATCTTCTACTCTATTCTGATGACTCCTCTGAAAGAACAAAGGGAAATATTTTTCATGCTGTTGTTTATTCAATTCATTCTTTAATTTCACCCGCTTGTTAATTCAATCTCCATTATTCATATAGTAACTACCATGTGCTCCTTGCATCAGACGGCAGGCTATCAGTGCTGAGCACAGGGAGCTAAGAGGTTCCGCGGAAAAAGAACTAATCACCACCTTGAAAATCAGGGCAAGCTTGCAAGAAGAGATGACATCTACGCTCAGAGAACGAATAGAAGCATCCCACTATATAAACCCAATTTCATAAGCTGTCACGTGAGCATGAAAGCCTCTTTAGTTATTTAGTGGGATGCGAAACACGCAAGAGAACTAGAAGTCTATGATTTTCATGATTTCTACCCTGGGGTCTCAAATTCCTACAATTCCATAAACTAGTTCCAATACTTCAAACAACCTGAGAAAAACTGAACTGCTCTTCCTCACTCTTGTTTGTTGTTTACTGGCTGCCCTGACTCTGAACTTTTATATCAGTCAGATGTAGCCTACTTCCGAAGACAGCCCTTATGATAAGTCATATAATCCCCAATACTGTTCATAGAAATTACCCCAAACCCCCTTATTTTACTTCAAAGTCTACTCCTCTCCTGTGTTACTTAAACTAGTTTTGAGTGTTGGGCTTGTTTCTCAGTCTTTCTGTGGAGGAGCTATGGAGTGGCTTCAAAAGAACGTTAGCTCCTCGTAATTTTAATCACCTTCCCCCTTTCACACACACAAGTTACCCCAAGAAAGAAGAAATCCAGAATTTAAGAAAGAAATATGTTTATTTTTATACCCAACAACATAAATAAATCCCTTGGTCTCCTTTAACCAGGATGCTGGCTGTAGCTGATGCTGTTTGAGGTATCCCTAACAAAGTCACCCTTCTATCTTTGCTAAAAGAACCCCACTTTTGTGCAGGCAATGGACAGCAAAGTGCTCAGAAAAGATGGGCCACTTGCCCTTCCCCAGAGATTGAACTCTGACGGGCCTAAGTCTACATGCCAGTGATTGGCTCAAGATCCAGTTCTATTCATTGGCATTTTAAGACAACACAGCTAGGAGCTTCTAGAAAATATTTTTCTCTATGATAAAAAAAAAAGATACCTTTTTTATTTCTTCCTGCTTGTGGATGTCTTTGGAAGCTTTGAGACCCCTTTGGGTAAGGATGTGATGCCATCTTGTGACCTTGAGTAGACAAGCATAAAGACAAAGCCAGCATGCTGGGTATGGTTACACTAAGAAATTAGAAAGAGCATGGATCCTACGTGACACCACTGATCTGTTGTACAATCTTAGAACTGCCCTGTCTCTGAATTTTTTTTTTTTATACAGCAGGTTCTTATTAGTTATCTATTTTAAACATATTAGTGTATATATGTCAATCCCAATCCCCCAATTCATCACACCCCCTTTTCCCCCCTTGGTGTACATACATTTGTTCTCTACATCGTGTCTCTATTTCTGCCCTGCAAACCGGTTCATCTGTACCATTTTTCTGAACTTCTTTTTGATTGAAATACAAAATGTCCTTCTGGTTTACTCATCTTCTATGGAGAAATTCTGGAGCTACCACTGTCCTCCTGCCCTGCTGACCTGACAATGTACCTAATTTCCCTACCTTAAACTTTGCTTCTCCCTAAGGAATTTAGCTCCAACTCCCCTTCCCCACTTACCACCCTGTCTGGATCTCTTTCCAATCTAACAGCACCAAGAAAACATGCAGTTCAAGCTGATGGACCCAAACTCTGACTTTGAGTTGTCTGGCCCATCCTGGTAATTTGAGAGAAGACAGGAGATGAAGAATATACTTTGAAGACAAATAAGTGGAAATCACTTATCACATAATAATCTTACTTTTGGGCAAACAAAAGTAGCTTAAAAGATGAAGTACATAGCTATTTTAAAATTTTCTAATAAGAAATAGTTTGAGAATCACTATCATAATTCAGGTATTCATTTTGGCCTCATGGAAAAAATTTGGAAGAGATGAGTCTTTAAGATCTGGCCAACTGAAACCTTTCAAAAAGTGACAGCCAGGGGCTTCCCTGGTGGCGCAGTGGTTGAGAGTCCGCCTGCCGATGCAGGGGACACGGGTTCGTGCCCCGGTCCGGGAAGATCCCACATGCCACAGAGCGGCTAGGCCCATGAGCCATGGCCACTGAGCCTGCGCGTCCGGAGCCTGTGCTCCACGATGGGAGAGGCCACAACAGTGAGAGGCCCGCGTACGGTTAAAAAAAAAAAAAACAAAACAAAAAGTGACAACCAATTTCGCTTCTGGGTAGTCAGTCACGAATAAAAAATTCCAAATCCAGAAAAATTTTAAGGCAGAAAAGCTATTTATACAGCCAAATATTAGAAACCATCTATATAATAACCAAAGGTAGAAAATCAATTAAGTAGATTACAGTGTAGCCATATGATACAGTAATTAAAATAGTATTTTAGGGACTTTCCTGGTGGTCCAGTGGCTAAGACTCTGTGCTCCTAGTGCAGGGAGCCTGTGTTCGATCCCTGGTCAAGGAATTAGATCCCCTGCCGCAACTAACACCTGGCACAGCCAAATAAATAAATAAATGAATATTTTCTAAAATAGTATTTTAGTATTTTATTAACATAAAAGTGCTGATTTGTTAATAAGGAAACAAAATATGGATAAGAAATTTATAATTTCTTATTTTAAGAACCATATTTTAATAAGACCACATATAGAGAAAAGATGACAAGAAAATATTACTAAAATGAACAGTGACCTAATAATAGAAAAATGGGCAATTTTCATCGTCTTTTTATTTTTCAGTGCTTTCCAAATGTTCTTTTACAAACGTCTATGAGCTGCTAAACCCAAGGTCATTGCCACATTTGGTTTATTGGCAGCTTCCTTTCAGCCACAGCCTGACACTGGACACAGGGCTTGGCAAACGCTCCCAAGTAAATAAAGCACAATTAGTATACGTAACGCCAAACCAGATGAAAACTGAAAGTTTCAAACCAAATAATCCAGATGTTCCAAATTCCCAGATGTTTGTGGGAAAGTAAACTAAATCACCAATCTTTAACTGCTTAGTTTTGTTTTCCATTACAAGTTGTGGCTTTAAGAAGCTGGGTGTTGAAACAATAGCAGCTAAGATGTCTGAGAAAATGGAGTGGGAAGCTCTGGCACAGAAGAAAATGGAGTAGGAAGCTCTGGCACAGACAAAAGTTTACCGAGCACCTGTCTAAACTGCATCTGTGCTAGAGCATAACTGTTGCCAAAGAAAGGTCCAGATTTTTAATAGAAGCATGTCTAGTACAGTAGTTTACAGGATGCCTCTACTGGTCTAGAGAGAAGGGAAGAAATACTGCCATTGACACAAGATGAAAGAATGGTTGGGTTCCATTAGGAATATCTTATAAACCTCTAATCCTGTCTTCAAGGACTGTAAAGAGTCACTTAACCAACCACAGGGACTGGGGTTTCCCAGAATAGGCACAGCTCCTCAGCTGCCTTCTAATCTCTCACTTGCCTGGAGAGGTGCCAAGGTATTAACATTTAAATCACTAAAAAGGGAACGTAGCCTCTCTCAGTTGTTTCTATCCCATTGAGGCTATTTCTCGATATAGCCTCAAACTTCCCAAGGGGATGGAAAACCTCACTCTATTAGTATCAGCCTCAGCTTGCACAGAAACAGCTGCAGCATCCTGGAATAAGAATTAGATGGGGAATCTGGAAGCCTCTCTTCTAATTCTAGCTGTGCTGGGAACAACTTTGACCTTAGGCAATCCACAAAAACTCTCGGATTCACAGATTCTTCATCTTTAGGAACTTGATGAGTTGATCTCCAAGGCCTCAATAATTCTATTTTCTTATCCTTAAATGTAACCACCTGGTGGATGTCTGCCGCCTGGATGCTCACAGTATCCTCCCAGAGTCCCCTTTTACCTTAAAGTGTGGAAATTCTGGTGCCCTCTCCACATTTTCTGCAAGTTCTCTGGAAATATATATTCTCACAGTCACCTCTTGCTCTAATTTCCTGCATCGCTGCATTTTCACTCACCTCATCTTAGATCCAGCCATACTTCCTTCCCTCTACACCTTTTCACCCCACAGCGTGGCACTTCCCTTTCTTTTTTATCCATCTCTCTCCGCCCCCAAAACAGGCAAGGTAAGGTCTGAAGAAAATACAGAATTGAAAACAGAGTCAGTACCCAAAGGAAAGCAGGCTGAGGAACTGGGATGTAGGCTGAACAAAATGTCCAGCCTAACAAGGGAGTCTAGGCAGGGGGATGAAAATCAGGTCCAGTTATATAAAGAACTGAATAAATAAATGTAGGAGAAGAGACAAATCTTTCTTACAGAAGACTTCCAAATAATTTATGTAGAAACTATAAGGGAAGAAAAGCATTTTTCCCTCTACCCTCCTAAGTTTTTGGACTGGAACTCTGCAAACTAGACTGAAAAAAGACAAGTTAACAGAAGAAAAACAAGAAGTTTATTAACACATGGAGAAAGCGTATACATGAAAGAAACTCAGTAATGAGTAACTCAAAGAAGTAGTTAGAATTGGGACTTATGTAGCATCTTGGCAAAGGACAATACATTCGTAGAGAAGTGACAAGACAAAGGAAAAGAGTTTAGGCTTCCAAGAGTGGCAAACCACGGTAACGTAAATACGTGCGGGAATCCAGTGGGAGATGAGGGCTGCTTTTGCAGGTCCATGTTGACACCAGCTTCCTGTCTTTCTCTTGGCCGTAAAATTTCCCCAGAAGAGAGAATTTATGGCCATTCTCATTTCTCAGAAGTTTCTTCTCTTAGTCAGATACAAGGGAAGCTCTGGGAAGGCTTCTTTCTGCACCTGTTGAATCTCAAATGCCTTTAGCTCAAAATAACTCATATACCAAAGTGCAGTATTTGGGGTGGCATATTTTGATCCTATATGATACTTTCCCCTCCAAGATGTGCAGTTTAATCTCTTCCCCCCTTCTCTGAGTGTAGGTGAACCGAATCACTTACTTCTAAAGAACAGAGAATGAAAAGTAACTTTACAGTGGTTAAACCAAACAACCAGCTCAGGTGATCAAGGTCAACATCCACAGTGATAAGTCATGTTGGTAGTATATGCACTTGATATGATGTGACAAAAAATGGTCCTTTACCTCTGTAATCTTCCTTCCAAAGACCTATAACCCCAGACTAATGATGAGAAAAACATGAGAAAATTTCAAATTGAGGAACACATTAGGAAATACCTGACCAATACTCCTCTAAACTGTCATGGTCATCAAAAACAAGGAAAGCTGAGAAACTGTCAGAGCCAAGAGGAGCCCATGGAGACAAGATGACTAAATGATATCCTTAATGGATAAAGGGCATTATTGGGAAAACTGGTGAAATCCAAAGTAACATGTGGAGTTCACTTCATAGTAATGTATCAATGTTCATTTCTCAGTTACAGCAAGTAAACTACAGTAACTTAAGATGTAAAAAATAAGGGAAACTGAATGGGGGAAGGTGGAGACTCCCTAAGCTCTTTTTGCAACTTTTCTGTGAATCTAACACTATTCTAAAATTTAAAAGTTTATTTTTAAAACTCAGGTTCAGAGTCAACGGGCTGAATTTGGAGATGATCAAAGCAATCTCAGAGGTAAAACAGGAGGTGGGCCTGGAGCGGTTATAGAAAGCAACCTCCAGACCCTTTGAAGGGGACCAAGGATTTACTTAGGGATAAGGAAGAAGCTGGGAAGGCACAGTCACTAGAAATCAGAAAAAAATTACTTATAGGTTTTTGCAAAATGATTTGCTCTTTTATTAATTCAAGCTGCAATATAAGGAACAATCCAAATGTCCGGAGAGCTGTATTTCCAACTTAGAAAGCCCAAGACAAGCCGCGTCCTCAGGAGCTAGCACTTACTTCCTTTAGCCACGCTCGTAACAGAACTTTGCCCTTGAAAAGATTTTGAGGAAAACCAGAAAGCCCTGAAAAAAATACCTCGCTGAAACAAAGAGAAGTGACAGTGACTGAGTGGCTTGAACAATGCAAGATTAAGATCGTGCCTAAGGATAAAGTGACAGAAAAAGCCAGGTGGGAATCTGACAAAAATTGCCTTCTGTCTCAGAAAAGAGCCCGGGGTAGAAACGTCACCTTTTCACTCAAGGCATTGGCTTCAGGCTCTCTTCAAGTCACATTGACTGAGCTTCCTGAAAAAAAACAAAAAACTTTCCCAGCTATAAACCCCACAGCTCCCCATACTACTGTCTAGAGGCTGTGCTTTGCTGCCTTATTCACTGCCTTTCACATCGACTGACTGGAATGAGAGCTCTGTGGACAGAAGTGGGCCAGTTAGGCCTGAGGAACACCAATGTGAAAGGCAAGCTGCTTTTTCTCCCTTCTCTATTTCCAGGGCAGGGGCCAAGTCCCTAAAAGGGGCAAAAAAACCCATCTTATCTTTCTTAGTTAACACACCACCAATCACCAGCCCAGTTGCAGCAGTCATCTGATTCCCACTTCCCCTCGTGCCCCAAACCTATCCCACTAGCAAATTACACCAATTTAAATGCTTGAACATTGCCTGAATCTGCCCACATGTCTGCACTTCCACTGTTACCTCCACAGTCCACCTCACCTGGACTTCTACAATAACCTTGTTTTGGCTTTGGGGTTCTCCAGTGTCCCTATATGTCTACATATGGATTTCTTTTCCTTTATTATGCTTGGGACTCACTGGCATTCCATAATCAGAAGATTGGAGCCATTCATCATTTTTGGAAAACTACAACCATATCTTCAACCAAATCCCAATGAAATTTTCAATTTATGCTTCATCCTATTTTCTCTATGATCTCCTGGAACACTGATTGGATTCATGTTGGGTCTTCTCATTCTCCTTCATGTTTCTTAAAGTCTCCTTTATATTTTCCAACTCTTTGCTACTCTCTATGCAATTTCTTTGGCTCCATCTTTCAGTTCATTAATCTTCCCCTTCAGTTATGTCTATTCTACCATTTATATCATCTTTTGATTTTAATGTCAATTATTACCGTCTTTGATTTAAAATAGGCCCCCTGTATCCAAAGGTTTTGCATCCACAGGTCAACCAACGATGGATTGAAAATACTCAAAAAAATAAATTCCAGAAAGCTCCAAAAAGCAAAACTTAAATTTTCTGCATGCCAGCAACTATTTATATAGTATTTACATTGTATTAGCTATTATAAGTAATCTAGACACTATTTAAATCATACAGAAGGATGTGTGCAAGTTATATGCAAATACTACACCATTTTCATATATGAGATGAGTATCCATGGATTTTGGGATCAGCAGGGGGCCCTGGAACCAATCTCCTATGGATATCTAGGGACGACTGTATAAGTTGCTGGTTCTTTTTCAAACCTACCAGATCAATGTTCATCGTTTCTTCCTATTGTCCTATTTCTTTAAAAATTAAATATACTTATTGTATAATCTGTACTTAATCATTTCTAGTATCTGTAGTTGATGCAATATGACTCTGTAGTTTGTTATTTCTGTTGATTCATACAAGCTTTTCTCCTGTCTTTAGGATTTGGGGCTCATAACACTATTGTGAAATTTTTGAGGTTCGATTTTAAAATACATTCCTCCTGGGAGAGTTTGTATATGCATTTTCCAGAACCTTGGGAGTCTAACACTAACTTTTAGATTTCAGAGTTTCAAGGCATCCAAGCTGTGAGGAATTCAGAGACTAAACCTGCACAAGTGTAGGCTATGATCAGCAATTCTCAGGGTGAGGGAGACTTTTATTTTCAGCTGTACCCACAGCCAAAGTCAATATAGATAAGTGTCCCGTCACCCCTTCTCTGCGGGGGGCGGGGGAGTAGGTTTTCCCTGGTTCACTCAATGAAGGCATTATTCCTTGAGACTCCCAGCTTTGTGCACAATTTGCAAATATTACCCCCTACCATGCTTTGGCTTGATTAAAATCCAAACCACTGGCTGTCAGAATGGCAGACAACACAGAATACCAGGGCCAACTACTACTCCAGAGCCTGCTTAACCTGTAGATTCATATTTACTTTCTGACTTGGGAAGAATTCAATTATTTTTCCTCAAGGTCAGCCATACATTAAAGACAATGAGCCTTATTTTTTTTAATGTCCAGTATTTTCAAGTATGCTGTGCAAAGAAGACTTTCTATGAACTTCTAATCTGTCACAGTTTCCAACATAGAACTTGCAATAGCCTCCTAATGGGTCCCTGATTCCACTCTAACCTCATATAATCCATCTTCTACCTAGCAGCCAGAGCTATCTTCTTAAACACACTGCCAAAGAGAGGTAATTAATAAAGATCTCACAGGCTGTTTTCAGAATCTTACTTGCAAACATCACTCTTCTCTTCCAGGTCTGCTTGAGGAAAGTCTCATGACTATGCACTACACGTTAGTGTCATACGTAACCTGGCTGTCAGCCTTGGACTTTCCCATATCTTTTAGCTTGCTGAATTTCCTTGTCCTTTAGGATGGAAGTTAAAATTTGGCTTACATTTCCAGCACTAGTCCCAGCACTAGTCCTTGGGAGTCTTAGAGGACTTACTTTTCTCTTTAGTATCTCAGGGTCCACATTCCTGCACCTGTTGAGTTAACAATCTCTGTCTTTCATCTTACCTCCTGAGTGTATTCCTACTCTGTCCTCGTGACCTGGTAGGTCACCACCCCAATCCTGTCATTCTCTATCATATCACTGATAAGTCATTTAAAGGACATAAGCATTGAAAAGATTAGGCTGCCCATAACCTCCTAATATTATAGATCAATAAAACCAAAATTTATTTTCGAAATGTCACAATTTACATGTATGCTGAAATAAAAAGTCTTCTTATTAAATTTTCATAGTGGCAAATTCAGAATGTGTTAATGAAAATTAAACTTCTCGGTCTCTCAGTGTCTCAGAACGTACATGTTGTGTAGTGTACCAAGTTAATGTTACGTGTAGAAGATAATCCTGAAGGCTTATGCCAGTTGGGAAGTTGAGCTGGGAAATTTATGTCACTTTTTCACAAGTATAGCCTGGCCAACAATTTAAATCTAAATAATCAACATTAATACCAGACAACACTGTTGTCAAGGTCCCTCGGCTATCCTCACTCACAGAATGGTTTTCCCGGTCACCTCTTCCTCCACTTGCGTCTCATTTCTGCCCCACTGTTGGGCCCCCAGCTCCTCCCTGTTGAGCTCCTCGTACTCCTCCTGGGGCCACTGCTCATTCCAAACACTCATAATTATCATTAACTCTGGTGAAGAGCCATTTACCCAACTCATAGCAAGTCTAGATTATGCTTGGAGGGACGAATTTTCAATATCAAACACTCCCATTACTTTGTATCCCAAAATAAAACCAGGCCTCTGCCTGAGAGGAATCCCAGCCTCAATTGCCAACAAACAAACAACAATAACAACAACAAAAGAAAACCTTTTCTTCCTATTATGGGGACTGAGTTGGAACCCCATAGTTAATATAAAGATTATTTTAAGCTGAAGACATTTGAGATTCAACAGATGCAGAAAGAAGTCTTCCCGGAACTTCCCTTATCTGACTAAAAGCAGCAACTTCTGAGAAATGGGGCTGCCATAAATTATCTTTTTAGGGTGGCTCTACTCCTAAGAGGAAGGAGAACCTACCATAAATCCCACACTCTGGGGAGTTTTATAACCCTGAAGAAGGCAGAAAGACCACTCATATCTGCACAAACATCATCATAAACCTTCTTAGCGCTTAACTGTTCTTCTAAGAACCCATTTCACTTTCCTAAAGGAATCTATTCTTCCCTTAAAAGCCTTTTCTCGCCCTTCCCTTTCCCCTACTAAGTTTCCCCTACTAAGCCTCTAACTTTAACCATTTAAAGAGCTACTTCTTTTGCAAGCTCCTATATGCATACAAATAAATTTTTTCTCCTGTTTACCTGTTGTTAACCAGTTTAATTGGCATGCTCCAGTCACTAAACTTAGGAAGTTAGAGGAAAAGTTTTATCACACACGGCTAACACCAATTTCTATATTTGGAAGCCATAGTTTTCTTTCTTTTTTTTGCCAGATGTGTTTTTGTTTTGTTTTAACCAGCCTTATTGAGGTATAATTTACATATAATAAACAGCACACATTTAAATTATACAATTTGATGAGTTTTGACAGATATGTGCACCCATGAATCTACCATTACATTCAAAGTATAGAGCATTTCCATAAGCCCCCAAACATTCCTCAAGCCATTTAGCGGTCAATCCCCTCCTCCAACCCTAGTCCCCTGGCAAACAATGATCTTTCTGTCAATATAGTTTTCTATTCTTCTAATGTCTTTGTCTGGTTTTAGTATTAGGGTAGTGCTGACCTCATCAAGCGAATTTGGAATTCTCTACCCTCTGCAAGCCACGGTTTTCTTTTAAACCTAATATTAACCTAATATTAATATTAGCTTGTAGCTGTCACTTAGCACATGCCACCTGATAGTTAGATTTGGCCCCAGAAAACATTAATTACCAGCCTCAAAATATGCCAAAAATGCCTTCTAGGATCTCCATTCCCCCAAATACCTATATAGTTAGCAGCATATAGTTTGGCTCTTTTGGAAAATTCTTCCTTGAATGTGACCTCCTTGCAGGTGATGCCTTTTTTTAATTCACTGGTCTAAAACCCAGCACTAGTAAAGAAGCGGTACTCAATAAATATTGGCTAAATTGAATTGATCAGGACATTGGTTGTAAATTTAATCTTGGCAGTAAAGTGAATCCTGTGATAATCATTTTTAGACATTTTATGAATGCACTAAAAGATGTAATCACCCAAAATTAATATTTACTGATCGAATAATGCTATTTAAGTACAACTAAGGCCCTATTAACCAGGAACTGCAGGAAACAAAGTAACACAAATAGTACACTCCCTCCCACAGGTTATGGAAAACTGAAGATCCCACCCCCAGGGCTAAGCATTTGCCTCCTCCACAGCTCAGCATATGGAGAATGAAAAAGTGTTCTTGCAGCTTCTTCAAAAGAATAGACTTCTACAAAGAAAAAGCTTAAATCCCCCCTTACTTATACCCAGCCCTTACCAAGGTGAAAAAAAGAGAATATTTGGAAATTAGTTACTTTCCTTGTATACTCCCTGCAAATTATGAATGCATCTTCTCTGATCAATTTTGCACTTGGTGAGATTTTTTAAAAATTTATTAAGTATCATATTCAAAAATATAGAATTGTTATCATCATAGTTGTTTTTTTAAACTAATTTCATCTCTGCACAAATTGGGTAAGGGACTGAGCTAAAAAGTCTCAAAATCTATACTTCCTCACCTCCTTTGGGACAGAAAGGAGGTCCAAAGGGAAAGGGCTGGTAAAATCTGTGTTTCAAACTCTTAATTCTATTTTTCAAATCTGCACCTACACCTATGATTCCTTAAGTGAAACTGAAATAGAAAAATCAGGAGAGACAACTTCTAACCCTGCCCCAAATCCTCCTGTTCTGTCTACTAGAATCATGAGATAAATAGTCCATGTTATAATCAATAGATCACACACACACATAAAGACCCATGAAGAACGACAAAGAGGGAGGGGAAAAATGATTGTAATATTTGTCTGTTTAGCCAAAGGGCTGGAGGAAAAAAAGACACTGAACAAAGATTTTTTGAGAAGTTACTGATCTCCCACTGGAGGCTGTAGTTGCTAACTGAGCTGCTCATTCCCAGCATATCAATTCATTGTGGTAAGAGATGTGGCCCGTTTCCATAGTAAGAGGAGAAATTAAGAGCTTCACACAGCTTTTTTTTTTTATTACATCTGAGATATATTTGGTTATTCTAGTCAGCCACTAAAGGCAGTCACTGTTCTTCTCCCACTTAAGACTTGCAGTTGTAAAGACCCAAAAGGCTTAAACATGGGAAAATCTTCAGGGAATCTTCATGAACTTTCAGAGTCCTTAGTTTAGCTCTGTAAAAGTTCCCGAAGTCCACAATGACTAGTGATAAGCAATTATTCAGGTTTAAATATTTTAGCACTAATTGATTCTCTCATTTTAACTGCAGAAGTAATTTCCCTGAAAGTTTACAATTTGTACTCACAGGGGAAAGTGGAAGAGAATGCCAAACCTGCTCAGGGACAGGACTTGAATGATTTCATCCTCAACAATTCTGCTAGTTATTTGTTTGAGGGTGACTCTAGCCTTAAGCATTGACAATTCCTTTTGATTTAGACTGTTGTTTTCGTGCTTGTGAATTTAGTCCCAGAGGACTAAAATAATGAAAATTCCTTATAACGTATGATGACATATAGTTAGATTACTCTTGTAATAATGTTCAGACTTCTTGTCACAGCATAAAAGACCCTTCACCCACCACTCCCTACCTTACAGGCCCAGTTTCACTTCCCCATAAATACCACCACCTACCCTGCATCTAACTGCACTGGATCATTCAATGTTACCGAATGCTCACATGCCCTTTGACAGCTCCATATCTGTGCATAGGCTGTACCTTCTGCATGAAATGCTCTGCTCCACATTTTTTGCCAGACAAATGTATTCTTCAAAACAAAACTTAGATACCACCTCCTAGAGAAAGCCTTTTCAGACTTCTTTAGGGAGAGTTATTTGCTCCCTCTTCTGTGCTTTTGGAGCTCTATACACACCCCTCGATTTTTTATTGTCTGTCTCCTAAAACAGATCTCAACCTTTTTTAGCATAAGGTTTCTTCAAGCTCAAGACAGTGCCGGGCACATAGCAAGCATTAAAATGATCACTGAATGCATTGTGGGTGACTCTCCCACTTGTGAAATTCTGTTAACAGCTCTCAACACTCACCGCTAAAAGAGGTGCTGTAACATTGCTTTATTAATGTTTTCAATTAATACATGCTACCTGCCCTGTTTCAAAATGGCATTTTTAATGATTCAATTAACAACTTAAAAAAAATGTCCTCCTAATTTACTCCTTCCACTTTTACTATTTTAAACTTTGCCTCTCACTTTAAGCCTGTCCTCTCTGGGCAAGTATGTCGAACTTTGAACATGGATCCAATTATCTAGAAGCACAATGGTGTTCTCACTGGGGCCCTGAGTATGACTGCACGAGGGACCCAAATACTAGGCAGTATCAGGAGACCTAGTAAATGCTTGCCTCTTCCAAGAAATTACTAGGACCTAATTAAATTTCATTCACAAAGATAAAGCTTCCCAACATTTTTTTTTTTTTTTTTTTGCGGTACGCAGGCGTCTCACCGCCGTGGCCTCTCCCGACACGGAGCACAGGCTCCGGACGTGCAGGCCCAGCGGCCATGGCCCACGGGCCCAGCCGCTCCGCGGCATGTGGGACTCTCCTGGACCGGGGCACGAACCCGCGTCCCCCGCACCGGCAGGCAGACTCCCAACCACTGCGCCACCAGGGTAGCCCCCCAACATTTATTTTCAGAAAGCAAATAGAGAAGGGATTTTATTTTCAAGGATGTTGGAAGTAGAGGAAAGCGACACTACGTGGATTCTCTTCTACAAAATTCTTCCATTCACGCCCAAGCAAAAAATGTCAGGTCTCTCTTTCTATTCAATTATTCCACATTTTGCCCTTGTCTTTGTCTCATTTAAAACCAATAGAAATCTGTGGGGAGCCTCCAGTTGGATGAGACAAATGACTGACCTTCAAAGAGTTTACAATCGGTGAGGAAAACCACCATATAATGTAACTTACTCCAATATGGGACAGTGACATATGGTACACTTAACTGAAGGAAGAATCCAAACAAGGGCATATTAATTTTGACTATTAAGGAAGGCCTTTTAGAGAAAGTAGTGCGTCAGGACTTAAGGAGGAGAGGAATTTATGTAAGTGGCACCATGAACAGAGACAGGAACCTGTGTCCCCTGCATCGGCAGGCGGACTCTCAACCACTGCGCCACCAGGGAAGCCCAGTTTTTTTTTTTTGTTTTTCAGATGGAATTTTAATTATAGTTAAGATGCAAATTCCCTTTAATTTGAAGGAGGGGTGAGGGGGAAAATTTGGTTGAGTTATATATAGTTTTAATTGGCTTCAAAGCTTCAGTCCTTGCAGAAAGGCAACTTTCAAAATCAGAACCTGGAAAACGCTATTGCTCAAAATATTTTTCCACTCCAGTCCTAAGTTTCCTTTCTTCTATTCCTTGTCTACTTGAAAGTTGCATGGGGCCATAGTGAATGATTTGCACAATTTGCTATATTGACTGGCAAACATGCAACTTAACACAAAACAACATCAGTCTCTCATCATTCAAAGAAGGCTCATTACAAACCAATAATTCATGAATTAAGTCCCATCCATAAGGAATAATTTGCACTAACTGTACTAAGTTAAGTTGATAAATTATATAGGATTCAGAGACAAAATCCTTGTTATGTCAATATGGAGATATTTTCCAATGTTTTGAAGTGTAGAATTTTACTAGCAGGTGCTGACAACTCCACTCTGTGATGTTCTTTCCAAAAGATTAAACATTAGTCCTCGAAAGTAGTTGTGTGGCTTGGAGGTAATCAGGAGCCTTCTACAAGCAATCTGGAAGCACTGCTGTCTGTTAGCTAGAATAGAATGTTACTTCCTAGATTCTGGGAGCTCCCTTGGAATTGAACAAACTCTAGCAAAACATGTCAAGCAAATTCTTCCATTAACACTCTAGGAATGGAGTAGTTTCTGCCTTTTTTTTTTTTTTACCACCACCAGAAAACATTCAAAGCAGATTATTCTACAGGCTACTAAGCAACATAGGATTGCCCTCTGAAATACTCTGAACGTGGGTTGATTTCTTACTCAACAGAGCGATTTTATAGTCCCTCTTGAATTTTGCCCTCTAGTAGTATAGCCACAATTTGAATAACACTTACAACTGCTCAGTTATGAGGTCCTGTCTGATCACAAAGGCATGAGAATGGCAGCATGAACAGTGTAGCACAGTGAAAATAATTTGGGCTTTGGAACCAAGCAGAGCTAACTCTGACACTGTTGGTTTTCAATTTGGGGCAAGACTATGACCACTGATCCTCTGTTTACTCATCCTTAAAATGGGGACAAATGATAGGATTTACTACAATTATTCTGAGAGTTAAATTAGATAATGCATACAAATAATTACATGCAAATAACTATTATGACATTATGCCCAGGTTATAGGAACAATCTCCACTGGATGATAATCTACTGGATCATCCTAAGTGTGTAAATAAATACAAGTCAACACTCCTGATATGTAGGGAGGAGAAAAAGTATTTCCTAGAATGAAGGACCTAGAAATCGTGTTTATCCAGCTTCTATCTGGTTAATGAATGAATCAATTCCTTTTTTGGTTGACATATATATGCATGTATGTATGTATATATGCATAAAATCCCAGTTTTAATAAAACAATCATTTATTAATCTCCATTAGGTAGGAGATATGTCCCAATGCCTAGTTTCAACACACTCAATTAATATAAATAAATACTCGTTAATCAATAAATGTAGATCAGGTTTGTATTATTTCCTACTTGGAATTCTACTTGGAAAATGTTATTTGCCAAGACATAGAGTAAGGTTTCTTCTAGTAAAATATCATAGTGTGGTTTTATATATCCAGAAATGCTTTAAGTATTCATAAAAATATGAATTAATAACACAGGATTTTAAAAACTTAACTTGTAGACCGGTTTTACTTTGGGGAAAAGCAGGAAGCCAATCACACTGTGGAGAATTAAACATTACTTGACAAAGCAACTTAAGTTCTGGCAGGTACTGAGATTTCAATTTCACCTACTCTCTCATGTTCTCAGAAGAACTCTTGAGTTAACCCAAGCTGAAAATAAAATTCCAATTCCAATCTGTCATTTTTTTTTTATTATAGTTCAACTTAAGGGGCATCATGGAGCTTTAGGGAAGGCAGCTGATGAGAATCCTTGAAGATATATAATTTAGAGATGACACCTGGAAGTAAATAAAGTCCTTTGAGAGGCTGATTTAATGAAATGCAGTAGTTGTACAACTGTCATTTAGGTGAAATAAATTTTAAAAGACGTGGTTTCCTCCACCCTGAACAAAAAGTCCTTACTCAGCCTCAATTTTAAAAGGTAATGGGGGCTTGCCTGGTGGCGCAGTGGTTGAGTGTCCGCCTGCCGATGCAGGGGACACGGGTTCATGTCCTGGTCCGGGAAGATCCCACATGCCGCGGAGCGGCTAGGCCTGTGAGTCATGGCCGCTGAGCCTGTGTGTCCGGAGCCTGTGCTCCACAACAGGAGAGGCCACAACAGTGAGAGGCCTGTGTACCGCAAAAAAAAAAAAAAAAAGGTAATGGGAAACTTTTCAAAATTCCATAGTAAAGGTAATGCAAAACAGAACTTTTTCAAGATAAAATTTGTAGCATGGAATAAAGTTCTGAAGAAGTATGGAAGCCAGGCTCTAGTGCACTAATGGCCAAAAAGCTCCCTATTTTCTTCTCATCTATTTATTCCCCTTGTTTCTTCTCCTAGTAAGAAGGGGGTGAGAGATAATTCAAAAAGAGTCATGTACCACAATGTTCATCACAGCACTATTTACAATAGCCAGGACATGGAAGCAACCTAAGTGTCCATCGACAGATGAATGGATAAAGAAGATGTGGCACATATATACAATGGAATATTACTCAGCCATAAAAAGAAATGAAATTGAATTATTTGTAGTGAGTCTGTCATACAGAGTGAAGTAAGTCAGAAAGAGAAAAACAAATACCATATGCTAACACATATATATGGAATCTAAAAAAAAAAAATGGTTCTGAAGAACCTAGGGGCAGGACAGGAATAAAGACACAGACGTAGAGAATGGACTTGAGGACACGGGGAGGGGGAAGGGTAAGCTGGGACGAAGTGAGAGAGTGTCATCGACACATATACACTACCAAATGTAAAATAGATAGCTAGTGGGAAGCAGCCACATAGCACAGGGAGATCAGCTCAGTGCTTTGTGACCACCTAGAGGGGTGGGATAGGGAGGGTGGGAGGGAGACGCAAGAGGGAGGAGATATGGGGATATATGTATATGTATAGCTGATTCGCTTTGTTATACAGCAGAAACCAGCACACCATTGTAAAGCAATTACACTCCAATAAAGATGTTAAAAAAAAAAAAAAAGAAGGGGGTGAGAGGATGGAAAATGGCAAGAAGGGTGGAATTAAATAAAATCTTCATGATTGATTATCTTCTCATTGGTCTCCTTCAGCTCCATTAAGAAATAGGGAAAGGTGAGAGAAAGAGACTGAATATTTAAGGTTGTCTTCTTCAAATTCAGGAGGGTGACTCACTATCACTATAGGTGAAGTTTCCATTTATTCATATATTCTCAGACGGGAAAATGTCTCAGAGATACCTAGTCCTCAACCAAAGCTTAATATTTAATGATTTTCAAGCAGTGTTCCATGGAACCCTGGGATTCCTCACTGGTGCTTTAGCCCCAGTCCAACCTGAGAAGTACGTTGTTGACCTGATTTATATACTGGAATTCCTTCCAGGACATATTTTATGTGGGGTGGCGGGGGTGTCAAGAGTTACACTTACAAAAAAATTAAAATCTACTTTGAAGTCACTGAAGCCCAAGTAATAACAGTCCCATATAAAAGCACAAACACCTTCAGTGGTAAGGAGCTGACTACCTATGAGTCAGCCCATGCAAATTTTATATAGCTAAGTTGTTAGGAAATTCATTCTTAGGGAGAGAAGAAATGTTCCTTCTTATAATTTCCACTCTAGTTTTGTACTCTTAGAGCACAGAAAGAAAGTCTAAGCCTTTCAAAACGGCAGTTTTTCATTATCGGAAGATGATTCAAGGGATGTCTCTATCCTTTCTCTGTTCCTCAACGAGAGATTTCCAGGTCCTTAATGCTTGGTAGAGTTTTAGGACTTTCCATCTTCCAAACCACTCTGCTCTGGGCACACTCAGTGTGTTGAACCCTACTCTGTGTTCTTTTATGTACAATGTTAAGAGAGGTGGGGTTGACTGTCAGATCTTTTCTGCCTCCTTCAGTTCCCTTCAGACAAAGACAGGCGGACAATAACGGCCAAACACTTGAGGCTCTTTGATTTGTCCATGGTCTAGCTTGTACGTGGCTGGCAATAGTGTTAACACAATGACACTTTTTTGAAGACAAATTTTGTTACCAACAGAAAACTATTTTGCTCTGGGGCAGAACAAGAAATTCCATAGAAGTATAGCTGTCCATCTCCAGACCTTTAATGAGGAAATAGGTCTCTACCTGTTCACCACACATGTTCCTTTCTCCCAGAAAATGATGAGAGAGAGCCTCATAATCATTCTAACCATCTCTCATAAGTCCCAGACTTTAGCAAGTAGGCTAGTCAAGAGGAACCTAGTATTACAGTGTTGTGAGGGGAACAAAGATAAGGTTTGGGGGCCAGACAAAACTGGGTTCAAATTTTGTCTGTTCAGTGATAACTTTGGTCACTCACTCTACCCTTCTGAACCTCAGTTAATTCATCATGCTACTGAATTGTTATATTTGGAATAATGTCTGTTAGAGACCTAGTACTGAGCCTGAAACTTAGTAGGCTCTCAATAAATATTATTAAAATTACTGTAATTTAAAGTACTTAGATATCCTTTATTTCAACAGCATGGTTTTCAATGGCATCTCATTTCTATGCATCAGCATCAGAGAATGGGAAATTTCCATGCAAATTTCCAGAGATGTGAAGCTTACACTTTTAGGAACAATGTATTTTAATTGGAATTTATCCTAGAAAATATTATCTCCTTTTGTGACTGTAAAAAAGAGTGATAAACAAAATTTAAGTATTTATTGATTTTTTACTGTAATACCTATACTGCAGTATTAACAGTATTATGTGGTAACATTGCGATACCTCCAAGAAAATTTGAGATGGAAAGGACCATTTCCCTCTTCACTAAAGGGTCTCTGGCTTTTTACAGTATTTGAGATTTTTTTTTTTTTTCTCAATATGTCTAATGGCCCTGTCTAGGTCAGACCTGTGACTCATACACAGTAGCAAATGCAATTAGATGACACACTTCAACAGTATCTGTTTACTTTACGGTTCTCCTATTTTCATGAGGCTAATCAGTATTTTGTTTGGAAAAGTTTGGGGACTATGATATCTGAAGTGAGCCCTGCCCCCCAGAATCAAATTTTGTAGCTTCTTTTCCTCAGCCCTGGGAATTCTCACTACAGTGGATTTGGTCACATCCCTTGACTTACAGAATTGCATGACTATAAAATACTGTGGGCTACAGCATGGTCAGCAGCCCAAGGATAGGGAGACCAATTGTCTAACTGTAATTAGTAGCTCAGAAGGTGAGAGTAGGCAGCATCAGTGACGGTCAATAGAGCAACAGCAAGTACTGGCTAAAAGCAGAGTGTCAAGAGAAGCACTTGGAGCAGAGAAGCCAAGAGGTCCACGCGGTTGATTTCAAATGTGGCTAACTCCTCCCTCCCACCCAGCGCCACCTCCAAGGCATCCTAGAGGAAAGCAAAGAAGGAGGATGGCTGAGGTTCTGCCGTTTCACACAAGGGGCTATTGACGGAGCAGACTTAGAGGAAACTGCTTAAAATATCAGGCCTAAGGTCTACCAACAAGTAAAACTTAAGTGAGACTGAAGTAATACACTCAACTCTCTTGTGATGATTTTCCCCAAACTGCTAAAAAGCTTTCTGACCATTCTATTGTCAGAACAATTTCTTCTTGTGTTTTTCTGCCTCTGACCTTCAATGAACTCTAAAAACAAGTAAATAAGCATTATAACATTACCTAGAATGAGTCTGTTGACACTGTATGAGCACTAGGGACTACTTTGAGTATAGCCTAGCATCTTAATTCAGAGACCACGTGGCATCTGTTTTTAACTACTCAGGACAAATTTAGAGTTGGAAGAAAAGGGCAAATAAAGCCAAGACCAAACTAAACCAACTTGTCTTTCTTTGCCTCCTAAAAAGATACTAGTTCTACAATTTCACCAGGAATCTAAGAGCCATGAAAGACATCCATTATATCATTTTCAAAAATTACAACAGCCTATATTTTACAAATATACCTAGAACTATGAAAACATTTGACTTTGAAAATCAGAGAAAAATCAGCTAGGGGACTGACAGCTCTCTAAGCATTTCCAGGTCTCTTTAGGTATCACATATTCAATTTTCAGACCAATAAGCTATCACTGCAGCTTAATGGTCTCTCTAGGGTCCTATCTTCTATAATAGGGATTCTTGTATTTGCTGTATAGTTGCATAGCTATGATAAGATTAATTAAAAATGACTAATTTTAAAACGAATTTGAGCTGAATTGCATAAACTTTTAATATGCAACATTTAAACATTACCTGATTTCATTAAAACAGCTGGTGGGCTATAGCATAAAAAGAGACTTTAAAATATGGCATTTAAGTTTTGTGTGCATTTGAGAATGGTAATTGTTTTATGAAGCCTCTTTCCTAAATTACTGACCCAGTGATAAAGTCATCAAATGAGGCATCAATAAAAACTTAAGTGAATATCTATTACATGAAAAGCTATTTTGCTAGGCATTGGGTAAATGAAGAGGTATGGAGTCAATCGCTAAATTAATCGCTAAATTTTATAAAGCAAGTTGTAATTCAAATATTAATATAAATTACCATCAATGCTTAATAATGATTCTTAGCTACTAGATCATCTTGAAGACCTTTGAATTTTATTTTATTTTATTTTATTTTTTTGCGGTATGCGGGCCTCTCACTGTTGTGGCCTCTCCCGTTGCGGAGCAACAGGCTCTGGACGCGCAGGCTCAGCGTCCATGGCTCATGGGCCCAGCCGCTCCGCGGCATGTGGGATCTTCCCGAACCGCGGCATGAACCCGTATCCCCTGCACCGGCAGGCGGACTCTCAACCACTGCGCCACCAGGGAAGCCCACCTTTGAATTTTTGACTCATAAATTTAGAAGAGAATTTAGAGTCCAACACTCCCTTTAAAAGTAAAAAAATTGAGGCCAGAGAAGTGAATGATTTCCAGTAAGTAATCCAGAACCTGCCTCATAGAAGGAACGCTGAAAATACTTATTAAACAAATGAATAAATGAAATTATTTGTACAGAGTCATTCAGTGAGAGGGAAACGTATCTGACCATAGAATCCAGATGTCCTGACTCAGCCCTGTAGTTAAATGTTCTAGACTTCCACTTTGGGTCTATAACATTAAGCCACACTTGTTTTGTTTTGCTTTTTTTATTGAAACTTTTCATTTTGAGATCATTGTAGATTCACATGCATTTGCAAGAAATAATACATAGGGATCCCATGTAAAGGTATGCTTTCCCCTTATTGTTTCCCCTTAATCGTAACATCTTGCAAAACTATAGTACAGTATCACAACTAGGATATTGAGATTGATAGCTAAGATATAGAATATTTCCATCATCACAGGACTTCTCCTATTGCACTTTCATAGCCACACCCACCTCCTTCTGCCCCATTCCCTCCTTAACTCCTGGAAACCAACAATTTCTTCTGCATATCTATAATTTTGTCATTTCAATAACATCATGTAAGTGGAATTATATAGTACATAACATTTAGGGATTGTCTTTTTCTTCATTTGGCATAATTCCTATAGAGATTCACTGAAGTTCTTTCATGTATCAGTAGTGAAGTTCTTTCATGTATCAGTTTCATGTATCAGTTTTCATGTATCACTAGAAGTTCTTTCATGTATCAGTAATGTATCAGTTCCTTTTCATTGCTGAATAGCAAGCCATGGTAAAGATATACTATAGTTTGCTTAATCATTCACTCCTTATAGGATACCTGAGCTATTTCCAGTTTTTGGTTATTATGCTGCTATAGACATTCATGTACAGGTTTTGATGTAAATAAAAGTCTTCATTTCTCTAGGATAAATGCCCAAGAGTGCAATTTCTGGGTGTATGTTAGTTGCATGTTTAGTTTTTTAAGAAACTACTAAAATGTTTTCTAAAGTAGCTGTACCATTTTATATTCTCATCAGCAATGTATGAGTAAATCCAGTTTCTCCACAACCTTATCATCAGCTTTTGGTGTTATTACTACCACTATTCCATAGATGTATAGTAATAGCTCGTTGTGGTCTTAAATTGTACCTCCTTAATAGCTAATAACATTGAACATCTTTCCTTCTGCTTATTTGGCATCATATATCATCTCTGGTGAAATGCCTGTTCATGACTTTTGCCTATATTCTAATCGGACTCTGGATTTGTGTTTTTTTCTGTCACTTAGCTCTCTTGAATGTATACTTTTCCAAAGTGGGGAAGTTTTCAGCCATTATTTCTTTGAGCAGTTTTTCAGCCCTGCCCTCTTTCTTCTCCCTTTATGAGACTCCAATGACATAAATGTTAAATATTTTGTTATAGAACCACAGGTTCCTAAGGCTCCATTTAACTTTTTCTTTTTTAGTCTATTTTCTGTTTTTGCATATTGGGTCATTTCTATTGTTCTTTTAATTCAATGACTCTTTTCTCTCTCCCTTCCCTTCCACTGTTGAGTCTATCCAGTAAGTTTTTAATTATGGTTATTGTATTTTTTAATTCCAAAATTTCCATTTGGCTCTTCTTTAAATCTTCTATTTCTTTGCTGAGACATTTTATTTATTTGTTTCAAGCATGTTCAGAATGGCTCCTTGAAGCATTTTTATGACTGCTTTAAATTCTTTGTCAGATAATTCTAACACCTCTGATATCTCAGTGTTGGAATCTATTGATTGTCTTTTATCATTCAGTTTGAGATCTTCCTTGATCTTGCTATAATGAGTGAATTTCAATAAACACTTGGACATTTGGGAGTTATGCCATGACACTGAATCTTTTTTTTTTTTTTTTACATCTTTATTGGAGTGTAATTGCTTTACAATGGTGTGTTAGTTTCTGCTTTATAACAAAGTGAATCAGTTATACATATACATATATTCCCATATCTCTACCCTCTTGCATCTCCCTCCCTCCCACCCTCCCTATCCCACCCCTCTAGGTGGTCACAAAGCACCGAGCTGATCTCCCTGTGCTATGCAGCTGCTTCCCACAAGCTATCTGTTTTACATTTGGTAGTGTATATATGTCCATGCCACTCTTTCGCTTTGTCACAGGTTACACTTTCCCCCTCCCCATATCCTCAAGTCCATTCTATAGTAGGTCTGGTTCTTTATTCCCATCTTACCCCTAGGTTCTTCATGACATTTTTCTTTTTTTCTTAGATTCCATATATATGTGTTAGCATACGATATTTGTCTTTCTCTTTCTGACTTACTTCACTCTGTATGACAGACTCTAGGTCCATCCACCTCATTACAAATAGCTCAATTTCGTTTCTTTTTATGGCTGAGTAATATTCCATTGTATGTATGTGCCACATCTTCTTTATCCATTCATCTTTTGATGGATACTTAGGTTGTTTCCATCTCCTGGCTATTGTAAATAGAGCTGCAATGAACACTTTGGTACATGACTCTTTTTCATTTATGGTTTTCTCAGGGTATATGCCCAGTAGTGGGACCGCTGGGTCATACGGTAGTTCTATTTGTAGTTTTTTAAGGAACTTCCATACTGTTCTCCATAGTGGCTGTACCAATCCACATTCCCACCAGCAGTGCAAGAGTGTTCCCTTTTCTCCACATCCTCTCCAACATTTACTGTTTCTAGATTTTTTGATGATGGCCATTCTGACTGGTGTGAGATGATATCTCATTGTAGTTTTGATTTGCATTTCTCTAATGATTAATGATGTTGAGCATCCTTTCATGTGTTTGTTGGCATCTGTATATCTTCTGTGGAAAAATGTCTATTTAGGTCTTCTGCCCATTTTTGGATTGGGTTGTTTGTTTTTTTATTATTGAGCTGCATGAGCTGCTTGTAAATTTTGGAGATTAATCCTTTGTCAGTTGCTTCATTTGCAAGTACTTTCTCCCATTCTGAGGGTTCTCTTTTGGTCTTGTTTATGGTTTCCTTTGCTGTGCAAAAGCTTTTAAGTTCCATTAGGTCCCATTTGTTTATTTTTGTTTTTATCTCCATTTCTCTAGGAGGAGGGTCAAAAAGGATCTTGCTCTGATTTATGTCATAGAGTGTTCTGCCTATGTTTTCCTCTAAGAATTTGGCCTTAGAGGCCTTACATTGAGGTCTCTAATCCATTTGGAGATTATTTTTGTGTATGGTGTTAGAGAGTGTTCTAATCTCATACTTTTATATGTACCTGTCCAGTTTTCACAGCACCACTTATTGAAGAGGCTGTCCTTTCTCCACTGTACATTCCTGCCTCCTTTATCAAAGATAAGGTGACCATATGTGTGTGGGTTTATCTCTGGGCTTTCTATCCTGTTCCATTGATCTATATTTCTGTTTTTTGTGCCAGTACCATACTGTCTTGATTATTGTAGCTTTGTAGTATAGTCAGAAGTCAGGGAGCCTGATTCCTCCAGCTCCGTTTCTCATTCTCAAGATTGCTTTGGCTATTCAGGGTCATTTGTGTTTCCATACAAATTGTGAAATTTTTTGTTCTAGTTCTGTGAAAAATGCCAGTGGTAGTTTCAGAGGGATTGCATTGAATTTGTAGATTGCTTTGGGTAGTAGAGTCATTTTCACAATGTTGATTCTTCCAATCCAAGAACATGGTATATCTCTCCATCTATTTGTTTCATCTTTAATTTCTTTCATCAGTGTCTTATAATTTTCTGCATACAGGTCTTTTGTCTTCTTAGGTAGGTTTATTCCTAGATATTTTATTCTTTTTGTTCCAATGGTAAATGGGAGTGTTTTCTTCATTTCACTTTCAGATTTCTCATCATTGGTGTATAGGAATGCCAGAGATTTCTGTGCTTTAATTTTGTATCCTGCTACTTTACGAAATTCATTGATTAGCTCTAGTAGTTTTCTGGTAGCATCTTTAGGATTCTCTATGTATAGTATCATATCATCTGTAAACAGTGACAGCTTTACTTCTTCTTTTCCGATTTGGATTCCTTTTATTTCCTTTTCTTCTCTAATTGCTGTGGCTAAAACTTCCAAAACTATGTTGAATAAGAGTGGTGAGAGTGGGCAACCTTGTCTTGTTCCTGATCTTAGTAGAAATGGTTTCAGTTTTTCACCATTGAGGATGATGTTGGCTGTGGGTTTGTCATATACGGCCTTTATTTTGTTGAGGAAAGTTCCCTCTATCCCTACTTTCGAGAGAGTTTTTATCATAAATGGGTGTTGAATTTTGTCAAAAGCTTTCTCTGCATCTATTAAGATGACCATATAGTTTTTCTCCTTCAATTTGTTAATATGGTGTATCACATTGATTGATTTGTGCATACTCAAGAATCCTTGCATTCCTGGAATAAACCCCACTTTATAATGGTGTATGATCCTTTTAATGTGCTGTTGCATTCTGTTTGCTAGTATTTTGTTGAGGATTTTTGCATCTGTGTTCATCAGTGATACTGGCCTATAGTTTTCTTTATTTGTGACATCCTTGTCTGGTTTTGGTATCAGGGTGATGGTGGCCCCGTAGAATGAGTTTGGGGTGTTCCTCCCTCTGCTATATTTTGGAAGACTTTGAGAAGGATAGGTGTTAGCTCTTCTCTAAATGTTTGATACAATTCGCCTGTGAAGCCATCTGGTCCTGGGCTTTTGTTTGTTGGAAGATTTTTAATCACAGTTTCAATTTCAGTGCTTGTGATTGGTCTGTTCATATTTTCTATTTCTTCCTGATTCAGTCTTGGCAGGTTGTGCATTTCTAAGAATTTGTCCATTTCTTCCAGGTTGTCCATTTTATTGGCATAGAGTTGCTTGTAGTAATCTCTCATGATCTTTTGTATTTCTGCAGTGTCAGTTGTTAGTTCTCCTTTTTCATTTCTAATTCTATTGATTTGAGTCTTCTCCCTTTTTTTCTTGATGAGTCTGGCTAATGGTTAATCAATTTTGTTTATCTTCTCAAAGAACCAGCTTTTAGTTTTATTGATCTTTGCTATCATTTCCTTCATTTCTTTTTCATTTCTTTCTGATCTGATATTTATTTCTTTCCTTCTGCTAACTTTGGAGTATTTTTGTTCTTCTTTCTCTAATTGCTTTAGGTGCAAGGTTAGGTTGTTTAATCGAGATGTTTCCTGTTTCTTAAGGTAGGATTGTATTGCTATAAACTTCCCTCTTAGAACTGCTTTTGCTGCATCCCATAGGTTCTGGGTCATCTTGTCTCCATTGTCATTTGTTTCTAGGTATTTTTTGATGTCCTCTCTGATTTCTTCAGTGATCACTTCGTTATTAAGTAGTGTATTGTTTAGCCTCCATGTGTTTGTATTTTTTACAGATCTTTTCCTGTAATTGATATCTAGTCTCATGGCATTGTGGTTGGAAAAGATACTTGATACAATTTCAATTTTCTTAAATTTACCAAGACTTCATTTGTGACCCAAGATATGATCTATCCTGGAGAATGTTCCATGAGCACTTCAGAAAAATGTGTATTCTGTTGTTTTTGGATGGAATGTTCTATAAATATCAATTAAGTCCATCTTGTTTAATGTATCATTTAAAGCTTGTGTTTCCTTATTTATTTTCATTTTGGATGATCTGTCCATGGGTGAAAGTGGGGTGTTAAAGTCCCCTACTATGAATGTGTTACTGTCGATTTCCCCCTTTATGGCTGTTAGTATTTGCCTTATGTATTGAGGTGCGCTCTTATGTTGGGTGCATAAATATTTACAATTGTTCTATCTTTTTCGTGGATCAATCCCTTGATCATTATGTAGTGTCCTTCTTTGTCTACTCTAATAGTCTTTATTTTAAAGTCTATTTTGTCTGATATGAGAATTGCTACTCCAGCTTCTTTTGGTTTCCATTTGCATGGAATATCTTTTTCCATCCCCTCACTTTCAGTCTGTATGTGTCTCTAGGTCTGAACTGGGTCCCTTGTAGACAGCATATATATGGGTCTTCTTATTGTATCCATTCAGCCAGTCTGTGTCTTTTGGTGGAAGCATTTAATCCATTCACATTTAAGGTAATTATCGATATGTATGTTCCTATTACCATTTTCTTAATTGTTTTGCATTTGTTATTGTAGGTCTTGTCCTTTTCTTGTGTTTCTTGCCTAGTGAAGTTCCTTTAGCATTTGTTGTAAAACTGGTTTGGTGGTTCTGAACTCTCTCAGCTTTTGCTTGTCTGTGAAGGTTTTAATTTCTCCATCAAATCTGAATGAGATCCTTGCTAGGTAGAGTAATCTTCGTTGTAGGTTTTTCTCTTTCATCACTTTAAATATGTCCTGCCACTCCTGTCTGGCTTGCAGTTTCTGCTGAAAGATCAGCTGTTAACTTTATGGGGATTCCCTTGTGTGTTTTATTTGTTGTTTTCCCCTTGCTGCTTTTGTTTTCCTGTATTTAATTTTTGACAGTTTGATTAATATATGTCTTGGCATGTTTCTCCTTGGATTTATCCTGTATGGGACTCTCTGTGCTTCCTGGACTTGATTAGTTATTAGTAGTTATTTCCACTATTTTATCTCCCAGGTCACTTATCTGTTCTTCTGCCTCAGTTATTCTGCTATTGATGCCTTCTAGAGTACTTTTAATTTCATTTATTGTGTTGTTCTTCGTTGCTTGTTTCGTCTTTAGTTCTTCTAAGTCCTTGTTAAATGTTTCTTGCATTTTCTCTATTCTATTTCCAAGATTTTGGATCATCTTTACTATCATTATTCTGAATTCTTTTTGAGGGAGACTGCCTATTTCCTCTTCATTTTTTAGGTCTGGTGGGTTTTTATCTTGCTCCTTCATCTGCTGTGTGATTTTCTGTCTTCTCATTATGCTTATCTTACTGTGTTTGGGGTATCCCTTTTGCAAGCTGCAGGTTCGTAGTTCCCGTTGTTTTTGGTGTCTGTCCCCAGTGGCTAAAATTGGTTCAGTGGGTTGTGTAGGCTTCCTGGTGGAGGGGACTAGTGCCTGTGTTCTGGTGGATAAGACTGGATCTTGTCTTTCTGGTGGGCAGGTACACGGCTGGTGGTGTGTTTTCGGCTGTCTGTGGACTTATTATGATTTTCAGCAGCCTCTCTGCTAATGGGTGGGGTTGTTTTCCTGTCTTGCTAGTTGTTTGGCATAGGGTATCCAGCAGTGTAGCTTGCTGGTCATTGAGTGAGTCTGGGTGTTGGTGTTGAGATGGAGTTCTCTGTGAGATTTTTGCCCTTTGATATTACGTGGAGCTGGGAAGTCTCTTGTGGACCAGTGTCCTGAAGTTGGCTCTCCCACCTCAGAGGCAAAGTACTGACTCCTGGCTGCAGCACAAAGAGCCTTTCATCCACACAGCTCAGAATAAAAGCGAGAAAAAGTAGAAAGAAAGAAAGAGGATAAAGGAAAATAAAATAAAGTAAGGTAAATAATAAAGTTATTAAAATAAAAAATAATTATTAAGAAAAAAATTTTTTAAGTAAAAGAAAAAACAAAACAGACGGATAGAACCCTAGGACAAATGGTGGAAGCAAAGCTATACAGACAAAATCTCACACAGAAGCATACACATACACACTCAGAAAAAGAGGAAAAGGGGAAAAAATAATAAATCTTGCTCTCAAAGTCTACCCTCCTCGAGTTGGATGATTCGTTGTCTATTCAGGTATCCCACAGATGCAGGGTACATCAAGTTGATTGTGGAGATTTAATCCACTGCTTCTGAGGCTGCTGGGAGAGAATTCCCTTTCTCTTCTTTTTTCTCACAGCTCCCGGGGCTCAGCTTTGGATTTGGCGCCGCCTCTGCATGTAGGTTGCCGGAGGGAGTCTGTTCTTAGCTCAGACAGGACCGGGTTAAAGGAGCCGCTGATTCGGGGGCTCTGGCTCACTCAGGCCTGGGGGAGGGAGGGGTACGGAGTGCGGGGCGAGCCTGCGGTGGCAGAGGCCAGCGTGACGTTGCACAAGCCTGAGGCGCGCCGTGCGTTCTCCCGGGGAAGTTGTCCCTGGATCCCGGGACCCTGGCAGTGGCGGGCTGAACAGGCTCCCCGGAAGGGGGATGTGGCTAGTGACCTGTGCTCGCACACAGGCTTCTTGGTGGTGGCAGCAGCAGCCTTAGCGTCTCATGCCCGTCCCCGGGGTCCGCACTTTTAGCTGCAGCTCGCGCCCGTCTCTGGAGCTCCTTTAAGCAGCGCTATTAATCCCCTCTCCTCGAGCACCAAGAAGGTCCAGACTTTTCCCCGGACTCCCTCCCGGCTAGCCATGGTACACTAACCACTTCAGGTTGTGTTCACGCTGACAGTCCTCTCCCTGCCCTCCGACTGAAGCCCGAGCCTCAGCTCCAGCCCCGCCCGCCCCTCTCAGGCTGGTGAGTGCCAGTCGGCCCTGATCCTCTGTGAGGGAATCTCCCCGCTTTGCCCTCCACACCCGTGTTGCTGTGCTCTCCTCCGCGGCTCTGAAGCTTCCCGCCTCCGCCACCCGCAGTCTCCGCCCGCGAAGGGGCTTCCTAGTGTGTGGAAACCTTTCCTCCACAGCTCCCTCCCACTGGTGCAAGTCCCGCCCCTATTCTTTTGTCTGTTTATTCTTTTTTCTTTTGCCTTACCCAGGTATGTGGGGAGTTTCTTGCCTTTTGGGAGGTCTTATTCTTTTGTCTGTTTATTCTTTTCTCTTTTGCCTTACCCAGGTATGTGGGGAGTTTCTTGCCTTTTGGGAGGTCTGAGGCCTTCTGCCAGCATTCAGTCAGTGTTCTGTAGGAATTGTTCCATGTGTAGATGTATTTCTGGTGTATCTGTGGGGAGGAAGGTGATCCCTGTTTCTTACTCTTCCGCCATCTTCCAGGGTGGTCTCAGATGATCCTTTGGAATAGAATCCAGAAGCGACCTGCGCCGCTGTCCCCACAACTGTCGCGGCTTCGGCTGCCGGGGCCACTCCAGAGCCAGCAGCCTCAGTGAGGCCGCCCTCCCCTCAGGCTCCGGGGCAGTTCTGTGATGGCAGAGGGAAGAGACCCCGAGCCGGGAGTTCCAGCTCTGCAGAAACCACTGGATCTTACTTGAACCTTCTTCTGGTCTACCTGGCTTCTTTTGACACCACTCTTGATAAATGGAGGTGGGGGTTCTGGCTCGCAATAGGCCTTCACGGGTACCTCACTGGCTAGGAGGAGTCAGAGGACCACCTTACTGCTCCCCATATGTTCTCCACTAACACCATATTGGGGAGGGGTGGCCTCATGATTGTTGAGTGGTGATGAAAGTCCCAGATCTCTACTTGGTCTTCTCTGACACTACCCCAGTGGTGGGTGTGGGGCACTCCTCATTTAAGCTTGGAGAGTTTTTGAAGTCTAGGATACCCACTTTGTTACTGAGTCCAGGCTTGTACTGCTTGCTGCACAACAAGCCAATAAATCGAGAGACAACGTTTTGGGGCAAGGACTAGCAACTTTTATTCAGAAAGCCAGCAAACCAAGAAGATGCCAGACTAGTGCATCAAAGACCCATCTTATCCAGGTTAGAATTCAGACTTCTTTTATACTAAAAAGGAAGGGGTGTGGCTAGTTGTTTCAGACTTCTTAGTGCCAGCCAAACCCAAGAGAGGATGTGATAATCCTTTGTTCTTACAGCTGTCCAGGTAGTTCTGTTCACAATGTTCCTATAAAGCCCCAACAAGACAAATGTTATTTTCTGTTCTGGAACTTTTTATCTCTATGTGAATGAAAAGTGTTATAGCTTTAAGAGTCAAGCCTGGGAGGCAGAGCCCTGAGAATGAGCTATTATGTATATTTCAGGCTATAGGCAACATTCTTTAACTGACTGATGAAAACAAGGTGCAGAGCCAGCATGACTAAGCAAGAGCACCCAAAGGTTAGAGCTTCAGTATGGAGTCAGGTTTGTTCTTCTCTGTTACAACTTGGCCTTTGTAGCTGGATAGGGGGGTGACAGTGGGGACACAAATTTCTCTGTGATATTTGGCAGGAATAGAATCCACAGGTTGTCTACCTTTCTAGGCTTCACTTTCATGGCCCGGTAGCTAGAGAGAGTGGAATATTATCAGTGAGGGAGGCGGGAGAAAGTGGTGGTGGTGGTGAGGGATAAGAGGTGGGATGATGGGGCGCAGAGGGAAGTCTGCACTTGTTAGCACTTCTAGGTTGCTGGCTTCTTTAGTTCCGCATCAAAACCCAAGGAATCCTTACCATGATGATGTTCCTTGGGTCCTGAGGTCCCTAGCCTTTTTCTTTCCACCTCTAAGATTTTTTGATGTTTGTCCTAAGATTTTAGTTTTACTTAATGTGAGGGATAGGGAAAAGTATGTCTACTTCATGTTCCCTGAGCAGAAGTTCAGTTTCATACTTGTTTTTGTGACTTTTTGGGGAAAGCATAATTCCTCAATACCCGAATGCCAAAAATTAGACTTTTTCATATTATGGCTTGGAGTCCTAAAAAGCCATATAATTGTGACCTCAAACAATTCTATCAGATGCAGCCACCATGAGGAACCCCCGATTGTCAAACAGACACCCCATATCCTCACACTTGTGCATTGCTGCTAGGAGCTGGCCACAGTCTTCACCACTCCTACCACCTGTTGCAAGAGGGTCAATGTCCATCATTGAGTGTGACCTCAGTATGTTCCAAAGCTTTCAATCATTAGTATCTCTGAGTACTGTTGAGCTCCCTAGAAATGTAAGAACAGCTTCTCTCCTAATTATGCCTTGTTTTTACATTTGGACCCCAACACAATTCCATTTATTCACCAGCCAGCCTCCACCCACTTCACTCCCCATAAGCTGGAAACCACGCAAGGTAACAAGTGAGAGCCATTTCCCATTTTACTCCTCCCACCCTGTTCCCACCCAAAACTCCTCCATCCTCTCTTAGATAGAAAAATGCCTTATGTATATACATAGGCACAAATAGCTAAAGAGAGTGATTTCATTCCTTACATTATCTCTACTCACTCCTGTCCTAAGCCAGTCCAAATACTGCCAAACATTTTGCTAGCATATGAAATGCAGTAGGGGATTTTAAAAAGTATGTGACAATATTTATGACATCAAAGACCTAATAATCTAGTTTGGAGGACAAAATTCATACTTCCAAATAAAGTCTAAATAAAAATAATTGAATTAGTATTAATATGCCAGGTGTGAGGGTCTGAAAAGAATCCTCATTATTTTTTTTCTCTTAATTTTCAAAGAAAAATCTAAAAATATGAGAAACCTGACCCCAGGAAATTTAAGTGGCTTGTCCAATGTTATCTGACTAGTAAATAATGACTCTGAGACTAAAACCTGGGTGTCTCTGCTCTGAGCATGAGAGCATGTTAAGACCCTTCTAATGAGATCAGTAAGTATTTTAGCTCATACAAATAAAAATCTTCTGAAGATTAAAATAGAGACCAGTGACAGGAAGAAAAGTTAGCAAAGTGACTGCTGAAACAAATTTTAACTACAAAAATAAGCAGCCTCTAGAAAACTCCACAGATAAGATTAGAGCTGTTCATTTTACAGTGGCATATATTTTTTTTAAAAAAAGAAGGACAAAAGATCTATGTCTTCTAACAAGATAAAATTCTGTTTATTCTTGCTGTAATGCCTAAAGCTTTTACTGTCTGGTAGTTCCTGATTCAATAATTAGTAAGCAGTAAACAAGAGAGATTTAAAGTTGCCTAATAAAAATTTCCTTATAACAGGCACTAAAAGTATCAAGAAGCTGTAACTAGTCAAAATGTTTTTTAAATAGTCTATAAGCAAAAGCATTTGATGGGTGAAAAAAAATACATGAAAAACATTTTAAAGGTAGGGACTCATAAATTTTATTACTGTATCTCCTTTGCTTAGAACAATGTATGGCACATAGTAGGAACTCATTAGATATTTGTTAAATTAATTCTAGGAAATTATTTCTGTTATTAGCAACAAAACTCTTTTAGAAACTCACATAATGTCACTTGATGTTGCTGCAGGGCAATTTTCCTGAGCCAAAAACTAATGTCTGAGCCCCCGATTACAACCTTTTTGTCCAAGCAAACAACAAGGTATAAAACTTATTAGCAACACTGACAAATATGATTTTATCATTTATTGGAAAAAGCTGCCCTCAGTTAACCAAAGCCAAGTTCCCATATCCATCTAAGTTCCAATCCCAGTGGTTATCACTTGTTCACTGAATAACTCTGATCTTAAGGGCTTTTTAATCTGAGGAATAAGAATTTTATCTCTTAAGGTACTTGTGATGATTTTTTTTAAGATAGAAAAAAAGAGCTACATTATAGATCTCCTGACACATAGTATGCCCACAATGCTTGCAAAATATTTAAATCAGATGCTGAAAATTCACCCCTTTTCTGTGATGCTTACCAAGAGATTTATCAGTTAACCCAGAGTAATTTTATTAAATTCTAATAGCTGAGAAATACATGTAGGGTTATTTCCATGGACGATTTATACCTATGTAACTCTAACTTCCTCTATGTCTACTAAATCCTGTAGCCTTTGATAGTCAGTACATGGGACAAATATCACCCTCCTAGTTATCCAAAGCTTACAGGTAAAAATTTCCAAAATATGTAAGCTAGAGCAGCTTAGTAAACAATCAATATTATCACCTATTGTGTAGCTAACAACATGAGAACATGGCTTTGTTTCTTCCACTAAAGCTCAAATACGATCACTCTGGAAAACAATGTCTCAGGGCTGGTTTATTCTGAGCTCCAGATAAATATAGCCAGAGAAGAAATGTTGTCAGTGTGGTCAGCACTGAATCTGGATGATTGGAGCTAACAAGAAAGAACAAAGAGAAAAAGAAAATAAAGAAAAATTATCACTGGATCACCTTGAGTCTCCCATCATAGATAGGGAACGAGATAAGACTTAAGTGAGATGCCTTCAGTCTTCTTTCACTGGGATCTAGTTCTTTACCCTTATTTTCAGCATCCTTTATGTATATGAAATTGTGCAGTTACTTAAGGGTGCCCCCAAACAACAGCTGATAGATGAGTTCTAAGGGCCTCCATGCTCTGATATCCTTAGTTCTGTGTATGTCTGAATGGTAGGTGACATGAATATCACAACAATGGCTAATATTTCTTTGCTACGTGCCAGTCATTATGCTAAGCACTTCCCTTTAATCTTCTTTAATAACCCAAGGACAAAGGTGCTACTAATACTCCTATTTTATTAATGAGGAAACCAAGGCATAGAGAAATTTTATTACTTTTCTAAGGTTCACAGTGAGCAAGTGCAGAGGTGAGACATGAACCTAGGCTGTCAGCTCGCTAAGTCCACACTCTTAACCAACTCCTGCCAACCAGGACATCGTTTAGAGAATTAATGAGGCAGGCTTAGAGGTCAGATAAATTCAAGGAATTATTGAGCCCAACTTCTGGAATATGCGATGGCATAATCTTCTTATTGATGATCTTTAAAACAAAGGGAAAGGGGAAGTCAAAGAGACGAATCAGAATGATTTTCTTCATGTGATTTAGTAAAAGGTTATTTCCTAACTTCCCCCTATATGCTTTCTGAGCACAGAAACAAAAGTAGGATGAAATGGGGAAGAAAGCATTGAGCCTGGGGAATGTGTTTTCCAAGCATAAAGTGCACCCAACCTCATCCCTCAAGTCACTCACAATCATGAGCAGTTTAAAAATAAAAAACATATATATATTGGGCTTCCCTGGTGGCGCAGTGATTGAGAGTCCGCCTGCCGATGCAGGGGACACGGGTTCGTGCCCCGGTCCGGGAAGATCCCACATGCCGCGGAGCGGCTGTGCCCGTGAGCCATGGATGCTGGGCCTGCGTGTTCGGAGCCTGTGCTCCGCAACAGGAGAGGCCACAACAGTGAGAGGCCCGCATACTGCAAAAACAAAACAGAACAAAAACATATATATACATGTATATGTATATATATATATATGTGTGTGTGTGTGTGTGTGTATATATATGTGTGTGTGTGTGTGTGTGTATATATATAATCTTTCACTTTTGTGAATTTTGCTTTTCAGGCTTATTAAAAATAGCACTCATTAACACCAAATAGGAATTTATATCTATTGTACATAAAATAGCATATCAGTTTCAACAATCTTGACTCTGTGGCGATGAAGTAAAGTTAAAAAGAAAAATCAGACCAGCTTTAGTCATTCTATTCCTTCCCTCTTAAACATTTTCATTTTATTTCTTGTCTTCTCTAACCCCGTTCCCAGCTGCCAACCCCAAGCTGTAGGAGTGTCAAACCTCAAGCATAGAGTGGTATTTATCCGGAGGCTGCCTGCTATAGCTGAACAAGACTGCAGCCAGTCACCCATTCCAGGTTCAGGGAAACCCATGCAAAGACCCCACTCCTGTTGCAGTCGTGCTTGTGCTCTCTCTCGGCAATGTACCTTCTGAATGCTCTCAGGGCACACATTTCAGTAATGTTCATGCAGGAGAACTTCCCAGATGCCAGGGTCCTGCATTTTTCATGTTTTTAAAAAATATTTTTGCTGTGTCTTCACTGAAAGTCCCAATTCTATTCTAGATGCAGTATCAGTATGTGTTCAAGTGGGAACTCTGTCAGTTCTGGGTCTACTTTGTTAATGGATCCCTTCCACAGTAAATATGGGGAAAAGGAACTGGCCAGGAAACAAACTATTTACTTATAGTTGTGGAAATTAGTCAAAAGACTGAGTGATGAGACTGATACAAATTACAGGCTACTTATATTTAATGTTTAGCTTTGCATACTAAATAAAATTACTTATCCTACCTTGAAAAACCTGAAAATGGGGAAAAGATGGAATGGAATGGTACTGTATCTTGAGGTTTTAATTAAGTGTTTAAAAAGGCTTAAGTCCATTGTTGATTTCTTTAATGTTAAAACTTTTATAATCATTACATTTCCATAAGGAACACAGTCATTTGTTTATTCATTTATTCATCAAGAATGAACTAATATGCAACAACTAGGGAAAGTCAGAGTATTAAATGCTGTGGGTGCTACATAGCTGTCTAAGACAGGGATGCTATTCCCAAGAGATGTGTGGTATATAAGGGAGACATACAGTCAGTCCTCCTCTTTGCACGAACCACAGTAGTACTGGTTAAAGGTAAATTCAAGAGCATCTAGTCCAGTGTTTCTCAAACATTAAGATACATACGAATCACTTGAGGCGCTATTTCAAATGCAGATTCTAATGCAGCAGACCTCAGATGGTACCTGAGATTCTGTATCTCTAACAAGTACCCAAGTGATGCAGAAGCTGGTGGTTCATGGACCACACTTTAAGAAGCAGAGTTAGACAACAATCTCTGCCTATAATACCAAGGTATTTAGTTCAATGCAGCTGGAGTCAATGTGCATTAATCCTTTATATACCAATAAATATTACCCTAAAAGAGCAACCTCATAATATCTTTACAATATAATATTCCTCAGAGAAGCATCATATCCACATCTGTGACTCACCAGCTATTTTTGCCTTTGCAAGCTATTTACCTATAAGCCTGTTTATCCATCTAAAAGATGGGAGCAATAATGCCTAACTAAAAGAGGATGAAAGAGAACATGCTAGTATAGTGCCTAGTACATAAAAGCTGGCACCCATAATAAGGAGCTTTTTTTTTTACCATTATTATGAGTTGAGGAAAATGAGTATTTCTTTTTAAATTTTAATAATTAAAATTTATCTTTTCTAGTCATAAAAGGCAGTATCATTAAGAAAAGTAAACTTCAGTAGGCATTTGAGAGTTGAGTCATTTTTAAAGCATTGGTGAAGGACATATTCCAGCAAAAGCACTCGGTCAGAGGCTCCGGTCAGTAATTAAGGACTGCTTGCCATTAGCAGTGTGAATCTGCATTATGTAAGACATACTGATTTCTGGAGGAAGTCAACCCCAATCTCTCCCCTGCTAATAAGAAATTGGGAGGTACAAAACAACCCCAGATGGTACATGTTTGTAGTAGTGAATGAGGTATTTTAATGGTGTGAGTTAAGTTTTACTTTGCATTTTTAATGAGAGACTCACTGCCTGCGACATTTTCATTGTAAACTAGATTGCCCCATTAGGTCTTAAACTATTTTATGTTAAACATAAAGTTCTGTAAACTTGTATGGGTGATATTATTCATCCCCTGAAGCACAAGGGGATATAAAAATATTTCATAATGAGCCATGAATACATATCATAACCCCAGAAGTTTAATAATACTAACACATATTTTATTTCACCAAATGATTCCTTCTTCCACCTGCATGAAGCCATTTTCAATAGAGAAGATTCAAAGTTGGTTTCAAAAATATCAAGAGTTATTTTCCTGAAATTCTAAGTGAAAATAACCAAACAGGAAGTGGGATGAGATTATTTAACATTCTTTTGAAAGAATATTCTGGATGGATAGGTAAGTCATTTACCTAAATCTCTTTTCCTTGATTACCTGAAAAGTTACATTACTTTCAGATGACTTGTTTAATGAGATTCAGTCTCCATCTCCCAAGAACCACTTTAATTTTAAAATTCTCATCTTTTATTTGGTAGAACGTTTTCTTACAACTGAAGACTTGGGGAAAGAAAGTCAGCTGGAACATTTTTAGAGCCTTTACCAGAGACTGTGAAAATAAGACACACCTTCAGATACACTGAGTCACTAGTACTCCATACTAAGGAAGGGGAATTAGTTTCTAGTATCTAAACATGGTTGTTTAAACTTGGGCAAGTTAATGAGTCCCTAGACCTCTCTTTCCCTGTCTGCCAAGAGTTTTTCAAAATCTGTTTGAGGATCACCTATATGCAATACCACCTGGTGAGCTTCTTAAAAATTCATATTCCTGAGTCACACCAACTCCTACTGAATCAGGTTCCAAGGATTTCATTTTTCTTGACAAGTTTCCCAGGTGATTCTCATGTTCAAAAGTATGAGAACTACTGGACTAGTTTAATTCCAAGGTCTTCCAACTTCACTATTCTTTGCTCTGGAACACACACCCAATATGAACTACAACTCTTGATAAATCGCACCCCCAGCCCACTCCACCATTTCCCTATGATCTTGTATTTCAGTCTTCATTTAAGACTTGAGTTCTGTCATCCATTTGGCAACTATCAATTGTGTACCTACAACATGCAATCTCCTCTTCATCTCTATCCTAATTGAAATAGAGCATGTGAAGGACATTAGGGGAAGCATATGGAAGAGAGTATAGGCAACTAGCAAGAGACTAGAAACTGACTAAGATTAATAATCCAAAACTTCTTGAATTTATAATCAAATAAATCATACCTATATTAAATTATGAGAGTTAAACAAGAAGCCAAAAGCAAACTGTATCAAAGTGTGTCTAATATGATCTATTTTTGTAACATAAAATCAAAAAGGCTATTTAGGGAGATGTATATGTGTGCCACGTCTATATAGAAGCACTGATGATTTTTATATAACATATAAGCATGGGAATAAAAGGAAGTAACTACTTTTCCTGAAATGCTGGGAGATAGGGATGATTTGTTAGAAAGAAACAGGGAGAAAGAAGCAAGAAAAAAAAGAGTAGGTTAGATATAGCAGTTATGCATTTACAGAAAATTATAAATCTATGTATGTATATATATAAATACACTTTTTTTTTTTTGGTTGCACTGGGTCTTAGGTGCTGCAGGCGGGCTCCTTAGTTGTGGCATGCAAACTCTTAGTTGTGACATGCATGTGGGCTCTAGTTCTCTGACCAGGGATTGAACCCAGGCCCCCTGCACTGGGAGCACAGAGTCTTAACCACTGCACCACCAGGGAAGTCCCATAAATACACTTTTAAAGTATAATAGAATAAATTTGAATACTGAACAACTAAGTAATCCAAAGGTTATGCAAATAACAAGTCATACACGTTTAAAATATATCACATAAAACTGGCCATCTGCACCGTTTTTCTGAATACTACGGCTCTATTCTAATTAGACATTTTCTAATTTAAAACCTAGAAATCAGGAGTTCTTTATAAAGAAGGAAATTTGGCTCTGTTCAAGGCAGAGTATCAGTATCAAAGCTTTGATATGGATTGGACTAACGTTGCCAAAAATTATTTGCACAATTCTAAGCAGTCCCTGTTGTCACTCTGGTCTTCATGCAATCATTTGTAAGATGAAGAGATAGAGCTGGATTTTTTAAATTTTTTCATGATTGCTCAGCTGTCTTCAAATTCTGCCTCTGTAGGAATCTAAGTTTATTTTTCCCTTTCATCAAGTTTTGAGATAAAAAAACTGCTTTGTAAAAAACTTTTAAAGTAATTTCTTTTAGTTATCTCTAAAGGGAGAGCCACTACAAATACCATAAGCTATTCAGAAGACAATGAAAAGATAAAATCCTTTCTTGCTAGGGAGAGGCGGGAGTGTAAGGGGATACTAAAGATTTTTCTCTAAGAATTGGTCAAAGAAAGAAAGAGAGGGAGAAGGAAGAAAGGGACGAGAAGAAAAGGGAGGGGTGGGGAGGGGGAAAAAAGAGAAAAGGAAGAAAAGCTAAGCATCTGCAGTGTAAGAAGGGGTCTTTTCAACCAAGCAGGTATATGCCAGTTGAGTGTAGCCTGCAAGAAAAGTAAACTATCCCAGAAAAAGTGGCAGTCTTACATTCTTATCCTAGCCAAGATGTGGGTAATAATGCTATCTGTAAGGGAGATGAAATATGAGACAAAGAAAATGAGTTCATGAATTTGAGATCGAGAGAGAGAGAGAGAGAGAGAGAGAGAGAGAGAGAGAGAGAGCGAGCGCACTCATTCGATATCTCAGAACGGCCTAAAGCTTTCTTTGAGCCAAGTTTAATTTCCTTTGCCAAGTTCAATTTGCAGATCTTACAGGACATCACCCATGGGTGCATGTACTCCTCTTAGTACATATTGTACTATTCTGTCCATCTGCAGCTCAGCAGGGTGAACATATGAAGTAATTTACCTAAAGGCTCAAATTCCTTGCTGTAATGTTGGAATTTTCAAGTCTGAGCAAGTCTGCAGAAAACATCATCAGTCAGTTTTCTGCTTAATAAAAAGCAATGATTTTCTTCACCTTGCAGTGTTTTTATTTCCCAGTTCCCAAAATAGAAGTCATTCATCTCAGATTCAAAGTAGAGACACAAAGATGTGACGTGACATACTCAAGGTCCCATATCTGGTTACTAGCTGTGTCCAGAAGGACTCTTTCAGTTGCAAGTGACAGCATACCCAAAACAAACTAGCTTAAGCAAAAGGAAGAGTTACTGGTTCAAGTTTAAGAGCAAGACCAACTTCAGGCTTAACTTGATGCCAAGTCTCAAAAAATTTCACCAAGACCTAATTTTCTCCGAGGTTCTTGATCCCCATCTTCTCAGTTGGCTCCATTCTCAGCTGTCAATAGATCCAGATCCTATTCTCTTGGATTGAAATCCACTGGGAAGTAGCATCTGCTTCTGCATCAAAATTACCAGCAAAAAAATTCATTGTGGGGACTTCCCTGGTGGTGCAGTGGTTAAGAATCCGCCTGCCAATGCAGGGGACATGGGTTCAATCCCTGGTCAGGGGAGATCCCACATGCGGCGGAGCAACTAAGCCTGTGCGCCACGACTACTGAGCCTGTAAGCCACAACTACTGAAGCCCATGCACCTAGAGCCCATGCTCCACAATAAGCGAAGCCACCACTATGAGAAGCCCACACACCGCAACGAAGAGTAGCCCCCCCGCGCCGCAACTAGAGAAAGCCCACGCATAGTAACGAAGATCCAACGCAGCCAAAAAAAAAGAAAAAAAAATTCATTGTATCTTGATGACTCTGTAGCCAGAACTATTGCGTGACTCGATCACGTGCCTAAGTCTAAGGTAAGAGTCGTACTCTGCAGGCAGCACATGGACTAAGAACAGAGTAGGCAGAGTCTCAAATAGCAAAGGCTGTTAACAGAAGGAAGGAAAATGGATGACAGCAAGGTCCACAAGTATCTGCCATGCCAGTACAGCCTGAAACAGAAGTCAAGTCTTCTGTCTCTACCTCAACACACTTTTTTTCATTCTGTGCGTGGCTGTGGTCTTAACAACTGATAGAGAGGTTAATGACATGGTGATCCCTAGGGTTTAAATGAAAATAAATGTTTGGTGATAATCCAAGAAACAAAAAACGTTCATGCAGTGTCAAAGTTGTAAAAGTCAAGCACATTGTCATCTTCATGACCTTGGGTTTGGCAATGTATTCTCAGATATGACACAAAACCATGAACAATAAAGGGAAAAAAAGTTAGACTTCATCAAAATTTAAAATTTTGGTAGTTCTATTTTTAGTTTTTTAAGGAACCTCCATACTGTTCTCCATAGTGGCTGTATCAATTTACATTCCCACCAACAGTGAAAGAGGGTTCCCTTTTCTCCACACCCTCTCCAGCATTTGTTGTTTGTAGATTTTTTGATGATGGCCATTCTGACCATACAACCCAGCAATCCCACTACTGGGCATATACCCTGAGAAAACCATAATTCAAAAAGAGTCATGTACCACAATGTTCATTGCAGCACTATTTACAATAGCCAGGACATGGAAGCAACCTAAGTGTCCAACAACAGATGAATGGATAAAGAAGAGGTGGCACATATATACAATGAAATATTAGCCATAAAAAGAAACGAAACTGAGTTATTTGTAGTGAGGTGGATGGACCTAGAGTCTGTCATACAGAGTGAAGTAAGTCAGAAAGAGAAAAACAAATACCATATGCTAACACATATATATGGAATCTAAAAAAAAGGTTCTGAAAAACCTAGGGGCAGGATACGTACAGAATGGACTTGAGGACATGGGAAGAGGGAAGGGTAAGCTGGGATGAAGTGAGAGAGTGGCATGGACATATATACACTACCAAATGTAAAACAGATAGCTAGTGGGAAGCAGCCACATAACACAGGGAGATCAGCTCAGTGCTTTGTGACAACCTGGAGGGGTGGGATAGGGAGGGTGGCAGGGAGACACAAGAGGGAGGAGATATGGGGATATATGTATATGTATAGCTGATTCACTTTGTTATAAAGCAGAAACTAACATACCATTGTAAAGCAATTATACTCCAATAAAGATGTTAAAAAAATTTTTAAATTTTGTGTATCGAAGGACACTATCAACAGAGTGAAAAGGTAGCTCACATGATGGGAGAAAATATAAGCGTTTAATATTCAGAACATATAAAGGATTCCTACAACTCAATTAAACAACAAAAACTTGAACACATTATGGATGAAACTTGAACACATTATGCTTTATCAAGTAAGTCGATGCCAAAGCACAGATATTGCATGATTCCACTTGTATGGAATGTCTAAATAGGTAAATTTATAGTGATAGAAAGTAAGTTAGAGGTTATCAGGGGCTGGGGGTAGGGGGGATAGGAAATTATTGTTTAATGGGTACAGAGATTCCATTTAGGGTGGTGGAAAAGTCTTATAAATAGATAGTCTATAACAAAAGACAAAAAAGGACATTATATAGTGATAAAGGGATCACTACAAGAAAAGGATACTCATTAGCATACTCATTAGCATACATGCACCTAACAGAGGAGCACCTAAAAATATAAAGCAAATATCAACAGACACAAAGGGAGAAATTGACAATAATACAATGATAGTAGGAGAGTTCAACACACCACTTTCATCAATGGGCAGATCATCCAGACAGAAAATCAATAAGCAGACAGTAGTCTTAACACATCTGACCAGGGGACGTAATAGATATTTACAGGACATTCCATCCAAAAATAGCAAAATACTCGGGGAGGGATGGATTGGGAGTTTGGGGTTAACAGATGCAAACTACTATACATAGAATGGATAAACAACAAGGTCCTACTGTATAGCACAGGGAACTATATTCAATATCCTGTGATAAGCCATAATGGAAAAGGATATGAAAAAGAATGTATATATATATATGTATAACTGAATCACTTTGCTGCACAGCAGAAATTAACACAATTTGTAAATCAAGTATACTTCAATGAAATAAATTTTAAAAACACAAAAATAGCAAAATACACACTCTATTCAAGTGCACATGGAATGTTTTTGAGGATAGGTCACATGCTAGGTCACAAAACAAGTCTCAAAAAATAAGAGAATGGAAATTACATCAAGCATTTTTTATGACCACAATGGTATGAAACCAGAAATCAATTATAGGGAGAAAAATGGGAAAAACACCATGTGGAGACTAAACAACATGTTACTAAAAACCAGTGGGTCGATGAGGAAATCAGAAAATACCTCAAGTCAATGAAAGTAAAAACACAACTTTTCAAACCCTCTGGGACGCAGCCAGTACAGTTTTAAGAGGGAAGTTTATAGCAAAACAAGCCTATCTCAGGATACAAGAAAAATCTCAAATAAATAATCTAAAATACCATCAAAAGGAACTAGAAAAAAAAAAGAACAAAGCCTAAAGTCAGCATAAGTAAGGAAATAATAAAGTCAGAAAAGAACTAAAATAGAAGCCAAAAAAAATTAGAAAAGATCAATGACGCCAAGAGCTGGTTTTTTGAAAAGTAAACAAAATTGATAAGCCTTTAGCCAAGCTCATCAGGAAAAAAAGATGGAGGACACAAACAAAATAAGAAATGAAAGGGAAGAAATACCAACCAACATCACAGAAATTCAAAAAATCATGAGAATATTATGAAGAGTTATATGCCAACAAATCGGAAAACCTAGAATGGACAAATTTCTAGAAACATACAACCTTCCAAGACTGAATCAGGAAGAAACAGACAATTTGGACAATCAAAATAATTGAATTGAGTTTGTTAAAAAAAAAAAAAAAAACTCTCAGTGAACAAAATCCAAGACTGGATGGCTTCACAGGAGAATTCTACCAAACATATAAAGAAGAGGTAATACCTATCATTCTCAAACTACTCCAAAAATTGAAGAGGAGGGAACACTCCCAAATTCATTCTACAAAGCCAACATTACCCTGATACCAAACAAAGAAACAACAAAAAAAGAAAATTACAGGCCAATATCTCTCATGGACATAGATGCAAAATCCTCAATAAAATATTAGCAAACTGAATTCAACAATATATTAAAAAGATCATACACCATGATCAAGTGGGATTTATTCCAGGGTCACAAGGATGGTTCAATATCTGCAGTCGATCAATCTGATATACCACATTAATGAAAGGAAGATTAAAAATCACATAATCATCTCAACAGACACAGAAAAGGCATTTGACAAAATTCAATATCCATTCATGACAAAAACTCTCATCAAAGTAGGTAGAGGGAACATATCTCAACATAATAAAGGCCATTTATGAAAAATCCACAGCTAACATCATACTTAAAGGTGAAACGTCAAAGCTTTCCCTCTACAATCAGGAAGAAGACAAAAGATGTCCACTCTCATCACTTCTACTTAACAAAATATTGAAAGTCCTAGCCACAGAAATCAGACAAGAGAAAGAAATAAAAAGCATCCAAATTGGAAGGGAAGAAGTAAAACTGTCACTATTTGCAGATGACATGATAGTATATATAGAAAACCCTAAAGTCACTACCAAAAAGCTATTAGAACTAATAAATGAATTCAGTAAAGTTTCAGGACTCAAGATTAACATACAGAAATCTGTTGCTTTTCTATACACTAATAATCGACTATCAGGAACAGAAAGCAAGAAAATAATCTCATTTAAAATCACATCAAAAAGTATAAAATACCTAAGGAGGTGAAAGACCTATACTCTGAAAACTATAAACTACTGAAGGAAATTGAAGATTATACCAAAAAATGGAAAGATATCCCATGTTTGTGGGTTGGAAGAACTGATATTGTTAAAATGTCCATACTATCCAAAGCAAACTACAGATTTAATGCCATCCATATCAAAACTACAATATTTTTCACAGATCTAGAACAAATTATCTAGAACCACAAAAGACCCCAAATCACCAAAGCAATCTTGAGAAAAAAGAACTGGGTTGGAGGTATCACGCTTCCTAACTTATACTATACTACAAAGCTACAGAAGTCAAAATAGCATGGTACTGGCACAAAAACAGACACATAGATCAATGGAACATAACAAAGAACCCAGAAATAAATGCACACACTTATGGTCAATTAATCTATGAGGGGGAAATATACAGTAGGGAAAAGACAGTCCCTTCAATAAGTGGTGCTGGGAAAACTGGACAGCTACACGTAAAAGAATGAAATTAGAACATGTTCTCACACCACACACAAAACCTCAAAATGGATTAAAGACCTAAATGTAAGACCTGAAACCATAACACTCCTAGAAGAAAAAAGAACCCTCTGATATAATCTGTAGCAATATGTTCTTGGATCTGGTTTCCTAAGGCAAAGGAAACAAAAGTAAAAAATAAAAAAATGGGACAGAATTCAACTTAAAAGCTTTTGCACAGTGAAAGGAATCAATGACAAAACAAAAATACAACCTACTGAATGGGAGAAAATATTTGCAAATGATATGGCCAATAAGAGGTTAATATCCAACATATACAAACAGCTCAGACAACTCAATATCAAAAAATAGCCCTATTAAAAAAAAATGGGCAGGGCTTCCCTGGTGGCGCAGTGAGTTGAGAGTCCGCCTGCCGATGCAGGGGACGCGGGTTCGTGCCCCGGTCCGGGAAGATCCCACATGCCGCGGAGCGGCTGGGCCCGTGAGCCATGGCTGCTGAGCCTGCGCGTCCGGAGCCTGTGCTCCGCAACGGTAGAGGCCACAACAGTGAGAGGCCTGTGTACCGCAAAAAAAAAAAAAAAAATGGGCAGAAGACCTGAATAGACATTTTTCCAAAGGAGATATACAGAGTACCAACAGGCACATGAAAAGATGCTCAATGTCACTAAGCATCAGAGAAACGCAAATCAAAACAACAAGATATCACCTCACACCTGTCAGAATGGTTATCATTAAAAAGCCTACAAAGAGCAATGTTGGTGAGGATGTGGAGAAAACAGAACCCTAGTACACTGTTAATGGGAATGTAAATTGGTGCAGCCACTGTGGAAAACAATATGGAGGTTCTTTGAAAAACTAAAGCTAGAACTACCACATGATTCAGCAATTCCACTCCTAGGTAGATATCTGAAGAAAACAAGAACACTAATTCAAAAAGATACATGCACTCCAATGTTCACAGCAGCATTATTTACAATAAGCAAGATACAAAAGCGACCTAAGTGTCCATCAACATATGAATGAAAAATATGTGGTACACACACACACACACACACACACACACACACACACAGGAATATTACTCAGCCATAAAAAAAGAATGGAATTCTGCCATTTACAAAATTGTGGATGGACTGAGAGTGTATTACACTTAATGAAATGAAACAGAAAAAGACAAATACAGTATGATATCACTTATATGTGGAATCTAAAAAATAAAACAATTTAGTGAATATTACAAAAGAGAAAGACTCACAGATATAGTGAACAAACTAGTGGTTACCAGTGGAGAGAGGGAAGGGGAAAAGGTACAGGATTGGAGTAGGGAATTAGGAGGTACAAACTACAATATATAAAATAAATAAGCAGCAAGGATATGTTGTACAGAACAGGGAAATATAGCCATTATTTTTTAATAACTTTAAATGGAGTATAATCTATAAAAATAGTGAATCACTGTGTTGTACACCTGAAACTAATATAATATTGTAAATCAACTGTACTACAATAAAAAGGTGAAAAAATTATTAAAATGGCAAATTTTGTTATATATGTTTTATCACAATAAAATAAAAACAAGAACAAAGTCGAGCATATTTTCAACTTGCATATATTTGTAGCTAGCAACTCCCTCTTAGGTTTCATCAGTTCCCAACCATCACTTGGTCAGCCAGCTGCAAATGAGGCTCAGAAATTTTGTTTTTACATGAGTACATGGAAAACCAAAAAATTGGGCCAAATTAGTAAGTAAGAAGCAGAGAGTGGGTATCCGGTAAGAAACCAGTAGCATCCAACATTTCTGCTCATTTTTTTTGCTTCTCTTTCCTCTCAAGCATCCAAAACTCCATCAGCGTGGCAGCAATCACTATTTCCCATTCATGAGGCAATATAGATACCACATATCTAGAGACTGTCAGTGACATATTTGGCAAAATTGCAACTATCATTTTTGTTGGATATTGAAACCAGCTGAGCCCAAGATTTACTAACTTTAATGAGAAATTCCTGTCCCTTTCTGATATAGAGCCAAAAAAAACACCACTCATCCAACGGATATATTCTGTATTGCGCAGCTACACATCTGTAATTCCCTACTTTGCATTCATTTATCCTGATAGTTTTTAACCTGGAATTTGTTTATTGATCTATTGATTCATTCACTCCTTCAACCGTCATAATGCAGCTACCTGTGTGTGCAAGACACACAAGGTGATGGAAGTACTGGGTTGGCCAAAAAGTTCATAAGATGTTACGGAAAAACCCGAACCCAAACGAACCTTTTGGCCAAACCAGTATCAATCAGAAAAAGTATCCACCTTTAAGGAGCCTCCAATCATGCCGAAATAACTATGAAGACCTAACAACTCCTCTAACTCCATATCTCCACCGCCAAGGAGGGGTCACCCAACTTACACTTTCCAACACAGACTCCTTCAGGGCTGAGCTTCTCCATCTCAAATCTCTGTGTCCCATGGGATTCAATCTGACCTGTGTGCAATTCTTGACAAAAGCTTCAGCTTCAGCTGTACCCATGCTCTTCCACTTTCACTAGTACTTCCCAACCCCCAAAGGCCTAACCCTAAAATAAATTCATTCATTCATTTACTATATACGTATTTGTTTCAAATATTTTATTAAGCCAGGCCCTACCATAGGTCTAGGGATACTATAATGAACAAAAGCAGCCACAGCCACTGTCCTCATGGAGCTTAATCTTCAGGAAGGAGGAGGCACACAGCAGTCACACATTCTCCCAAATTTAACATCCCTATGGCAGAGTGGTCCTGGCCCTGGGGGAATCTGTAGTGAGGGGGTGTGGGTCCAGGCTCTGTTAACTGCAATCAGGTCTATTTGATGCTAAAGGCTAAATCCACACGTTCATGTTATCAACAGATATACTGGAGGCAACTTTAATGGCATTAACCATCTATTAAGTGCTTACTGTATGCTTAGTTTCCTTGATTTCCATCTGCTTCTAGGCATCTGGCATTCCCTGATTTCTGAGTATTTCTGTGTGGTGAAGCTATCCCCAGAATGACTGACTGTTGGATTTTCCCTGCCTGATTTTCTTCTCATTACGTGAAACAGAGCCTAAGTCACAGAAGTATCCCGTCCTAATAAACCTGACCAGTTTCCAGACTCACATGTTTCTGATGTGGCAATCTCAATTACATTCCAAGCTCCTTATCTACTGTGGGGATTCTGATTTTTTTTCCCAAATATACACAACTTATGATTTGTTTCTTCATGTCAAAGATTCTGGGGGCATTCCTCTAGCTTGTCAACCCTGAAGTCTGATCTCTTAAAATTGAGAGCTTCAACTTCAGCTCTGGTTTGTTAATACCTAATTTTCCAAGTAGCATAATGTACCACTGCACCTGAAATGAGATTCAGATAGGTGGACAATCTCCTGCCAGAGAAGGCTGGGTGGGAGAGGCATAGGTATCTGCTTTCAACTCCAGTTCCAGGGCCTGGATCTGATCTCCATAAAGAAAGGACTTCAGGCATTGCAGAAGGGGCTCTTTGTGTGAGGAAACTTGTGAGGCGTGGATACAACAAAGCTACTTTAGAAAAGAGACCACACTCTCCCTATTTTTGGGTGGAACACAACTTTGCTCCAGCACAAAGAAACCTGAGAGAAAGCCACCCGGTATCCTGAAGGCCTTGATGCCCCTGCACCCCAAGCAGGAAGCCATGATAACCTAGAGGACAAGAGAGGCTTACAGACCTCCCAAAGAGACCGTGGTTAGTAAGTAGCTGTGACCACAAATTCTGGGTGCCTTACCATCACCTATTCTTCCCGTTCTTCCAGGCCATTAGAACCCCAATTTGTTCACGGGCAATGCACTCAGTTCCAGGGGAAGAATCACAATTGGTTTAAGCCAATTCTAGTAATTTTACAGCTCTTTCAAAGTGACTATTGTAGGGGTGGGTATGAGACCTAGTTCCGGCTGAAGGAAAATCTAGTAGCAGCTTCTGAAATTTTTTTCTTCCTTTTCAAATAAGAGAGGAACACACAGAGAAATGCTCCCTGTCTCTCCCTTTCTGCTTTCGTACATCTTCTATGTAAAGGAAGAAAATAGGGGTGGAAAGCAAAGAAGGGACCAAGGCTTGAGAGGGAAGGTGTAACAGCAATCTATGTGGCACTGGATTCCTAGAGCCCCGATGATCACAGTGGTCAGGCCACTTGCCCTCTCTGTTGTAGAATCATGATTGGTAAACTGTGCCTATTAACCTCTGCCCCTTGTGGGCAGTACATGATGAGGATAAAGGGAGGGTCTGAGTGAGGTCCTTTGTTCTACCACGATGGAGGCATGGTACAAATGGAAAGCATTATCATCTTGTTATCCCGTATTGCAGGAGGGGTCCACATTAACAAGTGGTCCACACTAACTGCCATAGCCATAAAGCAAGAAATGGTACAGAAATGAGCCATAAATTACGCCTAATTGCACTATCCAATCACATCAGAACCAAGGCTGCTCCAAATTAACAGGCAGCAAATTTAAAGCATATATAGGGATATCATTTTCTATGTAATAATTAGCCTCTAGAAACTGCTACCATGGGGCACTGCTACCTCAGAGCCCTAGACACATCTCCAGAAGAGCTACTGCAGTCACTGTGCGTAGTACAAAAGGCAAGTATAGCCTCTCCCAGAGTTTACAACCTACTCTAATTGCTCACAGACTAATCAGCAGAAACTAACACACCACTGTAAAGCAATTATACGCCAATAAAGATGTAAAAAAGAAAAGAAAAGAAAAGAAAAGACATCCCTTAGTGGCATACTGTGCAATTGGCCTCTTACTTAATCAAGTAGTCTATAGCTGTTCCTTTATGGCTAAGTTATGCCACAGCAAGCCCTTCACTGCCCCTCCATGGTCTTGTCAATGATCTGACTGAGACAGGGTGGCTCTTCATGTATATAGTTTAGAACAACATTGAAACCAACTGAAAACTCTAGCTGCCAACGAAGGAAAGGTAATCTTGGTGGAGGACTCTACAGCCTTCTGTTTAATAACTACTTAGAGTGTCATTGTGTTCAATATTAGGGTTTAAGCTGGACCAGAGTGGAGAAAGTGTAACACTCACAAGGCAAAGCACAACTTACAGCATGGCCAGTCATCCCTGCCAACGACAAAGGAAGCACAGAGTTTATTTTTTCCTCCACTGGCTCAGTAGCTGAAAAAGGCCTTTGCAATTGGTTTTAGCACACTTGTCATTGGATTCTCTTTTGAGATACAAGATGTTCAGTGTCTAATCCTCCTTACTTCCTTGGATTCTGGACATTGTTGCTTGGAAGATATAATTATACTCATTAGAATATACAAGACCTAAAGCCAGCTGGAAAAGCCTCTCCTTCAAATTCTTCAAAAAATAAAAAAATTATACCACAGAAGCGAAAACATGGTAATTAAAATGACCATTATGTAGCAGGCTTCCTGTAATTATTGTTATTCATTTTGGCAACGGGGAGTTTGAGGATTTAAATTTTATTTTCCAAGCCATAAGTGGTAAAAAAAGCAATTTATTTATTTTACTTTTGATCACGAGGAATTAATTTTCAGCCATTTCTTCAGACTTTATTTAAGGACTACATCACTCTACTTTATCCTGGTCATTCATTTTTTAGGGATAGTTTTCCTGTCTATTCTTCGCAGGCCACACTGACAAATACTCTTCCTGCCCTGTGCCAGTCACTGAACTCGATGCAGAGCCACTTCTAGCTCCTCACATTCTCCAAATACTTTTTTTTTTTTTTCGATCTGGAGCAGCAAAAAAATTAACTCTACAGAATTGCTTGAAATCATCTGGATGATTTTTAAATTCTCCAGTATTGACTGCCGCAATCATTAGTGATTATTGCTAAACCTACATCTAAATCATTAGATGTCATCTACTCACCACTCTGTATAATAGTGTCAATCCCAGGACTGAAGGATGTAATATAACATGTGAAAATTAAAACTTGTAAAGAAAAATCGTAGGAGAGGAACTCAAAAATTTTACAAAACAGAAAGATGAAGGCCAAGGAAAGGAGAATATGAAAAGCCAGAGGAAAAATAGGTGTTACTGTATGCAACTATTACAAATCAGATATGATGCTGAGCGTGCTGTATGCATTAATCACGCACATAGGAACAATCCTAACAGCTATTTTTGTCTGCATTGTACAATTGAGGCAAAGAGGGGTTAAGTAACTTGCCCACATTCATTAATAGAACTGTAATCCATGTCAAATTTCTCAATTCAAAGGTCAAAGCAATCATTATTTAATTCATATTAGCATGATATATATATTTCTCCACCTCTTTGCTCTCAACTTATCTGAATTTTTGTAATTAAAGTAGGTTTCCTGGAGACCCACCTTAGTTTGATTGTCTTTTTATCCACTCTGGGAATCTCAAACTTTTAATTGGTGCATTAAACCATCCATATTTAAAGTAATTATTGATTTACTTGGATTAATACTGACCATCTTTGCAACTGTTTTCTATTTGTTGCATTTTTTCTTTGATTCCTTTTCCCCCCTTTTTTCTGCCTTATCTAATTTTAATTTAGCATTTTGCATAATTCCATCATATCGTCTGTCTCATCATATAATCTATACTTCTTTGTGATGGTTACCCTAGAGTTTAAAATACACATTTTTAAATAACCGAAGCCAACCTTCAAATAACACAACACTGTTTCACATGCATTCCCATGTACCTTGTAAGACAGTATCCCCAATTCCTCCCTCCCATCCTTTGTGACACTGATGTCATTTGTTTCACGTATCCATCTGCTATAATCAACCAACACATTGTTACTATTATTGTTTTAAACAAATCATTACCTTTTGAATTAAGAATAAGAAAAGTACAAATATTTATTTTACCTTAATTAATTCTTGCTCTGACATTCTTCCTTTCTCTAAAGCAGATCCAAGTTTCTAACCTGTATTATTTTTCTTCTGTCTGAAGAACTTTTTTAAACATTTCCTGCAGAGCAGGTGTGAGGGTTGTGATTTTTGTTGGAGAAAGTCCTTATTTCTTTTTCACTTTTGAAGAATAATATTTTTAAATATGGAATTCTAGGGTGGTGGGTTTGTTTTTCTTTCAACACTGTAAGATTTCACTGCACTTTTCTTTCTTGCATGATTTCTGATGAGAAGTCTGCTACAATTTGTATCCTTTTTCCTCTAAAGGCAAGGTGATTTTCCCCCTCTGGCTTCCATGAAGCTTTTCTTTTTGTCTTTGATTTATTTGCAGTTTGAATGTGATACACCTAGATGTAGGTTTTCTCATCTTTATTTTGCTTGGTGTTCTCTGAGCTTCTTGGATTAGTGGATGGTGTCTGTCATTATTTTGGGGAAATTCTCAGCCATTATTATTTAAACCATTTCTTCTCTGTTCTCTCTTCCGTCTCCTTCTAGTATTCCGATTAAGTTTATGTTACACCTTTTGACATTGTCTCACAGGTCTTTTACATTCCTTTTTTTTTTTTCCTCTTTGCATTTCAGCTTGTGAACTTTCTATTGACCTAGCTTCAATTTCACTGATTTTTATCCTCCACTGTCAAGCCTACTGATGAGGCCACCAAATCATTCTTGATCAATATTACTGTGCTTTTTATTTCTAGCATTTCCTTTTGACTCTTTCTTATAGTTTCTATCCCTCTGCTTATATTGCCCATCTGTTTTTGCATACTATCTACTTTTACCATTAGAGCCCTTAACATATTAATCATTATTATTTTAAATTCCCCATCTAATAATTCCAGCATCTGTGGCATACCTGAGTCTAGTACAATGATTGTTTTCTCTTCAGACTCTGTATTTTTCTTGCCTGTTGGCATACCTTGTAGTTTTCTGTTGAAAGCTGGACATATAGCATAAAGTAATAGGACCTGAAGATTCAAGTCGGCTGTTAGTGTCAGGATTTATGTTAAGCTGGCCAGGAGGTGGGCTGTGTTAAATGTCTGCTGTAGCTATAAGCAACAGAGGCTTCAACTCCCTCTAGAGTCCTTGTTTTTGTCTCCCCTCTTGGCTTTGGGGCTTCTCTGTGTCCTTATAGCTATAATCCACTGTTGTGATACTGGAGTATGTGGTGTGGTATTAGGTCAGATATGAGGGAGAGGGATCGTTTTATACTGTTTATATTATGTCTCCATCTTTCAGCAGGCCTGTGTGTCAGGGCTGTGGCCTTCACAAGTGATTCTGTCCCTCATCCAATGGTATAACTCTTCCCCCCTGATCTCTACTCCCTTCTCCAGCTGCAACATTCCCAATCTATTTCCTTGAACCCCCTCCTCCTGTTGACTGTATGTTTTGTTCCCCATTTAGATGAGACAGGAAGAATGAGGGTTGAAGGAAATAGGGAGAATTTACCTTATCCCTGTGCTGTGGCAAAGTCCTTTCCCCTGGAGAAAACACCCATGTAACAAGAAGTCTCAAGGCATATTTCACAATGGTTACTTTCCCCCTCCCCCTGCCAGGGTCACCAGAAGATCTTACACAAGGCTGGGCTCCAGGAGTTCCTCACTCTCAAGCTAGTCCACTTGGCCTGCAGCAATCTGTCAAAATCACCATCTAAGTGTTCCTACCAGTTTACAATTCCAGAGGCTTCTGCTCCAGGTAAGCAGATCTCAGTTGCTGTATCTCTCTGGATGCTCCTGACTCTACAGATGTCAGGGTAGTAGTTTGCCCTATAACCTCAGTTCTCTGACGGGTCCCAGCAAAGTAGATGATTTTTCAGTTTGTCCAGGTTTTTCTTGTTGTAAGGATGGGAGTGACAACTTTCAAGCTCTTTACATATTAGAGCTTAAACTGGAAGGAACTGTCCTTTTTGGATAAGGACAGTTTGGTGAGGAAACTAATAAAGAATAAATTAAAGTTTGATTCATCAGACGTAGCCAAAATCTAAAGAACTAAGGTCCTTTGAGACATTTTATTATTCATTTTCGGTATCTAAGTTCTGTCTATAAGTAATGGAAAGCAATCAAAGTTTCCAGATTTCTTTTCCACTTTTACCCATGACTTTACCACAAACACTAGTCTATTAAATACTCTTTGGGGAAAAAAAAGGTATCTGTTACCAAAAAGGTTAGGAATAAAGGCTCAGGAAAAGTCTGAGCCTGCATTAAAAGTCTCATGTTTTCTGTTATTTATGCCAAAGTTTACCAAATTCATCTGACTATGGAATCCTTTTATTCCCTTCATATTGCCTATTAATATCTATGATAGACAGAATAGTGGCGCCCCAAAGTCCACATTCTAATCCCCAGATATTTTGACTATGTTACTTTATAGATGTGATTAAATTAAGGATACTGAGATGGGTGAATAATTCAGGATTATCTAGATAGACCCAATATAATCCCAAGGGTTCTTGAGGGAGGCAGGAAGAGTCAGAAACAGAGAGAAAGGCAATGCTGCCACGGAAGCAGAGAGAGATTTAAATATGCTATGCTGAGGGCTTTAAAGATGGAAGAAGAGACCACAAGCCAAGGAATGAGGGCAGCCTCTAGAAGATGAAAAAAGGTAAGAAACAGATTGACTTCTGGAGCCTCAGAAGGAAATAACTCTCCTAACACTTTGATTTTATTTAGCACAGTGAGACAGATTTTTGACTTCTGACTTTCAGAACTGTAAGATAATAAATTCAGGTGGTTTTAAGCCACATATCTGTGGCAATTCGTTCTAGCAGCAAATATAATACTAATATGATACCCTATTACGTTAGTTTTTGGTGAAACAACCTCTGGGAAATGCTATGCTATAGGCAAGCCATGGTGGTAGGCATCATGACAGACACAAGTGAAAGAGACTCTGTCTCTGCTCTAAGTAAGCCTACAAGTTAGCAGAGTAGGCAGAAGTGTAAAGAGCCGACATAAGACAGAATATGAAAGAAAAAATCTACTTCATAAAGATATCAAAAAGAGATTAATTTTTACCAGGTATATTTAAGGAATTTCAAAAATATTTATTCAAAACTTACTGTAAGATAGGCACAGTACCAGCCAGTGTAGCTACAGAGATGAATAAGAAATGGTTCATGCTCTTCCTTGGATAATCTCCTTTGCACAAGAGCCAGGTCAACCAAAACAAGATTGGTTGCAGTCTATGTTACAAGTGAAAAATGCCTTATTAGTTTTATATAGTTGAAAGTATCTAAATTACTGAGTGAGAGAATTCAATGAAAAAATATTCATTTCTCTAGTCCAAAACATTAATTTTTTCTAGGCATATTAACAATATGAAAACAGAAGTGGCATTTTAATCTCTCATCCTATTCATAAATGCTTCAGAGGCATTATTTCATTTCATCCACAAAATATCTGGGAATAAAAATATTGATCCTATCATCCCCACCTTAGAAATAGGGAAACTGGCACTCTATGAGTTAGCACCCCAAATCTGCCACTTCTGTATCAGTAAAATGTTTATTCATAGGCAATTGACAATTGGTGAGGTTTGTGAGCACTGGTGTGGCATGATCAAACCTGTGAATGTCTTTGTCCTTTTTATCATGACTCATTAGTGATACCAAATAGAGATTAGCAGTAATAGCTCCCTTCGCGCTGAAGAGAAGTCCCTTCGCCACTTACTACAGAAAACTAAATATAGGTAGCACACAATTGCTTAGCAGTGAATAAATCACAAAACACTGAGGCTACATAGTTTATGTTAAAACTGCTGGTATTTCCAGGTAAAGGAAAACATTTAATTTACCTACAAACTCTAGTCCCCAGAAGACAAATACACATTATCATTTAGAGTGTTTCCCTGGTACATGGCAGTTACAGAGTCTGTAACTCATCTTTCCCTGGAGGTTCTAATACAAACACCAGAGCCCTAAAACAAAATGCAGGGGGTTCAAGTCTACAGATATTTCTTAACCAATATTACTCATTTTATCCCTAAATTCTGAGTGCCTATGAAACTTTGTTTTAATCCAGATAAAAGTATAAAAGTCATTAGTAAAGTAATTATTTAAGTCATAAACTTTGAGAAATGGTTATCAGAGGCAGTTAATGACCTAGCCTCACAGCTAATGGAGGTCAACACTCTAATAAACCGCTTGTTAACTGCAGCAATAGACTGACTGCAAGAGAACTACAGCTATTATATCTCTTTTATGAGTGATGGGGGGAAAGACACAGTTGGATGGGGACAACATGTACAAGCACACCAAAAGGTGACTATACAGAAAATGATTGCTACCTGTCAATAAAAGGTTCCCCTTACAATAAATGAGAAGGGGAGAGGAGTCACCATGATATAAGTACATAGTGAATAATACTATGGGAAATGTTAGTCTTCGTATAAAGTAAAAATGCCCAAAACTAAGCCTGCCTGAAGCATTCAAATGTATCCTCAGTAAAAATGGACACAAAACTCTGATGGAAGTAAGTTTGGATCCGCTCAAACACTGAGCATGGAGAGAACTTTTCCTTTAGAAGGAAATGTCTTTCCAAATGCAATTAAGATACTTCTCAAAAATGTGTACTTTGAAGATTGAAAATTGGAGTCATATATCCCTGACAATTAGTGAGACTTTTTTTTAAATGAGGACAGTTTGAAAGTAAGAGAGTAGGCATTGTCTTTCTAAATCCGAAAGTCAAGAATATGCAGTTTTGGTTAGGATTATATTTAATGATGTGAAGAGGGAAAAACGTAAAAAATAAAATGACTTAAGTCAGATGGATTTTTATTCCTCACTGTATAAAAAAAGTTTAGAGTTAGTCAGTCCGTGCTGGTGGATGACTTCAGCGACATGAAGTCATCAGAGGCTTGGGTTCCTTCTCAGACACCATTCCATCAACTCTAGGATGTGGTTTCTTCCTCAAAATGATGGTTGTGAGAGCTCAGTCACTAAACTGGTGTTTCAGATAGAAGCATGAAGGAAAAGTCCTGACCCTCTGGGTAGTGGTGAATTGATCTTACCCCAAGACAGTTCTGGCTTTTGCCCTCAGCTACTGGGAGGTGATCTCTTGGTCCCTGAAATCCTCCACATGATAAAATGTCTTCATTTGCCTGGAGAATTTGGCCACTGGACAGTCTAACAACATGATATATGATGGGGTCCACACAGTATCAGGTCCAACCACCAGAGCAACTGGAGACTATATTAGCCCAACTTCCTGGAGGGGCTAGAGACTTCAGGTCAGCCAATGAGCAGTATGTGATGGAGCCCCAATAAAACTCTAGACACCAAGGTTTGGGTGAGCTTCTCCCAAGACTCTGTGTATTGTCACACGTTATGGCCGGGAGGCATTTTACAACATTCATAAATAACTCCAAGAGAAGATAACAACAGGAAGCTCTGTATTTGGATCCCTACTGGATTCTGACTTATGCATGTCTTTCCCTGTATTTAACTGTAAGAATAACAGCTTTTTTACTCTGTGGGTTTTATGAGTCCTTCAGTGAACAATCAAACCTGAAGGTGGTTTGACAGCCCCCTGAACTTGCAATTGGTGCCTGCTGTGAGTACGTTTTGTGTGAACTGTGTACCCTCTAAACTGTATAGCTGGCTAAAGCTCACACCCTCCATTTTGAGGGGCATTCCAGAAGTACCATAGAACTCTTCCACTCACATTTCATTGGCTATAACCTAGACATATGGACACACCTATCTGCAAAGGAGACTGAGAAATACAAATTTTCCGTTGGGTATACTTCAACTCAATAAATCAGAGGTTCTATGACTTAGAAAGAGAAAGATAATGGACCCACACATTATGAGTCATACATTCTGTAAAAACAGACAGTAAAATATCTATAGTTGAAAAAGTTCTTCATTCCTACATACTAGATGATGAGCAAAATTGAGAATGTTAATGTTGTAAAGAAAATCAAGAATTTTGTATTTCACTGAAAGTAGTTTTCATGTCAAATTTTACTTTTTTGCCATATAATTTATATTCTTGCTTCCAAGCATGATCACTCTGCCTTCTACTTTAAGTCAAATATATTATTCTTGAAATTATCACAAAACAGAACAAACATGGTGTCGGCTACACGAGGAGGGTGATGTGTTTGGCGTCACATAAAAGTCGAACTACTCTATCAGGGATGTAGTATTTCCATTTTATAGGTAAGGAAAATATAGCTCACACATGCTAATGACTAGTCCTCTGGGGCTTGATAGATGGGGGTGGGGGGGTCCTATGTTCTTACAAAGTACAGGCTTTCCACAGAGGTCCTAAGTCACTGCTTTACCAAAGTCAAGATAGATTCCATTTCAAGTGAGTAATGGCCTCCCACTACCTTGCTGGTCTGGGCTGATGCCACTCCAAGCCCCCTTTGCTTCCCAAGGAAAGAAAGGCTGAGCCCTAGATGAACTACCAGTAAACTCTTACACTCCCTGTCTCCTTTCAGCCACCCGTTTTATTTCTGCTTTGTGAATTTCAAGCGTTCGGTTGTTCTCTTTCAGACTAAGTTTCTTTACAATACAATAATGGGATTTCTGAAGTCTGCTGAGACGTCTCTGGATACCAGTCCTCTCCCAGGGTCACCTCTATTGATTCACGATGGTTTGGTTTTACCTGTCCCTGGGTTTCTCCGTTAGGCACAGATATCCCTTGCATTAGCATTCTTTAAATTTCTACACAGCAACCAACGTGTAGTGAGTATAGATTTCATCCCATGAACTCATTCGTAAGAAACGTAGCTCTCTTCATATTTATATAACCAAACTTAACGGATTTTATTACGCTTCTTTTCCTCAAGATGCTGGAAACAACCCACCCCACCTCCTTTTCCCCAGGAAGCCTCTGAGGTTTGGGGGGGTGGGAGAGGCGGCAGAAGGTAGGTTTCTAGTCCTCTGTGTCATCACCTGCGCACACAGCATGCAGGGGACATCCTCACCCTGCTATGGTTTTGGTCATCCAGCAGTGCAGATCACTGCTCATCAGCCTCATCTCAACACCACAGTCTCAGCAAGTCAGCTGCTCTCTGCCAGCCACATCTGAGTCCTGCTAAATGCCCATGAGGATACTTTGCTTGCTTCTGCCCCTTGCTGAGGCTCCAGGAAACCCCGTAATGATATTCCAAGCGTGTCCACCAAGACACTAAACGTAGTCTCTTCCCAGCATGCTGAACAATGGGAACGCCAAGGCTTTGCAGCTTCCACGGGCTCCACCTGGCAAAGCACACAGGCTTTCTCTGTTCTCAGGTCTACCAACCCTACCTGGGGGTTCTGGGGAGTTCTATTTTTTTCCCCATTTCCTCTCAGCCTCCCCTGGGGAAGAGTCCAGCAGAGACAGATTCAAAGGAACCCACCAATGTCTGTGCTTTCCTCCATTCCCTCTATCCTGGGAAGTTTTTCTAGTCTCAGGATCCAAAAAAGCCAGAAAAGAGTGATCACACATCTTCCTATACCCTAAGTGGCCTCACAGTCTGAACTTCCAAAATGGAAAAGCCTTGACTCTTTTTCTGCCGTAACAACCTTTTTCTGGTTTATGAGTATATTACAGAGAGGCATAGTACAGTGGTCTTAAAGTGTGGCCTTCAGACCAGTAGCATCAGAATCACCTGAGAAACTGATAGAATGCAGATTTTCAGATCTCACCCCAGACCTACTGACTCAAAAATTCTGGGGGTGGCACCTATCAATCTGTGACTCAAGGAGCCCTCCAGGTGATTCCGAGGCATGCTGACGTTTGACAAACATAGCACAAGGCGAACCTATAGAGTCAGACTGCTCAAGTCTTGGGAGCTGTGTGATCCTGGGAAAGTGTCTTAACATCTCTGTAAAATGGGGATGATGCTTGTATCTGCCTCATGTTGAGGCTTTTGTAATTTTACACGGGCTAATATAAATATAAAGTACTTTGAACAGGGCCTGGCATATAGTAGGTACTATTAAAATAGGTGCTGCTTTTATTTTTATATCTTTTAACTGAAACTCAAATTGCAGGAAGGGCTGCGGCAACAGAAAATGTCAGGGAAAGAAGCAATTTCAAATATACCAGCCCACAAAATGGAAAGGAAATAAAACTGTTTTCCTTCAATTCTTTTAAATTCATTCTATAACATACATTTTGTATTATTTGACTCTCTCACTTTCTATTTTAATTAAAGACTGCCTTGAACCATACAAAAAAGGTTTTCTAAATCATTCAGTACTTTTACCAAAAGAATGGAACAATTATGTGGGAACTAATTTTGATACCCCAATAAACACTGTTTCATCCACCTACAGGCTGCTGACTAGAGCACTTGTTTACTGGTTTTACGCATTCAGATATTGTGTGAAAGAATCATGCTACTGGCTGAAAAATTGGAAAGTGTTTTAAAATGCATATTCTTTTTCTTCAATAGGATTTGACCTGTATTACTGAATACTGGCTGTGCTTACTGTTAAATAAATTACCTGTTGAAAGAAATTGCTCACTCAGTCACATGAGACAAATTTAATTCTTCAAGGAATCCAATGTCCCATTTAGTAATTTAGGTAATTTAGTAAGCATTAGTTATTTACTCTCGTTTCCAGAAAACACTCGCCTCATTTGATTCATCAGCATACTTCTAGAGATGAGGTCAGCCAGAGTTTTGGAAACTAATACCTTCCACAACTTTGTGAAGCTACCACCCATATGACTAATGACCCATCTCTTATTTTAGAGGGAGTGTTATCCTGGTGTCAACACTCTCTCTGAAGGTTTTCCACAAGGGAAGGGTAGCTCCATTAATGAAAATGAAAATCAAGAACAATTGATAACAGCTGGAAATCTCTGCCTTTACTACTTTCTTATGAAGAATATTCAAGAATGCATGTAACAGACGAAATTACAGGGGTTTCCCTGGTGGCGCAGTGGTTAAGAATCCGCCTACCAGTGCAGCGGACATGGGTTCAAGCCCTGGTCCGGGAAGATCCCACATGCTGCAGAGCAACTAAGCCCGTGCACCACAACTACTGAGCCCATGCGCCACAACTACTGAAGCCAGCGCGCCTAGAGCCCGTGCTCCGCAACAAGAGAAGCCACGACAATGAGAAGCCGGCGCGCGCACTGCAACGAAGAGTAGCCCTCGTTCACCACATAGAGAAAGCCTGCACACAGCAACAAAGACCCAACGCAGCCAAAAAAATAATAATAATAAATTAATTAATTAAAAAAGACAAAATTATATAAAGGTTAGCTACATCTTCTAAATCCTCCAAACATCTGCTTCACTTTGGCGAGCTTTCCCTTGCCAAATTCACAGTGAAGAATAGTCTAATGTCAAGCATCTTGTTGAAAACAGAAAAGTATGTTTTTAAAAAAAGATATGCTTTCGGGCTTCTCTGGTGGCACAGTGGTTGAGAGTCTGCCTGCCAGTGCAGGGGATACGGGTTCAAGCTCTGGTCTGGGAAGATCCCACATGCCGCGGAACAACTGGGCCCGTGAGCCACAACTACTGAGCCTGCGCGTCTGGAGCCTGTGCTCCGCAACAGTAGGGGCCGCGACAGTGAGAGGCCCACGCACCGCGATGAACAGTGATCCCCGCTTGCCACAACTAGAGAAAGCCCTCACACAGAAACGAAGACCCAACACAGCCAAAAATAAATAAATAAATTTAAAAAAAAAGAATCTGCCTGCCAATGCAGGAGACACTGGTTCAAGCCCTGGTCCGGGAAGATCCCACATGCTGCAGAGCAACTAGGCCCGTGCACCACAACTACTGAGCCTGCGAGCCACAACTACTGAGCCCTCATGCCACAACTACTGAGCCAGCGCTTGAGAAGCCACCTCAATGAGAAGCCCACGCGCTGCAACAAAGAGTAGCCCCCGCTCACCGCAATTAGAGAAAGCACGCGCGCAGCAACAAAGACCTGATGCAGCCAAAAATAAATAAAATAAATTTTTTTAAATATACGCTTTCTATATAATATGAAACATCTGGGTATTTGAAATTATCACTATTTTGGCTAATCTTTTAGGCTTAATGTTGGTGATGCTTGGCATCACAGAAACATGACAACAATGAAATTAAGACAAGATTAAATAAAATCACAATATTTTTAAGTTGGAGAGAGCCCTATTGATGAATCATCTCATCCAACTCTTTCATTTCACCTACAGGAAAACTCAAGGCCAAACTGGTGTCCTACCCAGAAGCTTAAACCCTTTTTAAAACACTAGAGATTTACAAACACATGGGCTTAAATTAACAGACTTTGCAAACCTACTCTTTTCATAAGTAGGGATGCATCTGCATTTTATAAAGACTCTTCTGGTCACTGGGAGTTCTGAAACTGAGTAAGATCTCATCTCTTACCCAAAAAGTGCTTACCAGTTAATAGAGGAAGTGGGACACACAACAGATTATAATATATGGCACTGGTTTAGTTGGAGGAAAGACATCCTGGAGTAGAATGGCCAGGCATCCTGCTTAAAGACAGGTGGATGCAAGATGGTTAAAGACCTTAGGTGCTGTGCCAAGAAAAATGTAGCTCCTCTATTAATAACAACAAACATTGAGTGATTTTGTTATGTCACTGTGCTAAGAGTTTTACCTACATTATTTCACGTAATCCTTATAATTACCCTGTGAGGTAGGATCTATCACTATACCTTTTTCACACATGAAAGCACCGAAGGAGCAAGAGGTTAGTGCGTTGCCGAAGGTCAAATGGACAAATGGCAAAATTGGGACTCAGAACTGTCCCAATTCCCTTAACTGTCTGTTCTTGAGCAGGGCAATGATATGATCAAGCTATTCTTCTAGGAGATTAATTTGGCAACAGCACGGAGCATGCACTGTCTTTTTCCTGGCCCACGGCACAAGCAGGAATTACTTAACTACAGTTTCTTTTAGGCATTTAGAGATTTATGAGAAAGTCGTTTCATACTTCTTGGATTTAAAACTTTCATTTCTTTTTGCGTCACCATTTTTTAAGTCATGAGCTGTGACCTGAGCCTTATTCTCAGGCTCTTCCTCCCTCTCCGCCTTTATCTCTCAACAGAGCCAATTTCTGTGTCGGTGACCATTATTGCTTTCCTAAGGCCTTGGGCAAACAGACAAGGCATCTCCCACCAGGCTAATCACCAGAAGACACAAAAAGGGGAGAGGGGATGAGGGAACGTACTCAATATAACTGCACACAAAGCTTCCTCCATCACTTAGTGCTGAAATGTATCCGTTCAAGCTAATTATTTTGGGGGGGATCACTAATAAATCCTAATATTTCTCAAAGAGATATGGCTTGAATTTAATTTATATTAAGCTGTTACTGAAGTTTATGCTAATTAAATGTGGGCTTCAACAGCAATTAATCCCAGGAACAATCTAAAAATGTAAATAATGTAATAAAGTAAATAATTCTGCATGCCCCCCAACCCCGCAGAAGCAACAGGCAGCATGAGATGGGGCGCCCCAGAGTGTGTGTGCGAGCGACAGCGAAAGGAGAGGGAAACTGTTTCTTGCCCTCTCAGAACAGAACATTTGCTCTTTAATAAGCATAGCTATATTCTGCATGTATTTCCTGCAGGGAATGGATCCTCCATTGTAAATGTTGAGGTTATCTCTGAAGAGTCTTCCATGAACAAATGACTTGTCAAGTCCCACCCTGGGAAGAAGATGAACTAAACAGCTTGGAGGCACAAGGCGATCTCCAAGGACAATGCCAGGCCTAAAGTCACCTCCCAGCATATGCACGCAGCTCTCTTTGGATGTCAAACTGCCTTCAGGTCTTCACACAGGTGAAAATACTTAACTTGGGCGTGATTTCCCCCTTTACGCCCATTCACTGAACCCTCAGCGCAAAGGGGATGAGATGAGCCCTGTTATGTTGTGGTGGATCCCTGCGTGCCATTTTTCCAATCCAGACTGTCTGGATTTTACGGTATATTTCTCAAAGTTTTGCAAAGTCTTCCAAGTAAAACTTCACAGAGCCACAGAAGGGACTAAAATTTTAAAAGACTGTTTATGGACTAGAATTTATACCTGACAAAGCAGTTTTCCTTTGCATTCTGTCTTTGGAACCCTTTCAGCACATTAAAAGCTAAAACTCCTGCCCCAGTGTTGCTTTGGTGATAATGTAGTTCTCAGACTTACAGCTTTCCCAGCGTGCAGCAGACAGGCTATTAGCCAAATCCCCTCCGGGATGAAGTGAGCAAGGCCTGTGTCTTTCTTGACAGCCCCACTGTCCTTCCAGGAGCCAGCCCCTGTCCACTCTGCTGGTTCTCCTTTACTGGAATTCTCTGTCCACTTCCCAGTGTTGTGAGAATCAAATGAGATGATACACATTGGAGGGTGCTCTAAATGACAAAACCCTCCAAAAACATAAGGCTACTGTCTTTGAAGGATAAATGTAGTAAATCCCAATTCTTTCCAAATATGTTTCCCCAAGCAATCAGTGTCTAAACAAGGAGGTAAGAGAGAGGGCATAGAGTTAAAGATCTGAAGGATTATCACAAAGCAAGTGCAGAGTTACATACAAAATGTCATAGCAGGCATCTCCATTTATAACACCAAATTTAACTCTTAAAACCTTCCTCTGAAAGAGGGAAAACTGAAGCACCAAGGGGGTGAGAATCTTGCTCAGTATCACACACTAGCCAAACTTAGGTTCAAACCCCGGGATCATGAATCTGGGTCCCAGATGCGTAACACTTGAAAGGGAGCCAATTCTTCCATCTTTGGATTGACCATATTTTTGATAACTGTAATGACTGTGACTGGAACAAGGTCTAAAAGCAGCAAGTCTTTTCTCACGAGTTCAGACCTATATCACTAGATCTCGTTAGGGCCTGGTTTCCATTTTCCCAGACAAAAATGTCCTTACCTCAGTGCCCTCTTCCTCTCCTACCCGCCTATTAAATTCTGAAAGACTCAGATCAAACACTGACCTGAAGAAACCCTCCCAGATAACTCCATTCTGCTAGTGACATGTTCCTCCTTGGAATCCTTAATATACTTTCAGTTGATCACATCTATTCCTGGGGCACTTCAATGATGCACGTTTGGAGGCTCTCCTGACATCATTCCTGCGGTTAGGGCTTCTGTCTCCAGAAACACCACCACCTCCTTGAAAGCAGGCTGAATATTTTTTGTACTCCCTTAGAAGGACTGTACGCTATTCTTTGACTATTTAATGATATTTTTTGAGTGTTTATGATGGGCCAGGCATTATACTAAACATTGTATATGTGCTAAGCATTACATATGATTTACTTCATTGGATTTCCCCTAGAATGTACAATTTTTATACCCATTTTAAAGAGAGGGAAGCTGAGGTTCAGAGACTATAATAGCTTGCTCAAGTTTGCTCAGCTAGTAGAGTACACAGCTGGGATTAAAACCACATACATCTAATTCCAGAGCTGATTTCTCATCCCCTGGGTGGTACTGCCCCTTCATAGCACAGGCAATTTACACTGACCTTAATAGACTATGAATCCAGGGTCTACAAAAACCCAAGATTATACACAAAACTCTCTGAGTTTAAATTTGGTTCCAATTTTCAAACTATGCCTAAGGATTTGGAATTTAACATATTGTGCTGCTTTTGAACAGTTTGTTCCTTCAGTGCGTTTCTCATATAACATGATGGAGGTTTCTGGACTCATACTTGGCGTCATTGGGCTTTATAGTCCCTACAACTTCTACACTATGACGCTGTGAACCTAATATCAGTGTGTCTTATGGTCTCCTCTAACTAAAGCTAAACCTAGCAACAACTATGTCAGGACTCTGTGGTGTATACCTAATGGGAAAACCTTTTGTTAGTATTGACCCATCACTAAAAGCTCTTTTATCACCCTATGGATTATAGAGAAACATTAGGCTGGTCTCACCCGAAGGTAAATTTCTTGAGCATGGCTGCCAATATCACAGACAAGCATCTAAATCAGAAAAGATTAGGCATGTTATTAACCAGAGTATAATAATATTAAAAATATAGAAGAATGAAAAAGGATAAGGATTATGTGCATATACATTATGAGAGTAGAAAAAGTAAGAACAAGTGACCAGAGACGCCAGCACTGTGAAAATGAGTGTCAGAAGTGGGAAATATAAAACTTAACATCATCATAATCCGTGACATCTACACTGTCATAGTAGTGCTTGGAGAGTTAACTGAAATCAGCCAGATGTAGCATATATTTGGGGTTAGTACTAAAATACTACACTTTCCTTCTCACATTTCTCATTTCTCCAAAATAACTATACAAACTAGACTGCAAAGCCCAGAAGTAAAATTCAACTGTTATGAAGAAAACATGAAAAAGCTTACACAAGAAAAATACGTTTAAATGCCTTTCTCCTCTGCTTCCCTGGTTTCTCATCTTTTTTTTTTTTTGCGGTTTGCGGGCCTCTCACTGTTGTGGCCTCTCCCACTGCGGAACACAGGCTCCGGACGCGCAGGCTCAGCGGCCATGGCTCACAGGCCCAGCCACTCCGCAGCATGTGGGATCCTCCCGGACCAGGGCACGAACCCGCGTCCCCTGCATCGGCAGGCGGACTCTCAACCACTGCGCCACCAGGGAAGCCCTCTCATCTATTTTAATTAAAACTCTCCATTTAGGGGACAAGTGATTTCATACCCTAAGAAACATAAACAAAAATTTACCCTTTTCACAATGTTTTCTAGTCTTTCACTGAATTATTTCATGCAGGTCAAAAAATAAGTATTTTATGAAATCAATTAAACTAAAATGAAACAAACTGAATGATTTTAAGATGAACATTTCACTCTTGAAATTATCCCCCCATTGTAGAATATTGTATATGTCCTTTCACTTCCATTTACACACAGCCACATACACAAGCACACATATAATCATTTGTTGCCAATACCTTCCTGAACAGCAGAAAGTCAAAAAGACATCTTTCCTATCTTGTCAATTAGTACTCTTTCAATATTAGGAAGAACCAGTTGTATGGAGGCCTTTGTCTTTCTTTAATCCAACTCTCAATCCGTTATTTTATGTATCTTTCTATGCATGAGATGCATGCAGGTATATTTCACCCCCCTTGCCCATCTATCAGTTTGCAATAAATCAGAGAAAACAATATTCAAAATGAAACATCAGTTTGTAACACAGTTTTAAAAGATTTACACATGGCAAGATTGCTATTGTTGCTAAATATAAAATATTCAGGATAGATCATTTTTCTCTTCAGATCATCCCTGCATGAATATAAAAATATCCATCTATATTTATCCATTTATGTAGCAGCATTTTCCCACACAACTGCTGAGAGAAATTATACAATAAGCCAGCCCAAGAACTTTTGGGATACTCCTGGAAAATTATTCTACACACATGTAGCACTTGATCTTTTCCAGGAATTTTCCAGAGTATAACTTCATTTGTTTTTTTATAACAGCCTTATAAGGATGGGAGAGCCAGAATTATTCCCATTTTAGAGGTGAGAAAATCTAAGTAATAAGCCCTTGCTTAGTGTCAGAGCCGAGCAGAAAATCCTTGACTCTCACAACCTTGATCAGTCATCTTTCTATGTGCTGTAACAATATGTTTTGTTTTTCTTTCATTGCTTTAAAATTACCCACTTTCAAAGATGCTCATTGTAAATAAACTGTGGTTTTGAATTCCATATATAAGGATAGAAACATAAGTTATTTCATAACTCTGAAATTCTAGAATCCAGCAATATCTACAATAATGTTTATGAAATATTTACACTTTATTTATTTATGTCTGTATGTTAAAAAGTAAAAGTCAGCAAACTACAGCCTGTAGGTCAAATCTGGTCTGCCACCTTGTGTTTTACTGTTGTTGTTTTTAACAGCCTGCAAGTTAAGAATGATTCTTTTTATATTTTTAAATATTTGAAAAACATCAAAAAAAAAGAACATTCATCACAACTGTATATTATGTGAAATTCAAATTTCAGTGTCCACAAATAAAGTCTACTGGAACACAGGCACACTCATTCATCTATACATTATTTTGCCTTTGTTACCAATTTGAGTAGTTACAACAGAGATCACATGGTTCAAAAGCCGAAAATATTTATTATCTGACAGTTACAGAAAAGGCTTGCCATGCCTATTATAGATTATACTCTTTTTTATTTCTACCAACTTATCTTTTCTTGACCAGGGAACAAGACAATGTGCATATCTGAAACACCCTCCGTGCAACACTCATAGCATTTCTGTCCTTAGAAAGGGAGGTGAAAATTGAGAGACCTTTTCTGGAAATATGATTATCTTACTAAAATTCACAGTAAATTTTATATGACATAGGAATCACATATTGTGTAATTTTGAAGGCTCCAGAACCTAACCAGCCCCGTTATGTAGAGAGGGAACTACAAGATGTAGGCTCAGTCATTCCTCTGTATCCACAGGGGGTTGGTTCCAGGACCCAAAATCTGTGGATGCTCGAGTCTCTTATCTAAAATGGCGTCCTGTTTGCATATATAACTTTCACACATCCTCCCATATACTTTAAATCATCTCCCGATTACATATAACACCTAATGCAGTGTAAATGCTATGTAAATAGTTGCCAGCACAGGGCAAATTCAAGTTTTGCTCTTTGAAACTTTCTGGAATTTTATTTTCAAACATTTTTGACCCTCAGTTGAATATGTGAATTCAGAACCTGTGGATTCAGAGGGCAACTGTATAGGAAAGTTTAACAGGCTGTACCTGGGAGCTCCTACCCAGCTCTCTGGAGTAGCAGGATTGAAACACCTTCCAAAGTAGAACAAGAAGGTCCCCTAATTCCTAGCCTCTCAAAGAGGAGGTTTCCAGGGAGAGAAACTCCCACTTCTCTTTCTCCAAATCTATTAAAACTACAAAACATCCAAGTAACTCCACAGACCACTGGGCCCAATTACTTTTGGACATCGGCCCACTACAAGTCACAGCATATAACAAAATTGAAATTTCAGGCCTTCACCTCAGACTTCTGGCCCAGTCTGTTAAAGGGGCCAACACACCTGTTAACGATACGATGGCAAGCTGCCATGTTTTGCAGCAGTCAAAAGTTCAGTGTCACGTAAAAGACTTTTGTCCCTAGTGCTCAGATAATGAGCTTGTTCCTTCTTGATGATTTATGGGATGCAGATGAGAAACTGGCTGATTGAGGCTTTGGAAGATTAAAGTTTTCCGCTCTTGGCAGTAGTACCGGTACCCTGGAGCACATGGTATAACTGTTCCAGTTCCATTACTGCCGTTTGTAAAAGTCGAATAACAACTTACGCCAGGTGAATATAAATAAATACTTATTTCACTCAATTTGCTGTTTGGAAAGCACTCTGAATTTCTTTGTTACACCAAACTATAGTATTCCAATAAATAGTTACTGACACGCTCCAGGATCTTTTCTGTCCAGAGCAACCGTCTAGTTCCTAAATTACTACCCTCTTTCAGTCTTAAGTCTTATATGCTTATATTTAGGCCTCTACATTTGCTCCCTATTAGCCAAAAGCCTAACTTTTTCTCCTACCTCCTTAATGTAACTCAATAACCAACTGAATTTTGCTAGAATGTGAAAGAATTTCAAGGTACCAATGTTACACACCTAAGGTTAATGAGTACCATCTTGCATTACAGACTTTGCTTCAAATCAGTATTAAGTAAATCCTTTTATCCAGTAAAGTAACCAGCAGCCACAAGAGGCTATTTAAACTTAAATCTGAATCGGGTAAAATTAAACAAAATTTAAAACTTACTGCTTCAGGCACACCCGCAGATTTCAAGGGCTCAAAGGCTCCATGTGGTCAGCGGCTAGTATATTGAACAGTGCAGATGTGTCACCAGCGAAGCCCATTAACAATTCATGGGAAACAAAAATAGAATCTGGGTAATAAAATAAAGTCTAACCTTTTATTTTCCTTGGTGCGAAGTCTAGTTTCACTTGCTCATAGGGTGCAGCGTGCAGAGGCCTTGAACCCAGCACTTCAGACCATAGTTCCCCGTGCAAAACAGCCTTGCCTGACGCTTCAACTCGGGAACCGTGAGCAGAAGCGCTGCGCCGGGTACTGCAATTCAAGATGGCGGCGGCAGGCAGGCTGTGTGCAGAGACGCTGCAGCCCAGCCCTGTGATCCGGAGCCTGAGCAGCGCAGCTGTGCCAGCATCGCGAGACTCCGCTCTTCCGCTTCACTGCCCGAGATCCCTGTAAAGCAGCCCCGCCCGTGGCCTGTTGGAGACGGGGTGTGTTCTAGAGCCAGGGACGGGGTGTGCTCTAGAGCCGAAGCTTATACCTTTCCATTCTTTGATCAAAGAGTAAAACTTTAGTGTGTGTGTGGAAAAAAAAAAAAAAAGAGTAAAACGTTCCTTTGCTTCTGAACCAAACTCGGTCTCATTATATTGGCTCAAATGATACCGGGCAGGAGGACCCTTGTTGGGGCTGGACTCAAAAGGGTCAGTAACAGATGTAGAATATTTCCATCAACGCAGAAAGCTCTATTGGACAGCTCTGCTCTATATTTTAACCCACAAAGGTAAAATCATTCTTTAATCCTACTCTTATTCTCCACTTACTGTTACAGTCCAAAGCGAAGCTTTTGTCTTGTTTCTACTTCTGAAGAAAAAAGTAAAACATAGAATGCAACTAATATTTTTTGAGAATCTGCCATGTACTAAGCATGGGTTCTTGGTTCACCCAAATGATTCCATTTAATTTTCCCCAATAATCTAAGAGTTCCTTTATTCCCAGGTCTGCTTTCTAAGATGCCTGATCTAGGCCATCTCCACAGTCATCTCTTCACTAATTTCTTTGTCATTGAATAAACGCTGAGCACCTACAATGTGCCTAGAACTGTTTTAGAAGTTGTCATTTCCCTGGTGCTAACCTCTAGGAATGCTATTTTCTCTACCTTTGATTTCTATGCCTTTCTCGGGAATTCAACAGCTCCTCCTGGTGGAATGAATGTAACGCACTTTCTCTCTGAGTATCTCTCCACAGTTTTCCTTTAGCGACCTAGAGTTTCCTTCCCAAAGCTGCCTCCGCCCCATCTCAACCCTTAGCCAGTGGGTTGTGAAACTATTTACTCCCTCTGCCAAAAATGCACGGAAGATCGAAATATCCCCATTCCTTTTGACAATATCATTTGGAAATCCACAATTTGTATGTGTATGTGAAAAGGCAATCACTACATTCATTGCTCTGAGAAAGTCTAGTTATCTTATATGAACACTAAATATACATTAAAGGTTGTAGCCACTCGGGTTCAATCAGTCTTCAGAGACAATATTTTACTAGAAATACGTTGAATCCTTCGTGCAAATTCAACGCAAAGTGAACTAGCAAGTGTGGCAGATGAAAGATGGCCACAAAATCTTTGACGTTCCTCGCAACCAGAGGTGGAGTGTACTTGTCCTTGGCTCTGGGCTAGCCTGTAGCTGATTTAACCAAAGGGGAATGGTGGAAGTCATTCCATGCCAGTTCTTTAGAGCTGGCTGCTTCAACAATGGTCCCTCCTGGTAGGTGAGTCACCTTGTTAAGAATTCTGACTACCTGCTAGAAAGCCACATGGGGAAGTCCTGAAACTACAAGGAGAAGTTCAGCCTTCCACATGTCCCTGCAAGATGCCAGGCATGTAAGTGAAGCCATGGTAGACCCTCCAGAGCAGCCCAGCCATCAACTGTGTATCACCCAGTGAGCCAAGTCGCTGCCAGGTGGAGCAGAACAGCCCAGCTAAAGTTAAACAAACAGTCCTGCTAAATTCCTGTCCCAGAAAATCATGACAGACACCAAAAAGGCTGTTTGTAAGCCATTACATTTTGGAGTAGTTTGTTATACAATAATAGATAATTAGAGCCTAGGGCAACAAATTAGCTGTTAAAACTGGCTGCCTCATTTGAACATGTTTCAAGATGGTCCCCTAAAAGAATCATGAGGAGATGGGAAACAGACAGATTTTATGGAGAGAGTGAGTCACACAAAGCGTATGATGCTACTGGAGAGACAAAAATGATGTGAGTGAGGAAGGAGAAGGGAAGCCCTACTTGTTCCTCTGGACGCTCTGTCCCAATATGCCACCTGCACTTTATCCCTTATTGATATCTTTGTTTTACTTGCCTATCTCCCTACTAGGCTGTAAGTTTCCTGAGGTCAGGGATCTCTTGTCTGGACATGTCCCCAGCATCTAGAGAAAATACTATAAGGGCTTTATGACAGCACTCAGTTTCTAATCCAGCCCTGCTTCTCACAATTTAGCCTTGGGCAACTTAACCTCCATGTACTTCAGTTTTGTCATCTATAAGATGGGGATAATAGTATGGTACCTACCTCTTTGGGTACTAAGAATTGAATGACAAAATATTGTTTTGTGGATGAATTAAAATACCAACTACCTGATAATCTTGCCCTAGGCTAGCCCTGGTGGATTTATAAGACCCAACAGAAGTATCCACTTATATACCAAAGATCATTAGAAGGGATCTCAGAGACCAGACCAGGCAGGTTCTTCAAAGACCAGGCTTTCCAGGAAAGCACATTGTGATGCTAATTGGAGATCTCCAATCTAGCTCTCTTTCAGCTATAGCCATCTCATAATAGGAGCTGACTCGGAGTGGCTCCAAACTGCTATTGAACTTGGGGCCTTTGTGCAGGAGAGGGCAGGAATTGCTTTGTAATCCTCAGGCTGGAGAGTAATAGCCCAGCTTCAAAAGCTGGTCCCTACAATGGCCTCTGCTGGCCCAAGACCCAGTTTCCATAGGGCATAATAGGTGCAAATGTGGTTCAGTAACCAGGAGACCTGACAAAGGGTAGAGAAAGCAGGAGAAACGAACGCTGAATCCCGGAGGCTGCACACACAGGGTTCTGTTGGGCTAGAGGTAGCTTCTGGTGGGCAGATGGTGGGGGCCGAAGCTGCTGAAGCTCTTGTGGCCTTCGCTGGGGACTCCGTAGATGAGGCTGAGCTGGACCAATAGAGAAGGGACTCAGCAAGTTGTAGGGAAGGTCAAGCAGGGCCCTGACAGCCAAACTAAACTAACACAGCTAAACTAGTTTCTAGAAGAATAAGGAGAAGAAAAATTTTAAAAGCCTACTGGGGAGTGAGAACGGCATAGGGATTGGGAATACAGGTTCTGGAGTCCATACACCCAAGTTGGTATCCCAGTTCTACTACTTTCTTGAGCATTCCTGTTAACCTCTTTAAGCCTTTTTTCCTCATTTGCAAAGGGGACACAGAAATAGTACCTGCCTCAAAAGCATTGTGAGGATTCAAAGAGGTAGTTTAGGACACCTTATTTCATGATTACCCCATTTGAAATACCTCTTGCCCTCCTCTGCTCTTTTTCCATTGTATTTAATGCCCTCTAACATTTAAAAATGTGTGTATATATGAATATATGTGTGAGTGTGTGTGTGTATAAACTATACATGTATAGTTTATTCTTTGTTTCTCGCTACTACAGTGCAAGATTCAAGAAGGCAGGTATATTTATCTGTTTCATTTTTTTTAATGGATCCCACATTCTTAGAAAGGTGCCAGATGCATGGTAGGTGCGCAGTAAATATTTTTTAAATGAATGACTAAATGGAGGTAAAACACCTGACTCAGTAAACACTCAATAGCTGCCACTATTATTTGCTTACTACTGCTGCTTAAATCCTGTCTGAATTGCATTCCCAGAAGCTCCCTGTTCCATAATGCTGAGCTCACTCCTTTCTTACAGCGTTTATCCCATTTTTCTCATATTATCACTTCTGTATTTGTGTATCTTATTTCCTCTACTAGGATAAAAGTGGAACAATTCAAGTATGAGGTTCAGTGGCTAAAGACCAGGCCAATATGTACAGAAGTTAGGAGAACAGGCTTTTGAATCAGACCTCAGTTTGAACATCCAGCTGTGTCACTTACTGGGTGCCCCTGGGCATCTACTATCATGAAACTTAAGTTTCCTCATCAGTTTAATGAGTGTCCTACTTGTTCTGCACTCATGGAATTGTTTTGAGGATTAAATGAGATACTGCTTTAACACTGCTCAGCACAGTGTCTGCCACATAATAAAGAGGAAGGAAATGTCAGCTGTGATTATTCATTGCCTCTCTCATGGTATTTTGCATGGTGCCTTTGCACAAAGCATCCAGTAGAGCAAACAATCACTGAACAAATGCATCTTAGATTTAACCTGAAACAACCTGAGGCTTCACAGTTCTCCTAATGTTCTCTCACTCTGCCCTGCCTCGCCCTCTGTCCCAGTCCTCGAAGCCAACTAAGTTCCAATCTCCCCAGTGGACTGACCACATCCCCCCTCACGATGCCCTGCTCGCATTCATGAGCCAAAGCTGTCATTCTTACAGCAGTCTGACGGGGCTGCAGGTTAGTGTTCAGGCTGGTTCTCCTCCGGCTTGTCAGAAGTCAGGTTAAGCTACAAAGGGAGAGAATAGATGCCATGGACTTACTGCATTTTAATGCTTGGTTCCTGGCCCATATTTATGCTGAGGGACAACAATTACAACAATATGACCTTGCATAACAAATGGATCTGTCAAACTAGGCCTTGCAAAATGACTTGCATGAATTCAAGCCTAACTTGTGATATTCCAACACACAGTTGTTATACACACACCAGCCCACCATACTCATTTGTCAAAATTGAAAGGAAAGAGAGGCATTCACTCACTCGTTTATTCATTCATTTATTTCTCTCTCTGTTCAACAATCATTTGCTAAGTGCTAGGTTAGGACTACTGAATAAAACAGTTTGCACTTCGAAGGAGCTTATAGCATGGGGTAGAGGCTACAGAAGAGTCAGTATTCTATGTAGAACAGACTGAACCCAAAGACTTCTTATTCATTCTGGAAAGCTGAGCTAATGTCTTAGCTTGGACTGCTATAACACAATTCCATAACCTGGGTGACTTACAAACAGCAGAAATTGTTATGGGTGACTTACAAACAACAGAAATTTATTTCTCACTATTCTGGGAAGTCCAAGATCAAAGTGGCAGCAGATTCGGTATCTGGTGAGAGCTTTCTTCCTGGTTCTCAGACAGCCAGCGTCTCTCTGTGTCCTCACATGGCAGAAAGACAAGGGAGCATTCTGAGATCTCTTTTATAAGGGCACTAATCCCATTCATGTGGACTCTGCCCTCATGATCTAATCACCTCCCAAAGGCCCATCTCCTCATACCGTCACATTACGGGTTAGAATTTCAACATATGAATTTGGGGGGTTCACAAACATTCAGTCTATAGCAACTGTTAACTGAGGCAAGCATTTGGAAAATTGGAAGAAACATGGAATTTTATTGATATATGTTCCCCTCAAGCATCTAGGTAATTGTCTCACTTTAGGTTCCCTCTGCCAAGTCAAATTTGGTGTCTCCTCTACGTATAAGAGGACGAACGTGTTCTATCATCGCTCTACTCCATGCAAGACGTCCTGCTGGTTTTATCTACTTCTATGTTGGTCAGTGTCTTGATTTTCCATTGCTGCTATAACAAATTACTACAAATTTAGTATCTTATAACCACACAACACAAAGTTAGTATCTTATAGTTACAGAGGTCAGGAGTCTGAAATGAGCTAAAGTTAAGGTATCAGTAGAGCTGTTTTCCCTTCTGGAGCCTTGAAGAAAGAAGCTGTTTTCTTGTCTTTTCCAGCTTCTAGTGGCCATCTGCTTTCCTTGGCTTGTTACTCCCTTCCATCTCCAAAGCAGACTGAGGCTTTCTCCCATCACATCACTCTGGTGCTAACTCATCTGCCTCCATCTTCCACACTTAAAAAACCCTATGAGTACATTGGACCCTCCTTGATAATCCAGGAAAATCTTATGCTGAGATCAGCCTATTAGCAACATTAACTCCATCTGCAGCCTTAATTTCCCTCTGCCATCCATCATAACATATTCATAGGTACTAGGGATTAGGATGTAGACATCTCTAGGGGACTACTTACCTGCCTATCACATCTATGGGGCCTTTGCCATCCATTGTTACTAACACACTCTAAATATTCAGGCTGAGGAAGAGGGAATACTTCAGAGTCCCAAGCCATTGAAGGCAGATAGTTGTTCATATGGGTTGGGATGGATGCAGAGCTAAGTCTCAGGACTCAAGTTCCAGAACAAAGCCAATACTTTGCTACCTGTTACCAACTGACCGTTCTCATCAGAAAGCTGCAAGGGCAAGTGTGACTCAGATTCCACACAGCTCCCTGGAGGTTCTGAATGATGAAAAATCCATCAGTCTTAAGATCTTTCCATTTCAAACAGCTATTCCTCCCTGTCTCCCCATTTCTTCTCCAGCCTATCTTGTATCTGTCTTCAACTGGAAAATCTCTGTGTAAATTTGAATAAAAATGTGTCATTCCTACTGACATTAGCATCTTTTGAAATGGTTGCTCAGGCCAAAAGTCTTGGAATCATTTTCCATTCTTCTTTTCACAGCACCCCACATGAAATCCTCTACTTTTTAAATATATACCAAATCTAAGTTCTTATCATCACCTCCACCATGCACACTCCCCTTCAAGCCCCACCATCTTATGCCAGTTCTATTGTAACAGACTCCTCCACTTGCTTTTCTGTGGAGGGATTCAGAGTATGCCACCCCCAAAATATGCTACTTTGACATAAGGATTAATTTGAGCTGAAGGCATTTAAGAAGAATCAAACACAAGAAAACTCTCGGTCCACCCCCTCTCTACTAGGAAAGGCAGGATAACTCTTAATCACTGGAGACAACCCTAGACTTTTATCAACCAAAGGCAGCAAGATCTACATAAGGTTGAACAATCTACATAACAAACTTGCTAAAACAATATCTTTTACCAGTTTCCCCCCGTATATTTACCTTCCCACAATTTGCCACCCCTAGAAGCTCAAAGTCCCTTTCTTTTATCTTGTGACTTCACTGCAAATTTATTATTCCTTTGTTAAGATGCTATATATGCCCAAGTTCTAGCCACCCTTCTGAGTTACTCATCACTGAGTACTCCTGTGTATATTTGTGATTCGTGCAATAAACTTCTATTTGTTTTTCTCATTAATTGGTCTTTCGTCAGTCTAATGTACAGGGCCCCAGCTAATGAACCTAAGATGGCCAGAAGAAAGAAAAGAAAGAATTTTTCCTCCCCTACATCTGCTTTCTCTCTTTCCTCTGGGATCTTCTCAACCCTGAAGCCAAAGTGATATTTTTAAAGTAAAAAGCAGATAATGCCACTCTTCTTCCGAAATGACTTCATCAGTGGTTTTCTATCATACTTAAAATCCACAATCTATACCATGGCTCACAAGGCTCTACACAACGTATACAATGACTCACAAGGCCCTACACAACCCATACCATGGCTCACAAGGCCCTACACAGTCTGATCCAGACAACCTCTCATCCCCATCCCCAAACATTGTCCCCTCCTTCTTCTTGATTTAGGGCATTTTACACATGCTAATCTCCTACCCATGCAGCTCTTTCTTCACAGCTTCCTATACTCAGTTTCTTCACATTATTCAAGGTGCAGTTTAAAGGTAGGGTTGCAAGATAAAAGAGAAGCCTTACATTTGAGTTCATCAAGTTACATTTGAATTCCAGTTAACAACAAATATTTGAGTTTATGTAGGTCCCATGAATTCATATACTGAGCGTCTTGTATTTTTATTTGCCAAATCTGGCAATACTATTTAAATGACACCTTAAACCATTAAGGTTGAAGTATCTAAATACCCTCACCTACTTCCCTTTCTATCTTTTCAACACGATTTTACTATTAATACTATCATTATTGTTACAGCACTTTTATTGATTATTTATTAGTTTCTGTGTATTATTTACCTACCCAGGTAGAATATAAAGTCCATGAGGTAGGGACCATGTTTTCATCACACCGTATCTCTAGAACCAGAACTCCTAGTACAACTTAGGATTTGTACTAAATATTTGTTAAATAAATTAATGAATAGATAGCTATGTTTCTTTGACCTTTGTGTTCTGACTATACGGTGACCTCCCTCTTCCTCTCAAGCAGTGTACAGCTGTCTGGGCTGGGATACAGAAGACACCAGGAATTTGATTACCACAGAAGATAGTTTAAAAAAAGAAAAAGCCCCCCCAAGTGATGTTTCAAAATATGTTCCCATCACATGTGTGTATACAGGTTAGCACTGGCCAAACACTGTAGACTCTCAGTCAATGTCAGACCCTCTGCCCTAGGATTACAGACACGTGAATGGCATTTCCCTTTCTGTTTGTGAGGAATGAGGGGCAGCTAGCACAGGACCCTGAAGAAATCCATCTGGTTTTAATTGTCTGGGCACTTAGGAAGGAATAGGGTCACTTTTCCAGTTCTGCTTTTCCTGTTAATTTAAATGCATAAATTTAAATCAGGTCCTTCTTCCTGCCTAGCTGATAATTACCATATTTGACAGTTGCTGGTCCTCAGCTATGCCTGAAGCTTGTGAATAATTTAGGAATGCTGGGTTATTCCCTTATCAAGACAAGCAAATAAAAGTGAGATCTAGACTTGTAGCATCAGCAACTCCTTGCGGAAAATGACAGCATTAAAATAAAGGAAGTGATAGGCACATTTAGAAGGAGAAGCATTATTCCACAGCATTCTGCAATATATGCTCATTTTTTGATATAATCTCTTTCTGATATTCATATCACAATAGCTACATATACCAACTTGATTCATAGTTAACAAGAATGAAAAGGAAATGCACCAGTCCTATATCCTGGATTTTATGAAGTCTTTACCCAAATAGACTAGATCCTTGTCTTCCAAAACCACATACCATGGTGTCTGGTTTGGAAAATAAGGTCACTGTTCATTTGTTCAATTATCAAAATTGTATCAGGTACTCACTCTTTGTTAAATATTGTGCTAGGCACCAGGATAAAATGATTTTTTTTAAAAAGATACAGTTCCAAGCAGGACACACAGAAGTCTATCAATTGGTGGAAACAGATATCAAGCAAACAATGCCACAAGTATATATATATATAATTACCCATTGTAATAAGTTCTATGAAGAAAAACTTTAAAATGAAATGAAACCTCAGTATAGGGAAGACTGATTTGGATTAGTGGGAGAAGAGAGGGCTGGTATCACGGAAGGTTTCTTTGAGGAAATGATGTGAAAATTAGTCAGGTGAGGACTAGAAGAAAGCCTTCAAACTAACTTATATGAAACCTCAGTGACAGGCAAGAGATTGCAGCATTTGAGAAACTCAGTGAAAACCAATATGGCAGGAACCTGATGAGTCAGGGCCTGAGTGGCAGAAAGCAGCTGCAGAAGGAGACAGGCCAGACTGGAACAGGGCAGGAGGGCTGGTTGGCCTCCAATCACAGGATTTCATTCTTAGGGCAAAGGGAAGCCACCTGAGTCAGAAGCAGATGAGTAATGAGATTAGACTTACATTTTATAACATTTACTGCGGCTCTTGAAAGAAGACTATCTTGGAGCCAGCTCTTCAGCGTGGGATGAGGGTTCAAAGATCCTTCAGAGAGTTAAGAAAGAAATATCAGCATACTGACATGTTGTATTGAAAATTTCTGTTTCTATGTATATTTTATAATGAACAGAAATACTGATGCAGCATTACAAGTATACGTAAATAAATATATATTGGAGGTATATGCTTACTGTAAGTTGATAAGACTACAGGATAAAAAAAAAAAATTGATAACTAATGGCTTAGGCAAGTTAGAAGTCCATAGAGAAAAAGATAGATGGGGCTTCCCTGGTGGCGCTGTGGTTGAAAGTCCACCTGCCGATGCAGGGGACGCGGGTTCGTGCCGCGGTCCGGGAAGATCCCACATGCCGCAGGGCAGCTGGGCCCATGAGCCATGGCCGCTGAGCCTGTGCGTCCGGAGCCTGTGCTCCGCAACTGAAGAGGCCACGACAGCGAGAGGCCCGCGTACCGCAAAAAAAAAAAAAAAAAAAAAAAAGATAGATGGATTTTGAACTAGTACCTAAAAGGGAGGAAAATACCTTTCTTGTACCTGCTTAGATTCTACATCTGGACCTGCAAATTAGACCTTCAAAAGTCAGATTAACAGGAGAAAAGGCATACGAATTTTATTTGATGTTAATATTTAAATTTTTACATTTAGGAAGGCCTTCAAAGAAAAGAAATTTAGTCCAAGAATCAGTTAAACCCAAGGAGTTATATATCATTTTAACAAAGGGCAATAAATTTGTGGAGAAGTGACAAACCAAAGGAAAGGGGGTTTGAATTCTAGGAGCAATAATTGTGGGAAGGTAAATATATGGAGGAAACTAATGGAGGTTAAGGGTTATTCTAGTAAGACTTGTTTATACAGACCAATCTCAGTACTTACTTTTTCTCTCCAGTAATATGGGAGAGAGAAGGAGGAATATTTATGCCCTGCTTTTAAGCAGATGGGGAGAACAAAGAGCTTTTTCTTCATTTGTTGCTTAATTGTTTTCATCTTAAAATAATTCTTATGCCAAAGGGGCATATTTTGGAGTGGCATATTCTAATTCCCTTTTATACCCATGCCACCCGTCACCCTGGAAGATGCCATATAGAGTTGCCCAGGTGGGAAAAACAAAATCCGAAATCATAAACAAGCAGCCACAATCAGAGTGTCCTCCCAGGACTTTGGATCTTGGAGTCACACTGTAGACATCATTTGCTTTCTCTGCCTTACACATTTCAACATGTCTGGCATGTGTCTTCAGACATGGCCCACAATGGGACTCCAAATTATATCTCGGTTTCAGGTTCTCCAGGAAAGGACTGTTTATCTCAAGGTGCTCCTATGGCCCCATGAAATAAATTCTCCACACCTCCCATAGGTTACATTTTAAGTTCTACTATCCAAAATATACCCTGTAAATATAATAAAAATTCATCCAGACATTTTCTTGAATTGTGACAATGGGTCAAATGCAATCTGAATTGCTACTGTCCATCTTCCCCCTGATCCTAGACCCTTCTAAGGAAGCCCACAAAGAATGCTGACTGATGAAAGTCTTTCAGCTTTCAGGGTTCATTCTGCATTCCTTGCTGTGAGGTCATCCCCTAAAAGCCCAAGGCTTGGGTCGTCTCCACCACCATCTTCTCCAAGTTGAGATCAGTATCCGCCAACCAGAAAGTTTTGTTAAAAATCCGGTACAACTTCCTGTGTTACTGTGAAATTTGCTAGGGCTGTGGTGTGCCTGGATATGACTGAGAAATTTCACTGTCTTTAACCTCAATATGCATAACAAAGCTGATGTTGGCTGCTTAGCATAATGGGAAGATGTTCAGAATACTACCCACACCTGGGATGCTCAGTAAAATACAGACAGGCACAGCTCTGAATCCTGAGACTCAGGATGAAGTAGAAATTCACCCTCCCTTGCCTCCTCCCACTGTGCTGAGGGCAGCCAGCCAGGGACACAGGTGTGCAGCTCATTAAGAACAGAATTAAGCCCAACCGGATAGGCCACAGCCGCATGAAGAATGTTCTACAAAGTATAGGCACTCTCTTCCCACTCTGACCTTGGTAAGGGAGTCAGGAGGAAAATGCTGCCTCGCTTATTTACCTATGCTCCACTCTGATCAACCCAGCAAGAGCCACGGAACTGTTTTACCTCTAGATCTGCAGCAGGAGGCCCCGAGATAGAGTTGTTTTCGATAATATATTGAAGGAAATATCTGCTGCGTGTATATAGTATATCAAGAGCTGTCCTGGGGGCTGGGGAAGCTAATGAAAATAGCAGAAAGCATGCATTCCAAAGCAGTCCCAAAATACGTGGACGCAACTAAAGCATTATTTCTCTCTTAACATTGTTTCCAAATACTAAAGCCACAGTGGCTGAAGTTTTCACTTCCACCCACCCCAGTCTCATAGAACATGAGCTTCCAATGGGGGCCTGAGGAAAATTAGAGGTCACTTTATGCCATACACTCCTGGGGTTGCTATCAAATAAAAGGTTCTAGAAACAAATGCTCAGTGCCTAATATCTATTCTATAGCCTTGTTTTCAAGAAGAAGGTGGGCACAGAGAATTTTAGCCTAGAGTAGTGAACAAAATATGGACTAGATAGAGGGAGGGTTGGGAGTTTCTGAGTAGAGACTACAGGAGGAATTATCATTATAACTCATTCTAAAACATTGAAAACAGCAAGAAAAATTTCATGCCTGATTTGTTTTCCCGAAATCTCTCAGGAAGTTTTTCAACTTCTCTGAGCTCCTCGGGATACAGTATCTAACAAGTATAAGTGATGTCAAATAAAAAATGCATTTGGACGTGGTAAGGAGAGACTTATGAAAGGATTATTGTGAGCAGTAAAAGTGGGGACAAAAATTGCAATAGGGAAAGGGGGGCTACTGCAATAGGAAGAGCACTCTGACCATAAGGTACATAAGCACCTCAAGAGTTAGAAAAGAGAGGAGGAAACAAGGCTACAAGAACCAGGTATAGGGGAGTGGGATGAAAAGGTGGTGTAACAGGATAGTAGATGAGAGAATGTATCATCATAAGGCCAGTCTATTCTCAGGAGGGGCCGTGTCTTAGTCAGTTGCTGCTATAACAAATACCACAGACTGGGTGACTTACAAACAACAGAAATTTATTTCTCACAGTGCTGGAGGCTGGAAGTCCCAGAACAGGGTGCCAGCATGGTTGGGTTCTTGTGAGAACCTCTTGCAGTGTGGAGACTGTTGACTACTTCTTGTCTCCTCCCATGGCATTGAGCAGAGACAGGAAGCAAGCTCTCTCATGTACTAATCCCACCCGTGAAGGCTTCCCCCCCAAAACTTCAGCTAATCCTTATTACTTCTGGAAGGCATCTGCCTCCTAATACCACCACACTGGGGGCACAGGGTTTCAACATATGAATTTTGGGGGGACACAAACATTCAATCCATAACAGACTGTTAAGGAGGGCTTGTGTGCAGGTTCAGGCTAAGAAGTGAGCCAAAGTTCAGTGATGGGGGAAGGAGGGAAACTTAACCAAAATTTGGTTAACAAACATTTTGTTTCTATTGATGAGTAGAGACAAAACAGTTCAGCTAATCGTTTACAAGGTGAGGAATGGGAATTTGGAGGGGCTGCACCTGGCCTTATCATGAGTAAATAAAGCGGGGTGTCCATGAGTCTTATCTAAGCTATACGAGGAAGAGAGTTTCTTTGCACTAAATCATTTCCAGGAACACAAAGCATAGGGGGGAATTTCTCAATCTTTGTTCTTTTCCAAGAACACAGGGCTCAGGTAAAACTTGACATTGTCAGTGAGGATAATTACAGAGGTAACAGCGCTGTTTGTTTAAAATCAGATTGTCCTAGAAATATCGTTTGAATGGAGTCTCTTTTAGTGTTAGGATGTGGTATTTTGGCTCTTAATTAATGGGCATTTCCTTTTTTATAGAAATCTACAACACAAGAGCCCTTGCAGGGTGCCATTAGAATACTGTACTAACCCAACAAAGCCCTCAATTTAAACATATTATAGTATAAAAAGTAACTGTCATGGTGAGGAAACCTCTCATTTATGACCAATTTGGTAAATATCTATTAAGGGCCTTTAATGTGCACCCTGCTTGTTACCTACATTTTTGTGCAAATTCCACCACCACTAAATTCCCCAAACCCAACCAGATTTCAATAAAAGCTAACCTAAACAGCTAGTTCAAGTAATCCTAGGACAAATGAATTATTTACATACAAAAGGAACTTTGTTAAGGAAAACTGTCCCCTTTTCCCCCTGTTGCCATATCTTGATCTGGGTTGGCTCTACAGGAGTTGTACCAAGAGCTATTTCTTAGCTGCTGGATAAAAATATTCAGGTATTTAGAAAATTCCTGTTAGAGAATATTGCAGTCCAAGGGGCGCAGGGAACAACATAAGAAATTAAAGTGATAAAAAATTAATTACAACTTAATCCCTAAAATGCTTTACAACCTATAAACACAATGTACTGAGCCAACATAATAAGCAGTATACATTTAGATAATCCATTTTTAAACATCACTTCTAAACTGTAATCTCCCTCAATTACGGAACAAGAATAAAGCATCATTTAGCATGTAACAATGAAAGGGTGAACTGGCTGAGTTACAAGTTAAAAAAGCAAGCCCCCCCTACCACCTCAAGTAAATGCTTTAGAAGGGCCCTCCTGCCTCTCCATTTACCCCCTAATTATGTTTCTCCTGCTCTCTCCACCCACCACCCAGAATTATTTCAAAGGAACTAAAGCTCTTATTTATGGAGTTGCCAGAGTGTTAATCATGTCTAACGGTTTTAGCACAAAAGCAGCTAACCTTTGTGTTTCCTAAAGACCGTGGATGCCTTGCTTCCTTTTGTCCGCTTTTCCTATCCCTAAATTCTCCCATAATTCCAGTAAACCTCTCTCCCTCTACTAAAATCAGCACCCCTCTTTCCAGTGAACCTGAGATTTGGGGATGGAACAGCAATAGTGCAGAGACTAACAGCTTCAGAAAGGCACCTTATGAATCTCTGTACCCCCTACACCATCACCACTGTAGGAAACGCAAAATTTTCCCTCTACCCTCTTAGTGTTTTTTGGCTGGGCTTGACAATTAAACTGACAGAAGAGAGATTAACAGAAGAAAAGTATACAGATTATATGCATTTTATATGACACAGGAGCCCTCATAAAGAAATGAAGACCCAAAGAAGTGGCAAGGCTAAATGCTTTTATACTAGATTGAATGAAGAGAGGCAATTATGGAAAAGTAACTAAAATATTCTGGGTGGCTAAAACAAGATCAGAATGATTCTGACACTGTCTGTTTGTATGGAATTCTCTTGGCTTTGACTCCTTTTCGAAGAATTTCTTTTTCTCTTGGTACAGGGAAAGCATGTCTCACACTGGAGCTTTTATCTCCTGTTTTCAGGAAGAAAAAGGAAGATTAGAATGCCCTTCTTACACCTGCTGTTTTGCAAGTATCTTCAGCTCAAAATAATTCTTATGCCAAAATAGCATATTTTAGGGTGCATATTCTTCCACTCTTTACCACCTAATGCAGTACCTGACACACCATATATTCCCAGTCAATATTTATGAAGTAAATGGGGAGGGAGGAAGGAAAGGATGGAGAAAGGGAGGGAGGGAGGGAGGAGATATTACTCCTCATTAAGAGCGTAGAGAGCTCCCACTTTCCTGGGGGGAATTTACCAAAGAGGATAAGTATATGGCAAACAGTAGAAAGTAAAGACATAGGATGGGAAGAGAGCTCACCTACATTCCCTACTTCCCTTCTGCTCTACATATGTTTGCCCTTTCAAGGCGCGGCCAAGGGTAGATATGTAACGGTTGTCTCTAGGACACAAAGAAAAGTTAGCTCTGAAAGCTTCTGCTGCCAAGCTGGCTTCAGAATTAATTGCTCTCTCTTATACAAGTTCAGGGTCCATTAGTGCAGTGATGCGGTAAGGGCCTCAGGGCTCCTTTCTCTGGACTCTGAGTGCTATCGTCCATCATCTGGCTGGGGAGAGTTAAGCAACACAGGCGTAAATGGATTGGGGGTGCAGCGTTTATGAGCTACAAACACTAGAAACCACCTACAGGTCACAGTTCGGATTTATTTCCCATTCTGTATAATTTTCTGAGAAGGTATGGGGTAATCAGTAATTACTTAGACTACAATGGCCAGAGTTAATTGTTCCTCTTCCGACTGTGTCAAAAAAACAACAAGGGATTTGAGACTGTAAATGGACTTTGTGTAGCAGGAGGCATAAAATAACACTTAGTACTTTACTTAGGAGTTTTTTCAAAGCACTTGACCATTTGCTAATGCGTTATTCACACTGGATACCCTTCCAAGATTGGTCTGGTCATTTTGCTAATCCTTCAAGTCTGTTAGGAAGGAAACAAAAAGGGTGTATGGTGTGGCATATTTGTCACTGTGTGTCCGTGGATGAGTGAGCTGTGCCTGTCAGACCAACCTAACCCCCACGTCAATAGAGAAGCCACACCAGAGGGAGCCCAAGGTGGTGAGACATTCTCCATGGTTAGGCCTGCAAAGGCGCGGAGGGTGTCATTACTGTCCTTTGTGAGTAATCCGTGAATTTTTGAGGCTTAAGCATTCAGTCTTTCCCTTACCCCACAGCTTCAAAATTAGTTAACAAATTCTGGGGCTCCTCCTAGTTTTCTTGTCAGAAGAATTAACTATTCATAAGAAAATGTGGAAAACAAACTCAGATGTAGGAGTGAACATATGCCATTGTAGGTACAGCTTTGCTATACATACCGTATGATTCTATGTGTCTGTATATATACAAATATGTGCACACTCGCACACCCGCACACCCTCACACACCTTCTAAGTCATGACATGCTCATCTAGCAACCCAGGCTACAAAGTCAAAGATATAGACGCAAGCCATATCTCTCCAATATGCCCTTGTGTAAAAAAAAAAAAAAAAAAAAAAAAAAAAAAAACTTTCCAATTCTAATTGCATCAGGGCCTCAGTACAGCATTAATTTCTCTTTATAATACTCTGTGGCTCCAACCTTTAAATAATTTATTTAAGAGATGTGTTCCTGTCACAAGCATTAATTTCTTGTTAACCTCTTGTACTTTTCTAATTGCAAACATTTCTCTGCCTATTCAGACTGTAACCAGTCCGTGAAATGTCAAGAACTCATCCCCTGCAAATTGAAAGAGTGATGGTCGGGAAGGTGATGGGGAATGTGATGTGAGGAATGGACATGCGGTAAATGAGAAAGAATTTTAGCAATCCATGCCTGGAATGGCTCTTCCTGAATTCCATGCTGAATATTACAATTTTTGTTCTAGGAAGTCGAAGAAGAAGAGAAGGAGGTAGAAATATCTACACACACCAAGAAAAGCAGATTTTAAACATCTCCAGGAAAAGACAGAGGTAATGCCATGATGAGAGAGGCACAATAAATTTTTTTTAACCTGACTATACAATCACAAATTATTCCAATATGAAAACAAAGAAAGAAGGTTCTGAAAACATACGTTTTGTTAATAAAAAGTCCAGAATTCTAGAATTGGGCTGTTCAATATGGTAGCTATTAGCCACATGTGGCTATTCAGAGTTAAGTTAAAATTAATGAAAATTTAAAATGCAGACACTTAGTTGCACTAGGCAAAGTTCAAGTGCTCAACAACCATATGTGACTAGTGGCTACTGTTTTGGACAGAGAAGATATAGGACATTACCATAATCACAGCAAGTTCAATTGGATGGCAATATTTGAGAGCATGGGGATTTTTCTAGAACTAGTTCAAAACCTGGATGAATCATAACGCGTTAAATAAATCAAATTTCCAACCCACAATAAGTTAAATCATGGTACTAAAAGAACCTTGAGTTGTGATCATGAAGTCAGTTTCTTTGAGACATTGATAAGCAAGAAGGCAAAAAGTAGCAAATGAAAATAACTCATAATTCAAAAAGAAAAAAGCGTCTAGAAATTACGGACTAATAAAATTCATGTATTTCACTGGCACACACATCCTAATGGCTAAAGAGGATGTTGTTTGTACAATAGAAGAGTGTGATGATTCTCAGGAATTGGCATGAATTAAGACAAAATACATTCCCTTCTCTTTTTGATAATGTAATTTGGTAAGACAATGCAATCTTACCAAAGATTTCAGCAAAGCTGTGACAGTTTTTAGGACACACTTGTGGGCAGAATGAAAAAATATTTGCTGACTAATAACACTCTTATGAGTTTTCACAAAGGGTAGGACATTGGAACCTAAATGATATTGATTAAAATATCCATATCTATCTGGAGGGAGGTCCCAAATGGCAGACTTAAGGATCCAGTTCTTGGCTCTATCCTATTCAATAACTTTATCTAAAGCTTAGAGTAAGACATTAATGTCATATTTATCAAATGAAAAATGACAAAAATTTTCACCGGAGGACAGAATCAAGCCATAAGAGATTCTTAAGGCAATGAGAGAGAGATGAAGAGACAAAAAGTAACATGATAAAATTTAGCATGAATAAAAATTAAGTACCCCATTTAATATTTGGGGATATTTCATCAGTTTATATCATTACTTAAAGTGAAGTTAGGAGGTCAAGTCCTGAAGGCTCTGGTTGACCTTGTACTCTCTGTAAGCCAGTAATATCAGCTTCGTTTTATTCATGAAATTATAATTTGAGACTGCTTTGATAGAACTACACTGACATGATCAAGTGAAGTCACAGTCACCCCAAATTCTCTAGAGCTCAGGCAGAGGGAAATCCATAGTTTTACATCCCAGCCAGGAGAGAAAGAGAGGCAGCACCACAGGTGGAAAGGTGCCTGGGCAAGCCCTCCTCAAAGGCATTTTGAATTCTATGCTAAGTCTCATCCTCCACATTACTTCCTCTAAAATAATTTCATCGTAGTCTTAATCAGCATGATGTCAACATATTTTCCCTTTAAAATCAATGGAAAGACATTCCTTTAAGAGAGTGCAGTGCTCTTTTTGTCTCCTTTCTCTTCTGGCAGTTACATTTAAAGGAAATATTGAAGACCTAGCATGGATCTTCAGAAAGGTGACCAGAAGAATAAAAGTTTCAGAAAAAAATTTCCTCAATTCAATTCAGCAATAGGGCAAAGAGGAGGAAAGACAGCAGAAATATGCACAAATTAATATGCTAATTGGCATGATATAAATTCCAAATACAAGAAGTAAAGTGCTTTAGAATTGTCAGTTATGAAAGAAATGGAGATTTTTATGTAGCCTCTAGAAAAGACTGATAGAGGACATGATAGTGAGCTTCAGCTGTTTGGAGGACAATTGTAAGAAAGATGAATTAAACCTATTCTGTGTTACTCCATAGGATAGAATAAGGGCCACTGGGTGAAAGTTATGGGAAGTATATTTCAACTCAATAGAAGGAAGGATTTCCTAATAATTAGCTCTGTCCTAAAGTGAGATGAGATCCCTCAAAAGAGCAATCATCATTCTTGGTGGGATGTTCAACAGAAGCCATATGTTGGTGGCACATGGGAAAGATTCCTGCTACCAGCAGGAGATTAAACCAAACGACCTCTAAGAACATTTCTACTTCTGAAAGTCTATGACTCCCTTTCCTACTTCCTTTTACCTGCACTGATCCTACCAGGTGAATAACTAGGGAATGGCCAATCTACGCAACACAGGATCGATCGTAAATCAGACTTTCCACTGTTCTCTGCCTCCTGTCTCCAGACAAGATAATGTAGCTGCCCTCTCACAACCTGCAGTGTGTGGGAGTGGATGATGTATTAGATGATTTCTGTGTCTCAGATTCATTTGGCTTTTATATAAACAACTTAATTCTTCTCATTTTCCCTCCCTTGGATACCACACAGAGCATCTGTTTGACCCGTTTTTAAACATTAAATGTATAGATGAAAGCACAAGGAAAGCTTACAGTACATGTGGCAATTTGGGACTTGGTTTAACTGTTTGATTCAAACAAACATTTGCAGAGTAACTGCTTGTGTATGTATGTTCAATTACTTATAAATTACCTTTATTTTCTATATAAAAATTTCTATATCTTATTAGAAATGGCACCTAATTAAGGATTTAGCGGAGGGACTAGGATTCTTAGCGTGGTGCTTTGAGATTCTATTCCATTAAAGTAATCTCTAATACCTACGATTTATAAGGCTTATTGCTAATCATTATAGGAAACTCAAAGATGAATAAGATAAAGACTCTGCCGTAAAGAAGCATACAGTCTAATGGTATACAAATAATGGAAGCAAGACGGAATATGAGTGTCTCCACAGAGTTACATACATAGTTCCTTGAAGAGAAAGTTCATACCTGGCCAGGAAAAATCAAAGCAGATTTCATCCAAGAGAAGGGCAAAAAGCCATACAATGAAGGGCCATTAGTCCTGGAATCATCTGTTTGTTCTTCGCCTAGTGGATGTAGAGAAGTCAGTGAATGTTTACGTGTAAGAGAGTCTCACAGTAGCAATTATATTTAGGGAAGATTAATCTAGTAGCAATGTACATACTACTCAGAGGGTAAAAGGGGTAAACTTGTAGGTCCTGGTGGGAAGGAAGCAACCAGACCTACAAACCACATGATGGAAGTAAGAATGGAAGGGAGTGGCTAAACTGAAGATATTGAGAAGGTCAATCAAAGCATTTTAAAATTGATAGAAAGCGGTGGAGAACTCTGTGAATTCAAAATAGAGAAGATGGATTGAGAGAATTTCCAGGTGTCGTAGGCCTAAACAAGCATGAAGAACTTGGTGAGTGGAGTAAACAAATGGAGATAAAGGAGAACAAGGGGTATGCCAGTGGTAAGGGAAATTCCAGAGAACAAGATCCAAAGTGAGTGTGAAGCATAGTTAATCTAATATAGTGCTTCAGTAGCTTAAGTAAAGATGGTAATCATTGGCACTGATGGCACTGATGGGTCAGAATTTATTTATCTATCTATTTATTTATTTATGGCTGCATTGGGTCTTCGCTGCTGCGTGCAGTCTTTCTCTAGTTGCGGTGAGCGGGGGCTGGTCTTCGTTGTGGTGCATGGGCTTCTCATTGTGGTGGCTTCTCTAATTGAGGAGCATGGGCTCTAGGCACATGGGCTTCAGTAGTTGTGGCACACAGGCTCAGTAGTTGTGGCTCGCGGGCTCTAGAGAGTGGGCTCAGTAGGTGTGGCGCACGGGCTTAGTTGCTCCACGGCATGCAGGATCTTCCTGGACCAGGGCTCAAACCCGTGTCTCCTGCATTGGCAGGTGGATTCTTAGCCACTGCACCACCAGGGAAGTCCTCTAATGGGTTAGAATATGGATGGGAAGTTAAATTCTCAAGTATGAAAACAGAATATCAAGTTAACTGGGTGGGAAATGGGAGATAGGTAAGTGGGAAAGAAGATAGAAATCCAATCATTAAGAGATCTGAAGAGAATCTAGGAGACCAGATATATTAATCACACTTGTTTATTTTCTGTATGTCCTGATGCTTTGACATCTGGAGTCTTGCTGACTCTAGAGAGACTGTGCCTCCGAGGGCAGGCCAATTCCCAGAGATATTCAAGTGCTCCTTTCATATGCAAACCAATGGATCCAAAGTTCCTACCCCCTAACTACCTCCCACATCTGTCTCTTACACTCCAGGCCACTATCTACCTGCCCTAATCATGCCAGGGCCAGGAACCAGGCAACTGAGGAAAGCCTCTACACTCCAGAGCCCACTGGAAGTATTCAAACTAGCCAATCCGAACCTGCTTACTCTGCTTCCATCATTCCTCCCCATGGAAACCACAATGAAAGTTCTTGCCTACATTTTCCCCTGCTCCCTCTGCCTTGTAACCCACCCCAATGCTCCCCTGTATGGCTGTGTATGGTGTGTCATGCCCCCTTCTCTTGGGAACTGTGTGTAACTAACTTCCTTTCCGATGGCAGTTGTCTTCATCTGATGGCCTTGCCACACCTGAATATTAATAAGACCCACAATTTAAAACACTGGAGATGACTAAAATGAGAAAAGAGAGAGGTAAGAATGTCAAAAGGGGGCATAATTTCAAATAAAGACGTTAGGCTAAAGGCAGAGAACATAGCCTGTCAGGAAGACTGAGAAAGGCTTTAAAAAAATAGAGCTATCACTTGAGAAGTACAAAGATTGAACTGGATATTGCAAGAAATATACCAAACCCTGACTTGGTTCCCAAAGCTCTGGGGAACGCCAAAGGATTATAAGAAAAAGAAGTTACCAGATATTTGTCTGGTATTTATTGCCACATTTGGGGGTAACCTGTAGTTTAAATTAAACCTGCGTAGAAGCTTCAATAATGTGTGTGTAGATTATATAAAATTTAATCCAAGAAAGGTTACCAGTAACAGGGTAATGTGAGAGGAAAATCAGTTTCAGTTATGACCAGAGGGAAGGGGTGTTAAAGGCATGTTTCTAAATGACACAGTAGTACGGTAAAATAGGGTGGCATTAGTAGGATGAGAGGTTGGAAAGAGATAAGCCTGTGGAAAGAGATGGTGAAGGAAAGGGTTGGTAGCTGTGCTTTAACTATCAGTAAGAGGGATTATAGAAGAAAGGGGTTCACAGTGCTGCAGGGAGACTGTCAAGTAAGGAGAGCTTCAACCCTAGAGGAATCTGGAGGACTCTTCCATAAAAAATCTGCCACTTGGAACCTCTGTGGTCCCAAACAGTCCTCCCCAAATGACAGACCCAGACCAAGAGGAGTACTTGGTAGCACCTTTAATCCAAATAGAACAGCGAGACTACTCATTTATGGGTATAAATATATAATGTAGGTATAATCTGTGCTTAGTGATGACTACAGTTAGGATGAGAGGAGTTGAACTTGTAGAAAACATAAAAGACATTACAGTCACCAGATATTTATCTGGTATTTATTCACCATGTGCGGGCGATTTGAAGTTTAAATTAAAGCTCAGTAGAGGCTTCAGCTATGACACCATAGGGATGTATTTAGCTTAGAGGTTTTTTTTGTTTTTAATCTCTGAAAGGGAAAAACAAAATTCTCATGAAGAGTAGCCCTCTTCCCATCTCAGCCCCTATTCTATCTCCAAAATATAACTTACATTAAAAAATAAATATAATGCACCAGAATATTTAGACAAAGACTACGGAATAAAGAAAAACAAGGGCAAGGTAGGTGGATCGGGAGTGCCAGTTGGATGGTAGTGGGAAGCAGGCTGAGATATGAAGTAGGATGCTCAGGGAGGCTGTACTGAGAAAGTGAGATCTGAATAAATGGTTAAAGTAGGTGAAGGTGTGAGCCAAGTAGCTCTAAAGGAGATGCACTTTCTAGAAGCCAGGCACTGTGTAAAATGCTTTATAGGCATGATCTAATTTTCACCCATATGAAACATTTACTACCATTATCAACACCTGACATGAGAAAATGAAGCAGAGAGGGTAACTAGCATTGCTAAGCTTACATAGCTGGTAATGGCAGAGTCTGCATGAAGACCCAGGGAGTCTGAGTGTTAAAGACCATGCTCCTTTAAAAGCTCTATCTCAGCTTTTCACCACTGAGTATGATGTTAGTAGGAATGTACATTGGTATAGCCACTATGGAAAACAGTATGGAGGTTCCTAAAAAACTAAAAATAGAACTACCATATGATCTAGAAATTCCATTGCTGGGTATATACCTGAAGAAAATGAAAACACTAATTAGAAAAGATACATGCACCCTCATGTTTATAGCAGTGTTATTTATCAATACAATAGCCAAGATATGGAAGCAACCTAAGTGTCTATCAAAGATAGATGGATAAAAAAGATGTGGTGAATATATATAATGGAATATTACTCAGCCATAAAAAAGAATGAAATTTTGCCATTTGCAACAACATGGATGGACCTGGAGAGTATTATGCTTAGTGTAATAAGTCAGACAGAGAAAGACAAATACTGTATGTTATCACTTACATGTGAATCTAAAACATAAAACAAATGAATGAGTATAACAAAACAGAAAGAGATTCACAGATACAGAGAATAAAATAGTGATTACCAGCAGGGAGAGAGAAAGGAGAAGGGGCAAAATCGGGGTAGGGGAGTAAGAGGTACAAACTATTAGATATAGAATACATAAGCAACAAGGACATATTATACAGCCCAGGGAATACAGCCAGCATTTTACAATAACTTTAAACGGAGTATAATGTATAAAAATACTGAATAACTATGTTGTACACCTGAAACTAATATAACATTGTAAATCAACTATACTTCCATAATAAATAAACAAACAAACAAATAATTGCTCCTTCTCTCCCCTTAAGCTCAAACTTGAATTTTACCACCCTCAACCCTGTTACATGGAAGGAAGAAGCCCCAGAGAAGAGAGTGCTGGAGAGTTGGTTACAGAAATGTTACTGCTGTGTCAGTAGACAACCTCTACCACAGGGGAGGAAAAGAAAGTTCTGGGCACCAGAAAGAGAGGCCCACGGCCAGGCTGTAACCCTTGGTGCACAGAGACATCGCCCCTGCAAATGTGGCCCAGTCAGGGTCCTGGAACCCAATGATCAGATCTGCCTCCTTGGGAGAAGGCAGAGAGGAGTGATCTTAAACAAGGACTTCTATGGAATTTAAGAAGAAAAAACAAAAAAACTGTCATGAAGAACCTAGGGGTAAGACAGGAATAAAGACTGTGTCCTACTAGACCTACTAGAGAATGGACTTGAGGATATGGGGAGGGGGAAGGGTAAGGTGTGACAAAGCGAGAGAGAGGCATGGACATATATACACTACCAAACGTAAGGTAGATAGCTAGTGGGAAGCAGCCACATAGCACAGGGAGATCGGCTCGGAGGTGTGGGATAGGGAGGGTGGGAGGGAGGGAGGTGTGGGATAGGGAGGGTGGGAGGGAGGGAGACACAAGAGGGAAGAAATATGCGAACATATGTATATGTATAACTGATTCACTTTGTTATAAAGCAGAAACTAACACACCATTGTAAAGCAATTATACTCCAATAAAGATGTTAAAAAAAAACAAGGACTTCTCCTTAGTCTCTCAAAACACCCCGTTTCCCTGGTCTAAGGTGTTGCCCATTCCTATTCATTCATTCATTTCCTCTACAATGACCCACTGTCTCCTGTGTTCACTGCACCAGGCTCTAGGTACACGCAGCAGATGTGGCCTCTACACCCATAGTACTTCCAGTCCAGTGGGAAGGGGAGGGTCAGGAAGTCATATATGATGGTGGAACAGGGAATCAGGAGAGAAAACCCAAGATTTTGGTGGGGAGTGGAGACTATTACTACCTAAATATACGCAATAATTGGAAAATACAGTCTAAGTTTGGAAACGTTAAAATTGAAAAACTGGGTTGCCCTAGTGGTGCAGTGGTTAAGAATCTGCCTGCCAATGCGGGAGACATGTGTTCAAACCCTGGTCTGGGAAGATCCCACATGCCATGGAGCAACTAAGCCTGTGTGCCACAACTACTGAGCCTGTGCTCTAGAGCCTGCAAATCACAACTACTGAGCCCACGTGCCACAAGTAATGAAGCCCGCGCACCTAGAGCCCATGCTCTGCAACAAGAGAAGCCACCGCAATGAGAAGCCCGTGCACCGCAACGAAGAGTAGCCCCCACTCTCTGCAACTAGAGAAAGTCCCCGCACAACAACAAAGACCCAGCGCTGCTAAAAATAACTTAATTAATTAATTTTTTAAAAAAGAAAAACTGGGAATTCCCTAGCGGGCCAGTGGTTAGGACTTCATACTCTCACTACTGAGGGCCTGAGTTCAACCCCTGATCAGGGAACTAAGATTACACAAGCCACATGGCACGGCCTCCCCCTGCGAAAAAGAAAAACTATTCATCTTAGAAGAGAGAAATAATGGATCTAGCACTTTCATAAAATCTAGAAACAGGATCTGAATGTAACTTACTGCCTACAAATTATTTGATCTGAGTGGTTGCCCTACAGTCATCTATACTTCAAAAATGTTCTGTTGCAGTAGAAAAAACTGAGATGGAGACCTGACTCTACCACTCTCATATCCAGCAGATTATCCAAAGAGCTCAGTATAATCACAAGATCCCTTAAAATCAGAGCTTTCTCTTGGATAAAGGCAAAAGGCGAAGTCAAAGAGATTCAGAGCATGAGAAAGACTGGATGTGCTGTTGCTGGTTTTATGATGGAGGGGGCAATGTGATGAGGAATGCAGGAGGCCTTGAGTCCAGACAGCCTTCCAGCCTATGACCAGCAAGCAAATCGGGACCTCAGTCCTATGACCACAAGGAACTGAATTTTCAGACAACCTGAATGATCTTAGAAGCATATTCATCCCCAAAGGTTCTGGAAAGGAAAGCACTTCTGCCTGTATCTTGATTTCAGCCTTGCGAGACTCTAAGCAAAGGACCCAGCTGGGCCACATGATACCCAGACTACTTACGTACAGAACAGTGATATAATAAGTACGTGTTGTTTTAAGCTGCTAAAGTTATGATAATTCGTTACAGCAGCAATTGAAAATTGATGTCGACGTCATTGCAGAATTATGTCAAATCTGTTCTATGTCGTCATATAGTCTAAGGCTTAAATTCCAGCTCAGTCACTCACAAGATGTGGGACTTTGGGCAAGTCAATTTACCTCTCAAAGCATAGGTTTAGGATACAAAGCCTCCAGCTATATATTCTACCTCTTAAAGGGGGTGTGATTTCACTGTGAGAATTAAATTAGTTGAGATATATGAAAATGACTGGTGCATCATAAACGTTTTTTAAATTAACCGAAGTCCATAGTTTATTCAGATTTCTTTAGTTTTCATCTAATTACCTTTTTTTTTTTTTTTTGGTTCCAGGTATTACACCTTGTATTTTTTTCCTTCTTAAAAACAAATTTTTTATTTTACATTGGAGTGATTCAGTTATACATATACATGTATCTATTCTTTTTCAAATTCTTTTCCCAGTTAGGTTGTTACAGAATATTGAGCAGAGTTCCCTGTGCTATTCAGTAGATCCTTGTTGGCTATGCACTTTAAATGCTTGTTTTTTTTGTTTGTTTTTATATATAAATTTCTTTATTTTTGGCTGTGTTGGGTTTTCGTTTCTGGGTGCAGGCTTTCTCTAGTTGCAGTGAACAGGGGCTACTTTTTGTTGCGGTGCACAGTCTTCTCATTGTTGTGGCTTCTCCTGTTGCAGGGCATGGGCTCTAGGTGCATAGGCTTCAGTAGTTGTGGCACAAGGGCTCAGTAGTTGTGGCTCGTGGGCTCTAGAGCACAGGCTCAGTAGTTGGGGCACATATAGCAGTGTGTTCATGTCAATCCCAAACTCCCTAACTATCCCTCCCCCCATCCTTCCCTCTTAGTAACCATAAGTTTGTTCTCTAAGCCTATGAGTCTGTTTTGTAAATCAGTTCATTTGTATCATTTTTTTTGGTCCCGAATATAAGCAATTTCTCTTTCTCTGTCTGACATACTTTGCTCAGTATAGTTGTCATGTCTTTTTAAGCTCCTCTGTCTTTGACAGTTTCTCAGACTTCCCTTGCTTTTGAAGATCTTGACAGTTTTGAGGAGTAGTAGTCAGGTGTTTTGTAAGATGACTCTCTACTGGAATTTGTCAGATATTTTCCTCATGATGACACTGGAGTAATGGGGTTTGGTGAGGTAGATCACAGAGGTAAAGTGTCATTTTCATCGTATCATGTCAAGGGTATGTGCTATCAACATGATTTATGATTGTTCATATTGGCCTTGATCCCATAGCTGAAGTAGTGTTTTGTCAGGTTTCTCTACTATAAGGTTACTCTTTTTTCCCTCTCCATACTGTACTCTTTGGAAAAAAGTAATCATGTGCAGCTCACACTTTAGGAATAGGGAGTTAATGTTCCACTTCCTTGAGAGTAAAGTATCTACAGAAATTATTTAGAGTTCTTCTTCAAGGGAGATTATATAAACTTTTAATGCACTTAGTTCACTTTTTACTCTCAAAGTCCCCCAAACTCTAATCTTACAATATCACCTTTCTTCCTCTGAATACAAACCAAAGCCTGATTAGGGAAAACAGGATTATCATCCCAGGGGAGAATGTATAATCTCTCTATGGAATAGGGCAGAGTGTTGCGCAGACAGTCATTTTCAAATGACGTCTGTTCCAGTCATTATCTTTCTTCCAACAAAACTAAATTTGATTCAGTTCGGGGTTTTGAGAGAAGGTCACACAACTGTCTCTCTCCTCTCGCTAAACCTGTTTCCCAGGTCAAGATGTCAGATGTCAGATCACAATTTCAAGCTTTGAAAACCAGCGTTCTCAAGAACCATGCTCAAGCACTTGGTTCTCAAGTGCTTCAAACCATGCACTTCTGACATGAGCAGCAGAACAAAGAACATCTACAGCATTTAATTCTCTCTCTTTCTTAGTCTAGACTACAGTGGCAATCTTTGGCAGGACTGTGATAACCAAGAGGAAGGAGTAAAATTAAAGTTAGAGCTGGATAGATTGAAGAAATGAACTCCCCAACCCCAGTGCAGGATGGAGAACTGACTGACCTTTTTGGGTGCTTTAAGGTATCAAGCTGCAAATCCAAGGCACCAGCCAGAGAGCAAAGTGTGGCCATTCCACCAGAGAGGCTGCTTCTGCTGTTATTTCCAACTCTGTCTAGAGGTGGAGGGTCAGAAATGCTGGGAGACTCTTTCTCCCTACAAAGTTGTCTTAGCCCCAATTTTTGTTGGAACTTGACATAACCAGGTTTTCTCCAGAATTATGTAGTCAACTATCCTCTTAGTTGTTTCCAAGAGACACAAGAAGTATCTTCAAAGTTTAACCATTATTGTCATCATCAAAAATTAAGGTTTGAGCCCTGACTTAGCCTGTGAAAACATAACTATCAGTATCAGGGCTCCCTTAATAGTTCTTATATCCCTTTAAGTCCTGGGATAATTTAAAAGAAGACCAGCATGGATCTGGCTTCCCTGCTCACACTTATTATCCTTGAGTGGAGTGAGTGAGGGACAAGGCATATAGGAAACAGGCATTAGGGCACTTCATGTCTATCTCTTAGGTCTACAACATTTTTCCCATAAGATATATACCACAGACCTCTTCTCTCAGGACAGCATCATTTAATTATCTCCCAATTCCAGCCCCTCCCAAGAAAGTAATGTGATTGTCCACATCTTATTACATGTTGTGGCACTAGTGGAGAATATTATAAAAAGAATTGGATCAACTGGGATAGTGTGACACAGTGAATTTTGACCTTTGTCCTAGAAAGTTACTTTCAAGCCCCTTAGGAGCTCTTGATGTCTTGTGAAACTCAACCATCATCATCATCATCATCATAACAATAATAATAACACAATAGCTTGAAATTACAGTGTCACAGTGTCGTTCTAAACATTGTGCATGTGTTAATTCACTTAACCTTCATGCAACAATATTATGAAAAAAATGCTATTTTTATCCTTGTTTTGCAAATGGAGAAAGGCACAAAGAGTTAAGTAATTTGATAAAGGTACCATAATTAATAAGTGAAGGGTTGGGTTTTGATTTTGGCAGTCTGGCATGAGAGTACATGTTCTTAACCATTATACTATTCTTTCCCAGGACCCAGGCTTATTAGTCACCTGATGTGATGTTCCCTCCTGACATGAATTCTGCTCATTGAGTAGGAGAAAAGAGAAAAAGCATTATATGACAACATGAATAAATACCTGGAGAGGCTACGACCTGACAACTTTATGCTTAAGTGGGGAACTCAGAATTTCAACAGGAGATAGTCTAAGATACCAAAGAAAGAGAAATGACAACCCATTGTCTGATTTGAACAGAGCTACTTGTCAACATGTCCATTCTAAGTTTTACCTTCAAATTTTATTTTTCATGCACATCTCATTTTTGTGGTCCCAATGGAGCCCGACTTCATGTACAAGTATCCAACAGACAGGAAACACTCTCCCAGACTGTGTATTGCTGAGAGAGAGGCAATCATCTCTGCTAGGCAGAGAAAAGCTGTTAATAGGGAGTATACAATAAGATCAATAAACCAGAGAAGTTTACAGACCATGACTGGGACTTCTGGATAAACCAAGAGTCTTCCTAAAAGGTAGCCTGCAAAGAGCTGTTGAAACCTGTGCACTGGTTCATCGAGTCTGGAGATGGGGCTACTAATCATCGCTTGGACATTGGGAAATCTTGGGCAGAGTGATGACAGAGAAGAAATAGGGCTGACCCAACTGCTCATTTTTTTTCGATGTAGCAAGTAAAGGTTTTGCTTTGCTTTCAATTTTCTCTAATTTACAAGATGAAAAATTTTTACCAACTAAACTTGTTTTCATATCTGAAAGTTCAACCGTTGCACTTGACTCTGATAAAATGGATCTTTTCAGTCCTGCCTCCAGGCTTCTGTCCTTGCCCTTCCCTCTCTCTGATATGCCCTTCCCCACAATAAGCTCCAGCTGAAATATCACTCCCACCTCTTGGCAGATTCAACCACTCATTCTTACAGTTTTAGTAGAGCAATAACAGCCAAAGTCCACGATAAACTTTTTTGTTTGTTTGTTTAGCACGTGCTTTTATTGTATTGTGTTATTAGCTAATTTCGCATTACATTTGAAAAGTAGTTAAGATTTCTATTTACAAAGCAGCTTAATTTGTACACCCTGTACTCAAAAGAATAGTGTATAAAATATGAGCATTAAAGTTAAAATTGTGAAACTAATTCTTTGTAGCAGAACTTATTTATTTAATTTTATTATAGTTTTTTTCTTTTTTAAAAATTTATTTATTTATTTTTTGGCTGCGTTGGGTCTTCATTGCTGCGCGTGGGCTTTCTCTAGTTGCGACAGCAGGGGCTACTCTTCATTGCGGTGCACAGGCTTCTCATTGCAGTGGCCTCTCTTGCTGCGTAGCACGGGCTCTAGGTGCATGGGCTTCAGTAGTTGTGGCACGCGGGCTTCAGTTGTTGTGGCTTGCGGGCTCTAGAGCACAGGCTCAGTAATTGTGACTTGCAGGCTCTAGAAAGCAGGCTCAGTAGTTGTGGTGCACGGGTTTTGTTGCTCCACTGCATGTGGGATCTTCCCGGACCAGGGCTCGAACCTGTGTCCCCTGCATTGGCAGTCGGATTCTTAACAACTGTGCCACCAGGGAAGCCCTGGATTAGAGCTGATTTACAATGTTGTGTTAGTTTCAGGTGTACAGCAAAGTGATTTGGTTTTACACATACATATATTCATTATTTTTCAGATTCTTTTCTCACATAGGTTATCACAGAATACTGAGTAGATTTCCCTGTGCTATACAGTAGGTCATTGTTGGTTATCTATCTTATACACAGTAGTGTTTATGTGTTAATCCCAAGCTCCTGATTTATCCCTCCCCCCACCACATTTCCCCTTTGGTAACCCTAAGTTTGTTTTAGATATCTGTAAGTCTATTTTGTAAATAAGTTCATTTGTATCACATTTTTTAATTACATTCCACATAAGAGTGATATAATATTTGTCTTTGTCTGTCTGACTTACTTCACTTATCTGTCTGACTTACTTCACATATCTCTAGGTCCATCCATGTTGCTGCAAATGGCACTATTTCATTCTTTTTATGGCTGAGTAATATTCCATGGTATATATGTACCACATCTTTATCCATTCATCTGTCGATGGACATTTAGTTTGCTTCCATGTCTTGGCTACTGTAAATAGTGCTGCAATGAACATTGGGGTTCATGTATATTTTCATACTATGGTTTTCTCCGGGTATATGCCCAGGAGTGGGATTGCTGGATCATATGGTAGTTCTATTTTTAGTTTTTACTATAAACTATTCAGGGATGAATAGGAGGTGATGAAACAAAACTTACAAGTTGAAACTGTAGGTTCAAAGTTTGGGTAGTGAGTAAAAAATGAGAGCAGGACATTAATACAGTTGAAAGAAGTGGGTTTTCTCACAAGAAGAACCCTGAGCACAGTTGTAGTCAGAGGGAAGCTTTGTTCCATCTGTTAGGTGAGAAAGGGAGATCAAAGAAGCAATCAAAGAGGGATTGACTGCAATTCAAGGGGTCAGAGGAAGGAAGAATTAACCTTGGAAAAGAGAAGATGGGATTATTATAATTAGTGTGAAGGTCTACAAGGGATTAGACAAATCTGGAAAACTTGGGCACCTTCTGACCTCCCACAGTCACTTCCAAGAAAACAATATTTTCTCACCATCATTATGAGAATAGAAATGTGGCGTTGAGAAGAAGAACTCATTCCTATCTTGGGAGTATAAAGATAAAAATTATGAGTTAAGTCTGATTGCTGAAATGTTTATATGAAAGCGCTTCATATGCTTGACTTAAAATACCAAAAGTCGTCTCTGAAAATGAAAACACAACACAAATGTATACTCTAAAAGGATAAATGTATTATAGATGCTGAAGGATCTGAGCCAAGGGTGAAAAAGGTACAATGAAGAAGCACTGACTTTTAAGCATCTGATTCATTCATTTTCTAAATGGGTCAGAAAAATCTGTGAAAATGTTCAATTGCCATAATAAGGGAGGCAAGTTACTTGAATTTTTTTAAAGCTTGAACCCTAAGCACACGATATATCTCAAGGAGTAAAACTGCACAGTCTCACAGAAAGGAAAATTCTGACCTTAGCAATATGTGATGTCCCAGTGGATACAAGGATTAAGTGTCTGAACAGGCTTTTGTAATACAGCGGGAAACTCAGAAATCACTGTGGCATGAAATGTAAAAGGAATAACAAAGCGGGTTTGGGTTATAAAAGGCAGCAGTAAGTGTTTGCTGATGTGACTGTAAGAGCAGAAGGTTTACACATGACACACTCTACACACTTAAAAGAAAAGTAAGGATGAGACTGTGCTGAGTATGACACTGCTAAAACATGAGCCAAAGAGAACAAGGGCACAGAGGCATGAGATGCTGAATGCAAAAGAGCAGTAATGGTGAGATCCACTTGATAGCAATAGCAGAGAATCCAGATGGCAATTTGGGGATTTGTAAGGCTCTAAAGGGACCAAATGAAACGGTCGAAGGGGACCTTTTCCATCTGCCAAGGCAAAGTGGAACAAGAGGAGAAATGGCAACAATGATGTCGTTTTCCAAAGCAGATGTTGTTGCTGATTCCTGGCCTGCGTTCCTGATCCAGTTCTAGAATGCGTTCATGGATATCAATGCTGGAGTCTGAGTTGGAGACACACCAGAGCATTCTATGAGCAGTGCAGGTCAGTGTTCAAAAGACAGGGAGAGAGACGGGCTTCCCTGGTGGCGCAGTGGTTGAGAGTCCGCCTGCCGATGCAGGGAACACATGGTTCGTGCCCCGGTCCGGGAAGATCCCACATGCCACGGAGCGGCTGGGCCCGTGAGCCATGGCCGCTGAGCCTGCGCGTCCGGAGCCTGTGCTCTGCAACGGGAGAGGCTACAACGGTGAGAAGCCCGCGTACCGCAAAAAAGAAAGAAAAGACAGAGAGAGAGAGAGCAACACTACACGGCCAGGTAGTTAAAGCCAACGAGGGAGAAAACCTTGAGTTTAGCTCCTGGATCTTCTTCCATGCTGTTACTTTCCCATCTGGTCACTTAGACTCTTGTGGTCTTTGTTTCTTCATCAGAGATGGAGGGGCTTGGTAATGAGTTCTTACCATACAGAAACCCTACCAAGGTGGCAGGAAAAGTGCTGCATAATCAGTCGTTTTACTCTTTGTTAAAGCAGGCAACACAGAAGATTGAATGACTCCAGGAATTCCTCTTGAAAAGTGAGTAGTATAAGAAGATTTTAAGATTAAGCAAAAATAATGGCTTTAGTCCCAGCCTCAGGATGTGGGGACCATAGGAGTCAAAGGAAGCCAAAATTGACAATGTAAAAATGAAAGCACTTCAAAAAATAGACTTGATACAGAATTCTCCGTGGTAGTCCAGACTTCAGATGAATATGTAATCTTTTGGGAAATCCATCCCAGTGGCAAATCTAAAACAGTCGATGTTCATCACCACTGAGACCAGACACAAAAGCGTAGGGAATCATGTAATGCTTTTCTATACGATACAGTGCTTTTCTGGTAAGCAACGAAAATAAATGTAGCTAACTTAAGCAAAAAGGAAATGTAGTTAAAGGATGCTGATGGTAGAGCAACGAACCAGACTTAAAATGTGGCAGTTTCCAGACATGTAAGTTGCGGGAAGTACTTAAAGAGACTCTGCCACTGAAAGACTTGCACCCAATCATTTTCCCCTCTTTGTGTTGCTCTGCTCAAGATTCAGAGTGCCACTTATACAAGGTACCTAGAATAGTCAATTTCATAGAGTTAGAAAGCACATTGGTAGATGCCACCGGCCCGGGGACGGGGTGGTGGGGAGGGAATGAGGAGTTAATGTTTAATGGGTACAGAGTTTTAGTTTAAGAAGGTAAAAAATTCAGGAGACGGATGATCATGAGAGTTGCACAACAGTGTGAATGTACTTAGTGCCACCGAATTGCACAGTTAAATATGGTTAAAATAGTATGTTTTATATATGACTTTTACCACAATAAAAAAAATTAAAAAAAAAAAGATTCACAGTGCCAGAGAGAGGCTGTTGAGACTACCTTGGGTCACATGTCTGCCCTTCAAGTAGAGAAAAGTGGGGCACCTGGATGTCTAGAGTCCCCTGAGAACAGGCAAACGAAGAGAGGTAATTACCTAAAGGAATATCAAGAACTGGTGTGAAAGGAGAATGCATGCTGGGCAGTGTAAAAGAAACAAAAGCAAACATCTGCCTCAATTAAAAAAGAATCTTGACATAAGAATTTTAATGCAGAAGCAACTAATTCGTATCTAGAGATAGTAGGGCAAACCCACTGTGATAGTTAATTTTGTATCTCAGTTTGACTGTACCACAGAGTGCCTAGACATTTGGTCAAGTATTATTCTGGATGTGTCTGTGAGGGTGTTTCTGGATGAAATGAACCTCTGAATGGTTAGACTGAGTAAAGCAGACTGCCCTCCCTAATGTGGGTGGGCCTCACTCAATCAGGGAGGCCTTGAATAGGACAAAAAGGCTGACCCTCCCACAAGTAAGAAAGAACTCCTCTTTGCCTTGAACTGAGACAAAGGATTTTTCCTGCCCTCAGCCTTGAACTGAAACATCAGCTCTATCTGGTTGTCAAGCTTGTCGGCATTCCAACTGGAACTCATGCCTTCAGTTATTCTAAGTCACCAGCTTGCCCATTGCAAATCTCTCAGAACTTGTCGGCTTCCATAATTGTGTGGGCCAATTCCTTATAATTAATTAATTAATACTCAGAACCAATTAATTGGTTCTGTTTCTCTGGAGAAACCTAATACACTCATCTCCTTAAAGTGGAGATATAGAAGTAAATGTTTTTTCCTCCCCTGCAGTACTTAAAGTAACTTGCCTTGTACTATAGTCATTTCATTAATGCTGTGTGTCATTTGTCTTTCTACAGTGGGCACTGGACTTGGAATCAGAAAACTAATTTTAAGTACTAGCTTTGACATAAATTTAATCTTGGGAAAATTGCAAGAACCTTTAAACTTCAGTTTTCCCATCTGCCAGATTTGGACAATAACACTTATAAAGCATGATTGTTTTTAGAAATAAAGGACATAATTAAAAGAAAAGTGTCCAGCTGATGCCTAGTAAACAGTAGGGGTTTAATGAATGCTTGTAACATCTAATATGGAATATAAATCAGGGAAGGGTCCATGTTGTCTACTCTCTTGGCTACATTCCCCAAAGTGCAGGGCATAGTAGACACTTGATAAACATTTGTGGGCAAAAATGAAATATACAGGTAAAAACTCTTCTTTTGGTTTCTAAACTTATACCCACTGTTATGTGCATGGAATGAAGTGTGAATGAATAGACTGACCAAATAACATCAAGCACCAGCACACAGCATGTGATCTCAGCACAAAAATGAGCAATTGGGCGAGACAACCACAGCCTTCTAGGAAGAGGAATTTAACATCCTGCTGATAAAAGTGCAATCTTCAAGATAAATGATAGGGCTGGTGCTGTGGGGGGGGATGTGTGTTAGGAGAGATTTTCTACCATCTTCAAAAAAACTTAAATCGAAGGCAATGCTGGTGATTTCTTAAATGTTATTGACCTAAACCCAAATGAGCATGTCATATTTCACTATCATCACTAAAGATTTTCTCAATGGAAAATCATCTGCTGATGATGGGGGAAAGTAATATTCGTATCTCTTATCTGAGGTTTTCCAGGGCCAACTCTTCTAGTTTACTCTCTTCTTTAACCATTCATTTGAACTGTGTCTACATAACCTGAAAATAAACTTTTTGTGATGTCACAAAAACAGATTTGTTGGAATCATTTAGTGATTTTGACCTTGTACGGACATAGCCACAGAAATATACAGAGTACTAATTCCCGATTCCAATATTACAATATTTTTTTGTATGGCCAGCAAAATTTGAAGTCAGTGAAAAGAAAAATCCCCATAGAGTCATAAAATACAAGTATATAAGTTCTTTAATATTTTCCATTCCCTTCATTTAAAGAAAACTGAGACCCAGCAAGAATATGAAAATCTCCAATTTTTACAGGACTCATTTGGAACATGATTCAGATTATGTGATGCATTTAATTCATTCTTTCAGGAAATACTAGTTAAGAATCACCTTGTGACAGGCATTGTCTAGAAGGTGAAGACACAGTGAGAAAGGACAGCCTCTCATGTAACTTACACTTTAAAAGGGAGGATCAGGGCTTCCCTGGTGGCGCAGTAGTTGAGAGTCCGCCTGCTGATGCAGGGGACATGGGTTTGTGCTCCGGTCCGGGGAGATCCCACATGCCGCGGAGCGGCTGGGCCCGTGAGCCATGGCCACTGAGCCTGCGCGTCCGGAGCCTGTGCTCCGCAACGGGAGAGGCCACAACAGTGAGAGGCCCGCGTACCGCAAAAAAATAAATAAATAAAAGGGAGGCTCAAACAATAAACAAGTAAATAAGAGAGCCCTACATAATGAAAAGTTTAATAAAGATAATAATTCAGGATAATATATCAGAGAGTGATGTGGATGCCTCCTCAGAGGGAGTTGTCAGCAAAGAACTCCCCCAAGAAAGCGATATTTGTGCTTCATCAATGATCACAATGACTCAGTCTTGTGAAGACCTGAAAGGGTATTCTAGACAGTGACACAGCACGTGCAAGGTCCCTGGAATGGCACACACTTAACAAATTTAAAGGACAAAGAGAAAGCCAATGTGGCTGGAGCATATGGATATAGAAATAAGTAGCATGAGACAGACGTTTACAGCCATGATGAGAAAATAGGATTTTATTTGAAATGCAAAGGATACTGCTAGTCCAATGGTCTCATGGTCCAGTGTTCCCCATTATCATGAAGCTGAACTTTTTCTGGCAACAAATAGCTCTACTTCTGGAAAAATAACTAAAAGGCAGGCTTGGCTCCTTTGCTGTAGGATTTCATTTATCTGTAACATGAGGCTATTCAGTAAACCAAGTGATTCCATAAAACAGATTCCCTTGAATGGCCCAATCCATTTAATCTACTAAAGGGGTGCCATTTGTTTCCCCTGGGCTGATGCAGAGTTGTATGTCCAACGTGGACATTATGTAGTCGTCTGGGAAGCACAAGCCCGGCGAGTGAGTAATGATGGATGGCTTACCTCTGAGGAGTACACTTCCTCAATGAATCCACATCAGCAGTGCCGAGCCTTCCAAGCTTCTTCTCCAGAACAGGGGCCAACTCCACAGGCTCCTTACAGACAAGAGTAATTTTTGCTCACATTTTTTTCCTGCCTGAGAAATAGAGAGAGACAGCTCTGTTTTAAATCAAGCCCCCAGTGCAAGGCTTGCCTCCATCCTATAATGAAAACTAAATGAAACAAGTGAAAGCTGTTTTGACTTACACCCAAAGGAGCTAAAAACTTGTTCAGGCATTCAGTGAACAACAGAGGCAAGTGGTGATCATGGGAATGGCCAAGTCGAGGTGATATCTCAGGTCATCCTATTTCCCTCCTCTGGTAATTCTTTGTTACACCAAATAGCATCCATGTATATGTCAGATTTCCTACCAGACTCCCATCCATTTTAATTCCTCCACAACCTCAATTCCATCTCTAGATGAGGATCTATTTTATAATCTTTATTGCATCTCTCTCTGCTGAGCAAGAGAGGGGGAAACTAGGAAATCAGAAAGCATGCATGTTGGTCTTGCGTCAACTTGATGAAAGAAAACAGACCTTCCTTGTGTAGTCATATTGATTCTGAAAAACTTTATTTTCAATCTCATCATATCTCAGAAATAAATCACACACTGAATAAAAATAGTGATAAATGCCAGGAAAGTAACTATAAAACAATATTCCATGGGACAACAATAGTGATAACGAAGTATTATTTACTAAGCACTTACTAAGTGCTAACCGCCATATTAAAAGTGCATTCTATGCATTTTCTTTATTCCTCAACATGACCCTGTGAAATTGATTGTCTGGAAAGTGGAATCCTGATCTTTTAACTGTAAAGCCTGTACTCTTAACCAAAATTGGAAAATAAGTTAGTCATAAGCTTTTTACTTGAAATGAAAAATTAATTCTATTTTAAGAGGGTAGACAAATTGGAAACACAAATGATTCTTTTCTGTCTTATCCCTTATATCAGGAGTCAGCAAACTACAGTCTATGGGCCAAATCTAGGCCCCCATCTGATTTTGTAAATAAAGTTTTATTGGAACACAGCCTTGCCCATTTATTTATACATTACCTATGGCTGTTTCTGTGCTATAACAGCAAAGTTGACTAGTTGCAACAAAGACCATCTGGACCCCAAAGTCTAAAATATTTATTATCTGGCCCTTTACAGCAAATATTTGTTGACCCCTGCCCTATATTTCCAATAATTCCTTTCACACAAAGATCTTTCGCTTAACTGCCATCAGTCCTGCAGTATCCTGTCATAAACAAATTACTATACAAGATGGATATTTTGTATGCCGTAGCAGATGCTGTTGGTGCCCTGGCAAGATTTCCTTCAACTCCCAACTGTTGTGAGTTTGGCTCTCAGCAGCTCACAGATGCATCCTTCTCAAGAGATTTGCCCTAAGGAGGCTGACTGGAGCCACCCTCCTGGAAATGCTTGTGAGGTTATGGTCTCCTTCCAGGGAAGCCCACAGCCAGTGACTAACTGATATGGAATATAAAACAACTAGCTACCTTGCTTCAAGGTGGGACAAGCATGTGGTGCCATGGTCCATAGCTCCCTGTGGGACCAGGCTCAGGCTAGGCTTCGGTGGAATCAGCTTCTTTGAAGAGCTTTTTCCCCTACTCCATCCTGCTTTCCTCATTCCTTTTCAGGTTTTACCTGAAGCACTATCTCCTCAAATCCCTTACAGAAGCATCCTTTTCTTAAACTTTGCTTCTTAATTACCTACTTAAGACAGATGGTACATGTACACAAGGAATATTTATTGTGTTCATACACAATTTAAGAGAAATGTGTGGAAATATGGTGTGTATTATGTGATGAAGTTGGGAAGCTGGTATAAGACAGGAAAGTTTTTTTCTCTACCCTCTTAGATTTAGTAATGGGGGTATGAAAATTAAACTGACAAAACACAAAGAGAAAAGGGCTTATCTGCAGCACTTAGGAACCAACAAAAGAAGTAGCTGGCTTCTTAAATGGTTGAAATTAGAGACTTATATACCTAATTTAGTAAAGGAAAGGAGGGTAGTGGGGAGAGAAGATGCTTTTAAGGACAAATAGGGATTTTTTAACGAAAGATAAATGGGTTTTTATTTTATTTATTTATTATTATTATTATTTTTTTTTTGCGGTACTCAGGCCTCTCACTGTTGTGGCCTCTCCTGTTGTGGGGCACAGGCTCCGGACGCGCAGGCCCAGCGGCCATGGCTCACGGGCCCAGCTGCTCCACGTCATGTGGGATCCTCCCGGACCGGGGCACAAACCCGTGTCCCCTGCATCGGCAGGCGGACTCTCAACCACTGCGCCACCAGGGAAGCCCGATAAATGGGTTTTTAGAAGAACAATCGAGAGATAAGAAAATTTGTAATGTCTGTTATACAAACATGAATGGACTTTCTGTCTCATTTAGGGCCATAAAACTCCCCCAGAGAAGGGATGTGGGGTAGGTTTTACTCTCATTCCTCCTTCTGGGGAATATCTGCCCTGAAGAAGGAATTTATGGTAGCTTTATTTCCCAGAAGTTGCTCCTTAAGGAGAACTTCAAGAAGGCTTCTTTCTGTGCCTGTTGATTCTCGATTTCCTTCACCTCAAAATAATCCATATGCCAAAGTGGCGTATTCTGATCCCCTTCCATATCAACTCTGGAGTTCCGAGCGAATCCCCACATTGGGAAGAAGAATTAGGAGAAAGGAGGGGCGCCATCTTGTGTTCTTCTACTCTAAGTTGGTGTATCTTCTGTGCAGATGATAAATCTAATGGAAATTCCATTTTCTTCCTTTTCCCACCAGTAACACTGACTCTCACCCCTAGAACAGCACCTCTGACTCCAGTCTTAGTGACTATAGATGCCCCCAAAAGCTTGAGAATCTTCTATCGTGTCGACCCCATTGACTGCTGTTGCAAGCTTTGTCAGCCTACTCTTCCATCAGCAGAGGAATCAGAAAGAACAGCAAAGGACACCTGAACACAAAAGAAATGGTCCATTTAAAAATGTATTTTTGGGGCTTCCCTGGTGGTTCAGTGGTTAAGAATCCACCTGCCAAAGCAGGGGACATGGGTTCCAGCCCTGGTCCAGGAAGATCCCACATGCCGTGGAGCAATTAAGCCCGTGCGCCACAACTACTGAGCCTGTGCTCTAGAGCCCATGAGCTACAACGACTGAGCCCATGTGCCACAACTACTGAAGCCTGTGAGCCACAACTACTGAGCCCAAGAGCCACAATTACTGAAGCCCACGCACCTAGAGCCCGTGCTCCGCAACAAGAGAAGCCACCGCAATGAGAAGGCTGCGCACCGCAACGAAGAGTAGCCCACGCTCACCGCAACTAGAGAAAGCCCGGGCGCAGCAACGAAGACCCAACGCAGCCCAAAATCAATTATTTATTTATTTATTTATTGTTAAAATGTATTTTGTATCTGGTTCCTATCCTGACATGTTTCTTGTCATGTGAACCTGAGAATCTTATTGGAGTGAGGAAAATAAGAACGGTTTTCCTCTTTGAAACAGTGCACTATGCGTCACATGCTTTTTAGCTAAATTGTGTTCTTTGTCGTTTTGCTTACATGTCTGAGGCCTAAAACAAAATAAACTTTTTGGGGTTCCTCTCTCCTACAACAATCACTCCCACCACCACACCGTGAGAAACTGCATCCACCCTCCAGCACACTCACACACCCCAGGACAGAGAGCCCACTGGAATGTCTGATAATAAACGCCCTGAGGCATTCTCTTTAGCTGAACAGTTAAGAAAAAATTCTAAAAGACTGAACCATGTGTGACCTAAATTGGCTTTAAAAATGCTTTTCAGAGGAGAGGGAACAGCAGTTGCAGCACAATCATTTTCCACCTTGACATTAATTATGCACCATGGTGTTCAGAGAGCAACTCTGAGCCAGGAATATGTGTTTAAGTAAACATGTCAAGCAAGGCAGAACATTGCAAAATGAAGAAAATATTAAATACAATGCTGTTACGATCCATTTCTCTTCTTTTCTTCATAAATATTCTACATTCAACCTACATAGGGACGGCATTTCCCTCTTCAAAGAGAGATGAGGTGACTCAACAATACTTATAGTTTGGATTTCTTGAAAGAGAAAAAGAGAAAAGAGGTGATTTTTTTCCACTTTGTGATTGAAAAGAAAAGGGGCTTGCTGATTTAAAGAGCTGCACACCCTTAGCGAAGCTTTAGAAAGCATTCTCTATAGGAACAATTCCATTTCTATACAGTCATAGGAACCGTAATTTCATTCCCCTTTCTTCGTTGTCAAGGACATTTGCATGACGACAGGGTCCTAGCAGCTCCTGAATTTACCTATTCCTGATCCTTTTTTTCATTTAGTGTTATTAGCCCTTGTAGGTGGCATCTTCATTAATTGTCATAAGTAAAATTCCAATGCCACCAAAGATTCCAGCCCCAGCAAGAGGCTTAATGAGAATATTCTACTATTCATAAGAAAAAATCCTAAGATAGCAACCAAAATATTTAGAAGGTTCCAGTGGTTTTTAAAATAATTTTTAGCTACTCTTCAATGAACTCTTATGACAAAGTCCAATATAAAACACACACACACACACACACACACACACACACACACACATAAAAGCACAGCATCCCCTAGTTGAGCCAGGTATCATACCTTGTATACACAGCCCCCCGTGGTACCTGTGTGGGTAACTCAGGAACTCTCAGGGTGCCTGCTAAGCTCAGTTTACAAGCCAATGCCTTAATCCAATCACAATATGTTATTGTCTTCTGGATAAAGAATTTATGCCCATTGACAATAGGCCTATAAAAACCATCTCCTTCTCAAACCATTCTACAGAAAACCATCTCTGTCTAATAAGATTTCAATCACTGGAAGACAAGTGAAATACATTTTTCTGGGAAATACTGCCTTTACTTCTTTAGATATACCTGTTGACAAAACATCTCTGCCAGAAATCTCAACTTGATAGAATCTGTGAACATATTAGATCATAACATGAAAGAAAGAAAAAAAAACGAGGAAGAACTTTTTTCTGATGAAGCTCACAAAATTTCTAAAGCAGGCAAAGCTCTCTAGGGGTCAAAAAATATTTAAATTTTCTTTGAGCAGGAAATTAACAAGTACTCAAGGGCTGTGAGTGATAATTGGAGGATATAAAGTGACTGCAAAAGGTAGTTCTATAGGGTCAAGTGTAGAGTGTCTAGGATATAAGAAGATGATCTAGGGCTTCCCTGGTGGTGCAGTGGTTGAGAATCTGCCTGCCAATGCAGGGAACACAGGTTCAAGCCCTGGTCTAGGAGGATCCCACATGCCGCAGAGCAACTGGGCCCGCGAGCCACAACTACTGAGCCTGTGCGTCTGGAGCTTGTGCTCCACAACAAGAGAGGCCGCGATAGTGAGAGGCCCGCACACCGTGGTGAAGAGTGGCCCCTGCTTGCCACAACTAGAGAAAGCCCTCGCACAGAAACGAAGACCCAACACAGCCAAAAATAAGTAAACAAATAAATAAATTTAAAATGCACAGTATTCCAAATCATTGTATAAAAAAAATAAAATTATTAAAAAAAATAAAAGGAGGGCTGTATATTTTTAAAAAATAAAATAAAAAAGAAGATGATCTACTCAGTGATGGATAGACCATTTCATGAGTAAGAGACAAAAGGGATAAAACTATGTTTAACTAGGAAAGGAATCGGGAAGAAATTGAATTGCATACATATGTTTGAAATTCTGTTAAAAAGTGGACTTGTTCTGTTTTGCTCCAAGGGAAAAATGAGTGGCATTTATAAGAAACCAGATTTTACACTAACGTAAGAAAAGCCTTTCAAACTAGAGTTGATAAAACAGACTTGGGAGGTATGACGTTTCTAATACTAGAGGCATAAAAGAAAAAACTTACAGACCTAATGGGGATTCTTGAACAGGGTCTGGTGCTTGGTATATAAGACCTTGTTCTTGCCAGTGTTCAATATATATATTCTAATTTGATTGCATTAATTAAGTATGTTAAAAGATAAATTGAGGCAAAGAGTTTATTTGAGCAAAAATTGATTCCAGTCGAGCAGCACCAAACTGGAAATGGTAGAAGTGCTCCTCCAATGTGAGCTGGGGAAAGACTTACAGACAAAAGGTGGAAGCGTAGCAAGGAAATTATTGATTGGCTACAGGTTAAAGCCTAGTTGGCTGTCTGTGATTGACTGCCCTTAGGTTTCAATGTATAACCTTGAGGCATTTACAGGCTTAGGTTTTGGTTTGCTTACTCATAGATGCAAGGCATTAGAACCACCTCAGTCTAAGGGCCTCCTTGTTTAATTAATTTAACAAGTTCTAGCGGAAGTCAAAACATTCTATCAAATGTCATTATTAAAATGTTCATGAACCACCAAGAGTGCTCAAAGTCTTCATCAATTTGAGGAATGTGGCAAAATCCACATATATCATAACAAAGGAAAATATTAGGAGCATCTTTGGAGCTGCGATGTGACCTGCCAAATGGGCGTAAATTAGATTTTCCTTCAACATTTAAACACCTCATATCTGGTTACAGTACATCTTGAAAACAAGGATAGTATTCACATACATCACTTTTTTAAAACATAAACATACATCTGAAGGTGTTTTTCAAGCCAAAATTCATACCTCAAGTAATAGGGAACACACATACATACACACACACACACACATACACACACGAGGAAACATAGTATTATACCATAGAATCTCAGAATTAGTTGTTTTTTCTCACACTCTTTGTCTAAAAAGATCTGCATGGTCTGCATATTGTTTAATTTCAATTTGGGCTCCTTTTCCCCCTTTTCTGAATGCACCTCTCTTCCATTCAAATTTCAATTCCTGAGTCAAATATATTTTCCTAAGATAAGCCTTTCCTAACCCCATCCAATTTAAAGATGTACCCCCTTTTATTTATTATTTATTTGTTCTTGTTCTTTGCCTAAATAATTGATTTATTTTCTTAATCTCTGAGTCTGTGCAAGATTAAAAGTTCCATATTTGTTTTGTTCACCACTGTAAATTCAAGACCAAAACCACAGAAACCTCAATAAATATTTGGAGGGAAAATGAACAGGTTCAGAAGCGTAAGGAGAACCTTGTTCCTGAGGTTGATAACGGAAAGTCTCTTTTTTAAGCTTTTCAAAATTTATAACCATTATTTTCAAGTGCTTTTTTTTAAAAAAGTAATCCCTCCTCTCATTTTCAAAATGTAACTGTTAGCAAATAATAAATCTAATAAGTAGTATGTGCTGATGTCGTGCTAGGTATTGTGTGGTATATCAGTAAATGTTCACTCTATTTGGATATATAATACATACTCAAACAACTCTCTATAAAATTAAGCAATAACTGAAATTTGACAGGTAGGAAACCTGGCACCATGGTTCCAACAGGAGAGAGGTGAGACACAGCCAACATGTTTCTAAGTCTTCAATTTGTTTATATATATATATATATATATATATATATATATATATATATATGTAATTGGATACCCCCATAATATACCCATAGATATATTACATGATAGGTATGTGAAAGGCTAATGCAAGGTGGTATACAATAAGGGCTACATGAACATTATAAAATAATTAGATAATATACATATATAACTTTTAGTGGATCTGATCTCGGGTGGCTTCGGCCTGCAACGGCTTGAAGCAGGGTTTCAGTTCCCGGCCAGTGATTGAGGTCAGGTCACGGCAGTGACAGCACCAAATCCTAGACACTAGACCAGTGGCCGGTGACAAGGCCCTGGCCTCACGGCTTTGCAGAAAAAGAATTCCCACAAAGACAGAAAGTAGTGAAACAAGTAAAGTATTTATTAAGAAAAAAAGAGTACAGTATGTGTGGATAGACACACGAGCAGACTCAGAGAGTAGCGCCCTTGTGGCAGTTTAAATCACTTACATGGGGCATTTCTTCCAGGTATCCTTTGGCCAATCATTTTGAGTTGACTGGTTCAAAGTCCATATTTGGTATATCTCAAGGTCTTCCCATGTGTGCGTGTGCATCTCTTAGCCAAGATGGATTCTACCGAAGAGGCCTATGGGTAGATTTAGCCACTTAGCATCACTTCCCTTTTGACCTCCAAGGAGCCTTTCTGCACATGTGAAGTCAGGGAGGTCTCCCGACTTCAAGAGTGAAGAATATGTGGTCTCTTATCTTCTATCTGGGCTGGACCCAGCTTCCTCTCTCAATTGTCCTGTTATTCTAGTCTCGGAGTATCGGTCCATAGGGAACAGACCCCAACCAATGGCCCCAGGGACCCATCTATGTCCTGCCTCAGATCCATAGTCTTCAACAATATACTTATTTGAAGCAAATTTTCAAAAATATTTATAAATCCCAAGATACATATTTTGTTTCGTTACTGTTATCTACCATGTTTATTATCTTTACTGTCTTAATCAGTGTTTGACATTAAAAAGAGAAAAATACTCCATTAAAAGAAGAACGCTTAGGAAGCTACCTGACTTGGATGTTCTATGAAACTTTCCAGAGGACATGAAGGCTAAAATCTAAGTGGGAAACATTCAGGAGAGGGGGCAGAGGGGAAGATTTTCCAGGCAGAAAGAACCATTGCCAAAGTGAAGAGTAAGAAAAATTATGGCTTCTTCCAGAAACTGAAAGAAATTCAGTATGGTTGGAATATAGTATACTTGGGGTTGATAAGGAGCAGAAGTGGCAAATGATGAAGCTTCAGGGGTAAGCAAGGGCTAAACCTGAAAGCTCTTTTTGGTTTTGGGGTTTTTTTTTTTGCGGTACGTGGGCCTCTCACTGCTGTGGCCTCTCCCGTTGCGGAGCACAGGCTGTGGACGTGCAGGCTCAGCGGCCATGGCTCACGGGCCCAGCCGCTCCGTGGCATGTGGGATCTTCCTGGACCGGGGCACGAACCCACATCCCCTGCATCCGCAGGCGGACTCTCAACCACTGCGCCACCAGGGAAGCCTTGCTTACTGATACTGATGATCATGTCCACCTACTGACTAGAATCCTGGCCTCCCGTAGCCAAGAGAAGATACTGTAGGGGAGCAAAATTTGCCACCCCCAAATGTCTCTTCAGAATGTGGATTATTTTCAGCAGGAAACAATCAAGGCCCAGAAGACTCAGGAAGTCTTTCTTTTTACCTCTCCCTTTATTGCCTAAAGAATGAAGATAAAGGACCTGTTCCCAGAAAAGAGCTATCAACATAGATAACTATAGTATGAAGTAGGTATGAGAGAAAAGGAGGGACCTAGCAAATTTGTTCAAATTCCTCTCTGTGTCCCATTGCCTCTGCATGGCCCAGCAAACATTTGCTTTCGTATTCCGGGTCAATTGCCTCTCTCCACTTGAAGTCCCAAACCTCTACACCCAACATCCTCTTTTGTCTTTAGCTGAAGATGGTATTTAAGGTGAAGGTTTTAGCCATTTTGGTGAGTTACTCAGTTTCTCTGGGTCTCTCCCATATATACATATGATTAAACATTTGTTTGATTGTCTCCTGTTAATCTGCTTTATGTCAATTTAATTCTTAGACCAGCCAGAAGAACCTAGAAGGGTAGAGGAAGATTTCTTCCTTCCCAACGATATCTAAAGACTACAATGCACCAGCCTTTCATTCCAGTTACAATCTCAGATTTCCAAACATGTATGATAATGTACAGCCAGTGTTTTTCCATTAAAATTTGCTTCTAACTTCTAAGCATAAGCCAAAGACACAAGGTAAGAATCATGCCTGGGGCAGGGGAGCTTGTCCTATGGAGCAAAACCCAGCCCCCTCACTTAAGGTAGCTCCCTCCTCTTCCCTCTAACAAATGTAGATCTGGGCTTCAGAGGATGAAGATTAGATGTCCTTCTCCAAAAGCAGTATCATGAAGTTCTCAGCATTTAGCTGTAAAATTACCTAACTGCTTAATAGTCCTCAAATGTCATATCCTTCTTGGTACCTTTACGTCCTCAGAAATAGTATTTCACAGTGCTATGTTTCCTGTCTTAGATTATAATTTATCACACAGTTTTATAGAGAGTTGTATTTCTATCTCTCTTGCTAGACTATGAACTCCTTGAATGGATAGACTAAGTAAGGATTACTCATCTTTTCAAATCCAGCAATTAACACACTGCCTGTAGCAAAGTATCAATAAAAGCTCAGAAAACCTTAACCAACTTCCTTTGGCTTGGAACCATCTCTTTTTCCAGAAGAATTAGCTTTTGTTAGAAACCACTGCTGAGTCAGACATTGGCAAGAACCATTTTTTACCCTATTGACATACGGTTCTTTCTCCATTTCAAAGGTGTTTCTTTCAAAATAAATCTGCCAAGAGCAGAGCTCAGGTGTTGACAGTCAGCTGGATGTATCCATTTTCATCAATTGCAGAACTTCCACTGAGGTAAGAGGTGTGAGTTGAAATTAATACAAACATTTGTTCCCGGTGTCCCTAGTACTGAGAGAGAAATCTTAAAATTAAAGTTTCAACATTCGGTGAAAACATAATGAATTTAAAATTTTCTAAGAGAAACAAGGTTTGCCTAAATGGTTTTGCCAATGGCCTTGGTTAATACATGCTATACCAACCTATTTTAAACAGAAACAGAAATTTAAGAGCTCCTTTAAATGTGCAAGAATTGAGGGCCTGTACCTTCTGTTATTATTCTAATCATCCACCTACAAAACCACAGTGAGCTTTCCTCATTAGTTTTGCCTTTTTGGAAAAATATAGCTGGCTGAGGTGACAGAAGCAGAAGTAGTATGCTAAGTTTACATGGATTGACTTCAACTGGGGATTTTCTTTCCCTTTTTCTTTCACAGGTATTAAGAGCCATTGTGTTCTCCAGCCCTCACTATAAAGATAATAATAATAAATATTTTTAAATGGAATAGGTTGAAGCTTTATGACATCCATAAGCCAAGGGAATGTAAATAATCTTGCTTACAAATATAGGATGCAAGGTATTCTATACAACAAAGGTCCTGACTGCCACATGACCAAATGTACTAGTGCTAATGGGAAAATGAGAGGGTCTGATAGGTGATATTTGTCATGATTTTAATGAGAGGTGAACAGGAAGGAGTAGGGGAAACTAAGTTGCATAAAAACCCTTAGCGGTTTTGAAGAGCCAAAATAATGAAAATGAATCTAGAGCACAGAAGAACTATTCTCCAAGAACTGTCTTGGAGAAAGGCAATCTCCAAGAAATGGAGGGAAGAAGAAAATTCCTAAAATCTTTCTGAATATATGCGATTCCCTACAGAATCTAAATTGTGACTCGTAATTTGGAAATGCTTTTGGTTTATTTTTTCCTAATTATAAAATTAATAATTAACTCATGTGAAAAATATGAAAACTATTTAAAGAGTAGCTATCACTTATTATATCAATTCCCAGAGCTAACTTCTATGAACATTGTGCTGTATTTCCTTCCAGATACATATGCATGTTTCATATCATTGAGAATATACTGAATATATAATCTTTGTGTCTTACTTTTATTACTTCTCCACTGCCATTAAAATCTTCCTTAATATATCACTATATTGATGTACTATTGTATACTCAAAGATTTGCTCAATGTTGAATATTTTTGCTATTTCCAGCGGTTCAATTGTTTTAAAAAAATCATGGGAATTCATAATCACCAAAAACTGGAAGCAAGAAGATGACCTTTAGTGAGAGTAGCATCGACATATATACACTACCAAATGTAAAATAGTTGACTGGTGGGAAGAAGCAGCATAGCACAGGGAGATTGGCTTGATGCTTTGAGATGAGCTAGAGGGGTGGGATAGGGAAGATGAAAGGGAGGCTTAAGAGGGAGGGATATGGGGACATGTGTATGCATATGGCTGATTCGCTTTGTTGTGCAACAGAAACTAACGTGGTATTGTGAAGCAATTATACTCCAATAAAGATCTATTTTAAAAAAATAGTGAATGAATAAACTATGGTACATCTATACAAAGTAATACTATTCAGCAATAAAAGGAATGAGCTATTAAGCCACGCAAAGACATAGATGAATCTTTTACTGCTAAGTGAAAGAAGCCAGTTTAAAAAGGTGTCATACTATATGTCAATTATATGATATTCTGTAAAAGGGAAAACTATAGAGATGGTAAACAGAGCAGTTGTTGTCAGTTGTTTGGGGAGTGAGTAAAGGATTCAATAGGTGAAGTACAGGGGAACTTTTTAGAGGAGTGAAACTATTCTGTATGATACTCTGTGAATACATGACACTATGCATTTGTCAAAACCCATCAAACTTTACAGCACAGAGAGTAAATCTTAAGGTATGGAATAAAAAAATAATTTTTAAAAATAATAATCTAGGAGGTCAGGGATCCCATAATGGAATGCAGACTCTGGCAAAACAATCTAACTCTATTATAAATGCATGAAACAACTTCATTGAAGGGGATGGGGTAAATGTTTTGTCCTAAATACCTTTGGAAATGAGTGGAGTCTTTAAGACTGAAGGCAAAAGGAACCATACATAAGCATTGTACTCTTATTGATAAAACTGTTTTCATGGGAATACAAATTGACGTTTCTGAAACCACTCTACGTGAATAATTGGAATTGAAAAATTAAGTAATGAATGATGGGTGGTAAGAACCGGATTTCTTACTGTTCTAATGGGAAGTTACAGATGAGCAAGGACTGGAGGCTAAAATAATCCATGTTTTTTGTTTTTTTTTTGGCCGCACCACACGGCACGTGGGATCTTAGTTCCCTGAGCAGGGAACGAACCTGCACCCCCTGAATTGGGAGTACGGAGTCTTAACCACTGGAGCACCAGGGAAGTCCCTAATCCATGTTTTAATGGATTACAGTTGGGAGACATCAGTATAAACTTATGTTTACCTTAATATAAACATAGACAGTTACATTTAGAAATATTTATAGATATGTGTATATGCATGGATTAGTATACACAAATAAGAGGGCCTAAAAATACCAACACCTCAGTAGAAACAAGCCCATATCTTGTTTTATAACACCATCCTTCAATAAAAGAAACAAAGTCTCTTTCACTGGGGCAGAAAATATACAACGTGAGTCTGGAGCAACCAATAGTGTCAGAAAATAAAGACATGCCCCAAACTCCCACAATGATGGAGTATGTCAAAGGAACCAACCTAAAAATCTCCCAAAGCTGGAAAAATTTGAGCAACAAAATAAAGTACTATTGGATTATAACAAAAAAGTATAAAATAAATATCTATGAAAAGACTGTCTTTTCTCCATTGTACATTCTTGCCTCCTTTGTCATAGGTTAGGTGACCATAATTGCGTGGGTTTATCTCTGGGCTTTCTATCCTGTTCCATTGACCTATATTTCTGTTTTGTGCCCTACCATTCTTTCTTGATTACTGTAGCTTTGTAGTATAGTCTGAACTCAGGGAGTCTGATTCCTCCAGCTCTGTTTTTCTTTCTCAAGATTGCTTTGGCTTTTCAGTGTCTTTTGTGTCTCCATACAAATTGTAAAATATTTTCTTCTACTTCTGTGAAAAATGGCACTGGTAATTTGATAGGAATTGCATTGAATCTGTAGATTGCTTTGGGTACTGTAGTCATTTTCACAATATTGATTCTTCGAATCCAAGAACATGGTATATCTCTCCATCTGTTTGTGTCATCTTTGATTTCTTTCATCAGTGTCTTATAGTAATACTGGGAAAACTGGACAGCTACATGTAAAAGAATGAAATTAGAACACTCCCTAACACCATACACAAAAGTAAACTCAAAATCGATTAAAGATCTGAATGTAAGGCCAGACACTATAAAACTCTTAGAAGAAAACATAGGCAGAACACTGTTTGACATAAAGTGCAGCAAGCTCTTTTGTGACCCACCTCCTAGAGTAATGAAAATAAAAACAAAAATAAACAAATGGGACCCAGTTAAACTTAAAAGCTTTTGCACAGCAAAGGAAACTATAAACAAGATGAAAAGACAACCCTTAAAATTGGAGAAAATATTTGCAAACAAAGCAACAGACAAAGGATTAATCTCCAAAACATATGAGCAGCTCATGCAGCTCAATATCAAAAAAAGAAACAACCCAATCAAAAAATGGGTGGAAGACCTAAATAGACATTTCTCCAAAGAAGACAGATGGCCAAGAGGCACATGAAAAGATGCTCAATATCACTAATTATTAGAGTAATGCAAATCAAAACTACAATGAGGTATCACCTCATACCAGTCAGAATGGCCATCATAAAAAATCTACAAACAATAAATGATGGAGAGGGTGTGGAGAAAAGGGAACCCTCATGTACTGTTGGTGGGAATGTAAATTGATACAGCCACTATGGAGAACAGTATGGAAGTTCCTTAAAAAACTACAAATAGAACTACCATATGACCCAGCAATCTCACTACTGGGCATACACCCAGAGAAAAACATAATTCAAAAAGATACATGCACCCCAATGTTCATAGCAGCACTATTTACAATAGCCAGGACATGGAAGCAACCTAAATGCCCATCAACAGATGAATGGATAAAGAAGATCTGGTATATATATACAATGGAATATTACTCAGCCATAAAAAGTAATGAAATTGGGGCACCTGTAGAGACATGGATGGACCTAGAGAGTGTCATACAGACTGAAATGAGTCAGAAAGAGAAAAACAAATACTGTATAATAACACATATATGTTGAATCTAAAAAAAAATGGTATAGATTATCCTATTTGCAAAGCAGAAATAGAGACACAGACGTAGAGAACAAACGTACGGATACCAAGGGGGAAAAGGGGTGGTGGGAGGAATTGGGAGACTGGGATTGACACATATACACTATTGATACTACGTATAAAATAGGTAACTAATGAGAACATACTGTATAGCACAGGAAACTCTACTTAATGCACTGTGGTGTCCTGAATGGGAGGAAAGTCCAAAAGGGAGAGGATATATGTATATGTATGGCTGATTCATTTAGCTGTACAGTAGAAACTAACACAACATTATAAAGCAACTATACTCCAATAAAAATTAATTAAAAAACTAAATAAATATTTATGAATTCATACTGCTATAAATAAATGATTAAGTTAACATATTAGTGGAGGAAACTAGGCACATCTTCCATGGATAAAAAAATCCAAATAATTTATATAAATACTCTGGCCTCAAGTTAGATACGTATAATTCTGTACTCCTCATAGTGAATTTCTTCCAAAGAGTACAGTATGGAAAGGGGAAAAAAGAGCAACTTTACAGTGGAGAAACATGACAAACACTACCTCAGCCAGGTAATCAAGTTCAACATCAACAGTGATAAGTCATGTTGAAAGTATGTACCCTAGATATGATGTGATAAGAATGGACTTTACCTCTGTGGTTTTCCTCCCCAAAATCTACTATCCCTGTCTAATCATGATAAAAACATCTGAGAAATTCTAATAGAGGAGAATCCTACATAAAAGGTGACCATTACTCATGAAAACTGTCAAGGTCACCAAAAACAAAGTAAGTCTGAGAAACTGACATATTAGAAGACTCTAAAAAGACATGACAGGCTTCCCTAGTGGTGCAGTAGTTAAGAAGCCCCCTGCCAATGCTGAGGACACAGGTTCGGGCCCTGGTCCCAGAAGATCCCACATGCCACAGAGCAACTAAGCCTGTGTGCCACAACTACTGAGCCTGTGCTCTAGAGCCTGTGAGCCACAACTACTGAGCCTGCATGCCTAGAGCCTGTGTTCTGCAAGAGAAGCCACTGCAATAAGAAGCCTGCACACCGCAATGAAGAGTAGCCCCAGCTTGCTGCAACTAGAGAAAAGCCCGCGTGCAGCAACAAAGACCCAACACAACCAAAAATAAAATAAATTAATTTTAAAAATTTATTTAAAAATATTAAATTAAATTTAAAAGTAAATAAAAAGACATGACAACTAAATGTAATATGATATCCTGGATGGGATCCTAGGACAGAAAAAAGATTATTAGATTAAAAATAAAGAAATAGGGCTTCCCTGGTGGCGCAGTGGTTGAGAGTCCACCTGCCAATGCAGTGGACACGGGTTCGTGCCCTGGTCCGGGAAGATCCCACATGGCACAGAGCGGCTGGGGCCGTGAGCCATGGCCGCTGAGCCTGCGCGTCCAGAGCTTGTGCTCTGCAGCAGGAGAGGCCATGGCAGTGAGAGGCCCGCGTACCGCAAAAGAAAAAAATAATTAAAAGAATAAAGTTTTCACTTTAATTAATAATAATGTATCGGGAGACCTTTAAGATGACGGAAGAGTAAGACATGGAGATCTACCTCCCCACAAATGTCAAAAATACACCTACATGTGGAACAAATCGTACAGAACACCTACTGAATGCTGGCAGAAGACCTCAGACCTCCCAAAAGGAAATTCCCCATGTACCTGGATAGGGCAAAAGAAAAAACAGACAAAAGAATAGGGATGGGACCTGCACCAGTGGGAGGGAGCAGTGAAGGAGGAAAGGTTTCCACAAACTAGGAAGCCCCTTCACTGGTTGAGACAGGGCATGCCGGGGACGGCGGGGGGAAGCTTCGGAGCCACAGAGGATAGCATAGCAACAGGGGTGCACACGGCAAAGCAGAGAGATTCCCGCACAGAGGATCGATGCCGACCAGCACTCACCAGCCCGAGAGGCTTGTCTGCTTACCGCCAGGGCGGGTGGGGCTGGGAGCTGAGGCTCGGGCTTCAGAGGTCAGATCCCAGGGAGAGGACTGGGGTTTCTTGCGTGAACACAGCCTGAGGGCCTAGTGCACCACAGCCAGCTGCAAGGGAGTCCGGGAAAAAGTCTGGACCTGCCTAAGAGGCAAGAGACCATTGTTTCGGGGTGAAGGAGGAGAGGGGATTCTGAGCACCGCCTAAATGAGCTCCAGAGACAGGAGCAAGCTGCAGCTATCAGCGCGGACACCAGAGACGGACATGAGACGCTAAGGCTGCTGCTGCCACCACCAAGAAGCCTGTGTGCAAGCACAGGTCACTATCCTCCCCCCGTTCCGGGGAGCCTGTGCAGCCCGCCACTGCCAGGGTCCCGTGATCCAGGGACAACCTCCCTGGGAGAATGCACGGCGTGCCTCAGGCTGTTACAATGTCACACCGGCCTCTGCCTCCACAGACTCGCCCTGTACACCGTACCCCTGCCTCCCCGGTCTGAGTGAGCCAGAGACCCCGAATCAGCTGCTCTTTTAACCCCGTCCTGTCTGAGCAAAGAACAGGTGACCTACACACAGAAGCGGGGCCAAATCCAAAGCTGAACCCCAGCAGCTGTGCGAACAAAGAAGAGAAAGGGAAATACCTCCCAGCAGCCTCAGAAGCAGAGGATTAAATCTCCACAATCAACTTGATGTACCCTGCATCTGTGGAATACCTGAATAGACAAGGAATCATCACAAAATTGACTCAGTGGACTTCGGGAGCAACAACATATATATATTTTTTTCCTGTTTCTCTTTTTGTGAGTGTTGTGAGTGTGTATGTGTATGCTTCTGTGTGTGATTTTGTTTGTACAGCTTTGCTTTTACCATTTGTCCTAGGGTTCTGTCTGTCTTTTTGGGGTATTTTTTCAGTATAGTTTTTAGTGCTTGTTATCATTGGTGGATTTGTTATTTGGTCTGGTTGCTCCCTTCTTTCTTTTTTTAAATTACTTTTTAGTTATTTTATTTTTACTAATATTTTTTTATTTTAATTATTTTATTTTATTTCTTTTCCTTCTTTCTTTTTTGCTCTCTTTTATTCAGAGCCATGTGGCTGACAGGTTCTTGCTGCTCTGGCCTGGTGTCAGGCCTGTGCCTCTCAGGTGGAAAAGCTGAGTTCAGGACATCGGTCCACCAGAGACCTCCAGCTCCACATAAAACAAATGACAAAAGCTCTCCCAGAGATCTCCATCTCAACGCTAAGACCCAGCTCCACTCAATGCCCAGCAAGCTACAGTGCTGGACACCCTATGCCAAACAACTAGCAAGACAGGAACACAACCCCACCCATTAGCAGAGAGGTTGCCTAAAATCATAATAAGGTCACAGACACCCCAAAACACACCACCGGACGTGGACCTGCCACCAGAAAGACAAGATGCAGCCTCATCCACCAGAACACAGGCACTAGTCCCCTCCACCAGGAAGCCTACACAACCCACTGAAACAACCTTAGCCACTGGGGGCACACAACAATAACAATGGGAACTATGAACCTGCAGCCTGTGAAAAAGAGACCCCAAACACAGTAGTTAAGCAAAATGAGAAGACAGAGAAACACATAGCACATGAAGGAGAAAAGTAAAAACCCACCAGACCAAACAAATGAAGAGGAACTAGGTAGTCTACCGGAAAAAGAATTCAGAGTAATGATAGTAAAGATGATCCAAAATCTTGGAAATAGAATGAAGAAAATACAAGAAACGATTCAAAAGGACTTAGAAGAACTAAAGAGTAAACAAACAATGATGATAAACACAATAAATGAAATTTAAAATTCTCTAGAAGGAATCAATAGCAGAATAAGTGAGGCATAAGAATGCATAAGTGACCTGGAAGATAAAATATTGGAAATAACTACTGCAGAGCAGAATAAAGAAAAAAGAATGAAAAGAAATGAGGAAAGTCTAAGAGACTTCTGGGACAACATTAAATGCACCAATATTCAAATTATAGGGGTCCCAGAAGAAGAAGAGAAAAAGAAAGGGACTGGGAAAATATTTAAAGAGATTACAGTTGAAAACTTCCTTAATATGAGAAAGGAAATAGTTAATCAAGTCCAGGAAGCACAGAGAGTCCCATACAGGATAAATTCAAGGAGAAACACACCAAGACACATATTAATCAAACTATCAAAAATTAAATAGAAAGAAAAAGTAGCAAGGGAAAACCCACAAATAACATATAAGGGAATCCCCATAAGATTAACAACTGATCCTTCGGCAGAAATTCGGCAACGCAGAAAGGGAGAGGCAGGACATATTTAAAGTGATGAAAGGGAAAACCTACAACAAAGATTACTCTACCCAGCAAGGATCTCATTCAGATTGGACAGAGAAATTAAAAATTTTACAGACAAGCAAAAGCTAAGAGAATTCAGCACCACCAAACCAGCTCTACAACAAATGCTAAAGGAACTTCTCTAGGCAGGAAACACAAGAGAAGGAAAAGATCTACAATAACAAACCCAAAACAATTAAGAAAATGGTAATAGGAACATACCTATTGATAATTACCTTAAATGTAAATGGATTAAATGGTCCAACCAAAAGACATAGACTGGATGAATAGATACAAAAACAAGACCCATACATATGCTGTCTACAAAAGACCCACTTCAGACCTAGGGACACATACAGACTGAAAGTGAGGGGATGGAGAAAGATATTCCATGCAAATGGAAATCAAAAGAAAGCTGGAGTAGCAATTCTCAAATCAGACAAAATAGACTTTAAAATAAAGACTATTAAAAGAGACAAAGAAGGACACTACATAACGATCACGGGATCAATCCAAGAAGAAGATACAACAATTGTAAATATTTATGCATCCAACATAGGAGCACCTCAATACATAAGGCAAATGCAAACAGCCATAAAAGGGGAAATCAACAGTAACACAATCATACTAGGGGACTTTAAAACCCCACTTTCACCAATGGACAGATCATCCAAAATGAATACAAATAAACACAAGCTTTAAATGATACATTAGACAAGATGGACTTAATTGATGTTTATAGGACATTCCATTCAGAAACAACAGAATACACTTTCTTCTCAAGTGCTCATGGAACATTCTCCAGGATAGATCATATCTTGACTTGGGTCACAAATCAAGCCTTGATAAATTTAAGAAAATTGAAATCGTATCAAGTATCTTTTCCAACCACAATGCTATGAGACTAGATATCAATCACAGGGAAAAAATCTGTAAAAAATACAAACACATAGAGGCTAAAAAATACACTACTTAATAACCAAGAGGTCACTGAAGAAATCAAAGAGGAAATCAAAAAATACCTAGAAACAACTGAAAATGAAAACACGATGACCCAAAATCTATGGGAGGCAGCAAAAGCAGTTCTAAGAGGGAAGTTTATAACAATACAATCCTACCTCAAAAAATGAGAAACATCTCAAATCAACAACCTAAACTTACATCTAAAGCAATTAGAGAAAGAGAACAAAAAAACCCCAAAGTTAGCAGAAGGAAAGAAATCATAAAGATCATATCTGAAATAAATGAAAAAGAAATGAAGGAAATGATAGCAAAGATCAATAAAACTAAAAGCTGGTTCTTTGAGAAGGTAAACAAAATTGATAAACCATTAGCCAGACTCGTCAAGAGAAAAAGGGAGAAGACTCAAATCAATAGAATTAGAATGAAAAAGGGAAAGTAAAAAGTGACACTGAAGAAATACAAAGGATCATGAGAGATTACTACAAGCAACTCTATGCCAATAAAAAGGACAACCTGGAAGAAACGGACAAATTCTTAGAAAAGCACAACCTTCTGAGACTGAATGAGGAAGAAAAAAAATATAAACGGACAATCAAAAGCACTGAAATTGAGACTGTGATTAAAAATCTTCTACAAGCATAAGCGCAGGATCAGATGCCTTCACAGGCAAATTCTTGCAAACATTTAGAGAAGAGCTAACACCTTTCACTCTCTAACTCCTCCAAAATATAGCAGAGGGAGGAACACTCCCAAACTCACTCCACGAGGCCACCATCACCCTGATACTAAAACCAGACAAATATGTCACAAAGAAAGAAAACTACAGGACAATATCACTGATGAACATAGATGCAAAAATCCTCAACAAAATACCAGCAAACAGAATCCAACAACTCATTAAAAGGATCATACAGCATGATCAAGTGGGGTTTATACCAGGAATACAAGAATTCTTCAATATATGCAAATCAATCAATGTGATAAACCATATTAACAAATTGAAGAATAAAAAACCTATGATCATCTCAATAGATGCAGAAAAATATTTTGACAAAATTCAACACCCATTCATGATAAAAACCCTCCAGAAAGTAGGCAGAGAGAGAACTTATCTGAACATAATAAAGGCCATATATGATAAATCCACAACCAACATCGTTCTCAATGGTGAAAAACTGAAATCATTTCCACTAAGATCAGGAACAAGACAAGGTTGTCCACTCTCACAACAATTATTCAACATAGTTTTGGAAGTTTTAGCCAAAGAAATCAGAGAAGAAAAAGAAATAAAAGGAGTCCAAATTGGAAAAGAAGTAAAGCTGTCACAGTTTGTAGATGACATGATACTTACAGATAATCATAAAGATGCTACCAGAAAACTACTAGAGCTAATCAATGAATTTGGTAAAGTTGCAGGATACAAAATTAACGCACAGAAATCTCTTGCATTCCTATACACTAAAGATGAAAAATATGAAAGAGAAATCAAGGAAACACTCCCATTTACCACTGCAACAAAAAGAATAAAATACCTAGGAATAAACCTACCTAAGGAGACAAAAGATCTGTATGCAGAACACTATAAGACACTGAAAGAAATTAAAGATAATACAAACAGATGGAGAGATATACCATGTTCTTGAATTGAAAGAATCAACATTGTGAAAATGACTCTACTACCCAAAGCAATCTACAGATTCAATGCAATCTCTATCAAACTACCAATGGCATTTTTCACAGAACTAGAACAAAAAAAAAAATCACAATTTGTATGGAAGCACAAAAGACCCAGAAGAGCCAAAGCAATCTTGAGAAAGAAAAATGGAGCTGGAGAAATCAGGCTCCCTGACTTCAGACTATACTACAAAACTACAGTAATCAAAACAGTATGCTACTGGCACAAAAACAGAAATATAGATCAATGTAACAGGATATAAAGTCCAGAGATAAACCCACGCACATAGGGTCACCTTATTTTGATAAAGGAGGCAAGAATATACAATGGAAAAAAGACAGCCTCTTCAATAAGTGGTGCTGAGAAAACTGGACAGCTACATGCACAAGAATGAAATTGGAACACTCCCTAACGCCATACACAAAAATAAAGTCAAAATGGATTAAAGGCCTAAATGTAAGACCAGACACTATAAAACTCTTAGAGAAAAATATAGGCAGATCACTCTATGACATAAATCACAGCAAGATCCTTTTTGACCCACCTCCTAGAGAAATGGAAATAAAAACAAAAATAAACAAATGGGACCTAATGAAACTTAAAAGCTTTTGCACAGCACAGGAAACCATAAACAAGATGAAAAGACAACACTCAGAATGGGAGAAAATATTTGCAAATGAAGCAACTGACAAAGGATTAATCCCCAAAATTTACAAGCACCTCTTGCAGCTCAATATCAAAAAAAAAAAAAACCCAGTCCAGAAATGGGCAGAAGACCTAAACAGACATTTCTCCAAAGAATACATACAAATTGCCAACAAAGACATGAAAGAATGCTCAATATCACTAATCATTATAGAAATGCAATTCAAAACTACAATGAAGTATCACCTCACACCGGTCAGAATGACTGTCATCAAAAAGTCTACAAACAGGGCTTCCCTGGTGGCGCAGTGGTTGAGAGTCTGCCTGCCGATACTGAGGACATGGGTTCGTGCCCCAGTCCGGGAGGATCCCACGTGCCGCGGAGCAGCTGGGCCCGTGAGCCATGGCCGCTGAGCCTGCGCCCCCGGAGCCTCTGCTCTGCAGCGGGAGAGGCCCCAACAGTGAGAGATCTGTGTACTCCTAAAAAAAAAAAAAAAAAATCTACAAACAATAAATCCTGGAGAGGGGGTGGAGAAAAGAGAACTCTCTTGCACTGTTGGTGGGAATGTAAATTGATACAGCCACTATGGAGGACAGTATGCAGGTTCCTTAAAAAACGAAAAATAGAACTACCATACGACCCAGCAATCTCACTACTGGGCAATATACCCTGAGAAAACCATAATTTTAAAAGTGTCATGTACCACAATGTTCATTGCAGCTCTATTTACAATAGCCAGGACATGGAAGCAATGTAAGTGTTCATCAGACAGATGAATGGATAAAGAAGATGTGGCACATATATAAAATGAAATATTACTCAGCCATAAAAAGAAATGAAATTATTATCTGTAGTGAGGTGGATGGACCTAGAGTCTGTCATACGGAGTGAAGTAAGTCAGAAAGAGAAAAACAAATACCATATGCTAACACATATATATGGAATCTAAAAAAAAAATGGTTCTGAAGAACCTACGGTCAGGACAGGAATAAATATGCAGACGTAGAGAATGGACTTCAGGACACGGGGAGTGGGAAAGGTAAGTTGTGACAAAGTGAGAGAGTGGCATGGACTTATATACACTACCAAATGTAAAATAGATAGCTAGTGGGAAGCAGTCACATAGCACAGGGAGATCAGCTCAGTGCTTTGTGACCACCTAGAGGGGTGGGATAGGGAGGGTGGGAGGGAGATGCAAGAGGGAAGAGATATGAGGATATATGCATATGTATAGCTGATTCACTTTGTTATAAAGCAGAAACTAACCCACCATTGTAAAGCAATTATACTCCAATAAAGACATTAAAAAAAAAAAGCCAAAGTTTTGGACTTCTTTGGTGGCCCAGTAGTTAAGAATCCGCCTTCTAATGCTGGGGACGTGGGTTTGACCCCTGGTCGGGGAACTAAGATCCCACATGCCGCAGGACAACTAAGCCCCCGCGCGCAACTACTGAGCCTACTGAGCCACCACTAGAGAGAAGCCCGTGTGCTGCAACAAAAGACCCTGAATGCTGCAACTAAGATCTGATGCACCCAAAAATAAATAAATAAATATTTTTAAAATTTAAAAAAAGAAAGAAAATGTATCAATATTGGTTCATTCATTGTGACAAATATTCCATAAGATGTTGAGATGTTAATGATAGGGGAAACTGTGTGTGCAATATATAGAAATTCTATATATTATTTCTTGCAATTTTTCTGTAAATCTAAAACTATTCTAAAGCAAAGAGGTTAGTTTTAAAACCACTAGGAATAAATACTTTGGCCACAAAATGTTGTCCATGTTTCTGATTATTTTCTGAAAACTCGAACTGATTAAAAGCAAATCAGTATTTTAAGAGGCCATAATGCCAACTGTTGACCATTAAGTTTCCACTAATTTACAATGTCAGTGTTTGAGAGAGTCTGGACCTCTGTGGAAGCCCCAAATAAAAGTGACTTAGATCTTGAACGATCTTCACAAAAATCAACTATGTAAAAATGCTAGTTTTATTCAACTTGGAATAAGAATAAGTCAGAATAACGTAGTAGATAAGTGTTCAAGGTAGAGTCACACTGTGTGAATTTATACATGGCTCCACTAGTTTCTGACTGTGTGAATTTGAGCTTTAGCTGCTCTAAGCATCAATCTTTCTCAGCTGTAAAATGCCACAGGATTTTGAGGAAAATTAAATGAGGTAATGCATACAAATCAGTTAGGATAGTGGCTGGCATAAAGCGAGCCCTTGATATTAAGTTATTATTATTAGTTTTTAGACATTCACTCATTTATTTAACAAACATTTATTTAAGAACAACTATGTTTTGAGCACTCTGGAAGACTCTGGAGAGATGATGGTGAATAAGACACAACCTCTGCCCCTAAGGATCTCATAGTCTAGCAGTAGAGTCAGAGAGGTGCACAGGAAATTGCAGTGTTACATGATAAATGTAGAAACAGGCTATTAACAGGCTGCAGTGGAAGCATATGACATGATCAAAAAAGCATTCTCAGCAAAAGGGACAGCTAAGCTAGAATCTGAAGGATCTGTAAGATTTAACCCAGGGGTGTGCTGAAGCAGGCTCATACCTGCTTGCTGGAGTTAATTGTGTATGTCTCTCTCCAATTTCATGTTCAGTGACATGACATAGGTAGCTTGAAATCAGCCACAGTGAGAGCATTTTCATCATGGAAATTGTCAAATGTTGCAAATCAGGGCTCTCCCTCTTTCTCACCCCAGATAGGCGACTGGTAAACATTCACCAGCACAGCACTGCTTTAGCCAATCAAATTTGGAAAAGGAAATGCAGAGGGAGGCAAGGAGCATGATGAATTTGGGAAACTGAAAGGTGTTAGACCTGGCTACAGTGCGAAGGGGTCATGAAAATAGAGAGGTAAATGAAGACGAGATCAGGGTTAGAAACCAAATTAAGGTGTTCTGAATTTACCCAGACGGCAACAGGGAGCCACTGAAGAGTATGGAGCAGGGGATGGGACATAGTTTGCATGTTAGGAAGAGTCTATCTGGCTTCAGAAGTCATAGTAAAACTGTAAATAGATACAGTGTGCTTAAAATTTTATTTGAGGCATAGATACTTGGATTTGGTCAGTCTCCACAGGGTGGTATAATTGAAGTGTCATTATCAGTTGGCATATCAAATGCTTATTTTTTCTTCGTATGATCTACCAGGATTTTTCTTAAGCTATGCTTTTAGAAACTGTCACAAAAGGGTAGAATGTGTCTTACCAATTTTGACAGTTTTATTACATTTCTAACAGTTCCTGGAAAGTTTTCTTCTTCCCAACCTGTATTTATGAGAAGAGCAAGACTTGGGACTGTGAAATAAATGAAGAGGTTGTTGTAGAGAACAAGGTGAGACATAATAGTGATCTAGACTTGGGTGGTAGTCATTGTGGTTTTGGTGAATGGCTTTGGATAATATTTACGAGGTAGTTCCTGGTGATGGAATGAATAAGGAAGGTGAGGGAAAAGGAAAAATGAAGAAAGATGCTCAGGTAGCTGGCTGGTCAGTTGTTATTTACACCACAAAACAGGAACCACAGGAGAAATAGTAAATTAGGGCCAGGGTGATAAAAATAGTCCAGAGAACCAGGAGGCATGGTAGTGAGGGTGGGGAACAAAAGAATGGGGTCAATTTGTTGAGGTTGGAGTGTCTTTCTGAGTTCTAACAGGAATTGTGCAGAGGTCAGTGGTGTATGTGAATCTGGAGCTCAAGAGAAGAGAAAAGAAAAATCACCTTGAAAAAAAAAGGCAGGAAGAGTCTTTGTCCAGAGCAGCTGGAGACTAAGCAAGAAAGTGAAGCCTATGGAGCCAAAGGAAGAAAAGACATTTTCAGGAAGGAAAAGCAGTCGGCAGTGTCAAATGCCGTGGGGAGGTCAAGAAAGTAAGGACTGAGATGTTCTCTGTTTGCCACATGTACTGTGAGAATGAAGACCATTAAATCAGACTCTCGACTTTTGTAATGGTATCTTTGCCTCTGAAAAAGGAACAATTTAGCGGGTTGATGAAGAAGATTTAAGAGTTATCCAGCTATAGAAAGAAGAAGATGTGAGATGATTCCTAAAACCCCATTTGTTATATTTTAGTGCACAGCATAGTGATTATTGTCAACAATAATGTCTTATATACTTCAAAGTTGCTAAGAGACTAGATCTTAAATGTTCTCACCACAAAAAAGAAATGCTGATTATGGAACATGATAGAGGTGTTAGCTTAAGCTATAGTGGTAATCACATTTCAATATATAAATGTATCAAATCAACATGTTGTATAATTTAAACTTACACAATGTTATATGTCAGTTATATCTCAATAAAGAATCAATTTTATAAAGATATAGACAGTCATGGAATTGTACACTTTAAATGGGTGAATTGTGTGGTATGTGAATTATATCTCAATATGAATTATATTCTCAATGTGAATTATATCTCAAATGGGTCTTACTTGCGGCATGTGGGATCTTTCGTTGCGGTGTGTGGGTTACTCTCCAGTTGTGGCGTGCAGGCTCCAGAGCACATGGGCTCATTAGTTGTGGTGTGCAGGTTCTCTAGTTGTAGCACGTGGGCTCCAGAGCACGTGGGCTCAGTAGGTGTGGCACGCTGGCTTAGTTGCCACACGGCATGTTGGATCTTAGTTCCCCAACCAGGGATTGAACCAGCATCCCCTGCACTGCAAGATGGATTCTTAACCACTGGACCACCAGGGAAGTCCCAAAAATTTTTTAATTTTTTAAAATGCAATAAAAGCCCTCTATTCATAAGAAGGAAGGAAGAAAGGAAGGAAGGGAGGGAGGGAGGAAGAGAGGGAGGGAGGCAGGGAGGGAGGGAGGGAAGGAGGGAGGAAAAAGAAAAAAGAAGAAAAGTTTCCATTGGATTTAGCAATAAGCCACATACAGAGCCATATCTGTACAATGGTTGGAATGAAAGTCAGATTGTAGAAGAGGTTAAAAAAAGCAAAGGTAAATTATTTTTAGCTTTAATTTATGCTTTCTTCCAAGAAAGGTAAACCACAGATGTCCTTTATAACAAAGGTATAACCTAGCTCAGTACTTCTCAGACTTTCCACCAAAATTTCTTTACTGCAAAAGAGGGTATGAATGTCGGCACATCCAGGGGTATAGGATTCTGCAACTACAAAATTGCTCTAGATTTATCGTAGTAATTATTCTAAATTAGTGTTTGTTATAATAGGAAAATAATAATTTTCTTCTCCCAGAAAATTTTTTTGAGGAAAACTTACACTCCCAGGAAAATGTAAGATGTTTAGGCTGTGGCTCCAGGGACTTCTGGAAGGTACATATAAATCCTAGTTTGAGAAGCAGGTGTAGGACAATCCACACTTCTTTCAGTTCGTTCCCACAAGTTGTGTCACAGTTTAACGATGCACAGAACAGAAAGCTACCAATAGAGGCAGTGTTGACCCAGAGAATGGACACTGGACTAAGACTAGAAACCAGGTTCCAGCCCTAGCTCAGCATGAACTGGAAGCAGACGTTTGGGCAGTCATTTAAAACCTCTGAGCCTCAGTTTCTGCTTCTGTGAAGTGAAGGAGTCGATTCACATGCTCGTTAAGTTTCTTTCCGGTTCAAATGTTCTTCTCCGTTTGCCGATGAGAATATTAAATAGGCAGAAAGGAAAGAAAAGAGTTCACATGCTTTCAGTTGTTGCTCAATGCAACTAATGTTCAAGAGTTTGGAACTATGTTCAAAGAGTAGCAACTTTCCTATTATGATGGACCTTAAGGGTGCCTTATTCAGCTTTAAGTTTTCACGAAAATGGTCCACTGTCCACATGTCATTGCCTGGCAGAAATTATGCATCACAACAAAGAAAATGGGATAGTTTCTATTTCAACTTTTTTTTTAAATTTAATTTTATTTTTTTACAGCAGGTTCTTATTAGTTATCCATTTTATACATATTAGTGTATACATGTCAATCCCAAACTCCCAATTCATCACACCAACTCTCCTTCGCCCCCCCCCCCCCCGCCACTTTCCCCCCTTGGTGTCCATACGTTTGTTCTCTACATCTGTGTCTCTATTTCTGCCCTGCAAACCAGTTCATCTGTACCATTTTTCTAGATTCCACATATATGCATTAATACACGATATTTGTTTTTCCCTTTCTGACTTACTTCACTCTGTATGACAGTCTCTAGGTCCATCCACGTCTCTAAAAATGACGCAATTTCGTTCCTTCTTATGGCTGAGTAATATTCCATTGTATATATGTACCACATCTTCTTTATCCAATTGTCTGTCGATGGGCATTTAGGTTGCTTCCATGACGTGGCTATTGTAAATAGTGCTGCAATGAACACTGGGGTGCATGTGTCTTTTTAAATTATGGTTTTCTCTGGGTATAGGCCTAGTAGTGGGATTGCTGTGTCATATGTTAATTCTATTTTTAGTTTTTTAAGTAACCTCCATACTGTTCTCCATAGTGTCTGTATCAATTTACATTCCCAACAACAGTGCAAGAGGGCTCCTTTTCCTCCACACCCTCTCCAGCATTTGTTGTTTGTAGATTTTATGATGATGTCCATTCTAACTGGTGTGAGGTGATACCTCATTGTAGTTTTGATTTGCATTTCTCTAATAATTAGTGATGTTGAGCAGATTTTCATGTGCTTCTTGGCCATCTGTATGTCTTCTTTGGAGAAATGTCTATTTAGGTTTTCTGCCCATTTTTGGATTGGGTTGTTGTTTTTTTAAAAATACTGAGCTGCATGAGCTGTTTGTATATTTTGGAGATTAATCCTTTGTCCGATGATTCGTTGGCAAATATTTTCTCCCATTCTGAGGGTTGTCTTTTTGTCCTGTTTGTAGTTTCCTTTGCTTTGCAAAAGCTTTTAAGTTGTATTATGTCCCACTGGTTTATTTTTGTTTTTATTTCCATTGCTCTAAGAGATGGGTCAAAAAAGACCTTGCTGTGATTTATTGCAAAGAGTGTTCTTCCTATGTTTTCCTCTAACAGTTTTATAGGGTCCAGTCTTACATTTAGGTCTTTAATCCATTTTGAGTTTATTTTTGAGTGTGGTCTTAGGGAGTGTTCTAATTTCATTCTTTTACATGTAGCTGTCCACTTTTCTCAGCACCATTTACTGAGGACACTGTCTTTTCTCCATTGTATATCCTTGCCTCTTTGTCATAGATTAGTTGAACATAGGTGCGTGGGTTTATCTCTGGGCTTTCTATCATGCTCCATTGATCTATATTCTGTTTTTGTGACAGTACCATATTGTCTTGATTACTATAGCTTTGTGGTATAGTCTGAAGTCTGGGAGTCTGATTCCTCCAGCTCCGTTTTTTACCTTCAAGACTGATTTGGCTATTTGGGGTCTTTTGTGTCTCCATACAAATTTTAAGATTTTCTTTTTCGAGTTCTGTAAAAAATGCCATTGGTAATTTGATGGAGATTGCATTGAATTTGTAGATTTCTCAGGGTAGTATACTCACTTTCACAATGTTGATTCTTCCAATCCAAGAACATGGTATAACTCTCCATCTCTGTCGTGATTGATTTCTTTCATCAGTGTCTTATAGTTTTCTGAGTACAGGTCTTTTACCTCTTTCAGTAGGTTTATTCCTAGGTATTTTATTCTTTTTGTTGCAATGGCAAATGGGAGTGTTTCCTTAAATTCTCTTTCAGATTTTTCATCATTAGTGTACAGGAATAAAAGAGATTTCTCTGCATTAATTTTGTATCCTGCAACACTACCAAATTCATTGACTAGCTCTAGTAGTTTTCTGGTAGCACCTTTAGGATTCTCTATGTATAGTGTCATGTCATCTGCAAACACTGATAGTTTTACTGCTTCTTTTCCAATTTGTATTCCTTTTATTTCTATTTCTTCTCTGATTTCCGTGGCTAGGACTTCCAAAACTATGTTGAATAATAGTGGTGAGAGTGGACATCCTTGTCTGGTTCCTGACCTTAGAGGAAATGCTTTCAGTTTTTCACCATTGAGAATGATGTTTTCTGTGGGTTTGTCATATATGCCCTTTATTACACTGATATAGGTTCCCTCTCTGCCCACTTTGTGGAAAGTTTTTATCATAAATGCATGTTGAATTTTGTCAAAAGATTTTTCTGCATCTATTGAGGTGATCATATGGTTTTTCTTCTTCAATTTGTTAACATGCTGTATCAGATTAATTGATTTGCATATACTGAAGAATCCGTGCATCCCTGGGATAAATCTCACTTGATCAAGGTGTGTGATCCTTTTAATGTGCTAGTATTTTGTTGAGGATTTTTGCATCTATATTCATCAGTGATATTGGTCTGTAATTTCCTTTTTTTGGAGTATCTTTGTCTGGTTTTGGTATCAGGGTGATGGTGGCCTCATAGAATGAGTATTCCTTCCTCTGCAACTTTTTGGAAGAGTTTGATAAGGATGGATGTTAGCTCTTCTCTAACTGTTTCATAGAATTCACCTGTGAAGCTACCTGGTCCTTAACTTTTGTTTGTTGGAAGATTTTAAATCACAGTTTCAACTCTGCCTTTTTATCTTATCTATCTTCCTGTGAATGTGGTTTTTGTTCCACAGGCTGCAGGATTGTAGTTCTTCTTGCTTCTGCTGTCTGCCCTCTGGTGGATGAGGCTATCTAAAAGGTTTGTGCAAGCTTCCTGATGGGAGGACCTGGTGGTGGGAGCGCTGGGTGTTGCTCTGGTGGTCAGAGTTCAGTAAAACTTTAATCTACTTGTCTGCTGATGGGTGGGGCTGGGTTCCCTCCCTGTTGGTATTTTGGTCTTAGACGACCCAACACTGGAGCCTACCCAGGCTCTTTGGTGGGGTTAATGGTGGACTCTGGGAAGGGTCACGCCAAGGAGTACTTCCCAGAACTTCTGTCACCAGTGTTCTTGTCCCCACGGTGAGCCACATCCACCCCCCACCTCTGCAGGAGACCCTCCAACACTAGCAAGTAGCTCTGGTTCAGTCTCCTAAGGGGTCACTGCTCCTTCCCCTGGGTCCCGGTGAGCACACTACTTTGCGTGTGCCCTCCAAGAGTGGAGTCTCTGTTTCTCCTAGTCCTGTCGAAGTCCTGCAATCAAATCCCACTAGCCTTCAAAGTCTGATTCTCTAGGAAATCCTCCTCCCATTGCTGCACCCCAAGGTTGGGAAGCCTGACGTGGTACTCAGAACCTTCACTCCAGTTGTTGGCCTTCTGTGGTATACGTGTTATCCTGTTTGTGAGCCACCTATCCAGCAGTTATGGGCTTTGATTTTACTGTGATTGCACCCCACCTACCATCTCATTGTGGCTTCTCCTTTGTCTTTAGATGTGGGGTAACTTTTCTGGTGAGTTCCAGTGTCTTTCTATCAATGACAGTTTAGCAGTTAGTTGTGATCCTGGTGCTCTTGCCAGAGGGAGTGAGAGCAAGTCCTTCTACTCCGCCACCTTGAACCAATCTCCTCAGCTCTTTTCTTGGTTCCTTCTCTCTGTCTGCTCCTCTGTAATGATTCTATTTTGACTTTTTTCCATGTAGGATATTCTTTGAATTCACAAAAGCCAATATTCTCTTATTCAGTTCACAAATGTTTATTAAAAATGTACTATTTAATTAAATATAGTACACCTTATGAGAAATGCAGAAATGAATGTGACATAATTACTGTATTCAAAGATGTCACTATAATGAATAAGAAAGAGAAGTACACAACTCTAAAACACAGAGTAAACAGCAGAATAAAATAAATGTCGTGATGGAGATACAAGCCATGTGCTCAAGGACTGATTGGTTTGGACTAGGGTCTTTTGATGAAGGAGATAGAATTTTTTTGCTTAGTCTAACAGAATAGTTTTCTGCTGGCAAAAAAAGGATAATGCTCACTTCTGGCTGATGAAAAAATTGGAGCAAAGAAAAAGAGACATGAAAGTGCACTGTATTTACAAGAAACTGTGAGTAAAGCACTGAGGCTTAGGTAGAGAGGACTGAAAGGAAATTTCTAAAAGGTAAGCTCAAAAATTTGGGTTGAGGCCAGATCACAGAGGCCCTTAAACTTGAATTCAGTGGTGTCTGAAGTGCAATGAAATTCCCTGAGAAGGTTAAAAATCCACAGGGGCATGAAAAAAATATACTATAACTTCTATTTATATTTTATTCTCTCTCCCTTTAAATTCATATTTCTGTATATATATAATATATATACTAGTATACTTAGTGAATGCAAATGTTTCATAAATAAATGTATGTCTATGTACATTGGATGCATAGTCAAATTTTTTTATTGATAGAGTACATAATTTTTAGAAACACTGCTATAGAGATTAGAGAATGATTTTAGTTTTTGAGCAGGGAGTACTATGACCTAACCTGTGTCCAAGGAAGATAACCATAGCAGCACAGTGAAGAACAGACTCAAGGTGAGAAACCTGAGACAGCTCAATTCTGAGTTACAAGATTGGGATGGAAATCCTGGCTTTGCCATTCAGTGATTGTGCAATCTTACTGAAGTAATTCTCCAGCTGCCAACGGGAATAATAACAACAGAATTTTATGAGAATGAAGTGAGATAAATATGCGGAAATACCCAGCCTAATGAAGAGTTACAGTAGATGATTCAGGGATGTTCACTGAATCTGAGTCTGAGGCTCTAACATATATTAGGGAGTTGATGCAAATGACCAGTTACAAGAGGATGATGGGCTAAGATTAGGATATTAATCTAGTTGGAAGGACTAGAAAGTTGTAATCAACACACTGTTAGTTTATAAAGAATCCACAGAATTTGTTCACTGATTAGGGTGTGAAAATGGGAGAGAAAGAAAAGTTGAGTTGGCTCTGAGGTTTCTTGCATGCATGCAGGCAAGTTGGACTTTCTATTTAAGACGGCAGAACACTGAAAAAAAAGGAGGTGAAAGTACATGTTAATTTGAGTCAGAGGTATGAGCAGGACATGAAGTTTATCACATATATAAATTTAGATCAAGAATTCAGAGGGGAGAGAGGGCAGACAGCAGAAGCAAGAAGAACTACAGTCCTGCAGCCTGTGGAACAAAAACTACATTGAGAGAAAGACAGACAAAATGAAGAGAGAGAGGACTATGTACCAAATGAGGAACAAGATAGAACCCCAGAAAACAACTAAATGAGTGGAGATAGGCAACCTTCCAGAAAAAGAATTCAGAATAATGACAGTGAAGATGATCCAGGACCTTGGAAAAAGAAAGGAGGCAAAGATCAAGAAGATGCAAGAAATGATTAATAAAGACCTAGAAGAATTAAAGAACAAACACCTAGAAGAATTAAAGAGCAAACAAGTAGAGATAAACAATACAATAACTGAAATGAAAAATACACTAGAAGGAATCAATAGCAGAGTAACTGAGGCAGAAGAACAGATAAGTGACCTGGAAGACAGAATGGTGGAATTCACTGCTGCAGAACAGAATAAAGAAAAAAGAATGAAAAGAAACGAAGAAAGCCTAAGAGACCTCTGGAACAACATTAAATGCACCAACACTCACATTATAGGGGTCCCAGAAACAGAAGAGAGAGAGAAAGAACCCGAGAAAATATTTGAAGACATTATAGTTGAAAACGTCCCTAACATGGGAAAGGAAATCGCCACCCAAGTCCAGGAAGCACATAGAGTCCCACGCAGGATACATCCAAGGAGAAACATGCCAAAACACAGGGTAATCAAATGGACAAAAATTAAAGACAAAGAAAAATTATTGAAAGCAACAAAAGAAAAACAACAAATAACGTACAAGGGAACTCCCATAAGGTTAACAGCTGATTTCTCAGCAGAAACTCTACAAGCCAGAAGGGAGTGGCACAGTATATTTAAAGTGATGAAAGAGAAGAACCTACAACAAAGATTACTCTACCTGGCAAGGATCTCATTCAGATTTGATGGAGAAATCAAAAGCTTTACAGACAAGCAAAAGCTAAGAGATTCAGCACCACCAAACCAGCTCTACAACAAATGCTAAAGGAACTACTCTAAGTGGGAAACACAAGAGAAGAAAAGGACCTGCAAAAACAAACCCAGAAAAATTAAGGAAATAGTAACAGAAACATACATATTGATAATTACCTAAAATGTGAATGGATTAAATGCTCCAAAAACAGACACAGGCTCACTGAATGGATACAAAAACAAGACCCATATATATACTGTCTAAAAGAGACCCAGTTCAGACCTAGGGACACATACAGACTGAAAGTGGGAAGGATGGAAAAAGATATTCCAGGCAAATGGAAATCAAAACAAAGCTGGATGGGAAATTCTCATATGAGACAAAATAGACTTTAAAATAAAGAATGTTACAAGAGACAAGGAAGGACACTACATAATAATCAAGGGATCAATCCAAGAAGAAGATATAACAATTGTAAATATTTATGCACCCAAAATAGGAGCACCTCAATACATAATGCAAATGCTAACAGCTATAAAAGAGGTAATTGAGAATAACACAATAATAGTGGGGGAATTTAACACCTCAATTACACCAATGGACAGATCATCCAGACAGAAAATTAATAAGGAAACACAAGCTTTAAATGACACAATAGACAAGACAGATTTAATTGATATTTATTGGACATTCCATCCAAAAACAGCAGATTACACTTTCTTCTCAGGTGCACATGGAACATTCTCCAGCATAGATCACATCTTGGGTCACAAATCAAGCCTCAGTAAATTTAAGAAAATTCAAATCATACCAAGCATCTGTTCTGACCACAACACTGTGAGATTAGAAATCAATTACAGGGAAAAAAATGTAAAAAACACAAACACATGGAGGCTAAACAATACGTTACTAAATAACCACGAGATCATTGAAGAAATCAAAGAGGAAATAAAAAAATACCAAGAGACAAATGACAATGAAAACACAAAGATCCAAAACCTATGGGATGCAGCAAAAGCAGTTCTAAGTGGGAAGTTTACAGCAATACAATCCTACCTCAAGAAACAAGAAAAATCTCAAATAAACAATCTAACCTTACACCTAAAGGAACTAGAGAATGAATAACAAACAAAGCCCAAAGTTAGTAGAAGGAAAGCAATCATAAATATCAGAGTAGAAATAAATGAAATAGAAACAAAGAAAACAGTAGCAAAAACTAAAACTAAAAGCTGGTTCTTTGAGAGGGTAAACAAAATTGACAAAACTTTAGACAGACTCATCAAGAGAAAGAGGCAGAGGACTCAAATCAATAAAATTAGAAATGAAATGAAATGAAATGAAATGAAAAAGGCAAAGTTACAACAGACACCGTAGAAATATAATGCATCCTAAGAGACTACTACAAGCAACTCTATGCCAATAAAATGGACAACCTGGAAGAAATGGACAAATTCTTAGAAAGGTGTAACCTTCCAAGACTGAACCAGGAAGAAATAAGACAATATGAACAGACCAGTCACAAGTAATGAAATTCAAACTGTTATTAAAAATCTTCCAACAAACAAAAGTCCAGGACCAGATGACTTCACAGGTGAATTCTATCAAACATTTAGAGAAGAGCTAACACCCTTCCTTCTCAAACTCTTCTAAAAAATTGCAGAGGAAGGAACACTCCCTAACTCATTCTATGAGGCCACCATCACTCTGATACCCAAACCAGACAAAGATACTACAGAAAAAGAAAATTACAGACCAATATCACTGATGAATATAGATGCAAAAATCCTCAACAAAATACTAGCAAACAGGATCCAACAACACATTAAAAGGATCACATACCATGATCAAGTGGGATGTATCCCAGGGATGCAAGGATTCTTCAGTATATGCAAATCAATCAATGTGATAAACCACATTAACAAATTGAAGAATAAAAACAATATGATCGTCTCAATAGATGCAGAAAAAGCTTTTGATAAAATTCAACACCCATTTATGATTAAAAACTCTCCAGAAAGTGGGCAGAGAGGGAAACTACCTCAACATAATAAAGGCCATATATGACAAACCCACAGCAAACGTCATTCTCAACGGTGAAAAACTGAAGGCATTTCCTCTAAAAGCAGGAACCAGACAAGGATGTCCACTCTCACCACTATTATTCCACATAAATTTGGAAGTCCTAGCCATGGAAATCAGAGAAGAAAAAGAAATAAAAGGAATACAAATTGGAAAAGAAGAAGTAAAACTGTCACTGTTTGCAGATGACATGATACTATAAATAGAGAATCCTAAAGATGCCACCAGAAAACTACTACAGCTAATCAATGAATTTGGTAAAGTTGCAGGATACAAAATTAATGCACAGAAATCTCTGGCATTCCTATACACTAATGATGAAAAATCTGAAAGAGAATTTAAGGAAACACTCCCATTTGCCATTGCAACAAAAAGAATAAAATACCTAGGAATAAACCTACCTGAGGAGGTAAAAGACCTGTACTCAGAAAACTATAAGACACTGATGAAAGAAATCAATCATGACACAGATGGAGAGATATACCATGTTCTTGGATTGGAAGAATCAACACTGTGAAAAATGACTATACTACCCACAGCAATCTACAGATTCAATGCAATCCCTATCAAATTACCAATGGCATTTTTTACAGAACTCGAATAAAAAAAATCTTAAAATTTGTATGGAGACACAAAAGACCCCAAATAGCCAAATCAGTCTTGAGGGAAAAAAATGGAGCTGGAGGAATCAGACTCCCTGACTTCAGACTATACTACAAAGCTACAGTACTCAAGACAATATGGTACTGGCACAAAAACAGAATACAGATCAACTGAACAGGATAGAAAGCCCAGAGATAAACCCACGCACATATGGGCACCTAATCTATGACAAAGAGGCAAGGATATACAATGGAGAAAAGAGAGTCTCTTCAATAAGTGGCGCTGGGAAAACTGGACAGCTACATGTAAAAGAATGAAATTAGAACACTGCCTAACACCATACACAAAAATAAACTCAAAATGGATTAAAGACCTAAGTGTAAGACTGGACACTATAAAGCTCTTAGAGGAAAACAGGAAGAACACTCTTTGACATAAATCACAACAAGATCTTTTTTGACCCACCTCCAAGAGTAATGAAAATAAAAACAGAAATAAACAAATGGGACCTAATGAAACTTAAAAGCTTTTGCACAGCAAAGGAAACTATAAACAACATGAAAAGACAACTCTCAGAATGGGAGAAAATATTTGCAAATGAATCAATGGGCAAAGCTTTAATCTCCAAAATATATAAACAGCCATAAAAAGGAACGAAATTGGGTCATTTGTAGAGATGTGGATGAAGTGTCATACAGAGTGAAGTAAGTCAGAAAAACAGATATCGTATATTAACGCATATATGTGGAACCTAGAAAAATGGTACAGATGAACCAGTTTGCAAGGCAGAAATAGAGACACAGATGTACAGAACAAACGTATGGACACCAAGCGGGGAAACAGTGGGGGTGGGGATGGTGGTGGGATGAATTGGGAGATTGGGATTTACATATATACACTAATATGTATGAAATAGATAACTAATAAGAATCTGCTGTATAAAAAAATATATAAAATACAAAAAAAAAGAGGAAAAAACCCAAGAATTCAGAGGGGATATCTGGGCTGTGTCTAGAATGAAGATTTTCTGTGGGTCACAAGGCAATTAGCTGAACCTCCTGGCCCAACATCAAGTCATCCAGAAATTGTGGAATATACTATTCCCAGGTAGTTAACTTGCTTCTTGTGCTCAAGAGAGTTGTGTGTTGGGAGTCTGATTAAATTCTAGGTAAGTCCAATCCCATTTCCAATGTTTTGTAGACACAGCCTTTCATACACAGACATGAACAGAGAACAGAGAACACATGTGGAGTTTGTCTGGGACATGATGGTGCTGAGTCACAGTATTTTATCCAATCTCCAGTCAGGGTCTCAAGCTTTAATTTTCATAAAAATTACCCCTGGGGCTTCCCTGGTGGCGCAGTGGTTGAGAGTCTGCCTGCCGATGCAGGGGACACGGGTTCGTGCCCTGTTCCGGGAAGATCCCACATGCCGCAGAGCGGCTAGGCCCGTGAGCCATGGCCGCTGAGCCTGCGCGTCCAGAGCCTGTGCTCCGCAACGGGAGAGGCCACAACAGTGAGAGGCCCGCGTACCGCAAAAAAAAAAAAAAAAAAAAAATTACCCCTGATGCTTGTTATAAACACAGGTCTCTTATCTATAAGATTTTGATTTGGCAGGAATTTGCATTTTTAACAAGCACTCGGATTATTTGATATAGGTTCCCCAGGAAAGAGGTAACTCAGATATTTCCACCATGTACATGGACTTCTCTTTTAGTTATGACAGCAGCAATAAGTAGGTCAAATGGTTCAGCAAGGAAATGTAATTTCTATTGCCCATTTAGAAACTATAGTATAGGGAGTTGAATAGAAACCAGAAGAGCTTTGCAAGAAAGTAATTAGGAATCATTGCAACTGATCTGAGTCATCTTTGAGTACCTGTGACTATGTGTCTGCAATGATTCTTAGGGGAGTGGGAGAATTTTACTACAACAGCTTTGCAGTAATAAAGAACTATTCTGTTGGAGCTGTATCCATCCTTTGCCTGTTTTATGGCATTCCAACTCTAGAAAAACTGTAAAAGAACATTTATTTACAGCCCAATGAATCTTGTCCTTGTGTTTATTATAATGACATTGTTGAGGACATTGGTCATCATGTCCTCTCTTTAAGGACCCTGTGGACAAATTTCTTTCTAGTCTTAGTATTAGGGATTAGAAATGCTTTTTCTAGGGATGCCACCTGTCTTAATATTATATAAAATGCAAATTATCCAACTAACCAGATTCCCTTGTGCAGATTGCCTGCTAGATCTCTTAGAGTTAAATTACCTGGGATCAAAATAAAAGTTTCTTATGGTACGAATACACTTTCTGTAACATGATGAGGTATAAATTAATAAACATTTGCATACTACCCTTAGAATTTCCAAAGGATGTCACATATATCTTATAATCTCTTTGTCACAGTTATTCTCATTATTTCAACAGATGGAAGGATTGAGCCTCAGAGCAACTAACTGATTTGCCTGAGATCACACAATTAGTAATTGGAAAGCTAGAATTTTCACACACAAATTCTGACCCCCAATCCAGTTCTCTTTCTGTTGCCTCTACAACAAAGAAAAATCACTTTATTATGCCCTTCAATTTATGAAAAATATATATACATATATATATACAGATATGTATAAAATTCTATTTTATCTTCACACTGATTCTGAGAAAGAGTTGCTTTTATTTACCCAAAAGTTCCACAGATCTGAGACTCTCAGAGGTTTCTGGACTTGCCCAACATCGATCAGCACAAATCACAGAGATCAGATTCAAACCCAAAATTCGTATCACCCAATTCTGAGCTTTCCCCTAAGCTATGCCTAATGTGCAATCTGCTATATTCCAGGGTAAACTGATAGTTCTCCTGTCCGACCACTACCACAACAAGGGTGAAGCTAAGAATTGAAATGCCAAAGTCTTCTAATTCAAAAATTTTAAATTTATTATAATAAAAGAAGTCAGAGGATATGAAGCTATATCCATCCCTTACAACATAGTGGGGTAAAGAACTGCCTTGAGCAGAGTTTAGGAAAAGGTGATAATGCAGAGATTCCAAGAATACTAGGAACAGAAGCAGCACACCAGTGAGAACAGAGTTGGGAGGCATCAACTTTGATAACCAGCCTTGCCACTCTCATAATTCTGCCCAAGGAGGGACTCAGAAATGAAGAAGATGTTTCACTATGCCTGTCCTGCTTCTTTTCTGTGAAATGAGAAAATGAAAGAAAAGGTAAACATATGTGTCTCCAATGGTGTTAATTTGTCAAGAGTTTAAATTCCCTTCTAATGTGTTACTTTTCTTAAAATAATTATCTGAAAAAAAAGAGTCACTGGAAAAATTTTCAGCATTTTAACAGCATGCCCCCAAAATATGTGTATTGTACAGGCTTTCATTCCTCCTCTCCCAGCTTATTGGAGCTGTAAGTCGTGTTTCCAAGAAGATTGTCCTGATGGGTCATTATAGATGGTGCGGGGGTATGAATGTGGACTAAGTGGAAATGCAAGGCGAACCTGTCTGGCCCAACAAAGACAAATATCCCAGCAGCACTGCCATATTTCACAGTGTATAGTGTTGACTATAGATCTGCTGACATGATAAATTTTATGGCCAAATGTGGTGGCATTTTGCAACCCCGTGTCTACTAAGGATGGTTGGTCCCTCTCTGATAGGGTCAATTGTGATAAATTGCCCTGTTGAACTCCCCATGAAATATGACATTTCAGGTTAGCCAAATTCTCTTTGATATGCATGTCCCAGTCAGACTCAAGACATTTACCAGAGGAGCTTTTCTAGTTAGAAGGATGAAATGGTACCAGATCTGCCCTTCTCGTCTTTCTTATTATTCTGTCAGCAATGAAGAGGAAGGTTGTAGAATCTCTTTCCTGTGGACAGACTTCCTTCTGGAGTGTCAAGAGGTGGAGGGTGCTGCCTGGGAGAAAAGAGAATTAAGACCACCTGTTCAATCCCCGGCGTCTTTCATTAATTGCCCTGGCAGGGAGCCACCACTCACTTTTTCTTTGGTGTTGTCTTTTCTCATACATAGAAACCTGAGTATCCAAAGAACTGATGCTGTGTATTCCTGAAAGGAAACTGTCACTTACCCAGATTTTTTCATTCACAGAATAAATTAAATGCCTCACACAGGAAAGAAAGTTTGAAAACTTTGTGGGCTACTCCATTTTCCCAGCTTCTCAGGACGGGTTTGTGAACATCAACAATAACAAAAGTGCATGGTACCTGCAGACTAATGTTATCGTAACTGTCTCCAATTACTTCAGCCTTGCACACATGAACACAAACTGTCATGGTTCAGACTGTCACAAAATCATTGTAACCCTGGGCAAACCATTCAATTTCTCTGGGCCTTGCGTTTCTCATCTGTAAAGGGACACTTATTATACTACATGATCCCTAAATTTCCTTCTACAATAAAGCTTCTAGTAGGTAGTACAACAAAGTACTAAGAACATAGACTCTGGAACCAGACTGTCTGAGTTCAAAACCTGGATCCTCCACGTAACAGCTGAGTGACCTTGAACAATTTATTTAAACTCTCTAAGCTCCATTTTTCTCATCTGTAAAATGGGGATGATATTATCACCCACCTCATAGGGCTGTGATGAGGATGAAGACACTGAATACATGTCAAGTGCTTGTAATCATGGATGGAAGATAGTGAGTTTTCAATGCATGTTGCTATTACTATACTAAGATTCTATGTTGTTGACATTCAAAAACTGGTGACTAGTCCAGTACCTTTTTCAGTGACTCTTTTATTTTCACTTTACTATGTAAAATAATTGACATTTTTGACTACCACACCTTCTCCCATAACTGGACTCCTGCAGTGTGAGCAATATTAATCACTATATTTCTATTTTCTTTATCAGTTTATGTCACTACCATATTCACAAGTGTTAACATCTTATACTGCTCTCTCCCGTTCATAAGCCCCACCACCATCTCCTTCCCCAGTGAACACACACAAACACACACACATACTCAAACCTTAATCATTACACTATTTCCATACACTAATTCCAAGTGATTGGTATTCCTACACCATATCCTTTCTTTTCTATTCCTATTACAATTGTATATGGAATGCATTCAATAAAGTTTCACTGATGATGATGATGATGAGACTAAATATGAAGAAAATGGTCTTCGATTAATAAATTGTGTTTAAAGCATATACATGGATCATACATGCTACATTCATTCACACAGCAAATATTTTTGAGAGCCTACCATGTATCAGGTCCAGCAAAGGTACTGTTGGGCCTAAAACAATGATGTAACATATCAAACTCTTATCTCAATTTAAACTCAGACCAATTTTCAATTATCATCCTATGGCAAGCCATAGAATGTTTATTTTGTAAGCAAACAGTTACTTGTAGAAAATAATTCATTAAGTTACTAATTGTGTTCCCTTTTGAGGATTTTGCCTTAGTCTATAGATACATTTTTCTAGCTGTGACTTCTTCATCTGAATACTAAGGGATTTGACTAGGTAGCCTCAAAGGTCTGTTCCAGCTCTAATATTCTATGGAGCAAAGGCAAAAACAGCTCCCTGTGACTAGGGCTCAAGAAAGAACAGCCTGGAGAGTTAATGCATTCTAAAATATTGACTAGAAGAATATGCACCAAACTGATGATTTCTAGGGGTCAGCTTGTGAATGAATTGTATTCTTACATTAAAGTAACGGTCTCTGTCTCTCCTCTTTCTTTTCTGTTTGACTGCACTATTATTATATAGGCTGCCAAAAGGAGTGAAATGTGATCAGCTTTCCTGGAATACTACATCTGGAGAAGTTCCGAGGGGATACTCCCAACTCCTAATTAATTGATGGGTCAATTGAGCAACAACTGACATATAATGGAAAAACCATAGACTTTAGAGTCCAAAAACTGTATTTTAAGTCTTATTTTTTTTTCCTTTGATTTTATTTCCAACCATGGACAATTCACATATCCTCTCTAAGGTTTAGGTTCAGCATCTATAAAATGCTGACCTTTACAGTTGGTAGGTATGACCCTAGATAGACCCTGTCTATCTATATCCATTCATGCAAGATAGATACTGTTATGTCTTATTTTCCAGATGAGGAATCAGGGACTCAATGTGGTTGAAAGAGATCATATAGGTGAAAATATGTTATAAATACCAAAGCTCTATATACATTTTGTTGTAGTTGTTATTACTGTTAGATCACTCCACCCAAATATTAGGGTTTTATGCTTGGTTGATTGCCATAATTTAGACAAACAACTCTGATAGTGAGTAAATGTTTTTGTTCTTATTGATTGGAAATAGAAAAAAATCAAGAGGAGAGAAGCACTTGTTCTTTCCACTAAACTAAGCAGTAAGAGGAATGGTCTATGCCTATCTAATTCACCAGTGGGTATCTCAAGCAGGTAGGACAGTGCCTGGCATATAGCAGGAATTAAGTAGCATAAAATCCTTCTAAAGAGTGGTATGAGTCCAACTATTCACTTACAAAAATTACCTATCACATTATTGCAAGATTAACAAAAAAGTCCATACAGTTTGTCAGCTGAGAGCTGTGGGGTGTGTAATCCATCCATGTAGTCCCATGACTGTGGCTTGGATACACCTCACAGGTATCTGCTCTGCCTTAAGTATTGATTCTGGCTCCTCTGGCTGGCTGAGGTTTCCAGGATAGCAATAATTATAGGCACACCCTTATACCTTTTTGGCCCCAATCCAGGTAAAAATGGGAGAACGTTGAAAATATGAAGACCCAGCCTCCACACTTTCCAAGAAAAAATGTCCCTCCTATTTCTTCACCTGAACTCACCCTCTTCTTCCTGCACAGCCCTCTCTCCTCACCTACCTTAGACAATAAGACCTTTAATCAGGGTCTGGGCAGAGAACCAACAGCAATTACCAGTCACTAATCACAGCGTTTAACTCTGTTTTACTTTTGGTAAATTGAATGAATATATAGTCAGAAGGGTGACTTAGAAAAATGAATGGGATAGTTATAGAATTTTTAATGGAATATATGAAACTAGTATGTATGAACACCAGCAAAGGATGTTTCTTGATTTTTTTTTCAAAGTGAGAGAGGTGAGAAAGAGATGAAAGGAGTTTTAAGGAAAAAGAAGAACAGAAAGACATCCATACTAGTGACTGACCCAACTGTGTCTTTAAAGATAGACCACATTTTGAGAAGTAAACAGATCCACAGACAAAACAAACAAAAAACAAAAAACCCAAAAAGCAATTTTTAAGTGTTCAGCTTCCACTAGGAAATCAAATACTTTTCCATGAATAATAACCCTTCACACTACTTTTATGACATATCTAAGATAGAATCTATTTGGGGGTCAGTTAATTGGATCAACCTGCTCTCCATAATAAGCACGAGATTCACAGAATGTTTTACATTCCAAATTTGAGAAAACCTTCCCATACCTGTCCCATCAAATTGCAACTGGCTACCATGTTAACTATCAAATTTATGAGCTGTGAGCTTCCATGACCACTAACAGCTATCTTGATTTTCCCTGGATCCACAGCAATGGTGGTTGAGAAGAAATTCATAAGTGCTGGTTCTGAAATACTATAGCGGCCTCATGAGACTAGAGCAAGAAAAGAGAAAAAAGTTTGTTTCCTTCAGATTTGATTTTAATAAGATTCCAGACTGAGAGAATTTTCCAATCAAATGGGACCACTTTAAGTACCAGGATACGGTGATTTTTTTTCTTACTATTTGATTTTAATATTTAATTTTTTTATCCAAAAACCATAAGGCATCATTCAATAAATATTTAATAAGTTGCTATAACAGAGAAAGTCCTGTGCTAAGTCCTGCTAAAGATATAATGGAAAATAAGAGAGCTTGCTTCCAATCCAGTTATATTTATATACATATATATGCCATATATATAATATAAATTATATATATATATATATATAGCAACACATAAACTCAAATAGGGTAATGGAGGTATGTAAAAAGGAAGGCCATAAAGAAAGAGTGGGGAAATAGCAAAGAAGAATTAAAAGACATGAGCTCTGAATTATGCCCCTGCCCCCCAAAAATGAAGGTTTCAATTGATGGAAAGAAAAGTGTTGGCAGATATGAGATAAACCTGTCAACTTGGGAAATATTAAGAGATCATGTTTCAGTGGTACTTAAGTGCCAAATTTTAAAAGTCCTTAGAAATCAGGCTCAAGAATTTGGCCTTCATGCTATAGGTAACAAAAAGCCATTCAAGGATTCTGAATAATAAAGTAACATGAAGAAAGTGATATTTAGGAGGGTCCAGGCAGCAGCACTAGCTCAAAAGAGAGTAGCTTGGAGGCACGGAGACTAAAGGAAAGAAACTTCATGGGAAGGCAGAGTGAGTTGAGGATGCCCTTTGATATCCAGCTGATCTGGGCTCAAGTCCCATTCACTAGCTATATGGCCTCAAGTAATTTATTTAACTTCTCTTTGGTTTCATAGTGCTCCCATCTGTAAAACAGGAACAAGAGAAAAAGAAAACTTTAACAAGTTTTTGGTCAGGATTACATCAGATAGTATAATGTAAAGGGTCTCACAAGAAATTCGCTCAGTCTTTATTGCAGAATGTTGTTATTCCACTGCTTTCTGGCTCCATTGTTTCTGATGAGGTATAACCCATTTCTCACATTGTTAATGCCCCTGGGACGTGTTCAGTCGTTTTTCTCTTGCTGCTTTCAAGTTTTTCTTTTTGTCTTTAGTTTCTGATGCATCTAGGTGTAGATCTTTTTGTTTATCCTTCTTGCAGTACTTTGAGCTCCTCATTCTGCCATTTTGGAAATTGTTGTCTTTTAAGTAATGTTTAAGTCAATCCAAATTTATAAAGTTTCTTCGATTTTGAATTATGGCTTTTTTAGCTTAGAATTTATCTTAAAACCATTTCCCCCCTTTGGTTATTATATTTTTCTTTGATATTTTGCCCCACTAGCCACCTTACCAGTTACTTCACCACTACCATATTTTACTTCCTCTCAAAACTCAGACAGAATGAATATGGTACTAGTTTCTATGGTGTAAAGAAATAATTTGTAAATTCCTCGATCGCCTTTAATAAAAGTTAGTATTTATTCATTACTCCCTACTAATCTCTAATCACCTTGCTAAGTACTTTGCAATATAATCTCATGTTACTGATGAAATAAAATTCATATCTTATGGCAAGACAAGAAATATTTAAAGAAAATTTTTCAATGCCTGTTTGGTCCTCCTCCCTCCCCTTTAGTGTGATTGTACATCTACATTAACCATAACTCCTTAGGAAATAACATTCCTTCTTAATCTTGTAAAGGGTCACAATGACCCACTACTCACTTTGTACGTGCAGATAACCCTCTGTCTCAAAAACTTATATAACTGTTCTTTGATCTCTAGTGGGTGGAACTGTCCTCAGAGCTTTCTGAAAGACTGTCTTCCAAGTTGGTATGAATAAAAATTTTCCATTTCTTTCTTAGATTAACTATTGATTAATTTTTCATCAACAGAACCTTCATCACAAGCCTATGAGCTATACATTAACATTATTCCATTCTACAGATGAGGAAACTAAGACTCAGTGGGATTAAGTAATTTATCCTAAATTGCACAGCTAGCAATAAATAGATAAGACCAGATACAACCCAGTAGTCTAGCTCTTAAGTACTGTGTGCTATTGTCTCAATTGAAACATGCATATTTAATTTTGTATTTCTTTTCCCAAAGGCAGAAGTTTGTTTTAAGTCTTCAGCCTTTATTATAACTTGAGAATGTGATTTACATTTCTATTGGAGCCCCATTTGTACTCCCATACAAGAGGTAATATTGTACAGTGTTTTACGTACCCCAACTTTGGTAATAAATTATCTGGATTCAAATAAATATTTATCTCTTTGTTACCTTCGTGACTTGACAAGTTATTTAAAGTCTCTATGTCTTGGTTTCCTCATCTTAATTCAGCATAATAAGAGTAACTACCTCATAGAATTTTATAAGAATAAAATTACAGGGCTCCCCTGGTGGCACAGTGGTTAAGAATCTGCCTGTCAATGCAGGGGACACAGGTTAGAGCCCTGGCCCGGGAAGATGCCACATGCCGCGGAGTAACTAAGCCCATGCACTGCAACTACTGAGTCTGTGCTCTAGAGCCCGTGAACCATAACTACTGAGCCTGCGTGCCACAGCTACTGAGCCCACATGCCACAACCACTGAAGCCCGCGTGCCTGGAGCCCGTGCTCCGCAACGGGAGAGGCCACCACAGTGGGGGGCCTGCGCACTGTGGCGAAGACCCAATGCAGCCATAAATAAATAAATAAATAAATAATTTATTTTTAAAAGTTACATAATAGACATAAAATGCTGGGACAATGTCAAATGACAAATTAAGCTCTCAGTAATTTGGAAATTATCTTTACCTTGTATCTCTTATATTGTACTTATCTGACTACATAGTAATTTCCTGTTTGTCTGTCTCCCCTTTAGATTATTAACTCCAAAAGGCAGGAGCAGTATCATTTTCATCTTTGTAGCTCTAAGGCCAACAGTCTGAAACACAGTAAGGTACATTAAATGTTTAAGGGACAGATGAATATACAAGTCCTTTTCAATGGACAAGCTAACGCTTTACATCAGGTGAGCTTTCAGCCTAGAAAAGGATTTGCAGGTGTTCTCTGTTAATTTTCAGAATGTGTAAATTCACCACATTCATAGCAGTAAACTGCAGATGGCAAAGGCATCAAGACCTCCTTACAAACAAGAGAGAGAGTGGTGTCTGTGGCTCTAGCTCATTATACATCTTCAACAAATCTACTTCATGTAATTCCACAGAAGCTAGTGAGAAGTAATGAGGACTAATGACCCAGAAATTCTCTTAGATTCAGAATAATCCACACTAATCTTACTGTAGGTCAAAACATAAGCACATTTGGGTAGTTGCCTTCCCTTGTAGGTGTTTTTTAATTCACCATTTGGTCACACCTTCCTTCTCTCTCATCTTCATGTGGTCAATCCACATATACACTGAAGGAAATATCTGCATTACATGCTATATTAGCCTCCTGAGAGAGCCTTATAAACCAGAAAATATAATAGCATAGCACTGTACCATATACCAGGGAGAGAGAGAGAGAGAAAGAGAGAAAGCCTATTAGTACACTTAGGAATTCAGTACAACAAACATAGGATAATACCACTTGCATTTGAAGTTCAGCTCCGTATCTGCTACCTGTGCCTCTTTTTCATAACATAAGTCACTTCTTTGAGCATCTGTTTCCTCATCAATGGTGAAAAGATAGTATTGCTTTTCTCACTGGTTTTTTTCCAGAATTAAATGAGATAATTAGGTAAAACATTTTCACAATGTCTGGCATGAAATGAGCTATTATTAATATTATTATTCTATATGTGTCAGGCCTTGGGAATATTTATAGAGATGAAACAAGATTCTTTCATCGAAATACATAAACAGTACAAGAGAAATGTAGGTGAGAGAACAAAGAAGGAAGGGGGCTATGTTATTGTCATTCTCAATTTACAGATGTGGAAACTGAGGCTTAGAGAAGTTAGCAACTGGCAGTAGGTTCATGTCCTTAAAATTAATTTAGCAATTAATTAGACATTCCTAAATGTCTAATTTGTTCTATCAAATTCACTGGTTTAATGAAAATGATTTTTTTTTTTTTTCGGTACGCGGGCCTCTCACTGTTGTGGCTTCTCCCGTTGTGGAGCACAGGCTCCGGACGCGCAGCCTCAGCGGCCATGGCTCACGGGTCCAGCTGCTCCGCAGCATATGGGATCTTCCCGGACCGGGGCACGAACCCGTGTGCCCTGCATCGGCAGGTGGACTCTCAACCACTGCGCCACCAGGGAAGCCCAATGAAAATGATTTTTATCGTCTGAATAGATGAGGAAACTGAAAATCAAGGAGAGATACTTTAAAAGCTGAAAAAGAGGTCGAATTTTGACTTCTGCTAATAAAACTTTTTTTAGCAAAATAGAAATGTCAGCATGTATTATGGAAAGTTCTCAGTTTCTACTGATTTCTAAACTCACGTTAACATTATTTCTGTTTTGTCAGATTTTAGCAATTTTAGGATTTTTTTAGTCTATTTCTAAAATTCTTCCCTCACGTTATCTGATTTATGGTCAAGGTATTAGAGGCACTAATCATATTATGATCTACCATAGCAAAATATTCTGAACAGTCCCACTTTCTTTGTACACTTTGAACCCTTAAATTCTTTGTGTCCAGTATTTCAATAAACTTGTAACACATTGGCCTATCCCAATTGTTTCTTATCAGCAAACAGAGTTTCTGCTTTTCCTATGTGATGAGATTTTTTTTAGGTTATTTTTATTTCTTCAAGATGATTTTGGATTTATGTTTAAGTTCTCAATTTAATTTAAATACTTAATGTAATTAAATCTATTTTAAGTAACTGAAAATTGGACTTAATCTAAGATAAAGATTTAATTCCATTCAAAGTTGAAGTTTCACATGCCTTTGAATTTAAATTTAAATTTTAAATGGCTACAGATACAAACTGAAAGCTGATAACATTTGAGATGCTGGCAACAGAATATTAAAAATGCTTAAAGTTTAAAAAAGTACAAAATGACAGGCAAAAGCATCCAAATTCAGGAGTGGAAACAATCTAAAATGTATGAAAAGGGAAAATGTTGGTTGGAAAACAGCATTTCTTACAGAAACTTTTATCATTTTTAAAATTCTTTGACCATTTTCTCAGCATATCAACTTTAGTGCAACTCATATTCTTCTTAAACTTAAAAAATTTACGTAAATTTAGCAAAAGCTGGTTATTTGGTTAACAGGTCATCTGGAGAACTGACCTGCCTCCTAGATAACTTTCCCAATGGCACACACATACCGACAGCCAGTACTGGAGCCAAAATCTGCCTAGGTCACTGATAATACTTCTCTCTGTACAACATTTCAGAGAATATGGGGACAAAGAAACTCAAATGGAAAGTCTACTTTAGTAGGTTTCAGTTGATCATAGATTACAAGATGCCAGGCAAAGTGAAATTTTGGTTTTGACTATGTAATCAGAAAAATTAAGCAATATGTTATGGGCTATTCCCAGGCATTTCATGAGAAAAGATAAGCCTCCTTTTAGTGTCCTCCACATTCTCAGCTAAATATTATCTCCCAAACCCCCTTTTAATCAAAGAAGAAGGGAGTTCCGTTTTCTGGTTCCCCAGTATTTTATCAGGAACTATGTTATTTACCTGTTCACACAGCCAGACTCTGAAATATGTCATAATATTTTTTATTGTCATTTTTGACTCCTTAAAGGAGATGGTAAAGTTCTCTTTTAGAAGAAAAGCAAGATTACACATGAAGGAGAAAAGAAAACATATTTTGACAGGTAGCCAAAGAAACAGAAAAACAAACAATAGTTGCCTCTTTCTTCCAAAATTTAACAGCTTCATCTCACTATTTTGAATATATGGTTCCTGTTTGGAAAACTCCTGTCACCAATATTTGTGATAAAATGTTACTAAAATACATATTTATACTATCTCTTTTCAAGAGTTATATAAACCCTTATTTATTTACTGGAAGGAAATGTCATACTTTTCAGTGATCTATTTCCTTTCTGTAAGAAAGGCATTTTAGAAAAAGCCAAGAAAATTAGAACAGAATGATGTGTCACACACTGTGTGTAGGAGTTCAGTAAACGGTATCTTATGTTGACCAGGAGGAAAAGGAGAAGGAGAAGTGTAATTCTAAGCACATTCGTTTTCTTAATTTATGCTGCAAGACAGAATTATTTAGTGACACCTCTGTATTTAATGTAAAATCAGTGATGAGACAATCACTAAAATGTAATCAGGCAGAAGAGAATAAGTACTAAGATCTACTTTTTAACTGTTTTCCTGGTAAGTAGAGGAGACAGTACTATTTCACATTCCATGATGGATGTGTTTCAGGAATTCAGAGGGTTGGGGATTTTTTTGGAATGTCCCAGGGCATGTCAATGTGATTGTCATTTTAGTAACCAATTGTCAAGTGCCTACTATATGCTAGCAATATATTTATTTATTTTATCTTCCAGGTAGGGCTTCCCAGTGGTGCAGTGGTTAAGAATCGGCCTGCCAATGCAAGGTACACAGGTTTGAGCCCTGGTCCAGGAAGAACCCACATGCCGCGGAGCAACTAAGCCCGTGCACCACAACTACTGAACCTGTGCTGTAGAGCCTGCGAGCCACAAGTACTGAAGCCTGCACGCCTAGAGACCATGCTCTGCAACAAGAGAAGCCACCACAATGAGAAGCCCGCGCACCGCAACGAAGAGTAGCCCCCGCTCACTGCAACTAGAGAAAGCCCGTGCACAGCAGCGAAGACCCAATGCAGCCAAAAATAAAAATTAATAAATAAATAAAAAAAGAATAACTTCCAGGTAGTATTACCACCACTATTTTATAGATGAGGAATAAAATCAAGGTCTTACCCATGTCTAACGGCTTATAAGCAAAAGAGGCAAAAATTAATAGTTGCAATTCCAGAGCCTGGGTGATAGTAGATTTTTTTTTAATTTCAAGAGGCAGTGTTCCCCAGTGATTTAGACAGTATAAACTCTAATGCCAGACTGCCTGCATCTGAACCCTGGCTCTGTTCATTACTAGCTGTATGACCTTGGGGCAAGTTGCTTAATTTCTCTGCCTTTCAATTCCCTCATCTGTAAAGTTAGTTATTTTGATGATTAAGTAATTTAATATATCTAAGGCATTCAGATCATCAGTGCCCGGCACCAAATAAGCACTATATAATTATCAGCTATTAATTCTTGCCCAGTATCTATTCTGTTTTAGAAAAAATAATCCACACTTTCCCTTCAAGAACGCTTCCCTACTACTCTTAGGGTATATGGTTTGAATGGTATAGCTACATCCTGACTTCTGACATACATATTTGCTCCAAGCCTGCTAATCAGAGTGATGAATCTCCATCGTCACTGGCTCAAGAATGGACTTAGGATGCAAGCTGGTCCAATAAAATTTTTGGAGAAGCGTTTGGGGGAAAAAAAGAGGTTCTTTCAGTTGGACTGAGAGCCATCAGAATTTAAGTACAGAGTTTCCAGGAGTCACCTTCTAGGAAGAGAATGCTTAAGAGTGGATCCCATGTGAGACAAAGCATAAATAAATGATAAAGAAGGAGAGAAACAAATCTAAAGGCATCATTTGAGCCCCTCAATCCAGCCCTGATCAACAAAATCTACCCATGAATTTTAAAGGTAAATGAGCCAAGTCTACTCTTTGCTTAAGTCAGTTTGACTTGGGTTTCCATAACTTGCAAGCAAAAGTATTCTTATTAATACCTCTACTGTTCTCTTTTTAAAAGTTAAGCAATTACTCATTTTGAGCAACTACTCCTACCCACCCTTCCTGCTATAACAAACTGGGCCAAGATCATGAGCAGTGCTAAATTTGGTTACATACAATATATCATTTGGTTCCTCCACCCCGCCCCGCCCCCCACTTATTTCTACTATACAGAGGAGGAAGAAGATGGGGGCTTGAGAAATTAAGTAAAATTCCTGATTTTATATATTTATTTATGTATTTTTGTTTTATTTCATTATTTTAAAGTCTAAGGTAGATTATCCAGATACAAGTAAAATTAAGAAAAATTTTCTCTTACTATACTGAATGGTCAAGTCTTCAATCTTTCTTTTTAAGAGAAAAGAAAAAAAGAGAAAAAAAAAAAATCCTGACAGAGAGTTTGGCCTAATCATTAAACTAAGTTACCATAAAATTCAAGGATTTTTTTTCCTTCCCATAAACTGCCATGAAATTGCATCCCTCTCTTCCTGTATCATATCCATTAATTAAGAAGGATCATGGGGGGCTTCCCTGGTGGTGCAGTGGTTGAGATTCCACCTGCCGATGCAGGGGACACGGGTTCGTGCCCCGGTCCGGGAAGATCCCACATGCCACAGACCGGCTGGGCCTGTGAGCCATGGCCACTGAGCCTGCGCGTCCGGAGCCTGTGCTCCTCAACTGGAGAGGCTACAACAGTGGGAGGCCCGCGTACCGTGAAAAAAAAAAAAAAAAAAATCATGGGGCAGAAAGAGACTTGCAGCCCAAGTGTAAGAACATACTTAGCAGGTGACATTCACATATAGACTCCCTGGCTCCACAGAAATGAGACTTTTGGAAGCACAATTTTAGATGCCAACCTAAAATTCCAAATGCTATTGAGGCAAGAATTTATTTTCACTTCTGATCCTTAGTATTATTAGATGTGGGAAAGATAAATTAAATGTGAACTCTCTGAGTCCTGGCCAGACTGTAAGTCTATGGCATGACATGAAATTTTTGGCGATTACACTATCTCCTATATCTGTGAAACTATTTCTTACACAATCCAGTGATAACATTCATGTCTACACTCTAAGAAAATGATCTTTTTTCTCCATTTGAAAATACCCCACTTAATTTACAGTACAATGCACATACCAGGCACCACCATGAAAATCATTCCCTATTACTTCCGTCTGCTACAACCAATATTGTTTAATTTCCTAACACCCTCTATCTGCAACTGACAAGCCGTATCAGTACCAGGAATCAAAATGTTGGAAAAGAAGCAGATAAACTAAGACAGATAAGGTTATTAATAGCTGTAGGATTAGACATCCTCGCTGAATAAAAAGGATGGAGTTGGCAGTTTCATAGGTGCCTCTGACTGATACGACAAATGTGACAACAGCAGATGATGTACAGCAGAGCTCCAAACAGCATTAAGTTAAACATACATCAAAACAGAGGAGCAGACAGTCTTTTTCTTTCTTTTTTAATTTTAGCTTAATCTTTGAAAGTTCATCTGATTTACTGACCTTAGTGTCTGATTTTTCTTCTCTAGAACAGGAGTTTAGCTTGAGCTATGGGAGTCATGCAGGGCTGGAAAGAGGGTCTCTTGCCTAGAGCAGTGGGTGCTGTCATTGCCAAGAATCCCATGGCTTCAATAGTAAAAATATAAGGTGGACAGAGCCAAAGTTAATGACCTTATGAAAGGGACCAAATGAATCCATAACTCAATAGGAAATCTGAAGCAGAAGCTGGGACTTGGAGAACAGAATCAAGGGTTGAAGGGACAGGGAGATGAAGTAAGGAACCTTTAGTAAAGGCAAACCAGGAGTCAGGTAAGTGAATTCTGAAACAGGAGCCATTGGCCTCTGCTGTCTCTCAAAGGCCTAAGGCCATCATGGCAGGGCCTGGATGTTTAGAAACCAAAGAGCCAGAGGACACAAATTTGAACTAATGATATCCTGTAATGCCCAAATTGAAGTGCCAGTGGAAGATCCCTCATAGGAGAGAAATATCAAAATAGTTACCAAAGTTAATTTCTCAGTTACTCATCTATGAACTTTAAAATAGTGAATAAAGAATATGCTTTGGAATTCTTGCAGACTTGGTTTGAGGTTCTGGCTTTTTCTCTGACTTTGAGTGCTGTGGTTAGTAACTTTGCTTATCTAAAACTCAGCCCCCTGAGAATAATACTAGTGCTTATCTCATGAGGTCTAAAAAAAAAATACAATCCACAGAAAGTGCTGAACATATTACCTATTATATAGAAAGTGATATGTACTTAAAAAAAAAAGACCAGCTTCCTTCAGGTATAACTGACCTATGTAAACTACATATATTTAATTTGCACAATTTGATAAGTTTTAACGTATGTATACATTTATTGAACCGTCTCCATAATTCGGAAAATGAACACACCCATCATCCACCAATGTTCTCTCACGCCCCTTCCTCTACTTCCTTCCTTCTGCTCTTCCCACCATCACCCACTAACATTCCAAGAAACAACTGATTTCTTTTTCTGTCACTATAGATTAGTTTTTATTCTTTAGAATTTTATACATATTTATATATAAATGAATCATTTTAAATATTTTAAATAAATATGATAAATAAATATATATAAAAATATATATAAATAAAATTGTATAGTACATACTCTTCTGTTTGAGGGGGGAAAGTCTAGCTTCTTTCACTCAGCCTAACATTTTTGAGATTTATTGTGTCAAGAGTCCAAGCGTCACCCTTAGGTTTGATGATTTGCTAATCACAGGATTCATCTAGTCATTCTGGTGGCTATGGTTTGCTGCAGGATAACAGATACAAAGTATAATCAGCAAAGGGAAAGGAACATGAGATGAAGTCCAGAGGAAGACAGACACAAGGTTCCAAGAGTCCTCTCTCCCTGAAGTCACACAGGATACACTTAATTCTCCCAGCAACAAGTTATGACAACACATGTGTAATGTTATCTACCAGGGAAGCTTATCTGATACTCAGTTCCTGAAGTTTTTACTGGGGGCTGGTCATGTAGGCAGTATCTGTCTGATATGAACCAAAATTCCAGACTCTCAGAAGGAAGGCAGGTGTTCAACATAAACTGTATTGTTTGCACAAACAGTTTAGGTACACTGAGTCATTTTTTAACAGTTCTGAGAATGGTGGAAACCCTCTCGAAATTCAAGCTCCCAGTTACCAAGGGCCAAATATTTAAGCATGTCTTTTTAAGGACAGTAGTCTCAAGCCTCCTAGTGTTAAATCTTTTCTAAACATTTACTCATGTTGCTGCATGTGTAAGTAGTCCATTCATTTTCATTGCTGAGTAGCATTCCATTAGCAGATGTAAGCTTTTATATATAGAATGAATATCCATTCACCTCTTGATAAGCAGGTAGAGTGTTTCCAGTTTGGGCCTATTACAAATATAGCTGCTGTGAAAATCCATGACCTAGCCTTTGTCTAGACCTATGTTTTCACTACTCTTGGCTAAGTACCTAGGAGTGGAATGGCAGGGCCATTTGCTAGGTATATACTGAATGATGTAAGAAACTGTCAAACTGTTTTACAAACTGTCTGTACCATTTTACATTCCCACCAGCAGAGTATAAAGAGTTCCATTTGATCTACATCTTACCAACACTTGATATCTTCATTCTTCTTCATTTTGGACATTCTAATAAGGTTGTAGTGATATCTCACTGTACTTTTAATTGGCATTTTCCTAGTAACTCAGTGTTGAGCATCTTTATCGTGTTCATTTGCTTTCATATATCTATGCTTTGTCTATTCAAAGATTTTGCCCATTTTTTTGAAAAAATGGTTCTTACTTGAATTTTGAGAATTTTTACATATTATGTATAAAAGTCCTTTTTCCTATATGTGACTTACACCAATATTTTTCCCAGTCTATGGGATATCTTAACTTTGCAGATTCTCTTAACTTTGAACAAGACCAACTTCTTAAATTCTTTTCTGTAAACACCATGCTTCTGTATCCTTTCTAAGAGAGCTTTACCTAATCAAAAACTATACAGATTTTCTCCCATATTTGTTTATAGAAATTTTACTTTTGTCTCTGACTTAAATCTATACTCTAATTTTTTACTATTATGCAAGGTATGGCTGAAGGTTTTACTTTGGCAGCCTCATCTCTTGAAAAGGTTGTCCTATCTTTCTTGAATAACCTTTATACCTTTGACAAGAAACAATGGAGCATATAGGTGTAGGTCTATTTATCAATTTTGTGTCTGTTCTACTGATCTGGATTTTTTTTTTTTTCTAAGACTTCATTTAACATTTCTTATAGTCTGGGTCTGTTGGTCATGAATTACTTCTTTTCTTACATCTTAAAGTGTTTTTATTTTTCATTCAATTTTTTTTAAGGATTTTTTCTTTTTTGATGTGGACCATTTTTAAAGTCTTTATTGAATTTGTTACAATATTGCTTCTGTTTTATGTTTTGGTTTTGGCTTCAAGGCATGTGGGATCTTAGCTCCCTGACAAGGGATTGAACCCACACCCCCTGCATTGGAAGGCGAATTCTTAACCCCTGGACCACCAGGGAAGTCCCTTCGTTCACTTTTGAAAGATTTTTTTGGGTATAGTATTAGGTCTGTTTCTTCCTTTTCTTTCTTTCCATCCTTATTTTCCCTTCCTTCTTTCCCTTCATTTCCTTCTTTCCTTTCCTTCTTTCTTTCTTTCAGCTCTTTAAAGACATTGTTTTACTGTCTTATGGCTTACATTGTTTTCCAACAAGATGTCTGCTGTTTTGGCTTCACTGTATATAACATCTTTTTTTCTAACTGCTTTATTTTTGTTTTCTCTTTGTTACTCATTTTAAACATTTTAATTATGATATGCTTAGCGTCTGCTGGGCTTTGAACTTCTTGTACTAGTGGGTTTACAGTTTTCCTCAAAGTGTGAAAATTATCAGACATAATTAGCAAATTATCAAACAAAATCATCAGACAAAATTTATTTTAAAACATTCTGTCCCAATTCCTTCTCTCCTCTCTTTGGAGGACTTCAATTACACATACATTAAGTCATTTAAAGTTGTCTCACAACTCATTTTCTGTTCCTTTTTTTTTTTTTTTTTTGGCTTTTTCTCTGTGCATCTCATTTTGGAGAGCATCTACTGCTATGTCTTCAGATTCCTTTACCTTTTTTCTGCAATGTCTAATCAGCTGTTAAGCACATCAAGAATAGATTTTCATTTCTGACATTATAGTTTTCATGTCCAGAAGTTTACTTTGAGTTTTTTTTTACATGTTCTACACCCCTACTTAACATGCTTAACCTTTCCTCTAGGTTCTTTAAAATATGGAATACAGAAAAAATAAATGTTTTCATGTTCTTATCTACTAATTCAGTCTACTGTGACATTTTGTGTTTGATCTTGATTAATTTTTCTGTTTATTATGTGTTGTATTTTCTTGCTTCTTTGCATTCTTAATAATTTATTGAATTGTCGACATTGTAAATTTTATTTTGTTGAGTCCTGGATGTTTTGGTTTTCCTGTATATATTTTTGAGCTTTATTCTGGAACAAACTTACTTTGAAACAATTTTCTATTTTCAGGTCTTATTTTTAAGCTTTGTTATGTAGTAATACATCAGTATTTAGGCTAGGCCTAATTTTACCACACCACTGAAGCAAAACCCTTCTGCTTATTCAATCCAATGTATTCATGAATTATGACGTTTTCTACTGTAGCTAATGGAGCAGTTACTATTTCTGGCCCTGTGTCAGTTCTGAGCACTCTTCCCTCGAATCATTTCGGAAGGTTATTTCCCTGGCCTCACACATGCACTAATCAATACTCAAGGGAAGATCTGATGGAGACCTTCAGGTCTCTGAAGCTCCTGTCTCTGTAGCTCTCTCCTTTCTATGGCTCTAGCTCCCTTGGCCTCCCCAGACAACCAGCTCCATCTCTTTGACTCAGGGAGGGCACTGTGCTCATTTGCATTTTCCTTCCCTGAACTGCAGCCTAGACAGTAATCAGGAACTTTTAGGGCTCATCTTGTTATTTGTTGATCGGTATCTCAAGAATAGTCTTTTATAAATTTAACCTGGTTTTTAATTATTTCAGGTAGGAACTAAATTTGGTCCCTATTTCTTCATGTTGCCTGGAAAGCCTATGTATTAGGTGGGCCAAAAGGTTCATTTGTTTTTTCCATAAGATGTCTCTAGTAGTACTTAGTTGTCTTTAACTTCATTTGAAACAATTTTGTTAGACTGTATGTAACAGCTGTCCTATCAGCATGCATTTAAAAAAAAACATCAAAATTGGTGAATTTTTGTGTAGCCATTTTAATATTGAAGATGGAAGAAAAAAAGCAACATTTTCAGCATATTATGCTTTATTATTTCAAGAAAGGTAAAAACACGACTGAAACACACACAAAAAGATTTGTGCAGTGTATGGAGAAGGTGCTGTGACTGACTGAATGTGTCAAAAGTGGTTTGCAAAGTTTTGTGCTGGAGATTTCTCACTGGGCTATGCTCCACAGTCAGGTACACCAGTTGAAGTTGATAGCAATCAAATCGAAACAATAATTGAGAAAATCAACATTATACCACGTGGGAGATAGCTGACATACTCAAAATATCCGAATCAAGCACTGAAAATCATTTGCACCAGCTTGGTTATGTTAATCGCTTTGATGTTTGGGTTCCACATAAGTTAAGCAAAAAAAACCTTCTTGACCATATTTCCACATGTGATTCTCTAATGAAACGTAATGAAAACGTTCCGTTTTTAAGACAAATTGTGATGGGCAATGAAAAGTGGATACTGTACAACAATGTGGAACAGAAGAGATCGTGGGGCAAGTGAAATGAACCACCACCAACCACACCAAAGGCTGGTCTTTATCCAAAGAAGGTGATGCTGTGTATATGGTGGGATTGGGAGGGAGTCCTCCATTATGAGCTCCTTCCGGAAAACCAAACGATTAATTCCAACAAGTACTGTTCCCAAGTAGACCAACTGAAAGCAGCACTCGACGAAAAGCGTCCAGATTTAGTCAACAGAAAACGCATAATATTCCATCAGGATAACGCAATATTGCATGTTTCTTTGATGACCAGGCAAAAACTGTTACAGCTTGGCTGGGAAGTTCTGATTCATCCACTGTATTCACCAGACATTGCACCTTCGGATTTCTATTTATTTCGGTCTTTACAAAATTCTCTTAATGGAAAAAATTTCAATTCCTTGCAAGACTGTAAAAGGCACCTGGAACAGTTCTTTGCTCAAAAAGTTTAAAAGTTTTGGGAAGATGGAATTATGAAGTTGCCTGAAAAGTGGCAGAAGGTAGTGGAACAAAAGGGTGAATACGCTGTTCAAAAAAGTTCTTGGTGAAAATGAAAAAATTTTTTTTTCTGTAATTTATTATATGTATTTAATAAGCCATTCAGAGCTTCCCTGGTGGTGCAGTGGTTGAGAATCTGCCTGCCAATGCAGGGGACACGGGTTCGAGTCCTGGTCTGGGAAGATCCCACATGCCACGGAACAACTGGGCTTGTGAGCCACAACTACTGAGCCTGCCTGTCTGGAGCCTGTGCTCTGCAACGAGAGGCCGCGATAGTGAGAGGCCCGCGCACCGCGATGAAGAATGGCCCCCGCTTGCCACAACTAGAGAAAGCCCTCGCACAGAAATGAAGACCCAACATGGCTAAAAATAAATAAATAAATAATAAGCCATTCAAAGCAAACTATGTGTATATATTTATGTGTTTTAAAATGGAGATCTTAGAGAACCTCCAGTCCAAAGCCTTCAAAATTTGTGAGCGTTGTTTTTTTAACTGTAGGTTACATGGTCAGAAATCCATGTACATGTGGGCTACATAAAGTTTATTTTGTTGATAAGAACAATAAATAGAGAAAATTCTTACCAAGCATACAAGAACAGGACTTAATAGGTGAGTTAGTACATATCAAAGCTTTATTCATACTACTTTTCCTTTTTGTAAGTCATTTTTCAGAGTGTCCCAGTTTGATGCAATTTTGGTGAAATTAAACCTGGACAGCTCAAAATTATGTAATTAAATATATTCAGCTTCCATTTAAAATCATAACTGAGGACTTCCCTGGTGGCGCAGTGCTTGAGAGTCCGCCTGCCGATGCAGGGGACGCGGGTTCGTGCCCCAGTCCGGGAAGATCCCACGTGCCGCGGAGCGGCTGGGCCCGTGAGCCATGGCCACTGAGCCTGCGCATCTGGAGCCTGTGCTCTGCAACGGGAGAGGCCACAACAGTGAGAGGCCCACATACCGCAAACAAACAAACAAACAAATCATAACTGATTCAAAGTTAACATAATACCTGGTAGCAATAATACAAGAGCAGAAATAGCCTATTAGCTGATTTGTACCAGACAATTAGCTGATGTGTACCAGATAATTATTGAAAACTATGGTAAGGAAAATGGGTAGGTTAAATATTTTTCATAGAATACATTCAATCAGGAAGATATATGGCAGATGGCCTACATGTAATATAATATTCTCCTTTTACAGATGAGAAAACTCAAAATTAAATAACCAGAATCGCACATTTGATATGTGACTAAATATGAATATAAACTTAAACGATTTGATTCTCAGTATTGATTATTAATTTACCTGTAAGTTTGCTCAGAATGAAATTTCCTTCTTCAGTATACAACATTTCTCTGTATCAGAATTTGGGACCCAGAGAGAAGCCAGTGTTGAATCCCAACTCATCAACTGTTCACATTGTCATGGGGCATCTAATCCATGATAGATGTTGTTTGGGTAATGTGAAAAACCTCATTAACTGATTCAAGTAATATTTTGAGCATCTTCTACATGCCATTCATCATCTTAAGTGCTAGAGATACAGAGATGAACAATACAGACAAGATTCTGCTCACAAGGATTTTACCTTCTAGATGGAGTAAGGACAAAAAATAAGTATAGAAAGAGAAGATAACCTCAAGTAGTGACGAGTGATATAATGAACGTAATACAATGGTAGTTGTCATGAAGAATGATACCAATGGGTGGCTTTGTAATATATATCAGAGATAGATCTTATAGGACTTTCTAATGGAGTGTATGAAAGGATTGAGGGAAGAAATAAATTGGGGTGGGAGGGGAGCAGGTATAGGAAAGAGCACCTGGGTAGGAAGTGCACAGAAAAAAGGAATCCAAAATTCTGTTTTGTCCTAATTAAGTGTGAGGTGCTTATTAGAACAGTCCTTCTCAAACTTTAATGTGCACGGGAATCACCTGGGGAATCTTATTAAAATGCAGTTTCTGATTCAGTGGGTCTGAGGTGGGCCCAGGATCCAACATTTCTGACTAATGCCAATGATACTGAAACACAGACCATGCTTTGAGTAGCAAGATCTTAGATAACCAAGGTGAATACAGGTAGAACAGAGATCTGGAGCTCTATAGAAAGAAAAGCAATTCAGCTATAAAATTTGGGAACATTAAATGTATTTCTTAAGGAGAGCCCAAATTGAGAATATATAGAAGAATTAGCAAACCAGAAAATTTGAAGGAAAATACTATAAATTTAGTAAAGAATGTATAAGAAGCTGACATTTGTGTAACACAGAACATGAGTGCAAAAGAAGTTAAGAAAGACAAAGGGATTAATGTAGAGGTCAGGAAACAGTGATGGGATGTGGGCTGGTTATTGCACCATAGATCTATTAGACTGGTAAGAAGAAAAGGATCCCTCTGATTCCTTTTTGGCTATTATTATCCTGTTCCACCTTATAAGAATCATTTAGAATTTTAGAGAAAAAAAAAGAAACAAAGCTGTAAAGGCTTGGAGTAACAGAAAGCAGGCAAAGCAAGAAAAGTAATCAGAGTCTTTACTGGTGAATATTAAGCACAAAACTAACAGCTTAAAAATTAATCCTTATACTAATGGCTAACTGGTCCATTTTGGGGGGGAAAAAGGGAGAAATATGAGCACATTCAGCAAATGAAAACGTTAAAACCATTGCTGAATTTTGACTATAAGTTAAAAAAGAGAAGGAAGATCCCCTAAAGGGCTGTTCAAAGCATTTAAATTTGAGCTCACCAAAGCATGTACTAATGTTTTAACAGCTGGAGTGGTTAAGCATTCTTCTGTTTTAGCAGTTTTAATAGCTGATGACAAGAGGCCAAGGTTAGACACCCAGAGGGCTCAGCAGCCTCGCAGGCAACACCTGAAGTAAGTGAGAGTCTGTTTTGATGGGATGGAACAGTGTCTTCTGAAGAACAAAAATGCTTAATAGACTGTTCTATATATTTAAAGTAGATTTGCCCTTTACTTAAATTTAACCAACAGACTCCACAAAAGCTCTAAGCAACAGTATTGCAATTGCCGGGCAGATCATCATCAGTGAACACATATCTAGTGACCATAACATGGGAGCACATCTATTCTGTGTTCAGACAGACACTGCATAAAACAAAACAGGGTTTTGGCCATAAAGTGAAACAGGGATTTAGTAATTATCTGGTCCATTCAGTCAAAGCAGAAGGCAAATTGGAAAATTGAGAAACTGGATTAGGCTGTGTTCCCCTCTCTCTTTCTTACATCAGATCAATACCCTATGATGCCCATTCATCTACAAACTTTTATGTTTCAATGTCTTTTACCTTTCATAGGGACCTAAAAATTAAATATGACATAGACATCCTCCCAGGAGCACACTATCTAGTGGAGCAGATGTTACACATTCCCCACGTAAATACGAGACAGAATGCGAAATTTTAGAGCTTTTCGATCAGAATCACATGGAGGGCTTGTTAAATCACAGATTGCTGAGCCTCACCTCCAGAGTTTCTGACTCAGTAGGCTGGGGGAAAAACGGGGAAGAATTTGCATTTCCAATAAGTGCCCAGGTGTTGCTGATGCTGCTAGTCTAGTGACTACACTTTGAGAACCACTGTTTTAGAGGACGGCCAATAGAAACAGGACTTTCAGCCAGGGCACTAAGAGATAGCTTCATTGAGAGAGTTAACTGTGAGGTGGGTCTTGAAGGACTGAAAATTGCGACATGGGGAATAAGAGAAAAGCAGTATTAGAAATGGAAATAATTTAGAAACAGAAGTAATTTACTAATAAGCTAAAACTACAAAGATTTTTCTCTGCCCCTACACTTTTGTGGTCCTTGAAGATCCAAGAATAAAAGACAGAAAATAAAGACAGTCCCATTTTCACAATGCTTAGAAATTTCAAAAAAGCACTTTCCAAGAAGTTGCTGCAGATCCTAATTTTGCAATATCTTACCTAATCTTCCCATCTCTTTTGCTGCTTTTACCACAACGAATATTCACACTCAGAAATGAACAAAGTCATCATTAATTCCAGGGCCTGATTTTCTTCTTAGACTTCCATGGTCATTATCTCTATTGCATCCTCCTCTGACCACATGTTAATTTAGGCTTTTGAATGTTTTTGCTATTATCTAGGGTATGTACATTTTTTAAAAGAGATATAAAAATATTTTAAAAATAAAATATGAAAAATTTTAATTAGAAGTCTATAAAACAATATAGATGAGGACAATACAAAATAAACACAATGGTCCTTAAGACAATTTGCTGGAAGAGCAAGAAGAGAATGAGGAAAAAAAAAAGACACTATTCAAATGCTATTCAGGGCACTGCATCTTAAACATAAATAAATAAATAAATCTGCCGCTTGGTTCAATTTTGGAAATAAAGAAAAAGAGATTTTTAAAAAATATTCTACTCTTTTAATTTATGAAAATTGTGGGATAGGCAAGGGATATGAAGAAGACACTGAAGTCATAAGGAAATAAGAATGAAAGAGAGAAGGAAGGAGGAGAGAGGAAGGGAGGGAAGGAGGAAGGAAAGAAGGAGGGAAAAGAAAAGAAAGAACAAATGCTGAACTGAAATCCAAGTCTAAAGTGTAAGTACAGGCAGTGGCTGCTGAGGTGCCTTTTGTCTAAGGAGTCTGAATTTCTTCAGGGATTAACTGTTACATGCAAAGAATATTAGAGATAAAATGGTGCCACCGAATCTGTTTGCATGTTTACCAACACATATTTCCATTTGAAATGCTGATGATAATCCAACCAGACCGACCAACTGACCCCTTGTTCACAAAGTACACCTCTTACCGCAAAGGGTCCTAGTACGACTTCGGAGCAATATTTCCCACCCCTCCACAAAACCATCCCTCAACTTTGCTCCCTCCCACCATCCTGTGACTGACCTTATACCAGTTACAGTTCATATTAATTTCCCTTTCAACTTCTCTCCCACTTCCCTTGCAAGTCCAGTAAACAGCAAGACTCCTCGTCACAAAATATTTCAGCAAGAGAGTGTGGTTCCATCAAGCCCTGATAACCTTTCTTACCACAAGAATAATAGAATAGTGGCCTTCCTGGGCCACTTCCATCAATTTCTGTTAATGTATCCTTCTAAACTATCAAGCCACTCATTTCTCCTTCCTCCTATAGAGATGCCAGTGGATTGGGGGCAGTGGGGAAAGAGTGTGGGGTAGATGGAGAGTGTGGAAGGGACTGCAGATACAGGCTGACTGGGAGCAAGGAAATCAAACCCTACATGACCTGTGTGTGCCAACCACAATCACAGAAACTTCACTTAATCTCACCAAGGCTATTAGGAGCTGCATTTCCAGGTTACATCTAGCTGCTCAGAAAGATAACTGCTTTGCAGACTTCAATATATCGAGAGAATTAGATTTTTCTAAGCCAAGGATTGAATTCGTTCCTGATTCCCTGTAACCAGGGCCTCACGCAAGCAATTTTATTTTCCTTGTACACCAGGCAGATGACATCCTGCTAAGTACGCCAGAAGCATGGAGATTGAAATATAAAATCGGTGACGTCGTTTGCTAGCAGGCTTGCTTTGCTTACCTGTTCCACGGAAGGAGCCGATGGAGAAAGCCTTAATCAGAAAAAGTTAAAATTAAGTGTTCTCTGCAGCTACCGGGAGCTCACCCAAGTCAGCAAAGAGCCGCTTTTACTTTTAACCCCGTACTATTTGCCTTGATGCATTTCAGCTGACTGTAATTGTTTGCTGGGTTATAGAGGGAGCACAGAGAAGGGGAAAGGTTTGTTGCCGAGCCCTCAAACAATCGAATGTCTTCTCAAGACATTAGAAATATAACGTGCAAATTACGTATTGCGACTTCACTATCACCAGATCACACGTCCTCTGAAACTTCATCTAATTTCCCAGAGCCTGCCCCTCCCTCCTACACGTTTCCATGACACTCTATTGCCACTTCCACTGTATCATGTGTGTCTTCGTATTACAATTACCTATTTGCATACCTATCTCCTTTCCACTATACTGAGTTTCTTAAAAGCGGAGGCTGTATTTTGTTTATCCTTATCTCCAACTCCTGCATGAAGTCTGCATGTGGCTGATGCCCCACATATGGATGGATTAACGAGGAGACCTAAATCAATTTCTCATATAATCCTGGCTGAAGGACCATAAATTGGTTAGCAAAGATGTTTTTCCACCCAGGAACTAAATCAAACACAAACACGTAAAATCAATTAATGCATATAGGGCATGGATTCTTTTTAATATATTAATCATTTACAAAATAAAAATAGTAAAATAGTGGATGACATTCAGATCAGCATTGTCAGCTCAGCAGTTTAAAAAAATGTTCTCTAGCAAATCCCAAAACATCCCTTTAGACTATGTGTGCCTCTTCCCTCCTCAACCCCCAGAGGGGCTATGTGGTGGGAATCTACATGGTGCAAAGCCTTTGAAGGTCTGAGAATCAGCTGGTGCAATGAGGAAACATGGGGCTGTGGGGCTGTTCCCCAAATTCAAGAGCATCACCGACCAGAGTAAAGGGCCAGGGAGGAGACTACAGGCCAAATAAACCATCCAAGCAGATGTGAGCTGTACCCTCCTTACTTGGCCCTCTCAAACCTGTCTCCACAGAGCCCAGCTTGCCACTGTTCCAATTTAGAACCCCTTTTTTTTAACCTCTCAAACAAAGGAAATAAATATCTAAACACCCAAAACCCCATTACTTTATAGCTTAGGAAATGAGACCCAGGGTGGTATGACACTTGTCTCCTGGTACCGAGTCCACACACACACACAGTGGCAGCTGCACAGTCGAGATCAATATTCAGCAGGCTGCCCCTGCCCTTCGCTGGTCCCTGCCACCTTCTACCTCGTTAGAGCCAGCTCTGCTCAAAAGTGGGTATCAGGCCACTCCTCTTCAGTTCTCCCAGAATGACGTCTCAGATGGATCAGCCTCTGTTGTTCCTCATCCCCCATCTCTCTTAGTCCCAGGCATTCAGGGTCCCTGTATTTTTCTTCCCTCCTCAGGGACTGGTTCCTGATCTTTCACTGACACTAACACTAATAGCATAAAATCTTAACCCAAAGCTTGAGGCTCTAACTCTGAAATTCCCAGGAAATGCAAGAGGATTAAAGGTTAATGGGACTTTCTCAGAATCCCTGAAATAGTAGCTCCGAGCCTCCAAGGATGTCACTAGATTTGGCCTCGGTCCTCCAGTCAGACTACTGTTCAAGATAACAGAAGATAATTAAAACTGAAAATGTAGAAGAACAGTAAGTCACGTACAGTAATACATAGGTCAAAGGTAAAGGAAAGCAGAAGGGGGGTGGAGGGATTAGGGACCTCAAGGAAATGTCAACTGCCTTAAAAGGGGAAATGTCTCTTCTGCTAGACATCTCCTCTTTCTTTTGGTGTTATGGAGAGGTTGTGCTTTCTTATCAGGGAGACCTAGGCCTTTTCATTCATTTACACATTGATGCAAATATTCTTCAAGGGCCCACTAGGTACCAGGCACTGTGACAAGTTTGACTTCTGGTTTTTACTTGGTAAGATAATTTAATTTTTCAGAGGGCATAAATGCTTGGGAGAAAAAGCAAATTAGAACTTTGAATTGCAGAAGCAATATAAGCTGTGGTTAATGCTTACATTCTGGAATGAGCCAAATCTCCATTCGAGCTCAAGCCCTGACACATCCTGTTAGTTAATCTTTTTCAGCCTCAGTCTCCTCTTCCATAAAATGGAGACATCAAGATCATTATAACCTCACACCATCATTGCATGGATTAAAGGAGATAACACTTAGCACACTTTCGGGCACAGAACAAACATGCAAAACATATTAACAATTATTATTTCATAGAGGGAGTCAAAATCTGAACTGAAGGCAATCTTTTCTACTAAAAGGCAGGATTAGAAGAGAAGTGACAAATTTCAATATCATTTTATAGCAGCGGGAAGTGACTAAAATTTAGTGAAAGAGAAATGAGAAATCAACATATATTAATGAACATTTTAGATTATTTCTGGGTTCTGAATAACTATACTTCATTATCACAGAAAACCAGGAATTGTTAAAAGTGCTTCTCAAAGGTAATGCATATGAATGACCTGGGAATCCTATTAGGATGCAGGTTGAGATTCAGTAGGTCTGGGGTAGAGCCTGAGATTATGCATCTCTAACAAGCTCCTGGTGATGGAAAGGCTGCAGGTTCACCGACCACATTTGGAGTCATAAGGGGTGAGATAAAACTAGAATTCAAGCTATATTTACATATATATATGTAAACATGTGCAGTTACATATATGTAGGCATACATATATTATGTGTACGTTTATACATATATTCCCACATGTTAGCAAGAAACTTAAGTAGCTGAGATTCCCGGTTTCCTGCTCTGGTTCTGCTACAAATTAGTTGTTGGCTTAGTTTCTTCTTCTGGCTTAGTCTCTTCATTTTCAAAAATGAAGGGATTGAACTACATGTTTTCTAAGTTTCCTTCCAACTTTAACCTCCTATTTGAACATTTTTTCCACTGAGAAAAAAAAATTACTTATAAATGTATGGGATTTAACAGACATAGAGAAAGTAATTTTTGATTCTCAGATATTTTGTTCACCTAGCCCTCAGAAAAATGCTGATGGAGACCACTGCTCCGGACTCATTTGAAATGAAGAAAATGTAACAAATTGTTTCTCGTAACAAAAATATGAATGTCAATGAAGAGACCATACATAGCTATTATTTAGAAAAACAGCATTAGACTTTGATTTTAAAAAACTCAGTTCAATTCAATGTCATAAACAAAGCCAAGCATTCAGCCTCATATCTTTACCAATTCCAAGGAATTTATAGGGAAGGGGGTGGGGAATGGGGGCGAGGGAAGTACAGCAAGGACCTTTAAAAACACCCTGGAGAGAAAAGTCACCTTGGCAAATACTCCAGCTGGAGCACCTCTTCAGCTAGTGGAAACACTGAGACACACATGTTCCTGCAACACAAGCTATGCAAATTATTCACATTTTCTTCTTATAAGTCCTATCCAGTTTATATTATTTCTGAGCCAACCAACTTCATAGCTAGCCTTTAAACTTGTCATATTTTCCTGCATTCTCAGAGTGAATCCAGTCTGACTTAGACGTTTCCAGGCTACATTGTATAATATGAAAATGGAGCCATTAGAAGCAATATTTCTGATAGGAAGGGAATCCAGAACTAAGCAAAGGGATTATCCTAATGATGAGGGACTCAAGACCGTTCTTAAATCACGGACCCTTCTGTGTTCTCTTTCAAAAACCTTTTCCTTTATCAGACTCTGTGCAAAGTATTTAGAGGCAACTACAAAATAACAAATGGTTTGAATATTTGGACTAATTTTTTAAATCAGAAAAAGCAACATAAAAGACACTTGAGGTGACCTGACCCAGGTTGTCTGTACAATCCCTTCTCATAACTAAAATGATCCCTTCAGGCAGGCTACTGGAACTGACCTAAGCTATGAAGGGCCAGACAGGTGCATGGTGTTGCATAATTTTGCATAGAGATGCTATATTTTATCCATTTCAGAGGGTATGTTAAGAATCAACATTCCCTTAATTTTGTTAAAAGGAATGTAAGTAGCTAAGCAAAGGATTTGATTTTTTTCTATTCTTCTCAAGAGCAGCAGCACATTAATAGTAGATATTTATCTCAAAATTCAGATGAGCTCTTCTTCAAGAAGATAAAACATCTTGAACCATATCCATGTTTGAGATCTGAGTCTTTAAAAGCCTAATGATAAATGGGATGAAATGAAAACTGTGACTAAATTAGCCATATCTATACATGTGCACATAACTACACGGACTGTGTATGTATAATTGGCCTTTAATAGCATTTCCGTCTATACCTGAAATTCCCAGGTGTCCTCAAAAAAGCACAGCTTTATGATGTCATGTCTTTAATGGAGCCCTGTTACCATGGAGATATCAGAGCTTCCTCTCAGAACAGCACTGAGTTCTGACAATTGAAAAAGCTGGAGAATTTCAATGAAGCCCATCGTCTTAGAACCTTCCAGCATCTACAAATTTGAAAGTTATCAAGTTCTGAAGTATTGTGTTTGCCTGAGAAGATGTTGACTTTGGGCCATGATTCAAAGTAGTGTATGTATATAAAGAAATATCTATTCAATGCTTTATCTTCCAATAACCTATAATATGGAAGTATATATGGCTAGGTCCTCTCAAGAGCAGCTAAGTAGGACCCATTAATTAATTAATTAATTAATTAATATATATATACATACACACATATAGAGACACACACAGAGAGAGAGAGAGAGTCTTGTAGATATCTCCAGTGCCCAGCATAACCCATGGCATCTATGAGGCTATACCCATACATATTTCTTACCTTCAATGACCTTGAAGTATAGTGGATAATTATTATAAGTGTTAAAAAATGGACACAAGGATGTAATATGAAGAGAAGTAGAAATCAGAGGATCAACTGTGTACAAAGAAAGATCTTGGAAGGTCAAGTGAGTTAGAAAATGTCTCTGTCAAGACTTCAGAAGCAAAGAGGAGAAGATGGTCCATCATGAGCCAAAGCAATTAAATTCCCCTCCCTCTGGCCACTAAAAAGATTTAGCATGCGTGAGGGTCTCAGGTCAAGAGTATATTAAATAGCCAACAGCTGTGTGGCCAGCAGCTCCCCAGAAGGTAGGGTATGTTGCAATCACAGCTTAAGCAACCACAGAATCAAGGTCAGAGCCAGCAGAAGTGCAAACAGAGAGGGAAGAGCCAATGGTTCACCTAAGACAAAGATGAGAGGGATTTCCTGGTCTTCCCAATATTCAGTGCTTTCCATACAGGCCAAGAAGCTGCATAGAAACTAGCATCCCTCAGCATTTCCCACCTGTCTCACTGCCCAATGGAAAGAATTAGGATGAACTTAGTAGACTGAGGTCACCTTGCCATTCTCAGTGCCCATGTGCCCACTTAATGTTTCATATGGAGCATTTTCTATTAGCTAAATTTCCTCATATACCTTATGGTAAGAGTGCTTTTCCTATATTTTGGACACTTTCTAGAACTGCTGGGACAGGAGAAAGCAAGTCAGGATAGTGTTGAGAAGGAAGAGAAATAACAAAAGATCCCTTCTCTGACATTCAAAACCCTGGCGGTTTTAGCAAAGTTAAGTGGTTGAAAGTAAGTCCCACCAAAGTCCTGGCCCTACAGTGTAAGTGGGCAAATTTCAAAATGTTTAGATTGTTAGGCCACTTAGAAAAAGGTTTTAACTGCATTTCTCACTTGATTGTCCTATGCCAGAGTCAATACAGTGTAAAGATTAAGTCCTTGGTTTCTGCAAATGAAGAATCTAGTTACAATAATGGTACATCCCAGCATAATAGCTGGGTGACCTTGAGTTAGTTAATCTTCCTAAGCCTCAGTTTCTTCATCTAAAATTGGGGTTATAACAATAGCTTATTCATACTGAGGGTATTCTCTGTGCCAAGCAATACAATACTTTTAAACATTAACTCACTGAACCCTCTTCACACCCAACAAGGAAGATACTATTCTTTTCCTACAATTTCTGTTTTTTAGTATTTGGCAATCTCTTTGTTTTTTGATTATTTTATTTTTAATAAAGTAATGAATAGAAAATGATAAAGATACTATTATTATTGCCAATTTTCACATGGAAAAACTTATATAAAGAAAGATCGAGAACTTGCCCAGGGTCACATAAGTAGAAAGTGGTAGAGTTAGGATTTGAGGTCAGATAGTTGGCTCTAAAACCACCTGTACTGTTAATCGCTAGTCTTAATTCCTAAAATAATACCACCGGCCTCAGTAACAAGCTTATTTGAACTAATTGTATGTGTTAGAGAGGGATACCATAACAAAATTTCACAGACTGTGGGACTTGAACAACAGAAATTTATTTTCTCACAGTTTTGGAGGCCAGAAGTCTAGGATCTAAGTGCGTCCTAATATGGTCTTTCCTCCATATGCACGTGTGTGAAAGACACCTCTAGCATCCCTTCTCTTCTTATAAGGACACCAGCTCTAAAGTATTAGGGCCCTACCTTATGACCTCATTTAACTTTAATTATCTCCCTAAAGGCCTAATCTCCAGATACAGTCACATTGTGGGTTGGAGTTTCAACATACGAATTTTAGGGGGGACACAATTCAGTCCATACACTATAGAAAGAACTTAGCACAGTAACTGACACATGATAAGTATTCACATTATTGGTATTTCAGGGACTTATTTGGTCAACTCTAGAAATTATCAGATTTAGTGGAAAGATGGAATTAGAAATTTAAAGTTTGCTAATGCCATGTGAGCTAGTCACTTCATTTCTGTCCATTTCTCTTTTTCTTAAGCTGTGAATTAAAATGTACCCACCATCCAACATTAGTGTGACCATGTGTTTACAATTATATTCTTACCAAAATTAATAGAGTCTAAGAAAGAGGGTTTCTGTAGAAACTAGTTATGTCTTGGGGGCTTTAGTGCTTCCTGTGATCTACACAGGCTGCAGATACCTACAGTCCTGATTCATGGAAACTTAGGTTCTCTTCTCTGAATGACTGTCTGAAGTTGGCCAGGCTGCATATTTGTATACCAGCACTTCCCTCTGATGTTTTCCACTTCCAGTGGAAAGCTTATTATAAACTGGCCTCTTGTGAACCTTGTTAAATCCACTGCAAGCTCATAATCTATGAGGTCCTCATTGTTGCTGTTCTTTTTTCCCTTCATATAGAGATGAACCTTATCCTAACCTCAAGGACTTCAGAATATTATGAGAAACTGATGAAGTGAAAATATTTTTCCAAGAGGTCTTTAAAAGTGGATTAACTTCTATTGTGGGGTAGACATGACGTTATATTCCCTGAATGTGGGGAGAAGGACTAGGTGACTTTTAAGGGTGCTATTCTACCCCAAGATTGCCATAAAGAGCATCCAGCTGAAGAGTTGGATAAATGACACTGAAATCCAGCCAGGGCTTCACTCACCGAGCTCTGCACCCTGACTTAGGGCTGTGTGCACCTGGAAGAAAAGCATTTTGCCTAATTTGTACAAAGGTACCATAGGGGCTAAGGAGATCTTGCTCCAACCCTACAAATCTGAGGTGATTTTGTTCACGCACTTTTTGTTATACAACCCTTCTATTCCACAACAATTTAATGAGCATCAGTTATGTGCCATGGCCAATATCTTCCACTCTTCTGTTTCTTTTTAATTTTTTTTTAAATTTTATTTTATTTTTGGCTGCATTGGGTCTTCATTGCTGCACGCAGGCTTTCTCTTGTTGCAGCGAGCGGGGGCTACTCTTTGTTGCTGTGTGCGGGCTTCTCATTGTGGTGGCTTCCCTTGTTGTGGAGCACGGGCTCTAGGCACACAGGCTTCAGTAGTTGTGGCACACAGGCTCTAGAGCACAGGCTCAGTAGTTGTGGCATGCGGGCTTAGTTGCTCCGTGGCATGTGGGATCTTCCTGGACCAGGGCTCAAACCTGTGTATCCTGCATGGGCAGGCAGATTCTTAACCACTGCGCCACCAGTGAAGTCCCTCGAAAGCATTTTTTTACATCTGTGAACTAAGGAACATTTCCAGATCTGAACCTCAATATATCGTGTCTTTATCATATATTTTAAGTTTTCCCATCTATGTTTCTTCCCCAAATACTATCATCTTAAAGCAGCCACTAGGTGAGAAGCCAGAAGCCTGAATTCAAGCATTGGCTTTACAACTTGTCTCATTTTTTGACCTTGAATACAAGTCACTTGAGTTCTTAGTGCATTGCCTTTCCTCTGGACAGTAAAAGAAAAACTAGCCTCTGACTCCACAGGGATGTCGTGAAAATAAATGAGATGTAGGTCTACAGAGTCACTTTAAGTTCTTAGGAATGAAAGAGCTTAAAGAGATATGAGATTTCAGTAGTTATTCTTTAATTTTTTTTTCAGCCTTACAAGTGAGAGAGGAAGGTTCCACCTTGGTAAATTTGGAAGAAAATGTCCTCACTGACTACTCCCCCTGATCTGTACCTTTTTCTCTTCTGCATTCACAAAGTCTATTGCAATTCTGGCTGTTGACTCGGTGAAATTAATAAGAATCTCTCATACCCTCAGGCAACAAAGAAAAGTGGTCACACTCTCTGGGGCAAATTATCTGCTACCAGTGGATCATCATACAATACATGCCCGTACAGGGGCTGTGAAAAAACTCTAATGAAACAAGGCTAGTGTTACATTGCAGAAAAGAGGAAGTTGCCAGGATAGAGTTCCCAGCTAGGATATTGATCTGACAGAGTCTAGAAGCCCAAAGGTAGAAAATTTCTTTTAGGAGAATTAAAACTACATTTGCCAGTGTCAGAGCTACTCTCTTCTAATTCCAAGGTAGTTCTGAAAGAGGATCACAAATAACCAGCTAAAACTCGTGATACTCTCCCCTGCAGGATGAAGAGTCCCTGATAGCTGACATAGATAAGTGCTGTATAACCTGTCACTTTATCTCCCTTAAGAGAGTGGCATAATCCATGGAGCTCACATAAACTCTTCTCTAGCTTCGATCCCATTCTGACATTCAAGAGAAAAGTTGACAGTCACAGATTAAAGGAAAACATTAGAGTGAAATGACACTTACAATAGGTGGCTATGACTAAAGATGTGTTTTTGCAAGAATTAGCTGGAAAGACGTATTGGCACGTTGACATAGGTCTCTGAGCTAGTGGATCAAGCTAACACCTTTGTCTTGGTCTCATTGGGGCTCATGTTTACTTACAGGCTTTGATTTTCTTCATTTACTCATTCAATAAATGTTCACTGAGCACTGTAATGGAAATTTCTGGTGGTGCTCACAAATCTATTCTCCTCCCCTTCCTGAGAAAGCAGCCATCCAACTAGAATGTAAATTTTCTGACCCATCTCATAGGGACGGATGGTGACCTAAGTTTGCACTAATGGAGAGTGAATGGAAGTGACAAGGGCAACTTTGGCATCACTTGCTTAAAAAAAATCCTTGACCTGGACTTTTGCTGTTACTTGTCTGCTTGTTGAAAATGGAAAAGTCAAGCCTACCTACCTGCCATGGACTCTTATGTGAGAAGGAAATAAACATCTGTGTTTTGGAGTTTCTTTGTTACATCAGCTTAGTCTACATTTTTACAAATATAAGTGCCTTCTGGGTATCAAGTCCTATGTGACAAGCTGAGGATTCAGCTTAGCAAAATACACATGGTGCACGTCCACATAAAATGTATACTTTAATGTCTACCCTAGTCTCCTACCAGGGAATCAAAACCCGTGAGACAAATGTCTACCATACTCAATAATCGAAATAAAACAGGGCAGGAAGCAAGAGTATAGGGGGAGATAAAGACCTGGGCTTCAGTGCTAAGCAGGTTTAAGTTCAACCCCTTGCTCTCTCTCTTATAAACCATATCCTTGGGACAAATCATTTAACTTCTGTAGACCTCACTTTCCTCCTTGTGAAGCAGGGATAATAGAAATAATAATATATACCTAACAGAGTAGTGGTGACAATCATAAGGATTAGACATGTAAATAGCTTAAACCAAGGCTTGAGCATTACCAAGTGTGATAATCAGAGTTCAGTCTTGTTATCATTAATGTCTATGGGGAGGGGCTTAAAGAAAAGATATGAACCTCATTATCTTATTCAAATCATATTTTGTGAGGCAGGTGTCATCATTCTCATTTCGTAGATGAAAAAATTGAATCTCAAGTAGAACACCACTTAGGAAACAGCTGGGCCAGAATTTGTTTCCAGGTCTCTCTGATTCCAAAGCCCATACAACTGCACAGATGTATCACAATCAGGGCCAGCAAACACTGCTCAGTTATAAGTCCATTAGGGCAATTCTTCAAGGTCATACCATAGAGTTTCCAGCTCTGGACCCCAGTGGATAAGTTGGTGCCCTTTCCTATATCCATGACACTTTGTACCTCTGTCATAATTCAATTAACTGAGTTAATTCAGTTAATTCACTCCCACAATTATGTTTGCTCATCTGGTACCCCCATTACAGCATGAGCAACTTGAGATAAAGACTATTCTTTAAATATCTCTGTCACAGGACTTAGTACAATGCCTGGTATGTACTAGGCACTCTATCTATTGATAATTGTCATAAATAATTGCCATGTGAATAAATGAAGGAATATTAAAAACTGGAGTGTGAATAGATAAAAACCTACTAAGGTGGTTATTTGTTTGATGCAAAGAAAATGTAGGCATTCAGTTTTGAAAATAAATGGATGGCAATGAAATATTTAACAAAATCCATCAAGCATAAGAAATTAATACAGAGAGGCCCCATGATGGAAATAAATATTTTCCAAAAGTTATATACCTATTGCTTGGACCTCAAACACATAATGAAATGTTATACATCATCTGTAAAGGTCCAGTTCACAAAAGCTTTTTTAACCTCAGCTGAAACTGAAATATGGTACAATTGCATTAGAAAAAAACTGTAGCAAACAATATGAAATGCCAAAAAAAAGGGAAAACAAAACAGAAAAAAAAAGATTTTGTTCTTTGATGAAAGTAAATTTAACTAGAGAAAGATAAGGAAGAAAATGTTGACTCTTAAAGGTACTGAATGCATTTTCAGTGGGTTTCAAAGTTCAAGGCACTGGTTCTTTATTCTCCCTAATTCCACATCAAAGTTTCTAGCTTTCATTCCCTTTACTATAGAGGTATTGCCAGCAATACTCCTATACTGAAAAGTCTGGATTAGCCCCTTTTTTTCTCACAAGTGCAACAAAGAGAGGGAGACAAATCTTTCTAAGATAACTGGAAAAGAATTGGGGGAAAAAAAAGAACTGTGAGTTGCATAAGGAAGGTTAAAAGGGGAATAAATAAACTGGTCTGAAAGATAGTACCTGGTGTGAAATATGCTGACATGTGATCAGTGAAATGATCAGAAAATGGAGAGATGAGGCAAAAGCTTCGTAATTCTTTTTTTTTTTTAAAAAAGAAAAAGACGGCAAGAATGATAATGGCTCCCAGTAGTCTTCCATGCTGTTCAACAAATAATATCATTAGCCCAAGGAATTTGGTTGTTATTAAGAACAAACAGGAGGAGCAGATACCCTGCAGGGGAGGAAAGGAGGCACAGTATTTTCCAGTTACATAAACAGGTTAATCACAACTTGATTTTTAAGTTCATAGAAACTGAACCGATGTCTTCCATGTCTGTGAAGAGGAGAACACAAAGAATAATGTCAAATGGGTATTTAAATTTGCTGAAAATAAAAGGAAGAAACTCCCTGACACAATACGCATACAAAGGCTATTGTACGGCAAACTGAGAGATCAACATGGAAAATGAAAAGCTAAGGGGGAACCACTCTTAACCCCTTATGTAAAAATTCAGTCACAGTTTAAAAAGATATAGATCAGGGCTTCCCTGGTGGCGCAGTGGTTGAGAGTCCGCCTGCTGATGCAGGGGACACGGGTTCGTGCCCTGGTCCGGGAAGATCCCACATGCCGCGGAAAGGCTGGGCCCGTGAGCCATGGCCGCTGAGCCTGCGCGTTTGGAGCCTGTGCTCCGCAGCGGGAGAGGCCACAACAGTGAGAGGCCCGAGTACCGCAAAAAAAAAAAAAAAAAAGATATAGATTAAATAATGAAGAATCCCAGAAAATCTTTGAAGCTCCCTAGATGAGTTTAGAAGAGTAAAAGCGATGCTTCCTGGTTAAACGAGTGAGAGACATTTTTTCTGTGTCCTGGATAACTCTCCCTCTGTCCCCGCCCACCTCTCGCTCTCTCCCCACAACCCCCACTCTCTCTTTCACACACACATACTTCCTCAAGAAGATCAATGTAAACATCACTGTCAGCACCAAGGACAGCAGCCCTCACTTTGAAATCGGTGTCAGTAACCACACTTAAAAACCAGGTATGCTAGGGACTTCCCTGGCAGTCCAGCGGTTAAGAATTCTCCTTCCAATGCAGGGGGTGCGGGTTCAATCCGTGGTCGGGGAGCTAAGATCCCACATGCCTCAGGGCCAAAAAACCAAAACATAAATCAAAAGCAATATTGTAACAAATTCAAGAAGACTTTAAAAATGGTCCACATCAAAGAAAAAAAAAATCTTAAAAAAAAAAACCAGGTATACTGATCTCAGGAGCTCATCTGAATTCAGATTAGAAGTGCTCGGAGTTTAGCTCAAAATTGCAAGCACCTGACTTATAATACTACTTTTCCTTTCAGAATATGATTATCTGTATTTATTAAAACAGTGGACATTTTACTACGTTCTCAGAGTAAATCACGGACAAAACTGAGGATCAGAGTCTACTAGAGCTGGAAATATCCTTCAGGAGTCTTCAACCCAACTTCTCCTTTGTAGAGGTCAAAAGAATGAGGACAAGAGGTCATGCAGATGGTTTCTAAACAGACTTTAGTCTGGATATTATAGAAATAGTAATGTTTCTACATATTTAAAAAATTAAACAAAATTGAGGGGGGGTTTCCAGTTCATATTACTTGAAGACTTAGAGTTTTTATTCAACCAGACTCCAATAATCATTTGTCACATGAAAAATGCCAAATCAAAAATTTTAAATCTAGCCCTTGACCCTAACATGATATCATTTCTCCACACCTCATCTGCTACATGCTAAATGTTTCAAAAATATGACTGCAGTTTAATTTTTTGTCACGAAGAAGATTACATTACTTGAATTTCCCCTAGATACACATTTAGTGCAAATGTATCTAAGAAGTTAGTGTGTTCATATTCAATTCAGGCATTACTTCTTTTAGGAAACCAAGCACTTGAAGTCCGGGCTATACGTCCCTCCTCCTCACTTCATAGTAACCGGTGCCTATCTATAATAGTGCATTTATCTCATTATATCAAAATTTTCCTTTTAGGTGTCTGCCCTCTAGTTCTATGAGCAACTTAAGGATAGGTGCAAAGGCCTCCCCATCCATTCTCTGTGTTCTCAAAATGCATTGCATGAAAGACATTGTACTATGTACTGGAGCTGTAACTATGATTAAAACGTTATTCCTAACCTTGGAAAGTTTAAAATTAAATAAGTGAGCGACAGACAGAAGGAACTTATTATACTGTGTCTTAAGAGAGAGCAAAATAGACTCTGGTGTCTTACAGATCAGGGTTTAAATCTTAGTTCTGCTATTCTAAACACCTGGGGAAATTAATTAAATGTAGCTGAAAATGAGATGATGGCAGTAATAACTACTACTTAGAGTTGTTTTAAAGATTAAATAATGATAAGTGAAAAACTATTCTTTGCCATCGTAAATGCTAAATAAGTATGAGACTATGCACATAGCTATAATATTGATGGTGTGTGCACAAGACACAAAACAAAGGGTAGGAGTGCATAGATTTGTTATATTTTAATCAAAGACTTAACTACTCTAGAGGGATGTAAAGGAGTGATAAATGTACTAGTGAGTGATAAAATAAATCATTTAACCAACAAGAGATGGTTACTTGATTAAGCTAATGGTGCTGCAGCAGTGTAGAAGGAAAGTTATGGTAAGCTCCCCAAAGGAAGTGGCATTTCAATGAAGGTAGGAAAGATGAGTAGGCATTGACCACATGCAGAGGGGCAGAAGGTAATCCAGGTTGAGGGAACACTTTTTGCAAAGACCTAGAGATAAGAAAGCACATGGTGCTTTCAGGTAATTGCAAGTAGTTCTGTGTAACTGTGCTCAGTTAAACATGCCTCAGAGGCGTGATGAGGGATGGCCAAAGATGAGGTGGGCAAGCAGTAGCAGGCTCATCAGAATCTCAGGTGTCCTGCCAAAGAGCTAGGACTGTATCCTGAGGGCAACTGATAACAACTAAAGAATTTAATTCATGGAAGTAATGTGATAGAATTTACATTTTAGAAAGATGACTCAATCTGTATTTTGAAGAGCAAGTTGGGAAAAGTGTAATGGTGAAGTGGTGAGACCAGAAACAAGATCCCTGACTAAGAGACTAGTGCAGTAATCTGGGAAATAGCTAAAAGTGGCCTAAATATTTTGTACCCCAAGTGCTTAGCACACAGTGTCTGACACCAAATGGGATCGTAATAAACTTTTGTGGAACTAACTGAATAGTAGGAAAAGGAGTTAACATGCCATAGTGGGAAAGAAGCAGTATCTCTCCTGGCTACATAGAGTCATCTATATCTATTCCTCACTTCTGCATCTTACGCAGACCCATATAAAAAAAAAGTTTTGGGAGCCCTTTATGAGAGGAAGGTAAGGAGATAAAATAAGAGAGGTGTGATCACAAAGTGTAATCACTTTATATTTCACAGTTAGGATTAACACCCATGTTTATGCTAATTGTGATGTCAGGTTTTATATGTGCTTACAGCTGACACTTCTTGGGCCATGATTTGACTTAAAATCTGCCCTGATCCATTAAATAGCAGAAGATACTAGTGGGTATAAGTCTATTTATTTATACCAATGCAATGCATTTCTATCTCCATATTTGTACATCACCCCTAATTTAAAAAGAAAAAGTTGCAATAAAAATAAAACTTACCAGTAATGTAAATCCTCTTTTTCATGGTGTCTATTTCTGGCTCCTTTAATCTTCTGTTTCCTTCAGTGTTCAGTTTGTTCAGATTGGTGCTTGACATGGGATTCTCAATGCTCATGACCACAGCCAAATACATCTACATAGGCCATCCCCTCCTTGTCGAATCTATTATAATTCCAAAGGGCCCTGTGACTTCTGTGGCTTCCCAAAGGCTCTGTGCGTCTAATTCCTCCTGACCCCCCATTTCTTGGCACCCGTGTTGGAACAGGTGTGAGCAGACACAGGCAGGTCCATGGAGCCCACAGTTCGGTGCTGGCACATGATAAGGGTTACCTTCCTGCAGGAGGTGACTGTGACATGTTTTCCAGGATGCCAACTTCCAATTAGTGTCATCTTTTGCTCCACATCCTAGGGCAAATGTCCAGTTTATTGTGAGCACACTCAGGCTGTTCTGAGAGACGGCACTAATTCCAGAAAAGAGATGCGTTTCAGCTTTTTCTCCATAATCAAGGAAGACTGGTCTATCAACTGAAGACATGGTCGCTGCTTTCCAGTGCAAGGTCAGCCCCTTGTTCGTGATCTGGGATGCTAATTTATTTTCCAACAATGAAGCCAAATGTGGTCCAGATGTTGAGCTATGAAGCAATTGAAATTGCTGCAAGCACATGAGAAAAAGAAATCTCACAGCTAAGACCTAAAAATTGTCCTTGGGAGACCATTTGTACTAAGGCAGTGAGTGTGTTGATGTAGACAATGAGGCAAAATCTTTTGTCAACCAGACCCAGAATGGTCTTTTAACAGCTACCCCATTGTTAACAAAAAACAAAAATTCTTATAATAACTTCCTTAAAGACCATAGATTTCTCTACAGCTAATGTGTGGGGGGGAAGCAGGGGATAGGAGGTGAATCCCTATAAGCCTATGTTCACATGACGCCATACTCAATTGGTTGGGTCAAGTCAATGCCAAAGATGTTAAAAGATAATTGGATCAGGTCAACTACATTTTTTTTTGTTGTTGTTTGTTTGATTTTACTGAATGAATGGGGTAGGCAATCATTAAAGGGTGACCCTGTGTAGGCAGAGAGCCTTCACAAAGCCTTCTGTTTAATGGCAATCTGGCATGCATACCTGACGCATAAATTTGGTAGAAGAACATAATCCAGTGACAAGCAAAGACACGCTTGCCCGCTCCGTTCTCTTACATGGGCCTGGCCCACAAACACAGAAGCCCAACCTCAGGCAACAACTGCTTGACTCCTTTTTAGTCCAGACTCCTGGGCGGCTTTGGTCTACTCTTCCGTGTTCTCACATCTGATTCTAATGACACTTTATACACTTATTCATCATTAACCCTTGGAGAACTGCCTCATAAATTTTTACTCACGCTATGGTCATACATACCATCAGCTATGAATCAGAGACATGCTTCAGCATTTTCCCCAGTCCTTAGGTACCAATAACAGCCAGGCTATCGTCCTGCTTTGCCCTTCTCCAGTGCAAGAGAAAAAATGGCCATTCACAATCAACTCCTGCTGACTAATTTTCAAAGACTAATTTTAGATATGGAGTCACTTCAGGTGTTTAACTATCTGGCAACTCTTCTCCCTTTTCAGTCCCACCTAAAATATCATCTGAATTTACCCTCTTTCAACAACAACAAAAATAAAGTTAAAACATGAGAACAGGAGTTTTATGTGTGAAGCACTATGGGGTAGCAGAAGAGACAGGGGCTTTGTAACTAGACAGGCTTGATTCTGAAGTCCACTTTCCATTGCACACTTGCCTGCTATGAGAACCTAGGCAAGGTACTTGAACTCCTCCTACTTCCAATTCCTCACCTGTAAAAATGAAGATTAAACGGAATAAGGCATATAGGGATATTAAGCAGAGGCTCTGGGATATAGAATCACTCTTTTTTTTTTTTCCTTTTTAAATTATTAATGAGGAAGCTGAGTTCCCAAGCAGTGATATTAGCACATCTATTCCATAGTAGTTCTATTCAAATATAAGCCCTTGTTATAACCTGAATGTGGCAGATTATATTTTCCAAAACTGGCCACAGAAATATTTCCAGTCCCACCAGCTCTTCCAACACCTTGCCACACCCTTATCAATTTTTCCTTTCCCCTTGAACTGGGCAGACCTTTATGACCTTCTTGACAAATAGAATGTGGTGAGAGAGACTCTGCACAACTTCCAAGATTAGCTTGTAAAAGCAACACAGCTTCCTCCTGGCCCCCTCAATCTAGATGCTTCCCCTGGAAACCCAGCCACCATGTTGTAAGGAGGCTCAGGACACATGAAAATGCCACCTACAGAGGTTCCAGCTGGCAGTTCCAGCTTAAGTTCCAGCTAACAGCAAACATCAACTGCCAAGTACCTGAGTCAATAAGGCTTCAGATGATTCCAATCTCCAGCCTTTGAGCTGCCTTAGCCGATGCTGAGTGGGGTAGAGATGACTGCCTGACAAATTCCGACCCAAATTGCAGATTTGTGAGAAAAATATATGCTGTTTTCTTAAGCCACAAAATTTGGGGGTGGGTTGTTACAAAAGAGATAACTAGATCAGGGAACCTCATTATTAAATGCACTGCTATTAAGTTTAGAGTCAAAAAAGAATTTTCAAAATACATCATCTGAGATTCTTGGAATATAAAACTGAAAAATATCCTCAAAATCTTCCCAATCCATCTTCCTTACTTTGTAAAAATTTGAGGACCCGAGATATTTCATGTCTTGCTTGAGATCCTATCTATGCCAACTGTTAGGGGTGTGGCCGAAACCAAGTCCAATTCAATACTGTGGTTTCCACAATATGACAACGAGTACCAAGCAAGTTTGTTAGGTTCAAGGTTCAAGGGATCAATTTCGGGCAAATATTCTCCAAGCCTACCAGAGTTCAGTATAATGTTTCTATGCCCCTCTGTGCTTCTTCCTTCCTTCCCGCTTAGCAGAGAGCCTGATCTGAGTTTGGTTGATTTAGTGTGTAAGGCTGGGAGGCCGGATGGGATCCAACAGGCTCAAGAGAGCTAACAAGAATTTTTAAAAAAGTATCAAACCATGAAATCAGCAGATGTGACTTGAAGCAAGGAGGAGAGAGGGCCAATGTGCTGAATGCGAGGCTGCTGTTTTTCTATAGTCACTTTTCTGAGAATAAATGCTTAGATATTCTATAACACTGATCAGATGGTTTGGCAGAAGCCGGCATTTGGCAGGCAGAGAGTTTTCCACATGATGATTTTATCTTAATAGGAGCTAATCTATTATAATAGCCTCACACACACATATAGCCCATCAATTAGACAACGCTGTGTCACATAATTGATTGCAGACTCTTCAGTCATTGAAGTGGCGGTAGAGTATATGAGTCAGCATGTTGACAGGAAGATCTGTCTTTCTTCATTGCCACTAGACATGCAAACTGCGTAAACTGGCTAGCAAACTTTGTTTCTTGAGACTAAAGTGTTCTTCCACTCCCATTCTACATGAAAATCAAGCTGGGACTAAATGCTATCCATCAAAATAGCTCAAGCATTCTTATGGAATGGATACGTGAATGTGATATGTACACAAGTCTAAACGTTTACTGAAAACAATAAAGGAGAAAATTGGAATGAGAAGGAAAAGGAAGAAAGGCGAAAAAGAGAGCAGAAGAAAGGATTAGAGGATTAAGCTAACTACACTCATTATTGTTGTTCTGTGCCTTTCTCTTATTCCAAAAGGCACACCTCAATAAAGAATAATATAGGGGAAGACGGCGGAAGACTAAGACGTGGAGATTACCTTCCTCCCCACAGATACATCAGAAATACATCTACACGTGGAACTGCTCCTATAGAACACCCACTGAACGCTGGCAGAAGACCTCAGACCTCCCAAAAGGCAAGAAACTCCCCACATACCTGGGTAGGGCAAAAGGAAAAACAGACAAAAGAATAGGGACGGGACCCGCACCAGTGGGAGGGAGCTGTGAAGGAGGAAAGGTTTCCACACACTAGAAGCCCCTTCGCCGGCGGAGACTGTGGGTGGCGGAAGGGGGAGCTTCGGGGCCACGGAGGAGAGCACAGCAACAGGGGTGCGGAGGGCAAAGCGGAGAAATTCCCGCACAGAGGATCGGTGCCGACCAGCACTCAGCAGCCCGAGAGGCTTGTCTGCTCACCCGCCGGGGCGGGCGGGGCTGCGAGCTGAGGCTCAGGCTTCAGAGGTCGGATCGGATCGCAGGGAGAGGACTGGGGTTGGCAGCGTGAACACAGCCTGAAGGGGTTAGTGCACCATGGCTAGCCGGGAAGGAGTCCAGGAAAAAGTCTGGAGCTGCCAAAGAGGCAAGAGACTTTTTCTGACCTCTTTGTTTCCTAGTGTGCGAGGAGAGGGGATTAAGAGCGCTGCTTAAAGGAGCTCCAGACATGGGCACGAGCTGCGGCTATCAGCGCAGACCCCAGAGACGGGCATGAGACGCTAAGGCTGCTGCTGCCGCCACCAAGAAGCCTGTGTGCGAGCACAGGTCACTATCCACACCTCCCTTCGAGGCGCCTGTGCAGCCCGCCACTGCCAGAGTCCCGGGATCCAGGGGCAACTTCCCAAGGAGAACACACGGCACCTCAGGCTGGTGCAACATCACGATGGCCTAAGACTCTGCAGGCTCGCCCGCATCCATACCCCTCCCTCCCCCAGCCTGAGTGAGCCAGAGCCCCCAAATCAGCTGCTCCTTTAATCCCGTCCTGTCTGAGCGAAGAACAGACGCCCTCAGGCGACCTACACGCACAGGAGGGGCCAAATCCAAAGCTGAGCCCCTGGGAGCTGTGAGAACAAAGAAGAGAAAAGGAAATCTCTCCCAGCAGCCTCAGGAGCAGCGGATTAAAGCTCCACAATCAACTTGATGTACCCTGCATCTGTGGAATACGTGAATAGACAACGAATCATCCCAAATTGAGGAGGTGGACTTTGAGAGCAAGATATATTACTTTTTCCCCTTTTCCTCTTTTTGTGAGAGTGTATGTGTATGCTTCTGTGTGACATTTTGTCTATATAACTTTGCTTTCACCATTTGTCCTAGGGTTCTGTCCGTTTTTTTGTTTTGTTATGTTTTCTTACTTAAAAAAATTTTTTTTCCTAATAATTATTTTTTATTTTAATAACTTTATTTTATGTTATCTTACTTTATTTTATCCTCTTTCTTTCTTTCTTTCTTTCTTTCTACTTTTTCTCGCTTTTATTCTGAGCCGTGTGGATGAAAGGCTCTTGGTGCTACAGCCAGAAGTCAGGGCTGTGCCACTGAGCTGGGAGAGCCAACTTCAGGACACTGGTCCACAAGAGACCTCCCAGCTCCACATAATATCAAACGGCAAAAATCTCCCAGAGATCTCCATCTTAACACCAGCAGCCAGATTCACTCAATGACCAGCAAGCTACAGTGTGGACATCCTATGCCAAACAACTAGCAAGACAGGAACACAACCCCACCCATTAGCAGAGAGGCTGCCTAAAATCATAATAAGCCCACAGACACACCAAAACACACCACCAGAAGTGGACTTGCCCACCAGAGAGACAAGATCCAGCCTCATCCACAAGAACACAGGCACTAGTCCCCTCCACCAGGAAGCCTACACAACCCACTGAATCAACTTTAGCCACTGGGGACAGACACCAAAAACAACAGGAACTACGAACCTGCAGCCTGCAAAAATGAGACCCCAAACCCAGTAAGATAAGCAAAATGAGAATACAGAAGAACACACAGCAGATGAAGTAACAAGGTAAAAATGTACCAGACCTAACAAATGAAGAGGAAATAGGCAGTCTACCTGAAAAAGAATTCAGAATAATGATAGTAAAGATGACCCAAAATCTGGGAAACAGAATAGAGACAATGCAAGAAACATTTAACAAGGATCTAGAAGAACTAAAGAGGAAACAAGCAACGAAGAACAACACAATAAATGAAATTAAAAATACTCTAGAAGGGATCAACAGCAGAAAAACTGAGGCAGAAGAACAGATAAGTGACCTGGAATATAAAATAGTGGAAATAACTACTGCATAGCAGAATAAAGAAAAAAGATTGAAAAGAACTGAGGACAGTCTCAGAGACCTCTGAGACAACATTAAACGTAACAACATTTGAATTACAGGGGTCCCAGAAGAAGAAGAGGACTGAGAAAGGGACTGAGAAAATAATTAAAGAGATTATAGTTGAAAACTTCCCTAATATGGGAAAGGAAATAGTTAATCAAGTCCAGGAAGCACAGAGAGTCCCAAACAGGATAAATCCAAGGAGAAACATGCCAAGACACATATTAATCAAACTATCAAAAATTAAATACAAAGAAAACATATTAAAAGCAGCAAGGGAAAAACAACAAATAACACACAAGGGAATCCCCATAAGGTTAACAGCTGACCTTTCAGCAGAAACTCTGCAAGCTAGAAGGGCGTGGCAGGACATATTTAAAGTGATGAAGGACAAAAACCTACAACCAAGATTACTCTACACAGCAAGGATCTCATTCAGATTTCATGGAGAAATGAAAGCCTTTAAAGACAAGCAAAAGCTGAGAGAGTTCAGCACCACCAAACCAGCTTTACAACAACGGCTAAAGGAACTTCTCTAGGCAAGAAACACAAGAAAAGGAAAAGACCTACAATAACAAACCCAAAACAATTAAGACAATGGTAATGGGAACATACATATCGATAATTACCTTAAATGTAAATTGATTAAATGCTCCCACCAAAAGACACAGACTGGCTGAATGGATATAAAAACAAGACCCATACATATGCTGTCTACAAGAGACCCACTTCAGACCTAGGGACACAAACAGACTGAAAGTTAGGGGATGGAAAAAGATATTCCATGCAAATGGAAATCAAAAGAAATCTGGAGTAGCAATTCTCATATCAGACACAATAGACTTTATTAAAATACAGACTATTACAAGAGACAAAGAAGGACACTACATAATGATCAAGGGATCGATCCAAGAAGAAGATATAACAATTGTAAATATTTATGCACCCAACATAGGAGCACCTCAATACATAAGGCAAACACTAACAGCCATAAAAGGGGAAATCGGCAGTAACACATTCATAGTATGGGACATTAACACCCCACTTTCCCCAAAGGACAGATCATCTAAAATGAAAATAAATAAGGAAACACAAGCTTTAAATGATACATTAAACAAGATGGATTTAATAGATATTTATAGGACATTCCATTCAAAAACCACAAAATACACATTCTTCTCAAGTGCTCATGGAACATTCTCCAGGATAGATCATATCTTGGGTCACAAATCAAGCCTTGGTAAATTTAAGAAAATTGAAATTGTATCAAGTATCTTTTTAGACCACAACACTATGAGACTAGGTATCAATTACAGGAAAAGATCTGTAAAAAGTACAAACACATGGAGGCTAAACAACACACTACTTAATAACCAAGAGATCACTGAAGAAATCAAAGAGGAAATCACAAAATACCTAGAAACAAATGAAAATGAAAACACGACGACCCAAAACCTATGGGATGCAGCAAAAGCAGTTCTAAGAGGGAAGTTTATAGCAATACAATCCTACCTTAAGAGATAGAAAACATCTCAAATAAACAACCTAACCTTGCACCTAAAGCAATTAGAGAATGAAGAACCAAAAAAGCACAAAGTTAGCAGAAGGAAAGAAATCATAAAGATCAGATCAGAAATAAATGAAAAAGAAATGAAGGAAAGGATAGTAAAGATCAATAAAACTAAAGGCTGGTTCTTTGAGAAGATAAACAAAATTGGTAAACCATTAGCCAGACTCATCAAGAAAAAAAGGGAGAAGACTCAAATCAGTAGAATTAGAAATGGAAAAGGAGAAGTAACAACTGACACTGCAGAAATACAAAAGATCATGAGAGATTACTACAAGCAATTCTATGCCAAAAAATGGAAAACCTGGAAGAAATGGATGAATTCTTAGAAATGCACAAATTGCCAAGATTGAACCAGGAAAAAATAGAAAATATGAACAGACCAATCACAAGCACTGAAATTGAGGATATGATTAAAAATCTTCCAACAAACAAAAGCCCAGGACCAGATGGCTTCACAGGCGAATTCTATCAAACATTTAGAGAAGAGCTAACACCTATCCTTCTCAAACTCTTCCAAAATATAGCAGAGGGAGGAATACTCCCAAACTCATTCTACAAGGCAACCATCACCTTGATACCAAAACCAGACAAAGATGTCACAAAGAAAGAAAACTACAGGCCAATATCACTGATGAACACAGATGCAAAAATCCTCAACAAAATACTAGCAAACAGAACCCAACAGCACATTAAAAGGATCATACACCATGATCAAGTGGTATTTACCCCAGGAATGCAAGGATTCTTCAATATGCACAAATCAATCAACATGATACACCATATTAACGAACTGAAGGAGAAAAACCATATGATCATCACAATAGATGCTGAGACAGCTTTTGACAAAATTCAATACCCATTTATGATAAAAACCCTGCAGAAAGTAGGCATAGAGGGAACTTTCCTCAACATAATGAAGGCCATATATGACAAACCCACAGCCAACATCATCCTCAATGGTGAAAAATTGAAATTATTTCCACTAAGATCAGGAACAAGACAAGGTTGCCCACTCTCACCACTCTTATTCAACATAGTTTTGGAATTTTTAGCCACAGCAATCAGAGAAGAAAAAGAAATAAAAGGAATCCAAATCAGAAAAGAAGAAGTAAACCTGTCACTGTTAGCAGATGACATGATACTATACATAGAGAATCCTAAAGATGCTACCAGAAAACTACTAGAGCTAATCAATGAATTTGGTAAAGTAGCAGGTTACAAAATTAATGCACAGAAATCTCTGGCATTCCTATACACTAATGATGAAAAATCTGAAAGTGAAATTAAGAAAACACTCCCATTTACCATTGCAACAAAAAGAATAAAATATCTAGGAATAAACCTACCTAAGGAGACAAAAGACCTGTATGCAGAAAATTATAAGACACTGATGAAAGAAATTAAAGATGATTCAAATAGATGGAGAGATATACCAAGTTCTTGGATTGGAAGAATCAACATTTTGAAAATGGCTCTACTACCCAAAGCAATCTACAGATTCAATGCAATCCCTATCAAACTACCACTGGCATTTTTCACAGAACTAGAACAAAAATTTTCACAATTTGTATGGAAACACAAAAGACCCCGAATAGCCAAAGCAATCTTGAGAACGAAAAATGGAGCTGGAGGAATAGGCTCCATGACTTCAGACGATACTACAAAGCTACAGTAATCAAGACAGTATGGTAATGGCACAAAAACAGAAATATAGATCAATGGAAGTGGATAGAAAGCCCAGAGATAAACCGACACACATATGGACACCTTATCTTTGATAAAGCAGGCCAGAATATACAGTGGAGAAAAGACAGCCTCTTCAATAAGTGGTGCTGAGAAAACTGGACAGCTACATGTAAAAGTATGAGATTAGAACACTCCCTAACACCAAACACAAAAAGAAGCTCAAAATGGATTAAAGACCTAAATGTAACGCCAGAAACTATCAAACTCTTAGAGAAAAATATAGGCAGAACACTCTATGACATAAATCACAGCAAGATCCTTTTTGACCCACCTCCTAGAGAAATGGAAATAAAAACAAAAATAAACAAATGGGACCTAATGAAACTTAAAAGCTTTTGCACAGCACAGGAAACTATAAAGAAGACCAAAAGACAGCCCTCAGAATGGGAGAAAATATTTGCAAATGAAGCAACTGACAAAGGATTAATCTCCAAAATTTACAAGCAGCTCATGCAGCTCAATAACAAAGAAACAAACAACCCAATCCAAAAATGTACAGAAGACCTAAATAGACATTTCTCCAAGGAAGATATACAGACTGCCAACAAATATGAAAGAATGCTCAACATCATTAATCATTAGAGAAATGCAAATCAAAACTATAATGAGATATCATCTCACACTGGTCAGAATGGCCATCATCAAAAATTCTGGAAATAATAAATGCTGGAGAGGGTGAGGAGAGAAGGGAATGCTCTTGCACTGCTGGTGGGAATGTAAATTGATACAGCCACTATGGAGAACAGTATGGAGGTTCCTTAAAAAACTACAAATAGAACTACCATTTGGGAGAGCCAGCAATCCCACTACTGGGCATATACCCTGAGAAATCCATAATTCAAAAAGAGTCATGTACCAAAATGTTCATTGCAGCTCTATTTACAATAGCCAGGAGATGGAAGCAAGCTAAGTGTCCATCATTGGGTGAATGGATAAAGAAGATGTGGCACATATATACAATGGAATATTACTCAGCCATAAAAAAGAAACGAAATTGAGTTATTTGTAGTGAGGTGGATAGACCTAGAGTCTGTCATACAGAGTGAAGTAAGTCAGAAAGAGAAAAACAAATACCGTATGCTAACACATATATATGGAATCTAAGAAAAAAAAAAGGTCATGAAGAACCTAGGGGTAAGATGGGAATAAAGACACAGACCTACTAGAGAATGGACTTGAGGATATGGGGAGGGGGAAGGGTAAGCTGTGACAAAGTGAGAGAGTGGCACGGACATATATACACTACCAAATGTAAAATAGATAACTAGTGGGAAGCAGCCACATAGCACAGGGAGATCAGCTCAGTGCTTTGTGACCACCTAGAGGGGCGGGATAGGGAGGGTGAGAGGGAGGGAGACGCAAGAGGGAAGAGATATGGGAACATATGTATATGTATAACTGATTCACTTTGTTATAAAGCAGAAACTATCAGACTATTGTAAAGCAGTTATACTCCAATAAATATGTTAAAAAAAATAAAAAGAATAATATAGGTTCCGTTGATCAAAGTGTTAACCATTTTTTCCTGGAGTTTTAACTCAATACCTCACCGTAATTCGAAGATTTTTTTTCTCTCTATTTTCCCTAAATGCTTAATATTAGTGTTTGAATCAGGGATTAGCAAACTGAGTCCCTCAAGATATACCAGTTTTGCAAATAAAATTCTGTTGGAATGCGTGTTCCTTTGTTCAGTATTGTCTATAGCTTCTTTGGCACCACAATGACAGAACTGCAACAGAAGCCTTATGGCCCCTAAGCTGAAAATATTTACTTTGCTGGCATAAAAAGAAATGAAATTGAGTTATCTGTAGTGAGGTGGATGGACCAAGAGTCTGTCATACAGAGTGAAGTAAGTCAGAAAGAGAAAAACAAATATCGTACGCTAACGCATATACATGGAATCTAAAAAAAAAGAAAAAATCGCTCTGATGAACCTAGGGACAGGACAGGAATAAAGACACAGACGTAGAGAATGGACTTGAAGGGTGGGGTGGGGGGAGAGGGAAGCTGGGGTGAAGTGAGAGAGTGGCATGGACATATATACACTACCAAATGTAGAATAGATAGCTACTGGGAAGCAGCCGCATAGCACAGGGAGATCAGCTGGGTGCTTTGTGACCACTTAGAGGGGTGGGATATGGAGGGTGGGAGGGAGACGCAAGAGGGAGGGGAGATGGGGATATATGTATACATATAGCTGATTCACTTTGTTATACAGCAGAAACTAACACAACATTGTAAAGCAATTATACTCCAATAAAGATGTAAGAAAAAAAAAATCTGTGATAACCTATATGAGAAAAGAATCTAAAAAGGAATGAATATATGTATATGTATAACTGAATCACTTTGCTGTACACCTGAAACTAACACAACATTGCAGATCAACTATACTCCAATAAAAATAAAAATTAAAAACAGAAAAAGAAAAAGTTTTTAGACTCCTAGTTTAAATACTACCAAGTTGGTGTTGCTCATTCTAACTTCTGAGAGCTTTAGGGAATTTTTCATTCTCAGTGTGGTTCTCTTTTTCTACTTGCTGGTGGAAGAATCTGATTTTAAAGGCACGGTCAATAGGATCACTAACTATTATTTCAATGAAATTGAGAATTTCCTCCATGGAAACCCTCCACAAAGACTCACTTTAGAATTGGCTTACAGAGAACACAGTTAAGGTTTTTCATAACTTTACTTCCTTCATCTTGAAACATCTGCAGCATTTTGTAAAGTTTTTGTTGAACAAGAAGTAGTGGGATTACCTTCCGTGAACCTATCTTTAGTCATGGACTGCAGACAACAAAACTACTTCTTTCTATTTGAGCAAATTCTGCTTCCATAAGAAAGTCGGATTTCTTTCTCATTTAGCTACAAGCCACTGATTTTCTTGTTCTAGGGAAGGAAAAATGAGAAAGATTAAGTCAAAACACCCTGTCTTATACATAGTTTGGTGCTAGATCTTTTGAGCTACAAAAATCTTAGGGAGAAACTTAGAAGAAAAAATAGGGGGAAAAAGAGCAAGAGAATGGAGTATAAAAATCACAGAAGAGAGTGAAGGTGTTAATCATTTTTATTGTTCTTACGTGGGTTCTTCTTAAGAGTCATATTTAATGATTATTTAAGCAAAGTGAATTATTTTCAATGTTTAAAACAGAAGGAGCGCTTCCCTGGTGGCACAGTGGTTAAGAATCCACCTGCCAATACAGAGGACATGGGTTCGAGCCCTGGTCTGGGAAGATCCCACATGCCGCGAAGCAACTAAGCCCATGTGCCACAGCTACTGAGCCTTCACTCTAGAGCCCGCGAGCCACAACTACTGAGCCCATGTGCCACAACTACTGAAGCCTGCGCTCCTAGAGCCCGTGCTCCACAACAAGAGAAGCCACCGCAATGAGAAGCCCGCTCACTGCAACTAGAGAAAGCCCACACACAGCAACAAAGACACAACACAGCCAAAAAAAATAAAAAATAATAATAATAAAAAAAATAAACCATGGGGGACCTTGAAGATGGCGGAAGAGTAAGACGCGGAGATCACCTTCCTCCCCACAGATACACCAGAAATACATCTACACGTGGAACAACTCCTACAGAACACCTACTGAACGCTGGCAGAAGACCTCAGACCTCCCAAAAGGCAAGAAACTCCCCATGTACCTGGGTAGGGCAAAAGAAAAAAGTAAAAAACAGAGACAAAAGAAGCACCAGTGGGAGGGAGCTGTGAAGGAGGAAAAGTTTCCACACACTAGGAAGCCCCTTCGCGGGCGGAGACTGCGGGGGGCGGAGGGGGGAGCTTCGGAGCCGCGGAGGAGCGCACAGCAACGGGTGCGGAGGGCAAAGCGGGGAGATTCCCGCACAGAGGATCGGTGCTGACCGGCACTCACCAGCCCGAGAGGCTTGTCTGCTCACCCGCCGGGGCGGGTGGGGCTGGGAGCTGAGGCTCTGAGGCTCGGGTTTCGGTTTCGGACGGAGCGCAGGGAGAGGACTGGGGTTGGCTGCTTTAACATAGCCTGAAGGGGTTAGTGCACCATGGCTAGCCAGAGGGAGTCCGGGGAAAAGTCTGGACCTGCCAAAGAGGCAAGAGACTTTTTCTTCCCTCTTTGTTTCCTGGTGCGTGAGGAGAGGGGTTTAAGAACGCTGCTTGAGGGAACTCCGGAGACGGATGCGAGCCGCGGCTAAAAGCACGGACCCCAGAGACGGGCGGGAGACGCTAAGGCTGCTGCTGCCGCCACCAAGAAGCCTGTGTGCGAGCACAGGTCACTATCCACACCTCCCTTCCGGGGAGCCTGTGCAGCCCGCCACTGCCAGGGTCCCGGGATCCAGGGACAACTCCCCCGGAAGAACGCACGGCGGGCCTCAGGCTGGTGCAACGTCACGCCGGCCTCTGCCGCTGCAGGCTCGCCCCGCATCCGTACCCCTCCCTCCCCATGGCCTGAGTGAGCCAGAGCCCCCGAATCAGCGGCTCTTTTAACCCCGTCCTGTCTGAGCAAAAAACAGACGCCCTCCAGCGACCTACACGCAGTGGAAGGGCCAAATCCAAAGCTGAGCCCCTGGGAGCTGTGAGAACAAAGAAGAGAAAGGGAAATCTCTCCCAGCAGCCTCAGAAGCAGCGGATTAAAGCTCCACAATCAACTTGATGTACCCTGCATCTGTGGAATACATGAATAGACAGCCAATCATCCCAAATTAAGGAAGTGGACTTTAGGAGCAAGATCTATGATTTTTTTCCCTTTTCCTCTTTTTGTGAATGTATATGTGTATGCTTCTGTGTGAGATCTTGTCTGTATAGTCTTGCTTCCACCATTTGTCCTAGGGTTCTATCCGTCCATGGTTTTTTTAAATTTTTTTTCTTAATAATCAATTTTAATTTTAATAACGTTATTATACTTTACCTTCGTTCTTTCTTTCTTTCTTTCCTTCCATCCTTCCCTCCTTTAGACAACGAATCATCCCAAATTGAGGAGGTGGTCTCTTACAGCAAGATTTATGATTTTTCCCCATTTACCTCTTTTAGTGAGGGTGTATGTGTATGCTTCTGTGTAAGATTTTGTCTGTATAGCTTTGCTTCCACCATTTGTCCTAAGGTTCTATCCGTCCCTTTTTTTTTTTTCTAAATAAGAATTTTTTAATTCAATAACTTTATTATACTTTATTTTATGTTTACTGTATCTTCTTTCTGTCTTTTTTCCTTCTTTCCCTCCTTCTTTCCTCCCTCCCTCCCTCCTTTCTTTCCTTCTTGCCTTCTTTCCTTCTTTGCTTCTTTCTTTCTTCCTTCCTTCCTTCCTTCCCTCCTTTCCTTCTTTCTTTCCTCATACTTCTACTAATTCCCTCTACTTTTTCTCCCTTTTATTCTGAGCCGTGTAGATGAAAAGCTCTTGGTGCTCCAGCCAGGAGTCAGGGCTCTGCCTCTGAGGTAGGAGAGCCAACTTCAGGACACTGGTCAAAGAGACCTCCCAGCTCCACATAATATCAAACGGCGAAAATCTCCCAGAGACTTCCATCTTAACACCAGCACCCAGCTTCACTCAACGACCAGCAAGCCACAGTGCTGGACAACCTATGCCAAACAACTAGCAAAACAGGAACACAACCCCACCCATTAGCAGAAAGGCTGCCTAAAATCATAATAAGGCCACAAACACCCCAAAACACACCACCAGAAGTGAACCTGCCCACTAGAGAGACAAGATCCAGCCTCATCCACCACAACACAGGCACTAGTCCCCTCCACCAGGAAGCCTACACAACCCACTGAACCAACCTTAGCCACTGGAGACAGACATAAAAAAACAGCAGGAACTATGAACCTGCAGCCTGCAAAAAGGAGACCCCAAACACAGTAAGATAAGCAAAATGAGAAGACAGAAAAACACACAGCAGATAAAGGAGCAAGATAAAAGTGCACCAGACCTAACAAATGAAGAGGAAATAGGCAGTCTACCTGAAAAAGAATCAGAATAATGATAGTAAGGATGATCCGAAATCTTGGAGATAGAATGGACAAAATGCAAGAATCAGTTAACAAGGACCTAGAAGAACTAAAGATGAAACAAGCAACGATGAACAACACAATAAATGAAATTAAAAGTACTCTAGATGGGATCAATAGCAGAATAACTGAGGCAGAAGAACGGATAAGTGACCTGGAAGATAAAATAGTGGAAATAACTACTGCAGAGCAGAATAAAGAAAAAAGATTGAAAAGAACTGAGGACAGTCTCAAAGACCTCTGGGACAACATTAAACGCACCAACATTCGAATTATAGGGCTTCCAGAAGAAGAAGAGAAAAAGAAAGGGACTGAGAAAATATTTGAAGAGATTATAGTTGAAAACTTCCCTAATATGGGAAAGGAAATAGTTAATCAAGTCCAGGAAGCACAGAGAGTCCCATACAGGATAAATCCAAGGAGAAATACGCCAAGACACATATTAATCAAACTGTCAAAAATTAAATACAAAGAAAGCATATTAAAAGCAGCAAGGGAAAAACAACAAATAACACATAAGGGAATCCCCATAAGGTTAACAGCTGATCTCTCAGCAGAAACCCTACAAGCCAGAAGGGAGTGGCAGGACATACTGAAAGTGATGAAGGAGAAAAACCTGCAGCCAAGACTACTCTACCCAGCAAGGATCTCATTCAGATTTGATGGAGAAATTAAAACCTTTACAGACAAGCAAAAGCTGAGAGAGTTCAGCACCACCAAACCAGCTTTACAACAATGGCTAAAGGAACTTCTCTAGGCAAGAAACACAAGAGAAGGAAAAGACCTATAATAATGAACCCAAAACAATTTAGAAAATGGGAATAGGAACATACATATCGATAATTACCTTAAATGTAAATAGACTAAATGCTCCCACCAAAAGACACAGACTGGCTCAATGGATATAAAAACAAGACCCATACATATGCTGTCTACAAGAGACCCACTTCAGACCTAGGGACACATACAGACTGAAAGTAAGGGGATGGAAAAAGATATTCCATGCAAATGGAAACCAAAAGAAAGCTGGAGTAGCAATTCTCATATCAGACAAAATAGACTTTAAAATAAGGACTATTAAAAGAGACAAAGAAGGACACTACATAATGATCAAGGGATCGATCCAAGAAGAAGATATAACAATTGTAAATATTTATGCACCCAACATAGGAGCACCTCACTACATAAGGCAAATACTAACAGCCATAAAAGGGGAAATCGACAGTAACACATTCATAGTAGGGGACTTAAACACTCCACTTTCACCCATGGACAGATCATCCAAAATGAAAATAAATAAGGAAACACAAGCTTTAAATGATACATTAAACAAGATGGACTTAATTGATATTTATAGGACACTCCATCCAAAAACAACAAAATACACATTTTTCTCAAGTGCTCATGGAACATTCTCCAGGATATATCATATCTTGGGTCACAAATCAAGCCTTGGTAAATTTAAGAAAATTGAAATTGTATCAAGTATCTTTTCTGACCACAACGCCATGAGACTAGATATCAATTACAGGAAAAGATCTGTAAAAAATACAAACACATGGAGGCTAAACAATACACTACTTAATAATGAAGTGATCACTGAAGAAATCAAAGAGGAAATCAAAAAATACCTAGAAACAAATGACAATGGAGACACAACGACCCAAAACTTGTGGGATGCAGCAAAAGCGGTTCTAAGGGGGAAGTTCATAGCAATACAAGCCCACCTTAAGGAGCAGGAAACATCTAGAATAAACAACCTAACCTTGCACCTCAAGCAATTAGAGAAAGAAGAACAAAAAAACCCCAAAGCTAGCAGAAGGAAAGAAATCATAAAAATCAGATCAGAAATAAATGAAAAAGAAATGAAGGAAACAATAGCAAAGATCAATAAAACTAAAGGCTGGTTCTTTGAGAATATAAACAAAATAGATAAACCATTAGCCAGACTCATCAAGAAAAAAAGGGAGAAGACTCAAATCAATAGAATTAGAAATGAAAAAGGAGAGGTAACAACTGACACTGCAGAAATAAAAGAGATCATGAGAGATTACTACAAGCAACTCTATGCCAATAAAATGGACAATCTGGAAGAAATGGACAAATTCTTAGAAATGCACAACCTGCCAAGACTGAATCAGGAAGAAATAGAAAATATGAACAGACCAATCACAAGCACTGAAATTAAGACTGTGATTAAAAATCTTCCAACAAACAAAAGCCCAGGACCAGATGGCTTCACAGGCGAATTCTATCAAACATTTAGAGAAGAGCTAACACCTATCCTTCTCAAACTCTTCCAAAATATAGCAGAGGGAGGAACACTCCCAAACTCCTTCTACGAGCCCACCATCACCTTGATACCAAAACCAGACAAGGATGTCACAAAGAAAGAAAACTACAGGCCAATATCACTGATGAACATAGATGCAAAAATCCTCAACAAAATACTAGCAAACAGAATCCAACAGCACATTAAAAGGATCATACACCATGATCAAGTGGGGTTTATTCCAGGAATGCAAGGATTCTTCAATATACGCAAATCAATGTGATAAACCATATTAACAAATTGAAGGAGAAAATCCATATGATCATCTCAATAGATGCAGAGAAAGCTTTTGACAAAATTCAACACCCATTTATGATAAAAACCCTGCAGAAAGTAGGCATAGAGGGAACTTTCCTCAACACAATAAAGGCCATATATGACAAGCCCACAGCAAACATCATCCTCAATGGTGAAAAACTGAAAGCATTTCCACTAAGATCAGGAACAAGACAAGGTTGCCCACTCTCACCACTCTTATTCAACATAGTTTTGGAAGTTTTAGCCACAGCAATCAGAGAAGAAAAGGAAATAAAAGGAATCCAAATCGGAAAAGAAGAAGTAAAGCTGTCACTGTTTGCAGATGACATGATCCTATACATAGAGAATCCTAAAGATACTACCAGAAAACTACTAGAGCTAATCAATGAATTTGGTAAAGTGGCAGGATACAAAATTAATGCACAGAAATCTGTGGCATTCCTATATACGAATGATGAAAAATCTGAAAGTGAAATCAAGAAAACACTCCCATTTACCATTGGAACAAAAAGAATAAAATATCTAGGAATAAACCTACCTAAGGAGACAAAAGACCTGTATGCAGAAAATTATAAGACACTGAGGAAAGAAAGATGATACAAATAGATGGAGAGATATACCATGTTCTTGGATTGGAAGAATCAACATTGTGAAAATGACTCTACTACCCAAAGCAATCTATAGATTCAATGCAATCCCTATCAAACTACCACTGGCATTTTTCACAGAACTAGAACAAAAAATTTTGCAATTTGTATGGAAACACAGAAGACCCCGAATATCCAAAGCAATCTTGAGAACGAAAAAAGGAACTGGAGGAATCAGGCTCCCTGACTTCAGACTATACTACAAAGCTACAGTTATCAAGACGGTATGGTACTGGCACAAAAACAGAAAGATAGATCAATGGAAGTGGATAGAAAGCCCAGAGATAAACCCATGCACATATGGACACCTTATCTTTGATAAAGGTGGCAGGAATGTACAGTGGAGAAAGGACAGCCTCTTCAATAAGTGGTGCTGGGAAAACTGGACAGGTACATGTGAAAGTATGAGATTAGATCACTCCCTAACACCATACACAAAAAGAAGCTCAAAATGGATTAAAGACCTAAATATAAGGCCAGAAACTATCAAACTCTTAGAGGAAAACATAGGCAGAACACTCTATGACATGAATCACAGCAAGATCCTTTCTGACCCACCTCCTAGAGTAATGGAAATAAAAACAAAAATAAACAAATGGGACCTAATGAAACTTCAAAGCTTTTGAACAGCAAAGGAAACCATAAACAAGACCAAAAGACAGCCCTCAGAATGGGAGAAAATATTTGCAAATGAAGCAACTGACAAAGGATTAATCTCCAAAATTTACAAGCAGCTCATGCAGCTCAATAACAAAAAAACAAACAACCCAATCCAAAAATGGGCAGAAGACCTAAATAGACATTTCTCCAAAGAAGATATACAGACTGCCAACAAACACATGAAAGAATGCTCAACATCATTAATCATTAGAGAAATGCAAATCAAAACTACAATGAGATATCATCTCACACCAGTCAGAATGGCCATCATCAAAAAAATCTAGAAACAATAAATGCTGGAGAGGGTGTGGAGAAAAGGGAACCCTCTTGCACTGCTGGTGGGAATGTGAATTGGTTCAGCCACTATGGAGAACAGTATGGAGGTTCCTTAAAAAACTACAAATAGAACTACCATATGACCCAGCAATCCCACTACTGGGCATATACCCTGAGAAAACCGAAATTCAAAAAGAGTCATGTACCAAAATGTTCATTGCAGCTCTATTTACAATAGCCCAGAGATGGAAACAACCTAAGTGCCCATCATCGGATGAATGGATAAAGAAGATGTGGCACATATATACAATGGAATATTACTCAGCCATAAAAAGAAACGAAATTGAGCTATTTGTAATGAGGTGGATAGACCTAGAGTCTGTCATACAGAGTGAAGTAAGCCAGAGAGAAAAAGACAAATACCGTATGCTAACACATATATATGGAATTTAAGAAAAAAAAATGTCGTGAAGAACCTAGGGGTAAGGCAGTAATAAAGACTCAGACCTCCTAGAGAATGGACTTGAGGTTATGGGGAGGGGGAAGGGTGAGCTGTGACAGGACGAGAGAGAGTCACGGACATATACACACTAACAAACACAGTAAGGTAGATAGCTAGTGGGAAGCAGCCGCAGGGCACAGGGATATTGGCTCGGTGCTTTGTGACAGCCTGGAGGGGTGGGATAGGGAGGGTGGGAGGGAGGGAGACGCAAGAGGGAAGAGATATGGGAACATATGTATATGTATAACTGATTCACTTTGTTATAAAGCAGAAACTAACACACCATTGTAAAGCAATTATACCCCAATAAAGATGTTAAAAAAAAAATAAAAATAAAATAAACCAGAAGGAAATGTAGATACTGGGTACTGTTATGGAACATCTGAAATTGCCCAAAGGGTGATTAAAATGCATCTGAAGAAGGACCCAGGAGAAGTAGCAATAATGTTGGTATTTGACACTCAGATACACAAAAATAAATGGCTTGAGAATGAGGATGAAGCCAGAAAATGAAAATAGCAAGTTAAAACATGAAGGATAAGGAATGAGGAAGCTTAGAGAAACTAAACTTTTTCTTTTGCTTTGTCTTTATTTATGTGTAGTTTTATACATTGCTCTGAAAGAAAAACAAATTGGAAAACATATCCATGCAAACCTGTGTTCTGATGCCTTTCCAATTCAAACAATCTGGGTGCTAATGGCTCATTATAGCATGCAAGAGGCATGTATGTTCTCATAATTCACAGGCAGTTACTCTGTACTTGTCTATAGATGGTGAACTTCCATCACGTTTAATTGCCAATTTTGTCAACCCCGGGTGGTTACATTCCCAGATGTTGACTAACTGTAAGGGCTGACTGTCTTCCAGATGGGTTAGGTTTTCACACATCTCTGTCAACTCCAAAAGAGTATGCGAATGCTTTTCTGAATATTTGACCACTGATGGATCTTTCCCAGATGTCTTCTTGGCAAAAGTGCCTCATTTTCTGGAGAAATCAAGTTGAGCAGTGGCTTCTATAAACATTAAAATACATTAACCACAATCCACCCCCCAATGTCACCAGTTGGTTTTAGAAAAGTGAAAAACAGATTAAAATTAGCAATGGGTAATATCTGGCCCCACCATTTTGGTATCTCATATAAATGAAGACTTGGTGATGTTATAAACTAAAAAATTATCAGACCTCAGACTTAAATCCAAATGAAGTAATATCATCATCAGAAATAGGCACAGCAAATCAAATAAAATGTTTCCCAAAACTGGGGAAGTAATTAACATCATGAAATGTTGATTGTATTTTGTTTAATAGTCACTTTTTACTTCTATTTGCCTTTGAATTTTTTGATTTTGGGTAAAAGTGCCAAGTACCTTAATAGATGAGGCTTGCAAGGTCCCAAACCAGACAAAACGTTTGGACAAGTTTCAGTAAAGCATCCAAGCTTCTGAGTATTTATTAAAACTTGCTTGGAACTCTGGGCTTTTGCAAAACTCTGGGCTTTTGCTAATGTCCCACCAAGACAATAAATAAATAAATATAATCTAATTATTCAGCAAAACTTGGAATAATCCCAAAGCAGGCTTTCAAGAGTTTTTCTTTTCCAAAATAGGAAGGCATTTGTCTTTTTTTTTCTCTTCTGTAGAGTCTTCGTTTCAATCAATGATGAAAATGAAGACACTAAAATGTTATAAGCAATTACAGTTACAGATCATCAATATGGATTCAAGTAATTATACTACAACTAGTTTGCCACTTAACAAATGAACTACATTTACTCTGTGATGCAGAACATCTGGAAGGACAATGAACAGTTCAATCAGTTTTAAGCCTTTCCTAACATTCTGGATATCTGGATGAATTGATCAATTTTTCCATTTTCTTTAAGACTTTAAGCATCTTAAAGATGCTTTAAGGAATAGATGCCTTACTGTGAACTAATCTCAGAGAGCCATCAAAGAAAGTTTCCTGACTCTGCTATGCTTTTGACCCAAAGCATTTTTCTCACTCTACTATATACTGAAACACAGAGCAGTCTTCAGAATAATTTATGAGAGAGGGCTAACACCTGTAGATCTCATATAAAAAATGCCAAACTTAATTGAATAAAGCATCGAAAAGCAAGGTTTTGGAGAAAGATGTCCAAGAACAAACCTAATCACCACATTTGTTTTTTAAAAAAAAAGGAGAAATCAAAACATAAGCCCACAAATTCTTTGCCAAAACTTCTGCCCACTGATTTACAGAGCTCTTCTGGAATCACTTGACTGGATTCTAGAAGAATAGAGAGAGAGCAAGAAAGAGGAAGAAGGGGAGAGAGGGAGATGCCACAGAGAAAACTATAAAACTGTGGAACCAGATTTTCCCCTAGATTTATAATTTCCACGTTTCAGAAGCTACCACTGTGGAGAGCACAGGCTGGGGAGAAAGTCAGGGCTCCTTGCAGCCATCTCCACTTTTGTCTATTTTATATATGAACACTCCAGGTAAGATTTCACATGGAAAAAAAAAGGAAGCGGGGGGTCTGCAACTAAAAACATTTTGAAAGTGGTCCTCAGAATATGGTCCCCAGACCAAGAGCACGGCATCGCCCTGGAACTTGTCAGAAATGCAAATTTTCAGGTCCTATCTCAGATCTACAGAATAAGAAACTGTGGAGGCAGGGCCCAGGATTCTGTGTTTTGTTTTGTTTTGTTTTGCGGTACGCGGGCCTCTCACTGTTGTGGCCTCTCCCGTTGCGGAGCACAGGCTCCGGACGCGCAGGCTCAGTGGCCATGGCTCACAGGCCCAGCCGCTCTGCGGCATGTGGGATCTCCCCGGACCGGGCCACGAACCCGTGTCCCCTGCATCGGCAGGCGGACTCTCAACCACTGCGCCACCAGGGAAGCCCGGATTCTGTGTTTTAACAACCCCTCCAGTCAATAAGGTTTGACAACCACTGCATTATATGACTCCCAAGCACCACTGCCTACAAGAAGCCTTCTGTAACCAAATCCTTTACCCCTTACCGCATCCTCACACCCCACACACTTACCCTACATGCTCACACAGATGCTGGGTTGGGTGTCTGTTTTAGTCTATGTGAGCTGCTATAACAAAAATACCATAGACTGGGTGCCTTAAACAACAAGCATTTATATCTCACAATTCTGCTGACGGAGGAGTCCAAGATCAAGGCACTGACAGATACTGTGTCTGGTGAGTCTCCTTCCTGGTCCATAGATACCATTTTCTTCTTGTATCCTCACATGGCAGAAAGAGAGATCTCTGGGGGTCTCTTTTATAAGGGCACTAATTCCATTCACCTCATAACCTAATCACCTCCCAAAGTTATCATCTCCAAATACCACCATTTGGGGATTAGGCAACAACATATGAATTTAACAAGGACACAACCATTCAGTCCATAGCAGTGCCATTCTGGATTTACATCAACCAGAGCATGCATCCCATTTTTTGTGTTATTATTCCTTTATGTGTCTCACAACATATAAACTCATCAAGAACAGTGAACATAGGGGACACTTTTTCCCATTTCTGGCACTTAGCATAGTGACTAGCACAAATAGGTGCTCAATTATACATTTATTAAATGAATAATGGATACATTGATATCTGTGTATTTGGTTTATTTGTTTATATTATACCTTCTTCAAATAAACCATTTCAGGTCTTACATAAGCACACCCACATAAACACAATGTGACCAAAATTAAACCAAGTAACCAAGACAAAGACAATCAAGTTCAGAGGGTTTGATCAAACTAGGAGTCATCCTTCTCTCTCTATTAATGTTTGTAGCACCCAATGGTCACTGCTCATGACTGTTTAGTTCCCAAGAAATTCTCTGAACCCTCAGGTTCAGTGGGCTATGCTTCTGGCTACTATACCACAGCACACCTGGGGATAGTCATTTCATTAGCTGTAGTAATTTCTAGAAGGAAGGACTGGGGTATGTATTTCTAAAAATGGATATGTGAGAGTCAGTGTTATTAAGGAAATCCTGTAAGTATTTTTCATACTCTTTTCACCATAACCCATAATACATTTTCCTTCTTGTCCCAATACACACATATCTACACACACATGTTTTCAGAAGCCACTCATCCTTACTTCATGTGTTGTCTTCTGGTATTTTCTCTTCTATTTAAGTTTATTCTATCTCACTAAAAGTAAAGTGTTTGAGATATAATAAATTTCATGACACATTACTGGATTGCAAACTACAGCTTAAAGAGTACTATACTATATAATGTATTGGATGATTTTAATGCAATTAAGTGGGTATAGTTTTTTGTTTTTCTTTATTTGTTTTTAACTAAATCATCATTTTTCAAATTCTCTCTTCTCAAACTTAATCTCCCCTTTATCTTCCAAATGTAGAGAGCACTAGTTAATCCCCCACCACTACCAATTCTGCAGTTGAATTTTCCAGAAATCCCAGTTCTACAGCTTAGTAGCTATGTGACTTTAGACAAGTTATTAGTCCATCCTGAGTGTTGCTTTCCTTAACTGTAAAACAAACGTCCTAATATCCCTCTTGTAGGATTGTGATGAGGATTAGAGAAAATGCACTAAAAGCACCTTGCCATAGGTATTTGATCAATAGTAACTTCTATTATCATCCCAGAGCCCTGAGAAAACCAACAATTAATATTTTTAAGGCATTCTCAGATATCGATGTAAAAAGGGGCATCAAGATTCTATGTTACAGATAAAACGGTGTAGAAACAAAAGTTCCTACCCAAACTATTATTCTATCCCTTAGGAACAATCCCTACTGCCCAAAACAAGTCACATCTATTGGGAGGTGGCAAGGTTTCTTTTGTGAGGAATAGAATTTGAATCCTCTAAGCCTTTCCATCTAGCACCTTGCACCACCAATAAATATACCACCTCTTCTCTCCCAAGAGATTCTTTGGAAGTTAAAGACTCATGTGCTGCCTAATCATTTGCTACAGCTACTGGGGCAAAATTCCATTTCCTTATTGGGCTTATCAAACCTGGTGCCTGAAGATTACTATTACATTTCATTTGCAGAAATATAGCTCTGGAAAAGAAAAACATTAATAAAAATGTTGAGGTTTTATCTGCTCATGCGATCCTGAGATATTGGATAGTTAATAACTGAGCTGAATTTAAAATGTCCTCTGTTAAAGCAGATAAAAATAAACAAATTGCAGGGCTTCCCTGGTGGCGCAGTGGTTGAGAGTCCGCCTGCCGATGCAGGGGACACGGGTTCGTGCCCCGGTCCGGGAAGATCCCACATGCCGCGGAGCGGCTGGGCCCGTGAGCCATGACCGCTGAGCCTGAGCGTCCGGAGCCTGTTGCTCCACAACGGGAGAAGCCACAACAGGGAGAGGCCCGTGTACCGCAAAAAAAAATTTTAAAAATTAAAAAATTGCAATCCAGGCATGCCCTTTACTTAAAAACTCAGGACCTACAATATCCCTAACCATCAGATGCCTACCACCACTCCAGTTCCAGATGCTAAATATCCCATCCATCCCAACTTCCCCAGAGTATTGGAGCCCCTTTGAGAGTACTGAATTAGACAAAATGTGTGCTCAAAAGTTGGAGGAATGGAAAACGCTGAAAGGAAAGAATAGTTTAGAGCAACCCATTGCCGCAGCTACAGCCTTAGGCAAAAATACACCCAATAACCTGGCAAACATATTGCCCAAATAGATTTTCCCCTATATTTCCAAATTATGTTCATCTCCCTTTATCACTCCTCTTGAAATTTCACCATTCAAAGATTTTATTAGTTTAATGAGTAGCATTTATAGATAAAAATGGAGGTTTGTGGAGCCATCAGATAGGCACACACCAGGGCAAATAAATTAAATGAGACAATTTTCCTCGCAATGCCAGGATAAAATCAGAAGATGGATTTAGGGAATTAGAGAGCATTCTGCTTCCAAAGAGCTCCTAGAATTAAAACTCCCACAAGATTGAAAGCCTAAAAATGCCCCTTTCTTCCCTACCCCAAAATGCTGGACTTGGGGCATATTGATGGAGTGGTGTCAGTCTGAACACACTGGTTCTCTTGAGCTGGGGTGATGGGAGAAAAAGTCAGCCAGTGGAAATCAGTTTTCATGCAAACCGAGAACCTCCCAAACCAAAACCAAAACAAAGCTGAGTTCTCAGTACAGTTCAGGTTTTTGGAGACCTTCCTCCTCTCTGCCTGTATCCCTTCCTGGCATCCTGATAATAATTAGAATAACAAAAATAATAAACAACATTAATTGAGCATACTCTATGTGCAAGACTCTCCTGAAGTAAGAACTCTGTACATGGTCCCTTATTTAACCCTCACCACAGCTCTATGCATAGGCATCTTTATTATGTCTACCTTACAGATGAGGAAACTGAGGTTTTGAAAGGTTAAATAACTAGACCATTGTTACACTGGAGGCTTAATCTAGAATCATTGAGCTATACTACTCCCATTCTACATTCCCTGTGGAGGGATCTGGACCAGATAGTGTGGCGGAGAGATCTAGGAGAGGGTCAACTCTCAGAACATTTGGGTACTACTGTAGGTTGAATAATGGCCTTCTAAAGAGAATGGACTCTGCAGATGTGATTAAATTAACAATCTTGAGATGGGGAAACTATCTCATATCATCAAGTTGGGCTCAGTGTAATCACAAGGGTCCTTGTAAGAGGAAGGTAGGAGGGTCGGAGACAGAGACAGAGATTGGAAGATGCTACACTGCTGGCTTTGAAGACAGAGGAAAGGAGCCATGAGTCAAGGAAAGCAAACAGCCTCTAGAAACTAGAAAAGGCAAGGCAACAGACTCTCCTCTAGAGCCTCCAGAAGGAGCTCAGCTCTGCTGATACCTTAATTTGGGGACTTCTGACATCCAGAACTATGATAATACATGTGTTGTTTTAAACCGTGAAGTTTGCTGTAATTGGTTACAAAAGCAACAGGAAACTAATACAGAAATGCAGGGTCTCTTTTTTCCATGCAAATAACATGCATGTTTGTTTCTCTTCCAGTCCCTGGAAGAAACCTCGCAAAGCAGTGTACCTCAGATTCTAGGTGAGGTGCACTATGCCTGGCTCACGTGGCAATTGCATCTTTGCATCCTCTACCACTCTTAGCATGGGTTTGGCACCCAGAAGCCTTTCCCAATTTGCTGAGGCCTTTAATCCCTTGGAGCGCCAAGCTTTCACAGCAATTATTTATTCACATCTACGTAGTGTCAAGGCATTGTAATTTTTCTTATTTTACGGCCCCCCTCTTCCACTAACCCAGTCTCCTCAAGAGGAGATATCATATGTATTCCTCACTTCTGTCTCTCCAGCACCCAGCACATCACCTACCACCGTGGTGGTATCTAAGCACAGAGAAAACAGGATGTGGAGGGAGAAAACGAGCACAGGAAGATGGCCCAAAGCCAATAAACATTGAATGGATAAACTGGGGCCAAGTGTGTGCTTCGCTCTCATATGATCTGCCCTGAGAAATACACCTGTCTATACCCCAATGTGGGAAGTGTTTGCTGCTCTCCCCCCACAATCCTCAGATTTACATCTTCTAAGTCTCACTGTGACCCTTTCTGTACAACAAACTAAGCCCTGAATTATGATATTTATTGTACGAAAGAACAGTAAAGCAAGATTTGTGCTTTCCTTTTGTCTAAGCTTGGAGACTGATTTCTACAGGCTCCAAAATAAATTTGATGCCTGGATTTTAGCCACTGGAGTTAAATCTCCCTCTCCATGGAAAATCTCATGTCATTTCTGCCCAAAGAGAGCCACCTTCTCAAAAGTTCTGTAATTTGTACTATGATCACTGATTTGGTACCAATGACTTGCATTGTTGGGCACCTTTTATTAATGCCTTATCTCTCTAACTAGATACAAAGTAATATTCCTTCATCAGCCAACTGACATCTCTGGAGGCACTTCTGCATGTCAGGTACTGTGACAGACTCTGGGGACATAGTGATTTGAAAAAGTCACAGTGCAGCCTCACGTGGGACTGTCAGAAAACAAGAACCAGGTTTTTTAACTCCTTATACCCTCTCCATCCCTTCCACAGTGCCTAGCCCAGAGAAAGTGCATGTGTTCATTGACTGACTTCTTGACCAAAATCGATAATAGGAGGTCTAGTCATAGACATACCACACCTCACACAGTTAGCTAGAACCTCGGGGATTACAGGTCATCCAGCCCAAATCTTTGGTTGTACAGATAATGACACTGAGGCACAGATCAGTGAAGTTACACAGCAAATTATACAACCAGGGACAGAATGAACGTTACATCCCTGTTTTCTGGCTCCTAATCCCGTGTACCTTCTAACCGGACCCTGAGGTGACAGCTAAACTAAATTCTAGGGCCAGCTCAGTTCAGCTCAGCCTGAACTCGCTACAAATGTCCAGGCTCACCAAGCTGTACACACATCTGATTATACTCCCAAGTCCACACCCATCTCATCCTTCCTCACTGTCATTCTCTCTTGGCCTTACGAAGCCGCAGCTGGTGCTAATGACCTTCAGGGTCACTGGACAGCAATTTATTTCCTTTTTTTTTCTTAAAAGTAAATGTTAATATCACAAGATCACTGTCTAAAATGCCCCTGGGTGAGTTTCCTCTCTGACTTTATTCTCTTTCATTTTCAACTTCCCTTTTTTCCCCTTTCTCCATGTCAAGTTGTCAGGATGACTTTGATCTCGAAGACATGCTTCTCCTTCCCTGACTCTGACAGAGCTCCCACCTGCCACTGGGAGACAATTCCACAGAAACCCATTAATTCTTTCAAGTCTAAGATCAGTCCCTGTGCTCTGTCCTCAGGAGCAAGGAGGGTCCCCAGCTCAAAAGATAGATGTAACTCAAAAGAAAAGTGTAAGTGTGCACACATTATCAGTGGGTCCCTAAAACCTAAAGCAGTTTATCTTCATTCAACCCAAAGATCACAGTTTCCCAGACTTTATTTTGAGAAAACCTCTGGAAACAAACTTTTGTATCAAACTAAAAACATACAGCAAATAGAGATCTATGAGTTATTCAAAACAGGAGCTGCACACTTGAGCTGTGGCCCAATTACTTCCAGTTGATAAGAACTGCATTTCAAACAAAAAGATAATCTCGGCTTAGGGAAGCCCTTTGGTTACAGGAAAATAAAACAACTCACAGGGAAATTTCTCTTTTCACCTTCCATTTTCATAAACATTATAGATAATTCTGGGTAATAAAAACGTGAAGTTTGGGGGCTTCCCTGGTGGCACAGTGGTTGAGAGTCCGCCTGCCAATGCAGGGGACACGAGTTCATGCCGTGGTCCGGGAAGATCCCACATGCCGCGGAGCGGCTGGGCCCGTGAGCCACGGCCACTGAGCCTGCGCATCCGGAGCCTGCGCGTCTGGAGCCTGTGCTCTGCAATGGGAGAGGCCGCAACAGCAAGAGGCCCGCGTACCGCAAAAAAAAAAAAAAAAAAAAAAAAGACGTGAAGTTTAACCAATAGCAAACAAACATTTTGGCAGGAAACTGAAAATGGTTTATTGGAGAGAAACAAACAAAAGGGCATTATCCATTCGACAGCCAAACTGGTGCCAATTTTCCTTTGTACCTTTGTTTTTACCTCTCCTCCACCCCAACACATCTGTTCCAAAGGACACATGAGGACAAGAGAGAAAAAAAAAAAAGAGAGATGGACAGAGAACTAAAGAACTGGATGACTGCCTTACAAATAAAAAAACCTCTATTTGTAAATTATTTACTTTTGGGGAAAATTCATTTCATTTAAAATGTTAATAGATGGGAAGAGCTCTGAGTTCTATAGAATAAAAGCAACTAAGTTAAAACATCTCTGAAAATAAACAAGAAAGGGGAAACATCCATCACATCCCTGCCCTTTCCATCTTCCAAGAAGCAGCAATCTTAGACCCTTGGAGGGGGAACCATAATTTTTATTTGAAAACCTCTCAGAGTGGTCCTTTTGTATTCCTCTTTCTTTCTTCACAGATCACAGCAGCAATTTTCTTTTATCTCGGCTATTTATAGTTTTCTTTTCTCAAAACCTTGGCCAGAAAGAAACTGGGCAAAAAGCATTTCTTTCAAAAGCCATGTCATATTGTAGCACTCTTTAAAACTATTAACTACGATCAAAAAAACACAAAAAATACAAAATTGTTCAACTCATTTTTTGCCACTTGCTCTATTCTACCCAAAGACATGAAAGCCAAATAAACATTCTCCTCCTGCCTCCTGGCTGGAGATGTGGGAAGAAGCCCCATTCAAACACTATCTATCCTATTCAGAAATGAAAATGCAGCAGCAACGGAAGACACTTGGTATAATGGGATTGGCACAAATCTCAGTCCTGTTTCCTATGTCTCAGATATATCACAGAAGCCTCAATCGTCTCTGGAGAGATTGGGGTGTGTAGAGTCAAGATTTAGAGACCTGTCAGCCACCAACAACCCCCTGGCATATAGTCATTTCTTTTGTGCCCATAGAAAAGTGGTTAAAAGCACGATTTGTAGTCAGACATAATATGACGCCCAATTCTGGCTCTACCTCTTGATAATTTTGTGACCTTGGGAAAAATACTTGGCTGCTCTCAGCCTCAGGTGCCTTATCGATAAAACAGGGATAATTTAAACCTTAGCAAATAGATAAGGCTTGACACATTGTGACCACTTGAAGCACAGACAGTGCTTATTCCCTGCAATACTGCCTCATTCCGGGCTTGTACACAAGAAGATGACACTTCACAAGTTACTCTTAAGTGGGACCATGTGATTAAGTTCTGCACAATGTGATGTGGGCAGAGGTAATTTAAGTCACATCCAGACATAGCCATAAAAGTTCTCCCTTTCTCCAGATCTCTTCATGGCAATCCTTGAAGTCAGGTATAGGCCTGAGCCCCTGTCAGCTTAGATACCTGAGGAACAGAGCTCCAACCTGCACTGGATACAGAGCATGGGAGAAATCAAGCTTTTTGTGTTAAGTTATTGAGATTCAGAGGTTAATCTGTTACTGCAGCGTAATCAAGCCTATCCTGACTAACACTCGCTGAGTCACTTCCAGTCCTCCAAAAAGCAGATGCCAAGACAGTTAGAAGTGCAAGACACTTATTGGAGGAACACCTTGTGATAGATAAAGAGGAGAGGGAGCAGAAGTAAGCAGGGTGAGCCTTCAGACTACGGTGCAGGCCAGATCTAACACCCACGGAAGAGGGAAGGAAGGAGGGAAGGAAGGAAGGAAGGGAGGGAGGGAGGAGGGAGGCAGGAAGGCAGGAAGGAAGGAAGGCAGGAAGGCAGGAAGGAAGGAAGGAAGGGAGGGAGGGAGGAGGGAGGCAGGAAGGCAGGAAGGCAGGAAGGCAGGAAGGAAGGAAGGAAGGAAGGAAGGGAGGGAGGGAGGAGGGAGGCAGGAAGGCAGGAAGGAAGGAAGGGAGGGAGGGAGGGAGGAGGGAGGCAGGAAGGCAGGAAGGAAGGAAGGAAGGGAGGGAGGGAGGAGGGAGGCAGGAAGGCAGGAAGGAAGGAAGGAAGGGAGGGAGGGAGGAGGGAGGCAGGAAGGCAGGAAGGTGGGAAGGCAGGAAGGCAGGAAGGAAGGAAGGAAGGAAGGAAGGGAGGGAGGGAGGAGGGAGGCAGGAAGGCAGGAAGGAAGGAAGGAAGGGAGGGAGAGAGGAGGGAGGCAGGAAGGAAGGAAGGGAGGGAGGGAGGGAGGGAGGGAGGGAGGAGGGAAGGAAGGAAGGAAGTTAATGTTGAGAGGAACTAATCCTTAACATAGTGGGCTACTTCATTCAGACTGAGGTTACCCCCCTTACATACCTAAAGTCATAATTTCAGGGCTGGACAGTGAGAGAAGTTTGTATGCTCCAGATTGCCTCAGATTACTTTAAAAAGAAAGTGCAATGACAGTTTCCATCTCTTCATTCTGAGAAGCTCTGCGCAGCTCTCTTGAGGTTTTAGATTTGCTGCATTAGGTTCAGGAAGATGGCATAAAATCAGAGACAAGAAGAGGGAAGATGAAGAAACAGGATAAAATGGCAGAACACAGACTAGGAGAGTAAGGAAGGCTACAGGGCACTCCAAGGGCTTAGAGTCCTGATCAGATGTGCAGGGGGTGTTTGGCAGGTGCTTAGATGCCCTGTAACATGTGACTTTTTTGAAAGACTTCAGTCCAAACCTCCAACCCAGAATAGCTGTGTGACCTTAGACAATTCACTTAACCTCTCTAGCACTAAGGAGTACATTCCATGAAGCTCAGGATCATGTCTGCCTTGTTTGTACTCTGCCCCAGTGCTCAGCATGGCTCTGGGAGCACGACTGACACTTAAGTTATGTCACAGTGAAGGTCTCAGAGCTCGAGTCAGACTGTCTGGATTTGAACCCTGGCTCTGACATTGACTAACTATGTGGCCTGAGGCAAGGTTACTTAAACTTTTTCTGCTGGCTTCTCCATCTTGAAGAGGTTACATAAATGGTAATTATTTCATAGGGCTGTTAGGAAGATGGAGATGAAATAATTCAGCTAAGCACTTAGAACAGTGTCTGGCACATAGCATATACCCAATAAATGTTTGCTATTATTATAAGTACTGTTTGTTGAATGGGTGAATCTATCTGGCCTTCAGTTTTCTTACCTATAGAAGAAGAATAAACAGCTACCTTGTACATTTGTTCTGAGGATTAAATGAGATAATGTAGGTAAAACACCTTAGTTCATTGCCTGGCACAAAGTTGGTCTCAAAAAATGATAATTATTCCCCATTCTCCCAAAATTTAACCCAATCATCACTCTGTATGGAACTATTCCCATCAAGGTTCTTGTTCAAGGCTGCCATAGGCCTTGCTAGGCTTGTACACAAGATGTTCCTCCAAATATCCTCTGGATATTCCTGAAATGCATTTCTGGGTCTCTGTAGTGAAGTCATTGGGAAGACCTAAGCCCCGAGCCAGGATGCTCTTGAGCTCAGGATCAGAGTCCCGTCCCCTTCACTATATCTACCAGCTACCCTGAGGTCTACACAGCCATCAGAACTTCCCTCTATCGCTCTCCCCTCACATAGGGGCTGCTGGCTGTCACTAGCTCTTTTTCCCAAAGGATTAAAAAAAAGTCTCAGCAAACACATCTTTCTCCCTGGCTGAGGCCCTTCAATTGTTCTCTTCAGCTTCCACCTTTATAGATGCCCCAATCAAGCTGCCTCTGTAATGCATTCTCCATCGGGTCTCTGCTTACAGCTGAAGAATTTTGTGATGCAGCTTCTAGGAAGAATATTATGCACACTAATACTGCATTCTCTCTCTATTCTAAATCTTAATACAGGGACATGTTTCTAGAAGTTTAGAAGTCCCAAAGTCAATGGAGATCACAGCAATCAAAAGTACAGTCATCTGTTTTCCATTGCAGAGGATGCAAACCCTTGCCAATGCAGTGCTTCCATTATAGATGAGTTCAATGCTTCAGTGAATGCTAGAGGGAAAGAACAAGGATTAGACAAGATGTGTCTCAAATCACTGGCACCAAGGGTGACAGAGCATCGGGACCATCAACCCTGCCTCTCTGGAAGAAAACCCCTTCCTCTCTTCTTAAGGAAACCATGTTATACAAAAAAAAAAAAAAATCAGGACACACCATCTTACAGGTACAAATGCATTTCACAGGACAATGGGCCAGAATATGTGGAATCTGAGTTGGATATTGATTAACCAGGCACGCAAAAAGCAGCCCCATTTCAGGGCCTGCCTGGCAGAAAAGAACACAATGAGAACCAGGCAGTGGGTCTGAGAGACATGTAATAGCTGCTGCTTCTTACCTTTCATCCTTTTATTGATCAGTTACTTGATGGATTTTCCCAGATATATGTCTTCAAAGAGGAATTTGAAGGATAACAGGCAGTGATTTCTCTCCTCTGAGTCTAATGAGGAGATGAACAAATAAAAAGAAAGATAAAATTTTAAATGATCAGGAAAGCAAGACTTGTAAATGGGCATGGCCTATTTATACACACATGGGTGGGGGGACTAGGGGTGTGTCATTTGCTCTCCCTGACAGAACACCCTCCAAAGAGGCCCGTCTTTTCTATCATTAAATCCAGCGGGTGTTATCAGTCCTCATTTTACTTGTCTTCCCAGCAGCTTCAAAAAGGCTGCAATCTAAAATGGTACTTTTTCTTCTTCACTATGCCAAAATGATTTTGTCCTTTTGCATGACTTTAAACACCATACGCCAATGAAAACCGGAAGTTACAGCCCAGTCCAGACTTCTCCCCTAAGCCCAGACTTATCTATCCCTTCACCTGGTGTCTCAAGGAAGGGCTGCTCATGTTCAGTATATCCTACACTAAACTCATGATCTTCATATGTTGCTTCCTACCACTCATTTCATCCTCCTTCTGCCTTCCATCCAGCTGTATGAAGCCACAAAACTTCCCTTGTCACTATGTAGATATGTACACCTATATATGTGTGTGATATTGCGATTTATAATGAGAACATATATTTGGTCTTCCTTCCCATTTCTGGCACAGAGCTCCTAAAACCCTTGGAACTGCCTAAGTGTTGAGAGTGATAAAGGTGTCTTTTGTTACGTTAATGAGGTGACTTTTGGAAAGCACCTAAGGAAGAGGGCTAGTTGCTTGTGGAGACAACCAGGTAATTAGAAGGTTGAAACTTTTAGTCCCCTACCCCTCCCCCAACCTCCAGGAACGGGTGGGAGGCTGGAGACATTGAATCAATCACCAACTGCCAGTGATTTAATCAACCATGCCTTTGTAATGAACCCTCCATAAAAACCCAAAAGGTCAGGGTTATTTCGGAGCGCTTCCAGGTTGGTGAACACATGGAAATTCAGGGAGAATGATGCTCTGGGAGAGGGCATGGAAGCTCTGTGCCCTTCCCCTTACCTTGCCCTAAGCATCTCTTCCATCTGGCTGTTCCTAAGTTATATCCTTTTATAATAAACTGGAAAAATCTAGTGGGTAAAATCTTTCTCTGAGTCTTGTGCGCTGCTCTAGCAAATTAACTGAACCCAGGGAGGGAGCTGTGGGAACATCTGATTTATAGCCATTCCATCAGAAGCACAGGTAACAACCTGGACTTGTGATTGGCACCTGAAGTGGGCAGTCTTGTTGGACTGAGCCCTTAACCTGTGGAATCTGATGTTATCTCTGGGTAGAGAGTGTGAGAATTGAGTTGAATTATAGGACACCCAGTTGGCGTCAGAGAATTGCTTGGTGGTGTGGGAAACCACAAAAGACACACACACACACACACACACACACACACACACAGGAACTGGAACCAGAATCTTAGCATGTACATCTTGGTTTAATTTATATCCATTTCCCCTATTCCACTCACAAATGCATGGACTATGGGCTTTATATCAAGAGACTTGTGGGACTTCTCTGGTGGTGCAGTGGTTAAGAATCCACCTGCCAATGCAGGGGACACGGGTTCATCCCCTGGTCTGGGAAGATCCCACATGCCACGGAGCAACTAAGCCCATGCACCACAACAACTGAGGCTGTGCTCTAGAGCCCGCATGCCACAACTATTGAGCCTGCATGCTGCACCTACTGAAGCCCGCACACCTAGAGCCCGTGCTCCGCAACAAGAGAATCCACTGCAATGAGAAGCCCGTGCACCACAACGAAGAGTAGCCCCCGCTTGCCGCAACTCGCCTCCATGCGCAGCAACAAAGACCCAACGCAGCCAAAAAACAAAAATAATATATTTTTAAAAAAAGAGACTTGTTGGTGTAGCACAGTGCCAGATACATAGTAGTTCTCAATCAATAGTCAAGGAATAACATAAGCAAATGAAACAATATATGCAAAACATGTGGCACATGTGTGCCACTATCAAACAGTTCTCTTCTCCCTCTGGGCTCAGTGATCCACACTACAGGAAAAAAGCAGAAGCACGGGTGACATAAAACAATAAAAATCCCACAAATATTTATATCTGGTGCTGGAATATTCTTACTGAGAGAATTCCCTTCAAAGACAGCAATGAAGCAACACCATGACCATCTGCCTTTAGACTCCAAGTCTTGCTCCCCATATGTCCTGGGAAAAGACAGTTCTTTGCTTCCAAATCTAAGAAAATACAAGCAATGTCTCTGCCCTGGTTCTGATACAAATCCTTTTCTAACCTCCAGGTTTTCCATTGTTCTCTGATCTGTGTTGCCATCTACATAGGAGCCTTCAGAGTTCACAGACGCTTTGCAGAGAATACAATTACTGTATGTGATTGCTCACAAGCTAGACTTTGCATAGAGCCACTATGCAACCAAAAAAGGGTAAAAGTATGTGAAAAATCTATGGAGTTAATATCTCCCTCACTGGTGAGAAATCATGTCTTCTGTGCCCTTTGCGTGTTGCCCAAGCAGAGGCCCTAACCCAACCCAACAGTAGTTTAACTGTTTCATTCGCACTTGTCTGTATGCTGTAGCAACCTCTCAATAAACCTGGGAAAGATTCTTCCCATGGCTACACTGCTATTACTCTTACCTGATTGTGACACAGACCATGAACTGGATTTTTCCTCAAGAGAGGAAGAAAATTCTTGGTTTGACTCAAGACTCTCCTTTTGCTTCAAAAGCAAAGTAAAGAATGAAAACAGAAACTAAAGAGAACTTTTTCTATTCCCAATTCCCTTAAGCCCAGGCACCTGATATCCAAGTATGGTTCAGAGTTCATCCCACCCACAGACCTCCCATGCTCAAAGCTTTGCTGTGCTTTTGATGATTACTGACTGCAAAATAAATCTGGGGGAAGTGTGGTTCTTGTCCTTGGGGTGGTCTCACTGCCCCTTTATATGCACTGCCTTTCTCCTTCTATTGTGTGAAGCCACTGACCAGTATAAGCATTATTCACGCCTGCAACCCCCAGCCCCTGCAGTAGGCCACCAAATATTATTTCAGGTGGTCTGAGAGTCATGCAGGAGCTCCTACATGTCGTCAGTGACACAGAAGAAACAGATGCTGAAACTACAAATGCCTGTTATTCACTAAACCAGGGATCTGGCCTCAAAAACTCACAGATGTTGTCACCCTCAGACAACGTTTTTCTCCCATTTTTTTAGGCAAAGCAGATCTCTACTTTAACTCTACACATTCTTGCCTTCTACTTCTTTCCTTTATCTGTGGATGAAATATAATTATTCTTTGGTAAATTTAAGTTCATATTTAATGAGGATTCATAAATTCATACTTAAAGAGAATGAATGCTTTGTGGAAAGGAGTGCAGGTGAACAGAAGCCTGGATTTGGATCCCAACATTTAAATTCCAGGACTGGTCTGACAATAACTTGCTAGGCTAACTGGGCAAATCTCTCAACAAGTTTGAGTTTAATTAATCTCACCTTACAACATGGAAATAAGACTTTCCCTTCCCCACCTCCCACGTATATTGTGAGGATCAAAGGGAAAACAGAAATAAAATTACACTGGAATAAAGGCAGTATGTAAATCCAAGGTTATATGCCTCACTCATCATGATCATGATCATCATCGTCATCGTCATTGTCATTATCTTTACTCCATTTATTGCCTTAAAAATAAATGGAGTACTGCTGCCCCCTAATGGCAGAGCTGAATGAACTTGAAGTTTTCTTAAAGTTGCACAGTCCGGTTTTGCATTGCTTCAATTTGTATTCGCCCAGACTAAAGTCAGAAAATGTGCAGGCTCAAAAAAAAAAAGAAAAAAAAATTAAACAGAAATGATTGCACTTGTTATACTTGGCAAATGGAATTCAGCCCCAACCTTGAATAAATGGGGCAGAAATGAGCCCAAGGTCTAGATTAAAGGGAAGGACCACCAGGTGGTCTTATTCATTTTTTATTAGTCCAAATGTGTTTTGCATGTAACAAACCATGCTCCTATTAACTGCCAGACATAAAATGAAAACATTTAGGGCAAGCTGTGGACTGACTGTCAGAATAGGCAGGAACATGGTGCTTTAAAACTCCTGAGACAGAAAACTGGGTCTGTCGGTGTAAGAAGTTGTTAGCAGCAAATGGTTGCAGCAATTGAGTGGATGGCCTGGCAGAACATCTTTCTGAGCAGTTCCAGACTCTACTGTCACTCCCAAAGGGGCAAGAACTTCTCCTCCCAGACTTTATGAAGAGACAAATGTTCTGACTCCTCTTTGGTCCCTTCTCAAAACATTCTAGTTAGATGTTCCATAGGGCAATAAAAGCTATAACCGGACAATTGCACTTTTCATTTCCATGGTAACTTCCCTATGGAGGTATTCCAAAGTTCTTAGAAAAACAGGGAGTGCTGATTGAGCTGCATCCAGGAAATGAGGCGATGGCTTTATTTCAGGCCCAAAAGCAGAAAACTGTATCTGTCTGCAGAAAGTCAATGGAGCTCCAAGTGCAAGGAAAATGTGCCTCACATTTGGACAGAAATAAGTCTTGTCAAGACAGACAAGGGAGACTGCTTAACTCAGACCTTGCTCCACAAGTGAGGGAAGCCCAACCCAGCACAGTAGGAGAATCCCCCTATCACAATGTAACTTGGGATTTATGAAGATGGCAGAAGATTTTGGAGAATGACTAGATTTATTACCCTTTGAAATAAGAAGTAGGTGTTTTTTATTATACATTAGACTAAGAATAAATTTTCAATACAATAGAAAGACTTAGTGAAAAATGAAAACCACACTAAAAGAAGAGACAGAAATATAAATTGTTAAATTGGAGGAATCAATAAGCAAGAAATGTATTTTCCAGCTCTGTCAATGATTCAAAAGCAGCAGCTTCACCTTTTTCCAACATTCAGGCATAATTCTGGTCTGTACAACCAACTGGTCAACAGCTCAGACAAGTCGTCTTGGCTAGTCAGGAAGGTATTATTTTTCAGTTGAGTCTGGTAAGATTATCACAAGCATAGGATGAAAACAGAGTATACTGCACGTCTACTGTAAGTTTAGAAAGGTAACCCTGGGAAAGAATCAAAATAAGGGTAAAAATAAGAGTAGAAAAAAATAATTAGAAATTAAAAATAAGATTAGGAACAGGAAAAATAATAAATATGAGAATAGAGACATGAAAAACTACATTTCAATTTATGCTATTTGTGTTATGGTACTAAGTTTTATTGTAAGTATAATAACTTGGTAACCACTGAGATATTCTGTGTGTGTTATCTCTGCATCCTAGTATATTTAAGCACTTTTAAAATCTCCTGGAGATCTGTGCTTTTAATTATATCATAGGAGAGCTTCAAGAAACAAGTTTAAGTTTGCAGTCAATGTCTAAGTGTTTGGGGAAATTTATTTTGTTAAACCCATAAGTTTTTATTTATCATGATCTAATAATATGTGAATATTTAGAATGTCTATTATTTATTGCTTTAAAAATCACTGTTAATTCATAATAGCAATAACTTAGACATTAAATAAACACCAAAGAGATAACAAAAAGGCTTTTCTCTATATGAGTCATTTGGGTATTAAGAATCTTTTTACAGACAGTTATACAAACGCCCTAATATACAGTGGGTTGTGTAAATGTTCAGCTCCTCTTCTCAGTGGGACTGATAGGAACCTTGCTTAGCTCATGTATCTCAGTAACTGGTCCCCAGTTTTTACCAACCCTCTTCTGAGAGTCCTTATCATCTCTAGGGAGATGTTACATTCTCATCTCTAGGCCCTTATTATTTTGTAAGGTGGCTACAGTTTTGTATCTATGTTTCTAACTGGGTCAGTGTTTCACCTCCTCTATCCTAATCAACATGTTTTCCTCCATGCTGACTTCATGGGAAGGATATGACAACCCTTGTCCCTTTGGTGTGAATTAGGGTCTATGTTAATGAAGGTCTTCTTGGGTATTTGTCAGAAGTCCTCACTCAAACTGCCTTAAACAAAGAAACAGTATTTGCTCATGTGCCCTGCACAGGCAAGGGTGTGGCTGGGATGAGCAGACCAGGCACTCAAGTGCTTCTGGATCTCTTGTCTCTGCTTCTTCCTGAATAAGGCTTTATTTTCTCTTCATGTAAATAGACTTCCTCCTGACTGTGATAAATGCGGCTGCCTGGATCAATGGACTCACATTCTAACAGGTGCTTGACTCAAAGACAAAAGCGTTTTTCTCTTTCAGCTTGAGTCTGAAAGATCCCATGGAAGGGCTAATATCAGCTCGACAATGATCACGTCCAGCCTAAAGAAGGTTGAGCACTATTACTGGCTCCCTTTGGCTCATGTATTGACACCTATCATCTAATGGTTGAGGTCTGCTTCCTAAAGAAACAGAAGAGTGTACCAAATACAGAGTGTGCAGACACAAGGCAGCACCGTGACATTATTAAAGATCCCATCACTGACAGCCGCTGCTAATGGAAATCACGTCTCAATCACTTAAATGCTCAGCACCTCCAGCCTGCGTACGAATATTCTGATGGGAAGCTAATAATAATCCAAATACTATGATTGGGATTGACAAATATACACTAATATGTACAAAATAAATAACTAATAAGAACCTGCTGTATTAAAAAAATATAAAATTCAAATACTATATCTATTTGAGTTCATCTTAATAAGCAAAACAGTCCTCTTAAATGTACTTACATGACTCATCTAAAAGACTTTTCTTATGTGTGAATAAACAAAGTTCTATTTCTGAGCTTCAATTTATGTAGCCAAGGTAGGCTGAAGGACTAAGAGGTTGGAACAAATTTTTGGAGCTTCTGACACTGCCAAGGCCTAAAGATGAATTGCAATGAATCAAATTAAGTCCTTTAGCCATATCTGTTTCTCCCGTGCCATAATAAAACCTGAAATTACAGTTAAATGTAATCATATAAAGATAAAACTTAAGGAGTATTAAGTCTGCAGGCTCCTTTTTGATTGAGACTGAGAGAGAAAATTAAGAGAAAACATAAATATATCTGGATGCAAATTAAAATTCTGAGTGAGTGTTGAGAAGCACCAGTGAAGCAACTATAAAGTCTTAGTTAACCACTTGATTGGAAGCTAAGTGGATGCCTTGCAGATATTTTTGTATAACAGAGCTGGCAAGCCTTAGTGGAACTAAAACAAAAACTTGTCCTTTTCATAGGGAAATGGTGTGACTGGTCCCCCTCAGTGTACTGGGAGCTTTGATGTGTGCTTCTTGCCCTCTGAATTGTTTTTCCAACAGAAGGAATAAATTCCCACTGAGCCTTCTATATTTTTCTCAATCTCTGCTTTTGATCAAGATCACATGTTTTTAAAAACATGGCTAGGACTTCTAAATGCCTTCATTCTAAGCCTGACTCGGATTCTGGGGGAGAAATACAGTGGTCGCTCAGTGTCTGCAGGGGACTGGCTCCAGGACCCCTTCCGATACCGATATCCGTAGATGCTCAAATCCCTTATAAAAAATGGCATAGTATTTGCAAATAACCCTCACGCATACTCCCATATACAGTCGTCCTTCAGCAGATGTGATCCCGCATTCACAGATTCAACCAACCTCAGATGGTGTAGTACTGTAGTGTTAATGAAAGAAATCCATGTATAATTGGACCCGCACACTTTAAAACTGTGTTGTTCGTGTCAACTGCTTTAAATCATCTCTAGATTACCTGTAATACCTAATAAAATGTAAATGCAATGTAAAGAGTTGTAAACACAATGTAAATGCTATATAAGCGGTCACTAGAACGGGGCAAATTCAAGTTTTGCTTTTTAAAACATTCTGGAAGTTTTTTTTTTTTTAATGTTTTTACTCCATGATTGGTTGAATCCACAGATACAGAACGCATGGACACGGAGGGCAAACTGTATTACTTGCAAACATTAGCACTTAATTCTACAAGTCCATATGCTTAAAGCTAAACATTCAGCCTCACAAAAACCCAAATGCCTACCTACCTTATTCCTATAAATTTCCCCACCTCCCACTGGGAAGCCATAGGAAAAGGGGCAATAAAAGATGGATTTCCATGAAACTTTATCAAGGGCCACCATTTGGTGCCTAAATCACTTCCCTACCAGGAATTTGCTTCGGGTCCAGGAACAAGGACTCAGACATTTAAAACTCACATGGAGATGATCTTAAAAGGATATTTAAATACAGTTTTCTGAAACCAGGTTGAGGGGTACAAAGTCAGAAACCACCTGGTGAATCTCCCATGACCTTAGCCTCTTGCATTAGACTCAGAGCCCATGATGGCATCCGTGTAGGGCAGTGGGCTATTAATTACAGCAGCAGCAGCAGCAGCAAAATGCAGACCCACCACTACTAAACACTTCTGTTTGAAATCTCTGCCTTGTATCTCCCTACCACTGCTCATTCCCCCGAATATTTACTGAACATGCTCTCCGCTGCTGTCATTGTTGAGAATACAGCTCATTCTCAACCACGTTGAGAATACAGCGACGACCAAAACCAGATATGATCTCTATCCTCGTGGCATTTACATCCTGATGGGGAGCACCAGAAAATAAACATCTAAGCCAACAAATTAGATAATCACAGAGAATTTCTATAAAATAAACAAAACTGAGTGAAAAAATTGGAGGTAAAGGGATAAGGTTACTTTATTTTTTTAATTAATTTTTATTGGAGTACAGTTGCTTTACAATGTTGTGTTAGTTACTTGCTGTACAGTAAAATGAACCAGTCATATGTATACATATACATATATATAGGGGACTGGGTTACTTTAGATTGGATGGTTATGGAAACCCTCTCTAATGGGTGACATTTTAGCTGAAACCTAAATGATAAGAAAGAGCCAGCATGTAAGGACCTGGAAGAAGAGCTTTGCAGGAAGAGGAAACAAGGGACAAATGCAAAGAGACTGAGAAAGGGAGAGGTTGGGTGGCTGAAGCATACTGGAGGCTGGGGGGGCGGGTGGTGAGTAAGTAGTGGGAGACAGAAAGGTGGGCAGAAGAGAGAACATGTAAAGCCCCAGGGACTACTCCATTACCACCTATATCTTTCCATTATTATATATAGAACAATATACCATAAAAGTACTCTTCTCTCTCTTTGAGTAGATGGTAAGTTCCTTAAGTACACTATATCTTATTCATGATAATAATTATACCTCCCATTTATTGAGGTACACCAGGCACTAAGCTAGCTGCTTTGCATACATTATCTCCAATCTTCACAGCAACCCTGCAAGGTAAGTATTATTAGCAGAATTTTAACAGATGAAAAAAACCAGCTAAGTGATTTACCCAAGGCCAAACATAGCATGGAGCAAAGCAGGGATTTAAATCTATGTCTTGTCCGGCTCTGAAATCTGGCCACTTCTTACTCTCCCACATTGTTCTGACCTCATTGCACTTAATCATTTTGTAGTCCCAGCTCCTAGCACGCTGCCTGGCACATGAGGTAGACTCAGATACTCTATAAACATGTACAGCATTGAATTGGAGTGAACCGAATGTAAGCCCACACAAGAGGAGACTGAACTCATGAGGCCAGACACTTGGGGAGAGAAACAAGACCACATGAGGTGGTGAATGTAGCCGCCCGCCTCAGGATGAATTCAAAACATGGTAGAAACAGGCAGAGAGGAGACTCTACTTAATAAAACTAAATGAAAGCTATGGGGTTTCCAGGGAGCTAACGTATGACACACTGACACAGCTGCATATCGTGTTCTGAAAAAATTAATGGGATTTTAAAGAGAGAGGCTGCTCAGTGTGCTTGCAAAATGGAGATACATAAGAATGCGCTCCAGGGCTTCCCTGGCGGTGCAGTGGTTGGGAGTCCGCCTGCCGAGGCAGGGGACGCGGGTTCGCGCCCCGGTCCGGGAGGATGCCGCATGCCGGAGCGGCTGGGTCCGTGGGCCATGGCCGCTGAGCCTGCGCGTCTGGAGCCTGTGCTCCGCAACGGGAGAGGCCACAGCAGTGAGAGGCCCGCGTACCGAAAAAAAAAAAAAAAAAGAATGCACTCCAATGATGAGGAGAAAAGAGCAGTGAGAGAGGAGGATGGCACTGTTGTAATTGCCTGTAATTCCCACCCCCTCCCCCTGCTCCCCTGACTTTAATTAGGACACGTGCAAGACACACACATTTGTAAGAGTGACAGAGCTAATTGAAGAAAACCACGTCTCATCCACAACCAAATCAGGAATAATAATCAAAGCAGCAGAAGCAAAATTGGAAGCCATGGAGCTGTCAAAAGCAGGAGGACCTCAAATGCAATGAGGCATGTAATTTAGAAAAAGCGAGAGGGCTACATGGAAGCATTAAAAATGGGACACGAAATAAAACAGATAACTCGACTCAAACTGAAACTTTCACTCCCACAATCTGGTCACAATTAAATCTCGTCGGAATTCATCTGCTCTTTTCAGCCAGTGTTCTGGGGATGGCTGTGTTTTACCACTTCTCTGCCTCGAATAGTCCAGTCAAGTAAAAGTCCCCCACTCTCTCCCTAAGCTCTTCATTACTTCCCATTGCTCTCCTGTCACCACTGTGGTCAGTTCTGTCCTAAGTGAACATAGAAGACGGCAGGCCCTCATCTTTAATTTTTAATATTGCTTACGTTCAGAGGTCATTATTAAGTTATTCCTCGATCCTCTGTTTGCAAACGCACAGTAAAAGAAGAACGAGCAGGTTCAACCGGGGAAGAATTCTCCTACGGACACTGTTTCTTAACTAACTGGACATCTGTTGCTTACCTCCCCAGCATCCATTCTCCCTTTCCTCAGTAGCTCTGTCCCACTCTTAGCCAACATGGTCAAGGCAAGGCTCCATCCCAGGCCTAATCCAGTGCATGAGAGTATTGTTTGCTTGCGGCGGTGGGGGGGGGGGGGGGGGGGGCGGTGCGCAGGGAGTGGCACAAGCTGGCCAATCAGAATCTCAACAACTTCCTAGGCCTGTTGGGACAATGATGCTCATCTTTCCCTGCTCTGACTCTTAGAGCTGCTTAAACAACTTGCAGGGGAGGAAAATTCTCCTGTACCCTATTAGGTTCTCCAGGGGTGTCTGGGAAATAAACTGACAACAGACAGATTAATAGGAGAAAAGGCTCACAAATATATTAGATGTTAAAAGTTTTATGTGGCACAAGGGGACTTCATGGAAAGAAGAGAAAATCCCCAAAGAAATAGCTAAGCTTGGAGGCTTTTATGCCATTTGGACAAAAGAGGATACATTTAAAGTGAGGTGACAGGACAAAGGAAAGGGTCTTTGAGCTTCTAGGGGCAGCAAATTGTAGGAAGGCAAATATATGGGGAAACTAATAATAGGTAATAAGGGCTAGCAGTAAGGTTTGCTTGTGTAGGCTGTTTCTCAGTACCGCCTTGGAATTCAGCAGAACCCTTCACCCCCCACCCAAGTACAAAAGCCCTAAAGGCCTCTCCATGTCTCCTGCCTTTTGTTTATAGAAAAACTGAAGTTGTGACTTCCCTGCTGGCACAGTGCCTAAGAATCTGCCTGGCAATGCAGAGGACACGGGTTCAAGCCCTGATCCAGGAAGATTCCACATGCTGAGGAGCAGCTAAGCCTGTGCGCCACAACTACTGAGCCTACACTCTAGAGCCCGTGGGCCACAACTACTGAGCCTGAGTGCCACAACTACTGAAGCCCACACGCCTAGTGCCCGTGCTCCGCAATAAGAGAAGCCACCACAATGAGAAACCTGCACACTGCAGCGAAGAGTAGTGCCCGCTCGCCGCCAACTAGAGAAAGCCCGCGTGCAGCAACAAAGACCCAACATGGCCAAAAATAAATAAATAAATAAATAAATAAATAAATAAATACTTCAAAAAAGAAAAGCTGAAGTCTCCCAGACCTTCCTGAGTCACAAAAGAGCAGGCTCAAACAGCTAATGATTAGGACAATAGAGTCACAAACTCAGTACCTGATGCACACTTCTGAGCTGCTTTACAGGTACCGTAATTTCCACCAGACGGAAAAAGCTAACTGCATGATGACCAGACTGAAGCCATGACATAAACTGCTCCATCTTAAGCAGTACTGAATCTATTGCTAGCACAATTCCAAGAACTGGCCTTAAGAGGATGGGATTAACACTATTGCTCATAATAATCTATATCTTTGTGAGCATCAAAATAATTGTAGCTTGTTCTGCCCGTATATGTAAATGGGCAACTACAACGGTCAGCAAAGAGATGCTATAGACCCATGTCAACATCTTCCACTCTGAGAATATGGCGCCCTATGTCAGCATGAAGAAGTTACAGAAGACCAACCTTCACCCATAATCCCATAGAAATAGAAAGATGTTCTGACAGGTGGGGATCTGTAAGCAGCACTTTGCAGGAAATTGCCCTCAGCAAGAAGCCCCCTTTCTTGTCACTTTAGCAAAGCTAAATTGTAACTAACTTTTAAACCAGGCACCCGCATGCTCTACTTCTCTCCAGCCCAAGCACGTGTTTCAGATCTTTTAATCACACAATACCCTGCCTAACTTGTTGGTTCTTTCCATAGATGAAAGAAGGAGAAATGATTCACTTTGCTGTACAGCAGAAACTAACACAACATTGTAAATCAACCATAATCCAATAAAAATTCATTTTAAAAAATAAATAAATAAAAATAAGGGATTCTGAAGTATGGACTTTAGCTAATAATAATGTATCAATATGGGTTCGCCATTTGTGAAAGATATATCACACTAACATAAGATGTTCATAATAGGCACAGGTTCATGGAATTCTATGTGCTATCCTTGTAATAATTCTGTAAATCCAAAAATTTCTAGATTAAAAGTTTATTGAGGACAAAAAAAGTAGAAATGAAGAATAAGTAATTAACAGATGACCAGATCTCTTTCCTAGCTTCCCCTTCAGTAACCTCGAGAACAAACTGTGTGACCAAACTGTGTGAACAAGATAACATCTAGAGGAAGATCACAAGAAGTCCACGAGCCTGTACACAGTGAGGGATGGTGACGACTCTGACCCCCTATTTTAACTGAGATTACTTCACTTCTTCCCTTTAAAACCTTCATGGCCAAGCAGAATCTCCACAGGCGGTTTTGGGGGACGCTGAGTCCACCATTTGCCCAGATTGCTGGCATTCTGATTAAAACACCTTTCCTTTCTACCAACATTTGTCTCTGTTGAATATTGATTTTTGAGCAGTGCCTAGCAGCCAGACCTGATTCAGCAACAACCTCATCTCCAGTGATAAGGTCATCATCCTCTTCCTGATATGAGAATTGGGCAGGGGATGGTGGGGACACCTTCATAAAGAGAATTTATGATAAATTTTCAGGCAGATGGGGGGAAAGCAGAGAGTTCATCCTGTGTCTTCTTTTTCTCAATTGCCTTTAGCTCAAAATAATCCTTATGCTAGTGGCATATTTTGCAGTGGTATATTCTGATCTACACAATCCTCCCACCACGTGGAGAATGAGAATGAAGTAATTATATCTCAGAAAAAGACAGGGGAGGGGAGACATCTTGTCACATTTTATAAATCCTGAATCAGCTATTCCTGAAGTCTGATCTACTCCTCAACTTTTTAGTTTTTTATATATATGTGTGTGTGTGTGTGTGTGTGTGTGTGTGTGTGTGTGTGTATATTTATAGTCTAATAAATTTTCCTTTTTTTGCTTAAACCATGTGAATTTTGGTTTTCACTGTTTGCAGACAAGAATTCTAACCATAATTTATTAATGTAACAGTAAACATAGCAATAAAAGAGAAATAAAAATAATAGCTGGTACTCTTAAGTGAACTTTATATGCCAGACACAGGATCCTCTTAATTATTTTAATATCCAGTACATATTATTATTCCCATTTTATCAGCATAGAAATTAATATTAAAGAGGTGTACAATTTTCTGTAGGGTAATAGAGATGAAATTAGGACCCAAGATTTCCTTTGGAACCCCATGTTCTCAAAATCCACAGCAATGGCAAAAAAAAAAAAAAAAAAAAAAGAACAGAATGGGTCAAAATCTCAATTAACTTCCTATATTCATCAGTGAATAAGTGGAGAAAAATGTCCTGCCTGTTTTCTTCATTTTTCTTGGGATATCTCTAAACATACCTGATAGATTCCTTTAGGCTTTTTCATCATACCTCTTTCTTCACATATGCTATCACAGATTTGCAGATGTTTTTCTTAAGCACAATCCCACAAAAGAAGCACACTGCAGAAACTGAAACACTTGTCAAGATTCAGGTTCTCAACCACCCAAACAGATGTGTACAAGCAGAGGTCACAGTCCCAGAGAGAGAGCCATAGTATTTTAGAGGCTGCTCAATAGAAGGAGAAAAATTGGTCATTACAGTGTATAAAAGTTATCTGAAACTAACCATGCGAAGTCAGAAGAGAGCACTATATTCTGGGTCAGGTAACATAACCAGTGCTAAATAGTCATTCTAATTCTATTACTACAGTCTGAAGGTACCAGGGGGTTCCTAAGCTTTCTTTACTGACTTACGGTAACCATCTGTAAATCTGAACTTATACCTAATTCCAAATCTACATCACTATAGCTCACCACCATTTAGGGTTGCTGTGAGGTGGGCTTTACCCAGTTTACTGCCAACAGAAGTACTGATGACACTTGTGTGATCTAGTTCCCTGACCAGGGATCAAACCCAGGCCCCCTGCATTGGGAGTGCAGAATGTTAACCACTGGACCAGCAGGGAAATCCCTCACAACATTCCAATGGATAATAAACAGTACTTTTTAAAAGAAAATGCCAGATCTGAATATAACATATTCATTCAATGAATATGAACAAAATTAAAATACATATATAAAATAGAAACATTCTATAACATGAAGAAAAGGGAAGAAAAGGAAGAAAATGCCAGATCTGAATATAACATATTCATTCAATGAATATGAACAAAATTAAAATACATACATAAAATAGAAACATTCTATAACATGAAGAAAAGGGAATATGCACTCAAAAGGCAGAGGCAAAGTATGTGTTTGAAAAATATTCATCACAGGAAGCATAAATAAAACGTAGCCTTATTTTATGCTTGTAGTAAAATATGTATAAAATATGTATACTCTATGAAACAAAAGATGAAAGATTAATATCATCAACAGAGAAGAAAATGGAGCTGAATGAGAGGCAGGAAGTAATAAAAATGAGAGCCAGATGAGATAAAATAGAATATTGACAAAATGAAAATTATAGTATAATTTGAAATCTATTAGAAATAGTAAGCTGACACTACAGAAAATCAGCAAAATAGAAGACAAATTTGCTTGCCCAAATGAAAAGAGAAAAGCACAAAGAAGTAAAAAGGACAAGAAAGATGATGATAGCTTTGGGCAGAGAACAAAGATGCAACTAAGAATTCACTGGAGAAAAGAACTTTACTGAAAGAAAATAAAAAATCAAAAATATCATGGGACAAAACTTTCCTGAGATGAAAGATCTGAATCTTCAAATTCACCAGATATCAGATAACACAGATGAAAGGAGACCAAAATCTAAATATATCCCATGAAACTCCTAAATTTCAAGCATAAAGAAAAAAAATCCAATAGCATTCAGCACAGGAGTGAAATGTTGACCATCAAGAAACCAAAATCAAATTGGCCTCAGACCTCTCCTTCACAAGATAAAATGCCATAAACAGAGGCAGGTGGGCCATGAAGTTAATAAAGTTTAAGCTTCAAGACCCCACATTTGCATGGTACCTTTCTAAATAAATCTTAACTTTCATAACTAGCTTTATGTTGCTGGTTTTGTATTCTTTTTCTGAGTTTCCCTCAAATTGTGTATGCTTCAGACTTCACAAAACCTAGATCTGTCCCTGGTCAAAGTACAAGAGGACAACATCTATAACGTTTTGTTGAAAATAGATTGTGACACAAGAATTAAAACCACAAAAAGTTATAATTCTTGTATGAAAAGTAAGGGATAAAGGAAGGTAGGAAAGGAGTGAAGATGTTTTAAAACTTGCAGTGCCTAACAAAGATTAAGACCTATGATCACACTTGTATTTCAAAAGATTTACCAATTTAAGAGATTTACCAAAATAAAGATTTCAAAAATTTTTTAACTGTCATTTTAAAAAGCAGGAGGTAAGGTTGCTGATGACTGGCACTGAAACCATTAATGTACGAAATTAAATCTACATAATTGCTATAAATGTGGGATAAAATATAAGACAAATGTCATAAATGCTTAAAAGAACATATAATCAGTATTCTAATATAATTATAAGAAAGTAGAAAGATTTGACACAGGTTGAGATGAAAGCTTTCAGATTCAGCAGGTGGTTTTAAAAATGAATTCCAGCCATTTTTCTTCCCAGCTTCAACTTAAATATAGCCTATCTCTCTTTAGAAAAACAACAGCTAAGGTGTTTGATCATAGAAAGAAGATGATTGATCATAGAAAGAGGATTAGTGGGGGGACCTTCAAGATGACAGAGGAGTAAGACGTGGAGATCACCTTCCTCCCCACAAATACATCAAAAATACATCTACAGGTGGAACAACTCCTACAGAACACCTACTGAACACTGGCAGAAGACCTCAGACTTCCCAAAAGGAAAGAAACTCCCCACATAGCTGGAGTCTTGGTACTCCAGCTGGGTGTCAGGCCTGAGCCTCTGAGGTAGGAGAGCCGAGTTCAGGACATTGGATCACCAGAGACCTCCCATCCCCAAGAAACATCAAATGGCGAAAGCACTCACAGAGATCGCCATCTCAACACTAAGACCCAGCTCCACTCAATGACCGGCAAGCTACAGTGCTGGACACCCTATGCCAAACAACTAGCAAGACATGAACACAAACCAATACATTAGTAGAGAGGCTGCCTAAAATCATAATAAGTTCACAGACACCCAAAAACACACCATCAGACGTGGACCTGCCTACCAGAAAGACAAGACTCAGCATCATCCACCACAACACAGGCATCAGTACCCTCCACCAGGAAGGCTACACAACCCACTGAATCAACCTTATCCACTGAGGGCAGACAACAAAAACAACAGGAACTATGAACCTGCAGCCTGTAAAACAGAGACCCCAAACACAGTAAGTTAAGCAAAATGAGAAGAAAGAGAAATGCACAGCAGATGAAAGAGCAAGGTAAAAACAAATGAAGAGGAAATAGGCAGTCTACCTGAAAAATAATTAAGAGTAATGACAGTAAAGATATCCAAAATCTTGGAAATAGAATGGAGAAAATACAAGAAACGTTCAACATGGACCTAGAAGAACAAAAGAGCAAACAAACAATGATGAACAACATATTAAATGAAATTAAATATTCTCTAGAAAGAATCAATAGCAGAATAACTGAGGCAGAAGAACGGATAAGTGACCTGGAAGAACAAAAGTGTGGAAATAACTACTTCAGAGCAGAAAAAAGAAAAAAGAATGAAAAGATTTGAGAACAGTCTTGGAGACCTCTGGGGCAACATTAAATGAACCACCATTTGAATTATAGGGGTCCCAGAAGAAGAAAAGAAAAAGAAAGGGACTGAGAAAATATTTGAAGAGATTATAGTTGAAAACTTCCCTAATATGGGAAGGGAAAGAGTCAATCAAGTCCAGGAAACAGAAAAAGTCCCATACAGGATAAATCTGAGGAGAAACACGCCAAGACACATATTAATCAAACTATCAAAAATTAAATACAAAGAAAAAACATTAAAAGCAGCAAGGGAAAAACAACAAATAACACATAAGGAAACCCCCTTAAGGTTAACAGCTGACCTTTCAGCAGAAACTCTGCAAGGCAAAAGGGAGTGGCAGGACATATTTGAAGTAATGAAGGACAAAACCCTACAACCAAGATTACTCTACCCAGCAAGGATCCCATTCAGATTCGACGGAGAAATTAAAACCTTTACACACAAGCTAAACCTAAGAGAATTCAGAACCACCAAACCAGCTTTACAACAAATGCTAAAGGAACTTCTCTAGGCAAGAAACACAACAGAAGGAAAAGATCTGCAGTAATAAACCCAAAACAATTAAGAAAATGGTAATAGGAACATACATATCGATAACTACATTAAATGTAAATGGATTAAATGCTCCAATCAAAAGACATAGATTGGCTGAATGGATACAAAAATAAGACCCATATATATGCTGTCTACAAGAGACCCACTTCAGACCCAGGGACACATACAGTCTGAAAGTGAGGGGATGGAAAAAGATATTCCATGCAAATGGAAATCAAAAGAAGGCTGGAGTAGCAATTCTCATAGCACACAAAATGGACTTTAAAACAAAGACTATTAGAAGAGACAAAGAAGGACACTACATAATGATCAAGGGATCGAACCAAGAAGAAGATATAAAAATTGTAAATATTTATGCATCCAACATAGGAGCACCTCAATACATAAGGCAAATACTAACAGCCATAAAAGGGGAAATCAACAGTAACACAATAATAGTGGGGGACTTTAACACACCACTTTCACCAATGGACAGATCATTCAAAATGAAAATCAATAAGGAAACACAAGCTTTAAATGATACATTAAACAAGATGGATTTAATAGATATTTATAGGACATTCCATCCCAAAACAACAAAATACACATTCTTCTCAAGTGCTCATGGAACATTCTCCAGGATAGATCATATCTTGGGTCACAAATCAAGCCTTGGTAAATTTAAGAAAATTGAAATTGTATCAAGTATCTTTTCCGATCACAACGCTATGAGACTAGATATCAATTACAGGAAAAAATCTGTAAGAAATACAAACACGTGGAGGCTAAACAATACACTACTTAATAACCAAGAGATCACTGAAGAAATCAAAAAGGAAATCAAAAAATACCCAGAAACAAATGACAATGAAAACATGACGACCCAAAATCTATGGGATGCAGCAAGAGCAGTTCTAAGAGGGAAGTTTATAGTAATATAATCTTACCTCAAGAAATAAGAAACATCTCAAATAAACAACCTATGCTTACATCTAAAGCAATTAGAGAAAGAAGAACAAAAATACCCCAAAGTTGGCAGAAGGAAAGAACTCATTAAGATCAGGTCAGAAATAAATGAAAAAGAAATGAAGGAAACGATAGCAAAGATCAATAAAACTAAAAGTTTGTTCTTTGAGAAGATAAACAAAATTGATAAACCATTAGCCAGACTTACCAAGAAAAAAAGGGAGAAGACTCAAATCAATAGAATTAGAAATGAAAAAGGAGAAGCAACAACTGACACTGCAGAAATACAAAGGATCATGAGAGATTACTACAAGCAACTCTATGCCAATCAAAGAGACAACCTGGAAGAAATGGACAAATTCTAGAAATGCACAACCTTCCAAGATGGAACCAGGAAGAAACAGAAAATATGAACAGACCAATCACAAGCACTGAAATTAAGACTGTGATTAAAAATCTTCCAACAAACAAAAGCCCAGGACAAGATGGCTTCACAGGCGAATTCTACCAAACATTTAGAGAAGAGCTAACACCTATCCTTCTCAAACTCTTCCAAAATATAGCAGAGGAAGGAACACTCCCAAACTCATTCTACGAGGACACCATCACTCTGTTACCAAAACCAGACAAAAATGTCGCAAAGAAAGAAAACTACAGGCCAATATCACTGATGAACATAGATGCAAAAATCCTCAACAAAATACTAGCAAACAGAATCCAACAGCACATTAAAAGGATCATACACCATGATCAAGTGGGGTTTACCCCAGGAATACAAGGATTCTTCAATATATGCAAATCTATCAATGTGATGCACCATATTAACAAATCGAAGGAGAAAAACCATATGTTCATTTCAATAAACGCAGAGAAAGCTTTCAACAAAATTCAACACCGATTTATGATAAAAACCCTCCAGAGAGTAGGCATAGAGGGAACTTTCCTCAATATCATAAAGGCCATATATGACAAACCCACAGCCAACATCATCCTCAATGGTGAAAAACTGAAAGCATTTCCACTAAGATCAGGAAAAAGACAAGGTTGCCCACTCTCACCACTATTATTCAACATAGTTTTGGAAGTTTTAGCCACAGAAATCAGAGAAGAAAATGAAATAAAAGGAATCCAAATCGGAAAAGAAGTAAAGCTGTCACTGTTTGCAGATGACATGATACTATACATAGAGAATCCTAAAGATACTACCAGAAAACTACTAGAACTAATCAATGAATATGGTAAAGTAGCAGGATACAAAATTAATGCACAGAAATCTCTGGCATTCCTATACACTAATGATGAAAAATCTGAAAGTGACATCAAGAAAACACTCCCATTTACCATTGCAACAAAAAGAATAAAATATCTAGGAATAAACCTACCTAAGGAGACAAAAGACCTGTATGCAGAAAATTATAAGACACTGATGAAAGAAATTAAAGATGATACAAATAGATGGAGAGATATACCAAGTTCTTGGATTGGAAGAATCAACATTGTGAAAATGGCTCTACTACCCAAAGCAATCTACAGATTCAATGCAATCCCTATCAAACTACCACTGGCATTTTTCACAGAACTAGAACAAAACATTTCACAATTTGTATGGAAACACAAAAGATCCCGAATAGCCAAAGCAATCTTGAGAACGAAAAATGGAGCTGGAGGAATCAGGCTCCATGACTTCAGACGATACTACAAAGCTACAGTAATCAAGACAGTATGGTACTGGCACAGAAACAGAAATATAGATCAATGGAAGTGGATAGAAAGCCCAGAGATAAACCCACGCACATATGGTCACCTTATCTTTGATAAAGCAGGCAAGAATATACAGTAGAGAAAAGACAGCCTCTTCAATAATTGGTGCTCGGAAAACTGGACAGCTACATGTAAAAGAAGGAAATTAGAACACTCCCTAACACCATACACAAAAATAAACTCAAAATGGATTAAAGACCTAAATGTAAGGCCAGACACCATCAAACTCTTAGAGGAAAACATAGGCAGAACACTCTATGACATAAATCACAACAAGATCCTTTTTGACCCACCTCCTAGAGAAATGGAAATAAAAACAAAAATAAACAAATGGGACCTAATGGAATTTAAAAGCTTTTGCGCAGCAAAGGAAGCCATAAACAAGACGAAAAGACAACCCTGAGAATGGGAGAAAATATTTGCAAATGAAGCAACGGACAAAGGATTAATCTCCAAAATTTCCAACCAGCTCATGCAGCTCAATGTTAAAAAAACAAACACCCAAACCAGAAATGGGCAGAAGCCCTCAATAGACATTTCTCCAAAGAAAATATACAGATTGCCAAAAGACACATGAAAGAATGCTCCACATCATTAATCATTAGAGAAATGCAAATCAAAAGTACAATGAGATATCATCTCACACTGGTCAGAATGGCCATCATCAAAAAAATCTACAAACAATAAATGCTGGAGAGGGTGTGGAGAAAAGGGAACCCTCTTGCACTGTTGGTGGGAACGTAAATTGATACAGCCACTATGGAGAATAGTATGGACGTTCCTTAAAAAACTAAAAATAGAAATACCATACAACCCTGCAATCCCACTAGTGGGCATGTACCCTGAGAAAAGCATAATTCAAAAAGACTCATGTACCAAAATGTTCATTGTAGCTCTATTTACAATAGCCAGGACATGGAAGCAACCTAAGTGTCCATCAACAGATGAATGGATAAAGAAGATGTGGCATATATATACAATGGAATATTACTCAGCCATAAAAAGGAACGAAACTGAGTTATTTGTAGTGAGGTGGATGGACCTAGAGACTGTCATACAGAGTGAATAAGTCAGAAAGAGAAAAACAAATATCGTATGCTAACAGATATATATGGAATCTAAAAAAAAAAGAAAGAAAAAAAAGTTCAGAAGAACCTAGGGGCAAGACGGGAATAAAGACGCAGACCTACTAGAGAATGTACTTGAGGATACAGGGAGGAGGAAGGGTAAATTGTGAAAAAGTGAGAGAGTGGCATGGACATATATACACTACCAAACGTAAAACAGATAGCTAGTAGGAAGCAGCCGCATAGCACAGGGAGATCAGCTCGGTGCTTTGTGACCACCTAGAGGGGTGGGATAGGGAGGGTTGGAGGGAGGGAGACGCAAGAGGTAAGAGATATGGGGGCATATGTATATGTATAACTGATTCACTTTGTTATAAAGCAGAAACTAACACACCCTTGTAAAGCAATTATACTCCAATAAAGATGTTAAAAAAAGCAAAAGAAAGAGGATTTGAAGCCTGGGCTTCGGATGAGGTCTCCAAAGAGAGCAGAGGTACAGGACAATTTCCCGCATGATTCCAAGGGAATCCTGCAAACCTGAAGCCAAGAGACCTGGAGCAAGTTTCTGGACCTCATGTTCCTTGCCAGAGCATGAACTGAAGAAATCCATAGAATCCAAAGGAAAAAGGGGGTTCCAACCCCTATATGTGGTCTTGGGGAAATCTGTAGATTTCCCTGTTCCATGAAGAGCTATAGAGGCACTACATAGGTGGACTGTGTTCCTCCTTGACTTTGAGACTTTCAATGGTTGTAACCCATGAAATCAGAGAGCAAAGGAGCTTTCTCCAGGTTTTTGCCAGAGGACTAACAGCTTATCACTTGCTACACCCTTGACCCACAGGGAAGGGACAGGTGCTGCCGTGCCAACCATCACCCATGGGCTTGCCACCACTCAAAGTCCTCATTAGAAAGCAAAGCAGAGCATAGGCAAAGGAAGTTAACAATGCACCAAAGGAAACCCAGCAATCCAAAAGCAGAAGAAAACAAGTTCTTAATTATGTGCCTTCAAGGGAGATATGATTCCTGGATGACATGACTTTCATATTTATAAAGTGAATATGTTGATCTAAGAAAAGGATTGTCATTATTGAAAACTAGATTAGTGACCTGGAAGGTCAGTTGGAAGAAATATCTCACAACCTAGAGGAAATATACTTAGAGATAGAAATAATAAAGGAAAGGTAAGATTTTTAAAAGATGACCAAGTAATGGGAGTTTCAGAAAGAGAAAAAGGAATAGCTAGAAGACAGGCAAAAACAGCAAAGGAAGTATTCCTGATGGGAACACTTGATAGTGCAGATTAAAAGGGCTACGTTCCAGAGTGATGAGGAAAGGAAAGACGGAAAGAAAGAGGAAGAGATGGAGGCAAAGGCAATGGTGGGGTGGGGGGAGCGGGGAGAGAGAGAAATTTACAAAAGGAAAAGAATAAAATTGTTATAGTCTGAATTTTGTTACCCCGTAATTCATATGGTGGAATTATAACCCCCAGTACCTACAATGTGACTATATGTAAAAAGGTAATTAAGTTAAGTGGCATTATTAGGTAGGCCCTAATCCAATATGACTGGTTGCCTTATACGAAGAAAAGATTAGGACACAGACATATACAGAGAGAAAATCATGTGAAATCATAGGGAGAAGACAGCGATCTATAAGCCAAGGAAAGAGGCCTCAGAGTCAACCCTGCCAACATCTTGGAGTTCTAGCCCCTGAGACCATAAGAAAATACATTTCTATTATGTAAGCTACCCAGTCTGTGGTACGTTGTTGAAGCAGCCCTAGCAAATTAATATAAAAATTAACATCAAATTTTTCATCTGTTACATGCACTCCAATGTTCACTGCAGCACTATTTACAATAGCCAAGACATGGAAACAACTTAAATGTCCATCAACAGATTAATGGATAAAGTAGATGTGGAATATATATACAATATATATAACTCAGCGATAAAAAAGTATGAAATAATGCCATTTGCAGCAACATGGATGGACCTAGAGATTATCATACTGAGTGAAGTTAAGCCAGACAGAGAAAGACAAGTATCATCTGATATCGCTTCTATGAGGAATCCGAAAATTTTTAAAAAGATACAAATGAACCTATTTACAAAACAGAAGGAGACTCACAGACATAGAAAACAAACATGGTTACCAAAGGGGAAGCTGGAGGAGGGATAAATGAGGAGGTTGGGATTAACATACACAACACTACTATATATAAAATGGATAACCAACAAGGACCTACTGTATAGCACAGGAAACTATATTCAATATTTTGTCAGAACCTATAAGGGAAAAGAAGCTGAAAAAGAATATATATATATATGTTATGTATGTATAACTGAATCACTGTGTTGTACACCTGAAACTAACATGACATTGTAAATCGACTGTACTTCAATTTAAAAAATTTTTTTCATCTGTAATTTTAGATGCTAGGAAACAGGAGAATAATATTTACTGGCTAATGAGAGGAAAGGATTACAACAAAATAATCTTAGAGGAAAGAAGTCTATTTACAGATCTATAAAGGATTCTGAGAGCATATCACCCACAGAACCCAACTGAGGAAAATACTTAGGAAAGGACTCTAATCAAATAAGTGAACAGAACAGATGGCAAGATAAGGACAATGACAAGGAGAGAAAACAGTGGTAGGCAAGAAACTTTGAATGGATAATAACAGAGTCATTAGGAATTTGTAACATTAAGAATTCTTGAACCAGAGGAGTCACATAGCAAAGCTGAAACTAACAATAGTGTGGAACTAAAAGTTGTAAACTATCTCAGCAGAACCTGTGACTTGAGAGAGAGCAGGGAATCAGAAGCAACATTTTTAGAGTACATTAATAAGAATGGCATAGGCACTGCTCCAGGCATTTCATTTAATTAAATCGTCACAACAACCCTATGAATAAAGTCATGTTATTATCGTCTTTTTACAGATGAGGAAACTGAGGCAAAGAGAACAGCTTGCCCAAGATTACAAAGCTAGTAAGTCACTCCAGAGTCTGTTCTTAACTACTGCACTAGGCGACCAAAAGAAGAGAATTAAAGACATTCTAGTGGATGCGTACATAAAAGGGTCATGTGGAGGACAAAATAATCTAACATGTTTAATTGACTGCACACATTTGATTATACATGTGTAATTTACTGAACAAACTGGGGCAGTTTTAGATTAAAGGGGCACAATTACTAATTATGCCAGGAAAATAGAAATAAACCAGGACTTGCATGAGCAAATCAGGACATATAATCATCCTGTATTTTTAGGTCTCAACTTAATGATTGGAAGCAGTAAATAACCTTGATTGAGATACATGGTTAATTTCTTTATTTCATATAATAATAGAGAAATATAGGGCTTCCCTGGTGGCGCAATGGTTGAGAGTCCGCCTGCTGATGCAGGGGACACGGGTTCGTGTTTCATGAGTCCATGGAGCATGGTGTAGATGAGGAAGAAGTTATAAGACCAGACTACCAGCCTGGCTACCACTACATGCAACATCCAGGCCATAATGAATCCATTTCATATTTTAGGAAGAGGGATTCTGTGAGCCCTCCAGGAGCTTGCTCGGTAAGGAGAAAGGACAAATCACTCACGTCCAACAGCAAGTAGCCCTCAAGATACCTTGATAGCCAATGGCAAGTATCTGTAGGGAAGAAAAACTGTTTACTGAGGTCTGGTGCCCAATGAAAGTCATGACTCAGCTATGGGGTTTTTGACGTGGGGGGAATCAGAAGAGGGGGAAGGTAGACAAGATAGGCAAGCTCTAGGCTTGTCTAAGCAATGAAAAATGAAACAAAGGATAAATACAAATTAGAACTAAGAAATGATTTATAAAAGAGAATACTTTTTTCGTAGAGCTTTATGTCAGCACCCACCTCCTTCATCTTGTGTCAGATAGCCAAAGCCCAGAGACGGATGTGGGAGAAGAAAAGACTGGCTAGAGAGCCAGGTTAACAAGCCCTCTCCCCTGCCATGTCATTATGGCTTTTAGTCCAAAGAGGAACTTCTCTATCCCTGGCTAAAGGAAATGAGAGCCACGGGGGAAGAGACAGAAAAAGAAAAGCAGTGGATTCCATAAAGAGGATCCCAGGACCCCCTTCCCTGGCACAGCTGTTTACATTCAACAAGAGTCCCCTGGGGTGGAGGGGGGTGGTCAAATGAGTATGGGGATACTGTCTTAGATCACCTCATGCACCAGCTGGTCTCAGAGGTAGCAGAATAATGACAGACACCAAGCATGGCACAGAGCAGAAAGCTGGTAACAGTGAGAGGCCCTGCCTACCAGATCAAGAGCACCTCCACAGCTTCTTATGTTGACCAACAATCAAGGGTCAAACCTGACAGTGTATGTCTAAGCAGATTCCTGTGTACAGGAATCTATAAGCTACCCTCTCCTCAAGACAAACAAACAGAGCCACAGCAACACATAATCCTCCTGAACTTGCACCTGATGGAGAACCCAGCTGAAGGAGGGTTTGAAAAAACATTAAGTCATAGTATAGAAGAATAAAGAAGTAATATTCCTTACAGACCTGTTCTTATGTTACTCGGGTTTTTCTTTCAGCTTCTTGTCAATGCATTCTGCTTACGTAAGTTTGTTTTAGACAATATTATTTCTGTTTAATCTAACTCTGTTGCCAACAAGAGCTTAAAGGTCCATGAAATCAAAACATTTAATACTGCTTCTCCACTGCTCCACACCCCATCCACCAAGAATTGTTTGTGTAGAACTGGAGAGAGACAGAGGGAGGGAGACAGGGGAAGGAGAGGAGGGGGGAGTGCTTAGTCTGAGGACTCAGGTCTGCCTAAGGGACAGAAACATGCATATTTTAAAATTAATAAGTCTGTACTGTTGCTCCAATTGGCTTCTACTCCTTAAAGCCACAAGTAGGCCACCAGTCCTTGTTATTTTAAGTCCAAGTGTCAAATTAATACCAAGCCAAAAGTTGAATAATTACTTAATTAATATAATTAATACAGAATGGAATGTAAATATCCAGTTGATCAAATCTACAAAAAGTCCAGCAAAATGTTCATACTTCATGTATAGATATAATTGTGCTTTGTACTAAAGGTATATATTTTAGAAATGAAAACGCAGACTTTAATGATGTAAAATATTTTTCACCATTCACCATCTGTGGATCTAGCTCCTAGACACAGCTGACAGCAATGCAGATTGCCGCTTGGTTTTCTGTTTCAAATTCACCTTAAGGGTTTTTTTTAACATCTTTATTGGAGAATAATTGTTTTACAATGTTTTGTTAGTTTCTGCTGTATAGCAAAGTGAATCAGCTATATGTATACATATATCCCCATATCCCCTCCATCTTGCATCTCCCTCCCAACCTCCCTATCCCACCCCTCCAGGTGGTGACAAAGCACCAAGCTGATCTCCCTGTGCTAGGTGGATGCTTCCCACCAGCTATCTATTTTACATTTGGTAGTGTATATATGTCCATGCCACTCTCTCACTTCGTCCCAGCTTACCCTTCCCGCTCCCCGTGTCCTCAAGTCCATTCTCTACGTCTGCGACTTTATTCCTGTCCTACCCCTAAGTTCATCAGACCCATTTTTTTAGATTCCATATATATGTGTTAGCATACGGTATTTGTTTTTCACTTTCTGACTTACTTCACTCTGTATGACAGACTCTAGGTCCATCCACCTCACTACAAATAACTCAATTTCGTTTCTTTCTATGGCTGAGTAATATTCCACTGTATATATGTGCCACATCTTCTTTATCCATTCACCTGTCAGTGGACACTTAGGTTGCTTCCATGTCCTGGCTATTGTAAATAGTGCTGCAATGAACATTGTGGTACATGACGCTTTCTGAATTATGGTTTTCTCAGGGTACCTTAAGGGTTTTTATAACTACACTGTGGTAAACAATTCATCACAGGACTAATCTATTTTCTGCCCCACTACCTCTAAGTGATACATTTTTTTAATGAAGCAAATTTCTTTGAAACACAGGACCGCAAGTAAATAAAAATGTTTCCCTGGGAAAGTTGAAAAAATAATAATACAGGCTGACTTACATGCCTCCAACCATTGTGCTAGGCCAAGATCCTGAATATAACTTGATTCTTAAAGTAAGTACTGGGTCAAGGTTATGGTTACCAATTCCAGGCACCACCTTTGAAAAGCAGATTAGAAAACCTGGCAGTGATGGAAGAAGGAGACTAAGAGGCTTAATTTAGACACTTAAAGGGGGTTGGGGGACAGGTAAGGACAATCACTATTCTGGGTTGGCATCAGAAAGGCAGAGAACTGGCCTAGAAAATAAAGCTTTATTTAATAAGGAAATTTTGCTAAAGGAGATTCTGAAGATAACCTTCATTAGAATTTCAACCAAAGAACAATAAAAGGAGACTATGTGGAAAAGCAAAGGAGGAATCAAAGAAAACACTATCAACTTACTTTCCATAAATATATCTATAAGGGAGTATATTTTTTTGTACCATAGAACACCAAAACCACCACAGAAAGTCACCAAATAGAGATCCATCCTTATCTGACCCAGAGCTCTCCGTAAATATTAATTCTGGGTAGTTGAACAGCCCCCGGGGGCCTAAGATATGAAGGAGACAAATAAGCAAAAAGCAACAACTCACTTGCTCACTAGCTCAATGCATTCACTTCATGATAAAGAGAGGCTGCTTTAGGACAAGAAGTAATGATTCCCCCATCCAGAAAATCCACACAGACCTAAGGTGATTACTGGTCTAGAGGTGTTGGCAAAAACTCTCAAATTATTGTCCTTACACACATGAACATGGAGAAGCCACTCAAGCCACAGCTACTTCCCCTTTATTCCAAATGAACGTCCTGGAATCCTAGGATTTGCAGTTGATTCAATACTAAGTTAAAAGCTGGGAGACCCTTGTTATGATTTACCATCACCCACTTTGGTATGCATGACCTGGATTATTTGAAAATATTATGATGTGAGTTGAATATATATATATATATATATATAGTCCCTGAAAAATCCAGATTAGTAATCTACAAAGGGTACAATATCCTGGTTCCAGACTAGATATTTCGAATATGGCTCTAGTAATAACAAGAAAATTTCAATGCAATATTTCACCATTATCTCAACATCTTTCAATATCACAGCAAAAAAAAAGGAAAAAGAAAAAGAATACAAAAAGAGTTACCTGTTACCATCTTCATCTTTAAAGAGACAGGCATTTATTCTGGGAGGTTTCCATATCCTGTTCTTGCAGCACAACATCTGGGGATCCCTAGAATTCTGCATCAAAAGGCCAGATGAATATGGAAATTGTATAACCTTACTAGAATGTAAATTCTAAGAAGGCAGAGAGCGTTTCTGTATCTCCCCACTAAATTCCCAAACCTAACACATGTCAAGTGCTCAATAAATATTTATTAATTGCATGAATAATCAATCAGCAAAGGGAAGTGTGAAGGCAAAATGTACCAAAGCTAAATATTTTCATGTTGTCACTTGACATATCTAACTGATAAACCTGCAGTATGTCAAAGGAAGAGCTGTACCGTTGCTCAGTCTTGAAGCATAACAGGGATGGAATTTGATCTGAATAGTTAAGACTTTGAAACACTGATGCTCAGAAAGCTCCCCTGATTCTGATTCAAGTCATCCTAAACATATGAAAATAAATATCCAGAAAATTCTGGTACTGAGCAGGCAAAAATAACCAAAAAAAAAAGTCCCTAGAGCTTCCTTGGACATTTTCAGAGATGTTTTGATAGATTCCAAACCAACAGTGTGTGAGGCAATAAAGACTTTTCACTGTCTCACATGACAAGAAGTCTGGAGATAGGTGGTCTAGATGTGGAGAAACTGTTTAGGAACATTATCAAAAACCTAAATTCCAGGCTTCCCTGGTGGCGCAGTGGTTGAGAGTCCGCCTGCCGATGCAAGGGACACGGGTTCGTGCCCCGGTCCGGGAAGATCCCACATGCCGCGGAGCGGCTGGGCCCGTGAGCCATGGCCGCTGAGCCTGCGCGTCTGGAGCCTGTGCTCCGCGACGGGAGAGGCCACAACAGGGAGAGGCCCGCGTACCGCAAAAAAAAAAAAAAAACCTAGATTCCTTTCTATCCTTCTGCAAGATCCTCCTCAGCATATTGGTTTTTCATCTCTACGCTTTCAGCCTTCAAGAGGGCTGCCGTAGCACCAATCACAAAATCTATGCACACCACTTCACGGCAGAAAAACTGAACCAGCCTCATCACCATCTCTTGTCTTACCAGAGAGCAAAATCTTTCTCAAATTACCACAACAGATTTTCTTCCATGCCTCACTGCCTAGATCCTGTTCTCATGCTTGCCCTTAGAGCAACCACTAGCAAAGGGAATTGGATTATGCTGCCTGCTTTAGACAAAATATGATTCATTCTGAGGCTGGGAAGTAGTCCACCTTTCCTAGAAAAAAAAGAATGAAGCTTAAAATAAAGAAGAATGGTGGAATGGGAATGAAGACTAGATAGACAACTAAGAGTAACCACCTAGATCCTGAATTACTTTTAGAGTATAGCATAGCACAGATCTATACCTTGGCTCCTTTTTTCCCTGAAAGATTCCCATCTCTCTTATTCTCACATTTGTCCCTGAGATAGACAGAGTGAGCCTCAGACTCTCACTGTAATCAAAGAACCTAATCTATACATAAGGGAAAGGGAAAGAAGTCATATTTTAAAGCATATATATTTTTTAACGTATGTGCATATACATATGTGTATATATGGGGACACATGCATACACATATGGGGGATATATGTGTACCTATACACACATATAAATAAGATTTACATCCACATCTATCTTTATGGCTGAACTTATAACATTACACTGAACTCTAACAGAAAATGCTCCCCTTGTTATGTACCTACTCAACTATGTGACGGATAGTGTGATGACTTCAGTCTATTTACCCAGGGATTTCCCATCAGTCAGCACCACTGAAAATAATTACAATTTCATTTAAATAAATGCTAATTACTCCGAAGCTAACAAAGGGTAGAATTAAATCCAATTCTGACTTCCTCTCCTTTAGTTTGCAAAGAGCTGTTTCCGCTGGTGTCCGCCACCCTGGAAGCTCTCATTTGCTCTGAAAGTCATTAGACTACAGCCATCAGCTAATGAGGCAGTACGTGTTTGGAAGCAGTCTGGACTACTTCAGCATATCCAAGTTAAAATAAGGCAAATTGGTAGTGAAATCAAATTGGTTTAAACTGTGAAGTGAGTGTGAAAACTATTCCACTGAAAAGTAGTATTGGGTCAAATTGCTGCACTGGGACATTGGGGATGATTTCAACTTGAAAGAGAAAAGTGTTACTTTTAATGAATTTCATTCTTTAGAAGGCACTATATCTTAATTATCCTGAAAGTCCAAAAGGTGTTATTCATAGAAGAAAAAAAAAACATACCCAGAGAGGTATCATTCCCCCACTGAAGAGACAAAATTCATTATCTACACTGGGACATGTCGGGGAGAGAAAAGGGGAGAATATTAATAATTACACTGGGATAACACATGTAAATAGGGTGTTTGCTCACCCTTAGTATCTGACACCTTTAGGAAGAGTATCAAAAACATGATGGGAGAGGGGAATCTCTACCCCTAATACCCATGAAATCCACTAGGAATCTACTTCTTCAGCACATCTTGAAGGGAGGGAGGGAAAAGGAAAGGGGAAATCATGTTAAGTACTTAATTACATGGTACTGAGGTCAAAGAAAACTAAGCTTCCCCCACTCTCCCCTCTCCCACTCATGCACAAAATGTCCAATTCTTCTTTTAAGCAAATGGTGAACCAATATTAACAAAGAAACAAAATTTAAAATATCCAACTTCAGATGCAGGGCTTAGATGAGTCAAACCCGTGGTCCATTAACTGAATCTGGCCCACAGACATGTTTTGTTTCAGAGGTGTTTTTTTCTTGGATTTGAATTATTTGTCAATATAGAAAGATTGGAATACTGCACTTACTTACACACTTGCATTTCCATCTTCCCTTGAACAACACCTGACAATGGGTCTACATTTCTGTGCATGGCAGTGAATGGTAGAGCTCACTAGTTGCTACCCCCTTGTCTTGATTGTCTTAGAATGAGAGGAGGAGTTGTGTGCAAAGGGTTTATTGGAAGTACTATTGGGAGATACACCGTGAGAAAGTGAAGAAGGTAGAATTTGGCAGAGGAAAAAGCCAGCCTGAAATGCATTTGTCTTTGAGGTCTCAGGCAATCCTATGAGGAGCTCTGGAGTGGAGATGGGCCTTCAGGACTGTCTCACATCGAGGCACAGTGTCACTCAGCCCTTGAAAGGTCAGCCTGATCTGATCACTATTCATAAATTTCTCCTGTTAATTGACCTGGCCTCATACACCAAGAGCGCAATTATCCAGTCGTTTGGGACCAAGTCATAGGTTCCATCTCTCACACTCTCTACCTGATAGGGGAAGAAAATAGATGTTCTCCAGGTAACTAAAAGCAGGTTTCTCCAATATTCCAGGTATTTGTTTGTTCCAGACTTATGGGATTACTGCATAAGTGGACTACAAAACATGGATTGTATTAATCATCTACTGCTGCGTAACAAATTAATCCCAAAATCAGCAGCATAAAACAGCAAACATTTATTATCTCACAGTTTCTGTTCATCAGAAATCCAAGCATGGCTTCCCTGGGTGCTTCTGCCTCGAGGACTCTCACAAGATTGCAGTTAAGGTGTCTACCAGGGCTGCATTCTCATGCAAAGGCTCGACTGATGGAAAAGCCACTTACTAGCTCACTCACATGGTTGTCGTCAAGATTCAATTCCCCATAAACTGGGAGGCTGAGGGCCTCAGTTTCTTTCCGGCTGTTAGTCAGAGGCTTTCCTCAGCTCCCTGCCACAGGGTAGCTCACAACATGGCAACTGGCTTCCACCACATCAAGCAAGCAAGAGGGAGCCAGAGTGCTACCAGGACAGGAGTCATGGACTTGCTGTAGCCCAATCTCGGAAGTGACATCCTGACACTTTTGCCTTATTCTATTCATTAAAATCAAGTGACCAGGTCCGTCAGACAGCTGGGGGGAAGGGATTACCCAAGGGCATGAATACCTGGATAGGAGGATCATTGCAGGTCATCTCAGAGGCTACCCACCACCTGGACCTTAACAAGAAGTTTATGGTCTAACTGGAGAGATAAAAACAGACATACATATTAAATGCTGAATAGCCATGTATATGTTAATAATAAAACTAGATGAAAATAAAAGTTTTTTATTTGGGAGGCAAAGTATATAGAACGCCAAATGAGAGGTAAGGGTAACTAGTGCCATTCGAGTAGTTCATGAAGAATTCGCTGTGAGCTGGAGTAATCAGGGAAGGCTGTGTGGAGGCGGTGTGCCTGGAGGTGAGCCATCTGAATGGATGATTACAGTCACAGGGTTCCATAACCAGACAGGTATTAATCAAGGATTCTTTAATGACATTAGGAAAGATAAGATACACAAATGTGACACAGACATGTGGCAGGCGGTTGAATGTCAACAGTTAGCTTAGATATGCTTCTAATTGTATCCCTCCCCATTCTTGATATAAAGCCTATTAAGACTCCTTTAGATGCTTCCCTTAAACAAAAGACTAAGGAGTAACACAAAGAGAAAATGTTAGGATAGGGAGAGGATAGAGAAAATGGAACAGGAATAATTTTCAATTGATTTTATGTGCAAGGCACTATAGCTTCAGAGCAGGGAGGTTCAGTCCTGAACCTGCCATAACCATAAATAAGAATAATTAATATTAAGAGCATGTTATGTGCCAGACACTGTAAGTGCTTTCCATCTGATTTTGAAAGTGAACAACAACAAATGGACAAAGTTGGCTGGCTGCTCTCCCGTCTTCCCTTTCTGCTCCCTTCTCCTTGTTTATATCTCTTCCTTCCCATTCAAGCCAGAGGCTCTTTCTTCCCTGAACCATTAAACTTAATCTCGAGAGAATCCAGACTCCAGTCATTCACACCTCAGTATGTTCTTAAGTCACACCTAAGGTCCTTTCATTATGAACCTTATTACTAACTTCTAAATGAAAGGCATTTTTCCTATAAAAGATGTTTCAGGCATCAGTGGGCAGGTAGGAGCCATATTTCCCATTTGGAGGATCAAGGGAGTGGTATTTCAGTCCCTGAAATGAAACCATATGAGGAGTTGCCTACTCATCAGGCTACCCTTCGACCTGACCCATGTAATGGGTATTTGGTTAACAAATAGGGTCTTTCAGCCATATACACATTGACCTCCTGACCTGGCCCAAAGGGGCCACTGTTTTCCATTCACTAATGAGGTAGACTTTGGTTTCTTCCTGCATCAGTTAGAAGTGTGATATTTTGTTTCTCTTTAAATCCCTAAAACCTGAGAGAACAAAGTTGTCAGAAACCCCTGCTGGTGAGTATCGAAGACAATCTGAGCCATCTGAGAAAAATTTGTTTTTCCTCTTCCCAGGGAAGCTGGTGAGGATCATATAACAAGCCAACTGGAGGCCTCGCAGTGGCTGCAGCCGCTGCCATCCTTTCTGCCCGTGGTCTTTCCTGTGAAACATGTGGGCTTGCAGCAGGGCTGACACCAACTTTTCAAAAGCCCCCACTTTTCCTCATTAGGAAGAAGTCCACTCACTTGTGTCCCTATCAGGAGAGTCCAGTTCGCAGCATTTTGGTTTGAAAAAAAGCTTTTTTTAGAATGGGTTGAAAAGGAAGCAAAATATCTACTTTTGATCTATAGTTATCTTCAGGGCTCTACCTTTACACATCTCACTACCTTTAACAATCTATCATGAACAAGGGGTTTATATTTTGAACATTTGCCATTGAAGCTTTTTAAAGCATATTCCTGTTTAAAGCCATGCATGTAACTGAAAGAAAGGAGCATTTTTAATTTTTTTTTTTTTTTGCGGTACGCGGGCCTCTCACTGTTGTGGCCTCTCCCGTTGCAGAGCACAGGCTCTAGACACGCAGGCTCAGTGGCCATGGCTCACGGGCCCAGCCGCTCCGCGGCATGTGGGATCTTCCCGGACCGGGGCACGAACCCATGTCCCCTGCATCGGCAGGCGGACTCTCAACCACTGCGGCACCAGGGAAGCCCAGGAGGAGCATTTTTAAACAGGAAGTCTGTCCAACCACAAACCTTTAACCTTATGGGGACCCCCCACTGCATTAAACTTCAATGGATAGGAGCCGCTATTCTGATCCCAAGTTCTTAAAATTCTGTGAGACTCAAGTAATTAAGTCTTGGTCTCTGGTTTGACCAGGTGAGTGGTCATGATCTGTCTGCTCAGCTCACAAAATGTTATTTTAATTGGATTGTGTATTTCCAAGATGGGAATTTTAAAGGATGGCTAACTCCAGCCTACACAGAATGCAAAGGAGGAAAACCATACACTGGGTCGTGAGAGGTGGGTCAAACCATTTTGTTATCTCACACTTTGGATTAATTCCTTTCTTCTCCTTGCCAAAATGGTTCCAGAACCTGGACACACACATTCACACCCCTAAACATACACACATGTATCCATGCTATCATGAGTCGGGAAAAGTCTTCACCTTGGCTTGTCTAACATTTTCTCGGCTTCCACCCAAGAAAAAAAAACCTTACTCCACTTTTTACAGCAGGACTACTTCTTCACACCTCTGCAGAAGCTAAATATCACAGTTTATAGTATGAGCCTTTAAAAGAAGACTAAAAACCTTGTGCTTTCCTAACTAAAGGGAAAGAAAGGTCAATATAAATATTGAGGGAAGAAATTGCTCCTGGAAGCCAAGCAAAGTGAGAGAAAGAAGTTAGCATTTGCTTAGTGCCTACTGTGTGTTGGGCACTCTGTTTTTGTTTTCTCATTTCAAGAGAGTTTCTCTCTCTCTATTTTTTTTGTATGTTATGGTCTCTACCTGATCACACATCAGTATTTTTTTTTCTTAGAGCAACACTGATCTATGCATCCACTCAAACTAATGTTTCTGCCTCGATTGCCTCATTTGGTGGAAAGAACGAATTCAAAATGTTAGTGTAAATAGAAAAGGGAAAGAGACATTGTAGAATTTGTCAGGATAAGGGATTTGTAAGCACATTTTTAACCAGAAGAAAAAGGAAACTCTTGGTATTCTCTCTCCTGTTAATCGTAACAGTCTTCTTCCAATAGAAGTTCTCATTTCTCGTTCTGCTTTAGCGTAAATCAGATTTCTGACATAGGAAACTAGGTTATAGACTAAAAATGTGAATGTGTAAGAAGACTGGATATCTATAACAGTTAGTCTCCTTAACTAGTAAAAGGTTTATCAAGGAAGACACAACTCAGAGCAATTATTTGTAATAAAAGGAAGGAATCTAAGAGACATTGTAATATGGAATAAGGCAGTTTTTCTAACTTCTGTATTTTTCAAACATAACATAGTGTCAGACATTGCTTGAAGCATGTCAAAAATATTCTTATTTAATTCTAAGAGTGGTACTAACATTTTACTCCTCACCTCATAGGTGAGGAAATTGAAAACAGGGATTAAGTAAATTGCCCAAAGTCTCACAGCTGCTAAGTATCTGGGCTGAGATTAGAACAAGGCACTTGTGACTAAAGAATAGATACCCTTAATCATAGTGTGATCTGGCCTCTATTTTAAAATGATTGTAAAATACAGAGCAGATCAATCACAAGTCTTTTGTGATGAGTACACAAATCTCTAGTTGTATAGATCTGTGTATTTGAATGTGAGGCCAGGGATTGTAGTAGAGACCTGAAAACCAGGATAACTGGCCAGGTGCTTGAGAGACAAGTTTGGCGGTCTTGAAAACAAAGGTCAAGTGTGAGACTCCTTCATGAAACTAACAAAGCATTATGCAAAGCCACAGCAAGCCTGAATTGAGAACATGTTTGCTGTTCCGGTTTTCATGCTTAATGAACAATTATGGACTTGAATAAAGCCTAGAAACAGTTAAGGAGAAAGGTGACTTTATCCATAGATAGGTAAGGAAGATAAGAATCCCTCAGGCTAGAGAAATAGAGGGTAGAAAATCAAACTCAGTGCTATTTGGATGAACACATCAGACAAGTAAATTAAGATGCTCCTTACCCAAGAGTACGAGTTTGTTTAATTTGTTGACTCAGGAGATGACATAATCTGAAACTATAACAAAGATATGAAAAACAAGTCTAACAAGAGGAGTTAAATTCATAGGTGATACATTAACAGTAAGTTACTAGAAGAAGCTGTTGCGCGTGGCAAATAGCCTCTCTATAGCTCACTTTGCTCTATCCCTTGTAATTCTAGAGTTAAAATATCTGTAATTTCATGAATTCATCTGTTGCCTTGTTTAGAATCTCTCTTGTGTCCCATTAGATCCACATTAGACTGTAAGCATCCTGAGAGCACAGACCACATCATTAACGTCCTCGTATTACCCTTAGCATGCTCAGGCATATTTACATTAAGTGCTCAGACATAATCATAAAAAAATTTTTAAATGGAATGAGAATCTCAACCCAAAGTTAGAACATTGGATCTACATTCAAAACTATTAATTTTGTTTTTGACTCGCTTCCTAATTGGCAGCCCTATAGGTCTCCTCTATGATATTTCCCCCGAAATGCATTATCTTACTTCCTACCAAACTACAGATAGTCTTGTGGATAATCTGTACGAGCAGAGACAAGAAAGGTTGGACATTTCTTCTTTGAGTTCTATAGAAATATCAAGCAGGATTTGAACCTAACTCAGCCCAGTTCTATAATAAAATTCCTGCTTTTTAAGTTTCACCAAACGACCTCTCAGAATCCTCACTACCCTGGACCTACCTTGAGAGTCCAAGTCTTGCCTTTTACTTCTCACCAACCTTTCTGTCCCACTTCTACCCCCTTCCCAGGGGCACCAACAAAGCGCCTCATACCTCCCCTCCAACTCCCTGCAGAAGATGAGGCAGGAAAGAAGAGAGGTTGGAATGATCAGTCCATAATGCTACTTGTGCAGAGAAGAGTTAACATAACTGATTGGATGGATGTGAGACTGCTCTCTTTGGAAAGGCCTGCTGCAAGTTTGGCCCTTGGCTGACATTTAGGAACTGGGATTTGGGGAGTTTTCCCACTATTTCCAGAACTGATAAGAATGGCTCACTGTGTTTGCACAAACAATATCGTTTATTCTGAACACCTGCTTTTATTCTGGGAGTCTGGAATTTTAACGTGATCAGTCCTCAATTTAAAAACTTGGATAGTAAGTCTCCAATAAGCTTCTCGGGTAGGTAACATTTCACATATGTTGCCACAAATCGTGGCTGGCCGGAAGAAGAGCGTCCTATATCTCTCTACTGGGAGAGGCTTGAGCCTGGTTTCCTCCAGACTTCACTCCACATGTTTTTTCCCTTTGCTCATTTTGTTTTGTAGCTTTTCACTGTAATAAATCTTAGCTATGTCCACTCTGTGCTGAGTCCTGTGAGTCCTCCCAGCAAATTATTGAAACGGGGGGGTGTTCTTGGGAGACCCTCCCAACACACTACTCATTGCAGCTCTGCTAAAAATTTTCTTGGGGGAAGAGAGAGGATTGAAGAATGAATTGGGGGCTTCCCTGGTGGTGCAGTGGTTAAGAGTCCGCCTACCAATGCAGGGGACACAGGTTTGAGCCCTGGTTCAGGAAGATCCCACATGCTGCAAAGCAACTGAGCCCGTGTGCCACAAGTACTGAGCCTGCGCTCTAGAGCCCATGCACCACAACTACTGAGCCCGCGTGCCACAACTAGTGAAGCCCACGCATCTAGAGCCCGTGCTCCCCAACAAGAGAAGCCACCGCCATGAGAAGCCCGCGCACTGCAACAGAGTAGCCCCTGCTCGCTGCAACTAGAGAAAGCCCTCACATAGCAACGAAGACCCAATGCAGCCAAAAATAAATAAATAAATTTTTTTTAAAAAAAGAAGAAGAATGAATTGAAGTTTGGAGACTCTCTGGAGATCCCTAGAGTAATTCCAAGGATTATGCTGGAACTCTATTGTCCACACTATGCTATTTATTGTTTAGGGGGAAAAAATTCCCATTATCCTTAAAGACATTACACATTTTCTTAGCTATAGAATAAGGCCAGAAATGGCCAGAAAGTATGGATACAGAGTAGCCTCGAGGATCTGTCCTTAAGGAGATAGGCAATGTGAATGCTCTAAAAACAGCTGCAGAGTGTTTACAAACCATGGCATCCTTTGGGATGGGAAAGCTCTCTATAAACAAACGGTGATTTGCCTGAGCTTTGTTCTCAAAATAAACATGCTTTTGATGAAAAAATGGCCTTACTTGCTGGTGAAAAATTTCAGGAGAGTTTCCTTTTTCTCCTTTTTCCACCCCCCCCCCCATGATTAAAATAAGCACCTATCTGGATTTGTATTTCTAATGACAACGAAAAACATATGGGGCCATCACCATTATCTCAGTCACTGGAACCTCTCCTGAGGAGCAATGCAGGACAATAAACATGGCTGCGTCAAAGAACACTGGGGAGAATAAAATGACCTTTGCAAGGAACAGGGAACTCTAGAAACTTTTTCTCTATCAATATTAGATTGGAAGAAATAAACAGACAAAAGAAAAGTCTATAGGCTGAGTTCAATTTTCTTGATGAGCACTGTTGAATTAGTTGTTTTGTGGAGGCGGTTTTTTTTTTTTAATCGTTTTTCTGCAACGCATGGATTTTATCCAAACCAGGCTAGGGAACTAGGGCTTTCTGTGTCTACTGCCAGATTAGATCCTTGCCTAACAAATGAGTTTTGTGAATCTTGACTGCAGCAATTGACTCCAGAGAGTTTCCTTCTGTCAGTTTCTCTGGAGTAGGGAGACTGGGCTGGCGGGAGAGGGAGGGAGGGGCGGGGATGGGTTTATTACTCCCAATATGCTCTGTGCTGTTGTGACTGGCTGTGCATATGCCTGGAACCCATGGCATATGGCCCAGGGGCTGCCAGTGACCCGCTTAGCAGCTGTCTCCAGTACATTTTGACATAAAAGCCATTATATTTTTGGCTGGCTAATTGCTTTTTATTAAACAATTGTTGGAAGTTGGCTGATAACTTTTATGAATTTAATATGAAAGCCTCGCTGAGAACTTCTGAAAGCAAACACTGCTTGGTCCACCTGGGAACATTTGAAAGGGCTGGCATCCCATCTGCCAAAGAGGACCTGTATCAGGCACAGCAGCTGAGAACTAGAGAATGACAGTTTCCACTTCTTGAAGTACTGGGTTCTCCTGAAATGCACGGTTACCCTCTTTAAGATCTGATGGGGAAATGTAAGTTAAAAAACAAACAAAAAAATAACCCAACACCTCTTCTCCCAACCTAGAAATCCTCTCTACAAAGGTAGCAGAGAATAAAATCACTTTTTTTATTGAAAAAGCATTAAACCAGAGTGTGATGCACATCACAGGCAATCTACTAAGAGTCTGCAAAGACAGAAAGAAAGCATATTTGCAAGATAAACCATAACTACTCCTCAAGTAAGAAGACTGGACAGCACCATTTGTCACACATAATTCATCCTAACTTTACCCAGTAATTGGGGTGACCATCTCTGTTAACTAGGTGACATTATCCAAAAGGGAGGAGAGAGGGATGTTTATGACAAGAAGTAGTTTTACAATTTGGAACAAGGTACCCACTGAAGTTAGTCCGCGATCCCCCCAGAGAAACTGGGAGGTAGGGTACCATCTCCTTTGATGTTTCTGTTTCAAAGAGAAGGCTCCCAGGTCCTTGGGAAAAGATGTTCCTGTGTCATAAAGCTGACAAAAAGGCTTATTCTGTTTCTAAAAAGATGCATTTCAAAGAGACAGAGAAAGTACTTACTTACATTTACAAGTTTTTTAAGGGTAAATGTTCTGACAAGAAGGGACAGGAGGGAAAGGTCTTCCCTTATTTCAACAGGGAGAATTGAGTCTCTTATTTTTCAATCGTATTTGTCCTTACAGGTCTTATTTTCCAATGATAGGTATTAGAGTTTCAGCTTAGGGACCAAGCTGTACCTCAGACTCCCAAACCACTGAAGATAAAATTAAGTGCAATGAGTTATTTTGCTCATTTTTATACCTAAGTCCTTCTTAAGAAAGAAAAAGAAAAAAGAAAGGCAAGGAGGGATTAAAGAGGAAAATATATAAAGAAGATAAAAGGGAAATTACACAGCAGCTCATGGATTTTTTTTTCAAGTTATTTAGCAGTTTTTAAATGGATCTCTAATATAGAGAGGAGAATGGCCTTAAAAAAGGAAAAATGGAGAAGAAACACAGATTTTCTCTCCATCAGCTCCATTCTATTCTGAGGCTATATACAGATTCTACCCTTAACTCCAGTCTGAGATCCCCTAAATGTTGGCCACAAGGGGAAGCAGGAAAGAAAGTGTAAAAGACTTTGGAGCGGGCTTCCCTGGTGGCGCAGTGGTTGAGAGTCCACCTGCCGATGCAGGGGACAAGGGTTCGTGCCCCGGTCTGGAAAGATCCCACGTGCCGCGGAGCGGCTGGGCCCGTGAGCCATGGCCGCTGAGCCTGCGAGTCCGGAGCCTGTGCTCCGCAATAGGAGAGGCCACAACAGTGAGAGGCCCGCATACCACAAAAAAAAAAAAACCAAAAAAACAAAAAACAGACTTTGGAGCAATTCATCACCAAACCAAGAAAAATTCTTCAAACTGCAGATGCTCTGGGCATGTCACTCCAGACATGCTGAATTTTGCATTCCTATAAGACACCAAGTCCTCCTGTTCTGGGGCCTTTTCCAAGGGCCCCTCTACCTGACACACTTTCACCTCTGTGCCCATCCCCTCTCCATCCATCTCTTCACCTAGTTAACTCCTTCGCATCCTTCAGGTCTTAGCCTCAATGCCATTTCCTCTGAAGCCCCACAGATTAGCCCCCCCTCTTACAGGCTCCCACGGTCCCTCGCGCAACCCCTAATGTAACACGTCACACTTGCACTAACAAGTAAGGCAATTTCAAGTGCAAACAGAGGCCAGGCAGTAACACAGATGAGTGAGCCAGTGGGGGTCTGAGAGCACAGCAGCATATGCCCAACGTAAAGACATTCAACTCACTTTCTTCTATAACATGCGCTGGCCACAACACGTATCTGCTGATCAAACATAACTTAGTGGCTGTGGAGCTGCAGCAAAGGGAGGAGGGGCAAATTACAAATCACGTAGCAGGAGTTAAGGGGTGGACTCTATCTATCGGGGAAACTTGCAAACCGGGGCTCATCCAAGGGAAGTCTACTGTCCCACATTCTCTCATCCCTCAGAGAGCCTGTGGGGCAAGGGAGAAGCTTGTGGACACAGAAGGTTTCTGTCCTGGGAGGGATACGGGACGCTGCCCTCCTGCTCTTCCACCTTCTTATGGTACAAGCAGGAAAGCAACCTTATCAGTGGGAAAACAGGGAGAGAGTATCAGCCCTGCAAAGAATTGTCAGGGTACCAGCCGCCAGCACCTGGCTACCTTGCAAGAAGGTAGAAGCAGGCTGCTGGAGGGTGGAGACCCTAGTCCCATAAGAAGTTGTGTTTGAGTACAGAGCCTCCCACTAGGGAGGGCAAAGCCTTCTCCCAAGCACTCTGAGCTTCTGGGATCATTCGTCAATTTTTCTTCTCTCTCTTCCGCGGGGCGTCACTAGCCCATAACTCTGATGGCTCTGTCTTTCCTGCCTACAAGATTGTATCATTTCTGTCTTTTCCTAGTTGTATTCTTGGAGCCTGACTCAGTGCCTGGCATGTAGTAGGAGCAAGAAAAATGTATGTGTTGAATAAATGAAGAATCATCTTCATAGCTTAAACAGGTAGCCTAGGATTGCCATCTAGAGGTTTTACTGTCTCAAAAAAATTGTCCTGTGAAAACTGCAATGTGGGAAGCAAGAAGGAAAGCATTCCTTGTGTCTGGCTGTTATCATTTCCTCCTATCCTCCTCCTTTCAGTGAAGCCTCCTTTATTCTCCAGGGCTTTGCTCTATCTCATTAATGTTAATATCTTATCTAACCTTTCCTTGGCTCTCTGCAGTGATGGGGCTTCTATTCCACTACCTAATTGCTCTTACTCTTCATCTTTCAAAATGTCCACCCTAAACTTTTTCCTCTATAGCTTCAGGCTATTTCATGCCTCTTCTGAGACTTAATCATCTTTCTCTTTGCCTGGGTTAGCTCAGAGAAGTAGACTGAAAAATGCAGAAGGACTTTAGAAAAACAAAGGAGAAATCCTGTATTGGGTACAGGATTTTTTTTTTTTTTAAGAATTTCTAAGAATTTTTTTTTAAGAATTTTTTTTAAGAATTTTTTTTTTTTTAAAAATATACATTCACTTATTTATTTTTGGCTGTGTTGGGTCTTCGTTGCTGTGCACAGTGTCTTTTCTCTAGTTGCGCTGTGCGGGTTTCTCATTGCGGTGCTTTCTCTTGTTGCACAGCACAGGCTCTAGGCGTGCAGGCTTCAGTAGTTGTGGCACGTGGGCTCAGTAGTTGTGGCTTGCAGGCTATAGAGTGCAGCCTCAGTAGTTGTGGTGCACGAGCTTAGTTGCTCTGCTGCATGTGGGATCTTCCTGCACCAGGGCTCGAACCCGTGTCCCCTGCATTGGCAGGCGGATTCTTAACCACTACGCCACCAGGGAAGTCCTGGATACATTCTTACAACCAGTAAAAGGTTCATTCATCACTCATCCCCCCTGTCCATTGGGAGTTGAGGTCCTCCTGGTGGAGGATTTGATGTCAAGTCACGGGCAGGGGAATGAACAGATCTGCCTGCCAACCTGATCCCAGAATAAAAGTAGAGCTGAGAGCCTGCAATTTCTTCTAAGTACCTACACTGCTTGCAAAAGACCAGAAGTTTTCTATCAAGGTCACCCTCTCTTCAGATCAATGAGCAAAGCAGATCACAGATTTTAAGGGCTCTTTTGGGTCTAGTTAAGACCACAAGGAAAGCATAAGGAGGTGAGAGGGTTAAGACCTGGAATTCACAGGCATTTAGATCTCAAGTGTTTCTAGATATAATAAAGGAGCATTTAGCTTCCTCAGACTGCACCTGTATTCAGGCTATTTGAGACTGGGAAAAACTATAAAGCAAACCATCAAAACAGGACCATGACCATTACCACAACCCAGGTGCTGCCATTACTGAACTGTTTGAAGCACCCGGAGGCAGCTGACAATGGAGCTGAGTAGAAAAGCTATCAGATGCGAACATTTCAGTCAGGGAACAACTTCAGATTGCTCACCCTCTGATTAACTGCTTTAAAAAAATAGAGTTCTAACTTTATATGCCATTCCTCACTCTGAGTCATGATTGCCCTGTAAAATGTCCTTATCAAGAGGGGCGAAAATTAATAAGCTCCAAGAATGACGGGGATTGCTCCAGCCAAACAAAGAAGGCAAGAAAACAGTTTCTCAGATTATTAAGGTCAAGGCAGGGATTGGAGAGCAGATATTGACATTCTTAATGATACTCAAGATGCGTAGCCTCGAGAAGAAAGACCAGGCTAGCAAGAAGCAACAGAGGGAAGAAGCAGAGAGAAGCAATATAATCAGAAAATAAACCGTTACTCTCATTTTTGTCTAAAAACTCTATGTCAATAATCTTGATAAACTGAGAACAGGAAGAAGTCATGGGCATATGCTGTGACTACTATATTTATTCTTGCTTTGCTCTCTCCCAAGAGAACACTAAAGGCTGCACTCTGAGCTCACCTTCGAGAAACGCAACATAAAAAGGCAATTTCAGAACAGCAGGGCATGGCTTCTAACATCTGATAGACAGCCTAAATGCATTTTATCTCATCAGCTACTCTCGCTCTCACTCTCCTCATTTTTCTTTATTCCCAATGCAGCCATATTTTGCTCTTCCTCAACTCCCTGATTCCCACCTCGCTCATGGAAGATTTTAAAAGAAAAACATGTTTTTTATTAAAGTCATATACAAAGCATCCCTGTGTCCCAGGACCCTCAGGCATGTGTACATACTGGTTTGCTTTGTTTAGGAAAAGAAATTGGTGGCATATTTTGTTTCCTATCTTGACGCCAAGAAAATTAAACTGGGATCTTCCTGTCAGTTGCTACAAGAACCATGACAATCAGCATGGCTTGTTTTTATTCTTTGGGCCCTTTGAAGGAAAATAGTTCCAAAAGTGTGTTTCATGCATGTTATCTAGATGGATAGAAAGATATTCTGAGCACCAAATTTTTCCAAAAGAAAATCAGAAAACAATGAAATTATCCAAATTATTCAGAACAGCCAAAAAGATAGGGATACCTTGTATAGGGGCAAGTTAGAAGACAATGCTTCATGAATTATCTGATTTAGCTACACACATCCATCAAATTCAAGAGAAGAAAAGGGAGAGGGAGGGGAGAGAGAAAGAGAGAGAAGTAACTGACCATTATCAAACCAATAAACTGTGCCTAGAGATATATGTATTTTCCTACTCTCTTCTCAAACTAAGGGTTAGTTTAATAGAGCTCTGACACTGTCATGACTGAATGACAGCAAAGTAAAGCTATATTTTATTCAGTGTGATGAAAACAGATACTGTGCTATTGTTTACTGCTTTATTTCTGGAGATGATGGGAGAAAGAGGAAGCGTATAGCATGAATGCTACAGTGAAGGTTTTGGGTTCAGACCACAAAGACTCAGATCCCAGCTCTGTCATTTACTGGATTTGTAAACTTGGACTTTGTACACTTACCTCTGCAAGTCTCAATTCCCCATGTATAAGATTAGATATCCTACTTTCTCAAGTGTGGTGAGAATTAAATAACAATCCATGAAAGCTTTTTGCAGAGTTCCTGGGGCACGTACACGCACGCACATACACATACATATGAAGGGCAATAACTTTTTGCAGAGTTCCTGGGGCCATGTACACACACACACGTACATATCAAGGACTAGATCATCATAAAAAGAGCAGAAATATCTGCCCATCTTTACAAAGTGTGCACATTTACTAAAGGTGAATAGCATTTTTTAGAATTTAAGGTATGGGTATGTACATATCACTATGAGCATTTTTTTTCTCCATAAAGTTGTTGAGCAAAGAATTACTTCTAACGTCTACTCTGTGTACAAAAACATACCATTTTAGCGACATTATCAGGTATCGAGCCATTTGTTGCATAAGTGAATGTTTTCAATGGGAAGAGGTGAAACTGTTAGGTAGAGAGCCAAAGATAGAAATGGAGATTTAGTTGGGGGGAGGGGGAGGGAAGGAAGCTGGAAAGTTTTAATAGAAATCATTGTTGAAGGCAATAAATATTCACAGAGGTTCTACAATGTAACCTTTTCTGAATCATACACCACTGATAGCAACGTGAGCTATTGCTTCATGCTGGCTCCTATTTTCCCTAAATAGAAATGTTCCCAATGCACAGTACAGCGTAGTAGAAAGAACTCTGCCTAATCGCAGAGTACCCTATAAGTGTTACCTTTTTAAAATTCTTCTTTCAACATCATGTGGTTCTTCTATGTCCCTTCAGACTCTTAGTTACATGTTTGTTTGTTTAGACAGTGTTTACTGAATATCATGTGTCAGGGACTGTGTGGAGAACACAGATGAACAGGACACAGTTAATTGTACCGAAGGAGATTGCAGTCTAAAGGAATATACGAACGTTGGTTATTATACCTTCCTCTACACAAGGTGTGTGATTCTTCCTCATGTCTCTCCCTACCACCCCTACCTCTCTCTCTCTTCCTTCTGCTGAAGACAAGGAAACCAATTAGCCCAGCTGGTTAAAATGATATTTTTAATGAAAGCAAGCACATGTTGAGTCAGGGGTTCTCCTTTTAGTAAAATACATGAAATTTATTTTTAATGACCTTGATACATCTAATTCAGCTGTTTAGAAACCACTCGTTTTACTTTATTATTTTCTCTAATGTTCCAAGTAGAAGAGGCTGCCAGAGTAATGACCTCTGGGTAAGTGAGGAATTCATGTATTATAGTAAATAAAAACCTATGCAGTTAGCCAACACTTCCCAATACGATTGTATAATAAAGGCTGAATATTTATGCAATGTTTGTGGTATTTCTGTAATAGCTTTGGCAACAAAGACTGTCCTTCAGATTCCCATTTTACAAATTGGTATCTAAGTTTAGAACAGTCCCAGATCACACACACATTTTTAAACATTAGCATTTGAGAGAAAATTAAAGGAAATATTACTTCAAACAACAAGTACATCATATTAACTCATCACCCCTAAGAGGTTACATGGGCTGCACATATGAATAGATTAGAAAATGACTTGGGGATAGAGGGCAAGATGGTAGTGCAGCTATAGTTCTGAATCTCTTCAAAACAGACAAAAAATGGACAATGCAATTAAAATGTCAAACAAACCAAAAAAAAAAGCTCCATAGTTATAAAAAAGACTTTTTCTTATTTCAAAACTCTTTAAAATATAACTGGGTGTTTAAAGCAAAAGTAGTGATAATAAATTGTAGGGTTTATAACTTGGGTAGAAGTAAAATATATGATAGCGGTAGTACAAAGACAAAAAGGAGAAAATAGAAGTAAACTGCTGTAATATTTCGGACATAAACTGCCAGAATATTATTTGAAGGTAGATTACATTGTAATAAGTCGAAGATGTATATTGTAAATCCCAGAGCAATCACTAAAAACTAAAGCAAAGAGGAATACCCCAAATGCCAAGAGTGGAGATAAAATGGAAGCACAGAAAATATTCAGTGAATCCATCAAAGACAGGAAAAGAAGTCAAATGGAACAACAAGCAGTGAGACAAATAGCAAACATAGAGCAAGATGTTAGATTTAGGCCCAGCCACATCAATAAACAGCCCAAGAAAACCAAGAACCAGCTAAGTTGCTGTATATAAAATATCCACTTTAAATATAAAGACACAGATAGCTTAAAGGCAAAAGGATGAAAAACATGCCATTCAAGCAGTGATAAAAAGAAGCTGGTATGGCTATAATAATATCAGACAAAGTAGACTTTAGAACAAGTAATATACCAGGGATAAAGAGGAACATTTTGTAATGATGAAAAAAGAAACCCACAAGAATCCTAAATTCTCACATTTTTAATCTACTGAATAACAGAGTTTTAAAACATATGGGAAAAAAAAACCTTAAAGAACTGAAAAGAGATATAGACAAATAATTATACTGGATCAATACTCCTCTTTCTATAACTCATAAAAGAAGAAGACCAAAAAAAAAAAAGAATCATTAGGTATACAGATGATTTTAACAACACTATGAAGCAAGTTAACCTAATTGCCATTTATAGAAACTCAACCCAAGAAGAGTAAAATATGTATTCATCTCAAATACACAAGGGATAGTCACCGTGAAAGACTCTATTTTGGGCCAAGTCTCAAATAAACTGGAAAGCTGAAATCATTCAGAGTAGGTTATCTGGGCCCAATAGAACTGAACTAGAATTTAACAACAAAAAGGTATCTGGAAAACCTCCAAGTATTTGTAATCCAAATATGTGGACTCTAAAAAATAAAACAAACAAATGTATATAACAAACCAGAAACAGACTCACATACATAGAGAACAAACTAGTGGTACCCAGTGGGGAGAAAGAAGGGAGAGAGGCAAGATAGGGGCAGGGGATTAAGAGATACAAACTACTATATATAAAATAAATAAGCAACAAGGATATACTGTACAGCACAGGGAAATAGAGCCATTATTTTGTAATAACATTAAATGACATATAATCTATAAAAATACTGAATCACTTTGTTGTACACCTGAAACTAATATTGTAAATCAGCTATACTTCACTAAAAATATTAATAATAATAATAAAAGAAGGAAAAAAGAAATCATATGGAAATTAAAAATTACTTAGAACTGAATGAAAATTAAAACACTGTATTGAAATTTCAGGGATGCAACTAAAACAGTTGTTATAGGAAAACATATGGCATGAGAGGTTTATATTAGAAAAGATAATGGTCTAAAACCAATAATCCAAACTTCAAACACAGGAAACTAGAATAAGAGCAACTTAAATCCAAATTAAACAAAGTATGGAAATAATGAGTGGAAATCAATGAGATAGAAATGGATTAAAAAAAATAGAGAAAATCAATTAATCCAAAAGCTCCTTCTTTGAAATGTTCAAAGATTGGTAAATTTTTAGAATGACAGAACAAGGAAAAAAAGGGGGAGGTAGAGAGAGAGAGAGAGAGAAGACACAAGAAACATTCCCTACCCCCAGGATAGGCATCCTCAAAATGTATATCCAGCAATATTTTACAATTGCTAGGGGCCAGTGACAGCTGTGTGCCTCTCACTTTTTCTCTTGCCAAATGGGAATATTTATTGAAATTATCCTGTCCCTACTCCATGAAAATATACTGAAGGATGGAGTTACTGATAACTCATCTTTTTTGATGGTGGTTTGGGATTGTTTTGTTTGGTTCTTGCTTTTGTTTATAATTTTCTCAGTCAAGAATCACATCTGGAGCTGATGTAACATGTTCAGAAAATCCTGGACTCTGAGTCAATGCTGTGATTGGATGGGACTTTTGTCGTGTTTATTTTGGGAAAGGGTAAATGCATTTCCATGTAGTAAGAAAACAGAGTGCAACTCTTTCAGTTGTATTATTTTCCTCAAGGATTTACTGCTAGGTGTCTCAGTGTATAACCCTCTTCAGGAAAATATTTCCACAGAGGATTATATATAATAACCTACTGCCATGATTTGCAAAGCCTCCTAAGACAGGAGTATATTTCCTTCCAGAACCCAGTCTATAATTGCCTGGTTCATTATTGAAAGTCAATGGATATATCACCCCAACAGCTAAGGAAATAGGAGTTATATATGGTCTGAAGCCTATGAAATTTGGGGAGCCATATTTAAGACAAGAACATAAAATTATAAAGTTAGAAATAAATATTCAGGGGGGCGCATTCAAGATGGCAGAGGAGTAAGACGTGGAGATCACCTTCCTCCCCACAAATACATCAAAACTACATCTACATGTGGAAAAACTCCTACAGAACACCTACTGAAAGCTGGCAGAAGACATCAGACTTCCCCAAAAGTAAGAAACTCCCCACATGCCTGGATAGGGCAAAGGAAAAACAGAGACAAAAGAATAGGGATAGGACTTGTACCTCAGGGAGGGAGCTGTGAAGGAGGAAAAGTTTCCACACACTAGGGAGCCCCTTCACTGGCAGAGATGGGGGCGTGGGGGAAGCTTCAGAGCCACAGAGGACAGTGCAGCAACAGGGGTGCAGAGGGCAAAGCGGAGAGATTCCCGCACAGAGGATCGGTGCCGACCAGCACTCACCAGCCCGAGGCTTGTCTGCTCACCCTTTGGGGCGGGTGAGGGCTGGGATCTGAGGCTCGGGCTTCGTAGGTCAGACCCCAGGGAGAGGACTGGGGTTGGCTGTATTAACACAGCCTGAAGGGGGATAGTGAGCCACACCTAGCCTGGAGGGAGTCCGGGAAAAACTCTGGACCTGCCTAAGAGGCAAGAGACCATTGTTTTTGGGTGCATGAGGAGAAGGGATTCAGAGCACTGCCTAAATGAGTTCCAGAGACGGGCGCGAGCCGTGGCTAACAGCGCGGACACCAGAGACGGGCATGAAACACTAAGGCTCCTGCTGAAGCCACCAAGAAGCCTGTGTAGCCCGCCAGAGCTAGGGTCCCGTGATCCAGGGACAACTTCCCCGGGAGAACGCATGGCATGCCTCAGGACATTACAACGTCATGCCGGCCTCTGCCACCACAGGTTTGCCCCAGTTCCATACCGCTTCCTCCCCCCAGCCTGAGTGAACCAGAGCCCCCTAAGCAGCCGCTCCTTTAACCCTGTCCTGTCTGGGTGGGGAACAGATGCCCTCAGGTGACCTACATGCAGAGGCAGGACCAAATCCAAAGCTGAACCCCAGGAGCTGTGTGAAGAAGAGAAAGGGAAATTTCTCCCAGCAGCCTCAGGAGCAGCAGATTAAATCTCTGGTACAACAATCAACTTGATGTACCCTGCAGCTGTGGAATGCCTGAATAGACAATGAATCATCCCAAAATGGAGGCGGTGGACTTTGGGAGCAACTGTACACTTTGGGTTTGCTTTTAGCATCTAATTTGTTTCTGGTTTTATGTTTCACTTAGCTTAGTATTTAGAGCTTATTATCACTAGTAGACTTGTTTATTGATTTGGCTGCTCTCTTCCTTTTTTTATTTTATTTTTTCCTTTCTTTTTTCTCTTTTTGTGAGTGTGTATGTGTATGCTTCTTTGTGTGATTTTGTCTGTATAGCTTTGCTTTTGCCATTTATCCTAAGGTTCTGACTATGCATTTGGGGGGGTTTTATGTTGTTTTTTAAATTTTTTTTTAGTATAGTTTTTAGTGCTTGTTATCATTGATGGATTTGTTTTTTTGGCTTGGTTGCTCTCTTCTTTCATTCTCTCTTTCCTTTTTTTATTACTTTTTTATTTTTGTATTCTTAATAATATTTTTCTATTCTAATAACTTTATTTTATTTTCTTCCTTCCTTCCGTCCTTCCTTTCTTCCTTTCTTTTTTCCTCCCTTTTATTCTAAGCCATGTGACTGACAGGGTCTTGATGCTCTGACCAAGTGTCAGGCCTGACTGAGCCTCTGAGGTAGGAGAGCCCAGTTCAGGACATTGGTCCACCAGAGACCTCCCGGCTACACATAATATCAAAAGGAGAAAGCTCTCCCAGAGGTCTCCATCTCAACGCTAAGACCCATCTCCACTCAATGACCAGCAAGCTACACTGATGGACACCCTATGCCAAACAACTAGAAAGTCAGGAACACAAACCCACCAATTAGCACAGAGGCTGCCTAAAATCATAATAAGTTCACAGACACCACAAAACACACCATTGGACGTGGCCCTGCCCACCAGAAAGACAAGATCCAGCCTCATTCACCAGAACACAGGAACCAGTCCCCTCCACCAGGAAGCCTACACAACCCACTGAACCAACCATACCCACTGGGAGCAGAAACCAAAAACAACGGGAACTATAAACCTGCAGCCTGCGAAACAGAGACCCCAAACACATTAAGTTAAGTAAAATGAGGAGACAGAGAAATACACAGCAGATGAAGGAGTGAGGTAAAAACCCACCAGACCAAACAAATGAAGAGGAAATAGGCAGTCTACCTGGAAAACAATTCAGAGTAATAAGAGTAAAGATGATCCAATATCTTAGAAACAGAATGGAGAAAATACAAGAAACATCTAACAAGGACCTAGAAGAACTAAAGGGCAATCAAACAATGATGAACAACACAATAAATGAAATTAAAAATTCTCTAGAAGGAATCAAGACCAGAATAACTGAGGCAGAAGAACGGATAAGTGACCTGGAAGATAAAATAGTGGTACTAACTACCGCAGAGCAGAATACAGAAAAAAAAATGAAAAGAATTGAGGACAATCTCAGAGACCTCTGCGACAACATTACACGCACCTACATTCGAATTATAGGGGACCCAGAAGAAGAAGGGGAAAAAAAGGGACTGAGAAAATAATTGAAGAGATTATAGTTGAAAACTTACCTAATGTGGGTAAGAAATAGTCAGTCAAGTCCAGGAAGCACAGAGAGTCCCATACAGGATAAATCCAAGGAGAAACATGCCAAGACACATATTAATCAAACTACCAAACATTAAATACAAAGTATTAAAAGCAGCAAGGGAAAAGCAACAAATAACATACAATGGAATCCCCATAAGGTTAACAGCTGATCTTTCAGCAGAAACTCTGCAAGCCAAAACGGAGTGGCAGGACATATTTAAACTGATGAAATAGAAAAACCTACAACCAAGATTCCTCTACCCAGCAAGGATCTCATTCAGATTCGATGGAGAAATTAAAAACTTTACAGGTAAGCAAAAGCTAAGAGAATTCAGCACCACCAAACCAGCTCTACAACAAATGCTAAAGGAACTTCTCTAGGCAAGAAACACAACAGAAGGAAAAGACCTACAATAACAAACCCAAAACAATCAAGACAATGGTAATAGGAACATTATATCGATAACTACCTTAAATGTAAATGGATTAAATATTCCAACCAAAAGACACAGACTGGCTGAATGGATACAAAAACAAGACCCATACATATGCTGTCTACAAGAGACCCACTTCAGATGTAGGGACACATACAGACTGAAAGTGAGGGGATGGAAAAAGATATTCCATGCAAATGGAAAACAAAAGAAAGCTGGAGAAGCAATTCTCATATCAGACAAAATAGACTTTAAAATAAAGACCATTACAAGAGACAAAGAAGGACACTACATAATGATCAAGGGATCAATCCAAGAAGAGGATATAACAACTGTAAATATTTATTCACCCAACATAGGAGCACCTCAATACATAAGGCAAACACTAACAGCCATAAAAGGGGAAATCAACAGTAACAAAGTCATACTAGGAGACTTTAACACCCCACTTTCACCAATAGACAGATCATCCAAAATGAAAATAAATAAGGAAACACAAGCTTTAAATGATACATTAAACAAGATGGAATTAATTGATATTTATAGGACATTCCATCCAAAAACAACACAATACACTTTCTTCTCAAGGGCTCATCGAACATTCTCCAGGATATATCATATAATGAGTCACAAATCAAGCCTTGGTAAATTTAAGAAAATTGAAATCATATCAAGTATCTTTTCCGACCACAATGTTATGAGACTAGATATCAATTACAGGAGAAAATCTGTAAAAAATACAAACACATGCAGGCTAAACAATATACTACTAAACAGGGAAGAGATCACTGAAGAAATCAAAGAGGAACTCAAAAAATACCTAGAAACAAATGACAATGAATATATGACAACCCAAAACCTATGGGATGCAGCAAAAGCAGTTCTAAGAGGGAAGTTTATAGCAATAGAATCCTACCCCAAGAAACAAGAGACATCTCAAGTAAACAACCTAAACATACACCTAAAACAATTAGAAAAAGAAGAACAAAAAAAAACAAAATTAGCAGAAGGAAAGAAATCATCAAGATCATATCAGAAATAAATGAAAAAAATTGAAGGAAATGATACCAAAGGTAAATAAAACTAAAAGCTGGTTCGTTGATAAAACTGATAAACCATCAGCCAGACTCATCAAGAAAAAAAGGGAGAAGACGCAAATCAACAGAATTAGAAATGAAAAAGGAGAAGTAACAACTGACACTGCAGAAATACAAAGGATCATGAAAGATTACTACAAGCAACTCTATGCCAATAAAATGGACAACCTGGAAGAAATGGACAAATTCTTAGAAAAGCATAACCTTCCGAGACTGTACCAGGAAGAAATAGAAAATATGAACAGACCAAGTACAAGCAATGAAATTGTGACTGTGATTAAAAATCTTCCAACAAACAAAAGCCCAGGACCAGATGGCTTCACAGGCAAATTCTATCAAACATTTAGAGAAAAGCTAATACCTATCCTTCTCAAACTTCCAAAATAGAACAGAGGGAGGAACACTCCCAAACTCATTCTATGAGGCCACCATCACCCTGATGTACCAAAACCAGACAAAGATGTCACAAAGAAAGAAAACTACAGGGCAATATCACTGATGAACATAGATGCAAAAATCCTCAACAAAATACTAGCAAACAGAATCCAACAGCACATTAAAAGGATCATACACTGAAAAAGAGAAAAAAAAATTTTAAAAAAAGGATCATACACAATGATCAACTGGGCTTTATCCCAGGAATGCAAGGATTCTTCAATATACGTAAATCAATCAATGTGATAAACCATATTAACAAATTGAAGGAGAAAAACCATATGGTCATCTCAATAGATGCAGAAAAAGCTTTCAATAAAATTCAACACCCATTTATCATAAAAACCCTCCAGAAAGTAGGCACAGAGGGAACTTACCTCAACATAATAAATGCCATCTATGACAAACCCACAGCCAACATCATCCTCAATGGTGAAAAACTGAAACCACTTCCACTAAGATCAGGAACAAGACAAGGTTGCCCACTCTCACCACTACTATTCACCATAGTTTTGGAATTTTTAGCCACAGTAATCAGAGAAGAAAAAGAAATAAAATGAACACAAATCGGAAAAGAAAAAGTAAAACTGTCACTGTTTGCAGATGACATGATACTAAACATAGAGAATCCTAAAGATGCCACCAGAAAACTACTAGAGCTAATCAATGAATTTCGTAAAGTAGCAGGATACAAAATTAACGCACAGAAACCTCTTGCATTCCTCTACACTAATGATGAAAAATCTGAAAGAGAAATTAAGGAAACAATCCCATTTACCACTGCAACAAAAAGAATAAAATACCTAGGAATAAACCTACCTAGGGAGACAAAAGACCTGTATGCAGAAAACTATAAAACACTGATGAAAGAAATTAAAGATGATACAAATAGATGGAAAGATACACCATGTTCTTCGATTGGAAGAATCAACACTGTGAAAATGACTCTACTACCCAAAGCAATCTACAGATTCAATGCAATCCCTATCAAACTACCAACAGCATTTTTCACAGAACTAGAAGGAAACATTTCACAATTTGTATGGAGACATAAAACACCCTGAATAGCCAAAGCAATCTTGAGAAAGAAAAATGGAGCTGGAGAAATCAGGCTCCATGACTTCAGACTATACTACAAAGCTACAGTAATCAAGACAGTATGGTACTGGCACAAAAACAGAAATATAGATCAATGGAACAGGATAGAAAGCCCAGAGATAAACCCACACACATGTGGTCACCTTATCTTTGATAAAGGAGGCAAGAATATAGAAGGGAGAAAAGATAGCCTCTTCAATAGGTGGTGCGGGGAAAACTGGACAGCTACATGTAAAAGAGTGAAATTAGAACACTCCCTAAAACCATACACAAAAATAAACTCAAAATGGATTAAAGACCTAAATGTAAAGCCAGACCCTATCAAACTCTTAGAGGAAATCTTAGGCAGAACACTCTATGACATAAATCACAGCAAGATCCTTTTTGACCCACCTCCTAGAGAAATGGAAATAAAAACAAAAATGAACAAATGGGACCTAATGAAACTTCAAAGCTTTTGCACGGCAAAGGAAACTATAAACAAGATGAAAAGGCAACCCTCAGAATGGGAGAAAATATTTGCAAAAGAAGCAACAGACTAAGGATTAATCTCCAAAAAATAAAAACAGTTCATGCAGCTCAATATCAAAAACAACAAACAACTCAATCTAAAAATGAGCAGAAGACCTAAACAGACATTTCTCCAAAGAAGCTATACAGATTGCCAACAAACACATGAAAGGATGCTCAACACCACTAATCATTAGAGAAATGGAAATCAAAACTACAATGAGGTATCACCTCACACCAGTCAGAATGGCCATCATCAAAAAATCTACAAACAATAAATGCTGGAGAGGGTGTGGAGAAAAGGGAAATCTCTTGCACCACTGGTGGGAATGTAAATTGATACAGCCACTATGGAGAACAGTATGGAGGTTCCTTAAATACTACAAATAGAACTACCATTTGGGGGAGCTAGCAATCCCACTACTGAGCATATACCCTGAGAAATCCATAATTCAAAAAGAATCATGTACCAGAATGTTCATTGCAGCTCTATTTACAATAGCCAGGAGGTGGAAGCAACCTAAGTGTCCATCAATGGATGAATGGATAAAGAAGATGTGGCACATATATACAATGGAATATTACTCAGCCATAGAAAGAAACGAAATTGAGTTATTTGTAGTGAGGTGGATGGACCTAGAGACTGTCATACAGAGTGAAGTAAGTTAGAAAGAGAAAAACAAATATCGTATGCTAATACATATATATGGAATCCCCCCCCCCAAAAATGGTTCTGAAGAACCTAGGGGCAGGACAGGAATAAAGATGCAGACACAGAGAATGGACTTGAGGACACAGGGAGGGGCAAGGGTAAGCTGGGACAAAGTGAGAGAGTTGCATGGACATCTGTACACTACCAAATGTAAAATAGGCATCTAATGGGAAGCAGCCACATAGCACAGGGAGATCAGCTCGGTGCTTTGTGTCCATCTAGAGGGGTGGGATAGGAAGGGTGCGAGGGAGATGCAAGAGGGAGGAGATATGGGGATATATGTATATGTATAGCTGATTCACTTTGTTATAAAGCAGAAACTAACACACCGTTGTAAAGCAATTATACTCCAATAAAGATGTTTTTAAAAAAAGTTTTAAAAAGAGAAATAAATAAATATATATTTATTTAAAATTAAAAGGGAAGTGATAAGTCACAAATATTAAAATGCTTACAAATTCATCAAACAGAACAAAATTTTTAAGATGCTTAGTATTTTTATTAATTTATTGGCCTGACACACATCTATAACAATTTTTCCTACATTTTTTGCCTGCACAATCTTTATCTATTTTGTTTAAAAAAAGTAATAATTTTGTTTAAATAATAATTTAAATAATTTTTGTTTAAAAAATAATTTTGTTTAAAAAAAAGTTTCTTCCTAAAGTGAGAAAAAATAACTTCAGCTTTCCTTTAACATGGTTGATCAAAATTTGTGTTTTAACAACAGATAGTTTAGAAAATTTTCTTTCAACCTCACGACCCTTCATTAGTAATGTTTTACAGTGACTAGTCATAAATACTTTGGATTTTTAATATTAACTAATTTGTCAATGATATCCCTGTTGTTACTGCCTAATGAGGGTATTGTACTGGTTCCTGAAACTTGGTGCCATGGTACAGGCGAGTTGGCACATTAGGTAGGCGGATCCTCCTGGAAGGCAATCTGACACTGGGACAGCTAGCAGTAATTTAACTACACACAAAATGAGGGAAATCTACATAAACATATCATACTAAACTCAAATTAAATGTATATTAAATTCAAATTCCTCTTAACAAAAATGTTCTTAGTGATATACCCTTTGAACTAGCAATTCCAATTCTAAATAACTATCCCCAAAATAATGTGGCAAAATTATTAAATAATTTGTGTGCAAGACTATTATTTGTAACAGAAAAAGACTGTAAACAACTCAAATGTCACTAATACGAGACTGGTTTAATAACATAAGGGATATCCACAAATGGAATACTATGCAACTGTAATAAGGAATGAAGAAATCTCTATATACTGCCATGTAGTGGTCTCTAGGATATGTTAAGAGAAAGGTGCAAGTTGTAGAGTAGTGTGAATGGTACGCTCTATTTTATCTAAGAAAAGAGGTGGTATTAGAAGGGAGATTCCATAACTCTTAGAGATACATACTAAAGATTTTATAGATAACACGATAGCAAGTCTGGGGTTGTCTTTACAATATTCTTATATGGGTGTAGTGGGTATACTGAAAGAAGATCCATGGGCTTTTGCCTCCTAGTCCTTTCTACATGACTTTGGGGAAATTTTCCAACTACTCTGAGCCTCAGTTTTCTTATACATAAAGAGGGTAAAAGTTACCAACCTCACAGAATTATTGTAAAGATTCAGAGAAATAATATTTGTAAACCTAACACAGAGCAGTTACTCAATAAATAGCATTTATTATCATTAATTGTATTCTAGCTAAAGCCAGGCAAATAGCACAGCAGTCATTTTCACAATGCTATCTTAATTACTATACTTTCCACAAAGACTAGCAGGCATGGGAACTAGCTCTTGCCTTCTAACCTCTGGAATTCAGTAGTGAAATTCCATCTAAAGTCTGGAATAAAATTAAACTTGATGAGTTTTGTCTCTATTCTGTTTCCTTTATATCAACCACTGCCCAAAGTTATAATGTACAAAACATTTCAGGACTGACCAAGCAAACTCCTGCTGCCATGAGGGTGAGGGTTCCAGGTACCTGGAGTTCAAACACAGGATTTGTGGTATACCGGAGAGACCCCCCCAGGCATATAATCACAACTGTCAAAAGTACAGGAATCAATCACTGAGGGAGCAAAGAGGTGTGTTTCGCTTCATGTACTTCTCTTTTCACTAGAGACTGACAAAGAGAAAAGGACCACTTTGCCTACCAAGCAGAGCTTTTGCTAAACAGCACACTTCACTGTGGCTACCTGCAAGTCTCTCTCATGCCCTGCACAACTAGGGCAAAAACATTTAGATGGTGGGGCTGGGTGGGGAGAGAGGAGTGCAAGGCGGACAGGGGTGGGAATTAAATTCTTTAGCCTAGTGTTTTATTCCCTGCTGAGAATAAATAGAAGACTGAGTTTCCATCAGAGTTGTTGATCCAGGACGCCTTGATACTGAGATTCTTTTCCATTTAAAAAAACAAAGTATTTTGAAACAAAATTCAGTTAACAAACACTCGGAAGTAAGAAAGGGGAGGACTGTTTGGGTAGTTTTATTTTCAAGTAGAGTCCTTTCTTTTCTGAAGGTGACAGACTCACCAGCAATAACTGCCTGTGGAATAAATTGAATGAATTGATGTCTTCCTTATTCTTCTCTAACAAACCTAGAATCTTACGCTCCAACTGATGAAAGCATCTCTTCCTTTGCACGGCAAACCCTTAACATATAGACATGGTCATGAGCACAGCTCCACCTCTATTATTAAAGAGGTGGGATCACACTTCCCACAGTGTGATTCTTTGCTAGAAACTTTGAGGCTAAATGTGGAAATCATATAGGGGGCAGACATTTGAGTTCCAGGGATTTTGGAGAGGGTATGGGGTAGAGAATAGAGAGGGAGAGGTCAGCTGTTGATAACATAATAAAGTCTAGAAAACAGCCTTTCAAATCAGGAAAGCATGTGTTGAAGTCTCAGCTCTTCCAATTAATGCCTCTTTGACAGAAATAATCTAAGTGATTTAACCTCTCTAACCTCTATATCCTCATCTGTAAAATGGAGGGAAGAACAGTTATGGATAGTTTTGTGGTGATGATTAATATATAAAAAGACACTACAGACATGCTCAATAAAAAGAGGTATATATATATGTGTGTGTGTGTGTGTGTGTGTGTGTACACACACAAACACAAAATGGAATATGGAATATTACTCAACCATAAGAAGGAATGAAATAACGCCATTTGCAGCAACATGGATGGATAGACTCAGAGATTATCATACTAAGTGAAGTAAGTCAGGCAGAGAAAGACAAATATGTGATACCACTTATATGTGGAATCTAAATTAAAAAAAAAAGAACTTATTTACAAAACAGAAATAGACCTACAGATAAAGAAAACAAACTTTTGGTCACCAAAGGGGAAAGGTAGGGGGGAGGGATAAATTAGGAGTTTGGCATTAACATATACACACTACTATATATAAAATAGATAACCAACAAGGACTCACTGTGTAGCACAGGGAACTATACTCAATATTTTGTAATTAACTATAAGGGAAAAGAATCTGAAAGAGTAGATAGATAGATAGATAGACAGACAGATAGATATAAAACCAAATCACTGTGCTGTACACCTGAAAATAACACAACACTGTAAATCAACTATACTTCAGTAAAAAATAAAAAGGTCGCCAGTATTAACACTGTTATTATTATTAAATTTTTAAATTAAATACTATTTAAAATAAAATCAAAAGGGTCTATAAACATTAAAACACATATTTAACAATCTTAGAGATAAAGGAAAAAAGATTCAATGAAGGATGGAAGGAAAGAAGAAAGCAGGGGGGGAAGGGAGGGGAGGTGGGAGGGAGGAGACAACAGGTTTGGTGATGCAAGAAGGGAGCCTCTCTGGAAGTTCTCTACTTGGGCACCATTACTCCGGGTCTTGGGGAAAAAACGTCAAAAAAGGCACATTTCCTCCAATAATGTCTAGAAACGTTAACTCCTGCCTCTATCTCCAGATTTATCTATGGCTACTCATGCCAACTCTTTCCCTTCCACCGATCTGACCACTCCATATAATTTCCTCAATTTAGGGGGCCCACGTTTTCTTCCTTTGGGAGAATATTTAAGCCCTAAACAATCAATATTTTCACAACACCCCACTCCTGCTTCACAACCTTTACTCACAACTATTGGTTCTCAACTACTGCCCCTACTTGCCAAGGAAGTTGTGAGGAAAAGGACAGAAATCACTTTTCCCAGCCCTTTCTCACCATAGGAGAAGTTTGCCGTCAGAAACAAATATGGGAGAAAAAATTAAAAGTCCATGCAGAGCTGAGCTATACAAGGGGGACCTTGCAAGGAAGAAGGAGTCAAGCAACTCAAAAATATCTGAAAGGTACTGTGGACTTTTTGAAGATTAGTGTTATTTAAATTCAGCGTTACTGTTATAGGACAAAAGGAAAGAGACTGTGTTGTTCTGTAAGAAATTTCCACCTCCAAAATCATATGTATAAACGTGGAAAGAAGAAAGGATACGTTTTAAGTGTAAAAACACTGAGCCTTTCCAATCCTCCTTCCTTTGTTAATGACCTTGCATTTCTTTGTTCTGGAGACTCCCAGAATGATACGGGAAAATTTTTCCAACTTAGCTTTGACGGTCATTTTCTGCTCTTGTGTCAAACCCCTTTCCTTTAAATTTGCATGCCTTGGAATAAACTTTCTTGTTAGATATATTTCCACCAAAAGCGAGAAGCTGGGAAGTTGTTTTATTCTTGAGCAGTTTTATCCTCTCCCGATTGCCTCCTTATTATCCCTACCGAGAATTTTAGCATTCTCTCTATTAAAACTCAATCTGCCACTTTAGAGGTTAATGATTAACTTTAATAAGTCTGTGTCTTTAATTGTAATCTAGACTCTAGAATTAAATCAAATGTAAGGGAAAGAATAGAATTAAGACAACTGGGCTCTAAGTCCCAGTACTACCGATAACTAGCTGTCTGACCTGAGGAAAGATTTCAACTTCTCTGGAACTTCATCTATAAAACAAGGTGGTTGGAAAAGACAATCTCTAAATATCTTGCGGCTTTAAAATTCTACGCTCATATTGAGATAGGCTGGGACCTGGGACCCTTTATTGCAGTGCTTGCACCTGGACAAACCTCTCCTCCAGCAACAGAATAGAAAGAAACTATCAGGGACTAATAATAACTGCATGCATGCACAGCTGGGGCAAATTATGAACAATAAGATACAAAAAGACCAAAACCCGAACTGCCACTTCTGAGGTGCCAGGAGCAAACGCAGAGCACTGTGCATGATCCCTGCACACGACGCCACCAAAGGGGTGGGCAGACCGCCTATGCTGCCCCTCTGGCGCAACCCCCCTTCCACCCCTACCCTCACCCCATTTAAGCAGCCGGCTGGCTCCCCACCACCTCCCCTGTCAGGAACCGAGCAAGGGAACCTGTTACTTGTTTTCGCACCCTCGTGCTGCAGCACAAGTCCCAATAAAGCCTTGCCTGAATTTCTCGTCTGGCCTCTTAACAATTTCTATTGATTAGAGTCCCAAAACCTGGGTCGGTAACAGTATGAATAAGGAACCCTCAGATCTAAAAGCTAACTGATTGCGAGCAGCAGTTTTCTCAGCTGGTTAATTCAATTCTAACCAACCAGAACCTAATACAATATTTTCTTCAACACACAACTATCCTTTGAAAGAGCAACAGCAAGAAAGAGAAGTCCACTCTTGTAAGCAGGCAGCCCCGGAAGAGCCAGCTATAGGAGAAAAGGGGACAATAATGAGGAAAAAGGACCAAAATTGTTTTCCCTATCCCCTTCTCTCCATAAGAAAAGTAAGAAAGGAATATGGGAAAAATAACAAAGTCATGCAGAGCTGAGCTACTCAGGGATATCCTTCAGGGTGGAAGTGATCAACTCAAGGGATCAATCTATTTCCTTTCCTTTTTTAAAAAATATACTTTACCCTCTCTTTGTCCCTGCCTCATTGTGAAGAAAAAGAGCATTAGCACTTCCCATTTTCTCTTTCTCAGATCAGGCAACGGATTCTTCTGCAAAAACAAAAAGGAAATCAAACAGAAAATAAGCTTCCATTTGGGGAAAAGAAATGATTAGGGTGGGTGAGTTGTCTAAAAATGACGGTATGGATGACACACTTATTAAAAACTGCCAACTTGCAAATGTTTAAATCTAAAAAAGAACTACTTTGAGCTTAGCAAGCAGCAAAAAGGTGGTGAAAAACTGAGACATACACTGAGCTTTGGGTTTTCGCTTTGTTTTTGTTTTTTGAGTCCCCTAGTAGAGCCTGTAAAAGAAGCAGAAAAAAAAAAAGAAGCTGAACTTTCAGATTCAATAGTTCACATCATTTAGAAGAAAAAAAAGTCTCTCCCTTTCTTTGCCAGATATACTTATGGAGGCAGAGGTGACACTAAAAGGCTGGATAGGAAATTGACTCATCTAAGGGCTCAAGTAGGAGTGATTGTGTGAGAACCAATCAAGTGATTTTTTATTTGGAAAACCAAAATGATTGTATAAAATGAGATGGGCTCAAGAATGTGGGCTCGTTATCTATAGGCAGGATCAGAATGAATAATTTTACTGGTCTCAAAGCTCACATGTAACATAGATATAAGGTGGAGTTTCTTTTCCCTTAAAAAAGAAAAAGGATTGATGTGAATGCTCAATGCATGGATGGAGAAAGGCCAACCATTCTATATATACAAGATTTCTGCAAATGATAGGGTGGGTATGGGGTAACTTCCATAGTCCTGGTCACCTGGCTTTGCGTTCCTACTCAAAGGATCTTCTGTGTCATGTCATCCTGATTTATATTGAGGCAACATGATTTGCAATTCACCCTTTCCCTTATTTTATTAATAAATAAGTAAACAAAGAAATAAGCAAATAGAAACCCTACCTCAGGGCATTGTACATCTGTGGTGACCATGTACATAGAAGGCTTTCTTGAAGACTGAAGGTTCCTGGCCCCCCAAATAAAAGCCACAGGAACAGACCTGCAGCCTGGAGCATAGTTACTGGAGCCAACCCCACAGATCCATGAACAAAAAACAAAAATTTTTTGTTGTAAGTGTCTGAGGTTTGGGGACGTTTGCTGTGCAACATGATTTTGGCAAAAGTCGACTTATACAAAGAACTCTCTGGGAAAGGGGGGTTATATCACAATAATACAAACAACTTCAAATTAAGAATTCGACATCCTTGTTCTAAAAGACCCTTGGATAACCCACCACTAGCAGTCTGTCAAGAGCCACAACAACCTATGAAATTCCCCTCCTGGGTCAACCTGAGGACTTGAATGCTCTCCTTCCACTTCCACTCCCTTCCACACGTTGTCTCTCCAAGATCCTGTTCTCCACTCCCAGCTCTAAAATCTCCTCCATGTATTTTAGAGAGCAAGTCAGTGTTCTTCAACCCCTGCCCTCATAGTGCTGGGCTACCTTTTAATATTCAAACCCACCAAGGATCCAGCAGAACAAAGAGAAACATCCTTATGAAGGCAGCAGTGGGTTTTTTTCCCCACAAGGATTTTTCTCCCTGTTATATATTTATACGTGAAAGAGATAAGTAGTAAGTTCTTACTAAAACTGGGAAGGATCTCAAAGGATTCCAGACAGGAAGTCCACTTATATTCTTCTCTCCTGTCTCTCCTTTCCCTTTCCTCTTTCCATACTCTCTGACCTCTCTTTTCTGCCAAGCTAATATCTTCTTCTACGGATATAGGGAAGACAATGTGTATTACCAATTAGCATAGGAAAGTGCCCTCTCGTTCCCCCTTGAAGTTGAACTTCCATTAAGTAATGAGAAGTTAGCCATCAATAATTAAGACTATCCCTGGAAAACACTCCCACAGAAGCGAACGGCAGGGCTTTCTGAATAATAAAGCAGATTTTCTAGCTACAACGATTTTCTTTTTACATTTTCACAATCCCCAAGGAGAACACATTTACAAAGACCCAGCAGCAATTCTGGCGGCCCAGGTAGCATGATTAACCCAAAATACGTCAAGAGGCTGGCCAAGTTTAGGCCAAGTACTAAATAACACATCACTCTTGAAATAAATGACATAGTATCTTTTGAAATTTAAAAGCCACTTGATCCTTTTTTTTATGTCAATCCAACCTCCCAATTCATACCACCACCACCACCCCTCTTGCCATTTTCCCCCCTTAGTGTCCATAGGTTTGTTCTCTACATCTGTGTCTCTATTTCTAACCTGCAAACCGGTTCTTCTGTACCATTTTTCTAGGTTCCACATATATGAATTAATATACGATATTTGTTTTCCTCTTTCTGACTTACTTCACTCTGTATGACAGTCTCTAGGTCCATCCACGTCTCTACAAATGACCCAATTTCGTTCCCTTTTATGGCTGAGTAATATTCCATTGTATATATGTACCACATCTTCTTTATCCATTTGTCTGTCGATGGGCACTTAGGTTGCTTCTATGACCTGGCTATTGTAAATAGTGCTGCAGTGAACATTGGGGTGCATGTGCCTTTTTGAATTATGGTTTTCTCTGGGTATATGCCCAGTAGTGGGACTGCTGGGTAATATGGTAGTCCTATTTTTAGTTTTCTAAGGAACCTCCATACTGTTCTCCATAGTGGCTGTATCAATTTACATTCCCACCAACAGTGCAAGAGGGTCCCCTTTTCTCCACACCCTCTCCAGCATTTGTTGTTTGTAGATTTTCTGATGATGCCAATTCTAAATGGTGTGAGGTGATACCTCATTGTAGTTTTGATTTGAATTACTCTAATAATTAGTGATGTTGAGCAGCTTTCCATGTGCTTCTTGGCCATCTGTATGTCTTCTTTGGAGAAATGTCTATTTAGGTCTTCTGCCCATTTTTGGATTGGGTTGTTTTTTTTTTAATATTGAGCTACATGAGCTGTTTATGTATTTTGGAGATTAATCCTTTGCCCACTGATTAATTTGCAAATATTATCTCCCATTCTGAGGGTTTTGTCTTTTCATCTTGTTTGTAGTTTCCTTTGCTGTGCAAAAGCTTAGGTCCCATTTGTTTACTTTTGTTTTTATTTCCATTACTCTAGGAGGTAGATTAAAAAAGATCTTGCTGTGATTTATGTCAAAGACTGTTCTGCCTATGTTTTCCTCTAACAGTTTTATAGTGTCTGGTCTTACACTTAGGTCTGTAATCCATTTTGAGTTTATTTTTGTATATGGTGTTAGGGAGTGCTCTAGTTTCATTCTTTTACATGTAGCTGTCCAATTTTCCCAGCACCACTTATTGAAGAGACTGTCTTTTCTTCACTGTATATCCTTGCCTCCTTTGTCATAGATTTGTTGACCGTAGGTGTGTGGGTTTATCTCTGGGCTTTCTATCCTGTTCCATTGATCTATATTTCTGTTTTTGTGCCAGTACCATACTGTCTTGATTACTGTAGCTTTGTAGTATAGTCTGAAGTCAGGGAGTCTGATTCCTCCAGCTCCGTTTTTTTCCCTCAAGACTGCTTTGGCTTCAGGGTCTTTTGTGTCTCCATACAAATTTTAAGATTTTCTGTTCTAGTTCTGTAAAAAATGCCATTGGTAATCTGAAAGGGATTGCACTGAATCTGTAGATTGCTTTGGGTAGTAGAGTCATTTTCACAATGTTGATTCTTCCAATCCAAGAACATGACATACCTCTCCATATGTTTGGATCATCTTTAATTTCTTTCATCAGTGTCTTATAGTTTTCTGCATACAGGTCTTTTGTCTCCCTAGGTAGGTTTATTCCTAGATATTTTATTCTTTTTGTTGCAGTGGTAAATGGGAGTGTTTCCTTAATTTCTCTTTCAGATTTTTCACCATTAGTGTATAGGAATGCAAGAGCTTTCTGTGCATTAATTTTATATCCTGCAACTTTACGAAATTCACTGATTAGCTCTAGTAGTTTTCTGGTGGCATCTTTAGGATTCTCTATGTATAGTATCATGTCATCTGCAAACAGTGACAGTTTTACTTCTTCTTTTCCCATTTGTATTCCTTTTATTTATTTTTCTTCTCTGATTGCCATGGCTAGGCCTTCCAAAACTATGGTGAATAATAGTGGCGAGAGTGGACATCCTTGTCTTGTTCCTGATCTAAGAGAAAATGCTTTCAGTTTTTCACCATTGAGAATGATGTTTGCTGTGGGTTTGTCATATATGGTCTTTATTATGTTGAGGTAGGTTCCCTCTATGCCCTCTTTCTGGAGAGCTTTTATCATAAATGGGTGTTGAATTTTGTCAAACGCTTTTTTTGCATCTATTGAGATGATCATATGGTTTTATTCTTCAATTCGTTAATATGGTGTATCACATTGATTGATTTGCATATACTGAAGAATCCTTGCATCCCTGGGATAAATCCCACTGGATCATGGTGTATGATCCTTTTAATGTGTTGTTGGATTCTGTTTGCTAGTATTTTGTTGAGGATTTTTGCATCTATATTCATCAGTGATATTGGTCTAGAATTTTCTTTTTTTGTAGTACCTTTGTCTGGTTTTGGTATCAGGGTGATGGTGGCCTCGTAGAATGAGTTAGGGAGTGTTCCTTCCTCTGCAATTTTTTGGAAGAGTTTGAGAAGGATGGGTGTTAGTTCTTCTCTAAATGTTTGATAGAATTCACCTGTGAAGCCATCTGGTCCTGGGCTTTTGTTTGTTGGAAGATTTTTAATCACAGTTTCAATTTCATTACTTGTGATTGGTCTGTTCAAATTTTCTACTTCTTCCTGGTTCAGTCTTGGAAGGTTATACCTCTCTAAGAATTTGTCCATTTCTTCCAGGTTGTCCATTTTATTGGCATAGAGTTGCTTGTAGTAGTCTCAGGATGCTTTGTATTTCTGTAGTGTCTGTTGTAACTTCTCCTTTTTCATTTCTAATTTTCTTGATTTGAGTCCTCGCCCTCTTTTTCTTGATGAGTCTGGCTAATGGTTTATCAATTTTGTTTATATTCTCAAAGAGCCAGGTTTTAGTTTTATTGATCTTTGCTATTGTTTTGTTTCTATTTCATTTATTTCTGCTCTCATCTTTATGATTTCTTTCCTTCTGCTAACTTTGGGTTTTGTTTGTTCTTCTTTCTCTAGTTCCTTTAGGTGTAAGGTTAGGTTCTTAAAAGCCACTTGATTTTGAGTGTAAAATTAGAAAGTTGAGTTTGACTGTCATTTTCTCATCAGTGGGTCGGTTGTGGTTCAGCCAGGAATCACTAGCCCATCACCCTCACCAAACAGGGAAAAGGGTATAGCAGACAGAGGAGGTAAAGTCTTGACTCCCCTGCTGCACAAAAAAATTTACAGAAATATGGGAGGGAAGAAATTTCTTCCTCCCTCTGATAGTACTAGGAAACTTGAGTCTATTCTTTCATCAGATTTCTAAACACCACCTTACTCCTAAGAACAGAGAGCATTTTTCAAATCACAATAGAGACAGTCATCTCAAGCATCAAAATGGAGCTGCAAAGAAGGGGAGCTGGTTGAAGCTAGGAAAAGATGTATTAAGAAGGCTGAAACAATTTAAGAGTCCTTACACCAGCCAATGTGAAAAAGGCAACCGACTATGGATAAAGCTGGGGGCAGGGCAGTGGGAAGGGAAAGAATCTTGGAGAAGAGAAAGAAGCTCAGAATCCTTCAGGAGCCTGAAAGAATGAGATTTCTTGCAATGTGTTTCAATACTGCACCACTGTAGTAGTGAATGACTATTGCCCTCCAAGGTCCAAAGTATGTGAGTGTACCAGATGAGCCAGCTTAATCATAAACCAGGACTGTGCCTCTAAATTGCTAAACAGCTTTTTTGCTTCTAAAGAGACATAGAAACATAAGGTATATAGAATAGACCCAGCTATTTCCTTGGCCCGACAACCTAGAAGATTAAAGAATACAGATACCATCATCATAGCTTCTTTCCAGAGCTGTTAAAATAGAAGAGAGAGAGATGGAAAGGAACAGCTTTCCCACCAGGATATGGGAAATTGGAAACCATGGTTTGGGAAACTGTCATGCTAGGGGAGCAAGGCCTCTGTGGATCTGAATAATTAGAGGGGGCAGCAAGGAGGCAAGAAAAGTTCTAGAGTTGTAGACAAGTGAAAAAATCTCCACTGTGACTGCCAGGGAAACCCCCCTGTACTCCTATATCCAAAGGCAATATGAGCTGGATGGAGACATTGTCTGTACTTCTACCTCTCCTCACTCCTCCTTCCTTGTCCTCTCAGACTCTAGGAATGGCTTGGAGCTCCCTCTATTTCTCTCTTTCTTCAGTATGCACTTTCTTCCTCCTATTGATCAAGACTAATACCAATTAACTGACTCATCCTTTCATTCAACAAGCAAGCAGCATACACTGAGAAAGTAAAATGTGTCTGGTTCTGTTCTGGGTATACGGAATAAAGAGAAATAAAACAAGGGGCCTCCCCTTTAAAGGAGGAATATCTAAACTTAGGGAATCAGGGAAGACTTTCTGGAGGAGGTGATACCAACCAGTGTCTTAAAGGAGGATCAGAAGTTTGCCAGGCATAGAAGGTGCATGTGCAAAGACACTGAGGTAGAAAACAGTAACGGGCAGTGTGAAGACACTGACATTTGCTAGATGACCCCAAAAGAGGGTATTCTTACTGCCAATTTTCAATAAATTTTGTCCCAAAGAAAAAAGTGATAAAAGGAAAATCAATAACTAAGGGTTACATTTTTATGAACTTACACTGTAGCTGATTCACTAAATCACCATTTAATCAACCTCATTTACTGCCTTAATGAACAATTAATTCTATCACTTATGGAACAAGGCCTACGCACAGACAAGCTGGAGTTCTCGTCTCAAAACAACCATAATAATACTGAAAATTCAGAATGGACTACGAATGTCCCAGGAGAAGCTAACCAAAAAGTGGAAGAGGTGACCATGGCAACTGAAATAGGCAAAGGGAGCTTCCCCCAATTCAAAAACATTTTTGCCATACATTTTACCAATTAGAGTCAACTGTGTCAACACACTTCCCTTCTTAAGAGCAGAAGACAGAGTAAAAATAGAGTAATGCTATAAACCATTCACCCCTCACCTCGGTGTCTTCCTTATTTCAGTCAATGGAGGCGTCATTCTCTAAGTCAATCAAGCTTTTAGAATCATCTTTAACTCCTGCTTCACTCCATGTTTGATTGTATTAGGTGCCAGTCTTCGGATTATCAGACAGGGTTCTCTGTGGAAAACAACAGACACTGACTCTGGTTGACTGAAACAACATCAACAATAAAAAGAGTTTTTAAAGGACATTTCACAGCTCACTGTGGCAGACAGTGTAGACTGTCTGTGCATTTTCTCAACTTATTTCTCCATTTCCCACTTCCTGTGATAGAGGTTGGACACTCGAAATATTCACTGAGTACTCGTTTCCCTCCTTTTCCACATTCCCATGTAGTTAGTTGAACATATTACTCAGCTCTGGCCAATAAGATGTAAGCTTAAGTCTGCTGGGGGTTCTCGGGAAGCTTTGGCTCCCCTGGTAAAATGGAAAGGTATACCTGGTGCCAACCTGTCTCCCCTTCCTCCTGTCTTGAACAGAGACAGCAGCCCAAGGGAAAGGCCAAGAGGCCAACAGAGAGTCTTGACTCCAACAACCACGTCAGGAGCTACTTAATTCCAGACTTGTTATTTTATGGGGACGGAGGGAAATCTAATGGCCTAAGCCACCACCAGCTGTGTTTTCTGTTTTGGCAGCTGAAATAATGCCAAGCTGACACGTTTCCTGGCTTACTGGGAAGGCTCAAGTCTAAGTGGGCAGCACCAATGCCCAAAAGCACACACCTACCTCTTATTAAAAACGGTTAGCAGGGGGGCTTCCCTGGTGGCGCAGTGGTTGAGAGTCCGCCTGACGATGCAGGGGACACGGGTTCGTGCCCTGGTCCGGGAAGATCCCACATGCCGCGGAGCGGCTGAGCCCGTGAGCCATGGCCACTGAGCATGCGCGTCCGGAGCCTGTGCTCCGCAACGGGAGAGGCCGCAACAGTGAGAGGCCCCCATACCACAAAAAAAAATTTTTTTAAAAGCTGTTAGCAGTTCCCCATTACCTAAAAGGTAAAGTTCCCTCCCTGGATAAGACATAAGGGCACTCTAGAATCTTTCCATCTCCAGCCCCATTTCCCATTGCTTGGAGCTTCCAAAATATGCTGACCTGCATGGAGAACGTGCCCATCACAGTATTGACTGCATCTTACATACAATTTTTAATGAGGATACTGGATTTTTCACCAATAAACAACATATTACATATCAGAAAGGGATAATCTTTTCTAAAACCTACACTATGAAAATATTAAACGCAGCTTGCAAAATTGACATTTGCGTTCATATTAATATAGTACTGAGGAAGGCAATTTAGACAGAGGCAGTGTGTTTCTTCCCAATGTGCGAATGTGCTCAGAATCATTTAAGAAAGAACTTTGTGGGCTTCCTTGGTGGCGCAGTGGTTGAGAGTCCGCCTGCCGCTGCAGGGGACACGGGTTCGTGCCCCGGTTTGGGAAGATCCCACATGCCGCGGAGCGGCTGAGCCCGTGAGCCATGGCCGCTGAGCCTGCGCGTCCGGAGCCTGTGCTCCGCAACGGGAGAGGCCACGACAGTGAGAGGCCCGTGTACCGCAAAAAAAAAAAAAAAGAAAGAAAGAACTTTGTGATCCCAATAACGAGGTCCTTCATGACTGCCCTAGATCTCCCTCATTTATCATCCATTTCCAAGTCTTAGCAATAAGCCCAGGGATGCCCGCTTCTTTTCGTTGCTGTTTGTACAACTCTTCTTCTCAGCAAGGGTTCTAGACAGCTGGTTCAAAAGTGCAGCGATCTATAAAGAACCTGTCTCCAAAGATCAGGAGCCAGCGGTCAGCCTAAACCAACTCATCCTCTGCGAGACAATGGGAGGTAGAAAGCTAAGCGCTTGAACTGGAGGTTATGAGAAAAGAATGCAAAGGTTAAGCCACTAGAATCAAAGACTTCGGGCTCCTATCAGCAGGGGCAGCTTGTTGTGATGCTGCTGCCGAGAAATACCAATCCCAGGGTTATTCTGTGCACTGGATTGAAACCTCTTGCTGCCGTGTGAGATAAAACCAATGCAACAAATACTGATTGAACGTTGTGTGCTGCTGTGAAATGTGAGATTGCTTCTGTCCTCAAAAATCTGAATTACAGCATTGTTAGTATTATTATTTAACTGTTTTCAACTTGTGTTGAGCACTTGCCATTGGACAGGTTAAAACATTCAGTCCTCACAGCAATCCTATGAGAGTCTATCACTACCCCCATTGGCAGATAGGGAAACTGAGGCTAGGTTTAATAACCTACCTGCCCAAAGTCACAAAAACGGTAAATGGCCGCACTTAACATCTCCTTCAAGAGATGGATCAAAAATTGTCAAGATGCCAAATAGCTTCAATTAATAACAAATGTCTTTGAATGAGTAAAGGAATGAGTGAAAATCCTAAAGTATAAAAAATGCTATAGAAAGTGCCAGAAGGAAGAGGCTACTTCAATCTGGGGTAAGAAGGAGACTATTACTTGAGATCGTATTCACTTTCTGTGACTGGGAGGACAGGAATCTTTTAGACCATTATACTTAAGATGATACTTTATGCACTGGACTACAACTCAACCCACACCCAAGGTGAAGATTCTAAACAGAACTTTTCTTCCCTAGGGACAAAAAGCACTAAATAGAAAATCTCCAAATAGAAACCAACAGTGTGACAGTGGGGGTGAGAAACTAGGGTACAAAAATCTCAGATGATTTTTTTAAACTGACTATGTGGTAAACAATATCAAGTTGAATTGAGAAACTCATTCATTTATTCACCAAATATGTATGTACCAGAGTCTTACTATGTACCAGAGTCCATGCTAGGTACTAGGGAAATATAGGGGAAAAAATCAACACTGGTTACTTACAAAGAACCTATAATCATATAATTTTCTTACATGTATATAACTGTAGCTTTTTACATTCATGAGTAATTTTGAAACTTAACCAGGTTGTTAATCCAAAGAGTTGTACCAAAAAATAATAGAAAAGTTACCAAAGGGCAAATGCCTGGCAGGCATCTTTGAAGGAAATCTCCAGATGCCTCAAACAGCAGCTTGAGGGCTTCCCTGGTGGCACAGTGGTTGAGAGTCCGCCTGCCGATGCAGGGGACACGGGTTCGTGCCCCGGTCCAGGAAGATCCCACATGCCGTGGAGTGGCTGGACCCGTGAGCCATGGCCACTGAGCCTGTGGGTCCAGAGCCTGTGCTACGCAACGGGAGAGGCCACAACAGTGAGAGGCCCGCGTACCACAAAACAACAACAACAAAAACAGCAGCTTGAGAAATGTTTCCTGAGGCAGAGACGCAGAGAATATTCCTCTTGCTAAGGTCACGAGCCGATTTCATCTTAGATATAATACACTGGTTGCCTCCATGATTATTTCCTTCCTCAAATTAGAAAGCTCTCAGAACCTGATAAAATGAGATCACTCCCTCTAGCTCGAATAATTTCTGGAAAGTTTAGCTGTTCTTAGCGCATTGGTAAAAGTGCATTTCTAATTAGCATCTCTGAATTGGCCTGTTGTAATTCCAAACCCTCCCTGGTCTTAAAAGACATGACCCCTGTGAATAGAGTACAGGGGCCATCTTTCATATTATATTCCTAATTATGCGCCTACCAAAGGTTAAGAAAAGAGTTTTGTTTTCCTATAAAGTGTTATACTGGTCTTTCATAATTAGGAAAGACTCCAGGCAAAAATTAGCGTCTGCAACAAAAAGCTGCTTGGTGTTGAGAGCTATTATTTTTTCTTAATTGTGCGTTTGTTTTGTGTGTGTATGTATAACTGATTTTCTTTGCATTTTACCCTGTCCCTGGGTGATGCATTTCTGGGAGATAATGATTGGATAAGGTTAGAGGTCCTCAACTTCTCCAGCTGCTAATTATTTGCCAGATGCAGTTCTTAGGTGCAACTGTTATTGTTATTATTGCTTATTGTTTAGGTCACAGTTTCCTTTGAAAAATGTATCTCTCTCACCTCAGGGAAAGTGGAACCCCTTAGAACAAGTGGGGACTGGTCTCACGACTTCCTTTAAGAATCAACATGGCCTGAAGAAGTCGATTTAAACAGTGGCATGTCACTCAGAAACAAAGGCGAAACCTCAGTGGCATATTTAACTCGGAAATGAGATTTGGACCATTTTTTACAAATACTACCAAGCTTAGCAGCCGTTAAGAGGCCACCTCATAGCACTCAGTCCTCCAGCAATTTCCTACTCACGCATCCTCGAGCGTTCTCAGTGCTGGACCCCTGCCCCTGCCCCTGCCCCTGCCCCTGACCACAGCTGCCTCTGCAAGGAGATCCAGGCAGTCACACTCTCTCCTCTCCTAACCACAGGGCGACTTTTCACGAATGCTCACTTTGGAGGATGCCATGAGGTCTTTTACAATGGGGGCTGCAGACAGGTGGGGATCAAGTAGGACTTTGGCATATTTGGAGCAAAACAGCAGGCACACTGGAGATGCAGAATAATTATCTAATGCAGGGGTCAGCAAATTTCCTGTCAAGGGCCAGATAGAATCAGGCCAGCAGGCCACGTAGTCTTGGTTGCAACTACTCAACTATTCTACTACTCTTCACTGTAGCCCCAAAGCAGCCACAGGCAATGCATGAACAAATGGGTGCTGACCAATTTGGTCCGCAGGCCAGATGTTGCCCACCCCTGATCTACTGAATGAATAAATCGTCAGAGAATTCACTTTACTATATAAATGAATGTTCCAGATAAATGGAAGTCTATTCTTTAAATCAATAAAGGTTTTGCTTTTGCTTTACCTAGTTTGAGATTTTCATAAAGTGTATTTCTATACCAGCCTACCTTTTTAAAAAGCATATTCAAAGCGTAACTTTTTTTCCCCACATAACTCAGGGTGATCATGAAAACAATTATATTACAATGCTGCAATTCATTACTGTCTTCTGAGAGTTTGGTGCACTGGGTTATTTAACCCAACTCCAGAAAGCCCCAAACCTCTATTGTTTTTAATCATAGCATCCACTTGTGATTTTTCTGTCTCCTCCCTGTCTAGTGGGCTCTGAGCACTTTCTTTTCCATTCTGCCAGTGTGCCCTTTAGGGGCATTACACTGGCTTTTCTCAACATAAGTCCAAGGAATATCCAGTGCCCAACTCATGCTCCAATATTGCCTACTTCTTCCTCCCACAGAGGCCTGGGACTCAGCCTGCTCGCTCCTTATCCTGCCTTACCAACTTTATCCATCTATGATTCTCCCCTTCCCCTGATCTCAGAGTTGGCCAAAGAGTAGGATACAGTCTCCCCAGACCCCCTTCCCCTTTGTAAAGTTCTCTAGGGACCCAACCAATCCTAGCATTGAACTCAAAGTTCAGGACACTGGTAGCTTTCAGTAGTCTCTTCATCAGAAGGGAGGGAGGGAGGGAGGGATAACATTAGTCTTTACATCAGATCCTGGCACATGGCTCCCATTGGGCCAGATACCTGGGAACTAAAAAAGTTAAGCTGGCTGAACCACCACCCCATCTTCCCATCACCATCATCACCACAGACACACACTCAACATACAATGGTGAAACAAGGACTATAGATAATCTCAGCAATTGTTCCCATTCAGAAAGGGGAAGAATGATCAACCCAGATTCAAGGCATGGAGATATAGTCTCCACCCCCCTTCTTGATAGAAGACTCTACAATGTCATCTAGTAAAGCTATGGATGCAAGAAAGGAAGAATTTGTGACCATTTATACAATCTATCATACTCAATATATTAGAAACATAAACAGAAAGTATTGCTGCTATAACAAATTACTACAAGCTTAGTGGCTTGAGACAACATGAATTTACTATCTCATAATTCTGTAGTTCAAAAATCAACACAGGGCTTCCCTGGTGGCGCAGTGGTTGAGAGTCCGCCTGCCGATGCAGGGGACACGGGTTCGTGCCCCGGTCTGGGAGGATCCCACATGCCGCAGAGTGACTAAGCCCGTGAGCCATGGCCGCTGAGCCTGCGCATCCGGAGCCTGTGCTCCGCAACGGGAGAGGCCACAACAGTGAGAGGCCCACGTACCGCAAAAAAAAAAAAAAAAAAAAAAAAAAATCAACACAGATCTCACTGGCCTAAAATCAAGATGTAAACAATGCTGCATCCCTTTCTGGAGGTTCTAGGGAAGTGCCTATTTCCTAGCCTCTTCCACATTCTAGAAGCTGCCTGAATCCCTTGGCTTGTGGCTCCCTTCCCGCATCTTCAAAGCATCTATCTGACCATTCTTACAGCATCACATTTCTGTCTGACCATAGCTAGAAAGTTCTCCACTTTAGGGACTCATGATTAGTTTGGGCCTACCCAGATAGTCCTGGATAATCTCCACATCTCAAAGCCCATAATCTTAATCACATCAACAAAGTCCCTTTTGCCATATAAGGTAATATATGCACAGGTTCCAGGGACTATGGCATGGCCTTCTTTGGTGGTTCATTATTCTGTTGACCACACTCAGGAACTCAGACTATGGCAGTTCCATCACATAATGATGCTGTTATGTCAGGACAAAGCTTCAGAGTTTATCAAATCAAAAGAGTCAGCTCAGGCTGCCACAACAGAACACCGCAGACTGGGAGGCTCAAGCAACAGAAATTTACTGTCTCACAGTCCTGAAGACTAGGAGTCTGAGATCAGGGTATACAACAGGGCAGATTCTGGTGAGAGCTCTCTTCCTGACTTGCAGACACCCACCTTTTCACCGAGTCCTCACATGGCAGAAAGAGAGACAGAGACTGAGAGAGAAATCTCTTCGTCTCCTTATAAAGCCACAGTCCCATTGGATTAGGGCCCCACCTCTATGACCTCATTTAACCTGGATAACCTCCTACAGACCCCATCTCCAGATAGAGTCACATTAAGGATTAGGGCTTCAACATCTGAATTTTGAGGGGACAGTCCACAGCAGGAGCTTTCACCTGCAGGTGACCCGTGACGGCAAAGCAAATCATATGGCCAGGCCTGGATTCAAGGAGGAAGCAAAACATTTCTCGAATATTCATGCAAGGAGAGAAGAACTGAAAGTATTGGCAAGCATCGGTTATATCTACCCAGAGCCATTGGTGGGTTTTAAGCAGGACTGTGACACAATCAGATACATGTAATAGAAAGATCTCCCTGGCATTGTTGTAAAGGAGGAATCCTTGTAATCAAGGAGACTGCTTGGAAGCTCTTGATATAGTCTAGGGGAAGGAAAAGATCAAAATGGGCTATGGTAGTAAGAATGGAAGGAAGTGGTGCATAGGAACTTACACAGTATATGCCAGCAATGATTTTCTTCTGCAAAACGAATTTTCAAGAATTACACGTTACATGTACATAACCAAAATTATCGGGGAATGTGCTTTTAGTGACAAATGAGTCTCAGATAACTTAAAGCTTAAATCTTGGAGTTGCAAACATGTTTATTTTAACTGTTTGGGGATAAAAATCTTTGTAAGCTTTTACAGAATATACTGAAACAGTTTTGGATGCTGTCAAGTCATCACTGTGAATATCAGTTTGTGTACTATGCTTTAAACAGAAAGGCATTCACATGTTTTCCCCTACACTCTTCTCCTTTTTCTGTATTTTCCATACTCTTTCTCCACCAATAGAAGGTGGCTGAGGGAGGTAAAGCATAAGAAAATTTCCATCAGTACAGGGAAATTCAGTAAAGTGAGTCCCTGAGAAATGTAAACTCAAGATGCAACCAACAAGATTAATAAGCAGATTTTGAAAATCAAATGGAACCCTTCCTGTAAGTAAGAGAAAGCCACAGCCTGAATACATTCAAGGAAGAAATGCCTTGACAGAGTGGAAGTTACTTGCATGGATGTTAGAAAAAGAGGAGTCCAAGAGCAGGAATATCAGTTTATCACCAACTCTGTCCAGGAGATATGAGTATTCTGGTCCACTTGATAGTATAGTTGTCTTCATAAATTAATGTCTGTCATTGTGGTTTATACATTAGTCTCATGTGAGTTTGGTTATAGTGAGTTGCTAAGAGATTGATTCCCTCTGATTGTGCTAAAAATTCTGCTTCAAGTCTACATAGATATCTCAGTTTGGGTCCTTCCAAAAGAAAAGCCTGAGACAAGAACTTGGTGTAAGTAGTTTATTGGGAAGGTAATCTCAGGAATCAGAAATGAGAGAGGGGAAAAGGGAGAAAAGGATGGAGAAGCCAATGTAGGGGCACACTATTGAGGTCACTGCTTTAAGTACACTGGGACCCTCTGAGAAACATACAGAAAGCCTAAAATTACCTGCCCAAAGGACTGGAGGCTGGAGCATTTATCCATTGGTTCTCAGCCCCCACTGGTTGGAGGTGACCCCCAAGAGTGTTAAATACACACACACACACACACACACACACACACACACACACACACACACACACACACACACACACTCTTACTTCCCAGCTGTGCTTGTGCATGCTAAGTGGGCTCCTAGTCCCTAGGACCAAAAGTGGAAACACATGGCAGACGCTTCAAGCAGAACACTGTTAGCACAAGAGAAGCAGATCACATAGAATGATCCCCTGAAAACACAGCTAAAAGCGAAGGTGGTCTAAGGGGATGCGACACAGGGCACCAGGGGTGTCTGCAGTGCTGGGCAGCCCTGCGTGAGTAGCCACCTGTTAGCTTTTCTATCTCACTGCATGCTAACGAAACCATTAAGGGAGCCTTTGCTCCCCAATCACAACTTCAGTGCATACCCATGAGGTCATTTTGTCTTGCTTCTCAAAGTACCATAGTTAATCTTGAATCTAGAGTTTCCTTTTCCATTGTAAAAACTGGCAGTAGACTTATCAAGTTTCAAGCTGACATTAAGCTGCTTTTGTGCTACAGAAGCAAGTCTGCCAAAGAAGCCAAGCCTTGGATATAATTGTTTTTAAAAATCCTTTAAACCACTTTCTCTTTGGGTGGGGAAAAAACTAACAAGTTGTGGGCATGAAAGTAAAAAATAAAATAAATAAGAGCATTAAAAAAGAAAGTGCAAAAGCTCTGAGGGGGCTTCCCTGGTGGCGCAGTTGTTGAGGGTCCGCCTGCCGATGCAGGGGACATGGGTTCGTGCCCTGGTCCGGCAAGATCCCACATGCCGTGGAGCGGCTGGGCCCGTGAGGCATGGCCGCTGAGCCTGCGCGTCCGGAGCCTGTGCTCCGCAACGAGAGGGGCCACAGCAGTGAGAGGCCTGCGTACTGCAAAAAACAAAAAAGAAAAAAAAGCTCTGAGGACTCATGTGAGAGGCAGGATTTGGTTCCCCATAAGAGCAACATGGCTACAAGGCATTGCTGAATACTTGTGGTTACAGCAGGATCTAGGCAGCTGGACTCTGCTCCCTCATCAGTCCCTCCAATGGACTGTTTTGTGTTCTTATTAACATGGACTCAGAAATAAAGCAAATCAGAGTTCAAAGTTCACCTTCATCACCTGTTGCCTATGTGATCGTGAGCAAGTTATTTAACTTCTTAAACCTCAGAGACCTCGTTGGTAAAATACAGCTAGTAATTGCTCATCTACAGGACTATTGTGAGAATTAAATGAATTATACAGGTAAAGCGCTTTGGGCAGTACCAGACAGACTGTAAATTTCAACGTTGGAAATGCCGAGCTATGGCGGCGGCACCCTAGAAATACCTAGGTGAGGTCAAGCACGGGGTAGAGGCTTCATAAATACTGATTCCCCTTTCAGCTGCGTTTTATAGGAGCTTTACCAAAACTGTGCAAAGTAAGGCATGACTCATTATTCTAAAATAAATGTAGAAGATGGTAACTCAAGGGGTGCTTTAAATTCTCTGGAAAATTTAAGAGTGAATAAGACAAATTGTTTCCATAAGGCCATGTTTAAGATCGAAAACAAAATGCTGGAGTTCACACCATCTGTTCTGCCCTTTTGAGGCCAGCTGACCGCACCTTCCCATCCCCCCTTCCCTTGCCCCCTCATGGGAACACAACTCTTTTCCACGATTCTCCATCCCTCCTCATGTGCATTTGACCTGCTAGACTTGACTTCATTTCCCTGATCCAAGACCCTCATCCCTACTCCAGCTCCAGCTCTATTTCTGAATCTTTTGAATATGGCAACTTCCTAGACTCCTCTTTTAACTTCTTTGGACTTCAGATACCACTTGAGTTCACTTGTTCATCATTCAGTCATCCTACAAATATTTCTGGAGAGCCTCTATGGACTCCACAATGTTCTGGGCACTGGGATACAGTGAAAAACAAAATACACAAGTCCCCTGCCCTAGCTATCTTCTAGTCTAGTGCATAATAAAATGAGCAAATTAATACACAATGTCAAGTGCCCCACATTTTCTCAGTAGAGAAATTCATTCTTGCCTCGCATCCTGTAGACCATACAACAAAAGAACTCTCCCCCGATCCCCAGGATGCAGACCCATATTTATGCCATTCTTACCATTCTATCATGGACCACTTTCAAGAGGATCATTTTCCACAAAGGTCAAGGTGCAAGCATGCCAAAATTTTACCCACTAGTGGAAAAAATTCGAGGAAGGGCTATGGAATTTTATTTCCAAGCCCTCTTACAAGCGTGACAATTGCTTCATCTTCCCTAAAGAGCAATTACAATAGTCCATTCAAGATTCAACAGATGGCTAATACCCTGAAATGATGGCCACTGTGAAGTTTTACCTATGACACCGGATGATTTTCTATCCTTTGCTGGGTTTAGAGAGAAGCACCTGGGATACAGAAAAGCTTCCTATGAGAAATAAGAAAAGAGGTCCATGATATGAAATTGTGGCTCACGGCATCTCCAGTGACACACAGGCCAGTCAGTCTGAGGCTTCCTTTTTTGTGTTATGCCCACACCTTTTAACCTTTGCTATATTTCCCTGCTGCTTCTACCGCCAAGGTTTCCCTGCGCCAGTCAACCCCAGACTGTCCACAATTCTTCCGCAGTCCGACTGTTAACCAATTTGATGGACCTTTCCCTGCTGTCTCCCTCCAGGTGAAGAAGTGACGACTTCTTCCTAGATTAGCAGCCATTTTAAATGATAGCCCCCAAACTCAGCAGATGCTAAAAGAATGCTTTAAAAATGTTTTTGGCATGGTTCAGTTGGAGAACTACATGGACACCTGCCCCCTGGTCCCTCCTCCGACAGCATTCTGGGAGGACGGACAAATCACACCTGTGAGCAGACACATCATGATGAAATAGTGAGCTAGCCAGGAACACTGCATTGCCCACAGCTGACCACACATATTCCTGGCCTGTCAGATTGAATACACTTATTTGTTTCTGCAAGGCAAAGAGGTTAGGACTGCTACTTTCATTTTAAGCAACTGCCAGGCAAGATCAGTCCACGTGGACTAGAGGTAAACCAGAGCACAGAACTTGGGTTTCATTCCCTGGCAGACAACCAGACCTCAAATTATAAATCTGAAGGTCAACCTCAATGCTTTTTCCATCCTCTATATCCAATGAATGCCCAAATCCTCTTGACTCTATTTCTCAGTGTCTTCCACATCTGCCTTCTTCTCCAACCCCACTGACAGTTCCTTACCTCAGAGCCATTTCACCTTCCACCTGGATCACTAAATGATCCTCTTACCACTACCCTCATTCTCAATCTCTGACTCTCCAATATTTCTTCCACATTGTCACCAGAGCAACCTTTCTAAAATGCAAAATATATTTTATTACTGATCCTCTTAAACGGGTTTGGTGACTCTTCAATCCCTACAGAGTAATGACTAAACTTAATCTTTCAAACAAGCCTATGATCTCACCCCTGACCATTTATCTGACCCTCCTGGAAAACCATGCTTGTGAACTCCTTGAGATTCTAAACACACTCCCATGTGCCCACTCCTCCAGCCTGAACTGGCTTCCCTCCCAAACCCCATCTCTTACCCGCAAATAGCTTACTCATCACTCACTACTAGACAATAATCTTTAGGGCAAGGGCATTATGTAATTTTTCTCTGTCCCAGCACTTTGCTTGGCATGTAGTAACCACTGAGTAAGTAATATGTGTTGAAAGAATTAATAAGTTGAAAAGAATAAATCAAATGTCTCCTGTCACTAGAGACATGTTAGCTCAAATATCTTCTCTCTCATTACTACTATCACTTGTTATTTAGTCTCATATGACCGCAACTGAATCATAACCACCGCCACATGATCTCATCCCTTCAGATCCACATCTGACACTGGTCTATCTAGCACACTGTTCCACATTACCAGTGTTCCAAAGGGACAGCTCTGACCATGACATCTGACTGTTAAAACCCCTATAGCACTCCCCACTGTCAACTCCATGACTTGACATCCTGTGGCCTCCAGGTTCTGGTTTCAACCCACCGATTCAAGTTTATTACCCTCCATTCTTCCACAAGCCTTCTGCTAAACAACCCACCAAAGTCAATGTAACTTCCTAACAAACACATTTTAGTCATGCTGTGTCTTTTGCTAAAAATTCCTTACCAGTTCAATCGTCATCATTTCCCTAGATCTACCTCAAAAAGCATCTCCTTCCAAAACCTTCCATGATCACCCCTGTCAAAAAGGATTCCAATCTTCTGAACTTCTATGGCATTTTTTTCTATAACTCTTCCAGGCACTATCAAATTGTATCTTTATTACAATTATTGATGAATATATTTCCACTCAAATGCAATTTCGCAGTCATTGAAGGCCATAACTCAACCTTATTCATCGTGTCATCAAAAGCAGAGTCCAACACATTCTCTTGCAGGTGGTAAACTCTTAAGAAAAAATTTAATTAGTTATCCAGTTATCTAGCCCACTAAGAGCACAGGTCATTCTGGATAATAATATTTCTTACATATATCAGTGCATGAATGTACAAACCCCATGTGCTGTCGTTTTTGCACCTCACTACAACCTGACAAGAGAAAAAAGGAGAACCTTCACCGTTTCAGAGAGAAACCATAGTTCTGTTAAATCTTCAGGGTTGTTCAGTTAGTACATGGCGGAGCTAGAACTTGAACCCAAATGCCCAAGCATTATATTCCACTGGCTTTTCCCCACTATTGGTACCTGTACAGAAGCCTACTGCCCCCCAAGGTGTGCTCCTCATGCATGTGAATCCAATAAAAGCAGCACTGCCCCCACCCCAAGCTCCTTTCCGACTTTCCAACTTTCTCCAGGGCTTGACGTGCTTTAAAACAGAAAACAGTGTTCCTGGCTTTTCCCCCCTTCCTCTGCCTGGGTTCGTTGGCCTGTTGATCCAGGTTGATGCCTCACCTGATATGTAAATCACCCCTTTTTGGGCATCCCTGGTGGCGCAGTGGTTGAGAGTCTGCCTGCCGATGCAGGGGACACGGATTCGTGCCCCGGTCCGGGAGGAACCCACATGCCGTGGAGCGGCTGGGCCCGTGAGCCATGGCCGCTGAGCCTGCGCGTCCGGAGCCTGTGCTCCGCAACGGGAGGGGCCACAGCAGTGAGAGGCCCGCGTACCGCAAAAATTAAAAATAAAATAAATCACCCCTTTTGTGGAACTGGTCAGCTAGGTAGAATGATACCATGGGAACCCACTCAGAACCCCAGAGTTGGCATAAAGACTCTTTTAAGCTGAAGACATTTGAGATTCAACTGATGCAGAAAAGCCTTCTCAGAGCTTTCCTTATCTAACTAAAAGCTTCTGAAATGGCTGGGTCTCTAATGGGACTCTGTCACTAACTGTGGTTTATCAAGCACATCACTCTCACCTCTGGACCTCTGAGTTCCTACCAGTAAAATAAGAGACTTGGACTGACTAGGTGACCTCCGAGGTTCCTTCCACCCTGTTAATTCTATGATATTCATTTAGGGCCCTGGTAGCTAAGCCAAAGGAGTGTGAGTGACATCCAAAACTTGCTTCATACCTGTCCATCTCATCCTCTGAAAACTCTTCAGGATGGAGGACTTGGGCCTTTCTTTAATCCCAAAGCCAGAGGATTGGGTTCTACCTGGCAGGAACAGAACTGCATGTTTCTTACAATAAAAGCTACATCAATTGAAAAAAAAAAAAAAAGCTTCTGAAAAATGAGGCTGCCACAAGTTTCCTCTTAGGGGATGGGTCTACTCCCAGGAAGATGATGGAGAGTAAACGTACCACAAATCCCCTCTCCAGAGGAGTTCCATGGCCATGAAGAAGAGAGAAAGACCCCTCGCACCTGTATAAACAAACATTATCACAAACATTCATATCTCCCATTTGTTCTCCAAAACCCATTTGTCTTTCCTACAGAAACCTATAGAAGTCTCATTTCCTCTCTTTCCCCTACTAAGTTACAAATATAAGCCTCTCACTTTAATCATTTAAATAGCTAGCTACTTCTTTTTTTAACTCTCATAGACACAGGAATAAATCTTTTTTCTCCTGTTAACCTGTTTTTTGTCAGTTTAATTCACAGGCCCCCAGTTACAGAACCAAAGGAGCATGATGATGCAGTCCACGAGCCAAGTTGAATTTAAGCTAAATTCGCAAGCTAGAAAGAAGCACAAAGTAGCAGCTAAGCTCACAGGTTTTGAAATCAGACTGTCAGTTTCAAATCTTGGCTAGCTGCATACCCTGGACAGTTAACACAACTTCTGTGTGCCTCCGTTTCCTAATCTATACAAGATGGGTGATAATAGTCTCTTCCTCATGGGATCACTGTGAGCTTAAATGAACTCATCAATGCAGGGTCCAGCACAGTGCCTGGCATATAAGTAGCCAGAAGTTTAGCTGAAGCAACAGGATATTGACTGATAATATTTGTGTGTCCTCAGAATTGGCAACGAAGACCCCAAGCTATGAATAAAGATGTTCTACAAACCCCACATTCTAAACAAAGCTGTCAACACCTGGGGCCAGGTACCTTAGTTTACTAAGACTGAACTGCCCTTCCACCTTCCACCACTACTCACCACTACAAATGTCCACCTCTTCCCAATCCATAAAGGAGAACTCTGGAGGGGCCAGAGGGGGAGGGTACAGAGTCATCAGGGCCATGGGCCTTCTCAGAGCATGTAGGGTCCATATGGGATGTTACTTCTCCATATTCAAGAAAAGGAATGGAAATCATCAATAGAATCCCTCAGAGAGGTTCTACTGCAGAACCTGTCTCCTGCAGCCATCATAGAGAGCTATCAGGAAGATCTTCATCCCCTACTCTTGAAGATGGGTGACATTCTTGAACATGGAAGCTAGTGCCTGCTTAAAAGTGTGAAGTTTGCCAGAGAAGCCCACTTCATCAGGGTGAGAAGGGACTGTGGCACAGGGTGCATAAGGAGAATAGGATGGGAGCTCCTCACCCTAGGTTCCCGCAGCAAAGATCTCAACAGCTCTTCCATATAAAAGATCACTGAGGAAAAGCCGGAGCCCTGGGGCCATTCTGATGGCCACGCACAGAGGAGCTGCCTCCCTAGAAAGGAGACTGGGGCCTGAGTCAATCTCAGGGGCCTAGGGAAACACAGCTGCCCTCTCTGGGGGAACCTCAGTGTTGGAGAGGACGGGTAGGAGCTGACAACTAAACTCACCACCAGAGGCAAATGGAAGCACATGGTGCCTGGAGATACCCAGGATCAACTCACTCACCACCGTGTGCAGCTGCTTACTGTGAGATAAACCTGCCTGTACCTTCTCCTCCCGGACTCCCAAAGCCCTCCAACCCAAACAAAGTTAATCCCCAAAAAAGAGAGAAGGAAGAGATGGCATCTAAATGAAGGCCATTGCCACCCACATCAAAGTGCTGGAGGTGGAAGAACCCCAGACCTAGTCAATGGATCAAACCTCTGTCAGGGTGACGCAGGGAGGGGTGTTGGGGATAAGACCGAATTCATACTAAAGACTAACCTTTAAATTGATCTTGACTTCTAACATCTAAAAATGGCCAGGAAAGTACAGAATCTGTCATCAGGATTGGAGAAAGAGACTTTTGTCATAGCATAAGTGAAGGTTCATAGAAAAAATAAAACTGTCTCATGCTATGCTCTGATAGAGCAATTACATTATCATCAGCCCTATTCGCAGACCAGAGATGCCGAATCTGCAAGAGCCCAAGGCTGCACATGAGGCCAGAGAAGGAAGATGGAGCCTGGAATATGTGTGTGTGTGTGTGTGTGTGTGTGTGTGTGTGTGTGTGTGTGTGTGGATCAAGGGCAAGAACTAGCTCAGGAAAACCAAGAAAATTGCCAAGAATAGGGCTTGGGACCTGATGGGGTTTTTTTGTTTGTTTTTTTTTGTTTATTTCGGTACGCGGGCCTCTCACTGTTGTGGCCTCTCCCGTTGTGGAGCACAGGCTCCGGACGCGCAGGCTCAGCGGCCATGGCTCACAGGCCCAGCCGCTCTGCGGCATGTGGGATCTTCCTGGACCGGGGCATGAACCCGTGTCCCCTGCATCGGCAGGCGGACTTTCAACCACTGCGCCACCAGGGAAGCCCCAACCTGATGGTTTCAATCAGCCAGCACCAGTGAGGGACATAGCAGGTTGGCTGAGTTTAAAGGCACAGTATCAAGGCAGATACCTGGAACCACTGGGGGCTTTGCTGGGGTTTCATATAAATGGGGATAATGTGAAAAATATTATCACCTCCCAGCAGCTTCCTGCTTCTCTGATCACCCCTGCTTTTCAAGAGAAAAATGCTAAACCACACCTTTCTTCCTACCCATCCCTTTGAAGGAGGTGGGATGGCCATGGGGAAGGGGAGGTGGACTCTTTCATCCCTGCATTGGCATCATACATCCGAGCCAAAGTGGTAGTTACCAGAAGCCTCCACCACCCCCAGGAGGATGAGACTGGGCAGAATTCACCTGCTCTGCAATTTCCTTTCTATGCAAAGCCAACTCTGTAGTTGCCCCTAACTGGCCCCAGAAAGTAATGAGGTTTCCAGAGAAAAAGAAAAATAATGTAGGAGGAGCTTCAAGATGGCAGAAGAGTAAGACGTGGAGATCACCTTCCTCCCCACAAATACATCAGAAATACATCTACATGTGGAACAATTCCTACAGAACACGTACTGAACGCTGGCAGAAGACCTCAGACCTCCCAAGAGGCAGGAAACTCCCCACGTTCCTGGGTAGGGCAAAAGGAAAAAGAAAAAACAGAGACAAAAGAATAGGGACGGGACCTGCACCAGAGGGAGGGAGCTGTGAAGGAGGAAAAGTTTCCACACACTAAGAAGCCCCTTTCCGGGCGGAGACTGCAGGAGGTGGAGGGGGGAGCTTCGGAGCCATGGAGGAGAGCACAGCAATAGGCGTGCGGAGGGCAAAGCGGAGAGATTCCCACACAGAGGATCGGTGCCGACCGGCACTCACCAGCCCAAGAGGCTTGTCTGCTCACCCGCGCGGGGTGGGAGGGGCTGGGAGCTGAGGCTTGGGCTTCGGTCGGAGAGCAGGGAGAGGACTGGGGTTGGCAGCGTGAACACAGCCTGAAGGGGGTTAGTGCACCACGGCTAGCCGGGAGGGACTCCGGGAAAGAGTCTGGAGGTGCCGAAGAGGCAAGAGACTTTTTCTTGCCTCTGTTTCCTGGTGCACAAGGAGTGGGGATTCAGAGCGCCGCTTAAGGGACCTCCGGGGACGGACGTGAGCCGCGGCCATCAGCGCGGACCACAGAGACGGGCATGAGATGCTAAGGCTGCAGCTGCAGCCACCAAGAAGCCTGTGTGCGAGCACAGGTCACTATCCACACCACCCTTCCCAGGAGCCTGTGCAGCCCGCCACTGCCAGGGTCCCGTGATCCAGGGACAGCTTCCCCGGGAGAACGCACAGCGCGCCTCAGGCTGCTGCAATGTCCCGCCGCCCTCTGCCGCCGCAGGCTTGCCCTGCACTCTGTACCCCTCCCTCACCCCGGCCTGAGTGAGCCAGCGCCCCTGAATCAGCAGCTCCTTTAACCCCATCCTGTCTGAGCGAAGAACAGACGCCCTCAGACGACCTACGCGCAGAGGCGGGGCCAAATCCAAAGCTAAACCCCGGGAGCTGTGCGAACAAAGAAGCAGCTGTCTCAGCAGCATGGGATTAAATCTCCTCAATCGACTTGATGTACCCTGCATCTCTGGAATACCTGAATAGACAACAAATCATCCCAAACTGAGAAGGTGGACTTTGGGAACAACGATATATTTTTCTTTTTTTTCCCTTTTTCTGATTGTGTATGTGTATGCTTCTGTGTGTGATTTTGTCTTTATAGTTTCATTTTACCATTTGTCCTAGGGTTCTGTCGGTCCGTTTTTTTTTGGGGGGGGGGGGGTTTAGTATAGTTTTTAGTGCTTGTTATCATTGGTGGATTTGTTTTTTGGTTTGGTTGCTCTCTTCTTTCTCTTTTTTTTAATTACTTTTTTTAAAAAAAAATTTAATAATGATTTTTTAGGTTTTATTTTAATAACTTTATTTTATTTTATCTTTTTTCTTTCTTTTTTTTTTTTTCTCCCTTTTATTCTGAGCTGTGTGGATGACAGGCTCTTGATGCTCTAGCCAGGCATCAGGGCTGTACCTCTGAGGTGGGAGAATCAAGTTCAGGACATTGGTCCACATGAGACCTCCCAGGTCCACGTAATATCAAACAGTGAAAATCTCCCAGAGATCTCCATCTCAAGGCCAAGACCCAGCTCTACTCAATGACCAGCAAGCTACAGTGCTGGACACCCTATGCCAAACAACTAGCAAGACAGGAACACAACACCACCCATTAGCACAGAGGCTGCCTAAAATCATAATAAGGCCACAGACACCCCAAAACACACCACCAGACGTGCACCTGCCCACCAGAAAGACAAGATCCAGCCTCATCCACCACAACACAGGCACTAGTCTCCTACTAGGTTGTGTAGGAAGCCTACACAACCCACTGAACCAAACTTAGTCACTGGGGGCACACACCAAAAACAACGGACACTACGAACCTGCAGCCTGCGAAATTGAGACCCCCAAACACAGTAAGATAAGCAAAATGAGAAGACAGAGAAACACACAGCACATGAAGGCACAAGGTAAAAACCCACCAGACCAAACAAATGAAGAGGAAACTGGCAATCTACCTGAAAAAGAATTCAGAATAATGATAGTAAAGATAATCCAAAATCTGGATATAGAATGGAGAACATACAAGAAACATTTAACAAGGACGCAGAAAAACAAAAGAGCAAACAGTGATGAACAACACAATAAATGAAATTTAAAATTCTCTAGAAAGGATCAATAGCAGAATAACTGAGGCAGAAGAATGGATAACTGACCTGGAAGATAAAATAGTGGAAATAACTACTGCAAAGCACAATAAAGAAAAAAGAATGAAAAGAATTGAGGACAATCTCAGAGACCTCTGGGACAACACTAAAAGCACCAACATTCGAATTATAGGGGTCCCAGAAGAAGAGAAAAAAAAGGGACTGAGAAAATATTTGAAGAGATTATAGTTGAAAACATCCCTAATATGGGAAAGGAAATAATTAATCAAGTCCAGGAAGCACAGAGAGTCCCATACAGGATAAATCCAAGGAGAAACATGCCAAGACACATATTAATCAAACTGTCAAAAATTAAATACAAAGAAAACATATTAAAAGCAGCAAGGGAAAAACAACAAATAACACACAAGGGTATCCCCATAAGGTTAACAGTTGATCTTTCAGCACAAACTCTGCAAGCCAAAAGGGAGTGGCAGGACATATTTAAAGTGATGAAGGACAAAAACCTACAACCAAGATTACTCTACCCAGCAAGGATCTCATTTAGATTTGATGGAGAAATTAAAACCTTTACAGACAAGCAAAAGCTAAGAGAATTCAGCACCATCAAACCAGCTTTACAACAAATGCTAAAGGAACAACTCTAGGCAGAAAACACAAGACAAGGAAAAGACCTACAATAACAAACCCAAAACAGTTAAGACAATGGTAATAGGAACATACATATCGATAATTACCTTAAATGTAAATGGATTAAATGCTCCCATCAAAAGACACAGATTGGCTGAATGGATATCAAAATAAGACCCGTATATATGCTGTCTACTAGAGACCCACTTCAGACCTAGGGATACACACACACTGAAAGTGAGGGGATGGAGAAAGATATTCCATGCAAATGGAAATCAAAAGAAAGCTGGAGTAGCAATTCTCATATCAGACAAAATAGACTTTAAAACAAAGACTATTACAAGAGACAAAGAAGGACACTACATAATGATCAAGGGATCAATCCAAGAAGAAGATATAACAATTGTAAATATTTAGGCACCCAACATAGAAGCACCTGAATACATAAGGCAAATACTAACAGCCATAAAAGGGGAAATCAACAGTAACACAATCATAGTAGGGGACCTTCACACCCCACTTTCACCAATGGACAGATCATCCAAAATGAAAATAAATAAGGAAACACAAGCTTTAAATGATACATTAAACAAGATGGACTTAATGGATATTTATAGGACAGTCCATTCAAAAACCACAGAATACACATTCTTCCCAAGTGCTCATGGAACATTCTCCAGGATACATCATATCTTGGGACACAAATCAAGCCTTGGTAAATTTAGGAAAATTGAAATTGTATCAAGTATCTTTCCTGACCACAAAGCTATGAGACTAGATATCAATTACAGGAAAACATCTATAAAATATACAAACACATGGAGGCTAAACAATACACTACTTAACAACCAAGACATCACTGAAGAAATCAAAGGGGAAATCAAAAAATACCTAGAAACAAATGACAATGAAAATACGACAACCCAAAACCTATGGGATGCAGAAAAAGCAGTTCTAAGAGGCAAGTTTATAGCAATACAATCCTACCTCAAGAAACAAGAAACATCTCAAATAAACAACCTAAGCTTACACCTAAAGCAATTAGAGAAGAATTAAAAAAACCCAAAGTGGGCTTCCCTGGTGGCGCAGTGGTTGAGAGTCCGCCTGCCGATGCAGGGGACATGGGATCGTGCCCGGGTCTGGGAAGATCCCACATGCCGCGGAGCGGCTGGGCCCGTGAGCCATGGCCGCTGAGCCTGCGCGTCCGGAGCCTGTGCTCCGCAACGGGAGGGGCCACAGCAGAGAGAGGCCCGCGTACCGCAAAAAAAAAAAAAAAAAAAAAAAAAAAAAAAAAAAAAAAAAAAAAAACCCAAAGTTAGCAGAAGGAAAGAAAGCATAAAGATCAGATCAGAAATAAATGAAAAAGAAATGAAGGAAAGGATAGCAAAGATCAATAAAACTAAAAGCTGGTTCTTTGAGAAGATAAACAACATTGATAAACCGTTAGCCAGACTCATCAAAAAAAAAAGGGAGAAGACTCAAATCAATTTTATTAGAAATGAAAAAGGAAAAACAACAACTGACACTGCAGAAATACAAAGGATCGTGAGAGACTACTACAAGCAACACTATGCCAATCATATGGACAACCTGGAAGAAATGGAAAAATTCTTAGAAATGCACAACCTTCTGAGACTGAACCAGGAAGAAACAGAAAATATGAACAGACCAATCACAAGCACTGAAATTGAGACTGTGATTAAAAATCTTCCAACAAACAAAAACCCAAGACCAGAAGACTTCACAGGCGAATTCTCTCAAACACTTAGAGAAGAGCTAACACCTATCCTTCTCAAACTCTTCCCAAATGTAGCAGAGGGAAGAACACTCCCAAACTCATTCTACGAGGCCACCATCACCCTGATACCAAAACCAGACAAAGATGTCACAAAGAAAGAAAACTACAGGCCAGTATCACTGATGAACACAGATGCAAAAATCCTCAACAAAATACTAGGAAACAGAATCCAACAGCACATTAAAAGGATCATACACCATGATCAAGTGGTATTTACCCCAGGAATGCAAGGATTCTTCAATATACACAAATCAATCAACGTGATACACCATATTAACAAATTGAAGGAGAAAAACCATATGATCATCAAAATAGATGCACAAAAAGCTTACGACAAAATTCAACACCGATTTATGATAAAAACCCTCCAGAAAGTAGGCATAGAGGGTACTTACCTCAACATCATAAAGGCCATATATGACAAATCCACAGCCAACATCGTCCTCAATGGTGAAAAACTAAAACCATTTCCACTGAGACCTGGAACAAGACAAGGTTGTCCACTCTCACCACTATTGTTCAACGTAGTTTTGGAAGTTTTAGCCACAGCAATCAGAGAAGAAAAAGAAATAAAAGGAATCCAAATCGGAAAAGAAGTAAAGCTGTCACTGTTTGCAGATGACATGATGCTATACATACAAAATCCTAAAGATGCCACCAGTAAACTACTAGAGCTAATCAATGAATTTTGGTAAAGTAGCAGGATACAAAATTAATGCACAGAAATCTCTTGCATTCCAATACACTGATGATGAAAAAACTGAAAGTGAAATTAAGAAAACACTCCCATTTACCACTGGAACAAAAAGAATAAAATATCTAGGAATAAACCTATCTAAGGAGACAAAAGACCTGTATGCAGAAAATTGTAACACACTGATGAAAGAAATTAAAGATGATTCAAATAGATGGAGAGATATACCAAGTTCTTGGATTGGAACAATCAACATTGTGAAAATGACTCTACTACCCAAAGCAATCTACAGATTCAATGCAATCCCTATCAAACTACCAATGGCATTTTTCACAGAACTAGGACAAAAAATTTCACAATTTGTATGGAAACACAAAAGACCCCAAATAGGCAAAGCAATCTTGAGAAAGAAAAATGGAGCCGGAGGAATCAGGTTCCCAGGCTTCAGACTATACTACAAAGCTACAGAAATCAAGGCAGTATGGTACTGGCACAAAAACAGAAAGATAGATCAATGGAACAGGATAGAAAGCTCAGAGATAAACTCATGCACATATGGTCACCTTATCTTTGATAAAGGAGGCAAGAATATACAGTGGAGAAAAGACAGTCTCTTCAATAAGTGGTGCTGGGAAAACTGGACAGCTACATGTAAAAGAATGAAAGTAGAACACTCCCTAATATCATACACAAAAATAAACTCAAAATGGATTAAAGACCTAAATGTAAGGCCAGACACCATCAAACTCTTAGAGGAAAACATAGGCAGAACACTCTTGACATAAATCACAGCAAGATCCTTTTTGACCCACCTCCTAGAGAAATGGAAATAAAAACAAAAATAAACAAATGGGACCTAATGAAACTTAAACGCTTCTGCACAGCCAAGGAAACCATAAAGATGAAAAGACAAGCCTCAGAATTGGAGAAAATATTTGCAAATGAAGCAACTGACAAAGCATTAATCTCCAAAATTTCCAACCAGCTCAACAGCTCAATATCAAAAAAACAAACTACCCAATCCAAAAATGGGCCAAAGACCTAAATAGACGTTTCTTCAAAGAAGATATACAGATTTCCAACAAACACTTGAAAGAACACTCAACATCATTAATCATTAGAGAAATGCAAATCAAAACTACAAGGAGGGCTTCCCTCGTGGTGCAGTGGTTGAGAGTCCGCCTGCCGATGCAGGGGACGCGGGTTCATGCCCCGGTCCGGGAAGATCCCGTGTGCCATGGAGCGGCTGGGCCCATGGGCCATGGCCACTGGGCCTGCGCATCCAGAGCCTGTGCTCCGCAGCGGGGGAGGCCACAACACAGCAGTGAGAGGCCCGGGTACCGCAAAAAAAAAAAAAAAAAAAAAAAAAAAAAACTACAAGGAGATATCTCACACCGGTCAGAATGGCCATCATCAAAAAATCTACAAACAATAAATGCTGGAGAGAGTGTGGAGAAAAGGAAACCCTCTTGCATGGTTGGTGGGAATGTAAACTGATACAGCCACTATGGAGAACAGTGTGGAGGTTCCTTTAAAAACTAAAAATAGAACTACCATACAACCCAGCAATCCCACTACTGGGCATATACCCTGAGAAAACCATAATTCAAAAAGAGTCATGTAACACAATATTCATTGCAGCTCTATTTACAATAGCCAGGACATGAAAGCAACCTAAGTGTCCATCAACAGATGAATGGATAAAGAAGATGTGGCACATATATATCATGGAATATTACTCAGCCATAAAAAGAAATGAAATTGAGTTATTTGTAGTGAGGTTGATGGACCTAGAGTCTGTCATACACAGTGAAGCAACTCAGAAAGAGAAAAACAAATACCATATGCTAACACATATATATGGAATCTGAAAAACAAAAACAAAAAATGATCATGAAGAACGTAGGGGTAAGAGGGGAATAAAGACGCAGACCTTGTAGAGAATGGACTTGAGGATACGAGGAGGGGGAAGGGTAAGCTGGCACAACGTGAGAGAGTGGCATGGACACGTGTACACTACGAAATGAAAGGTAGCTAGTGGCAAGCAGCCGCATAGCGCAGGGAGATCAGCTCAGTGCCTTGTGTCCACCTAGAGGGGTGGGATAGGGAGGGTGGGAGGGAGGGAGATGCAAGAGGGAAGAGATATGGGGACATATGTATATGTATAACTGATTCACTTTGTTATACAGCAGAAACTAACACACCATTGTAAAGCACTTATACTCCAATAAAGATGCTATTAAAAAAAAGAAAGAAAGAAAAGTAATGTAGCGATTGTAAAGAAACTAGAATACTACTCTCACCCCCAAGGTAGCTCCTCTCCTGGAGAATGATCTGTAGAGTGTGATCCGGGTGGGTGTGTTTTCTGGTGGTCACACCAACTGGGCCAAACTGGTAGGCAAAAAGTGCAGATGCAGTGCCTGAGAGAGGGTCTCCACCCTGTCATGGAGAAATAAGGGTAGGAGCTATTGCAGCTGCAGCCTTGACTTCGCTGCTAGGAAATCACCACACTTCCTTAAAGAGTCATGCCCAAGGGCATTCAGCACTGCCCTTGAATGACTAAAGTTTGCAAACCAGCCTTGAGTTTAGCCTCCCTTAGAGAGGAGTGCCACGAGGATGAATGCAGAGCTGAACACAGACTGCCGCAGGGGGCTGGGAGAAAACTTCCTTGCAACAGCAAGTGAGACTTTTGAAAAAAAAAAAAATGCAGTTTGTTTCAGAGAAATTCTAGAGTCCCACCAAAAAGTCTGCAATGCATTGGGACACAAGGGATCAGCCCCGCGGTGGTCTGCTTGCCACCTCTCTCACCAGAATACACTCCATCAGTGAGGACTCTGCTTCTAAAATATCCTCTTAGCTCACTGCTTCTCTTCCCATCCCCTCTTCAATATATTTATTTTAAGACGTTCTATATAACTTCCAATAAAAATAAGAAATACTTAATATAGAAAGCTTGGAAAATATTTTAAAATGTTTAAAGAAGACAAAAAGAAAAAAAAAGAATCACTCCCAAGGCAACCACCCAGAGAGAGACTGACAATATTTTGGTATGTCTGCTTCCAGAGTTTAATGTTATGTAAGTTATGAATAAATACATCTATGTACACTTTAATAGAACTGAAATAGAATTTGGAAAATTGAGGTCACACTGCAAACTCTGGAATCAATTGCTTACGTGTAATCCTATCTCTTGCTATCTGTGTCTCAGCTGTAACGGATGAGACCTACTCACCTACATCAGAGAGTTGTTATAAAGAATAAATGAAATAATACAGGAAGGCTGTAATAACAGGACATAGCACATGTGGGATGAATAAATATATATGTGAGTTGTTACTGTCGTTGTTATTATTATCATTATTATTATTACTGGTTGCAGTTTGCTTTGTTTATACACATATTCTTTTTCTGTGCCTGAGAGGCAGTTTACAAGAATGAACACTGCTCCTGCTTCCCAATCAATACAGCAGCAGGAAACCTAAGACGCTATCTGGTTTGATACCATTCTCAGCCACCACCCTGACCTTGCCAGCATCTTCCTGCGAGAGGTTGATGTGACAGGATGGTTGCGGCAGACTCGAATACCTGGAGGAGCAAGGGAAGGTTGTGGAGGTTTCAGCCAAGCCAGCATCACAGCTGTCCTCAATTACCACAAACAGATGTTGGCAGCTTGAATCATTAGAAATGCAACCCAATCACCTTGGCAATCTAATCCGCTTACTGGAATCTCCATAGATAGGAAGACCCTGCACTCCCAATTCCCTCCATCAAGTCAATGAAGGTTACTCTCCCTATCCTGAGGAAAAGCAGCCCCAAGCATATACTACACATGGCAAATCTCCATGGGGACTAGAGCAGTGGTTCTCAATCAGGGTAGATTTTACTCCCCACCAGTTACATGGCAATGACTGGAGACGTTTTTGGTTGTCACAACTAAAGGGAATCTGTCAGTCAATCCAGTGGACTGCATCCAAGGGTGCTTTCAAACATCTACAAGGTACAGGGAGCCCCCAAAAGAGAAAATTATCTAACCCCAAATGTCAATAGCGCCAAGATTAACAAACCCTTGATGAGAGATCCCAAACACATACATTAAAGTCCTTTAAGTTAAAAGTGAGAAATGGCTGTCCCCAGTGAAACAGGTCATTTTGAAGGTCTGTAACAAAGATCACAGAAGTGAGAAGATTGGATATATTTATGAGATAAGGTAACTACGTTCTCTATATCTTTTCTCTAGGTTGGGTGGAGGGGGAAGGGAGTCAGAGGATATATACATTCCTAAGTAAAGGGCTGCCATCCAGAAACCGCGCAACTTAACATGGAAAGAACAGTGAGACTTCTGGGAACTTTTATATTCAAAAATCTAAGGCCCAACCTCAGGGGATAAAGTAAAGCAGCCACCTTATGATGCTTAATTTTATAAGTCAACTTAACCAGGCCACAAGGTGCCCATATATTTAATTAAACATTATTTCTGGGTGTATCTGTGAAGGTATTTCTGGGTAAGAGTAACATTTGAATCAGTAGAGAAAAGCAGATTGCCCTCTCCAGTGTGGGTGGGCCTCATCCAACTTGTTGAAGGTCTGAACAGAACAAAAGGGTGGAGAAAGGAAGAATTCTCTGTCTCTCTGCCCGACTGTCTTTGATCTGGGACACTGGTCTTCTCCTGCCTTCACATTCAGACTCAGACTGGAACTTATACCATCAGCTCTCCTGGGTCTCCAGCTTGCTAACTATAGAGCTTGGAACTTCTTAGCCTCCACAATCATGAGCCAGTTCCTTATAATAAATCTCTTTATGTATACATCTACATATCTTGTTTCTGTGGAAAATCCAGACTAATACACTCCTCATGCTACACAGATGCTTTTTTCTCATTCTTCACAACTCAACTCAAACACAACCTCCTTAGCCAGGCTTTCCCCGAGTCCCTAACCTCACCTCTGTCTTGTCCTCTGTCTCACCTCCCCTTTCCCTCCAGCTTCTTTCTCGATTTGTAATGCATGCAGGGATCTTGACTCTCATGCTCACTATTATAGCCCCATAACCCAGCACGATGCCCCATACACAGTAGATGGTTGATTTGCTGAGTGAATGCCTGATTGAATACCTAGATAGGACACAGATACAAGGAAGTCTAATACATAAGCTACTGTGGAGAGTGAGCTATTAAGTTATTCATTTATTTAGCTTTCACCGTGCTAAGGGCACTCAACTGAAGGAATCTAATGTGTAATGAGAACCACCATTTGCCAAGTGCTTTAATCTCACTGCAGATCTTTGAAACAGGTACTATTAGACCCGTTTCACAGATGAGGAAACTGAGGCTCAAGGAGGTTAAGGCAGCTCCATGCATCACCAGCCTGAGAAGGAACAGAGAGGGAACTCAAATCTAGGTTTGACCTGAGAATTCTCTACTCTTATCAATACACATGGTATACAAACATCTAGAAAACATATGGATCCCTGTTCCCAGGAAACTCACGATGAGCTAAAGAATCAGGAAATACATGATTAAAATCAACTGGAAGTATTTCTGATCCATCTTACGGTGTTCTCGTAATATGTGCTCTATAGTGTCATTTCAACAAGTCTCAAAATGCTGAGGGGACAGAGAGAGGAGAGCGTAAAGAGAGGTGTTTCATCAGGACGATGCACTTGGAGCAGCTGGGTGAGAATGTGAGCACTAGAGTCAGCTGGATGGGAGTTTGAATCCCAGCTCTGCCACTTACCTGTGTAAACCAGTCAAGCTATCAATTTTGTTGAGTCTGTGATACCATCAATTTAAGACACACCACTACTTACTGTACAGTTAACAAAGTAACAGTGTTGACTAAACACAAAGTAGAGGTCAGGGCTTGTAAGATGCATCCTAATTTCTGAAATATTTAAATGTAAAAAAACATGCATATTAGAATCATGAAACATTGTGCTTTAATCTCTCTTGGCCTCAACTTTCTCTACAGAATGGGGATGACAACCTTCAAGCCATGGGGTTCTCTCACAGGTAAGCCCACCCCTAACATGCAGCACAGGGAGAGAGGGTCCTGCTTCTCCTCCCACCCCAGCTCCATCTTGCACTGCCTGGGACCTCACACACGTGTGAGGGGCCACCCCAGTCTAAGCTCTGTCCACATATGCCTCCCCACTACAAGTGGCTGCACCTTGGTCACCCCTTGGGCCTGCGGGCAGCACAGTCTCACCTCAGGAGGAGATACCAGGAAAAGAGGCCCATGCAGGCTCTTCAAGTAGACTCAGGAATATATGAGAAAAGAAGTGCAGGGTCCCAGTTATCCAGGGTGAGAGCAAGCTCAGGATGAGCAGGCATGCTTAGCCTAAGGACCCTCAACCCATGGGAAGGAGGGGAGCTAAGACCTGGAGCCCCCTTGCCAGGTTCCAAGGGTGGACAGGTTATGATGATCAAATACAATAACAGATGCAACACACCTAGTTCCAAGACTGGTATCCAGTAGAGACTCTACAAATGCGTGTTTCCACACTCGAGTAGGAAAAGGGGGCTAAACAGAATAATGGATACAGCAGCAGCTACCTATTACTTGACACCTACTACGTGCAAGACAGTGAGTTACATGCTTTCTCTTCACTTTTCGTTTAATTAGAAGAGCTGAAGATGTGCCCGAAAAGGAAACTGTGATCAGTTGGGGAGGCCCTAGATGCCAAGAGGTCTTTTTCACACGAGAGTCACTGTTGACCTGTCAGCGCAGGACTCAGGTTATAAAGATTATTCTGACCAAAGGCTTCAAGTGCAGTAGAGGTAGGAGACTCAGAGAACTCAAGTGAGAGATGATTACAAAGTGCAAGTACATGATGAAGACCTCATTTATGGTGGTGGGAATGGAAAGCAAACAATGGCAGGGAGAGAGATTTTGGAGAGGGAATCAGTCAGGTTATTGAAAAGGGACAAGGGAAACGAAGTAGTCAAGAACTACAAGGGGACTGGGAATGTGATGGCATCACTGGCAGAAACAGGGAAGTTATAAGGGTTTCGAGGGAAGAGATAAATTCAGTTAGTTTAAAAATGACGATTCCATTATCTGGGTTTCTTAGAGCATCTACTGTGTACTCAGGCTTGTCTATACTTCTCTGCCTCTGCCTCTAGCATCTGTCAGAAATTGTCCCCAATGGTGCCACCGCAGAGTTCCCACAACTCAGTGAGACCATCATCTTGATTTCATACCATCCAGCAAGGCATTATTTTTCAGTCTGTCAATGTACTCCGCCATTACTGCATGGCCACAAAACTACAATTTTGCTATAATCTAAAATCTAAACTAGGATTTAGGATCCATACTAATGAAATGTGTACATTATAAAAGCTTGTCTCCACCCTGCCCTTGTACCCACACTTGGAAACTCTGGATAGTCCAACAGGTATAGTATCATAGAAAATCATACTCCTTGAAGCTTTTAATCCAGGCTAGAAAATAAAGTTAATACAACAGTGCCATCTAGTGAATGACAAATGTCTCAAAAGGGCATGGAGCCATCGCACATTTAAGATTCAGACATTTTACCCAAATAGATCCAGTGCAGAATAGGAATGGTATTAAATGACGTTGCACTGTGTCATCATCAACCCTCAGAAAAGTCCCTCCATGTGATCTGATATTGCCAAATTTAGGGGGAAATCTTAATGTAGGCCATGTAAACGGAATAAAGAAATTAGTAGAAATCCATGGTTTCCTCTAGAGTCAAATGTTAAATAACAAGAATCTAACACTAATTAGTGATAAGATCTGCAACAGATTCCCATCTCCTGATGCTGAGCTCAACACCCTCTCTGGGACCCAAAGCTGATGGAAGCTCAGATACAGCCTCAGATACACCAGCAGCATATCCGGCTCTGTACTTAGTGTCAGGTGACCTAGAGCAAATGAAACCTCTCTGACCTTGTTTCTTCATCTGCAAAATGACAATGATGATATAATAATACCTATTGATGAGGGGTATTGTGAGGAACTTTAGGAAAAGCCTGTAACACAATGGTTTAGCACAATCAAAGGGAGTTCCTTCTTCTAGTCTGCCCCTTCTCCTTATCTGCTCATTTATCAAATGAGAATGAGACATCTAAGTATTGTTCCTTTAAAAAGCCAGCATGCAAGTTTTTACTCAATAAATATTGAGGCCCTACAGTGTGCCAAGCACCATTCTAGGCTCAGAGGACAGGCAAGGTTCCTCCCTGGTGGAATTAACCTATAATAAGAAAGGATCCTGGAAGAAAATACTACAGAATCACAGCATACTGAGAGATTACGGTCTGCTTTACATGATGGGGAAGGAAAGCCTCTCAGAATAGATTTTGACCGAGTTGACTGGGGAAAGAGGGGAAGACAGACAGAAGCTGAAATGAAGGAATATACCTTGTGCTCTCCCGGAATACAGGAGGGAGCAGTCACCAGGCCACAGTCTAATCGAGTCATCCGGCAAAGAAGGGGAGCTGAAGGAAGAGGTGTTCATACCCCAAGACAAGTAGCCTCTGCCCTTGATGGAGCCCTCCACACCATTTTCCCCCAGCGCCTCTCTGTCACCATTCCAGGGATGGGGTTCCATCTCAGGGCTGCCTCTGAGTGAGCCATGCTGCCAGATGAAAGAAATAAAAATGAGCCGAAATCAGGACGCCCCTCCAGCTTTCTTCCTCCTCCTCCCCCCTCATTTCCCTCCGGGACCCTGAAGGTCTCTCCTCAGGTGGCTCAATGTTTCATACATGGCAGCAACATTCTCCGTATTCTGGTTTATCTGACTTAGGGTATATTCCCAACCAAGAGGGCTGGTCTCCACTGCTCTTTGGCTTCGCACATCACACAGCCAAATCACAGCTGCCTGCAGAGGAGATCTGCCTGCCGGTAGGTCTAAGTCAGTGCTTTCCAAAACTTTTAATTGTTCTCTAAAAAAAAAAATTTAAGCTCTATAATTCCACACTTTGGCTGGAAGATACAAATTTAAACAGGTTTCTTTTGGAAGGGTTTCTAAGTCCTCAATATCTTAATAAGAACTGTGAGTTTCCAATACAGTATATGCTATATTTCACAAAATCATTTGGCAGCAAAACCCTTTCTGTGCAGATTTTCTCTCGGAAATACACTTTAAAAAATGCACTTTAAAAATTTCAGGTCTGCCTGATGCCGACTCTTGCACCAGACTTTGCTAGAATCGTCATGAGGCTTCGTGAAGCTTTTCCTAACGCATCACAGCTCCCCTTCGCTCACTTCCGTATCCCATTGACCAACATGCCCGTCTCCTCACACAACTCTCTGTCACTATTTCTATCACAGCCTCTCTAACACTTTGGTGCCCTTAACTGATTTTATGTTTGTCTCTTTTTACTTTACTGTAGGCCCTGTTAGATCAGGAAACTTGCTTTACGTACAAGCTTCCCGGGAAACTCATGGAAACCCCTGGTGCTTGCACAATGCATGGCACACAGTAGATGTTCCACGTGGGCAGGGAGGGAGAAGGATGAGGCAGCACTGACCCTGATTAGAAACATCATAGTCCCAGTTCCACAATTCGCCTTTTGATCAATCACAACCTCTCTGAGCATCATTTCCTTCTACAGCCAAACAAGGCTGAAAACGTTTGCCCTGGCTTCCTCCTCGGACTGATAGAGAACTCTAATGAGATCAGTGCAAACTCAACTTAAAACTGGAAAGTACTAGGCCAATGGAAGATAGCATCGTCCTTAGTATCCAGCCAACATATCCCCTTCATGCCTTCTCCAAAGAGGCAAGAGTACCATGCCCGCAGTGAGATGGCCTATTCCACCGTGCATATACTTTTAGCTAGAAAGATCCTCCCAGACACCAAAATAAAGCCTTTTCCTAAATCCTAACGCTTGGAATTTCTATAATGTAAGATAGATATTTCTATCCACACTAAATATAATTTAAAATACTTTAAAAGTGCACATTATTGGTTCCCTTCCTGAAATAAATTTGAAAGAGGAAGAATTCTGAGTCTTGAAAATGAGATTAAAAGAACTCTATATAGTTTTATCTTTTTGACAAAAGTGATTAAATTTTATTAATTAAAACAGGAGACCTATGATACATTCGGAATAAAACAATAGCAAAAGATAATGGCAGCAGCTAAATGTGCATAATACACAAACATGTATTATTCTGATAATTGTGATTAAATGTTCCTCTCAAGATAACTGCTGTCTTCAATTTCCAACAATAAAATTAATTTTTCATTAAACACAGATCTATGCAACTGCTATTGCCATCCAATGGAGAAAGTGACCATCTTTTCCTCCACATTATATCTACCCGATAATCAGTCCCTGTTAACCTGTCACTCTCCTCCCATGAAAAGTCCAGCCCCTTAATGTCCTGCTTGCTCTGTTCAAGGTCAGTTGGTAGAGGATTCTGTCCTATAACACGCACTGGCCTAACCACAGAAGGGCTCCCTGGACGTAATAAGCATGAGTCACGTCCTAGTTCTACATTATTCTTTGCTGTTCCCCGATGCTAATTCACACACTGTTCAATTTGATAATTCAGGGTCCTTCTTTTTCCGGGAAACATGGATGTGAATGAAGTCAGCCCCTTCATCTCACTGACTCCTTCCCAGAGACCATCATCAAAGGTCCATAAATGAAGGCATAAATTCAACAGGCTTCAATCTTCAGGTTGGAAGGCATAAAAAATAATGTAGCCTTTTCAACTACACTCAAATAATTGAGTATTTTACCCTGTAGATAATGGGCCATTTCCACAAATGTCCTTCATCCTCTCATATAAACATCATAAGTTTTAACATGTTGTGATTTGTAATAATTCTGCAGTATGTACTATCTCAGAGAACTAGACGTATTTATTCCTATATGCATTCTCTGATGTGTGGTCTGTCTTAAGTATTGCTCACAAAATTCACCAAATTAATTACATTTGTAAGGATTCTCCCAAATATGAGTTCTCTGCTGACCACCGAGGGCGCACTTTTTCTTAAAAGTGTTTCCATGTTCACTGTATCTGTATACTTTCTGACCTGTATGAATTATCTCATTGCACCAGAAGTGTAGATACTTGATGAAAACTTGTACAACATTTACTACATTTGAAACGTTGCTCTTCAAAATAAATCCTCTATGTTTCAGAGCTTTGATTTTCAGGTACAGGCACACATATTGTTTTGCATGGTTTCTCTCAAAGATGTACGCTGAGGAGTCTAGTGCATTGTGAGGCCTGGATAAAGCCTCTGCTCATATGTTTGCAGGGTTTCTCTTCAATGGACTCTTTCCTATTGCCTAATACTTGAAGTCAAGGAAATGTTTTGCCACACCCCTTGCATTTGTAAGGTACAACTTCAGTATGTCCCATCTTGTGATCTTTTGGTAAGATCCTTGCCACAAAGGTTACATTTATGAGGTTTCTCTCCAGCATAAATATTCTGATACCTAGTGACAAGTGACCAATAATAAGAAACTTAGCCATATTGATTGCATTCATAAGTATGAAGGATTTTGTGAACCCTCAGTTTAAGGCACAACCCAAAAGCTTTACCACATTCAGTGCTTCTGTAGTGTCCTGTCCACTATGGAAAATCTGATGATTGGTGAGATGTGAGCCCTGGGTAAAGGTATTTCCCATTCATGGCATTTATGAGGTAACAATCTCCAGAATCAATTCCGTGGTGGATGAATTCCTTGATTTCCCTCCAGTATGACTTTCTCAATGCAGCTAAGATGTGGAAACCTGTCAACACCGTTGCTTAAAGTCCCTCACCAATACAGATTCCCTGACAGTAAGTTAGCCTTGAAAGTACACTGAAGCACTTGTCACGCTCGTTATATTTGTAAGGTTTCTTTCCAGTATGAATTCTTTGGTAGAGCTTAATGTAGGAATTTTTACTAAAGACCTTGAGACATTCATGAAATTTCCACTATTTCTACCTAGTATGGATTATCTGATGGTAAGTGAGGTTTTGCCATACTCATGACATGTGCATGGTTTCTCCTCTGTGTGAATCTCCCAGGACTTTAAAGTGTCAATTTTGAATGAAGATCTTCCCACATACATCACACGAAATACGGGTTTCCACTCTGTATTTATTATCTAATGTGTGGTGAGGATACAGATGTGAGTAAAGTCTTTTCAACACTCATTATTTTTCAAAGGTTTCTCTCTGGTATGAATTTTCTGATGAAGCAAAACAATGTTTTCGACTAAACACCTTGCCACACTCATTACCATTATAAGGTTTCTCTCCAGTATGAATGGTCTGATGACCTAAAAAATGTGAATTTTGACTAAAGACTTTCTCACATACATCACATTGATATGCCCTTGCTCCTGTGTGGGTTCTCTGATGTCGCATGAGGAATGAGGCATAACAAAAGGTTTTCCCACACTCGTTACATTTATAAGGTCTCTCCAGTATGAATTGTCTGATGAATTGAAAGATATGAACTTTGACCAAAGACTTCCCCACATACATCACATTTATATGGTTTTGTTCCTGTATGGATTATCTGATGTTTTTTGAGGAGTGAGGCATAATAAAAGGCTTTCCCACACTCATTACATTTGTAAGGTTTCTCTCCAGTATGAATTCTGTTATGAACTCTAAGGTCTTTCTTTCTACTAAAGACCTTCCCACACACATTACATTTGTAAGGTTTCTCTCCAGTATGAATTCTCTGATGAATTACAAGGTATGAATTCTTGCTAAAGATTCTTCCACATACGTCACACTTATGTAATTTCTCTCCTGTATGGAGAATCTGAGGTCTATTGAGGTATGATATGTGCAGAAAGATTTTGCCACACTCATTACATTTGTAAGTTCTTTCCCTCTGTGCTTTCTGATCTTGTGTCACTATTAAAGACTGCATATAATTGCTCCCATGTATATTAGAAATGTTCACTTGGACACAAGGGGAAATTCCCTGAAGTGGGGAAAATGAGGCACTACCCTTCACACTCTTGTCAGCTTGATTAATTTCATCAATTTTCTCTTCACTTTTAAATATATGCAGTTCATCCAGAAAGCTTAATGGAAACCTATTTTCAACAGGCTTGATTCCTGCAACACTTCTTCCATTTCGATTTCTCTCATCAGTGAGATTATCATTTTGGTTTACTGGCATTCCTTTGCAATTTCTTTCCTCATCACTCTGCTGAGAATCAAATTCTTGTATATTTTCCCAGATGACTCTGAGGTAAAAACGTTTCATTTCATTCCAGTTATGTCTTCAGAACATCAGTGTTTGGAATACTTCTCCCCTATCAGTGTTTGCTTTTAGTTGTAATTTCTTAATCACATGTATATGAGAGATATCAAAGGAGAGCAGGTTCCTGTAGGTCTCCGACATCACGTCCCTGTACAAGGCCCTCTGAGCAGGGTCCAGGCATTCCCACTCCTCCTGAGTGAATTCTATGGCCAAATCCTTAAATGTCAGTTGTCCTTGAGAAAGAGCCATTTCTGACTCCTTTTCTTTTCCCTTCCCTCTTCAGGGCTTCTTCCTCAGACAATAGGAGTCTTTAGAGATCATCCGTAACGGCAACGTCTGGATTTACGTAGGGTGGAGGGCCGGCTTCTGGGATTTAAGGTTCGTAGAGATGCCCACACCGGAAGGTGGAGAAAGGTGGACCACGCAGCACAGACTTAGGAGAAACTTACGCTTTCCAGTGTGACCTCTTTATAGTTTTTTTAAACAAAAACTAAGTTGGGAGCCACAAAGAGAAATGCCACTTTCTTCAGAATTTTATTTAAGGAAATATTCAGATTAAACTAGCCTTTATTGAATAGAAAATACACCTAACATTCTAAAGCAAACTATGAGCATATTCATACTATCATATTAGGAAATCAGACACCAGATCTAAGCCTGAATTCAACTTAAAAAATAAAATTAAAAAACTAATACAGGAGGGACTTTTGTATGGGAACAGGAATAGGGTATCCGCTTTGAAAAGCCACTCTAGAATTGAGGTTGTGACTTGTTATCTGATAATGTAAATGCAAGTCGTTTTTGTAATTATTTTTATTGTTAATAAATTCTACCCAGTTTGGATGAGGCCATCAACACGTTAATGTCAATTCAGGTTTTGAAAGAGAAAACGAGACAGCAGTCACAATCAAGATGCCCGGATTTCTCCCAATTACTGCCCCCAATTATTTTCACACCTATTGCTGACATGTTTAATCTCCTTCTCCTGGCCTAACCATCAGTCAGCTCAAATGGGGGAAGAATGCTAATTCTAGCTAATGCATGACTCAACAGAGTGTAGGTCCAATTTAAATAATTAGAAGCCTATTTCATTTCTTCTCTCCCACTCGTAAGTGCACTTGGAAGGAATGTGCATGCTGAGCTTCAGGCCTTTAACTTGCGGGGGGATGATGTATTGACCTTCTTTAAGCCCCTTTCCTTACCAGCCCTTCTCTGTCTCCTAGGACACTGAAGATAATTTAAAGCTATTGGATGATAATCAATAAGCACGGGTGGTCTCTATTGCCTGACTCAAAGGTCTTTGATCTAGTAAATCATCAATTACCACTGCCTATATTAACCTTCCAGTTAACTGGGTGACCTGGACTGGTCCTCTTATTCTTCAGGTAGATGAGGACACGAGCCACACAGCAGTTTTCTGCTGCTGAAGTGAGTCTGCAGTTCACTTGGGCTTGGGGCTTGTCTCCAGTTTCTCTGCAAAGGACTTCCCTCCTCTCCTCAGGTGGTGAGAAATCTCTTTCCATTTGGCAAAGGTCTGAGGCATAGTTTTGTTGCTTGACTTGGGGACATTCATATGCATCCCCTTCATTTGTTGCAGGCCTGTGAGCGCCAGACTGTGAGGTTCTGGAGACTCAAATATATGGAACGGGAATCTCTGACCAGAGGACTTTCATTTGTAACAAGTGTCTTTGAATTGCACTTGGAGCAATACTGGGACAGTGATGAGCACAGAGGACTCTGTTCCAGGAATCTGCATTTTAACAAACTGTCTGGGCAATTCTTTTGCACAGTGAAGTTTGAGAACCTCTAATCTCAAAGGGATACAACAAATAAACAACTGACTTGCACAATTAAGTAAGAATGGAATAGAGGCTAAATAAAGCTACTAGCAATTTGCTGTAGAACAGGAGAAAACAGAAAGAGATCAGAAGTTCATTGAATGCCCTTTAAACTGCCCATGAGGAGACTAGAAGGTGATCGTTGAGAATGGGAGGGATGATGTTCAGACAAAAGGAACAGCCTGGGCAAAAGCTCATGGAAGTAAGAGTGCAGAGTTTATTTGGGAATTTGGAAATAATCCAATGAATTAGGGATTTGAGGTGTACAAGGTGGCGGGAATTGAAACTGAGAAGGAAGTAGGAGTCAATCACAAAGCACCTGAATACAGTCCTTCAGAGAGCAAGGGCAGGGATCTGGTCCAATGATTAAGAGCAAATTTAAATAATCAGAAATCACAGAGGGATGGAAAGAATAAATGGGATGGGGGTCAAAATTATTCAACATTCAAGATACCTTTACCCACTGCCTATTTCATATTTTGTTCAGTCCCATATTAATTGAATGCCTGACACAAGAATAGGCTGCAAAGAAATCATGCTCAGCAACACAAACATGGGAGACTTCCATCGTAGGGCTTACAGTTTAGCATTTACTATGTGGCAGGCACAAAAACCAAAATGGCACCTCAAGGAATTTACGGTGTAAAAGAGGATTGTCTAACACACACACACACACACACACACACATTTATACACATCACAGTAAACCACAAGAAAGGCAGGAATGAAACGTTAGAGGACTAAGTGAAGAAGGACTACTTGAGAGGTTCCTTAAAGCATAAACAAGATTTTTGGCCAAGGGAAGATGGAGGAATAGAGCATTTTAGTCAGAAGGAAAGAAAGCAATTAAAGGGAAACACAGAATGAAAACAATGAGGATGATGATGACATGGCAATAATGTGCCTACAATGTGATAGGCAGATCTGTCTTAGACCAAACGTCCTATAATTTTTCTCTACAACATCCTAACAATTAACATGAATAAAATTAGCACTGGTAAATAATAGTATAAACAAGAAGAAAATGAGGACCCATATAAGAAAGGATAATATTTATAGCACATTTTATGTTTTTCAAAGCATTTTTACATATATTATGTCATTTGATCTCCACAAACACCTTAAAACAGAAAAAAAAGAGTATAAAAACTAGTAAACATTGTGTATTAAATGTCTAATCTTTCACTTTTATCCTAAACTCTTAAAATCTTCCATTCTCTTTTTTTTTTTTTTTTTTTTTTTTTTTTTTTTTTTTTGCGGAACGCGGGCCTCTCACTGTTGTGGCCTCTCCCGCTGCAGAGCACAGGCTCTGGACGCACAGGCTCAGCGGCCATGGCTCACAGGCCCAGTCACTCTGCAGCATGTGGGATCCTCCCAGACCGGGTCACAAACCCGTGTCCCCTGCATCGGCAGGCGGACCCTCAGCCACTGCGCCGCCAGGGAAGCCCAATATCTTCCATTCTTAAGCGGTTTTTTGTTTCTTTTTTTTTCAAGGTATTTTCATTTTAATCAAAAACTAGTTTTACTGTTTTTAAGAGGAAACATTAAAAACCAAAAATTGCCCATAATCCCACCACCCAAATATCCCTTGTCAATATTTTTTAACTTTTTATTTTAAAATAATTTTAAACTTAACAAAAAATCTGCAAAAATAGTACAGTTTCCATATTTCCTTCACTCAGCTTCTCCTAATTTTAACTGACACAATCATAAGTATTACAATTAGCAAGCCAGGAAATTATCATTTGCTGAAATGAACCAGAGATCTTATTCAAATCTCACCAGTTTTTCTCCTCATGTCCTTTTTCTGTTCCCGCACCCCACACTGCATTTAGTTGTTTTGTCTCTTTAGCTTCCAATCAAAGACATTTCTTCAGTTTACACTTGTCTTTCATGATCTTGATACTTTTTCTGAGTACTGGTTAGCTTATTTGGTAGAATGTCCCTCAATTTGAGTTTGTATAATATTTTCTGATTATTAGCTTGAGGTCATATATTTTAGGCATATGACAGAATATCATAAAAGTGAGGCTCTGCCCTTCTCAGGACATTGCATCAAGAGGAACGTAATATGGACATGTCTCAGAACTTATAATTACATGGTTAAGGCGATGGCTCTTGAGTTTCTCTCCTGTAAAATTACTATTTCTTCCTTTGTAGTTGACAAACATCTTGGGAGAGATACTTTGAGACTATGGTATTATACTATTTCTCCTCAACGTTTGCCCACTGATTTTAGCATCCTTCCACAGGTCGTCCTTGCAACAATTACTATCATGGTGTTGCCCGGTGGTGATTTGGTATTTCCCTCATTCCTTCTATATATATTAATTGGAATTCTTCTGTAAAAAAAGAGCTGTCTCTTCTCCCCATTTATTTGTTCAATTATTTAAATGAGGATGGAGACCTGAATATTTTTTTATTCTTTAAGTCATAATCCAACATTATTGTTACCTTTTATGTTGCTCAAATTGTCCACTTTTGCCATTGGGAGCTCTATTAGGTGGGTTTCTGTTCCCTTTTGACAACACTTCATCTTTTTAATTAATTTTTTTTATACTTCTTTGCTTTCAGATACTAGAAGATGCTCCAGGCTCATCTTGTATTTCCTTGCTCCACCCCTAGAATCAGCCATTTCTCCTGCAAGGAGCCTTGATTCCTTTTATCAAAAATGAGACTTAGACACCAAGATCTAGGCACTACACATGCTCATTGCTACTGGAGCATTATTGTTCCTTGGCCTTCTAAAGGTGTTCTGATTCCAACTCCAATTCCCCCATACCATCAAGCAATGCTCTGGCACCAGCTTGGTATCCTACCATTCAACTCAATTCTTACACTATCTTCCCAGAGATAGTGGCAGATCCCACAGGTTAAGGGCTCAGTCCCACAAGGCCACCCCACCCACTCTCTTCGGTCACCAATCACAAGCCTAGGTTATTACCTATGTTTCTGACCAACTGATTGTAGTTCAGAGGTTCCAACAACCACCTCCTTTGGTTTGATTAATTTTCTAGAGCAGCTCACGGAACTCAGAGAAATATTTTACTTACTAGATCACTAGTTTACTATAAAAGGATATAATTCAGAAACAGCCAGATGGAAAAGATGCATAGGGCAAGGTATGGGGATGCTACATGCCCTCTCCAGGTGCATCACTCTCCCCAAATTCCCACATGTTCACCAACTGGAAGCTCTCTGAACCTTGCCCTTTTGGTTTCTTATGGAGGATCATTACATGGGTATGATTAATTAAATCACTGACATTGGTAACTGATTCAACCTCCAGCCCCTCTCCCCTCCCCGGAAGTCAGTCATACCCCTCTATTCATGGTTGTTTTCTTTGCAACCATCCCCCATCCTTAGGTCACCTCATTAATATAAACCCAGTTATGGTGGAAAGTGACTTGTGAATAACAAGACATCCATTTCACCTTTATGGCTCAAGCGATTTCAGGAACTGAAAACAAGAGACTAAATATTTATGACAAAAGATGCTCCAATTGCTCTTATCACTCAGAAAATTTCAAGGGTTTTGGGAGGTGAGAGCCAGGATCCCAGGATGAAGACCAAATAATATGAGAAATATATTTTGGTCATCTGAATGGCCAAATACATTTTTCTTATAAATTACAGTGTTGCAATCTCTAAGCAGACAGAGTTGGGAAATATGTGTTTCATACTAACCCATGCATATACACCCATTTATATTTTTATCCATTTATCTGTATACATATTAAAAAAACATGAGTTCATACTGATCCTTCCAATTCCAATCCAACACTGTGATGTTGATTCTAGCCTTCCCCTTTTCCTTACTAACAATCTTTTTTTCCAACAGTGAGGAGCCTGGCTCTCATTATTAACAATATACTCACTTATTCAACCTTAGTATAAACATAAAGAGTTTAGTTACAGAATTGCTAAATTGTATTCCTATGACAAAAAGATTTACTAACTAAAGTATATCATTTGTATACAGTTCTTTCATCTCTAGCCTTAGAGCATCCCGTCAAAATGCTTTGTTCCAAAGTCACCTAGGTAAGCTCTTGTTTCCTCCAGCCCCTTCAGAGTGGTTATGCTTTTCATTCGTAATACAATTAGGTTTATTTACTACTATTTGTATTCTACTTTGGGTTCACCCTCCAACATTTTGGTTGACTGTATACATGTATTTATTTTGAGAGGTATGTAAAACATTTTCCATAATTTTCTTTTTAATCCATTTAGAGATATAGATCTCTTTGCTGGGCACCTACCATGTGCCAAGGACAGTCTGGGTATTTTTATTATATAAGGCTATAAAAACATAACATGCCATTTTAAAGATTAATATCTAGGTTATGAAACCTTATGCCAAGATAAAAAACTGATTTACCTTATCCACCAAAAGATGGTGCCCCCTGGGACTTCCCTAGAGGTCCAGTGGTTAATACTGTGCTTCCACTGCAGGGGGGCACAGGTTTGATCCCTGGTTGGGGAACTAAGATCCCGCATGGCTTTTGTGCACATTCCAATCACCTTAGGAACTTTTTAAAATCCTGGTGCCCAGCTCATCCCCCAGAACAATTCAGTGAGGATGCCTGGGCATGGGAGTCAGGCATCCATAGTTGTTAAAGATCTCCAGGTGATTTCAATATGCAGCAAAGTTTGGGATAGAGAATGGTTACCAAAATGACCAAATATTTAGATCCTACCACAGCTCTAAAACCCTGCAAAATAAAAATGATTATCTCTCCCTCCCTATCATAAATAGATTTTCAAAGACAAGGAGCTTTGGAATTCTTAGAGAAAGATATTATGTAAATACAGGCTACTATTGTTGCGAGTTGGCAGGTGTCTAGGACATACAGTTTATTCTCTTTAATCATTCAAATGAGGCCAAATGTCCCAGGCATGTGGAGTCAGCCCATCATTATGCCTAATGATGCCACTGAGGATCCAAACACAGGTGTTGTGAGCAGCAACAGGAGCGATCTTCGAGTTCCTTTCTACCACGGGGACACCCTTCAGCTGCACCTTTCAGCCAACCTCGTCGCCCCACCCCCCCACCCCCGAGGTCTAGGATCTACCACTGTTCAGTTTGGGCGCAGCAACATGTATTGCAGAGCAAATGGTATTTTCTCCACTGACCGATGGGTATGAAAAGGAACAGACCTTACCCTTTTATCCAAGGCACATCTAGCCTCATTATACAAAATGAGGGTTTAATATTAGTCCACTCATCTGAGTCCATTTCAACATCAAACGCACCCGAATCTAACAGCAAAGTTTAGAACTGCTGATATACCACACAGGAACCTCCTGAGTCTTGTTCTTTCTTCACCAGTAACTATAGCAATAAAAGGCTGGAAGGAGAGTATAAATATTTCAAGGCCAAAATAAATCTTTAAATGTTGAACCGGGTTACGTGATGGGTAAACTGGAGACTGGTCTTGAGATGGCAGCTTGTGGAACAACGATAGAAAGAGCAAAACCTTGGCCATTCCTCCCCATCAGTACAGCATTAGTGGATGTCAGCTTTGTAATAGCTTAACCGGCTAAAGCCAGCAGATGGTGTTTTTATGGCCCTATATAAACAGTATTAAGTCATTTTAACTCTTCCCCCATAACTCAGGTTTCCAATCCAGGCTGCACTTGTCCACCTCTCTCATCCTCTGAGATGCTCATGAGGAAGAGTCCTAACATTTATTAAGCACCCATTATGCACTAGACACTTCTCATAGGGATTTATTAACCAACTGGGGTTAATACAGAGAACAACTACTAGCAGCAGAGCCAAGATTTGAACTGACTGTTTGACTTCATGGCTGTGGCTCCTCCCACTATGGTCCTATCATTCTGAACCTCTATTTTCACTGATTAAATGCACAGGGAGGGCTTCTCTGGTGGCGCAGTGGTTGAGAGTCCGCCTGCCGATGCAGGGGACGCGGGTTCGTGCCCCGGTCCGGGGAGATTCCACATGCCGCGGAGCGGCTGGGCCCGTGAGCCATGGCCGCTGAGCCTGCGCATCCGGAGCCTGTGCTCTGCAACGGGAGAGGCCACAACAGTGAGAGGCCCGCGTACCGCAAAAAAAAAAAAAAAAAAAAAAGCACAGGGAAGGGAAAACAGCTGAAAACTGTTTGCTGAATGATTATCCTCATAGTCCATGACTAAAAGCATCCGAATCAGTATGGCTTGTTCCTATTTGAAATTATTACCACTGTGAGTTTCTCACGTGTATTTGATATATTGGTTTTTCTGTTTTACACTTGTAAGAAATATTGTCTCTTCAGATATGAAACTTTATCATCGACTTCTTCCAATCCAATTAATTTTGCCATGCATTGATTAAACTCTTATTTAAGCATTTCAGCATTTTAAAACACAGTTTTCTAATAGGTAAAGTCACGACTTTCATTCAAAATTGTATGTCAAAGATTTTATTCAACTCATTAATTAATGAGTGAACAAGTGAGATATATATAGCCAATTTAATAAATGAATGTTAAGACAAGTTTGCTGGGTTACATACAAAATTGACTAATGCCTTACAGGGCAATATTCCATAACCTCTGGGGTTATCCCTTCCAATAGACCGGTATTATTTGCATCTCTACTGGACAAAAATTGACAGGTTAACCTATGCCCATATACAATTGTAAAACAGAACAGTCAATAAAAAATCAAGCCCAGACCTGGGCTTAAACACACTGTGATATCTTTTGCTTGTTTCCAAGTTTTTGATAATTTTTCAGACAGTGTTTAAGACACTAAAGTAGAAGAGGTATGTATATACAGTGACTAGGAAGGTCTAATCACGGTCTGTGATGCCCTATAGGGGTTCAAAACTTGGATACATTCATAACTTGAAAGGCATCTATAAGTAATGTAGCATAAGTTGTACCTATTTGTGCTGAAATAAATCAAATTTAGGGGAAGATTATTGTAAGCTGAGTTAATTAAGGAAAGACAGCATCTTGGAAAAGGAAGGCATCTTTTGAGCAGAGCTTGATAGAAATGGTAGGATGTGGTTTAATGAAGATAAAAAAGCAGAGGGATCCAGATCAGCATTAAAGGTAAGCTCAGAGATGAATCTGTTCAACACTGGTTCACAGACTTGACAGCACACTGCTTTCACACTGCTTTCACCTGCGGAGTTTTTTAAACTCCTGCTGCCCAAGCTGTGCCCAGGCCAATTAAAATCAGCATCTCTACTGACCCGAACATCAGTAGTTTGTGAAGCTCCCTGGGTGATTTCAACGGGCAGCCATGGCCTCTGAAGTGTGGCGCACAGACTGGCAAAACCAATAGCACCTGGGACTTTGTTGGATTGCTAGGCTTTCAGCATCCCCTCCCCCATCTACTCAAACAGAATCTGCGCACCAACAAGATCCCAGGTGATTCACCACACATCGAAATTGGAGATGCTTCAAGATACTCTGCTGCCATTCCCACCATCCCTGACTTAGGAACCACCTGGAGCATTCGATTAACATGCAGCAGTTCCAGGCGCCTCCCTTACGGAGTTAGGGGTTCAGAGATAGAGTCAATAGAAGATGGGATTTAACATGGGATCCTTGATATTCTTATCAGAAGTTTGGGAAACGCTGAAAGTAGTTCCTCATTTGCAGGTTGGTCGATAGCCTTGACTATCAGACTGAAGGAGATTTAGCTTGATCTGACAGTGGTTCTCAACTCTAGTTACGCATAAAATTACCAAAAGATGCTTTTCAAAATACAGCTATCTTCACCCCACCTCCAGAGACTATTTGGTCTGGGTTTAGGCATAGGTGTTTTTGTTTGTTTGGTTGGTTGGTTGGTTGATTTTGTAGCACACTAGCTAATTCTTTATAATCAGAGTTGAAAAATCACCGTTAGGAAGCTACCACCTCTTGAAGGAGGGACAAATGTGATGAAAGTGATATTTTAGGAAGTGTTATCTGACAGTAAAATATAAACTACAGATTAGGTATTTAAAAAATCTAAAGATACCTCCTAGCTAGGTTGTAGTGATCAAGTACTGGGGATAGTTGTTGGAATGGACAGGAAAGGTCTATAAGCGCAAAGATCAGAAAAGATTAATAACTAATTAGGACTACAGAATGGAGAAAATATGGAGGATTACAGAAACATGCCTACAAGACTGTGGAAAAAGGAAGGAGTTGGGGTAGAATCAGCCCCAAATTGGAAACTTGGCAAAGGGAATTAATGGGGGGGGGGGGTAAATGGTTAATTTTACATGTTACCTTGACTGAGCCATGGGGTGCCCAGATATTTGGTCAAACATTCTGGTTGTTTCTCTGAGGGTTTTCTGGATGAGATTAACATTTAAATTTGTAGACTGAATAAAGCAGATTGCCCTCCAGGTCTCATCCCATCAGTTGAAGGCCCGAATAAAACAAAAAGCCTCACCCTCCCCTGAGCAAGAAAGAACTCCCTCTGCCTGACTGGGACTTTGGTCTTTTCTTGCCTTCAGACTCAAATTGAAGCACTGGTTCTTCCTGGGTCTCAAGCCTTCTGGCCTCCAGACTGGAACCACACCATCAGCCCTCCTGGGTCTCCAGCTTGCTGACTGTTAGGACTTATCAGTCTCCATAGCCACGTGAGCCAATTCCTTATAATAAATCATATTTGTAAAATACATTGGTTCTGTTTCTCTGGAGAACCCTGACGAATACAGCAGCTAAACATATTGTGTTCAGTTTTAGACACAGTGGTTGATTCTTAAAAGCAAGTGTGGAAATAAACGAAGATTAAACAAATGAGACAATTGTGATTTCTTCAGAGCTTGCTATAGCAAGGGAGTCAGCCACCATCACCTGCACTTGGCTGAGAACTGAAGACAGACAGGGTAGTAGGAAAGAAAAAGAAGGCTTAAGGTATGCCCTCACTGGAGGCTGCTGGCTAGGGAGGCTGAGGGTCTTCTAACTAGAAGCAGGTCTGAGAAGCATATTTGTCTTTCTCTGGTTGGTTCCTAGTTGGAGACAGGGGCCAAAATTAAGGAAGGTAGGGGACTTCCCTGACGGTCCAGTGGTCAAGACTCTGCACTTCCACTGCAGGGGGCATGGGTTTGATCCCTGGTCGGGGAATTAAGACCCCACATGCCGTGCGGCACAGCCAAAAATAAAAAAATTAAGGAAACTTGCAGTCATTGACCAAGTCCTGATTATTCTGAGCCAACTGCTGCAGAGCTTGTGGGTCAGAGTTCTATTGTCATATATGGTTTGGCCCTTGTCCATTTATATATTCACTCTCTCATATGCTACATGAATGCCCTACTATATCAGGTCCCTTCTTCCCAGGTTTTTTTTTGTTCAACATATTCAATACTATTTGGCCACATCCACATTCACGTTTAGATCTTTCTAGGACTTACTGAGGATTCTGGAAGAGGGCAAGTGCTTCAAAATGTAGGTTTTATTATCTGTCGACAAGGCCAACAGATCAGGAGACAACTGCCATTGAAAAGGTAGTGTATTACACCTACAGATTCCAATAGCTGGGGCCAAGACACTCCATGGGGGGTGCTACACAGGAAAGCACAGGAATTGGTCAAGAGCTTCCGGGGTGGGCAGACCTGGGCAAGTGCCTTTATTGTGGTTTCTCCGGGAAGGAACAGGCAAACCAGAGTAAAGAGGTTTAGAATTAGCTAGTTTAAAGAACCTCAGGAGGCTCTGAGCCATAGGGACTGTCCCTAGGGGTGGGGTACATGACCCTGAGGTGACCGGGGCAGGAGAGCAGGAGTCCTGAGTGTGACAGCCTGGTACAGGAGGAGGTATGGGCTCTGGATTAGTTGGTCTGCATTTGAAAGGCAGGCTTGAGGGAGAACTGTTCACTGTGTTAGGAGCTGGCTAGCCCCGGAAGGGGCAGTTCCTCCAGGGTCAGCAAGTCCCTGGATATCAAAGCATCAAAATGCAAAAAAGGTAAAACATGGGTAATGCAGAAAACCCAATTAGAAATAGAAATTCAGAGCCCCCATTCTCTATAAACTGCCAACAGCACAACAGTTATGACAGCCATTAGAAATGCTTAATGTGACATTTCAAACGACAAGAGCACTTGACACCACCATGACTCATCTGGGCTTTGTGCCTGGGGTATTAATAGTAATACTGAGACACAAAGACCAGCAGCCCCCAACGAGTACGGCTTTAGCATAAAGTCTTTCATTTCTGAGCTTTCCCCTTTCAGAATAAACCAAGGACAGACCTCTGTTCTCCCTGGCAGCTGGGACACTTGAGAGCTGCTTAGACCCTTGCTCATCCATCATATCCTTCTCCATGGCCCTGGAGGTGGTGAAAACATTGTTTTGCACTGTTTCTGCAACACCCCAAGGATTTTCCATTAAGGTAACACTTCCCTTGGTCCTTTATAAGTGAGAGTGAGGGCCGGCACACAGCTCATTTACCTGATGCTCATTTTTTTTTTAATTTTTTTGATGCTTAGGAGATTAGCATTCCTCTTAGGACATGTTTAGAAGAATTCCCTATAAAAAAGGGCAATGAACTCTTCCCTGCAATGGGGTAGAGGGCACTGAGCAAACTCTTGGACTCAAGTAGGCTTGGGTTTGGATGCTAATTCTGTGTAGCCCATGGCCTGACTGCTCTTCATGTGGCCAAGCATAAAAACCCTGTTTTCTTTTCTAAAATCACTAATTATTTTATAGGATAGTAGACTGTGCTTGTCTGATTCCTCCCATCAGTTAAAAAGCTCCCTGACGGTACAGATTAGATCTTAAATTCATCCTTTTTATCCCCTAGCCTGACCTTAAGGAATATTTTTTAATTTGCAGTGCATTATACAACGCAGCTGCCTCTGGGACACTTAAAACTCTATTGTCCTTCTGGCTAAGGGACAGGTTGCCTTGCTCCCAGCAAACAGGAAATAAGAGAAAGAAATCCCCAACCTCAGAAAAGGGACTGAGTGAAGGAAAGGAACCAATAATAGTAACAGCAACAACTTTTATTGGGCCTGATGTGTGCCAGGCACGGCTCTCAGCCCTTTATGTGGATTAACTACCATCACTGAACCTCCCTGGAAACAAATCTCCCAGTCACCCCTGTGGACCATATTTAAGTTTGAATCAAAAATCTGTTCTTCAGTCTCTTATGCCCTCCAGACCAGCTAGCACATTTACCGTTTTGACATTTCCACAAGAAGCCAAATTACAACTTGGAAGTTGCATGGTGAGCAAGGAATCCCAGTAAGGGAGGTAGATGCATGCTCAAATGACGGATGCCGCTAGGCACAGTCGTCTGATGCCTCCATATCCCTCAAAGGAATTTTCCCACCCAGACACCCAAGCAGCACCCACCTCGCAGTGGCAATTTACTCAAGTTGTAGACAAAGCTTTTAGGAAAAAATATTATCTGAGATGCTTGTGTTACTGACCGTGGAACCTGAAAAGGAGCGGGCAATACCAAGCCTCAGAATTAAATCTGATTACTTTAGTCTATAGTTCCAACAGAAATTGTTTCAACATTTAGTCAACATGTGCTGGCATGTTCTAAGTGCCAGGCGTCATGCTATAGCGATAAACAAGACAAGAACTCTGCCGTCAGGAGCCTCAGAATTCAGTAGGAAGCAGACATGTTGGCTGGCAGTTACGATGCAGGGTAGTGTTGGATGTAACAAAGGCTTGTTCTAGATACAGTGGGAGCTCAGGACAAAGGGCCTAACCCTGCCTAAAGGTCAAGAAAACCTGTACAGAGGCCAAGGAGCTTAAGCTGATCCTACTTCAGTATCTGATTTTCACAATGAAAGAAAACGCATTTTTATGATTATATATTACCAATAAGACAATCATATAGAGAACTGCTGTTAGTCTTGTGGTATGTTTCTGTTTAATTTTATACATTAAGATTTGTACATACAAATTTGGAATCACACAGTGACATGCGGCTGTCACTTAGCATGACAGCATGAGTTGTTCTCATGTGATGTAATAAAAATATATTTTAAAAAAATCTGTTCTTGCTCATTTTTAGGCTTCTTTGTATATTGTAATTCCTTTCTTAGAAGTCCCTTTGAAAAAAAATGGCAATCACGCCTAAAGAAACAAACAAAAACCAAGTCTTTGTTTGTTTGCTCCGTTTTTGTGGTTCACCTGACAGGAGTGAAGACAGATGAAGAGCCAGAATGATCCTGAGGACTGAATGTGGGCTGGAGACAAGGAGAAGGGAGTAGTGTCCCAGGCGACAAAGGCTGGGGATGCAAAGAAGCAGGCCTGGACCTGAAGAGCCCCTCCAGGGCGGGATTGCCCTCAGGCTTCATCCCTGCCTCCTAGATCTAGCAGGTCGTGATGTTGTTTTTGCTGGTAGAAATGCCTGGCCCCTTCCTATCTACACTAATGTTCTTCCCATTCCTAAACTGGACCATAGCAAGAAGGAAAGGGAAAATAACCTTTTGAGAGTGCAGTGCAGATCTGAACTAAGCGATTCAGCCTCCTGTCAGTGCTTTGCTTTAGCAGGGAAGTGCTTTGCAAGCAGTGCCTGGTTCAGCCTCATGGCAGCATCACAAGGTAAGTGTGTAGTATGATTCCACTTAAGAAGATGGAGAGCAGAGGGGCATATTGCAATCTGAATGATTCTGCCAAAGTCAGAGGCTAGGCCTGAGTGCCTGAGGTGGACACAGGGCTTCGAGAGTCTTCTATCTATGTTTGAATTTCCTACACGTGGGAACGTGCATTTAGTACTGAATATTATACTTGCCAACTGAAGTTCTTTAAAATCAGTCCAATGTAAATCTGTCATTTCACACACTGATACAACCGTCGTGTACCCTTTCCACCAAGAAGTATCCACCTGTGCCTCTTGGTCAGTGTCACAGGATGAGATTCTTTAAATATTCGGCACCTCCACACATCCTATTCCATCACTCCTGCTCTATCAGGAGGTTAATAGATACAAAGGTGGCCGCAGTATGGAGTATTTAATATGACAGAGATTTCTCATATCCCTGGATCCCCTTGCTGCCCCTCCTGGTGCAGTGGCTAACCCGAGCTGGCACCTTCAAAAAAACAAAATATTCCAGTGGCACAAGAAGTATCTAAGTTAATAGCTGAAAATTTGTACTTGTTTTTCCCAAACAAAATGCTCAATAAGGCTCACAAAAAGAAATCCTTTAACCTATTACAAAAACTCAGTCAACAGAAGCAAATGGTAGCCCTTTGACAGAACCCAGCATGGAGCAGAAAACTGTATTCCCAATTCCTAGAGATTTAGCTGAAATGAAACATAGTATGCAGGAATGGGGTGACAGATATCAGAAGATTGGTGTTTGACAAGAGACATAAATGCTCTGCATTCTCTATAAGGCAATAAAAGCTGTTTTAATTCTGATCCAGAATTACAGACGTTCTCTATCTGCAAATCATCATCACCCCCTTTAACATCATTCTCACCAGATGTCATCTGCACTCTGTGTTGAACACTGAACAAAGGACCTGGGTCCCAATTTTGTGGGATCTTACCATCTTTGCTTTGCTACACTGACACCTATAGACCTAAAAATACATAAAGGCAGAAAAACGTGGAACAGCATAAGCAATTACAGGAATACAAATTTAGGATCAAAAGACTTGAATGATGGAGGTTGAAGACAGAATTATGAAATTCCATTTTCAGACTAATAGTATTGCACAGCACCAAATGTACAGGATGAGTGAATACTGAAACCCGCAGCTGATTATCCAGTGTTGCCATATATATATTCAGAAGAGTAGCATCAAAACATCTAAAAGACAGACTGACTGGCCTGGATTTCATCCAAACATGTCACTTTGAAAATCAGTTTTTCAAAGAAGATGATGTTTCAGGGGCTCTTAAAATGCTGGAAAGAAAAAATGATTAAGACTAACATCCACAAAGCAAACTGGAGTCAAGTTTTCAGGTTAATCAATGTTTATATCAGTGTAAGTGATAAAGCCATATTTGTCTAGTTCTGTTACCTGCCCAAGGGCACTACTGTCCTTACTGACCAAAGGAAGACAGAAGGGCCAGAGGTGCATCTAGCTTCACCTTGCTCAGCTAGAGCTACCTACGAAGGTGAACGTTTAGTAAAAGCCAATAGAGTAGGGGAGGGTATGGGGAAAGGAGCACAGCACAAGCATAGATCTGGTCCATGATGCATTCCCTGCTGTTACCAGGACAGAAATAATCCAGTCACCCCTCTGCCAGAGCGGTCTCTATGTGCCCCACACACATACACACACCATACACATCATACACTTTAAATTTCTGGGTTTCAGTCCCAAGCAAGAACAGCTAAATGGAGACGGGTGATTCTGTGGACATTTTTAATTTTCTGGCTGTCCACACTCCAGGCTCTTCACTTCCTAATATACCCAAAGGAAGTACACGTAAGGCCCCCACTGTGTCATAGACACTACCCCCACTGCGGAAGCTGAAGCAGCCAGAGCCTCCCTTCTTTCCACCCCTGCACAACCTAAAGTGGACAAATAACTTGGGGCGGGCTGATTGAGTGCTCCCAAAACACAGACTCTTGAGTGAGCATCACAAAGATGTCGGAACAGCAGAAGTCATTCTTTATGGCAAAAGTAGCAGCAAGAAGCAGACTAGATTGTCTTCCTGCTGGATCAGGAGCTCACTTCCTGTTCTCCCAAGCTCACTCTGTTCCTCCCCATCTTCCAAGCCCACTCCTTGAGACTCCTCTTCAATTTGAGAGACGCTAATATCCTTCCAATAAATGCTTTTTTGGCTCACACTAGCAGAGTTGGTTTCTGCTACTTGCAGCTAAGAATTCTGACAGCATTACAAATTCTGAATCTCCCACAATACCCCCCTTGAACCTTGCCCAGCCTGGCAAGAACAATTCCTGATGGCAGCTCTCCATGCCCGGGCTCCCAGCTGCGTGGGAGCAACATCACACCAACAGCAAGCTCCCTAATTTCTTTCTTCATATTTCTTTGCCTTCCAATTCCTTTTCTGATGTACTTAATGCCTGAGAGATTTCTCTAAACTCTACCACTTGCTCCAAACATTCCTGCAACATAGAAGTCTTAGGAAATGATCTTTAGGAGACATTAAGGAGTTTACAACTGGACAAAATGCAAACTTTTCAATGTTTTAAATTCAGTGCATTCTCATCATGTACCAGAGCTGTTTTATTTAGTTAGATTTTCAGGGAATCCAGCTTCTATTTGTCAGGTTGACGGTGTTACTGCGTCCCTCTCTCACTGAGATGTTCAGAGTCTTAATTAGATAGTGAGTGTAAAGGGCTTTGACAGCATCAGATGAAAAGTGCTAATGAAATCCCTAGGGAATGTCTTCATTTTTGGCTCAAAAGACACAAGAAAATTAGAAAGCTTTAACAATCAAGTTAAGGTTTACAAGTAAACTTTTGGGGTTTTTTTATGTGTCTGTGTGTGGTATGGTACAAAGATTGAACTTGTTTTTTTGTGTTAATTTTTATTCTCCTAACTGTAAATAAGAGAGTCATGTTGAACCCCCCTGGCGGGACACATTAAATTTAAGTTCTCCATGATGGGTCTGTGGGATGTAAATAACCAAATTATTGTCTGCGGATCTAGAATGTTTTGAGCAAAGGGGAAACCTGCCCAGACTCATGTATTTAGTTAACACTTCTAAGGGGAAATCTGGGATCCAAATTTTAGCAGAGTTATGAAAGGAAACACCCCCTAAAATACACATCTCCTGCGTAGGGGGTCCCTTCCCTGAGATGGAGACAATATTCATTTGTTTCTTCGAGTTTGGACTTGGGGTTAATTTAAGTACTTCTCAGGAAGCCAAATCCTCTGCTTTGAGGCAGACAAATGATGATAGAGTAAACAGCTGTGTGCATGGACCCAAAGCCTTTTCGTTTAGGAGGAAAGGATGTGTGGAGAGGCAGTACTCTCCACGAGGCCCAACTCCACAAACAGTGACACTCACACACCCCAGGGAGGGAGGCAGAGGTTGACCCTGGAGTTAGGTGGGAGTAGCAGACTGGTGTGCTTGCCTGGCTGAGGGTGAGGCCGGATTAGAGTGAAGGGAAACCCAGCAGGCCCGACACAGCCGCCTTTCTAGGGAAGCTTTTTTTTTTTTTTAATTTACTTACTTACTTACTTACTTATTCATTTATGGCTGTGTTGGGTCTTTGTTTCTGTGAGAGGGCTTTCTCTAGTTGCGGCGAGCGGGGGCCACTCTCCATCGCGGTGCACGGGCCTCTCACTATCGCGGCCTCTCTTGTTGCGGCGCAGAGGCTCCAGATGCGCAGGCTCAGTAGTTGTGGCTCACGGGCCCAGTTGCTCCACGGCATGTGGGATCTTCCCAGACCAGGGCTCGAACCTGTGTCCCCTGCATTGGCAGGCAGATTCTCAACCACTGTGCCACCAGGGAAGCCCCTCTAGGGAAGCTTTTGAAATGCAAAGCAATGCAAAACCCAATCTCTCCTTACATCCCAAACTGTTCACAACTACACTTTTTCCACTTCTTACCTTGTAGAAAAGGTTGGCTTAAAAAAAATCTTTGATTCCATGATTGAAAACAATTCCAAAGAACTCATTTAGGGAAACTGGAAACATATATGTGCAGTATATATCTGGAAAAAGACATGTTGGTCTCTTTTAAATACTGCCACGTATTTTCACAAGAAAAACAAATATTTATTTGTTATACATAATAAGGTGTTATTTCAAATCACTGAGGGAAAGATAGAGCTGGGACAACTGGCTATCTTTCTGGAGAAAGTAATCTGAATCCCTATAGGGCTCTTTGTACCAAAATACATTCTAGATGGATCAAATATTTCAATACAGTTAATAATATATATTTGTAAAAAAAATTAAGTGAATTTTGTTTATAATCTTGAATGGCAAAATCCTTTCTAGACATGACACAAAATTCAGAAGCATAAAAGAAAAGACTGGTAAATTTAACTACATGAAATGTTAAATGCTTTGTGACCAAAATACAAAGTCAAAAGATGTGACAAACATGGACAATTTTTAACAAATGTGACAAACAGGTAATGTCATGAGGAAATTGAGATTCCTTACGAATCCATAAAGAGAGAAAGACAGAAACAATCTAATAAGAAAATCAGTAAAGGACCTGAGCCAGTAGTTCACCGAAAGTGAAATAAGATAAAATAGCTGCTAAATTTGGAAAAGGTTGAAACTCACTCATAATTAAAGAAATACAAATTTGACAAAAAATTAGTTTCTATTATCCTACCAAAGATGAAAGCTTTTGCTAATCCTCAGTGTTACCAAGGATGTGAAGAAATGGACATTCACACACACTACTGGTGAGACTGGGAATTGGTGCAATTTTTGAAAGGCAACTGGCAAGATCTAATAAACTTACACCTCTAGAAATTTATCCCACAGATATACAAATATAAACATAAGTAGACATTTGATACAGCATTATATGTAATAATCAAGATTCTGGCAGCCTCTGTATACCCATCAATAGGGAACTGGTCAAATAAATTATGGAAAACCTCTACAGTAGACTGCAGCCATTATAAAGATTGGGGTAGATCTATACGTACTACTATAAAAAGATATTCAAGATAGATAGTTAACTACACAAAGGCGAGTTGCAGAAACATGGGTGTAGTATGACCTCACTTGTGAAAATAAAAATGTGCTTGAGATGCAGGTTCACTGGACATTTCTGGAAAGAACCATAGGAAACTTCTAATAGTGCTTTTGCTCTGAATAGTGGGAATTTCATTCTTATTTTCACTCTTTTGTACTCTTTTCATTTTTACCATGGACTTGCTTTATTTTTACAACGAAAATCTAGTTTTCAAAAATAAAAATAAACAGGGGCTCATCTACCACTTAAAATTAGTTAAATCAAAAGTTTTACTTGGGCTTCCCTGGTGGCGCAGTGGTTAAGAATCCACCTGCCAATGCAGGGGACACAGTTTCGAGCCCTGGTCCGGGAAGATCCCACATGCTGCAGAGCAACTGAGCCCGCGTGCCACAACTACTGAGCCCGTGTGCCGCAACTACTGAAGCCCACGTGCCTAGGGCCCGTGCTCCGCAACAAGAGAAGCCACCGCAACGAGAAGCCCGCACACCACAACGAAGAGTAGCCCCCACTCGCCGCAACCACAAAAAAGCCTGCATGCAGCAATGAAGACCCAACACAGCCAAAAATAAAATAAAATAAAATAATTTTTTAAAAAGAAGCTCTATAAAAAAAAAAAAAGTTTTACTCAACAAATATATCCTGAGGGTAGAATATTAGTCAGACTCTGAGGATAGAAAGATGTCTACGATGCCAGCCCTGCCCTCCAGAAGCTTCCCTTATGTCTAGAGAGGTAGAGAGAGAGCCAGGCACCCAAATAAGTAATTGCCCACCTAGATGAGTGTGGTAGGAAAGACCCCATCCTTCGAGATACCCAATGCTTTCTCAAGCAGGACTCCAGAGTAACTCACACTGGACTCACTCAGACAAACCACAGCCTTTCTTGTGATCTCACCAGAAAGCAGAATAAAAACCCCAGGAGACGGGGTCTTCCCAGCTCCTCCAGGAATTGGAATCTAGCCACCCTTTGAAAAGACTCTGTCAGTCACTCAAAACATTAACCTTTGGAACTCATCTCTCAGATGGCCTGGGTCAAGGGATCCAGCTCTCAAATATGAGCCCACTCTCCACAGGAACCGCAGGTCTATTAAGCCTTAGCTACGGAGCAATGACAAGGAAAAGGGAGAGTGACGGCCTGAGGCTTTCGTGACGGCAGAGGGGTCTCAGCTATGGCTGTGTAACAAGAATTATTCGCAAAGCACCATTGTCCCCTCCTCTAACCCCACTTGCGTGCTAACATCCGGCTTGGCAAAAGAGCTTGTTGGATAGTTATAAGGAATCACTCAGAAGCTGAGTGATTCCCCGGCTCCCCACACTTCTGAATGGCAGGACTCTAAAGTCTGCGTTCCTCCCCACGTGGCCCTGCTCTCAGGGGTCAAGGAACCATCCAGCATATAAAGACCAACCTGGCCCTTCAGAGCTCTGGGCCCCACGTGGGCCTTCCACCCGCAGCTCCTGGTGAGCACACACTTTGCTGCGAAGATCAGCAAATGGGACTGGTGAGGTGGTGTGGTCTGATCCTGCTGGGAATACGGCCTGTGCAAAGATCCAAATCAAAAGATTTCATGTACCGGGGCAGAAACTAAAGATGAGGAAACTTCCGCTAGGTTGGGCAGAGGAAAACGTCAGCAGCCCAAGTGAGCACAGCTTTCAGAAACAACCTTAGACTCTTTTCCTTCACACTATGTTATCTCCACAGGCCTCTGGAAGGGCCGCCTCTAAGTGACCAGCATGGAGTACCCCCCGCCTTCACGACCATTACCCAGAGAGCCACACAGAAATACTGTGAATGTCACAAATCAAGTGGGCAGGGCCAGCAGAGAAGTTCTCACTACTCTCCACCACCGGCACAGCAAAAACCCCTCAACAGGTCAAGACAGGAGACTGGAGAGAGGGAATCAAAGACCTGATCTTCTGTACCAGTGTAAGCAGACCTTGGACAAATCATAGTTTCTCTGGGACACAGTCACCGAATCTGCAAAATACAGCCTGCCTTACAAGCTATCAGGGTAAACTGAGACATTAGTGAATAAGCTGCATGAATGGAGTATCATATTAGCATCTACCCCTTGCTCCCAGGTAGCTGACACATACACTCCCTACCCTGGGAAACAGGTGCAAACCTCTCTCGGATATCATGACTTCATAGTCCAGAAGCAGGGAAATGCAGGATGTTATTCCTGCAGAATTTCTGTGCAAATTTTATATCTGTTTTTAACTCTGGGGGAGGCTCAGCAAATAACAAAAGAGAAAAGAGACTTATTTTACATTTGTCCTCAAAGAGAGAATAAATAAATTTCACAATTATTATTTAATTTTTCAACAGGGAATACCAAGTAAGGGAAGAGAGGAGTGTTACTGTGGCAGGATGCTGTAATAGCGTGGTGGTGAGAGCCTCTATAGTTTCTACTTCATAGGCTGCAGGAAGCACTTCAAAGATGCCAAGCACCTAGGAAGCACTTATACCTGCTCTATTATACATGGCCCCATTTTGTGCTGGGGAAAATGTGGCAGAGGTGATAACTTCCTCTTTCAGGCACAAGAAAGTGGAACAGTAGCCAGAGAAAGGATGATCCCCGTTTCTCTCTCTCAAACCTACCCTTTTCTTTCATTTTCTACAGCATAGGGACAAAACCTCCTTACTGGTCTCCCTATCTCCTTGTCCTGCTCCAATCCTTCTTTATGGTTTTTTAATCATGTCTTTGACATTCTCAAAGGTCAGGTCAAAACTTACATTTTCCAAAATGTACTCCACTTCTACTTAGCATTTATAAACGCAGGTAGGTCCCTTCCCTCAGGCCTCTTCTATTCTCGGGCCCCACCCACTCTCAGGGCCCTCCTACTTTCAGGCCCCACCCACACTGAGGCCCCTCCTATTATCAGGCCCCACTCACCCTGCAGCCCTTCCCACTTTGGGATCCTCCCACTCAGAGGGGTACCTACTCTTTTCCTTTATGGTTCTGAACCAAGGCAGTAACAAATTTCACCTTTATTTTCCACAACGTGCTGGAGACCAGGCTGTAGTACTTAACATGATTTTATTTTAGGTTCAGAGATAAAACTCAGATGCACAGAACAACTTGCAACTCCTAGATTTGGCCATCTGAAGGATTCCAAGCCCAGCCCCTTCTCAGAAATCCCCCGGGGTTTCTCTTCTCAGCAGGTCATCTTCCCTCTACCTTCTAGAGTGGTTCCAGCATGTCTAGGCTAGTCCATGACCAGGACTGGAGAAAAAATCCAGAGACGTCCCAGCTGAAGCCCTGCCATCTAAGAATTCGTTTTCTGCTGTTACTTAGGACTAATGAAAATGGAAATATATACTCTCTCCAAAAGAATCCCATCTCTACCCAGTAGGATGGCCTTGACCCCCAGTCACCAACAGGAAGGCTGTTCCAGAGCTGAGTCTGAGGAACATGCAGCATTAAAGATACAGTCTGGGATGCACTTCCCCATCTTAATCCAGCTCCTTTCTTATTGCCTTGCTCCAGTGCAAGGTAAAGATCACTCTTGCTGTCCTTCCTGCCCCCTTCCAGTCTCCCTATCTCCACAAGAACAAGTAATGCTCTTTAGCCATAGCCCATTCTAAATTAATACACAGAAAAGAAGCATTTTTCTAAAAGAAAGGGTCTTCGGAGATGCAAGAAGCTGACAACATAAACATTAGTTCCTCAGAGCCACAGCCTCTCAAACACATTTTCTGATTATGATGTGCATTACATTTACCTAATAAAATTGTATATTTGTGTTCTTTCTAGAACAAAGAAACAGGCTACCTTTAAAAGTGTACTCCAGTCATTATTTTGTGCTAGAGAGAAAATTGCTTGGAGCTTGAAATGCAGGTTTATCCGCTTTTGTCACTTCCCTCTAGGTTTTGAGACTCTTAGGCAGATTTCAGCCAAGACTCAGATCACAGTACTCCGTGCTTCTCATCTTGCCAGGTTTCTCTGCTAAACGGAAGCACAGAGCTCAGGAATGACAACTCAGACCGGACCTTACTGCAGCTGAATATCTGTTTTCCTCCCCACAACTTGTTCTATAGATGGTTGCTTTTTCAGTCTGCAAGCGATAACTGAACTTCCTGAAAAACCCATACTTAGCCTCTTCAGCTAGAACTTCCTATTTTACCCTACGTAGAGGTTCAGAACAAGCCTCCCCAAAATGTTTCACTTTTGTATGAGAATTACTTTGAGCTAAAGGCAATTGAGACCTCATGGATTCAAGAGAAACTACTGCCTCTCCCGTAACTACCTAGAAGAATTTAAATTGGGGATTTTTCCCAGAAAAGAGTTATTACTGGAGATAAATTTATCTAAGTGGCCCCATCTATATGGCAGGGCAAACAACTAATTACCAAACAACTACTTTTCTTCTTATCGTTCTGTGAATGGTCCTCCTGTCCTTGGAAGTACCAGGCCCCTATCCCATTCCTTAGCTCAGGATGGCATATATACCTCGTTTTATCTTTCTTTCCCTCACCCTTTCATGCATGTGAGGTCTCTGAGCCTCTTTATGTATGTGGGATTCCCTTACGGATGTAAGGCCAGCTGGCCCGGGTAAGAGGAAGCATCAGGTTCGAGGAAGAGGAGGCGTTGAGGCAGAACTTTCTCACCTGTTCTGAGAATCAACAGAGACTCTCCCCCGACTTCCTGCCCCAAGGACGGGGGCGGGGGGAGACTCAAACCCCTGAAAGTAAGCCAGTCAACACCTAGCCCGGCCATAGCTTCACCAAATAAGGAATCACCCTGCATAGCAAACCACCCCTCCCTTACACCCCCATAAAAATCTCCCACGCCTAGGACCGGGCGCAACTTCTCTGGCCCCCTTTCCTCGGACCAGTGAACCTCACCCGGGAGTGCTCCCAATAAAGCTTGCTTAAAGCTTGTTTCTGTCTGATGGTGCCGTTTGTTATAAACCGACCTTACAATGGATAGAATTAAATTTGATTTTCTCCTCTTAATCTGTCTCAGATCAGTTTAACTCTTAGACCAGCCAGAAGAAACTAGAAGCGTTCCTTCCCTAGAAGGGTAAGTTTTCTTCCTCCCCAACACCTACTTTAGAGCACATGAAGTGCCTGATGATACCAGCCTTTGATATTTCCAAACACTGGGAAGGGCAAAGTCTTCCTGTCCCCAAAGCAAAATGCCTTATATAAATGAACAATCTCGCCCTAGGCAAAGTTCTTATTTCGACACTAATTATATAGAAGGAGGAAAGGAAGGCCTCAAAACACAAATAAACAACTTTTTAGAAAGCTTTCAGAATCTAACGTAAATTTTATTAAGAAAAGTAATGGGGAGGCTTCCAGGAAGATGGCGGAAGAGTAAGACGCGGAGATCACCTTCCCCCTCACAGATACACCAGAAATACATCTACACGTGGAACAACTCCTACAGAACACCTACTGAATGCTGGCAGAACACCTCAGACCTCCCAAAAGGCAAAAAACTCCCCCACGTACCTGGGTAGGGCAAAAGAAAAAAGACTAAACAGAGACAAAAGGATAGGGACGGGACCTGCACCAGTGGGAGGGAGCCGTGAAGGAGGAAAGGTCTCCACACGCTAGAAGCCCCTTCGCGGGCGGAGACTGCGGGTGGCGGAGCGGGGAGCTTCGGAGCCGCGGAGGAGAGCACAGCAACAGGGGTGCGGAGGGCAAAGAGGAGAGATTCCCACACAGACGATCGGTGCCGACCGGCACTCACCAGCCCGAGAGACTTGTCTGCTCACCCGCCGGGGCGGGCGGGGCTGGGAGCTGAGGAGCGCAGGGAGAGGACTGGGGCTGGTGGCGCGAACACAGCCTGCAGGCGGTTAGTACGCCACGGCTGGCCGGGAGGGAGTCCGGGGAAAAGTCTGAAGCTGCCGAAGAAGCAAGAGGCTTTTTCTTCCTTCTTTGTTTCCTGGTACGCGAGGAGAGGGGATTAAGAGCGCTGCTTAAAGGGGCTCCAGACACAGGCGCCAGCCGTCGCTATCAGCGTGGACCACAGAGACGGGCATGAGACGCTAAGGCTGCTGCTACCGCCACCAAGAAGCCTGTGTGCGAGCACAGGTCACTATCCACACCTCCGTTCTGGGGAGCCTGTGCAGCCCGCCACTGCCAGGGTCCCGTGATCCAGGGACAACTTCCCAGGGAGAACGCATGGTGCGCCTCAGACTGGTGCAATGTCACGCAGGCCTCTGCAGCCGCAGGCCCGCCCCGCACTCCGTGCCCCTCCCTCCCCCCAGCCTGAGTGAGCCAGAGTACCCAAAGCAGCTGCTCCTTTAACCCCATCCTGTCTGAGCGAAGAACAGACGCCCTCCGGCGACGTACACGCAGAGGCGGGGCCAAATCCAAAGCTGAGCCCCTGGGAGCTGTGAGAACAAACAAGAGAAAGGGAAATCTCTCCCAGCAGCCTCAGAAGCAGCAGATTAAAGCTCCCCAATCAACTTGATATACCCTGCATCTGTGGAACACCTGAAAAGACAACGAATCATCCCGAATTAAGGAGGTGGACTTTGAGAGCAAGATTTATGATTTTTTCTCCTTTTCCTCTTTTTGTGAGTGTGTATGTGTATGCTTCTGTGTGAGATTTTGTCTGTATAGCTTTGCTTCCACCATTTGTCCTAGGGTTCTATCCGTCCACTTTTTTTTTCTTCTTTTAATTTTTTTTCTTAATAATTATTTTTTATTTTAATAACTTTATTTTATTTTATCTTACTTTATTTTATTTTACTTTATCTTCTTTCTTTCTTTTTCCCTTCCTTCCTTCCTTCCTCCCTCCCTCCCTCCCTCCTTTCTTTCTTTCTTCCTTCCTTTCTTTCATTCTCTTTCTTTCTTTCTTTCTTTCCTTCCTTCCTTCTTTCTTTCTTTCTTTCTTCTACTAATTCTTTCTTTCTACTTTTTCTCCCTTTTATTCTGAGCCATGTGGATGAAAGGCTCTTGGTGCTACAGCCAGGAGTCAGTGCTGTGCCTCTGAGGTGGGAGAGCCAACTTCAGGACACTGGTCAACAAGAGACCTCTCAGCTCCACGTAATATCAAATGGCAAAAATCTCCCAGAGATCTCCATCTTACCACCAGCAGCCAGCTTCACTCGACGACCAGCAAGCTACAGTGCTGGACACACTATGCCAAACAACTAGCAAGACAGGAACACAACCCCACCCATTAGCAGAGAGGCTGCCTAAAATCATAATAAGTCCACAGAAACCCCAAAACACACCAACAGACGTGGACTTGCCCACCAGAAAGACAAGATCCAGCCTCACCCACCAGAACACAGGCACTAGTCCCCTCCACCAGGAAACCTACACAACCCACTGAACCAACCTTAGCCACTGGGGACAGACCAAAAACAACGGGAACTATGAACCTGCAGCCTGCAAAAAGGAGACCCCAAACACAGTAAGATAAGCAAAATGAGAAGAGAGAAAAACACACAGCAGTTGAAGGAGCAAGGTAAAAACCCACCAGACCTAACAAATGAAGAGGAAATAGGCAGTCTACCTGAAAAAGAATTCAGAATAATGATAGTAAAGATGATCCAAAATCTTGGAAATAGAATAGACAAAATGCAAGAAACATTTAACAAGGACCTAGAAGAACTAAAGATGAAACAAGCAATGATTAACAACACAATAAATGAAATTAAAAATACTCTACATGGGATCAATAGCAGAATAACTGAGGCAAAAGAACAGATAAGTGACCTGGAAGATAAAATAGTGGTAATAACTACCACAGAGCAGAATACAGAAAATAAAATGAAAAGAACTGAGGACAGTCTCAGAGACCTCTGGGACAACATTAAACGCACCAACATTTGAATTATAGGGGCTCCAGAAGAAGAAGAGAAAAAGAAAGGGACTGAGAAAATATTTGAAGAGATTATAGTTGAAAACTTCCCTAATATGGGAAAGGAAATAGTTAATCAAGTCCAGGAAGCACAGAGAGTCCCATACAGAATAAATCCAAGGAGAAATACGCCAAGACACATATTAATCAAACTGTCAAAAATTAAATACAAAGAAAGCATATTAAAAGCAACAAGGGAAAAACAAGAAATAACACACAAGGGAATCCCCATAAGGTTAACCACTAATCTTTCAGCAGAAACTCTGCAAGCCAGAAGGGACTAGCAGGACATATTCAAAGTGATGAAGGAGAAAAACCTACAGCCAAGATTACTCTACCCAGCAAGGATCTCATTCAGATTTGATGGAGAAATTAAAGCTTTAACAGACAAGCAAAAGCTGAGAGAGTTCAGAACTACCAAACCAGCTTACAGCAAATGCTAAAGGAACTTCTCTAGACAAGAAACACAAGAGAAGGAAAAGACCTATAATAACAAACCCAAAACAATTAAGAAAATGGGAATAGGAACATACATATCAATAATTACCTTAAATGAAAATGGATTAAATGCTCCCACCAAAAGACGTAGACTGGCTGAATGGATACAAAAACAAGACCCATATATATGCTGTCTACAAGAGACCCACTTCAGACGTAGAGACACATACAGACTGAAAGTAAGGGGATAGAAAAAGATATTCCATGCAAATGGCAACCAAAAGAAAGCTGGAGTAGGAATTCTCATATCAGACAAAATAGACTTTAAAACAAAGACTATTAGAAGAGACAGAGAAAGACACTACATAATGTTCAAGGGATCGATCCAAGAAGAAGATATAACAATTGTAAATATTTATGCACCCAACATAGGAGCACTTCAATATATAAGGCAAATACTAACAGCTATAAAAGGGGAAATCGACAGTAACACATTCATAGTAGGGGACATTAACACCCCTCTTTCACCAATGGACAGATCATCCAAAATGAAAATAAATAAGGAAACACAAGCTTTAAATGATACATTAAACGAGATGGACTTAATTGATATTTATAGGACATTCCATCCAAAACCCACAGAATATACATTCTTCTCAAATGCTCATGGAACATTCTCCAGGATAGATCATATCTTGGGTCACAAATCAAGCCTTGGTAAATTTAAGAAAATTGAAATTGTATCAAGTATCTTTTCTGACCACAACACTATGAGACTAGGTATCAATTACAGGAAAAGATCTGTAAAAAATACAAATATATGGAGGCTAAACAATACATTACTTAATAACGGAGTGATCACTGAAGAAATCAAAGAGGAAACAAAAAATACCTAGAAACAAATGACAATGGAGACAAGACGACCCAAAACCTATGGGATGCAGAAAAAGCAGTTCTAAGAGGGAAGTTTATAGCAATACAATCCTACCTTAAGAAACAGGAAACATGTCGAATAAACAACCTAACCTTGCACCTCAAGCAATTAGAGAAAGAAGAACAAAAAAACCCCAAATTTAGCAGAAGGAAATAAATCATAAAAATCAGATCAGAAATAAATGGAAAAGAAGTGAAGGAAACAATACAAAAGATCAATAAAACTAAAAGCTGGTTCTTCAAGTAGATAAACAAAATTGATAAACCATGAGCCAGACTCATCAAGGAAAAAAGGGAGAAGACTCAAATCAATAGAATTAGAAATGAAAAAGGAGAAGTAACAACTGACACTGCAGAAATAAAAAAGATCATGAGAGATTACTACAAGCAACTCTATGCCAATAAAATAGACAACCTGGAAGAAATGGACAAATTCTTAGAAATGCACAACCTGCCAAGACTGAATCAGGAAGAAATAGAAAATATGAACAGACCAATCAAAAGCACTGAAATTGAAACTGTGATTAAAAATGTTCCAACAAACAAAAGCCCAGGACAAGATGGCTTCACAGGCGAATTCTATCAAACATTTAGAGAAGAGCTAACACCTATGCTTCTCAAACTCTTCCAAAATATAGCAGAGGGAGGAACACTCCCAAACTCATTCTACGAGGCCACAATCACCTTGATACCAAAACCAGACAAGGATGTCACAAAGAAAGAAAACTACAGGCCAATATCACTGATGAACATACATGCAAAAATCCTCAACAAAATACTAGCAAACAGAATCCAACAGCACATTAAAAGGATCATACAACATGATCAAGTGGGGTTTATTCCAGGAATGCAAGGATTCTTCAATATATGCAAATCAATCAACGTGATACACCATATTAACAAACTGAAGGAGAGAAACCATATGGTCATCTCAATAGATGCAGAAAAAGGTTTTGAGAAAATTCAACACCCATTTATGATAAAAACCCTGCAGAAAGTAGGCATAGAGGGAACTTTCCTCAACATAATAAAGGCCATATATGACAAACCCACAGCCAACATCGTCCTCAATGGTGAAAAACTGAAAGCATTTCCACTAAGATCAGGAAGAAGACAAGGTTGCCCACTCTCACCACTCTTATTCAACATAGTTTTGGAAGTTTTAGCCATAGCAATCAGAGAAGAAAAGGAAATAAAAGGAATCCACATCAGAAAAGAAGAAGTAAAGCTGTCACTGTTTGCAGATGATATGATACTATACATAGAGAATCCTAAAGATGCTACCAGAAAACTACTAGAGCTAATCAATGAATTTGGTAAAGTAGCAGGATACAAAATTAATGCACAGAAATCTCCGGCATTCCTACACACTAATGATGAAAAATCTGAAAGTGAAATCAAGAAAACACTCCCATTTACCATTGCAACAAAAAGAATAAAATATCTAGGAATAAACCTACCTAAGGAGACAAAAGACCTGTATGCAAAAAATTATAAGACACTGATGAAAGAAATTAAATATAATACAAATAGATAGAGAGATATACCATGTTCTTGGATTGGAAGAATCAATATTGTGAAAATGACTCTACTACCCAAAGCAATCTACAGATTCAATGTAATCCCTATCAAACTACCACTGGCATTTTTCACAGAACTAGAACAAAAAATTTCACAATTTGTATGGAAACACAAAAGACCCCGAATAGCCAAAGCAAACTTGAGAACGAAAAATGGAGCTGGAGGTATCAGGCTTCCTGATTTCCGACTGTACTACAAAGCTACAGTAATCAAGACAGTATGGTACTGGCACAACAACAGAAATATAGATCAATGGAACAGGATAGAAAGCCCAGAGATAAACCCACGCACATATGGTCACCTTATCTTTGATAAAGGTGGCAGGAATGTACAGTGGAGAAAGGACAGGCTCTTCAATAAGTGGTGCTGGGAAAACTGGACAGGTACATGTAAAAGTATGAGATTAGATCACTCCCTAATACCATACACAAAAATAAGCTCAAAATGGATTAAAGACCTAAATGTAAGGCCAGAAACTATCAAACTCTTAGAGGAAAACATAGGCAGAACACTCTATGACATTAATCACAGCAAGATCCTTTTTGACCCACTTCCTAGAGAAATTGAAATAAAAATAAACAAATGGGACCTAATGAAACTTCAAAGCTTTTGAACAGCAAAGGAAACCATAAACAAGACCAAAAGGCAACCCTCAGAATGGGAGAAATTATTTGCAAATGAAGCAACTGACAAAGGATTAATCTCCAAAATTTATAAGCAGCTCATGCAGTTCAATAACAAAAAAACAAACAACCCAATCCAAAAATGGGCAGAAGACCTAAATAGACATTTCTCCAAAGAAGATATACAGACTGCCAACAAACACATGAAAGGATGCTCAACATCATTAATCATTAGAGAAATGCAAATCAAAACTACAATGAGATATCATCTCACACCAGTCAGAACGGCCATCATCAAAAAATCTAGAAACAATAAATGCTGGAGAGGGTGTGGAGAAAAGGGAATACTCTTGCACTGCTGGTGGGAATGTGAATTGGTACAGCCACTATGGAGAACAGTATGGAGGTTCCTTAAAAAACTACAAATAGAACTACCATATGACCCAGCAATCCCACTACTGGGAATATACTCTGAGAAATCCAAAATTCAAAAAGAGTCATGTACCAAAATGTTCATTGCAGCTCTATTTACAATAGCCCAGAGATGGAAACAACCTAAGTGTCCATCATCGGATGAATGGATAAAGAAGATGTGGCACATATATACAATGGAATGTTACTCAGCCATAAAAAGAAACAAAATTGAGCTATTTGTAATGAGGTGGATAGACCTAGGGTCTGTCATACAGAGTGAAGTAAGTCAGAAAGAGAAAGACAAATACCGTATGCTAACACATATATATGGAATTTAAGAAAAAAAGATGTCATGAAGAACCTAGGGGTAAGACAGGAATAAAGACACAGACGTACTAGAGAAAGGACTTGAGGATATGGGGATCGTGAAGGGTAAGCTGTGACAAAGGGAGAGAGAGGCATGGACATATATACACTACCAAACATAAGGTAGATATCTAGTGGGAAGCAGCCGCATAACACAAGGAGATCAGCTCAGTGCTCTGTGACCACCTGGAGGGGTGGGATAGGGAGGGTGGGAGGGAGGGACACACGTAGGGAAGAGATATGGGAACATATGTATATGTATAACTGATTCACTTTGTTATAAAGCAGAAACTAACACACCATTGTAAAGCAATTATACTCCAATACAGATGTAAAAAAAAAAAAGTAATGGAAATTTTATGGCTGGTGCACAGATAAATTCATTGCTGCCTCTTAATTCATCAAGCACACATACAAGAGTGTATGCCAAATTAATTGGAACTAACAGCCTCTTAGAAACTCTAACCAGCTGCAGACTCAGGGTAAACTAGTTGGAACGAAACAAAGAACCCCTCCTCCTCTTCATCCCCCTTCTTCTCCCAGCTGCTGATTTGAATTAAAGGTTAAGCTTTCTCAACTCTAAAAATGTTGAACAATTTTGTTCTTCCATGACTGCCAAGCACTCAGCTGCTGTTCAGACCCAAGCAGGGTCCCAACTAACACAAATGAGGTTTCTTTGGGTATTAGGAATCCCAATTCTATTTCGCCATTGCTATAAAGACACAACTGAAGAATTCTTGAAAAGGAGGATGTTCTAACTAACACACTTATGTTAGATATTGTTCTGATCCAGATGCACAGGTTAGGGGAAGGAAAGTTGAATGATTCACTTCTCATTACTCTCTAGGATAACTTGGAAAGAAAGCCCTTAACCTCTTCTTTCAAGCTGATGCTTTAGTTCTTAGTCATGGTTTCTAAACCGGCCATTCAGCAGATCCAACAAGAGAACCAAAGTGACTCTAAAAGTCATTACAAGTATTTGTTTTTAAAAAAACATGGAGGCCATGCCCTCCCGAAAGCAAGTCAGCACTACCTACCTTAATCTAAAATAAACTGTCAGGCAGTTGTAAATATTATTTTATTAGTAAATATTATTCATAATTAATAATATTTATTTGAGGGCTTAGTCTATGCAAGGCACTGTGCTAAGCCTTATACACGTATTAGCTCATTTAACCATCACAACAACCTGATGAGATCAGTAGTATTATAATTCCCATTTTAAAGATGAGAAAACTGACACTCAGAGAAGTTACATGACTTATCCAAGCTCAGACAGCTAGCATATTTGTTCCAACCCAAAGTTACATTGCTCGGCCATCAAATGATGGCCTGATAGGTAAAGGTTGAAGGCAGAAGCCTGCAGGTTTTTGTCCTCAGAGAAACCACAGAGGATTTGGATAAGCCAACAGAGCAGCTTTGTTTTAACAATATTTTATACTATTTTACAATATTTTTATAATCATATATATAGTATATATTTGTAATATATATTTATATTTATAGATATTTATAATTATTTTTATAATAATTTATAATATTTTAACAATACAAGGTGGGTTTGGTCAGAAAGTATCAAGACTGGATTTTGATCCTCCTGTTTGGGATCCAGATTTGATCTCTGAGGCTTTCATCCTCCTATAATAGCTTTCTTCAGGTTCACCCACATGGAGTAGGGAGAAAACTTCCACATGGTTCTAAAAGGTACTCATTTGGGGTTATTTGTCTCAGAAAGTAAAGACGACATGGAAACTAACAACTCCTTACTTTCAGTTACTAGAAGTACTGGGCAGTTACCATAGGAGGGGAAAGTCTTCGGAGGAAACAACTCCCTAATTTAGGTGACCTGTTCCTTTTGTCCCTCCCCCCATGGGAAGGTCTCAGCTTCCAGAAGGCATCTTTGGGGTAGTGACATTCTGAGCCAATATTGTCCATGGACTGGGGCAGCCTGTTAAAAGTTTGAGGAAGCTTTCCCAAAAAGGGATAAAAATGAACAAATCCTGAATAAGAAGTTATTTTTACTTGCATGATTTTATCAGTTTATCAATATGATAAACATTTGCTGATTGCTTTCTATATGCCAGGTTCAAGGCAAGATGAGTAATCCTAAGTGATTTTTTTCCCCTTTAAATGAAGAGAGTGATGATTTGAATAAGAAATTATAGTCATTTTAAATAAGGGGTTTCTGGGTTGGAACACACAGGTAAATGATTTGATTAGTCTATACTTTTTCAAAGATATATCTAATTGGGACTCTGGAGAATTGATAACTTCAGACTTGCAGTGTTTTGTGTATTTGTTTGTTTTAATTGTGTTTCTGGATGACTGCTTAATTAGCCACTTGTAGAGAGGGGCAAGAAAGCAAATGCATACTGAGTTTGTTTCAGTGGTGGTTTTGGTGGGGCCTCTATATCAGACAGAAATACATTTCTCTGTAGGTATAAGAAAATCGAATTAACAGTGGCTTAAACATATAAGGTATTTGTCTCACAAAACAGGAAGTCTGAAAGTACTTCCAGGGCTGACAGAGAAGCTCAAAATTGCCATCAGATACCAAATCTTCTAGCTTTTTCTCTACCATCCTCATGCCAATTGTCTCCTGGTGTCCAAAGGGCTGCTACATTGCCAACCATCATGTCTGAGTTCCAGAAAGGAATAAGGAAGAAGAGACACCAGCAGATTTCCACTTATATCTCATTGGCCAACACTATCACATGGCCACCCGTGACTTCAAGGAAGACTAGAAAATTAATATTTGTTTGTTGTTGTTGTTGTCTTAACAGCCTCTCTATTAGAGTCAGAAAAAAAAAGAGGAGACTGGAAATGAAACGCTAGTCAGTTACGAAAATCTGTCACTCCTCTCACCTATAAAGAGAGGCCATTTTTTAGGGTTCCTAGATATTTTTTAAAGGAATATGAAAAAAGAGGGAAGTTGCAAGAAATGTAGTATAGTTTAAATGTATATATTATTTTTATTATCCAACAAGAAAGGTTTTTTTCAATGTAGTAACTATAGGTAGAATCTCATTTGGTGCTACCAGCCTTTGAGTGGTCAGGCCAAATGGTGCCCTGCCTTCCCAGTGCTCCCCCAGACCTCCACAGCAAGCCCTGGTTAAGGGCCTCAAAAGCTGTAAACAACAATCAATGTCCTCAAGAAAAATTCGTCACGACAGTCTTTGCCACATAAACCAGAAGAAGGGAATATGAAATCAAAAGGACAGAGAAAGCTCCTGAAAAGGTCTATAAATTATAAAGAGAGATCACTTAATAATGTTCACAAAATAAGAAAGGATAACCCTAAAATACTGGGGGGAGATTATGACTTAAATGTTACTTTGAAGAAAATCACATATTTTTGCTTTATGCAATTTCCAAATGAGTGTCCCTTTATTTTTTTCCTTGGTGTTGGTTAGGTTTTATTTTAACAGGATGTTTCCTCTTCATTTGTTTTTCAAAATATCAGTTATATCAATATTAGAAGTGTAAACAGGTGCAAAATATACAGCACATAGAAACAATCTACTTAACTAGCCTATTGCCTAATAAAAGTACGCACAAGGGAGCTGCATAAACAGAAGCCATGGTCTTCCCCTCCTTGAGAAACAAGTTCCCCACAGGACAAGGAACCAGCGGCTCCTTCAGCAAAATGGGAATGGATACTCATGGAGAGTCCTTCTCAGAGTCATCTAGAACTGTGTGGCACAGTAGCCATGAGCCACATATGGCTCTTGAGCGCTTGAAATGTGACTGGTCCAAACTGAGATGAGCTGTAGGTGTAAAATGCATCCTAGATTTCACAGACTTGGTAAGAAAAAAAAAAGGTAAGATATCTCATGAGTAATTTCTTATGTTGAATACATGTTGAAATATAAACAGTTTGGACATAGGGAATTAAATAAAACATTGTTAAAATTAATATCACCTGTTTCTTTTTGATTTTGTAGTGTAGCTAATAGAAAATACAAAATTACATATGTGGCTCATATTTGGGTCTTACATTATATTTTTATCATACAGTGCTGATCTAGAAGGATGACAGCTTATAAAAGTCCATCTGTAACAGATGTTGTTGATGTCCTGCCCCATGTCCCCGTGGCACATTTCTGAATTCACCAGCAGCCTCCAAGGACACTTACATGCATGCCAGCAGGTTCCCAACACCCCCCATCAAGGAGATGTCTTTCTGCTTCTCTGCCTGAAGGCCTGCTCGAGGGCCTAGGAGCTTGTCAGGGCAGCTGAGAAGGGTCCAGGACGTAATGCTCCCAGGAGCGACCCTCAACCGAGAAGGGATGGTGAAAAAACTGTCTTCAGCAGTCCCTCTGTGGAACAATTCTGAAGTGTGTTCTACAGTCTCTCAGGGGGTCTCCAGCAGGATTGAGCCCCCAATGCCCACAGCAATAGCTTGCTCACTAACACAGATTTTGATTTTTCTCCTTTCCTACCTTACCTTCCCTCACTCATGTTTCCTGGGATCACCTCCCAAATAAACTCCCTGAGCCCCCCAGTGTTTGTCTCAGCTCTACTTCAGGGGGATCAAATCAAGAGAACTCTTCAAACGTTTTCACGATCCCTCCTTCTAGGACCCAAGCCAAGTATCCTTTGACTTAACAACACACACAGAGCTCTTCTTCCTGCACTATTATCAGAGCTGTCTCTAATTACTATTGTTTTCCATCAATTCATTTAGGATTCCATTGTTAATGGCTTTTAAAAACAAACAAAAAAGATTCTAGTATAGCTGATTCGCTTTGTTATACAGCAGAAACTAACACACCATTGTAAAGCAATTATACTCCAATAAAGATGTTAAAAAAGAAAAAAGATTCTGCTCTAATTAAACAAATAGTGAATCATTTGAGTTTGCTTATTTTTTTCTTTCCAAGTAATTTGCTTACATTTGAACTGTACTTATGTATTGTTGTCTTAATTATCAAGTCATTAAGGACAGTGATGTGGCACTTTGAAACATTTTGTTCTGCTTGGGGGCAATGGCAAGTTCTTTGACCTGACAGAATCAAACTGCAGAAGACTCTCAAACACGTTTCTCATCTGATCTGCAAAAAAAACGGTCACGGCCAGCAGGGCAGCAGTGGTGGTAGGGGACAGTCACCATTCCCTGGGCTCTTTGAACACAGATCAAACAGCAGGTACAGCAGTAGGGTGTTCTGGATGCCCTGACCTGCAACACAAGCCTTGCTGTCTGATCCTATGCTGCTTTGATAGTATGATATAGTTTAAAAAAAAAAAAAAAAAGGCTTTAGAGTCCAAAAGATCCAGGTCCAATCCTGTCGCCACAACTTACCAGTGTGACATTCTTCCAATCACTCATTCTTTCTGAGCCTCAGTTTCCCGATCAGTAGTATGAGGATGGGGCCTATCCAAGAGTGGGCATAAGGGACATTTGGCCCACATTTAAAAGAGACTTATGTTTAGATTGTTTATACTGTCTTCAAATAAAATCTGTATGTGGATAAATTTTTTTAAGGTTTTAAAAAAAACACCTACTTTTTAATATACTTTTCAGTATTTCTTCAGTCATTTGTACACTAGCAACCTTCAATGCATCCCAGACCTCTCTTGACCCATTGTGACGAGAATAACAGTTCCTATCTGCCCAACAGTCCCTTTCATCAATTCACAGGGAGCATTAGAAAACATGAGACTTGTTCCAAACCACCTGTCCTTTCTTTCTTCCCGTCAAGCTCCACACACACCTCTCCCTGAGGCCTTCCCACTGCGGCCTTTTCGCAATCCCTGGAGTCCCCTGTACTCTATCTTTTCTCTTCTGTCTGGCTCTCAAACTAGACATTCATGGACTGTCATTCCAGGAATGAAGAGTTGGTGCAGCCTCAGAACGTTCTCCCTCGTGAATTATCTCTATGGAAGGCCCTGGCAGTCTCTTCCCAAACTCCTAGAACTAGACCCTGGGCTCTCTATCCCTGTTAGATAATGTATCCAGCAAGTCTCTGGCATGTAGTACTCAATCATCCCTAGGTTCTCCTCTCTTGTACCTAATAACGTTTCTACTGGCCTGAAATCTTCTCAGGAAGCTGGGACTTTATTCAGTGTTTCATTTAATCAGAAATAATTATTGAGTGCCTAAGAAGTGCAGAGCACTTTGCTAGATTCTAAAATAAGGAAGAAAGCTCCCCTGGTGGCACAGTGGTTGAGAGTCCTCCTGCCGATGCAGGGGACACGGGTTCGTGCCCCGGTCCGGGAAGATCCCACATGCCACGGAGCGGCTGGGCCCATGAGCCATGGCCGCTGAGCCTGCGCGTCCGAAGCCTGTGCTCCACAACAGGAGAGGCCACAACAGTGAGAGGCCCGTGTACCGCAAAAATAAATAAATAAATAAATAAAATAAAATAAGGAAGAAAAGAGAACAGCTACTAAGAAGTTTAAAATGTAGCCACTTGTCCTTCCAGGAATTTACATCTAGTTGTCTCTAGTACAGGGAACCCTATTAGCTTCTCAATAACAGCTCGTTAAATGAATAACATATACACAATGAAAAGTTAAAAAATTATTGTTAGGGTTTTAATAAAGCTTAAGATGCTCTTGTCAAAGGCACCTAGTAATGCCCAAATCCTGCCAGCCTCCCTTCCCCACCTTGAGATCCCTCACACAAGGGACAATGACAAATAGGAATGGAAGATCTATGCTATCTTTAATTAACTGGAATTATGCTCTAAACTCCTCTGAAGAGTTGTTTGAAAGCCTGAAGGGTGCACATGTTCTACCTGAAGGCCAAATGGGCCTTTGCCATCTTCCTAAACCCAAACCCAAATCTTGGGATTGCACCACCTTCTGGCTGGAGGCATATTGTACAGGGCAGAGACCCTGAGCACTCATGGGAGAGGGGGAAGAGAGAGAGTAAAGCTGGCTGCACCTACCAAGGCCACCTCTCCAAGCTCTGGTTCAGTGACTGAGGTCACTGAAGGGAAGAAGTACCTGAGGCTTTTTGACACACGGTTGCCCTGACCCTAGTAAACATGGCCCTATTGGTGGACAGAAATTTCACCTCTCTTTCCCCTATGCGAATATGAAGCAATACATCATTAATTGATAAGAAAATGGCAGACAGAGAACACTATAAAACTCAGAGTGAATTCACTTTGAGCCAGAATAATAAAAGAGGTAATGAGATATTATTTGACAGAATTGCTCTTGCCTTAAACATAGAAGAGTTCCTCCCATCAAGGAAGGCCAGAGACCAACCTACTCCTCCCCTTCTCCCCCAGAACCTGCACATTCTTACAAGGGAGCCTGCTGTGTACTATTTCTCACCCCTTACAATCTCAATAAATACTTGCTCAATGAACAGCCCAATTCTGCAGTCAATTACCAGCAAGTTTACAAGCTGATCCTTCTTTAAAACATACATGCAAGATGGGAGCTACTTGGTTGTTTAATGAAATTCTTTTCACAACTTCTTTCTGGGTATTTTCCATAATTGAATTGTCTACAGACAAAACAAGGATGGCTGCTTCTCTTAGCATGTGGCATTTCGTAGACACCTTTTTTTTTTAATATGTTCACATTTATAAAAAATTTCCACATTACTCATAGAAACAAGCGTCATAAAATTTACATACCAAATACAATAAAAATCAGTTCTAGGGCTTCCCTAGTGGCGCAGTGGTTGAGAGTCCGCCTGCCAATGCAGGGGACACGGGTTCGTGCCCTGGTCCGGAAAGATCCCACATGCCGCGGAGCGGCTGGGCCCGTGAGCCATGGGCCGCTGAGCCTGCGCATCCGGAGCCTGTGCTCCGCAACGGGAAAGGCCACAACAGTGAGAGGCCCGCGTATCGCCAAAAAAAAAAAAAATCAGTTCTAATGAAGATTTAGCTGTTATCCTCCTAAATAAAAAGTTCTGTGTTTGAGGTATCTCTTTAAGACATACCAATATGGCATATTTGTAAAACAACTCAGGAGTCTATCTTAAAAATCCTGCCCAACACATCATCATCTCTACAAGACCTACTAGTAGGCTGAACTAGACTTGTCTTTTTAAGCAAGGAAGAAATATTTTGTTACAAAAACCAAGGAGGCAGGTACTAGAAACTCTGCATCTCAGAAAACAGTGAAATTCTGTTATAAATACTTTCATTATCAACTTCCTGCTGATGCCATTCATTTAAAAGGTTCTGGTCAAGACCAATAAAGCAGCTTCATCTCCTGGGACATCTGAAAAAAGCCAAGATTTAAAAACAACAGTAAAGAACTTCACTTTCTTTATACATTATCATAGGATATAAAGCTATGAAATTTTTCAGTGTCAAGAGCAAAGCATTATCCCCTACCTCACTTTAACACTGGAAGATGGACACTTAATTCAGCAGTACTCATTAACTGCTACGTAGATTGCCTGTGTTGACTGTAGTAAAGCCATTCACGATCAACTTATGAAGTAATAACACTAGCCAGACACACACACAGAGGAATACCAAAAACGATGAGTTTTGTTGCACAAATATCCATACTTGGGCCCTGGCTATCAAGTAATAAGACTGATTCAATACTCTATAATCACAGTACACTAAAATACTGCCAGACAGTAATAGCCCCATATATGAAAAAATGTCTATATGGAAAAGGCTGTGATTTATTGCAAAGCATAATTATACAGCAAATTTCAAGGAAAGTCTAACAATTTTCAAAACCAAATTTTTAAATTTAATGGTTCAGGCCAAAGTCTCAGTTACTTTTTGGAGATTTCAGAACTATTAGGGGCAGAGGAATGCTTTTCCTTTTTTCTCTTCTTTTTGTCCTTTTTGTGATGCTTCCCTTTTTTTGACTTACTCTTTTTCTCTTTTTTCTTTTCTTTCTTCTGATATTTTTGTTTCTTTTGTTTTGAAGTGTCCTCTTCAGTGGAACTGGATGAATAAGACCTTTTCCTTTTTTTTTTGCAACTTGATTTTCTCTTTGCTTTTTGCTTTTTTCTTCTCCTCTTCTTCATTTATTCTTTTTTCTTGTAATGCTTGCAGTTTATTCAGTTCTTCATTCTCTTCATCACTCTCCTCACTACTTGTGCTGCTGACATCCAAAATTATGTCCTTTCTGGGGTCTACTCGGTGAAAATTGCGGCATTCAAAAGTCAGGTGACCAGGATAGACACATTTTTTACAGCCTGCTCGGACACTGTTCTTGTTGCAACCTGGAACTGCCATGGCACTGGCAAGAGGGGTCGCGGGACCCCTGGGCTTTCGAGAGGGCACTCGCTTCCCACTGGCCGCAAGGACAACACACAGCTAGGGCGGCTTCTTCCTCCCACCCACGCCGTGGCACCCAGGTGACAGTCAGGGAAGGCCCTAAAAGTCTCCGGCGATAGCGGAACCAAGTAGCTGCTGCTCACGTAGACACCTTTGAATGAAATGTAACAAAGCACTTTAAACCAATGTTCACTAGCCGTGCAGTTTTGAGAGCAACACACTCTACCTTTCTTAAATGAAAGAGTTCAAGCAATCTAAACATGCCTAAGAAGTACTGAGTAATCCTTGTTCATAAAATAGTATGGAAAATGTCATCCTTTGACAAAAATTAATTTTTAAAATGTTCTCTTTTTATTTTATTTAATTAACGTATGTAGAGAAATATTACATTTCATGTTAGCTAGAGGAAATGCCTTAAAATTTCTGGGATGCCAACTCCCTTTATCTATTCTATCCCATTCTTTTTTTTTTTTTCTTTTGGCTGCGTCGGGTCTTAGCTGTGGCACATGGGATCTTCACTCAGGCATGCAGGATCTTTTTCATTGCAGTGCGTGGGCTCCTCTCTAGTTGTGGTGCACGGATTTTCTCTCCCTAGCTGTGGTGTGTGGGCTTAGTTGCCCCGAGGCACGTAGGATCTTAGTTCCCCGACCAGGGATTGAACCCACATACCCTGCATTGGAAGGAGGATTCTTTACCACTGGACCACCAGGGAAGTCCCTCTATCCGATTCTTTTTTTTTTTTTTTTTTTTCAGTACGCGGGCCTCTTACTGTTGTGGCCTCTCCCGTTGCGGAGCACAGGCTCCGGACACACAGGCTCAGCAGCCACGGTTCACGGGCCCAGCCGCTCCGCGGCATGTGGGATCTTCCCGGACCGGGGCACGAACCCGTGTCCCCTGCATCGGCAGGCGGACTCTTAACCACTGCGCCACCAGGGAAGCCCTATCCGATTCTTTTATTTGCATGACTTTCTGCTCCTTAGCGCAGGTCTACAGTCCAAATATGTTTTGCTCCCTCATCTCTGTCTTCATGGACTTGGAAACAGTGATAAATGTAATGTAGCTTGTGAACCTGTCTTTTCCACACTCACTCAGCTTCTTCTTGAGCACTTGAGTGCTTGGGTCACACCATCGAGAGTCTTTGGCCTTGAGATTTTGGCCAGACTGGCAAAAACAAATCCACAATATCAAAAATAAAAAGTCATCTATATTTGGCATATATTTGACCTGTCAATATTTTTGCTACCCCATTATAATGTCCCCTGATCTCAAAAGAAATACAGTCTGTAAGTAATGGAAAGAAGGGACATTAAGCCACTGGAAAATTCAAGAGCTCCAGGTGGCTCCAGTTTTCTATTCCTACCTATGGAATTTGGAAAAATACCCAAAGCATATGTATTACTCTCTATGTATTTTTTTATATTTGAAAGGACCTTGAAGAGTTTTGGTATTTATATATCTAAAGCATCACACGTTGATGTTCCCCCAAACTGGTAGGCACAGTACACAAATTTTTGCCAGGGATATACTGAATAGGATTCTAGTCTTGGAAAGCCAGTTAGGCTAGAAATTGACACATATGGGGACTGGGGACTTCCATATATTTACCTCAATATTTGACTTGTTGGCTGGTACAGTAGACACTTAAAGTGGGCAGCTTAAGCAGCTATCACATGATTTTATTCAAAAAAAATAACACTGTGCTATAGATGATGGGGGCAGGAGGTGAGGGGAAGGAGACAAAATGTTGAACCTGGATAATTCAGACCATCTACAGAGAACAAATGCACTAGATGATTATTCAACTCACTAACTTGGTTGTTGCTGTGATATGCCAAACAGATGGACAAAGTCAACAGCAGGCATGATGCTAGATTCTAGGTTTCGAAGTTTAGCACCTGCTCTTCACAAGGTCAGAACCTAATAGGGACAATGGTGAAAAGAAGGAAGGACGGAAGGAAGGAAGGGAAAAAGGAAGGAAGGAAGGGAGGGAAGAAGGAAAGGGAAAGGGGAAAAGGGAGAAAATGAGAGAGATGGAGAAATAAAAGTGGGAGATCGATTCTACATGGGGGGGTTAAGGAAAGAGGAGATGATGTTTAAACAGGCTCTAGAAAAATGTGTCAGCATTCACCCAAAAGGCAAGGTGATAGGGACTTCCTGGGTGGCGCAGTGGTTATGAATCCACCTGCCAACGCAGGTTCAACAACACGGGTTCAATCCCTGGTCCAAGAAGATCCCACATGCTGAGGAGCAACTAAGCCCGTGTGCCACAACTACTGAGCCTGTGCTCTAGAGCCTGCGAGCCACAACTACTGAGCCCACACACCCTAGAGCCCGTGCTCCACAACAAGAGAAGCCACCGCAATGAGAAGACCACGCACTGCAAAGAAGAGCAGCCCCCACTTGCCACAACTAGAGAAAGCCCACGTGCAGCAACAAAGCCCCAATGCAGCCAAAAGAAAAGGCAAGGTGATAAAGGTGTTCCAGGCCATGGGAACACTTGGGCAAGATATTTGCATTTTCTGTTCCGTAAAACAGAGCTTGCAGTCTGAATGTACTCTTTGAGTAATGAGAAGAAGAAAGACTGCAAAATTAGTACAACATTCCTGAAAAAAAGAAAATACATTTTAGCAATTGCCTTTTTTAATACTCTAGAACAGTGGTTCTCAAAGAATGATCTCCAGGCCAGCAGTGTGAACCTCATCTGAGAACCTGTTAGATTCTTAGCCCCCACCTTCTGACTCAGAAACTCTGGGTCTGGGGCAGCAGTGTGTTCTAAGATGTCCTCCAGAGAATGCTGATGCTTAAGTGTGAGAACAGCTGCCCCAGAGCAAGTAACTTCAAATCAACCCGTAATGTGCATTCTGCATCTCGCCAGTGGAAATAATGAAAACTTTCTTAAATCTAATTCATAGAAATGCATCACATTACTGGTTCCTAATCTTCTGTCCATGTATAGCATCAATGCCCATCTTGACAAAACTTTTCACTGTTTCCCAACGAAATAAGTGAAAAAAACCAAGAGTTTTTCATGAAGCAATTTTTTTTATTCGTCAAAGAAATTGAAAGCCCTTTCTCATGAGATTATATCCTTCCTACCTTTTACTGTTAAATCTTCATTCTTTTTATAGAATAATAGTAGTAAAAGAACAATGACTTTTTCCAAATAAATTTAATTGGCAAAATAGATGCTGCCCTATGGTGGTCCTCAAAAGGTTGGTTTTTTTTTTTTTAATGTATTAGTCCAAAAACCCAGACATCTGTAAACCACTGAAACTGACAGGATATGCATAGCTTTGTCAGGGGAAAAAAAACTGATAGGAATGTATTTTTCCACCTGAGAGTCAATAATGTTTTACTAAGATTTGTATCTATTTGTATTCCAAAAACATCTAAATTAAGTTTGAGATTCATAAAACCAAGTTTTAGTAGTATATAAATGTAATAAATGTCCACCATCTCTAATGATTTTTATTCTAGGACTACCATTTTCTTTATGAACTGTCATTTGGAAGATTTCTTATTTGTGATATAATACATACTATACTGTATCTCCTATGTATATGTGCGGGTGTATTTGTTTGGTAGCTTTTTTGAGATCCCCAAACACCTTGCTGGGAGAAAGGGTGAGTAGAGACAGTATCATAAATAAACTATCATTATTTATAATGTACATTCTTCATTCTCATGCACTAGTGCACAATGTAATTTATTAGTTTAATCACTGTTGTTAGAATTGTTATTATTATTTCATGACATAAAACTGAAAATGGAAATTGGAAAATAGGAAAGAGAAAAATACATTCTATCTTGAGGACATGTAAGATTTACTATACCTAATCTATACATAGATAAACCGTATTTATTGCTATTACAATACCTTATTCATCAATGTATTAAATTGCCTACTATTCCAGTAACCACTGGAGCATTAGTGACCACTGGAACACAAAACTCATTTCTTCTTATCATCTCCACGTCCTTCCCTTCTTGTAGTCTTACTATAAACATCCTTGTCCCAGACTTAACAGCTCAAGCCTCAGATTACTGCAGGACAGAGTAGCTACTTCTGCAGGTCCATGGGGTCCAGAGGGTTCAGGGGATTAAAAAATTCTGAGTGAATCAATTCAGACCTCCCCAGCCCAAATCTCAGGGTCCTCTTTCCTCCCAAGCAGGGTCATGACCTGGTGAGGTGCACCTGCTGGGCTGTGAATTCAACCTCCTCTGGAGATCGCAGTTCCTGTAATGAAATACTGAACCTGCTCTTTAGCTTCTTTTGCCCTCTGGCTGCAAGAGAAAAGAATATTTTTATCTACCAAGGAGGACCTCTAGCTTTCACTAGTCAGTGGCCTTAAATTGGCCACTGATCACCCTCAGTCTTTCACCAGTGCGTAGATAGCCCCCAGCAAGAGCTATTCAGTTAGTAGTGCCTATAATAACCACTCCCCAAAACCGTCCCTGTGCCTGAGCTATTGAACCCACCAGTCTGATCTGTTTTACTGGTGTCCCATCCCAGTTCACCACTGGTGAAAGTTCTGATTGCACCGTTACCGCACGCCAAGGACTAGCATTACTCTACCTGCCACCGGCAATGGGGTTTTCACTGCAAGCGGTTTTCTTAGTCTGCTTTCTAGAACAACTGCTGTCTCAACTGGCTTAAGGCAGGTTGCCTAGGAAACAGATGCTGAGATAGTACATTTTCATGCAGAGAGTGTAGTAGAGGGCACACTCCTGAACCACACCTTCAGGGGAGAGAGGGGCAGAACTGGATGGAGGGAGGCCTTGCACTGGGGCAGCGACTTCAGCCCGTCCCACGGGAGCTCCAAAACCGACACAGCTCTTGGGGGTTGGCCCACATCTGGGGCAAGAGGACCAGGCCTTTGCACCCCCATCTCAACTAGTCATTGACTAGAGGGCAGAACACTGAATGAGGCAGCTCCCTACCCAGGGATGGACTCAGCCATGAGCTCTCAGCAGGCAATACACCTGGCAGCTGCGGGAACACATGCTGGATCTCAGAGGTGGCGTCCGGGCACTGTACACACCACAGAGTCCACTTCATCCCTGGGGATCAAGAACCAGGATGGTGCAAATGATAAAGATGGTCAGTGCTTCCCAGACTGGCATTTGCTGGCTTCTCCAACCTCATCTACTGCAGTGCCTCTACTCAGACTTCTTCAGCCAACTGGTCTCCCTCCCAGATGCTCCCTAAATAATAAAACTGCGCTGCCTCTCAGGCTTGGCTCACTGTTGCCTCCCACCTGGGATACCGTGCTCCTCCCACCTCCTCTCACTGTTTCTCATTCAATCCAAGCCCCAGCTTTTCCAGGAAGTCTTATCAGTGACTCCAGCCTACACAGCCCTCATCCTATAACTCCAACAATGAACACCCCATACTAATCCTGGGACGCTGAGGAGACCCTGCTTCCACTAGGTTTACTACTTTTATATGCATTTTCCCTTACTTCGACCAGACTTTAAGTTCCGCTACTTGCTAGGATGCAACCTTGGAAAGAATGAGAAGGTCTCTGAGCCTCACCTCCTCCATTTGTGTTTAAACCTAGAACATATTCACTTATTACCTGAATGAATATCTGAGCACCTACTACGTGTCAAGCCTAACAACAGTCCATTTCTTCAGAACTGGGGGGGAGGCGGGGGTGGGGGGGGCAGGGTGATCTTGTTTATGGAATCTTTGGCTCAGAATATAAAAGCCAGGGAGGCCAATGGACTTGCCACAGCCTTGGGTGGAGGACCAAATGGGAACAAGTTAAGGAAAAGGGAAATTCTGGAGAAAATGGACCTGGAGGTGAGCAAACCCAACTCCATACCCACCTTCTTCTGCTCTGACCAACTTTCTCTGAGAGCCATTACTAATACCTGATGTCTAGAGTTATCAGCCTTAACCCAATTCTCCCAAATCCCCAAGAACATGTTCCTCCTCTCTCCAAATATAAAAAGAAGTTCAGAAAAAAAAACAGCAAAAATAGAAATTAAAGCCAGTGGGGAGGAAAGAGTAACTTTGAGAGTCTGTCTTTAAATTTGTGCTAGTTCCTTTAGATTTTAGGGCCTCGAGGCAATGAGCATTTTTTATTCCCAATTTACTTTTAGCACCCAGCTCCCTCACAGGTGTCATCGGCTTCAAAACTGTGCCCTTAGAATGAACTTCTCCAGGGCTGGAGTAAATAAACAGCCCTCTTCTATGAGATCATGTCTCCTTTTCATAAAGCATCTTTGTTCCATTCTCCTGGAATTTCTAAACGTGTGCTTTCTCGATTTTGCAAATGGGAAGACCCTGGAGAAAGGAAAAGAGTGAGCAGAGAAGAGGGCAGGTGGGTCTTAAGATAAAAGTGTGGCAAAGCACAAATCTCAGCCCAGTCCTGTCAGAGCGTCTGCAAGGGGCTTGTCTCAAAAGAAGCACAAACTTCCAAGACACAGACTTTCAGTCCCACATGAGGGAATCGCGGTCGGTCAAATCCACCAACTGCAGGCTAAAGACCTGCCTGCCCTGAAGCCTCTATGAACTAACTGCTTATACCCTGCAGTACCTCATCACCAACGCTCTCACTCCCAGGGTCTTGAAACAAACCCACAGGTGAGACCTCAACACTTATGTCAGGGACCCACCTTTTTTCTGACTGTACTGCTCTCAACTCCCTCACTGCTGACCACACCCTGCCCTTGGCTCCTTGCTTCTGTGTCCAGGAGCATTCCAGGTGCCATCTCTGGCTTTGTTCCTCCACGTGGTCTTCTCAAGGCTCAGGAACGCCCATGTTCAAGTCTATTCCATGGACACATCACAGAGAACAGTTATTGACCAGCGGTGCTTCTGGAATTGGACAATGTGCTGATCAGCAGGTGAACCGAGGAGAGGGGAAAAGACAGCAATGCTTCCTGGCAACAAGGAAATGACCGTTTTCCCACAAGGACATGCAGGCTGCTGGAATTACAGCATCCTCATGGAGGGCCCACAGGCTAGGCCAGGGGTGTTGAGGGTCAACTCTTTCTCCCCAGTCTAGTTTCTAAGCTTCCACACTTCCTTATAAGCCAGTCCTTCCATTCAAACTCCCCTGTTGGCCCAAAGTAGAGGTGCTTATGCTAAGTCAGGATGCTGAGTCCTTTCATCACAGCATCACTACTGATTAGCAATATGTGAAGCAAGCCTTCTCCCCTCTGGGTCACAGTCTTTACCTAGAAAGTGAGGAATGCTGAGCCAACTCACCTCTGCGCTCCCTCCAGCTCTCCGGTACCCAAGATAAGACATGGGCCTCACGCACATGTTCGTCTCTTACAGCATCAGGGCTAGAACATCCCACCTCTCCCTCTGAATAAAGTTTAATTCATGTTTAAGTTTGCAGGTGCCCCAGGGGACTCCCTGCGTGGGTCGGTAATTGGTCAATTTGAAATAAAGACAGCAGTAAGGAAAAGAGAGCACACTTTTCAGGCAACAGCTAGTCGGTGGTCATTCCAGAGAAGAGGAAGAGGTTTGCCCTGCTCATCATGTGCTCCAATAGCAATTACCTCCCTTGAACTGTTCATTGCTCTTTACACATAGGTCATCTGAATCAAACCCAACCAAGCTGGCCATAGGATCTCCACTTCCTAGAGAAGGCAACTGTAGGTAGAAGAGCAGGAATTTGACTTTAAACTTCATGCTCTTTCAACTGTACTGTGCCTGCCTGTCTTAGAGCAACAAGGGAAGGGTCAGACCAGCATGGTTACGGACATTATAATGTGCAGCTACTTTTCAGCCACACTAGTTTTATGTTTTACCTATTGTCTGGGCATCCTATCCTCTTCCTATTAATAAAACAAAATCAATCTGCTCTTATTTTTGGTATAAAACTTTTATTGTTTCACCAGTTTTCATTGATATATTTCCCCTGTGATGAACACTTAATAAGTAGAATAAAATTCAATTACAAAGTCAATGAAAAAATTAACACCTATGAGCGTTCCCAGACTTTACTAGGTGTTACACTTCAAGGGGTAAATTGAGTCATGGCATATTTAAGTATATGCAATGATGAATAGGTCTGTCTGTTCTCTTGAAATTTCTATGATTCTCCCAATGCCTTGAAAAAGACTCCTAATACCCAGACACTGTCATCTTTCTCCTGGACCACCCAAGAGTGGCCGTTTGCCACGCCAGCCTGTCATCCTGTGGCTTACTATGACGGATCCTACAACCCATTCTGGCCAGCCAGTCCTATCAACCTGTCCTTGAATTTATGGCAGGCCACAAATGACACTCGCATGATTGCTATTCAGTTGATAAAAAGCAGATATTCTCAACTTATCCTTCTTATTTTTCTCTCTTCAAATTTTTTTAAAATTAAAAAAATATAGAAAATTACAAAGAAAAGCCTAATAATCATCCAATTTCCACCCACTCAGAATTAACCACTGTTAACACATCATATTGATTTCCACTCTTTTCTTTGGTTTTTAAATAAAAATCACTCATTTTGATAAAAATGGTACATACCTATTAGAAAAATGGAAAGAATGCAGAAAAATCACAAAGCCAAAGGTAAAAAAAAATCCAAATCCCATAGCCAGGAATAACTGTTAATATTAAGTTAAAATGATCACACATGCCTTTCTAGGCATAAATACAGAAAGAAGGAAAGATAGATGAATGAAAAACAGAAAAAGGGGAAATGTGTTTACTAAAGTGAGCTTATTTTTAATATATGAATTTTTCATTAAAAAGTATTAGTTTCAAATTTACTTTCATTTTACAAAAGTAAAGGAAACTATGGTGAAATAGAAGGAGTTATTTAACATCAAACAAATGTTTTCTCACTTTCTCAAAAAAAATTATTTTAAAGGTCTCTCTTAAGAAATGAATTTATTAAAAACATCGGGGAATTGCAGTCTTTTTTAAGGCTGCATATTTCGGTAGAGTTTCTCTTCACTCTGTTATTTCTACATTTCTTCCTCTTCTTTCCCCCTCTTCTTGATATTTGCTAGTTATATTATTATTTTTACATGGTCTATGTTTATAACATTTACATTTGTTCTTTACCTGTATGTCCCATAGTTAATTAGTATTAATTCTACATTTACATGAATTCAGTTTTCACCACCAATATTTACCAGGGCTTCTAACATTCCTGTATTCTGTATTTTGATTCATACATTAAACGGCTGGCTTTACTTGCATGTAGTTTTTTTCCAAGAAGTTCCTACAGGTGCTATTAAGTTCTTTTGTGTTTCAAAGTCCCTTTGCACCTGAACGTCGTCTTAGATAGGTAAAAGAGTCCAAGGTCAAATATTTCCCCGTCAGGATTTTAGAGGTCTGGTTCCATTGTCTTCTGCCATTAAATACTGTTGTGGAGAAATCTGAGACCAACCAGTGGTTTTTTTCTCCTTGTAGAGGACTTGCTTTTTCTCTTTAGATTCCTACAGAATTATTTCTTTATCATTGAATTTCACCTTCTTCACTAAAATATGTCTTAGTGTTGAGCTTTATGCTTCTAATTTTCCTAGAATACGTATGCCCTTTGGATTTGCAGACTCAGTTTTGTCTTCAATTTAGAGAACATTTTCTTCATTATCTCCCTGAACACTTCAGAGATACCCAATAATTTTATGTTGAATTTTTTTGCATTTTATATCTATTAGCTTCAATTTACTTGCTTTTTTTTTAAGATTTTTTTTTTTGATGTGGAACATTTTTAAAGTCTTTACTGAATTTGTTACAATATTGCTTCTGCTTTATGTTTTGGTTTCTTGGCCCGGAGGCATGTGGGATCTTAGCTCCCTGACCAGAGGTTGAACCTGCACCCCCTGCACTGGAAGGCAAAGTCTTAACCACTGGACCACCAGTGAAGTCCCCAATTTACTTGCTTTAATGTTTGTTTTCTTAATTACATTTACCAAGATTGTCTCAAGCCTTTCTTCTAGGTTAATAATTCAAATTTCAGCAATGTTTAAATTTTGTTCTTTGCTGTTACCAGTTATTAGTTCTATAGTGACATTATTTAGTTCTTGAACTTAATTCCATAGCTCTTCTGTAACTCTCTGATTTTACTCTATTGTTTTATTATCTTTAAGTTTTTGACTGATTATATTTATTCTCTTATAACAAACTGTTCTATAACATAAAGTGACTGCAAAGAATTTTCTTCTGTTTCTTGAGTTATGTTTTCTTCTAAAATGAAGTCTGTGTATTATACTTCTTGCTTGCTTGCTTTGGTTTGTGGTTTGCTTGTTGTTTCTTTTGTTGTAGTAGGTTTGCATTGCTGCCATGCTATTTATATTTTGCTCATGCTTGACAGCCCTGAGCAGACTTTCTAACTGACCTGATGCAGTGGGCTGACTGCTTGACTCTCTTTGCACTGCATCTGAGACTTCTAGTTTCCTGTCCAAGACTCAGATGGAAGAACTCACCTGAGATGGTGAGCAGGGAATATTTGGTTGGAAAACCTAATCCTGCTCTCTCTTCCACTATTTGATATCTGTACTGCACAAAGGGCCACCTTACCCGATTTCACGCACATGGCAACGTGTGTATCTCACTCCCATTGCTGGGTGACCCTGGGTTTCACCAGGTGACCTTGGGCTTCAGCAGACTTCTCCAATTCCATGCCTGACCTTGGAGCTACCCCCACTCATTGCTTTCTTTCAGTATCCATTCCACTATTCCTCAGTCAGATGAAGAAAAATAAAGGTCAGTTTGCTCAGTTGGCTTCTCTTCAAATTTGGAGCTATCAGTGAGAATTCTCAGAATTTTGTTGTCTCACCAGTCTAGCTTCTGGAGAGTCTGGGCATGGCTAGGATTCTGCACTGTTCCTGCATCTTCTGAGTCTTTCCATAAAGACTAGGATTTTTGTTTGTTTGCTTGTTTGTTTTGCGGTACACGGGCCACTCACTGCTGTGGCCTCTCCCGTTGCGGAGCACAGGCTCCGGACGCGCAGGCTCAGCGGCCATGGCTCACAGGCCCAGCCGCTCCGCGGCACATGGGATCCTCCCGGACCGGGGCACAAACCCGTGTCCCCTGCATCAGCAGGCAGACTCTCAACCACCACGCCACCCGGGAAGCCCAAGACTAGTTTTTTAAAGTTATTGTTAAAGTTAAAGTTATTGTATCTTATATCTGTAAGTCTATAACTAGATAGCTAGATAATTATATAGATAAATGTTACCTATATATAGAGAGATAGATACTATATACCTATAATCTTATAACTATATCTCTTTCCTCCTTTGGTTACTGTTTATGATTTTTCTTTATTTCATTAGGTTTTAGGGGAAAGATGCAGTTTGAGTCTGCCACGTTAACCCAAAGTCTTCAAATTTTCCTAGAAGATGTGAAATTTTACAACACATGCCCACGTGCACTCCGAGTTGTGAGAAATTTCTGGCACACTAGCTGTACCTCCCTCCTTTCCAACTCAAGAATGCATATAGGTGGGGGTTCTGGGAAGATGGCAGAAGAGTAAGATGCGGAGATCACATTCCTCCCCACAGATATACCAGAAATACATCTACACGTGGAACAACTCCTACAGAACACCTACTGAATGCTGGCAGAAAACCTCAGACCTCCCAAAAGGCAAGAAACTACCCACGTACCTGGGTAGGGCAAAAGAAAAAAAAGAAAAAACAGACAAAAGAATAGGGACGGCACCTACACCAGTGGTAGGGAGCTGTGAAGGAGGAAAGGTTTCCACACACTAGGAAGCCCCTTCGCGGGCGGAGACTGCAGGAGATGGAGGGGGGAGCTTCGAAGCCGCGGAGGAGAGCACAGCAACAGGGGTGCGGAGGGCAAAGCGGAGAGATTCCCGCACAGAGGATCGGTGCCGACCGGCACTCACCAGCCCGAGAGGCTTGTCTGCTCACCCGCCGGGGTGGGCGGGGCTGGGAGCTGAGGCTCGGGCTTCGGTTGGAGCGCAGGGAGAGGAGTGGGGTTGGCGGCGGGAACACAGCCTGCAGGGGGTTGGTGCACCACGGCTAGCCGGGAGGGAGTCCGGGAAAAAGTCTGCACCTGCTGAAGAGGCAAGAGACTTTTTCTTCCCTCTTTGTTTCCTGGTGCGCGAGGAGAGGGGTTTAAGAGCGCTGCTTAAAGGAACTCCAGAGACGGGCGTGAGCCGCAGCTAAAAGCGCGGACCCCAGAAACGGGCGGGAGATGCTAAGGCTGCTGCTGCCGCCACCAAGAAGCCTGTGTGCAAGCACAGGTCACTATCCACACCCCTCTTCCGGGGAGTCTGTGCAGCTCGCCACTGCCAGGTTCCCGGGGTCCAGGGACAACTTCCCAGGGAGAACGCACGGCGGGCCTCAGGCTGGTGCAACGTCATGCCAGCCTCTGCCGCCGCAGTCCCACCCCGCACGCCATGCCCCTCCCTCCCCCCGGCCTGAGTGTGCAGAGCCCCCGAAATCAGCGGCTCCTTTAACCCCGTCCTTTCTGAGCAAAAAACAGACGCCCTCAAGCGACCTACACGCAGAGGCGGGGCCAAATCCAAAGCTGAGTCCCTGTGAGCTGTGAGAACAAAGAAGAGAAAGGGAAATCTCTCCCAGCAGCCTCAGAAGCAGCTGATTAAAGCTCCACAATCAACTTGATGTACCCTGCATCTGTGGAATACCTGAATAGACAACAAATCATCCCAAATTGAGGAGGTGGGCTTCGAGAGCAAGATCTATGATTTTTTCCCCTTTTCCTCTTTTTGTGAATGTGTATGTGTATGCTTCTGTGTGAGATCTTGTCTGTATACCTTTGCTTCCACTATTTGTCCTAGGGTTCTATCCATCCAATGTTTTTCTTTTTTTAAATTTTTTCTTAATAATTAATTTTAATAACTCTATTATACTTTACTTTTCTTTCTTTCTTTCTTTCTCTTTCTTTCCTTCCTTCCTTCCTTCCTTCCCTCCTTTAGACAACAAATCATCCCAAATTGAGGAGGTGGACTTTGAGAGCAAGATTTATGATTTTTTCCCCTTTACCTCTTTTTGTGAGGGTGTATGTGTATGCTTCTGTGTAAGATTTTGTCTGTATAGCTTTGCTTCCACCATTTGTCCTAAGGTTCTATCCGTCCCTTTTTTTTCTCTAAATAATTATTTTTAATTCAATAACTTTATTATACTTTATTTTATTTTACTGTATCTTCTTTCTTTCTGTCTTTTTTCCTTCCTTCCCTCCTTCCTTCCTTCCTCCCTCCCTCCCTCCTTTCTTTCCTTCTTGCTTCTTTCCTTATTTTCCTTTCTTCCTTCCTTCCTTCCTTCCTTCCTCCCTTCCTTCCCTCCTTTCTTTCTTTCTTTCTTTCTTCCTACTTCTACTAATTTTCTCTACTTTTTCTCCCTTTTATTCTGAGCCGCGTGGATGAAAGGTTCTCGGTGCTGCAGCCAGGAGTCAATGCTGTGCCTTTGAGGTGGGAGAGCCAACTTCAGGACACTGGTCCACAAGAGACCTCGCAGCTCTACATAATATCAAACGGTGAAAATCTCCCAGAGATCTCCATCTTAACACCAGCAGCCAGCTTCACTCAACGACCAGCAAGCTACAGTGCTGGACACCCTATGCCAAACAACTAGCAAGACAGGAACACAACCCCACCCATTAGCAGAGAGGCTGCCTAAAATCATAATAAGTCCACAGAAACCCCAAAACACACAACCAGACATGGACCTACCCACTAGAGAGACAAGATCCAGCCTCATCCACCACAACACAGGCACTAGTCCCCTCCACCAGGAAGCCTACACAACCCACTGAACCAACCTTAGCCACTGGGGACAGACATCAAAAACAACGGGAACTACGAACCTGCTGCAGCCTGCAAAAAGGAGACCCCAAACACAGTAAGATAAGCAAAATGAGAAGACAGAAAAACACACAGCAGATGAAGGAACAAGATAAAAACGCACCAGACCTAACAAATGAAGAGGAAATAGGCAGTCTACCTGAAAAAGAATTCAGAATAATGATAGTAAACATGATCCAAAATCTTGGAAATAGAATGGACAAAATGCAAGAAACATTTAACAAGGACCTAGAAGAAATAAAGATGAAACAAGCAATGATGAACAACACAATAAATGAAATTAAAAATACTCTAGATGGGATCAATAGCAGAATAACTGAGGCAGAAGAACGGATAAGGGACCTGGAAGATAAAATAGTGGAAATAACTAATGCAGAGCAGAATAAAGAAAAAGAATGAAAAGAACTGAGGACAGTCTCAGAGACCTCTGGGACAACATTAAGCACACCAACATTCGAATTATAGGGGTCCCAGAAAAAGAAGAGAAAAAGAAAGGAACTGAGAAAATATTTGAAGAGATTATAGTTGAAAACTTCCCTAATATGGGAAAGGAAATAGTTAATCAAGTCCAGGAAGCACAGAGAGTCCCATACAGAATAAATCCAAGGAGAAATACGCCAAGACACATATTAATCAAACTGTCAAAAATTAAATACAAAGAAAACATATTAAAAGCAGCAAGGGAAAAACAACAAATAACACACAAGGGAATCCCCATAAGGTTAACAGCTGATCTCTCAGCAGAAACTCTGTAAGCCAGAAGGGAGTGGCTGGACATACTGAAAGTGATGAAGGAGAAAAACCTGCAACCAAGATTACTCTACCCAGCAAGGATCTCATTCAGAAATGATGAAGAAATTAAAACCTTTACAGACAAGCAAAAGCTGAGAGAGTTCAGAACCACCAAACCAGCTTTACAAAAAATGCTGAAGGAACTCCTCTAGACAAGAAACACAAGAGAAGGAAAAGACCTATAATAACGAACCCAAAACAATTAAGAAAATGGGAATAGGAACATACATATCAATAATTACCTTAAATGTAAATGGACTAAATGCTCCCACCAAAAGACACAGATTGGCTGAATGGATACAAAAGCAAGACCCACATATATGCTGTCTACAAGAGACCCACTTCAGACCTAGAGACACATACAGACTGAAAGTAAGGGGATGGAAAAAGATATTCCATGCAAATGGCATCCAAAAGAAAGCTGGAGTAGGAATTCTCATGTCAGACAAAATAGACTTTAAAATAAAGACTATTAGAAGAGACAAAGAAGGACACTACATAATGATCAAGGGATCGATCCAAGAAGAAGATATAACAATTATAAATATTTATGCACCCAACATAGGAGCACCTCAATACATAAGGCAAAAACTAACAGCCATAAAAGGGGAAATCGACAGTAACACATTCATAGTATGGGACTTCAACACCCCACTTTCACCAATGGACAGATCATCCAAAATGAAAATAAATAAGAAAACACAAGCTTTAAATGACACATTAAACAAGATGGACTTAATTGATATTTATAGGACATTCCATCCAAAAACAACAGAACACACATTTTTCTCAAGTGCTCATGGAACATTCTCCAGGATAGATCATATCTTGGGTCACAAATCAAGCCTTGGTAAATTTAAGAAAATTGAAATCGTATCAAGTATCTTTTCCAACAACGCCATAAGACTAGATATCATTTACAGGAAAAGATCTGTAAAAAATACAAACACATGGAGGCTAAACAATACACTACTTAATTACGAAGTGAACACTGAAGAAATCAAAGAGGAAACAAAAAATACCTAGAAACAAATGACAATGGAGACAAGACGACCCAAAACCTATGGGATGCAGCAAAAGCAGTTCTAAGAGGGAAGTTTATAGCAATACAGGCCCACCCTAAGAAGCAGGAAATATCTCGAATAAACAACCTAACCTTGCACCTCAAGCAATTAGAGAAAGAAGAACAAAAAAAACCCAAAGTTAGCAGAAGGAAAGAAATCATAAAGATCAGATCAGAAATAAATGAAAAAGAAATGAAGGAAACAATAGCAAAGATCAATAAAACTAAAAGCTGGTTCTTTGAGAAGATAAACAAAATAGATAAACCATTAGCCAGACTCATCAAGAAAAAGAGGGAGAAGACTCAAATCAATAGAATTAGAAATGAAAAAGGAGAAGTAACAACTGACACTGCAGAAATAAAAAAGATCATGAGAGATTACTACAAGCAACCCTATGCCAATAAAATGGACAATCTGGAAGAAATGGACAAATTCCTAGAAATGCACAAACTGCAAAGACTGAATCAGGAAGAAATAGAAAATATGAACAGACCAATCACAAGCACTGAAATTGAAACTGTGATTAAAAATCTTCCAACAAACAAAAGCCCAGGACCAGATGGCTTCACAGGCGAATTCTATCAAACATTTAGAGAAGAGCTAACACCTATCCTTCTCAAACTCTTCCAAAATATAGCAGAGGGAGGAACACTCCCAAATTCCTTCTATGAGGCCACCATCACCTTGATACCAAAACCAGAGAAGGATGTCACAAAGAAAGAAAACTACAGGCCAATATCACTGATGAACATACATGCAAAAATCCTCAACAAAATACTAGCAAACAGAATCCAACAGCACATTAAAAGGATCATACAACATGATCAAGTGGGGTTTATTCCAGGAATGCAAGGATTCTTCAATATACGCAAATCTATCAATGTGATAAACCATATTAACAAATTAAAGGAGAAAAACCATATGATCATCTCAATAGATGCAGAGAAAGCTTTTGACAAAATTCAACACCCATTTATGATAAAAACCCTGCAGAAAGTAGGCATAGAGGGAACTTTCCTCACCATAATAAAGGCCATATATGACAAGCCCACAGCCAACATCATCCTCAATGGTGAAAAACTGAAAGCATTTCCACTAAGATCAGGAACAAGACAAGGTTGCCCACTCTCACCACTCTTATTCAACATAGTTTTGGAAGTTTTAGCCACAGCAATCAGAGAAGAAAAGGAAGTAAAAGGAATCCAAATCGGAAAAGAAGAAGTAAAGCTGTCACTGTTTGCAGATGACATGATACTATACATAGAGAATCCTAAAGATGCTACCAGAAAACCACTAGAGCTAATCAATGAATTTGGTAAAGTAGCAGGATACAAAATTAATGCACAGAAAACTCTGGCATTCCTATACACTAATGATGAAAAATCTGAAAGTGAGATCAAGAAAACACTCCCATTTACTACTGCAACAAGAAGAATAAAATATCTAGGAATAAACCTACCTAAGGAGACAAAAAACCTGTATGCAGAAAATTATAAGACACTGATGAAAGAAATTAAAGATGATACAAATAGATGGAGAGATATACCATGTTCTTGGATTGGAAGAATCAACATTATGAAAATGACTCTACTACCCTAAGCAATCTATAGATTCAATGCAATCCCTATCAAACTACCACTGGCATTTTTCACAGAACTAGAACAAAACATTTCACAATTTGTATGGAAACACAAAAGACCCCGAATAGCCAAAGCAATCTTGAGAACGAAAAATGGAGCTGGAGGAATCAGGCTCCCTGACTTCAGATGATACTACAAAGCTTCAGTAATCAAGACAGTATGGTACTGGCACAAAAACAGAAAGATAGATCAATGGAACAGGATAGAAAGCCCAGAGATAAACCCACGCACATATGGACAACTTATCTTTGATAAAGGTGGCAGGAATGTACAGTGGAGAAAGGACAGTCTCTTCAATAAGTTGTGCTGGGAAAACTGGACAAGTACATGTAAAAGTATGAGATTAGATCACTCCCTAACACCATACACAAAAATAAGCTCAAAATGGATTAAAGACCTAAATTTAAGGCCAGAAACTATCAAACTCTTAGAGGAAAACATAGGCAGAACACGCTATGACATAAATCACAGCAAGATCCTTTTTGACCCACCTCCTAGAGAAATGGAAATAAAAACAAAAATAAACAAATGGGACCGAATGAAACTTCAAAGCTTTTGCACAGCAAAGGAAACCATAAACAAGACCAAAAGACAAGCCTCAGAATTGGAGAAAATATTTGCAAATGAAGCAACTGACAAAGGATTAATTTCCAAAATTTACAAGCAGCTCATGCAGCTCAGTAACAAAAAAACAAACAACCCAATCCAAAAATGGGCAGGAGACCTAAATAGACATTTCTCCAAAGAAGATATACAGACTGACAACAAACACATGAAAGGATGCTCAACATCATTAATCATTAGAGAAATGCAAATCAAAACTACAATGAGACATCATCTCACACCAGTCAGAATGGCCATCATCAAAAAGTCTAAAAACAATAAATGCTGGAGAGGGTGTGGAGAAAAGGGAATCCTCTTGCACTGCTGGTGGGAATGTGAATTGGTTCAGCCACTATGGAGAACAGTATGGAGGTTCCTTAAAAAACTACAAATAGAACTACCATATGACCCAGCAATCCCACTACTGGGCATATACCCTAAGAAAGCCAAAATTCAAAAAGAGTCATGTACCAAAATGTTCATTGCAGCCATATTTACAATAGCCCGGAGATGGAAACAACCTAAGTGCCCATCATCGGATGAATGGATAAAGAAGATGTGGCACATATATACAATGGAGTATTACTCAGCCATAAAAAGAAATGAAATTGAGCTATTTGTAATGAGGTGGATAGACCTAGAGTCTATCATACAGAGTGAAGTAAGTCAGAAACAGAGAGACAAATACCATATGCTAACACATATATATGGAATTTAAGAAAAAAAAATGTCATGAAGAACCTAGGGGTAAGACAGGAATAAAGACACAGACCTACTGGAGAACGGACTTGAGGATATGGCGAGGGGGAAGGGTGAGCTGTGACAGGGCGAGAGAGAGTCATGGACATGTACACACTAACAAACGTAAGGTAGATAGCTAGTGGGAAGTAGCCGCGTGGCACAGGGATATCGGCTCTGTGCTTTGTGACCGCCTGGAGGGGTGGGATAGGGAGGGTGGGAGGGAGGGAGACGCAAGAGGGAAGAGATATGGGAACATATGTATATGTATAACTGATTCACTTTGTTATAAAGCAGAAACTAACACACCATTGTAAAGCAATGATACCCCAATAAAGATGTTAAAAAAAAAAAAAGAATGCATATAAGTAGAGCAAGTGAGAGCCACCCACTCATTCAATAAGGACCAGTTGAGCAACTACTCTGTGGTATACACTGTACCAGAGACTAAAATAGCAATGAGGACAACGGGCCCTTATGGAGCTTAGAGCCTAGTGGAGTACACAGACACTAATCAAAGAATCACACAAATAACTTAAAACTATCTCAGTTTTATAAAATGAAAGGAATTCTGTGGACAGATTGGTGGTGATGGTGACGCAACGATGTGAATGTCCTTAATGCCCCTGAACTGTACACTAAAAAATGGTTAAGATGGCAAATTCTGTCATGTGTACTTTGTCATAATTCTTTTAAATGAGAGTAAGTATTATGAGAGGGAGAAAAATCGTGCTGTGAAAGCATAGATGAGGGCGGGTCAGAAGACCCTTCCCTGAGGAAGAAATGATTGAGCTGAAATCCAAAGGAACAATAGCATGGAAGTTGTTATAGGATAACCTTGAAACTACTCCAATTTATAAAAAGGATAAATCATTCACAAATGCGGGTGCTTTATTATTGGTGTGGCAGGATAATGTATTTGAAATACTAACCGATATTTTTTCCCTGTATTTCCTTTCACCCTTCTATCCTTCTCCCCACACCCAAGCAGCAAGTTTAGCCTGTGCTTATTTTGGAGTACGAAGGGAGGTAGAGAGTCACAGCAAGGGGAAAATCCTGCAGCCTTTAAGATTCATTCTAGATTTGGGTTTTTGCATAAGACTAGGAATTTAGGTGAAACAGAGAATTTGGGATATCAGTTTTTAGAGAGAAATCATGGATAAAAGAGCAAGGATTTCTCCCAATCCTAGACTTAAAAGAATTTTTAAGCTTGAAATAGTGTACCGGGGAAGCAATGAGATCCTAGAAGCCAGGAATGCTGAGAAAGGGGCACTTTAACCCCAGGGAGGCACTAAAATCCCAGGGAAGTGTGAGACGAGGCATCTGGGAGCAGGAAAGAGGATCCCCATTCTCAGGGAAGAACCTTTGGAGGAGGCAGCAAGATGCAAAGAAGAAAAGGCTACCTGGTGTTTCCGGGACAGCTAGACAGGGCTACTGCGGCCTCACAGAGTGTGAAAGATTAATTCCTGTGCCCCTAGAGGCACAGGAGGTAGTAGAATGAGCTAATGAGTCTGAAACTTATGGGAGAGAGGATGGATGTCTCCTTGTCAACCTGAGCGAACTGATAACCAAGTACCAGATGAGTCATGGACTTCTAAACAGATGCCTTCGGCCCAGATGACATCAATGACTTGAAAGACCGCCCCCAGCAACTCACCAGTGTCTTCACATCACCCCCTGCTGCACCACCCAACGCAGAATTAGAGCCATGAACTGACTGAGATGAAGTTTCCGCCCTCCTAACAGAATCAGGGAACAAAATAAAATTAGAATGACTCATAGGAGGATACAGCAAGCTACAGCTTTTGCTCCCTGATTTCCAGGCTGAGATTCATGGTAATAGCAAATTTCCTCTTGTGTACTCTTTATAATTCTTAGTAACACACCTGTGTGTCATGGCACAAAGGTTTAGAATCACTGATATGCATGTTCCCTGCTGGGACATCACATTGGCAAAGTCCAGCCTCAGCCATGGGCGAGGGCCAGCGCTGGGCCATTCCTAGGGACCTACAATAGTTCCAGATCCAGGGGTGAGAATGGGTAGCCCTGCCCTATTATTGTGCCGCTTCTTTCCTATTTGTTACTTTCATTTAGGAATTTGATAAATCTCATATATTACTAACAGTGATGATGTCTTGATTTGTCTTTTTTTTTAACCTCCTGCTGAATATTCAACACCTAGAACAGCGTCTGGTACATAGTAGGTATTCAATAAATATCTGTTGAATAAAAGATTGTCTTATACAGAGTAAAGAATTTGTACAAACTTCAAATGACTGCCAGGAGGCCCGGGTTGAACAGCTGGGCCAACTCCCCATGAAATTCTGGATATACCCACAGACAGCCTGATGCTTTTAGATAACATAGCCTAATTTTTAAGACTCAAAAAGTCAGATCCAGCCGAGTCCTAATTGCAAAAATATTCTCAACATCTGGAAATGTGGAACACTTAATTGATCATTCCTATCGATACCCAGTTGAATAGAAGCCTGGAGGTTAGCACCTGCCGCTTTTAAAGTATTATACTAAGCTGTTTAGGCCTTTAAATGTTGCATTAAACTCACAGTACGAGGGTAACGCTGTGTTCAAGGCTGAAAGCCATCTGTGTGGTGAGAAAGGCGAGTTCCAAACACTGTGGTTATGCCGCCCTCTCGTGGCGAAAGGCCACAGCATCTGAAACATTTCCGTGGAAAAACTTCCTATACTGACCACATTCTGTGACTCTGTAAACTTAACAGATGTTATTTACTTCATTTAGTCTTCATAACAACCCTACTTTCAAGGATGCTACTAATATCCCCACATTACAGATGAGAAAACTAAGGCTCAGAGAAGTGAGCAAGCCCAGTTCACTCTGGAGGTAGTAAGGGAAAGAGCTAGGATTCAGACCCAGGTGTGTCTGATTCCAAAGCCCATACGCTTTCCACTACATCATACAAATGATTGTTGTTCATAGTTGTAGCTCCAGCATCCTACAGATAGTGGATACTCACAAAATATTTGTTGGGTGGATGAATAACAGTAGCAGCAGTTGTAGCTTTGCAACAGCAGTATTTTATATGTATACACACACATACACATATATAATTAATATATATATATATATCACGTGTTGATCGCCTGCCATGCACACATATCATCTGAGTATGCTCAAGCAGGGCAAAGTTGACATGTTCTGATACATTTTTTAGCTCATTATTTTAAAGCATTTAAGACCCCTCTTTTTATAAACACACAAATTTATCATTCAACAAGCATTCATTAAGAAACTACTATGGGCCAAGTACAGTTCAGGCTTTGGTGAAGCTTGGGTGATGTGTCTCAAGCCTCATAGCCACTTTGCTGCCTTCACTTCACATCGCTATGAGCTGGAACTGGACCTCAATCCTGCACCTATTTGCTGTGTAGTTCTGGAGGACGGACCTTGGTTATTAACATCCTAGATTATCTACATTACTTAACAGTTTGTAGCATGTAATAGCACTTTGAAAGGGGAAGGGTAGGGGTGGGGGAACTTGCATTGTGTTTTTTAACTGCACTCATCAAAACAGCCCTGGGAAAATTGTCAGTGTTTGTAAATCTGAACCTCAGGCAGTTTTTGTAACTGTCGAGGGCCCTGCTTCAGAAGTCATGAGCCCATGACAAGACTCAGGATTAAAGCATAAAGACCCCAAAGCCACTGCCTGCTTCCCAGCTTAATGAGCCACTCGACAGCCAGACATTCAGGAAGCATGAGCAAGGAATGGGAAATGTGAGGGAAGAAGTGTTAGGGTATCTATCCAACAGATGTTCTATTCAATTCAAAAATGAAAATATATGAGTACAGGTTATGTAAGCAAGGTTCAGAGAGCGAGAAATACAAGTCATTAAATCCCTATTTGTAAAACAACAAGGAAACTGAATAATCACTAAGATTCCTTTCATCTCCAAGATATTCTGATTGCAATTAGAAGAAAATTGGGGCTTCCCTGGTGGCGCAGTGGTTAAGAATCTGCCTGTCAATGCAGGGGACACGGGTTCGAGCCCTGGTCTGGGAAGATCCCACATGCCGCGGAGCAGCTAAGCCCATGCGCCACAACTACTGAGCCTGCGGTCTAGAGCCCGCGAGCCACAACTCCTGAAGCCTGTGTGCCTAGAGTCTGTGCTCCGCAACAAGACAAGCCACTGCAATGAGAGGCATGTGCACCACAACGGAGAGTAGCCCCCGCTCACCACAACTAGAGAAAGCCCACGCGCAGCAACAAAGACCCAATGCAGCCAAAACTAAATTAATTAATTTTTAAAAAAGTCACAGGAAAATTGCCTTTGTTTTCTTTTCTCTGAGATCAGAGAATCAATGTTAAACATACTCCCACCGTGTTCTGAAATCTCAATCTTCTTTTTTTTACCCGCAAATTTATTTTCAAGCAGCCAAAATCTGTTGAATAATGCTATGTGCACTAGCTGAACATAGCTCCGGGGTTGGGTTTGACAGGGAAGGAAAGCTGACATCACTGATTTACACTCTCTCTTCAGCATCACTCCTTTGACCTCCCTGGCTGTGTCTTTCTCTTCTATTTAAAGGGAGGGGGCGCACAGTAGGTAAGCATCTTTCCGAAGGCTGAAAGGCCTCCAAAGTGTGGCAGAGGAGGAGTGAGGAGGTGGCTTTGGTAGTGAGTTAAACCCTAAAGAGGATATTCCTGCCTGAGGAGTGGTCATGAGAAGGGGACAGGCAAGGAGGTCCGTCTTGCAGACTCAGCTGCGCAACTGCAGGATGCACTGACCTTCCCCTCCTCAAATCCGATGTCCCAGCTTCCAAAGCGGAATCCTCCCTTTCCTCCAGTGTCACTGCATACAAACGACACTTCCTGAGAGATTGCATACAAATGAAGCTTCCTGAGAGATTACTAAGGAAAGAAAATAGCCCTAAAGCCTCTGTGTTCTCTTAACTAGCTCGCCACGGCAGGCAGCCAGAGGTCACACAGTGGGGGCAGGAAGTACACACGCAGGATTCATTCATCCTCCTAGAGGCTCTCCTAAGTCATCCCCGGGGGTGTCAGGGGAACAGGAGGCTTCCACAAGGCCTATGCATGGGGACAAGCAGGCAGAGGGATTTGAGGGCACCCTCAGGAGACCCTGCTGCCCAGCAAGTCACATAAACCCCACAGACATCCAGTCTTATCAGAGCACGATGCCTTCAGATTACCAGATCCTGCTTGACTGCTAGCAAGGTCTTATTATCTTTAGCAAAACTCTGACTCTCTGTGCGTCTGTTATCTTTTCTAAAATGAGAAGGCGGAATTCAATGATACCACAGGATCAATATAGCCCTAAACTTTCCTTTAAAAAAAAGTGGGGCCTTCCCTGGTGGCGCAGCGGTTGAGAGTCCGCCTGCCGATGCAGGGGACACGGGTTTGTGCCCCGGTCCGGGAAGATCCCACATGCCGCAGAGCGGCTGGGCCCGTGAGCCATGGCCGCTGAGCCTGCACGTCCGGAGCCTGTGCTCCGCAACGGGAGAGGCCACAACAGTGAGAGGCCCGCGTACCAAAAAAAAAAAAAAAAAAAGTGAAAGAAACTTGCCATCCTAGGTCACCCCCTTAGTCTTTAAAATCAAATGCTTCAGCAGCTGCAGATTTGCAAAACACATTTCCACCTTCTTACCTACTTCCTTGCAAAACTGCACAAGACATGTAAAATTTGCTTGGCTACTACCTACATTTTTGAAGGCCACTTTGTCCCTGTGGTTGGATTTATTCAATTTCCTATGGTAGCCCTAGTAAAAATGGTATCTAATGTAAAACTGGATGAATAAATAAGGAATGGCTGGGATGCCCGATGTGTATAGACTAGCATACATATATAGTCACTGCCTTAGCTTTATACAGGTCATTTTGGTTTGTGTGCAGATATGTCCTCTTTTAAATAAACCATACTGAGCAGTCACTCAAAACTCCACATAACCTTGAATTCAAACCAGTGTTTCTTAAAATTCAAACACATGCAATGCTCTTCTGCAAGGTGGCCTGGCCTCCAAGCCTAACTGGCAAGTTTCTTTACATTCCTTTAGCCATGGCTTTTTACTCAGCTCCCCTTTGAGCACAAACTTGTTATTTTTGCCACTAGCAGCAACCCTTCAAATGAGCTGCAGGATCCTGACTTCAATTTCGTTAGAGGTAACAGCGTTTCTATTGGGGGCGGGGGGGGGGGCGGGAAGCTGAAATCTGTATGCCAGGCAAGCCCCTGTGTCTTCCTATACCTCCTCACCTTAATTTACCTTCCACAACCAGGTTCACCTCCACCTGGTCACCTCCAGGGCTCAGACACGGCTGATCCTTCCCCGTCCATCCGTCTCACTCTAAGCAACAACCTGGCTTTGCTTACCCACCTTCCAAGAACATATAACGTTTCTACTCTGTCTGAACATTCATTCTGCGCTACCCCAATTTCATTGAATTCGCTCCCTTCTTCTCTCCCTCCCAGTTCAAGACCCCTGGTGACCTCACACAACCTCACTACCTACCTACCTACCTACCTACCTCTCTCAAGCAAGCCATCTTTTCAAGAGGAGTGAAAATTGGCATCTCTCATTTAAACCAGAGATCCTAGGACAGCAGGCTCAGAACTCTGGAATCTTGGTGATTCCCCCCCCCCACACCTCTACCCTAAATATCCATATCCATCACCCCCAGCCCAACATGATAGAAAGAAGGACCGGGTTTGGAGGAGGTTATTGAGAGGACGTGACCACCGGTTGACCCACCCGTTGGACTGGGGCAATAAGAGATTCCCAGCCCTCCTCTGTACCTTCTGCCCTGTGGCCCCACACTGGGAGCTGTTTTCAAGGATGCAGCCTTGAGAGAGTAAGGTGCTGTGCTGGCCATCTGAACAGAATGCACCCCTGAACCTTGTTAAGGCCTCTATATTAAGTTTTCCGATTCTGGCCGGCGGGGGCAGAATCTACTCGTCTTGGGGCCGCCCAAGACAAGCCTCGTATGTAAGTTTCCTTGCTTATTAAACCTGCCACCTACCAATGTGGAGTGCCTGCCTCTTTCTTCAGTCTCTCCTTGCCCTCCACGTACAGGAGCCAGTTTCAGACTTCACGCAGAGAACTCGCCAGGCTGCGAACCAACCAACACCAGCGAACACGCCGGAAAGAGTCCCCGTTCCCCGCCTTTGTGGCTGCGCAGGCGCGCAGGCAGGCGCCGTGCGTTCCCCTCCGCGACCCAGTCCTGCTGGGCAGTTGGTGCTGCCAACGTGTAAGTCCTTCCTGTTGCAATACTTTTTTTTTTTCCAGTAAATATAATATGTCACATATATTGAATAAAAAATATGCCTTACACAGGTTAACCATCTGTGGAAACAGAACTCATATTGTTCGGACATAAAATAGTCTACTTATAAAGACATTCATATACATTTAATAGTAGGAGATGGGTTTCTAAACATGTTTCTAGACTGATACATGCTTTCTGAGCTGTCTCTGCACACCACAGTCTGCTTAGTGGACAGCTTGCTTACGTCATATTCCTATTTCATTCTTTTCTTCTAGATGTTAATATTCTAATTGTGCGTATGAAGAACTTGAGTCTGCATGCTTGAGAACATGACCCCAAACTCAGACTGAGTAAGTAACAGAGCTAGAAACTGAAATAGCATTTGTCCTTGAGACTGTACTGTGTATTGGATAATCACACAATTTGAATTTAGAGTACCGTTTTTTTTAAATTTTTTTCTAATTGGAGTATAGTTGATTTACAATGGTGTGTTAGTTTCAGGTGTACAGCAAAGTGAGTCAGTTATACATATACATGTATCCACTCTTTTTTAGATTCTATTCCCACATAGGTCATTACAGAGTACTGAATAGAGTTCCCTGTGCTATACAGTAGTTTCTTATTAGCTATCTATTTTATATATAGTAGTGCGTATATGTCAATCCAAATCTCCCAAGTTATCCCTTCCCCCCCCCCGCCCCATTCCTCTTGCAGTTCTGCTCCCAGCAAGCCATATGGCCTTTTTTGTTGTTGTTGTTGTTAAAAGAGATTGAAATTAATTGTTTTAATCTCCGGAAATGTTTACAGTATCTCCTGAAAGAAGTGGGGAGTGGGGGATTGTGAGTATTGCATATATCCTCCAAGGACACAGTTGAACTTGCAAAAACTCAGGCATCTCCCTTTGAATGATTCATGAACATCAGCAGCAAGTGGAGTTGTCAAGGCAGTGTCATCAGTAACAACACTGATGTTTTTATCCCTGTCTGTCTTCTGTGTTTTATTTCTTAATTGATTCTGAACCCAGAGAAGTAATGAGGTAGGATTTATTGTCTTCCTCAAACCCCAACAAGGAAAACAAATGTTAAACAGATAACATAAAAATTTTAAACTAATTATGCATTGGGATAAGCGCCATGGAGAATAACAGAGTGTATAAAAAGTACCTCAGTCCTCCTGTGTTTCTTCTTTACTCTCACATGACCATGCTCACAGCCCTTCAGACACCAGATGTGCGGCGTTTTTCCCCGACCTCAGCTGGGTGTCCTACAATTTAACTCAATTCAGTCACTGTCTACCTGGAGATAGCATCAGATCCCACAGGTTAAGGGCTCAGTCCCACAAGACTGCCTCCCCCTCAACTTCAGATGCCAATCTCAAGTCCAGGTGGTCACTTGTGCTTCTGACCAATCAGCTACAAATTGGAGGTTCCCTGGAGCCCCTCCTCGGGCTTGATTAATTTGCTAGAGCAGTTCACAGAACTCAAAAAAACTGTTTACTTACTGTCTACCAGTTTATTATAAAAGGATATGGACACATGAACATCCAGATGGAGGAGATGCACAGGGCAAGGAATGTGGGGAAGGGGCAGGGCTTCCATGCCCTCTCCAGGCATCACTGTCCCAGCACCTCCGTGAGTTCACCAACATGGAAGCTCCCCAGCCCTGTACTTTGGGGATTTTTATGGACACTTCATCAAGTAGGCATAATCAATCAGTAACTCAATTTCTAGCCCCTCTCCCCTCTCTAAAGAATGGAGGGGGCGGGGATTAAGGCTGAAACTTCCAAGCTCCTAATCATGGCTTTATCTTTCTGGTGACCAGCCCCCATCCAGGAGCCCAAGAGTCATCTCATTAGAAAAAAGACTGTCCTATCACCCAGCAAATTACAAGGGTTCAGGAGCCCTGTGTCAGAAACCAGAGGCAAAGACGAATATATCTATTTTCTATTATCTCACACAGGGAAACCACAACCTGTTGATATTATGCACAAGATCTTTTTCATTTTCGGATGAATGGTTTTTGGATTACATGTGCACTTTGGGCTGTAAAAAACAATAGGTAGTCTGGGGGAAAAAATGTGATCATCTCGACAAAAATTCACATAATGCTTTGGAGTTCTCTGGTGGGGTTTTTGCAGGGATTGTTTAGTTTTGTTTGTATATTTTGGGGCCATTCCCTTATAAGAATTTAAAACCATCTTTGTATTTAACTAATGATACTTTAATTTAAAAAAAAAAAGACAAAATGAATTCTTAACTCTGAATCTATTCTTCTACTCACACTGTTTTAATGTCTGATATCAGATGTCAGTACTGCTCTTTGAGCAAAAAGAGAGCTGCCCTGGACCGTATGTCTTAGGGTACACACACACACACACACACACACACACACACACACACACACACACTCACACACAGAGGCATGTGCAAGCACCAAGAATGTACTCAGGCTCAGTGCAACCTGCAACATAAACATCATTCGTAACTACCACCATCCAGGCTGGAAAAATGATTCTGCGTATCTCTTGCTCTAAACCCTTGAAACAGAAGGTAGTTGTGTCCAGATGTATTGCTCTGCGGCCAATGTAGGAAGTGTAGATACTGCTTTGGAAAGAGACCACAAAATAACCTTTCCCTCTCAGCATAAAGGTAATAGATTCTGCTATGGTCTGAATGTTTTGCATTCCCCTAAAATTCATACTTTGAAATCCTAACCCCTTCCTGTCCCGTGAGGATACAAGAAGAAGCTGGCAGTATACAACCCAAAAGAGGGTTCTTACCAGAACCCAACCATGCTAGCACCCTGATCGTGGACTTCCAGCCTACAGAACTGTGAGCAACAAATTTCTGCTCTTTATAAGTCACTCAATTAATGGTATTTTGTTATAGCAGTCTGAAGGAACTGAGACAGATTCTTTCGAAATAAACTATCATTTCCCAGTAGTGCCAAGCATTTGTTTTTCCTGATGTATTTCCTATTCCAATTCACATTTCTGAAGAGTCTCAAAAACTTCACGATGTTCATAGCAGTTGCAAATGGTAATGAAGGGACATTTTGCAATTACTCTTAAATTTTGTAGAAATAGGTTTAAATATAACACGTATGACACTTTACACTGGCAACTATATAGACCCTGAATGCTGGAATTGCAAATAGTTTTATTTTTATAAAATATTTAATGTAATTTAATTAAATTTTAAGAAAAATTATATTAAAATGTTTTAACTTTCATTTTTATTAAAAGTTCATATTCATTAATTATAATTTATACATCACCTTTAATTTTAACATAATTTTGAATACTTCAAAAGAAAAATACTTTTTGAAAATATACATAAAACTTTTATTTTTAAATTTATTTACATACATATTTTAGATGAAAATATGTCTAAATTATACACACTTTGAGTTCTATTGCCTAATGCTTTAGGTCATTGAGATCATGATAGAAATATTAATAAAATATATGAAAGTGGAACTCAACACATTACGTAAGTATTTTAAAACTGGAAACCAAAAAAAAAGGGCAACTTTCTGTCAAGCATGACTCACATAAAATTCCTGACCAATTTATTATATATTCTCTAATGAAAATTTAATTGCTATTTTTTTTTAATTAGCAGATTTTTCTCATCAATTCACAATATGGATAGGTCAGATGAAGTTCCTACAACCTCATATTCTTTATCAAATAAAGATACAACTACATATCACAAAACATAATGTGCACACAGAAAGCAAATAAATGCAATTATAGCACTGAAAAAAGGGATGAATAAAGAGCAATCGATAATATTCAATAAACATAAGCGGTGCCAGTTGAGACCCTTATCATGATGTTCTTAAAAGGTTGATGTTATGTATCCAGAACTTGCCAGGCATAATGATGCTTTTTGGCTCACTATAAGCATGGTATTTACAGAAAACAATGGAAAATGTTCAGGTTTAGTACAGATGGTTTCAATTTTTGGTGCTAAAATAAACAAAAATAAAATGCAGATAAACATAATGAAGTAAATGATCACTCTCAAGGACAGAAAATGAGGCCACTTATTTCAGGAGTAATAAGGTGAAGAAAGAAAACATACATAAAGTTTAAAAAGTTATTATTACTCAGTTCAGTCAGGTTGTACAAGCATCAAAATTCATATTAAAAAATGTATATTCATTACATGTATTGTTGAACTACCAGAAAAGGAAAACAAGTCAAAATGTATATATCTCACTGGTTTTACAGCAGTTGTGAAAATACGTTTAGCCTTTACTGAAAAACTGAGAAAATAACTTGCAATTTTAGGTGTTGACTTAAGAGATTGATGAGAAAAGCTTAAAGGCTTGCCGAATCTCACTGACATGGCTGGCAAACAAAAAGATGAGTAAGCCAGGATTTTTACCAAAAGTCCAGAAGCATTTGTTTGTGCTATGTTCCACACGAACATAGTTGGAATTTATTGCTGGGTGAAATGGGCTTATCTGCACCAATAGGAATGCTATTCTTTGGAACATGAGATGAAATGCAGAGATGAAATGCAGGGTTTCTGGATCTGCCCAAAGATGGATTACCATGATGGAACATGATATTTGACCCTATACCAAAATTTGACTCATAATGAGGTGTGTGCTACATTCTGTTAAAGAAACGAGATTCCACTTAGAGAAGATCTAAGATGTACTAGGAGAGTTCAGCAAAATCGTATACCCAAATAAAAAGTGCATAATCATCAAAAATAAAATTAATTTTGAATTTGTGCTGTCTGTATTTATTTGACATGATCCATTGCTTACTTTTTTTTTTTTTTTTTGCAGTACGCGGGCCTCTCACCGCTGCGGCCCCTCCCGCCACGGAGCACAGGCCCCGGACGCGCAGGCCCAGCGGCCACGGCCCACCCGCCCAGCCGCCCCGCAGCATGTGGGATCCCCCCGGACCAGGGCACGAACCCGCGTCCCCTGAATTGGCAGGCGGACCCCCAACCACTGCGCCACCAGGGAAGCCCCATTGCTTAATTTTAAAGAAGAAACAAAACAGATCTACTATAATATTCCACTTCAAAAGCTATTAAGGCAGCAGTCCCCAACCTTTTTGGCACCAGGGACCGGTTTCATGGAAGTTCAGGCAGTAATGGGAGCAATGGGGAGCGACGGTGAGCTGTGCTTGCTCGCCCGCCACTCACCTCCTGCTGTGCGGCCTGGTTCCTAACAGGCTACGGATACAGTCCATGGCCCAGGGGTTGGGGACCCCTGTGTTAAGGGACTTCCCTGGTGGCCCAGTGCCCAGCTTCGATCCCTGGTCAGGGAACTAGATCCGACATGCCGCAACTAAAGATCCCGAGGGCCGCAACGAAGATTCCACGTGCCACAACTAAGACCCAGCGCAGCCAAATATATAAATAAATATTTTTAAAAAGCTATTAAACTATATATTTTTAATTTTAGAGAATATTTTTCCAAATTGGAAGAAACTGATGTAAAATACGCAACAAAGTGATATTCTAATAAAATATAAAGAATTTAGAAAAAATGAAAATGTTTTCATGATTATGTATAAATATTTCCCAAACAAATTTTAGAAAGCCTATCTCTGGCAAATCACGGATCAGGGTATATTGCTAACTGAAGAGAGATTTTTAACAAATTGAATATCTAACTACTATTTTTAAGTTCTCTTTATAATACCTCAGCATTGAAAAGTTTGAAAGAAGATCCATGAATGGATCTAGATACTACTCTAGGGAACAATTTAAATTATGGTACATGGGACTTCCCTGGTGGCACAGTCATTAAGAATCCGCCTGCCAATGCAGGGAACACGGGTTCGAGCCCTGGTCCAGGAAGATCCCACATGCTGCAGAGCAACTAAGCCTGTGAGCCACAACTACTGAGCCCACGCGCCACAACTACTGAAGGCTGCGCACCTAGAGCCCTTGCTCTGCAACAAGAGAAGCCACCGCAATGAGAAGCCCGCACACCGCAATGAAGAGTAGCCCCTGCTCGCCGCAACTAGAGAAAGCCCGTGCACAGCAACGAAGCCAAAAACAAATAAAAATATTTTTAAAAAACTAAATTATGGTATAAAAATAGCAATTGTATAATGAATTAAAATATGTAATATTTTCTGTAGTATAAATACAATTTACCACATGCAACCCTATCACAATATTTGAACATGTTATATAATATTTGCTGTATGTTTCTGAATTTAAGTAGTGCTTTAAAAACTTTATTGACCATTCAAATTGCTATAGCCTCAGCAAAGTGGTTTCTCCAATTTGGAGTAAAAAGCTATCTAAGAACGTCAATGCCTCCAGAAAGATTACGTAATTTGGCACTCCTTAATAGAGCAGAAATTTTGTGAAAAATCTTGATTAAACAACCTAAGTAGAGATATCGCTGAAATTAAGGCGAGAAAAATTAAAATTTTGGAATAAATGTGTAATTTGTAACTTACATATGTCTTTATGACTCACCCAAACATGACCATCAACAGAACACCCAGGCCTGAGTGATAGTAATTAAATTCAGCTGTCTGATATTTGCCGAGTCGCAGTTATTTAAATCTGTAGCTTTGCACATTTTTCGTGGGGGGCATTTGTTTTGGCAGGCGGATACAACAGTTGGTTTGCTTAATTTATAAGTTTTAGTTCATTGGAAACACAGAGCATAGGCCTCCATTTGTACTCACCCCCGAGCTCTGAAACGCGGGGCACAGGTCTGGCAGGTGTGTCCGTTTGCGTCCGTCATTGGAGGAACACAAGCGTGACACCAGCTCAGCATGGCAGGTGAAGGCTTCCTCCCCCACTACTGTGGTATCCAGCGTAGTATCTTGTCTTTGCAAAACAATAGCCTTCAGAGGATAGTTATACATGAAAATGGGTCCAAATATTATTTTTTAATGTTCCTTGAACCACAAATAATAAATTGCTTATGGAAGGACCCTGGAAAACAGAATCGCTCCTGGAGACACAGGATCTTTTCATTGAGATTCAAAAATAACAAAAAGGCTTCATACAGAGATTTTCTTCCTAAGAGTACAGTACAGAAGGGAGAAAAAAAGAGTAACCTTACAGTGGGGCACTCTGGCAAACATTCCCTCAGCCAGGTGATCAAGGTCAGCCTCAGCAGTGATAAGTCTATTGATTGTATGTACCCCTGACCTAATGTGGTAAGAGGAACCCTTCACCTCTGTGATCTTTCTTACAAAACCCATAATCCCAGTCTAATCATGAGAAAACCGTCAGACAAATCCTAATTTAGAGACATTCTACAAAATACCCTGCCGGGATCCCTCAAAATTGTCAATCTCAAAAAAAAATAAATAAACAAATAAAAAAGAAGGAAGATCTGAGAAACTCTCCTAGCCAGGAGGAGCCTAAAGAGATATGATTAAATGCAATACGGTGTCCTGGATGGGATCCTGGAACAGAAGGACATGAGGTTGAAAACTAGGGAAAGCTGAATAGAGTATGGACTTTAGTTAATAATAATGTATCAGTGCTGGTTCATTCATTGTGACAAGGGTACTACATCAATGTAAGAACGCATTAACAATAGGGGAAACTGGGTGTGGAGCATATGGGAACTCTGTACTACATTTGCAACTTTTCTGTAAATCTAAAACCATTCTAAGGTTAAAAGTTTATTTTTTAAAAAATATAATAGAACACGTCTGAAGGACAAAATGGCCCCAAATGAGGCCTCTTAGCTGGAAAGGAGAACCTAAGAAGACACCGCAGAGAGAGAGGAAGGTAGGCTTGTGACCGTCAGCCAGGGCTCAGGTAGTCCTAGGAGACGCCTAGTCTGGGCAGAGCAGGGTATTGATTCTGGCACCGTTCTGCCTCCGCCATCCTGATGCCATGGACATGCTTTGTGGGAAACAGTCATGTGTATGTCACCAAGATCTGTAACTGCTGAAGCCTAAGACCATTTTCCCTCCAAGCAGCCTTTGACCTTAAAGGCACTGAGGGAAGGACCTTCCTGCCTCCGACCTTGAGCGGGCGCCATATCAAGTGATGGCCACAAGGTGGCGCATGAGACCATCAAGAGCAGCAGGCAGGCAGCGCAGTCCGCAGGTGGGCAGTTTGGACTCCGACCTTGGAGGGCAGGTCTGAGTTCCTGCTCCCCTAGAAGGGAGCAGGCAGCAAAACAACCACACATATGATTTTCAGGTCGCTGTGAGGATTGTAAGGGTGACTGAGGTTGTACCAGGTGTGTATTTCCAGAGTCACAGCAGTGAATAAAATGCAATACTACTCATTTTAATTTCTGATCTTTGTGCCAGGCACCTCTCTGATGGCGGACAATTTAGTCTTTTCGGGGTTAGGTTTCCTTCAGTCTCATAAAGCAAATGTTTTTTTGTTGCTTTGGTTTAGGTTTTTTCACCTTCACTTTAAAATTGAACCAATCTAAGATCTACTGACCCGCACACAACCCCCATCCGAGGGGGACATCTTACATTAGGGAAAGTTTAAATCACAAAGTGGAAGCAAGGCGAGGCAGTATTCCTGGTCCCTGATCTTCCCCCACTGTCCTCTCAGCCCAGCACTGCCTCTGACCTCTCCCTGCTGACCTGGCTCACAGCTTGGCGCTGTGACGTAGAAGATTCGATGGGACTTCAGCCACCCTCCCGGCTCCCAGCAACAAGCCTACTGGCTCTCATGCTCCACTCTCTCTCCTCAGGTACCTAAGAACATTCAGAGCCTCTCCAAACCACACTCTTGACCCTCCTGTGACTAGACATTCCATGTCCCCATTTTCACACTTCCCTATGCCTGGTGACATGAGGAGACACTATAAGGTTAACATCTCTTATGGACAATGTTTGTGTCCCCCCCAAATTCATTTGTTGAAACCCTACTCCCAATGTTATGGTATGAGGAGGTGAGGCCTTAGGGAGGTGATTAGGTTTGGATGAGGTCATGAGGACAGAGCCCTCATGAATGGGATTGGTGCCCCCATAAGTGTCCCCAGAGAGCTTACTTTCTCTTTGCTCTCTGCCATGTGTGGATACCACAAGAAGTCTGTAGTCTGCAACCTGGAAGAAGGTCCTCATCAGAACCAACTGTGAGAAATAAATTTCCATTGATTATAAGCCACCCAGTTTGTGGTATTTTGTTCTAGCATCCCAAACAGAGTAAGACAATGTCTCCAAAGGACCGGGTAGAAAGTGAGCTACAAATCTCTTTATTTCACACCCAAGGAATTTCAAATTCAAGGAAGGAATTTTCCTCCTGTCCTGGACATTCCTCATGACTCCTGTCAGTGCGTGCACGTGTGCACACGCACACACACACACACACACACACACACACACACACACACACCCCACGACAGGTCCGTGAGTGGGGAGGACATGGGTCTTGCAGAGCACCCTTCTTCGTCCCCTCACTGCAGTTCATCAGCTCTGCTGCTGCAGACTGGGGATCCTCTTGCCTCTCTCTCTTCCTTCCTATTCCTGGAATAGAAAAATAAACTCCCTTTGTGTCATATCAAAATCCATCCTGCTCCACTTTAGAGTGACAGAAATCAAGAACCTGGCATCTCTGTTTCACGGGGTGAATTGTTTCCACAGCTGTGGATGCTCTTTCCTTTAGCTTTCAAATAAGGAAGGATAACAGCTATTCCTGGCGGCTGAGAAATAGCACATCAGTTAGTACTTTAGAAAGCTATCCACGCTGACTTTGAAGAAAAGAACGCCAGAAAAAGAAAATGGTTTTATGCTAATGATGGCAGATAAGAGCTTAGAATTACTGTACTTTAAATATTTAAGAAACTGTGCCCTTTGGGGATGAAATGTACAGCATGGGAAGTACGGTCAATAATATTATAACTTTGTGTGGTAAACAGAGGTATCGTGGTGATCATTTTGTAATGTATGGAAATATCAACTCACTATAGTGTGCACCTGGAACTAAAATAGTGTTGTAAGTTATACTTCAATTTAAAAAAAAAAGAAAGGACATGTAATCTCAGTATTCTAATAGGTTCTGCAGTGAACAAGGTTTACATCATTACAATGATGCAAGCGCTAATTATTGATATAATTAAAAGCATGATAAAATTTGGGGGAGAGGATGAGGAAGAAGAGGTGAGGTTTTAAATCTTAATCTCTTATAACATTTATAAATTTAAAAATCGCTTCTTTCTTTTCTTTGTATTCTATTTATATGATATGATAGATATTAACTAAACCTATTGTGATAACAATTTCACGATATATATAAGTCAAATCATCATGCTGTATGCCTTATAAACTTATACAGTGATGTATGTCAGTTATTTCTCAATAAGACTGGAGAAGAAAAGAAATTGTGCCCTTATTTTATACTCAAGACGCTCAAGTCAGACCTTTCTAGTTATATGTAGAAATGGCACGTTTGAATTGTGCTTTGCTGAATCTTGGCCTGGGTTGGGGTCCATCACGGAACATCAGGAGGCAGAGTGGGTAGCCATGGAAGTGAAGACTATTTTTATTGAAGTATAGTTGATTTACAATGTTATATTACCTTCAGGTGTACAGCATAATGATTCAGTATTTTTACAGATTATATTCCATTAAAAGTTATTACAAGATAATGGCTATAAATTCCCTATGGTATATAATACATCCTTGTTGCTTACCTATTTTATATGTAGTAATTTGTATCTCTTAATCCCATACCCCTACTTTGCCCCCCTCCCCCTCCCCGCTGGTATCCACTAATTTGTTTGCTCTATCTGTGAGTCGTTTCTGCTTTGCATATACATTCATTTGTATTATCTTTTGGATTCCACATGTAACTGACATCATACAGTGTTTGTCTTTCTCTGTCTAACATTTCACAAAGCATGATATTTTCTAGGTCTATCCATGTTGCTGCAAATGGCAGAATTTCATGCTTTTTTATGGCTGAGTGATATTCCATATATACATATATAACTCCCATGTGGTGTTATATATATGTATGTCCCACGTCCTAACGTCCATGTGGTGATTAATTTTATTTTAATTTTTAAATTAAATTTTTCATTTTATTTTTATTATTTAATTTTTTAATTTTATAAACTTGACTGGACCACGAGGTGCCCAGATTAAACATTATTTCTGGGTGTGTCAGTAAGGGTGTTTCCGCATAAGATTAACATTTGGATGGATGGAGTCAGTAAAGCAGATTGCCCTCCCCAACATGGGTGAGCATCACCCAATCTGCTGGGGGGCTAAATAAAACAAATAGTAGAGGAAAGGAGGATTTATTCCCTTCCCCTGCCTGCATTAGCTGGAACATCAGTCTTCTCCTTCCCTTCCTTGGACTCAGCTCCCCAAGTTCTCAGACCTTCAGACTCCGACTGGGATTATACCACTGACTTTCCTGGGTCTCCAGCTTGCAGATGGTAGATCCTGGGACTTCTTAGCCTCTATTTGTTATGATAGATAGATAGATAGATAGATAGATAGATAGATAGATCACATAAATATGTATTATAAATATAAATAGGAAGATAGATAGATAGAGAGACCTATTGTTTATGTTTTTCTACAAAACCCTAATATACCCCAGTATCTCAATATAACTGTATTTAAAGATAAAATCTTTAAAGAGTTAAGTAAGTTAAAATTAGGTCGTTAGGGTGGGCCCTAATCCAATACAGCTGGTATCCTCCTAAGAAGAAGAAATTAGAACACAAACACACCCAGAGGGGTGATGATGTGAAGACATGGAGAGAAGATTCCATCAACAGGCCTCAGAGGAAACGAGCCCTGCCAGCTCCTTGATCTCAGACTTCTAACCTTCAGAATTGTGAGAAATTATATCTCTGTTGTTTCAGCCACCCGTCTGCGGTACTTTGTTATGGCAGGCCTAGCAGACTAATACAGGGACATCAGTGTCCTGCAGAAGCCAGAGCCGTTCTCCATTCAGCTTAACATACCTGGAGTTGGAGATGCTGAAGGAGGATTCAAGAAAGTAAAGCAGCTGCAGGTCTAGCTGCTGCTTCACACCAATGGGGTGAGTCAGCAGATCAGCAAGAACGTGTGTGGGCTCTACAGCCTGTGTGAGCTGCTGCTTCCCTTCTGCCCTCTGAATCCCCCACAAAAGTCTTGGGACCCACCCTAACTAGAAACGTACAGGAAGAGGAATTCTGGGAAGGCAGTTCAGCTTAAGCAAGTTGGCATATCACAAAGTCAACGTAATCACCCAACACGGAGCTTAGCCCCTTCTACCATTTCCGTTACAACAACGGTCCTCAGCTGGGCTGATTTCGCCCCACGGTTCGATATTTGGCAACGTCTACATATACTTTTAGCTGTCACAACTGAGAGGTGGGGCCGTTGCTAGTATCTAGTGGGTAGAAGTCAGCGATGATCCTAAACTCTCTTCAATACCTGGAGCCCTCATGAATTATCCAGTCCCCAAATGCCAATCATCCCAAGGTTGAGAAACCCTGCCTTACAACAAGTCCTTCATACCAAGAATTCTTTCTTTTTTTAAAAAAAGACCTATGCATCATTTCCTATTACTCTCTTTAAAAAAAAAAAAAAAGATTCCTTTTTACTGCATCTTTAAAATTTATTTTATTTTTTAAATTTATTTATTTTTGGCTGCGTTGGGTCTTTGTTGCTGTGCGCAGGCTTTCTTTGTTGCAGTGCGCGGGCTTCTCATTGCGGTGGCTTCTCTTGTTGCGGAGCACGGGCTCTAGGTGTGCGGGCTTCAGTAGTTGTGGCATGTAGGCTCAATAGTTGTGGCTCGCGGGCTTAGTTGCTCCATGGCATGTGGGATCTTCCAGGACCAGGGCTCGAACCCGTGTCCCCTGCATTGGCAGGCAGATTCTTAACCACTGCGCCACCAGGCAAGCCCCATACCAAGATTTCTAAGTCTTAGCAGACGTAATGCAGACTGAGCTGGGGAGAGGGGCGTGGACAGTCAGGCTGCACAGTGCCTGGCACACCATCATCTGTTCTGCTTCTCCTTTTTTCCTCCCTTTGCTCTTCACTCCCCCCTCCCACAATCCCAGGAGCTCCATATTCTTCCCCTCTAGCTTCAGAGTAGTTTTCCCCTTCTCTAAAATCTTAACATCCTCCAACATCCTGAAACTCAGGATTCCATCTTACACCTCAAAGAGTTATCAAAATATTTTTCCTAAACAATGCGACTTCTAAATCTTGCGATTTCAGTTGACTTGTTTTCCTTTTTTGCTTATCTATATTTCTCATTTTTCCCCCACTGAAAAGATATTTTTAGTAGAGGAAAACAGTATGTCTTGGGGGGGAGGGGAAATATATAACAACATGTAAAAATTCTTACAAAGTAATACCAAATGAATAAAGTATCAAATGTAGTTGTATACACTGTATGACTTTATTTTTAAAGTGAAAAACAAAAAACAAAAAACCCTAACAGGCACAGGGAACAGCAATAGGAACAAATGACTAGAAAGAAATATTGATACATCAATATGATGTTTAGTTTAGGAAATCAAACAAGAAGTGACTTTGTTTTCTCTGTAGGTGTTTTTCCTAATTTTTAAAAATTAACACAGTGTACATACCCTGACTTAGAGTGGAGGACAGACCTTTAATTTTGATGGATGTCACTCCCATTATTAGGTTACATTATATGGCAGAAGTGAAGGGATTTTTACAAATATAAGGTCCCTAGTCTGTTGACTTTGAGTTAATCAAAAGACAGGTTATCCAGGGAGGGCCTGACCTAATCAGATGAGCCCTTTAAAAGAGTTTACCGTCCAAAGATTTGAAGCAACAAACTCTCTTTCTGCTGGCCTTGAAGAAGCAGTGAGTTTGCTGCCATGGGTTTTATCGCTTCAAAGAGATGAACTCTGCCGATATCCACATAAGCTCAGAGAAGGAACCTAGGTCTGAGACCCCTCAGTTGCAACCTTGTGAGACCCTAATCAGAGGACTCGTTTAAACTGTGCCGGGACTCCTGACCCATGGAAACTATGAGATGATAAATGTGTTTTTAATCTGCTAAATTTGTTGATCAGCAATAGAAAACTAATACAACAGCGAATGAAAAACATACATTTTAATAAATAAACTTTAGGCTGGAAACAAAGCGATCAGGGTCTATATCACCATCATTAACCCGCTATATGATCTTAAACAAGTCACTTCTTAAGGCATGAGGTTTTTAAAATATGTAATGTGAGAGACAAAAGCTTGAAAATTCTATGATTCTAAATCTTGCCACAATAAACTCTCAGTTACTGTGCTTTTCTCCTGTCTTGCTGGTAATGGAGTCTTGTAGTGCTATAGATAAGTAGCCCATTAGTTAGGTTGTCAAAATCTTTTCATAATAAAGAGATTCTCTTTATAACGCTATTTATTCTGCAAGACGCGGCACTTGCCTCACTACAACCCAGTTATAATTTTGGAATAAAATATGTAGCAAAATGCTTAAGATCAAATACATACAAACTAAAATAGCACAAAGGAATATTTTATGAAAAGGGAAAAAGTCCAACAAAAGACGGATTAAACTGGATGTACGCTTCTTCGAATCTAGAATTGGTTTTTGGAAAGGTCTTAAGACAATCAAGAAATAAGTGCAAGCAGTCTAGCTAGAGGACAGATACAGGAAAGTGCGGGAGTGTCCAAGCAGTATAATTGCACCTGAAGCAGAATGTATGTGCCGTGGGCTGAATTGCATGCACCCTCCCCCCAAATTCATATGTTGAAGCCTTAGACCCCCCAATGTGATGGTATTTGGAGATGGAGCCGTTGGGAGGTGATTAGATGAGGTCATGAGGGTGGGGTCCTGTGATACATTTAGTGTCCTTATAAAAAGAGACATCAGAATCTGAGGGCACACTCACTCACTCTCCGTGCCTTGTGAGGACACAGCAAAAAGACATCTGTTTGCAAGAAAGCTCTCACCAGAATACAACCATGCTGGCACCTTGATCTCAGACTTCCAGCCTTCAGAACTGTGAGATATAAATTCTGTTCTTTAAGCCACCCAGTCTATGGTATTCTGTTATGGCAGCCCAAGCTGCCCTAATACATATATGTTAGGGGAGAAAATATAAAATTGGAGTTGTAGAGGACAGGAGAGAAAAAAAGGTGTTTGGTGGTCACACGGGGAAATTTTAACTCATTACCCATGGTTATAGGAAAACTTTGTAAGTTTTTAAGTGAGAGAGTTTGAGGAAAATGAATCTGATGATGGTCCCATCAGCAAGTTTATGTGACATGAAGTAATAAGGGTTATGACTAGGATGGTGACCATGGAAATAGAAAAGAAAGTAGAACTTTCAAGAAACATTAGGGGACAAGAATTGCCAGGACTTGGAGATGAATTTAATTGTTATTAAACTATGAACTCCATTCTTAAGCCTGACAAGTGAGAAATTCTGATGAGGAAAATGGTGGAGGCCTGGCTAATTAGCGTGGAGAAGTTGACGTAGGGACCTGGCCCTCATTACTGGAGGTACCTGTCCTGCCTACTCCCTGGCTAAACTCCCAAGGTCTTCTGGAAAATCCATAAATAACTAAAAATGGTTTCTGGTACATTTAGTGACACTGCTCAAGGACAGAATACCCAGGTTGCCCTCTTTCTTAGTCGCCACCTAATCGGTGCTTTTAAAAAATTGCTAAAAATGTTTACAGTTTCCAGATGGTCTCCAACTTTTTCCTCCCCTCTCTTTCTTTATCATAAATCCTTTTTTTTCCTTTATTCCTTGACTTAGCACAAAAACCACTCCCTCGTATGTGTACATGCACTCCTTTTGCATGTATATTTGTGTACAAAATATAGAAATGTCTCTAAATGAGTCTGTGATACAAGGATGGACGCCTTCTTCCTCTTCATTCTTGGTCTCTGAAATCAGTCTCCAGGTTGAAATACTGGTGCCCACACTCAGCTTGGGGAAGTTACTAAACATTTCTATGCCTCAGTTTCTCTGTCTACAAAATAGGGAAAATTGAAGTACCTTCCTCATATTACTATTAACATCAAGCTTAAATGACAACTGCATATGTAAAGTGCTACCACAGTGCTAGGGACACTGCGAGTGCACAGCAAAGCTTAGTTACTACGATTAGGAACTCAGCAAACCTAGGATCTGTCCAGATTGTCAGTAGGAGTGGAATAAATAGAGAGAAATAATAAGCACCCTTTGAAAATGAATAGGTACATATTTGCAATGTCTTATGAGTCAAAGTATTTCAAAATAAAAAGTTATTTTTAAAAACATGAACAAGGACAGCCTGATAAGAAGTTCTCCCCATGACCTTTGCCCCTCTACTCTAGTTACCTTTCACACAAGAGGTAGAATTCAAACTGCCCGACCACAATTGGTCATTAATGCATATGTGCTGGATAAAAGTCTGACAATAATAAGGCCTTACTCTTTGGTCTTCTGTTGACAGAATCCTTTCTTATTTTATTGCTTTTAATTTTCATGACAGGTCTGGGAAGTAAGGCAAGTGTAGTGATTCTGACTTTGTAGATTAAGAAACTGAGCCTCAGGGAGGTTCCATAAATTGACAAAGTTCCCTGGCTGAGCTGGCAGATGACACAATCCAGAGTAGGACCCAGGTCTGTTCTACAACACGGCTTTTTTCTTAGTAGCACATGAGACTACTTTTTTAAGAAGTGTTTTTTTTAAAATATATTTTAAAATGAGGCGTATATTAGTTTCCTATTACTGCTATCACGAGTTACCACAAATGTAGTGGCTTAGAACACAAATTTATTCTCTTACAGTTCTGGATGTCAGAAGTCCAAAAATAGGCCTTCAAAGGCTAAAATCGCCAAGTTGGCAGGGCTGTGTTCCTTCTGGAGGTTCTAAGGGATAACCCATTCCTTGCCTTTCCAGCTTCTAGAGGCTTCTAGAGGCTGTCTGCATTCCTCATGACCCCCTTTCAGCAACAGCATCCCTCCAACCTCTGCCTCCATCATCACTTCTTCTCTTTCTGACTTGGAGCCTCCTGCCTCCCTCTCGTAAGGATGCTTGCGATTATGTTTAGGACCATCCAGATAATCCAGGAGAATCTCCCCATCTCAAGACCCTTAACCACATCAGCAAAGTCCTATGCCTTGTAACGGGGGTCCCCAACCCCTGCGCGGTGGACCGATACCAGTCTGTGGCCTGTTAGGAACCGGGCTGCACGGCAGGAGATGAGCGGCGGCGAGTGAGCGAAGCTTCATCTGCCGCTCCCCATGGCTCCTCATGGCTCCCTATCACTTGCATTACTGCCTGCACCATCCCCCCACCCCCCGTGGAGAAATTGTCTTCCACAAAACTGGTCCCTGGTGCCAAAAATGTTGGGGACCGCTGCCTCACAAGGTGACATATTCCCTGGTTTGGGGATTAGGACATGAACACCTTTGGCGGGGGTCATTATTTTGCCTGCCCCAAGGTATCATTCCATACAGTAAAATGCATGGATGTTAAGGGCATGGTTCTATGAATTCTGACAAATAGATATACTCATGTGAACCACACACTAATCAGACTACTGAAGATTGCCACCATCCAAAATGTCCCTCTTGCCTCTTTCCAGTGGCCCTACCTACCCTCACCGGAAGCAGCTGCTATTCTGAGTGCTGTCACTATAAATTAGTTTCACCTGTTCTCAAGCTCCATAGAATGGAATCATAAACAGTGTACTCTCTTTTGTGTCTGGTTTCTTTCACTCACCATAATGTTTTTGTGATTCATCCATGATGTGTACAAACCAGTCATCTTTCCTTTTTCTTTTTCTTTTTTTTTTGCTGAGTAATATTCCATTGTATAAATATACTACCGCTTGTTTATCCATTCACCAGAAGGTGGACATTTTAAGTTATTCTAAAATCTTCCCTATTGTGAATATAGCTACTATGAACATTTTTGCACAAGACATTTTGTGGACATGATCTCATCTCTCTTGAGTACATACTTAAGAATGAAACTCCTGAGTTATACAGTAGGTGTATGTTTCAACGTATAAGAAAAATTTTACTCAACAGTTGAAAGCCTTTACAGCCCCACCAGTTGTATTCTCTTTAAAATATATGTACTGCAGGGGCTTCCCTGGTGGTGCAGTGGTTGAGAGTCCGCCTGCCGATGCAGGGGACACAGGTTCGTGCCCCGGTCCAGGAAGATCCCACATGCCGCGGAGCAGCTGGGACTGTGAGCCATGGCCGCTGAGCCTGCACGTCCAGAGCCTGTGCTCCGCAACGGGAGAGGCCACAACAGTGAGAGGCCCGCGTACCTCCCCCCCCCCAAAAAAAAAAAAAAAATATATATATATATATATATATATATATATATATATATATATATACTGCAAATATTTTCTTCTATTTTCTCTATGGTTCATTCATTCATTTCCTCAGAGGTTTTAATATAAAGAGATAAATAGATATAGAAATGGATATAGATGTTTGTGGCTGTGCATATGTATATTATGGGTGTGTGTATGCATTCATATGTATGCACATGTTTATATGCATATGTAGACACACACACACACACACACACACACACGCACACACACACTCCCCAACTCAATCTACTAAGAGATTTTGGAAGCATTAAACCCACAGTAGCAATGAGTATTCCTGGAATGTAAACACCATTCTCCACTGAAAGAAAGCAGGCTTCCTTGGAGAAATGGCTGATTCCAGGGCTGGGTTAGGAAAAGCAGAAAATATATAAATAGTTCAAAATGTAAGGGGATGCTCAAATAATGATGGGGACATGTCAGAAAGATACAGGACTCAGTTTGAAGGAGCACCCACTGGCCAAATATGAGATGATCTGAACCTCAAAATATAATGATAGTGAAGATTATAAACTATTGAATAAAGAATCTATGAATTTGCACCAATGTAAATTAATTAAATAAATAAATAAGAAGAGAAAGCTCTGCCTACACGAGAAAGCTAATAAAAAATGTAGAAATAAAGATGGAATTAGAAAATAACCATTTGGCAACCATCATGGTCATTATAGGTTCAGGCAAGAATCATGAATACACATGGTAAAACTAGTGGGTGAATGTTTGAGGGATGATGAGATGTTGACATAGTCTCAAAGTATCCTCTACAAGATACGTATTAATTATAAAAGGTAAATAGAGTGGAAACATCCCTCCTTAACAACTGATTAAAATGATCACTGCCAGGATTTGGACTAACCAATAGCACTTGGCTCCTGATGTGATGCACTGAGAAGAATTTAACGTCACTTCTGAGGTGTTCTTGCCAAACGTGCATAACCTGAATCTAATCATGATACAAACTGAAATTAGGGCACATTCTATGAAATAACATGTTATACACTTTAAAAATGTCAATATAGTGAGGTTCAGGAACACACACACACACACACACACACACACACACACACACAGCCTCAGGAACTGTTCCAGGTTAAAGGATACTAATGAGACATGACAAACTGGATACACCTCACGATCTTGGATTTTCCTTTGTTAAAAAAGACATCATTAGGGGCTTCCCTGGTGGTGCAGTGGTTGAGAGACCGCCTGCCGAGGCAGGGGACACGGGTTCGTGCCCCGGTCCGGGAAGATCCCACATGCCGCAGAGTGGCTGGGCCCGTGAGCTATGGCCGCTGAGCCTGTGCGTCCGGAGCCTGTGCTCCGCAACGGGAGAGGCCACAGCAGTGAGAGGCACACGTACCACAAAAAAAAAAAAAAAAGACACATCATTGTGACAAATTGGGGCAACCCAAATAACGTCGGTAGATTAGATAACAGTATTTGAATCAGTGCTAAGTTCCTAACTTTGGTAACAGTTCTGTGATTATGTTAGAGAATTCTTTGTTTTCAGAAAATACACACTAACATATTTAGGGATAAAGAGGCATCATGTCTGCAATTTATTCTCAGTTGTTTTAATTACATACATGTGTGCCTGTGTATACACACATTTTTCATGCATATATGGATATATATTTATTAATGTATATTTTAATATATATAACTCATATTTCTTTTTTGTCAATGCACCCCTTTGAGTTGGATTTATACGAAGTCAGTCCGGTATAGGTGGGAGCCTATTCAAGTATAGGAAATGATGAAAAACCCTATTTTACTTCCAAGGGATTTTCATTTACAATATTATTTGAATATTTTAAAAATCCTTACTTGAAGATCCTTCTCTTGATAATGGCTATTTTGCACTTATCTATCTCAATTCCTAACCAGTGTATAAACTTCCTCTGAATCAAACTTTTGAGTACAATTGTTTTAATTGGTTACTTTAGCATTATGTCCAAACAATTAATAAAGACGTTTGTGTAATTAATTGGGTCATTCTGGTGCAGCAGAGGGGAAATCTCCAGGCCATTACTCAAGCCACACTTCAAGATAGCCAGTCTCAGAATATTAAAAAATCGCATTCTGATTACCGTTTAATATTGACCCCAAATCCCTAAACCTTTTGGCCCCAATCTCTTCTCTGACATCCCCTGCTTCTCCTCGCCTGCTATGCCTTCCTTCACCCTCTTCTGCAGCCACAGGCCTCCCTTCTGTTCTTAGACCCTAACAGGTAAGGTTTTCCCTTGGAACCTTCATTTGGTTCCTGCTGTTTATTCCCGGAAGACTCTTCACTCTCACATCTTCATGATTCACTCCCTCATCAATTTAAGTCTTTGTTCAAATGTGTGCATTACAGGGAAGACTTTCCTGACTTCCCTACTTTAAATTTAAATGGTCCCAACCCTCCCATTAGTATCCTTATTCTCTTCCCTGGCTTTATGTTTTTTCTCTAGAGCACTTATGAGCTTCTAATATATCATACTTTACTTACTTATTTTATTCTTTTTTCTCCCCCTGGCTAGAATGTAAACTCCATGACTTTTGTGTGTTTTGAGGATTGCTAAATCCCAAGCAACAAGAGCCTCACAGGAGGTGCTGAGAAAGGTAAACAAAGAGCGGCCCGTGACATCCAGAAGCTGGCCTGGCATCCACACCCAGGCCATGTTATTCTCCTGCTGGACATAAACAATGTCACAGAATACCAACCACAGACAGGTTACTCTGAGACCAAGGTAAAATGAGACAAAGCAAGGCCGTTTCATAATTTTACCTAAGCACAGACAAAAACAAGTTCCCTGGACCACCCACAAAATACAACACTTCCTCTCTTGGCCAAAATGAGCAATGGCTACTTCTTCACCAATGACAGTTTTATCCTGCTTCTAGTCTCCTCTCCCTTAAGACAAGATGTATGGATTGATTTCTACGAAATCATAGAAATCAGGGGTATTTCTAATAGCATCCAATCCAGAGCAAAACTGGCTTTCCTGGATCCTCCCACAAATAACACAACCAAAGCCCAAGTCCTATAACAGGTTCTATTTAAAGCCCCCTTCCTGAAACACCCTAGAGTGTGTGTGTTCTTCCTCATTGCCATAAGTACTAAACCTAATGTGTTCAACTACTGGTGTATTCCTGGTGGTCTTTGGCTGGAAGACATTGACTGTGCCCCCAAAATATGTGTTGAATCAATGAAGGAAGAAAGGAAGGATTATCCTGTGAATACAATGTCCCTAATCCAACATTCACAAATGAAACACACTGCCATCGACGCAGGAGTTAAGTATTCTGAATCTAATGGGAGCTCCCAGCAGTTTATCTCCATTTTCTAAGATTCACTTAATCAAATTCTTATTGAAATTTAGTTTTAATCCAGTCTTTCTCCAGAACTGGTAGTTAAATCTATGAAAAAGTCAGGTCAAAAGATGCCTGTCCATTTATTCAGGGTATAAAGGTATCCTGGCTTTTCCTTTATCTGGTGGGAGTCAACACTGCTCAGAAAGAATACACATCTCCAAAGTAAATGTCACTTCAGGATGACACTTGGTAAATAGAGCCTTACACTCATACACACGACCCCATCCATTCTATTACCGCAAACTTAGGTAGTATATCAAATACGCTTCTCCGTAATCTGGGATCCACATCCTGACTTTTACAAGACTTAATTATAACCATAGGAAGTGACTGGAATATTCAAAGCTTGTTTATTTTGATTACTAAATTATCTACCTGCCATATACAATCCTGGAATTCTAGGTATACAATAAGATATAAAAACATTGTCTGTTTACTCAAGGAGCGCGGAATGTACACAAAGAGATGCCAGGTTCTATCTCACAATATGGTGCAAGGTTTTATATTTTCATTTATCCATGAAAAAGAAACATAAAAATAATGACTTTAATTCACCTCATCTACCTCAAAGAAAGTACTGTACATTCTTCTCCAATCCCCGTGGGGAAAATATCCTGCTCCCTGTCTCGCCCTTATCCTGCCCTGGCAGATATGTTCATGCAAGTGCTGGCAGCCTTCACACATTGCCAACTCAAATAGATCTCTAAGAATAGCACAGGCAAGGATACTCAACTAGAGTTGGTGACAATCACTCCATTCTTGGGAAAAGGCTCTGAGGGTTATCTCACCATCCTTAAATGAAGAACAAGCTGGATTCACGTCCTCAACACTTTCAGGAGGTTCTCAATATTTGCTGATTGTTTGATTCATTTCAATGGAATAAGGTCACATCAATGTCAACTGCATAAAAAGGCACTTATTATCTACCTCTATTGGGTCCTATGCTGTGTTGTAATGCAGAGCAAACAGGTTTTCTGCAACTCGGAAATCTGTGACAATGACCTAGAACACTGATATGAACAAGTAGAACAGAGTACAGACAGCTGAGCAAACAGTTAAAAAAAAGTCTATGAATTAAATAATACTAACATTTTGTACAAATTGAATGAGTACACAACTTTAACTGGGAATGTTGGCAGGAAGCCTTGAGGAGTGTATGCTCAGACTGGATAAGGCCATGGAGAATTCACAACCTTTTCACTAATTAATCAAAATGCAGTGTAGTAGGCTGACAAAATAAACCTGGCTTTCCCACACCATATTCTAGATCTGCTCTGGAGACTTGGAATTTCCCCCAGGGAGTCAAGGTCTCAGAACATGTCAATTACTCATTGCTGGCTAAAGACAATAGCTTTAGCGGCTCTAAATCTTTTTCAAATTAAGGGAATAAAGCTAACTTTATTAGTCTTAATAAAAATTAATTTTTAATTTGCTTTGCTCCTTTGCTTCAAACAAAGAATCAATAAGAAATAATGTTTGTAGTCTGTCGTTCAGAGTGAAGTAAGTCAGAAAGAGAAAAACAAATACCATATGCTAACACACATAAATGGAATCTAAAAAAAAAAGTGGTTCTGAAGAACCTAGGGGCAGGACAGGAATAAAGATGCAGATGTAGAGAATGGACTTGAGGACACCGGGAGGGGGAAGGGCAAGCTGGGACGAAGTGAGAGAGTGGCGTTGACATATGTACACTACCAAATGTAAAATAGATAGCTAGTGGGAAGCAGCCGCATAGCACAGGGAGATCAGCTCGGTGCTTTATGACCACCTAGAGGGGTGGGATAGGGAGGGTGGGAGGGAGACGCAAGAGGGAGGGGACATGGGGATATATGTATACATAGCTGATTCACTTTGTTATACATCAGAAACTAACACAACAATGTAAAGCAATTATACTTTAGTAAAGATGTTAAAAAAAAAAAAAAGAATTACATTGGGATATGATTAAACCTAGGCCCCAGACCCAGAAAAAGAGGGCTGGGAGTCTGTATTTTAACAAGCATTCCTGTAATGTTTATAACAGGACCAATTTGGGAAATACTGATTTTTTGTCAACAATAAAATAAAACTTGTCAATTGAAATGTGGGGGGAAAAAAAAAGAAAGAATGTTTGTAGACGATTCTATAATGAAGAAAGCACTTTTTCCTCCCTGAATATCTCAAACTTCACAACAGACCTCGTGTCCTGGTGAAGAGGGTATTATTAACATACCCATTTTTCAGATGAGGTAAGAGGAGTGAAGTAAATTTCCTGTATAATAGGGGTGCAAGTGCTCCTTAATATTTCCTCTAAAAGTATGGTAGATTTTTTTAAGATTAAACTATGGTAGACAGCATGTGCTTTGAAAATAGTTTAAAAACACTTTATTGGTAAGGTGTATTCATTAATCAACAAATAATTATCTAGTGCTAGTAGGTGACAAGTCCAATGCTATATTCCTGTACATTGAATTGCATAGTTGTCTTTGGCCTCAGCAAGCTACCACCCACTTAAAAGGCAAGTTTGTGACTGTTCTGTAGACACTTAGAGAAATGAGGATTAATGAGGACTGGCCTGGACAGAGAAGACTCAGCCAAGATGAAATGGAAGTGAAGTTGGGAAGATGCCAGGGTTGTGGCTAAGAAGAAGTAGAAGCAAGGGCAGTGGGGAGAGGGTAGGGGAGCCCATGAGAAGGCAAGAGAGTGTGAATGTGGAAACTGGGAAAGTAGTAAAAGAGAAGCTGAAAATTTGTCATTGCAGCACCTAGCACAGGGCTTTGAATATAAGAAGCACTCAGTAAAGAAAAAGATGAAAAAAGAAGTTGGGTCTCAACCAAACAGTGAAACTTCCTCAATCTTATCAGTCAGATAATCACTGTTTCTCTTATGGAGGGCAGAAGTTTCTTCCCCAATACTTCCCACAAGAAAGTAGAACTGTCAGTTTTAAGGCAGCCATTAAAAATTTTTGAAAAAGAAGATGAAAGCAGTGTTTAAGGAAAATTCATCTGGCCATAGTATGCAGTTTAGTTTACAGTGAAGAGAGAATGGTGTTGGTGAGCATGGCTAGAACTCAGGTGCATCAAGAAGGTAAGGGAAAATGAGGGTCAGTAAGGAAGTTTTCAGTGAGAAAGAGAAAAATGGTCACATAGTATACTAGATTTTACTCTATGATTTAAAATGAGAGAAACTCTGAGGAAGCATTGTTAATGACAAAAATAGAGATGAGTGTGGTAGTAGTAGAAAAGAGAACTCTTTTTCATGGGACAATATTTTTCCTTCATCCTCTCCAATGTGAATGTTGACAATCGTTTTTTATCCCCTTCCTGGAAAAGAGGACTCTTCCGCAAAGAAGATGGAACACAGATGGTATGAAGATATGTGGCCAGTGTGGACTTTGCCAAAATCCTGAACTCAGAATGTCTAGGTTGTAGACCTAAGAGCTGACTGTGGGTGAATACTAGGGAAAGCAGAATGACAATTTGATGAAAGGGTAGGAACACTAAGCCACTGCTCTGCTACCTAGTTGGAGCATGCCTGGAGTTAGTACTTAATACACAAGACTATTTCCACTTCTACAATGCAATCTGTCACCTTTATCTCCAAATACACCATTTGACTCTTGAACCTAGTCAATGTAAGACCTAGGTAGTCAATGAAGAAGAAAACAATGTAACTTACAAAAGGAGAGGGATGAGGACAAATGTTTGAAAGGGTTTTGTGAAGACTGTTTACCCCTTTTTCCAGATTATTATTATCTGGTGGATGTCGTAAAAATGAATACTAGCATTGACATAGTCTGTACTGGGTGGGGTTTATTTCCTCTTGTTTTGTAGGGGAAAGGGGGACCAGTAGTGAGTTCCATCCTGGTTTCCGTATATATGGTACTGTTTCGTTTACGTTAAAAAAAAGTACCTCAAATTCAGTCTAGCTGTTGCATTTTTCCTCAGTGCTGATACCACTATGTCCAATTCAAATTTTCTAAACAAAACAAAGAGGAAGAGCTTAACATATTACAAACTCTTAACCTTATAATGTGTGTTTCTTGATATTTATTTGGCTCAAAAAAGAAAAAACAAACCTGTGAGTTCACGGCCTGGAGTTGGTGTCTAGCCCAGGTGTTAGCTAAGTTCTCTTAACTTCTACAACCACCTGCACTTTTAAATATTGCCCCACGATGGACTACGTTTCCCAAGAGCACACACAGAGAGAGGCCCTTGAAGTCCATTGTGGGAATTGTAGTCCTGGGTGACTTTTCGTCCAACCCTGGACTCATGCTCTGATTCCGGGATGATTAAACCCAGGAGCTACCAATTAGCTGGGGCCATGTCGGTGAGGCCGTGGTCCAACCGGGAAAGCCGGTGTGAGAATCTCGCGTAATGATTGGCCAAGTCTTGACCCTAGGGGCGGGGCAATAAGGTGGGCGGGAAGGCCGCGGCGATTGGGCGAGGAGCGTACAACGGCGGGCGGGGATTGGCTGAATGCTAGGGCAGGGAGGCCTGGGAAGGGGCGGAGGAAGGAAACCAGAGCAGGAAGAGCAGCAGCGAGGCGGCGGCGGTGGCGGCGGCTGAGTTGGTGGTGGCAGAGGGGAAAGCGACAGCTCCAGCGGGTGGTAGCGGCCCTGAGAGCAGGATGCGGGTCTGGGTTGGGCTGACGTTCCTGCTCTGTGCGGTGCTGCTGGGCTCGGCCTCCGCCTCCTCGGGTCAGTATCCGCCCCCTCGGACTGGAGGCCGGGAGCCACCGCCCCCCCGGCCTCCATCCCGGGGCAGGGCCGTGGGGGCTCCAGCTCACACCTCGCAGTAGCCTGTCACTCGCTGTCATTTCTTGGGCTTCGGTTGGCCTGGGTCAGAGCGGGTGTTTAGGGGAGCTTGAGAGGGGAGGAAAAGAAGGGGCGGTCCCCCTGCTCACACCTCTCCTCACTTCACAAACTTTACACGACTCCTCCCGAAGGAGTAGTGACTCCATGAGAATGAATCCTGACAGCTGGCTTAGACCCACAGTGACACAGGAGCCCTTCCGGAGCTTCCACGACTCTCATGTAGATTATGTGCTGTATCGGTTTTGAAACTTTGGCTTTGGGATTTGTAAGTTAAGTAATTGGTACACCTGGGGTTGTCTGGGCAGAGCCAGGTCCATCAAAACCAGGATGTTGACAGTGGTTTGGTGGGTTTGCTTAGCACCTGAGATTGCCTTGTCTCTTTATTTAAAAAATGGAGACTTTTGATGTAAATGTGCCTACTCCGTACCCCTTTTAAAGAAATATTCTTAAGAAAGTGTTTTTTTACTGTGTCACAGTGTTTCTGAGCCGCCCCATGTTTGCTGACAGTAATTTTATGATTTTTGAAAAAAAATCTTGGTTCTTATAAATGTAAACTGGATAGCATCTGGATTTAACTTTTTACATAGATAGAGAAACTCATATGCTTTTGATTTTCCAGTTAGCTGATTTATACCCTGGCTCTGAAAATTATCATTTCTTTTTTAATAGTTTAATCCACCTACATCTGAAAACGTCTATTTTGAGAGTGTTGGTAAAGAAGCATTTAGTGTTTCTGAGTATTGGTTAAAAAAACAATCAGTACAATAAAGCTTTTGAATTTTAATCAGTTTCAGTTAACAAAACAGCAGTTCTGTGGCTTTAAATTTTTTTTGGAACAAGGCAGGGTATAAATGTCAACTCTTTTTTTTTTTTCCCCAACAGAAAATTTCCCAGATGGTTATCTGAATCCTCAAATTATCCGTCCTAGTTGTAAGTCAGTGCTGTAATGTCATTCTGCTTCTAAAATAAGAGGTCTAAACCTAAAATTCTATCCATAGTGTGGTTTAAGATACCATTTCAAAAGCAACAAGCATATGCCAGTTACTTTACTGCCAACATCATGCTCTGAGGTCCGCCCCCCGCCTTCTAGTGTTGATTTGTGTTCCTGACCAAATCTTTAAAACTCTGTGTAACTCCTGAAGCCACTGCTAGCAGTTATTTGATCAAAGGAAGTATGAAATCAGTACTGTAGAGTACCTGATGGACCATGAACCACCTGCATCAGAATTCCTCTTAAGGGTTTGTTAAAAATGCAGTTTTAGGTCTGGAACAGGTTGGGGTACCTGTAGTTCAAAAAGCTCCACAAGTGATTCTTCACCCTAAAGTGTAAGAACTACTAATTAAAGAATATGGTGCATATCCCTCTGAATTCAATTTGCAGAACTTAAAGAAAATTAAAGCATGTAAACATTTTCCTGCATCTTCCTTTGACTAGATTGCACATATCTAAAGCATCATGTCAGTGGAGATGATGCTTGAAGAAGTTTTTTAGTCAACAGTTGGGATTCTCCATATATTATAATAGAAGACTGTTAATACTGAAGTGTTAAATCTTTGGGTTGTGTTGATGTACTCAAAGGACTATGTTCACAAAACATCTGTTCTGATTTCCATCATAGTTAAACTGCCAAAACGTTTCTCTGGGAGAGGCGAAAATCTTACTCAGCCAGAACTAAAACTATATAGATGTGCATGCTGATCAGTAATAAAGGCACTGCTGTTCTCACGTGAAGTGCAAATATCATAAAACGCTTGTGAGATAAAGTTTTATAAGTTGAGTACATGGATTTTCAGTTGACTTTTTTATTCATTAAATTGCTTATTTATACAGGATATCAGCCTCATTTTTATTTTAAAGATTTACTCCTATTTAAAAATCAAGTTTTGGGTCATAATTTTGTGTTGACATAATGTTTGAGTGTTGGTGGTTACCCAGAGCAAGTTGCATTTATTGCCAGGTAGAATTTGATCAGCCAACAAAGGGAATCTTGATCCTATCATTGTTACTAGCTGTTATCTAATATCTTGTCTTAAAGGCATGTAAAAGTATAATACTTTTATTAGAAATGTTTTCTTGTGAATAGATAAATTTAAAGGAGGAGATTTAAAAGATACTACTCTCATTTTCTCAAGATAATAATGAAAAATGCTTTAACTTTTCTCACATGTCTTCTTGTTTTTGACAGGAAGTGTCTTACTGGTTAAAATGGTTTACTTTTTTTCTTTATGCCAAACAATATTACAGAATCTTGTCAGTTAGGTCCATTGCTAGGTATCTCAGGTAACAGTTATATTAATTAACACCATGTATTTAAAGAGTAGATTTCAGATTGCAGGATATGTTTCATTTCACTGTTCTTTTGTTCCTTAAAACTTTGTTGAGAGTCAACAAGGCAGATGATATTATTCCCTTTTGACACTTGAGGAAGAGGAGGCTGAGCAAACTTGCTATATTGAACCGTGTGTGCAATGTTAACATGTAATGAAGCCAGGTTTTGAGCCTGGCTCTCCAGGCCTTGGATTTGGAGTAATTGGGAATCAGCAGTATCCTAGGATCTGCACAGATTCAATGGCAAAGCCAAAGACAGGATATCTGGTCTCTTTTCACTAAACTTGTAAGACTTTCTGTGTTTGAAGATATATCAGTCTGTTTAATTTACATGCCAAGTTGGAAAATGAATTTGTAATGATCACTTTTCCCTGAAAGAGTATCCCTGGTATTTTGCCGTTTTGTTAGCTGATATAATAAAAATGAAAATTGGTCTTTTTCAAAGGAAGGGGTATGATTACCAAAGTAATGTAAACCATGGTATTTTGGATATGATACTCTTGAGAGAAATCCATAGCTCTTCATTGACTCCTTTTGCATTTTTCTTGTTGCTTGATGTATGCGTTCTGATGAAAGCATTACTATATTCTTTTTATTTATGTGTAACTTCAGTATTTTTAATCCTTACCTGACTGCCTGTCGTAAGTCTCTAGGTTATAAGAAACTTCTTTAAAGTGTTATGTGAATGGACATATTAGTTTCAAAGAGAAAATACCTTTGCTTTAAGATTACCATCTGGAGTATGCTTTCCCAGTTTAGTAAATGAGAAGGAAAGCTCTTATTTACCAGTAACCTGAGTATATATTCCTAGTTCGTGGAGAGAAAAGAAAGAGAAGCATGATGCCATTCATACAGAGTAACCCCGATGTCACAAGTTCCCATGTCTCTGGGAGTTCAGAAACACATTTTGCTACTCTAATGCCTAACAGCTTGTAGTGTCTCAAATGTACATGTCTTAAAATTTATTTATAGGCATCTATATTATTTACTTATTAGTTACATATGTGAACTATTGTGACAAGGTACTCAGTTGAGTGATTAGTGATTTGAGTTCCAACTAATCTAAAGTTTCAGTATTTGGGGATATACCCTATACATTTCACATTTAATGTCTGCTCTTGATTTATTAACTAGCTAATGTTTATGACTAATTAAATACATTCACACATACAACTTTGTTATTAGAGATGAATTTTTTTTCCTTTATCCAAAGATCTGCTGAGAATGGACTTTGAACCATATGTTAGAACTTGGGCTTTGGGTAATACTTGTGAAGAAGTGAGCATGAAGGATGATTGTTCATTAATTGACATCACTACCTAAACGTTATGGGCACTGTGGGACTAATACATGCTATACCCTTCTCCTCCCCACCCACCAGAAATAAAATATTTGGAAGGTAATCTAAAAGTAGTGAGTGTGAAAATAGCTATAATTTAAGTTTTCTTTGAATTTACAGCACTTTATATATGGCACAACCTCACCAGTAGACTGATTTTTCTCAGATATTCAAAAGAAACAAATACTGTGAAATAGAGTTGGGTATTTGGTACATAATGAGTTGATTATACTTCTTAAAGTTGGCTCAGTACTTTGGTCACACAAACTCCAAAACATGTTTTTTGTTGTATTTTGGAAAGTTACAAGTTACCAATCATATTTAGGATCTAACCATATGAAGTAAAGATAAATGGCAACCATAACACCAAATTTTCTAGTAAAAAAATCACATGGTCTTATAGCATTTTGTCTACTGGTTAATTTCTCACATAATTTACGGAGCTGGCAGTACTGAAGCTTACATCTGGATAAAATCAGGTAATTTTAATAGTAAGAAGGAAACTTAGAGCTCATCTGACAGTTGTTTTTTTAACTGGCTTGGAATACAAAGATCAAATATTTGTGAATGGCCGTTGGGTTGTTGAATGTGTTTATATAAGAGCAGGAAAAAGAATAGCAAGCAGCCAGAATAGAAGTAGCAGAGAAATGCAAAAAGAATAATAGAAGGAAACTTAATGTAATTGGACAAAACCAAAACAGCCAATATGAATTTGGAAGAAAGATGTAAATAGTGGCTGGATTTATTATTTATTTGATATAAGCTATTGATTTCTTAATAAATAGATCCCTTGTGAGTAAATACATGATAGTGTGATGCTACTTTTTAATGCATATCTGGTTATGTCTTCAGTAAAGTCGAACACAAATTCTAACTATCTTTGGCCACTCTGCTGTCAGATAATAATAATTCTTAATGTCCATCTTTAGTAGTCTTAGTGAACAATAAAATGCTAGTTATCACTAAAATAAGCTAGAGTAACTCCAGATTCTGAGCTGAGGAGAAGAATGGGTAGAATCCCGAACCGCAAAATCAGGGCTCTGTTTTTATAAATTTAGCAACTCATTCTCAGTAGTGGACTAACTATAACAAAAGAACTGGATGGCATCTGAAGAAATGTCTGGTTTTGGTGGTGGTGGTCTTGGTCTTCCTACCTGTGTACCAGATGAAGCTAATGTCTTTCCTGAATAAAGAGAAAAAAAATACCACCCTCAACGCCCTTTTCTCCTTTCACTTAACCTTTTCTGAACAGTTGTTGAATACAACCAATTTTTAGATAATTATAGATTTATTTATCCAGTGTCTTATTATTTGTTGTATTATCAAATGCTTTCATTTAACATACCTGCAATTTCCAAACAAGAAAGATGACTAAATTGTCTTAAAATTTCTTTACAGATGAAGAAGGCAACCAGGATGAAACCTTAGATTCCAAGGTGTGTACTCAAATTTACATTGACCAGTATTTGATGCCCAATTTAAAAGCATGAATGATGTATCTTCAAAAAGATGTGAAATCTGCATCTTCTGAGCAACAGAACTATATTTTTTTAAAAAAGGAAAAGAAAGATAGCTAGTGCCAATATTAGTTCTTCTGGGAGGAAAAATCACTGACCTATAGGAGAGAGAATAATATTTCTAAGAGTGTTGGTTACTAGATTTAATTCCAACTTAAATGTGCTCTGTGTGTGTGTGTGTGTGTGTGTGTGTGTGTGTGTGTGTGTGTTGAAGAGCCTGAAGGCAGTTACATTTTTTACTGCCTAATGAGAGATTGATTTTATTCTTTCTTTTTTTAGTTTTTTAATTTGAAGATTTAACCTCTGCCATTTGTTTACACTTATCAATTTAAAAAAGTCTGTTAATGCACTTACTTGGTTGATTGAATGAATAAGGCTGATTATTACATCTTCAAAGAGACCGATCAGTTATGATCCCTGATCTCTAGATTGGAAGGAATGTAGGTAAGAAACAGGAGGTTATAGTACAGGGCTGTCATACGGGGAAGTATAAGATATATTGGGAGCAAGTAGGGGGAGACCCTAACCTAGACTTGGGGAATTTAAGGAAAGCTTCTTGTGGGGAGGTAACATCTAAGTTGAAATCCGAAGAGTCAGTTTTAGGCAGGTGATGAAGGCATGTGGTGGACACATGCCAAAGTGTATAGAGGCGAATGAGTATGACACATTCAAGGAACTGAAGGAGGTGTATCTGGATTAGTGAAAGAAATGGTCAAATTAGGTTGGAGGGAGTCTTGTTAGTAGTGGAAACTAAAAATACTTTATATTGTCAGACTTCTTTGCCGTCAGATGAGTCGGTAGAGGACCATAGCCCAGCAGGCAGAGTAGTCGCTGGTCAGATATTCCTTGATTCAGAAGAATCAGAATTGGAATCACCTATTCAAGAAGAGGAAGATGGCCTCAGAAGCCAAGAAGGGGAAACTGTCACAGAAGAAATCAGCTTTCTAGAATCTGCAAATCCAGAAAACAAGGACTATGAAGAGCCAATGAAAGTACGGAAACCAGGTAGTCTGGACATTTTGTTTACTTTTGCCTTATTTAGGAAGGAGGCAACTGAAATTTTAAAGCTAGTATGGAAGGTGCAGTAGTCCTATTTTACTGATATTCACCACATATAATGTATAGCGTATAATTTTACAGGATAAGTTACAGAAGCTGAATTTGATAGTCACAATTGCATTTGTATTATATTGGTATTCAAACATTTCTTTTTGGACTCCAGTATGTAACAGTCTGTCAGAGTGGTACAGAAAATAGAAACTCAGACAGGAAGTGTTGTCTAACTTGCTGCTTTGGTTATTTTCAGAACTGTGTTAGGATTTTTACTACAATAATCTTTTCAGTCATCCTAGGTAATTTGATTTAGTTGTTTATCCTAAAGTTACATAAAAACTTTAATCCTCTTCTAACTTTTGCTTTCTTGACACTCTAATTTTTAAACTTACAGCTTGATCTTTCTCACAGAGTGTGCTAAATACCTATTCTTTTAAAAATTAGTTATTAATGTATCCACCCTGCCCTGTCCCACCACCCATCTGTCATTTGGTTTATTATTTCAAAGATCGCTGCCATATCTGCTTATTCTGTTATTAGCCAATCTCGAGAATTGATCCATGTTTTACCTTTTAAAAATATAATTTTTATTACAAATATTTTATACAAAAAAAAAGAGAAACCATTTTTTTCTTTGATTAAAAGTACCTTAATCCCATCAAGTAGAAATAACAGCTGTCAACATAGTGGAGAATTCTCTTTCAGGCTTTTGTCTAGATGTATGGTTTCAAGAAGACTAAACTGGTTCAAAATGTATATACTATTTTACAGCCTGCGTTTTGCACTTAACAGTTTGTCTTGAACATTTTCCCATATTATTTAATATTCTTTTACAATTTAATGGTTAATGGCTATAAAAAATTTTACATGTAAATATACCATAACAATATTTTTTTTTGCTGGGAGACCATTTTAAGTGTACCTTTGTACACATCTATGAAAATTTCCTTAGAGTTAGTTCTTAAAAGTAAACCTTAAAAGTAAAGTATAAAGTTTGAAAAGACATTTGAGTCATATTGCTAAACTGTTCTGCAGAAAAGTAAGTCTGTTCCTTTTCCTGTACCTCAGCCAAGTGTATATTACCATTTTTAATTTTTGCCAAATATTTATTTTCATTCCTTTCTTTTTTGTTAGGGAGACTTCCAAACAAGTACAAAAGTAGAGGGTGTAATGACCCCCATGTATGCACCGTCACCCAGCTTCAACAGCCATCAACACTCTTGTTCTTGTTTCATCTTTGCCACTGCATATCCATTTACTCTTTTTTTCCCCTAGATTATTAAGCAAATTCCACATTGTTTTACATGCGTACATATCTCTAAAAGTAAGAATTTTTTTTCAACAAAATGAAAAATACAATAGTATTATAACACCCACAAAATTAGCAATTATTCCTTTATCACCCAGTACCCAGATTCCGTTTAGTTTTCCCACTTGTTTCAAATGTCTTTTTGGAATTGGTTTCTGTCAGTCGGTGTCCACACTAAGATGTTAGGTTTCTCTTAATCTGTAACAATTTTCCCTTCCTTGTTTTTAAGTGTCATTTTATTTGTTAAAGAAAGAATATCCTTTGTGCCATAGGATTTCCCTCATTCTAGATCTAGCTGGTCATATGCTAGTAATGTAATTGAACTTGTTCCACTATCTGCTGTCTAGTCTATGAACTGGAAGTTGGCTCCAAAGGCCTGGGTAGATTTAGTTCTATTTTATAATCGATAATATTTATAGTTAGTGTTGTATGCTTCCCCTTGCATTACCTGGGAGTTACATAGTATCTGATTGTCCCACTCCTAGTGATTGGTCAGCAAGGTCGGGTGGTGTCAGCCTGGCCCAGCCATTCAAAAGTTCCTCATTGACCTTTCACCCAGAGCTTTTGGGAACCATTTCGTTTGTTGTCTGGATGCATTATTTCATTAGGAGTTTCAAAATAATGACTTGTTAACTTATCATTCCTCCTGCATTTGTTATCAGGAGTTCTTTTCTAAAGAACTTTCCCTCATCAACTATTTGGTTACCCAGAAATATAATCCACACAGCAAGATAAATGCTTGATTCTTTCCCTTGAAATATTTTCAGATAATGATTTGGTGCCCTAGCGACCTCCAAAAGAGACCAGTGAATATGTTTTCTGTTTGTTTTGCTTTGCTTTTGAGCATCATTACAAATCCATGGGTTTTATACAGCTAGGCTTTACTCTTTTGCAATCATGCTTTTTTATTGCTCACATTATTGCATTTTTGGCTCTTGAGAGTCCCTTTAAGTTCATTCCTTTGTCCTTTTGACTAATCGTAGGTAACTTTTAAACTTCTTCCTTTTTAGGCAGGACAAGATGTCCCAAATTCATCTTATACTTTTCCTTACCCCAAAATGAATCTCAGCCATTTCTCTAGGGAATCCATATTCCTTTTAGTGGGCAATTGTATTTATTTTAGATACTGTAATCTAGACACCAAGGATATGCATTGCAACTGAATTGTCATTACTAATAGGCCTTTTTGGTGGGTAAGGTTAGGAAATATAACATTGATATTGATTATTCTAGTTCAAATTAAATATTACAAGTGAGATAACACAGAGGGTCAGAGTGACAAACTCACAAGAATCAGAGATCCTACCCACTATCAAACTTGACTAATATTTTCAAAGATATAATAATCACAAGACACAAGTCACAGATCTGTGGCTGCCAGAGCTGCTCCCAGGTCCTGTCTTAACCTCAGTTAAGATGCGCTCTGGCTTATTTTAACATATGTTTTTAATATATGAGGCCTTTGAGTGATTGATATGGAGTGTCACTTCCACAAAAGGGAGCTATGTTGGTTATGAAACATCTCCAGTTTATTCCCTGATAACTGCATGGCTTGTGTGGTATTTTCTAGGAAGTCACACCTGATAAATACTTACATCCTAGGTTTATGTACAGTGAACAGTCTGGACAAATCAGGTCCAACCTGGTAAAACAGTGCACAAGTAAGGACTCTCCTGGTGGTAAATACCTTGAGTGCATTTGCCAGAAGGCCTCTTGTTAGCATGTGTCTCAGATGATTTGATCACATCACCTCTCTGTCTCTCTGTTTCTTGGGCAGTAAAAAGAGAGAGTGGATTTCAAGTCTGCTGTTAGTCCTTTCCACCCATCAGGATTTTTGCTTCTTTCTTTTATGTTTGGGTCTCCTTGCCCTGATGCTGAAAATCATGGTACCTAACAACATTAATGTTATATTACTTTAATCAAACAAATAAAGTATATATCATTTCAAAATAACAATGGCAACCTTACCACTAACCACCGAATGCAGTTTAAGGTTTCTTTGTGGTTCTTTTTGTTCTTAGTATTTATTTTACTAGTGATTTGTATCAATAATATGATGTGTTTTAAAATCATTTCAGTAATGTTCTGTGTGGTCATACCAACAACTTTATAAACATTCAGATTCACTTGTTTTAGTTTTTCAATAATTGCTTTTTTTTTTCATTCAAACTTGTTTTTAATGTATTATTAATACACGAAAAGGCTATGTACATACATATAAGTTGCATATGCATGACTTTTTGTGTACTCCCAGCTACATTAGACCTGGGTTATATGACAGTTACTTCTAGACTTGCTTCCTTTGTCAGCCTCTTACCCATGTCTCTGCATATTGATCTTCCTAAAACCCAAATTTGATCCTATAACTCCCCTATTTACAACCCCCATTATTTTCCATTTGCCTATGAGATGAAGGGCTTGCCTCTTAGCAAGATTCACAAAGCCTCTGGGTGCATGTGGCCGCCATCTTCTGTGACTTCATCTCCCAAAGCTTCCCCCCATTTGCCCTTTTCCAGCGATGCTAAACCCATCACCCTTCTTCAGAGGCATATACAAGTTCACCCCACTGTTTAGGATACCTTCCTCACCCCCTTGCCCAAATCCATGTATCGCCTTTCTGCTCATCCTTAAAGATAAACTTAGGTTTCTCCTTTCTAAAGTAGTTCCTGAACCACCCAAGGGTAGTTATGAATCTCTTGTATGTAAGGAGTTCTTATCTAGTGTCCCTGTTTTCACCCTTTCCCCTGATGCCAGTTATCTAATAGCAGGCAGACTGATCCTACTTCCTGTTCACAAGCCACCAATGGCTTCCTGTCATGTTCAGAATAAAATCCAAACAAGGCTTTATGTGATCAAGCCTCCTCTCTGACCTCATCTGTCACTCACAGGACTCCAGTCACACTTGCTTTCTGCTGTTCGTTGGAACATTTCACACTTATTCCCAGTCCCCAAGACCACACCCCCGGGCTCGATGATTCTCTGGAAAGACTCACAAGACTCAGCATATAGTCGTATTTACAGCTATGATTTATTACAGAAAAAGAGTACAAAGCAAAATCAGCAAAGGGAATGGTGCATGGGGTGAGTCTGGGGGACGCCAGATGCAAGCTTGCAAGGGTCTTCTCCCAGAAGAGTCACACGGTATGTGTTTAATTTACCCAGCAAAAAGTTGTGACAACACGTGTGAAATGTCTACCAGGGAAACTCCTTAGAGACCTAGTACCGGAGTTTTTATAGAGGGCTAGTCACATAGGTTCTCTGTGCCTAGCACATACCAAAATTGCAGACTCCCAGAAGGAAAGCACGTGTTCAGCATAAATCATATTTTTTGTACAGTTGAGGTGAGTCACTCATAACAGTTAGGGTAGTGGGAACTCTTCCAAAATCTTAAGTTCCCAGACACAAGCCAAGGGCCAGCCTTGTAAGCAGGCCTTTTCAAGGATAGAAGTTTAGGCCTGCTATTTTCACTCTACGTGGCATACCTCTTTGGTCATCGGCCAGGTTGTCTTCACAGCAAAATTATTATCAATATGACCCAGACAGCAGAGTGAGACCAACCTGCAGTATTGATTTCAGTTGTGCTCTTCACGTGTCTTAGCCAAATAAGAAATCCCATTAATCATAAAGGTCTATCTTAGACAGGTAGCTTCCTCCTTAAGTTTCTGTTTTAACCTTTTTTACCTGGCTCTAAGCATCAGTTCAGGCCCAGTACAAGTCTGGCCAGTAAGTTGAAGCTGAGTTGAAAGCCTTCCAGGGCTGAGGCAGTGTCGTGATAGTCAGGGTACACACACAGAAGTACAATCCCAGAAGGAATTTTTGGGGATTCCCAAGAAACGGAAAGTTTACAATCGTTGGGCACCCCGAGCAAGACATAAAGTAGGCAGTATGATGTGGCTGCCCACTGTGGGTATCTTATCCTAGGGATCCTAGTCCAATACAAAAAATTTAGTTCAGTGCTTGGTTTCAGGGGGACTGCCAATCAGTTCCAAACAGTTTTGTTGCCTGTGACAACAGTTCATCCACCTCGTGAGTGTGGTCAGCATCGGGAGGTTTTCTGCATGAAAAGTGCAGGGGTTGGGTCAGATCCTGCCGCCTCAGTCAGCGCTGCCGGGTATGATCATAGCTCAGCTGTCTGAACTCAGAGCGCTCTCAACAGCTTGGAGGGGTGCACAGAGAGTTTTCCTTCAGGAAAAGGAAGAAGCTTCCAGAAGTAATTTCGAAGAACAAAGATCATAATGCCCTCTCCCCTCTCTTGTGCCTTTCCAGCTTCAGGGGTTTTGGTTTATTTCCCTTGGTTGTTCTAAAATCAGTGTTTTCCACTCAACATTCATAGTTTTATGTTTTTACAGTCATCCCCTACTCTCATCCAGACCTTTCAACTGGAGGGGTTCTGTAAAAGAGGTGCAAAACATCTTCATAGAAAATCCCCTTTATACAGCCGAACCGGAAAAAACGTCATTTTCACGAATCGGTCAGGACAAAACTCCTGAATTTTCAAAAAATTTCAAAATAGTTTTACATAACCTCCCACCCCTTTCACTCTGGTGACTTTATCTGGTGTACAGCCTAGAAAAGATCAGCCCCTTTCTGAGGATGGCTGCATGACTAATCAGCTTGCAGTCAGGCGTGTGCAGCAGGAGAGAGGTGAGGGAAGAAGAGTCAGAGGTGTAGTCCATCGTTGCGAATGGCTGCTCTTCAGGAGACACAGGCACAGGGAGTTGACCTCAGTTAGACATGCTCTAGAGGGGGTTGGAGTCGGCTCAGCCTGTCAGGAGTGATCAGAGGTCACAGTTGCTGTGATGTACCCTCTCCCAAATTGCAGCTTTCAGCTATAGCCACAAGTTAAGAATGTGGTCAGGCTCTGTGTCAGCACTATACAGGCAGTCAGCAGCTTGATTTCAGATGGTCCCATCAAAGAACAAGTCCTTTCCTGCTGGGATTTGTATGGGACCCAGACGGTGCAGCTGAGCAGCTATGATGTCCTCATAGGGTAGACCCCACAGCGAGGTGGCCTAATGTGCAGAGGTCACAGAGTATGAGTTTTATTTATGAGCCTATGCCTGTTTTCAGTTCAACACAGCTCCCACTTAGGTTGGAAGCTTACACCAGACAATATCAGGCCTCAGCTTAGAATCAGATACAGGCAGTTAGGATCTGTGAATTCAGGAGTTTAAAAAAAGTCAGACTTTTCTTCAGCAGCAAAGACTAGATGCTACAGGCCAGAAAGGCCAAGTGGCAGATAAGGCTTTCCTATGACCGTCTGGTTTTGTCATTCTTCAAGTCCAAATCGACCCCTTCACAAGTATGCACATCGGTCTCTAAGGGACAGACCTCCACTTTCACAAGCTCTCATTAGCCAACTAAAACCTGCTTTTTAGAACTCCAAAAGTAGATCTCCATCTGTAGGTCACCTTTCTTTCTTATTGCCTCCCTTTTTCCAGAGGCTCCAACAAGCAAAAATTCATATCTTCCATAGCAAAACTCATCAGTTACAGAGACTTGTTCTGTTTCCAATACTCAGAGAGTTTAAATTCCAACCCGCCCACTGGCGGCAAAATGCAAGGAAGTTGTGTCCCACTAACACATTTCTTTTTTTGCAGCTTCCCTTGATCAGGATGATTCCTCTGGCATGTATGCAGTTACAAGCATTTAACATTTTATATCCATTTTTACCATACATCCAGATGTCATACCCACAAAATATAAAGTCACTAAAAAATTTTCCTTTTTTCTTTTTTCCTCATTGCAAATTTACTTAAACTCCTAGCAATATGTTCAGTGTTTGCAGTGTTAGCATTGCAGCTGCCAGGGAAGATCCAGGCTGGAATGCAGGGGAGGAAGGGGAGTGGAGGAGGTACTGCAGCAGCAGCTCGGCTGAAAAAACTGCTGTGGTGTGACCTCCCTCCCTTTTTCTGTTGTTGTTTTGTTTTGTTTTATCTAAAATGTTGCTCCAGCCCTGGGGCCTGATTTAAACCCCACCCCCAGCCAACTTGGAGAAGAGCAGAATGCAGACTTTTAACATTTTTGGCCTTTTCACCTTTGGGCATTTGGGGCCCCTTTTTCCTCCCATGGAGGAGAGAGCAAAACCCAAAGGCATCACTTTAGCCAGCATGGCCAGAAGCAGTGTGGGATGCAGCAGGCCTACTCTCCAGGAGTTGGATCTATCATTTTCAGATTCCACAGGTAACTTTTGCCTCTCATAACATACAGCAGATCAGCTACTGCTGCATACCATGGATAACCCCATAATCAGCTGGGCACCAAAGATACATCACACCGGGCCCGTTATTCTTCTTTTCCCAAAATTTCACCATCTATTAGTGAGTCAGGGTTGGTTTAGGGAACCCCACTTCTGATGCCAGTTGATATTGGGAGACCCCCTAGACCACCCCTGGGTTCAATGATTTGCTGGGAGGACTCAGGATATAGTTGTACTCACAGCTATGATTTATTGTAGTGAAAGGATACAAAGCAAAATCAGCATGGGATGAGGTCCAAAGGAAACAAGGTACATGTTTCCCAAGGGTCCTCTCCCAGTGGAGTCACACAGGATGCACTTAATTCCCCTAGCACAAGTGACAACACATGTGAAATGTCTTCCAGGGAAGCTCATTAGTGACCCAGTGCCTGGAGTTTTTAGTGGAGACTAGTCATATAATCACTGTCCGCCTGGAATCTACCAAAATTGCAGACTCCCAGAAGGAAAGCAGATGTTGAGCATAAACCACATGGTTTGTACAAGCAGTTTAGGTACAGTGAGTCACTAGGGTTAGGGTGGCAGGAACCCTCCCAGAGTCTAAGTTCCCAGATGCCAGCCAAGGGCCAACCTTTCAAAGGATAGCAGTCATGTCTGTTGTGTTAACTGTTTTCTGCATATCACCTCAGTAAACATTTGTTGAAAAGGAATGAATGAAAGGCCACCAAGAGGGGAATGATTACACTGTGGTATTCCCCTGTTACAGAATACTCAATAGTCATTTTAAAAGGAACATGTTTTGTTGGCAAATAACAGAAAATCCATCAACCAGTGGCAGGAGCAGAGGTTTATTTGGCTCACATAACCAGAACTCCATAGATAAGGTGGTTCAGGGCTTGTGCCATCAAGGGTTCCAGCTCCTTCTCTCTCTCCTCTTCAGTCTCCTTAGTAAATTGACTTCATCGTCATGTTTGTCCCAGCCGGTCACACCTGGTGGTAGCTGTATCTCCAGGTCCTAAGTCCGCAGGAAGAAGTGGTGCCTGCATCAGAGGAGCGGCAGCCTCCCTCGGAAGTCACTAGTAGAACTGCCAAAACTATCACTTGACCATCCCCAGCCCCACAGAGGTGAGGAAGGGGTTACGAATTGTTAGCCAGTCTACACTGGCTCCACCTGAAGGAATGTCAGTGATAAGTGAAAATGTCACATTGTAAATAATCCACTTAGTATTGAGAGAAGCCTGGGGCCCGGGACCCTTTGCTGCAGTGCTGCAGTGCTTGCCCCTGGACACATCTCTCCTCGAGCAACAAATATATAGAAACTGTATGGGACTAAAAATAACTGCGTGCGTGTGACAGCGGGGCAAAATTATGGACAAAAGATAACAGAGACCAAAAAACCCAACTGCCACTTTTGAAGAGCCACTTTTGAAGAGCCTGGAGCAAAAGCAGGGGGTCGGGAGCAAAAGCAGGGCACTGCTCATGCCTCCTGCACACGCCACCATAAAGGGGTGGGCAGACCACCTAAGCCACCGCTCCGGCCCAGCCCCTGGACACACCCCTACCCTCACCCCGTATAAGGAACCAGCTCTCGCCCCATTGATCCTCTATTGCTCAGGGTGCTCCAGAGAAATATCAATAGAACTGAAGGCCCTCTGCTGGCAGAATTCCTTGCTCTTGTTCTGTTAGGCCTTTAACTGATTGATTGAGGCCCACCCACATTGTGGAGGGTAATGTGCTTTACTCAAAGTCCATGATTTAAATGTTAATCTCATCCAAAAAACACCATCACAGAAACCCAGCGTTGTGTTTGACCAAATCTTTAGTTGCGGCATGCATGTGGGATTAGGCATCGAACCCTGGCCCCCTGCATTGGGAGTGTGGAGTCTTACTCACTGGACCACCAGAAAGTCCCCAAACTCACTCTTCTTAAGCAGCAGTTTTCCTGAGCAAGTTTCACTCTGGTTTCTGACTGCCTGTCACCTAAGTGTCGTGAAGCTTCTGTCACTTTCTTCTGGGCACATGGGCCAGTGCTTTCTTCTTTTGAATGATTATTTTCACAGAGAGAACTGAGCTTATATGATCTCTGATCTTAATGTTTTTGTTCATTCTCTAGGTGACTACATTTCATTAGTTTTCTGAAAAATACATCTTAATCCTTAAAGCAGTGCCTTCCTTAGTATAGTCTGCATGTCTGTCTGTCCTTCATTAATGTAATTTCTCAACTCTAGTTAGCAATTCTCAACCTTGGGTGAAAACAGTCTTCTTGTAGCAAATAACATAAAATTGTTATTTTCCCTAGAAGATTACTATACCATATTTCTCAGTCAACGGTAAATACCTCTTTATTTGGCCTATGCCATTTGCTTTATCTCAAGTATGGTTTGCTTCAAATCATCTGTTATTTGTGTTCTGTCTGTAGTACTTTAGGAAGTTTGATGTTAATTGGTTGGTTGATTGAGTTTTTATCTTTGTGTTTACTAAAATTGCTGAACACTATATGACAGTTATCTTGAGGTTGGTACCTTTTTAACGTTAAATGTGTTTCAATTTTTGACTATAAATACATTTGACTATAAATATAATTTTTGACTATAAGTGTGTGTGTGTGTATATATATATATATATATATATATATATTTTTTTTTTTTTTTTTTTTTTTTTTTTTTTGTGGTACGTGGGCCTCTCACTGTTGTGGCCTCTCCTGTTGCGGAGCACAGGCTCCAGACACGCAGGCTCAGCGGCCATGGCTCACAGGCCTAGCCGCTCCGTGGCATGTGGGATCTTCCCGGACCGGGGCACGAACCCGTGTCCCCTGCATCGGCACGCGGACTCTCAACCACTGCGCCACCAGGGAAGCCCGACTATAAGTATATTTTTGACTCTAAATATATTTGACTAAAATGCTACTTACTGCTGTATATTTGGAAGTACAAAATTGCTTCAAACAAGCAGCATGATTAAATAGTCGTCTTATTAACAGAATACCCATCTAAACTTATAGATATAATATCAGTCTTTAACAGAGTGTAAATGCTCTTAAAATGAGGAATTTGAGAGCTAAATCCCTTGGCTTTATCTGTATGGATCAAGAGGTGGATGTTTTTGTTTTGTTTTGATCTTACAATTAAAAATGAGGAAAAGATGAGTATTTGTATTCCAGGACATTTAATTCAGTACCAATAGCAACATTCTAGCCACATTTACATTGTTTTCTCTTGGCAACTGAAGAAAAACATACAACCTAAAAGTTGCAAATTATGTTTTATTCGGGGACCTTACTGAGGACTGTATGGTGGGAGACAGCCTCTCAGATAGCTCTGAGGACTGCTCCTAAGAGGTAAGGGAGGAGCCAGGATATATAGTTTTCGCTGGGAAGAAAAAAATGCATGTAGTCAGACATCAAAATATTACTGCTAATCACAAAAATCAGACATCTCAAGTTAATGATTTTAGTGCTTTTCTATGTTTGGGAAGATGCAAGAGTCTGGGCTCATTGAAATTATTCCTTAGATATGCATCTTAACTATATAGAGCCAGTATCCTGTTTTTCTCCATCCTGAATTCCCCTCAGGGTGCACTGTTGGGGATGCAGCTGCAGTGGCTGGTGGCTCTATGGCAGACAACATTCTTTGTTTACTGAATGGCAAACGACAGTCTTTGCCCACACTCTTGAATTCTTTCCACCAACGTTCAAACATGCTATAATATCTGAATATTAGAAAAACCAAGACTTGGCCCCCAGTGCCCCTCCGACAACCACCTTACTCCTCTACTCCCCTTCATAGCATTATTCTTTGGAAGAGTTGTCTCTATTCACTGATTTTGCTTCCTCTCTTTCCATTCTCTAATCGGAGTGTGACGAGGCCCTGGTCCCCTCCAGACCACTAGAGCCACTCTCCTCCAGGCGCATTCTAATTGCTGAATACCTGGTCAGTTCTTGGTCCTTACCTTACCGACCCCTCATGTATTTTTTTCCTTTCTCTGAAGATGCTTTCTTCACTTGGCTGTGGTTCCTCGGAACCTGCCTGATGTTGAAACGTAAGGTTGCCCCCAAGACTCAGCCTTTATCTTCTGCTCTGTCTACACCATTCTTTAGTGACCTTTGATTCCATCTGTGTTGATGCCCAGGTTTCTCTGTAACTCCTGCACTGTAGTTGATTTAACCAACCTACTTATCATAACCTTTGAGTTCTTTTTGGCTTTATGTTTTTAAAATTATGATGATGCACAAATGCTCTCTTGGACATACCTCTTTTTATCTTCGTGGGAGCACTTCTATTAAGTAAACATCCCAGAAGTGAAAAAATGGGATTGAAAGGTGTATGGAGCTTTTCAATTCTAACAGATATTACTGAATGCCCCTCTACACTCCTGCCAACAGTATGGAAGTTCCCATTTACCTATATTCTGGCCAGCGCTGAAGGATTACAGGTTCAGGTAGGGTTTGGGGCGGGAGCAGGGGGGTGGGGGGTTGTTAAAAACCTTTCTAGCTTTCCTAAATGATTCTAATTGACTTTTGCAAGAGCAAATTTCTACTAGTTTAAATATAGAGCAGCAGTCTGTTCATTATTATAAGTTCTCAAATACCGTTAAGTTAAATATCTTACTCTCAAGGTCTAAATAGATTGTGATACTATGTCATTTTTACATGAAGGTGCAGAGTTGACTTAACACATTTTTTTCCCTTTCATTTTAAGTGTCACATTTGATTACTGGCTATCATTAACTCAAATTGCATATTCAGTCAGCCTCATTATGCCAGAGCAGTGATTACCATTGTTTTTAAAACTGGTACTGTTTTCATGGCTGTTTTTAAAATAATAGCTTCAAAATTCTTAGAGAATTTCTCCATGGAAGAAAATTAACTGAAATCAACGCTATTGTGAGGAATATCAACTTGAGATTATTGACTTGAAACCAGCAAGTCCCAGTCAGTACCTTTTGGAAGACTTTAAAATAAGTTTAAAAGGTAACAGCAGTTTCCCTGTGGTGATTTTGCTTGGAGAAGACAGCTGAGAGATACAAATTTTCTTTCTACTAACTTAATAATAAACACATTATTTTGACCAAGATATTTCGGTTTTACTAAATTGATAAAGCAGGCGTACCCTAGGAGTTCTTCCTGCTTAAGTTAGTACTGACTCAGTAGTAGGTTAAAACTAGTGCTGACTCTGTAGTAGGTTAAAACCTTTTGTTGCTAAAAACCTTTGGGTTCTCTCCAGTTTCTTTTCTGCTGTATTGTTCCATCACATGAAAACGAATGCTTTCCTGTATTTGAACCACTTAGAAAATATAAGTTCTGGCAAATTAGAATTCTTATGACAATTCTTATTTGCTTTTAAAACAGAAATTTCTGTTATCATAGGGAAAAATCAAATATACTTTAAACCACTGTATGTTATTTAAGTTGAAATTCAAGTTTACAAACTGCAGTTGTACAGATATTATCTTTCCAAAGCAAATTTGAATCTAGTAGCAGTGCATGGGAGCGCCTTTTTCAGATTCTGTAGTCAAAGTGATGCCTCTGAGGTTGTTGATAAAGGATGCTTTGCTTATATGTTGCATTAAAGATCATTTCTTAAAAAGTGGACAAATCAAAGGTGAAAAAGTTATTTGCCTCTGGTCAGTGATTACCAGGATGGTGAATGACATTTATCTGGTGGTAAACCATTTTGAATTTGTTTGCCTTTCATAACTTACTGAAAATAATTTTCAAATTAGTCTTAGAATGTATTCTTCTTTACACAGGAAAGAAAGAGCATACATTTTCTAGCCTTTCAGAGCAGAAGTGCCAGGAATAAAATAGCAATTGCCATCTCCTAGACTCTTACCGCCTTACGTGGCAGGCACCATGATGAGCCCCTTACACGTATTACTTCAGTTCATCTTTGTGAGTAACTCTATGCAGCAAGGACTGTTATCCCTATTTGTAGATAAGGAGGTTATCTCCAAATAATTTTATGGGTAAGGAGAGAGATTAAATAACTTACTCAAAGTTCACAGCTAATAATCAGTAGGGTTTGAGTCAGGTGTTTTGACTCCAGAACCTATACTGTTACTTACTAAGCTCTGCTGCCTGATTAAATTCTCCATGTAAAAGCAAAATGAACGTTGGCATATATGTACTCATACTTACCATATGGTTGGAGCCTAGGCTCAGGCCTGGCCCTTTGGTATTCTCATATACCTCTTAATTGGCATTCTTATGCATACTCTTGCCTTCAAATATATCTGTAAACTGAAGAACTTTCTTTTTGGCTACAGCTGAAAAGATGTCTAAGACATTTCACTTGTTTTATTTTTTGTTAGCTACCTTGAATGTAGCAGGAGCAAAGCTTAACTTGTCTCTCTCCTGATCCATTTCATCCCTACCCAGTAACCTACTCCTCCTTTAGTGTTCTCTATCTTAGTAAGGACAACCACCTACTCACATCCTGAAGCCTAATACCTGGGAGCCTTCCTTGATTCCTCTCTCCTCTCATCTGCACATCTAGTCAGTAAGTAGTACCATATCTACTTCCTTAGCATCACTTGAGTACATCCACTTTTTTCATTTCATTGTCCTCTTCAGGCTACCATTACCTCTCGATTAGACCACTATCACAACCTTTAAACCGGTCACCTTGCATCCAGCCTGGCATTACATTGTCCCCTCTCTAAGTAAAGTATAAGTATACGCATGTCACTCCTACTTTAAACTCTTGAGTTTCCATTGTTCTCAGGATAAAATCCAAATTGAGTTAGTAAGACTTGTCAGGACCTCCCTAGTCTGGCTTCTTTGTGCTTCTTTAGCTTCTTCTCTTGTCCACTTTGACACTCACACTACATGTTGTGAGATAATGAACCTTATTTTCTCTAATATGCCATGCTGTCTTTCATTTGATTCTTAACGCATACTTTTCCCTTTGTCTACAATGCTTGTCCCCCTACCCCACCCCAAAGCATTTCATCCACCACCTTTTCCTAGACATCCATGAGGTTCAGTGTAAACTGCAGTTCCTGACGGGGAGCTTTCCTTTCCATAACATCAATCATACTTGTGTTTAATGTCTCTCTTCCTTGCTAGGCAGTAAGTTCCATGTAGCAGAGACCTCTGCTCCACGTCATTTCCAGCACCTGGCATAATTCCCAGCACCTAGGAGATACTTGGAAAGAACTTACAGAACAAATTAGAGATATGGTTTTGTTTTGTTTTATTTTGCGGTACGTGGGCCTCTCACTGTTATGGCCTCTCCCGTTGCGGAGCACAGGCTCCAGACGTGCAGGCTCAGTGGCCGTGGCTCATGGGCCTAGCTGCTCCACGGCATGTGGGATCTTCCCGGACCGGGGCACGAACCCATGTCCCCTGCATTGACAGGTGGACTCTCAACCACTGCGCCACCAGGGAAGCCCAGAGATACGGTTTTTACCCTTAACAAGCTCAAAGTCTAGTGGGAGCTAGAGTATTGTAAAGAAAGAAGCTCAGTGAGTGTGATCAGTACTCTAATAAAATGCTGGGGGATCACAGAGGAGTATGTAAGTGATTAACTTTGCCTGGGGGAGCATTTTCCCTGTGTAACTTTATATTATTGAAGAAATTGACTTACAGCATTCAGATAGGAAAAAAAGGAGAGTTGTGCTGAGCAGTGGAATTGATTCAGTTGCATTTGCCTTATTTTTTGCTCACTGGTTGGGCAGCTGTTTTCAGTAGACGTTTGATATTCTAAGGTTATTATCTCAAGACCTTCCAAAATTCTAACCTAGATATAGAGCTGGGTAGTCAGCTAGCCATGCTCAATAAGTTGACTCACCTTCACGTCGTCCCTGAACAAAATCAGTGCCGGGTCTTTTATGTTCCCCATTACAAATCATGTATCTGTGTCTTTGGATTCTCATAGTTGAAATTGACAGTGTTAAATCCATGAATACCAGAGGTGCTGTTCATGTTTAGATTTTTTTTTTTTCTTTCCAGCTTTGACCGCCATTGAAGGCACAGCACACGGGGAGCCCTGTCACTTCCCTTTTCTGTTCCTGGATAAGGAATATGATGAGTGTACCTCAGATGGGAGGGAAGATGGCAGACTGTGGTGTGCTACAACCTATGACTACAAGGCAGATGAAAAGTGGGGCTTTTGTGAAAGTAAGTATTGCTCAGTAGGCGGCACATCCACATTGTTTTGTGTCTCAGGCAACAGTTTAAAGGCCTTTTCGTAGCCGTCCATTTTCCACCTTTGTGAGAAATGGTCAACGTGGATGACGAGGTTGTTGCCTTAAAGCCTGGACGTCAGCGCAGGAAGCGTGCAGTGTACTTACTTCCAGGCCGTCACTCAAGCGGCTTATCACACTTGTGCCTTATTTAGAGGTGGTTTTCCATTGGTGTGCACGGGTTGTTCTGAAACTCTCAGGCAGGCTGCTAAATTAATTAATGTGAAACATTTTTTGGCAATAAAGGAAATAGAACATTATGGTGAAGGCTAATTAATAGTGGTTAAAAGAAAGATAGGGCTTCCCTGGTGGCACAGTGGTTGAGAGTCCGCCTGCCGATGCAAGGGACATGGGTTCGCGCCCCAGTCCGGGAGGATCCCACATGCCGCAGAGCGGCTGGGCCCGTGAGCCACGGCCGCTGAGCCTGCATGTCTGGAGCCTGTGCTCCGCAACGGGAGAGGCCACAACAGTGAGAGGCCCGTGAGAGGACCACAAAAAAAAAAAAAAAAAAAAAGAAAGATAGATCATACCTTTCCTAAATACTTGAGCGAAATGCACTGTGCTAAGGTAACATTTGACAAATATAGTATATTTAACTGTCCTAAGTGTTCATGTCAGTACGAAGGGACTGACTTCTAAATTCAAGCAAGCTGTGTTTTTGGGAAAAACTTTCTAACTAATAAAAAACAACGGAAAGCCTTGAATATACCTCATTTGATACCAAATGACATTTTCAGAATGATGGCTCTGATAGACTATTTAGGCTTTCCTAGAATATGTCTTACAGTCCGTCTTTGGATGTAGGCCAGTATGATTAAGTACTCCAGTTTAACACATCAGATTTTGTTTTTATATTGCAAGAACAGCTCACTTCTGTTCCTGTAAATATTAGTCCTCATGAAATACTCAGATGTCTCTTGGTGAGTTCTATATTTCTGTTAAATGCTATATTACAGTAACAAAATAATTCTTGAGAAATCTGCAATAATTCTGTGATTTTCAGGGTTGTATTAGTGCATAGGAAAAAAAGTAGAGAACTTGAACACTAATTAATCAGGATCTGTAGTTAATAAAAATCAATTTTTTTACTAATTTTTGTTATGTAATTAATCAAATACTTTCTCCTTGTAAAATATACAGCATTTCAGGTGAGACTGAAGTGTTCTTTGACTACAACAGTATTTTTCTGTTTTTTACTGTCCTGATTTTAGCTGACCTTGGCATATATAATCATAAGCTCCTACTGAAATTTTAGTTGAATTATATAAAAAGTTAGAATTACTAGCAGAAAAGTACCCTCCAAATGCAGGTTGATATTGCTTTCTCTGAAAGAAAGTGATTTCAATGAGGTTTTTTTTTTCCTGCCTTATCTTTTGTCAGATAAAGGCCATACTGAAAACCATGTGGCTTTAGAGTCAGACTTGGAAATGGTGAAAGATCATGGATTATGTTTGCATGACTACCCAAAAGAAAGAATACATACTGATGTTTGATAAATAATTGGTGCAAAATTATCCATGTAAATTCAAAATGTAAATTTTATTTTTAGCTGAAGAAGAGGCTGCCAAAAGACGGCAAATGCAGGAAGCGGAAATGATGTACCAGACTGGGATGAAAATCCTCAATGGAAGCAATAAGAAAAGCCAAAAAAGAGAGTAGGTAGCACAGCCAACTCCATTCTTACCCTGAGATAGGCCATTACTGAGATAAATGGATAAGTACTTTTTAAATTTAATGTACTGCCAGAGACAAAGGATTTCTTAAGTTGCATTACAAGAAAACTCAATATGATATATGAATATTAGGGGCATTACTTTTATCAGATTTTAGCTTGTTGGGGTAAAAAGGTCCTAAAACCAGTCACAAGAATGAACAGTGAGCAAATGGCAATATTTGATTAAGTTATAGTAATTTCTCAGAGCCAGGAATACATACAGTATCCAGAATTCAAAGTGACATAAAACAAACAAGGAATTGCTGTTAGGTGTTTTCTGATTTTTTGGTTTTGCTTTGTAATTTTCTTGCAAAGTCTAGAATTTAGGAATGAAAGAACATAAAACAAGTGATTGTCCTGTAACATTTTATGTCCCTTTAATTTCAGCTGATTTTTGTTATAGTCTGTGCAAAGAAGACAGTTATGGTGATTATATCATTCATTAGATTATTTACCGGACACCATATTATAGTTCTCACATTGCAAATCTAGTTAACTTTTTTAATCGAATTTTTTAGGATTGCTATTAGTGTAATTAGAATTCCAAGATATTGCAATAACAGAACTGGTACCTTATGTAAAAACAAAAGTAAGTTTTGTAAATAATGCTACTTTAGTAAAAATAAAATATCAGAGGGATTCTATAGAATAAGGAAATTAAGCTGCATTTTAGGAGATCTTGAAAAAAATGGCAGCTCCAAAATATTGCTAATTTGTTTTTTCATTACTTCTGTTTCAAGAGCATATCGGTATCTTCAAAAGGCAGCAAGCATGAACCATACCAAGGCCCTGGAGAGAGTGTCCTATGCTCTTTTGTTTGGTGATTACCTGACACAGAATATCCAGGCAGCTAAAGAGATGTTTGAGAAACTGACTGAGGAAGGTTCTCCCAAGGGACAAACTGTAAGTATACTTTCCGTGAAGGATCTCTCCGCATACAGCACTGGTTTATTTTAACAGCGTGGTACTCTTCTTTGCCCTGACTTCCTTTAACAAGTAAAACTGTAAATATTAATTTTGTGGCAGATCATTTTCCCAGTCTTTTTGGACAGTCTTTTTCCTTAGTTTGAGAACATTTATAGTCACTTAAGGCGTTTTTGCAATTGCATCTTGCCAAAATTATATTTGTAGTTTTCCAACTTAAATCTTCAGAGAATTAAACGAAGGTAATTGTTTTTTATCTGAAATTACTCACCGTTGTATTTTTTTTTCCTAAGGTCAGGTGCTCCAGCTCCTGTGAATCTTGGTATTTTTGTAAAAAGATATTTTGTTACAGAAGCAGTACATGTCCTTTATAAGGAAACTAGAAATACAAACTAAAAAAGCTAAGAAAGTAAACATCACATATGTACCTCCCAGACATAGGCACTGGTAATATGTTAGTCCATGCATACCCTCCCTTCTAGACCTTTCTCTTCGTGTAAATTGTTTATTAAAATAAAATGTCATTGCCTACTGTTCCATAACTTGCTCTTTTCAATCAATAGCCTTTAGCTCTTCCAATTCCAGTAAACTTTTCCATCATATAACACCCATACCATATTCGTACGGTGTTGAGCGAAAACATTTTCTTTACATCTGTTTTGTCCAAATCAGTATTTGGTCCAGGACTATACTTATATTTGGTCGCTACTTCTAGCATAGCCCACACCTTTTTTTTTTTTTTCTGTGTTAGAGATAGGGCCAGTTTTTCTACAGAATGTTCTGCCTCAGTTTGTCTATTTGTTTCCTCATGGTGTCCTTTAGTTCGTTTCTTCATCATCTTTGTTTCCTAAACTGAATGACACAGCTAAAGGCTGACGAACTCAAGTAAAATGTTTTTAGTTAGGCTACTGTGTAGCAGATGTTCTGATTCCATATTGCCCTTTGAGCCAGTTGATACATAATATCTGCTTGACTCCCCACTAGTAATGGTAGGATTGATGCCTGGATTTAGGGGCCACATTTATTTAAAATGCCCTCAATAGAGGGAAGGGAAAGTGGCTGGGGATTGAGTTACTAATCAATTATACCTATGTGAAGAAGCCTCCATAAAAATCCCTCAACTCTGGGGTTTGGAGAGCCTCCAGGTTGGTGAATACATCCATGTGGCAGGAGGTGGTACACTCCAACTCCATGGGGACAGAAGCTCCTGCGCTCAGGACTCTTATGGACCTCGCCCTTTGTACCTCTGCATCTGGCTGTTTATCTATATTCTTTATATTGTCTTTTAATTTTGTTTATACGTTTTTTCATGTAAAATAAGCAACTTTAGTTGAATTTATTCATCTTTTCTTTTATGGTTTCTGGGTTTTGTGTTCTACTTACAAAGGTGTTTTGCCCACTTAAAAAAAAATGCCTTCAATAATAAAGATTTATCGATGGTGTGGGATTTGCTTAAAGATAACACAGAATTTCTAGTCACAGAGGAAGTCTGTTTTCAGACTATAAACAGTAAAGGCATTTGGACCATTGTTTTCCACAGGACTGATAACCTGATCAGTATGCAACTCTTATGTAGTCTTGGTTTTGGTTTATAAACAGGTTATATCTTAATTGGTCCCCTTTGTTTTCAAAGCTTTTTTTCCCTTTTTACATAAATCAGGTTATGTAAAATTCACACATATATTCTTTATCTTCAGACACATTGTGTTCTGAGGAATGGTTTTACTTTTAAGGCATCTTTTCCCTCTAATAATAGAACCTTACAATGCCACAGTGCTTTATACACTGCAAAGCACTCTCTCCACCATAATTAATTCTAGCTGATGAAGCAAAGCACCACATCACAGTGGCTTCACACAGCAAGGAGTTATTTCTTGTTTATGCCAGGTCCCATGTAGCTCTCCTGCCTGAGTTACTCTTCATATGGTGACTCAGGGTCAGGGGCTGCTTCCGTCATGTAGCTATATACCATCTGGAACATGGGGCTTCCAAGCCATCATGAAGGGAGAAGGGAGGACTGGAGGATTCTCTGGGATGTTTTTAAGGGCCAGGTCTGAAAATGGCTTGCATCCCCTCTGGTCACATCCCAGGCAGTGGCCCTACCTAACTTCAAGGGAGGCTGGGAAATGTAGAAGAGGTCGTGGCTTTTGATGAGAATAGCACCTGTGTTTACAACTTTAGCTTATGCTTTCATGTCATCAGGGATAATCCTCAGAGGGCAGAGGGTAGAACCTTACCAATACATTGTTTGGTTGGTTGGGATTTTTTAAGAAAACTGTGTATGCTCTAGTGTTATAAAGTGACCTTTCTCCCTTGATCCCTTCAACTTAGCCGCTTGCTGCCTCTTTTTATTCCTGCAATAGCTTATTTAGTAATCTCTTACCCACTATCATTGTGTATCACCCTTCACATAAATAATACGTTGATGTAATGGTATAGGAGACATTTTGTTTTCATAATAGCTGTTCATCAAGAATCAAGTAAAAGTCATATTTAAATGTGTTCAGCTTCAGTTTTCTAGTTGATGTTTTATTAAATTGTCTTTAATCTTTAAGCTAAGCTTTTTTAGTTGCTTAAAGTTATATTTCATTGTGTAATTTGTAAAACCTTGAATGCATTTCTGAGGCTTTTTAATTCCACAGCTGTGCATATTTGCAACTGTTCAAATCTTTTAGCATTTAAAGATTCTTGCATCTTTTCATGGTTCATAAAACTGTCTGCCTTTTATCATTTTGTTTCAGGCTCTTGGCTTTCTCTATGCTTCTGGACTTGGTGTTAATTCAAGTCAGGCAAAGGTAATATTATTAAAACATTATTGTATATTATAATTTGACTTGGGTAAATATGTAACTATGTTGAGTTAAGCATCTTTTGTTCTTTCACAGGCCCTTGTTTATTATACTTTCGGAGCTCTTGGGGGCAACCTAATAGCCCACATGGTTTTGGTAAGTAAGATTTAAATTGAAGGCTAATAACATTGAATAGTTGGTTTACAAGTGGCCGCAACTTTTCTAGATTTCATGATTGAAATTTACTTATATTCATTAAGACCCAATATTCAATTGAATGTCCTTCAGCTTCTTGTTAATGGATACAGCAGTTGAATCTACGTGTGGATGAAAATTGGTAGAGTCCACAGTTTGTCTTTAAAATGATTAGTTTGGCTGATTTCCCTTAAAATAGAAATCTGATAAATGGTTCTTTTTCAGTTTTCTATAAGTTGGAATTGTTTGTCAGAATCATTTTTTAGATTGGGTTATGACAGATTTTACATTTAAATAGATGAAGGACTAAGTATACAAATAACCAGTGTCCTATAAAGTTCATTACAGAGTATCTCTTATGTATTACCTGATAGTGTTGATCACTTAAACGGCTTAGTGTTAAAATATAGAATCTTTCCACCACATTTTTTTTTTGCTGAGGTGTTTAATCTGCCTTCTACTTTATAAATTGACTTTGGGTGAGTCCACATGACCTCTGACCCATATTACTGTTCCAAATGAATATGTAAGTTCTTGCAGGAATGTAAAGAATAGATTGAGCAGAAATGAGACTGAAAGCAGAGAAACCAGTCCAAAATCTGGAGGGGTCTATAGACCTGGTCATTGATGGGATTATGACACTTAACAAAGAAGGAAAATCTAGTTTTCTGGCCAATTGGGTAGATCCTGGATAATTTTCCCTATGTGTATTCCAAAAATATTTACTGAATACTTGTCATTAGAATTCCAAAGATCAGTAAGATATAATACCATCGCACAACAAACTTTTAATGTAGAAAGGGAGACGTGAGTAAGGAGGTCGTTACAATACAGCATGAGAATGTCAGGGAATCACCTAAAAGGCACCTCACCCATACTGGCATTGGAAGGAGATACTTCTGAAGAAAGGAGCAACTAAAACGTTGGAAAATAGAATGCCAGGTAGTCTGTCAACAGGACAAGTAGACAGGATTCATGTAAACAGCTGTACGTCACACCAGGGAGCTTGGGCTTAGTCCTGTTACAGAGGGAAACTGCTGAAGGAGTTTCAGTAAGTGAAAAACAAGGGTGTTGCTCTAGGTTTCTGAAACACTCCTTACTAATTTTGAAGTCTTTTTCACTTGTTTGTTTAATCTCCAGGAACGTTTATTCCTCAAACAGTAATTGAAAAGTTATTTTTAGATGAATTTTCAAGAAATATTAGATATTTTTGACACAAATCTTTTTAAACTACTTATCAGTCTCCTTAAATCGTGGCTACAAAACAAGAACATTAAGTATCAATATTATACATGTTATGGGTCTTCCCTGGTGGTGCAGTGGTTAAGAATCCACCTGCCAATGCAGGGGAAACGGGTTCGAGCCCTGGTCCGGGAAGATCCCACATGCCGTGGAGCAACTAAGCCCTTGCGCCACAACTACTGAGCCTGCGCTCTAGAGCCCGCAAGCCACAACTACTGAAGCCCATGCACCTAGAACCCGTCCTGCTCAACAAGAGAAGCCACCGCAATGAGAAGCCCACGCGCTGCAACAAAGAATAGCCCCCGCTCTCCGCAACTAGAGAGAGCCTGTGCGCAGCAACGAAGACCCAATGCAGCCAAAAATAAATAAATTTATTTTTTTTTAAAAGTTAAAAAAAAATATACATATTATTATACAGTCATTCCCTAAGGATTGTTAAAATTGGTAAAGCTATTTGAGTCTGTGCTAAATGGCTCCAGAGAGCTCTGTCTTATGCTCTTTATAATTAGCTATCTTCCCCCTTATTCTGAAGTCATTTATTGCTGGTATTACTGTGCCTGTTCTAGTAGTCTCTTGTCTTCCCTATTTTGCTAATTTTTTCCTTCTTTAAGAGCTACTTTGGAAGATTAACCTGTTTTTGTTAAAATTGTATCTGAAGTAAAATTGAAATCTATTCTAAGAGACCAAGCAATTTTCTCTTATAGGTAAATGGGCACACTGCATTACATAAAGTTGATGGCATCTATTTTGATTGCTCTCGGAACTTTATTATTTATTTCCTAGTTCTTAGCCTGGTTGTTGAAATTGCTGAATAAGTTACCTCAACGTAAAACTCAGGATAAATGATGTAGCCAAGTACTTGGATCAAAGGACAGCAAAATTACATTCTGCCTATAGTTAGCTTTATTTGTTCCCACAAGAATGCCACTGAAGCATGTGAAACTGCCTTCTTCTCACCTGAAGTTGTATTACAGGGTTACCGATACTGGGCTGGCATTGGGGTCCTCCAGAGCTGTGAATCTGCACTGACTCATTATCGTCTTGTTGCTAATCATGGTATATACCTTTTTGCCTTTCACCTTACCAAAACCAAAAAAAAATCCAAACAGAATTAATTTTAAATACATCTATTTTCATTGTACTACTTGAAATACTGTGACTGTTTCTCTCAAGTAGAATCATCTTTACACTAGTTGATTAAGAAGTACTTTTCAAAAATTTGCTTTGGGTTCCACTTCTTAATATTATGTGGGGGAAAAAAACCCTGAATTTAGATTACTATTTTGTACTCTATAGACCACTGTGGAAACAATTTCCTTTAACATAGTGTCTGTCAGCATTTGGCAGCTGGAATTGTACTTCCCTCTGTGGGACAGTCGCTGTGACTTTCATCCCCATCGTTACTTTGTCCACATTTCAGTTGCTAGTGATATCTCACTGACGGGAGGCTCAGTAGTACAGAGAATACGGCTGCCTGACGAGGTGGAAAATCCAGGAATGAACAGTGGAATGCTTGAAGAAGATTTGATTCAGTATTACCAGTTCTTAGCTGAAAAAGGTGATGTGCAAGCACAGGTATGTGTTTAAACATCTCCCGCGAGATCTTACTGCCTTGTATGTGACAGCCTCTGGGGGCAAGCACTTATATCTATAACATTTTCACGGAGCTATTATTAGCTACATGATTACCACACTCTCACGACCTTCCCTTTGGACTCACATGGGATGTGGCCCAGGCATATTGATGGTTCCGTGAAAGCTGGCTGGGGAGACTCCGCTGTGCACCCCATTTGGAAACTGCTGCTTAAATGGAGCGGCGTTGCGGTGGTGATGAAGTCTCTTCCGGGGGTCACCCAGGATGGAAACTGTCACCCCCCCCAAACAAAAAGTCTCTGGCACATTTGGAATTTCAGATGCTCTTCAGAGCTATCCCTGTTTCCTTTCCTTATCTTAGACTATAATTTTCTCAAGGTCAAGGACAGAAGTAGGCTTGTTTAATGTAAACTGTATGATATATTCAGTACATCAAAGTATCATGTATAATATGCTGTTTCATTGGTTGTTTCGATGATATTAAAATAAAAAGGAGAACTTCGCTGTCCATTTTAAGAACAGTTAATTTTCAGACTAATAGAAGGGAATATTTTTTTAAAAAAGAAAAAAACTTTAGCCGTATCTTAGCTCACGGAAATTAAAATAAAGTTGTCTCTTCTGATTATACATCTTTCTTTTATATGACACCAATTAAAATTCAAAACACTCTAAATGCTTAACAATAGGGAATTGGCTCAAATATGACACTCCAATATAATGGAATTCTATGCGGTCATTAAAAATTATGTAGAATACTACTTAATGTAGAAAGCTGATTTCAGTGTATTAAGTGAAAATCTCAAGTTAAAGAAAAAAGTGTGTGGTATAGTATATCATTTTCTTTTTTTTTACTTACTGAGTTATGACATGAATACAGAAAAGTACACAAAACTGAAGTACAGCTCAATGAATTATCAGCAAGGGAGCCTCTTGTGTGGTGTAACTAGGACCCTAGAAGCCCCTCTTTGGAACTCTTCTTCCCTAACTCTTTCCTCTTGCCTGTAGGTAACCACTGAGCTTGCGTCTAACACCATAGATTGGTTTGGCCTGTTTTTGAAGGAGTCTTACGTAAAAATAAATCATACAGCATTTTTTTGGTATCAACTTCTTTTACTCAGCATTATGTTTTTGTGAAGTCAATCCATGTGTTTTCACATAGCTGTAATTCATTCATTTGCATTGCTATATAGTATTTCATTGTATGAAACTACCACAATTTATCCATTTTATTCTTCCCAGATTTGGGCTGTTAAAAATAATGCTCTGCATTTTCTTGTACATGTCTTGTGCAAATACTGTCTCAAATTTTCATAGCTTTATAGAACTTGATAGCTAGTATAATACATTCTCCCACTATCATATTTTCATTATATTTAGCTCTAATTTTCATCATGATTTCTTTTGACCCGGGTGTAATTTAGAAATGAATTGCTTTGTTTCCACATACAGTCAGCCCTTTGTAACAGCAGGTTCTGCATCCAAAGATTCAACTAACTGTGGATCAAAAAATTTGAAAACAATTTTTTTTTTCAGAAAGTTCCAAAAAGCAAACTTTGTCACACACTGGCAGCTATTTACTTAGTATTTACATTGTATTGACAACTATTTACATAGCATTTACATCAAGTATTATAAGTAATCTAGAAATGATTTAAAGTGTATGGGAGGTTGTACATGGGTTACGTGCACATACTATGCCGTTTTTTGTAAGGGACTTGGCATCTGCAGATTTTGTTATCTGGGGGGTTCCTGGAACCAGTCCCCCATGGATGCCAAGGGACAACTGTACATGGGAATTTTCTGCTTACCTTTTTTGTTGTTGATATCTGGCTTAATCTACTGTAGTCAGTATATGCTCTGTATGACTTCAGTTGTTAGAGTTCTTGAAACTTGCTTGATGCCCCATCTTGGTCAGTTTGGGCAAATATTCTGTGGGCTAAAGAGAATGTGAATTTCTACAGTCGTTGGGTGTAGTGTTTGATATGTGTCAGTTGTCGTGTTTCTTAATCCTACTGTTCAAATCTTTTGAATCCCTACTGAATTTGGCTGCTTTTTCTGTCAAATGCTGAGACAATATTGCTGAAATTTTCCACTCTGATTGTGGATTTGTCTCTTTCTCCTTTTAGTTTCATCAGTTTTGATTTATATATTTTAAGCCATGTGGATGCGTAACTTAATATTGTTATCTTTCTGTTGAGCTAACTTTTGTATCATGAAATGACCTCTTTTATCTCCAGAAATATTTTTTACTTTAGTTGTATTTTGCCTGATAACTGGCATAGCTACACTACTTTTTTTTGGTTAGTATTTACCCAGAATATCTTTTCTATCTTGTACTTTCAACCTTCTAATGTTTAAGGTATGTCTCTTGCAAGCATCATATGACTAGTTTTGTTCATTTTTCTTAATCCATTCAGTCTTTTAAGTAGAGTAATTAGTGATATATTTGAGTTTCAATTTTCTATCTCACTTTTATTTTGCTTTTCCAAGTTCCTTTTTCTCTCCTTTCTTACCCTATTTTGGTTTGAGTTTGTCTGTGTTTTAATCCTATATGTTTTTGAACCCCACAAGATACTATTATTTTATATAGTCCATCCAATTTAGATTTACTCACAAATTTACCTTTCTCTTGTTCTTTATTTCTTACTGCATCTCCAAGTTTCCCAGGATAATTTTCCCTCTTAAAGAATACTCTTGAGTTCAAAAGATTTGAACTTTTCTTTAGTTTGTGTGGAAATGCCTTTATTTCACCTCTATTTCAGGATACTTTGCAACTAAAAGCGGACATTTTTAGTTTTTTTTTAAATGTAGGATATGAACTTCCCTAGCGGTCCAGTGGTTAAGACTTCGCCTTCCAGTGCAAGGGGTGTGGGTTCAGTCCCTGGTCGGGGAGCTAAGATCCCACATGCATCTCAGCCAAAAAACCAAAACATAAAACAGAAGCGATGTTGTAACAAATTCAATAAAGACTTAAAAAATTGTCCACATCGGGCTTCCCTGGTGGCGCAGTGGTTGAGAGTCCGCCTGCCGATGCAGGGGACACGGGTTCATGCCCCGGTCCGGGAAGATCCCACATGCCGCGGAGAGGCTGGGCCCGTTAGCCATAGCCGCTGAGCCTGCTCGTCTGGAGCCTGTGCTCCGCAACGGGAGAGGCCACAACAGTGAGAGGCCCGCGTACCGAAAAAAAAAAAAAAATTGTCCACATCAAAAAAGTCTTTAAAACAAACAAAAAATGTAAGTTAGAGTAATATCTTAGGGAATTAAGACTAAATGTTTAATTTTCTGTGTTGTGAACAGAAACCTTTTTTTGTGACCAAATGGTTTCTTGTTGGTCTAATTTCATTACATGCCAGAGGCAGGTGCTGCCATTTACTCTTGCCTCCTTTTTCATTTTCAGGTTGGTCTGGGACAGCTGCATCTGCACGGAGGCCGTGGAGTAGAACAAAACCATCAGGTAACCTTCCTGTTCTTAGGGCTTTACATTTCATATTGTAGCAAGAAATGATGCTCCAGATATATTTCTTGCTAAGTCAGTGACAATATCAAGCTTTGTGATTAATGGATGTTGGTAACATCACAAATGAGCTTTCAAGATCTAACCCCTGAGGAAACTGAGGAACAAAAATGTGATCATACCTCGTAGTGATGGGAAAGGTTTTATTAATTCCAAAACCTAGTTCTCAATACGGCCGAAAATGCATCAACGTCTTGGTTTTCTATAGGTATTGTGATAGAAGTATGTCTTAGAAAACTCCTATTGGAAAATATTTCCTAGAACTGAGGAAAATTCAGTGTTGAGTTTGTGAGAAATTAGGAGTGTACAACTATAGCGGTCAGATCCATATCCACTCACCAACTTCGGTCTGCTTTTTGTCCTGTGTATCGCTCGTCTCTTCCCTTGTTGCCATCAATATACGTATCACTTGTGTGAATAATTACCCGCCTGCATTTCCTAAGCAATTGCCTGTCTTTGTAAACTGCATCTGATCGTGCAGTTCCATTGCTTAAAACTCTCTTGAGTGGTCTGTGATTTCTAGTAGCTTGGAAACCAAAACCTTTAACATGACCTCCAAGGCCTTGTACCAGTCTCTATTTACCTCACCAGCCCCTTGCTTTCTGAGTCACAGGCACACGGACCTTTTCTCAGGTCTTTGAAAATATTAAGAACCTCCCTGTCTCCGGACTTCTGGAAGGCCAGTCCCTCTGACTAGAGTGAATATTATTATCCCACCTCCTTTATTCACATAACAATCCTAGTCATTCTCCAGAACTCAATTCCAGGATCTCTTCCCCTGAATGTCTCCACTGACCACAACCCCACTTCAAGAATAGGTCATGGACCACAGTTATGACTTCTGAAAATCTGTATTCCCTGTGGCCTTTGTCCATTATAAATTAGTTAATTATGTAATTGTTTCCCCTGCTAGAATATAAGGTCCAAAACAGCATGAACTATGTCTGCCTTGTTTGCCTCTTCATTCCCAGCACCTGGCAGTGCCTAGCATGTATAATATTAAGTTCTCAATAAATGTTCTTCAAACTAATGAAACTGTTTTTCTACCACACCAGTTAAGTATTCTAATTAAGGTTATTTCAAGCACTATATTATATCAACTTTAAGAATTAGTTTGTAACAAAATACATTTATCGCTAAAACTATACCAAATTTTGATGCTTTTTAAAACTATTATTCAAACAGCATTTTGACAACTTTAAGTGTCTTTAGGTCATTAAAATTACATGTCATTCGGCCAGTGAAGCATCAGATGAACTGGTTAGTAAAAAAGTGTCAGGTGAGAGAACAGAATTCTGGTTAAGAATTTGCTACATACCATTACACAACAAGTTTTGGGATATTCTTGGTGGTGTATGCTGCCTACCTGTGAAACAATTACACAGTGATAAATTTTCACAGAAGAAAAGGAATTCCCAATATATAATTGCATGAATTCAACTAATATTTGAGTACCACCTGTCCCATTCACTGCAAGGCATTCAGGATACAATGCTGGACCTTACCCTTGGTCCTTACCTTTACAGAGCTTCAAGTTTAATAGAAGCATTAGGTAATTTTTAAATGATCACACCAACAAATATGTAATAAATTGTGGTTATTGTTACAAAGGAGAATTAATGAGTCCAATGATAGGTTAATGAGGGGGAGGTGGCACTTGTCTCTGAAGAGACATGGATGACATTTAAGTTGAACCTTGGAGGTAATGCGATCATTCCAGGCCAAAAAGAACAGCATGTGTATAGGTCCTGAGGCAGGAAGGAACATGGCTGGTGTACCCAGAGTGCAGGGAACAAGGTGAAACAGTACTGAGATAAACAGTGTCTGGTCACGTCAGTGTATTCCCTGCAGCACTTCAAGGGGCTGGAAGGACCAGCATGTTGAGATTTAAGAACAGTCGCTTTGGATGACCCCAAGAATAAAAGCAGAAAGATCAGGGAGGGGAGCATTCCAGAAGTTCTGCTGAGAGATAATGCAGCTTACACTAGAATTATGGGAATGGAGGATGGTAGATGGATTCAAGATGTATCAGTATTTGGTGGTGAAAGAAATAGGACTTAGTGATGGATTGGATATGAGAGGGAAGTGGGGTGGGTACCTCAGACATCCAGGAGACGTTGTGTTGTCATTTACTTAAACTGAGATATACTGCAGTATAACAAGATTTTTTAAAATGTTCGTGCGGTAATTATTTTGGTTAAAAGCCAAGGGCAGGTTCTATTAACAACTAATAATTTTCATAAATTCCTTTCTCACAGAGAGCATTTGACTACTTCAATTTAGCAGCTAATGCTGGCAATTCTCATGCCATGGCCTTCTTGGGAAAGGTACTGTACATCCTGTGAACATTTTCTGTAATAGCAAGAGGTGTTCACATAGTAAGCACGTATTGTATTCATCGTCTACAATTTACCAAATATAAGCTGGAAATAAAATTTCCAATACAAGCGTATTATATCTTGTCTTAAGATAAGTGCTATTCTGAGGCATTTTCTTAAGTAACTTAAAGGTAACATAGCATTTGCTTGTCAGTATGTTAATTCTCCATCGAAGTTAGCTATCACTGTCTGCACCCCTACTTTCTGTGTATTATACACAGTAATAAGGAATTTATTCTTTATGCTGTGCAGTTTTTTGCTAAGTCTGTCATAATTACCTGTTTACTTTCATGCTGAATAAGAGACATTTAGAGTGTGTTGAAATGTGTCTGCAAACCTTTTAATTGTCTTAAATATGATAGCCATCACCCACCTCTCAATGCAGTTCTTTTCTCAAGCAAGGGAACCTTTAAGTCTAGATACTTAATGAATAGATTCCATATGTCATGGCATAACCTCAAAACTTCCTTTTTTCATTATTTTGAAAATTAACACATTATAAACCAATGGATATTTTCATCTATAGCCAAGTCCTGAGGTTAGGAGGCTCAGATAGACTATATCTCAAAAGCTTTTACAAAGAGAAGATCTAACCAGTATTTGCCACAGCTAGTCATTTGGGACCTGAGAACTTTACATTTAGACTTCCTGTTACAGCATAGAAATTGGTATTGCCTATCTTTTTTTTTTTCATTTATTTATTTATGGCTGTGTTGGGTCTTTGTTGCTGTGCGTGGGCTTTCTCTAGTTGTGGCGAGCGGGGGCTACTCTTCCTTGTGGTGCGCAGGCTTCTCATTGCGGTGGCTTCTCTTGTTGTGGAGCATGGGCTCTAGGCACGTGGGCTTCAGTAGTTGTGGCACGTGGGCTCAGTAGTTATGGCTCACGGGCTTAGTTGCTCTGTGACATGTGGGATCTTCCCAGACCAGGGCTCGAACCCGTGTCCCCTTCATTGGCAGGTGGATTCTTAACCACTGTGCCACCAGGGAAGCCACTGCCTATCTATTTTTGTTAGCATTTAACAACTTTTCATTTCAGCCCTCTCGATTCTTGCTCTGATTTACTAATTTTCCTTATCTCAAAAAAAGATTTTCTTTACTTATTTCCTTAATACTTACATTGATAAAAACAGTACTACTGGTCATTCAGTTTTCCTTTCTCCTGGCCCTTTTGTCAGTTCCCGTACCTGGTACTATATAGACATTCAGTGCTTGAAACCTTTTAAGATAACCTTTTAGTTATTTCCTTTCCTGAATTTAAGACATACCCTGCATCTTATCATGGGGAAAGCAGTGGTAGAGGAGAAAGGAAGGTGGACATTGCTATCGGCTCTTCTTTTCCTCGTTTAATCGCTTATCCCAAGCAATTGTTCAACCATTTGCGCTGGGACAGAGTGAGAAGAAAGATTTGTCTCAGGGTTTAAGATTTCTTCTTTTGACACATGAAAGGATGCTCAACATCACTAATCGTTAGAGAAATGCAAATCAGAACTACAATGAGGTATCACCTCACACCAGTCAGAATGGCCATCATCAAAAAATCTACAAACAATAAATGCTGGAGAGGGTATGGAGTAAAGGGAACTCTTTTGAACTGTTGGTGGGAATGTAAATTGATACAGCCACTATGAAGAACAGTATGGAGGTTCCTTAAAAAATTAAAAATAGAACTACCATATGAGCCAGCAATCCCATTACTGGGCATATACCCTGAGAAAACCATAATTCAAAAAGAGACATGTACCACAATGTTCATTGCAGTGCTGTTTACAATAGCCAGGACGTGGAAGCAACCTAAGTGTCCATCGACAGATGAATGGATAAAGAAGATGTAGCACATATATGCAATGGAATATTACTCAGCCATAAAAAGAAATGAAATTGAGTTATTTGTAGTGAGGTGGATGGACCTAGAGTCTGTCATACAGAGTGAAGTGAGTCAGAAAGAGAAAAACAAATACCGTATGCTAACACATGTATATGGAATCTAAGAAAACAAAAATGGTTCTGATGAACCTAGGGGCAGGACAGGAATAAAGATGCAGACGTAGAGAATGTACTTGAGGACATGGGGAGGGGGAAGGGTAAGCTGGGACGAAGTGAGAGAGTGGCATGGACTTATATACACTACCAGATGTAAAATAGCTAGTGGGAAGCAGCTGCATAGCACAGGGATTAGCTCAGTACTTTGTGACCACCTACAGGGGTGGGATAGGGAGGGTGGGAGCGAGGGAGACACAAGAGGGAGGAATATGGGGATATATGTATACATATAGCTGATTCACTTTGTCATACAGCAGAAACTAACACAACATTGTAGTGCAATTATACTCCAATAAAGATGTTTAAAAAATAAAATAAAATAACTGTAGTTAATAAAAAAGATTTCTTCTTTTGAGTTTGATCAGTGAACTGATTTTATATATTCATGTTTATAGATAAGTCATTAATTTGACATGACATAGAATATATAAAAAATGTCTACTTTTAAGGTTTTGCTTTTAATTCTAAAATATCTTGTGGGGAATTTTAAACTTTTTTGAAAGATTCCATGAAATCTAACAAAACCCAGAATGAGCTGAGATAGGAGAAGAATGTAATTGGAGAGAAGGTTACAGCTCATATTGAAATTGGGGTCTGTTTTTCAGATGTATTCAGAGGGAAGTGATATTGTACCTCAGAGTAATGAGACAGCTCTTCACTACTTTAAAAAAGCTGCTGACATGGTAAGACTTCATGACTCAGTATATTGAAATGTGTACCATATTACTATTATTTTCAAGAAAGTTTATTGTGTTAAGGGGGTTAGTCATAATCGACTTCATGAATTATTGGAAGTGCTTATGTAAGTATGATTCATATGGATGAATTGGCTAGAAAAAACCTACTCGGTGAAAAGCAGTATGTATTTTTTTTAGGGACTGGATTATTGAATATTAATTCTCTGTTTCAATTTCATTGAGAAGTTTCCTGATCAGGGAAATAATGATTTTAGTAATGGAATTGAGTGTTATATAATTTATCCTATTTGTGTTGCAACTTGAGGTTTAAAGCTTACATGACTGGGTAGTTTTGATAACCATGATACATAAGTTAGGCTTTCTTTGGCCCAGAGAAAGCTGCCTATGAATATTTAAGATCCTCTGGCTCCAGTGTGTACACTGACCTCTTTGTCAACTAGTACATGTTACTGTAGTCCCAAATGTCAGTGGAGTGTTTCCCAAAGGGGCACTGTGACACTTTTTTTAAAGATGGCTCTGTCCTTCTGAGTTTAGGTGAATACTAGATTTTTCTCTTTTCGGTCTCAAAACAATGATTGTCTTTGCTCCACAACATTCCAACAGTCTTAAGCATATCCTTGCCACCTGATCCCAATATTAATTAGTTGATTCTGCCCCATGGCAGCATCTTCTTTATTGAGGTGGGAGGTTACCAGTGAAAAACTACCAAAAAGAAAAACAATGACCTACTTTTAATTTTGAAAAGATTAAATACATGTCATGTTTTATATCATAAATTCATGAAACAGATAGTCATAAGGTAAGTCACCAAAAGTTAATTGTAAGTGAATTTACTATTTACTCTTTTTCAGCAATTACTGAAAGTCAAATCTCTAAAACTCAGTATCATGTTTAGTCTGATGGGAAGGAGAAAATTTTGTTTTAAATTGAAAAGTACTAAAACATGTTTTGAATATGCTTGTAAATTATTTCTTTTGCAGTCATTTATTCTTGCCTATTTTGTAATGCATCTTTCACTTTGTCTCTGATTGGCAGGGCAACCCAGTTGGACAGAGTGGGCTTGGAATGGCTTACCTCTACGGGAGAGGAGTTCAAGTTGTAAGTCTTCAATCTGACGTCTGACTTTAATGAGCCGTCAGCTGGTGAGATAGGGAAGTATTCCTTAACTAGCTCCCAGTCAGCCCAGGTGAGGCCGTTTCATTATAAGCAAAGCTGAAACTCTGAGTTTGGTTCCCTACCACCCCTTACCCCATCCCACCATAGCAGCTGCCTTCTTAGAATAGCTGTGTCTCTGGCACCTTCTCCTTAAGGTATGAAGCTGTTTCTCATTGTTCCATCTATGCTCTCTACCCCACCTACTCTGCCATCTCTCCCAGACTTAAATATCTCCCTGCTATTTCCTCACCCAAGCCTAAGAAAATTCTTAAGTCCTCCCATGTAGAGGGAGAAAAGCTTTCTGTTCTACCCCTTGCCCTTCTAGCTACCACCTCTCTTCTCTCCAGCCCTTTCCTGCAAAGCCACGTTTCCCCAGAGAATGAACTGTGTGAGCTGCTACCATTCACTCTTCAGCTCTCAACAGTCAGGATTTTACCTCATGTAACTGCTCTACATAGCTCACCAGTAACCTCCTCAGTGTCAGCCCCACAGGACATTTTTTGGTTCTACCTTACTTGAACTCTTTCTTCCCGGGGGCTGTCTTGGTTTTCCTGGGCCATTGCTCTTCATTCTTCTGTGCTACTTGCTCATGTTGGATGCTCCTGGATCCTCATCTCTGTGTGGTCTCTCCAAGCAATACGTTCTTTTAATTTGGGCCCGAAACTAAGAGCTAGGTATAGAATTCTAATCTGTAGGTATTTCCTAGCACAAAAGACAGTAATGTGGTCTCATTTTTATTCCTTCTAGTCATTTTAGGGTACTGAAATCCAGTAGTGACCTTTGTTTTAATTTTTTCTTTGGGGATATGTCTGATATTTGAAATATAATAATCATATAACGTTTGATAAGCTACCCAGGAAAGAACAAATAAGGAGAGAATTTTTCTTATTTAATATTAGAAATATTGCGGTTTAAAAGGGTTAGTTGGTTAATCGAAAAGATACGATGACTGTTTCTTAATTTCTGGCCGGCTGTTCTACTAGTGTTGTTTATGCTTTCTGAGAGCAGACATGCAAATTGTTTCACAAAAGAGTATATTTGCTTTTTTTAACAGTCCTAAATGTTAATCCCCCATGACTTAAAAAATATTACCATCTTTGTATTATAAAAAATTAGAAGGTCATCCTTTTAATGATTTTAACAATATTTTCTGTATGCCTTGTTAATTCTTTTTATGAATGAATATCCTGACTTCTGAGTATATCAGCCTTTTGAACTTTCTTACCATGTGATCATATGACCTCTTTTTCTACAGAATTATGATCTGGCACTGAAGTATTTCCAGAAAGCTGCTGAACAAGGCTGGGTGGATGGGCAGCTACAGCTTGGCTCCATGTACTATAGTAAGTAATGCTGGAATTAATGATGGACACACCAAATCTAAATTACCTATTTTCCTCTAGATGCCACTATGATATGGAAGTGAGAGCTATCGAATTTCTAGCTGATTAATGTCCTCCCAATACAATGATGTGTGCATCTTATGTTTCATTGTAGAGTATATTAATCTGTATTGATGTACAAATCTATATTAATAAGATTCACATCTTTCCAGAGTAAGAATTCTGAATTTCATTTAGTTTTATTCCTATGTAAGGCTTCTCTGACGCTTCAGCTAAATCTTATTTAAGACTATTCCTAACCTCTCGTGTAATTTTCCTTACAGATGGCATTGGAGTCAAGAGGGATTATAAACAGGCCTTGAAGTATTTTAATTTAGCTTCTCAGGGAGGCCATATCTTGGCTTTCTATAACCTAGCTCAGATGCATGCCAGCGGCACAGGTGTAATGCGATCATGTCACACCGCAGTGGAGGTAAGGGCTTTTCTACCAACCTGTATGTAGGAAATTAATTTGCCCCATAGGAAAGTCTGCTGTTTTATTTATTTTTTTATTGGAGTATAATCGCTTTACAGTGTTGTGTTAGTTTCCGCTGTATAACAGTGAATCAGCTATATGTATACATATATCCCCTTTCTCTTGGACCTCCCTCCTGCCCCACCCCCAATCCTACTGTTTTAATTCTGGTTTTCTTTGCATGATTTCTTCTAGAGTAGAAACAGACTTAGCCAACTAGCACTGGTATACTGAAAGAAGGCTCTGAGGGTCTGTGTGTTAGAATCACACTTATTCCATTTGTCTCTCCCTCCTGGAATGAGCGTTTATAAGGGCAGATATTATTGTCTACAGTCTCTCTAACACCTAAGACAGTATCTGAGACATGGTCAGCATCAAAAAGTGTATGTTAAGTGAACGTTGTTAGCTTTCTCGTAATTGGCACTTTAGAAGGACATTGTGAAACGCTTAGCAAAGTTTCTAAACCACTCTATGCTTCAGTTTCCTCGCTTGTAAAATGAAGCTGTTTGTTACTAGGACTTATCTCGTAAGAGAGTGGTCCCTCATGGGAGGAGTAAGTGAGTCAATATACATACTATACATAAATCACTAGGATAGTGCCTGGCCAGAGTAAATGGTATGTAATTGTTTGCTGTTATTTTTATAAACCTGTTTTAAAGACTAGGTGAAAGCTTCAAATAAATATCCCAGACGTTTATATATATACTTAGTAAAACTGCCAGAGATTGATTGAGAGAGCAAGCTTAACAATTGCTTATAGCCAAAGTGCAGAAATGATTTTCCAACATACCTTTCTTAATTTTGTATTGATTTTTTTTTCCTGTTTTTTTTAGTTGTTTAAGAATGTATGTGAACGGGGCCGGTGGTCTGAGAGGCTCATGACTGCCTATAACAGCTATAAAGATGGTGACTACAATGCCGCAGTGATCCAGTACCTCCTGCTGGCGGAGCAAGGCTATGAAGTGGCACAAAGCAATGCAGCCTTCATTCTCGATCAGAGTAAGGTTCATTTTAGTCCTGCCTTGGGTTAACCTGTTTAAAAAGGAAAGCCACAAAGATACTTCTCTATTATTATAACTAGAACATAACAGCACACATGCTCAAGTTATTTTACCTCAGATCTCTAAGCCATCAAAGTTAGTTTTATACAGTTGACAATAGAAATGGATTTGACGTCCATCATAAAATTAACTGCTTTCAGTAAATACATTTTTCAAACTACAGCAGATGCAGAAACATTGCTTTTCCAGTGGTATGTAGATCTCTAGTGTTTCAGTAGTCTCGTTATTAGTTCTGTGGTGAAAATATGTCTCAGGAAGTAGTGTTGCCCTGAATGCAATGATTCCTTTGAACTCAGTATTTTATTCCCATACTTGTTTAATTTCAATAGTTTTTTCATTTAATATTTGTTATATCCCAGTACTTATTTAAATTATGCTCCATGTATCCACCCTGGTTTGCAGATAAAGCCTAAAAGTCTAGGGCCTTTCCTTAAACACCTGATTTGTATTTCAACTTTCCTTGTAGGAGAAGCAACCATCGTAGGTGAGAATGAAACTTATCCCAGAGCTTTGCTACACTGGAACCGGGCCGCCTCACAAGGTGAGTGGTTGTTTAATTCTAGGATAAGAATTTTACCCAGGGACCTTTCTTTATTGTTTTTTGTTTGTTTGTTTTTAATCTCACATAAAGATTAAATCATGTCATTCACCACTTTAAAATTAAGCAGAGATACTAACTATAGCTTAACTTGTTTGCTTTCATGATTGGTATTCATTCTTAAAATGGAAGTTCCAGTCCCAGGGTTTCTAAGTTGAACTGCAAGGTTTTTATCGTACTGGACATTTATATCATACTATGCTTTACTCTTTGGTTTTTAGTTGGAGGCTAGTATGTTGTACTAAATGAGAACTGAATAGAACGTGTAATAGACTATAGGTGTAAAACCTAAGATTTCAGCCTTTCCCCACTCCTTTTTATTTGAATAGTTCTTTCTCACACATACTACTATCAACATCGTCTACCTATCCCTTTCTCCAAGCCTAAACAATGGTCCAGTTGAATTATTTTATTTTATTATTTTTAAAATAAATTTATTTATTTTATTTATTTATTTTTGGCTGCCTTGGGTCTTTGTTACTGCGTGTGGGCTGTCTCTAGTTGCTGTGAGCAGGGGCTTCTCATCTTTGCCGTGCACGGGCTTCTCATTGCGGTGGCTTCTCTTGTGGTTCGTGGGCTCTAGGCATGCAGGCTTCAGTAGTTGTGGCGCACGGGCTTAGTTGCTCTGTGGCATGTGGGATCTTCCTGGACCAGGGATCAAACCCATGTCCCCTGCACCGGCAGGCGGACTCCTAATCACTGCGCCACCAGGGAAGTCCCCAGTTGAATTATTTTAAAATGTTAAATGACAGAGTAGAGTGATTGATCATCTGAGGAGTATTATTAGTGAAATAGAGATTACACCCACTTTGTTTTACCTCTCCCTGACTATTACAAAAGCCTTCTTCGGAAAAGCAACCCTTCTAGTTAAATTTTTACCGAATTTCTATGTTGGCTGAAGAATTTGTTATAAAGTCCGTGTGTTACAAATTAACATTTATTTTATATAAACATGTTAGCAGGAGGAGAAATAAGAGTTTGGTCTGTTTTCAACACACCTTATTTATTGGCAGTTTTGCATTTACCTTTTGTTTCAGGCTATACTGTGGCTAGAATTAAGCTTGGAGACTACCATTTCTATGGATTTGGCACTGACGTAGATTATGAGACGGCGTTTATTCATTATCGCCTAGCATCTGAGCAGCAGCACAGTGCACAAGCTATGTTTAACCTGGGATATATGCATGAGAAAGGACTAGGCATTAAACAGGTGAGTGTGACTTTGAAACAAATGTATGGATAATGTAATTGTGATTTGGGGGGAAACATCTTCATTTTTATAGGAAATAAGTTTGCTTTAGAATGTGCTCAGATTTTAGGTGCTAACTTAAGAGACAGTTCTGTAATATTTCAGAAGACTGCCCTGCATCTCTCTCATCCTCGAGCACACACACATATTGATATCTACACTGTTATATTTAGGATATTAAGCCAAAGATAGATTCATGAAAACGGAAAAGCAGTGCTGCCTCTGTTGATAACTGCTGTTTGAGAAACTGTCCATCAATAGCCAAATTCTATCATTTCTAGATTATTTTGAAATGAATTTAATATATTCATTCTTTTACCTTCCTATTGAAGTCTAACATTGTTTAGACCCACGGTCTTAAGTTTTTGCCTGTGTACCCTTAAAATAATTTTGAAAAACTGTGTATCCTCTTGCACATTTTTAATTTGACATTTAAAATATCTCATCATAAGTTTCAAAGGGTCTAAGTCCTAGTTATTTTAAACACTAACATTTTTATAAATAAAATGACTAAATTACTTTAAGTACCAAAATAATTTGATAAGCCCATTATTAATTTTTTAAAAATACACAGCAAATTCGTTAAATGAAAATAGTATCTTTTCCTTTTCTCCCTGAATTTATATTTTAGTCCATTATTCCCACAGAATTGTATACCAGTGTAATGTACTGATCACTGATCATGCTTATCTGAAACAAAAAAGTGTATAAATTCAAATTTGAATTTTATTTCCTGTGATTATAGGCTCTTAAGTATTAAGAAAAATTCTCGAGATATTATTAGCCATAGTTGGTCAGTTACTAATATTCTATTGTTCTCATCAACTTCATGATATTATAAATTTGATAAAATTTTACTTTTTGTGGTAATTATTGAAAATGTATCTTTTAATGAGATAAATAGAGCATTTTTAAAAATTAGCCTAAGTATCGTGGAACAGGTTTACCATTAATTCTTGTTTTCATTTTATAAATATATGACTGGAACCTTGTTCACATAAATAAGTATATGGGAATGGGAAGAATTTTATTATAGTAAGGTCACTTAATTCTTTAAACTGCTTTAGAGTTGTATGCCGTCTTGGTAGTTTGGACTGCAGTGACAATACTATAGCACCGTGGCTTGAACGACAGGCATTTATTTCTCACAGTTCTGGAGACCGGGAAGTTGAAGATCAAGGTGCCAGCAGATTTGGTGTCTGGTGAAGGCCCTCTTCCCTCTGTGTCCTCTCAAGAGGAAAGAGCGAGAGAGAAGCAGCAAGCTCTTTAGGGATTCTGATAAGGACACTAATTCCGTTCATGAGCGCTCTACCCTTATGACCTCATCCAATCCTAATTACCTCTCAAAGGCCTCACTTCCTCATACCATCACATTAGGGAGTAGGGTTTCACATATGAATTTTGGGGATACACAAACATTTAGTCCATAACATATGCCAAAAATCAGACTGATCTGTCATTAAAATTATTTCTAATGATCTGTCACTTGATAACTTGGTTAAGCCTCTGTTCAGTTCTGTTGAAAGCAAAGATTTGGAAACTAGAGACTTGCAAAAGGAGGTGTTCCCTGATCACTGGACTCATACTTTCTCAGTTTCTGGGAGTGATGTCTAAAAGGCTTTCCCAAGGCTTATCAATAGCTAATGATACTCCTTGCTCATTCAGTCACTTAGAGACACTTTGTGACCTTATGTGCTTTTAAATCTAGAAGGTTGTTCATTTCATTTTGTTAATGCACTGTTTTTTGTCAAAGTGCTTTTTTATTTTATTACACTTGAGTATTTTAATTCCAATATGTAAGTTTTGATATTTTACATTTATATTAATATAAGATACTTGAATATAGTTTTATCAAGAATCTGGAGCTGCAGGCTGAGTGCGTTCAGTTCATGGACAATCTCTGCCATGTAACATAGTTGTTGAAGCCTCCCTGCATTGTCAGATCAGTCAGCCAAATCAGACTTAGTTTCTATCAGAAAGTCTGACTTTGTTAATTCAAATAAAAGTAATATGGGTTTGATGCCTAATGTAAAGATTACCCGTAAGTTATGGTTTTTATACGCTTAGTAATAATTTGCTAAAGACAATCAGAATTAAAGTAATATAACAGTCTGTTTTTATAATAGGCTGTAAGACAAGAAAACAAGAAAATTAATCAGTGTGCTTTTCTCATAATTTAATTTGTAATGTAAAGCTTATACAAATTCTTATGAATAAAGACTATGATAAAAGGGATAGAATTCCTTTGATTAGCATTAGGGGAGGGAACCCTGGGATTCAGCTTTTAAGAATAATTAATCATGTATAAAAATCAGAATAATTTCATTCGTTTTTATAAGACATTATGATCACCTTTTCTTATGTTTTCTGTTTTTTTAAATAAAAGAGATACTCATACTCTAAAAGCTAATCAGTCCAGCATCCAGTATAGATAGAAAAATATTAAGTATTAAACAAGATGAGGATTGGTTATAATTGGAATAAATAATTCAGGATTTGATTGATAGATAAGATTTAATTACCCTATTGAATCATCCACACAGAGTCTGCAGATCACATAAAGTTTGATGCATGATCTTGAAAAATATACTTTTCCGTTATCATGAATCTTGAAAAATATACTTTTCTGTTTTCATGAATCTCTCTTTGGCTTAATATCCTAAATATAACAGTGTAGATATCAATATGTGTGTGTGCTCGAGGATGAGAGAGATGCAGGGCAGTCTTCTGAAATATTACTACAAATAAAATTTGTTACATTTTTTAAAAAGTCAAAGACACTGACCATGCTGTTACTTTTATTTGAAGGTGCTCTTCTTTTTAACTAAAAGGATTCACCTTAGGGACAAGTATGGAGAACAGCTGAAAGTAACTGCTTATATTTAAATATGTAGAAAAAGTCAGTCTTAATGTTTAGCCTTTCTTTCCCATGTCTCATGGAATTCTTACCTATGAGTTTGGTATTCTTTGACAGTAGTCAGGGGATGGGAGAAGTGAGGTTGTTAAATGAGAATTTTGCACCTCCCACCATCCCATTCTACCACTTATCTAAATGCAGAGCACTCCAACCTGGGCCAAAATTAGTAATGACTTGTTTTGCCCTTTATAGAAATACATCTAAGACAGGAAAACACAGAATGCAAGTCCCTTATCGCTGTCCATGCATGCACCCCTTGGAAAACTTTGAGTATGTCTACCCCAGTTTGAAGATCACTGTTGCAGACTGAAATCAGGAATTGCTTACACTGACTGGTTATAAGTAGGAAAATATTAACTTGAGACTTACAGGTCACTCCTGGAAGTCTCCAGGTTAACAGTGTTATGCATAGGTATATAGCTGTGTCCACCGTATCTGCACAGCAAGTGGGATGTCAGATCAGGGGAACACAAGTTAACTTTTAAATTTTTCAACTAAGTTTTTCAAAATTAAGCAGTTAGATAATTAAACAAATTTTACCTAATTAAAGCTTGGGTTTTTTTCTTTAGGTAAGGGAAATTTTAAAATGAAACTTGAAAGGTAAAATAAACTTTCCTAATATATAAATAGTAATTATTTTTACTTAGTTTAACAAGAAATGAACTTTGGTTTACTACCCGTATTATAGGATATTCACCTTGCAAAACGTTTTTATGACATGGCAGCGGAAGCCAGCCCAGATGCACAAGTACCAGTCTTCCTAGCACTCTGCAAATTGGGTATTGTCTATTTCTTGCAGTACATACGGGAAACAAATGTAAGTGGTCCATGTCTCTTTTAACTAGAATACAAATGATGTAACCTTCTCAGTCCACAGTTTCGTTTTTGCAAAGTTGGGGGAGGGGAGGAAGGACCTGCAAGTGTCTGGTCTCTTTCCTCCTTCCCAGATGAAGGGACCTCATCAGATGAGGGATGAGTATAGCCACAAAGCACTTAACAGTTCCCAGGTAACATTTGACAGTGGTTCCCAGTGCTAAAGTATTTTTCATTGGTGCAGATGTTTCCTGGTTTAGGGAAAACTGAGACTAAACCATGGCAATTTGAAATAGTAGTTAACTAATTCCAGTAAACATTAAATCAGATGACTGCCTAGCAGTGACTCAGACCAGCCCCTTAAAAAGAGAATTTAAGACATGAAAAGAAGTAGAACCTGAGAACCTGTCCAGGCTCTTGTACTTCAGATTCTTCTGATAGTGGAACATGTTAAAAATACCACTGAAACTATATTTTCTAAAAATACCTTGAATTATTTAAATATGCTTAATGATAGAACTTTGCTAGGAGATGGGTGGGTTACCCATTCTCTTCAAAACTACCAACTCTAGTTACCAACACAATGTTGGTGCTCTTGGGTTCTCCAGTTTTCTGTTTTGTTTACAGTACCTATCGTTCCTCCTAATGGATTCACTGGTGCAGCATTTAACTCTGAAAGTCCTAAAATGTATGCAGAAAGAAGGGCTATTTAACTTTAATTCACGCCAGACCAGAAAAGGATGATGTTTCAACCTTTTGTTAATATCTTTTAGAACAAGTTGATGCACCATTTCAGCACTAGATTCTGGAAGGGGCATTCCCTCTTTGTTACACAGAAGTAAATTTAGTCCATGCTGCTTCAGCATCTATAAAGAGAAATTCGACAACTCCTCCCTTTTGCAGCCCTAGCACGTGCACTGAGGTCCTCCACGTATAGGGCTCCAGAGGGCTGGAGATGTTGGCCTCTGTCCTCTTGATTGCTTATACATTTGTAATGTCAAATTTATAATTGTTCAATAGCGTGAGCCAGGGTATGCTGTACGCTCCGTTAACTCAAAGGATCCTTGTTCCTTTAACTGAAAAGCTAACAGTGTGTCCGCCTGCTCTTTCTTTCTCAGGACTATTTCAGACCCTTGTCTCTCACAGTTTTTATCACTAATAAACTACTGATTACAGTCTAGGATTTGGTCATGTGATACACCATGTTAAGTTGTTGTGTTTTATACAGAAGTTTCAAGAAGACAATAAAATGCCCGGTAATCCTACCACCTAGATATTCCAACTTAAAAAAAAAAAAAAAAGAGTAATAAGTATTGATGGTAAGAAAGTCAAAAAATACAGAAAAACAAAGTCTCCTATTGCGGGTCCCACCCCAGGGAACGCAGTTAATAGTTTGTTATAATTTTTTTTCCAGAAAAATTTTAGCACCTGTACCTACAAATATTATATTATGGGGACCTTTTAAATGTAATTTTTTAAACATAAAGGATTATGCCCCATATTTACTTTCTTTGTGGGTAAGCATCAGTCAGAAAATACCAGGAATAACTTAAGTGACATTAAAACAATTAAAATATCATAGATGAAGAAAATAAGTTTTAAGTTCAATTTCAGTTGTTAAATATTTAGTTAAATCCTAACTAAAAAGCATTATTTGTTCAGCTATTAAATTTCTGAATTCCTGTCATCTTCAGTTACATGAGAGAAGTAGTAAAATAGCCCTGCTTTCATTAGAAGAGAGCTTTTTAGCTAGTGTGTCAACACTAGAAATAGGTTATAGGTGAGGTGTGCCAAGATACTGATTTCCACCCCACCTTCATCCTCCATTGTCCCCAGCGTTTGTTTCAAATATTTCCTGTGAAAAATGGTTGGAAATCAGTGCATTAGGTTACTGATGGAAAGGAACCATAGCTCTGGTCCTCAGACATTATTTTGAGTTTCAGGCTTTTAAAAATTTTTTTTTCAGTTGAACTCATTGTCTTTATATTTTTGTCTTGTTTTATCCTTAATTTTATTAGATTGGATCCTTTGTTAAAGTCTGGTGGGTTTTATTTTTTTAATTGAAGTATAGTTGATATACAATACTATATAGAGTTACAGGTGTACAATATAGTGATTCACAATTTTTATAGGTTATACTCCATTTACAGTTATAAAATAGTGGCTATAATTCCCATGTTGTATGATATATCCTTGTAGCTTATTTTATACCTAATAGTTTGTACCTCTTAGTCTCCTACCCCTATATTGCCCCTCCGCCTCTTCCCTCTCCCCACTGATGACCACTAGTTTGTTCTCTATATCTGATCCTGCTTCTGTTTTGTTATATTCGCTAGTTTGTTGTATTTTTTAGATTCTGCATATAAGTGATATCGTACACTATTTGTCTTTCTCTGTCTGACTTATTTCACTTAACATAATGCCCTCCGAGTCCATCCATTTTGCTGCAGATGGCAAAATTTCATTCTTTATTATGGCTGAGTAATGTTCCATTGTGTATATATGTACCACGTCTTCTTTATCCATTCATCTGTTGATGGACACTTAGGTTGCTTCCACATCTTGACAATTATGAATAATGCTGCTATGAACATTGGGGTGCATGTATCTTTTAGAATTAGTGTTTCTGTTTTTTCGGATATATACCCAGGAGTGGAATTGCTGGGTCATATGGTAGTTCTGAGTTTAGTAAAACCCTTTTTTTTTGGAACACATTGCAAAATGTTACTAAAACCAATTGATTTAATAAATTCTGTATTTATCTCTAATCTGTGATGTAACTTTCCTAGCTCCTTCTATTATATTTTAATGATCATAATGATTTTTATACTTTTCTCATTAAGCTTCGAGATCTGTTCACCCAGCTTGATATGGACCAGCTTTTGGGACCTGAGTGGGACCTTTACCTCATGACCATCATCGCATTGCTGTTGGGGACAGTTATCGCTTACAGGCAGAGGCAGCACCAGGACATGCCTGTCCCCAGGCCTCCCGGGCCACGGCCAGCACCACCACAGCAGGAGGGGCCGCCCGAGCAGCAGCCACCACAGTGACCCACGGCGGCCAGCCTTGACCAGTGACAAACAAGGAAATCGTTTACCAAGAACACTTGCATTTGATTTAGGACTTTGGATCAGTGGCCACCTCCTGGAAGAGGCACAAGGAAGCATTGAATTCCTAAAGCTGCTTAGAATCTGATGCCTTTATTTTCAGGGATAAGTAACTCTTACCTAAACTGAGTTGAATGTCCGTTTCAGTGCCGTATGGAATAACAACTCTCAGTGGCTCCCCTGCCCCCCCTTTTTTTTTCCTGGAAACATGTGAGACACTCAAGGTAATGTCTGCTGTGTCCAGCTATCTTTCTTGGGTCCTTTTGGTCATTCTTTCAATGTGCATTAGTTCTGTCAACCATCTTTAAGGTCTCATGCGTCGACACTAAAAACTGATCGATGTAAAAAGGAAAACCCAATTAGTTGCAGATTTAACCTTAACATGTTTGAAAGTCTGAAAATAGAACTGCCTTTTAAGTTAAAAAAAAAAAAAAGTCTTCAAAGTGTTTCAGAACTGCGATAACCGAGGAACTTTTACCAGGCCACATGCAAGTATACATATTCAGCATATTTATTACTTTAAAAGGCAAGGTTGGGAGGTTTCTTACTGTTGGTGATTGTCATACTTTATACCATACTTCTCTCCTTCAAAGACTGAAAGGCCGTGTTAAAGAGTTTTATGTGAACTTCATTTCCTTGGAATGGAATATATAGAAAACATTGTGAACTGACTTCTTGAGCTAACACGTGAACTTGCCCCAAATTACTCAATGTAATTTGCTTGCTTGTTTTGAGTATACAGAGCCTTTATCTGGAAGCCAGAGGATGGACTAAAGGGGAGAGATTAGAAAACAATATTGAAGAACTCTGAGTGGGGTACCAGGATCACAGACACACTTTCCCAAAAGTTGAAGCATTTGTTACCAGGATTTATTTTACTTTGCATTTCTTATTGCAAAAGAACAGACCACCCTCCTGAATTTTTAAAATATGAAATATTGTTGCCAAGCTATGGCATACAGTGACTACCATTACAATACTAACACTCAGAGAATCTGAGATGCATTAAAATCAGTGGTTGAGGAAAGCCAAAGCCTGTTTGTACGGTTCAGGGAGATTTTTATTTCTGCAGTTTGATGTTACAGTAGAAGATCAACCACTTGCTTAGCTTTCGTATTCACCACCCTCCCACTGTTAACATCAGGAAAATCAAGGCTATTACACTTCAGAATTGTCTGGTTAAGTACTACAGAAAACAACAACGACAGCAACAACAAAGAAAACAGAGAAGGTCACATACCACAAATGAAAAAATTAAAACTTCAACCAAATTGTATTCCTTTTTGTTGTCGGATGGCAGCGTTCACCAGCCTGTATCTGGTCTGAGGCTCTCTCAGTGTGTGAGCAGGCTTTCTGTGCCTGCTGACCTCATCTGTTTATATTAATCTTTATACTCTTTTTCCATAACCCCTTATCTGCCAGAAAACTTGAAGAGTTGTAAGACTTTGGTTTTTGAAGTAGAGATTGTATTTAGAACTAGAGTGAATTAGTCTGTAATGAACATGAAGGCTCTAAATGTGAAGTAGTGTGCTTTTTTGGTGTTTAGAGTATTATGAGAAACCTGGTAAGCAAACTTTCCTCCTAGATAATTGCTTCTAATAGGAAGAGGTGATGACAGCGAGAACCATATGTATAAATGCAGATCTGAAAGGTAAGAAATTTTACCCTCAGAAGTGTCATGTTGCTTTGGGCAGCTCATGTAAATATTAAGACTTGTTTGATCTCTTACATTAGAGATTTGAGTACAGTCGGTACAGTATGTTGGTGTCTTCACCCCTGCCCGTTCTCCCCCAACCTTCAAAATAAGTATGATCCACAGTAGCAGCCACGCTTCATTTCGAAGGAACTGTTTTAATTTATTTAAAACTTGAACAACTAAACTTTCGTATTTTTCTACCATCCACCTAATTTTTCCTTTAGCAGCATTCTTATCTCTATCTTTACTTCCCTCTGTTAGTACTTTGAAAAAACATTTCTTAAAGCAGTGTGCACTACCCAGAGGCAGGTGGGAAAGCATGGTCTTGTTCTCCAGGCAATAACTTCCCGGTAGTGTACCACTAGCCATGTCCTTTTTATTAATCTCCCAAATAGATCTTTTTCTTGGCTTTTGTCCACCTCCTGTTTTACCCTGGGTCATTTGCTACTGGAAATTTGAATGGTAAATTTAAAATAACTTCGTTCCTATGGCTTCATTTAAAGACTGTCTCAAAATACTTTGTTCCCTTTTTCATTCTGTACAAGAGACATGATACCTAAGCAAATAGGAACTGGGTTTGGTGTTTCTCCTAAAATAATGCTCAATACCTACCTAATCAAATGGCATCCATTTGAATAAAATGACAGTAACTAAAGCTAGTTAATGTCAGTGACATTAAACTAACTCCAGGATTCAGGAGTTTTAATGTTAGAATTTAGAGCTAGCAGAGTACGGCTTCATTTCTCCGTGGTAGCCCTTCTCTCCCGATCCCTTTTATAGTCTGTCTTCCTGCCTTCCAAGGTGATGACAATAGTACTCTACTTAGCTTCTATTCTCTTGTGCATTTGGTTTCTTGGTTAGTCAACTGTTCCAGAGTCTTGAGACTATCTGTTTTGCTTTTTGTTTTATGTTAACAAAGGTAGCATTGGGGTTTGGGACTTGGTTTGTTTTTTTTTTCCTTTTTGTTTTTGGAGCTTTTGTTTCTGTATTCTGGGTAAGGCTTATCTTATTTTTGGTTAATATCCAATGGCACAGAAAAATTAAACCAAAAGGTTTCTTTTTTTCCGAATTCATTGTTATTTAGCATTTACATGAACTTGTGAGTCATTAATCTTAATACTGTTGAGGATGTGTTACCCTTTGCATATAAGGTTATTTTGTGCATATAAGGTTAATTTGTGAGAGTTTTACTGCTAAGCCATTTTATCTCTGTACCATTGGGAAGTTGTAGAAACTTCTGCTGGTGATCTGGCCATGATCTGTTGCTTTATTTAATTAAGGAGCTGCTGTTGCCTCCAGGAAACTTAAGTATTTTGTATAAGCTTTTTTTTTCTCCCTTTCTTTGCTCCTCATGTTTGTTCTTCAAACCAGTGTTTGGAAGTATGCATGCAAGCCTATAAATGAAGACCACAGCTCTTCATGTGTGTAGCATGTGTATTATATTGTCTAGCTACATCTGCAGAAAACCTTTTTCAGAGGTTTGGACTAACATTTCACATGCACATTTCAAAACAAAAAGTGCTTCAGAGAAATAGCCCCTTTACCTACCAAGAAGAGCAACGTGGGCTACATTTGTCCCAATAACAGGTAGTGTTTGTTTTGAAAGTGAATTTAATTATGTTATACAATATTATGACTACAACTGTGCAAGAAATAAAGCAGAAGAAACTTCTATTTTCACGAAAATACTTTTCATTAGTCATTGCTCTCAAATGTAAATGAAAATACAAAATTTCTGAATATCATATTGTCACAGGCACTACCTGATTTTTAAATGTGTAGTAGTCCTCGAAAAGAAGCTACATTTCTCCTTCCACTTGGTATTTCAAGAGAATTGAAAATATTCCAAGTAAAAATGATTTGTATTTTTAAAGTGACTATTTGCACAAGTAAAAACCTGATGTGCGCGTGAGAAGGATGTCTCGGTTGTGTGCAGGGAGTCACCTCTCATGCACCGGCTTTCCTGTTTGGAATAACAAGATGACACTATTCTCTTTGATTAAAAAAAAAATCATAATACTGATACGATCAAGGTGTAACCACTATCAATATTTAGGAGACGTTTTAAAAGACCGTAAGCTGGCATTGGAAAGAGCACCATGGTAGACTTTTTGTAAATTTATTTTGTATTTAATTAAATTCAATATAAAGGCTGGTGAAGTGTAATATAATTGTGTAAACAAATCCTGTTAATAGAGAGATGTACAGATTCGTTTTGTACTGTATCTTGAAACCTGTGAAATAAAGATTCCACCTCTGGTTATCCTGTATGCTATAACGTACCATGGCCAGGCACCTCTCCAGGCAGACTTTTTTTAAAACCTGAATCATTCAATTTTTTCATGAACCATTTTGGAAATTCAGAAACTTCTAGAAAGCATTGATGAGGGGCAGTTTGAATCCATCTTACATTTACTTTTAACTATTGAAATTCAGATTTCTATAAGTTGAATTTTATCCTGCAGAATATGAATTTGCTAAGACATGTTTCCCTTTTTAAATCCCAGATCTTTGACCTGAATCAGCCTGTGATATATAGTATGCGTATTCACTTTTATCCTGATTATGGTAAAACTTAGCTAAAGTTTGTTTATGCATTGTCTTTTCCCAGAAAGTTTTTAGGAGGGCTTACAGAGCTACATAACCATGCAACGTGACGAAATTTACTTAGGATAAGTAAGTAAAGGGGAAACAAAGGAGAAAACAGTATTAAATCAGGAGTGAACTTTGTACACAAAATGCATGTTAGAACCAGGCTACAAATCTGGCCCTAACTTCCTAGCAGCCAACTCAAAAGAAATCGAGCTAAAATGTTCATCTTAGAAGCATCAGATCCTTGAAAAAGTTTGGATGATGCAGATTGTGGCAAGTGGAGAAATTGGGTCTCAAATTTTACTTCTGGGAGCATAGTCAGCCACCCAAGATGACTTTGACCTTGACTAAAATAAAAGTTTTGAGGAAGTTGGACATCGGAGCTATAACATCAGCAGTTTGATCATTCAACCTGGAGTTGGGTGTGATGCCTATTTACCAGTTAGCCCCTTTCTGACAAGTCATTAAAATGAGTCCTTGGTCTTCACTGGATGCAACTTGATGAGAAACAGCTTCTCCCTTTTACCTTTATGACACTAATTTGGATTGGCTACACTAACCTTGAAATTTGCTTATACTGTGTCACGACATATACATAAATATATGCAAGTAAAAAATTAGAAAGTTTCTGTAGTAGAAACTACAAAAAAAAACAGAAGGAAGATTTTTTTACTTTTTGGATATTTTCCAAATACTTGAAGAGTCAAGTGAAAAATAAAATGAGCTTTAGGATCTGCCAGTTCAAAAGGAGATGCTTCTGCATTAATGGATCTTGTATATTTCTTCCCATGTCATTTCCACCACTACTTAGAAAGCCATCAGATTGAACAACCTTGAGCAAAAACTCTGGTTTTCCTAGTGGCCAAATGTTTTCAGTCTGGATTAATTTATTTTAAACATGACCTAGTGTTAATGCTGAATTGTGTATTAAGTCCCACTTACAAAAACCCCACGTGATTTTTTTCTTATGTAAGTTGAGTCGAATATGGTCAGTTAATTGACTTGAGAACATTCATATAAATATTTTCTGGTTTTGCTCAGTCCAGTTTCCTTTTGCCCTCTCTCTACCTCCCAACAGAACTCTTATTTAGCCTCTCAGGATTGAAAAGAATTTCTCATAAGTCTTCTAAGTATTAGATATGAGATTTAAGTATCCTAAACAAGGATTCTGACTTTGAAGTTGTCACTGAGTTTTACATGATTCAAGATTTAAATGTGAACAACGGAAGCCTCCATTCTTGGAAACATTTATTTCAAGATGTGAAAGCACAGCTGTGAGTTTCAGAGTTTGTGCATCTGGGTTTCCCCACTCTTCACCCATGCATTGCCTAAATTTTTTTTTCCTTAGGAAAATTTGATTAATTGGCTCTTTTTGTTCTAAATGAAAACAAATAGAAACTAATCCCGATTGTGCAAGAGAGGAGGGGGAGGAAGTAGAGGGAATCATCCAGCTGGTCTTGTTTCCCTTGTACTAGTAAAGAATTTTCTTGAATTTTCTTCAACCTATACAGATGCTATTTGCTTTTGCATACTATTTGGACAGTGTTCTTTGGCTGGTAGCATCTTACACGATGCATGGAAATTTACTGCCAGGACAGAGGTGAGAACAGCACACTGGTTTCCCTATAGTCCCTATTTTGACTCTAGATGAAGTAAATGCTGTAAATGGAACTGTCCACGCTGGAGCTGTGAACAACAGCCTTTATTATTTCAAAGGCAAGGAAAAAGTAATTGAAGAAGCCTTAGATGTGTTAATTGGTATTTATATTTCATCACTCATTTAAGGCTTAAAAGTAATTAAAACTGCATAACTAATGCTTTTTGTACTCAAGTTCACTAAACCAAAGAAGGAACCTATTAGGTCTCACCGGGCACAGTGAACTAAGCTAGGAACTGGACATTTATACCTTAAAGCAGTGAAGTAGAAGAAAGGCCTGTGAACTGGGATGAAACCCCAGCCTTAGCTACAGAAAAACTACACTGCATCCCAGTAGACCTATTGCCACTAATGAAAGGGGCTTTTTAATTACGAGTCACTATTCCAGTGCCAGAGTCATGATGACAAATTGGACAGATGCACAGGGATGGACCTATACACAACCTCCATGGCCTATAGTTGGGTCTTGCATTCCCGACAGGTTCTCCCGTTGACCCTCCTGAGTTGCCTAATCCCTTCATAAAAGCGATTAGGGATCAGTCCTGCCCCCAGTGAATGGCGCTGAAATGCAAAGGAAGAAAGGAAGGATGCTATAGCAAGGGGAGAAAAGCTCTGGACTGGGCTCTAGTCCTCACGGTGAGTGGATGGTCTTGGGCAAACGGCTCATTTTATCAAGAGGCTGCTTGCACTGGATGGTCATTAAGGTCTTGCCAGCCCTCGGAGGTTTTAAATGCCAAAAGCAATTGAGTAGACATTTTTTTCAATAACCAGCTAGCCTGAGAGAACCTCGCAGTTGGCACTCAGTTTGGGGAAAACTTAGATCACCGTGAAGTCCATCTGGATGTAGGTGTACTTCCTGTTCTGATATCAGATGCCCTAAATATCAAACCTGGGTTTGAGCAAACTGCAATTTTTCTTTGGTGACCTTATATCCCTTTAAGGCTAAAAGCTTTAGGAAGTGGAGGCTGTCTTCCTGTGAAGAGACTTGAGAAGGAGAGCAGAGTATTACAAGGGGGAGTCCAATGGATTATGAGGCCTTGAGCCTTGTAATCTGTTACAGGGTTTATGCCTTGAAGGGCTTCTTTCTTTATAGGATATTGATTAATTCTGGGAAGAAGTTTTGAAGGATCTATTTGAATCTTGATGGGAGGTGGACTGCAAAATTTGCCCATATCAGTTGGAGATTTTGCCCACAAGGAGTGTGGTAGCTGATTCAATAGGGACAAATTATCTGTGTTTCCAGAATCAGTCTAGTAGCGTCAGAGATGGAGCAAGGGTCCAGAGATGTCAAAGGGTCATTGAGTTCACTGGTTGGCTGCTTTGATGGCTATTATCAAGTTCTAGAATTATTTTATCCTTTTGGGAGAAAGAAATGCCAGCATGATACTTCCCTAACAAATCTCAGTGTAGTAAATGGATAGGGGTAGAGAAACTAAGGAGAAAAGGGTGTGTACCTCTCAAAGGGCCTAAACGAAAGAGAATAGCTTTAGAGACTGAAACCTCTTAAGGTTCATTAGAGATCCCCAGTATTTGAACTAGGTTTTTGTTGTTGGGTTTTTTTTTTTTTTTTTTTGCCACGCCATGCAGCTTGTGGGATCTTAATTCTCTGACCAGGGATTGAACCCGGGGCCACGGCAGTGAAAGTGCTGAGTCCTAATCACTGGACTGCCAGGGAATTCCCTGAACCATTTTAGTACTCCAAGGAGGGGGCTGCTTTATAGTAGTGGGGTTGAAAAGTAATCCATGTTGGAAAAGAAGTAAAACTGTCACTGTTTGCAGATGACACTACACATAGAAAATCCTAAAGATGCTATCAGAAAACTACTAGAGCTCATCAATGAATCTTGTAAAGTTGCAGGATACAAAATTAATGCATAGAAATCTCTTGCATTCCTATACACTAACAACGAAAGATCAGAAAGAGAAATTAAGGAAATGATCCCATATAGTAGTGGGGCTGAGCACCGAGAGTGTGGCTCCAGTGTCAGGACTGGAAAAACTTCATTCCCAATCAGGGGAAATGTTTCTTCAATCTGATTAAGAGGGAGGATTGGGAAGAGTTCCTGTAGTTCTGTGGAGCCCCGTCACTGAGAATCGGGAGGATGTCACAAATGCTAGTGAACGGGCTGAAGGTGCCTAAGTACTTAAATTTGTAACAATCTCTTTTCCAATGTTCTGGCTCTTTGCAATAATAGCAAAAGCTTAGGAGGCTTTCGGTTTCATTTAGGAGCCTTCATTTGTTGGAGATGAAGATTAAGAATTCTGTCAGTCTCCCTTTCAGGTGGGAGAGTGGGAGAGAGCTGGTTTGGCAGAGTAATAACCAAGTCTAGAGTAGACATCGTTTCCCATTCCATCTTGGTCCTTTTTACTAGAAGGGAAAGATCCTGGTTCAGCCCATTAATAGAGTTAAAAGCTACCAGGATGGAATCAGCATCTGAAGGAAGACTAGAATTTTCTTTAAAAATAATGCAAAGCCGATTGTTCCCTGGTGGCGCAGTGGTTGAGAGTCTGCCTGCCAATGCAGGGGACACGGGTTTGAGCCCTGGTCCGGGAGGATCCCACATGCCACGGAGCAACTAAGTCCGTGGGCCACAACTACTGAGCCTGCACTCTGGAGCCCGCGAGCCACAACTACTGAAGCCAGCACGCCTAGAGCCCGTGCTCCGCAGCAGGAGAGGCCACCGCAATGAGAAGCCCACGCGCCCCAGTGAAGATCCAACGCAGCCCAAAATTAATTAATTAATTAATTAAAATACAAATGCAAAGCCAATTGTAATAATCATGAACAATGTTCAGATTTTTTTGTGCAAGACTGAATTTTGTTCCAATCCACAGGCTTTGGAAAAGCCCTATGAATTGCTCGATGAAGTCACCTCGGGATTGCCCGAGCCTGATCACGTAAGTTAGTAGGCTGGTCTCCTGGTTGTAATTCTAGAGACCTTTCAGGATGTTCCCAATTAGCAGTTGTCATCTAATGCTGGGCCTGGCCTTCACTGACAAGCCTATGAACTAGCTGGTATATAAGTCAGAAAAACCAGGTTGATAAGTTTGAATGGCTATATTAAATTCCTCAGCAAATCTGTGAGGATTTCCGCTACTTTGGGAAAATCTTTGACTATGGCTCACAGCTCAGCTTTAGTCCAGGGAATATAGAAATTAGAGGTTTAACCTCTGGATCCTCAGAAGTCTTCATTTTAAAGGGAAAGGTTCTGATACGTTCAGAGGAAAAGGGATCAGGCAGAGTTTTGGAGAAACAGGAAAGTTTGGCAAGAGAATTAGTATGGGGAACCTGAGGGTCTAGAGGGGGGAAGGCAGCGTAGGAAGGGCGGAGGAAGATGGACCAGAGGTGGAACCAAGGAAGAGCCTGAGGCTTCGGGAGCCATCTTATCTTTCTTTAAGTCCGTTTGCCCCAGTTAATCTTAAAATCTTATTTTGCGGAGAGGCAATTTTAGGCTCCTGATAACACTTGGGAAGTCTCAAAATACCAATCAAAATATGTGCTCTACTGAGTTCCGGAAATTTTAGAGCTATTGTGGTCTAGTTTGTTTTTAAGAAATTTAAGTTTGGGGATGTCAAAAATTCCCCATAATGGCCATTGATATTTTAAATTGCCTTTGGTCAGGTTGGTCCATTTAGTTAGAAATGCACGTGAGGATAAACTGTGGATTTTTTAAACATAAAATCAGCCAGAGTTCCTGGGGTCAGGGGCACCCTCAAAATATTTAGGTAACTGGGATCCCATTTCTCAGAGGTTTTTCTCTAGAATAAGTTTCAAACAGCTTAAACAGCTCAAATAACTCAATTCAAACAGCTTAAACAGTTCAAGTATCTCAAACATCTTGCAGCTTGAATAGCTTGCAGGCCTAATACCAGCCAGTTCTAAGGAACAGGTTGGTCCCAGAGGAACCAGGCCAAAGGTTTTCCAGCCCGTTGCCATAGAACAGCCCCTGTTTCACAGGATGGGGCTGACACTTCTCAGCCAGTTTCTGTTGAAACCATCTGATCTCAAAATCAGACCGAAGTGCCAATGAGTATTTGCATACAAAACCAGGCCTTAACCAGAAAGGACTAAACCTTAAAACAGATCCCGAATAAAGCCTGGAGAGCTTCAAACACAAAGGGGGCAGAAACTCACATCCAGGAGAAAGAAAGACCTTCAAATTCCAAGGTTGGCAAGAAAAGCAGTGAGCACAATGGGCTCGATTGTGGGTACCACACCAGTTTGCTCACCAGCCCTGGGGCCATATGGTCTTCAGGGGTCTTCTCTGGTCCCCATATGGGCCACCAAAATGTTAACCTAAAACAAATAGACTGCCAGTTATTTCTGCAGCAAAAATGGGTTTATTTGGGATCAGGAGAGAGTTGTAATTTGGGGTCTGCAACCATGGCAAGGCAAGTGCAAGTCCCCTGAACAGGGAGGGGAGGAGAGCTCTCCTACAGAGGGGAAAAGGAAGTCGGGGAGGCTATAGTAAACATAGAGTCCATCGTTTTTTCATTGGCAAAATCCTTGCCAGGAAAGAAGTCTTTCTTCTTCGCACTGGGCTCCCCTGTTGTTTCAGGCCATGAGAGCATCCCCTTCTGGTCTCCTATTTAATTGAGGCTTCGGTTTATTAACTTTTTACAAAGGCATGAAGACCACCTAGAGCACACCAATGTTGGCTCAACTCTGCTCCACCATGTCTAGGGCCTCTGCTGGGCTGGCTTGAGAAGCCACATGGCTGGGGCCTAAGCCTTTTCCTGTTTGACGTGTTCCAGGGCCAGAAAATCCAAGACAGCTCCTTCAACTCATGTCTGGTGCCTGGGCTGAGAGGCCCAAAGCAGCTGGGCACTCGCCCTCTCAGGGTCCATAAAATTGCCCCAAAGTAAGAATTATAAGAGCCCTGGTGTTGCTGCAAGGCTTCTTGGGACCTGGCCTTGGGAGCCCCAGACGTCATCTGCACTGCCCTCTACGAGTCAGCAAGTCACTTAGGCCGGCCCAGATTCAAGTGGTGTGGGCAGAGGAAGCCTTCCGGTGGAGGATAGGCATAGGTAGACTGGGAGGGAAGGAACCAACAGTGTCCATCTTGGAGACAGGCTGCCACAGTCACATTTCGTTTTCCTTCATGACATCAGCAACCTTAGAAGTTAATAAACAGCCCATTGGTTATGAAAATCATCAGTGTTTGACTTGCTTCTAGATAACTCCTCCGTATACAACTCGTGCTATAAATTGTGAGAATCCAAGGGCGACACAATGAATCAGACATCAGCCCCATCCTTAAGGACTTCATTAAAAAATGGCCTCAGGCTTCCCTGGTGACGCAGTGGTTGAGAGTCCGCCTGCCGATGCAGGGGACACGGGTTCGTGCCCCGGTCCAGGGGGATCCTACATGCCGCGGAGCGGCTGGGCCCGTGAGCCATGGCCGCTGAGCCTGCGCGTCTGGAGCCTGTGCTCCACAACAGGAGAGGCCACAACAGTGAGAGGCCTACGTACCACAAAAAAAAAAAAAAAAATGGCCTCAACAAAAAAAGAAAAAAATTTAAAATGGACTCCAGGAGCTTTTTTTTTAATTAATTAATTTATTCATTTATTTAATTTTTGGCTGCATTGGGTCTTCGCTGCTGCACACAGGTTTTCTCTAGTTGCTGAGAACGGAGGCTACTCTTTGTTGTGGTGCACGGGCTTCTCACTGTGGTGGCTTCTCTTGTTGCGGAGCACGGGCTCTAGGCGCGCGGGCTTCAGTAGTTGTGGCACATGAGCTCAGCAGTGGTGGCTCACGGGCTCTAGAGTGCAGGCTCAGTAGTTGTGGCGCACGGGCTTAGTTGCTCCGCGGCATGTGGGATCTTCCTGGACCAGGGCTCGAACCCGTGTCCCCTGCATTGGCAGGCAGATTCTTAACAATTGTGCCACCAAGGAAGCCCCTCCAGGAGATTTTGAAGACCAAAGCTGTCTCCATGATTTCAGTGCTTCTAAGTTAACCCCAACTGCGCCAGCCCAATCTGTCTATAAATTTAGAACAAGACCTCCCTCATCCATTTACCTGAAACAGCTGAGGTAGTGAAAAGATTAATTAGAGCTAATGGAGGATTATGTGCATGTGCTGCATTCATCATACCGGCTTTGTTCAAGTCTCCAAACTGCCTTCCTGCCTCCCCTCTGCCCCTTGGCCCCGCCCACTTTCCTCCTATCTCTGCTCAGACTTGCCTGTCCCTGCATTAAATCAGGTGCACCTGTTAGGCAGCCCTCGGTATTTTTCCTTTATAGCACTTCTTATCATTGATTATTTACACTATTTGTTTAATCTTGGTCTCCCTGTTTGTAAATCCCTGGAGGACAGACACCATTTCTGTCCTATTCACCGGTGTACACCCAGAGCTTGGCATGATGCCTGACACACCCGTCGATTTGATTGATGTTTGAATTAGTGGATGGACTTAAAAGCAACATTATAAAAACAGTTAAGATCCAGAGTCAGCTCTTGAGAAAACCTACCTAAATGCAGAGGTACTTGACGGGTTTGTTACTGTGTGATATACCCGCTTGGTGTAAGATTTCCGTGATCTCCCTGACCTATTGTTCCCATCACCACGCAGGGAGGGGAAATCCCTGCTGGGAAACAGCTCTAAGGCGAACAAGAGGAAAGTACATCTGGAAGTCGCTTTCGTGCGTGGCCCACGGAGGGCCCGCGAATAACAACTCCCACCCCACAGAGGAGCGGCTGTTCCCCAGAAACAGGGGCAGGAGAGCTCTACACCAGAGGCAGCTCACGGAAGTGACAAAGCCCTTTGCAGATTGAAAAGCAGGAAACATTAGTACATAAGCCACCACTGAAAAGAAACCAAGAAAAGCTCTGAGTGGCAGTTCCACTCAGTACTGCCTGGATGCTTATTATGTCCATGACCCTGTGCCAGGAAGGAGAAGCACTCAGACTGCAGGGGGCCGGGCGGTGAGGATGCCTGGACGGCTGGTGCTATATCAAAGTGTCCGCGTGTATGCAGTTACCCGGGAAACGGGCCTTTCCACTCAAATCTTTCTTCATCCAATAGATGGATGCCGTCATGAAAACACTGTGATGAAAAACTGGCAAAGAATATAGCTAGGGGATTCACTTACGGTTTTTGCAGAAGTCTTTCCAAGTAATATTGTTACGAAAAACTGACGACTAAGAAGTTTTCAAATATCTCTTTATGACTGAAAGTGCCTCGCTCCTTTCTTGGGATATCGACGGGAGAGATACCTGGCCATTTTCATTCTATTTCCTTCCTGCAGGTAGCCTCCCTCGATTAGTTTTCTTTGCGTAAAGGGCCCGGCAGGACCCAGGAGAACCCTAATCCACACGCAGGCATCTCCTCCGACTCTGCCTGGCATCACTTCTCTCGAGGGTGGGCGGTAAATTGTACTGGGTTATAATATAGACGCTCCAAGTTATGTTTGTTGTTGTTTCATTTCTATCATATGTCTCACCTAGCTAACCATTTTGGGTCTGTGAATAGTTTCCTCTGAAAAGTAACTTTGTAGTTACCGCAAGTTCCCACAGGTTCCACTAGGGGGCGCCAAATGGCTACATCTGAGGGAAGATGAAGGAGAAAAAAGTCTTTTCTGGGAATAGGCCAGATCTGAGAGGGGTCTGCTCCCTGGATTTCCACAATAACATCATTGTAACTGCTAGAAGCATCACAAAACTTTAATAAGTACACTGGACCAGCAGTGTGAGTTCTGAAATGCACACCAAGCTTTCTTGTGTCACTGACACGATGTCCCCTGCCACCTCAAATATTTTAGTCATTGTAGGGGGTCCAATGGTGGCGCCCCCAAAGACATTTTCATGTCTTAACCCTGGCACCTGTGAATGTGGCTTTGTCTGGAAAAAGTTAAGGATCTCGAGATGAGATATTCTGGATTATAGGGGCAGGCCCTAAATCCAACGACAGCTGTCCTTGTAAGAGAAAGGCAGAGGGAAATTTGACTCAGACAGAAGGAGGGAAGACACAGAGAAGAGAGTCCCTGTGAGGATGCAGCCACAAGCCAACGAACACCTGGTGCCAACAGAGGCTGGAAGAGACAAGGAAGGATTCTCCCCCAGAGCCTCTGGAGGGAGCACCCCTTGATTTTGGACCTTGGACCCCAGGACTGTGAGAGAGTAAATTTCTGTTGTTTTAAACCACCAAGTTGTGTTCATTTGTTACAACAGTCCTAGAAAATGAATACAGTCAGCCTATACCACACATTCTCAAAGGGGCTTATATGGCCCCCAAGGAAGAGAAAATTGGTTTTTAGAGGGGGGCAGGGAATTCCTGAAAAAATCTTAGATACTGCAATGATTTGTCACCCTCCAAAGGACCACAGTACATAAATAGATATGCAGGATATCTGTGGTACTAAACTTTTATTCGCGGAGGGGCAGGGAGGGAAAAGACAACCAAGGAAAAAACAAAATCTAAACAATGTTCCTTATGGGAATAGCCTTTTTTTTTTAAGCTGAGAATCGCTGCCCTACACTTATGCTGCATATACATCAGTGCTACCTTTAAATTTTAAGATGACATGAGGAAAAATTAAGATGTAACAAAAAAGACAGAAGTAAAATACAAGTGGAAACGATGAAATTTTTTTCCTCAGAGAAATGCATTTTAGACTCCTCCCTCTTTTCTAGCTCCATAAGTACAAAGAACCTGTGGGCTGGGCACACAATATACCAATAAATATTCAAGCTCACTGCTCTTAAGAGACACACAGCCTAGAGAGGGGATGGACCAGGCCACACTTACAACCCAATGGCTGAAGGGGATGGTGGAGGGGAGGCCAGGTGGGGCGCACAAGGGGACCCCACCCCTCCCGGCTGGGGAAGGGAGGTAGTAGTCAGGGCGGACTTCCTGAAAGAGGAGTTAGAGTGCATGGGACAAGTTGGACTCAGCCAGGAAAGGAGAGGCAGGGGCTGGAGGCAGAGAGAATACCCCCATATGAAAACAGACGCTTCCTCCGCGCTCTGTCTCAGGTCGTCCAGCCTCTTCATTTCTGCTGTTATCATGTTGCTTAAGATCTTCCAGTCCCATCAGTAGCAGTCTCCATGCCATTTCTGCACCCATCCCCCGCGATCTCCTGTACCCCAAACTAATCTTCCCTAAACAATCTGCAACAAACATGATCAAGAACCCTCCATGGCTCCCCATTACAGGCTAAAGCCTTCCCCAAGCTTGCTGCCCTGGAGTCCCACAACCTGGCGTTTCTTTCTTCTCTACCTCTCTCCCATCTAGCAAGTCCTGTGTTTCCCCAGACACTGTCACACTTGAGCTAAAAATTTGATTGCGTTGACAGTAACAAAAAGGCTATTTCTTTGGCTCCAGCTCCACCCTTTCTGTGAGAACCTTGGACCATCTCAAATTCCTTCCAGTTAGTTCTTAGAGTCCCCAGGCAGGCTCAGAAGTGGCCTTAGGATCCTCTGCTAACTAGAATAACATCACCCGTGGGTGAGATTTCTTTTGTGTGACATGGGCCCCTGCACCGACGAGCCTTGAGGTACCCCGGTGGAGAATGTGTCCCTCTGCCCCGTCCCAAAGCAGCATCCCCGTAGCCAGTGCACCCCCACTGGAGAGAAAGTTTCCTGGAGCAGCACCGTCGCCTCACCACGGCCCCGCAACTCCTGCAGGAAGCCGTATCATAGGAACACACACTGAGGTCCAGACCCCAACGGCTCTTCTTAAACTTGTCCTCTCGTCCATCTCTAGCCTGTTGTCTTTGGGACATATACTTTGACTGCTAACTCACAGTGCGTTCTTTCCTCTGAAGATCCTGAGACAAGGCTGATTCTCAGTAAATACAGTTTAGGTTCTCAAACTGAGGCCCCCTCGCATCCATATATCTGGTTCTTGGGGCACACTGAAAGTGTTCCTTGACCCTCCAACCCAGTCATTTTTCCAGCCTCCAAAATCATGGTGTTTATCATCTGGGCCTCTATTTAGCATCATCAATGCTGCCTCTGTGCACTGCTGGTACATAGTGTTCGTTTGTCTGTCTGTCTGTTTGTTTAAAACACTGAGAGAGGAGGACAGAGGTGGTCTAACAGCAACCTGACAAGTCATCCTGTCTCCCGGGTTGTTGAGTGCAAAGACCTGAGAAACAAAGATCTGCCCCCGTAGGTCCATCCATGAGATGCTTCCCCAGACCTCCTGGTCTCTCGTCTTGCAGTCTTGTTCTTCCACACCCATGAGAAGCAGAGAGAAGCAGGCACTTGATGTGGGACACGGATGGTGTGCATAGGAAGAGTCTCTACTGCAGAAATGAGCCATGGGAATATCTGCTGTATACAGTGATCCTATTTCTCCAACAAGAGTCTCCAGTGTTTCTTTAGTTTGCATTTCTTCTGTGAGTGAGGTTTGATTATCCTCCGTGTACGAGAAGTCACATGCAGTTCTTTTTCTGTGAACTGATAGTCATGTTGTTTGCTCACTCTTCCTATCAGATTGTTGATTCTTATTGATGTCAATGAGCTTTTATGCATTAAGGAAATTAACCTCTTTCTGTAAAAGGAATGACTGTGCTGTCCCAGTCTGATGTGTGTTTGACTGTGGTCTTGGTGGTTTTGGTCATGCGTAATTTTTTGTGATGTAGTCAAATTTGTCATTTTCCTTTATGGCTACAAGACTTTTTTTGTTTTTATTTATTTATTTATTTTTCTTTTGAATTGTACATTTCCAACAAGAAAGAAAGGATATCTTAGAAAATACAAAAACTGATTAGGGCTGGACCCAGACATCTGAGTGCCCTGGGGAGGCTAACAAGCTAATAGTTTAAATATTTGTTCAAATTCCCTTACAGAACAGGGTGAAAGGTGAGGAGGCAGAGCAGCTGCCCTGAGCAGTTCAGCTCTGGCCCTGAACATGCATACCTCCCACAGGAAACAAAAGTTCCATGTTAACGAGACCCAATTCCTGGAAGGCAGCTGGCAGCTGGCAGCCAGCAGGGCTTCTGGAGCAGCCCCGTGGTCCTGCCCCTCTCCCCAGACACACCTGAAGCAGCCCTTTGCCAATCACATCTGTACTTTTCCTGAGAGGAACTCTTGTAAATGCAGTTTTCTTCATCTGGTTGAATTTCAAGGGTGGTTCTGGCATTTCAGTGACATTTTCTTGTCCTTTGTGGCCTGAGGGATCTGCCTAGCCGGCCAAAACCTCCACCCTGGCTCTGTCCTGGTGAATGATGAGAACAGACAAAGGAAGCGGGCTCAGCCCCAGGAAGTCCAGGCAGGGTTGGCAATCTTTTGAAGGAAGAAAACAAGTCTGATGGGCAGTGTGAAAGGAAGCAGCTGGGTGTGGTGAGGGACCTGGCCTCCTTGTCCCCTGTGAGCCACAGAAAGGGATTCCAAAAGCGACAGGGAGCTATGCAAGCCCCATAGGTCTTCAGGGATAAAACACTTGTGTGTTAACCAACCCTGAGCCAGAAAAGGACCCCTACTAATTTTATTTTTTTAATTTGAGGGCTTTTTAAAAAAGTTGCAACTTTATTGAGGTATCATTGCCATATGAAATATTTAAAGATATTTAAAGTGTATATCATGATGATTTGTTATACGTACACAAGGGGCAAAGATTGCCCCCCACCGAGTTACTTAGCACACACATCATCTCACAAATTTATCTTTTTTTTTCCGGGCGGGGTGTGGGGTAGTGGTGGAGGGCATGTGGGTTCTACTCTCTTAGAAAATGCTTTACTCCCTCATGCCTCTTGTCCTTAAAGATTGTCAACTGTAATTATTTACATTCAAGGGAGGTTAAGAATAATAATGAAGAAGAATAATGATGGTTTAGAATAACCATCATTGCTGGGAGTCTCCTGGTACTTTAGTGGTTAGAATTCGGTGCTTTCACTGCCATGTCCAGGGTTCAATCCCTGGTCAGGGAACTGAGATCCCGCAAGCCACGTGACACGGCCAAAACATAAATAAATAAAAATAAACCATCATTGCTGCCAAACGAGTAAATGAGTGGGGAGGAGGGAATGGACTTTTATTGAGTGAAGACGTTTGTGAGGGTTTTTAAAAATGTAGATAGAGGCTCTAAAATCAAGAGAAAACTTTGTTAATATTTCAAGCATTTCTGAGTAAGTCAAGAAAAAGGCAAGGTTGTCACTGGAAGGCTACGTTCACTCATTCAACCCCTGTCCTAGGTCACACAGGACAGCAGAGTCTGAGGGAGGCTCCCAGGGTCCCCATGCTCCTGGTAAGACGCCCACCATCACCCCACCAGAAGCCGGAGTCTCAAGACCACAAGCCCTGGGGGATCTCCGACAGTCACCCTTTCCTCTTGCTTCCAGCATCCCGACTTTGCTCCGACATTAATGTGCACATTTCCAGGGGATGTGCCAGGTCTGAGCCAGTCTTGCATCCTGTATCCTGTTGACAGTGGGGATTGAACTAATGCAGTGTTAGAGTTTCTCCACTTTTTTTCATTGCTGGCTTCCTAAGGAATCATTTTAGGTATTTTTTGCCTAATTGCACACTCCTGCCCTCATGCAATTTTAATACCACTGATACAGTCATCCCTTGGTATCTATGCGGCATTGGTTCCAGGACCCACCACTGATACCAAAATTTGTGGATGCTCAAGTCTTTCACGGCCCACCCTCCGTATCCGACTGTATAATGAATATGTGTTTATGTGCTGTATGTATTGCTGTGTTTTATAAATAAGAAGAGAAAGATTTCTTTGCCCCTGCCAAGAACCCATTTTCAACCACTTTTGAAGGCTATATGATTCTCACTGAGAATGCACAGCGGAAGGGATTTCAACACTGTTGATAATCATAGCAGAAGACTGGAAATCACCTGATATTCATCAGTAGGGATTATGCTACACCCAAAGAATATGATGCTATGTAGACATGCACACACACACCCAAAGGAGTCCTTCTATGTACTACTATAAGATCTCCAAAACATATTGAGTAAAAAAAATGCAAGGATCGGAACATTAACAAAATGGTGTCATGCTTTTAAAAGCAGAGAGGAAGATACGTATCTGTATGTGCCTAAATTATGACAGAAAATATATATGTTGCACTAGTGACACTGGTGGGCTTAAAGGGAAGAAAACTGAGTGACAGAGATGGGGGATAAACTTTTGACTGTGTACCCTGAACCATGTCATTGTGTTGCCTGTTCAAAGGTTAAATTAAGAGTAAAAAAATCTGACTGTAAAGTTAGTGTTTATGCTTTTTGGTGTATCTTCTTAAAATATTGGTGCTAGTCAAATCAGTCATGTTTCACTTTCATATCACCAACTGAAGGAGTCTTTCGTTAGCAGGATTTAAGCACCTGAGAGACGAGCGAGTGGCTTCTGTCTCCATGTTCTGTTTCTACAACATTGGACTGAGGTTTTATCACCACAGGGTTTTCCATAACACCTCCATGATTGGAAGAAAATTCTGGTGGACCTCGAAAATGGAACTTCCCGGACTCCCCTTTTTCGTCTCACTACTCAAGCACTCAGGTAACTCCCGCATAGCTGTGGGTTGATTACCCCCACTGTGGTTTCTGTAATGCCTTTTCACACCTGCCACAGTAACTTCTGTCCTTGGGCAAAGTGTCCTTGTCCAGTCTGGTGAATACCCTGTGGCCAAAACTTCCCCCAAACATTCCTGCCTTTAATGACTCATTTTCTGGAAATGGAGAAGCATAAGTCAATAAGGAGCCCTTTACATATTCAGTTTCCTGGGTCCTTCCCTTTCTATCATTAAGGTTGTTACCCAGTTGGATGATGCTTCATTAAGCTCTTGTCTATATTTAGTCATCAGGTTGCCACCAACAAGTATTCAATGAGGACTCATGGACTCAGCACTGGTTCCACTCCTGATAGAACCCGTGGCTTTAGTCCAAAAGTCACTGCCAGGGCATTCTGGTGATGATTAACTTGCATTGAATCATCAACAAAAATAAAAAACCACGGAGGATCACTGACATACTTTTCATCAGGTGTGGAAGCACTGTGAGAATAGTAGCATGTTCACAGCAGTTAGCAGTCAACAGTGGTGATGTCATTGTTCTGATAATTATATTTTCACCATTAGTTCATCAATATTCAATTTTTCAATGCTTACAAATATGACCTTCAGAGATAACTCAGTGCTGCCACCTTAGGTTTTGTTTAAGGACTCTGGTTGATGCCGAGAGTGGGGATGAAATCTGAAGATCTGTGGGTGAAGGATGGGATGTGGCCCTTCCTGTTGAGGTGCTGGGGTCAGTGGGCTTTGTGGTGGGTCATGAGCATAGGGCTGATAAGAAGGGAGGGATCATAGTGGTGTTGAGGGCCTAGAGTTAGAGGGGCAGCAGACTTCTGTGGGTCTCTCTTGGGTGATGGAGGACCCAGTCACCCAGGCCAGCCTGCTGCAGTCATGATTAATGACTGAAGGGCTTTCGATGTGGGGCTTCAGCACCAGGAGGCTGAACTTCTAGTCTTCCAGCTTGAACAGGCACCAGTTTGAGGCTGTTTCACTTTCTTCACGAAGGGCCTCTCTACATCCTCACCTAACAGCTGGTGCCCCAAACATTTAGAGATTACCAAACTGTAGTCAAACTTCTTCTGAAGACAATTTTGTTCAATAACTGGGGTCTGGCTAATAAATGATGATACATTCTTATATGAGACATGTGAGACTACTAAGAAGCAAGACATTTTGCATAAGAACTACTGGAGATATCATATATCTAAAATGAATACTTATACCTCAATTTTGATCAAATTAGTTGTTGGTCGTCATTTTGCCTTCCAGGGAAAAAGAGCTAGCTGTACATTTAGCAAGTGAAAGTCTTCCATTCCTTTGATGCTTATGAGAACTTGTTCAAATTTCCAAAGTGAAGCAGAATTAAATTAAAATGTATATATTATCTTTTAGATTTATTCTGGAAATAATAAAAAAAAGGAATTTATCATGAGGGTATGGGGTAAGTCTCAGAATCACACAAAAGCGGAAGTTGCAGGCAGCTCTAGTAGTCCAGCTGATTGAAACTGTTAGCACAACTGTTGGAGATGATTCACATCTCTAAGCTGACCCCTCAGCCAGGATAGGGCAGGGCACTTGATTGACAGCCTCACTAAGGCTGGGTAGTTTGGGGGAGAAAGAGAAAAGGATCACTGTATACGGTGATGGATATTAACTAGGCATATTGTGGTAATCATTTCACAATATATACAAATGTCGAATCACTATTTTGTACACCTGAAACATATACAATGTTATTTCAACTCTACCTCAATTAAGAAAAAGACACCTGAAGCAGAACCTAAACTAGGATCGGTTTGCGACTCTCCCTCAGACAGGCTGAGATGCAAGAATCTCCTGCAGTGATTTCCAGCTTTTTCTCAGTATGATTTTTTTTTTTTAATTTCAAGGACCTCCATGTAATTCTCATACTTTTGTGTACAAATACAGTTAATGAACAAGGGATGCACAAATGCATTTACCTGAAGCTTGCAAAAACTCTAATTTCCACCAGGAGGCATCAGTGCACATGTTTTTAACCAGAGTACAAAATGGCAAACTGTTTAGGTTAGACTGACCATGTGACTTCTAATAATTCAACTAATTTGTTGACAGTTCTCCATGCACCATTAATGTAAGGATGGACTTTAACTGTGTTGGAGACATCTGTGGGATAAAAGAAAAGACATGATTCTAGTTCTGCCTTTCTGTTTGTTGGCTGTGTGATCTTGGCAAATTATTAACCTCAAACTGAAATAACCCACACCCTGTCTTCCTCATAAAGTTGTTCTGAAGAGAAAATGTCTTTAACGTAAAGTATCATTCAGCTTAATCCTCTGCAAAACTCTCTCCTCTCTCTCCACCGCGCTTCTTTGTGAGCAGTTAACAATAACAGATATTAAGTGCTCCTTTAGGGACAAATAGATTGTAACAGCTCCACAATTGTTTTCTCCTTGTCTCCTATAAATATCTCCCAAGTAGAAGAAAAGTTTGAAAGAAAGAAAGAGAGAGAAAGAGAGGGAGGGAGGGAGGGAGGGAGGAAGGAAGGAAGGAAGGAAGGAAGGGAGGAAGAAAGAAAAGAAGAAATGTTCTAGATCTGCACTGTCCAATATAATACCATTTGCCCCATGTGACTATTGAACACTTGAAATGTGGCTAGTCCGAGGTGAGGTGTGCTGTAAAGTACAAAACTTTACACCAGTTTTCAAGATTTAGCATTAAAAGCTGTAAAATATTTCATTAATAAGTTTTTATTATATGTTGAGATGATAATATTGTTGATATATCAGCTTGAACAAAAATATATTACTATAATGAATTTGACTACTAAAAACTTTAAATGATGTCTCTGACTCACATTATATTTCCATTTCCTCTTAGAGGGAAAAGAAGTTCCAGGTACACCTGGGACTTAGCTCTTCCACAAACTATCCTACAGAAATACACACGTAGGTACCTGTACAATGTGTGTATGTTTGTAGTATTGTTTATAACATGAAGAAAAGAGCTGAAAACAACCTAGATGTTCAATAACTGGGGTCTGGCTAATAAATGATGATACATTCTTATATAAGACATGTGCGAATGCTAAAAAGCAAGACATTTTCCATAAGAACCACTGGAGATATATACCAAAAATGAATACAATGTTATATGGAAATTGTATCTCAAATTTTCAAAAATTTAAAATTAAAAAAAAAAGCCATCTGAGACACTTATTCTGATTCTCAATCTCTATGTTTAAATAATGCCCTCAAGAGATTCTGAGTTCAGATGTTTGAAACATTGAGACACACTAAAATAATTTATAAGTATATGTAACTACATGGAAAAGATATCCATGACAGTGTTTGGAATAATATTACATGATGACTTTAGTTTATAAAATAGTATTTACATGTGTGTATGTGTGTACAAAGACGCATTTATGCAGAGAAAAAGATTTGGAAGGATAAGCCCCCAGACTGTTCCCTGTGGTTGTCTCGGGGAAGTGGAAGAGGAAGAGAAGACGGATTTTCCATGTTTACTTATATACTTCAGTAGTTGTTTGTTTACACATCATTTAAAGGGAGGAGAAGGACTTGTCATTTCATCATTGTTCCCAAGTGCTGGGGAGGGAGGCTGACGGAGGCTGTCAGGCACGCTCGCAGCCCAGGCGAGGCAGCTCTTGGGGGCGGCCCATCGTGGGGTCCCTGGGTGGGGCAGGTCCTTTCCGGGCTCCCCAGTCCGGCTCCCCCCCGCCCCGCCCCCCGCTCTTCCCCCTCGGCTGCCCGGACACAGGGAGGAGCCTGCAGGGACTTGAATCAATGACTTAGGAAGAGAGCTTTCCAGTTCGCAGCTTGGCCCGTGGCAGAGCCGAGCCTGTGAGGTCACCCGGCACAGCTGCGAACTATTTCAAGGAAACAGGTGGTGGCTCTGGCCTCTTCCTAGGCTGGGAGTTTGCTGCGAGAGGCCTCTTCAAGGACGACCTCAAAGCCCAGCCCTAGACGCCTCTGCGGTTGGGAAAGGGGAGCACAGGGTGACCTGGCGTCTTCCCTCCAGAACTGCGGCCTCAGCCCTGGTGACACATTCATTCACTGGGAAGATTTAGAACTCCTCTGCCAGGGCTGCACCCCAGATCTACAAAATCCGAAACTCTAGGATGAGGTCTGGGCATCAGCATTTTGAAGGCTCCCAGGTGATCCAATATGCAGCCAAGGTTGAGACCACTGGTCTAACCCTTGCAACAAAAGTCCCTGGATCTGCAGCAACCCTGGGAATTGTGTTAGAAATGCAGAGTCCCAGGCTTCACCCCAGACCTAGTGAATCAGAGTCTGCATTTCCACAGGGTCCCGGGAGACTTGTGTGCACCTGAGGGTTTGGAAGTTTTGCTGTAGGCAGGGGCTAAAAGATACACAGGCTCTGGGGCCTTGCAAAAGGAACGGAATACTAGCAAAGCCCCTGCCTCCTGTGTGCCCCTGAGAGACCTCCTTAACCTCTCTGAGCCCCATTCTCCGCATGGATACAATGAAGATAAGAAATGCTTCTCAGCGTTGTTGTGATGATTAAGCTTGACGATGCCTATAAAGTGCTGGTCCTTAGCAGCAGTAAATACGAGCTCCGAGTTTGTTAGGATCGTACTGATTTTCGTCCTGAAATGCAACCTGCCCAGTTGGCCAGCCTGCTGTGAGTATGTGCTGGCCATGCTTCTTGTCCAGCTCATGCCCCATCCCACCAGCACTGAATGTCTTTTCTTTCCAGGGGCTCAGACATGGGGACCAGAAAGTCCATGGTTCAATCCAGACAGTGTCCAATTCCAGAGTTGTTTTTCCTGTTGAAATCATGTGATTGCTCCATCGTTAGGAAAAGAAAAACAGTATAAGGGAGTAGGTTCTCGTAATTGCCATGTAAGCTGCAAATGTGGAGTGTTTCTGTGCCAGCTGGAGAGGAGAAGGCTTTGGGGAAGGGGGTTGCCAAATCTCCGCCTGCCTGGGCTCCTCAATAGCAGATCAACCTCAGATGGAGAGTATGAGAAGCTGTGTGAAGGCCTCCAGGACGATTTGGGGAATGGTACATCATAAGGACAAGTAGTGGACAACATTCAGCAATGCTGTACTTTCAGAGACAGCACGGCTTCATCCAACAATGGTACTGGCTTTTTATAGCCCTCTTCATTCGCTTAACAAGCAGTAAGCATTTTCTAAGTTCCAGGCATTGTCTCATTTCATCATCAAAATTACCCCTGGAGGCTGGTATTACTCTCATTTTATAGGTGAGAAGATAGGCTTAGAGATGTCATTCAAATAGCTGTTGAATGACAGAAATGGGATTCAGACAGAGGCTCTCCGGGGTCCACAGCCCACTCTGGCTCACTCTACCTACCATACGGCTTCTCCTCAACCGTGGAGGATGTGGCTATGGGGGCTGGAGTTCTCTCCCATTAAAGATTAGATTGTTATTCTTGGTGTTTTTTCCTCCTAGTGTTGAGAGGGCCCACCTGCCTAAGTCCTCTGACAATCCCTTCATCGTTTGAGAGGGAGACACAAGTTCCAGTATGAACTATGGTTCTGTATTTGTCTGCAAACTACAAGAGGTTCAAATCATCCCCCTTACTCTCTTTCACCTTTCCATTGAAGAAATATTTACTGAGGACATCGGGAAATACACAGATGAGTAAAAAGGAGAGGTGAGTCCTATTTGAGGGACAGGAGCATGAGAGAGTAAGCCTTGGCCCTGGGGGAGTGGAGAATATGTAGTGGTTTTATGGGCCAAAAAAGGGAGGGTTTTAGGCAAAGGGGCCAGCACAGGTAAAGCCACAAAGACATCAGAGGTATCTTTGCGCTCTTCCCCCCCGCCCAATCATCTTGAAATAAAAGCCCATTGGATTTTCAAGAACAAACTTTATTTTGAATGTTTTAAATAATTCAAAATAATAATATGAATAGTATATAGTAATTCCTAACACTATGTGCCAGCCACCACCCTAAACACCTGATACACATTAACTCATTCACTCCACACAAGAACCCATTTTAGAGGTGAAGAAACTGTGGCGCAGAGAGGCTAAATAACTTGTCAAGGGTCTTACAACTGTTAAGTGACCGAGCCAAGATTCACACCCAAGCCTCCGGGCTCCCAACTCTGTGCTCTTGCCCACCTGCTGTATTGCCTCTCAAATGCCAGATATTTTGACAGACCACTGCAGCCTCTGGCAATCTCCCTTTAACAATGTTTTCTCATAACTCACTTTTAATGCAGAGCAAGGCTGAGATCCAGGAGATCTGTAGCTCTGCTACAAGTATCTGTGTAGTAAAATAATAATAAGATTAAGTATTTGTCGAGCACCTACTATGTGCCAGGCACAGTGCTAAATTCTATATAGGCATCTCCTCATTTAATGTTCCCCTAAACCCTCTGATGTAGGTATATTATTATCCCCACTTTATAAATATGGAACTGAGGCTCAGGAACCAACCCAGGATGACACCAAGGAGGTGGCAGAACTGGATGTCAATCCCAAGCTGTCTGAAATCAGTTCTCCCTCTCAACAAAAATCCCATGGTGCCTCTTTATCTTGGGGGGTCATTTAATTTTCCTCTTTTTTAGCTTTCCTATCTGTCAAATGGGACTAATAAAAATAACTAATATCTCTATGCAATCATGTAGATTATGAAGGATTCCCAGGTGTATAGTCTCATTTGAGTCTCAGCAACCTGATCATGGTAGAATGACACATCTTCCAACCAGGTCTTGGAAGTCCCAAGGTATGATGCTCCATGACAGCAAAAGGAGCTAGGCTCTTTCTTTCTGCTTTTTAGTCCTTGGCTTTTTGGCTTTATTTTAGGTTTGTTGCCTTGTGAACACAAGGAGGTTGCCACAGCTCCAGGTATCTCATCTTTAGAAAAGCATATTAAAAGAAGGAAGAAAGTAGGCTGGGCTGAAAAAGAGGCTTTCATTTATATCAAGGAGGAAAATCTTTCTCAAACATTCCCTCCTCCCCATCTGGTAAACTTCCCCTTATATCTCATTGGCTAGAACTAAGCCACATGGCCATCCCTAGCTACAAGCAAGGCTGGAAAACTAGTCCACTATATGACTTTTTCAACCTCAACAGTGAAAAGTAGGTATACTACTGGCAGTACCGTCCTTAGACCAGGCAAATGGGGTGCTGACCCAGGCTCCAGGCCTCAGGGTCCTGTGTTTTGGAATGCCTTCCTCACAATTTTTCAGTTTTGTGCCTGAGACTGGTTGGGGCTGAAAGTGCTATCTGGGCGGGGTACCCTGAGCCTGGGTCAGTCCCCACCTGTCCCTACTTCTCCCCTTGTAAGCACTCTTGGACTCCCTATGTGCACATGGAATTGATCAGAGCCCCAAGGAGCTCTTAGATTCATACGGCCGGGATTTTTGGTACCCTGTGGCTGGGTGCTCCATCCAGGAGGCTGGCCTGGAGCATGGATTGCTTCACTGGCCTGTGCACTATTTCTTTTGCAGGATTGCACAAGATGGGCTGCCAGAATGGTCCTGGTGTACTGATTTTGGATGTCTCACTCAAATCATACGCAGGATAAGTTCAGGGCTCTGGGCCACTGACAGTTCACTGCCGAATTTTGACTTGAGCTGCACCTGTGGGCCCCTGCATTGGTCTTGACTGGCAATATTCCAACTATGGTGCTGCCTCTGGTCTATCTGAGGCATTCTCTACTCTGTGCGGGCACCCAGGGCAGGGACCCCCTCCTCTCCATGGGTTCCCCGCCCGTCCTCCAGGGTGATCATCCCTATTTCCTTCTGGGGCTTTCCAGCCCATTGCTTCACAATGCCAACAGGCTTCTCTGGTTGATGTCCTCTCTTGTCTCTATCAGTGTGGTGACATCGTGCTCTCCCTGATCAATCTTAAGCTGTATCGATGAGGGATGGACATTCGTCGAGTGAATGAGATTGTTCTTCTCATCCATCCTGTCCTCCCCTCTGGGCAGTACGTGGCAGGCAGGGGTGTGGTTGACATTGAAAGAGATCGCATTCTAGGAATGTAGTGAATAGAACCTGGAGTTCAAGAGAAGACCTGGCAATGAAGAGCCACTGAAGGGTTTTGGATAAGAGAGAGAGAAATGATAGCATTTACATGTTAGATCATTCTGATAGCTCTGAGAGGAATGGATCAGAGCAGTGTTTAGCAAAGAAAAAGCAGGGCCTCAAACTCAGAACTTTCAGCAGCCAACAGTATCCAGCTAAGATTAGATAACATGGTTTTATTTTCATTGTACTATTTTTGTGGTCAATGTTCTATTTATGGCAACTGATACTGGTATTCCACTGATGACAATGATATAAAAATTGCCTTTCAATAAAGTTGAGCAAAATGAGAGCCAGTTTAAAGAAACAGTTAAGTATATAATATCACAGTTGATACATGGAGAATGAGGTACATCTGCAAGAAGGGTGACAGATGGTGGGACACAGATGACTGAAATTTAGGATACACTGGAATAGAAGAAAATAAGATTAAACACAAGAGACCAACGAGAAGTGTATTGCAATAGTACAGGTGAGACATTTTAAACTTCTTGAGATCAGAGAGACATATTTATTTTGTTTTGCTCTCAGGATTAAGCCTTGAGGGCAGCCAGAGTGACTGTCCAGTTAATACCCTTGTTAGCAGTGCAAACCATTGTCACAGATGTTGAGCTGGACTTTGATGTTAATGCATTCTTTCAAACATTGGTCCCCAGAGCTTTTCTTGACATACTGCCTCAAATCCAACTTTGGGAGGTGGACAGTATAAATAAGTGAAAAATTTTTTTAAGTTGTAAAGAAAAAAATAGCATCTTACATTTTAAAAAGTGATAATCATTTCACAATATATACAAACATTGGATCATTATGTTGTGCACCTGAGACTAATATAAGTCAATTATACCTCAATTAAAAAGAATAACATCTTACTTTAAAAAAATGTTTTAAAAACTCTTATTCATCTTTCAAATTTCTTCAGTTCAAATGTCACCTCCTTTGAGAAACTTTCCCTGATTTCTCTATGTATACTCATTTGTTCCTTGCCCTGTGCTTTCAGTAAACCTTCTTACACATCTAAGCCAAACTCTGTAGAACAGTTTCTTTGTGGGTCTTTTCACTAGGCGCTAAGCTGCCCAGTGACCCTGTCTTTCTTTTCATCCATGGCCCCTAGGACTATTCTGGCACAGAAATAAGCAGGAGTTCAATAAACATTTGCGTAACAAATGAATCTTGCGGTGGGGACACCACATTACAGAAGAACACTTAGAAAGTCATTACGTTCTATTGATTTCAAATTCAATGAGAGTTCACAGAAGGGAAAGAGCAACATGAACCAGAAGGTGTATTGAGGGAGTTAAGGACGTTAAAAGGCTTGAGTGGGAAACAGGAAATCTAAATAAAGATTCTTCGCATCACTTCAGCATCTTTTTTTTTTTTTTTTTTTTTTGCGGTACGCGGGCCTCTCACTGTTGCGGCCTCTTCCGTTGCGGAGCACAGGCTCCGGACGCGCAGGCTCAGCGGCCATGGCTCACGGGCCCAGTCGCTCCGCGGCACGTGGGATCTTTCCGGACCGGGGCACGAACCCGTGTACCCTGCATTGGCAGGCGGACTCTCAACCACTGCGCCACCAGGGGAGCCCCACTTCAACATCTTAATAGCAAGATTTCCCACTTGGAAGAGTATGTGTATGTATGAGTAGGAGATGTTGGAGGGAAGGAGGAAAGGAACCAGGTCCTTGTAAGGGATTTCTCTTGTCCCTTCATCCTTTCAGCCTTGTCAAGAACAACCCTTGGGAACTTGGCTGACATTGTCTACATACCTTTCTCTTCCCAGAATTCCACAGGGCGCTTGGTCCATAAATATTTATTGAATGGAAGCACCTTGCCATAAAGACAAAACTAAACACTGTATTTTGACTGAAGTTCATTGAGTTCACAGAAGGGAGGAGGTTGGGAGGAGTGAGATGGTATTGAAGGATTTCTAGTGGGTATATTGTTGGGCTGGGCTTTGGGACATAAAGACATAGACTCTCCCCCTCCGATGCCTTCCAGTGTTGTTCCAAACTGCCAGTGAAGATGGCTCTAGCCCTCTAAACCAGTAAACGCTACCCTGTCAGTAAAGTAGCCACTAGCCACAGGTAGCTATTTAAACACAATTTAAAATTCAGTTCTTCAGTCGCACTAACCACATTGCAAGTATCCAATAGCCACATGTGCCTAGTGGCTTTCATAATAAATAGCTCAGATAGAGAACATATCCATTACCATAGAATGTTCATTTGGACAATACAGATCTAAGGAGTAAATCTCCTCTGGGCTGTGGAAAGCTAGAGCGTGAGGGGAAGACAATCTGACTTTTAGCTGTTTTTCACTGGCTTTTCTGTTTCTCCACACTTTTATACTTTTAGCTACTACACTTTAGGATTTGACTGACATTTCCTTCATTGACAGTTTCTGCACCCTCAGAATGCATGGTGTGGACTTTTTTAAAAAAACAATTCAGGGACTTCCTTGGTGGCGCAGTGGTTAAGAATCCTCTTGCCAATGCAGGAGACACAGGTTCGAGCCCTGGTCCGGGAAGATCCCACATGCCGCAGAGCAACTAAGCCCGTGCGCCACAACTACCGAAGCCCACGCACCTAGAGCCCATGCTCTGCAGCAAGAGAAGCCACAACAATGAGAAGCCTGCACACCGCAATGATGACCCAATGCAGCCAAACATAAAAAAAAATAACAATTCAAGTGATTTTTAGTATATTCACAAAGTTGTGCAACCATAACCATTATCTAATTCCAGAATATTTTCATCACCACAAAAGGAAACCCCAGATCCATGAAGCAGTCACTCCTCATTTCTCCTTCCCCCGGCTCCTTGGCAACAACTAATCTGCTTTGTGTCTCTATAAATTTGCCCATTCTGGAAAAGTCATCTAAATGGGATCATGCAGTATGTGGGCTTTTGTGTCTGGCTTATTTCACTTAGCGCAGTGTTTCCAAGGTTCTTCCATGTTGTAACATGCACTGTATCAGTATTCATTCCTTTTTATAGCTGTATAATATTCCATCATACGGATGCACCACATTTTGTTTATCCATTCATCAGTTGATAAACATTGGGGTGTTTGCACTTTTCAGCTATTATGAATAATGCTGCCATGAACATCTGTGTTCACATTTTTGTGTGCACATATGTTTTAAATTCTCTTGAGTATATACCTAGGAGCAAAATTACTGGGTCATATGGTAGCTCTATGTTTAATTCTTTGAGGAACTGTCAAATCGTTTTCTAAATCAGCTGCACCATTTCATTTTGCATGTATTTAGGAGAGAACTATTATTTTCTTTACCTGATAGTGCTTGACATACAGAAACTCCCTACTCACTCTTGGGTTGGATGGATGATCACTTTGACCCACACTAAATATCCATTCAGTTTGGAACTGCAGGATGCCCTGTTGACCAGGATAGGGATGTGGCCCCAGTCTCCTTAGTACTACCCTATTAACCTGTCAGCGATTTTAGTCAATCAGTTCATGTTTATTGAATACCTATTACTTCCCATTGCCTGACAGCCATGGGAACTAGAATGCTGTAGTGAGGATATAACACAGGTAGGGGGATGACTACCTTTGCCTGGGAGAGTTAGCGAAGGCCTCATGGAGGAAGAGCTACATTAGTTGAGTCTCTAGTGCTAAGTAGAAGTCGCCAGGGAAGAAATGCCACACAGGAATTAAAACTAAGCAAAGCATTCTGCTAGATGACACAGGGCATAGATGGATACATAAAGGGTTTCTGCCCACAGGAAGATTCCAGAGTGAATGTGATGGAATCCAGATTCTTCTTCCACTTATCCTTCCAGAGGGCTGAGTTTAGTGTGATGATACCAGGGTTGATCCATTTAAGAAATCATCTTGGGTCAGCCTAGTTCTTTGCCTGAGGTAGCCTTTCTTTGGAGTGACAGTATGACCAATCCAAATGGAATTTCTGCTTTGGCAAAAGCCACAGCCATGGAAAGTGAGGAACTGATGCTTGGGGAGGGATGCTGGTGAAAGAAACTTCCTCGTACGGTCTGTTGTGCCCTCAGGTTTTTACCAGGTGAGGCTTAGGCTTCACCTATGCCCAGTACATCTTTTCAATATAAAGTGAATTGATTGTCCATTGATATAAACTGGAGAAAACGGAGCTAATTTCCTCCAGGAGTCTTGGGCTCCTCAAAGTAAACGTCTTTCAGCTCACGCGAGGGCAAAAATCAGGCTGTTTAGAATGGGTCAAGCTGGTTTTCACTAGGGTCTTTTATCTTCTTTATCAAACGAAATTTCTCACTCAAGGGTTCTGTCAACATAGGAAGCTAGAACTGGGGGAAATACCTGCAGGAAAATGGTTACATACTTGCTGTCAGGAAGACATTACTGCAACCAAAGTCAAAGTTCCTGAAATAGAAACTGCTATTTATTTCTACTCATTGTCTATCTGGGTGTTTTGCGGGGGCGTCCTTTTCTGAGCGGTAGAACAAAGTTCTGGGAGCACCCTGATTTACAGTAGTTGTTTTTAGTCTTTAGAAAGGTTCATTGCAGGTGGGAGAAAATGTTGGGAGGACTAAAGACTATGAAATGCAAGAAGAAATGAAGATGGAAATAATTTTATTCCCAACAATTCCTCTCCATTCTAACTTGTGCCTCTGCATCGCAGTGTGGAGTTACTGAGTGTGTCTTCCAGATGAAAATCTCTCCATACTCAGAGCTGATGTCACTTGTCCACACGGGACATGTGGACATCCTTATGACAGATGTTTCCTGTATTTCTGAATTAATATATGTAAAATATTTGGAAAAGTGACTGGCAAATAATATGCGTCACGGAAACGTTAGGGTTGATGTTGTTGTTGTTGTTATTGTTATTATTATTATTCAGGCTCATCTCCCTAGCTAGGTATAAATTCCTTGTAAAGGAAGATCTAGTCGTCCTTCTCGTCCTTAATAACTTGTTAACGTGATTAGGACCTTGGACAAGTCGCTTACTCTTCGCAAGCTCTGGTTGCACCACAAAAGATTGCTTGTCAAGTACGATTTGGGTCCACGAACACAATTTGGCACCCACTGTTTATAAGCTACTGCCCTGCGTCCTACGCCCTTTTTATAGTAAAAGTATTAAATGAACGTGAAGTCAAATGTAGGAGCGACACCGGAGAAGCAATGATCTCTACCGTCCTGCCTTGACACGCAGTGTGGGAGAGACTCCTAGGCGATCTCCACTCCCTGCCATCCCCCTGCTACTTTGCAACAACGCTTTCTGCTCCGCCCCGTGCCTGGACTCCACTCGCGCGGAGGGGAAGGATCCCGGTTTCAGCGTTTGTATTGGGGCATCTGGGTGCACCGGAGATGCGAGGCTGCTGTGCGAGGGTCGCCGGGAGCAGGTCCGGTCGGCGCCCGGCCCGCCCCACCGCCCCTGCTCCAGGCTGCCCAATCAGGGCGCAGCTCGGGCGCGAGCTGCGGCCAATCAGGAGCGGCGGGAGCGGCGCCGGGAGCTGGCGGGCGCAGAGCGAGCTCAGACTGTGAAGCGGGCGGCGGGGCTGATTGGGAGGGAGGGCGGCGAGAGCCTCACTGCGGACTGGGAGCCCTGGGCCAGCGCAGCCCGCTTTGCCGAGGCGACCTTCCAGCCGACTCTCTGGAACCTGCGGGCGGCGTCACAGGTAACCGAGCCCGCGCCCCGCACGGGGAGGGTGAGCGTGCCCGGGGAGAGGGGCCCCGCAGGTGGAGCGGGCGGGGGGCGACTTGGCCGCTAGGTCCTAGCGCCGCTGGCGCTGCCCGAGCCCCTAGCGCCCTGACGCCTACCTCGGCCGGAGACCCCGGGAGACGCGTTTCCACCAGCCGCCGCCGTCCAGGGGTGAGAGGGAGTGAGGTGAGTCGGCCTAAGGCGGGCGGGGGTGGACAAGACACCTGCGACACCCACACTCATACACAGACGCTGTTTGCCAGTGGGCGTCTTCCCCGAGATCTGAGTCCCCGCGACGTCTTCATTGGCTTGAGTAAGGGAGGCGACAACAGGTGTACTTGCGGACGGTGCTTTTCTCCCCCAACACCCCCCCGCCCCGTCCCCCTGCGCCAGAAATCCCGGTTTGGCATTCTGCCCCACCTTCGGGCTGTCCGGAGACAGGACCCCAGCCTGGCCTCTCAGGCGCGCTGCCCGCTGGACAGCGCCCAGAGGCGGCCTGGACCCGGCGGACCCGGGCTTTGGATGGAGTTTCCTCCTCGCGTTGCCAAGCAATTTGCAGGACACCCGCCTCTCACTGAGATGAAGAGAGTTGATGTGGTGTGTGTGTGTGTGTGTCCGTGTGTTGCAGCCTCTACTAAAAGGAGCTGCCCGAGGGCTGTGAGTGAATCATTAACTGTGCTCTTGTGCAGCTGGTGGCTTCTGCCTGTCTCTTTTTCTCTTAGGCAGGTCCTTCGTGCTCTGTGTGCCTCACTCTTCTAATCTGTAAAGCACAATGCTTTTACCTGCCTGATAGAGTTGTTTTGAGGAGTAAATGAGCCAATGCTGAAAAACACTCAGGACAGCGCTAAGTACTCAATAAACGCTGGCTCTTAGGATTTATTACACGGAGTGGATGGTCTTTTAAAGAGTAAATCAGACGTGTCCAAACCGGCCCAGTGACTATTTGGAGCTCCGAACAGCTTTTTACACTTGAAAGGGAAAAATACTGTTAATAATGTTAAGGATGGTATCATTTAAAGGTCCTGGGATTAAAAAAAAACCAAAAACCTTCATTGGAATGGTGAGAGAGATAAATGGATTCCAATTAGTATCAGAAAACTTTGTAACATTTGAAAAAAATGGTATGAATGTTCTGTGAAAAGAATATCATGGTACTTTGTTCAATCTTTCATTAATATCGCTGATTTGGGGGGAAACTGTGAAGGTTCTTATACTTCCTACTCCTCCCTTAAACAAGTAAAGTTTAAAAGGAGAGAGAGAGAAGAAAAGAAGAACAAACAGCCCAACCACACAACAGAATGCCAGCAGCTCATAGAAACCCAAAGTTGCACTTCCCACCTTAGGCGATTTTTTCCCCCCGTTTTCTACCTAGGTGGTCTGGTTCAGTTCTTTGCCACTGTGTCACTTTCCTTGTTTAATTTGAAAAGTCAGATAAACGTTTCACTCCATGAATTTGTCTTTTTAAAAGCTAAAGTATCAATGTGTATCAGACTTGCTGGATTTCTGAGCCCTCTGCTACTTACTTGCTTCCTACCCTCTAACAAACCCAAAAGGACCTTACTAAAAATTCTCTAGGGTGATGTTAGTGGGAACCTGTCTTTTCCACCACATTACCCGCATAACCTGGGACGTGGGGAAAGGGCACAGACAAAGGGCCCCAGTTCTCCTAGGGTCTCCAGCGCATTTGCCAGGAGGCTTAGAATAAATACATCCACTTAGAGATAGTGATTATCTTCTCAGAGGGTAAGAAGCCCACTTCCAGATGCAAATCTTTCAAGTGTCAGATTAATTCAGCAGCCTTTTCAGGTGTTGATGAGGGGACCTACTCTCTTCACCTGAGTGGGAGGATTTGAAAGCTTCGTGCTGGAGGAGGGAGAGAGACGCGTGGGGCAGGGGAAAGATTGCTGAGTTCAGAGCCAGACCCACCCCTGGTGAGAACTCTGTCTCTGTGGCTGATGGCTGGGAAACTTGGACAAGTTGCTTTGTTTATCTGAGCCAAAGTCTCTCACGTTGTAAAATGAGGACTCAAAAAAACATTTTTTTTGGACGAGTTCTAAGGATGGTGCTAATGAATAGAAAGCTCCTGGCACCGTTCCGGGCATGTAGTTATAGATCTGTAGCATGCAGAGGAGGTCCGCAAGGTGAGAATGATCAGCTGTACCTGGGAAAGAAAAAAAAAAAAAAAGACTTTACTGAGGGGATACACTTGAGCTGAGTGTAGACTAATGAGCAGTTCTCTTGTGCAAACAGAGTTGAGGTGGGATTAGGAGGAAGGGTAGGGCAGAGGGGAGAAGTCCAGATAGAGAGGATATGGGATATCAGAAGTGCTATAATAGTCATTTTAGGCAAAATAAACAAATATCCCCCAAATCTCAGTGGCTTACAACCACCAAAGTTTATTTCTCACATATGCTGTGTGTCCAGGGTAGGTCACTCTCGGTTCTACTTCTCATCTGTCTTTATCTGGGGGTCTATTAAGGCTTAAGAAACAGCCTGTTTCTGGGACAATACTAATCTTGTTTATGGGAAAGGGAGAAAAAGAGAACATGACAGAACAGAACTATTATAGTACTTAATGTCTGCTTAGAAGTAGTAGTTCTCATGCTGTTGGCCAAGGTAAGTCACATGGCCAAAACTGATGTCAGTGGTATGGGGACTCGTAAGCCTCCTGCAAACCCGTGAGGCAGAGCTGATTAGGAGGGAAAGTGCAGAAGGAAACAAGGCCAGGAAGGTGTCCTAGAGGCAGATGTTGCAGGGCCCTGGGTTGTGTGCCAGGGTTTTGGGACTTTATCCTATGGGCAGGGAACAGCCGCTGAAGGTTTTTCTTTTTTTTTTAATTGTTTAATTGAAGTATAGTTGATTTACAATGTTGTGTTATGCTGAAGGATTTTAAGTTGGGGTTTGGTATGATCAAATGTTCAGGCTGAGCACACATCTCTCGTAGCAAAGTGGGAAGAATGAAATAGGTGAGACTTACAGGTAAGAGATGATGAGGGCTCGGACTAACACAGCAGCCTCAGATCTCTCACTATCTGTCACATGACTTGAGTCCACTCCTAGAAGTGGCTCATTTGGCACTTGGGTGGCTTGTCTTCTTAACAAGTTTTCTCCTAAAATGGATGTCTCTCTCATCTTAAAGTCCTTATTTTATAATTGTCACCTAAAGCAGCTGTTCTCAAAGTTTAGGGTGCATTAGAATCACCTAAAGGGCTTGAAAAAACACAGATTTCTGGGCCCCACCCCCAGAATCTCTGAACCAGTAGGCCTGGGAACAAGCATTTCTGAGGGGTGCTCAGGTGATATTGCTGATGCTGGTCCAGAGACCACACTTTGAAAACCACTGAATTAAAGGGAGAAATTAAGACATAGTTGAGGGAAAGGCCGGAATAGAATGGAAGGAGGAAAAAAATCTGGAAGGTCCCAGCATAATCCCTGTGGCAGTTTTGCTGAAGGCTGGCTCTGGCCACAAACAGTGGGGTCTGTAAGAGTGACTGAGTCTCTAGGTGTATATTGAATTGCAGATGCAATTCTCACAGTGAGGAAATGAAAAAAGCTCAGATTCTGAGAGGTAAGAAGTGTGCAAGTGCTGCTTTATCCCCTCCCTTGTGATTCTGCCCTGACTCCCTGTCAGCGAGCACATTGCCTGGTTCCAGACCTTGCACTCAAGTCGGCCAGTGTATTTCCCACCCTGATCCATCTCACTGCTTGTCATCCCAGTTCTGATATCTTTTGGAGCTGGGTTGGCCCACTGGGTGGACATTTGGCTGAATTTTAAAGTAGTCAGACCAAGAAATTGCTCTCTTCTCTTGAGGTCACGTTCACGAATAAACATCTGTACCGTATGATCATGCAAATTGTGATCAACCCCCCTAGATAAATAACCCCCTGAGAACCCAAAGTCATCCATGGTTTGGCTTATACTAATGGCTGGCGCAAGTTGTGACAGTTCCCTTAGCTGTGACTCACTGCTCCTGTAATGAGAGAGCATTCCTGTAATGAGAGAGCCTTCCAAGATCAGACGTTAAGGAGAAAATATGTTGGCGTGTACAACGTGACAGAAGAAATAAAGCATCGTGAAGGTTTGTTTTCTTTTTGCTGTATTTTTCTCAATCTTGGATGTGACAAAAGTTTGAACTCTACTGGGGTCTAGATAATCAGTGATATGCCTGCCCAACAGACACCATGTGAATGAATGAAATACTTTCAGGGTCAACATTTTGAGTGCTAGCTAGCAGGTTACAGTATTTGTTTCAAGGTGGCATGAGTGTAAAATGGTCCATTGGGGTGTTGAATATACTGGAAATTCTATGCCTATTAAATTTGTATAAAGTAAGAAATGTCATGGTGGGCCTAAGCTATAATGCGAAGTGAGTGAGATTTGAAAAGATACTTTTCCTAATAGAGATTTTTTTAAAATAAATTTATTTATTTTATTTATTTAGTTTTTGGCTGCATTGGGTCTTCATTGCTGGCTGCGGGCTTTCTCTAGTTGCGGTGAGCGGGGGCTACTCTTCGTTGAGGTGCGCGGGCTTCTCATTGCGGTGGCTTCTCCTGTTGTGGAGCGTGGGCTCTAGGCTCGCGGGCTTCAGTAGTTGTAGCACGTGGGCTCAGTAGTTGTGGCTCGTGGGCTCTAGAGTGCAGGCTCAGTAGTTGTGGTGCATGGACTTGGTTGCTCCGCGGCATGTGGGATCTTCCCGCACCAGGGCTCGAACCCGTGTCCCTTGCATTGGCAGGCAGATTCTTAACCACTGTACCACCAGAGAAGCCCCCTAATAGAGATTTGACAGACAAATGACACCTTAACGGTGTGCTCTTGGAGACGGGAGAATTCCCCAGGATTCTGGGTACCTCCAGAGGGGGGATGTGAAAGCTTGGAACCATAACCTCTGTCCAGCAGGCCTGAGGCCAACTCTGTTGGTCAGATCTGTCTGTTTCCCTGTCCAGGTAATTTTGGAAGGCCAGCTGTTTCCCCTCTTCCTGCAGGGTTGGCCTTAGTGCTACCTTCTCTTGGTGAACTGTACGGTGAACTCCTGCAGTTCCCTCAATCTCAGGTCTCCAGGAAACTTGGTCTAAAGTTTCAAAAGATGTAGCAAACAAAACCCTAGACATGAGTGAGAGCCAGTGAGGAAAGGGACACTTAAACTAGCCAGGAGGGACTTAAAACACTGATCATAGTCATTAGAAAGTGTTACTATTCACTGTTGCTTAGCATTTATCCAGAAATTTGATGTTTAAGTAACATACATATTAAATAACTAGATAACTAGCATACTCTATGTTTATTTGAATAAATGCTATAATGTATACCATATATATATTCAATGTCTAGCAATTTCTGGTGGTAGATTTCCAGTGCTATTGTTGTCTTTCTGAAATATAATAACGTAGATAGAAACAACCAAAATTCTATAGACAGATAAAAGAAGGGCAGGATTGAAAACTCTAAGTCCCATGAATCTTTTGTCCATTGTGTACACCTCTGTCACTTCAGCCGGCCCTGCACCAACGCAGACTTGTGTGCACTGAGGTGGCCTCACCAACAGGTAACAGATGGTCAATGTTCTTTACAATATTTAGTCCCAATGAGGAGTGTGAAGCTACTTGGCAGATTGCTAATGGCCCAGTAAAATCTTTGGAAGGTGGCTTCATGTGAATGGCATTGAGCATCTTCTAGGTGCAAGGCTCCGAGGAAGACATCATGAGGAATTCAGAAAAGTGTAGTACTTAGTCCTCTGACACGGCCTCTAATCTGAGAGAGAAAAGGCATAATATTTACGCAAAATTAATAATAGGTACGTAACAGTGAGGCCAAGAGTAGGCATATAATAAAAGGGGGTATGCATGCTGTGAATCCAGAGATGGGATCTTTCTGAGGTTGTCCTGGACAGGAAGGCTCATGGAGGAGCAGTCGCACTGGATCGGAGGGAGAAGTAGCATTTGGGTGGAGCATTGGGGTTTAGGGAATGGACCTAAGTGATCTGTGGCTCTGCTGGTCAGCCACAGGCTTGTTTAGGACTGTGATTCGACTTCTGTATCTGGAGTGAAGGGGTCAAGTAAGAGAGGAGAAGGGAAGCCTGAGCTTCTTGAGGTCTTCCTTTCTTGAGCGCCCTCGGACCATCTAATCCAAATATTCTGACGGGGGCTTCCCTGGTGGTGCAGTGGTTGAGAGCCCACCTGCCGATGCAGGGAACACGGGTTCGTGCCCCGGTCCGGGAAGATCCCACATGCTGCGGAGCGGCTGGGCCCGTGAGCCGTGGCCGCTGAGACTGCACGTCCGGAGCCTGTGCTCCGCAACAGGAGAGGCCACAGTAATGAGAGGCCCGCGCCACAACAGTGAGAGGCCCGCGTACCGCAAAAGAAAAACAAAAACAAAAACGAATATTCTGACGGCTTACAGCTCCTGACAAATTAAGCCATTCATTGATTCATTAGAAGATGAGTAACACTGGACTCTCATTTGACCTTCTTAACATTTCATTTTATTAATAGGAAAGCACTTTGGAGCTAAGGATGACGCACCACTTTATCAATACAATCTAATCCTATCATAAACTCTGTCAAACTGGCAGGTGGTTGGTCTCTCTCCACTTGCAAAATGACTTGGGAAAGTCAAGTGACTTGTTTAAAGTCATGCAAGAATACCCTGGCACGTCCATATCCCTGGATCCCACCTCCCTGACATTTGGTGGTTCCCAGCGTCATTTGCTTTGCAGATCTCCATAGGGATGGTGGCTCTAAGAACTTGGGTCCTTGACATTTAGTTAAGATTTTCTCCATCTATTATTGTAGCCCATGGAGGCCCTCAACTGTAACCCCAAGAGGTCCTCGTTAATTTTAATCTGGGGATGAGATAATTACACCCTTCTCTTTCAGGCTTAATCCTGGCTCTCACTGTAAGAAAGTACCATTTCAGTGCTGTGGGCCTGTGCAAACACTCCCATCTGAATGAAACAGCAATCTCAGCACTTTTCATGCCAAATGCCAACCAGTATAGCAGGACTATCAGTGGCTTTCAATCTGCTTGAACTTTGAAGTGAGACACCAGACCCTTACCAGCAGGATAGAATCACTCCATTGGCTGCCTTTTGAAGTTAGCTAATTGCTTTAAAAAAAAAAAAAGTGAGATGCTTTAAATGAAAACAGATTTTATTTCTGTTTGCTTTAGAAACTGAATATGTTTGTCTGTCTTTCCTGACGTAAGTTTTTAAAAGAGGGAAATTATAATACCGTGGTTAAGTGGATAAGGCTGGGGTGATCCATAGCTTATTCAGTTATACATTGTTTAAATGTTGTCTGTTTCGTGAACCCAGAGCTGTCAGAAATACAGTTTGACTTGTATCTTTGCCAAACATAAAGAATTTTTTTAAAAAGTTAATTAATTTATTTTTGGTTGCGTTGTGTCTTCGTTGCTGCGCACGGGCTTTCTCGAGTTGTGTCATGTGGGGGCTACTCTTCGTTGTGGTGCACAGGCTTCTCATTGTGGTGGCTTCTTTTGTTGTGGAGCACGGGCTCTAGGTGCGCGGGCTTCAGTAGCTGTGGCACGCAGGTTCTGTAGTTGTGGCTCACGAGCTCTAGAGCTCAGGCTCAGTAGTTGTGGTGCACGGGCTTAGTTGCTCCGTGGCATGTGGGATCTTCCCGGACCAGGGCTTGAACCTGTGTCTCCTGCATTGGCAGGTGGATTCTTAACCACTGCGCCAACAGGGAAGTCCCAAACATAAAGTATTTTTTTTGACATTACTCCTTGTCCCTCCATCTCCCTCCACTTCAGACTCTGAGCAGTTGAAAGGTGTGAAAAACTTTTTTAATCAAAATTATCAAAATCACTATCAATAGCTATTATTCATTGAGTTTTACTAATTCCAGGTCCTTTGCTAGCAGTTCACTCCGTATTAGCTCACTTAATTTCTGTCTCAGCTCTGTACGGTTGGGAAGAGTGGGATCTCAGTTCACAGACGAGACAAGCAGAGGCTGGAGTTGAGTAGTTTGTCAAAGGTTGTAGTGGACCTGGACTTTGCACCCTCTTTTAATCACTTAGCTCTAGAAACTGTGCCCTTAGTCACTATTGTACTGTATCTGGAAACAAAAGGAAAAGTGCTGGGAAGAGTTAACAGGGGCTGTCTGTGCACTCTGACCACACCCACGGAGATCCCTGTGGGAGGAAACGGCCCTTGTTTTTGCTCCCTCAGTTCACACTATCAGCAGGGCTGTTGAAGCACACTTCCTTCTCTTCTTTTCCCTATCTCGTCCTCCTTAAATTTTTTGTTCTAAAGTATCATCCAGAAAGGGGGTGAGTTGGGGAGTGGGGATCTGTTAGCGTAAATTCTGCGTGTCTCTGTCACTCACATCAGCCTGATTGGCATAGGTGGGCGGGTGTGTCTGCAGCAGCTCCTCTAGCTGCACCATCCATCACGCACAGCACTGTGCTCATGGGACTAGGGGCTCTGATCCCTGTCATTTGGTTGCTTCTCTCCTGTGAAGAGGACAGAGAACGTACAGCCAGTCCTGGCTGGGCACTTGGCAGAGGTAGGTCCTGGCCATAAGAAAGCCAGATAACACGGTAGGTTCATTTATGCGGACTCTGGAGCCAGACTGTCCAGGTTTGAATTGTGTGGTCTTGGGCATTATTTAACTTCTGTGTGCCTCAATTTCTTTATCTAAATAAATGGGATAATAATAGTACCTACTTTATAGGGTTCTTTTGAGGAGTGCATGAGTTAGTTAAGTGAGTTGTAAAGCACTTTGAGATCAACGGCTGGCAGATAGGAGGTGTTACATACGTGTTTATCAAATAACACATAAAAAACGAAGTAGTAGGTGAACATCATTGTTTGTAGGTAGACAGTGGATAAAGCTCCATTGTCTACGATGGATAAAGCTCACCTGACTGCTTTAGTAACGGTACTCATGATGAGTTACATGCAAATGAAATAATTATTAATTGTACTAGTGGAGTTTGCCATTTTAAAGAATCATATGAGAAATATGTTTGTAAACTGCCTTTTTGTGAAATGAACATGAGAGAAACAGTGTAAGAGGAAGAGGGAAGTTCAGGATGACTTGATTTTTTTTTTTTCCCCAGAGCTATTGGAGAGATAGAGCTGCCATCATCCTGGGTGGGGAAGGCTTCTGCTGGAGTGGTTTTGGGAGACAGAGAGTAGTTCAATTTTGGATATGTTAAGTTTGAGAGGCCTGTTGGACATTGAAGTAAAGGTGCTCTGTGGGCATCAGTGGTGTCAGGGGAGAAGTCAGGGCTGGAAACCTCTATGTGGTGGTTTATTCCATCTAGCTAGAGATGGCATCCAAAGCCATCGTGAAGGAATGGAAGCAGACAAAGAAGAGTCCGAGGGCTGAACCAGGGGGTATTCCAGCTCCAGTGGAAGAGTCAGGCTGTTTCCAGTTTTCTAGTTTGTTCTTTCCTTCGATTTGCAAGTGTGAAATGAAGGGTGGACCTACTTAATGCTGGTGTTTTCTTTGGCTAGTTTATCATCTGAGTTCTGTTAATGCTTGGACTTCAGAGTCAGTAGACTCTGATCAGATACCAGTTGACCTCATCCTAGCTTTGTGCCCTTGGGCAAGCTACTTACCCTCTGACACTCTGTTTCCTTATCTTGAGATGGGAACTGGTAGTAAAAATGCCCGTCTCAGAGATATGAGGGCTCAGTAAGTGCAGCTGTATTAATGCTATGAAGCTGTTAATCGCTTTATCACTGTGAAATTCTCCCTGTTCGTGCCAATGTGTGAGAAGTGAGGAATTTTTAAAGCCCTTTGAATTTTGCCTGAGGTGGAAACCACATTTTAATTTAACCCACACTGCTGCTATTTTCCTTCCTTCTTTTTATTAAAAATAAAAGAGTGAGGTCAAGGGGGTACTGCAATAAATTTTACATGTCAGCCACTTATACTTCCTCTGTAATTGAAACACTGCATCCAAAGATCAGATCTGGCCTGTAGATGTGGCAACTGGTATGTGAATCACAGACGCACAAGCCTTCAGAGACCTGAAAACAGAAACACGGAAAAAAATGGATATCCCTGGCAGTGTCAGTGTTTCGGTATTATATATGCTAACCTCATACGTGCTCTTTACCACTATGAGCCGGGTAAGAAAGTTCTCACTCTTTTCCAATAAATGAACTGATCCTCCCGACTGTTTTAAATTCGAGTTTTACACTTGGTTGGAAAATGCATCTAAGACACTGGGTTTTCACTCAGCAAATAATACAATTCTGAATTTTTTTAAAACGTCTCACTCTCAAAGCTCAGTAAGAACCAAGAGATATGGCGAATGAAATTCTGAAGTCTTGTCTCTCAATTCTCTAATTAGAATGTCTGCCGTGTTTGCATATGTGGTTTACATGCAACGAATTTGTGGCTTTTCTGTTTTGCAAGAGTTACTGTCAGCGAGACGTCTACCAAAAGAAATACTACTATTAGTGGTGACGGGACCAAATATATGTAACGTTGTGGTTGGTGTCTAAATCTCTGCTAGAATTTTTGAGAAACCTTCTCCAGATGGAGGTGGGTGGTGTGAGGACTGAAAGAAAACATTAGAAATAACCAAAGCAGAAGAATTAATAGGCAAGAGTTTGCAGTGATTACATTTTTCTCTCTGGTCTTTCAGGTTGAGGAAGTAAGGAGAATAGGCATAAACTGTGGGAAATTTCCGTCAACTTGGAAAAAACAATAGAATAAATAATTCTTAGCCATGAGGTGAGAGCCCAGGCAGTCACAAGGTCAAAGGATTCTGTCCCATTTGTCTGTGGTGACAGCCTCTCCCTGCCCCCCCCCCCCCACCGCAACCCAAAGGAACTCTTTACCCTTAAACAATAGAAGTGTCCCTGGGAAGCTGAAAAGGTACATGCAAAGGGAATTTTTAGAAATCATATCATTTCAGAAGTACACCAGTGGTTATACTGGTTTTCTATATTTTCCGAATTTTGTTTAGTGAGATTGTATTCCTTTTATAATAAATAAATAAGTAGGTAGATAAATAAAAATTAGAAAAATAAATTTAAAAGAAGGAAATACACTAGGAGTGTGGAGATGGGTGTGTTGTCACCATTTCAAGGTGCTAAGTTGCTCACGTTTTATAATGTGAGGATTATTTTGTCTACAAGTCATAATACTTAACATATCTGCTCTCTCTATTTACAATCTGTAAAATGTGCCAGGTGTCAACAGTGAATGTCACCCATCAAAACCCAAGACCTGCTCTACAAAAGCAGGGCCAGCCCTCAGTGAACAGATACTTCTTCAACTTTCACACTGTGTGAGACCCACCCTGTGTGCCCTGTTCCTTGCCGCTGTCTCTGGCCATTGGAGACGCTCACGTACCCCTGCCTTCGTCGGCAGTGTGAACTGGGAGGTCTCTTGTTTGTGAGGGGCCTGCTTCACAGGAATAACGTTGCAATCAGCCCAGGGCCCGGCTGTAGCTGCAGCCTGTGAGGCCCACTGCGGTAGCCTGAGTTTTTAGTGTTTGGCTGGGCTGTTTTGGTTTTATGCCTGTGTGTCTGTTTTGCTGGGGCAAGAGGGAGGGGAGGGATTCTTAGAAAAGGGAAGGAGATATCCTCTGCATTACTGAAAATGGGAATAAGGAATTATCAGTTCAGGGTCAGTAGAAGCCACAGTGCCTGGCTTCCTTCTGCTGTGCTCCTCTGGAATGATTTTGCTTAGTTTGGAAAGGTCTGAAAGTGACATGAGCTAGATAAATTGTTCTAGGGTGGAGCTTTTAGCAGGGAGTATGGAGATCCCTAGGGCATTCATGGAGGGACCTTAGGAAAGATGTCCTGAAATTAAACAGAATGTTGCATGTATGTGTTTTTTACCCAGAGATGAAGACTTAATTTATATCTCAAATAAATCCAGAGAGTCATACTTCAAAAAAAAAACAACAACAATGGTTAAGAAGTTCTAGGGGGAGGCCCAGAGTGTATCCTGGCCTTGGCCCTAACTAGAGACCCCTTCCTGATGGATGAATTGCATATGTAGTGGAAGTACCAGTGTGTAAAACATCTTAGGTGAAGCCCCTGCTGCAGAAAGATGAGGAAGGTTTTACTTCCTCCAGTGCTGGAAAGCTGGAAATCCAGAAATGTACGACTCCTGTGCTTCTGTCGAATGCTTCCTGTTCTTCTCCCTCTCTGTGTCTTATCCTGGAGCCTACAGAGCTCCCTGAACTCTGTATTACCTGAAGAGTTCACTAGCTGAAGTGAACACTAATGTCTCTTTTACCTGGTCTTCCTCTTGATTCTAAGCGAACCGGGTTGAGTTTCCCTGCAATTGGGAGGTTGACTTTGGCCCTGGCCTCCACAATGTGACAGGAGAAGGCATCTATAGTGAACTCCTGCCGGGCTGTTTATCCTGAGTCCAGCATGTAAATGTTGATCTTCCCACCCTTGGTTCTTGCTTCTCCTCATATTATACATTCTCTCTGGGTGACCTGTCAGTCTGTGTGATGAACGCTCATCTCAATTCTTCTGAGCTCTCAACCTGTCTATTGAACAGGACCCATAGACATCTCAATGTGGCTGTCCCGTACGCCCATCAAACTCATCAGGTCTAAAATTGAACTCATCATATCCCTACCACCCCTCAAGTATTCTTCCCCCTAAAGTCCTCATCTTGGTGAATAGCACAAAAATCTATCCAGTTTTCCAGGATCCTTTTTATCCACCCACCACTACTCCCTCAATCTAAATGAGCCCCAAATAGACTTTCTCCCCATGTCTTGATGATCTTACATCTTAAATGGCTTATAAAAAACATCCCCCCTTTTTATCCCTCAGCTTGCAATGCCTGATCACTATAATTACTAGCTGGTCTTCCCACCCTCCAGTCCACCTTCCTCATTGCTTCCAGAATGATCTTTGTAAAATACAACTGAGTCATGTTATTTCCTCATTTAAAATTGTTTAATTGATCTCCATTGCCTTTATGGCAAAACCCAGCCTTCTTGGCATGGCCTGCAAGGCTCTGTCTGACCTGACTCCCAGTCTTGCCAGCCTCTTCTCTTACTACTCTCCATCTGACTCATTACTTCAGTCAAACTGAATTATCTATAGTTCAGAAAACACATCAAGTTTTTATTCATCTCCGAGACTTTGTATGAACACATTACACTTTATTACAGCTGTTTGGAGTGGGGGACTTATTAAAAATCATACACTTCAAGGTTCTAAGTCATGTACAAAACAGATACCATCACTTCAGCTCTGCATCACCCCCTCCCCACCTCTCACCCCTTTTCTAACACTAACCCTGAATCTCTGAACTTGAACCTCATTTCTCAGCCCCATCTCCCCTCATACCATGCCTTATCTCCAGATCCTAACCCATCCCTGATGCATACTTTGGGAGCTGGGGTCAGTGATGGGTGATGTTCGGCGGGGGGTTAGGTAGGAGGGAGGTCTGGGGATGAATGTAAGAGCCAGGGATGTCCGTTGTGCACCCTTTTTTGGTAACAAACAGTGGCTTTGCATGTTAACACAATCCATTTAAACAGGGCTAAGTAAAATGGCACCCTCTAATTGACCATATTGTATTGTCCTGTTTTGTTCTTATAGATGCCATTACTGCAAGTCCTTTCCCCCTGCCTCTACTTTCTGTTCACCTTTCAAGCCTCTGCCCAGGTATCATCTTCCCTCAGTTATTCTTCGCTGACCCCAAGACTGGGCGAGGTGCGACTCCTCTGTGTGCTCATGGCACTGCTGGGTTCCCCTGGGGTAGCTCTGATCACACTGTATTGTGATCATCTTTTGTTTGCCTGTCTCCCTCTGCCAGGCAGGGTCTGGGTCTTAGCCCTCTCTCTATCCCTAGGATTTCACTAGAATATGCCTAGCAATAGGAGCTGCTGAATAAATGCTATTGAATGGGTGAAGAAATTAATGGGTGATGTCCTATGACACCTGCAGAAACTCAATGAGCACAAATAGCCCAGAGTTCAAAAAGACCTATAGATCATCTTCTCTGTGTTCTGTGTATGTGGGATTGCATGCCAGCATTGATTCCTGCCTAGGTTTAACCTTCCTGTGTTGGCTTCTGCTTAGGTACCACCTCAGATTCTCTTAGCCCCACCTGTCTCTTAGATGCAGTGGTGCCCAGCTCTACTGGTCTCTACCATCCTGCCATCCAAGGCCATGCTGGGGTTCCTCCCACCACTTCTGGACTCAAATGAAGAACCACCCTGCAGGGTATGGGATCTGGCCTCCCCATCTGCTGCCAAAGGGACCAGATGATACATCCCAATCGTGTGGGGAAGTTGGGTCACCATGGAGTGAACTTTGACTAATGGGGAACAAGAAACAGGCAGGAGCTGGCAGATTCATTCCCTCTGCTAGCACCATTTCCTCCGATGGAAGCTTTTGAGATGCTGCGGTTCCTAACAGCCTCTCTGGGGACGTCCCGTGTGACCGAGCATGAAGCTATGATTCTTGTGAAGTCACAGCCAGTCCCACTCCGTCGTACATTTGCTTTTGCTGCCTCATTTCTCTTCTTCCCTCACTTTTGCTTCCCTGAGATTGCTCTAAAGCCCTGGCATAGAAGCTTGGTCTCAGGCTCTTATTTTCTGAGGAATCCAGCCTAACATACATTCAAACTACCACCATTTCTCTAGAAAAATGGGCCAATAAAGGTAGAAGAGAAAGGAACACCACAGGCCAGGTGGTCTCTAGTGTATGGATCTGTCATGCCTTAGCTGGGAGTCTGAGCCTGCAGTCATGTACCCTTTATCCTTCCTTGTCCATGCTGCATTGGACCCCCTCATTTAGGGGAACTGGGAAGATGGGTTCATTAGTAGAACAAGATCCATCATTTGGAACCTGTGACCTCATTCCTGTGCAGGCTGGCCATCTGTTCCATGATTTCTTATTTGAAGATATCTTTCTAATTAAAAAAACAAACAAACATGTATCTTTAAATGTCAGTGATGCCGTGGAATATTATACATCTGTGAAAATTGATCCTTATGAGGATTTGTGATATATTCTGGGTTTAAAGTCTAGCTCCAGTTACTACTTGTGTGGCCTTGAGAAAGATCCAAGCCTTGGTTTTCTTATCTGAAAAGTAGACATTAATAATAGCACTGTTATAAACTGTGTAAAGCCTAGGTAAGATTATGCATGTAAGGCCCTCAGCACAGTGTCTTACAGAGTAAGCAGTCAAAAGATATTTGCTATAGTTACTATCTATTTTTAAAATACAACTTGAGAATAAGAGAGTGTTCATCTCTATATAGAAAACAAATTTAAGGTGAGATTTTGTAGTTCTTAGGTTTTATTGGGTTTTTAAGAGGTGTTTTCTTGGTAAGTCTCAGTCCTAGTTTTAATCTTGCTAAAACAGGTGGGAGGGCCTGGTAAAAAGCTTCCATGGAAGTAGTGTTTACCTGCTAGATATTTTGTTGGAGAACATGTGAGAACCACATAGAGTCTGAGACCAGTTAAGTCTGTTTCTCACCTTCCAGGTATTTTCAATAAATTTATATCAATCCCCAATTAATAAATTTGTGGAAACTAAAGCGGAAAAGTTTTGCAATTTTGTTATGGTCATTCAGAGAATTCATGCCAGGGAAGATCCCAGGAAAGAGCTTCCCCCTCCCCGAGGCAAGTTTCAGTTTGTGCCAAGTAAATAGAAAAGTACTTCCTCCATAGATGCTTGTAACCGGGATTAACAATGTGTACGCTGATATTTTTTGCCTTCTTTTTACAAAAGCTCTATTAAGAGTCGTAAAACTTTAAACTGTGATCATGGTATATTATTATTATTATTATTTTAAAATATTTATTTATTTTTGGCTGTGTTGGGTCTTCGTTGCTGCATGCGGGCTTTCTCTAGTTGCGGTGAGCTGGGGCTACTCTTCGTTGTGGTGCGCGGGCTTCTCATGGCGGTGGCTTCTCTTGTTGTGGAGCACAGGTTGTAGGCACGTGGGCTGCAGTAGTTGTGGCACTCGGGCTCGGTGGTTGTGGTTCGTGGGCTCTAAAGCACAGGCTCAGTAGTTGTGGCGCATGGGCTTAGTTGCTCCGCGGCATGTGGGATCTTCCCGGGCCAGGGCATGAATCCATGTCCCTTGCATTGGCAGGTAGATTCTTAACCACTGTGCCACCAGGGAAGTCCGATCGTGGTATATTATTAACTCCTTGCAATCGGGCTTCCAGCTAGCTGCCTTACTTTATTCCACAAATGCTTGTTGCTTTCCTTCTGTGTAGCCGGCCTGGAGCTTTGGCAGTACTGTGAGAAAGGGCATGGACCATCCCTCAAGGAGCCACCACTCCAGTTAACTTTCTTAAGGGTCAACAGTGACCATCCATGCCCCATAAATGTCTCTTTACAGCATTTAACACTAGAGAAACTTACCTTGAAAATTCTCTCTTGTCTTCATGATCCTAGAGGCCTCTGTTTTTTCTCTAACCATCTGACGGACACTCTGCACCCCCGGCCCCCGCTTTACTTCCTCTCACCACACAATCCAAGAGTCAGACGTCTTTTTTGTCTTTTTACTTCCTCCATTGATAACCTATTCACTCCCTTGGCTTCATATATCTTCATTTTTAAAATGACTCTAAAATCTAACTTTTTACCCCTAATTTTTCTCTAGGCCCCAAATCTACATCTTCTACACCTACCTTCTGGTTTCACAATCCTTGAATCTCAACGTATCCTAAATTACCTCATTTCCCACCCCCAGTCCCAATTAATTCCACACTCCTAATTTCCCTAGGCTATTTACTGGGACCTTCTCTGCCCTCAGTTCAGCTGCCATTCTCCTGATTACCCAGGCTTAATTATTATTTCCTATCACTGTTGCTTCACTGGTGAGTGAAGAATAAGCCCAAGGATTCTTATGGCCATAGCCAGTTACTTTCATCTTCTTTCCCAGTGGAGGTTTCCTCCTGAACATTCGACATTTCCTTTCTTTTTCTAAAGTGTGGATGTTGAGGTGGGAGGGCGTGTGCTATTTCAGGGCTGCTGGAATTTACACCCGTAGGGCAGCAGTCAGATAAGGGGCAGGGTCCCCATTGCTTCGTGCGTGAATGGCGCCACCCAGAGTTGGGCAGCACTGCGCTGTGGGAGTGTTATTTGGGAGGGGATGGAGTGCTGGGGAGGGCTTCTGGGCAGTAGGGATGCTGAACACGGCAGTAGAAAGACTAAAGAGGAGTTGGCAGTTCAGCCCAGGAGGAAAGTTTCATTTCCACAAAAGAAGGATAGGGATATAGTTTTCCTCTTTGTCATCTACCTGGGGGGAATAAAGCTCTGTGTTTTTCTACACAAATCCATATTGAGCTCACTTTATTATAGAGCCACCCATCGAGCTTGAGATCTATGGCCTAGAGCTCTATTTCCTCTAATCCTTGTTATTCTTGGTATAGGGACCATTGGCCGGAGCTTCTGAAATGAAAGTTCCGTGTTCCTGTAGCTGTGCTGTAAATTGCAATAATCCCACATTCTGTTGTCCCAGCTGGACTCCTTTAAGTAGGGTTTGCATAAGGTCCAAAGAGGTTGGTGGCAGTGCGGGTAATACTGCTGCCCCGCCATGAACTGAGACAGCCCAGCTGATCTGGACACACCAGCAGCGGAACACCCTGCCTGGTGTCTCTCGCAGCGGAGTCTTCTGTTCAGGGACCCTTCGAGCGCCCATCTGGGAAGGTTGCTGCCTTCTGCTACACAGGTTGTGCGATTCACACTGCATAGACACCACTCACATAGGTGACCGCATAAATGAGGTCCCAAAGCCGCCCAACGTGGTGTCCTGCCTATGGTACCTTCTTTCACTAGACCTTTCCAGGCCAACGAGTGGCCCACATCCAGCTGAGCAGGCTGTTTCCTGTCTCAGGCTGAAACTCACACCACTACTTCCTTTTTTCCCCAAATTTCTAAGATTTCCCCCTTCCTCCACTTTCACTTCCTGAATGTCAGGACCACAGGAATGAAATCAGCAAGTTCGTGCCTTGTTTCTCCTACTCACCCTTTATTAGTGGAAATAATAACGGTGCTACGTAACATTAATGGAGCACTTATAGTATTCACTGTGCTGAAAGTCTGACATGCAGCATCTTCTTTCATCCTTACAGGAATCTCGGAAACTATCAATACTAGGTGAAATTCAGGTTTAGAGAGTTTGAGACATGCCCATGTTTACAGTTAACGACGGGGGGACCTGGCCTGCCTGACTGCAGAGCTTGTGCTGTTCATTTTCCTAAGACCCAGGCTAGGTATAGCCTCTTGCAAGAAGCCTCCCTGGGTGACCGCATCCCACTCCTGTGACCTTTGGTGGTCCTCCATAGTAACCCCTGGGTTATTTCAAGTTCAGGACCTCTTTGACATAGGGGAGAAAGACCAATATTCCTTCCTGTTTCTGAGGTTCTCAGTAAAGACTGAAAAACTTCTAAGACAGGGTTAGAAAAGTATTAGGACCTTTTTTGTATATTTGCATGAACGAAATTCAAATGTTCAATGTATACTCATACACATAGAAACCCACATTGTAATATAATTTTGCTACATACAAGGTAACTATAGGAGCTATAAATGATACTCATTAAACTCTCTGTGAAGGGTGGTTTGGTAATGGGACATGTATTTAAGGTTGGAGGCGCATCTTTCAATCCTTTCACTGTATTTCTGTGAAGAAACATGTGCTTTCATTTTTATTAGTATTTAAAGTCCTTTGTGAGTATGAGGCCATTGGCTAATTGACCTTTCTGGATTCTGTATTATCTACTTCTCTATACCTAACGTCTAGCACAGAGTCAGGACTTGGAACATAGTAAGCTTTTTTTAAAAAAATATGTATTTATTTGTGTTGTTTTTGGCTGTGTTGGGTCATCGTTGCTGTGCGCGGGCTTTCTCTAGTTGTGGTGAGTGGGGCCTACTCTTCGTTGCGGTGCGTGGGCTTCTCATTGCAGTGGCTTCTCTTGTTACGGAGCACGGGCTCTAGGCACGTGGGCTTCAGTAGCTGTGGCACACGGGCTCAGTAGTTGTGGCTCGCGGGCTCTAGAGCGCAGGCTCAGTAGTTGTGATGCAAGAGCTTAGTTGCTCCGCGGCATGTGGAATCTTCCCGGACCAGGGCTCGACCTGTGTACCCTGCATTGGCAGGCGGATTCTTAACCACTGCACTGCCAGGAAAGTCTAACATTTTAAGCTCTTATTTCTTGTTGGTTGGTTGGTTGAATGAGTCTATGAATTGTTTGAGAAAAGTCTACAAAGTCAGAGCAGTTTTGGTTGGGATCCCAGCACTGCCATTTACTAGCTCTCTGGCCTTGAGTGAGTTACTTAACTTCTCTTTACTCAGCTTTGTCACCTCAAAAATGAAATTTTTTGATTAGTACTAAGAGTACCTACCTCAGAAGGATGGTGGGAGGAACAAAGGAGATGATCTGTGAGATGACAAAGGTGAGCCTGCACATACGTAGTCCTTGGGTCCAGGGCAAGGAGGTAGGAGATAGGGCCGTGGGCATCACTGTTAGAAAGCAAGAGGCACTGCAGCTGCTCCCTTCCCTGTGCCTTTGCTTCCCTGACCAACCATGGGGAAGAATGGTTGGTGGCCCCAGGAGAGTCTGCAAAGCACCAGACTTTGTTTTCTGGGCCCCTATCCCTTTCCACATTCTCCTTGATTGACAAAAATATGCAGAGCTTACTTTTTGAATCATGCTCTGCAGTCTACAGAGCACTCTCACCCACATTATCTCGCTTAATAATTATTCAAAATTGTAAAATTGTCTGTGGTTTCAGGAAAGTCCTGCCCTTGTTATGGAATGCCTGGTACTTGCGCCTCTCCTGCTGATAGAGTTATCACCAAGGACATTTGTTTCTGTATTTACTGAGTTGTTTAGCAGCGTTTTCATTTTTTCCACCCAAGCCTGAGATTCAAAGAATCTCATAGAGAAAAGCCGCATTTCCAACCTTTTTCTAAGCAGCTAGCTATAGAGTGGCCTGCTTGGTCCAGGACCTCTGGCTCCTACATGCCCTTGTATTGAGGGACAGAGCATGGCAGCTCTCCCGAACTTGGGCTCCCTTCTCTTTTCTGTCCATTTGGAGTCACAGGGTCCTAGGGCTTGGCTGGAGCGTCATAGTGTTAAAATATATACAACAAAAAATGTATCATTTAACCTTTTTTAAGTGTATTGTTCTGTGGAATTAGGTACATTCACATTGTTGTGCAATCATCACCACCATCCATCTCCAGAGCACTTTTCGTCTTTCAAAACTGAAACTCTGTACCCATTAAATAATAGCTCCCTTTCTCCCCACCCCACTCCAGCCCCTGGCAGCCACCATTCTACTTTCTGTTGCTATGAATCCAACTACTCTAGTACCTCATATAAGTGGAATAGTATAATATTTGTCCTTTTGTGACAGGCTTATTTCACTTAGCACATGTCCTCAAGGTTCATCCGTGTTATAGCATATGTCAGAATTTCCTTCCTATTTAAGACTGAATAATATTCCATTATATGTATATACCCCATTTTGTTTATCCATTCATCTGTTGATGGATACTTTAGTTGTTTCATTGTCTTTTGTCTCAACTAGTACAGTAGCTTCCTAATTGTTCTCTTTGCTTCCATTCTTTCCTCTTCCAATCTGTTCTCCACTCAGCTTCTAAAGAGGCAAATTGAATTTTGTTACTCTGCTTTAAATCCTTCATTGGCTTTTCATTGTGCTTAGAATGAAATCTAAACATCTAAATCTGGCTCACAAGACCCCATATCTACATAGTTCATAAACTGAACTACCTTTGCAACCTTATCCCATGCCCCATCCTCCTTGCTCCCTCTATGCTCAGTTCAAGTTTTTTCTTTTTTTTTTCTTCTTGTTAATTTTTTCCCATCTCAGACTCTTTGTGTCTTTGGTCTTTTCTACCATGAATACACTCTACTTCTTGTCATGGTCTGGGTCTTCTCATCCTTCAGGTAGTAGTTAAATGTAACGTCTTCAGAGAGAGCTCCTATCACCCTATATATTATAGGATCCCTTGCTATTCCTTGTCTGAACCATTTATTGATTTGCAGGATTCTTATTTGTTTATAGTTGACTTGTCCCGTCCCTGTTTTCCCCTCTTGGATAGAAACCCCTTGAAGGCAGGGTCTGTATCTATCTGTTTTGTAACCCGAATATCTAACAGGCCTTTACTAACAATTTGTTGGATGAATTAATACATATCCTATTTTATTTATTTGATTTTTTGGAAACATTTATTTTTAATTTTTATTTGTTTAATTTATCCTTGTTGCACCAGGTCTTAGTTGCGGCATGTGTGCTCCTTAGTTGCAGCATGTGGGATCTAGTTCCCTGACCAGGGATCGAACCCAAGTTCCCTGTGTTGGAGGGTGAATTCTTAACCACTGTACCACCATGGAAGTACCTACATATCCTATTTTTAGAAAGAGTTTGGTGATTCCACAATTGGTTCTACTTTTACTTTCCTTCCTTTGTGCTCATTCTTCCTTCATCCCACCTCTGACACCTTCCAAAATGCTAACATCCCTAATTGAAGAGTCATTGGCATGATATCATCATTCCTTCTCCAGAAAACTGGTTGAATGTTTGTTGGCCTCCTGATTTTCAAAGGAAAGGCACCCAAAATTGTCGTTTAACATTTTGCACTGAAAATGATCACCCTTTCAGCTTTGCTCCTTGTCTCTGGAAAGGCAAGCTAATTTTGCAGTGGCCTAAGTAAGCAAGGCAGAAAAAGAAATTAAACTTTCTAGAGAGAGAAATCCATGTAATATGTTCCAAAGTGCTACATGTAAAGTTTAGTGGTATTTTGCTACTGTATTGTTTTTTTAATTTACTCCGTACTATGGGCAATAGTTGATTTTTGTTGAAATTCAGTCCCTTATCCATGTTTGGAAATTGTCTAAAGAAGGCTATGCCCAGGCCCTTGAGATTCTGAGCTCTAGAATTAATTCTCCCATTTTTTTTAACAGTTTAACATTTTACTAAATCAATTCCCACGAATTCCAAATTGCAAATATAATTAAGGACAACAGATTCTGTTCTGCCTTTTAAATCTTTCATTTTCAAATCCATCATTAAGACAAAAAGTAAACAAAAATTAAGTCTGCTGCAAATTCATGATTTTTCTTCTTGAGGGGAAAAAAAGGAACATTATAGTAAAAAGAATGCCACTGGGTATACAATAAAGCACACGACACACGGTTACAAAATGGGCTTCCTGAACTCTGCCCCACGTAGAAGACACTGCTCTCCCTGCTGCTCTGTGTCAAGCAGGAGTTCATTAAAATAAAACTATAAAATCTCCTAGGTTACACTAAAGTCAGACACGGTCTGGAACACAGTGCTTAACAACAGTAATGTCAACTATCAGTGCTAACGTAAAAACATTTTAGAAGGTCAAAAACAATTAAACTGGAAACCAAAACCTTATTTTCCCTAGATGAGCAAAACTGAAAAAAATGAAAGGGTTCCTGCCTCCCACTAGGAGTGGAGGGAATCTTTTTTTTTTTTTTTTTTTCTTTTCTTTCTTTCAAATTGGAGGCGGGGGCACGGTGCGGGCTGGTTCTGCAGTTCCTCAGCCTAACTGGCGACCAGCTTGGCCATTTCCTGCACGTAGATGCCCATACTCTTGCTGTCAAAAAGCACAAAATACACCGTTTTGATGGAAGAGGACGTTGTTGACATGAAGTAACTGGAGATGGCCCTCAGGCTCAGCTGAGCTGCCGTCTGCTTCGGAAAACCTTTCTGCCACTGCCGATGGATGGAAAGGCGATGGACTTCAGCTTCTTGTCATCCGCCAGGGCCAAGCAGTTCTTCAGTGTCTTTTCCAGAAGTTCCTCACACTGCACCCCAGATGGGACTGTTACAGTGGATCACAAACTTGGCGGGCAGGCCATGGCCTGCGCTGACAGCGGCTCCAGCTAATTCCAAGGGCCCGTTCTTTTTCCGGAGTTCCAGAACAGCTTCCACAAACTCCTTGCCACCCTTCTTCTCCAGCGTGTTTCCTAGTTCCTCTTTAAGGTCAATGTCAGCATTGGTAGGATTGATTATGGCCTCCACCTCAAAGCCCGCTAAATTACTGATTTCACTGTGAATAAGGTTTGGCTTCTGGCCGAGGAAGAGGCTCTTGGTGGAGAGCACAGTGAAGCCATCGGCGGGTGTGCCCTCGGTCGTGCTGTCAGCGCTGGCTGCCTTGCTGACTGCTCCCTGCTTCTTGGATTTCCAGGCCCTGTTCTTGCCCCCTGCTTTCTTAGACACGGGCTTCTTCTGGGACGGAGACTTGGCCTTTTTGGCTGGGGGTGGTGTGATGATGGCTTCCGACTTCCCTTTGGATCCTTGTTTCTTCGCTAGCAACTCTGGATGGATGTGTGGTAACACTCCCCCGCTGGCGATGGTGACTCCTTTTAGCAGCTGATTCAGCTCTTCATCGTTGGCCACGGCCAGCAGGATGTGCCGGGGCGTGACCCGGCCCTTCTTGTTGTCTCTTGCTGCATTGCCAGCCAGCTCCAGAATCTCCGCTGTCAGGTACTCCAGGACGGCGGCCATGTACACAGGTGCGCCCACTCCGATCCTGTACTCGGGGTGGCCTTTCTTGATGTACCGCAGCATCCGGCCCACAGGGAAGATGACTTCTGACTTGGCGGACCGGGACTTTTAGTGGACTTCTTCTCACCCCGGCTGGACATGGCGGTGGCCCTGGAGATGGATCAGTAAACACAAGTTCTGGAGGCTGGAGAGTCCAAGATCAAGGTTCTGGTACAGTTCAGTTTCTGGTAAAAGCTCTCTTATAGAGCACACGGCCACTTGTCTTCACTTGACCTTTCCTCTGAAGAGCTTGCTGAAATGCAGATTCCTGAAATCCACTCCCAGAATTGATTCAATAAGTCCAGGTTGGGCCCCAAGATGTGCCTTCTTAACCGCATCCTCTCTTCCGAGAACCTTAACCGCATCTTGTATCTTTTGTCCCATTTTTAAACTGTAGCACTGGCACAGCCTGGGTGGATCATCTGCCCAGTATGTGACAGGCTGAAATTAAGGGTTGGTCACTGTGTTCTCACCTGGAACTCAGGATCTCCTCTAAGCTTGTGACTTTTGTTGAGAGAATTCAGTTTTTTGTGGTTGTAGGATTGTTGTCTCCTTTATCTTTCTGGCTCTCAGTTGGGTACCACTCTCAGCTCCTAGAGGCTGCCCTCAGATCCTTGCCCTGTGGCCTCCATCTCAGCAGTGGGGAACCTTCCTTTCACACTTTGAATCTCTCTGACTTCCTCTTCTGCTACCAGCCAGAGAAAACTCTCTCCTTTTAAAGGGCTCGTTGATTAGCTTAAGCTTGCATGGATAGTCACCCTATCTTAAGGTCAATTGATTAGTAACCTTAATTGTATCTGCAAAATCCCTTTTGCCATGTACTATGACATAATCACAATAGTAACACCAGGGTGTGGAGATTATGGGAGTCATCATAGAATTTTGCTTGCCACAATTTCTCTCTCTTATTTTATTAGAATTGCATTTGCCTGTAAGTATCAGAAAACTTGATTATAATAACTTAAACCAAAATTTTTTTTTCACATAACAATATATATAGAGATGAGTGATTATTGATCTGGTTCAGTGGCTCAATGACATCAGGATCAATGACTCTGTGATTCTCTTAGCCTTTCCTTGTGGTTATAGTAGCTCCAGCCAGCCATCATGACTGTATTCAAGGCAGGAAAAAAAGAGAACATGAGTAGGATTAGGACAGCATGAGTAATATCTGTTATCTTCATCGGGAATGCAAAACAGAACATAGATAAAAAACACTTCTCAGAGCTTTATTTCTGACCATACTTCCATTTATGTCTCATTGGCCGGAACTTAGCCAAGTGGCCACCCAAAGGTTCAAGGGAGGCTGGGAAAGCAGGAATAGGAATTATTGTGATTGACTCAACCAATAATGACCTATCCTCCAGTGCTGGATGATAAGAGGAAATGGATGTTGATGATGTAGCTAACATATCTGTTATACCTGTTCTCTGGAAGGTAGAATGTGGTATAGTGGAAAAAATGCAGAATTTAGAGTCAAGAGACTTGTAATCCTGTCCCACCTCTGTCATGCTTAGCTGTGTGACCTTAGACTAGTCAAGCAACCTCTCTGAGCCAGTTCCCTTACCTATCAAGTGAGAGAAATTTCTGCTTTACTTATCTCAGTGTTATTATAAAAATGGATTGAAATTACCCATGAGTTTCTTTGCATCCTGGAAATATATACTAATTGTGGTTTTTGGTAAGTATTTGGTATAAAAATAAGAATGTATTTCATGGATTCTAAGAAATATATGTATGTATATATACAATTTTTAATATTTTATAATCTCTGAAATTAGATGCAGTTTACAATCTATGACAGCTTCAAAGAAATATAATAACAATATTTTGTTAAGCTTCTTGGAAAGTTTTAGGGTTATGCTTAGGAAATATGGCCATTGGAACCCACACACTCCTATAGACTCCTAGGAAACTGACAGTCTCATGATAGAACATCTAAAATATAGATGAAAGGAAATTATCCACACCAACTTCCTACTTTCATACAGGGAGATATTAGTATCTCTATTCCAGATGTAAAACTGAAGTAAGCTGAGATGAGTTTACAAGATGGAGTAAGCCATCTTCTAAGAGTTCAAGGTGCTAGAAAGTATTCCACAAACTTTAAAGCTTGACCTCCTACCAGGGTTATTCACTGAATGTGACATACTGTTCAGCTACCTAGGGATGTCATTACGGGTCACTGCCTCAGGAATGCACCGAGATCAGAGGCAACCTGTTTTGCAAGTCAAGTGTGACATAGATCCTTGACTCTGAATGTGGAGCCATGAAGTTGTTGGATAGCACAGCCATCAAGATTGTTTATTTTGAAGAAAAATCACATGATAGAATAATTATCTATCTAACATGAACTCTGTTCTTTCACGAAGGAAAAGAATTTTAAAGAAGAAGGAAAAGAAGCAGTGTTCCAAGTCCTTAATCTGATTTAGGTCTTTGTCACAGGGTAATCAGGCCTTCCAGGCTTCTGCTTATTCTGAGAATTTATGAAGCAAGCAACATTGTTACTTTAACTTCCTGACTAAACTTTTGTGATTTCTTCTTCTTCTTTTTTTTTTTAAAGATGTTGGGGGTAGGAGTTTATTAATTAATTAATTTTTGCTGTGTTGCGTCTTCGTTTCTGTGCGAGGGCTTTCTCTAGTTGTGGCAAGCGGGGGCCACTCTTCATCGCTGTGTGCGGGCCTCTCACTATGGTGGCCTCTCTTGTTGCGGAGCACAGGCTCCAGACGCGCAGGCTCAGTAGTTGTGGCTCACGGGCCTAGTTGCTCTGCGCCATGTGGGATCCTCCCAGACCAGGGCTCGAACCCGTGTCCCTTGCATTAGCAGGCAGATTCTCAACCACTGCGCCACCAGGGAAGCCCTAACTTTTGTGATTTCTGTAGCCCACTGTGACAGAGGCTGCAGAGTGTAAAACCATGCTTGGTATTATTTTGTATGACTGTACTGAGCACAATTCTGAGTGCTTAGTAGATGCTCAGTGTAAGTTTGTTGAATGTCTTATTTTAGAAGAAAGTTCTAAAGAAATACAAAGAATTCACACAGTCTTATTTTTTCCCATTCTTCCTTTCTTCTCAGTTTTCCTTTTGACCTTTAGTTGCTTTTCCTTGACCAGGAAAAATTTGAGGCTTTACTTTGGAGTTTGGAATTGGCACCAGGATCTAGATTAAGATGTATTTGCATAAACCCTTGATAGCAGGCTGGATAGCATTTGTCAGTAACCTCAAAACCCAACAAGTGGATGCGGAGATTTTTAAAGTAACTGTCTAGTTGAATACATATGACAAAGAGATATAGAAGGAAGATCACTAAATTCTCAGATTTAAATAACCTCTAACCAAGCAAGAATTACTTTATGATATTTTATAGCATAGCTAACCTAACAAAATAGAACATTGTCCCAGCTCTGAAAGGATGGATTTAATCCATATGGCTATATGAAACCCTCTTTTCCTTCTCATATGATTTATAAATGTTCTGTAAAACTTATTAATATTTCCAGGACATCAGTATAAAATCACCCTAGTATAGATGATCTGCACTAGTGTCTTTTTCTTTTTTTAAAAATGAGCACAAGTCAGTAAGGAATGTTTCAGGGGAGGACTTTCAGTTCTTGCTATAACTGGTTAACAAACTGGTCCTTCTGCAGTAAACAACCACAAAACCAGGCAAAATGTATCAGGTAACTGTTTTCAGGTATTGGTCAACAGAAAGCACAGTATTTCCGTCCTGAGTGAAGGAAAACTCATGAGGTGAGTCTGATGCTCACCTTGGCTGTCTTCCAGGGGAGGGTTTCCTGATTGCAGCGGAGTATGCTAGAGTCTCAGCTGAGCACAGCACTCCTGCTGAACTAAGGAAACACAGATCTGAGTTTGGGGCAATTGAAGCAGCTAGAATCCACAGGGCAGTGCACTAGAGAGGAGAGGGTTGCATAGGGCTGGGGGGGAAGAGGACTCCCTGGGTACACTCTCTGGGTGTACCCAGGGAGTCCTTGGCCAGGCTAGAGTGCCCATGAACAGGTGGAAACTATATGAGATTTACCAAAAATGGCGGCTCCAGGGTTGAGAATTGGACAGAGATACTAAAGGTCAAGCAGCTGATACTAAGGGACACTGGTGGTCCAGCCCAGAAACAGTGGAAAAACCTTTTAACACCTTAATAATATCCCAAGCATCCAGAAGAGACACAGAAAATCTGTGTCTTAGGGGCAAAAGTCTATACTTTCAAGCAGGGTTGGTAAATTTCTTTCTTTTTTTTTTAATATAAAGGGCTAGATGGTAATTATTTTAAGCCCTGTGAACCATTCAATATTTCTCATACCTACTCAACTCTGCTATTGTAGATCAAAAGCATCCAAAGACAACATGTAAATGAATGGGCATGGTTTTGTTCCAGTGTCACTTTTTTTTTTTTAACAAAAAAAGGCAGGGCTTCCCTGGTGGCGCAGTGGTTGAGAGTCCGCCTGCCGAGGCAGGGGATGCGGGTTCGTGCCCCGGTCCAGGAAGATCCCACATGCCGCGGAGCGGCTGGGCCTGTGAGCCATGGCCGCTGAGTCTGCACGTCCGGAGCCTGTGCTCCGCAACGGGAGAGGCCACAACAGTGAGAGGCCCGCGTACCGCAAACAAACAAAAAAAAAGGCAGAGGGCCAGACTTAGTTCATTGCTATAGTTTGCCAACACTTGCCCTAGAGTAAGGCCTACTTTAAATCTACCCTAACAAAGCTTAGAGCCAAGTGCTGTCAAGAAAAATTGCAAGGGAAATTGAGTTTGGAAGTTGAATCCTGCGGTAGTTAGAGGAGGTTGGGGAACATCTTTGACTTTGCAAAGATTCATCCAACAAAGTGGAAGACCAAGTTTATGCAAGCCTATGCAAGATCAAGGTGGGCAGACAGTTTGACTTCTGGCAAAAATCAACTCTGCAGAGGAAGATCAAATCTAGAATGTCTTCATGTATCCTAAACAATTGTTAGGTATGCAAAGAAACAGGAAAATATTACCCATAGTAAAAAAAAAAAAAAAAAAAGTCAATAGAAACTAATCCCCAAATGGTCCAGATGTTGGATTTAGCAGACAAAGCTTTTAAAGAAACTATTATAAATATGTTCAAAGAACTAAAGGAAAATATTGTCAGAATGAGTGAATATAAAGGCATCTCAGCAGAGAAATAGAAACTATAAAAGAATTTAATTTAGTTTGGACTAACCACATTTTAATAGTTACCTGTGTCTAGTGGCTGCTGTTGGAATTGAATAGCACAGTGTTAGATCGAAGAGAAAGGGGAATGGACAAGTTGCCCTGTATCCAGGTTGTTTCCCAAGCTATCTTATACATAGTGTTTATTTATTTTTTATTTTTTTAAAAAATGTACTTATTTATTTTTGGCTGCGTTGGGTCTTTGTTGCTGCGTGCGGGCTTTCTCTAGTTGTGGCGAGTGGGGGCTACTCTTTGTTGCGTTGTGCGGGCTTCTCATTGCCGTGGCTTCTCCTGTTGCTGAGCACGGGCTCTAGGCGTGTGGGCTTCAGTAGTTGTGGCACACGGGCTCAGTAGTTGTGGCTTACGGGCTCTAGAGTGCCAACTCAGTAGTTGCGGCGCATGGGCTTAGTTGCTCCGCTGCATGTGGGATCTTCCTGGACCAGGGCCCAAACCTGTGTCCCTTGCATTGGCAAGCGGATGCTTAACCACTGCACCACCAGGAAAGTCCTACATGGTGTTTAAATTAACCTTTCTAAAACATTTGCCAGCTCAGAAGACCTGAAGAAGCTACCTACTATGTGGTAAAACAAGTTAATTTGTCCATTCTTTCATTCATTCATTCAGCTATTTACTCAATAAACATTTACTAAATGCCAGACCTAGTCAAAGAGTTGGAGATATCCACAAGAACAAAATCCAGTCCCTTTCCTCAGGGAGCTCACAGGCTAATTGACATGATAGCCATATTAGCAAACAGGTTCATTATCATTTGATAAATGAGAGTAGGTAAGATACTACCAGCATACAGAAGACATGGTGGATAAGGAACAAGTGGGATTAGTGGGAGTCAAGGAAGGGTACCGTGTATCAGAGTTCTTCATTGCAAACAACAAAAACTGACTCTGGCTAACACAGGAAGAAAGGAGCCACTGAGGACTTTTTAAGCAGAGCTGTGGCATGGGCATCTTCAGGTTTTAAGCAGACCACGCTGGCATAATAGTTTGGATAATAGGTTAGAGGGGATAATGCTGAAGGCAGGGAGAGAGGTAATAGACTAGTAATTGTCTGAATGAGAGACATTGAGGGGCTGAACCAAGGCAATGGCTGTGGGAACGGAAAGGGTGGTTTCAGGAGTTCAAACTCATTCTAAAATTGAGAACTGTCACTGTCCCAACCCCTCCTTTTCCAGTGCACTCAACTCACTCCCACCCTCTTCAGATAAACAGCGTAACTCACTGTGAACTAGACATGCCATTTCTGCTCCTTCTTCCTCGAATGACTTTGCCCCTCTGCTCATTTTCTCAGAGCTCTCCCTTCCCATTTAAGATGCAGCTCATGACCACCTACTGCTCAAGCCTTCGGTAGTCTCTTAACACCCTAACTCTCTATAAGGTTGCTGTCATTGTTTTGATGGCTAACTTGTCACAATAGGTTAAAGAGCCTATTGTGTTATTATATCACTGTCATACCTCCCTGCATTCTACTGTAAGCTACTAGAGGCTAGTGATGCTGTCTCAGTCAGGTCCTAGAATGGGTCCAGCACAGAGTACCCAGTACACGTTCCTGATGATGCTGGCCCCTGGCTCTGTGCGACACATTAGGGTCCTGTTGTGGCTGATAGCTTCCATCACCAAATTCCTGCTCGGTACAGTCTGAGGAATGTTTATCTCCCATAAGCACATCTCTTGGGTCACTGTCTGCTTGTAGACTTTCACCAACTTCCCATTTCCCACTGAACTCTTCTCCTCAGCTGTTAAGGTCCATCAGTCCATTCTCCCCACATTTCCCCAGTAGATACCTCAGCAGTCATCAGACTGACCTCTTTACTGGTCCAAAAACAAGTCCCATGAAGGTCTGATTCTTAATTGTCACTTAGACTAACCCCTGTCCCAAGGATGTCCTTACTCTTCCCTTCCAGTGTTTCAGAACCAAGGATGTCCTTCAAATCCAAAAACCTGCTTAGTCCCTTATGGTTCCAGCCCTTGCAGATCTATGACCATACTGTCACGGCATTTCTGGTGTGTCTTCCAGCAAGCAGTTGTTCCCAGATTTGTCGTGTTTGCTGTCCTGAGCATCTTCATCTCCACAGCTAGATTGCAAGCTGCTTGATCGCTCAGTATCCCAAGGGTGCCAGATACGTTTCTGGACACCTAGGGCTCCTGAATGCATATTAGAAGATTGGCATAAGGCAGAACTATTTCTCGGACTCCCATCTTATCAGTCAACTGCATTCTCCACCCGCCACCCCCACCCCCGCCCCATTTTAGCGTGTAAGGGAAGCCGAGGAAGAAGCTTCTCTCTGGAATGGCAGCCCAGAGACTTTAGTGAGATTTTTAGTGTCTCTTGGTCAGCACTGCTACTGATAGTGAGTCACTGCTCGCTTGTGGTGATTCTAAGCCTCACTTTATGATTCATGTTCTAAAAACGGGGTGAGGTTTTTACAGAGAAACCAATTCCGTTGTGAACGTAGCCTCACAATGATCAGGTTCCTCTGAGGGCTTCCAGCTGCTCGCCCAGCACTCTTCAGGGTCAGGCATCTCAGGGTTCACTGGATATAGCTGTTTCATGGCAAATACCTAGAATCCGTTTCACAGGGTTATGATAGGCGGTTCCCCATGATAAATTTGTTCCCCCAGCCTTTCTTGAGACTTTTCATGGTCTGTAACCAGCCATGTCTGGATCTGGGATGGGCAAGTTGAGGAAGGGTAGATAAATCTTGGGGGCTCTTCTTTTGTTCATACGTCTGAGTAGTAGTCTTGGTTCCTCAGCCAGAAAGCGCTTGCATCTATAAAGAGGAAGTTGAGTGTGTGACTCTGTTTAGCATCTGGGAGAACTGCTCTAAAAAGCACTGAAAAGGGAAATCACTAAAATCAGAATGTGTAAGTGACAGAAACGGGGTGGTTTTGTGCAATTTATGTTCTGGTCCCAAGACTTCGACTGGCAAACAGTGTACCTTTGTGTGAGTCATTTACCTACGGTAGCGATGACCATAGTTGACATTTATAAAGAGCTTGGATTGGGGCCTGGCATTCAGTAAGCCCTCTGTAAGCTCACCTGCTATGATCATCGTCATTGTTACATAGGGTTTTTCAGTCCCAGTACTAAGCACTTGGTGTATGTTATCTTATTTAATCCTTAAAATTATGACATGAGTTTTGCTGCAGAAGGGTGAGCTGAGGCTTAAAGACCATACAGTACTCAAATCCAGACAGTGGAACTCCTGAGCCCATTTCAATCTCTGTTGTTACTATGCCTGATTTCCTTAGGCCTCAGTTTTTTTGTTTTTTTTTTCCATCTGTAAAACTTGAGAGCTGGACTACTGGCCTTTAAAATCTTGGAGCTCTAAAATTTCTAGATATTTTCTCCATTATTTTCACCCTTCTCCTTCTCTCCTTCCCCTTCCCCTCATCCACCCACACTCATCCGTGAATTTCGCTGGATTCATCATCATGGGATGGGCAGGATGTTTTCCCCATTGAGCTATGATGCTGCAAATGTCAGCACGTGGACTTGTAGTATTGTGGCTTTGTGGTGGTTGTTGGAACTGGTTTGCATGCTGCTGTTGTTGGGAGAGGGGGAATCTGACTCTTCAATTTTACTGTCTTTTCTTGGCCTGCAGCCATTGCCACATTGAGTGATGCTAACATTTGACGGGCTTGAGAAAGGCTTAATGGGAGAAGCCCACTGGAATCAGCTCTTTGGGTCCGTGGGCCCTGCCTGGTTCTCTGGTGAGATCTGGTTTGGAGCACTCACTCTCCAGGCTTTTAGCACATGTCTGGTCCTGTGATTGGTAAGGATCTTAGGAGAGGAACTTGGAAGAGAGGTTTCTGAACTTTCCATTCTGCGCACAGCTTGGATTCCCTGGCAGATTTCCAGTGAGCAGTTTCACTGATCATTTCATTATGGTTCCATTGTCATTAATGTCTGTAAAGTACTTTAGTTGGTGGTAGTCTATATATATTCTCTAGTATTTTTCTTCGTGGCTATGACCCAAAGATTAGAGTGTTTCGGCATCAGAAGACCTGGGCTCAAGTGTTGCATCTGTTACTTCCTAGCTTGGTGCAGGTGTGTACCTTCTTGTTATGACCTCTGCTTGATCATTTTTTTGGTGGTCTCTTACTATGGAATAAAAAGAGTCCATTTGTCACTATCCTAGGATGTGTGAATTCTTCCACTTAGAAACTTGGGAGAAACATCTTAGAATCTTAGGGCACCAAACAAAGGCTTTGAAACAGCAAAAGTGTTGGATAAGTCACTTAACTCCTCTCAGCCCAGATTTCTTCCTCTGTGAAAGAATTATAATAATTCTTACCCAACTACAATGGCTATTCAGTCAAAGTATGGTATGAAAATAGGTTTCTGAAAATTATAGATTCTGTGGGAAACATTACTTGTTTTTAGGAAGTATCATGCAACAAAACTAATTGTTTTAATTACCAAAACAAAAGCTATTAAATGTTTCTATTCTCTTTATCGTTAGCATAGATTATTTACTGCAGATAATAACCTGTAGTAAAATTTCAATGTTTTCTTTTTATTGTGCACCAGCTAGAAGGCTATAAGTTAAATTATTCTAGACTGAAGTGAATATTGTGAGTATTCAGTTAATAAGAACTGATGCTGTTCAAGGTGGATAGTAGCTCTTATGTGGAAACATTAATTCAGATTTTACTAATTCATTATAAGATCAAGAGTTAGGTGCCAGTTGTAAAAAGACATTAATTGTACAAGCAATATTATGAGTCTATTAAGATCCTTACATGGAACATAATTGCAATGTGAGTAAAGGCTAGACTTTTACATACTAATTCAAACTGTCCTAGAGTGAAAATGTGTTTCTTTAACTCACATTTTCCACTAAAGTAAATATGCCCTACCCCCTTACTCCAAATGAATAAGATGACTCCTTTTCTGTTTTTCTTGATTGGTAAATCATGCTTGGAGATACCATCTGGAGATGGTTGGGTTTCTGCCAAAGATTTAAATCAGGCTTGCAAAGAGCTACCTGCCTAAGGCAAAAAACCACACTGATTTAATAGGAAAGAACATGCTTTTATTTTGCCATCTGGTAAAGGAAAGTGAAAGCACTTTGAAAAATTTTAATATTTGTTCTACAATGATGGCCTTATAGATAAAAGTATTTCCAAAATATAGTAACTGGGAAAATTGGAGAATCTAATTGCTAAAATCTGCGTGATTATTTATGTCTGATTTGAAGGCACATACAGAGATCTTGATGCTAAAAGCAGATATTTCTGTAAGAGAAGTGAAGGCAAGACAGGGATAGAGAAAGCTAAATAGGTTGGAAACGACTCAGACCTCCTTGTGGGCAGTGTTGAAAGCTCAAGACCTGAGTGGATTGGTTATAATGTGATGGTTATCCCTTTTACTTTTTATTTTTTAAACAGATTTCCACTTGGCAGATTAACCAAAGGCAAGAGAGGCTAATCTGTCTACGTTCTGAGTGCCACTCTCCGCGAGACCCCCATAACAGACCCCAGGCCCAAGTCCACTGTGCTACCAGACCCCCACCCCACCCCACCCCAGGCATTGCTCTGGGGTCTGCCTGAGGCCAGCAGTGTGAAGATGACCAGCACCTTCCTAGCATGACGACCTTGGACCATGTGATCGCTACCCACCAGTCGGAGTGGGTCTCTTTCAATGAGGAGCCGCTCTTTCCTGTCCCTTCTGAGGGTAAGGAGAACTTCCATCGCCTAAGTGAAAAGATTAACAAAGAACCACACCTGCTTGTTATGGCTTCTATTTCATCATTCTTTGGGGGGGGATCTTGATACGGAAAACAGAGCCAGTTTGTCACTTTCTTCAGGTCCAGATTCTTCCACTTAGAAGCCTGGAGGAAACATCTTAGAACCTAGGGCCCCAAACAAGGACCAGGAAACACCAAAAGTATTGGCTGCTTTCTTCCAATGAACATTAACTTCCTATTTCCAAATTACTTTATGCTCAGTCTTTTCGGTTATTATTCCCAACAGCAATTCGGATGGTCTCAGTTTTTAAAGCATAATTGTCAAGAGTGACAGGAGCTGGAGCCAGATCCCTTGGGCTCAAATCCTGGCTCCATTATGGATGAGTGATGTGTCCTTGGGTGGATAATTGATTTAACCTCCCTGGGTGGTGGTTCATCTGTGCAGTACGGGTAATCACAGTACCTACCTCAGGGTGCTTGTGAGGATTAAATGAATTAACATGTAAAGTACTTACAGCAGTGACTGGCACATGGAAAGGGCTCATAATTGTCACCCGTGATCATGATGAAGGTGGCTAGATTGACTTCTGGGGAACTGTGCTCAGGGATGAAGGTCAAGGTGGGATGCGGGAGCTATTTACAGAACCACCTCAGCTGCTTCTGTTCCACGGCCGCTGCTACTGCCACCTGAAATCGTCCCAGCTTCGTTTACAGCACCTGGAAAGTGCGAGTTTACAGGTGTGCTGTCCAATACGGTAGCCCTGTGGCTATCGAGTCTTTGAAATGTGGCTCGTCTGAATTGAGATGCGCTATAAATGTGAAATACCCACACTGAATTTCGAGGACCTAGTAAAAGTTAAATGTGTTATTAACAGCTTTTTATCAATTACATGTTGATGTTACACATTTTCAACACGCTGAGATGAAATACGTATTATTAAAAGTCGTTCTGCCTGTTTCTTTTTAGTTTTAAAATGTGCCTACTAGAAAATTTAAAATTCATATATGGCCCACCTTTTACTTTTTTAGGACAGCGCTTATCTAAATAATTACATTCAGGTAGACCTGTTTGTTTGGCTAGTGATGGGAGAAAGGAGTTTCACATCAGTACTTTTATTTTTTAAACATTTTCCTACAGTAAAATTGGTCATTTTTGGTCTACAGTTGATGAATTTTAACACACGTGTAGATTTGTGTAATCACCACCACAATTGGGATCTAGTTCTGTTATTTAAAAACAAATTTTTGAAGGCTATTAAATGTTCCAGGACCAATGCAGTGATACAAAAGCTAGAGGAAGGGCCTCTGTGCCATATTTAGCTGGTCATTAGTGCAGGGTTTGCACATGGTGGCCCGCAGATGTGTGTTGTTTGGACTGCGCAGAGTTTGAATTTGAATGTTTTTAGTCCAGACAGAAGCTCTCCTGTTGAGCCACAGTCTCCACCATTCCCCATTGCCTTTCGCTTTTCTAATTCGACCTAGTTCTATCTGTTGCTCGGCCTCTGTAGGAATTTTGTTTGTGACCCCTAAGCACTGGAGTAGATGGTAGGATAAGAATAGTGAACAAGACTCCCAGTCTCAGCCTGCATGGAGACTGCTATGGACATCCTAGGGTATAGTTTTTATACATTTTAAGGTAAACACTCTTTAAGCATAGAGGCAGGTGGGCATGGCTGTTTGTCTGCCCTCACACCCTGTAATGGTGAGTCCTTTGATCACTGCTTGCCTGTCCTTTGTTTTTCCTCCACAAGACAGTTCTGAAGAGTGGCCTTCCTCGCATGATGTGATGGTAGTTTCTGGTATCTGTTTCAGGAGGCACTGAAGAGCACCTCCCAGGACCATCGTCTTCCTCAGACCAGTCCGAGATCTCTTCTGGGGAGAACCGTGTGGTGGATGGAGGCTCTCAGGACCTTTCCCCCTCAGAGCACGATGACTCTTCTGAAAAGATGGGCCTCATCTCTGAAGCGGCCTCCCCTCCCCTGAGCCCTGAGCAGCCTCCACCTGACCTGGCTTCAGCCATCAGCAGCTGGGTTCAGTTTGAAGATGACACACCCTGGGCCAGCACATTACCACCTCATAAAGAAGCAGGTGGGACAGGTAGGACAGGTGGGGGGCTGTGCTCACCAGGGACGCTTTTTCGTGAGAGGTCTGCAGGGCTGCCAGCACTCTGTTTTGTCTGCTCCAGAGCCCTGAAGCACTGGAGGGAGCAGACAGAGATCTCATCTGGCTTAATTCTGTGACACGTTTTTATTAACATAAGCATGTGGAAGGATTTATGTGTTCTGGGCCATTTCCAGCCTTTTACCCTTGCCCTGGCTGTTAATTTCTCTTTGGAAGTATGCATATTTATTCATCTATTATGGACTAGAATTCTATTTACTTAGCACCTAAATTGTAAGCTCCTGTGAGTAAAATGAATGTCTCTCAAAGTGTGGACCACCAACCATCTCTAATAGAGTCACCAGTTATACATAGACGTTCTTGTGTCCCAGACCTTTAGAATCCAAATCTTCAGGGGTGGGAACTGTCATTAATGGTCAGTCTCTTACTTTGTGGCATTTAAATGGCCAGAAGCTGCACTGGGAAGCTGAGTGAAGCCAAGGGAATGATTAGTTCCTAGCCTGGTGACCTGGCTACTTATTTTATTGTGCACTGAAGCATACCAAGGGTGATTGGGATAACCTTTGGGACTGTATTAGTTTTCTATTTGCTGCTGTAACAAATTACTACAAACTTAGTGGCTTAACCAACACAACTTTATTATCTTACAATTCTGTAGTTCAGAAGTCCGGCATGGGTGTCACTGAGCTAAAATCAAGGTGTTGGTGGGTCTGCATTCCTTTCAGGAGGCTCTAGGGGAGAATCTGTGTCTTTGCCCTTTCTAGCTTCTAGAGGCTGCCCACATTTCTTGGCATGTGGCCTCTTCCTCAGTCTCCAAAGCCAGCAATGTTGCATCTCTCTGTGCCTTTCTTCTATAGGCAAATCTTCCCCTGCCTGACTTCTGCTTTCTTCTTCTGTTTTTTTTTTTTTTTTTAAATCTGTATTGGAGTATAACTGCTTCACAAGACTGCACTAGCCTCTGTCGCACAACAAAGTGAATCAGCCACATGCACACACATACATCCCCATATCCCCTCCCTCTTGAGCCTCCCTCCCACCCGCCCTATCCCATCCCTCTAGGTCGTCGCAAAGCACGGAGCTGATCTCCCTGTGCTATGCTGCTGCTTGCCACTAGCTATCTATTTTACATTTGGTAGAGTATATATGTCCATGCTACTCTCACTTCACCCCAGCTTCCCCCTCCCCCACTGTGTCCTCAAGTCCATTCTCTATGTCTACATCTTTATTCCTGCCCTGCCTGCCACTAGGTTCATCAGTACCATTTTTTTTTATTCCATATATATGCGTTAACATACGGTATTTGTTTTTCTCTTTCTGACTTACTTCACTCTGTATGACCGACTCTAGGTCCATCCACCTCACTACAGATAACTCAATTTCATTTCGTTTTATGGCTGAGTAATATTCCATTGTATATACAGGCCACATCTTTACCAATTCATCTGTTGATGGACATTTAGGTTGGTTCCATGACCTGGCTATTGTAAATAGTGCTGCAGTGAACATTGTGGTACATGTCTCTTTTTGAATTATGGTTTTCTGAGGGTATATGCCCAGTAGTGGGATTGCTGGGTCATATGGTAGTTCTATTTTTAGTTTTTTAAGGAACCTCCATACTGTTCTCCATAGTGGTTGTATCAATTTACATTCCCACCAGCAGTGCAAGAGGGTTCCCTTTTCTCCATACCCTCTCCAGCATTTATGGTTTGTAGATTTTTTGATAATGGCCATTCTGACTGCTGACTGGTGTGAGGTGATACCTCATTGTAGTTTTTTTTTTTTTTTTTTTTTTTTTTTTTTTTTTGCGGTACGCGGGCCTCTCACTGCTGTGGGCTCTCCCGTTGCGGAGCACAGGCTCCGGACGCGCAGGCTCAGCGGCCATGGCTCACGGGCCCAGCCGCTCTGCGGCATGTGGGATCCTCTCGGACCGGGGCACGAACCCGTGTCCCCTGCATCGGCAGGCGGACTCTCAACCACTGCGCCACCAGGGAAGCCCCTCATTGTAGTTTTGATTTGCATTTCTCTGATAATTAGTGATGTTGAGCATCTTTTCACGTGCCTCTTGACCATCTGTATGTCTTCTTTGGTGAAATGTCTATTTCCTCTTGTTTTTAAGGACCCTTGTGATTACACTGGGCCCACAAGGATAATCCAGGATAATTTCCCCATCTCAGGGTTTTTAACTGAATCACATCTGCAAAGTCTCTTTTGCCATGTAAAAGGACATATTCACAGGTTCTGGGGATTAGGATGTGGACATCTTTGTAGGGGAGCATTATTTTGTCTACCACAGAGACCTCTTAGCAAAGCCAGGTTGATGTTTTTCTGTTGGTGGGTTAAATGTTTTGCTAGCTTTGATGTTTAAAAACAATTCCTTTGCTTTTCAAACGTGTTTTCAACATCAATAAAAATAATTTTAAGAAAATATAAGGCATAATTCTACTGTATAACAAACATTTCCATTTTTACATAACAATTTGCACATTGATACACTTTTTCACATTTAAGCATCAGATTTCTCATGAATTGTTGGTGAGAAAGCCATGACACTCAAAGCAGCATGGATGAAATGACAGGTCCAGACAGGCTTCCCAGTCTGGCTGGAGGGAGGACGTAACCTTTACTGAACACCTAACACAGTAAGACAGTGGGCTGGCTAATTAAGCATTTGTGCATTTGAGGGAAAGTTACTGAACACAGGGCAATGAATCAGTACAGAAGTATGCTTGTTTTCAGTAAGTTACATTCATTAAATATTTATTCTCTCAGACACTGTGCTCAGTGCTTTACGTCATCTCATGAACTCTCTACAACGATCATATGAGGAAGGTATATTTAATATTATATTCATATTACACATGAGAAGACTGAGACAGATAGTGGTTTGGGAATTTGCCCACAGTTGTATGCTAGGAAGTGGCAGGAGAGAGCTTTACTACCAGGCAGACTGGCCCCAGGATCTTTGAACAGCCTAGGGATGCTGTGTGTGTGGTATGTGTGCCTTAATCTTCCCGTTATTGCTATAGTTTCCTCTGCTTCCTCATTCCCCGGAGGCAGGGGAGGCCAGGGATGGGTTGCCCTTAAATGGGCCTGCTTTCAGATCACTGATTATATTCAAGGCATTCAGATTCTTTTACTTATTGTTCATACCTTACCTTTAGTTTCAAAGATCTCCTAATTGCTTAGAACTGTTTATATGACAGATGGATCAATTTGCTTTAATTCTTCACCACTTATTTTTGCAAAACTAACTTTGGAGTTAGTCATAATTATGTTGCCCCCATCTGACTGAGGATTTTAGCTTGTTATTGATAATGGTTTTGAACTTTAATGGTTTTAACTTTTAAGTCATTAAAACCTTATCCTTTAAGGCAGTAGTTTTCAAAGTGTGGTCTATAGATCTCTGGAGTTTCCCAAGACCCTCTCAAGGGGTGTGTGGGACCAAAAGTATTTTCATAATAATTCTAAGATTTTTTTTGGTCTTTTTTTTACTGTATTGGCATTTGCATTAATGGTGTAAAAGTAATGGCAAGTAAAACTTATGGCCACTGTGTACACATAGTAAAAAAAAAAAAGTCAATTTCACATAATATCCTTCATGAAGTAGTAAAGATTATTAATTTTATTAAATCTGGATTCTTTTTTTTAAAATAAATTTATTTATTTTATTTATTTCTTTTTGGCTGCATTGGGTCTTTGTTGCTGCATGCAGGCTTTCTCTAGTTGTGGCGAGCCGGGGCTACTCTTCATTGTGGTGCGCGGGCTTCTCATTGCGGTGGCTTCTCTTGTTGCAGAGCATGCGGGGCTTCGGTAGTTGTGGCTCACAGGCTCTAGAGAGCAGGCTCAGTAGTTGTGGTGCACGGGCTTAGTTGCTCCGCAGCACGTGGGATCCTTCCGGACCAGGGCTCAAACCCGTGTCCCCTGGATTGGCAGGTGGATTCTTAACCACTGTGCCACCAGGGAAACCCTAAATCTGGATTCTTAAGTACATCTTTTTAATATTTTCTGTGACAAATTGGGAAATATGCATAAAACACTTGTGTTCCATACCAAGATATAATGGTTGTCTTGAAGAAAAATGGCTGTCTTGAAAAAAACTGGGTTTGAAAAATATTTTAATTTAAAAATTAAATTTAAAAATCAAAATTACTTAAAGATTATTTGAGAAAGTCAAAACAATGCAAAAAAAACCCTTGATGAACAAAATATCAGCATTTTAAAGACAAAATTCAACCAATACCTTCATGACTGCCGCCCTGCACCCTAATCCTAGCCCTGGTTCCAGTAAAACTCTATGTACAAAAATAGGTAGCTAGCCTGTGGACCACAGTTTGCTGATTTTATATTTTTTAAATATTGTATTTAAAATGTTATTTGATTACTAAGTTTTTTGGTACCCTTTTAAATTTTGCGCCCAAGGTGAGTGCCTCACTTGCCTCGCCCTAGTGCCAGCCTTGCACTGCACTAAGGATATGGGATTCATTGATATCACTAGAGAACAAATCAAGAAATGACAACTTCCAAATGTGTGAAAGCATAATTGTGGCCTGAAAACTGCCCAAACGTTCATTACTAGTTCCATCTGTTTCCACGTATGAACATTTAACTCAGCTCTGTGGAGATGGAGCCCTCTGCTGCAGGAAGAGCCTGTTGGCTGGTTTCCCAGCAGACGTGAGGCCCAACGTGTAGGGTCAGCCCCACCTCAGCAAGTGTTTCTAACCCAGGGACCCAAGAATCATAGAGGACTCTGCAGAGCATCAGGGCGGTAAAGAAAATGGTAATAAATCCAAGGCTTCTATCTCAACTCTCCTGCTGATACCCAACTGCCCATCAAGGAACCCCCCCAAATAAAGGACCGCCGGGTACATCCCTCTTACCCAAACTAGCCTCACCAACTAGGCCAGCTCCCTCATGGGTTTCCTCACACAGACTGTGTTTAACAATAAGGAAGAGTGAGTGGTTGGTAGAGCTAAGGCCAGGTGGTAAGCAGGAGAAACTAGGCTTCAGGTCACTCAACACAGAAAATGCAGGCAGTTCCATCCTGGAGGCTGTTGAGCAGCTCAGATTTTAAAAATTTGAATCCAAAAGATTTGGATACCTGTGCTGTGTCAATGATATCACATATGTTAACTGCAGGCATTACACCAAACTAGCGCAGTGTGGACAGCAAGTATCTTCATGGTGATAGAGACAGCCTGAGGCTTCTTGCAGTCACCGCTCCCTGCTCTATTCTTTGGATAATGCTAAGTTTTCCTGGTGTGGCAGGCCGAATAATGGCCCCCAAAGACATCAGGTCCTATGGCCCCCGGAACCTGTAAACATTATCTTATTTGTAGAAAGGATCTTTGCGGATTGATTATGTTAAGGATTTTGAGATAGGGAGATAATCCTGGATTATCTGGGTGTGTCCTAAATACAATCACATATGTAAGAGGGAGATAGAGGGAGAATTTGCCCACACAGAGAAGGCAATGAGAAGACAGAACAGAAAGGGATTTGAAGATGCTGGCCCTGAAGATTGGAGTCATGAGGCCACAGCCAAGGAATGCCAGCAGCCACCAGAAGCTGGAAGATGCAAGGAATGAATTCTCCCCTAGAGCTTCTGGAGGGAGCATTGCCCTGTTGACATCTTAATTTTGGCCCAGTGATTCTGATTTCAGACTTCTGGCTTCCAGAACTAGGAGAGAATAAACTTCTGTTGTTTAAAGCCACCGGCTTGTTGGTATAGCAGCCACAGTTAATATATCATGTCTCCAAAATCTTAAAATGGAACCAGACTGAGAATGAGTCACTCTGGGCTAGTGGAGCATCTCTAGTAGTGCAGGCCATTTACCAAGCAGATGTTCTGTGCTAGCCACTATGCGTCATCTCCAAAGTTTGCAGCCCTTTACAAACTTTTTAAAGTTTACACCACCATGCATGCAGGTGGTGAAGTTCAGCCAGAACAAAGGTTCCATGGAAACTGATTTTCGGCTTCAGCCGTCTTCCCAGTCACATAAGTATCACCCAAACAAACGGACTCTCTCCTATAACGGAGTTACAGTTTCTCAGTTTATTCCCATTTTCCTCACGTTTGTCCTATTTGCTTCTAGCAAATGCCTAGCACCCTCTGGTCAGATGTCTTTGTGTCAGGAGAAAGGGAAAAATGTGTATCTTGGACTCATCCCATGCAGCCTCTCTATGAGTTCCTTTTATGAGAAAATCATCGTGGCCTCAGAGAAATAGGTGGGAAGACGACAAAGGAAGACTGATTAGTGACATTCCTAGTCTGGATTCCTGGAAGCAAAAAGTGGAGCCTTACTCAGCCAGCTTTTTTCATACCTTAACATCCTGGCTTGCAAAGAGAAGTTGGGAAAGAAATGATCACACACACAGGAGTGCCTAGGTAGAGAAATGTTATCTGGGATACTCCTTTCCCCTCCCCCAGTCCCCATTCCTCCACTCCTCCACAGTTTTCTTGACAGAAGAAAAGCAAAACAAAACAAAACACCAAAAAACCCCACAAAATAATTTATCTTTTAAGTTGTGCCACCTAAGAATAAAGTCAAGGGGGCATTGGATTTCAGCCTGGAAGGGGAATGTGCAATTTGCCTTCATTAAAATGCAGGAGGCTGTAGGCATGGGGAGTAAGGGACAAAGAGACTGTCATTAGTGTTAAATCTCTTGTTTTTGTGGCATTAAATGCCAGAAGGTGCACAGGGAACTTAGAGAAGCCAGGGAGTAGCTAGTCCCCACCCTGGTGACCTGGCTACTCTTTATTGTTCACTGACACATACCCAGGGTGACTGGATAGCCAGGAGTAACAGCTAGAGGGGAAAACAACTCCAGAGATGCTTAAATCCATCAAGGGAACAACTTTCTTTTGGACTTCAACTAGGGCAGGGTTTGAAGTGAATAAGTGCCCTCATGGTTGGTCTGGGAAAAAAGGAGCTACCTGATCTCCCTCAGAAAAATATGAATAAAATCAATTGAGTGACAGAGCCTTTCTATAACTACATATATAGGAAAGAGAGCTGCCACCAGTTCTTTGGACCTGAGGATACTAGGAATGAGAGAGCATATAAAATCATGCCTTTTGATTCTTTTGTAAAAATTGTTTCTTCCATTAAGACCCCTGAAATTTGGTGAAGGCCAAATGTGGAATTCACATATCTGACTTAACAGGACCACATTGGCTCAGGCTGTGTTGATAAATATCCTCTTTTGAAAGATTTTTATTAGACTCTTAACTGTCAAACACTTAAACTTTGGACTTAAATTAGCACAAGAATACTGTTCACACCTCCAGTTTGAAGATGCTGTGTGAACGATCTGGGTTACATGGTGAAAAATGTCAAAAAACTTAACTGAAAACTTGTTTGCCAAACTCTGAACTAAGTGCACAGATATTCTGTTAAACCGTGAGCAGAACCAAAGTTTTTTGTTTCTTTTTTTTTTTTTAAACCTTATGGTGGATCTGTTCAAATCAAAATTGAATCTTTATATTGTTCTCTTAAAGAAATATTTTTGAGAACGAACCTAAACCCAAGTGTGTTTTATTCACATTGGGTCCTTTAGCAATAGTGTTTCTGAGGTTGCCTCGTTGCACAAAGCTTTCCTAACTTAGTATTTTGTCTGCTCTGACTTTAAAATTCTACCGTGCACCAGGAAGAATGTAGTAGTTAGCTTCCCTGTCACCTAAATTCTTTACAAAGATTATCTCAGACCCAAGGCTGATTTCACAGATGTGCATTTTACAAGTGTATGGGTGTGCTTAGAATATGTTTGCAAATGCATGCAAATTGACTGACAGAGCAAAGGTCATCCCCAAATTAAAACAAAACAAAAAAAAATTAAGGCACTATTATCAACATGAGGCTTCCTGTTCACTCGTCATGTTATGCGCTGACCTTCCAGGGACGTGGCAGTTTTGTGGCAAGGCCAAGGCTGAATTGGACCCATTATGCAGATACTGCAGGATATGCATAATTACAAACATAAAAAAAATTTGATTTCCGGAACATTTGTCCCACAGCCCAAGCAAAACACTAGTATTCGCTTGTCCTTCAAATGTCTTCCCTCACAACTTGGACTGAGGCCTTCCCATTGTGTCTGGGGAAGCTAATTATTTGGGACCAGAGAAAGAGCCACTTGTTTGGGGGAGGACCAGAGATGCCGTCAGCCATTTAAGAGGGAGGCAGGGGTGACAGCTGAGAGACTTAATGCTGACGAAGACTAGGCCATTGGTTAATTTCTGTTATGTTTTTCATTCTGGCTACTGGGGGCGGGTGGGTGAGTGGTGGATGGGGGTGGGATAAGATCCCAGCCATTTGGTGAATACAGAGACCAGACGCCCTGCATTTGACATGCATATATATTTCTCTCCTCAACAGAGGAGGTCTTATTTTCTTTTAATACCTTAAATTATTCTTCTCTGCCTTTAAATGTAATTAATGACCTTTCTGGAATCCATCTCAGACCATGATGCACTCAGGAATGAATTTAACAGAGCCCTTCTTCCTCAGGGGTCTGCCACCTCTCTGCCCCTCTCCACTGAGCTCCACTCTGCTCCAACTGTCACCTCTCCTGCTGTTCCCCAAAGTGCATTTCTGCTCTTACTGTCCCCTCAGCCTTTAAAGCTCTTCCCCTACATTTTCACTCAGAGCTCTGCTCAGCATCACCTCCGTTCACCAACTCCCTGCTTTTTCTTTTTTTTAGATAGATAGATAAATATTTTAAAAAAATAAAATAAAAATGAACTTGCATCCCTTCTGGGTGGGAAGTGTCCCTTTTTGATGGAACAGGGAGTTTCTCTGTGTTCTGGGTGAGACTGGGTGCTCTGGGAGCAGTGTTTTGGGGGGTCCCTCCTCAGACAACGTTCAGGGCCCAGCTGCCCTTGGGGAGGGGGCAGCTGAGCTATCGAAAACCCCCCACTCACCCCATTTTCAACTGGAGCTGTTCCAGCCATGCTTGTTTCACATGTTGGACATCTTAAATGATTTCGTTTGAAGAAAGAAATATTTGGGGTTTAAAAAAAAGGGAGAGAGAGAGCTGGAAAGCCACTCACCTGAGGAAGAAGCACTAGGCTAGGAATCAGGAAGCCTGGTTTCTCTGCTTTTTCTGGCTTTATGTGTCTCTACAGCCCATGTCTCTACCTGAAATTAGGTTGTATGCTTATATGTTTACTGTCTCTCTTCCCCACTAGAGGAAAGGGACTTTGTCTCTCTCACTTACGCTTTATCCCAGAGTACGGTGCATGGACCTTAGTAGGTGCTCACTTTGATTTATTGGATTAATGAAGGAAAAGGTGAAAGATGTACATGAAATCTAAAGCAGAAACATTATTGTTTATGTGGGCAGTGAGCGGCTAGTAGAACTTGAAGGATGGCTTCCTCAGTGAAGTGAATTTTTTTTTTTTTTAATAAGCAAACTATAACAGCCTCTTCTCCATCATGCCATTCTCTTATCAGCTGGTTGTTATCATCAGTTTTTGATTTTCCACTGTTATGCACATAGTGTATGTATAAACATACCACATACATACACGTAGATACACCCATACACAGACATACACATGTAACATGTACTCATACACATACATTTACATATATGCACATATAACATGTACACTTACATATATACACATACAACATATACGCCTAACATAACATATACGTATTTTATTAAAACTCCAGAATTCTCCTCTTCCAGAGAATATGCTAGCTCACCCAGGGAGCCGTGTGGCCTATCTCACCCTCACCCTCAGTGTGGGACACAAAACACAATAAGCTGCCCAAGCATGCATTAATTAACTGGTTCATTCATGCAAAGAATATTTAGGTGCTGGGAATGCAATTATGAGAAAGTTGGACACCGTCCCTGTTCTCCCCAAGCTGAAGTTAATCCAGCGGTCGGGCAATCTGTTACCCATGAAGCCTTCTGGCGTGAGCAGGCGCTCTTCTGAGCCAGTCCTGGGGCAGCTGCTTTGTATTGCCAGCTATGAAATAGCGTGAAAGACACAAATGAAGAGTCGAATTAGATCTATTTTGTATTCATGGATGGGCATGTTTACGGCATTGGAAAAATCACTTAGCCCTAGTGAGTAAACATCCAAGTATAAATAAAGGACATGACATCAAAATGTATATAAGTATTTGAAGTTTTAGTCTACCCAGGATTCCAAAGTATAAAAAGAGAGAACAGTATTTGCTGTATTGTTTCAGCTGACAACTTGTAAGTTTATTATTTATTCAATCAATGGCGCTTTGAGCCCCCACTATTTACCAGTCACTGTTCAAGGCACCGGGGATACAGTGGGATATTCCTGCCTCATGGAGCATCCATTCTGCTGGGGAAGCCACACCAGAAACACGATCACGAAGTAGATGCAATGTAAGTGTGTTAGATAATGTAAGTGGGAAGAAGAGAACAATGAGGCAAAGAAAGGGAATAGCGTGAGGGAGGATGTGAAATTTTACAGAAGGTCAGGGCATGACTCTCTGAGCAGTAACTTTTGAGCAAAGACTTGAGGGGAGTGAGGAGTGAGCCTTGCAGAAATCAGGGAAGGAGCCTTCTAGGAGGAAGGAACAGCAAGTGACGGGACTCTGGGAAGGTGGCCGTGTTCGTGGGATGTGATTGGAGTGGAGTGAATTAGGGAGAAGTTCGAGAAGAAGATGAGACAGAGAAGTTGAGGGGTCTCAGACCACGTAGGTCCTTGAAAACACAATGAGGACATTCTCACCTTTACTGTGGGTGAGATGGGAAGCTGTGGGAGGGTGTTGAGCCAGAGGTGTGGTGTGATCCCACTAGGCTTGCACAGATAATTCTATTAAGACTGTGTGGCTGCTATGTTGAGAGCGGACTGAGAGGACAGAAAACCAGGGGACAGCCACTGTGATGATCCAGGAGAGGATGGTATCTTGGACCAGGGTGGTAGCTTGAAGATGGTGGGAAGTGATTGGATTCCAGGTATATTTTGAAGGTAGGACTAACAGAAGCTGGGATGGACCAAATGTAAGAAGAATCAAGGTTTCATTCTGAACATCTGAAAGGGTGAAGGAGCTGGTGTGGAAGGGGTAGTAGGAACTTAGTTTCTGACTTGTAAAGTTAGAGATCTACGTCAAGATTTCAAGTAGATTTGGACATAAGTTTATGTCTGGAAGTAATAACGACCACTTAACCCTTTTTGAGTACTTCCTTTGTGCCAAGCATTTTTCCAAGTGCTCTGTCAGTATTAGCCTAATCCCTTTATGAGACGGGCACTGTTTTCAGCTCCATTTTACAGCTGAAAACACAGAAGAACAGATGTATTAAGTAACTTGTCCCAGGCTACAGGGCTGAATGTGAACCAGGCAGTCTGGATCCAGAGTCCTTGTGCACAATCTCATAGGAAAGGAGAGAAGGCAGATTTCTGTCTGTTTTTCACTTTATTCCTTGAGGGGTGGATGTGGCTCTGAAGCATCGTGATGATAGCAGCCTGCTGTTCCGCCGGCCAGGCTGTCGGAGGTCTGGTCCCTGGGAGAAGAGTCAGCTCCAGACCCAGTACTTTCTCTCACCGTTCAACTGATCTTGTGGCCTGAGGATAGTCAATTCAGAACCTAAGTAAAATGATTTATCCAGGATTTCTAAGCTGATAAATAAAGTGTATGAGACCAAATGAGAACAGTTTGTAGGATGTAGGGACTTTGCCTCTCCCAGCTGCATTATTCTTAGTTTCTCTTTCAAGGGAAACTTTGGAGTTTTATCTAAGAAATGTAAAGAGCTAATGTGAAAATACAAATAGTTAAAATAGCTTCCTTTCTTGAATAATTAGTCTTTTGATATGTGGTCTTAATAAGCTTTATTATCTACCAAATAAACACAAAGGAACATATTTAAAATGTGTATTAAATTAAAAGGACGACAGTACAACCCACCACCCAGTTTAATAAATAGAACACTGTCGTCACCCAGAAGCTGCATATTTCCCTGCTGATCATGACATCCTTTTTCCAGACATCCTCTTCCCTCCCTCCTCTGTCACCCACTTCCTGGTTTTGTGATAACTGCTTTACTTCTTTTTGAAAAAATATTTATTTATTTGGTTGCACCTGGTCTTAGTTGCAGCAAGCAGGCTCCTTAGTTGTGGCATGCAAACTCTTAGTTGCAGCATGCATGTGGGATCTAGTTCCCTCACCAGGGATTGAACTGGGGCTCCCTGTATTGGGAGTGAGGAATCTTAACCACTGTGCCACCAGGGAAGTCCCTGCTTTACTTTTCTTAACAGCTTTCCTACCTACATATGCATCGAGAATGACATAAGTGAATTCCCTGTTTTTGAACCTTATGTAAGTGGAGTAATACTGCATGTATTATTCTGTGGCTTGCTCCTTTTACACAACATTATTTGTGAGATTTTTCCATGTTATTACCTGTAGGTATAGTTCCTTTAGTGTTTATTGCAATGTATTCCTTCTTAGTAATATTCCACAATTCATTTACCCATTCTATGAGCGATGGATATTAAAGTTATTTCTACTTTTCCGCAATTAAGAACGTGCTTCTGGGCTTCCCTGGTGGCGCAGTGGTTGAGAGTCCACCTGCCGATGCAGGGGACACGGGTTCGTGCCCCGGTCCGGGAAGATCCCACATGCCGCGGAGCGGCTGGGCCCGTGAGCCATGGCTGCTAAGCCTGCGCGTCCAGAGCCTGTGCTCCGCAACTGGAGAGGCCACAACAGTGAGAGGCCCGCGTACTGCAAAAAAAAAAAAAACAAAAAACAAAAAAAACGAACATGCTTCTATGAGCATACTTTTTGTCTTTTCTATGAGCATTCCTATCCTGGTGAACAAGTGCAAGTGATTCTCTTGTATAAAAAAAAGTTGGAGGGGAATTGCTATGCTGCAGAGTGTGTTTATTTTCCACTTTCTCAGATAACTTTAACATTAACTCTTTTACTACAGTGGTTCCAGTTTACTCTTCTACCAGCCACATATGAAAGATGCTGCGGCTCCACTTCCCCGCCTGCACTGGGATAGTCACGTTGCACTATTTTTGTCACAGGGAGGCAGGGAGAGAGGGAAGGGGGAAGAGTAATGGTATCTCATGTGGTTTTAATCTGCATTTCCTAGATTACTAATGAGGTTGAGTTTCTTTTTTTTTCCTTTTCTTTACTTTTTTTTTCATTTAGATTTTTTCTTTCATAAAATGCCTAGTGGCATATTTTTTTGTTGAGGGTATTTTCCTTTTTCTTGCTGATTTCTAGGAGTTCCTTGTGGATATGATGTGTGGCAGATATTATCTCCTACCGTGTGGGTGGTCTTTTGACTCTTTGTGGTGCCTTTTAGTGAAAAGTTCTTAATTTTAATTATATGAAATTTGTGTATTTTTCTTGTATGCTTGGTACTTTCTTTGTCTTGGTAAAGGAAATCTTTCCCTACCCCAGAGTCATGACCATATTAAGCTATATGCCTTCTAAAATGCATCTTATGTAGCCTTTCACACTTTGACAGTCAGTCCACTTAGAACTGATTTTTCTGTATGGTGTGAAGTAGGAGTCTAATTTCATTTTTTTCCATATAGTAGTATTTTCCCAATATTATTTCTGTTGTTTTATTTATTTTAATATATATTTACAAATATATTTATATTATTAAACATTTGATTTCATTCATATCTAAATAGTGTATTCTGCTTAATATGAGGAAAAAACCATGCTAGGATTGTGATTGAGAGGCAAAACTCTATAATCCAATTTAGGGAGAATTAACATCTTTACCTCATTAATTCTTGCAGTCCCTAAATATAGTATATCTCTCCATCTAATAAGGTCTTCCCTATGGTCTGTTAATACACTTTACAAATATCTCCTCTGGGGCCTTGCCTATCTTCTGTTAAATTTATTACTATATATGCTTCATATTTTTTGTTGTTGTTATAGATGCTCTCTTGTTTTCTTGCTGGTTAAAGACTTTTAAAACTTTTAATACTTTTGCTTTGCAAAAGACCCTGTTAAGAAAATAAGGAGGCACTCATGTATGCTGGTGGGAATGTAAAATGGTGCTGGTGGGAATGTAAAATGGTACAACTTTGGAAAACAGTTTGGTAGGTTCTTATAAAACTAAACATGCAATTACCATGTAACTCAGCAGTTGTACTCTTGGGCATTTATCCCAGTGAAATGGAAACTTATGTTCATACAAAAACCTGTACATGAATGTTCATAGACCTTTATTTATAATAGCCAAGAACTGGAAACAGCCCATATGTCCTTTAGCAGGTGAATGGTGAAACTAACTGTGGTACATCCATACTATGGAATACTGCTCAGCAGTTAAAAGGAATGAAGTATTGATATGTTCAGCAACGTCAGTGAATGTCAAAGGCGTTATGCTGCGTGATAAAAGCCAATTGTAACAGGTTACGTACTGCATGATTCCATTTATAAAGCATTCTCGAAATGACAAAATTATAGAAATGAAAAACAAATTAGTGGTTGCCAGGGGTTTAGGAACAGGGCATGAGGGGAAGAGGTGGGATTGAATATAAAAGGGCAACAGGCAGGATCCTTGTGGTGGTGGAGCTGTTGTGTATCTTGACTGTAGTGTGGATACATAAACCTACACGTTGATAACATTACATAGAAATAAATACAACACAGACACGTACCATGTGTAAAACTGGGGAATAGGAATAAGACTGGTAATCTTATTTTCTCTTTGCTAGCTCTTAAGATCTTCTGTATGTCTTTGGTCTTGCTGTCGAAAACTCAGCCTCTGTGCACCAGTGCCAAATCGAATTTCGGAAACAGAGTTTGGGGTGAAGTAGAAAAGAATAGCTTTATTGCTTTTCCAGGCAAAGGGGGACACAGTGGGCTTGTGCCCCTCAAAAACTGTGTGTCCCAACCTGGGGGGATTTGGTGACGACTTACAGCAATGATTCAAGGGCAGGGCTGCTGATAAGGATCAGGGTGTGCGCAGGGCCTGCACCCCTTTAATCTGGTCTCAGGTGGTCTCTTGAAGAGTTTCTCTGGTTCCTTTAATTGGAAATGAAGAATGCTAAGTCTTCCATTTGTTGGGGGGTTTAGTTCTGTAAAGAGCTCAAAGATATGTTTATGTGTATCCCTGCCCCAAGGCTGCACTACTGTTTCTGGACTGTTCCTCCCTTGTCTCTGCAACCCCTCCCTTCCCTGATTAGCAACCATTCGAATCTGCCCTGCGGAACTCAGGGAAGGTCATGGAGGCTGGAATCTATTCCCTACAAACAGGAAATGGGGGACACTGAAAGGCTTCTGTGCCCAGGAGCCCCATAGGGTCCTGCTTGGTTTCAGTCTTATATAGTTATTTTTTTGTTTTTTTTGTTTTTGCGGTTCGCGGGCCTCTCACTGTTGTGGCCTCTCCCATTGCGGAGCGCAGGCTCCGGATGCGCAGGCTCAGCGGCCATGGTCCCGGACCGGGGCACAAACCCGTGTCCCCTGCATCGGCAGGCGGACTCTCAACCACTGCGCCACCAGGGAAGCCCCAGTCTTATATAGTTTTGATATCTACTTATGGAGTTATTTTTGGTTACCCTCCTTGAGATACTTTGTGATTTTTTTAATCTGACAAATAAAATCTTTCATAAATTCTGGGAAATTCTCAGCCAGCATTTTTTCAGATATTGCCTTCATTCTCTCTCTCTCCTCTTTAGGAACTCAGATTAGATGTCTGTGGGACCTTCTCACTCTACCCTCTTTCCACTATCAAAGTGGAAATACTTCCACCAGGTTCTCAGACTGGAAGTTTTTCTGGCCACACAAGTAGTTTTAGCTGCAAACCCCTATATGGGACAGCTTGTGGTTATAAAATCTCAGATTTTTTTCCCCCCCTCTATCTTGCACCCTTAGCATGGGGTTACTAGTGGGGGTTATTCCTAATTTACCCTTTAACTGAGCCCTTTGAGAATTCTAGCTTTAGGCGCCAGATCTTCTGTTAGATTTTCCATCTTGGGTAAGTCCTAGGTTTTTTTCCCTTTGCCTTGTCAGGGAGGAAGAAATTTTCCTCTACCCTTCTAGGTTCTTCAGACTGGTCTAAGAATTAAATTAACATGAGACAGATTAACGGGAGAAAATCAAACGATTTTGATTAATGACACGTATACATGGGAGAGACCCAGAAAAACTGAGTAACTCGTCTTAATGGCTGAAGCCCTCATCTTATATACCATCCTTAGCTAAAGACGAAAGAGGATGTTGAGGGTGGTGAGAGTCTTTGGTGGGAGATGACCAGGAAAAGCAGAGTAAACAAGGCTGATTATGATGCAGATTTAAGTCCAAACCTTCTCCACTGATAAGAGTTTCTGGAGATTTGGTCATCCTCCTCTTGGTATGAGGTACAGCATGAGGGACAAACCCTTACAAATAAGATTTCCCTTACAAATGGAAATTTTTTTTACAAAAGGGTAACTCTAACTTGGTTTTCAGAGTACTTCTCATGTCTGCTGTTTCTTAGAAAATGATCAGTTTAAGACAATTAATATGCCACAGAGACATATTTTAGGGTGGCAAATTCTGTTCCCCTACACCTTCTTCACAAGAGATTGAAAAAATTCAAACTTAGGAGTCTCCCTGGTGTGTACAAAATCCTCAGGGTATAAAAATCAGGCTGTGTGCTCTGCTTACCATTTCTGGGTTCCAGCTTTCACTCGGCCTCTGATAACTCTTTACTTTCTTGCTTACCCTGTAATGTATTGTAAATATTGTTGTTAACATTTTACCTAATATTTTACTTTTATTTCCATAATAGTTAAGTGTCTAATCCATGATACTGTAGGAAATGGCAATCCTGTGATAAGCTTTTACAAGTTCAGCTTTGCTTTTTTAAAAAATTGTTTATTATTATTATTATTGGCTGTGCTATGCAGCTTGCACAATCTTAGTTCCCCGACTAGGGATCAAAGCCAGGACCCAGTAGTGAAAGCACTGAGTCCTAACCACTGGACTCCCAGGGAATTCCCTTTGCTTTTGTTTTTTTTTCTTGGTTGTTTCTTCTTTTTATTTTCAGTGTTTTGATTTTTTTCCCTATGTTTGTGTGGGAATTTTATTTTAACAGTCTGTATTTAATATAGAATATCTGTGTATAGACTGTTATGGACATAACCAACAAATCCTTACTGAGCGCCTACTTTACACCAGGCACTAGTCTAGAAATGGGGATTTGAAGGGGAGGAACAATAATTTTTCCTCTACCCTTCTAGGTTCTTAGCTGAGAAGCCCCTGTGATAAAAAATTAACAAGAGAAAAACAAGTTTTTTTTTTTAACGTCTTTATTGGAATATAATTGCTTTTCCATGGTGTGTTAGTTTCTGCTGCATAACAAAGTGAATCAGTTATACATATACATATATCCCCACATCTCCTCCGTCTTGCATCTCCCTCCCATCCTTCCTATCCCACCCCTCTAGATGGTCACAAAGCACCGAGCTGATCTCCCTGTGCTATGTGGCTGCTTCCCACTAGCTATCTGTTTTACATTTGGGAGTGTATATATGTCCATGCCACTCTCTCACTTTCTCCCAGCTTACCTTTCCCACTCCCTGTGGCCTCAAGTCCATTCTCTACGTCTGCATCTTTATTCCTGTCCTGCCCCTATGTTCTTCAGAACCTTTTTTTTTTTTAGATTCCATATGTATGTGTTAGCGTACAGTATTTGTTTTTCTCTGTCTGACTTACTTCACTCTGTATGACAGACTCTAGGTCCATCTACCTCACTACAAATAACTCAATTTTGTTTCTTTTTATGGCTGAGTAATATTCCATTGTATATATGTGCCACATCTTTATCCATTCATCTGTCGATGGACACTTAGGTTGCTTCCATGTCCTGGCTTTGTAAATAGTGCTGCAGTGAACATTGTGGTATATGACTTTTTTTGAATTATGGTCTTCTAAGGGTATATGCTCAGTAGTGTGATTGCTGGGTCATATGGTGGTTCTATTTTTAGTTTTTTAAGGAACCTCCATACTGTCCTCCATAGTGTCTGTGTCAATTTACATTCCCATCAACAGTGCAAGAGGGTTCCCTTTTCTCCACACCCTCACCAGCATTTATTTGTAGATTTTTTGACGATGGCCATTTTGACTGGTATGAGGTGATACCTCACTGTAGTTTTGATTTGCATTTCTCTAATGATGAGTGGAGTTGAGCATCCTTTCACGTGTTTGTTGGCAATGTGTACATCTTCTTTGGAGAAATGTCTATTTAGCTCTTCTGCCCACTTTTCGATTGGGTTGTTTGTTTCTTTGATATTGAGCTGCATGAGCTGCTTGTAAATTTTGGAGAGTAATCCTTTGTCAGTTGCTTCAGTTGCAAATATTTTCTCCCATTCTGAGGGTTGTCTTTTCGTCTTCTTTATGTTTTCCTTTGCTGTGCAAAAACTTTAAGTTTCATAGGTCCCATTTGTTTATTTTTCTTTTTATTTCCATTTCTCTACAAGGTGGGTCAAAAAGGATCTTGCTGTGATTTATGTCATAGAGTGTTCTGCCTCTGTTTTCCTCTAAGAGTTTTATAGTGTCTGGCCTTAAATTTAGGTCTTTAATCCATTTTGAGTTTATTTTTGTGTGTGGTGTTAGGGAGTGTTCTAATTTCATTCTTTTACATGTAGCTGTCCAGTTTTTCCCAACACCACTTATTGAAGAGACTGTCTTTTCTCCATTGTATATTCTTGCCTCCTTTATCAAAAATAAAGTGACCATATGTGTGTGGGTTTATCTCTGGGCTTTCTGTCCTGTTCCATTGATCTATATTTCTGTTTTTGGGCCAGTACCATACTATCTTGATTACTGTAGCTTTGTAGTATAGTCTGAAGTCTGGGAGCCTGGTTCCTCCAGCTCCATTTTTCTTTCCCAAGATAGCCTTGGCTATTCGGGGTCTTTTGTGTTTCCATACAAATTGTGAAATTTTTTTGTTCTAGTTCTGTGAAAAGTGCCATTGGTAGTTTGATAGGGATTGTGTTGAATCTGTAGATTACTTTGGGTAGAAGAGTCATTTTCACAGTGTTGATTCTTCCAATCCAAGAACATGGTATATGTCTCCATCTGTTTGTATCATCTTTAATTTCTTTCATCAGTGTCTTATAGTTTTCTGTATACAGGTCTTTTGTCTCCCTAGGTAGGTTTATTCCTAGGTATTTTATTCTTTTTGTTGCAGTGATAAGTGGGAGTGTTTCCTTAATTTCTCTTTCAGATTTTTCATCATTAGTTTATAGGAATGCAAGAGATTTCTGTGCATTAATTTTGTATCCTGCTACTTTACCAAATTCATTGATTAGCTCTAGTAATTTTCTGGTAGCATCTTTAGGGTTCTCTATGTATAGTATCATATCATCTGCAAAACAGTGACACGTTTTCCGATTTGGATTACTTTTATTTGTATTTCTTCTCTGATTGCTCTGGCTAAAACTTCCAAGTTATGTTGAATAATAGTGGTGAGAGTGGACAGCCTTGTCTTGTTCATGATCTTAGAGGAAATGGTTTCAGTTTTTCACCATTGAGAATGATGGTGGCTGTGGGTTTGTCATATATGGCTTTTATTATGTTGAGGTAAGTTCCCTCTATGCCTACTTTCTGGAGGGTTTTTATCATAAATGGATGTTGAATTTTGTCAAAAGCTTTTTCTGCATCTATTGAGATGATCATACGGTTTTTCTCCTTTGATTTGTTAATATGGTGTATCACATTGACTGGTTTGCATATGTTGAAGAATCCTTGCATTCCTGGGATAAACCCCACTTGATCATGGTGTATGATCCTTTTAATGTGCTGTTGGATTCTGTTTGCTAGTATTTTGTTGAGGATTTTTGCATCTATGTTCATCAGTGCTATCGGCCAGTAGTTTTCTTTGTGGCATCTTTGTCTGGTTTTGGTATCAGCGTGATGGTGGCCTTGTAGAATGAGTTTGGGAGTGTTCCTCCCTCTGTTATATTTTGGAAGAGTTTGAGAAGGATAGGTGTTAGCTCTTCTCTAAATGTTTGATAGAATTCGTCGTTGACGTCATCTGGTCCTGGGCTTTTGTTTGTTGGAAGATTTTTAATCACAGTCTCAATTTTAGTGCTTGTGATTGATCTGTTTATATTTTCTATTTCTTCCTGTTTCAGTCTTGGAAGGTTGTGCTTTTCTAAGAATTTGTCCATTTCTTCCAGGTTGTCCATTTTATTGGCATATAGTTGCTTGTAGTAATCTCTCGTGATCGTTTGTATTTCTGCAGTGTCAGTTGTTACTTCTCCTTTTTCATTTCTAATTCTACTGATTTGAATAGTCTCTCTTTTTTTCTTGATGAGTCTGGCTAATGGTTTATCAATTTTGTTTACCTTCTCAAAGAACCAGCTTTTAATTTTATTGATCTTTGCTACTGTTCCCTTCATTTCTTTCTGATCTGATCTTTATGATTTCTTTCCTTCTTCTAACTTTGGGGTTTTTTGTTCTTCTTTCTCTAATTGCTTTAGGTGTAAGGTTAGGTTGTTTATTTGAGATGTTTCTTGTTTCTTGAGGTAGGATTATATTGCTATAAACTTCCCTCTTAGAACTGCTTTTGCTGCATCCCATAGGTTTTGGGTCATCATATTTTCATTGTCATTTGTTTCTAGGTATTTTTTGATTTCCTCTTTGAATTCTTCAGTGATCTCTTGGTTATTTAGTAGTGTATTGTTTAGCCTCCATGTGTTTGTATTTTTTACAGATTTTTTTCCAGTAAATGATATCTAGTCTCTTAGCGTTGTGGTTGGAAAAGATACTTGATATGATTTCAGTTTTCTTAAGTTTACCAAGGCTTGATTTGTGACCCAAGATATGGTCTATCCTGGAGAATGTTCCATGAGCACTTGAGAAGAAAGTGTATTCTGTTGATTTTGGATGGAATGTCCTGTTAATATCCATTAAGTCCATCTTGTTTAATGTATTATTTAAAGCTTGTGTTTCCTTATTTATTTTCATTTGGATGATCTGTCCATTGGTGAAAGTGGGGTGTTAAAGTCCCCTAGTATGATTGTGTTACTGTTGATTTCCCCTTTTATGGCTATTAGAATTTGCCTTATGTATTGAGGTGCTCCTATGTTGGGTGCGTAAATATTTATAATTGTTCTATGTTCTTCTTGGGTTGATCCCTTGATCATTATGTAGTGTCCTTCTTTGTCTCTTGTAGTAGTCTTTATTTTAAAGTCTATTTTGGGGCTTCCCTGGTGGTGCAGTGGTTGAGTGTCCGCCTGCCGATGCAGGGGACACGGGTTCGTGCCCTGGTCCGGGAAGATCCCTCATGCCGCGCAGTGGCTGGGTCTGCGCATCCGGAGCCTGTGCTCCGCAACGGGAGAGGCCACAACAGTGAGAGGCCCGCGTACCGCAAAAACAAAAACAAAGTCTATTTTGTCTGATATGAGAATTGCTACTCCAGCTTTCTTTTGATTTCCGTTTGCATGCAATAACTTTTTCCATCCCCTCACTTTCAGTCTGTGTGTGTCCCTAGGTCTGAAGTGGGTCTCTTGTAGACAGCATATGTATGGGTCTTGTTTTTATATCCATTCAGCCAGTTTATGTCTTTTGGTTGGAGCATTTAAGCCAATGTAAGTAAATAGCTACATTTAAGGTAGCTTTTGATATGCATGTTCCTATTACCATTTTCTTAATTGTTTTGGGTTTGTTATTGTAGGTCTTTTCCTTCTCTTGTGTTTCCTACCTAGAGAAGTTCCTTTAGCATTTGCTGTAAAGCTGGCTTGGTGGTGCTGAATTCTCTTCGCTTTTGCTTGTCTGTAAAGGTTTTAATTTCTCTGTTGAATCTGAATGAGATCCTTGCTGGGTAGAGTAATTTTGGTTGTAAGTTTTCCCCTTTTATCACTTTAAATATGTCCTGCCACTCCCTTCTGGCTTGCACAGTTTCTGCTGGAAGATCAGCTGCTAACCTTATGGTGATTCCCTTGTATGTTGTTTGTTGTTTTTCCTTTGCTGCTTTTAATATTTTTTCTTTGTATTTTAATTTTTGATAGTTTGATTAATATGTGTGTTGGCCTGTTTCTCCTTGGATTTATCCTGTATGGGACTCTCTGTGCTTCCTGGACTTGATTGACTATTTATTTTACTGTATTAGGGAAGTTTTCAACTATAATCTCTTCAAATATTTTCTCAGTTCCTTTCTTTTTCTCTGCTGCTATAATTCAAATGTTGGTGCATTTAATGTTGTCCCAGAGGTCTCTGAGACTGTCCTCAATTCTTTTCATTGTTTATTCTGCTCTGTGGTAGTTATTTCCACTATTATATCTTCTAGGTCATTTATCCGTTATTCCCCTATTGATTCCTTCTAGAGAATTTTTAATTTCATTTATTGTGTTGTTCATCGTTGTTTGTTTCCTCGTTAGTTCTTCTAGGTCCTTGTTAAACATTTCTTGTATTTTTTCCATTTTATATCCAAGATTTGGATCATCTTTACTATATTACTCTGAATTCTTTTTCAGTTAGACTGCCTATTTCCTCTTCATTTGTTAGGTCTGGTTTTTTTTTTTGTTTTTTTTTTTGTGGTACGTGGGCCTTTCACTGTTGTGGCCTCTTCCGTTGCAGAGCACAGGCTCCGGACGCGCAGGCTCAGTGGCCGTGGCTCACGGGGCCAGCCGCTCCGCGGCACGTGAGATCTTCCCGGACCGGGGCAGGAACCCATGTCTCCTGCATCGGCAGGTGGACTCTCGACCACTGTGCCACCAGGGAAGCCCCTGGTGGGTTTTTACCTTACTCCTTCCTCTGCTGTGTGTTTCTCTGTCTTCTCATTTTGCTTAACTTACTGTGTTTGGGGTCTCCTTTTCGCAGGCTGCAGGTTTGTAGTTCCCATTGTTTTTGGTGTCTGCCCCCAGTGGGTGAGGTTGGTTCAGTGGGTTGTGTAGGATTCCTGGTGGAGGGGACTCGTGCCTGTGTTCTGGTGGATGAGGCTGGATCTTGTCTTTCTGGTGGGCAGGACCGCATCCATTGGTGTGTTTTGGGGTGTCTGTGACCTTATGATTTTAGGCAGCCTCTCTGCTAATGGGTGTGGTTGTGTTCCTGTCTTGCTAGTTGGTTGGCATAGGGTGTCCAGCACTGTAGCTTGCTGATCATTGAGTGAAGTTGGGTCTTAGCGTTGAGATGGAGATCTCTGGGAGAGCTTTCCCTGTTTGATATTATGTGAAACCAGGAGGTCTCTGGTGGACTACTGTCCTGAACTCGGCTGTCCCACTTCAGCGGCACAGGCCTGACACCCAGCTGGAGCACCAAGACCCTGTCTGCCACACTGCTGCCTGCAGTCCCAAGTCCCTGGGACGTAGCTCTGAGCAGCTCCCCAGAAGTTTAATAAACATGTATACTCCTATATACATAGGAGGTACCCAGAAAAAAAAAGAATAACTCCCTGAAATGGCCCAAACCACCACCTTAAATACCAGCTAAAGACAAAAGAGGATGTTGGGGGAGGGAATAGGCCAGTTTCGGTAAGTTACCAGGTTACCCTGGTAAACAAGGGTAAGGTTGTTTTGCGGATTTAAGTCCAGGCCTTCTCTGCTGGTAAAGGGTCTCTAGAGATTTGGACCTCCTCCTATTCCTGGTACAGAGAGACAGCTTTACAGATGGAGATTTCCCTTATAAATGTAAATGTCCCTTACAATAGGGTAACTTTCACTGACTTTTCAGAGCTTCTCCCTCATCAGCTGTTTCTAAAATATAATAAACCTAAAATAATCCTTATGCCAAAAAGGCATATTTTGGGGTAGCAAATCCTTCTGGCCTTCAGGGCAGAAGAGTGAACAATAATGAACCAAAATCCTTGCCCCCAAGGAGCTTGAATTCTAGCGAGGAAGACATGGGACATATAGGCTGTTAGAGATAACGTTTAGGAGAAATAAAGCAGAGAAGGGGACTTGCATCTTTGGAGAGAATAGCTTAGGAGAAGGTCACATTTTTACGGAAAATGGGGTGTGAGCCATAAGCATTCCAGATAGAGAAAAGATCTCTATGTTTTATAAATGCCTAAGAAAATAAAATGAAAATTCTCTGTAGTTTCATATTTACACCATGTCACAGATATTGCTATTTATTTATTCATTTTCCTCTTAAATCTCAGTATCTCTTCCTGTTTCTGAGCCCAACACCATAATTTGGATTCTCCAGCCAGGAGGCCTGACTGACTCTATGTTTTTGGACAAGCTACTTAACCTCTTTGAGTCTGTTACCCCCTGTGTAAAGGAAGACCACTGTCTAACTCTCAGGACCCATGGGCAAGATGAGATAACATTTGTACGAGTGTCTGACATTTCATGGGTACTCAATAATTGCTAGTTTCTTTCTTTTTTTTTAATTCTTCCTTCCCTGTCCACACTCTTTTCAGCACTTGTTTTCAGTACTTGTCAGTAAATTTGCGATCAGATTCTTATGCAACACGGTGGAGAAACCATGTGATAGGCAATTAACCAAAGACAAATTAGGAACATTAGGAAACTTGATTTTAAAAAAAGAAACTTTCCGAAGTGTTTTTTGCTAACTTCGGTGCTCAAGGTTACAGAGATAAAGCCAAGCCCTGTGCACTTCCCCCTTAAAGATATTTTTCATTGTATGCCAGGTCAGCAGTCCTAGTAGATCTGAATTTGTATATGTAAAAGTCTACAGATTCTCCAGTTACAGTCAAACTCAAGGCAAGCGGAGACATATCACATTCGTATGCAAATACATCTATATTCACATTCTTATCCCTTAATCCAATTTAGCTCTAATTTTGCAGTGCAAATCGGTAAGTTTTCTTGAGAGTGTTGGTGTGCCACTAAAAATGGAGGAAATGTAAGGGTAAGGGTAAAACTGCATGTAGTTTAGGTCTGAATGAAACCGAAACCTAGGTTTGGAAATAAAAGTAGAGCCTAGGGACTTCGCAGGTGGCACAGTGGTTAAGAATCCTCCTGCCAATGCAGGGGACACAGGTTTGAGCCCTGGTCTGGGGAGATCCCACATGCTGCGGAGCAACTAAGCCTGTGTGCCACAACTACTGAGCCTGCGCGCCTATAGTCCGTGCTCCGCAAGAAGAGAAGCCACTGCAATGAGAAGCCCACGCACCACAACAAAGAGTAGCCCCCGTTCGCCACAACTAGAGAAAGCCCATGGGCAGCAACAAAGACCCAATGCAGCCAAAAAAGAAAAAAAAAAGTAGAGCCTAAAATCACTCATATTCTTTGGTGAGCTTATCTTTGATTTGAGGGTCATTAGACCTTAATTGTAGTACTGGTTTTGACACTGACTCACTGGGGTCTCAGTCAATTAGTTTTCCCTGTCTATATCATGAGTGACACTTCCTTGCCTTGTACGGCTGTTGAGATTTCATAGTGCTTGTGTTGTTTTAGTGCTTGTCTGACTTTCATAACATCAAAGTCAGACAAGCACTAAAGATAAACAAAGTACAACTATTTATACTGTATGTTTTTGGTTTTCCGTCTGTCCCCAGCCATATCATTGACCATGCCCTGCTGGACGTGCCCTTCCTTCAGCTCCCTGAGGAGATGCCATCTGCCCTCCGAGAGCAGCTGGACCACACATTCTGAAGACACCAGTAGTCCTAGTCTTGGCCCTTCATACACAGGCCTGCAGCTCATCAGTGCTGAGGAGCAGAGTGGCCTGGCTTCCAGGGCCGACTCGACTGGTAAGATGGAGCCCCAAGCCAGAGGGCTCTGCAAATCACTTTTGGTGACCTGTTGTCACTCATCAAATCTCTGCAGCCAGCTTTGTTTGCAGAATGAGTTCAGGCATAGTCATCCAGTCAAAAAGCTAGAATCCTGAGTGGTTCAAAATTGCACTGGGAAAAAACATGCACACAGATTGGCTGGTTGGTTGGCAAGGTTATCAATACTGAGAAACCATTTGACAGTGTATCTTAAGGGGCTGTTTTCTGACTGTTCTGTACAAGTACGGTTCCCTGTCAATTTATTTTCTCCTTGGTTAACCAAACTATGTGTAATATGAACAAGGCTGAATCTTTCATCCTACCACCCACGCACCTTCCCTATTCAGCAAGAGGGAGGTTACATTTAAGCAGAGAAAAAAGAAATGTTATGTGAAGTGGAATGAGAATCAGGATGCAGCCACTGTGTCCAGAGTACAGATCATTTCGCAGTTCTGTTTTTTCTGTTGTGCCTGGATTGAGCTATGCACCAGTGTATAACATCCCATGTTCTCATTTATTACATTTCTGGTAGGTGTAGGGTGGGATGCTGGCTGGCTTTGCAGGTAGAATATGGGCCTGTCAGCAAGCACTGTATTATGGGTTGGGTTTAGGGCAGCATTGGAAAGATGTGTGTGGTTAGTGTTTTGGTTGTTTGGCCCAAGGGATTGCTTTCCTTTGAAAGTGACAGAGTTACTGATGGTTTCTCTGTAGATGAATTTACCCAGTGTGTCCAACAATATCTGTTTTTCCTTCTCAAAGGTGTGCTTTAGGAATTTGTTTCTGGATCATTTTTCAAACTTGGGTAACATTTGTCCTCACGGTGTGTGCTACTGGGAGGTTCTACAAGTAAGAGTGATCCCTCTTGCAGACTAAAGGGTTGAGACAGGATTTGGTTTGGTATTTGATAATATTGCAAGGAATCCTAGTTTACGATGGTTTCTCTCTCTTCACAAGCCACCGTTCTTTATTGCATTTTGTTTGCACTGACACACTCAGTTCTGGTTGATGCTCTGTGACAGATGATCTTGATCAGCAGCTGAAATATGCCCTCATACCCCCCTCTCCACCCTGGGGAACATTTCATGGATGGGAGCATCTTGTGGATGGGAAGTCACAAGCTGAGGTGGTGAGGAAGAGAGGCGGTGCTTGCCTCCCGTTTGCATCTCCTTGCCCTCAACCTCTTTGCCAAGCCTTCCCGTGGAGGAGGCTAAGAGCACACAGACGCTGGAGTCAGACTGCTCAGGTTCAGATCCTCCTTCTGCCATTGTGACCTTGGGCAAGATTTTTAGTATCTTTACGACTCAATTTCCTCATCTGAAAAATGGCCGTAATAATAGTTCTTACCTCAGCCAAATTATTACTCACTCCAAGTGCGACAGTTTATGTACAACGTCTTAACATAATGCCTGACACAGAATGAATGATCGTCAAGGATGTGATTTCTTCTCTCTCCTGCCCCAGGGTTCTTATTGCTTTAGAGAAGTAGAGGTGGGCTCCTCACTGCAGCAAAAGTCAAGATCTCTAGGCTCAGGCTGTTCTTTTTGGTGGCCTCTTTACTTAGGTGAAAATTGCTTTAATTCCTAGAGGTTCAAATGATGAAGATCAGAGTCGTAGCCTGAACTGGACATTGTTAAGCTGTCCCCAAAGCTTATAATTATGTTTAGTATCTCCCTTTTCATTGAGAAAGCCTCCTGCCCTGTGTTGTTTTGGTCAGGGTCCTAGCAGGAAGCAGATGGTGCCCTCAGAGGGGTTTATCTGAAGAGAGTTTAATGAAAGAACTGCTTACAGAGGCAACAAGACCTAGATTCATGGAAGAGGGGCTGCCCCACAGGTGCTATGGCTATAGAAGGAACAACACCACTGCCAGAGACTTGGCAAAGTGGGGAGAATAACTACCCAGATCTTGTGTTGGTCCTCGCATCAGCGGATCTTGTTGGAAACCAAAGGGCATGGAGCCCTGGTGAGGCAGCCCACAGCAGTCAGCCACCAGGCCACAGAGCAGGTGTAGAGAGGTGGAGAATGGCTTTGGAGTGAGGGGTGGTGGTGAAGCAAATGGAGAATAGCCAACACACTTTGGTCCCTACCAGGAACTAAATGTCCTGCAGGCTGGGGTCACTCCAGAAACACAAATGCAAAACCAGGACTAGAGAATGATGAGTGATGCTCTCGGTTCCCTCCTTCAGCAGGAGGCGGTTTCTGCAGCTACAGGGAGGCTAGATGTGTGGCCTTTTAGCAACCGTCCTCTTTTGCAGAAGTAGTAATAATCATAGCCAGGACTTACTGAGTGTGTGCTGTGTGTCAGATGTGGATTATCTCTGCCTTTACAAGAATCCTGCTGGCAGGCATCATTCTCATATCCTAGTTGACCCTGAGTCTGTAGAAGGTTAAGAGACTTGTCTAAGAGAACACCGCTAAGGAATGGACAAATCTGTGTCTTAGTTAAAGTTCCAAAGCCTTTTCCAGTGGCTCCCAAACCTGGCAGTGCCAGAGTCATCATGTTATCAGTTTGCTGTTACCTTCCAGACCTGCTGTACAGATAGGTATAGCGGAAATACATATATATACCTGACCGGTGCCAACAGGGTGGAGTTCTGGCTTTGAAAAGCCTTTAACTCATCCTGGGTCCCAGGATAGAAGGAAGATAAGGAAAAACAAGGTTTAGGAGGACGACCAAGTATTTTCGAAGCCTGTGGCACTTACCCATCTACCCCAGCAATGGGGAATTTACAGATGCTTTCAGTTGAGCTATTGAGAGCTTCAAAGAAATTGATAAACATGGAAGAGTGCCCCCAGCCAGGTGGCTACCCATCCTCTGCCCAGCACCGGGCCTGTGGCACTGGCCAGCCTCTGGGAGAGCCCTACTTTGAGGCTGGATGTTTCAGTCAGGGTAAACTGAATCCCTCAGGCTGGGGAGCAGATTCTCATCCACCTCTGTCTCCCCTCCCTGGAGCTTCTCTTCCTCATCTGTGAAATGGGGCTGGGCACCCCTGCACAGGCAGGGCAACAGGGTGTGTGCAGAGGTGTTTCGTACAGCGCCCTAGGAGTAAAAAAACAATCCTAATTGAATAGCCCTGTGCCTTATTTCCCTTTAGCATGGGAAATGAGGGTAATTATTGCCTACTCCTTTATTGCCCCAAAGAGGACTGTAAACCATACGCGTTGTGGGATGGGATCAGAGAGGGGCTTCGCGGTCCTCAGCAGTGAGCCGGGGTAAGTGGAGAGACGCTGCGGGGTTTCAGGATGATGGGTTCCTGTGCTGAGGGCTTGGGGGTCCTTGGGAGGACCTTCCTTGGGGAGACTTCTGTCATTTATCTGCCCACTCTCGACCCCCATGTCCTTTAGCATTGCGGAGGGAAGAAGAGGGTGAAGAGAAGTTGCCCCGCCAGCCCAGGGGTTTCCCTGCAGATGCGGCTGGGGCAGATGCTCCGCGATTCATCTCCTGTGTGGAGCGGGATTATGGTGGCCCAGGCCCGGCCTGTCTGCCTGGCTCTGTTGCTCTGTACGAGGCCACAGCAAGCCGTACCTCCTCGCTGTCCTTTGCGGCAGGAGTCCTGCAAGAAGCTGGCATCCCCACAGGGCAATCCCGATTCCCAGCATAATTGTGCAGGGAAGGACTCTGTGATCAGCCTACACTTTCTTCTCGTTTTCTCACTAAGGGGATAATTAGCAGGAGGAAGGCAAATAAATCCCCAATCCCCTCACCTTGGTTAAATCACGGGGTGTGGGCAGAGCTGGAGAGCAGTGTAGAGGTTTGCTCTGGGGTTTGGCTTTCCAGTGCAAATGGCAAAAGTGGGACTAGGCAAGATCCCTAATAGCACCCCCTGTCTCCCCAGGGTCCCCTTTCCCTAGATGACAGGCACACCCTGTCATCACATACAGTAGCTCTGTAATGCCCCTAGTTTTACCTGAGTTGATAAATGGTAAGAGGGTCGAAGGAATAAAAATAAGCCTTCTGCCTTGGAAGTCCATTGCAACCAAGAGAAGAGAAAACACAAAAATGTTTACAGTGGCACAAGCTGCTGTTAAGTAGTGGGCCTCCATTTTGGTTGCACAGGCTCTGGACGCGCAGGCTCAGCGGCCATGGCTCACGGGCCCAGCCGCTCTGCGGCATGTGGGATCTTCCCGGACCGGGGCACGAACCCGTGTCCCCTTCATCGGCAGGCGGACTCTCAACCACTGCGCCACCAGGGAAGCCCCTGGGTTTCTTTTATGCATAAGAAAGGTGTCGGTTTACGTGTGGGATGACAATGCTCAGGTGTACATGCAAACTGAGAAACTTGATGCTGGGTGAAGCACATAGCAGGTGTTTAATAGTTGTCTGTTGAATGGATCCTTGCATGAAAGGAGTGGGATTCCAGGTGGTGAGAGTCATCTGCATCCCAGACATCTGTATCCCATTTGGGTTTAAGAGTCCAGCATTTCTCCCAAATGTGTCCCATGCAGCCGCCTAAGAAAAGCCAGGATGCTGGGGCCAACGAGTTAGGTTATGACCTGCCACCTTTGTTTTTTTAAAAAGTATTTATTTTATTTTTTAATTTTCGGCTGCGTCAGGTCTTAGTTGCGGCATATGGGATCTTTCGTTGCTGTGTGCAGGCTCTTTGTTGTGGTGTGCGGGCTTCTCTCTGGTTGTGGCACGAGGTTTCCAGAGCACGTGGGCTCTGTAGTTGTGGCGCATGGGCTCTGTAGTTTGCGGCATGTGGGCTCTCTAGTTGCGGCACGTGGGCTCAGTAGTTGTGGGGCACAGGCTTAGTTGCCATGCAGCATGTGGGAATCTTAGTTCCCTGACCAGGGATCGAACCCATGTCCTCTGCATTGGAAGGCGGATTCATAACCACTGGACCACCAGGGAAGTTCCCCTGCCACCTTTGCTGGAGATTCGTAACATGTATTAGCTTATTAAAAATTTTGAAAAGTCCTGAAATGATATGGTATTTATGTATGTATCTATGTATATGTATAATTTATATTTATATGTGTGTGTATATATATACACACACAGACACATATATATTTATATACACATACACACATATATATATTTATATACATCTACAAATCATTTTAGTCTTTCATTAACCCATAGTGCGTATCTGGTTACCTGGTCAGATCTCAAGGTATAGAAACCCAAACATACATAAATTAGCAAATTTGAGTTGGAAGTGCATGCCGTTGCTAAAGTGTTGGGAAACCAGAGAAACCAGAAAGAAATATTTTGACAAACTTTCCTGGATTTACAAAGGTAGCTCTACTTTGTCTCATGCTCTGCTATACCTCTTGGCCTTTTTTAAAAATTCTAATTCAATAGACTCAGGAATACATTTTGCCAAACGTTCTTTGTATTTAAACCCTCGTGGGCTTTAAAACAAATGTAGACCAGATGTTCTTGATTTATTTGCATTTAACTGATCACAATGGAATTCTGCCAGAGCAGTAGGAGATCCCCAGGGATTTGGGCCTCTTCTTCCCCCCTCCCCTCAGAAACAAGTGTTTATGATGGGTAGAAATCTATGGACTCGGGAGTTCAATTTTTGTGACAAGCACTTTTTATATGCTTAGAAAGTTTCTGTTGTCATGATTGGTTAAGGATAGAATGAGAACATCACCGGGGCCGTGTGCCTCTTTATAAGATGTAACACGTTTCTCTGTTGCCTGTTTTGTCGTAATCCTGCTGCAGCTGGTAGAACACTAGACCAGGGGGCCCAGATTCCCAGTAAACAGTAATTATCATTGTGCATGATGGGGCTACAGGGGATTCTTGTTATTCTTAAGGCACATTTGTATTTTATGATTCTTTTTCACCTTGAATATATTTTGCTTGGAAAACAAAATGAGCTAACTTATTTTAAAAATTCTTTTGTCTAACTATGAATTTCAGTGATAATTTGTATCCCTCCTGAGTAATAGTGCCCTCCTCAAAATCGAAGAACAGTAGAACATATTTTTAAAACAAATTACATCTTTTTCTCTTTCATTAACAAATAGAAATTTGGCCCCATTTCTGTTATTAGGATGCCCCAGGATCCTTGATATTGTTGTTCCCATTAAGTTGTACATTTTGGATTTTTTTTTGTTTTTGCGGTATGCGGGTCTTTCACTGCTGTGGCCTCTCCCGTTGCGGGGCACAGGCTCCGGACGCGCAGGCTCAGCGGCCATGGCCCACGGGCCAAGCCGCTCCGCGGCACGTGGGATCCTCCCGGACCAGGGCACGAACCCGTGTCCCCTGCATCGGCAGGCGGACTCTCAACCACTGCGCCACCAGGGAAGCCCTACATTTTGGATTTAAATCAGTATTTTAAAACTCTAATGATTGCTCTCTTTGAAAATTTCTTTTCAAAGAGGTTCAAAAGTTTCTCAGAAACACAAATTTTTATTGAGTAAAACTGGTATTTTGCCAGTCATTGCAAATACAGAAAAGAGTGAAGTGTATGACATCTGTCTATGAAGAACGATAACCTACAAATTTTTGCTGTTCAAAGGATCATTATATATAACTTAAAAAATAGTTTTTAGCTATGGAACATCTACTGTATGCTAGGAATGTGTTACACACATGCACAGACACATTTAGTCTTCATAATCTTAAGAGTAGATATTACTACCCCATTTTGTAGAAGCAGAAACACAGCTAAGGAGATGAAATGATTTGGCCAAAGTCACACAACTGAAAGGGTAGTGTTGGGATTCAGTCCAAGCCTCTCTCCTCAGTTTCCCTGCCTGGTGCCTGGTAATGAGAGGCTGGTGTTTGTGAATACAGTGAGTTGTGGGCAGCAGTTATAGAGAACCTTCTGGGGGCCCAGCGCTGCTTCCTCTGCATCCCGGGAGCTATGTACAAACCTCCCTCATGAGTTTATCTCATTGGGTGGCAGTGACTTGTTCAGGAGTCCCCACAACACTGAGGCCTTCTTGGAAGCAGGAACCACATCATATTCATTTTATATTCCCAGAACACTGCCTGGCACGTTGAACTTACGCAGTGGACATTTGTGGAATAAATTAACTATTCTGATATAGGGCTAGAAGACCCTTGTTCCCAATCCTGTTCTCCAGTTACCTAGGCTTAAGTGTATTTGCTAATTGAAATGTAACTTCATGACAGGGAAGAACTAAAAGGGAACAGATAGGTGCAGCCAGTGTGTAAATAAGACTTTTTTCCTGTGTTTTCACATGTTAGCCATTTATCCAGTCATGTCCATTCATTTTGTTTTCCTGTTCTTATTTGGGTTTTACTATAGTCTTTTAAATTTTCTAAAAAACAATTGACGTATGTGTGTGGGTGCAGTGGGGGGTTCTCTCTCTGTCTGGGTATCTCAGAATTTCACTTACCCTATATATTCTTTGACCAAAGCAGCCATATTTTCCTTTCCTATTTATTTAGCTCAGAGAGTGCAAAGAAGGTGATTTGGGGAAAGCTTTTCTGTGATATTGAAATAGGTCCTTGTGATTATTGAACCATCTATGTAGACCAAAATATGAGAAAGAGTGGTAGAGTTTAAGATGCTGTGCTCCATACAGATTATCTAAACTAGATATTTTAGAAGTACTTAATAAAAAAACCTGTGACCTCCAACCAGAGATTTTGCAAGTTCCTTTTAGAATTGCTAATGCACTAGTCCTGAAGAGGAGGTGACAACTGTAGTGCCTTTTATTCATTACTTTCTGTGGTGGTCTTTGTAGTGTTATGATCTTCCTTTTATAGATGACAACACCAATGCCCAGAGCCACACATTAGTTAAGGGACAGAATTAGGATTGATGTCCAGGCTTGTTGACGCTGTGCAGCTCTGCCCGTCCTGTGGCTGAGCTCTCTGCAAGGACCACTTCACTGCACCCAGTCCTACAGGGCGGAGTTTAAGAGGACAGACATGTGGACACAGGGTGGGAAGGGGAGGGCGGGACAAATTGGAAGATTAGGCTTGACATAAATACATTACCATGTGTAAGATAGATAGCTAGTGGGAACACGATGTATAGCACAGGGACCTCAGCTCAGTGAGAATGAAAATACTTCCACTTAGAAAATTAAATATGTTACTAGAGCATTTTAAAATTTCTTCTGTGCTATATGTGTTTGTTTGGGGGCTGGCCTGTTTGTTTGGGGGTTGAGTGCTGGCCTGTTTGCTTTGTGGGGGAGGCCATCGTTTCAAACATTGCTGTCATATACTTGTGATTTTTCGCTGGCATGATGGTAGTTGCTTACTGTTTGCAGGAAGTAGATATAGAGTGACGGAAAGCCATGATCTTCTGAGTTTGACAGACCAAAGACCACTCCTGCTACTTCCCTGCTCCGTGACCTTCGGCAGATTATTTAACCTCAGTGACCTTTAGTTTCCTCAACTGTAGAATGGAAATAATAATGATAATTGAGCTTGCAGGTTTATTTTGAGGGTTCAGGGAGACCTGGAACATAAAGTTTCTGGAATAAAATAAGGAGTAGTCATTATGATGATAGCGGTATAATGCGGTTTTCAGAATTCCTCATGTTTTAGAGCTAGGACTTAGTCAATGGGAGGAAAATTCTTTTAAGTTGTGGAAAAACGGCCAAGTGGAACTCCGAAGAGGTTCTCCTTTATGTCCTTGGCTAGTTTCTGTAAACTGCCTTTACAGAAAGGCAGTTTCTTTTATTCTTTCTGTTCTCATTGACTGAAGGGTGGGCTCACTCAGCATGCTTTGTGAAACCACTTGTGTCTATGGCATTTTTCTGCAGAATTAGAATCAGGAAGAAAAGCTTCCCTGAGAAGAGGAGGGAGGGAGGGTGGAGGGAGGGGGAGGGCTGGATGGGGGTAGGGAGCCCATGCCAGGTTTACTTTCATGAGGTGCCTCGCCCCTCCTCCTCTTCAGAATTGGTTTGTTTGGACAAATTGGTTGCCTCAAGCAACACATCATTAGTTTGAGCCGGAATGTATCCCGGGAGACTTGCCGCTTTCCCTTTGCCAAGTAATTGTCCTTTTCCCAAAGAGGATGCTGGGACTGTGGAGGCATTTTCCACTTTGGCATATTTCAGTCCGGCCCCCCCACCTCCCTCACACTGAGTGTCTGCTGCTTGCACTGCGCATTTAGAAAGCAACCGGTTGGGAGCTGTTAATCTTTGTTTTCAACTCCAGAATTTTGTCATCCTTCCTTAAACCCTCAGTACTGGTGTCTAAGGAAAGAAGATTGTACAGGCAGACCTCGGAGACATTTCAGCTTCCCTTCCAGACCACTGCAACAAAGTGAATATTGCAATAAAGCGAGTCAGGCAAAGTGTTTGGTTTCCCAGTACATATAAAAGTTATGTTCACACTCTAGTATGTTATGTGTGCAATAGCATTATGTCTAAAAAACAGGATAGATACCTTAATTTAAAAATCCTCTGGAGGCTTCCCTGGTGGAGCAGTGGTTAAGAATCTGCCTGCCAATGCAGGGGACACGGGTTCGAGCCCTGGTCCAGGAAGATTGCACATGCCACCGAGGAACTGAGTCTGTGTGCCACAACTACCGAGCCTGCACTCTAGAGCCCACGAGCCACAACGACGGAGCCCATGTGCCACAATTACTGAAGCCCGAGCACCTAGAGCCTGTGCTCTGCAACAAGAGAAGCCACTGCAATGAGAAGCCTGTGCACTGCAACCAACAGTAGCCCCCGCTCGTGACAACTAGAGAAAGCCTGCGTGCAGCAGCAAAGACCCAACGCAGCCAAAAATAAATAAATAAAATTTAAAAAAAGCTTTGTTGCTAAAAAATGCGAACCATCATCTGAGCCTTCAGCGAATTGTGATCTTTTTGCTGGTGGAGGGTCTTGCCTTGATGCTGACTGATCAGGATGGTGGTTGCTGAAGGATGGGTTGCTGTGGCAACTTCTTAAAGCAAGACAGCCATGAAGTCTGCTATGTTGGTTGACTCTTCCTTTCAGGAATGATTTCTCTGCAGCATGCAGTGCTGTTTGATAGCATTTTACCCACTGTAGGACTTCTTTCAAAACGGGAGTCAATCCTCTCAAACCCTGCCACTGCTTTATCAACTAAATTTATGCAATATTCTGAATGCTGTTGTCATTAAATACATTATCGCAAATGTGTTGTCATTTCAACCGTCTTCACAGCGTCTTCACCAAGAGTAGTTTCCATCTCAAGAAACCACTTTCTTTGCTCATCTGTAGGAAGCAACTCCTCATCTGTTAAGGTTTTATTATGAGATTGCAGCAATTCAGTGACATCTTCAGGCTCCACTTCTAATTCTAGTTCTCTTGCCCTTTCTACCACAGTTATAATAGTAACTTCAAAAATCACTGATCACAGATCACCATGACAAATGTAATAATGAAAAAGTTCGAGATATTGTAAGAACTACCAAAACGTGACACAGAGACATGAAATGAGCAAATGCTATCGGAAAAAATGGCGCCGATAGACTTGCTAGATTCAGGGTCACCACACACCTTCAATCTGTAAAAAACAAAATATATCTGTATACCTTTAAATATGGTATTGGCAGAACTTTTTGTTATCGTATGTATGGTAGTGCTACCCAGAAGAGCCTGGATGAAATCCCAGGAGTTGACTGGAGTTCTGTGACTGGGCAGGTATGTGCCCTCTGCACTCCCAGTTGCTCGCGTTTCCGTTCCTGAATTGCTAACATTCAGTGCGCTTTGAGGCTCCTTTTCCAGTAGTGATGGTTTGGGTTATCAATACATCTACCTTGCTTCACTCTCTTTGTGACTCTCCAGAAATAGAATTCAGGGCCACATCTTGGTAAAAAATTTATAAAATGAGAGAATATAAATAAAGTCCCTAATGTGAAGAAGAGCAGATAGTATTTTTATTTTTTAAAGGTATCCATTATTTGTGAATTTACATTTGAATGTATCTACCTATCCATTTCCCATCTTGTACCAGAAAGAATTATCCCTATGAATGGTTTGCAGGTCATGTCTGCTCAGATTATATCAAATATGAGGCACTTGCTAGAGCTGAGAGTCTTTCTGAGTTGGAACAAAGAAAAGCCATCTGGTCCTTGCTGGAAGTAATACTATGAACTTGGCCTAAGGATATCAAATATGGACATTTTTAATGGCAGTTAAGGTAATTCTATTGTAGGTAAAAGCACACTTGTTTTCAAAAAGCTTTCAAATACATACATAATTTTATTCACTCTTTATTATAGCCTGTGAGATAAGGAGAAAAATATCCTGCCTTTTCGCAGAGGAGGAAACTAAGGCTTATTAATTTTCAATGATTTGTCCTCTGTTCTACTACCAATACTAATATCAGTATTAGGCATATTAATATACCAATTAATGTATGAATATGTATTGTAAAATACAGATGCTAATGACATATCAATACTTTATATTATACCTCATATATATTTAATATACTTTATATTATATATTGATATTAATAATATTGAAATAATTTATATAATGTCCTTATATAAATTATACATAGGCGGCTAACTGCTTTAACAACTCCAAGATTTCAGTGGATTAGCACAGTTCAAGTTTATTTCTCATCCACTCGACTGTGAGTGCAGGGTGGCGACAGGGTGCTGTGCTCCAGAGTTCAGGGACCCATTGCTGTGCTCAGAGTCTCCTCTGTTCAGGTGGTGGGTGGAAAGTGGACGTGCACAATCTGTTGGCCAGAAGGCAGGGCCTGGCCATGCCTTCCTGTCAAAGAGGCTGGAAAATTTGGCCTCGTTACATGAAACTTCAGTTACATGAAGTGTGGCCACAGTTTCAACCAAAGGTTATCAAGCACCTGCTATTTGCCAGGTACCATCAGGTACTTTTATACACATTGTCTCATCTAAAGCTCACAGTGATGTTCACATCCTCACACTAATATTCCAGTTAGAACTCTGGGACTAGGACTTGGAACCTTGGGAATGTTCCACAGCTTTTGTAGCAACTACTCCTTTCCTGTCACTGTTACAGCCCCACCCCCTCTTGACCGATGGTCTCCCTCATCCTTGCTGTCGCTCATCATTCATCTGAGGCCAGAGCCCCTTTGCCCTGCTCCTTTGCCTTTCATTCATTCACTCATTCCAACCTGAGCCATCTTGTATCTTTCAAACTCTTGTTGATGGTGAGAAAATAGTCTACGTCCTCTACCTGTACATTGTTCTCCTTATACTCTCTTGTCCTAAAGTCATCTGGCTTCCCTTCCCTGTGGCTCTAATTTCCTCAACCTTGGAAGGACTGGCATCATCTCCTTTCCCCCTGGTTACTTTCATGCCATTATGGAGCTGCCACTGTTCCACAATTTTAAATAAACCTCCATGTCCACTTCCACCGTCCTCTGCCCAGGTTGTGCATGTGCATTGCTGACTCTGGCCCTTGACTGTCTTCTCCAAGCCCATCCTCCCCTTAATGTTATTTCCAGTGATGTGGAGTCCTTGGCTAGTGGAACGAGTGTTGGACTAGTAGTCAGAAGAGCTCAATCGGAGGCCTCACTCTCCCACTTAGCAGTGATAAGATTTTGGGAAATCACTTGTGCCTCTCAGCCTCAGTTTCTTCATCTGGAACATGGCCATAATGATACCTACTCGATGTAACTACTTCCCAGGGTTTATTGAGGAATAAAATGAGGTATGGATGGTCAAGTTAACTTCTAAACCATGAATACTATGTAGAGGGCAGGTACTATGGGCAGTTGCCCTCTCAGCTGTCCAGTGGCATGCCAAACTTTGGGTCTCACTGCTGCCTGGAACTTCTCTCAGTGATCTTCTGGCTTCACTTTCCTTCCTACCCAGCCTGGACCCCAAGGGTAATTTTCTTCAGTGTTCTACCAACAGCCTTAGAATCTTTAGCTCTTTGACTTGCCACGATATCCCTTTGGCCAGTTCTCAATCCTGAGTAACCCCTACCACATATGTGTAACCTCTGTGCCCCTGAGCTCTACTGAAAACCAAAATGTCTTGAATTAATCCTATTGCCTCTTCAAGAACCTTGCTCTTTCAATATCTGCCTTGCATATTGTGTATCTTGTCTCTCTTCACCACCCCCAAATTCTCTTTCTCCTAAATATGCTCCATTAACAAATAATACTCTTAACAAATAATTGATTTTGATCTTGCTTCCTCTCATGTTGACATTTTTTGATGACTTTCCTCAACTAGGTTACACATCCCCTTGTAAATTTTGGCAGGACTGACTCCATAGTAAATCCAAGAGTATTGTTTATGAAACTTGCAGAACCCATAGCCGTGGTATGAATTCCTGGTCTTCCTTTAATATAGACCTTTGTCTCTCCCTTCAGTCTCTCCAGCATGACTGACAGTCTAGCTGTATCCACAGAACCAAAATTAGAAACCGCTCTTGAGAGGTGAAGCAGTGGATATTCCTCACTCAGCACCTTCCTGTCCTGTTCTGTCCATCTCTCTAGACCATCTCTGCACATCTTGTTAGATGGATATGACAGGAAGCGTTTGGGGTGAAGAGGGACATGATTAGGGCTTGTAATGAGACCTCTTCCCCCTCCCTTTTTCTTTCTTCTAGTTTCTTCTCTCTTCCTTTTCCTTTCCATTCCATTAGCACACAGATGGTTATTGGGTAGTGTCTTGGAGAGTGTCTCTGGTCAGTCTTCATGCAGAGAATGGGTCACTGTTGTTAGTGCTGACTCTTGTACCTAAAATCGGCAGCAAGGGCTTCCCTGGTGGTACAGTGGTTGAGAGTCCGCCTGCCGATGCAGGGGACACGGGTTTGTGCCCCAGTCCGGGAAGATCCCACATGCTGCAGAGCGGCTGGGCCCGTGAGCCATGGCCGCTGAGCCTGCACGTCCGGAGCCTGTGCTCCGCAACGGGAGAGGCCACAACAGTGAGAGGCCCGTGTACTGCAAAAAAAAAAAAAAATCGGCAGCAAGTCTTTGTTCAGAAGAGCTGCCTGGCTCCCTGGGATGGCGCACCCGTTGCTGTAGGGTGTTCCCACTCCACGTATCTTGCCCCTTCCCCGTCATCCTTCTGCATTATTTCTGACTTAGGCTTGCCAGTGGCTCCTTGTGCCAGCCTCACTTGTGGAAGTAACATCAGCCAAAGTGCTTCAGCTCCTGATAAACAAGATATGTCCCTCTTTCCTTCCAGGTGCCCAGGGAGGGTGTTTTGGCAAAGTTGAGAAAGACGTGGAAGTAGAAAGAGAGGAAGGTATGAAGAGCTTGCTTGAGGCCTAAAATCCTAGCTGTCGGCCCTCATAATAATAATAGGTGGTGGTTGTCACTGTTTTAGAGGTTCTAGAAAGTTGGTCAAGATTCTAAATTATTCCAAGCCTGGATGATGAAATTAGCACCTTCCCCAAGTCCTTTGTGTTGAAAGCTCCACAGTGTGTGGTGGGATTTGAATTGTGGCCTAATATTTAAGTAAGTGAAGTGAAGGAAAAAAGTAGTCAAGCCAGACAAAATAAGCAGTCTTTCAACAAATCGAATATTTCACTTCTCCATTATAGATGCTTCTTAGATGCACACTTCCAGCAGAAAGGAAGTGGGTATCGGATTTGGCCAACTACTAACACCCTGGAGGTGGCACAGTCACTTCCCGAAGGCAGGCTGGCTGGCTGGTTTGACGGAATCGTCTCTGGCCTCACTGCCACGCGTGAACCTTGACATCCATTCTAACTGGGGCTCGCTTAAGAGTAGAGTGAGCTGCAGGTGCTGTGTAGCATCCTTCTCACTGATGAGCCTCTTGGCTTTAGAACAGAAACTTTGACCAAGACATATTTTACCATCTGCTTCCAAGAAGAAGAAAGGGAAGTCATTTGGGAACAGGTGTGCAAACCCAGCTCTTTTCTTTAGACAGAAATGTGAAATATCATGTGTGACGACAAACGGATTCTCTGCTTTTTGAATGACCTACGAACTTCCTGATAAATGTGGGAAAATGGAACTAGAGAATCTGTTCAAATCTGGAAAATAAAATCGTATTGATACTAAGTAGCTCAGTATCATGGAATCTGAAGAACTGAGCATCACCGGGGACCAGAAAAGGTAGTTTGCCAAGGTCCCAAGTGAAGCTCTTTTTAAAAAATTATTTATTGGAGTATAGTTGATTTATAGTGTTGTGTTAGTTTCAGGTGTACAGATAGTGAATCAGTTATACATGTACATATATGCACTCTTTTTAAGATTCTTTTCCCATATAGGTCATTACAGAGTATCGAGTAGAGTTCCCTGTGCTATATAGTAGGTCCTTATTAGTTATCTATTTTATAAATAATAATGTGTATATGAGTCCTTAGTATGGCAGTTCCTGCCTGAATACCTAACTTTGAAGGATGCAGTCACTAGAGAGGCAGCCCATTCCATGTTCAAGCCATGTTTACTATCTACCCACTAGTCCTTTGGCAACTAACTGCCTGGTTTGAACACTGGCTTCCATACTTATTAGCAGTTTGACCTTGTAGAAAACACTTAACTTTTCTGAGCTTCAGTTTCTTTGTCTACAAAATTAGAACAATCATAGTAGTAATTTCATAGGATTGATAAGGTGAATGAGAAATGTATTTAATGTTCTTAGAAAACTGCTTGATACTATAGGTGTGCTTAATAGACGTCAGTTCTTCCAGTATAATGATAATTGTTATTATAGTTATTATCACCACACCTTGGATCTATAAAGAATAAACCCAATCTTTTTTCTGTATGACATCTTCTTCCTTATTTGAAAAGAGCTAAATATCCTCAGTCTCAGAAACAGTTTACAATTCAGCTTAGTTCTACAAAGGTGACAAAAGAAGTTCAAGGCGCTGAGGTAGGTTTAATATACTCACGCCCATTTGGAGACCTCAACAGTAAAATATGTTTAATTTTCGAATAATGATGACTTTTTTCCTGGAATTTATATCCCCAGAAGAGCGATTTTAAAGCGCATAAATAAAATAAGTCTAACAAGGCAATGGTTCAGTTTTCTTTGCTGGATTAAAAAATAGTGCTTGCTTATGATGTATACAAAGTACTTTTTTTTTGTCATTTATGTGCTTAGACTCTTGGACATTTTAGAGTGTAAATGTGACTTTTTTCAGAATCATCTCAAATCTGCAAAGCCAGCTGGATATCCTCATTTGCTAATAAATGATATCAGACAAATACGCCCATTACTTTGAGACCACAGGGGATGTGGCCTAAGAGAGCTGTTTGTGGCAGCAGCCCTGTGAGAGCCATGGACTCCACCAACCTCGCCGTCCCCAGTGGTGACATGGGGAACTTGCTCAGGAATTTCGTTTTGACAGACCCGGGGGGCTGGGAGAAATCCAGCCACTTTAGAGTAGTTGGGGGGTTATAACCCCATACACATGTTTATGATCCATTTTATTGCTGACTTTGGTTTTAAAGGAGGATCTGCTGTGTTGTTTGAGAATAAAAATCAATCTCAGACAGCCACGGGGTTTGTTCCCTGGGAAGATGACAGGCCAAATCTTCATTAAGTTGTTGAGGAATGAAGGAGGGCGGGTGCTCCCTTTTCCCTTCCCACAGTGGCTGGCAGCAGTGAGGCGAGGATGTGTGGGCTCCTGGGAGCCTTTTGTTTGGTTTCTATGGCTGTGACCTCGATTAGCTGCTCTGTGTGGAGAGGAGGGAGGATGCAGCTTTTAACCCTCATTCAGCAGCTTCAACGAGGTCATCTTTTTCTCCTCTGTCCAAGCATAGAGAGATGCATAGAGGCAGCTTTGTGGCATCATTTGAGGGTCTCTGGTCAGAGTTCATTGCTCATACTGGTGAGTGATGGATGCAAGTAGGGGAGAAAAAGGGCTAGGGACTAACAACTTTATTTAATACTTTTCTCTCCCCTCCCTCCCAATAGGGTGGAACTGTGGTCACGCAGAAAATCTATGCTGGGGTCACCAAGACAGGAGATGCATACCAGCTCTGCCCTTTCTAGGCAGCTTCCCAACCCCTGAAACAGGGTTAGTGCTACCTGAGGTGAGAGCCTCTGAGTGGAGTAAGTAGAGGAGCAGATGTAAAGTACTTAGCACAGTGTCTTGCACACAGTACTCCTGTCCACATTTCCTAAGATGGGAAGGGCTAAATTATCCTGGTTGCTTCCAGCAAGCATCCAAAGCATTTGTGGCAGTCGTGAAGAACAATAAAATTCCAGAGGCCTTTTATTTGCTCTAGCCTTCCAGTATTATACACATGGCAGTGTACACACGCACACACACACACACGCACACACACACGCGCGCACACACACACACACACACACATCTCTTTTTCAGGTGCTGGTGCCTCACAGGTGGCTCTTGCCATGTTTTGCCCTGTGGTCTTGGTGGTGCCATTTCAGGGCGAACCAATAGGAAATGAAGAAGCAGACCCTAAATGTGAGCAGAAGTCTTAGTCATACTCTCTTCTGCTTCCTTCCTTGCCTTAACATAATCACTAGGCAACTTGTTATGGCTTGTTTTCCAGAAAGGTCCAGAGAAGTCTATTGCATCGTCTAGTTTGTAAGGCCAGCTAATCCTGGGGCATGGTGGGCTTTTGAGTGGGTGCTAACAGATGGTGTGAAAGGAGGTAATTCCTGCCCTGGGGGAACTAACCTGGGAAAATAAAACCAGCACACCTGAAATAATTAGCCACCAATTCCGTGCTAAATCATGTGCTGCTGACCCAGTGTTAGTGCAGTGGGGGTGAGGGTAAATTGGAGATTGGTGAGGGTACCCGTCTCCCGAGGTACCTAGTGCTGTGCCTTGTGGGAAGATTGAGCAGTGTGTGTGTGTGTGTGTGTGTGTGTGTGTGTGTGTGTGTGTGTGTGTGTGTGTGTGTGTGTGTGTGTGTGTGTGTGTGGATATATACGTATATATATAAACTACATGCGTATATACACATACACGTGTGGCAGCTTTTCCCACATCTTTTTTTTTTAAAATTAGATCAGAGTTTTAATTTTAAGTATTTCATTATAAAATATTATTATAAAATTAAAAGACATTTTAAGGGAAACATAAAAAAGGAGCCATCCCCAATCCCACATCCCCAACACAATTAATTTATCAAAAAGTGTAGCTCATTCTTAGTCTCTTCAGCGTCCAGCCCGGTTCCCCGGCACGGAAAAGGGGCTGAGTGGATGTCTGTTAATGGCCATACCACTAGTTCCTATACCAGGTATCTAGACAGTGACGTTACAGAGGGTGCCAGCCCAGCACCTCTCACAGGCTGAGTTCTTCACTGCATTATTGTGTTGACCTCTTCTCATTGTGTGAGGGGGGCAGTAGCAGAGGCTCAGCATGGCTAGGTAACTAGGGGAGTGCTTAGCAGCTTTTCTGTTAGGCCATCAAGCCTTCCTGAGATACAATAAATGGAGAGAGGTAGGTGCCTAGGGTAGAATGTTTCTCCCACTGCGTCTGGGCAGTGTTAGTGTTTCTCCTTTACCCCGTAGAAGAGGATGTCACTGTTTCCCCCGCCAAACTTCTCAAAGAACATTCTCATTCCTAAGGTATCAGTGCCAACAAGTTCTGTGGCTTCTGTCTACCTGCTTTTCAGGTAAAGCAGGCTTACCTGTTGGTACTTGCACAGCTTTGAAGAGTCCGTCATGGGCCTAGTTGCTGTAAGATGAACTAAAACTGATTCAACTTCTCCTGTCTAGGACCCCCTCCCCTCCCCTTTGCTCTCTTTATCCCGCTAAACAGTTTGAGCCGCAAGTAGGCTGACTGGTCCAGATCTTTGGTCTGGGTTCACTGGATGTATTAGCTTCCTAGAGCTGCCCGAAAAAGTTACCATGAACTGGGTGGCCTAAAACAAGGGAAATTTATTCTCTCATAGTTCTGGAGGCTAGAAATCCGAAGTCAGTGTGTCAGGAGGGCCGTGCGCTCTCACAAGGCTGTGGGAAGAATCCTTTCTTGCCTCTTCTAGTATCTGGTGGTATTGGCAATCCTTGGCATTTCTGGGTTTATGGCAGCATAACGTCAATCTCTGAGTCCATCCCCACATGGTCTTCCCCGTGTATCTCTGTGTCTCCCTGTCCCTTATAAGGACACCAGTGATTGGATTTAGAGCCCACTCTAATCTGGTATGACCTTATCTTAAATAGATTACGTTTGCAAAGACTGTATTTCCGTATAAGGTCATATTCACAGGTTCTGGGGGTTAGGACATCAGCCTACCTTTTGGGAAGATACAGTTGAACCCAGTACACTAGGTGAGCCTTCAGTGTACCGCAGGCCAAGTCAAAGGTAATAATAGTACTGATTTATCGTTCTTATGGAGAAAATTGATTCCTTCTTACGTCTCTAGTGATGTAATTGAGTTGATCCTGTTCTTCTCTCTTGCCCCAACCCTGTGGGTCACCAACAGTACTTATTTTCAAAATAGCCAACTGGAATAATTATTATCCTGGAACAAATAATGCCCATCTCCATTCCTTTATACGATTAAATGTAAATTCATGAGCAGAGACTTTGTTTTGTTCACTTCTATGTCTCCAGCATCTTAAAGCCATCATCAGCTTGGGACAAAGTAAACCCAACGTCCCTTTATTTATTCACCCAGCATTTATTAAGCAACTAGGTCTGGAGGAAACAGTGCTGCAACTAGTAGTAACTACATTTTATTGAGCATCTACTCATTTTTTGGACACTGGAACAGGCTCTTTGCATACTTTATCATGAATCATCACAGAAACCACAAAGTAGGTATTGTATCCCTATTTTATAGATGAGAAAACTGGGTGTCAAAATGTTAAACTTTGACCAAAATCATAGAGCTCGTAAGAATCAAGTATGAATCTGAATGATGTGCTGTGGACCCGTCTTTCTCTACCCTTGGAGTGAAGATTTCTGGATGATGTTTCCCAGTTGTTTTCCCCAGAAATCTAATTGAGTAGTTTTTTTTTTTAACTTGATCATCTTTTCAGTATAATAGATTTTAATAAAATATGTAGATAGAAAGGAACTCTGATATACTGTCTAACATAAAACCTCATGGCCAAAAGCAGAAGTGGGAAATATATGCTTTCATTTCAGGCAAATATAAACCTTTAATAATAATAGCATCCCAATTAATAAATGAAAAAGTAATGGGAGAAAATCACCATTTTCCAATCCCTATGAAATAATACCTAGGCACTGATTCTCAATGGCTGCTAAGCGCACAAAATCAGAGGTAATCAATATGAGTTGCCTCCTGATGGAAGTACACAATACCACCTATCAATTTGCTATTCTATCCAGAAATCCAATATGAATTTCATCAAGCCTCTAGATCTAACTATGAATTCATGGAAACATGGGGGGCAGAGAACTTGTTAAATCACAACATAATTAAAATGTGGATTGTGGGACAAACTATATGACAAAAGAACCAGGTTCTTTAACTAATAAATAGAAAGGAAAAAAAAAGATGAAAAAGGAACTTTTATATTAAAAAAGACAACATTTATCAACTAATTGCAGAATTGATTTGAACCAAGTGCAAAAAAAAATCTTTGAGACATTTGGAGAACTTTTAATACTTACTAGATACTGGATAATATTAAGTAATTATAGTTTTTTGCTGTAATATTTTTGTTACGCTTATAAACAGAATCCTTTTCTTTTGGAGATACATGGGGAAATGTTTTTGGATAAAATGTGATACTGGGAACTTGCTTCAAAATAATGCAGAGTGGGTAGGGATATAGGTGAAACAAGGTTTGAATGCATTGATAATTAAGCTGGTGATACGTACGTGGAGGTTTGTTACACCTTTCTCTCCACTTTTATATATGTTTGAAAATTTCCATAACAAAAAATGTTAAAAAACGTTTTATAATTATTGCTAAAAGGAAGTAGTTCAGAGGGTCTGATAAAACAAGAGGAATGAAGGAAAAAAATCTCTGTCCATATGAAAAATAAGCTGGTCCATTTTCTACTGGAATTGTGTTCACCTACTAGTTAGTATTCTGATGGACCTGCTCTGGGAACAGCAGCTGAGTAGGCTATGGACTGGGTGATCAGGAACAGCAGAAACAACTTAGTTCCTCTTTTAAAGCAATTGTCATGCTCTACCGCCAGCACATTTAGAGCTGAGAGCAGTGATGGTCACTACTGATATTCATGCTGTTACCTGGAACTCTGCCCTTTAAAGAATGTTTCACATACTTCTTTCAGTTAATCGTCAATCACAGCCAGTGAGGTAGATGATATTATCATCACTCGAGAGACCAGGAAGCTGGAGTTCCGACCTGTGAGTTGACCAGAACATACGTAGCGGAGCTGGCACCCCAGCCCTGTCTCGGATGCCGTTAAGCACTGCTGTTCCTTCCTTACTCCTGATCTCACAGCAGCCAAAGCAAGCATTTCTTTTAAACGTGTGCCTTTGTCGGAGCAGGGCTGCGCTACCTGACTTCTTTCTGGATGGACAGTCGTTGCTGAATATAATTGAGAGTAAGAAACAATGCACTGGACATGAAGGTTATGCTAAATTAGAGGGCAGGAGAGGGGACAAATACCCCCCACTTGAATAAGCTCCTACCATCTTCTAGGTGCTGTGCTGAAATCTATCTTCTAGCACTGGGGGTGGGAGTCAAAGCGGAAGAGGGAAGGAGTTAGATCCTCCGTCCTTTTTTTTTTTTTTTTTTTAACCCTTAGGGTAAAATGCATAGCATGCAGTCAACTGTAACCACATTAAGGGAATGCGAGTCTCTCCTCTTCCTCCCTTCTCTCAGTTGGCCCCTCTGTGACTTACCTCACCTTCAAGGCTTTCCTTGCTGGGGAAGAAGGATGGGGAACAAAAAGAGAGAGAGAGATTGGCAGGAGGACCAGGTCAAAGCATGGGCACCCCAAACCAAGCTAAGACCCTGGGTGATTTCCCAAACTATAGAGGTGTTCTGCAACTATGTTAGGGGGAAAGAACCTGGTGGACTGATGTGGAAGGTCTCTGGCTTTTTTAGGAAAATGTATTGAGAGGGTAAGAAGGTATTGATTCCCTTTTTCCCTAGACAGTTTTTCTAAGAGAAATGAGTCAGTCAAATCATTTCTCAGATGACCTTTTAAATTCTAAGGAGGCAAGAAAAGCTATTTCTAATTAAATATTTAATGCTTGTTTTAACTTGTGTACTAATATTATATCAGGTTTGTGATACAATATATTCTGTGATACAGTGTACGTATAGAATATGTTGGAGTCCCTTGTGTAGTCATATGGGGTTCAAATGTGTGCACATTTAAAAATTGTTTCATGACTGAGACAATGTAACAGGGTATGTGCCCAGAAGTGACCCACACATTTTCTGGATGTTATTTCATTAATCAGTAAAAAGGAAGGGTTGTAGGGACTAATCTCTCAAAAACTCTGAGGCATGGAACATCATTCTGCTATTTTAAATGAGATTTGTATCTCTGTTTTACAAGATCTTATTATGTCTGGAATTTATAGGAAGCCAAGGTCAGGTGTTGGAACAGAACCCCCAATTATCAATACATTATCCTAAGGGAAAATGGCCCCCACTTTCTAGTGCTACTTTGAGGAATATATTGTGGCAAAGATTGGGGTTGCTGACATCATGTTTACTTTGTTGATAGAACTTCAGGCACTTACTGTGCACTCAGAGTGCTGGGTGTGCACTCTGAGATGGCTCACTCAATCTGAAAATGGGGATAATAATAGCACGTCTTCAAAGGATTGTTGCAAGTAAGGCTTCATCGAGTTAATATGTACAAAAAATATGCTCGAGTGGTTGCTGTGGTGTCATTGTCATCATCGTTGTTGATCCTCACAATGGCCGGTAGTGTGGCTTAGGTCTTAGGGTCCTCTCCATCCTGTACACAAGGGTCAAGTGTGGGGTTAGACAGAACTGGGAAGGGAATCCAGGCATTCTGACACTGAGTCACCAAGCATCCTGTGACCCACGTAGGGGACCCTTTAGTAAAGCAGTAATCCTATATTATAGATCTACCTTTTACTTTTTTTGACTCTGACTTGCTAGTAGCAATTCTATATGCTGATATGGAAAATCCCAAATACATTATTAAGTTAAAAAAAAGTGCCAAATAACACACCCTGGTTATACTTTAATCCCAGTTGTGTTATTTTTAAAAGGGTATTCATATATGCTTTACAAACACATTTCTGAAGCGGGTACATAAAAAATTCTTAACAGTGGTTACCCCTGGGGAATGGGAATGATTGCTAGAATAGGTAGCTTTTTACTTTTTATTTTATATCCTTATATACTGTTTGAAATTGTCATGAGTTTTTTTATGTTTAAAAAATTTAAAAAAAAAGAAAAAGGAAGGTGTGTTAGTCTGTTCAGGCTGCTATAACAAAATACCACAGACTGGGTGACTTATTATATAAACAACAGAAATAAGTTATTTCTCATAATTCTGGGGGCTGGAAGTCTGAGATCAGGTAAGGGTCCTCCTTGTTGTATCCTCACGTGGTGGAAGGGCTCCTTTATAAGAGCACTAATGCCATTCATGAGAGCTCCACCCTCATTACTTAATCATGTTCCAAAGGCCCCACCTCCTAACGCCATCACAGTGGGAACTGGGTTCCAGCATGGGAGTTTTGGGAGGACATCAACATTCAGAGTAGAGCAAAGGGGGAGAAGAGTCCAACAATAACCCATTTCTGTAAGTGTTTCCCAAACCCAGAAGATCTCCTTGTCCCAAGTAGACAACCTTTGGGAAAGGAAACATGACACTCTAAGTCTGGAGCTAGGAGATTCGTAATATATATATTAGCATATTAAAGGTTGTGAGGAGCTACAGTAAAGAAACCTGCACAGCACATTTTTTTTTTCATCTTTATTACACCTATTAGTATCCTGCAGAATTACATTTCATGGCACAGCAGTTTTGGAAATGGTATAAAAATTTAAGAAAAGGTGACTTAGCCTTCTGTCAACTGCAAGTAGAAGAAAGGTGAGTATTTCTTCAGGAATGGTGGGAGAGGTGCCTGGTGGTCCAGTGGGATGATGCTGGGTCTTAGATTCAGACACACCTGGGTCCAAATCCTGGGTTTTCCATTCACTAGGAGGTTAGGTTTTCCATTACCTAACCTGTGGGTCTCAGCGTGCTCACCTGTGAAAGAGGAAGAGGAATTCCTGAGGATGTTTTCAGGAATAAATTAGATAAGTACCTGGTTCTAATAGGTGTTAGTTCTCCTCACCCTTCTCCATCTCTCTATCTCCTTCTATTGTAATACTGCTGTGCCTTTGTTCATGAACACCCACATTTACCAAAACAAATTACTGAAGGATTCCCTCCATTTATGAAAGGCTTCATTTCAGGATTTATCAAAGGCCAGGCTCTCAGGTAACAAGTTCTTGCATTTTCAATGTGACTCCATTTCTAAAATCTTGATTTTCAGATACCTATTTCAAGAATGTGCCTGATAGAGAAATTCATTCTCTAAATCGCATCTGGGTTTGCCTGCTGCGGGTCATTCCAGGCCCAGCACCAAGGTTGCCTGTTACTCTCATTTTCTGTGCCAGGATTAATGCTCAAAAACAGTGGAAACAAATTTCAGGGTTAAATGTAAAAGTATGTGCAGGAAAGCATGGCCTTTTCAAAGTAACCTTTGCATTGAGCTCTTGGAATCTAATTTCCCAAGTGTTATTTGCCTCCCCAAAGTACCCACGCTTGTGCAGATTGAGTTGAAAGTTCAGGAAGTATTAACAAAAGGAATCGGAAGCAAGATCTCTGAAGAATCTGCCTATCTGCGCCTGGCCTCTCTCTCCTCCTGGGTGTGCCCGCCCCGCCTGGGAAGGCCAGTGAGTAACCTGCGCATTTTTTTTTTTCCATCTTGGCCCTTCCCACCCAGACCAGAGAACTGAGTGGCAGACAGGCAGGCAGGCAGGCGGCGGTGAGTCCTGTTCAAGCATGCATGGAGCAGACCTCTACCTGCACCCAAGTCCTGGACCCCTCGCCACCCTTCCCCCACCCCAGGAGGAGCCAGAGCCCCGGCCAGGGTCCACAGGGGGTTTTTGCCCCCCACGGTAAGGGCTGCCAGCAGTGGAACCACTTCATTTTATTTGCTTTGGCGTTGGCTTTCCTTTTCCATTGTGTTTAGATGGGAGAGTTTCTGATAGAATTGAAGGTGTTTTGTTTTGTTGATTGGCTAGTTCTCAGTGGTCCCAAGACAAAGGCACGTCTTCTCCCAGCAGGGTTTATTAGAACTTGTAATCTGATAGCCTGGCCTTGAGCAAAATTTAACCTTCTAATTACCTCTGGTTAGTATAGTTTACCCTTTAGCCCCATAGGAAAAAAAATTACATTGCTTACCAAATGGGTTTTGGAGAAGGAAAAGTGGTAAGAATTGTGAGCATTTTGATACATGGGCACCTCTGACTAATTGAAAAGTAGCTTAATTGTTACCATAGCTTTAAAATAGACCAAGATGACATTTTGTCTCAAAACTAAAACTAGTCAACAGAAAACCCTATTTTCAGTGTCCAATGAAAGATACCAGCAGAAGGGTTTGAGTCAAAGAGTTAAAAGATAAGTTGGTTCCATTAAATATACAGGAACATGGAAGTATTGAATTAAATCTGTGGTGCTCTGGGAAGAAAGAAGTCAGATGTTCAATGTGGGATTCATGTGGCATTTAACGGAGAAAACTGAGACCTTTGTGTGGTGTGTGGAGAGTTCTTTGAAGAGAGAGTCAGAAGGCAGATGGAGGAGGCTGGGAAGCAGGTTTTTTGCATGGAGCTAGTGCCAAGGACTTCTCCCTTGATTGCTGTGGGTGAGAGTAATTCAGAGCAATCAAGCGCTGCATTGTTAACAGGCTTCTGAGTTTCAAATATTTATTCTAAACACAAGCCGTTGATTGCACTGGCATGTGAAGGAATAAAACTGTTGCCTCTGGGTCCTGGCCTCACCCAAACTTTAATATCTAAGGAGATTTCAAGAAAAATGTCACAGGAAAGACAGCATTTGTGTATGTGTCACGTGAATTTGGTACTATACCAGTATAGTACTGTCTATTTGAGACGGCCCTATTTTTTAACAGCCATGAGGAATTACATCGTCATTAGAGAGTGAAGATGATGCGCTAAGCGATTTTGTAGGAGCACGGCCTGGGAAGCTGTAACAGAAATTGCCCAGACTGGAGGCGCTTACAAGACACATGTGCAAGTTTGGCCAGTGCCCAGGTATCTGCAGAGGCAGCCCAGGTTCTTTCTTGGCACCGCTCTGCAGGCAACTGAAGGATTCTCTATAAGGAGCAACCTGTACTTCACATGTCTAGGTTTTTAGAGCAGCAGTAAACAATAGCGCTGAAAAGTACTGTACCCAGAGGGTATGAAGTCGTGGTATGTGTGTATTGAAGTGGGAAGGGGCACAGGCAGGGTGACTGTCCCCTTCTTAGATAGCATACCTCTCTTCTAAGTTTCAGGAAAGTACAGGGTGGCTTTTGCTGAGCAGAAATCAGTAATTCTTCATCATTGTGGTTATCACTGTTCCTGTGGTGATAATGCCAGTAGTTTGCTTTCTTACAGCTCTGGATTCCCCTTGGCTAGTGAATCAAAAGCATAGATGGACTGCGGCCCAATCAGCCAGCTCATTAGAAGACGTCCAGGAACGCCACTTATTTTGTTGCCAAGTGAGCAAGAGATGGGGGTGGGAACCCTCATGATGATTTTACCTAAAGATGCAGGGTTTCAATTGGTGACTCTTTTCAGTGATGATTGAAAAACAAACAGACGCAGCTTCAGGCCACCTGTGGAGTTAACAGTACTGATAGCCACTCTGGGTCTCACAGGCACTTGCGCTTTGGATCCTAAGCATTACAGTATAAAAGCATCGCCATTCTTACCAAACCTCCTCCTCTCCCAGATCCAGTGCTTAGGAAGAGAATAGTTCTGAAGAGTGTGGGCAACGTTTCTTCCTATAGAGGGCCTGTTCTAAATGTTTTCAGAACTTCCTGGAATTTCTGCATAAACTAAAATGAGTGCAATATCTTCTTGAACCTGGCTTTTCTGAGGCATCTTTATGGTAAATTTATCATTTCTTTTTATTTCATTGTGTTTTTCATCCACTCCTGTTTCTTAGTCTTTGAAGCAGTGAACCTACCAAGCAGAGTGAAAACTGGCTGTATTAAACGGGAACCAAACCGTGCACTTGAGACAGCTTTGCATTTGAGCAGAGTCTGCTTTCTCCTATACTCTCTAAAGAGCCTTCAGGCACTACCCAGCCCTGGCCACTTCTCTGCCAGCCTGTGTTTTCTGGTTTCTGCAGCTCTTTTCTCTACCACCTCCTGCTGTCCCAGACCTCGCAAGTAGGTATTTAGAGAATTCAAGGGGAGTTAACCAAAAGGTCATGGTGATTTTTCCAAAACACAGAAAGCAGCACCTTAGTAGGGATGCTATCATAGCTGCTGCTACATCCCAGCCAGACTGCATACATCTTAGGGCCTGGGGCAAGGAAGATAGTTGTGGATTCAGCCACTGTAGTTTAGTGCATTTCCTCAACAGTCACAGTCAGGGCAAGGGTGATGAAGTAGGGAAGTGGAACGAAGAGGGCTTTGCCAGCAGCTGGTGGCAAAAATATAATTAGCCTCAGCCTGTAATCTTCAGTGAGCTCCAGCTTCCTGCTCCTCAAGACTAGTTGCTACTTTTGTGTTATCTTTTTTCTGTCATATTTCTTCTGCGTTGCTTCTCCTCGTGTTAATGTTTTGGGGTCCCTTGGAGGATGTAGCCCTGGTAATCATTCAGTCACCTTTCATCTGTAGGCATATCCTCAGCCCAGAAGAGACATCACAGAGAGACCTGCCCTAAAACAAATCCTCGTACGGGTGGCGTGTCATCTAGCACCATCTTTAAAAACATCAAAGGATAAAATAAAACGTGCTAATAGATTTCTTTTGCTTTAGTTTGAGACCAAGATCGTGAGGATTAAGATATGTGTGTGTGTGTGTGTGTGTGTGTGTGTGTGTGTGTGCGCGCGTGCGCACGCACCCAGGCAGGAGTAGAAATGAGGAATATCAGATGGAATGCCAACCTGAGAATTTTATAACTTTGTGAGCTTAGGGTGAAAACTTTGGCCCACACGTAGAAATCACATTTGGCTGGAGCCGATATTTTTCTTCCACTAGGTTGTATAGTAAATTGATTGAAAAAATGGCCCCAATTATTTCCCTCTTTGAATCTAGACCCTTGTGATGTGATTTTGTAGCTTCTCTTACCAAGAAGTGGAATCTGTTTCCCCAGCCCTTGAATCTGTGCTTGTCCTCATAACTTACTTTGGCCAATAGAATGTGCAGAAGTAAAGAAGTAAAGTTGTGCTTGTGTACTGGTCCCCAGCCTAGGTGTTTTTTTTTTAAACATCTTTATTAGAGTATAATTGCTTTACCATGGTGTGTTAGTTTCCGCTTTATAACAAAGTGAATCAGTTATACATATACATATGTCCCTATATCTCTTCCCTCTTGCATCTCCCTGCCTCCCACCCGCCCTATCCCACCCCTCTAGGTGATCACAAAGCACCCAGCTTATCTCCTGTGCTATGCAGCGGCTTCCCACTAGCTATTTTACGTTTGGTAGTGTATATATGTCCATGCCACTCTCTCACTTAGTCCCAGCTTACCCTTCCCCCTTCCCGTGTCCACAAGTCCATACACTATGTCTGCGTCTTCATTTCTGTCCTGCCCCTCTGTTCTACAGAACCTTTTTTTTTTTTAGATTCCATATATATAATATGTTAGCATATGGTATTTGTTTTTCTCTCTCTGACTTACTTCACTCTGTATGACAGACTCTAGGTCCATCCACCTCACTACAAATAACTCAATTTCATTTCTTTTTATGGCTGAGTAATATTCCATTGTATGTATGTGCCACATCTTCTTTATCCATTCATCTTTCGATGGACACTTAGGTTGCTTCCATGTCCTAGCTATTATAAATAGAGCTGTAGTGAACATTGTGGTACATGACTCTTTTTGAATTACGGTTTTCTCAGAGTATATGCCCAGGAGTGGGATTGCTGGGTTGTGTGCTAGTTCTATTTTTAGTTTTTTAAGGAACCTCCATACTGTTCTCCATAGTGGCTGTATCAATTTACATTCCCACCAACAGTGCAAGAGGGTTCCCTTTTCTCCACACCCTCTCCAGCATTTATTGTTTGTAGGGTTTTTGATGATGGCCATTCTGACTGGTGTGAGGTGCTGCCTCATTGTAGTTTTCATTTGCATTTCTCTAATGATTAATGATGTTGAGCATTCTTTCATGTGTTTGTTGGCAGTCTGCATATCTTCTTTGGAGAAATGTCTATTTAGGTCTTCTGCCCATTTTTGGATTGGGTTGTTTGTTTTTTTGTTATTGAGCTGCATGAGCTGCTTGTAAATTTTGGAGAGTAATCCTTTGTCAGTTGCTTCAGTTGCAAATATTTTCTCCCATTCTGAGGGTTGTCTTTTCATCTTGTTTATGGTTTCCTTTGCTGTACAAAAGCTTTTAGTTTCATTAAGTCACATTTGTTTATTTTTGTTTTTATTTCCATTTCTCTAGGAGGTGGGTCAAAAAGGATCTTGCTGTGATTTATGTCATAGAGTGTTCTGCCTCTGTTTTCCTCTAAGAATTTTATAGTGTCTGGCCTTAAATTTAGGTCTTTAATCCATTTTGAGTTTATTTTTGTGTATGGTGTTAGGGAGTGTTCTAATTTCATCCTTTTACATGTAGCTGTCCAGTTTTCCCAACACCACTTATTGAAGAGTCTGTCTTTTCTCCATTGTATATTCTTGCCTCCTTTATCAAAAATAAGGTGACCATATGTGTGTGGGTTTATCTCTGGGCTTTCTATCCTGTTCCAGTGATCTATCTTTCTGTTTTTGTGCCAGTACCATACTGTCTTGATTACTGTAGCTTTGTAGTATAGTCTGAAGTCTGGGAGCCTGGTTCCTCCAGCTCCGTTTTTCTTTCTCAAGATAGCTTTGGATATTCGGGGTCTTTTCTGTTTCCATACAAATTGTGAAATTTTTTGTTCTAGTTCTGTGAAAAATGCCATTGGTAGTTTGATAGGGATTGCATTGAATCTGTAGATTGCTTTGGGTAGTGTAGTCATTTTCACAGTGTTGATTCTTCCAATCCAAGAACATGGTATATGTCTCCATCTGTTTGTATCATCTTTAATTTCTTTCATCAGTGTCTTATAGTTTTCTGCATACAGGTCTTTTGTCTCCCTAGGTAGGTTTATTCCTAGGTATTTTATTCTTTTTGTTGCATTGGTAAATGGGAATGTTTCCTAAATTTCTTTCAGACTTTTCATCATTAGTGTATAGGAATGCAAGAGATTTCTGTGCATTAATTTTGTATCCTGCTACTTTACCAAGTGCATTGATTGGCTCTAGTAGTTTTCTGGTAGCGTCTTTAGGATTTTCTATGTATAGTATCATATCATCTGCAAACAGTGACAGCTTTTCTTCTTGTTTTCCGATTTGGATTCCTTTTATTTCTTTTTCTTCTCTGGTTGCTGTGGCTAAAACTTTCAAAACTATGTTGAATAATAGTGGTGAGAGAGGACAACCTTGTCTTGTTCCTGATGTTAAAAGAAATGGTTTCAGTTTTTTGCCATTGAGAATGATGTTGGCTGTGGGTTTGTCATATATGGCCTTTATTATGTTGAGGTAAGTTCCCTCTATGCCTACTTTCTGGAGGGTTTTTATCATAAATGGTTGTTGAATTTTGTTGAGAGCTTTTACTGCATCTATTGAGATGATCATATGGTTTTTCTCCTTCAGTTTTTAAATATGGTTTATCACATTGATTCACGTGCATATATTGAAGAATCATTGCATTCTTGGGATAAACCCCACTTGATCATGGTGTATGATCTTTTTAATGTGCTGTTGGATTCTGTTTGCTAGTATTTTGTTGAGGATTTTTGCATCTATGTTCATCGGTGATATTGGCCTGTACTTTTCTTTCTTTGTGACATCTTTGTCTGGTTTTGGTATCAGCATGATGGTGGCCTCATAGAATGAGTTTGGGAGTGTTCCTTCCTGTGTTATATTTTGGAAGAGTTTCAGGATAGGTGTTAGCTCTTCTCTAAATGTTTGATAGAATTCGTCGTTGACGCCATCTGGTCCTGGGCTTTTGTTGGTTGGAAGATTTTTAATCACAGTCTCAATTTCAGTGCTTGTGATTGGTCTGTTTATATATTCTGTTTCTTCCTGATTCAGTCTCGGAAGGTTGTGCTTTTCTAAGAATTTGTCCATTTCTTCCAGGTTGTCCATTTTATTGGCATATAGTTGCTTGTAGTAATCTCTCATGAGCCTTTGTATTTTTGCAGTGTCAGTTGTTTCTTCTCCTTTTTCATTTCTAATTGTATTGATTTGAGTCTTCTCCCTTTTTTCCTTGATGGTCTGGCTAATGGTTTATCAATTTTGTTTATCTTCTCAAAGAACCAGCTTTTAGTTTTATTGATCTTTGCTATTGTTTCATTCATTTCTTTTTCATTTATTTCTGATCTGATCTTTATGATTTATTTCCTCTGGTAACTTTGGGGCTTTTTTGTTGTTCTTTCTCTAATTGCTTTAGGTATAAGTTTACGTTGTTTATTTGTGATGTTTCTTGTTTCTTTTTTTTTTTTTTTCTTTTTGCAGTATGCGGCCTCTCACTGCTGTGGCCTCTCCCGTTGCGGGGCACAGGCTCCGGATGCACAGGCTCAGCGGCCATGGCTCATGGGCCCAGCCGCTCCACAGCATGTGGGATCTTCCGGGGCCAGGGCACGAACCTGTGTCCCCTGCATCGGCAGGCGGACTCTCAACCACTGCACCACCAGGGAAGCCCTGTTCCATGTTTCTTGAGGTAGGGTTGTATTGCTATAAACGTCCCTCTTAGAACTGCTTTTGCTGCATCCCATAAGTTTTGGGTCATCGTGTTTTCATTGTCATTTGTTTTAGATATTTTTTGATTTCCTCTTTGATTTCTTCAGTGATCTCTTGGTTATTTAGTAGTGTATTGTTTAGCCTCCATGTGTTTGTATTTTTTACAGATTTTTTCCTGTAATTGATATCTAGTCTTGTAGCGTTGTGGTTGGAAAAGATACTTGATATGATTTCAGTTTTCTTAAGTTTACCAAGGCTTGATTTGTGACCCAAGATATGATCTATCCTGGAGAATGTTCCATGAGCACTTGAGAGGAAAGTGTATCTGTTGATTTTGGATGGAATGTCCTGTTAATATCCATTAAGTCCATCTTGTTTAATGTATCATTTAAAGCTTGTGTTTTCTTATTTATTTTCATTTTGGATGATCTGTCCATTGATGAAAGTGGGTTGTTAACGTCCCCTACTATGATTTTGTTACTGTCCATTTCCCCTTTTATGGCTGTTAGCATTTGCCTTACGTATTGAGGTGCTCCTATGTTGGGTGCATAAATATTTACAATTGTTATATGTTCCTCTTGGATTGATCCCTTGATCGTTATGTAGTGTCCTTCTTTTGTCTCTTGAAATAGTCTTTATTTTAAAGTCTATTTTGTCTGATATGAGAATTGCTACTCCAGCTTTCTTTTGATTTTCATTTGCATGGAATATCTTTTTCCATCCCCTCACTTTCAGTCTGTATGTGTCCCTAGGTCTGAAGTGGGTCTCTGTAGACAGCATATGTATGTGTCTTGTTTTTATATCCATTCAGCCAGTCTATGTCTTTTGGTTGGAGCATTTAAGCCATTTACATTTAAGGTAGCTATCAATATGCATGTTCCTATTACCATTTTCTTAATTGTTTTGGGTTTGTTATTGTAGATCTTTTCCTTCTCTTGTGTTTCCTGCCTAGAGAAGTTCATTTAGCATTTGCTGTAAAGCTGGCTTGGTGGTGCCGAATTCTCTTCGCTTTTGCTTGTCTGTAAAGGTTTTAATTTCTCCATTGAATCTGAATGAGATCCTTGCTGGGTAGAGTAATCTTGGTTGTAGGTTTTTCCCTTTCATCACTTTAAATATGTCCTGCCACTCCCTTCTGGCTTGCACAGTTTCTGCTGAAAGATCAGCTGTTAACGTTAATATGTGTCTTGGCATGTTTCTCCTTGGATTTATCCTGTATGGGACTCTGTGCGCTTCCTGGACTTGATTGACTATTTCCTTTCCTTTCCTTTCCTTTCCTTTCCATATTAGGGAAGTTTTCAACTATAATCTCTTCAAATATTTTCACAGTCCCTTTCTTTTTCTCTTCTTCTTCTGGGACCGCTATAATTCGAATGTTGGTGCGTTTAATGTTGTCCCAGAGGTTTCTGTGACTGTCCTCAATTCTTTTCATTCTTTTTTCTTTATTCTGCTGTGCGGTAGTTATTTCCACTATTATATCTTCCAGGTCACTTATCCATTATTCTCCTATTGATTTCTTCTAGAGAAGTCTTAATTCATTTATTGTGTTGTTCATCATTGTTTGTTTTCTCTTTAGTTCTTCTAGGTCCTTGTTAAACATTTCTTGTATTTTCTCCATTCTATTTCCAAGATTTTGGATCATCTTTACTATCATTACTCTGAATTCTTTTTCGGGTCGACTGCCTGTTTCCTCTTCATTTGTTTGGTCTGGTGGGTTTTTACCTTGCTCCTTCATCTCCTGTGTGTTTCTCTGTCTTCTCATTTTGCTTAACTTACTGTGTTTGGGGTCTCCTTTTCACAGGCTGCAGGTTCGTAGTTCCCGTTGTTTTTGGTGTCTGCCCCCAGTGGGTGAGGTTGGTTCAGTGGGTTGTGTAGGCTTCCTGGTGGAGGGGAGTGGTGCCTGTGTTCTGGTGGATGAGGCTGGATCTTGTGTTCCTGGTGGGCAGCACCACATCCAGTGGTGTGTTTTGGGGTGTCTGTGACCTTATGATATTAGGCAGCCTCTCTGCTAATGGGTGTGGCTGTGTTCCTGTCTTGCTAGTTGTTTGGCATAGGGTGTCCCGCACTCTAGCTTGCTGGTGATTGAGTGGAGCTGGGTCTTAGTGTTGAGATGGAGATCTCTGGGAGAGCTTTCGCCATTTGATATTACATGGAGCTGGGAGGTCTCTGGTGGACCAATGCCCTGAACTTGGCTCTGCCATCTGAGAGGCACAGGCCTGACACCTGGCTGGAGCACGAAAATCCTGTCAGCCACATGGCTCAGAAGAAAAGGGAGGAAAAAAATAAAATAAAATAAAGTTATTAAAATAAAAAATTTTTTAAAAAGTAATTAAAAAAAGAAAAGAAAGAAAGAAGAGAGCAACCAAACCAAAAAATAAATCCACCAATGATAACAAGTGCTAAAACCTATACTAAAATAAGGAAACAAAAAATGGGCAGACAGAACCCTAAGACAAGTGGTAAAGGCAAAGCTATACAGACAAATTCACACAAAGAAGCATACACATACACACTCACAAAAAGAGAAAAAGCAAAAAATAATATATATCTATATATATAAAAAAAGGGAAGAGAGTAACCAAATTAATAAACAAAGTTACCAATGATAATATCCTCTAAATACTAAACTAAGAGAAAGATAAGACCAGAAATAAATTAGATGCAGACAGCAAACCCCAAGTCTACAGTTGCTCCCAAAGTTCACTGCCTCAATTTTGGGATGATTCGTTGTCTATTCATGTATTCCACAGATGCTGGGTACATCAAGTTGATTGTGGAGATTTAATCCACGGCTCCTGAGGCTGCTGGGAGAAATTTCCCTTTCTCTTCTTTGTTCGCACAACTCCTGGGGTTCAGCTGTGGATTTGGCCCTGCCTCTGCGTGTAGGTCACCTGAGGGTGCCTGTTCTTTGCTCAGACAGGACGGAGTTAAAGTAGCAGCTGATTCGGGGGCTCTGGCTCATTCAGGCCAGGGGGAGGGAGGGGTACGGATGCGGGGTGAGCCTGCGGCTGCAGAGGCCAACATGACATTGCAACAGCCTGAGGCGCACCGTGTGTTCTCCCGGGGAAGTTGTGCCTGGATCACGGGACCTGGCAGTGGCAGGCTGCACAGGCTCCTGGGAGGGGCTGTGTGGAGAGTGACCTGTGCTTGCACACAGGGTTCTAGGTGGCTTCAGCAGCAGCCTTAGTGTCTCATGGCCGTCTCTGGCGTCCGAGCTGATAGCCGCAGCTCGTGCCCTTCTCTGGAACTCACTTAGGCAGTGCTCTGAATCCCGTCTCCTCGTGCACCCCAAAACAGTGGTCTCTTGCCTCTTAGGCAGGTCCAGACTTTTTCCTGGCCTCCCTCCCGCCTAGCTGTGGTGCACTAGCCACCTCAGCCCAGCCTAGGTCTTAAATGGCCTTGTATACCTTTGCTTGCTCCCTTGGAATCCAGTCTAGTCACCATAGGGACAACTCCTGGACTCGCTTTCTGTGGCGCTAAGACCCTTGTCACCCCAGCTGATAGTGGTCTTCTACCAGACATGTGAGTGAAGCAGTCCTAGACCAGCTATCTGACCTTAGACACGTGAGTGGATCCAGCAGAGATCAGACAAACTGATCCAGATCCATAGACTCTTGAGCAATAATTAGTGCTTATTGTTTCAAGCTACTGAGTTCTGGAATGGGTTATCATGCTAACAGTAAGTAATGGATACATGTGGTCATCTGGAAATAGTCCCTCTGTGTTCACTTTTGGGTCTTTTAATGTCATCACAAATGCTTAGTGCAACTCAACGTAAGAGATTCAGTCATTGGATGGAGAGGTTCTGTTAGGTGGGTGCATGGGTGGGGTCCCAGTGCTTATCATTATCGGCATTACTTTGAGACCTTTTTAACAACACAGACACCTGGGCCTTGTGCCAGAGTATTCAACTAAATATCTGTAGATGGGAACCAGGAATCTATAATTTAGAAAGCTCTGGTGATTGGCTAAGATTGAAAACCAATAATCCAATGGTCTTGTCAATTCCTTCCATTACTGAAAGAGGTTATGATTCCAGTTCACCTGTACTTAGGCAAAGAACACGCAAGTGGTTCAGAGTTCACTACTGACTTGGTGTACTTCCAGCTGCATAAGTAAACTTTATAATCACCTTTGAGCTAAAGCACATTGACCTGGTCTTAGATCGGAAAAAATTCACAGGTGCAGACTGATGGTGGCTGGAATTGTGTATCGTTCATCATTGCATCTCCTGGGATTTAGAACATGGTATGGACTCCATGAATAAATCTTGGGCATTAGGGATGTCATAGGACCCTGCTTTGAGGACCTTGTCGTGTAATGGGGGCAAAAATCAGAGATCCATTTCTTGTTACGTGTTAAGAAAACAAAGCAAAAGAAAAGCAAACAGTGTTTTAATTAATAAATTACAGATTAATTTTTGCTATGGTGGATGTATCAGTTAGTTGTCAATACACTAACGCTGAGTTACAAGCAACCACAAAATCTCAGTGGCATCCAATAATATGCTTTTATTAACCCCCATGACTGTAGGTTGGGGTGGGGAGAGTCAGCTGATCTTGACTGGACTTACTCGGGGGTGGCTTTACTCCACATGTCCCTCATCCTCCCCCTGGGACCAGCTGTTAGCTTGGGCATGTTCTTGTCATGGTTGATGGCAGAGATACAAGAGCACAAGCCACAATGAGCAAACTCATTTCAGTCCTCTGGTTGTGTCATTAATCTGTTAACATCCTGTTGGCCAAAGCAAGTCACGTGGCCAAGACCATTGTCAAAGGTCAGGGAAATATATGTTTGCAGGGAGAAACTGTAAAGTCATGTGGCAAAGGACATGGATACTGAGAGGCGTGAAGAATTAGGGCTATTAAAAGTAAGATTCCATAGTGGGGGAGTGGCATATGAGGGGGGTTGTACTTTTTCCTGCTTAGAAAAGCTGGTGAAACCATAGGTAGATCCCAGAGTAACCAAGAGGCAGAAAGTGTCCATCTTCTGAAACTAGCCTGTTCCTTGTAATGAGGAAGTAAGCATCAGACTCTTTGCTACTATGATCTAGCCAGTGGAATTTTAAAGGGAAAACAATTCCTGCAGGTACTTCAGACTTGATAGATACAGAAATGGCACTGGAGTTCCAACAAAATGCTTCCATTTCCATTCTTGGTCTGTCCTCCAAAATGTCAAGGGTTTGGGTCACTGGGCTTGGCTGTGTATTTCTAGGATGGGCATTATTTGGGTGGAGTCATTAATTTATTGATACATCACACCATATCCCTTTGCTATCATCACTTTTTTCTCAGGCAAACAGAAACCAGTTTCCATCTAGTCTGAACACTTGGGACCTTTTCCTTTTTGACTGAAGTGAAAATGCACAATGTAAAAGTTGTGAGTTAAGTTTTATTTGGGGACCTTACTGAGGACTATAGCTTGGGAGGCAGCTTCTCAGATAGCTCTGAGGAACTGCTCTGAAGAGGTGAGGGAGGAGCCAGGATATATATGACTTCTTTTCCTGGAAAAAAACTTGTAGTCGAACATCCAAAGATTACTGCTAATCACAAAGAACAGACATCTCAAATTAATGATTTTAGTGTTTTTCTATATATGGGAAGATGCAGGAATCTGGGGTCATTAAATACTTTTCTTAAATATGCATCTTAACTATATAGGAGCCAGTATATCCAAAGCACAGAATGCTTCCTGTTTTTCTCCATTCTGAATTCCCCTCAGGGTTCACTGTCAGTGCATGACTAGAGTGGCCAAAGACTTGATCCTTGTAGAAGTGGATTGGCATGCACCATTCTTTTCCTTACGTCCCAAACCCTACTCCAGTGTTGCAGTGGTTAAAAGAGATTTGGGTGAATATCCCTTCCTGATGGCCCATTTTCCCTGATGTGTTTCGTGAAAGGCTTATACCCTGTGCCTCTGGTTGAAGCCAGTGTTCTAAAAGATGATTGAGGTTCTCAGGGCAGAAACCCTGTTTTACAGCGCTACTAAGAATGATAACAGAGTACTTTATTTCAGGCATTGCTGTTGATCCATGTGCCTTTGGATCTATGTGGTATATCAAATTTACCTTTGAGGAAACTGAGGTACAAAGGTTTATGTGACTTCCCTGAGACTGCATCTTACTAGCCAGTCGAAATTAGTTACCTGTCTTCTTGGTTTTTCAGCTTTTGCTTGGCAATCCGATCGATGCTGCCTTGTTTCACAAAAAGCATATGAGGATATCATTACCTACCGAGTTCATCCTCCTAAGACAACCTGCCTTCCTAGTATTTGTGCTCCATGGGAAACAAGGAAGTCTAGCAGGAAGGTATTCAATAACATGAGATTTTACACCACAAAGTTAGGGAGAGTAGGCTGGATTGCAGGTCATTTCTAAATTGTATTTCCTGAGGTTTCTTTGTTACTCTCTCTTGACCAGAGAAATAAATTGGGGTGAAGGCTGTTTAGAAGTCCTCCCAGGGTTCTTAGGACTGTGCTTCTTTCATGTATTTTCTGAGCCCTAACCTGCTATTTCTGTTCCCTGGTGACAAGTCAGCAACTGCTTGCTATGTTCTCCAACAAACAATCCTGTTTCTATTTTATGTGGAAAACTGATTTGATTAAATAGCTCATTTAAACCAATGCTTTGTAGGAGGCATGATGTGATTGGAATATACATTACTAGTGGTATTTTTGTCAAATGAACACATGTAAACAATCAAATAATTGCAGTTGTCTGCTGCAACTAATGTATAAGCTGGTTTTCTTGGGTAGGTTGTTTCCATTCTGGTGATGGCTTTGCTGAAAACTGGTGCCTCCCATGTAACACTGATGTTGCATAGTATATTGTTATTTGAGCAGTGATTTAATATCTTATTCCTCCTCTTAACACCAAGGGCCATGTTTGCATTGTTTGCCACTGAAAACCTAAGAACCAGCATAACAATCTAAATGAATGGCTGTTGGATGAATGAATGAGTGAGTGAATATTAAGACTACAATATCCAGCTCCTAGAATAATTAAGGATTCGTCCCAGGTGGTTCTGCCCCTGAAAAGGGACAGCGAAGGGTTAATGTTCTCTTTGGGAGCTGGTGGGATTTGGATATGAATCTCTGCAGAGCTGCTGGAATCACATTCTTTCTGCTACTATAGCAACAGGTTGAGAATTCTGCCGGCATTGTGGCCTGCCTATTTTGGAGATGCCTGTGTGCAGGCGACTTCATTGTCTGGGGGACAACTGTTTTTTTTCTGTGATGTTTCAATGAAGCAGCTTCTTTGCAGGAACAAAGAGGCCAACACAAAGCCGGGGCTAAGAATCATGGAAAGGCAGAGAGAGATCTTGTTTTGATTGGAACATTTCCAATCTTTTGTCCCCTGAAGAGGTGTGAGGAGGGGAAGGAATTGACATTTAATCTGTACTCAGTAGAATCTTTTTCTCCCTTCTTCATGAGACCTCTCTTCTGAGAGATATCCTCACCCCACAGCATTTGGAAGTGAAGGAAGGACAAAGTAACTGAGAAAGAGAAGTGGCAGTGTTAGTTTTTCCTTGGTGTAGTGGTGTCACAGAGAGGAAAGAAAATAGGGAAGCTGCTGAGAAAGGCGCTTAGGTGGTGTTGACTTCCCACGAGGCTTCACAGGCACTTGAAAAATGCTCCGTCTGTCACTCAGGGCTGCCGCTTGTCATCTCAGCGGTGGTGATTGAGTTTAGTGCTAATGGTAGTTCTCACTGGGCTAATGGATGAAATCACTAGACCTTAAATATCAGCTTTGGATTGATTTATCACATTGCCCCATTGCTGTTATCACTTCTACATCTTGTTTTCACTTTGCATGCAGATGGGGAAATCTGCCTGGCTCACTCTTTGTTCCTGATTTACAAATAACTTTCGGTCAAAAAAACCTTGCACAATATCAAGCCATTCTTCAGAAGCAGTGCTGAGTTCTTTTTATTAAAAGTAAAATTTTTTTTTTTTTGCTGTACGCGGGCCTCTCACTGTTGTGGCCTCTCCCATTGCGGAGCACAGGCTCTGGACGCGCAGGCTCAGCGGCCATGGCTCATGGGCCCAGCCGCTCCGCGGCATGTGGGATCCTCCCGGACCGGGTCACGAACCCGTGTCCCCTGCATCGGCAGGCGGACTCTCAACCACTGAGCCACCAGGGAAGCCCTGAAAGTTCAATTTTAAAAACCTTTTATCCCCAGCCCATTACATACCATTTGAATATGGGATAAGCCCTCTATCTTTATGTCTCAGAGTCCCATCCGTCACTGCCTTTAAGTCCACTGTGGTCACTGAAATGCCATTCTTGTTGCCGTGTAGTCCACAGCGTGCTCCAGGGAGCTCTGGGCTGGGAGCCAGGAGCCCAGGGTCTAGTCCTAGGTGGAGTGGCCTTCGGCAGCTCATACGAGGATTTGAATTCTATTACATGTTAAAATGAAAGATTTGGATGACATTCCTAAGATTTCTTTCATGTCTCTCCCCCACACAAAAAAAGTGGTACTCCAGTTGTTTCAGAAGTAGGAAAGCCCTTTGCTTTGTCGACCGTCTTATAATTTGCAACTCCCTTAACTGCTCCTCAGACTTTGTATCTCTGTTTCAGTGTCCCTTCCTCAAGGGAGCCTACTCTCACCCCCAGGCTAGATCAGGACTGGGCATATGTTCCCTGATAGTGTGTTCTTTTCTTTCACCACACTTATCAAAGTTTGTAGTGATCTATTTCTCTCTTTCTTTCTTTTTTTCAGTTAATTTTCTCTCTCATCATGAGTCTGAGGGCTCTCTCAGGCAAGCACCCAGTCTGTTTTGGTCACCACTGGTTCTGTATATTGAAGCCACTCACTAAACACTGTTGTGTGGCTGACTTAGGCTCTATGGAGAGTGCAAGGTGATTATATCACAGTCTCTGCCCTCAAGGGTCTTCAGATTTGCTCTCCCTGTTTTTATTCTCTACCATCCCACTCCACACCCAAACTATGCTTCAAGAAATTAAAACGAAACCAAAAACCCTGGGTTCTGGTCATTGATCTGATCATTCGATAGGTTTTCATTTTCCTTGATTGGACTGATTAGCCTCTTGTGTCACAATCCATGAAATGGAGCAAGGCCTTGGAAGGAGATTTTAGAAGACAGTATAAAGAATGGAAGTGGTGGACCAAAAAAGAAGGAAAGAAAGAGAGAGAGGGAGGGAGAAAGAGATGAGGAGGAAGAAGAGGTGAAGGTAAGAAGAGCAGTGAAAACATGGGCTGTGTCTTTTTTTTTTTTTTGCGGTACGGGGGCCTCACTGCTGTGTCCTCTCCCGTTGCGGAGCACAGGCTCCGGACGCGCAGGCTCAGCGGCCATGACTCACGGGCCCAGTCGCTCCGCGGCACGTGGGATCTTCCCGGACCGGGGCACGAACCCATGTCCCCTGCATCGGCAGGCGGACTCTCAACCACTGCGCCACCAGGGAAGCCCCTGGGCTGTGTCTTTTTATTTAATTTGCCAGTAAGTGTCTTTCTTTTTTGACTGCCAGGCTTCACAAGCAAGGACAAGTTTCTTAAGCAGAATTCTTACCCGAAGTGTTGAGTGATGGTACAAAGAGGTTGCCACCAAAAGGTAATTATAAATACACGAAAAGATGACTGGACTCCAGAAATCTCTTTGCCTTAAAAACCAGAAAGGTACTAATTTTCAAAAGGATTGGCAGGTTCCTGTAGACCAATACAGTTATCAATACAGGCCAATGCATCATGAAACCAGAGCTAGCTACTACATGATTAAACAGCCAGGGGCAATTTGATTTGAAACAGCAAGCCTAGTCTAGAGGACGCCGGGAGGGAAGAGCAGGAATTCCTTAGGTTGGAGGTGTGATGGATGCTCCTCAGCCAGGTACAGGAGGCGTTGGGGGTGGGAAGAGATGGAATTAGAAGATACAACTCCTTTTGGTCTCGGTGAATTTGCAGTTTGTAGGGGAGGCGGCTTCAGGGAGTTTTACTAATTAAGTTTCAGTAGAAAGCATGAAATCAGGAGCTTCAAAAAGCCAAAGCAGCCTCCGTTTATCTTGAGAACAGGTATAGAGAGAGCATATGGGTGGGTGAGACAGGTAAAGTTTCTCTTCTGATCCTCTCCCTTGAGAGTTCAGCTTTAATGGCAAAGGACAGCCTTTTCCTGCAGAGTTGTCCCTGCTTCCTTTTCTCACCAACACCCACAGACACAGAGGGTGTCAGTAGCCTGCCTTTATGCTTGGTCCAGTTGGGAGCTTAAACCCCAGCCAGACTGTATCTGTCCCAAAGCTGTTTCAGGAAGAGAAGAATGACTAAAACAATCACATGATCTCTCTTCTTTATGGGGAGGAAGGAATGTGCACCGAGAATGCAAGGAGTGCCTGTGGCTTTGTGCCTACACTGCATAAATCCCACACACACACACACACCCATTTTGCTCATTCACGGACTTAGAAATAACTGTGTTGGGATATAACAAGCAGCCAAGCCGTCAGGCTCGTGTGTCTCACAGGGCGATATAAATTGGCCACTCCTTCATTTACCAAAAATAGACACAACAAAGATTATCTGTGGGTTATGGTGCTTTCCTATCTGATGTCTCCTGGCTAGTTAGTTCCAGAGAAGGTTGGCTATAAGGAATCTCTTGGTTTCCTAGGGATTTGCCTTTTTCTAGAGCTGCCAGGAACAAATACCACTTTAACAAAATCCTTTACAAAACAAACCCCTTATTTTCAGTTTTGATGTTTTCAGCCTCTCTTCAGTCTCAGCTCCGCCGCTTCCTAACTGGACACCTTGGGCATTTTATTTAACCTCTGGGTGCCCCATTTTCTTCCTCTTTTATGTGGCATTGATAATAGTATCGCCCTCATAGGATTCTTGTGAGAGGCAAATAAGATCAACTAAAAAAAGTTTTTTCACTGTGCCTGGCACATAGTATGATTTAAAAATTATTATTGTTTTTAATTCCATGAAGAGATATTTCAGCTTTTTCTCCTTTGCCCCTCCAGAATTAGAAACACCCCTTGACATTTGGTGCTTCTCAGTATCAGGGTTTTATCCCGGTGTTGGGGGAGGGAAGGAGAGCAGAGCAGAGATGGTTGGGCAGGAATGGGGGTGATGGAGACCTATGCCCATGTTCTTCCACTCTCTCCTATTCTGCTGCTCTGTCCAGTATGCTGTTCTACTTCTTTAACTGTTGATTGATTGGTATAAAACTAGGTGCAATATGTAAAGCAATACAAATTCAGCTCTATCTTCCAAGAAGTGGTATCTCAGTTACAAGCTTGCTTTCTTCTGTTCCCCAAGTGCTTTACATGCACTTGCTGTTCCACCCAAATGCATACACTAATGCCTGACACATAACAAGCACTCTAGGGATATCAGTGCTACCAGTTGACTTGATCATGGGAGACAGAGGTAGTCGCCGAACCATTTGGCGCTTAGAGGAAAACACTTTTAAAAAGTTAAAGAGTGGGACTTCCCTGGTGGCGCAGTGGATAAGACTCTGCGCTCCCAGGCTTCCCTGGTGGCACAGTGTTTGAGAGTCCGCCTGCCGATGCAGGGGACACGGGTTCGTGTCCTGGTCCGGGAAGATCCCACATGCCGCGGAGCGGCTGGGCCCATGAGCCATGGCCGCTGAGCCTGCACGTCCGGAGCCTGTGCTCTGCAACGAGAGAGGCCACAACAGTGAGAGGCCCGCGTACCACAAAAAAAAAAAACAAAACTCTGCGCTCCCAACACAGGAGGCCCTGGTTCAATCCCTGGTCAGGGAACTAGATCCCACACGTGTGCCACAACTAAGAGTTCACATGCCACAACCAAGGAGCCCACATGCTGCAACTAAGGAGTTGGAAAGCCTCAACTAAGGAGACCTGGAGCTGTAACTAAGGAGCCCACATGCTGCAACTAAGGAGCCCACCCAAGTGCTGCAACTAAGGATCCAGTGAGCCACAACTAAGGAGCCCTGGAACTGCAACTAAGGAGATTGCGAGCCACAACTAAGGAGCCCGCCTGCCTCAGCTAAGGAAGGAGCCTGCCTGCTGCAACTAAGACCCAGTGCAACCAAAAAAAAAAAAAAGAGTAGATCAAGTGTCAAACTTCCCAAGCCATCCAGTCTCTCGGGACTTTTCAGGCCTGAGAGGAAAGGATGTGAATTACTGGACCAGGAAAAAAGGCACAGGGGAAAGGAAATAGATTTCCTGTTCATCTTCACTGTGAAAGAGCTGTCAATACAATTTGGTTGAGCAGCATGGCCAGGACCCTGAGCTTCTGTAGCCCTAGTTTCCTGGCCCACAAAATAGGGGTGATAATCAAATATTTAGATTATATGTGTGTGTGTGTATACACACACACACACACACACATATGTACAGCCCATGGCTTTAAGGCCAGGCATATAGTAAGTACTCAATAAATGTTATCCATGATTAGCTCATGAATAACACCTGGATAATTAGCTATTTAGAGGCCAGTTAGACTTCTCAGTCCTATATAACTTAAACCTCACCACCTGCCCCTGAGGCTGCCATTACTCACCTGTTGACCACAGAGGTGCTCTATGTGTCTGCAGCTCTGGTTAGTCTTGACAGTTCCTAAGTTGGTATTGAATGACCCTTTTTGAGGGCTCACAGCTATTTTTCCATCATTGCCATAGATGAGAGAGAAAGAGCGTATGACAAGCAGGCACATCACACGGTGAGCAGACAGCTCTCTGGTAATGACTGCAGGATGGCACTGTATATTTTTATCTTTAACATGAATTCATATTTTATCATTTCTTTTATTTGTGATCTCATCAAAGCCATGTCATATCCTTTTCTAGTCGAAGAGAGGTGGCTTACACTGTTCTCTTTCACAGTAAAAAAGTAGAAGAATGGATATGAATTATAGGGTTTTAAAGACAAGACAAATTCAGGATCATCTAATGCAAACCCTTCACTTTACAGATGTGGAAATTGAGGCCTATGGGTATTAAATGGATTCTCCCGAGTGGCAGAAGGACAGGTCTTCCAGCCGTAATTCAGGCCCTGAATATGTGGCCTCTTGGTTTATCACTCTTTCAAAGTGACCATGGACATAAAATGATTTGAGAGCCATCGTTTTGAAATGTGAGGGTGGTCATCAGTGGGGGATTCTCAAACAAGATGACACCTTTGACCCAGTCTCTTCCTGTCTTTGGCACATTATCCCTGACTCTCTGTAGGAAATTTACATTTACCTATTATGTGAAAGAGGCAGTGATGACAAAGTGAACAGTTCCTGTTTTTCCCTCTGAAGGATATCTCCTCCACAAACCCTGTGCCCTTAGATACAGTCATGATCAAAGCAGAGCCAGATCCCTGAGCTTCACACATGGTCCAGGGGATTGATGGTTCCACAGTGGAACGTCATCCTCCAGCTCTGCAACTTCAAGAAAGTGTCAGATCTGCAGAGCATAAGACCCAGATATTTATGAATAGATTTTCTCAAGGATAATTGATTATTTTGTTCTTTTAACGAAGTAAAATTGTATGACATATGTAGATAGATAAAAAGTTATAGAGAATGTATTTTAAGAAAATATACATTGAAGCCATAATAGCAATTGCTTAAAATTCAGGATTCAGAAAATTCTAGAATTATCCAGACTAGAACTAATTTTTCTCTCATTCTATAGATTATTATCTTCCTCATAGTTCAGCTCCAAATATTTGGCATCTTTTTGTATAAAGCCAATAATAATAGTAATTTGTATTTATCAGGCAACTGCTATGTGCCAGACACTGTAATAAGTGCTTTTTATGAGATCTCATTTAACTTGCATAGTACTGTGAGGTAGGCATGAGTTTCCTCATTTTATTGATAAGGACCCTAAGGCGCAGGGGTCAAGGTAACAAAATTTTGTGGGTGTTCTGATGACCTGTTTCTGTTCCCACAGAAGCAGAGCAGAGCAAAATTTTAGGCAAACACCAAGGAAAGGTTGCTAATCCAGTTGCTGAACCAAGTAAAGTTTTTCTACCAGAAGACCAGCCTGTTCTACCTGGCTAGCACTACGCTAGAAACCAGCCCTTCGGAACTTTGAAATTCTGATTTTTGCTTATTAAATCAGCCTTTTTGTCCCTAATCCTCCCAGAGCCCCTCACTTTATATATGTCCTTGGGTAAAACATGTCTCTGGGTGAATCTGGTTGTCCCCTGAGAATTTCTGTTTCCTCCATCAGTTCTTTCATTTTTCCCTTCACCACAGTTAACCTGTCTTCACGGCCCGCTTCACCTCCCACGAGTTGCTAGAGATGAACTTAGAATTAGAGCATGAGTGGCTAGGCCTTGTCGGTCACCAAGAAGCCACCTGTGAATAAATATCCCAGCTTTAGTACATGGACTCTGTGATTGTGTTTTGTGTGCTCAGAGTCCTTTTAAAAGTAATTTCTGGGTCTGAGCTGGATTGCATAAATCCAGAGACAGTTTAAGTCTTGACACTCACAAATGACTGTGCTAATGCATAAAAGTTGTAAACTTCTTTTCTGGAAGCCCTTTCAGAACCAATTCACATTCCATAAACAAAAGTCATTCTCCTTCCTTAGGCATAATAATAAAAGTTAAAGATATAATAGCTTCAGTTACATTATCTAATTTACCAGCCACACCTATCAGATAGACTGCTAGCCCCCCCCATTTTTTATTGAAGTATCGTTGATTTACAACGTTATATTAGTTTCAGGTGTACACCATGGTGATTCAATATTTTTATAGATTATACTCTATTTAGAGTTATTACAAAATAATGGCTATATATCCCTGTGCTATGGAGTATATCCTCGTTGCTTGTTAGTCCCTTCTGATGCGTAAAGAAATTGAGGCTCAGATAGACTGTTTTGTATTCAAGATCCCACATCAGCAAGTGTTAGAATCCAGATTTCTCTAAAAGTCAGTACTCTTTTTTTTTTTTTTTTGCGGTACGTGGTTTTCTCACTGTTGTGGCCTCTCCGTTGCGGAGCACAGGCTCCAGATGTGCAGGCTCAGCGGCCATGGCTCACAGGCCTAGCCGCTCCACAGCATGTGGGATCCTCCCGGACTGGGCCGGCAAGCAGACTCTCAACCCCTGCGCCACCAGGGAAGCCCTAAAAGTCAGTACTCTTAACTGCTATGTTGCATTGTCTCTTTTTTTAAAAAAAGGAAATAAATTTATAGAAATTTACTCAACAGCTTTGACTCCAAGTGAGTTTTGACTGTTTTGAAAAATCAAACCCAGTTGACCTCGAGGAATAAAGATTTGCCACCACTTGGGTCACACTGAAGACAGCACTGCAGGTTCTGAAAACACTGCCCAAAGATGTAATCTGGAATGCCTAATGTTATAATTACTTCAGTGCACTATGTGTATGGCTTACCATTTTAGACTAATTTGTAGTTATAACTTCTATTTCTTTTTTTACTTTAAATTAAAAAAAAATTTAATTTATGTTTTTAACATTTATTTATTTATTTGGTTGCGCCAGGCTTAGTTGTGGCAGGCCAGCTCCTTAGTTGTGTCATGCGAACTCTTAGTTGTGTCATGTATGTGGGATCTAGTTCCCTGACCAGGGATCGAACCCGGGCCCCCTGTGCCAACAGGGAAGTCCCTGTTTGTTTTTTTAAAATCTCTCTTGTTAATGTTGGCCCGTGCTCATATTTTGTGAAATGTGAACGGTCTAAGAGAGCAATTGCTGAGATGATTCCCCAGACACCCTTCCAGTTTTCTTTTTCTTTTTTTTTTTTTTTGTGGTACGCGGGCCTCTCACTGTTGTGGCCTCTTCCTTTGCAGAGCACAGGCTCCGGACGCGCAGGCTGAGCGGCCATGGCTCACGGGCCCAGCCGCTCCGCGGCACGTGGGATCCTCCCAGACTGGGGCACGAACCCGTGTCCCCTGCATCGGCAGGCGGACTCTCAACCACCGTGCCACCAGGGAAGCCCACCCTTCCAGTTTTAACAGTGTTTCTGTAGATTGGCTTTTCAGGATAAATTTGGTTTTTAGAAGTGCTCCTTATTCAAACAATATTCTACCCAAAGTATCGTTTGCTCTTCCATTTAAATTATCAGTGCTTGTTATTATACCTACCAGCTAGAAGAGATAGTAATTATCATGCTTAGGCACAGCTACAGAGCTGCCTTTGCTTGATAATTTGTTAAGGGGTTCATGCCCTATTGTAACCTTTTTATTGTCAGCTTTACTGGAGAATGTCCAGTTTTAGCTAGATTTCCCCTTCTTCATTTCCCTAAGAGCCAATGAGTTGAAAATGCCATTGTTTTTCCTAATGTGGTGAGTGTCAAGGCAGAGCCAGCTCTGGGATGCCAGAAAGCTCATAGCTTTCAAAAATTATACTGGAATCATGAAAGTGTGTGAAACGGATCAAGCTATACTTCTGTGCCATATATAAAAAGAGAGAGAGCGAAGAAAGGAATCGATAGGATTTTTTTGTTTGCAAGCAACAGAAGTAGATTCTGCCTAATTAGAGATAAAAAAGGAGGGTTTATTGAAAGGATATGGGGATTGGGGAGGAGGGTGTGCTCACAGAATCGAAGGAAAGGCTAAGAAATCAAACCGAAAAGCCAGCCGCAGAAAGGACAGGAGCTAGAACAGCATTTGGGTCTTTGACAAGGACTTGCAGATGGTTTCTTCCAGTGCTACCATTGTCATGAGTGAATGATAACCATCTTCAATTTTATTTTCAAAGGAGTCGAATTCCAGGGAAAGAGCTTTGCAGTGGCTTAGCTTAGCTCATGTGGCTCCAGGAAGGCAGGGAACCTTGACTGTTTAGTCCCACTAGGGAATCTCTGATGAGGCAGTCCCTAAAAAAAAGCGCATGTTAAACAAGACCCCAAAAGTACTAACTATAAAGGGGAAAAAACCCTGATAAATTAGACTCCATTAAGATTGCCTGTTAATCAGTAGATACTATTAAGAGAGTTAAAGGTGGGCTTCCCTGGTGGCACAGTGGTTGAGAGTCTGCCTGCCGATGCAGGGGACACGGGTTCGTGCCCCGGTCTGGGAGGATCCCACATGCCGCGGAGCGGCTGGGCCCGTGAGCCATGGCCGCTGAGCCTGTGCGTCCGGAGCCTGTGCTCCGCAACGGGAGAAGCCACAACAGTGAGAGGCCCGCTTACCGCAAAAAAAAAAAAAAAAAAAAAAAAGTTAAAGGTAAGCAACAGCGTGAAAGAGGATATTTATAATAGATACATCTGACAAAAAACTCATATCCAGAATATATAAAGAACTTCTACAAATCAACTTCTACAAAACAGCAGATCACTCAATCAGCAAAAGCCTTGAAAAGGTACTTCACAGAGAGGATATCCAAATGGCCAATAAACATACGAAAAGGTGTACACCGTCATTTGTCATCAGTGAAAGCCCAATTAAAGCCACAATATGATGCAACTACACATCCACCAGCATAGCTAAACTGAAAAGAATGGACAATATCAAGTGGCAAAGATGTAGAGCAACCAGAACTCTCAAACACTGCAAATGAGAATGTAAACTGGTGTGGTCACTTTGCATACTCAAGGACAGAACCGTTCCACTCCTGGGTGTGTACCCAAGAAAAATACATGCATATGCCAAAAGACATTAGGAATGTTCACAGAAGCACTAGCTACAGTTATGCAAATCTAGAATCTATCAACTGTCTAATAACACCAGATTGGATAAATTATGTCACATTCACACAATTGACTACAATACCACAATACACATTAATCATACCACATGCAACAGAATGAATGACTCTCGTGAATATAAAGAGGACATACTGTATGATTCATTTATATAGTTTAAAAACAGGTAAACTAATATATGGTGTTAGGAATCAGGACAGTGGGTACCCTGGAGGGGTATTTAGTGACTGGGATGGGGCGTGAAGGGGTCTTCCGGGCTGTTGGCCATGTTGTCTCTTGATCTAGGTGTGAGTTACCTAAGTGTCTTCACTTTGTGAAAACTTGTTGAACTTTAAATGTGTGATTTATGTGGTTTTCTTTCTACATGTGTTTTATACTTTAGGACACAATTTATGAAAAGGGGACAAAATCATGAGAGGCCTCCAATCCATGCATGCCCTGGAGTAGTGATGCCTGAGTTTGAACCTTACTCCATCCCTCCCTGTGTGACCTTGGGCCAGTTACTTCTTTATGCCTCAGTTTTGTCATATGTAAAAGGGAGATGATTGGGTTGTTGGGAGGATTAAATGAAATCAGGTAAAGTGCTTAAAATAGCATCTGATGTGTGTAGAAAGCAGAAAATAACTGTTAGGTACATGTATTTTGGAGAAATTGCTTCATACTAGATGTGCTAGGGGGATGTAAAAAAGTATAAAAACCCTGGCCTCAAGGAATTTATAGTAATAATTAAAAAGACAAGATACATAAAGGAACAAATAGTTGACACTACAAGAGAGTATTGGGAAATTCCAGATGGGTGGTACACATAAGAAAAACCTAAGGATTCAATGGGAGGAGAGATTGTCGTCGAGTGTTCTGGGTAAAACTCATATAGAGTTGGGAGTGTATTGGCTACCATTGGAGCCAGGGAGAGATGAGAAAGGAGTACAGGGGACTTGCTTCCTATCTGGGCAGTGGTTACATGAATATGCTCAGTTTGTGAAAATTTATTTAGTTATACACTTATGCACACCTTTCTGTATGTGTCTTCTACTTCAAGTATGTGAAAAGGGCATTGGTTTGAAATCTGGTGAAGTATTTGACCTCAGGCCAGTTACTTAACCCCTGTGAATTTCATTTTCTTACCTATCAGCTATCACTATTACCTCCCATAGGGCTGTCCTGAGGATTAATGGGAACAGTGTACACGGAACACCTAGTCCAGGACTGGTAAAGTATTTAATGCGCCTGATCTGCTCATTAGCGTAGAGGGTGACCTGTGTTAGGATTTGGAGCCTCCATCTGGGGTTTATTGCTTTGTTGGGGGAATGACCTCATGTCATTATTGTTGTTGTGAATGGAACCTGTCACAGTACTCCAGTGCGGTGGTACAGTGACTCAACTGCTGGGACAAAGGGCACTTCTGCGTGTCAGAGCCATGGCTTGGCAAGTGTCCCTCACCACCACCGCTGGCTTCCTTTTCCTGTGTTTAGTCACAGCCACACCTGCCAGTGAGAGTGCAGCGCCTGGTCCGGGAAATGTTTACCGAGTGCCTGCTGGGCGTCAGGCGTTATGGTAGATTCTAATGGAGCATGGAACAGTGACTAAAAACAGGGCTGAAAGTGAAATAAAATAAAGCAGAGGCTTTGCCTTCAAATAGCTTATGGTCTAGGAACAAGACGTCCGTGTTTCTTCTCAAAGCTTTTTTTCCCTTCTCTTCCGATATCCTCCACTCACTTAGTGCATATTCTCATACTCTCTCTCTCTCTCTCTCTCTCTCTCTCTCTCTCTCTCTCTCTCTCTCTCTCTCTCTCTCTCTCACACACACACACACACACACACACACACACACACCCTTCACTGAACTCCATGTACACAGGCTAAAAGCCATTTAACATGGCCTCTATCCAACAAAACAATCCACTCTTAGCATATATCTTTCCCTTGGCTCTCCCCAAACTATAGACGACCATGCCTTACATTAGTTAAGTAACAGAAATGACCATTTACTAGGTGTCCACTACCCACAAGGTGCTGTGCCAGGCACCTGTCTACATGATGTAACTCCCACAGCATCCTGCAGGGCATCATCCCACTTTATAGGCGAGGAAGCTGAGGCTTGGAGAGCTCTATGTAATTTGCCCAGCGCCGCCCACAGCCGCTGTGCCCTGTGACGCAGTGCGAGCCCGCTCTCTCTCCGTGTGCCGTGCTCCTTGTAGAGTCGTCTGCAGTGTTTGCCCTGATGATTAAACCATGCAGACACCCTTCTGCGTTAGTTTGTCAGTCAGCTGTGCACATATAGACCCATGTGGTTAGGAGAGGTCGGCACTCGGGTCGCTCTTGCTGTAATTATTCCACTCTGACTGGAAATGTCAATAAAGAGCTGGTCAGCCTTGCAAACAACTTCTGAGCTCTTGTTTTGAAAATGCCTCAGTGTTCAGCCGCACTAACCTGTGCACTGTGCCACCAGGAAGGGTACCGGGCCTATTGCATTATCTATATTAAAATGCAGGCACCACGGGAAGAGCCTCTGTGTATCGAAAAAGTTCTGCCATTTTGGTCCTTCCCTTACTGGGCTGTCTCTCTCAGATTAATTTAATACTTATTGCTAACCCCTGTTCTGGAAATTTGTAGACCGATATGGGTATCTGATGCAGATTAAAGTGAGCGTTGCTGTGAGCTGGGCACAGAGGAGACAGCTGATAAAGTGCATGTTCTGAGCGGTTTTGTGCAAAGAGGCAGAGTGGCTGCTACTCCCACTGGTCCGAATGTTTCTGGGTCCCAGCCTCTAACCTTCCATGAGCCAGTCTAACTGAGACAGCCAACTCTACTTTACCCACTGTCTCATATATTGGGGCTCAGGTCATGTTCAGATGAGGAGAAAGGTCAAAAGCCAGCAGATTGCCATGGGTTTAAGATATAGTCTTAAGCTTTTCGGCCTCAGAAAGTGAATCATATTCTTGTATTGAGAGGTGAGACTTTCTGGGATTGACACAAATTTACAGCAGGGGATGTATATTAGCAAGATGACTGTCACCAGTGATTTGTTCCAAAACTAAAAGCTACTGTGAATTGAGTGTCTTCTGCATGTGCTTGGATCTTTACAGGTATTATTTCCAGTTCTCACAACACCCCTTCAAGTTGTTGGGTATTCACATTTCACAAATGTAAATCCTGAGCAGGCATCTTAGCCAGGTGTATTTAGTTACAAATCAAGTCCTTCCACTCTACCTCAGTGCCTGAAGGCATTCTGTCTGTTGTTACATTACCAGCTCAAATGTTTGCCAGGTTGGCTTCAATCAACTCTGCAAAATTATCAGTCATTTCTCTTTTTGAGTACACACAGCACTTTGCATATACCTGTAAGAACACTTTGTGTTAATTTGTAATTGCTTTTACTGCACGGTAAATTGTTACCTGCCAGTTTCTTCTGCTAGATTCTGAACTTCTTTAAAAAAATTTTTTTTTCTAATTAAAGTATAGTTGATGTTGTGTTAGATTCTGGTGTACAGCTGGACTCTGAACTTAAAGGTAGTGATGGTCTTATTTTTTTTTTCATGACAGGCCCATCATATTACCTGGCAGTATTGTGTAGAGGAAGGACTGGGTCTAGTTTTGCTAACATTATATCCTCAGCACATGCTCCACTGCCTGTCGGCAAACGGTATGTGCTCAGTAAATATTGAATGAACTAATATAATCTTGGAGATTACTTTTCCTCTATGAATCTTTTTCATTATTAAAAGAGGGATAACAGTATCTACTTTATAGTGTTGGTATGAGATTAAATGAATGAATGAAACCAAGGTGAGTGACGGTGTGATAGGACTCTTAAGATTCAGATGGTGGTTTAATGATTCATTATGCTGCTGCATGTGTAACTAATTCACTTATGTTTATCACTGTAGTGGTGTTCTGTTATCACACTTTCTAAGCCATTCTAGTGGATGTGTAGTATCTCATTGTAGCTTCATCTCCCCTTCCCTGGTACCTAATGATGTTGAGCACCTTTTCATGTGTTATATGGCCATTCATATAGCTTCTTTTATTCCCTTTCATTACCTTGTTGCGATGCCTAAGGACTCTAGTACAATATGGAATAGAGTGGTGAGCTTGGATGAAAGCATTCAATATTTCACCATTATGATGTTAGCTGAGCTTTTTGCGATACATGCCCTTTATCAGACTGAAGAGTTCTCTTCCATTCCTAGTATGCTGAAAGTTTTTATTACTAATGGGTATTAAATTTTACTAGATACCTTTTCTTAATTTTTTGAGATGGTGTCACAGTATATTCTTGTACAACACTATTCTGTGCATGTATGGATAACTTTCATAATATTCCTGAGAGGTGAAGAGGGGTTGCCTAAGAGGACAGAAGTCCAGGCATGTATATGAAAGTGACCACCAGATCCCAGTACTATACATGGTTTAGTGTCACATGACAGTTAACTTTTGAACACTCCTGGCTGTTATTTTCATTTTCTCCTTCATCAACCTTCATAACAGCACAGATGTCTCATATTTTGGTGGTAAACGTGGAACTTTGGGTGCTTTTTATTATTTTTTTCACTTTTCTGTATTTTGTAAATTTTCTTCAATGGACATGGATTATTTGTGTTTAAAAAAAAGTTTTTAAACTTCTATGTAATTAGATTATGAATAGTAGACTTTAGACTCACTCCTATCAAATCTTTCTGAAATTATATCCAAGTCACCTTTGATTGGTTTTAGGTGTTTCCTAAATCTCTGAGAGCAGCACATTCACACACCATTTAATGGTGGATGACTAAACTCTTCTTTGTTGATCCTTTTATCATTTAATTTCAGGAGAGGCTCATTTTTCCCTCTGTCCCAACATTGGGCTCCTAGATGAAGTCCCTAGTGTAATTCAGTTCAAAAGGCTTTTATGTAGCTTCTCTTCTCTAGGAACTTACTGGCCATATTTGGAAAATAAACACAAAGGGATCCTGCCTGTGTGTGCTGTGATAGAGGTATGGACCAGGGACTCCAGGCCTGCTTGGGAGTTGAATGACTTCCAACAGATCAAGTCTGAGTGCAGCGTGACTTTGCCCAGAGGTAACTCTTTCTAACCTTGGCTTTTAAATTCTGGCATTTTTGTCTATCTCTGGAATAGTGAGGCTTTAGAGGCCTGGAGCTGGAGAAGCCTCCTTCAGACCAGACTAAGAATGGCAGCCCTAGGATGTTGAATAGGGACCAGAGATAGGTTGTTATTTCAGCGGCTGGGCTTTGTTTTTGTGGAGCAGGAAGTCATTATCTGGAGAGTCACAAATCCTTGAGAGTTCATTTCCATTTCCAGAAAGGGAAGTGTCACTTGTCCGCCAGCAGTTAGAGATTTATCACCAGAGCTATCAAGCCCCACAAGGAGCTATTCTAAGTCACTGTCCTGTCAAAATAATCACTGTTTTTTTTTTTTTTTCTTTCTTAATCACAGGTTCCTGATACAGGGAGTGTTTTCTGCTTTTTATCAATACTTAATGTACCTACTAGTGCATATCAGTTATTTTCATTGCCTTATGTTGATTGTTAAAATTAAAACTTTTATACTAAGCCAAAATAAAAAACCCAAACCCTCAAAATGAAGAAATCAGTACTCTCTTTCTCTTCCTTTCATCAGTAATAATAAAAATAATTTAAACTGTAGAGCATGCCATATTCTACAAATGGCAATCGCATGCATTCACGTGTCTCATTTGATCCTCACAACCGTACTGTGGTAGATAGACTAGATTATTATTATCCTCTTTAAAAGCGAGGAAACTGAGACAGAAATTGGGTTACTTGTTCAAGATTAGATAGTTCTAAAGACACTGAGCTGCAGTATACGGGAGGGGTCAAGCTGAGGGTTGTGAATTCGAACCTCCAGGGTTTAGATCCTAACGCCACCACTTGCTTGTCTGTGACATTGATTTAGTCATCTAACCTCTATGCCTGTGTCCCCATCAATAGAATAGGGATAATGGTAGGAGCTACCTCATGTAGGTGTCTCCAGGATCAAATGAGATGGTTTTGGTACAGGCCTAGGCAGAGCACCTGACAGGTGATACATGACATGTGATACATGACTGGTGAGTGTCAGCTTTGCCACTGCTGTTGTCTTGGAGGTGGTGGCCATGGTGAGCTATTATCCTCTCTCCTTCCAGCAACCTCTCCTGCCCTAAAACCCAAAGTCTACTCCTGAAATCACCAGAGTACTCCAGACACACTCCAAAAGTCCCTATGGGCTCTGTAGGGTTAGATAATCCAATCCCAAATTAAATGCTTTGAAGAAAAACTAACACCATAAAGATCTCTTTCCCTGACTCAGTTTTGCCCTGATTCTAAAGACAGTTTGTACCTATCTCCTCATACACACTCCTAACCCCTCTTAATCTTAATCAGAAATCTTAAGGATTTAGAGTACATTCTTCCTCTTTAAATATTTTTGGGACTATTTATTCTTTATTTGCTAACAACCTTTTTTAAATCCATGCTGACTAGTGTATTTACCACAGTCTGCTCTTAAAGATAGGATGGCAATTCCTATGCTATATGGCATACTTTTAAAAAGTCTTTGAGGCAGCAAACCTCCGTGTTTTAGGTTGTGCGCCCCACCCTATGATGTAACTGAGGTTCTGGCTTAGAGGTGGGCTGATGCTTCTGGCTTTATGTCCTTCACTTGACTTCTGTCATATATGCAAAGAAGAAGAGGCAACAAGTAACCACGTGTACTGAGCAGCCGGCTGTGTGTCCAGCTGCAGAGGAGATTCATTATGACCCCCAGGAAAGGCCCTCAGTGAGGACACAAAGGTTACTGTTTTTACAGAATGGAAGGCAGCATGTTTGTCAACATCTCTGTGTGTCACAGTGGGGCAAGAAGCTTTAGGTTTGGAGATAGAAGTCCTAATCCCATTACCTCTTCCCTGTCTACTGCAGTCCCTGACTTTAAATGTCAACAGGAGTCAAATTTACTTCATGAAACAAATCATCAGCATTGATCCTCCTTCATCCGGTGTCATACTTTCTTATTACTTTACTGCATATCCCCCCTAATATGGAATTTCTGCATATCCCCCCTGAGGCGGCTAGACATTGAATATATGAACTGGAATTAATATATTTTCATGCTCTGCAGTCCAAACTCTTTTAGCAAACATAATGCTCATACTAACAGCTCCGTCAGATCCTGCCAACAATTACCAGCACTTACTTGTTTTGAATGGTGTCCCATGAAAATTCTCATCTGAGAACATTAAGCCAAAACACCTAGGCCCTAAAACTGCATATGCAGAATAATCCCTACTTTGTAGAGAGGTGTGTGTTCGTGAATGTGTTATGTGCAGAGTGAGAGAGCTTGAAGGAAGCACACTATGATGGTGACATCAGTCATCTCAGGTGGCAGCAAGATTCAGGTGCTTTTAATTGTCTGTGTTTCTGCACCATCCAAGTTTTCTAAAATACAACTTCTTTCTTAAAATTATCAAAAAGTTTTACTTTCTTTGTATTATAGAAACAAAATTTATTTACTTTAGAACTTGGTGACTGGAACATTCATGAAAATGGTTTGTCTTAAAATGAACTCACATGGGAGTACATTACATTCTGTGGGCCTTAAACCTTGAGTTGTCCCCAGCTGAGGCAAAGAACACTCAACCTTGGTCCCTGGGACAGTTGGGAAGCAAGTCAATTAAAGGACATCTGTCAGTGCAGGATGTATAAAGGTATGAAAGTGTTCTTGTCCTTCTGCTTTCCTCTGTTCTCTAGTTACTTGATTTCATTTCCCTTCTTAGAAACACTTAACAGTTTCTGGGAGACTTTTGAAAAGGCCATGGCCTCTTCGATCTGATATGTAACCAAGCCTCTCAACACACTAGTTTTGGTTTAATGTCTTTGTAAAGAAGTCTTTATTCCAAGACTGCTTTCTGCATTTTTATGGTCTTCTATCTCTAAAATGCAATAACTGCCCACCTCAGACCCACTCAGACAGTGTGAAGAATTGTAGGACTCACTTGGAAGCTAAAACTACCTCACTATGTGAAAAGTAATCACAGGCCTTACCAAACAGTGGTTGAGCACTTCTGAATGTTCAGAAGCATGCTTACATGTGTTATTTCATATCTGCTTCCAAACTAGAACGGGGATTATGATTATCCCATGTTAAATGGGGAAATGCCACAGAGAGACTTACCCAAGACCACAGGGGGTGTTCGGCAGAGCCAGGACTAGAAATAAAACCTTCTGTTCTGTGGCTTCATCAAAGTTCCCACAATGCCAAATGTCTCTTTGCAGAATCTTCCCCAAGGGTACCTGGACTCTAAGGAATAATTGTGATAATAACACTATTAAATATTTATATAATATTTGCTATGCAAACGTTAAATACATTAACTCAGTCCTCACCACAACTTAAGAGGTAAGTACTATTATTATCTCCATTTTAGAGTTGAGGGAACTGAAGCCTGCATTAAGTAACTTGCCCAAGGTCACAGAGTGAGAAGGAGTAGCCAGGATATGAGCCAGCCTGAAGCTGGAGTCCGTACTCTTGACCACTTGACAATGCACTCAGGGCCTATCCACTTCCTACCTGTTTATGCCTAGGGTGACCTGGGCCAAAGATGACAATTATAGGGATGAGAGTCTTAAAATTCCTTCCTTTCAAACTTACAGAGTTTGAAGTAAGTGTCTTGTATTATATAAGCAAGAAGAATACTGTTCTATTTCCTTGTGAAAAGAGCAAGGGAGGGTAAAGAGGAGCAATAAAATGGAAATATTTTTGCTCAATAGCCAGACGAGTTTGGAAGGTCTTCTGCCTGGTTGCTAAGGAGCTTGGATTGCAAGGAACAGAAGCCAACTGTACTACCTTTAAGTGACAGGAATTTATTTTAAGGATATAGTTGTTTACAGAATCAGAAGAAAAGCTGAGCACTCAAGCTTCAGGAAGTTGGTGTATCAGCTTTTACTGTGTTACAAACCACCCTGAAAACTAGTGGCCCCCCTAAACAACCCTTTGTTTATTAGCTCAAGATGCTGCAAATCAGCAATCTGGGCACGCTTGAGCGATTCCCCGTCTATACTAGGCTGAGCTGATCTCCTTAGGCGTTCACTCGTGCGTCTGTGATCAGCTGCCTGGTTGGCTAGGGCGCCTTACTTCTCCATGTGGTCACTCATCTCCCTGTAGGCTTGTTTGAATGATGGTCTCGGGGTTCCAAGTAGAGCAAAAGAGGGCAAGCCGCAGCATGCAAGCACTTTTCAAGTTTCTGCTAGTGGTGTATTTGATCGTGACTAAAGCAAATCACATGCTGTAGCTCAGAGTCAATGTAATCACATGCCCTAGGTCACAGTCAATGTGGCGGGGGTGTGGGGGACTGCCCAAGAGCATGGATAGAGAAAGGAAGAATCTGTGGCCATTTTTGCCGTCTCCCACAGATGGCTGGGAACCTTAGCATCCTTCAGGCTCAAGTCAGCAAGGACCTATGTGCAGACTCTTCAGGGTGCCTCCATGTCAATAACTCAGCTCCCACCACTTTTTTGCACTTGAGTTGTCCATTCAAAATTTCCAACAAGAATCTGACTTTTCTTGGGTCATATGCATCCTGGGTGGGGCACCTTCACTGACACTTCAGAAAGACATGCATGAGAGGAGAAAAGTTCAGCTGTGATGCTGTTACCCCAAGGAGCAGGGGAGGGATGCAGGGAAGGTAATACAGTATTCCTTCCCTGTATATTGTTTGCTGTATCGACTTTGTTCTTCCCCTCTGAATCGTGTGGGTTGACTTTTCCTCTAAGACTTATTGAAAGCAAAAGTAACAGTCTCAACCTGTTATTTGAGCAATAGGAGAGTTAAAGCATTTAATTCAATAGATATTTGCTATAAAGCTAGTGATGACCCTGGCATGAGTCAAGATCTCACAGACAGGCCCTCTTCCTTCCATTGCTATGTATTTATTGGACACCAAGAGTATAACCAAGAAAGGGACATCAAAAGACCTTTGTTGTGATAGTGAGGTCGCATAATCCTTGGCCCTGGCAGCAACTCCAATAGTTATTTGTTTAGGTCAGTTTTATAATTTTTGCAGAATTGGAAGACTGGTTTTAAAACTTTCTAGAGAGCAAGGTGGGTGGTGGTCAAGTCATGCTTAGCTAGATTCGAAGCAACATGGAAAGGCCAGGATAGGTTGTTAGCATGGCCACCAGGGAGCTGGAGCATGTAAGAGTCAATTATTGCCCAAATCATGGGAGAGTTTAAGGGAGTAATAGATCCTTCTTATTTGCCAAAGCACCTTTCCCTTTGGACTGACAACCACGGCCATTTTTCTGGTTACAATGGCCAACTCTTACAGAGGACAGGGAAGAGGTGATAGCTTTGTGTGTGTGTGCACCCATGCTGAGTATTTGAAATATGCCTAGTGCACTGAACTAGCCTTCTCCAAATGTTTGGTCGTGATTCTCCAAAGGTTTGATCGTGAGCCTCTAATATTTGTATGTTTATAAATATACTATATTATAAATATATTTATAAATTACAAGCAAGTATTTTAGTATATGGTTTCTAACATATAAACAAAAGTTAGAAATGTTTAAAGGATGGGTTAAAAAGTCAACAATCCAGAAAAGAGGGGATATATATATATATATATATATATATATATATATATATATACACATACACACACACACACACACACACACACATACATATAGCTGATTCACTTTGCTGTACAGTAGAAACTAACACAACATTGTAAAGCAACTATACTCCAATAAAAATTAATTTTAAAAAAGTCAACAAAAATAGAAGTTCTGATATTTTCTCCCTCCACCCCAGTGGATCATCCTGTACCTCCTTGGGTGTGCTGCTCTCCTTTGGGGACTGCTTCTCTGGAATACTATAACATCTTAGACCTGCCCAGCAATTACAAAGGCAATTCTTAGGGGTAATAGAAAGTTGCATGTCCTATCTTGACCAAAGTGTACTCATGACTTAGCACTTCTGTTAGGTGGTAGATTCTAGTGCTGTTTTGTTATAATCACAGTGACTTCACGAACGCAGACTCTTACAACTCTTGTAATTCCCAAGCCTTTGCAATAATCATGGAAAGATTTGGATTCATGGACTCATAACCTGAGACAAACATTCTTCTTTCTTTCTCCGTCCCACTTTCCCTTGATTCTAATGAAACTTCAAAGGCATTTTTTTCTCCCACTTCTTCCCCTCTCTCCTCTCTTTTGCTTCCTTAAGAATTCTGAAATAATAATAATATTTACATATTTTTTATTGTGATAGCTAACATTTATTGTGCTACGGGTTAATTAAAATCAATGTCCTTTAACGATCTCTGTTACCCTCACAACAACTCTACAAAGTGGGTACTGTTATTATTCCCCCTTAAGAGGTGATAAATATGAAGTTTAGAGAGGGTTAAGTAATGTGCCCAAGATCACACAGTTTTCTGAAGCAGGGCCAGGTCAATCTGACTCCAGAGCCCAAGTCCAAGCTTTCCCCTCTGCTGCCTGCAGTGGCACAAAATAGGTGGTGAAGACAAGCATGGGGCCTGGAGCTCAAGCCAGCATTAGTACAAGCCACTTTTAAGCCGTCTTTTCTATTATGGGCTTTGTGTCCACCCAGGAGACACTGGTGTATATATGCTGGATGGTGAGGGTCCTGGAGCAAGTGAGCAGAAGTACTGAGTCTGTGTATGAATCATCTGGAAATAGCTTTTCACTCTGTTTGCCTTATGAGTTCTTCTGAAAAACTCGACAGGTTCAGGAGTACAAAGAGATCTCTACCTGCTAGAATAAATCTGTTGTCATGCTAGAAATTAGTTGTTTTCCTACTAGGTTATTTTAACTTGGTATGTTTACAGTTTATAAAGTGCACCTACTGTCAGTCTGTAAGAATGTCTCCTTTGATCTTGGTGACTAAAAGGGAGCTGGACAAGTACTGAAATGAAATCAAATTACCTACTTGAAATTCAATAGAAAAGAAGTGGCTTACAGCATACAGGAGCTGTTTGGTTATTTTGTTTTTGTTGCCATTGCTGGAAAATCCACATAAAGAGCAGGGAGCTTTGTGTAATATAGGTGAAAGGAGATCATTTGTACGGATCCTTTCAGCTTGCAAGAATTGCCCCTAACCTTTCTATGGGTGACCTTAGCCCAGCTGACTATACCCCCATCCCAACAGACCTTTTGAATTCCTCCTGCAAGGTGTGTTATAGCCTAGCCAAGTTAACAAATGGAAGATAGGCCTGATACAGACTCAGTCAGAATGCCTGCTCTTCTCATTCCCAATAAATACACATGTATACAAGCAAATGTAATAATGCATGAGAGTCCCCAGCGCTGTTTCTTTGCCGCCTGACCAAATTTACAGAATCAGCTGCGGAGAAGTAGCACTTCCCATCGCTAAGGTTCAAAATGATCAGACTTTGAATCTGGTCTACAGTAGAATGGCTCCGCCTGTAACCGTTTCAGGACAGTGAAGGGAAAGAAGGCATTGCTGTGTGTGCTTAAAGTGTGTAAGTTCATCAGGGTTAGGTGAGACTCCCAAGCTCCACCCCCAGAATAAGTAGGCAGGGGTCCATGCCCATGGTGCAGGTGCTCCATGACCCGTGCAGTGGATGTCAGAGTTAGAAGTATTATATGTAAAGAGGATGATGAGTCCCAGCTCTGTAGGGGCATAGACTGATTGGCAGGACATTAGTACCAGTTAAAAGTAGACCCGTGTATTGAAGGGAGCAGAGAGGGAGATGACAAAGCCATTGGTGAGACTGAAGCCTCTAGGTGAATTCCATTTGGCCGCTTTGACATGCTCTCTGAGGCATAGTTCTGTTTTCTGTTACTCACCAACATAACCAGGAGGACAGTCAAGCCCTTATCCTTGGGTGCTCCCTAATCCTTCATAAGTCTGGTCCTTTTCTCTGTTTCTTACTATTGCAGTTAAGAAATGGTAAAAGTAGTAAGATGTGTCTTTACCTTCCTCAGAAGTTCCAGGATTTGGGGATCATCCTGCCAAACGTGAAACCTGATTTTACCTGTTCATGTAAGAGTGATGAGGCTCTTAAAAACTGAGATCTCTGGGCTTCCCTGGTGGCGCAGTGGTTGAGAGTCCGCCTGCCGATGCAGGGGACACGGGTTCGTGCCCCGGTCCGGGAAGATCCCACATGCCGCGGAGCGGCTGGGCCCGTGAGCCATGGCCGCTGAGCCTGCACGTCTGGAGCCTGTGCTCCGCAACGGGAGAGGCCACAACAGTGAGAGGCCCGCGTACCGCAAAAAAACCCAAACAAACAAAAACTGAGATCTCTGACCAAATGTAACAGCATGCACGGTTTAGTCCCTTTTAACCCTAATTTAGGGCATACTGATTCACCCTAGTTCTTCACTCAAGTCCAGGACCTTGTCTGTTCCCTCACCCGCTTAGGGGTCCAGTGGTTCCTTGGAGCTTACAAGTATTCTGGCTTATTGCTGCGGTGTGTCCTCATGTGGTGACCAGGTGAATAGTGAGTAAGGACCTGGGGGCACACGCAAGTGAGACTTCCACTGTGGCAGTGGGACAGGCAGTCCCGGGGAGTGACCTGTCCTGGTCACAGTAAGGGCACGAGCACCGTAGGCTTGCCACTGTTTCTAGGAACTTACCCAGTGCCCCTCCAGGCAGTCATTTTCCTGGTCCCCAGCGCTGGCACTTCCTAGGCATAAGAACTATGCTCAGATCAGAGTCAGGATGAAGACCCCTTTTTTCCCTTGCCTCTACCATACGCTCTCCCTGACAGTAACATCTGGATGCTACTCCCTTCTCTTCTAAGCTCCTGAACCAAAAGAGCCCTTTCCACTCTCTTGTCACATCACAGAAGAGTTTGACGGGCCATTAAGCAGAGAGTTTCACAGTCCATCCAAAAGGGCTCAGACCCTAGAAACTCCTCTTTGTTTACTCCTCTTAGGTGGGCTCGGAAAATAGTTTAGGATGGGAAGGAAATGCAGGGGGCTTTTTGCTATGGCAATAAAAAATAAATAAAACACAGGTTAGGTGAGGTCAGCAGGTGTCATCACTAGTTAAGCCTCTGAGATGCCCTGATATATAAAATGTTAAGAGATTGATTTATGTTAAGAGATTAATTTATTAAATGGATTGCCAGTTTTTCAATTTACCGTAGATATTGGAATCCAGCCCTGCCCCTTGCCTATGACCTCTGCTGGGGAACTGAAGTTGGGCCTGTCAGACAACAGCAAGGGGTTACAGTGGGATCTCTGCCCAGGTGGGAGAATAGAGCCTTCATCTAAGACAACATAAGAAGCTGATATCAGAAAGGCAACTTAAGCCAGGGAAACCAGTAAGCTAGTTGAGTGGAAGTTCAGTTGTTAGAGGAAGAAGCCAAAAGCAGGGATCCAAAGGTTGAATATTGAAGAAGCCATGGGGAAATGGGCAATGGTAAAACAGGCAAAAGTTTAGAACCAGATTTTAAAAATTTAGAACAGACTTGGAACACAAGATATTGGGGATGTTCCTGGGCCATTCATCAAACTTAAAGTCTGATGCTTGCTTTTATGAGAGGAAAAAAAAAGGGTGATGAAATGTATTAGGTCAGTCTCGATAAGCAGGGAGGGAGTTGGCAGGGTGAGCTGGACCAGTCATTTGAAGGTGCTCAGTACCGCTTCTTAGGTCCTCTTAGCAAATAAAACCCAGAATGCAGTGTAAAATGTTCTTGATAGGGATTCTGTCAAGTAGTGGTTAAGTGGTAGTTTGATGAATTGACTTCTTCACTTTGGGGATATCTCTGACCAGCATCAAAGCATCCCCTCTCCACGACAATGCGGAAGGACAGATAAATAGACTCAGACCCTCTGACTCTCCTTTTTATCAGTGTATTGTGATGATTAAGCAGGTCTCAGCTTACTTTATCCAAGTTAGAAGCTCCCTTGATAAGGTTCAAATGAGTAACTCCTTTCTCTCACCCATACACATTCACATTATCAGGGGAAGACTTTATGCCCAGAGGCTTCCCTGTATAAATGTCAATCCTGTTTAGTTAACTTCTTTTCTACCACTGAACAACGGCTCCTAAAAAGTTGTGTGTCAAGATGACTCTTGCCAATCTCAAAGGTAAGTTAATCGGATTTTAATCTAATGAACAAGCTTTAAGAAATTACCAGTTAATGAATATTAAAAGTGGGACTTGACTTTTCATTTCATCTTGGGCAGTTGAATTAAACTCGCTGAGCCTTGGTCTTCTCAGCAAAATGAAGGGGTCGAGTTTTATTATTTCTAAAATCTCTTCAAGCCTGAAAATTCTGTGTTCCTCCTCTTGCTTTGCAGATTACTACACAAATATTTAAGTGCCTACTGTGCATCTGAGTCTGGTCATACAGTGTATACTCTCTTGCAACAGTGACTGTTATCTCATGTTGAGAAAACCACAGTAATCTGAGAATATTTGTTCTTGCCACTGCTCGTAAATTCCAGTGAACAGCTCTCAATAAGTTTTTTGCACTTGTCATTGCGTTTAACAAATTAGGTTAACAAATGGGGGAGGAAGATGGCAGACTGTCTGCTGTATTCAAAATATCATAGAATCTGATTTTTTTCCCCATAGTGCTTACTTTTTCTTCAGTTTGGTGGTTTTGATTGCCGTTGTAATCAATTAATTTAATCTTTGTGGTATTTAAAATAGATAGTGGTCGGGCTTCCCTGGTGGCACAGTGGTTGAGAGTCCGCCAGCCGATGCAGGGGACATGGGTTTGTGCCCCGGTCCGGGAAGATCCCACATGCCGTGGAGCGGCTGGGCCCGTGAGCCATGGCCGCTGAGCCTGCGCGTCTGGAGCCTGTGCTCCGCAACGGGAGAGGCCACAGCAGTGAGAGGCCCGCGTACCGCAAAAAAAAAAAAAAAAAAAAAAAGATAGTGGTCTAACATTAAAAGAATCCACCATTTCTCTTTAGTTTGCATCAGTAAAGGCATTAAGGAAGCTCTTAGGTACTGGAAATTCTCCCTGTGATGTAGAATAAGAACCTAATCTTCATCCATGGCTTTTATTCGGCAGAGGTCAACTCATAATACTAAAAGCAATATGGAAGAGAGAGTAATTAAAATGATGCTGGTGTTTTGATTATATTTTAATAAGTCAGTCAAATGGAATTGTGGATGATAGTTAATGTTGTTCTAAAGATCATTAGTTTTTGCCGATTTCTTAGTGGAGAAATTTGCCAGACTTTTTTCCCCCTTATTGTTTCCCTTACCAGCCACACCAGTCATAAGTGTCTTAGGAAAGATCTAACTGCTGCATTATCCACATGGACTACAGTGAAGCTGTTGGCTTTCTTGCTCTAAGATCAGTCAGTGGGAGGAATAAAGATAGGTTTTGACCTTTTAATATTTCTTTATTTTGTAAGCAATACAGCATTTTTTTAAAAAGAATACAGATTTAGAATTTTAAAAATCACCTCTTACCCCACATGAGACATTTGTTGTCACATCAAAAAGCTTTTTAGTACATATATACACTTTATATCATGATGTGTATCATTCTAGCAGCAGTAGCAACAGCAGCAGTAGTTATAGCAGCTAACATCTACTGAACGTTTATTATTTGCCAAATACAATTCTAACATCTGTATTAAATTTTCACAGCAACCCTGTTAGGTAGGATTTAATATTCTTCTAGTTTCATAGGTGGGAAAGCTGAGACGCAGAGAAATTAAACAACTTGCCCAGTCACATAGCTAATAAGCTGCAGACACGGAATTGAAACCCAGGCAGTCTGACTCCATGCTGTAGGCTCTTGTTATTCACTCAACAATATATATCATGATCAGCTTCCAGTGAATTAACATCATCAACAGCATTGTCTTGATTGATGCATGAGATTCCATTTAACCAATCTCCCATTATTGGACATTTGTTTCCAATTTTTCCATGATACAAACACTGCTATGATAAACATACCACTATATACATCATTACATGTCTGTCTTGTTCTTTCCTTAGATAAAGCCTATAAGTAGAATTCTTGGATTATGTTTTTTGAGACTTTTGTACAAATTTTCAAACTGCCTTCCAGAAAGATTTCTTTTTAACACTTACATTATAGAGTGTAAATGTCCATGTGTCACCAGTAATGATTATTATTCTTTCTAAGTCTTTGTCTCTCTGACACAGGGAGAATTGTATTTATTCTTTTTTTAAAAAAAATGTTTAGGGCTTCCCTGGTGGCACAGTGGTTGGGAGTCCGCCTGCCGATACAGGGGACACGGGTTCGTGCCCCGGTCCGGGAGGATCCCACATGCCGTGGAGCGGCTGGGCCCGTGAGCCATGGCCGCTGGGCCTGCGTGTCCGGAGCCTGTGCTCCGCAACGGGAGAGGCCGCAGCAGTGAGAGGCCCGCGTACCGCCAAAAAGAATGTTTACTTAATTAATTAATTTATTTTTAATTTAATTTATTTTTGGCTGAGTTGGGTCTTAGTTGTGGCACATGGGATCTTTCGTCGTAGCGCGCGGGCTTCTCTCTCTCTAGTTGTGGAATGTAGGCTCCAGAGCACATGGACTCTGTAGTTTGTAGCACTTGGGCTCTCTAGTTGAGGTGCACGGGCATAGTTGCCCTGCAGCATGTGGGATCTTAGTTCCCCGACCAGGGATCAAACCGCATCCCCTGCATTGGAAGGCGGATTCTTTACCACTGGACCACCAGGGAAGTCCTGTATTTATTCTTTTATAAGTTTAAACTCTTTTTTCCAAAGAGTTATTAGATATTTATATTTCTTCATTAGTGAATAGTCTGTTTTCATCCTATTTTATTGTGAGGGTGTATCATTTTTATTAAGGATACACTGTCATTATATATTAAAGAGGTCGAATTTTTGTCTTATACAAATATTTTCCCCAAGAAATTTTACATACAGATTGTCATTTTTTTTATACGTGAAAGTCTCAAAGACCATTCTTTAATAAAAAGAGGTTCAGAAAATATATGACTTAACCTTTATAAAAACAATTGAGGATGTCCTTCAGCCAGTGATAAATGAAAAAAAAAATTAGAACTCACAAATAGGGAAGTCAGTGTTAACAGGGGATAATTTTTTAAAGTACTATTTGGCGGTCCTTAGGTTCACCTCAAGAAATGCTTTATTTTCATATGAAAATATGAACCACTATGACCTATATGAACTATGGATCACTTTTGCTGTTCATCTATAAAAGTGTCTTTTTTTTTTTTTTGGCTGCACTTCAGTAGTCATGGGGCGGGCTCAGTAGTTGTGGCTCGCGGGCTCTAGAGCGCAGGCTCAGTAGCTGTGGTGCACGGGCTTAGTTGCTCCGCGGCATGTGGGATCTTCCCGGACCAGGGATCGAACCCGTGTCCCCTGCATTGGCAGGCGGATTCTCAACCACTGAGCCACCAAGGAAGCCCTATAAAAGTGTCTTTATTAAGATATTTTTTCTTTATAAATGATTTTGTAGAAAAACAAATTCTCATTTTCAGAAATTTGACCTATACCCCACTATCATCCCAAAGGATGGATTTTTAAAACAGGTTGTAATCATGGAAGATGAAAATGCCAAAGGAGAGACTTTATAAGTCTTTTGAAACTTTTTGATGGCTGTCTAAGAGAATGTAGAATCTCTAGAAATTAATTTAATTCAAAAAATTTCCCCCCAAATTTAAAGATACTTCATTTAAATTGTATTAAGAGTCAAATGCTTCACAACTGTGTAGGACTTGGTGTGATCTCAAGTAACTTGGCTTAAAAACAAATTTATTGTAAGAAAATTATCTTCAGTGGAGACAGAGGCCTTTTTCCCCCCTTTTTTTGGTTTGGGAGAGGAAGATGAGAAGTGCTATTTTGGGGACAAGTCTCCCAACAGAAGAGAATCCTTTAGCAGCAAGAATAAACAGCTTTGGCAGAAAGCCACCCTCCAAAGGAAAAGGACTTAGGGCACGTTTTGAACTAGGGAGTAGTAATGAGCTCCAAGGCAAAAAGGATATCCCTGGCACAAGGGGTGGGTCAATACCAGACTGTCTGGGTGGAAATACTGCTTACAAAAGCTCCATAGAGCTGCTTCATTAAAAAGTGATGCATTTTGCGATACACCCCTTTTGCCAGTTCTCTAGGGAGGATTAGTTACTGTTCCAAGGAAGTGATTGTATTTTACTCAGGGCCACATTGTTCCCTTTAGGCTTCATTACAACAACAACAGCAGCAGTTGTAGTAGTAATAAAATATAAGTCCTACAAACCTGGATTGTTTTCTGACCCTTTTCCCTTCATTTTCTAGAAAATAAATCACTTATGCATTTACAAAAGTGGATTAATGATTAATTTGAAGGAGAGTCTCATCTTTCATTTTATAATGCTTTTAAATTCTTTTGTGATGCTGCATATATAGAAAATACTTTTTGCTCATTATATTTCTGGGGCGAATGTGGGTATGTATGTATGCTCACTCATGCATGCATTTAGCTTATATTTTCAAACTGATGTTTTCAGTAGAGGTAATTGCTATTTGTTTGAATAAATATACTTTGAGAGACGGATGAGAGGCAGCCATCCCATCCATGTGTAATTACATGTTTAATTATATGTGACATTGCTCATTTGGTGTGGTTGGATATGATATTTGTGAAGATTTAGCAGGATGGTAAGAAAAGCCAACTATTTGACTTAACCATTTGAGTATTCATTTCTCTTTGATTCCAAATTTCTGGCAGTAAAAACAGTGGGTGGAATGGCAGCAGAGATCCCCATACACATTCCTCCAGAGACAGAGAGAATAGAACTGCTCCAAAGCAAAGTTTCTTTTCTCACTCATTCAATTAACAGTTCTTCACTGAGCATTTACTATATGCCAGATACAGATTTGTTTTCTGTGCCATTCCTTCCTCAGAATCCACTCCTTGCTTTATAAAGGCCTCATTTCCTCCTCCTTCCTATAACCCCAGCAGACACACAGCATCTTTACTGAAAAGGTCTGGGTCTTCCTGCATCGAAACTCAACTCCTGTATCTCCTTCCTCGAAGGCCCTGCTAGGGTGGAGTTTTATTTGTAATAATCTTTTTTTTTTTCCCATAAATTAAACCCCAAGATGGAAAAGTATTTTAGAGAAAAAAGAAGAGATTAATGTCAGGAGCATTTTCTCATGTTATACGAACTTGTAAACATTTTAATGGCTGCTTGTTATTCCATTGTATGCCTCAGTTTCTTAACGTTCACCCAAAACTTGGTTCCTAATTTGGATTTATTTCCTTAGGGTGAGATTACTAAGTCATTGTTCATGAATATTTGTAAGACCCTTAATACGAATTGCCAAACCATTTTCAGAGAGTTTGTAGCAACTTACGGTCCCATTAAGGGTCTATTTACTGTTCATATTATAGCACCTTTACCCTCATCGAATACTAAAACTTTAAAAATCTTCACTGATTTTTGGGGTTTAATTTACGTTTTTCTTATTACTAGTGAGACGGAACATTTTCTACATGGTTATTATACATTTTTCCTTTCTCTTTCCTGGGTTGTCTGTATATGTCCTTTGCCTGTATTTCAAATTTTTGTATTTTTGTTATTCACTTGTGTAAATTTATTTCATATTAAGGATGTTAACATTTTGTCTTTAATATTTATTTACCACATTTGGGTAAAAATCTCTCTGATTACATTATTTGCAATCATATTATCACTTAGAGCATATGGCTTATTTTGTTCAATGAGATCAGCTTTATATCATTTTATGTAGGAGGTAGTTTTCAATGTTTAAAAATATAAGAATACATACTTTAGAGTCAAGAAAAAAAATCTATTCCAGAAACTTCGATAAAATAAAGGGAGAATGTATAAGAGTTAAATTGCAAGGGACCTGGGTCCTATCAGTGCTTCTGTATTGACATTTGTATTCTTACTGCTTATTACAAAACTGTGAGAGCTGTGCCCAGACGAAACACTTGAGGACAAGTAATGAAATGCTTTGGAATTTACTGGATTCCATATAAAATTCTAGTCATCCCTCATTCCTATACCTCTAGAGGCCCTGAATAGCAGCCCTTCATATGTTCTCCTTTTCCTTTTAGACAATTCTTCCTCTCTTCAGGAAGATGAAGAGGTAGAGATGGAGGCCATCAACTGGCAGGCCAGCAGTCCAGCTATGAACGGACACCCCGCCACTCTAGTGACCTCTGCTCGTTTCCCTAGCTGGGTCACTTTTGATGACAATGAAGTCAGCAGCCCTTTGCCACCAATCACCTCTCCTCTGAAGCCGAAAACACCACCTCTTGCATCTGTGATCCCAGATGTACCTTGTAACTCAACTGGGTCATTTAAGAAGAGGGAACGTCCCAAGAGCACTTTGATGAACTTCTCCAAAGTTCAGAAGCTGGACATTTCCTCCTTAAACCGTCCGCCTTCCGTGCCTGAGGCTCCTCTTTGGAGGGCAACCAATCCTTTTCTGAATGAGACTCTACAGGATGTACAACCCTCCCCTATAAACCCTTTCCGCGCTTTCTTTGAGGAGCAGGAGAGGCGCTCCCAAGACAATTCCATGTCTGGTACCACAGGCAAAAGCCAAAGAGATTCTCTCATTGTCATCTACAAGGATGCCATCAGTTTTGATGATTCAAGCAAAAACCAGTCACACTGTGATGCTGTTGAAAAACTCAAACGACTCCAACTTGAGGATCCCGATCACTTAGGGAGTACAACACTCCCTGATGATGACCCAATAGCCTGGATTGAACTAGATGACCACCCACCAGGTTCTGCACTGTCCCAGCCCAAGGATGGTTGGCCCATGATGCTTAGGATCCCTGAGAAGAAAAACATCATGTCCTCTAGGCACTGGGGACCCATCTACATCAAACTGACAGACAGTGGGTATCTGCAGCTGTATTATGAGAAGGGCTTAGAAAAGCCATTCCGTGAGTTCAAGCTGGAGATCTGCCATGAGATTTCAGAGCCCCGGCTCCAAAACTATGATGAGAACGGCAGGATCCACAGCTTGCGGATAGACCGCGTCACCTACAAGGAGAAGAAGAAATACCAGCCTAAACCTGCCGTGGCCCACGTGGCCGAGAGGGAACAAGTGATTAAGCTGGGCACCACCAATTACGATGACTTCCTGAGCTTCATCCGTGCAGTTCAGGACCGTCTCATGGACCTGCCGGTGTTGTCAATGGACTTGTGCACAGTTGGCTTGAACTACCTTGAAGAGGAGATTGCAGTGGATGTCCGAGATGAATTCTCTGGCCTTGTGAGCAAAGGAGACAACCAGATTCTCCAGCACCGTGTCTTGACACGGGTCCACATCCTGAGTTTCCTCTCTGGCCTTGCCGAGTGCCGCTTGGGTCTCAATGATGTCCTCGTCAAAGGGAACGAAATCGTTTCCCGGCAAGACATCATGCCCACCACCACCACAAAGTGGATCAAGCTCCATGAGTGCCATTTTCACAGGTGTGTGGATGAGGATGTATTCAACAGCTCACGGGTTATTCTGTTCAACCCTTTGGACGCCTGCCGACTTGAGCTAATGAGGTTCAGGACAGTATTTGCCGAGAAGACCTTGCCATTCACACTCAGGACTGTGGCAAGCATCAGTGGGGCAGAGGTGGAGGTGCAGAGCTGGCTGAGGATGTCATCTGGCTTCTCCTCTAACTGTGATCCTCTCACTCAGGTTCCCTGTGAGAATGTGATGGTTCGCTACCCTGTGCCCAGTGAGTGGGTGAAAAACTTCCGCAGGGAAAGTGTCCTGGGGGAAAAGTCTCTGAAAGCCAAAGTGAACCGGGGGGCAAGTTTTGGCTCAACTAGCTTGTCTGGCTCTGAGCCTGTCATGAGAGTAACTCTGGGAACTGCGAAGTATGAGCATGCCTTCAACTCCATTGTGTGGAGGATAAACCGACTGCCTGACAAAAACTCAGGTAGGCAGAGCTTTCTCTTCTGTGAAAACTGCCACATGGTTGTGAAAGAGCTGGGATCAAAGTTCCACATTCTCTTTCCCTATGAAGTGCTGGTTTTTGTTATGTGATAGGAATGATGATGGGGAGGGATGGGGGAATGGGGGACCAGAAAAACAAAAATATTTGAGCAAAGTACTTAACAAACATGCATGACCCAGTTCACTCCATCTTTGTACTCTCTTACTATCACAGTTCTTCCATAAAACTATGCATTATTCTTCTCAGCTGGGCTGCTAAGCAGATTTCCAAGGCAGCTTATGATTCTGTATTCTTTTCTGACTCATTAAAGTTTTATCTGGTGTTGGAAGCTATCCTTTTCCAGATCCTAGAAGGCTTCTGGGCTTTGAAGAGATGTCTGTTGCCCCAAGTATAGGTAAAAGAGCCAGTTTATGGCCAATCATGTGTACAGTACAGGCCAAGAGTTAGATCTATGATTCCAGTCACCCTGTGCAAGGCCTGTCAATCATAACATCCCAAGTTCAGAGCCAGGATCTGGAGATGGGGAAGGGGCTTCTGATCAGACTGAAGATCCAGCCAGGACATGAAGGTCCAAAAGGACTGAAATCCAAAAGGACGGAAAGTAAGGGAAGGGATGTTTAATTTAAACAAAGGAGACAGTTTACTAGCCCTAGCTGGCCTGCTCCCAGCTAGCAGGGGTGCTTCTGTGCTTGAGTGAGCCTGAAGGCAATGACTTTCCTCATGGGTCCAGTGAGATTTGGTGAAATGACAAAACTAAGGAGTAATCAAACCAGCTCTAATAGCTTTGTTTCTTAGAGTAAGTCTGGGTGACCCCAGTGGTAGGCAATAAGCCCATGATCCTGTGACCCTTTAAATCACTTTTCTTGTTTATAATAAACTTCGCTCATCTGTTAAAAAAGTGGGTATTTGAGCCAGAAAAAAAAAAAAAAGAAAAGAAAAAGAAAGAGAGAGAGAGGTTTGGAAAAACTGTTGGTTAAAGTCTTTCTCTTATGCAGATATTCTTTTTTCCATTCTCACTATTAAATCCTAACAGTATGATTGGAGTCTTCATTTCCTGTTCTGAGTGTGGAGTGGCTGTGTTACCCTAAATGTAAAACAACGTGAAGCCAAGAAGCAATACGATCTGGCCAACTCCCTAGGCAGGCCAGGCAGTGGACACACACCAGGGCTTTCTTGTCAGACACTGGGTGTAGCAGTGCAAACCGAAAAGACAATTGGACCTCTGTGTTTGAGGCTGGATTTGCCACCCGCTATTTCTAAACTGACAGAATTCTTAACATAAAGTCTTCCTCTCTGAGCTTGCTTATTCATTTCCCTAAAATCAGCACTGTATTCTCCTGGTGATAGCACTGTGATTTCTGCCTCAGCCATGAGGCCGATGTGAATTGATGGCAGAAAGGAGAAACCCTCAATTCTCCTTTGGCACGGATGCCCTTGAGAAGAAAACTGAGGTAACGGGGAAGATTACTGTTTAACCCGCAAGAGGCTTGACATGAGAAAAGACCTCAGGTTTATGCTTACTGGAATTTTTAGCTCTGCAATTTACTAAGCATGTATTCAGATCACTTCATTATGGAATAATTGGATTTTCGAGCTCGAAAGGACCTTGGGGATAACTTAGTCAAACCTCTCCATTCCACAGATGAGAAAATTAAGGACCGGGAGTGACGTGACTCATCACATCCAGGGGTCTTTTTTCTCCATACCACAGCTGCCTCTTAGTAGATGACACAAAACAGACACAAACTCAAAGTTACTTCCACTATGAGGACAGAGATTTTCAGTTTTCTCAGTGTGTACACACATACCCCATTTGTTTCAAAGTTCTTTCTCTCAAATATTTAAAAGTACCATGTGAGGGGCTTTATAAGCAGCAGAGACTGACTGGCTTCTTTTAGCAAAAAGAAATAAATTGTTGGAAAGATACAGGTAGCTCACAGAACTGAAGGAAGAAACAGGCTTCAGAAAGGATAGCTCTTGATAGCAGGAACTGTGGATGTCTCCTCAGGCTGCAGCCTTTGGGACAAACCATCACAGGCCATTTTCTGTCCTTGTGCCACTTCCCAAGAGTAAAAGGGAGGACAGGGCATTTTGACTGACATGACCACCAAGATGACATGCAGTGCTGGGGAAGAGTATTTCTCGAAGAGGAAGAAAAAAGAAAAAAAAAAAAAAAAAGATTGTTACCAGAATAAAAAGGGAGCAGATGCAGGGCATGGAATAAATAGTCCTCAGCAACCACTTTCCTTAATGGTTCCCAGCGGGGTAGTGTTAAGTAGGCTCAAGGCCAAGTAAATGCAGCCTTTATACTACATATGTATTTCTAGATTACTGGAACCTTATTTGTGAATGATTTTTAAAATACATAAGGACAGCATAAGGATATTTGGGGATATTTCTCACGTAAACCTACCCCCCACTCAATTACTGCTTTTGCTGTCATGGTTGTGTATTTTTAGACATGAAATCCCCCCAAGAGCTTCTTATTTCTACTTCTGGCCAATGGTATATTTCTGTGTCAGTTCAGGAAATTAATAGCACCCTTTTTCTGGAAACTTGAGATGTACAGGATCTGAATTCCAGTCAGAATGCAAGTTCTTACCATTGCTGGTATTCTCTGTGCCCACCCCTGCCCTCCCCATCCACTGCTCCATCCATGAAGCCAGAGAATTGACGATGATCTGTTAGTAACTGTCCCTTTTCTGAGCTCTTCTTAGTCTTGAGATAGCTTTGGGAAGGTGCCTTTCATAGGCCATTTTTCATAATCCTCACACCTCTACTTACAGTGAAAGAGGACTGAACCTCTGCACATCTGCTCCCACCTGCAGTGGCCCTGCAACCCTAGCCCCAACAGGTAGGATGGTCAGACTGCAGGGCAGCATGGGCCAGCAGGCTGGCATCCTGGGCTTTGTCGGCACCTCAAGTCTGCAGCCACAGCAGGCTTATCCCAGTCAAGCCATCAAAAGGCTAACAAGCTGCCATTGGATTCCAACATGGCTCCCACCAGCAGGGTCCCTCTATCTGTGCTCTCCCAGGACCCCTCCCGTCCTAATCCCAAGAGCTTTCCTTTAATCCTAGAAGGCACCAGAACAAGTTTCTGTGCTTTCCCAGATTGTCTGCCAGGAAACAAAACATTCTGTTCTGCATAGGTAGCTTTCTTTGCTGGAATTCCAGTTCTCATTAGATCAGGTGAAGGGAAAACAATTCTAATATGATTCCCCTTCTATGGAAAATAGAAATCTGAATTTTAATATTAAATTTTCTCAGCTTCATCAAGGAAGATGACATAATGTGAGCTCATTAGTTCATTAACATGAATTAAATTGTATTAGCTTTCAAAATTGTACTTCCCTATCTGTCCACTAGCCCTACACATGCATTAGCTGATGCTAGAACTCAAGAGAGAATGTTGCTTTCATAGAATTTTCTGTGAATATGCTTTGGTGGGGTGAGAAGAGGGGGGTCAGTTTTGTGGAAAGTTATGATTTTCAGTGTTCCAACCATGTGTAAATAAGGGTAATTAGATAAAACTGTTGTTCAGGTTGCTATTGAATTAAATTAAGAAACTCCTCTAAATACTTTGTAATGATCTAAATCTATAGCAATCTATTGAGAGGAGTGTAGGACATAATTTGGAGTCAGTTAGATAATGAGTTTTATTCCCAGTACTACAAGTTAATGGCTGTGTGACCTCAGGCAATTTACTTAAACCTTTCAGAGAAATCTCAAGTTTCCTCTTTTATAAAATAGGGTTATTAACACCTAGCTCATTAAGAAAGGAATTAGTAATGTTTTTAAGTGTTTAGCACAGTCTCTGGCCTGTAATAAGTGTTCAGTAAGTGACAGCTATATAATTACATCTGTGGTACACAATTTTAAAAAATTGGATTCATTTTCAAATAATGTAATTTTTACTACTACATATATCTTAAATTCCTTTCCTAAAAAACTGCAATTTTTTCAATTAATTTTCCAAAGTATTACTCTTTAGAAAGACCCATTGAAATATGTTACATTTGTGAAACAGAGCAAAACAAATACTTCACTCTGTTATGTTTTCCTTGGAGAGCGGGTGTGTATGTCCTCAGGCTCCGAGATTAAAAAGTCCTGCCCAGACCAATAAAGGAAATTGGAACTGTTTATTTGGGGAAACTCGGATAACTAAGGGCTGTTTCAGTTACATAATGAAGCCAGAGTCACATGGTTTATCCACAGTGAGTTGCTTTATGGGTTTCTTACAGCTTCCTTTTTCTCCACCCCTGTCACCCTGCAAACCTGTCTTGAGGTTTGAGGACTGTGAGGTTATGACTCAGACAAACGGGTTAAGAACATCTGGGAGTCAGACTGCTGGGTCCAGTTCTTGGCTCTGCCACTTTCTCGCTATGACCTTAGGCAGTTGACCTTACCTCCTGAAGCCTTAGTTTCCTCATTTGTGCAGCGTAATAATTATGACCTCAGGGGACGGTTATGAAGAGAGAGAAGTGAGAGAATCTGCATAAAGCACAGTACTTGGCTTAGAGTTATCAACAAACGTTTCCTGTTACATCTGATGAGCGAGGACGATGCTGCGGTGGTGATCGTCATAGAACTAAGTTCTGACTCGTTTCCCTCAAATAATCTAATAACAATCCTCAAATGAAAATCAGACCGTAAGTTTGCCTTCCAAATACAGTAGAACTAGCCATAGATTTATAGAGTTAAATAGCGGTAAGGGACGATGCCTGGCATTATCCAGCCTACCCTTTTCCACCCCCGCCCAACTCGCCACTTCACACATGAGGAATTGAGGCCTGGAGAGAACAAAAAGGACTTGGGTGTGGGATCTCTGCACTTAGGAGAACTGCAGGTCAAACCCAGGTATCCTGACTATTAGTCTGTATTCTCTCCAGCGTTCCACGTGCTTCCCTAAAGCATATGTGCTGTTTCTAAGGGCTTTGTCATTTTTATATGCTGTTCACCAAAAAAACATGCCAAAAGCATTTAAAAAAAAATATCAAATGCTGGGCCTCCCTGGTGGCGCAGTGGTTGAGAGTCCGCCTGCCGATGCTGGGGACATGGGTTCGTGCCCTGGTCTGGGAAGATCCCACATGCCGCGGAGCGGCTGGGCCCGTGAGCCACGGCTGCTGGGCCTGCGCGTCCGGAGCCTGTGCTCCGCAGCGGGAGAGGCCACAACAGTGGGAGGACTGCATACCGCAAAAAAAAAAAAAAAAAAAATCAAATGCTATTAAGAAAATTCATCTTCCGAAGGAAATTGATGATTTTGCTCCAGGTGGCCGTCTTTGATGTTTTATTAGGTGCTAAGTGCTGATCTCTTTTATTCCTTTCTGCCAATATACAACCTTTATTTCATAGTATTTACACTGTGTTCACACAGCACTCTGACCTGAGCAGGCAGAAAGCACTCCATTTCTCAGGTCATGGGTTTTATTGCTAGGATACCAGGCTACTGTAGTCAGATGTTATGTCAAAGGGTCTGAAGCACATGCAGTGTGATTTCTGCCGAGGCAGATTCTCTGCTCATAGTTGGATGCTCTTAAAGACTGCCAGGCCTCCTTTTGTTTGTTATTGAGGCTCTTCCACTTCCTCCCCAAAGAACCTGAGCCCTAGATTCTTTGTCTTTCTTTCATAGCTTCTGGTCACCCACACTGTTTCTTCTGCCATCTTGAACTTGGCTCTGACCGGGAAGTGCCTTCCAGATTTGCCAATCACATTAACGTCGAGTTCAGCATGCCTACAACTTCTGCCTCCAAAGCTGCCGTAAGATCCATCTCTGTGGAAGACAAGACCGACGTCAGGAAGTGGGTCAATTATTCTGCACACTACAGCTACAAGGTAGCCTCGGGAGGCATCTGGCTCATGTTTCCAAGTCTGTCTGTGCACCCCCATGCCCTCCCCCTTCTCATTCCTTTTAGCAGTGCCTGCCCAGGGTGCAGGGTATTCTCCTACCACCTTGCAGGCGGTTTACCATGCATAGCTGTGGTTGAGTCTGCTCTGAGTTAAATGAATAATCTCTCTAGCAGGCAAGAGAAAGGTTGGAAAGAGAAGTACAGGCTGATGAAGGAGGAGTATATAATGTCTTTCAGTCGTCATAAACAACAACAGAGTAATGGGGTAATGGGATTATTATTACTCATTTGTCATATAATTTATTTGCAGGGGAGTGAGTTTGGAAGTGGAGAGAGGGTCAGGAAAATGCTAACCCAAAGCATATATTTCAGCTCCAGGTGTTGATGAAGTGGATCTGAATGAAGTTTACATAGTGAAGTATGACACTATGTATGACAGTATGTCATAGTGAAGTATGACATATACCAAGTCATACAACCTGGTCACTGGGCTATAACTGGACAAACTCAAAAGCCAGGCAAGCTTCTATAATAGTAACAGGATCAGGGCTGTGAAGGAGGAAATGAAGTTGGAGATTTCCGACACAAATAGTATTGTATCCTGAGTAGTTAGAAATTCAATAGGAGATTATATGCCAAAGACGGAAAACGGGGGGTTACTGAAGAAGGATTTGGCAAAGTGGTTTAATAATTTTCTATTCGTAATAGCATCCTTAGATTTATATGATCATTTAATTGTTCTTTAAATATTTCCTTACTTGTGTGATTTAAAACATTAAACTACCAAAAAGAACAAATACTCCATCTTGTGGCCAGGAAAGAACCCAGCACTTTCCTCAAACATGACCCTTGTCAACTGTTCTGTCTTGAATTGTTTCCCTCATCATAAATGTCCAAGTGGTATTGAGAAGAGCGGCTTTAATTATGAAACTCCTTCAGCTCAAAGGATTCCCTGCCTGATTTATCAAAGGCTTCAGATGAGGTATATCACTCTCAAGGCAAGATTAATTTATTAATCTCTTTACAGTTACAGCTACAGTATTTTCCAAAAGAGATAGGCAGAACCGTAAACACTACAATACCTATCCATTTGGAGACTTTTTAAAGGGATAAAATAACGGAGAGTGTAAAGAGCCAGCTGCAAAGGAATTCATTCATTTGATAAACCTTTGTGATTGCCTGCTGTAGGCCCATATTATAGGCGTACAATAGTGAACAAGGGCCTGCCCTGTCCTACGAAGTCTGTGGTGTAGCGGGTCCAGGGTGTAGTGGGAATATACACAGAGGAGCACCTGACTCTACCTGGTGAGTCAAGAATAGCTTCACAGAAGAGGTGACCTTTGAGTATCTGTGTAAGGCAAAGAATAAGAATTTTCCAGGTGGACTGAGAGGGAGAGGAATTCCAGACCAAGCAAAGGGCATGTGCAAAGACAGAGCCATAATATACACATGGCCAGTAGCTTGGTGTGACTAAAGCCCAGAACATTAACCAAATTACAAGGACTCTCAAAGAACCTAGTGAGCTTTTCTCTTTTGGTTTATTTATTTGTTGGGATGTTTTCCTGATATTTCTTCTGATATTTCTCTCCAACTTTTATTCTTGACAGGTGGAAATTGAGCAAAAAAAGAGTTTGAAGCCAGACTTTGAAGGAGATGAAATGGAAAATCCCAAGGAGTGTGGGGTCCAGTGACGAAGCCCTACTGCAGGGGGCCCTGACCTAAGCATCACGACAGGATGTCTTCCTGAATAGCTGAAGTTCAAGGCACTGCCTACCATGGCTACTCCACGTTGGGAACAGTGTATTGGACCTCCTGTTTGTAGTTACCTGTATTCTAACAGGAAGCCCTAAGGTGCTTGCTTTGGAGAGGCTCTGATCATGCCTGAAGCACCTGCATCACCTGACTTTTTGGAGCTTACTGTATAATTAAGCCTCCTCTCCACTCTGCTTATCTCACAGCACTTGGGTATGGTTTGTGACTGATAAAGTCAGGAAAAGAAACTCCCAACATCATTGTTGGCGTGATTTCCTTCCGATGTTCATCTGTTACTTACATCAGTTTCTGGAAAAGAATCTTGAGAAGTTAATTAACTAAGACTCCATCCCTGTCACTCCCCTTAGAAAAAGTTGAGAAAAGGTACAAAACCGATTTCCTCTTTGGGTCTGCTAGACCTTTCATAGGTGTCTCCATTCTTCAAATGTTAACACTGTGCAACAGAAGTTTTTGAGATGCTTCCCTCCTGGTTCTAGATAGTGTTGACTGAAACACTTTTTCCATCTTTCTAAGGCATCAGTCCCAGGGTTCATCACCCTGAGTCACAGTAGACAATGGAAAAAAGGCACAAGAGGACACTTCTAAATTCTGTGAGTAGCCCCACATTCTGCGAAGAGTGGCTATTGAAGGGAAAGCAAAATTGAGCTTACTTTTCTTCATTCTGGGGAAAAAGAACATTCATTGTAAGATTATCTTCAATTCAGGAGACAGCTTAAGTCTCAGTGAATTTCCAAATTCACACTGAAAAGTATAGGCCATGTTTGATTCCTGAAACAGATGGATACATGTATCTCAGGCATTTGTCAGGGGCATTTGGGAACTCTTTTTATACCTCATAGCCAATAGACAGCTGCGTGTCTCTTTAACTCAAACTTTACAGGAAATATAAGTTGAAAAGATCATTTTAAAAGCCGTTCAAAACTGAGCTTGTATGAGCTTTTCCTAAAAATTCAGAGTTTGATAATCACAGTATTGTAATAGATCTAAAAGGCAGAAGACTCTAGGGTAGAGATGAGGGAAAGCCATATTTTTCTAATGTTGGGAACACTAAATCCTGATTCCAAGAATCTAGGACACTCAATATTCTTTCTCTTCATCTGTTCCAGCTCACATTCTGTACCTCTGCATCCCAAAGAGGATACGAACTCAACAATTTAAAGCAGCTTTAACCTGCCTTCCTGTTTCTCCCATGAAGAATAGAGTAAGGGTTATCCGATTTGTAGATGACATAGAAATAGACATATAACTAGTCTGTTGACTGGCAGATTCGGGATTAGTTCATTCCATGAATATTCACTGAATTCTAGGTATTGACATTAGGATATAGAAATCATTGTAATTTTTTGAAATACCTGAACATAAGACTGAAACTAAAAGGATGAAATTAAATAGGCATTAGTGAGAAACGCTATATTCTGAGTTTCTTAAATGCAGCCCACTAAGTACAAAATGGGGTACCTACGTGTGTACGGATGTGTGTGTTTACCTGTGTGTGTTAATGGGAAGGGTGTTGGAAAGTCCTGGTTTCACAGCAGTTTTTGTATAAAATGTTTTCTTGGGGAAATGAGCTCAGTTTTGAATCGGGAGTATATCATAGCTATTCACAAAACTAATGCATTCAGCCTGTGGTAACAGAAGTCTAGGGAGTCCTGCATGCTGCACTGGTCAGCCCACATCTGGATGAAGGGCTGCATTCAGTTCTGGGAACCACATTTTAAGAGAGATGTTAATAAATTGATTGTGTCCAGTCAGGTGGCCAGGGTTGTGGAGAGTGTGATTATACATGGAATAGGGGAATACTTCCTCTGAAGAACAGAAGGTATAGCTGGAAAGGGAAAAAGAGGGAATGATACAATAGCTGCCTTGAAATCTCTGTTGAGCTATAAAAGGGGAGAGGAATTGGACTTTTCCTGTGTTGCTTCAAAGGGCAAAAAGAGGAGCTTTATAGATGACAGATGTTTGCTTCAATATAAGAAAGAACTTTGTAATGAGTTGTTCTAAAGAGGAATGGACTCAAACAGTAAAACTTCCAGTTGCTGCAAATGCCCAAAGGCTAAAATAACCCATCCTAAATGCTGTGAAAGGGACTCTTAGATTGGATTTGGGCTAGATTCTTAACAAGATCCCTTCTACATATAGGTTTCGTTTCAACAGTATTAGGACTCCGTTTTTAGTTTGATAAGTGGTTTTTCATGCTCTTTGAAATACAGTGGAGTCCCCTAGAGGTCTTTGTCAACTGAGGACTCCAAGGCCTAGCCCTTCCCCTGTTGTGCTAAAAGCACATGAGATTCCTTATAGAAACATTGAAATGGGTTGAAGTGTTGGCAAGGTGAAGGTCATTCTAGCACCTTCTTTACCCAAGGTTAGCACCTGTGCACCCTCTCAAGATCTCTGCTTCACCTGCTAGCATCACATGTGTATCGGTGGTTGGACGCTTTTTTCCTGTTGGTTATTTCTCATTGCCTTTGTACTTTCACCTGGACATTTTTTTTTTAAACCAAGGGATGGGGAAATCCCTTCTATGCTATCTACATTCAGCAATCATATTATCATTCATTTTTAAAAACCTACCACCTTGATTTCATCAGATTTGTTTTCCCTCTACTGTTTTTTGGAAGTTGATTATGGGTAGCATTTAGCGGGGTGGGAAATATAATACTATATATTTTTAGACGTAGTTTCTATGTAGTTTTGTTAATAGCCTACATAGAAAACACTGTTGGGCAAATACCTTTTTGATATGCAGATTCTAAGTTTGCCACCCTGGACTTGGATTTTGTGTGTGTGGCCACAAATAATCTTTGTCTATGTTATCAGTAATGTGAAAATATTAGAAGTGAGTTCATTTTACCAATACATAGTCTTACTATTACTATTAGAATATAAATTAGATGTCCCATGATATTAAGAGCTGTGCTTTTTTTTTTGAGACTGGTGACTTCCTTTTTTGACTTTATAGTAAAGGAGGATGAGAAATGTACTCATGATATATCAAACGAGACTATGAGGTACTTTGTGGGTGCACCATTAAACTCCCTTTGCCACTCTTGTAAATATACTAGTTATGCCTTATCAAAATTGTGCATTTTACTCATATGAAATATAATCTGGACAGTTTTTTTTTCTCTTCTATTTTCTTCTCCCTGCCACCCCCCAGCCCATGCAACCCTCCTGCATTATTGGCAGGGCTCATAACCCTTGAGAACATTTTTTTTCTTTTTGGCTGTGCTGCACGGCTTGCGGGATCTCAGTTCTCTGATGAGGGATTGAACCCAGGCGACTGCATTGAAAGCGCCGAGTTCTAACCACTGGACTGCCAGGGAATTCCCAAGAACATTCTTTTAATGTAAAATATTTCTTATTTGAAATTAGAGTAATTTCCTTTCAAATCCTGTAGATGAGGGCAGGAGCTTATTTCCCTAGAAATTCATATTCCCAAGAAATGTGATCCATGGAGGCAAGAAATGGCTCTTATTCTTTGTTTCTAGTACCTACCACCAAGTTAGTTTGGAATATAATAAGTTTCAGCTACCTTAAATCCAAACAGATATTAATGAAATAAAGGAAAATTACTTAGGTATTCAATAAATGTTTGCTGAATGAATACTGATGCTTAGACTCTAAGGCTACCTAACCCTTACTTATCATCAAACACATTAAAGCACACAAGCATGCTTCTATTTCCTGGAGAACTTAAATAATTTTTCTTTCCTTGCCTCCACTGTCAACTAGTGATAACTGTCAGCACTTAAGCACTTAATGTGCATCTGAACTTAAACTACAGTATATCTTATTCATATTGAAAAACATTTTTGTGCCCAAAGATAACAGTAGCACAGATGCTGTCACAGTCCAGATTATTGATTCAGTTTTGTTCTTGCAAGTCAGACAGCTCTGTGAGCCTAAGCCTTGACCATTCGAATGGTGAGAGGGAGAAGAAAGCATTTAATAGAGCACATGGACAGTCTTGGTGTGCTAGGTCTTTGTTTTCCCCAACATTAACCACTGACCAATGTTACTGTGCATTTGTTTTGTCACCATAGTAAGAAAGATGGAGGCCTGGGGTAGTAAGGCTGAAACGTGTGAAGTGACATCATGATTTCAGAGCTGCTTTAAATCTCATAATAAGTTTCGTGGTGGGAAAAGAGAGAATGATCTGAAATTTTTCTTAAAAATCTTTAAAATATTAAGTTGATTTGACTAGGAAGCACTGCCATTTAGCCTACTTTTAAAATTTTTCCCAGGTGGGAATGGTAACTTTAACTCTTCTACGAATGATTATAAGTTAATTCTAGCATATCTAGAGTTTAGGTGATGTTAAGAATGCAACAGGAAATTCAAACAAAACTGACCAAAAAGCAAAATCCACAAAAAATATTATCTAGTAAAGGAATTATCTCTTAACATTTCACTAACAAGTGTCATTCAAAACATGACAGCTCTTATATAAAATTAGCCATAGCATTTTCACCAACTTCTAAACATACGGTCATTACCAATGTCTAAGTGCCAATTCCCTACAAGTCACCATCTCTCTACCATTTAATTATGTTCTTTTTAAATGAAACTTGCTTTGGATATTGCGACTCATATTTATGTATTTAAAGAATTAAAAGTGAAAGAGACATAAATGTAGAAAATAAATGTGTGTGTCAGTAGTATTTTCCCATGTATTAACTAAAGTAGGAGTATGGAATTTTTACATTTCTTATACTGTGCCTTAGCAAACCTGATTTAGAGTCTAGTCCTTTTAACAATTGGGGGAAAAAAAAAAGTATCTCTGAATTTGCAATTCCAGGCCTGTAAAGGCAGAAACTATCCATAGCAATGTGTTTGGTAGCGCCTGGAGAGAGGCAAATAATAACTGCATGTAAAGAAAAGCTATAAAAGAACAGAATCAAAAAACAGAATGGCAATATGAAAAAATATAGAGAAATGACAAATACAGCACTGGCCACCAAACCTCAGAATACTTGAACTAGGGGCTTCCCTGGTGGCGCAGTGGTTGAGAGTCCGCCTGCCGATGCAGGGGATACGGGTTCGTGCCCCGGTCCGGGAAGATCCCACATGCCGCGGAGCGGCTGGGCCCGTGAGCCATGGCTGCTGAGCCTGCGCGTCCGGAGCCTGTGCTCCGCAACGGGAGGGGCCACGACAGTGAGAGGCCTGCGTACCGCAAAAAATAAATAAATAAATAAAAATACTTGAACTAGAGGCCTTAAATGTAAGGAGCTCCAGGAATAATAAAAGATTGCCTAGCAGGGATAAACAACAGAATTAATTCAGTTCAATAAGTATTTGGTCAAGGTGCTGTCCCAGTAACCAGCTTCCCTAAAGGGAGCTAAGGCCAAACACAAGGACACGAAGGACTGTTGATGTAAAGACATTGGTGGGCGTGCCCTTTATCAAGGGAGAATTGGGGTTTCTCTGAATCTTTAAAGGACACAGTCATGAAGACAATCATCATGTTAAGTCACTTGCAATTTTCCCAGTTGGGCTTCAGAAACCTCAGCTAAAAAAGTGAGGATGCTGGACTGATTGTTCCCTCAGATCCTTTCCAGCTCCAGTGTTACGGATTATTTTACAAACTGTCTTTGGTGCCACTGTCAGTGATACTTCATATCAATAGGACTCTTCATATAATCTTAAGAACCAAGAAGTTTAAAATTTGAATACTGGGAAAAGCAGCTGGCCCATCTTTTCTCTTTTAATGTCTCTATCCTTTACTATCTGCCCAGACAACCCTGCAGTCCTCTATTTTGTAGTTGCCTTCAAAACACAGATAAACATGGAGGATCAAAAGGACGGTGAAGATCAGTTGGAACACTGCTCTGGAAGTTCCTCTGGCATCACCCAGCACAACAGTGGTGTGAAGGTGAAGAGGAACTGATAGGATTTGGGTACTACCTGAAGCAGAAGTCGGTCTAACCCTCCAAGGGGCTATGTCGGGATGATCAACAATTTACAGATATATCCTTTTATACAAAAGACTGCAGAAATCAAGGGGGAAAACAAACTTAGTAAACATTCTGGGACTATCTGTAACACAGTTATGGCAAAAGGAGATGAAAGGGTCGGTCCTCCCTATCCTCACAGTCTCTTAGTAACATGAAAATGTAATTATTTTTAATAAATGTGTACAAGCTACAAAATAGCATCTCTTTCGTGGTATGTGTTAGTTTGATTTTAGATTCCTATACTAAGAGTTGCTCAAATATAATGGCTCAATTCCAGCCAGACAAAGTAAAGGAATTTTAGCATCCTCTTCCTGTTCAGTCCCACCTTCTGCCTCAGATCAAACCCTCAGTGCTGGCTGTGGACACCATCTAGCCGCACTGTGACTGAAGCCTTAAGCACCGCTGTCTGGCCTCTGTGTGCTTCAGGGTCAGCACCCACACGTGGTTTCCAATGGGAGCGGTTCTGGGAAAGCAGATGTGCAATCAGATCCTGACAGCAACCTGTTGGACCAAAGCATCTAAGGGTTTTGAAGTACTGGGGTGACAGAGGGAAGAATATGAACTCCTCTGACCCTAAGTCAGCATGCATTTAACCTTTGTGTCAGTCAACCTGCCAACAGAACCTGGAGAAAGTTTACCATATTCAAGAAATGAAACAAAATCAATCAGTGTTTTAAGCCAGGGAGCGCTAAAAAAGCACCCCCTCCTCACTCTCCATTTTTGTAATGCTCATAGAGCATTTCAATGTGTCAGGATGGAGGGACCCAAGATCCAGTGAATGATTCAGCTGATCCAAGGCTTGGCTTTTCCTTCCTTCATCATCTGTCCTCATTCAATGTAACTGCTTGTACTATGTGATTTATTTTATGTTAAAAACAGCTTACTTAAAAAAAATGTGCCTATGTAATAAAGTCTACACACTGGCTAACTCTATAGAGGTGAGGTTTTGTTTTTACTTGTTCTGCAGATTATCATCTGTAATACCCTTTTTGAGCTAGGAAAAAGAGCTGGTAATAAAAATTTTAAAACAATATCTGTCACTATGCAAGATTTAATGAGGTCAAGCATAATAAAAAATATTTATTAAGAAGATTCATCACCCTGTTAATATAGTTAGTGATCATAAGCTGACAAGTTAACAAGTGACCTGTATCCTAGTTAAGTTTATCATGAATATACTTTAGTCAATTCAAGATATATTTATTGCATTGATATTTTGGGTCTATTTCTGTGAGAAAACAAACAGTTCCTAAGGTGGTTTGGTTTTGGCAGTAAGTACATACACATATAAGTAAATTAGAAATGTAACAGCACATAATCAATAACAGTATTTGCATTATGTTCTTGGCCATACTGTCAGCACTCAACAAATAACTGTTCAACTGATTGATGAATCCAAGAGACCAATGTCAACATAGACAGAAAAAAAATCAATATGGACTAGAATACTTGGGAGATTTTCACAAGAAAGATGGTTTTTCAGTGAGATCTGGAGGTGGGGGTAAAATTTAGCTCAGTGGCAAGAGGAAGGGAGTTTGGGGTTGGGAAGAGGCAGGTGTAAAGTGGTTGGATTAGCAGGTGAGCCCGACCTGGGTGAGGGGTTCATGCACATCAACAGGTAAGAGTGACAGTGAGGCCATGCTGTGGAAGAGCTGGCCTCCAGGTTGAGCGTGGACTCAATCTAATAAATGCTATGAAGCCACTTCAGAATCTGGGCAATAGAGCATTATTCTAGAAAGACTAATCTGTCTACAGTGTGCAGGGTATTTTGGTCTAGGGAAAAGATTAAACGCAAGAAAACAAAGTTTTTTTGGAGTAAACAAGAAAGAAACAGAGCTTTGTGTTTTGTTTAGTTCAGACAGACCATAGACATTGCAAAGTACAGTTATCTACAAGGGGATAACTCAGGCCAGTTCAGTGGTCCCCTGCCATTGAGAGAATTCTATCCTGAACACACAGAATTTTATAGCCTAGTTGGTACAAAATTAACTGATACTAGTAACTGTTATCAGGTGCACAATAGTGTTAAAAGCCAAACAAGAGCATAATATTTTCTTAAGTTGTGGATTCTGAAGAATATTCTACTCCTTCCCCCTATTCTTCCATCCCTATCTGCCCAGAGTCCTCTTGAACAGGTTTTGAGACTTAATTGTCTAGGTCCCACATTATCACAAGGTTTTAGCCTCTAAGGTCCCCCTTTCCTTTTAATATCCAAGTGGAATAACTACTCAAGTAACTGTTTGAAGCTAAGTATGCTCCCTAATGTTCCTCAGGATTTGGGGGAGGGGGAGTTGAGAATGAGGGGAAGTGAGGATGAGGATTGAAATGTCCTCAGTGTCATTTGTCAGCTCTTATTCTAAACTCCCAACCCAGCTCCCCTCTGATCACCTCCGACTGCCTCCTCTGTATTTCTCCACACTGGGCAGCTTTCTGTATTCCCAAAGCATTCCCAAAAGCTTTCTGTATTCCCAAAGCACTTAGGTAGTGCTTATACTCTGGTGCAGCGACCTGTAGTAAGTATTTTAGATGCATTATCTTATTTAATGAAGGCAGCCCCCTCTCTCCATTCTGCAAGGCACTAATAACTCAAGGCTGGTGGTACAACCAATGTTTACTGAAGGTTAGCAATCAATGGTGAGTATTTACAGCACAAAACAGGAAAAGAACTTAAAACTGAATATCAGATATCCCTGTTTTTAAAGTTCATTACCCATACCCCACGGAGGAAGTCCTTATTAAACATCTTTCTTGCTCAGCTCTAGCCTGAGTAAATGGAACCAATCCCTCAAGTCCCCAAACCACTGTCTCACTGCCAAGGGAAAACTCAAAACTCTTCTTAAAAATCCCACCTTAAATGAGAATTAAGTTTTAAAGTTCAACACTCTTGAACACTCTTGAAAATCACTTAAACTGTCTATAAAATAAAGCAGACTACGGTGTCAGTCTTCTTTAATGAAAGTCGCTCCATGACCCTCAATTAACTTTTCAATTTCTTCATTGAGGATACCAACAGGAGTCATCACCACCAAAAATGCCGGCCACCTGAACAATGCCTTCCAGTGCATGGTCAATGTGGGGAAGTCATAAAAATGAGTCACACAATTATTCCCTGAGTTTTACCAACATGAATTGACTGTTTCAGTCTTGACAGCATCTTTTATCTGCCTCACAGACCCACTGAGTGGAATGGCAGACCAAATAACTTGAATAGAAGTATAATGTCTCCATTGTACTTCACTTTATTATGCAAAGCAATTTTCAGTTCCACTCTATCACATCCTGTTATGGACCCACTGAAGTATCTTTCCAAACTGAAGAGAATTATATCTTAGCTCTCCAGAAAAGAACTTACAAAAACTCACAATTTTTCTCTAGTGGTGTCAAAGTTACAGATAATATTTTTCAAAAGGAGTTAAAATCAAAATACATGTACTTCCCTCCTCAGCACAGTCTAGGTCAACAGAAAAGAACAGGATAAAATCTATTCTCCACCTGTCAAGGGCACACCCCAGGGGTCAAGACTTTTCTCTCATCTCCCTCTTGCTCTCCTCCCCTCTCTTCTTTTCACTAATAGGCATAAAGTCCTGACAGCCTAGACTAATCTGGCGGCAGTGGCACAGAAAGGGACATACCTCAGAGACTGGGACAGTCTCCAGTTATTTCTTCCCGTATTGAACTCTTTTGAACAAACCCCTATTGTACATCTCTTCTACTGCCTTTATCACTTGTGTGCTGCCTTTTAATGTTTTATATTTATTAGGTTTATCCTCATTAAAAAGCAATAGAGGGCTTCCCTGGTGGCGCAGTGGTTGAGAGTCCGCCTGCCGATGCAGGGGACATGGGTTCGTGACCCGGTCTGGGAAGATCCCACATGCCGCAGAGCAGCTGGGCCCGTGAGCCATGGCCGTTGAGCCTGCGTGTCCGGAGCCTGCGCGTCCGGAGCCTGTGCTCCGCAGTGGGAGAGGCCACAACAGTGAGAGGCCCGCGTACCGCAAAAAAAAAAAAAAGCAATAGAGAACTGGCTTTCTCAGCATGTGGCCAAAAGGCACCAAAAGCAATAAGACAGTCTCTTCAATAAGTGGTGCTGGGAAAACTGGACAGCTAGCTACATGTAAAAGAATGAAATTAGAACACTCCCTAACACTATACACAAAAAGAAGCTCAAAATGGATTAAAGAACTAAATGTAAGACCAGACACTATAAAATTCTTAGAGGAAAACATAGGAAGAACACACTTTGACATAAATCAAAGCAAGATCTTTTTTGATTCACCTTGTAGAGTAATGGAAATAAAAACAAAAATAGGGCTTCCCTGGTGGCGCAGTGGTTGAGAGTCCTCCTGCTGATGCAGGGGACACGGGTTCGTGCCCTGGTCCGGGAGGATTCCACATGCCACGGAGCGGCTAGGCCCGTGAGCCATGGCCGCTGAGCCTGCGTGTCCAGAGCCTGTGCTCCGCAATGGAAGAGGCCACAACAGTGAGAGGCCCGCGTACTGCAAAAAACAAAACAACAACAAAAAGCCAAAAATAAACAAATGGAACCTAACGAAACAAAAGCTTTTGCAAACCAAAGGAAACCACAAATAAGACGAAAAGACAACCCTCAGAATGGGAGAAAATATTTTCAAATGGAACAACTGACAAAGGATTAATCTCCAAAATATACAAGCAGCTCATGCAGCTCAATATTAAAAAAACAAACAACCCAATCCAAAAATGGGCAGAAGACCTAAATAGACATTTCTCCAAAGAAGACATACAGATGGCCAAGAAGCACATGAAAAGCTGCGCAACATCACTAATTATTAGAGAAATGCAAATAAAAACTACAATGAGGTATCACCTCACACCAGTTAGAATGGGCATCATCAGGGCTTCCCTGGTGGCGCACTGGTTGAGAGTCTGCCTGCCGATGCAGGGGACACGGGTTCGTACCCCGGTCCGGGAAGATCCCACATGCCGTGGAGCGGCTGGGGCCGTGAGCGTGGCCGCTGAGCCTGCGTGTCCGGAGCCTGTGCTCCACAATGGGAGAGGCCACAACAGGGAGAGGCCCGCATACAGCAAAAAAAAAAAAAAAAAAGAATGGGCATCATCAGAAAATCTACAAACAACAAATGCTGGAGGGGGTGTGGAGAAAAGGGAACCCTCTTGCACTGTTGGTGGGAATGTAAATTGATACAGCCACTATGGAGAACAGTATGGAGGTTCCTTAAAAAACTAAAAACAGAATTACCATATGACCCAGCAATTCCACTCCTGGGCATATACCCAGAGAAAAACATAACTCAAAAAGACGCATGCACCCCAATGTTCACTGAAGCACTATTTACAATAGCCAGGTCACAGAAGCAACCTAAATGCCCATCGACAGACGAATGGATAAAGAAGATGTGGTACATATATACAATGGAATATTACTCAGCCATAAAAAGGAACGAAATTTGGTCATCTGTAGAGACGTGGATGAATCTAGAGACTGTCATACAGAGTGAAGTAAGTCAGAAAGAGAAAAACAAATATCGTATTTTAACGCATATATGTGGAATCTAGAAAAATGGTACAGGGCATTGGTACCGGTTTGCAGGGCAGAAATTGAGACACAGATGTAGAGAACAAATGTATGGACACCAAGTGGGGGAAGGCAGCAGGGTGGTGGTGGTGGTGGTGGTGGTGGTATGAATTGGGAGATTGGGATTGACATGTATACATTATAATATGTATATAATAGATAACTAATAAGAACCTGCTGTATAAAAATTAATAAAATTTAAAAAAACATCTAAAATATATTTATGCTATTCTCTCAAAGAGAGAATATAGTATATGATTCCAATTTATATAAAACTCTAGGAACTGCAATTTAATCCACAGTGACAAAAAGCAGATAAATGAATGTCTGGCAGAGGGAGGTGGATTAAGAGTGGGAGGGAGGGGAAAAAAAAAGAAGGATGTGTGGAGCTCACTTCCTCCCACAAATACATCAATAATACATCTATATCTGGAACCATTCTCACAGAATACCTAGTGAACACTGGCAGAATTTCTCAAATACCCCAAATCACAAGAAAGATCTCCATGTAACCAGGTAGAGTGAAAGAAAGAAAAAAAAAAAAAAAGAAATCAGGAAAGGACTTGCACTCCTGGGAGGGAGCTGTGAAACAGGAAATGTTCCTGCACCCTGGGAAGCTCCTTCACTGGCGGGGACGTCAGCTGGACAGAGAGGGAGTTTCAGAGGCTTGGAGGAGAACGCAGCAGTCGGTTTGTGGCAGGCAGAACAGAGAGAGACCTGCACAGATGATCTGGGCCCTTGCCCTATGCTCCTGAGCCTGAGACGTGTGTCCACTGGTGTGGGTGGCGGCTGGGTGCTGAAACTCGGGCTTAAGAGCACAGACCTGAGGAGAGGACTGGGGTTGGCCGTGTGGAGACAGCCTGAAGGGGCTGGAGCATGGTACAGGCCGCAACCAGGGGTGTATGCGGAAGCCTGGGCCCACCATAGAAGTGAAGCACCTTTATTAAGGAGTGTGGAAGGAAGGAAGGGGGCACCCATAAAAACCTCTTTCTCTCAGATGACTTGGCGCCACCTCTACGAGTTCTGGGAGTGCGCCAGCGGGTTGGCCACACATGGTAGGGCAGAAATCTGAGTTGTGCAGATTTACGCCTCCACTGCTGGCTTTGTAAACTCAGAGCCTATGGGAAATCTGAGTGGAAGATAGAATAATGGAAATCACCCAATCAGAACAGCAGATAGAAAACCAGATTTTAAAAAATGAAAGCAATATAAGAGCCTATGAGATAATATAAAGCTTGCCAATCTACACATAATAGGGATTCCAGTAAGATAAGAAAGAGAAAAGGGGATCAAAAATGTGCTTGAAAAAATTATGGCTGAAAACTTCCCAAACCTGAAGAAGGAAAGAGACATCCAGGTACAGGAAGCACAGAGGGTCCCAAACAAGATGAACCCAAACAGACCTATACCAAGACATCGTATAAAATGGAAAAAGTTAAAGATAAGGAGAATTCTAAAGGCAGAATGAGAAGAAGAGTTAATTACAAGGGACCCCCATAAGACTCTCAGCTGATATCTCTACAGAAACACTGCAGGTCAGAAGAGAGTGGCAAAATATATTTAAAGTCCTGAAAGGGAAAAATCTGCAACCTAGAATACTCTACCCAGCAAGATTACCATTTAGAATAGAAGAAGAGATAAAGAAGTTCTCAGACAACCAAAAACTAAAAGAATACAGCGATATTAAACCTATCCTAAAAGAAATATTTAAAGATCTTCTTTAAAGAGAAGAAAAGCAAGAATCTATAGGAAAGAGAAAATCACAATTGTAAAGTAAATCACTTATTAAACCAGTATTCAGATTAAAAAAAAATCAAAAAGTTTTTGTGAAGTGATAACCACAGTGAACAGCAAAAGAATAAACACGAAGATACAAAAGAGGACATCGAAATCATAAAATGTGGAGGAAGAGAGTAAGAAAATGTAGATTCCTTTTTTTTAGAATGTATTTGAGCCTATTTGACTAACAGTCTAAAGCAAGTAGATATAAGAAGGGGTTAAAGGGGTTCTGTTACTTGAAAACAGAGTAACCACAGATTCACAAAAGTCAAAAAGAGAACACAAGCATGATACAAAAGAAAATCATCAAACCACAAAAGGAAAAACAAAAAGAAAAAGAAAGAAACAAGGAAGAAATACAAAATCAACTGGAAAACAAGGCCTAAAATGGCAATAAATATATATCTATCAATAATTACCTTGGGCTTCCCTGGTGGCGCAGTGGTTGAGAGTCTGCCTGCCAATGCAGGGGACACGGGTTCGTGCCCCGGTCCGGGAAGATCCCACATGCCGCGGAGCGGCTGGGCCTGTGAGCCATGGCCGCTGAGCCTGCGTGTCCGGAGCCTGTGCTCCGCAACGGGAGAGGCCACAAGAGTGAGAGGCCCACATACCGCAAAAAAAAAAAAAAAAAAAGAAAAGAATAAAAACTATATAATCAGACAAATAGATGAAGAAAAAACTATTGACAAAATTCAACACGCATTTATGATAAAAAAAGTCTCTAGAAAGTGGGCATAGAGGGAACATACCTCAACATAATAAAGGCCATATAACAAACCCCCAGTTAACATCATGTTCAATGGTGAAAACCTGAATGCATTTTCTCTAAGATCAGGAACAAGACAAGGATGCCCACTCTTGCCACTTTTATTCAACACAGTATTGGAAGTCCTCACCACAGCAATCAGACAAGAAAAAGAAAAGGAATCCAAATTGGAAAGGAAGAAGCAAAACTGTCGCTGTTTGCAGATGACATGATTACTATACATAGAAAATCCTAAAGACACCACCTGAAAACTAGTAGAGCTCATCAATAAATTGGGTAAAGTTGCTGGATACAAAATTAATATACAGAAATCTTTTGCATTTCTATACACTAACAATGAACTACCAGAAAGAGAAACAAAGGAAACAATCCCATTTACCATCACATCAAAGAGAATGAAATGTCTAGATATAAACCTACCTAAGGAAGTAAAAGACCTGTACTTGGAAAACTATAAGACACTGATGAAAGAAACTGAAGATGACACAAACAGATGGAAAGATATACCATGTTCTTGGACTGGAAGAATTAATATTGTTAAAATGACCATACTACCCAATAATCTACAGATTCAATGTGATCCCTATTAAAATACCAACTGCATTTTTCACAGAACTAGAATAAATAATTTTAAAACCTGTATGGAAACACGGAAGATCCCAAAAGAGTCAAAACAATCTTGAGAAAGAACAGAGCTGGAGGAATCAGGCTCCCTGACTTCAGACTATACTACAAAGCTACAGTAATCAAAACAGTATGGTACTGGCACAGAAATAGACACTTAGATTAATGGAACAGAACAGAGAGCCCAGAAAAAAACCCATGCACTTATGGTCAATTAACTATGACAAAGAAGGCAAGAATATACAATGGAGAAAATACTGTCTCTTCAATAAGTGGTGCTGGGAAAACTGGACAGCTACATGTAAAATAATGAAATTAGAATATTCTCTAACACTATATACAAAAATAAACTCAAAATGGATTAAAGACCTAAGTGTATGACTGCACAGTATAAAACTCCTAGAGGAAAACATAGGCAGAACACTCTTTGACATAAATCACAGCAATATTTTTTTGGATCCATTTCCCACAGCAAAGGAAATAAAAGGAAAAAAAAAAAAAAAGGGACCCAATCAGACTTAAAAGCTTTTGCACAGGAAAGGAAACCACTGATAAAATGAAAATACAACCTACTGAACAGGGGGAAATTTTTGCAAATTATATGATTGATAAGTGGTTAATATCCAAAATATATATACGGCTCATACAACTCAGCATCAAAACAGCAACAACCAACCAAACAACCCAATTAAAAAATCTGCAGGACTGAATAGACATTCTTCCAAAGAATACATGCAGATGGCTAACAGGCACATGAAAAGATGCTCAACATTGCTAATCATCAGGGAAACTCAAATCAAAACCACAATAAGGGACTTCCCTGGTTGCGCAGTGGTTAAGAATCTGCCTGCCAATGCAGGGGACATGGGTTCAAGCTCTGGTCCAGGAAGATCCCACATGCCGTGGAGGAACTAAGCCCATGTGCCGCAACTACTGAGCCTGTGCTCTAGAGCCTGTGCACCACAGCTACTGAAGCCCGCACGCCTAGAGCCCTGCTCCGCAACAAGAGAAGCCACCGCAATGAGAAGCCCGTGCACTGCAATGAAGAGTAGGCCCCGCTCACTGCAACTAGAGAAAGCCCATGTGCAGCAACAAAGACCCAACGCAGCTAAAAAATAAAAAATAAGTAAACAAATTTATATATTAAAAAAACCCACAATGAGATATCACCTCACACCTGCCAGGATGGTTACCACCAAAAAGAACACAAATAACAAATACTGGCAAGGATGTGGAGAAAAGGGAACTTTTGCTCACTGTTGTTGGGAATGTTAATTCATGTAGCCACTGTGGAAAACAGTATGGAGGTTTCTCAAAAACTAAAAATAGAACCACCACATGACTAGCAATTCCATTCCTGTATACCCGAAAAAAATGAAAACACTAATTTGAAAAGATATATGCACCCTAATGTTCACAGCAGTATTACTTATAATTGTCAAGATATGGAGGCAAACTAAGTGTCCCTCAACAGATGAACGGATAAAGAAAACATGGTATATATATATAACAGAATACTACTCAGCCATAAAAAAGAAGGGAATTTTGCCATTTGCAACAACATGCATGGACTTGGAGGGTATTTTGCTAAGTGAAATAAGTCAGATAGAGAAAGACAAATACTGTATGATTTCACTTATATGTGTAATCTAAAAAATTAAACTAATGAATATAGCAAAAAAGAAACAGATTCACAGACATAGAGAACTAACTAGTGGTTACTAGTGGGGAGGAAGGGCAATATAGGGGTAGGAGATTAAGAGATATAAACGATTATATAAAAAATAAGCTATAAGGATATACTGTACAACACAGGAAATATAGCCAATATTTTATAACTGTAAATGGAGTGTAACCTTTAAAATTGTGAACCACTATATTGTACACCTGTAACTTACATAATATTATACACCAACTATAATTCAATAAAAAAAGAACAAATATTGTATGATCTCACTTATATGAGGTACTTAGTGTAGTCAAAATCATACAGATACAATGTAGAATGATGGTTACCAGGGGCTGGGGTTAGAGGGGAATGGGAAATTATTTTTTAATGTACAAAGAGTTTCAGTTCTGCAAGATGAAGTGTTCTGGAGATAGATGGTGGTAACAGTTGCACAATATGAATACACTTAATATCACTGACCTGTACACTTAAAAATGGTTAAGATGGTAAATTTTATGTGTATTTTACCACAGTAAAAACCATTGGAAAAAAATCAATTGACCTCTTTAACCCCACTAAATACAATCCTATTTCTGTGAGCTAACAACAAAGCTTCTCGAAAAGTTGTCTATATTTGCTCTCACCATTTTTTTTACTTATTTTCTTCTCAATTCACTATAATTTATCTTCCATCTCCATCACTACACTATAATGGCTTTTAAAATAAATAAATAAATAAATGTTTATTTTTGGCCACGTTGGGTCTTCGTTGCTGCGTGTGGATTTCCTCTACTTGCGGGGAGCGGGGTTACTCTTCATCGCGGTGCGTGGGCTTCTCACTGCAGTGGCTTCTCTTGTTGCGGAGTACGGGCTCTAGGTGCGCGGGCTCAGTAGTTGTGGCTCGCAGGCTCTAGAGCACAGGCTCAGTAGTGGTGGTGCACGCGCTTAGTTGCTCCATGGCATGTGGGACCTTCCCAGACCAGGGCTCGAAACCGTGTCCCCTATGTTGGCAGGCGGATTCTTAACCACTGCACCACGAGGGAAGTCCCTATAATGACTTTTGTCAATGTCATTCAACTTGATAAATCCAAGATCTTTTCTATCATTATCTTATTTGCTTCTCAGCAGCAGTGGACAGCAGTAACCACTCTTTTTGAAACATTCTCTTCCCTTGGTGCCTGTGTCCACCCCTTATCCTTACTCCTATTCTCCTGGTTCATACGCTACATCATTTCTTGCCCCTTCCCAGTCTTGTTTTTTGGCTGTTCCTCCTTGGCCCATTTTCTAAATATCAGCATGCTTCCCCTTTCTCCCCTTACACTCCTTCCATGATCTCATACATTCCATGGCTATAAATACCTATACATGCTAAGTGATTCACAAATCTTTATCTCCAGGTCAGCTTACTGAGTTCTAAACTCATATTCAACAGTTTATTATCGTCTCCAGTTGATCGTTCAACAGATGTCTAAACCTAACCAAAACAGAAATTTTCTCACCCAAACATGTCTTTCCCTCAATTTTCCCCAATCTTAGCAACATCCTCCCACTTACTTAACAGAAACCTGAGGGGTTTTTTTTGGCTGTGCCGTGCCTGCGGCATGCAGGATCTTAGCTCCCCAACCACGGACTGAACTCGTGCCCCCTGCAGTGGAAGTGGACTTCCACTGGACCGCTGGACTGCCAGGGAAGTCCCAGAAACCTATGAGGTATTTTTGATAGTTCCTTTATCTAAACCTCATGTTCTACCCAAAGCAAGCCTAACTTGATCTCTTTTCAAAACATATGATGAATCTTTCTTTCCATCTCCACTCTTCTCACCTGAATTTCTACAATTACCTAACATGTTATATAATATTTACTTAGTTATTTCGTCTATTATCTGTCTCACCAGTCTTATGAGCTTCAGGAGTGAAGGGAATTTTGTCTGTTTTGTTCTGTGCTGTACCCTCGTGGCCTAGAATAGGACTTGATGTGCCATAAATACCTGTTGAATGAATGGAAGAAAAGTCTAGTGGGTATCAGACAAAAAGTAATTATAATGCTTTTTTAAAAAAGGAGAAACTATGTACAAAATTTAGAAAAGACAATATTTCCAGGCCTTAGGAAACAGCTTAATCTTTCCCTTTGTATGAAAGAAAAATAAGTACCAGAATAAAGAACACTGGGGAAATGTTTGTTTTAGTTTTCCCTTTAAAATGTATGTTGAAACAAAATGCACAAGTAATTATATCAAATATTATTACTTTCCAAATGATTAAAAAAATATAGAGAAATAATGATAGGGGAAATGATGGAAGGAATTAAAGGTTTCAAGAGCTGACTTCTCCAGAAAGGAAGAAAGGATAGATATGTGAAGAAAAACATTGTAAGTGTGTAATATGAAGAAAGATACAGAAACAAATTTTAAAAGGCAAAGAACTTTTTCTGGAGGAATGAGAAAGGAAGTTGGTCTCAACTTTATAGGACAGCTACATGGGATCTTTATAAAGTCAGAGATAGGAGGGACAACCTATAGCGTGGGTAACTTGTGACTATCAATTAATACTTAACAGGTGGAAATCCTAAGACTCATCAACTCCATTTCTTAGAATCCACCCTACAAAGATAGTAACAAAAGCATATATAAGGGCACGCACAGGATATTGTTGCAACAATGTTTAAAATAGCAAAAAAGGAAAGAGTCTAACTGCACTTTCAAGTTAAATAAATTATTGTATACTCATACTATGAAACTCCATGCAGCCACTAAAAAACACCTGAGTCAGCTTGAAATTTACTAGCCTAGGAAGAGATAGACTGGGTCTATGAAAAAAGCAAGTTGCATATAAAATTTAAAGCATGATTCCATTATCTAGAGATAGGTACAGGGAAAACACAGGTGTGATTGAGAGGTGTGAGTAGAGACAAGAACACAAGAGTTTCATTTTTATTTTCTATAGTTTTCCTTTGATGGTTTTGGTAATTTAATTTCCCTCATTTTGTGGTCCCCCCCACACCCAATAAAATATTTTTTAAATGTTATGACTGGTTAAGGTTAAAATTAAGAGGGCTAAGTATGGAGACTAAGAACATACTGAGACTTTCAAAATGGTCTGTATTTAATAATCATCCAATCACATTTGTAAAAAGTCAGACAGAAATTCTGATTTCATTTTTTAAGTCAATACTGGAATGATGAAATTACATCAAGGTCACCGAACAGAGGCTATGTTTGGTATTCTGTAACTACTGCATTAAAAAAGAAAAATAAAAGCAAAGGAAGAAAGGGAGACTGAGAAGAGAAGGGAGAAAGGAAAGTACATAAAGGGAGGTTAAGCAAAAAGGGGAGAGAGACAGAAAGAAGGGATTTGGACTTGATTGTGTTGTCGTTTGCTAAAATTAGAATTAAGAAGCAAATATGTGATGAATTCTATCGTTTGAAAATAAAACCATTGTTAGTGGTAAATGTCACTAAGCAGGCAGCAAAATATATGAAGAGGAGATGAAACACCATTCTAGGGACTGTGGTTTCCTAGTCCTGTATTCTATCTGGGTTCAGGTGTATTTTGCCATCCTGTGGCCAAATAACAGTATTGATTTTTATCACACACTACAACATATCTGAAGCCTGAAAACTTATCATTTTAATTTGAGATTTACTGAGGAATGGTAATGCATTCTATACTTCACAAATGAGCAATTATAACTCTTGACTAGAGTTTATATAAAGCCTCAGTTTTAAACAATCTGAGTCATTTCAGTAAAGTGATGATTTTCAACTGATGTTGAGACAGAGAAATCAGTTATTCAAATGATCTATCCTCAAGAACTGGTATTAAAAAATGTACTTATCTAGAGTGTAGTATGTGTTTTATCTCAAACTTGGAATTGCTTTCTTCTTTGAGTCTAATTTTACCAGTGGAAAAAACTTACACATTCAAAAGATAGATATGAACTTGCACTATCACAACACTGTTAATCAACTATACTCCAATATAAAATAAAAAGTTTAAAAAAAAACCCAAAAGATAGGTATGAGCTTGCTTAATTGGTGAACTCAGTTCAGAAGTGTTCTGATTCCTAATTTTTGTTCCACTCCACTGCTTACCATAATCTAGACAAAGACAAAATAGAACCCATTTTCATTACCATCAAAATTATTATTATTATCCCTGATCTTTACGGAGGATTGGATGTGCCAATCACTGTGCTAAGGGGTTTTACATGTATTATCTCTTAATTCTCCCACAACTCTCTAAAGTAGAGAGAGTTACTAATATTACTGCCATTTTACAGATGAGGTAACTTGCCTATGACTGGAACAAGGACAAGCATCTTGGTCTATCTGATTACAAAGCTCATGCTCTTGGGTACTGCTGTACCACTATCCCTGTCAATACACATGGCCTCGTCTAATTTATTGCGCAATGACATTGGCACAGGCCCAATTTCATTTATTTTTTTATTTTATTTTTTTTTGCGGTACGCGGGCCTCTCACTGTCGCGGCCCCTCCCGTTGAGGAGCACAGGCTCCGGACACGCAGGCTCAGCGGCCATGGCCCACGGGCCCAGCCGCTCCGCGGCATGCGGGATCCTCCCGGACCGGGGCACGAACCCGCGACCCCTGCATCGGCAGGCGGACTCTCAACCACTGCGCCACAAGGGAAGCCCCTCATTTATTTTTCTATCTACACAATGGGAGTTATACCACTGGTCCATGAGGTAAAATAGAAAGACTTCCCCTGCCCAATGTTCTACCACTAAAAATGGTAACCCTCCATTTTCTTGTTTTATGAAAGCATTTAAAATATAATTATAAAATTAGACAGAAATGTTTTGATTATAGAGACTCTTGCTAGAAAAATGATAATTCTCACCAAATTCAATAATTGAGTAAGTGCTATTTGGAATGGCAAATGGATGATTTTCAACTAATGTAGAAACAGAGACATCAGTTATTTAAATGATTTAATAAATGCATTTTGATGATGCTTTTACAAAGGTAATCACATTTAATCGCGACTAATCTCACTTTCAACTCTCCAATTTTTATGTTATAGTTTCTTCTCCCAAATGAAGTTTAACACATATATAATTAATATATATTTGACAAGCTTAACTACCAACATAATTTGATTCAAAACCTTCACATCCTCCTGGATTGATAGCTTCTTATTTCTAAGACAGGTGGAAAGAGCCTTGAACCTGGAGCTCTAAAATTTCATGAGTAAACAGCAGTATAACCTTGGGCAAGTCACTGTTTAACCTGAGTCTCAGTTTCCTATCCATAACAAAGGGATAACATTACTCGTCTCATTGGACTGTTACAAGTTTTAAAGGAGGTACCTTGTGATTAAATCTTTTAGACTAAGTCCATTATAATTATTATTGTCTCTCAACTTGGCAGGGAACACAAAATGGCAAATTCCTTTTCTTTTTTAAATCTCCATTTTTCCTGTTTAAACATCCTTTTTTTCCCCCTAGTTGCTATCTCCTTACTTTGAAGAACCATCCTACATTAATGCAGACCCTTGTTCTCAAGGAGGTATTTGAACTGCATCTCCTGATTTTCTCCCAGAAACCCTTGTTAAATCAAAGACCAGCCCTCAGTATTTATGCAAATTCCTTACTTCCACTATGGCCTGGAAGCTACAATAATCTTTCTGCCACCTCCCCTTTCATAATCTCTACTACCTTTACTATCAGAGGAAGGTAGGTTCTGGAGAAAAACTGAAATCGAGCCATCTACTTCCAGTTTCTATAATAATTCTCTAAGATACAGTTTGTAGATTAACTCAGATTTAATTTATCCACTATGATATATTTTATTAGAAAATTGTGTAGAATTATCTTTCATATCAGAAGCCTCTATCAAGTTAAAGATATATGAGTAAGAAGGTAAAGTTGGTAGGTAAATCAAAGATAACTTGGCCGTTAGAAGAATATTTTTATCAAAACATCTGAGCAAGCACCTTACTTTTCACCATTTTTAACTGTCCCAAATCACAGCTGTTCAACTTGTAAATCAAGATAAGGCATATGTAGCTAAGATGTAAGAATCAGAGAAAGAGGAAACCCACGTAATTAAACACAATGCTTAATATTAATTACATTTATAACACAATACCTACCAGGCCTTCTTGGGAATACCAACGGTCTTTCCACCGGAAGACAAGCTGTATGGATAAAGAACTGCTATTTACTGATTGTAAATAAGGATTCATTGGCTTATTTTTAATTTTTTAATGGAAGATTTCATTTAATTCAATAATTCTTTAATTTCATCATATATCCAGTAAGTGTTTGAATTTCCAATTGTCTCATAATTGTCATCTTTCTTTTACAGTTTATTTGAATTAGGATCTAAATAAGTTCCATATACTGTGATTGACTGATATGTCTTTCAAGTGTCTTTCTCTGTAGGCTCCTTTCTCGTTTTGAATTTATTTGTTGAAGAAATTACATCATTTATCCTGTGGCTTCCCAGGGTCTGGATTTTGCTGGCTGCATTTCTGATACATAGATGAAAATGTCCCTGCAACCTGTTTATTTTTTGTACATTGTTAGTTGGATACAGAAGCTTGATCACATTCAGGGTATATATTTTGGGGTGGGAGTGTGGGTAAGACTACCTTACAGGTGGTAGCATGCTCTTCATCAAGAAGCACATAATACCTGGCTATTTTATTTCTTTTTTTATGATGTTGGCAGATGTCAGTGCTTAACACCTCCATTTCTTAATTCATTAGAGGTTGCAAAATAGTGATATTCTATTATTCTTCATTCACTTATTAGCTGTAATACTTCTTTAAAGAGAATCTTCCTCTTATCTACTGTATTAGTTTCTTGAGGCTTTTGTAATAAATAACCACAAATGTGGTAGCTTAAAAACAACAGAAATTTATTCTCTCATAGTTCTGGAGGCCAGAAGTCCATAACAAAAATGTTGGCAGGGCCATACTCCCTCCAGATCCTCTAAGGGAGAATCTGTTCTTTGCTTCTTCCAACTTCTGGTGGCTGTTGGCATTCCTTGTTGCTGCATTGCTCTAATTTCTTCCACTATGGTTACATTTCCTCTTCCTCTTCTGTTTGTTCACCTCCGTGTCTCTTATAAAGATACTTGTCAATAAACGTAGGGCCTAACACAGTAAAGATTTCATCACAAAATCCTTAACTTAATTATACCTGCAGAGACCCTTTTTCCAAATAACATTTACAGTTTCTGAGGATTAGAACATGAACGTATCTTTTGGTGGGCTACCATTCAAACCACTACATCTACTATTTGATAATTGGTACAATTCATGTTGGAAAGGCTGGAAATGCTTGATTATATTTCTTTATTTACCAGTCTTCAAAATGATAAGTTGTTTCCCTACCATTCTCCAATGGTGACCAATCAGAATTTTCATGTTTTTTGGGTTTTTTTTTTGCGGTATGTGGGCCTCTCACTGCTGTGGCCTCTCCCGTTGCTGAGCACAGGCTCCGGATGCGCAGGCTCAGCGGCCATGGCTCACGGGCCCAGCCGCTCTGTGGCATGTGGGATCTTCCTGGACCCGGGCACGAACCCGTGTCCCCTGCAGCGGCAGGCAGACTCTCAACCACTGCGCCACCAGGGAAGCCCTAATGTTTTGTTTTTTAGCAGCATTATAAATTAATGGATTTAAATATTTGATGCAATTCAACTTGCTGCACGTACTATCCTATTGATACTCAAAGTGTCTCATCTTTGGCCAGTGGGAGCCTCTTCATGTTGGCTCCTAAATTCTTTTAACATGACACTAGAAGTCTTTGATATCTTCTGTTATGAGTTGAATTACCTCCTCCCAAAGAGATATGTTGAAATCCTAACCCCCAGTACCTTAGAAAGTGACCTTATTTAGAAATAGTGTCTTAACAGAGGCAATCAAGTTAAAATGAGGTCATTAGGATAAGCCTTAATCCAATATGATTGGTATCCTTATAAAAAGGGTAAATTTGGACACAGAGATAGACATGAACTGAAGGAAAACAATGTAAAGACACAGGGAAAATGCTATGTAAAGATGGAGACAGATATTGGAGTGATGAGACCCAAGGCAAGGAATTCCAAGGGTTGCTGGCCACCACCACAGGCTGGGAAGAGGCAAGGAAAGATTCTACCCATAGTGTCAGACAGAGCATGGCCCTGCTGACACCTTGATTTCAGACTTACAGCTCCCAGAACTATGAGGCAATAAATTTCTATTGTTTTAAGTCACCCAGTTTGTGATACTTTGTTACAACAGCTCTAGGACACTAATACACTTTCATGCTATCTGTATGAAAATATATTCTAGATTCATTTTGCATTAGGTAGGGCAATAATAGGCAATTCATTTGGTTTAAATTAATATGTTTCTTGCCCCAGTCCTGGAGTGAGAAATATTTCCAAGGAGCTCTAATTCCTTTTAGTGGAAAATGGTACTTCAAGATCATAATCCGGGAGCTAGTAGTGCTCACAGATACTGGGCTGATCACCAGTGAGGTGTTCAGACTTTTTCAGAACTATGTATTCAATATATTTTATAAGTTAAAATGTATTGAGTTTGGGTTTTTGTTGCTTAAAAAAAAAAAAAGACATTTCCTGCTTTTGACCTAGAATCAGAATAAGATATTTCTCCAAGGAGCATTGGTCTTAAAGTACCATAATCTAGGTACCAGGTATACACATTGTTAATGGGTTGGTTATTGTTTCTAGGACTTTTCAGAGCCAGGGAGAAATATGTGAGACAAAATACACCGTGACACTTCTAATTTAAATTCAGGACTACAGAATTTTCATTTATCCTCTTCTGTCTTAAATCTGAATTTATTTCTCCTATGTTGGGAATCCCGCTTCTCAACAATGACTGGGATGGTATAATTACATCATATAATCACTCATCTTCTTTATCCCACATATCACATTCAAAAAAAAAAAAAGAGGGCTTCCCTGGTGGCACAGTGGTTGAGAGTCCGCCTGCCAATGCAGGGGACACGGGTTCGTGCCCCGGTCTGGGAAGATCCCACGTGCCGTGGAGCGGCTAGGCCTGTGAGCCATGGCCGCTGAGCCTGCGTGTCTGGAGCCTGTGCTCTGCAATGGGAGAGGCCACAACAGTGAGAGGCCCACGTACCGCAAAAAAAAAAAAAAAAAAAAGAATACATATACAACATTACCACCACAAATAAAAATATTGAGAGCAGTGAAAAAAACTTTTCATATTTTTGTCCTTAGAGAATATCCCACTACAGATATATATAGTTTAATGACTGTGTTTTAAAGTCACTTGAAAAAGTTCCCCTTTGTGTGTTATGGAATACACTGTTAGGTTAATTTGCTTCATTTTATTTTCAATTTGGGGACTTCTTTTCAAAAGTTAACTTTGTTCTATAATCTACCACCTAGAAGAATTAGAAAAAGAAGAACAAACAAAACATAAAGTCAGCAGAATGAAGGAAATAATAAAGACCAGACAGGAAATAAATAAAACAGAGATTGAAAAGCAGCAAAGATCAATAAAACCTTTTTTTTTTTTTAAAGGATAAACAAAATTGACAAACCTCTAGCCAGGCTCACCAAAAAGAAAAGAGAGAGGACCCAAATAGACAAAATAAGAAAAGAGGAGAAATAATAGCTCATACCATAGATACATAAAAAATCATAAAAGAATACTATAAACAGTTATATGCCAACAAATTGGACAACCTATAAAAAACGGACGTTTCTAGAAATATACAGCTTGCCAAAACTGAGTCAAGAAGAAACATAATTTGAACAGACTGATTACTACAAGTGAAATAGAATCTGCAAAAACAAAAACAAAAAAACAAAAAACCCTCTGAAAACAGAAGTCCAGGACCAGACAGCTTCACTGGGGAATTCTACCAAATAAAGAAGAACTTATACCTAGCATTCTCAAACTATTCCAAAAAACTGAAAAGGAAGGAACACTCCCAAATTCATTCTATGAAGCCACCATCACCCTGATACCAAAACCAGACAATGACACTACAAAAAAAAAAAAATTACAGGATATGTTTGATGAATATAGATGTGAAAATCCTCAACAAATATTAGCAAACCTAATTCAACAATACACAGATAGGATCATACACCATGATTAAGTTGGATTTATTCCAGGGTTACAAGTATGGTTCAACATATGCAATTCAGTCAATGTGATACACCACATTAACAAAAGAAAAGACAAAACCACATGATTAACTCAACAGCATAGAAAAAGCGTTTGACAAAATTCAACATCCATTCATGATAAAAACTCTCACTGAAGTGGATATAGAGGTAACATATCTCAACATAATGAAAGCTATTTATGACAAACCCACAGCCAACATAATATTCAATGATGAAAAGCTGAAAGCCTTCCTACTAAATTCAGACACAAGATAAGGATGCCCACTCTGACTACTTCTATTCAACATAATATTGGAAGACCTAGACACAGCAATCAGACAAGAAAAAGAAATAAAAGGCATCCAAATTAGAAGGGAAGAGGTAAAACTGTCACTATTTGCAGAAGACATGATACTCTATATAGAGAACCCTAAAATCTCCACACAAAAACTATTAGAAGTAATAAATGAATTCAGCAAGGTAGCAAGATACAAGATTAATATACAGAAATAAGTTGCATTTCTTTACACTAACAATAAAATATCAAAAAAGTAAGAAAACAATCCTGTTTAAAATCACATCAAAAAAATATTTAGGAATAAACCTAACCAAGGAGGTAGCTATACTTTAAAAGTATAAGACATTGATAAAACAAACTTAAGATGATTCAGAGAGGGCTTCCCTGGTGGCGCAGTGGTTAAGAATTCGCCTGCCAATGCAGGGGACACAGGTTCAAGCCCTGCTCCAGGAACATCCCACATGCCGCCGAGCAACTAAGCCCATGCACCACAACTACTCAGCCTGTGCTCTAGAGCCCACGAGTCACAACTACTGAACCCACATGCCACAACTACTGAAGCCTATGTGCCTAGACCCCATGCTCCACAACAAGACAAGCTACTGCAATGAGAAGCCCGCACAACACAACGAAAAGTAGCCCCCGCTCGTCACAACTAGAGAAAGCCCGCACAGCAAGGAAGACCCAGTGCAGCCAAAAATAAATAAATTAAATAAATAAATTAAAAAAAAAGATTCAGAGAAATGAAAAGATATCCCATGCTCTTGGATTGGAATAATTAGTATTGTTAAAATGGCCATACTACCCAAAGCAACCTACAGATCGAATGCAATCACTATCAAAATACCCAAGATATTTTTCACAGAACTAGAAAAAATAATCCTAAAATTTACATGGAATGACAAAAGACCCAGAATTGCCAAAACAATCCTGAGGAAAAAGAATAAAGTTGAAGATATAACCCTTCCAGACTTCAGACAATACTACAAAGCTATAGTAATCAAAACAGCATGGTACTGGCAGAAAAAAACAGATCAATGGAACAGAATAGATAGTGCAGAAATAAACCCACACACCTATTAATCTACAACAAAGAATATAAAAGAATATACAATACAGAAAGGACAGTCTCTTCAAGTGGTGTTGGGCAAGCAGAACAGCTACATGTAAATCAATGAAATTGTAACAGTCCCTCTCACTATATACAAAAATAAACTCAAAATGGTTTAAAGACCTAACTATAAGATATGCCACCATAAAACTCAGGAAGAGAACATAGGCAAAACATTCTTGAACATAAATAGTAACAATATTTTCTTAGATCAATCTCCCAAGGCAGAAGAAATAAAAGCCGAAGTAAGCAAACGGAACTTAATCAAACTTAAAAGCTTTTACACAGCAAAGGAAACCATCAACAAAATGAAAAGACAACCTATGGAATGGGAGAAAATATTTGCAAACAATGTGATCAACAAGGAGTTAATATCCAAAATACACAAACAGCTCATATAACTCAATATCGAGAAAACAAACAATCCAATAAAAAAATGGGCAGAAGACCTAAGGGAGGGTGGAGAGATAAATTAGTAGTATGGAATTAACAGATACAAACTAAATAGATAAACAACAAGGATTTACTGTATAGCACAAGGAACTATATTCAATACCTTGTAATAACCATAATGGAAAAAACCTGAAAAAATTACATATATATAACTGAATCACTTTGCTGGACACCTGAAACTAACACAATATTGTAAATCAACTATACTTCAAATAAAAATTAGGTGAAACCTGATTATAATTTTATTTGGTAGGACTGAAATATATCAGTGCTTTTTATATCTTGAATGAATGCTGTAATTATGCAGTATACTTTACAAATAAGACTTCCTTTAGGATTAGCAAATTTGAGATATAAGATCTTTCCTCTCAACTTCTGTATTCTCAAAAACAGCAGTCCCCAACCTTTTTGGCACCAGGGACCAGTTTCATGGAAGACAATTTTTCCACGGACTGGGGAGGGGGGGTGGCGGTGCAAGGGGGGTGTGGTTTCGGGATGATTCAAGCACATTACATTTATTGTGCACTTTATTTCTATTATTATTACATTGTAATACATAATGAAATAATTATACAACTCACCATAATGTTGACAGGAGGTGGAGCTCAGGCGGTAATGCAAGCAATGGGGAGCAGCTATAAATACAGATGAAGCTTTGCTTGCCAGCCACTCACCTCCTGCTGTGCAGCCTGGTTCCTAACAAGCCGCGCACTGCAATGAAGAGTAGCCGCCGCTGGGGGCAACTAGAGAAGGCCGGCAGGCGGCAACCAAGACACAATGCAGCCAAAAATTAATTAATTAATTTTTTTAAAAAAGTAGTACTTACATAAGGAGGTAACAAGTCCTCCTAAAATAGTAAGAAGTGAAAAGTATTAGTATAACTTTTCCGGCTAATGGTCACCCGACTATTAAATGAATTACAAATGTTGATGGAATAATAATTTTATATAATACATAAAGAACACTGATTTCCTGTGATTTTTTGTTGTTGTTGTTGTTGTTGTTCTTTTGATGCTCCCAAACAAGCAGCTGTGCAGCGAACTGAGAAGCAACTGATATTCCTCAACTATGGTTTCAGGGGCATACAAGTTTGACATTGTTTTGCTTTGCCTTTTGAGGATAAACTCCCTCACTTGTCCAGACTACATTCCATGTCTCTGGAAATTCCTAGGGACAAGAAAATTAGGTACTGTGAGCTCTGCCTTCTAAACAGAGCATTCTCTGTTCTGCGTGAAATGTTGATATAAAGGCGAGATTAGCTTGGACAGAACAGGTCAAAAGCCTACTGAGTTGCAGTCCAAGACATGGACATTTTCTGCCCCGCTTCCGCAGCGAGAGGCCATGTGACTTGGTGTGTCACATGCCAAGTATTTCAGATGTTAGTATGTCCTGACCATGTGGAGTCACTGAATTTTGGCAGTATTTTTAAAAACCGGGAAAAGTTGTGCGATCGTAATCCCGGTTATCAGTGTTTCGGGTTGGCGGTGGGTGGGGTGGGGTGGCATTTCCCCCACCTTGAAAAGTCATTTAAAGTACGTGGGATAGTAGAGGCCGGACCTTTGGGGAACTTAAACCCAGAGACTTTGTAGCTTACTGATGGAGAGAACTCATACGGCTTCAGGTGTTATTAATTCTGGAATGTGTTTACGGGGAGCCCAAATCAGCTTTCATCCCTTTTAGGAACTCGTACACAATTCTGCAAGCTAAAGGCCCATCCTAGGGAAGAGGTGCCAACGCCTCGGAAATCGGAATCTGAGTCGAGCCCGTTCTCGGAGATGACTCCGCATTTCAAACTTCCCTCAGTCCGAGCGCGCCAGGGCCAGGAAGCTGGGCCACGTGACCGGCCCTCCTCCGCGGCCATTCCTAGCGGGGCAACAGCCGGCGCCCCTTCAGCATTTCGTATCCCCTCCACCGCGCGACGGCGCATAAATGCCCGACGGGAGGCGATCCCAGCTAGCTCTGGACTCCTGTGTCACCAGAACTCACGCGTTTTCCAGCAATGCTTAGCAAGTTCCTCATCCCAAAGCAGGTGCAGGAGACTTCCGCCTGGGTGCCGACCACGTGATCACGCGAGACTTGGGGAGACAGCGGTCCAACTTCACTACTTAAGTCCCCGGGCCCTGCCCACACAGCAGCCTCCATTGCGCGTGACGACGCGCGGCGGCCTCCGCCCCGGCGCGCCTGCGCACGCGGCTCTCGCGGTGTCTCGCGCTCAGGCCCGCCCACCTCTGCCCCCGCCCCTTCCGCCCCTCCCTCCCCCTCCGCCCTGTCTCTCGGCGGCAGCGGCGGTGGCGGCGGCTCGCGCAGCTTGTTGGCTCACTATATAAAGGGGAGAAGCGGGCGGACCGGACGGCTGGAGCTGCAGCCGGTGGCGGCAGCGGCGGCGCGGGGAGCGGCGACCGGTGGTGGTTTCCCTCCTTGGTGCGGGGTGGGGAGCGGGCAACGCCCCCCAGGACCCCTGAAGGGTCGTGGCCTTTTTTTTTTAAGGGCGATTCTCGAGTTTTTAGCTCCGAGGACTGCTCTCCTCCTCTACCTCCTCTCACCGCTCCCCTCTCCTCCGTCAGGATACGATTTTGTTTGAAAAATTTTTCCCCCCAGTTTTGCGGTGGCTTGGGTCACCCTCCGGGTGTTCTTTTTTTGTTTGTTTGTTTTTGTTTTTATCTTTTCTCGGGGTTGCCCCCCTCTTGTTTGTGTTGTGTGTGGAAATGGCGAACTCGGCAAATACAAACACCGTGGTAAGGACGTGGTTTGGTGGCCGGCGGGGGCTTCGTTCAGGCGGCAGCAACGGCCGGACCGGGCGGGGGCGGGGACGGCCGCGACTCCCGGCCTCGACTCTCTTCAGCCGCCCGCGCGGCCGCCGCTGCCGCCGCCGCTTCCCGCCTCAGGCGGAGCGGGCCGGTGCGCCGGGCGGCGGGCGCGGGGGGGTGCCGAGGCTCGCGGCCGCGGCGGCGGGGAGGGCGGGGGCGCCTGCTGGGCCTGGGGCCGCCGCGGGGCGGTTGGGCCGGGGCGAGCGCGCGGCCCCGGCCCCAGACCCCGGCCGCCAGGAGGGAGGGCGGGAGGGGCGCCGCCGCTTCTCCCCGAAGCGGGCCCGGCCGCGCCGGCTGGAGGAGGGCTCCCGGAGCAGCCTCAAAACAAAAACCGTGTTTGGGGAGCTGGGCGAATCCCCAAGACCCACCGCGATCCACTTTAACGCAGTGAAAGGTTAATGGCTACTTTGGGGGTTACTTTGGGCGTTTTGGCGGTTGTGCTTAAAGAGCCTTCATTGGGGCCATTTTATGTTTAAAAAAAAAAAAAAGGACGAAGGTTGAAAAGCACTTATCTCGGTTCCTTCCGAATCGGTAAAATGGCGAAGGGGAAGCAAAACCCCCATCGTATCTTCGACTAGCAAAAGCACCAAAACAAACAAAGCCTACAGTAGTGGTCAAAGTGCCCCGCTTTCGCCTTGAAATTTGCCTACTTCTCACCGTTTGTCCCTTTTTTCTTACTTGCGATCACGTAGGTTTGCAAAAAGCAGTCACATAAATAACCTTTTCAGTCACCAACGCAAAATGTGATCACTAGCCCACCCCACTCTCTTATTTTTATTATGACAATAAAACACTTTTTTGCCCGGTCCCAAATGCAGACAAGCCCACGGCAGCCCGGCTCCGTACCGTTGACGACTCGGGTCGATCCATCATGGCTGCGGCCGCTTACCCTGCTTTTCAGTCCCTGAGCCTTGTGGTCCTCCTCCCTTTGGCTGCCCTGTTTATATAGAGCCATTGCCGCTCTCTAATATAGACTCTGCCAGGATGGGAAGGTGCTTTTCAGGCCTACGTCACCGCCTCTCCATTTAAACACCAGATCCGGCTTTAAATAGTGAGAGCTGCTGAGAGCGGGGCTGGGAGGTGCGTGCTCCCGAGGCGAGAGGCTGGCGCGTGCAGAGCTCAGTTTATTCCTAAATCCTTTGCGTACACTGTAATTTCGTGCCCAACCGGGTCTGCTTTTAGAGCCCCAAGTTTTTGTTTTCATACAGCAGCTGGGATTTGCGGTCTTTGATAGGGGAAAATAGACTTGCCATCCTCTTTTATTTTTATTTTTTAAAGAGAATTTAAGCTCAGATGTCTAATCGTTCTTGTATTCAGAAGATGCATGCATTATTGTCGGTAATTTTTTTTTTGAAAAGTTTTCTACATTAATTGTTAGCTGTGGAGGATTTGATTTTGGTAGTATTTTGTTTATCACGTATTCAGGAAATGTTAGAAATATAGCTCCTAATATTTCATTATGTTTTCCTATAATAAATATTTGAGATACGAAGCTTTTCAAAGAAATAGTAAGTGCCTAAAGCTTCGACGTAGGACCTATGTCTACAGTACATTTATGGATCGGGGAATTGTGAGTAATTTGCTTAGTGGAAACTGGGTATTAAAATTCTAAGTAGACGGTGTTTTTGCTGCATTGGCTGTTAATGTGATATCCAATATAGAAATTAATCCAACTTATTTTCCAATATTGTACCAGGTACTAACACTTTTGAAAGAAATCCTTTAATCGTTAGATAATGACACTAATGGCCCTTTAATTTACGAGTTTTTAAGTTTGGAATATCTGGTTTTTGAAAACTAGGACAAACCTAAATTAATGTGTATTTCATAAAAGGCAAAAACTTTGGCTTAAGTACATTTTAGTATTCTAAATAATTCAGAAATTGCTTATTTCAAATAATGCCTGTGTACTCACATACTTTGAAAAACGTCAGTATTTTGCGCGCTTTTTAACTCTTGAACAATTTTAAATTGCGTATACTTCATGAATAATACACATTTCCCTTTCTTTAACTATAGTGCATATGAATCCATTAAGTGGTCAAGTTGTGGGTTAATTAAAACACAAAAGCAAAATCTTAAAGCAAGATTGATTCATTAAGTAGGGAGTGCCAGAAGAAAGCACATTGTACCTATAAATGTGTGGATATCCAAGCAGAATATTTTTAGGGATGACCGACTTCAGAAACACCAGAACAACATCTATTTTGCTGGAAAAATAATTTATATCGTCAATTTGAGATTTATACTACCAATTTAAAATTACACTGTATCTTTATAATGCCTTGAGTCATTGGTTTTAAAAAAACACTTTATAAATGTATTTTTGTAATTCAGTAGTTGAATTGCCATAGATAAGGTGATACCCATAGTCAGATAGACTTTCCTTTATATATAGAATCAGAATGCTAACATAAGGAGGCACTGTAGAGATGCAGAAATCACGTGAATAATTTTAGTTCATAGAGGCAGATTTGGCAAAATAAAAAGGTGAGTGAGTGGAACGGCAAAGGTGAGAAACTAGATACATGAATTGTTTTTCTGGTTGTAATGAAAAGGAACAAATAGTTTTTAATGGTTGAGGTAAGTTGTATAGAGGAACTCATTATTTATATTTTTGCCTGGACAAGGACACATAAGAGGTTTCCCCTGTGATAACAGTATTGCTGGGAGAGATGCTAATGAAACATTTATTTATGTTTGAGGTTTGCTTATGAGAGCAAACCCTTGGTTTTATTGGGTAAGCAGTAATTTTTAAGCAAGATATAAAACACAGATAATGACAAAGTATTAAAATAAAAAGGCTGTTGATCTTAGCTCTGTGTGATAATGGATAAGATTTATAGCAAGGCATCTCTGGTTTTACACTCTGACAAGCAAACTTCCTTTTGTCCATTAAAAATAGGATGTGGGTTGGGCAAAGTCTTCCGTCTCTTACCTTTTGGTTTTTAAAAAGTACTTTATGCTTTTAAAGTGCTTTCACATCTATTCTCATTTTATTTTTCTGGCAACCTTCTAAAAGCAAGCTTCCCCCCAAGTAATGCCAACAATAATAGTTACAATAATAATAGTTTAAAAATAAATATCGAGGCTGCTTATAGTTCTATTCCATAGCATCATCTGGGCAGTAGTAGGAGAGAAATCCTGGAAAAGAGATCATTGTGGCTTGTTCCTCTGAGACTTTGAGACCTGTTATTGTGGTTATATGAACAGCTTGATGGTATAATTTAAAGGTACAGACTGGGTAACAAAAACTAAAATTAGGTGATTTTTAAATTTGAATACTTATTAGGTTGCAAATTATTACCAGGCAAATCACAGGACATAAGTTTCTGTTAAGACAGCGATGACGTTAGGAGATACAACGGGTTAAACGAAGCAAGGAATAATAAAAACCAGACATAGCAACCCATAAAACTATATCGTTGGATATAGTCAAAACACATTAAGTGTTTTGACTATAACAACATGGGTAATTACAACTGGAAACTGTATAGACCTTGTATCTGTGACGATCTTCTGTATATGAATTGTATTAAACAGTCGTAAAACCTTTATTAAAATATGCAGTCATCAAATAATTCATTTTAACTAAGGCAATTGATGTTTATGGGAATGGCCATACCTTTAAAGTTACATCTTCTAAAATAAGTTTTAGAGAGTTGGAAAAGGGACTGTTGTATTACATTTGTTTTGAATTTGTGAAAATGTTATATATTTTAATATGTGAAAAGCAGTGTTTTTTAGCAGTCTTTTATTTTCCCTTTAAAGCCTAAATTATACAGATCTGTGATTGAAGATGTAATTAATGATGTGAGAGACATCTTTTTGGATGATGGAGTCGATGAACAAGTTCTGATGGAACTAAAAACTGTGAGTTTGCTGCTTTTTTTTTTTTTAACATTCTCTTCAGTCAGAAACTATACTCCATAATTTTGCCATATGATGACCATTTGACTTTGTTGCAGGAAGCAGTATAGTTATGTGAAGGGTGCTGGTTTTGAATCCCAGCTCTACCATCCATTCTTCCTCTGACGTTAGGCAAACTGCTTATATTTCAGTTTCCTTATATGTGAGATGAGAATTAGTAGTACTTACCTTTTAGGCTTGTTTTGAGGATTAAATGTAATGACTATATAAAGTGTTTAGCAAAGTGCCTGGCAATAGTATTAGATATTATTAATGGGCAGTTAATATCCATTTATGTTTTAATTACTTGACATTCCTGTAAGGTTTTTTTTTTACTTTTTCTTTTTTTGTGGTCTTAATGCACTGGTATTCTAAAATGTATTTATGTTGTGGAGATTAAGTGCTTGATAAATTTCATGTTCTGGAGTCCGATTCTCTATGTGGGCCAAATATTTGGTTTACAATGTATTCTAGTTTGGGAGCTGCTTTTCTGCCTCTTCTATTTACTTGGATTTAAGCAGAAATATATAGATACTTTTATTTAGCATTTGTGTTTTCTTGATGGTGTAATGACTCATGAAATCATGGAATATTTTTGCCTTACTGCTCAAAACAGTGGTTCTCAAAATATGGTCAGTGGACTTCCCCACAGGCTCTTTCAGGGGTCCATGCGGTTGGACAGATGCCCAAATCTGAATAATCATAGTATGTTTGTCATATTTCCAGTAAAAGTTGTATTCCATGAAAAAAGTGACCAGTTAAACTTGCAACTCAAATGTACAAGTGCTTTTCCTTGAGATAACTGTTCCATATGCAGCAGAAGGGCTTTATGCATGCTTCCCATTTTGATGTACCAAATATTAAAAAGATGTTTACGTAAAGGTTGAGATGAGATCATTGTTGATACTAAGACATGCAATTGTTTGATATTCTATTCATGATATTCTATAATGAAATGTGTTAACATATGGCATGTCTGCATACTTCACTGAACTCTTATTTTCCATTTAATCGAAGAGTTTGAAAAGTTAATTGGTATATGGTTTCAGATTGTACATTGCAGCTACCTGTTAAGAAACCATCACTTAAAATACTTTTTCCTTTCCCAACTACTTAGCTATGAGAAGGCAGATTTTCTTCATATACATCAACGAAATAAAACTGAATGTAGAAGCAGATATGAGAATCCAGCTATTTTCCTTTTAAGCCATTTCTCACGAAATTTTTTTGGAAGATATGGTTATTTTCATTGAAAGTATTTATGTTAACATGTAATGGATACGTTGTTTTTTCTTTTTTTTTCTTCTTTACTCCTCTGGATCTTATTTTTTAAATGGAAATGCATTTCTTTTATTTATTTATTTTATTTTACTTTTGGCTGTGTTGGTTCTTCGTTTCTGTGCGAGGGCTTTCTCTAGTTGTGGCGAGCGGGGGCCACTCTTCATCGCGGTGCGCGGGCCTCTCACTATCACGGCATCTCTTGTTGCGGAGCACAGGCTCCAGATACGCAGGCTCAGTAGTTGTGGCTCATGGGCCTAGTTGCTCCGCGGCATGTGGGATCTTCCCAGACCAGGGCTCTAACCCGTGTCCCCTGCATTAGCAGGCAGATTCTCAACCACTGCGCCACCAGGGAAGCCCACGTTGTTATTTTTAAATGTCAACATTAAAAAAAAATCTTATTTAAAATTTCATAAAAGTTCATTGAGGTCCTCATTAATTTGTAAAAATGTTAAAGGACTCAGACTAAAAAGTTTTAGAACTGCTGGCTTAGAGATTGGGAATTGAGCTCCTTTAGAGCTATGTATAAATAAGTAATCACAGTTAATGAATGCTAAGGAACATTTGTTGTGGTCTTATTTATCCATTCAACAGAGGTGTGGAGGCTGCAATTTAGCAACTTACTATTTTAAATAAAGCAAATCTCACCTGTGTTGTGGTGATAAAATATATCTTAGAATGTTGCAGCATCTGTGGGCAGCTTCTATAGAATTTTCAATATGAATCTGCCCCTGTGAGGAAGGGAAAATATAGGTTTGAATGAGATGAGGAAATGTTTATTTACCTTGTGAGAAATGTAATGGTTACTGAAAGTGAAGAGTAGGTATTTAAAAATATAAGTGAAGGAATGCCAACTCTGAGACATGAGTTGGAAGAATAGCAATATAAACTACTCAAACATAAAGTATCTCAGGGATATGAATAAGAAGAGAATAAGCTTATTTTGATTCCTTCATGTTACATGTAATGAATATTTTATAAATATGTTATACCCTTATAATGGTTGTCCTTGTAGATCTGTGATCTTATGTAGAAGGTACAGCATTTTTAGGTGCAAAAAATTAGTCCCAAAGGCTTTAATTTGTGGTACGTCAGACTAGCGGTCAATCCAAGTTGTTATCTCCTCTTGCTTTTCACAGAGTCTGTTGATATTTTCCTGCTGGTCCCAGTTAGAATCAAGGTGTTCTTTCCAAACAGAATGAGCTATCTTTGAGACCAAATAGCTCCACCTGCATTTTTAGTACATAAGACTTTATACATGTATACACGTATATACAGATATATGTACATATAATATAGTATAATAGTATAAAAAAAGTAATATCTGTGTTTTATAGGTTATGCACTGATTTTTTGTTTAATGCTTAGTTTTCTGTGACAAAATTGTGACTTATTCAACTTTGAATCTCCAACCTCTACCACAATGCCTGGCATATGTGGTTGGCATTCAGTAAATACTTAATTAAACAAATTAATAACGCGTTGCTCCAGAATCTAACTGAAAAAGGTAGTTTAATGTTTTTGTTGTTTTTTAAACGGGGCATACTCTTTTATTCTGGGTTGTAGCTGAATTTAAATATAAAACTGGTAGACTGAAATGAGTTTGTTATTTTAATTCTCTGCACTAAATTTCTTCAGGATCTCATTAGAATTTCCAGAATATGCCCTAGTTTTAACAGTCTGACAGCCAGCATTATGCAGTAGAACTTTCTGTGGTGATGAAAGTGTTCTATATCTGTGCTTTCCAGTATGGTAACCACTAGCCACATGTGGCTATTAAACACTTGAAATATGGTTAGTGGAACTGAAGAACTGAATTTTTATTTAATTATAATTAATTTCACTTTAAATCACCACGTGTGGCTAGTGGCTACTGTATTAGACCTTGTAGGTTTGGATATTCTTGCTAATGAAAACTAACAATATTTCATATTTTAAGCTTTATAAAAGACTGTCATTAGTTCTATCCCCTTTCTCACCATTTTATAGTATTTCACAAACTTCTATCAAAAGCTTCCAAACGGCTGTGAAGGATACAGTGGTGTATTAGATTATGAATTAAGATGAGTAATGAGAGTGCCTGTAATTTGAAGTTCAACTAGATAATTCAGAAAGGGACCTTCTACATTAAAATAATTCAACCTGATTCTTGAGGTTATCTGTTAACACTGTGGGTCTCCTTTAATGTATGAACTGTGGGAGATAGAAAAGATGCATAAAGCACAATGTTGGTTTTCTTGCTTTTTTCTCTAATTGAAGTGTAATTGACCTACAACACTGTATTAGTTCTAGGTGCACAACATAGGGATTCAGGATTTCTATACATTAGAAAATGATCACCACTTGATTTTCAATAAAGCTATATTTGAATGTAAATTGTGTTTTAGATTGGTAAATGACTATGGGTGGAAATGACAGTCTAGAAGTCCTCTTCAAAGTAAGTGATAAAATTATCCTGATTTCTAAACTGTCAGACCCACCCCTATCCAAATAGCAAGTACAATGGGAGATAGAAAACATGGCCTCTCAATAAAACAAAGTGAGAAGAATTCCTCATTTGGAGACAAATCTGAAAAAGTTAATCTGCCCCTAGATCTGTTTTTTCATCCTTGGCACTACTGACATTTGGGACCTGTTAATTCTTTGTTGTAGAAGGCTAGTTATCGTAGGATATTAGCAGCATAACTGATCTCTGCCCACTAGATGCCAGTAGCACCCCTTAGTTCTGACAACCAAAAATATCTCCAGACATTGCCAAATGTCCCCAGGGCAGAAGGGGAAAAACTACCCCTGATTGAGAACCACTATTCTAAGTATACTCTAGTTGTATATAAATACTTGAACCATAAGTTGAACGATGATCTACTGTTCTGTATCATTTGGCCTTGGGGAAAGCTCTGTTCCCCAACATCATTTCTAAAGAGCCCAAAAATTCAATTGTCTTATGTTTTATCCAGGAGCTAGTTGTTTTTGTGAGAGTAGGAGAATCCTTTAGAATTTCTAGCCCAGCATACTGCCAGGGAGCAGTAGATCTGGTAACGTTTTATAGATCAAAAAATGGAATAAATATGCTTTGACAGATCATTTAGCAAGTGGTAGAGACTTGAAGCTAAGCCTTTTGTCTCCAGATAAGGAAGGTACCAGAGTTATGACTAGACCTGCTGTGATAGCAGCAGTACAGTTTAGAGATTAGAACTTTGGACCAGAGCTGGGATTATGGTGAGGAAAGTGAGGGCCTAGAGTCCAAAATTTAAACTTTAAATTTAAAATTTAAAGGACATTTACTCTTCACTCTCAGGGTCCAGCCCTGTTGAGTCAGATTGCCTGGATTGTATGATGGTTTTGCCTGCTGTTAGTTGGTGATCTTGGATAAGGTACCTAACTTCTTGTTCCTCAGGTTCTTTTTCTGTAAAAAGGAGATAATAATAATGTCTATTTTAAAGAATTTTTGTGAAAAACGAGTGTACACGGAAAGTACTTAAGTGCACATTAAGAATTCAGTGTTAGTCTAGTAAACATCATGGGCATAACATGATGCATATCCAAATCATTTTGGGAACAGAAAATGAATTTTCTCCATGTCTAATTCCGGAGACCTGGCAAAGATTGTTGAAATAGGACTGCCAGAAACAATAGCTATGGTGTTGGGGGGAAAAAGTACTATAAAAATGTGGAGAGAAGAGTTCTTCCTATTTTCTAAGCTAGCTAAATAAATAAATACATACATAAATAACAATTCAGTATTCTTGGTAGTCTTTAGGGGTATTAATATGATTACTGTTGCCAAAACAGTATTACATTATTTTAAACAGATGATATTTTAAAAATAAAATATTTTGATAAATTATTTTAAAATGAAATTGAAGAGAAACAGAAAACATTCAACTAATTTGAACTTTACATTATTTGATATTATAAGCGTAATGCTAAATATTTGTATGGTATTATTCTTGTATTTTTCACATTACCTAGAGCAGTATTTGGTACTTAGTAAATATGGATTCTCAGTGGCCCACTACTCCAGCATCCCCTTGCTCCCCCAGAAGCAGTTTGAAATGTGTGGTTCTGTGTTTGCTTGTTATAATGACTAATGGGCATCTTTGGCATTTAGTAGGCTAGAGGAGTGTTGTATTTCATGTACACTTCCTGTGGTAATACCCTGTAAATAAAGAGTTATTCTGCCTAAAATGTTGGTAGCATTTTTATAGAGAAACTACCTTAGAAAACAAGTTCGTTTTCCATTCTTTTTGAAATTAATATTAAATTTCTGATAAGTTCTTAGTCATTTTGTTAGGTTATGAATAAGACATAGTCTCTACCCTGAAGGAGTTCATACTTTAGTAGAGAAGGTAGACTTAGTGTGAAAAGTGTACCAATAGAAATATCTCTAAGGTATAGAGGCAGTGAGCGATTTCTTCGCGGCTATGTGACTTTGCATTTGCATTCTTTGGGGAATTGTGTGGGAAGACTGTCAGTCATAAGGAGTAGTTTACGAAAGTTTAGACAGGAGGTATGTATGCTATATTTAGGGAACTGCAAGTAGTTTGGAAAATAGAGTGCAAGTTATAGTAGCAGTTGGAGAAGTTAACATAATATTGCATTAAGGAGCTTGGTCTTTAGAGTGAGAAGGATTCTCTGGGGTGCTAGTTAAAAGACAGAGTTTTGGACTTCTGCTTCAAAGAGTCTCAGTTGATAGGGGTACAGTCTGACATTTAAAAAGAAAAATTTGATTACATTTACCAAAAACTCTTAAATTAACTTTTAATAATGCATTAATGGGTTGCAGTCTGCAGTTTGAAAAGTATTGGTTTATACTTAAAGCAGTGGCTTTCACTTTAGTGTACATCACAATAACCTGGATAGGTTATTAAAACAGATTCCTGGCTCTAGCTCCAGAGTTGCTGATTCGATGGGGTGGGGCCTTAGAATTGGTATGTCTAACAAGTTCCCAGGTGATACTGATATTATTGGTCCAGGATCACATTTTGAGGACTACTGATTTATAGAGAATAGATTGGAAGCACAAGTTTCCACTAAAATGTAGGCTCTGTAAGGACAAAGATCTTTGTCAGATTTGTTCACTGTCTGTTCTCAATGCCACTAACAGTGTCTAGCTGGGAGATATTCAATAATTATGTGTAGAATGTATGATTTGAAGCAGGGAGCTCAATTAGCTTAGTCATTAACACTTTGCAATAATACTGATGGGAGGAAGGGACTTGAACTGGGGCCATTATAGTAGGGATAGATTGGAATAATGCTTTGGAAAGGAAATTGACAATAATGATAGGGCATTGGAGTGCATTCTGACTCACAGATCATTGACTTGGGAGACTAGGTGAGTAGTGGTACGCAGCACTTAGCACATAATGTGTATTTGTTAATATTTACCATTGTCATGGAAGCTTCATTAAAGTGATGGGTCAGGATTGCAGTGGGAAGACCAATTGGAGGTGATAAAAACTGAAGCTTTAAATTTAGAAAATTATGGTTTAAAGACCTGTTTCTTTCTTTCTTTTTTCTGTTTCTTTCTTTTTTTTTTAATATTTATTTTTATTTTTGGCTGCGTTGGGTCTTACTTGCAGCACATGGGATCTTCATTGCTGTGTGCAGGATCTTTCCTTGCGGTGCTCGAGCTCTTTGTTGCAGCACGCGGGCTTCTTTCTAGTCATGGTGTGTGGATTTTCTCTCTCTAGTTGTGGCACACAGGCTCCAGAGCACATGGGCTCTGTAGTTGTAGTGCATGGGCTCCAGAGCGTGTGGACTCTGTAGTTTGCGCCATGCGGACTCTAGTTGTGGTGCGTGTGGGCTTAGTTGCCCCGGGGCATGTGGGATCTTAGTTCCCTGTCCAGGGATTGAACCCGCGTCCCCTGTGTCGGAAGGCGGATTCTTTACCACTGGACCATCAGGGAAGTCCCTTAAAGACCTGTTTCTTAAAGCATTAATTAATAGTACTTTTTGCACCTTGATTTTGGCCTACAAGAAGCGAGGTTTTGTTTTGTTTTGAAACAGGGAAAAGAAGTGTAAACAGTTTGGGTGATAACTGGGAGGCTTACCTATATAGCCTTACTATATAATACATTTAGAGTGTATTTTAGAGTGTAGAGTGTATTTTATTCAGTGTCTGAGCCTATTTTGTATTGTGTGTTATGCGAGGTGCCCACTTTATAGAAATGAACCAGACAAAACTTGGGCTCTCAAAAAGTAGTTTTTTGTTACCCTAGGAAGAACCCTAGCTGTTTTTAGTCTGGGATTTGCACCGACTTAGATTTACTAGCTGGAAGTTCGTTTAGAAGTAATCTAATTCAGCTTGTTCCCTTTCTAGATGAGTAAAATGCCCAGGGAAGACAAATAATTTGTCCACCAAGCCGTTTAGTGGCCAAACCAGGACTAATTGGGTTCCTGACTTCTGTTGTAATGCTTTATTACACAATTAATACCACCACTACAATAATTGTAATACCTAACATTTATTGATGACTGACTTTATGCTAGACTCTGATAAATGTTTTACATGGAAATCTTATTTACTCCTCACAACAACGCATGAAATAGATACTGTTACTGTCTCTGTAAGAAAAGTCTTCAGGTGAGCCTAAATACTGAGACTGCTAAGGGAATGGTTGCTCTGGGGAATTGACCTTTAGTTTAGTTTACTTTTTCGCTAAATTGTTAGAGATGTGCTGGAATTGTTATTAACATGTAGATCTAGAATTTCTAGAACAGTTGGAAGTGTCAGCAGTTTATAAAAATCCCTGTTAGTATGGCAAAGGGAGCTTTTTGAAGGATCTGATAGAAGCCTTACATGAGCTAGGCAATATCCCAAGAGTAGATCCTAGGGGAGAAAACAAAGTATCTGTAGATCCTTGTGTACAGAATGACTGAATTAAATTTTATATGTATGTTTAAGGAATGGTTTGTAACTTTCTTGGGCAGTTTTTTTATAAGGGCTCTATAGATTGAACACTAAACCTTGTAGAGAGGAAATGTGTGTTAGGGAGAAGGATGGAATAGTTGTAAATATTTTCTTTTACTTCCTTGTTTTTGCCCACTTTTGATTTTTTTTTTCCCTTCATCACAGAAGCTGTCCAAGGGAGAGATGAGAAAATAGAAGTGGTTAAGCAAAAAAGGATTGTCAATCCTTGTCATAATGAAAGAGGGAAGGGAATTTCAAGAAGTGTGGAGGGTTGAGAATACCTCTGAAAGCATATTAGGCATTGCTGTTTCTTTTTCCTTATGTAGGGTTGGACAGATAGAAAGGTAGGGTTTTCTAACCTGAGGACTGCCTCTATAATGTTTCTCATAGTTCAAGGAAAGATGAATTTATGTTTTATATGTTATTTAAAAGTTAGGAAAGAAAGATTTCCATAAAATAGCTAACAATGGATTTGATACTAAAAAGGATGATTTTTGATTACTGAAAAATTGCTTATATGAAACTGCTTGGCAACCAAGGAATTACTATGGAAAGTTTGTTGAAGATATAAAAGGAAACAAAAGAATTCTTCAGTACTCTTAAGTAGCAAAAATGAGGTTTGATACTTTAAAAATTGGTTTTCATTATGGCATACACTTGGGTAAGAATTAGAGATTTGTAGATTTATCAGTTTTGAAAATGTAAGAATTTTATAAACTGACTAATAAAGTATGTTTTATCCATATGTCCAGCGTTGTTTTCCCTGACTCTTACTTAGAAATCTTTAATATTCTTTGCTTTAGTTATGGGAGAATAAACTAATGCAGTCTAGGGCAGTAGATGGATTTCATTCAGAAGAGCAGCAGCTTTTACTGCAAGTTCAACAGCAGCAGCAACCCCAGCAGCAGCAGCATCACCACCACCATCACCACCAGGCTCAACCGCAGCAGACAGTACCTCAGCAGGCGCAGACCCAGCAGGTCCTTATTCCTGCGTCTCAGCAAGGTGAGGCTGTCTGATCCTACTGCAACTTGGAAATGAAAGTTGTCATTTTCAAAGAAGAGAAACACTCTGGTGTCTCCTTTCTATTGGCTGAGGGGGTTGTATCTGTGTGTATAAAATGTGGTTCCTATTTATGTAGTAATGATAAACAAGTAATTCACTAACAGCTTAAAATGATATTCAGGTAAGTATATTATTACTTTTTTTAGATGGCTACACAATGGTGGATTTCCTAAGTCAGATCTATAAAGGTTTATTTACTAAGGGTTTCATTATTTTATATAGTAGAATCATTACTTTCTTTGAAACTGATTTGTTCCTACAAAGGCATTTGAGTTTAGTTTTTATAAATAAACACTGGAGGGTTTTTGTAACTATACTTTGGCAATCTGAAATTCTAATTCCTTATTAATTTATGTAGTTAAATTGACTGAATTAGATTTCCTTTAAGTGAAGAGTGGATATATGACATCTTAATTTATATTATGTGGTTTAAAAATAAGAAAAAACAAGTATTTATAGACTGCATCCATAGTGCCTTGTACCGTGCAAGTCATTTTATAGGTTTTGTTTCATTGCAGTCTAATAGAGGCTCTGTGAAGTAGCTCTTAAAACATCACAGCTGAGGAAAATCTGGGCCCTGAAAAGGCTTAGAAGCTTGATCCTCTACATGGAGTATTTTCTGTCATGACAAACATTTGTTCAGTTATAAAACTTCCTAGGCCTTCAAGTTTTGTAAATCTTGTTGTCAGAGAGGAGAATAAAGATAAATGAAAACTTCATCTTAAGGTAACTTGAGTTACTTATTTGTCTCATCTGAGAGTGTATGTAAGACTTAAAACTGATATTGATGCACATTAGAAATGTCTGTTTGAGTTATTTTACTGTTTATATCAAATAAGACTTAATATTTGATTTTACTCTGTACCTTGCATCAAGTAATTTTATCCTTTTAATGTTTCTTGATGACCGTTCCTCCTATTGCCTTCAGGCCTGGCACTAGGATTTTAGGTTATCATAAATTAAAATTTGATTTTCTTCACTCAGAGAATATTAGGATAATGGGATTATCTATTTATTCTCTGAAATTTGCGGAATCAAACACTTAGTTCCTTTTATGCTTACGTGATATTGCCATTATTTATGATTTGTATTTTTTAAAAAGTTGATGGAAATAAGATACTGGAAACTGTCAAATTGGGAGAAAAAGATTTTAAAAGACTATGTAGATTATAACTTTTTGAGCTCCCTTTTAATGGGTCAATAATGCATTCCAGCAGTAGTATCATTATATTAATAACACAGTTATTGCTGAGTTGGCAAGACAGTATTAAATTATGTTTGAAAATTTCCAGTTTAAGAATGCACAGAAATATATATGTTTAGGTGTTAGGTATCTCATTATGTCGTGTTCCCAAGGTCCCTTGTGTCCTTAGGTGTTGTTAAATCTTTTTTTTAATTGTGGGTTTTCCAGTATAAGGTGGGTATGTCACAGCTGTTATTTACCGTAAAAGTTTATAACTTTCTGAGATATCAAGTGGTTGAGTGCATTTGCATGCAGAAAATGTGGAAAGCATGAAAAAAATTTTTGGTATAGTACACAGCATTCTTTTGAAATAGCCTCAGGGTTCCTTGTTTTTATGTGTGCCTGTTGTTTTTCATAGCTGCAGCACCACAAGTTATTGTTCCTGATTCTAAGCTGATACAACATATGAATGCATCAAACATGGTAAGACTCAGAACATAGCACTTTGCTTGGCTCTATTTATTCTAACCCAAATTGTGATTATGCTTGTGTATGTTGTATATTAACAACTTGAAGTTTATTCAGGACTTAAGCAAAATAGCTGTTTTGTTTGGTTTCCTAAGTATTGGATTTAACAGCAAATCTAAAGTTTAGCTTGGTACTTAGACATTAAGGTTCATAAAATTATGCAACTTTCTGTTGAAAATACCAAAAGAATGATGCTTTGTGGGAGCTGTTTTATCTTCTGCTATTTTTTTTTTTTTTGCGGTACGCGGGCCTCTCACTGTTGTGGCCTCTCCCGTTGCAGAGCACAGGCTCCAGATGCACAGGCCCAGCGGCCATGGCTCATGGGCCCAGCCACTCCGCGGCATGTGGGATCTTCCCAGACCGGGGCATGAACCCGTGTCCCCTGCATAGGCAGGCGGACTCTCAACCACTGCACCACCAGGGAAGCCCTTCTTCTGCTATTTTTTGAAAATAGGTTTACGGGACCTACCAAACATTATGCCAAGTATAGTTATGTTGCAGAAGACCCATTAACTGAAAGAGGTTAGGAATGCTAAGAATTATAAATTTTTAAAAAATGAACCATTTGGATAAAGATAACTAGTATCGTTAAGATCAGACATTTACAAATTTTGCTCTGATTTAACCATAGCATAGCCTAATAAGTTTTATTACAATATGTAAATTGCTACTTTAAAATGCATTTTTTCAGTTGTGTTTATTATATATTAGACTTTTGATACTTCTAAGAGATAGCCACTGAACTTCGTAAGTCCTCAAATTTTCAAATTTCACTTAGCACATATAATATATCCCATCAGATATAACAATAAAACTGAAAGAAAGAAACCCTCAGATCCTTAGAAAATCTTTACTTCTATCTTCACAGTTTTTTTTTTTTTAAAAAAACATTAAAACAAAGTTTAATTAGAATCGTTGTTCCGGCATTTTCTCGTAAATGGCTTTTCTTCTGTTTAAACTACACAGACTGTTAGTGGTGTCTCTGCTCTGACATTCCATTCTTAAATCCAGCCAAATCCTTTTAATAGGAAAGAATCATTATTTTAAATAAGATCTCTTAGTCTAGTGTTAGCAGTGAGATTTTCTTTTCAGATCCAGATTTTTTTTTTTTTAAACGAAAAAGCAATATTTTAAAAAACAGTTACTGGGCTTCCCTGGTGGCGCGGTGGTTGAGAGTCCACCTGCCGATGCAGGGGACGCGGGTTCGTGCCCCGGTCCGGGAAGATCCCACATGCCGCAGAGCGGCTGGGCCCGTGAGCCATGGCCGCTGAGGCTGCGCGTCCGGAGCCTGTGCTCCGCGGCAGGAGAGGCCACAGCAGTGAGAGGCCCACGAACCACAAAAAAAAAAAAAAAAAAAAAAAAAAAAACAGTTACTATATTTTGTGAGTGATGAGTGAACCTGAAAGCTCCTTTGTGTTTTATAAGCCATATAGGAAGCAGGGCTTACCTACTAGACAAACGACTTCTTTCTATTGATATATACCAGCCTTAACAAATGTATAACTTTACAGAATTGCAAATTTCTACACGATAGAAATTGGAACTTTTAAATTCACAAAAAATCAAGAATCTCTGTTTGTACTTCCAGTTCAAGTTCCTGGAGTCAATTCTTTTGCATGAAAATCACAAAAGTCCATGCCTATCGATTCTCACAAGAATTTTTATTATTCAAAAAAAATTCCTTTTCAAGTTTAAGGCACCAAATTTCTTTTTAACCTCCATCTTTAAAAATAAGTCTCACTGTAGGATCCATATTGTAGTTGGTACTATTGAGACTGTTTCCTAGGGAATAACTTGTATCATTTTAAAACAAAGTTTAGTAGAATCACTTGCAGTAGACCCACCTAATTTTGAAGAATTTTAAGTTTTGTGGGAGAGAATTTTGAATTAAAATTGTGTTTAAAAAGACTGGTAAAGTTAATGGCCCATCTCTTACTGATTTGCTGTGTCTCCTTGATTCTAAAGAGCATATGTATTTAAACAGATCATAGATCAGACTTCAATCAATAAAATGTTAGCATTTATACGTATTTCAGCATTTTACTTGTTTTCAGTTAGTGTTTGCTTCATGTGTTTTTCATGTTCTAAAATGTAATCAGTATAGGCTTTTTACAAATAAGTTTTTTGTGTTTTTGTTTGCATTATTATTCCTGATTCAAAGATATCCATTAAAAACAGTTTCATTTTGAAAAAAGAATTTTTTTAATATAAGAATATGGGATAGTGATAATATATTTGGTAGAAAGCTATTTCAGGGAACTTATGAAACAGGACCTTATATCAAACTAGTTTTGCAGGTTCTCTTTATGAAATTGCTCAAATGTGTTATTCACATTAGGGCCTTTTCACAAAATATAGGAAGGAACTTTCAGCAGACATTAATAAAAGATGGTTTGTGTATGATACATCACAACAAATATTTATAGCAACTTGAGTGTGCAGAGGTATGCAGGTGGTTATTTTCTCATGTATGCTATAAGGAAAATGCTAGGTCAGTTTGCTAGTAGAGGGAGATCTATTAATCTTATAAAATGTGAATTATAGGCACTTAATATTCCTAAATAATATTTCTCAATAGTAAGTGGTTGTTAATATATTCCTTAAATTTAGATTACCTTTCATTTGCTTATATAGACAAGATTTATTTAAATCTTTCATTTATTTAATAAAATGAAATGCAGAACCTGCATTTTATAAAGAGAACCTGGTGAGCTAGATAGCTGGATTTTGGGGACATAATGGGAGTTTCAGGCTTAAGATATAGAGATTACTTAGGCCTGTCAAATGGCAACAAGCATATTTTCTTGGAAGGCTATACTTAGAGCCTGACTAGATAGTTGTATCAGTAACCTACCTGAGTGTAATTTTCCAAGTTTTGTTGACTTCAAAGCACAGTTAATATTTATTTCTTACAGCGTATTCAAATAGAGGTGTTTCTAAAAATGTATAAGTTAGATTGAGTATATGAAGGTTTGGTACCTTAAAAAAGATTGAAGGGGGAGGGGAAAAAAACCTACCTGTATATAGTTACAGTGAGATACATGGAAATACTTTGAGCTCAGGATTTTAAAAAAACAGTAAAAATGTAGTATAATTCTTTCAGAGGAAAGGGGAGAAGTCTCCAGAAGCAGTAAATCAAGAATTTATCCTGGATTTAAAAACATTCAGAGTATAATTGCATGTATGTTTTTATAATTTAAAGTCAGATACTAACTTCATTTTTAAGTGTAGAAATTAATTTTTGTGACTTAAGATTTTTAAGATATTTTCTATATTGATAAAACTGTCAGTAATATATGTTTCACCTAGATAATGCCAGTGTTGTCACCTTATGGCATCTTAGAAGAGTTGCCAGCTAAGAATTGCAGTCTTCTGATACAAGGTTTTCTCTAGAGACCTGTTAATCATGGTATAAATTTAAAATATTAGGATTTCTAAAGTGAAGATACTTACACTTTTGCCATAAGTATATTAATTGACAACAAGGAATTGGGAGTAAGGAAACAGAATAAGTAAGGAAATAATGGAATGGAAATTTTATTTATTGTACAGCACTGTTAGTGTGGGTTATATTTCCTTAGAGTACATTCTCCAGGTGAAAAAACCTCCTAATTATTCTAATTAATTGCTTGAAATAATTAGGTAAGATGTTTAGGCTCAATGGTCTTTATTGTACCATTTTATAAAATGGCAGTTAGTCTTATTGTTAGAACTTTTCATTGTACTATATACTAAATGAAACTGTAAATACTATTAAAATATGCCAGAGATAAACTGATGTGCTGTTATGAACATACATGGTTTTGATTGTTTTTCATTGTTTTTTCCAGAGTGCTGCTGCTACAGCTGCTACCTTAGCACTCCCTGCTGGTGTGACTCCTGTTCAACAGATATTAACAAATTCAGGTAATTAGGAATAACTGATCCATTATTTATATAACTCAGAAAATTGTACCGTCTAGCCTTTGTTTTGTCTTCACTGAAAGACAGAAGATCTTAATACTTCTTTTACCATTTGGCTTACGTTATTAAAATAAGATGATTTGAGGACCATGGCATATTAAACCATAATCACTGCTGAGGATGCAGTAGAGAAGATGAGAATTGCACTTGAACTTTTGATCCGTGAATGGAATCCTATTTATTGAATGAAGTATGATTATAGAGAAGTGCTTTTTTTTGTTGTTGTTGCTGTACGCGGGCCTCTCACTGTTATGGCCTCTCCCGTTGTGGAGCACAGGCTCCGGACACGCAGGCTCAGCGGCCGTGGCTCACGGGCCCAGCCTCTTCCACGGCATGTGGGATCTTCCCGGACCGGGGCACGAAACTGTGTCCCCTGCATCGGCAGGCGGACTCTCAATCACTGCACCACCAGGGAAGCCCTAGAAGTGCTTATTTACTTGGGTTTTGCTAAACACTTTTAACTTACCAAATAAGTTAAACAACTCATTTGAACTAATTTGTGATATCAAACTAAATCCTATAGTATCTTAAGAGCAAATTTATTACATTGTATTTTATATAGTATCTCTCCATAGCAGGCAAAATTTACTTTTAATAATAATGTTTGAAGAATTTATTTACCTGGATTTTAAGTATTTTCTCTGTAATTTAATTATACAATTTCTTGCAAATCAAAACTACAATGAGGTGTATCACCTCACACCAGTCAGAATGGCCATCATCAAAAAATCTACAAACAATAAATGCTGGAGAGGGTGTGGAGAAAAGGAAACCCTCCTACACTGCTGGTGGGAATGTAGATTGGTGCAGCCACTATGGAAAACAGTATGGAGGTTCCTTAAAAAACTAAAAATAAAACCACCATACGACTCAGCAATCCCACTACTGGGCGTATACCCTGAGAAAACTATAATTCAAAGAGTCACGTACCACAGTGTTCATTGCAACACTATTTACAATAGCCAGGACATGGAAGCAACTTAAGTGTCCGTCGACAGATGAATGGATAAAGAAGATGTGGCACATATATACAATGAAATATTACTCAGCCATAAAAAGAAATGAAACTGAGTTGTTTGTAGTGAGGTGGGTGGACCTAGAGTCTGTCATACAGAGTGAAGTAAGTCAGAAAGAGAAAAACAAATACCGTATGCTAACATATATATGGAATCTAAAAAAAAAAAATGGTTCTGAAGAGCCTAGGGGTAGGACAGGAGTAAAGACGCAGATGTAGAGAATGGACTTAAGGACACGGGGAAGGGGAGGAGTAAGCTGGGACGAAGTGAGAGAGTGGCATGGACATATATACACTACCAAATGTAAAACCGATAACTAGTGGGAAGCAGCCGCATAGCACAGGGAGATCAGCTCGGTGCTTTTTGACCACCTAGAGGGGTGGGATAGGGAGGGTGGGAGGGAGACACAAGAGGGAGGGGATATGGGGATATAAGTGTACGTATGGCTGATTCACTTTGTTATAAATAAGAAACTAACACACCATTGTAAAGCAATTATACTCCAATAAAGATGTTTAAAAAAAAGTACAATGATTATACAATTTCTTGTTAATTTCTAAATGTTTGAAGAACAAACTTAGCGGCTTGCTACATATTTTAATGAGATATAATTGCTTACTACTTAATTTATTCAACATTCTGCATCATTTAAAACAATATATTAGAGGGATTTGGTATAAGCCAGTCATACTGTTAGTGTTATGTGGCAGTAATAATTGGTTCAGCAAACTCTTACTGCTTTTTAAGTCATCTTGAAGCTACGGAATGCTGTGCTTTTGTTCAAGATATTAATGCATTATTATACTTTTGTTTCTTTAAAACTTTAAAAATGAACAGCCCCTGAAATGTCTGCTGATGTTACTTATTCCTCTCTCATGACTTGTTAGTGAAGATAATTTACACTTTTAATCAACTCTCATAATCTGTTGTTAAAACTTTGTTGGAAACAGCTTTATAAGGAAAATAAAACATATTAAGCAATGTATTAGAGCATGTCGTAAAGTCAGAGAAGGTAAGGACTATAGTTTACTGTGTATGGATGACAGCCCTTAATAAAATTGTTAGCCTTCTTAGTAATTTTTGTCATTCACCATGGTCTGACATTCACTATGAATTTGTTTGTTTTGAGGTGGTTACTGCTAAAGTGGTAATTTGGAATACATGCTTTTTACTTCAGGCCAGCTTCTTCAAGTGGTCAGAGCAGCCAATGGTGCCCAGTATATCTTTCAGCCTCAGCAGTCAGTAGTTCTACAACAACAGGTTATACCACAAATGCAGCCTGGTGGAGTACAAGCTCCTGTTATACAACAGGTAAAAATCTTTAAGTTTTGACCACCATGGGGTTCTTTTTTTTCTGCCTCTGTATGAATTCTCTGGGTGTTTACCATCCCTTTTTCCATAGCTTTGTCTATACAAATTCTTAGACTCTTCTCTAATACTACACAACCTGTCATTCTGAATTCCTCCTGTACACCTCACAGCTTAACTTACAGTATGTTTAAGACTAAATTGTTGTTATCCCTACTCATCCTTTATCATCCTCCCCCCCGCTTTTTATAAGTGGCACCACTCTCCATCCAGCCTCCTAAGCTAGTTATTCAGCATTCATTCAACACACATTTATTGGGTGGCTACGTATCAGAGTCTTTGCAAGAGACTAGAGATTTAGGAGTGAACGAAGCAGGCATGAGTCTGGTTTCCTGATGGTTATGTATTGTCTGGAAGGGGGTATGTGGAATCCTCCCTTTTGCTTACCTCTAATATCCAAGGTATCATGAAATCCTACCAATTCTTCTTAATAGTTTCTTTTTTTTAGACTGCAGTTTAAACATGCTTTCAGTCTGTTAATATATTTGAAACTAGTTTTCTTTTCCCACACTCTCTTTTGTCATTTCCTTAGTTCATGCTCTCATAATTTCTCACTTAAAATACTGTGTTATCCTCTTAATTGATTTCCCTGCCTCCAGCCTTGTGCCCTCCTAACTTGACTGCTACTCTATATTTATAGTCATTGTTCTAAAAATCTTAAAATCTTTTAATGATTTCCCATTGCTTATTGGAAAAAGTGTAAACTCCTCAGCGTGGGTTATGAGATCTTTTTTGGGTTCTTTTTTTAAAATTTTTCCACATTTTATTTTTTGCCATGCTTCCAGTTGTTACCTGGTTCAGCTGCTGTTTATATCAAAGTTGACAAATATTTGCACATACTTGTGTGCCAGGTGTTAAACTCTTGTACTGTGAGGACAAAGATGAAAGAAATGGTTATTTTCTTGAGGAACTTGTGTACTTTGAAAAAGAGACAGATACATAAACAAATAATGTTAATATGATAGTACAATGATAGAGATACAGAGGAGGAACATTAATCCAGCCTACTTACAGCCTTCCACATTTGTCCTGTTGGTACTTCTGGGTTTCACTTGATGCTGTTCTGTTTAGAATGCCACCTTTGGCCTTCCTTCTAGCAGTTCTCTCCAGTCCCCCGCAAACAAACAAACCAAACAGAAAAAGCCTGGCTAATCTCCCAAAACACAAATAGAAGCTCAACTGTTGCCTACTAGGAAGGCTTCCCTGACCAGGCCTTGTCCCCCCAAGCTGAATTTAGTACTCTCGCCTGTCTTTTCATAAGGCTATATATTGCAGTTCTCAGACATCTTCTGTCTTTTTGAGTTGCTATTGCTTTGTCTATTGCATCATTAATCTGTAAACTTCTTAAAAGAAATAGTCTTATTATTTTTGCTTTCCTTGAACCTAATGACAAGGAATTGCCATTTAGTGCTTTTAATTTATCACTAGGCATTCTCTGCTTTTTATTTAATAACTATAATTATAAATATGTTCATTATAATAGATATAATTACTATTTGTTAATAGGTTCTTTTTGAGTTGTGGTTTACTTTAGAATCCTAGGATGCAGAGGCTGGAAGGAACTTTAGAAATCATCTGATCTGGTGGTTCACAGCTTTGGTTGCATGATTAGGATTACCTGGGGAACTTTAAATAAAATGAATAGATGTCATCTTATACCAATTAAATCAGAATATTAGGAGTGGGGACTTAGGTATCAGTTTTTTTTTTTTTTTTTTTTTTTTGTGTGTGGTATGCGGGTCTCTCACTGTTGTGGCCTCTCCTGTTGTGGAGCACAGGCTCCGCGACCATGGCTCACGGGCCCAGCCGCTCCGTGGCATGTGGGATCTTCCTGGACTGGGGCACGAACCTGTGTCCCCTGCATTGGCAGGCGGACACTCAACCACTGCGCCACCAGGGAAGCCCAGGTATCAGCATTTTTAAGTTATTAGGTTGTTATAATTTGTAGCCAGCATTGAGAACCATTGACCCTAATCTAACAGTGAAGAGAGGTTAAAGACTTGCCTCTGCTACATCTTTATCTGTGATCTTAGACAAAACTGGAACCCAGGGCTTCAGAGTTCAGGGCAGTGTTCTTCATAGGGAGGCAGTGTAGCATAATAAGAGCAGAACCAGAAAACCTAGGTTCACATTTTGCCCCTTAGTGACTTGACTGCAAGCTTTGCAAGTTATTAAACCTCTATACCTCAAGCAAATAAACTAATAACGTGTAACTCTTAGCCTGGAGTCTGGCATATACATAGCAAGTACTTGATTAATGGAGCAATTATCTTCAGAAAATCTTTTTCCTTTAGAAATTTGAATGGTAAAATGAAAATTTAGTGGATCAGTACACTCACTAAACATTCCTCCTGTGCTTTGGTAGTTTTAACTATGTGTGAGATATGGCAATTTGGGGTGATTCTTTAGCATTGGGGCCTATTTCAGTGTGCCAAGCAATGAAACTGAGCTACTTGATCCTCTAGCTAGTTACTAATCTGTAGTTTTTCTTTTTCCTTAGGTACTGGCCCCTCTTCCTGGAGGGATTTCACCACAAACAGGTGTTATCATCCAGCCCCAGCAAATCTTATTTACAGGAAATAAGACTCAAGTTATACCTACAACAGTGGCAGCACCTACACCAGCACAAGCACAGCTAACCGCAGCTGGCCAACAGCAGCCACAGGCCCAGCCTGCTCAACAGCAAGCCCCGCTGGTGTTGCAGGTTGATGGGACTGGGGATACGTCATCTGAAGAAGATGAAGATGAAGAAGAAGACTATGATGATGAGGAGGAAGAAGACAAAGAGAAAGATGGAGCTGAAGATGGGCAGGTAGAAGAGGTAAGTTTCTAGTAAAAGACTAGAAGTAAGAAACTACTCAATCATTTCTTCTTTTACTTGGTACCAAACTGATGAATTATATTTTCTTAGAGGCTGTTAGGGTACTGTACCCTAAGATTTTTAGATTGTTCTGGATGTATTTATCTTCATAAAATATTTCTATAGCTGGTAACAAAAAAATGAATGAATACCAAATTAAGTTGTACTTATAAAGGTGATGGAGACAGTGCATGTAATTCTAATTCTTTGGCTTATGCATTCATCATGATGTAGCTTAAAGATTAAACATTGGTAGAACAGATAGATGTGGTAATCTTTTCCTTCAGTAATTTAAAACAACATTTCGAAAGGGAAGAAACTTAAGAAAAAGCTAAATGTGACCGATTTATTCAAAACCTCCTTTTGTTCTGTATTCCATAGCAGTTCCGTAGATAACCTTATCTACTCTTAGTGTCTATCTTCAGTTAAACAAACCATACTTTATCTTCTTTTTAATTTTAAAATTTTATTTATTTTTTTATACAACAGGTTCTTATTAGTCATCCATTTTCTACACATCAATGTATACATGTCAATCCCAATCTCCCAATTCAGCACACCCCCACCCGCCGCCACTTTCCCCCCTTGGTGTCCATACGTTTGTTCTCTACATCTGTGTCTCAATTTCTGCCCTGCAAACTGGTTCATCTGTACCATTTTTCTATGTTCCACATATATGCGTTAATATATGACATTTGTTTTTCTCTTTCTGACATACTTCGGTCTGTATGACAGTCTCTAGATCCATCCACATCTCTACAAATGACCCAATTTTGTTCCTTTTTATGGCTGAGTAATATTCCATTGTATATATGTACCACATCTTCTTTATCCATTCGTCTGTCGATGGGCATTTAGGTTGCTTCCATGACCTGGCTATTGTAAATAGTGCTTCATTGAACATTGGGGTGCATGTGTCTTTTTGAATTATGGTTTTCTCAAGGTATATGCCCAGTAGTGGGATTGCTGGGTGGTATGGAAGTTCTATTTTTCGTTTTTTAAGGAACCTCCATACTGTTCTCCATAGTGGCTGTATCAATTTACATTCCCACCAACAGTGCAAGAGGGTTCCCTTTTCTCCACACCCTCTCCAGCATTTGTTGTTTGTAGATTTTCTGATGATGCCCATTCTAACTGGTGTGAGGTGATACCTCATAGTAGTTTTGATTTGCATTTCTCTAATAATTGGTGATGTTGAGCATCTTTTCATGTGTTTCTTGGCCATCTGTATGTCCTCTTTGGAGAAATGTCTCTTTAGGTCTTCTGCCCATTTTTGGATGGCTTGTTGTTTTTTTACTATTAAGCTGCATGAGCTGCTTATATATTTTGGAGATTAATACTTTTTCCATTGATTTGTTTGCAAATATTTTCTCCCATTCTGAGGGTTGTCTTTTCGCCTTGTTTGTAGTTTCCTTTGCTTTGCAAAAGCTTTGAAGTTCCATTCTGTCCCATTTGTTTATTTTTATTTCCATTACTCTAGGAGGTAGATCAAAAATGATCTTGCTGTGATTTATGTCAGTGTTCTTCCTATGTTTTCCTCTAAGAGTTTTACAGTGTTGGTATTCCATTTAGGTCTCTAATCCATGTTGAGTTTTTTTTGTGTGTATGATGTTAGGGAGTGTTCTAATTTCATTCTTTTACATGTAGCTGTCCAGTTTTCCCAGCACCACTTATTGAAGAAGAGACTGTCTTTTCTCCATTGGATATCCTTGCCTCCTTTGTCATAGATTAGTTGACCATAGGTGTGTGGGTTTATCTCTGGGCTTTCTCTCCTGTTCCATTGATCTATATTTCTGTTTCTGTGCCAGTACCATATTGTCTTGATTATTGTAGCTTTGTAGTGTAGTCTGAAGTCAGGGTGACTGATTCCATCTGCTCTGTTTTTTCCCCTCAAGACTTCTTTGCTATTCGGGGTCTTTTTTGTCTCCGTACAGATTTTAAGATTTTCTATTCTAGTTCTGTAAAACATGCCATTGGTAATTTGATAGGGATTGCATTGACTCTGTAGATTGCTTTGGGAAGTGTAGTCATTTTCACAATATTGATTCTTCCAATCCAAGAACATGGTATATGTCTCCATCTGTTGGTATCATCTTTAATTTCTTTCAACAGTGTCTTATAGTTTTTTGCATACAGGTCTTTGTCTCCCTAGGTAAGTTTATTCCTAGGTATTTTATTCTTTTTGTTTGTAAATGGGAGTGTTTCCTTAATTTCTCTTTCAGAATTTTCATCAGTAGTGTAAAGGAATGAAAGAGATTTCTGTGCATTAATTTTGTATCCTGCAACTTTACCGAATTCATTGATTAGCTCTAGTAGTTTTCTGGTGGCATATTTAAGATTCTCTATGTATGGTATCATGTCATCTGCAAACAATGACAGTTTTACTTCTTCTTTTCCAATTTGTGCTCCTTTTATTTCTTTTTCTTCTCTGATTGCCGTGGCTAGGACTTCCAAAACTATGTTGAATAATAGAGGTGATAGTGGACATCCTTGTCTTGTTCCTGATCTTAGAGGAAATGCTTTCAGTTTTCCACCATTGAGAATGATGTTTACTGTGGGTTTGTCGTATATGGCCTTTATTATGTTGAGGTAGTTTCCCTATATGCCCACTTTCTGGAGAGTTTTTGTCATAAATGGGTGTTGAATTTTGTCAGAAACTTTTTCTGCATCTATTGAGATGATCATATGTTTTTTATTCTTCAATTGGTTAACATGGTGTATCACATTGATTGATTTGCATATATTGAAGAATCCTTGAATCCCTGGGATAAATCCCACTTGATCATGGTGTATGATCCTTTTAATGTGTTGTTGGATTCTGTTTGCTAGTGTTTTATTGAGGATTTTTGCATGTATATTCATTGGTGATATTGGTCTGTAATTTTCTTTTTTTTTAGTATTTTTGTCTGGTTTTGGTATCAGGGTGATGGTGGCCTCATTGAATGAGTTTGGGGGTCTTCCTTCCTCTGCAGTGTTTTGGAAGAATTTGAGAAGGATGGGTGTTGGCGCTTCTCTAAATATTTGATAGAATTCACCTGTGAAGCCATCTGGTCCTGGACTTTTGTTTGTGGGAAGATTTTTAATCACAGTTTCAATTTCATTAATTGTGATTGGTCTGTTCATATTTTCTATTCCTGCTTCAGTCTTGGAAGGTTATACCTTTCTAAGAATTTGTCCGTTTCTTCCAGGTTGTCCATTTTATTGGCATAGAGTTGCTTGTAGTAGTCTCTTAGGATGCTTTGTATTTCTGTGGTGACTGTTGTAGCTTCTCCTTTTTCGTTTCTAATTTTATTGTTTTGAGTCCTCTCCCTCTTTTTCTTGATGGATCTGGCTGATGGTTTATCAATTTTATCTACTCAAAGAACCAGCTTTTACTTTAATTGATCTTTGCTATTGTTTTCTTTGTTTCTATTTCATTTATTTCTGCTCTGATGTTTATGATTTTTTTCCTTCTGCTAACTTTGGGTTTTCTTTGTTCTTTCTCTAGTTCCTTTAGGTGTAAGTTTAGATTGTTTATTTGAGATTTTTCTTGTTTCTTGAGGTAGGCGTGTATAGCTATAAACTTCCCTCTTAGAAGTGCTTTTGCTGCATCCCATAGGTTTTGGATTGTCGTGTTTTCATTATCATTTGTCTCTAGGTATTCTTTGATTTCCTCTTTGATTTTTTCAGTGATCTCTTGGTTATTTAGTAACATATTGTTTAGCCTCCATGTGTTTGTGGTTTTTACATTTTTTTCCCCTGTAATTGATTTCTACTCTCATAGCGTTGTGGTCAGAAAAGATGCTTGATATGATTTCAAATTTCTTAAATTTACTGAGGCTTAATTTGTGACCCAAGATGTGATCTATCCTGGAGAATGTTCCATGCGCACTTGAGAAGAAAGTGTAATCTGCTGTTTTGGGATGGAATGTCCTATAAATATCAATTAAATCTATCTGGTCTGTTGTGTCATTTAAAGCTTGTGTTTACTTATTAATTTTCTGTTTGGATGATCTGTCCATTGGTGTAAGTGAGGTGTTAAAAGTCCCCCACTATTATGGTGTTGCTGTCGATTTCCTCTTTTATAGCTGTTAGCAGTTGCCTTGTGTATTGGGGTGCTCCTATGTTGAGTGCATGTATATTTATAATTGTTATATCTTCTTCTTGGGTTGATCCCTTGATCATGATGTAGTGTCCTTCCTTGTCTCTTGTAACATTCTTTATTTTAAAATTATTTTATCTGACATGAGTATTGCTACTCCAGCTTTCTTTTGATTGCCATTTGCATGGAATATCTTTTTCTATCCCCTCACTTTCAGTCTGAATGTGTCCCTAGGTCTGAAGTGGATCTCTTGTAGACAGCATATATATGGGTCTTGTTTTTGTATCCATTCAGCAAGCCTGTGTCTTTTGGTTGGAGCATTTAATCCATTCACATTTTAAGGTAATTATTGATATGTTTGTTCCTATTACCATTTTCTTAATTGTTTTGTGTTTGTTTTCTAGGTCCTTTTCTTCTCTTGTGTTTCCCACTTAGAGAAGTTCCTTTAGCATTTGTTGTAGAGCTGGTTTGGTGGTGCTAAATTCTCTGAACTTTTGCTTGTCACTAAAGCTTTTGAATTCTCCCTCGAATCTGAGTGAGATCCTTGCTGGGTAGAGTAATCTTGGTTGTAGGTTCTTCCCTTTCATCTAAGTATATCATGACACTCCCTTCTGGCTTGTAGAGTTTCTGCTGGGAAATTAGCTGTTAACCTTATGGGAGTTCCCTTGTATGTTATTTGTCATTTTTCCCTTGCTTCTTTCAGTAATTTTCTTTGTCTTTAATTTTTGCCAGTTTGATTACTGTGTGTCTCGGTTTGTTTCTCCTTGTGTTTATCCTGTATGGGACTCTCTGCACTTCGTGGACTTGGGTGGCTATTTCCTTTCCCATGTTAGGGAAGTTTTCGACTATAATCTCTTCAAATATTTTCTCGGGTCCTTTCTCTCTTCTTCTGGGACCCCTATAATGTGAATGTTGTTGTGTTTAATGTTGTCCCAGAGGTCTCTTAGGCTATCTTCATTACTTTTCATTCTTTTTTTCGTCATTCTCTTCCACAGCAGTGAATTCCACCATTCTGTCTTCCAGGTCACTTATCCATTCTTCTGCCTCAATTATGCTGCTGTTGCTTCCTTGTAGTGTAGTTTTCATTTCAGTTATTGTGTTGTTCATCTCTGTTTGTTGTTTAATTTTTCTAGATCTTTGTTAAACATTTCTTGTATCTTCTCGACCTTTGCCTCCATTCTTTTTCTGAGGTCCTGGATCATCTTCACTATCATTATTCTGAATTCTTTTTCTGGAGGGTTGCCTATCTCCTTTTCATTTAGTTGTTTTTCTGGAGTTTTATCTTGTTCCTGCATCTGGTACATAGCCCTCTGCCTTTTCATCTTGTCTGTCTTTCTGTGAATGTGGTTTTTGTTCCACAGGCTGCAGGATTGTAGTTCTTCTTGCTTCTGCTGTCTGCCCTTTGGTGGATGAGGCTATCTAAGAAGATTGTGCGAGTTTCCTGATCAAACCATCCTTTCTTATTGATTTTTTTGTTGTGTATTTTTAGAAGCATGTGATTATATCTTTGATTTCCTCAGTATTCCAGCTTAGTTACTTGTATTCAAGATGGTGTTTGTCTTACCACAGTTTCCACTGTTAATTGCCTTCTGCAGCCTAAGATGTAATCTTCTGGTTTATCTTAGTACAAACTTCTTCTAAATTATCTAAGTCAGGGGTCCCCAACCCCTGGTCCGTGTACTGGTACTGGTCTGTGGCCTGTTAGGAACTGGGCCGTACAGCAGGAGGTGAGCGGCAGGTGAGCATGCGAAGCTTCCTCTGCCACTCCCCATCGCTTCCATTACCGTCTGAACTATCCCCCGCCAATTTTTTTTTTTTTTGGCTGCGCTGAGTCCTCATTGCGGTGCACGGGCTGCTCATTGCAGTGGCTTCTCTTATTGCGGAGCACGGCGCGTGGGCTTCAGTAGTTGTGGTGCACGGGCTTAGTTGCTCCACGGCATGTGGGATCTTCCCAGACCAGGGATCGAACCCGTGTCCCCTGCATTGGCAGGCGGATTCTTAACCACTGCACCACCAGGGAAGCCCCTCCCCTTCCAATTTTTTATCCATGATAAAATTGTCTTCATGAAACTGGTCCCTGGTGCCAAAAAGGTTGGGAACCGCTGATCTAAGTAATGTTGTTTTAAAGAATACTGTTTTATTAAATATTGAATAGATGAAACAAAAATATTTTATGATATAAAAAACCCAATGTCCACATCTAGTTAAAAAAAAAAATCCCACTGCCTAAATAAAGTCCCCTGGGTGCCCGTCTCCAATCCCCATCCTCTTCCTTCTGCCATCAGAGTAACCTTGCTCATGAATTTTGTGTTTATCGCTAACTTACCTTTATATTTTACCATATGTATTCATATTCCTAAGGAGCATATTGTTTTGTTTTACATGTCTGTTTATAATAAAGTGAAATAATTGTGTATTCTTTTGCAAGTTGATTTTTTTTGCCGACATGGTATTCCTGAGGTTCATCTGAGTTGTTGCATATACATATAATTATTTTCACTGTTAAATGTTAAAAATTTATCCATTTTTGTGATGTGTTGGGCATTAGGGTTGTTTCTACTTGTTAACCATTACAGTTATACAATATTTTGGTATGTGTCTTCTGGGGACACATGTAAGAGTTTCTCTAAGTGTTGTACCTAAACCTTGAATTGCTGAATCATAAGGCATGCCTATCTTCAACTGACGATAAAATGCCACATAGTTGTACTAATTACACTTCTGGCAGTCAGTGTGTATAATGGTGCATATGTCTATACATCTTCACCAATACTTGACATTGTCAGGCTGCTTAATTTTTGCGTCTGGTAGGTAGAAACTTTTGTTTCATTTCGGTTTTAATTATTATTTCCTTGATTAATGATGAGTAGCAAAAGGCTTCTGCTACTCCACTTATTTTTTTTTTCAATTTTCTTTTTTGTTATAAACACCATAGCAAATTTTAAAAAGCTGTTTGAACAGAGAAAAATATCGTAGTTCTTGATTTCCCACGTGTACTTAAGGCAACCTCGCTGTGCTTCCCAGCTCCTTCCCTGGACACGGCAGGTTGATCAAGGGAAATGGGGTTTTCAGGTGGGGGCGCTGGGGGCTACCGTCATCTTTATTTACCAGGTGGCCTCTTTTGATTCTTTCATGCTTTTTCTGTAGGCAGTCAAATCAAAAGTGAAAAAGTAGTTTTTCTTGCCTTGTTGCCTAAGCTCTATAATATTGCTTAGAAATGGCAATAGTGGTGGTAATTGCACACATTATGAATGTGCTAAGTGCAAATTGTACACCTTAGAATGGTTTAAATGGTGAATTTTACCTCAGTAAATTTTCTTTTTACATTTACATTGGTGATAACCTATTTTAAATTAAAGAATATATATACATATACATGTGTGTGAGTAGGTATAGGCCTAGACTTAATATCATCTTGATTATTTTTCTTTCCACCTTCATTTTGTCCTAGCTTCTCTTTCTTCATTAATTAGAAATCAGAGTTATATGTTTTATTTTCTGCCATGACTGAGGTCAAGGTTAACTTAGTTGGTCATTTTATGCTCTAGTTAGATCTTGGCCTTTAATTCTCTTTGATACTGAGACCGAGATCCTCTCCTTCTTTTTAAATATGATTGCCTTAACTATGCTCTAAGCCTCCACTAATACTAGTTTGTATCCCTAGTCCTAGTCCTTAATGTAAAGACTATCCAGGCTGCCAAGCTGTTTTATAACCCTGTTTTCCTATGCCAATTTCACCATTGTTTTCCCTTTTACACTGCTGCTTTTGGTGGTACATACTACCATTATCTCATTAAACCTTCATATTTTGTTAGGTCTACTTCTAGGCATCTTAAAACAGTTACTAAAGAGAATCATCTTTTCGTACTATTAGGAAAGAATAAAGGAAGTAAAGTTAAACATCTTTTCAGGCTTATAAATTATATAGCTTAACTATTTTAATTATTGTATTTAATTTCTTGCTGGAATTTCAGTGACATTGGTAGAGTCTTAACACAGCCAGTTAACAATATATTCATGGTATATATGCATCTGTCTGGCCCTTGGTTCTCAAAGAACATCAAGGTCTTTGTGTTTCTTTTCTCTGAATATTTGAAGGGCCTTTTCTAGTAATACATGAAGTATAAGTAAATGAATTCTCCCTTTTTCATTTTTAGGAACCCCTCAATAGTGAAGATGATGTGAGTGATGAGGAAGGACAGGAACTCTTTGATACAGAAAATGTTGTTGTATGCCAATATGATAAGGTAAGGGTTTTATGATCAGGTTACTGACATTTTTTCTGTTGTAATTTCTTCCCTAAACCATCCTGTCTGCCTTGTTCAAGCATTTGGTCAGCTGATTGATGCCTCTTATATTCAGTATAAACAGTTTGAATGAAAACAATGTTATAGTTTAGATTATTTTAATAGAATGAGAAATTAATTTGTATAACTTTACAGTTGAAAAAAAAGTTATGAAAGAACTCATGGGAAGTATGTTGTTTTCAATTTAGACTGTCTCCCAACCTGTTAACAAAGTAAAGCTACTTTGTGGTTGTCCTTTAACATGAATAGTAACTCAGTGGGATAACCCTGTTTTCCCTCTGACTTCAACTACCTCCAAACTAAAAGGCTTTAATTAAATTTCTGTAACCTTTTTTTATTGCTAAGGAGAAAAGAACAACGGCAAAAAACAAGACTGATAACTAACAAAAGATAATTTTTACTGAAAATTGTTTTAAATTATTTAGCTTTGCTGTACTTTGGTAGCAGTAAAAAATTTTTAAACTAGATTCTATGAGAATTAGTTATTGATTCCTTGATTTCTTAATTCTTAAAAAGGATGCTACTTCCCAAGTATTTTTGTTATAGTTATTGGCATTGTTAAAATATTGGTTATTTGCTGAAACATTTAATTTGGAATAAATTTTTTTTCTGGTTATAATCACTAAATTTATAGTAAATCCACAAATTATATTGCATTTTTATAATTTAATTTTAGCAGAGGTCTTTAAAATGTGCTGAAAACTCTAACAGAAGTAGTTGAGTTTTGTTTATAAGCACTACTCATTCAGTAAACGTATATTTATTAAGTGCCTAGATGTGTCAGGTACTGGAACTGAAGTCATTATTATACAAGATTTGTGCCCTGCATGCCCTCCTTTACAAATGATGAAAATCTTAAATTTGTGTTGCTTTTATAGAAATGAATATTATAAATAGCCATGTTTACTGCAAACAGATCTATAGGGAAAATGTTAAGAAAATAAATCTTATCATTTCCTAATGAAAAGGTAAAGTCAAGAGAATTGAATACCCGTGAAATTATAGAATTAAATTAGTGAGGTCATTGATTCAGAGTTATCAGACATCCACTTGTGTACATTATGACTGCTAAGTAAGCACTTTTAATACCCTACACCAAGCACATTATAATAAAAGTAATTTCTCGTTACATGCACATACAGGAAGCATATTGAAGTTAAAACAATGGGAGATACCAGTAAATCTTTATTGCCAGGAAGACTCAAGGGAACCTGTTGGCAGCCAAATTATCCAGGGCACAGTTTCATGATAGCAAGTTGTCAGATTTATCAGTCAAGAGAGGACCTTTACCTTAGCTTGACTTAAGAATATGCTTCTAAGTATTTTCATATTATAAGTGACTAGTTGTATTCTCCTTTGTACACTTAATATTTTAAATGTTAAAATTGGTTTGTTTTGCTCCAAGAGACAATATTTTAATGTTTTAAACTAAGAAATTAAAAAATAGATTTAAATAGTGTGTTGAATGATAAACAGTTATAAAGTTTGCAGAGATCTAATTTTTATAATCAAATGAGTTCTGGAGACTGGAGGGTTGAGTCTTGATGTTTTAGCCAACAGTAAAGAATGGTGTGTTCTGAAATGGGCGTGGGTGTGGTTTGAGGCAACTTGAACTTCAGGAGTTTATTTTTGAAGACTAAACTTTAGAATTTCAACAACGAGTCAATTTTAGAAGCAATCATAGAGTTATTGTATTGCTAATCAAATGAGAACCTTAAACTTAATAATGAGGCAGGGTTCTCCCATAAGTATGGCATCAGGTATTGAGTCTTCAGCCTTATTTGTAGGTAATTTTATTTAATATGTTTGTCATTAGGAAATTTCAGAGGCCTTTTTCCTGGCACTCGGGACACTCCTTCAGGAAGGGCTTAATTTAAGGCCAATGAATTGTTAAGTTGTATTTTGTGATTTTATTCAAGTAAAAATATTTATTACTTATTACTCAATATGACTTCAGTGCTTAGTATATAGACTATTATTTGATTAATGAAACTTTTCTACATTTGCTTTTTGCAAGTTGTCTTGCAGCAGAATGCAGTCAGTTTCTTTACTTGTCTGTGGAATTCCTTTTTCTGGCTACTCAGCACTTGTTTGCTCATTTATTTATTTATTTTATATATATGTCACTTGTTTATTTAATTCCATGTCTTTCAGGTTGTAGTCACTTGGTTTGTACTGGAAATAAATTTGTATATCCAATTTTAGGATAGTTAATACTTTCTCTACAGGAAGTCAAAGAAAAGAGGAGACATCTTTTTATTCAAAAAATACTTACAGAGTGTCTGTGATGTCCCAGGGTACTATTCTAGGAACTTGAGATACACCAGTGAACAAAACAAAACAATCTCTGCTATTGAGAAGCTTACTCTAGTTGAGGGAGACAGATGTTAAAACATAACAAACAACAAATAAATTACAGTTGATTCTTGTACAATGCTGGGGTTAATCAGCATGTAACATATAGGCAGTCCTCTGTATCTGCGCTTCCTCCACATGCATGTAGCCATCCAACCACAGACCACTTAATTCTGTAGTATTTACTATTGAAAAATACCTATGTATAAGTGGATCTCTGCACTTCCAAACCCATACTGTTCAAGGGTCAACTGTAATTAATATGCTATGCTAGAAGCTGATAATTGGTATGGGAAATTATATTAGAGTGGGAAAATGGAACAGGAGCAAAGACTTGAAGAAAGTTAGCCCTGTCATTATTCAGTGGCATAACCTGCCTGTTGTGTGTGAGGAGCAAAAAGGAGGCCAGTGTAACTGGACTTGGGGGAATAGTATAGTAGTAGATTAAGTCAGAGCTAGGTGAAGGCAGATGGTGTAGGAGGACATGGGCTCTTCCTCTGAGTGAATTGGGAAGCTATTGGAAGGTTTCAAATAGACAAAAGTGATATCACTTACATTTTAATCTTAAAAAGATCACTTAGCTTTCTTTGTGAGAGCAGAGAAGAAGCAAAGGTTGAAATGAGGTTAATAGAGGGATATTGTCATAATCCAAGTGAGTGATAATGGTGACTGAGGCTAGGATGATAGTACTGGAAGTGGTGAGAAGCAGCTGGATCTTGGATGTTTTGAAGGAAGAGTCAACAGGATTTCCTGACTCTTGTATGTGCAGTAGAAAAGGAGGGATCAAGAATGAGTATAGGAATTTTTTTTGATGAGGAATCAGACAGAAGCATGGAGATACCATCAACTTGGATGGGAAAGGCTGCAGATGGAGCAAGTTTGGGAAAGGAGAGTGGCTGGTTTTGGGCATGTTAAGTGTTGTATCTGTTAGACATTCAAATCATCCATCCTAAGGTGTTAGGTGTAAAAATCTACATAATGTAATTAGACCAGAGCTATAAGACCACTTAATGCTGGAGTCTCTGTCCTGAATACTGTTTCACTTTATTGTACTCTATTTTGTTTTAATAAGTGAGAAAAAATTGACACATGTTAAATTTATATATAGCTTAAGTTAGTGATCTAGAGGAAAGGTATGGGAGTGATTTTCAAACATACAAAGTATTTGATTGTTTTTTAAATTAACTCCCAAAAGGCAGAACTACGATCAATAAGTAGAAGTTTGGAGTAAGCAGTTTTAGTAAGGAGTAAAGTATGAAAGAGTTATAAGAGAGCTATCCCAGGAAGGGATAACTTAATTTGCAGTTCTTTACCCCCCACTTTTAACCATACTCAAGCAGACACCGAACAGTGATTTGCTAAGAATGTGTCATGGAGACTGTCTGCACAGGGATGTTAGACCATGGAATTTTAGCAGTGGGATAAGAAAATACCTTTATATAGTGAGAATTTCTGCATTATTATATAAAACAGCCTGATTAGTAGAAAGCATTTTGGACTGGGGCAAGAGAATCATCTTTGTCACTTAACTGTGATATGCCCTTGGTCATGCCATGGAACCTCTCCAGGCTATAATTTTCTCTGTTGAACATGAAAGCCTGAAGTGGCAGTGATACTTAAAAGATGATTGGAAGGAAGGGAGAGAGTGAAGTCCTGGAAATCAGCTAAGGGATATTGTAATAAATCGTACGACAAGAGGCTGTTGACATGGTAACTAGAAGATTATTGATGGCCTTTTAGAAAACAGTTGCCAGGTGTCCTGAAGACAACTAAAATAGAATTAGAGAGAAAGTAATAATTAGAGAAATACTAATATTAGTGTGAATTCTAATACAGTGGGGCCACGGTATTAAAAAGGTCAGCAATATGGAAGTTGTTACTGTATGTGAGGAAGAAGAAGAGAGTAGTTGTAAACATGATACCAATATTGAAAAGATAGTGTCCTGGTGGTCAGTAGATAAGAGGAATGAAGAAAAGCCTAAGGTCAAATCAATGGCATAGACATAAAAGGAGTTACAGAGAAAAGACCAAAAAAAATGGTCTAGAAGCATCAGGGAGAACAAAGGGTATTGCTGTTTGAAATATTTGCCAGTATAAAATTTCCTATGAAGTGACATGTATACACATACCTGGTAGAGTTAAGATATTTTTCAGAGAAATATTATTAACTACTTTAATGAACACAAGTACTGAGAGCTATAAAATAAGTATTACTAATTATAGATAAATTTATTTTTGAAAAACGCACCTAGTGAATTTTTTTTTAAGAGAGGTTGTCAAATTAACTATTAAAAACCAATTTGACCACAGTGGTATTAAACTAGAAATCAATTAGATGGAGATTAAATATGCTACTGAACAACCAATGGGTCAAAGAAGAAATCAAAAGAGAACTAGAAAAATACCTTGAGACAAATGAAAATGGAAATATAACATACCAAAACTTGTAGAATGCAGCAAAAGCAGTTGTAAGAAAGAAGTACATAGAGAGAAATGCCTACATCAAGAAATAAGGAAAAATCTCAAACAAACCAACTTTACACCTAAAGGAACAAGAAGAAGCCCAAAGTTAGTAGAAGGAAGGAAATACAAAGATCAGAGTGGGAATAAATGAATAGAGACTAAAAAGACAATAGAAAAGATCAATGAAACTAAAAGCTGGTTATTTGAAGAGATAAACAAAATTGACAGACCTTTGGTTAGACTCACCGAGAGAGAGGACTCAAATAAATAAAATCAGAAATAGATGTTACAGCTGATAACAGAAATATAAAGGATCATAAGAGACTACTGTGAATAATTATACATTTACAAATTGGACAATCTAGAAGAAATGGATAAATTCCTAGAAGCACACAACCTTCTAAGACTGAATCGTGAAGAAATTGAAAATCTGAACATACTGATTACTAGTAAGGAGATTGAATCAATAATCAAAAACTTGCCAATAAACAAAAGTCTAGGGCCAGATGGCTTCATGGGTACATTCTATCAAACATTAATACCAATTAATGAATTAATACCAATCCTCAAACTCTTCTAAAAAATAGAAGAGGAGGAAACACTTCTAAACTCATTTTACAAGACCAGCATTACCCTGATACCAAAACCAGACAAGGATGCCACAAGAAAAGAAAATTACAGGCCAGTATCATCCTGATGAACATAGATGCAGAAATCCTCAACAAAATATTAGCAAACTGAATTTGCAATTTATTGAAAAGATCATATACCATGATCAAGTGGGATTTATTCCAGGGATGCAAGGAAGGTTCAACATCTACAAATCAGTCAGTGTGATACACCATGTTAACAAAATGAAGGATAAAAGTCATGTGATCATCTCAATAGATGCTGAAAAAGCATTTGACAAAATTCAACATAAGAAGTCTCAACATTAAGTTGGTGTAGAGGGAATGTACCTCAACTTAATAAAGGACATATATGAAAATCCCACAGGTAACATACTCATCAATGAAAGGCTGGAGCTTTTCCTGTAAGATTAGGAATAAGACAAGCATGCTCACTCCTACCATTTTTCCTCAACATGATATGGGAAGTCCTAGTCAGAGCAGTTAGGCAAGAAAAAGAAATAAAAGACATCCAAATCAGAAAGGAAGAAGGGAAACTGTCACTATTTGCAGGTGACATGATATTACATAGAAAATGCTAAAGACTCCACCAAAAAACTGTTAGAACTAATAAATGAATTCAGTCAATTTCAGGATACAAAAATCTGTTGAGTTTCTATACACTAATAGTGAACTATCAGAAGGAGAAATTAAGAAAACAATCCATTTACAGCTGCATCAAAAAGAAAAAAATATCTAGGGATAAATACAACCAAGGAGGTGAAAGACCTGTACACTGAAAACTGTTAAGACATTGATGAAAGAGATTGAAAAATACACAAGTAAATGGAAATATATTACTTGCTCATGGATTGGAAGACTTAATATTGTTAAATTGTCCGTAATATCCAAAACAATCTATAGATTCAGTGCAGTCTCTATCAACATTTCAATGGCATTTTTCACAGAAAGAGATCAAACAGTCCTACAATTTGTATCAAACCACAAAAGACCCTGAAGAGCCATAGCAATCTAGAGAAAGAACAAAGGCATCGTGCTTCTTGATTTCAAGCTGTATTACAAAACTATAGTAATCAAAACAGTATGGTATTGGCATAGAAACAGACACATAGATCAATAGAACAGAAAAGAGAGCCCAGAAATAAACCCATTCCTGTGTGGTCAATTAATTTATGACAGAAGAGCAAAGAATATAAAATGAGGAAAGGACAGTCCCTTCAGTAAATGGTGTGGGGAAAACTGGGAAGCCACATGCAAAAGAATGAAACTAGACTACTATCTTTTATCATGCAAAATAATCAGTGCAAAATGACTTGAATGTAAGACCCGAAACCATAGAAGAAAGAAAACAGAGATGATAAGCTCCTTGACGTTGGTCTTATTGGTGATTTTTTGATTTGACAAGAAAGCAAAGGCAACAAAAGCAAAAATAAACAAGTGGGACTACATCAAACGAAAAAGCTCTTGCACATCGGAAGAAACCATCAACAAAACAAAAAGGCCACTTGCTGAATTGGAGAAGATATTTGCAAAGGATATATCTGACAGTGGGTTGATACCCAAAATATACAAAGAACTCACACAATTCAACATCAAAACAAACAACCCAATTTAAAAATGGGCAGAGGACCTGAATAGACATTTTTCCAAAGAAGACATACAAATGGCAAACAGATACATGAAAAGATGCTCAACATCACGAATCATCAGGGAAATACAAGTCAACCACAATGAGGTATATCACCTCACACCTGATAAAATGGCTGTTATCAAAAAGACAAGAATTAAAAAGGATGTGGAGAAAAGGGAACCCTGTGGTACCATTGGTGGGAATGTAAACTGGGATAGCTGCTATGGAAAACAGTGTAAACCTTCCTTTAAAAATTAAAAATAGAGGGCTTCCCTGGTGGTGCAGTGGTTGAGAGTCCACCTGCCTATGCAGGGGACACGGGTTCGTGCCCCGGTCTGGGAAGATCCCACATGCCGCGGAGCGGCTAGGCCCGTGAGCCATGGCCACTGAGCCTGTGCGTCCGGAGCCTGTGCTCCGCAACGGGAGAGGCCACAAACAGAGGCCCGTGTACTGCAAAAAAAAAAAAAAAAAAAAAAAAAATTAAAAATAGAACTACCATACAATCTAGCAATTCTTCTTCTGAGTATTTATTAAAAGGAAACAGAAACACTGACTCTGAAAGATATGTGCATTCCCCCGTTCATTATAGCATTATTTACAGCAGCCAAGAATGGAAGCAATCTCGGTGTCCATCAGTGGATGAATGGATAAAGAAGCTGTGGTGTATGTATATGTACAGTTGAATATTATTCAGCCTTTAAGAAGAAGGCAGTCTTGCCATTTATGACAACATGGATGGACTTTGCATTATGCTAAGTGAAGTATCAGACAGAGACAGACAAATGCCATGTGATCTCATGTGGAATCTAAAACGAAAAAAGTGAACTTATAGATACAGAGAACAGACTGGTGATTGCCAGAGATGAGGGTTTGGAGGTAGGTGAAATGGGTGAAGGTGGTCAAAGATACAAAGTTTAAGTTATAAAATAAGTAATCAGGAGGATATAGTACAGCATGGTGACTACAGTTGATAACATTGTATATTTGAAAGTTACAAAAAGAGTAGATCTTAAAAGTTCTTGTCACAGGAAAAAAATTTGTAACTATTTATGGTCTTTGTACACCTGAAACTAATACGTTACATGTCAGTTATATCTCAGTTAAAAAAGAAACCAGTTTGCAATTGCAGTAATATACAAGTTTGATGTGTGAATGATTTTTCTGTGGTTTGTTTTCTTTTTATTTTATCTCATACATTTTTTACTTATTTATTTAGATACACAGAAGTAAAAACAAATGGAAATTTCATCTCAAGGATGGCATTATGAATCTTAATGGAAGAGATTATATATTTTCCAAAGCCATTGGAGATGCAGAATGGTGAAGAGTTGGTTCTTTCCTTTTATAAATAAAACAAAAGAAACTTAAAAAAAAATTTAAAGTGGACAGTTTGTAACTTGGGACATATACCAACCAAAACTTAACTTCTGCATGTCAGAGAAGTGCAGTAGAAGCAGAGCTACTGGAACAAAGAGACCTTGACAACACAGACACTACTTCTAACTGGCAAGCCATGGAACTGTAGCACCTGGGGTTGTTGGGGTGGCGAGGGTTGGGATTTTGTGTAAGAAAACCGTAATTGTCGATTTTAAATACAGGTACCTGCCACTGGTAATTAGCATGTAAAGCTTGGTTTATATTCCTTCCTCCAACTTGAGTTCAGTCAGAAGATACTTGTTGGAATGAACTGAAGAAACTTCCCTTTTGATAGGTTGAACCGAAACTGCTTATTGTACGTGGTTATATTTGGTAAAAATTGTGTGTGAGCTTTTTACAAAAGGGTAAGAATATGTGTTGAATTTTAATTCATTTGTATAAGGAAACAATTTAGAACTCTCATAATAGGTCTTAAATATTTTTACTTGCTGTTCTCCTTCAGTAATATATACCTCTTCCTTCCCTGCTTTATGGAACATCTATTTAAGAGTTAAAGGAAGTAAACAGTGATCACAGTTTGGAGACAAAATTTACCCAGGAATGGGTATTTATTTTAATTAGGTTTTGAGACTCATTAAATGTAGTTTAAAGACTTGGGTCTCATCTGAGTTGAGCAGAATTAAAATAACTTCAATTTCCTAACAGAAAAATTGCATTTGTTTCTTTTAGCCCCCCCACCTTAAAAAGAAACCCCAGTGGCTCCTCAGGAATACAGTGTTATTGCACAAAGGTACCATCTAGCTGAAATTATATACATATGAATAGATAGATTTTTTTTTCCTGTTGGGCTGAAGAGTATATGCTTATATATGTGTTTAGTCTTCAAGCTAAACAAACATTTAGATAACATTCTGTGCATTGATTGAAGCATTGGGCAGGTGGTGAGGACCTGGAATTTTATTAAACAATTTAGTAATTATAAAAGTTTTTTTGTGTTTACTAGTAAAGAATTTTAAAATGATTCTAAGTGAACACACTTTTAAAATGCAACTTTGTAATTTGAGGGAGAAATTTTGGGGTTAGAGGAGGGTGGGCCACTAAGTACATATTTACCTCTTTCATTTGGTGGCCCTTCCAGGCCATTGATAATATAGACATGGGCTCCAGTTTGCACATTGGGAAGAAAGCATAGAAATTTGACTTGTATATTAAAAATAATAGAAATGTTATATGATATTAAGAATGCATAGCTCTGTATTCTGTAAGGGGCTATAAAGAACAATGTGGCAGTGCTATGTTCAGTGTGAACGAGTTGCTTGGGAGAACTGTAGGAACTTGTGTATTCACCTTTGTTCTTACACCTAATTCTTTTCATGGTTTATTTTGACAAAATTCACATGTGTTTAACTTACTTGTATATTGATTTTTTTTTAAGTCTTCCATTTTTGTCTTCCTTTTATTTGCCTTTGTGTTTCCAGAAGTAACATAGAAACACTTTAAAGTACATTGCAAAGAAAAACTGTGAGGTATTATATATTGTTTTTCCTTTTTTAACACAAATCTTTAAACTTTCTTGAAAAGGCTAATCTTTTTTTTCTTTTTTTTTTGCCTGCTTCCCACCCCACATACCACCTTGGTCCCTTTAACTTATGTTCTGAACTTTGGTATAAATGTGGTTTCTAGCATGCTAGTAGTTAGGTTTTATTTAGATGCCATAACTGGTGATACGGTTTTAATTTTTACTATATTAATTTAGTTTTCTGGAGATTTATTTGTTTACCCCACTATGCTCAAAGCACACACAGGTTTTTTTTTTTTTTTTTTAATTAATGAGACTGGGAGGAGAGAAGGGAGAGGGGGTAAAATCACAGAAGTCCTGTTGTTTGTTTGCCCTTGAGTATAGTTGCTAGTAGGTTTATATTTACCCAGTGAAGAAGTCAATGACCTGAACTACCTATAAAAGTTTAGCATTGCTGCAGTGTTGATTAAAACCCTTTCGCTATCTAGTAGTTCTTATGCTACTGAACCTTGGATTACTGTATGATATTCAGCTTATATTTTGGGCTCTCTATGTAGACGAAAACATTCGTATTCATAATAGAATTGTATACTGGCCTGTTTTTATACTCAAACATGAACAACCACTGCTTTCAGAGTGACTCATTAGGGTTATTTTGAAGCAGGAAATAGCCATTTATATTTGCACCTGTGTATATTGCATATTAATTATGACATACTTGGCAAGTGCTTTTCTTTTACCTGTGAATATTCTGAAAGCTGGTCCAAACAACACTGCATACCAAATTGTGCTCTTATATATTACTGCATCGTGTTCCTTTTTAATCAAATAGCATGTTTTAGTTTTATTATAGTGGCTTGCTATAAGAATGCCACTTGCTTATCTTTTATTGTACTTGAATTCTTAATCATGCTTTTAACATTTTATTTAACAAATCGTTTCATTAGGTTCTGTCATTCCTTTGAAAAGGCAAGGATTCCCACTTTCAGAATTTTGAAATGAAAATAACATGTTTATTCAAAGAGGGAAAATAGTTCAGACTTAGTATTATGAAATAAGTAAAGGTTTCAGAAAAGGATTTGTTTAGATTTGCACAGATGGTGATGGCACCTTTTATTAAAAAACAATCAGCAGTGCTAAGGAAATTTACGCAAAAGTACTAGATAAAAGTGTGGAAATGCGTGCCTTTCAGTGTATGTACTCTTTTTTGGTGGTCGTTTGGATAATCAGACCATTTGAATGGCTGAGAGCACATTTAAATTCTGTGGAGCGCCACATTTGGCTGAAACAACTCTTTAATGTGCAATTAGTTTCTAGAGTAAAATGTCTTGTTATATGAGGGGGATCTTTATATTGGGCTTTTATATTTTTTTAAATGTTCACATTTCTTTCTATTAAATGCCACCATAATACCACGTTTATATTGTTGCCTCTCTTAAAATCAAAGCCACCTTGATGTTATTCTTTTAGGGATACATCAAGATTTGAGCAGTGTGTATAGTGATTAAAATGTGTTCTTGAAGAGCATACTGTAATCGACTGGCTTGGACAGCAAGAACATAAAAATATAATAGCTTTTGTATAAAGATTTTCTTTTGCTATATGAAAATCAAGGATTTGGTTTTCTTTTTTTTCTGGCTTTTATGGAGGAATGAAGAGGGTTATCTCCTTCTAAGAGTAATTTTTGATTATCTTATAGCAATAACGTCACCATTCTTTTCAGAAGATAAATACACCTTGTATAGGAAATCAGACATAATTTTCTTGGGAGTCCCCTTTATAACTTAGTTTTTTCTTCCACTTGAGAAAATTCCTATATTTTCAGATTATTTCATCTTGAACTTTTTTGAGCTTTTGTGCAATGTAATATTTTATTGATCCATCTTTGTACATTTTCATTTTATTTCATATGTCTATTTCCCACCTCTCTGTCTGAATCAGCTATTTCAGATTTTGAATTCATTGGTTAAAAAATAGTTACTTTATATATCTCCTCATGGGTTTATTTTAAATAGTTTTGCATTTTAATCTCTTGTGCTACGGAAATTATTCTGAAGTTTGTATTCCCTTTTTAAGCCTGCCTTAGTCTGTTTTTTGTCATTTTTTTATGGTTTAAGGAAGAGCACACCAAACTTGATATTTTTGTTTATTTTGAGGAACAAGATAAACTTGTTTTTTTCTTCTCTCTTAAGGGAAGAACTACATTGAGTTAGTAGCTACTATTTCAAGTTTCCTTAAATCATCCAGTATGTATCAGGGCTACAATTGGGGGGAGGGGCTAATCCTTTTTGCTGTTCTGAGCTACTATTGTCAACTGCTGTTGTACATACTGTTATGTGTAAGGGCGTAAATATATTTATTATGTTTGTAAAATTCATTCTGTACAATTGCAGATCAAGGTTGCTCTTCTGTGATATATGGGATATTATGTTTTAAAGACCATCTTGGAATACAATTAGAGAACTTAGTATTTTGATGTACTAAGACCTATTTTAAGTTTAATATTTTACCTTTGCAAAAACTTTAATTAAAGATGTTATTTAAAAAAAGTAATGCTGCTTGCTTTGCTTACTAGTTTATACCATTGTTATATAGATAACTGAATAAAACTATACAGTTTAGAAAGGAAAATGCTTTACATTGTTAGTAAGTTCCATTTATCAAAAGAAGGTATCATTAAATTCTGTACCTTTAAAATAAGTAGGGTGGGATATCAGTCTGAATATTAAACTGTGTTATAAATTCTTAGTAGCTTTTAAAGAGAATAGTTGTGATTTCTAGGCACACAGGAATTTAAATTGGGCTAAATTCGCACCAACAAAGTGTAGCTAAAATTGATTATAATTAACATACTGTATTAAGTGAGTATTTCTACTCCAAAGAATAGATTACTTAGGATAAAATTATTTGAGAACATACTTGTTCTTTAATTCCACCATTTAGCCATATGTTTTTCTTTTAGTTCAGAGTTTGTAAATAATTGCATAAAAGGAGAATCAGATTATTAAGACTTGTATTACATATTGAATATATTTTGTGTTATTTTAGAAGGTATTAAATAATTAGCAAGTATTTTAATTTATAGTTAATTCAAATGAATCATTAAGAAGCTTGCTTTTTTGTAATTTTTTAATCCTGTTATGGACTACTTTATCTAGGAAACATGCAAATTTTAACCATTAAAACAATCATAATAAAGATATTTTGTTTATTGCCAGCAAATCTTGTATTTTTGCAGTTTAATTCAAGTTCCTACATTGATGATCTTAACCTTTTTGGCCTCAGTTTCTCCATATGTAAAATGACAACAATATGGTTTTGAGGGTTAAAGATAATACATGTAAAGATTTTTGTAGTACATGGTAAGCACTCAGATATCCCAGTTATTTACTTTATTTCATAATTATATAATTTAAAATGACCTGTGGAGTGGAAAAAATGTTTTTAAATGGTCAAAAATAGCAAAAGAGAATGTGGTCTGATTTAAGGAGGGGCAGTGAAAGATGTGGATACAGCCAAGCAAATTAAGCCTGGGAGGCTGAGTTAGTGAAGCAGTGCATCTGTCTGTAGCAGAAAGTGCCTGAGGGAAGAAAAGGGAATGATGGGTATGGATAGGAATAATGAAACACACCAGAAGGCTTTAAGCCTTTTTACCCCTAAAGTAAACATTTTTTGAACTATATGTCTAAAATAGGTTGAATTTTCCCAAAGCTAAAACTGTAGTAGCAATACAACATTTTAAAAATTGCATGATTTTCCTAAATATCAGTGGATTCTGCTCATTTCATTTATGGAGAAAGTGATAATGAAGTGTTATTGTTATTGAAAGACATTGAAACTATGATTACATCACTCTTGAGTCTGACCTGAACCCCTCTCCTAGGGATTGTTGGCAATCCTATTTCTGGAGGCAAATAACCTTTGTGTCAATGCTCCTACTTCCCAGCCAAGGAAGAAGTTGCATATATAAATAATCGGTTACTTTTGTTTCTGTTCTGAAATACAAGTTTTCTTAGTTTGAAAGGGAATCGAGCACAGAGCACGTATTAACTCACTCATTCAACTCTTTTTGGTGATCTCCCATAGGCCAGGAATTATGATCAGTATTATTGGTTGAGCCAGAGATGAGTTAAGATGGTTGCTGCCTTTAAAAGCAGTGAGGTTGGATTGTCTGGGTTCTAATCCCAGTGTGGATTGGATTGACAGCAGTGTGAGGTTCAGCATGTTACCAAACCTACTACCTCATAGAGTTGTTGTGAAGATAAGATAATGACATGATGCATACATTGCCTTTAGCACAATCCTTGGCACGTGTGTATATATCCATATGTTTTAGTAAGGCATAATGGTCACAGAAAAGATCTTAGACTGGCTAGGTTACTTTGAGTTTTCCTTATCTTCCTGTCATAATAGAAACACATTTACCATCTGGGTTGATGCTTCTGCAGATTAAAGTGAGAGATCAGAGGACTAAAAGCTAGCAATTATAGAGAGCATTGAGCTTGCCAATGGAGATAATTCTAGAAGCTTACTTATAATTGTGGTCTTCACATTGGAAATGAATTCTGTGTTCTTGAATCAGGAATGTTCTGGATCTTATCTTCAAACTTCATCTTTCTGAAGGTTGTTGAGTTGAAATGATACCAGTTACCTCCTGATCACTTCTGGAATAGCCTGCTTTCTTAAACACAATGTAACAGAAATGGAATTCATTCCAATTTCTATTTCCCCACTCCCAAACCTTGTGTGTATCAGTGACTACTGTTCTCCCAGTCACTGGGATTTGAAGCTCAGTATCATCTAACCTAGTCTTCACCAATATTAGGAAATAGCTCCACTGCCTACCAGGTGCTCAAAACAAAACCCACAAGTTTTTCCTGATTCCCTTCTTTTTTTCACTGGTACCTAGTCTGAGTCACCCCAAAACCAGACTGGCATCAACTAGTCTGACAAAGGTTACACTTGGCCTTTCCTATGAAGGGAGAACCTGGGGCAACTTCCCTCAACTGGATCTCAACTGTGTCTATCAGAGCCCCTGGCCTTGGCCTGCCTCTCTGTGACAGGATGTGGGCCCCTGCTCGTTCTTCTCTTGCTGACCCTGACTTTGTAGATTTGTCTCACTAAAGCCCATTTCTTAATATATGTTCACGTGGAAGTGAGTCACAGTTTGGATGCACAGGTGGCAACTACATAGGGGGACCCACCTAGTAACACAAAGTTCAGTTCCTAAGCAAGGCATTTACACCTGATTTTCCCCTATGCCTGCAACATTCTCCCTTTAGATCTTTATATTCCCATTGTCAAGAACATTTCTTTTGCTTCTACCATGCTTTGTCTTACATTGACATTTCTTGATTTGTCCTTCCTCATCCCAGGTTTGCTCTAACTCACTTTTTATGAAGACAATTGATATTTTTAATATAATGGACTCTTAAAAATGAATAGAATACTCCATTAGGGAAAATACATATATATATAACAAGTCAATTCATCTAAGAAGAAAGGCAGATGTCAATTAATTGACCCTTTTAATAATTGAAGGAATACAAAATAAGACAATAATAATAAATCATTTTTCCATCTACCCAATGACCAGAAAAAAATACCCTGTCATGGTCAGGGTGTGGATAAATGGACCTTATGATGCATTGCTTGCAGGAGTGCAAAATGGTAACAGCTTTCTGGTGGACAGAGGGAACAAGAAACACAAGTGCTTCAAGTCAGGACAGGGGGATGGTATCTACAAGGTACAAAAGTTATCTAAGAGGCTCAAGTGTAGTAAGCATGGGAGAGTACAGATATTTGGGGGAGAAATAAAAAGATCCATATTTGATATATTAAGTTTGTGATGCCCATTAGACATTCAGGTTGAAGTATCAAGAAGGCAAGATATAAGCAGATGGAGCTCAGCGGGGATGTCTGAGCTGAATAAGACCATTGGTATTTATTATCATATTGAGAGGATTTAAAGCCATAGAAATGATTCACCTAAGCAAGAATGTAAAAAGAGAGGGATCCAGGACCAACCCTAAAGGCACTCCCAAGACAGATTGGGAAAAGGATTAGTTAACAGGAATGGCTGCATAATTTGTAGAACCTAATACAAAACGAAAATGCGAGGCACATTGTTCAAAATGTATTAAGAATTTCAAGATGGTGACAGTGGAGCCCTTTGTGACTGCACTTGTCACATACCTTCGAAGCTGGTCCTGGGAGTCAGTAAGGGACAAGTCCAGTTAAGTAGGAAGAAAGGGGAGAGGTTGGTGTTTTACAAGTCAAAGAGGATAGTATTTTAATAAAGATGAGGTCCTGGTTAGCTTAAGCCATTCTTTCCTGGCCATGGTCATTGATTCAGGGATTCAGGATTCTTGCTTGAAATGCTCAGACTCTCTCCTGTCAGATTTGGATGAGGAGGCATTAGCTTCAATTGCATTAGCAGCCATCCTATGACCTTGAGAACCGAGCTTAAGATAAAGATGATACAGGGAGGCAGAGCAGAAGATGGAAAGAAACAGCATCCTTAATGACTTTTTTTTTTTTTTAAATAAATTTATTTATTTATTTATTTGGGGCTGCATTGGGTCTTTGTTGCTGCGCACGGGCTTTCTCTAGTTGCGGCGAGCGGGGGCTACTCTTCATTGTGGTGCGTGGGCTTCTCATTGCAGTGGCTTCTCTGTTGCAGAGCACGGGCTCTAGGCACGCGGGCTACAGTAGTTATGGCACACAGGCTCAGTAGTTGTGGCACGCGGGCTCTAGAGCACAGGCTCAGTAGTTGTGGTGCGTGGGCTTAGTTGCTGTGCAGCATGTGGGATCTTCCCAGACTGGGGCTTGAACCCATGTCCCCTGCATTGGCAGGCAGATTCTTTTCTTTTTTTTTTTTTTTAATACATTTATTTGTCTTATTTATTTATTTTTGGCTTTGTTGGGTCTTCGTTGCTGTGCGCAGGCTTTCTCTATTTGCGGCGAGTGGAGGCTACTCTTTGTTGCGGTGTGCGGGGTTCTCATTGCGGTGGCTTCTCTTATTGCAGAGCACGGGCTCTAGGCACGCGGGCTTCAGTAGTTGTGGCTCGCAGGCTCAGTAGTTGTGGCTCACGGGCTCTAGAGCACAGGCTTCAGTAGTTGTGGCGCACAGGCTTAGTTGCTGCATGGCATGTGGAATCTTCCTAGACCAGGGCATGGACCCGTGTCCCCTGCATTGGCAGGCGGATTCTTAACCACTGCACCACCAGGGAAGCCCCTTCATGACTTCTTGTAACTAAGCATTTTAGTAGGTAATTTATTCCATTTACTGTTATCATAAATACTGATTTTGTATTTTGTTTACCATTCTTTTTCTTTATTTCTTCTCACCTCTCTGCCTTTTAATTGTATACAGTTTTCTGCATTTTTCCCTGATGATTTGCTGGCTTGTTTTAGGCCTAGGTTTTGAGACTGTGTTTCCCTTGGGAAACTCTTGTTTCTCTATACTCAGAGGGGCCTATGAGCATAGCTCCTAGACACACAGTGGAAAATACTATAGGGTGAAACAGCTCAGGCTTTGGAACCAGGCTGACCTGGGGTTGAGTGCCAGGTGTACTACACTCTCTGAGCCTCAGATCCCTAATCTATAAAATCTATAGTAAAAGCATTATTATAATGGTTATCTTGCATCCTTTTTTGTAAGATATAGTGTATGTAAAGTGTAGGGCACATATTAGGTCTGAATTTTTTTTGGCCATATGGCACAGCTTGCAGGATCTTAGTTCCTTGACCAGGGATCAAACCTGGGCCCCAGCAGTGAAAGCACCAAGTCCTAACCACTGGACCGCCAGGGAATCCCCTGAAAATATTTCATTATATTAGCAAAAGGGCCTTAAGGTTCTTTTGGTTTGATCTTCATACTCTACAGTTGAGGACTTTAAACCCCCAAAAAAGTAATGCAAATTAACCAACATTGTGCAACTAATAAAAGGTATAGCCAGAAGGTCTCCTGATACCTAGGTAGATGCCTTGAGGCATGCAACCTACAGGCAGTGATGTCCCATGGCCAAGTTTCCTCGAACTTGTTTTAATAGTATACAATGGTGGCTTTTTAATGTACAGTTGAGACAAAAGGATGGCAATTCTCCTCTTCTTACACCTGGCCTACTTTACATATTTGTACTAACTGCTTGTGTTTTTGGCAGTGAATCTGTGGTCCCATGTGACAGCCTGTCACATGTTGGTTTTAAGAACAGATGCAAAATTATTTGTGAAAATATCCCATTCAATTTGAGGTCAAGTAGTTACCCTCCTAGACCATTCTGTTTTTCTCCGGGACTTATCTGTGAGAAGCTGCTGTAAACCTTGTTGCCTTTCCAAAATAAAAGGCAATTGTATGACAGACTCTAGGTCCATCTACAGAGTGAAGTAAGTCAGAAAGAGAAAAACAAATACCGTATGCTAACACATATATATGGAATCTAAAAAAAAAAAAATGGTTCTAATGAACCTAGGGGCAGGAGAGGAATAAAGATGCAGACCTAGAGAATGGACTTGAGGACATGGGGAGGGGGAAGGGTAAGCTGGGACAAAGTGAGAGAGTAGCATTGACATATATACACTACCGAATGTAAAATAGATGGCTAGTGGGAAGCAGCTGCATAGCACAGGGAGATCAGCTGGGTGCTTTGTGACCATCTAGAGGGGTGAGATAGGGAGGGTGGAAGGGAGACGCAAGAAGGAGGGGATATGTGGATATACATATACATATAGCTGATTCACTTTGTTATACAGCAGAAACTAACGCAACATTGTAAAGCAATTATACTCCAATAAAGATGTTAAAAAAGAAAAAGTCAATTGTATTCTTCAAGAAGGCAGACTATGGGGTGGGAGGGAATACCTGGGGACCACCAGAGTGTCTCTGTGGGCTTAGTCTTGTACCTCCTTGTGTGAAGTACTCCTGATTGTAATTAGAGAAACAGGGTACAGCTGGCTGTTTTGTTGTTTTAAGGGAGCTTGGTTTAAAGGCATAATTTCCATTCCTCAATAATCATCTCTTTATGAGAGCTCTAAAATATGAAAGAGCTCAAAATCTGAAAATTTTACACATCCCATAGGATAAGGGTAACTTGAGGGGTTATCTGGGCCATTTTTGTTTTCTTAGGCATAGACTTTGGAGGCCATCAAATTGATGAGAATGTGGGCATTTATTAAAAGCCTCAAGAGAAGAGTATTCTATGGCATTCCTTAGGGGCTGAAGATTGGGTCACTGGACTATACATTCCATTAGGGCTGTGAATATGTCAACCATATTTCCAGGACTGAACTCTGTGCCAGACATTAAAAGTACATATTTGTTAAATGAACGAGTGAGTAAATAAAAGTGCTGTGCTGGTTATTATGAAGAAAGTCAAGGATCTGTCTTCTTCATTTTGAAAAAGGCACACTGACTTTTCTGCAGTGTTGACAGATCTTCCACACTGTGGATGCCGTAGGGTAGCTTGGAAAAGCTGGGCAGAGCAAGTACAGACAGGAAAATGAAGAATTCCACCCAGGTTAGTTTCATAGTAGTTATCCTCATGGGTGTGAAGTAGTATCTCATAGTTTTGATTTCATATTTCCCCAGTGATTAGTGATGTTGAACTTCATGTGCTTATTGGCCATCTGTATATCTCCTTTGGAGAAATGTCTATTCAGGTCCTTTGCCCATTTCTGAGATGCGTGGTTTTTGTTTTCTGTTGTTGAGTTTTAGGAGTTCTCTATATATTCTAGATATTAATCTCTTATCAGATATGTGATTTGCAAATATTTTCTCCTATTCTGTGCATTGACTTTTTACTCTGTTGATATTGTTTTTTGATACACAAAATTTTTTAATTTTCATGAAGTCCAGTTTATCTATTTTTAAAAGTTTGTTGCCTGTGCCCTTGGTGTCATATCCAAGAAATCATTTCCAAATCCAGTGTTGTGAAGCTTTTGCCATATGTTTTCTTCTATATAGTTTTAGGCCTTAGATTTAGGTATTTAATTCATTTTGAGTTAATTTTTGCATTTGGTGTTAGATACAGATCCAATTTCATTCTTTTACACGTGGATATCAAGTTTTCTCAGCACCACTTGTGAAAAGACTGTCCTTTCCCCATTGAATGGTGTTGGCACCCTAGTCAAAATAATTTGGCTATATTTTTGAGGGTTTATTTCTAGGCTCTCAATTCCTTTAGTCTATGTGTTTGCTTTTATATTAGTGCCACATTGTTTTAATCACTGTAGCTTTGTAGTAAGTTTTAAAATCAGAGGACTTTGAATCTTGAGGGCTTGAAACAAAGTTTCAGGACCAGGCAGAGGTCCTATATATGTTTAGGTCCAGTGGTGTGACAGTGACTGTCTGGGGCAAGGGTATCTGTGGCAGCCTCCTAAGCACACTTTTGCTGGGGCAGGGCTGTGGCTTTGCCTCCTTTGCTTGATTGCTCACTGAGCCTGGTTTTTCAGCCTTCCTGTTGATTCTGCAAACTACTCTATTCTTCTAATCAATTCTTTTTCTGCTTAAATTAATCAGATTTTGTTTTTATTGTTCACAACCAAGAGCCCTGACAGTGTAGCTCGGTTCACTTGGGAATGAGCCACACTGAGTTATGAGTTAGCATGAAAAGCTTTCTTAATCATGCAAAGCAGTGTCCTTTGCATGGTTCAGCAGCAAGGTTCCTATTCAGTTATACATCTATCCCAGTGTTCAAACACTTCCACATTTGTCTCTCGGTAAGCTGGGGTAACAAGGTTTGATTCAGCAAAACTGGAAACAGAGGCATGTCTTAAGAATCACCTTCCTTCCCTTGCAGGGAGTCTTCTGCCTTATATTAACCCCTTCCTCCCATTAGGCATTCAATATCCTATAGCCTTCACTGGATACACAAAACAGCAATGTATTTACATTATTATTGTTAACATTATTTACTGTTTAACAATTACAATTGTGGTTGGCTGGCTGATTATACTTGAGCATAAAAGAGTTTCAGTTAAATTTTAGCTCCTTATGTATAGTTTTGTCATTATTTATTGAATACTTACTACATGCACCGTGATAGCTAGACCCAAACTCCAACCCAATACAGTCTTGGTAGAGTGAGTGGTCAGGAGGGTCGGCAGAGTCAGGTCAAGATGCCTCATCGCTAGCACCACTGCTCTCTGGAGGCTGGGGCTTGCCTGGATGAGGCCACTGGAGGCCCATTTGTAGGAAACAAGGAGCACAGAGGTTCCATAGTCATCGACATCTCCTTAAACCTGTTCTAGCACAAGTCTGCCTGCACCAGGCCCCCCACTCTAACACTTCCTCTCTTTTCTTGGTATGAACATACATCAGGACCCTGTGCCCTATCCTGAGATGGCACTTTTTAGTTGATATGTTCTGTGTTATAAGGAGTTTGTGTGTGATGTGTACTTAATGTTATTTTCATGTTCTTTATTAAACCCTCTTTTTGACATGTCCTATATATTCTGGAGCCTCCCCCTAGGGTTTTACCTCCCACAGTCAAGGGTCCTTATGTGGGGAGTTCTTGTTCCCAAATAAGAGGGGCATCAAAGATGACAGGAGAAGCGCACTGAAAGGTTTTATAGACACAGCTCTTAGTGGAGCAGAAAGAAAAGTTTGGGAATAGAGGTTTCGATGAAGGAAAGAGACTAGGAGTGAATCTTCCTTGAGTGCCACAAGCTTTGGCTGCTCTTCTAATTCTCACAATAGCCCTGAGGGTGGTTATTTTTATGGGGGTCAAGTAATTTGACTAAGATCACACAGTGAAATGATGATAGTGAAGCTTAGGCTTGTTGCAGAGTGAGGCCAGGATTGTAGCTCAAGGATGAGTTAGGTCTCTCCATCTCCTCAGTTTGCAGGAACAAATGGTTTTCACCTTAGCTAAACCTGTGGACAAGAGGCTGCAGCCTTACAGCAGCCTGGTCTCCTGTTTTTGTTCAGAGGCGGCATTCTGGGAACACTCGTTGACTCTTCACCATTTGCATTCACCACTCTAAAAAGACACTGAAAAGACAGGGAGAGAAATAAATACACCACCTGGGGCCATAGTGACAGAGCCACTCTGGAGAGTGGTTCTGTGCTCACCTGAGGATCAGCAAAGTGGTTAGTTATGACTTTTCCCCCTCTACTAATAGGATTAGGTTGAATGAGTTAAAGGAAAAGAACGTGCTTTCAGGAAAAAAATTTTTGTTTACCTGAAGGGAGGGTGGTCTACACTGAGCTCATACCACTTCTCTTCTGGAGGTTTATTCCCAAGTAAGCTCCCTAATGCAATCAAAGTGGTTCCTACAGCTTTTGAAGGTTTCATTGTAGGGCGCAGCAGGAATATAGAAACCCAGAGGCTGATGCCCTGTGGTCACTGAAAAGCCCCACTTTCAGTTTTTAATTTAAGTACGTGAGCGTGGGCAGCAACTCTTGTTGCCCGGCCTGGCCTGCCTCCGGGGAAAGCTGTCCCACGTGGCCCTCCTAGGCACATTTTGCAGCAATGGTATCCCCAAGGCAGGGGGCAATCTGTCCCAGGAACAGGCAAGAAGGGGGCGAACTGTTTGCAGAGAATTTAGACGTAATAATAAAGCTGATTAAATTCGGCATGCTTTTATTATTACCACTCTCTGCAAGAAATAATTTTTTAGTGTAAGTTCTAATTGGCCTAAATACAGCAGTTAGTGTTGAGTTTTAATAATAAAATATTTGTTAGCTTCATTTGCATTACATATCTTTTAAAAGCCATTTTTCTACATTTCACATGAGTGAAATAAGACAATTACAAAAATACAAATACCATATGATTCCACTGATAGGAAGTATCTAAAGTAGTGTGATTCATAATAACATAAAGTAGAATGGTGGTTGCCAGAGGCTTTGGGGAGGGGCAAATGAGGAGTTATTTAATGGGTAGAAAGTTTCATTTTTGCAAGATGAAAAAGTTCTGGAGATTAGTTGCACAACAATGTGAATATACTTAACACTACTGAACTGTATGCTTAAAAATGGTTAATTAAGATGGTTAAATTTTATATTATGTTTTTAACCACAATTTTTAAAGGTATACATATTTTTTAACAAACATAATCAGTGTGGAAGTTAATTTGAACAACTGCCAGTTATACAGTCAGACCCTGACACTTGGGGTACAGTCATATTAGTTGGTTTCAAGAATAAATTCCCCTGGGTTCAGAATTCTTCACACTCACTTAAGGCTAAGCTCATGCGTCCAACTCTTGTGGTAGTGTATAATTCTGTCTTTAAACAGTAGATTAGGAAGCAACAGTTGGAGCACAATAATTGTAAGGGAAGAAACAAAATTTAGGTATTTAATTATGTCCTTCGTTGTGACCACTGGGAATTTTATTCTGCTTAAATATAAAACAGTATAAACTCTGAAGTGCAATCCTTTTGTTTGGTTAGTGCAAATTTTAGTCTGTAAATGAAATACTCTCATTTCATTTCATGACTATTACTGAAAATAATTGTGTCATATATGAGAGGAGGAGGTGTTAAAAAATGAAGTGCTCTGGGTGTCAAATATTCTAGAAGTGGCATCAGGATCAGACCCTATTCTTTAATAATTTGAAAACAAACACTTTATTAAATACAGAAATAGAGGTATGGTGGAAAGAGCATGGGCTTCAGAGTTAGGTAGATCTGAATTTGAGTTAAGGCTCCACCTTTCCTCAGGGGACTTTGGGGCAAGGCATTTAAAACCTTTGGGCAAGGCATTGTTTAGGGGGAAGAACAATACCTCCCATGTAAGGAGGATTTGCCATGAATAAAGGAGAAAATGAAGGCAAAGCACCTAGCACAGGTGTAGGCACAGGGTAAGTACAATGTGGGCCAGTGCATTCCATTTCTAGGACTGCCATAACAACTTACAACCAACTGGATGGCTTAAAATAACAGAAATTTATTCTCAGTTCTGGAAGTCAGAAGTTCAGAGTCACGTGTCAGCAGGACTGTGTTCCCTCTGAAGACTCTAGGGGGAGAATCCTTCCTTGCCACTTCAGCTTCTGGTAGCCCAGGCTTTTCTTGATTTAGAGCTGCTCATTCCAGTCTCTGTCTCATTTTCACATGGCCTTTTCCTCTGTGTGTCTAATCTCTCTGCTTTACTCTATAAAGACACTTGTCACTGGATTTAATAAGGCTCCCTTGGGTAATCCAGGATAATCTCATCTGGAGATCCTTAACTTAATTACATCTACAAAAACCCCTTTTCCAAATAAAGTCATATTTAGGGGTTCCGGGACACGGACATATCTTTCTGGGGGCCACCATTCCACCGACTACAGTTAGCTACTCGTATTATTAATATTAAATACTGTACATACTGTACATATATTGGTCTCTGTACAGAGTATATCCAAGAAATAGTATACTTCTCCCGTTGTCACATGTCAGGGCAAATATGGTTCTGTGTCTTCTCTTTTTGCTGTGTGGTTCAGAGAATGTAGTAGACCCTAGAAGCTCCTTCAGTACAGTGTTTTCTTGCCTCTAGGTCTTGGCAACTGAAAGTTCATGAGTAGGAATGTGAGGAGGGCTTTGTTTCTGATGAACTGTTGTTTTTTTTTTAACATCTTTATTGGAGTATAATTGCAATACAATGGTGTGTTAGTTTCTGCTTCATAACAAAGTGAATCAGTTATACATATACATATGTTCCCATATCTCTTTCCTCTTGTGTCTCCCTCCCTCACACCCTCCCTATCCCACCCCTCCAGGCGGTCACAAGCACCGAGCTGAGATGATCTCCCTGTGCTATGTGGCTGCTTCCCACTAGCTATCTACCTTATGTTTGGTAGTGTATATATGTCCATACCTCTCTCTCGGTTTGTCACAGCTTACCCTTCCCGCTCCCCATATCCTCAAGTCCATTATCTAGTAGGTCTGTGTCTTTATTCCTGTCTTACCCCTAGGTTCTTCATGACATTTTTTTTTCTTAAATTCCATATATATGTTTTAGCATAAGGTATTTGTCTTTCTCTTTCTGACTTACTTCACTCTGTATGACAGACTCTAGGTCCATCCACCTCATTACAAATAGCTCAATTTCATTTCTTTTTATGGCTGAGTAATGTTCCATTGTATATATGTGCCACATCTTCTTTATCCATTCATCCGATGATGGACACTTAGGTTGTTTCCATCTCCGGGCTATTGTAACTAGAGCTGCAATGAACGTTTTGGTACGTGACTCTTTTTGACTTTTGGTTTTCTCAGGGTATATGCCCAGTAGTGGGATTGCTGGGTCATATGGTAGTTCTATTTGTAGTTTTTTAAGGAACCTCCATACTGTTCTCCATAGTGGCTGTACCAATTCACATTCCCACCAGCAGTGCAAGAGTGTTCCCTTTTCTCTACACCCTCTCCAGCATTTATTGTTTCTAGATTTTTTGATGATGGCCATTCTGACTGGTGTGAGATGATATCTCATTGTAGTTTTTTTTTTTGCAGTGCGCAGGCCTCTCACTGTTGTGGCCTCTCCCATTACAGAGCACAGGCTCTGGACGCGCAGGCTCAGCGGCCATGGCTCACGGGCCCAACCGCTCCGCGGCATGTGGGATCCTCCTGGACCAGGGCACGAACCCGTCTCCCCTGCATCGGCAGGCGGACTCTCAACCACTGTGCCACCAGGGAAGCCCTCATTGTAGTTTTGATTTGCAATTCTCTAATGATTAATGATGTTGAGCATTCTTTCATGTGTTTGTTGGCAGTCTGTATGTCTTCTTTGGAGAAATGTCTATTTAGGTCTTCTGCCCATTTTTGGATTGGGTGGTTTGTTTTTTTGTTATTGAGCTGCATGAGCTGCTTATAAATTTTGGAGATTAATCCTTTATCAGTTGCTTCATTTGCAAATATTTTCTCCCATTCTGAGGGTTGTCTTTTGGTCTTGTTTATGGTTTCCTTTGCTGTGCAAAAGTTTTGAAGTTTCATTAGGTCCCATTTGTTTATTTTTGTTTTTATTTCCATTTTTCTGGGAGGTGGGTCAGAAAGGATCTTGCTGTGATTTATGTCATAGAGTGTTCTGCCTATGTTTTCCTCTAAGAGTTTGATAGTTTCTGGCCTTACATTTAGGTCTTTAATCCATTTTGAGTTTATTTTTGTGTATGGTGTTAGGGAGTGACCTAATCTCATACTTTTACATGTACCTGTCCAGTTTTCCCAGCACTACTTATTGAAGAGGCTGTCCTTTCTCCACTGTACATTCCTACCTCCTTCATCAAAGATAAGGTGACCATATGTGCGTGGGTTTATCTCTGGGCTTTCTATCCTGTTCCATTGATCTTTCTGTTTTTGTGCCAGTACCATACTGTCTTGATTACTGTAGCTTTGTAGTATAGTCTGAAGTCAGGCAGCCTGATTCCTTCCTCCAGCTCCGTTTTTCGTTCTCAAGATTGCTTTGGCTATTCGGGGTCTTTTGTGTTTCCATACAAATTGTGAAAATTTTTGTTCTAGTTCTGTGTAAAATGCCAGTGGTAGTTTGATAGAGATTGCATTGAATGTGTAGATTGCTTTGGGTAGTAGAGTCATTTTCACAATGTTGATTCTTCCAATCCAAGAACATGGTATATCTCTCCATCTATTTGTATCATTCTTGACAACAAGGACCACACGGAGCAAGGAAAATGACTTCAAGCAAAAGCAGATGTAATTTCATTCATTCATTCATTCATTCATCCATTATTCACTCATTCAGTGTATCCAGTTTATTGAGTGTTTACAACATGACAGGCACTGTCATATGTGCAAAGGATTTAATGAGGAACATAACAGGCTAAGTCCCTGCCTTCATGGAGCTTACATTCTAACGGGGAAAGACAGATGATTAATAAGTAAAATTTTAAAATTAAATAAATAAATAAATGGACAAAATAATATTGAAAAATAGTAAATACAGCTGCGATCAAAGACGGATGATGAAATACATAGTGGCCAGGGGAGTGGGTACTACTCCAGAAAGTGTGGTTGGGGAAGTCTTCTTGGAGGAGGTAATGTTTGAGCTGAGACTTAAAGGATGAAGGGAAGCCGGACCTCACAAAACTCTGGGGTAAACATACTAGGAAGAGGAAATAGCAGCTTCAGTATATTTTGTGTGAGGAAGTGTTTTCTGTTTTGTTCACTGATGTGCCTCAAGTGTCTAAAACATTACCTGGTGCATAGTAGATGCTCAATACGTATGTCTTGAATGCAAGCAGTGAAGGAAGACCAGTATGGCTGGAGTGTGACAGCGTAAACAAGAAGGGGATTGAAGGGTGATGAGGTTAGAGAAGTATGAAAGGGCTAGAAAGTAGGGCCTGTAGGCCCTAGATTATATCTGAGTGCAATGAGAGTCTATTGGAGAGTTAAAGCAGAGGATAGCATGATAAAATGATTTATTTTTTTAAAAGATCACTATTCCCAAAAGGAGAGGAAATAATACCAGTCAAAATCAGAGCAACCACAATGCCTCCATACTTAATACAGGCCTGGCAGTTGGCATATGCTTATCCACATATGTCATCCTCATTTCCATTGGAGAACAGATATTACTTCCTGTAGTGGGAAGGGAAACATTACTATTTAAAACAAAAAATGAATTGTCTTTGGTTCTTCTTAAGGGAGATAACAGGAGGAGGTGGCATAATTCATATAATGGGAAGAATGAGTCTTTATACTGGTTCCTTCTCTGTAAAGACACTGAAGAGTAAGGGAGCCACTTCTAGGAATGTGATCCTACAGAGCCCGATGTCACAGCTTCTGATGTGTTTGGGGTTGGAGCTAGGAAATGGGGGAAAATAGATGGCCCTTTATTTTTGAAGCACCTTAATGACGTTAAAAAGTAGGCTTCAGAAGGTTTGAGGTAAGGAGTACAGAGAAGAACTGCTGTGTGTGACAAATGCCAAGAGATCGTGAGAACTTGAAGGCTGGTTGGAGAAGAAGGAAGAGAAGTGAAGAGGGCTGGTCCTACATCACGTGGAGGGACGTCCCCAAGGAGGAAAACAGCCCGGGAGAAGTTTCTATAATCGAGGATAGTTGAGGGGCTTTTTTTTTTTTCTTTTCTGCGGTACGCAGGCCTCTCACTGTTGTGGCCTCTCCCGTTGCGGAGCACAGGCTCCGGACGCTCAGGCTCAGCGGCCATGGCTCACGAGCCCAGCCACTCTGCGGCATATGGGATCTTCCCGGACCCCGGCACGAACCCGTGTTCCCTGCATCAGCAGGCGGACTCTCAACCCCTGCGCCACCAGGGAAGCCTTTGAGGGGCTTTTAAGAACAGCAGTGTCTAAAGTTCAAATTGAAGGCATATGCGGTTATGATTCTGTGATGGGAGGCATTCCCCACCCTCATCACCACAAATCCCTTTGACTCTTAAGCCTTCAAAAAATGGTCTGATTCATTCAAAAGGCTTATCATCATGGAGGCTTTGGGGAATCAAAGGAAGAGGGGATGCCTTTTGAGTTGAGCTAGTTGAGGGTGAAGGGAAGACAAAACTGCAGGAGACAAGATGTGAGTGGGATTGAAGGTACAGTGGATCAAGAAAATCAGAGCAGAAGGTCAACAGGAGAAACATATACTCCTGGGTGTCTCCAGACTACTTAGGGTGGGAGTCAGCATGCTGCTTTCTCCTGTGTTTGAATGGGAGTTTACACCTTTTAATTTAAATATTAAAGAAATGGTGACCTACAAGACAGGAGAATTGGGGTATAATCAGGTGTCTGGCTGACACTTAGGTCGTTCCTTGAGGGCCATTAATGACATACAAGAGAGTAAACAGCAGGTCCCAGGTTTGAGCCCTGATCTGGTTTATGTTCCTCAGTGGAGGGCCTTTTTCACCTACAGAGACTCCCTCCCACCCCACCTCTGTGGCCATGAGCTTTTGTCATCAGGGGCTTCAGATGGGAGAACTTAGGGGAACCATGGACTAGTTTCACAGCTAGTGCTTATATACTGTAGTCTTGCAGCTGCCAGGTAAATGGTTTAGAAAATCACAGCAAGTTTCATGACCAATATTTAAATTACACTAGTTTAAATTCTGGATAGTTAAATTTTATCGACATTGTTTTTCTTCCCAATATTTTTTTTATTTCTTCCTATACACACTAGGCAAAGAAAAAATTGGTTCTATCAGAAAAGCCTGCAGTTTGACTTATTTCTTTGAACTTCCAAGCAAAATATTTTTGATGAATATATTGTACTATTATTTCTTCCATTGTATAAAATGATTCTAGTGAGTCTAGGAAGATTATTTTTGTTTAATAATTAAGACAGGAGATTTTTGGAAGGAGGCTGGGGTTTCAGAGGTGACGTCTTATCTGCTTTGCTCGTATCCTACAGATAAGAACTTTCGGCTCCTAGGAGTGATGTGCCGTGGAAAAGGCCACATGTTGTCAATAAGATTTTAGAAAACTAAAGCACATTCTCAGATAGAATTAGAGAAGAACTTGTGGTGTTGCAAAAAGAGCCTTTTCTAGCAATGGCTCTGACTGAAGAGAGTGTTCGAAATTCAGTTGCAGGCTTTGGATCCTGGCAACACAGCAGACAGTGCTAGTGTGAGCTGCGATCCCTACTCCTCGTCCCTTGCCCTAACCACTCCTCCAAGCCTTCTTGGTACAAAAGAAGAAAAAAAATTGTATACAGAACTGAGTGTGAAAGAAAGGAAAGAAAGTCCATTGAACCTTAGACATCGTGTAAAAACAAGCAAACAAAAACCTCTCCATGACTGTTTTCCTTTCTGTAAAATGAAATTAATAATAATACCTACCTTGTAAGTTTGTTATGAAGATTAAATGAGTTAATATAGTAAAATATTTAGAACAGTGCAGGGCACATGTCATGTGTTATAGGTGTTAGCTTTTATTGTCATTTTTTTGGTGGAGTTTTCTAATCCCCCTTCACTGAAGAGGGACTTCAGACAGGAAAACTGAGTCACAGAGAATGTTTTTTTTTTTTAACAATATGCCAGAAGTTCAGTGGTATTACAAGCGTCACATGAAGATTGAAACCCAGATAGTCTCTAAATTAGAATCAGTGCTTTTAGTCTCTGCACTGTAGTGCCTTTCAAGGAAGCATGCATATGCCCAGGGCTCTGGTGAAACAGAAGGAATCCCATGAGAACTCAAGCACAGCTATAGAATCTACATTTACATCTCGTCCTGAGCAAGATAAATAAAGATACCAAATTGCTTTTTTTTTTTTTTTTTTTACCAAATTGCTTTTTATGTTACAGACACTGGTCATGCATGAATCTTTCAATAACCCAATGCAGTATGCTTTAGATTTGCCCCCATTTTACAGATAGGGAAACTAAGCCACAGAAAGATTGTGTATTTTCCCCCCAAGTCACACAGCAAGTGAATGGTGGAGCCACACCTGGACCCAGGCTGAACTTAGAGACCAGCTACTTACCCACTAAGATAGATTACTCATCAAAAGCAAGAGCAATGACCTAGTTAGTACACTCAGAGTGCTAAAGTGGACTAATTCAACCCAGAAGCCTATACCAAGTTAAAACTACTATTTGAGTGAGGATGAAAATAAAAATAATTTTAGATAAAACTGGAAAGTGTAAATCATTTATAAGGCCCAGGCTGAAAGAATTAGTATTGATAAATAATGAATTTCAGGAAAAAAGATTATGGGAACCAGAACGGGGGTGAAAGAAGGAATGGAGAACAAAGAAATTGGTAAGCATGGATAAACCTGAACATTAACTGAAGAAAAAAAATTAGTGTGGGAAGTTGTAAAAGAAAGTGAACCAAATGTCATTATAACAAAATCAATTACTCCATGAATTATAGGCAATGGAGTTTCTTTATATAAATCAGGACAGTTTCTAGCGTTTATCTCAATTCAGTTCTCTCCTCAGAGGTGATGTCCCAATAAACATTCCTGACATATAAATATGTAACAAAAATTCAAAGATAAAATGATGGCATCAAAAATACGTTTTGTCGATGCCACTATTATTACTCTCCAAGCCTAAGTTAATTCTACTCAGAAAGTGTACATTTTGGTTATTCCAGTTTTTATATTTTACCTTTTATTGGTAGAGATCCATACAGGTGAAGACTACATTCCTCTCTCTTAAGCATTTTGACGTGTGTTCATTCTGATTTAGTCTAAGCAATTCTCACGGTTTTGTTAGTCATGTAGCATTAATACAGGTGTCAAAAAATGTCAAAATCATTCCTTTTAAGAAAAAAGTTTTTTGAAATTTCCTTTTGTATACATCGGGCAATGACAGTGATTTCCTGTGTAATTCGGGGATATTTGTTGACAGTAATGTATATAACATGAGGAAAAAAATTTACTTTTCCATGAAATGGCCATTATGGGATTATTATTAAAGAAGGAATATAACACTATTTAAAAATTTTCTCCCAACTATTTACATTTGGATTCAATGCATTTTAATTCTAAATTTAGCATCATGGCATGATTGTCTAAAGGACTGCATAAAAGATGACTACATAATTCTGTATTATTTATCTGTGCTGTCAAATAGGTTTGACATGGAAGGAATTCAAGTAACATTGGCAAAGAGTTCAAGTATGTTCTAACTATGGAAAAGATAAAGGTATGTTGTCTACCATTGCTCAATTTCTGAAATAAAGGGGTAAGAATACAGTGTAAGAATGTGATTGTAGTCAAAGAAAGTGAACTTATGTAATGTTTCTTTAACTCCAAGATTCCAGTGGCTTAACTCAGTAAAGATTTGTTTTTCCTGCATGTCACAGTGCACTCCAGGTTGGTAGGGAAGGCTCTGCTCCACGCAGTAATTCAGGGACATAGGCTCCTTCCATCTAATAAGTTTACCTTTCCCTGGGATTTCAGATACTCTCTCCATCTCCCTGGGATCCTTTGCTTCTGTCTGGCAGAGACAGAAGACAGAGAACACAGGAGGATTGTGTGGGAGGTTTCATGGACCTGAATGTGACACTCTTACCCCTGTTTATATTCCATTGGCCAGACCTCAATAACTGCAGGCACGGCAGGGAGATGTGTTTGTAGGTGTGTGCCCAAGATGTAGGGAAGATGGGTTTAGTTGAGTATATGACCTGGGTGTTTGCCATAAGATAGCTAATCATGACTGTTTTGCAAGTATGCAAAAGGTAACAAGGATGATTAAAATATATAGTGATCACATTTGTTTATTTATCATTGAAAGTTTTTCCAAGTTAATTACATTCTTTTATTTCCTGATAGCCACCAGCATGGGCCCTGATGCCTAAACACAATTTCATTTATTTGTTTGAACAACTCATTATTTTTTAAATACGCAGCTTGCTGCTTATGAAGAGTTGAGTACAGATGTTGCATTACTTTAACTGAAGAACTTTGTCAACATTTTGTCTTATAAATTTAATTTACCTGTAAGTAGGTATCATCTTAACTTTGTATTTAAAAAGTTTTGTCTTTAAAAATATAACATGTTTCACAGAGGCTTAATGATTGACAAACACTGGATGCTCCTTCATGTAGCCTGGGGAGTGCACGTCGATGCTGGGCAGCACTCGGCTCTTCACCTATGAACTTGGAGCTTCACCTTTGTGAAATTTTCTAGAAGAGGGACACTATCCAGCAAAGCAGAAGTAGGGCAACTCCTCAAGTCTACCTACTTTCATCAGTGGTGATAGCACTTGGCAGAATGGTGTTGCTTTGGATTTGACCACAGTTGGCCAAAGCAGTTCAGCATGCAGACAGGAGGAAAGAGCGCTGTGTCAAAGGGGCCCAAGTCACTGGGTTTGGCTTCACCCAAGGAATACAGTCTGATTCTTGTGGGAAGTTTAGGGAGAGATAGTCCTGTGAAAGTCTAATGTTCAACCTGCCAAATGTAAGTTATTAAGCTACAAGAAGCATCCTTATCTTCTGTGATTCTTTCCTTAAAACAATTCCTGCCCCTTGACTGGTCACAAGGTAACTTGGCCTCAGATTGACTGAGGCCAATCAAAATGCACCACCTTTTTTGAGAAATGAAGCTTTTTTCCAACAACCTGAATAGTTTACAATGGTGGCGAGGTGAAGTAGAGTGGTGCGAGCCACCATTCCCCAATTCAACCGTCATTATCAGATGGGACAAGCAATCTTGGAGAGTTTTAACTAAAACAATAAGGTGCCAAAGGGTCTCATAGAATGCAGTAAAACTCTTTAATTTGGTGTTTTCTAATACTGTTGGGGCCATGCTAACATGGATGTGCCTTACTTGTGGCCGATATTACAGACCAATGCAAAAAGGTAAAAAGAAGAACCAAGTTGTCCAGCAGTGGTTTTTTATTCTCCTCTTTGAATCACTATCAGAGCAATTAGTTGTTATAATATGCTGGCCAAGAGAATGACATCCAAGGGTGAGTGGCATAGGAGACGTGTCAGTCACACTGGGGGACAGCTGAGGAGAGGTGCCTTCCTTGTGCTCCAGCTGAGCAGCCTGCAGAGGGAGAATGCCATCAAGGGGAGGATTTGCTGTGTGACACCAGTCAACTGTGAACACTTTGAGAGGCTCCTAATTCTCTAGCAAGAGAAAGGGGGAGAAAGACATATTCTCAAGCAGTTCTATGTAGGAGGCTGTGACTCCTGTCTCAGCTCAAAACTGCTTAGCTTTCTTCCTCCTTCTCTTTTCCTTCTCTTTTTGTTCCATTAGTTGACAGTGACCCCAGTTTGGCAAGTCCTTGACCTCATCCACTGACCTAATGGACTTCCTCAGTAAGTGTCTGCAGTAAGCACACCTAGTGGTGCAGGTATATTTCATTAAGGTTCTCTTTTTTAATTTGTCACAAAAAGGTCATTCACATCTGGCAAGGAACAGAGGAGCTTTGGTTTTAGGTCATGTTAACCTTCCCCACATTTGGAAAAAAGTTCATCCCTTGCCACGTTTTCACTCTGAGGCTGAGTCTGCCAGATCTATTTTGGGCTATTATTGAAGAGCCTATGTGTCCAGCAACAGGACTTACCTAGGACATTAGATGTACGCAAATACAGCACATAACTAGTTATTGGACCTATTGATCCCAGTGTGTATTTTACTCATGTGTATTTGACTCATGAGAGACTCTCCTGTGCTTATTCTACCCAAAGTAAAAACTAAAATTGTCTGTCAATTCCCTAATATAATCAAGCCCAGTTTTAAATTGGCCAAGCAGTGAGACCTTCCATAAAGAAAGGGTACTTTAAAGCTTCAGTTTTTTTTCTTCTGCTCCTAGTCTCCTCTATTGCCAGCCTTGGAGGGCGGAGGATTGATTTTGATCAAGGAGTTGGTACTATACGTTATGGTTAGTGGATCATGCTGTTAGATTAATGGGATTGGCCTCATTACTAGGTGGCCCAGAAGCAGAAGTAGGAGTAAAAGCTTCAAGAGAGAAGATGATAGAACTGGCCGAACTTCCCTGAGATCTTGGGTATCATCAAGATAGTTGCTAAAGCTCAGTACAACATTGGAGGTTGGAAATATATCGCGGTATTTGATATACAAGTATGGCTTTCACGGAAGGTTAAGCTGCTTAGGGAAGAGCCAGCCAATAGGACTGGACAGTCAGTTTCCCAGCTGGAAGGGTCACAAAGATAGAGTGACTTGCGGGAGAGTAGAAAGGTGCCCAGCAAAGTAAGGAGGCAGCCTTTCAGTGAGCCCCAAGCCCAACTAAGGCTGATTATTGAGTGATGCCACTTCCTTTTCATAATCCCATGAATTTTTAATAAAACCTTATTTAAACATTCCTGCTGTCACATCTTGGTGCTAGGCAATGTCCATCCAGAGCAAGGGCACCTTTTTCTCATTTGTATAAGAGTTCAATACGGGCTGGCTATGGCCCTGACGGTGCTTCAGAGAATCAAGGGAGGGGACATATGTCTGTGATTAGAGCAAACGTTAAAGGGGACCAGACCCTGCCTGAGGTCAATGAGGATTCCTGAGAGAGCTCCAAGAGGAAAAGACTCTTGTGCAGAAGGGGTTGGAGCTCTAAAGCAGAACTTCACAACTAATATGTCTTGAGTGTGTGGCACATGTGACTCAATGTTGAACGGCTTAACCCTTGGGGAAGCTGGCCGAGGTTGGGGGCAGCCAGAGCCTCTATCTTGGTCACCTCTGGCCAAGAGCAGCCTCATCCGTTTAGGTGGTGTGCATGCAATATGATGATATTCTCAGCGTGCCGTGATGCGAACAAGTTTGGGGAGCACTGCTATAAGGTCTCACTTGTCAGAGGACCTGGGTTTCACATCCTGAAGGAAATGTCTAATCTTCCTTATACTTGGTTATCTGGTTCCCAGAACACCGCAGACTAACATCAGAAAATAATGAAGTGGAAAAATATCTGCTAAAGAACCTTCAGCTACAACTGGTTTCTAAGTCAGAAGTGCTGGAGGATCCTGCAGTGAATGGGCACAGGTTGATGCAAAAGATGAACTCTGGATATTGGGGAGAATATGAGCTATTTAGCTCAGACTTAAGTAGCTGTGACAATTTCTATTTAAAACTGACAGCCACTCTTGCCAGTCTTAGTATCATAGAGTGCCTATGATAATCTGAGCTACTGATAGTATTGTCATGTTGATTCTCTCCTAGAAATATCTCCCAGACCAGCTTCCTCCTTTGTGTTCTTCTTAACCATGTCACCCCCTTTCTTAAGAGGGAGGGTCTGCACGTTTGGTTGTGCAGTGCGCAATCCACACAACGCTATGCTAAGAGCCTTGATATTCTCCACTGTCTACTGAATAGAGGTTAAACTTTACAGTCTGGCATGCAAGGCTTTCCATGGTCTGGCTTCAGTCTGCTTGAATCAGTGAAGATATTGCCGGGAAACAGATGGCCCAATAAAAGGGTTTAACTGAGGAGAATTTAATGATCAAACTATCTACAGAGTGATGCGTGGGGTTGAGGGAACCCAACAGGGATGATGAAACATTAACGCAGGAGTTAGCCACAGCAAAGCTATTACTACCGCTCGGCTGAATGGACAGGGAAAGCAGGGGTGAGGTGATAATAGACCCTGGAGAGAACTTGGAGCCAAAGAAGAGAGATGGGTAAGTCAGGAGCTGTAGCCATAGACCTACCACTGCCAGAACAGCCAGGAGACAGGGAGGGAGCTGGAGAGCTGCACTTTGATCTCAAGCCAGTGCCCACCCACCCTCATTGCTAAACCAACTAGAATCCAGAAGGCAACAGAGTGTGGGTGATGCAGTCCCTAGGGGTCAGCCTCTGCAGGGCAGAAAAGGTTGGAGAATGCCTCTGGAGAATAACCAGCACATTCCTTCCCTCCTTACGGTCCTGTAAGCCTATGCATTACGCATTCTGGTTCCTTTTCTTAATGGTGGTTCACATTCCTGCGACTTTGCTCCTGTTTATGTCTCAGTCTGGAATGCCCTTCCCACCATCCTCCTATATTTATACATTTGAAATCCTACTCACCCTTGAAATCCCAGCTTGAAAGTAACCTTCTTTTGAAGTCTTCTTTTTTTTTAATTTTTAATTTTTTTTAAAACATCTTTACTGGAGTACAATTGCTTTACAATGGTGTGTTAGTTTCTGCTTTATAACAAAGTGAACCAGTTATACATATACATATGTCCCCATATCTCTTCCCTTTTGCGTCTACCTCCCTCCCACCCTCCCTATCCCACCCCTCTATGTGGTCACAAAGCACCGAGCTGATCTCCCTGTGCTATGCGGCTGCTTCCCACTAGCTATCTATTTTACATTTGGTAGCGTATATATGTCCATGCCACTCTCTCACTTCGTCCCAGCTTACCATTCCCCCTCCCCATATCCTCAAGTCCGTTCTCTACGTCTGTGTCTTTATTCCTGTCCTGCCCCTAGGTTCATCAGAACCATTTTTTTTTAGATTCCATATATGTATTAGCATACGATATTTGTTTTTCTCTTTCTGACTTACTTCACTCTGTATGACAGACTCTAGGTCCATCCACCTCACTACAAATAACTCAATTTTGTTTCTTTTTATGGCTGAGTAATATTCCATTGTATATATGACCCACATCTTCTTTATCCATTTATCTGTCAATGGACACAGGTTGCTTCCATGTCCTGGCTATTGTAAATAGAGCTGCAATGAACATTGTGGTACATGACTCTTTTTGAATTATGGTTTTCTCAGGGTATACGCCCAGTAGTGGGATTACTGCATCTTATGGTAGTTCTATTTTTAGTTTTTTAAGGGACCTCCATACTGTTCTCCATAGTGGCTATATCAATTTACATTCCCACTAACAGTGCAAGAGAATTCCCTTTTCTCCACACCCTCTCCAGCATTTATTGTTTTTGATGACAGCCATTCCGACTGGTATGAAGTGATACCTCATTGTAGTTTAGATTTGCATTTCTCTAATGATTAGTGATGTCGAGCATCCTTTCATGTGTTTGTTGGCAATCTGTATACCTTCTTTGGAGAAATGTCTATTTAGGTCTTCTGCCCATTTTTGGATTGGGTGGTTTGTTTTTTGGATATTGAGCTGCATGAGCTGCTTGTATATTTTGGAGATTAATCCTTTGTCAGTTGCTTCGTTTGCAAATATTTTCTCCCATTCTGAGGGTTGTCTTTTGGTCTTGTTTATGGTTTCCTTTGCTGTGCAAAATCTTTTAAGTTTCATTAGGTCCCATTTGTTTATTTTTGGTTTTATTTCCATTTCTCTAGGAGGTGGGTCAAAAAGGACCTTGCTGTGATGTATGTCATAGAGTGTTCTGCCTATGTTTTCCTCTGAGAGTTTTATAGTGTCTGCCTTACATTTAGGTCTTTAATGCATTTTGAGTTTATTTTTCTGTGTGGTGTTAGGGAGTGTTCTAATTTCATTCTTTTACATGTAGCTGTCCAGTTTTCCCAATACCACTTATTGAAGAGGGTGTCTTTTCTCCATTGTATATTCTTGCCTCCTTTATCAAAAAATAAGGTGACCATATGTGCGTGGGTTTATCTCTGGGCTTTCTATCCTGTTCCATTAATCTATATTTCTGTTTTTGTGCCAGCACCATACTGTCTTGATTACTGCAGCTTTGTAGTATAGTCTGAAGTCCGGGAGCCTGATTCCTCCAGCTCCCTTTTGCTTTCTCAAGATTGCTTTGGCTATTCAGGGTCTTTTATATTTCCATACAAATTGTGAAATTTTTTATTCTAGTTCTGTGAAGAATGCCATTGGTAGTTTGATAGGGATTGCTCTGAATCTGTAGATTGCTTTGGGTAGTATACTCATTTTCACAATGTTGATTCTTGCAATCCAAGAATATGGTATATCTCTCCATCTGTTTGTATCATCTTTAATTTCTTTCATCAGTATCTTATAGTTTTCTGCATATAGGTCTTTTGTTTCCTTAGCTAGGTGTATTCCTAGGTATTTTATTCTTTTTTTTGCAGTGGTAAATGGGATTGTTTCCTTAATTTCTCTTTCAGATTTTTCATCAGTAGTGTATAGGAATGCAAGGGATTTCTGTGTATTAATTTTGTATCCTGGTACTTTACCAAATTCATTGATTAGCTCTAGTAGTTTTCTGGTAGCATCTTTAGGATTTTCTATGTATAGTATCATGTCATCTGCAAACAGTGACGGCTTTACTTCTTCTTTTCTGATTTGGTTTACTTTTATTTCCTTTTCTTCTCCGATTGCTGTGGCTGAAACTTCCAAAACTATGTTGAATAGTAGTGGTGAGAGTGTATAACCTTGGCTTATTCCTGATCTTAGAGAAAATGGTTTCAGTTTTTCATCATTGAGAATGATGATGGCCGTGGGTTTGTCATATATGGCCTTTATTATGTTGAGGAAAGTTCCCTCCATGCTTACTCTCTGGACGGTTTTTATCATAAATGGGTGTTGAATTTTGTCAAAAGCTTTTTCTGCCTCTATTGAGATGATCATATGGTTTTTCTCTTTCAATTTGTTAGTATGGTGTATCACATTGATTGATTTGCATATATTGAAGAATCCCTGCATTCCTGGGATAAACCCCACTTGATCATGGTGTATGATCCTTTTAATGTGCTGTTGGATTCTGTTTGCTAGTATTTTGTTGAGGAATTTTGCATCTATGTTTATCAGTGTTATTGGCTTGTAGTTTTCTTTTCTTTGTGATGTCTTTGTCTGGTTTTGGTCTCAGGGTGACGGTAGCCTCGTAGAATGAGTTGGGTAGTGTTCCTCCTTCTGCTATATTTTGGAAGAGTTTGAGAAGGATAGGTTTTAGCTCTTCTTTAAATGTTTGATAGAATTCGCCTGCGAAGCCATCTGGTCCTGGGCTTTTGTTTGTTGGAAGATTTTTAATCACAGTCTTAATTTCAGTGCTTGTGATTGGTCTGTTCATATTTTCTGTTTCTTCCTGGTTCAGTCTTGGAAGGTTGTGCTTTTCTAAGAATTTGTCCATTTCTTCCAGGTTGTCCATTTTATTGGCATATAGTTTCTTGTATTAATCTCTCATGATTCTTTGTATTTCTGCAGTGTCAGTTGTTACTTCTCCTTTTTCATTTCTAATTCTGTTGATTTGAGTCTTCTCCCTTTTTTTCTTGATGAGTCTGGCTAATGGTTTATCAATTTTGTTTATCTTCTCAAAGAACCAACTTTTCGTTTTATTGCTATCGTTTCCTTCATTGCCTTTTCATTTATTTCTGATCTGATCTTTATCATTTCTTTCCTTCTGCTAACTTTTGGGTTATTTTTGTTCTTATTTTTCTAACTGCTTTAGGTATAAGGTTAGGTTGTTTATTTGAGTTGTTTCTGGAGGTAGGATTGTATTGCTATAAACTTCCCTCTTAGAACTGCTTTTGCTGCATCCCATAGGTTTTGGGTCCGCGTGTTTTCAGTGTCATTTGTTTCTAAGTATCTTTTGATTTCCTCTTTGATTTCTTCAGTGATCACTTCGTTATTAAGTAGTGTATTGTTTAGCCTCCATGTGTTTGTATTTTTTACAGATGTTTTCCTGTAATTGATGTCTAGTCTCATAGCATTGTGGTCAGAAAAGATACTTGATACAATTTCAATTTTCTTAAATTTACCAACGCTTGATTTGTGACCCAGGATATGATCTATCCTGGAGAATGTTCCATGAGCACTTGAGAAGAAAGTGTATTCCATTGTTTTTGGATGGAATGTCCTGTAAATATCCATTAAGTCCATCTTGTTTAATGTATCATTTATATCTTGTGTTTTCTTTTTAATTTTCATTTTGGATGATCTGTCCATTGGTGAAAGTGGGGTGTTAAAGTTCCCTAGTATGATTGTGTTACTGTCGATTTCCCCTTTTATGGCTGTTAGCATTTGCCTTATGTATTGAGGTGCTCCTATGTTGGGTGCATAAATATTTACAGCTGTTATATCTTCTTCTAGGATTGATCCCTTGATCATTATGTAGTGTCCTTCTTTGTCTCTTATAATAGTCTTTATTTTAAAGTCCATTTTGTCTCATATAAGAATTGCTGCTCCAGCTTTCTTTTTTTTTTTTTTTTTTGGCGGTACACGGGCCTCTCACCGCTGAGGCCTCTCCCGTTGTGGAGCATAGGCTCTGGACGCGCAGGACCAGTGGCCATGGCCCACAGGCCCAGCCGTTCTTCAGCACATGGGATCCTCCCAGACCAGGGCATGAACCCACGTCCCCTGCATCGGCAGGTGGACCCCCAACCACTGCGCCACCAGGGAAGCCCCTCCAGCTTTCTTTTGATTTCCCTTTGCATGGAATATCTTTTTCATCCCCTCACTTTCAGTCTGTATGTATCCCTAGGTCTGAAGTGGGTGTCTTGTAGGCAGCATATATACTGGTCTTGTTTTTGTATCCATTCAGCCAGTCTCTGTCTTTTGGTTGGAGCATTTAATCCATTTACATTTAAGGTAGTTATCGATATATATGTTCCTGTACCATTTTCTTAATTGTTTTGGGTTTGTTATTGTAGGTCCTTTCCTTCTCTTGTGTTTCCTGCCTAGAGAAGTTCCATTAGCATTTGTTGTAAAGCTTGTTTGGTGGTGCTGAATTCTCTTAGCTTTTGCTTGTCTGTGAAGGTTTTAATTTCTCCATTGAATCTGAATGAGATCCTTGCTGGGTAGAGTAATCTTGGTTGTAGGTTTTTCCCTTTCATTACTTTAAATATGTCCTGCCACTCCCTTCTGGCTTGCAGAGTTTCTGCTGAAAGATCAGCTGTTAACCTTATGGGGATTCCCTTGTATGCTTTTAATAGTTTTTCTTTGTATTTAATTTTAGATACTTTGATTAATATGTGTCTTGGCATGTTTCTCCTTGGATTTTTCCTGTATGGGACTCTCTGCGCTTACTGGACTTGGCTAACTATTTCCTTTCCCATATTAGGGAAGTTTTCAACTATAATCTCTCCAAATATTTCCTCAGTCCCTTTCTTTTCCTCTTCTTCTTCTGGAACCCCTATAATTTGAATGTTGGCACGTTTAATGTTGTCCCAGAGGTCTCTAAGACTGTCCTCAATTCTTTTCATTCTTCTTTCTTTATTCTGCTCTGCAGTAGTTATTTCCACTATTTTATCTTCCAGGTCACTTATCCGTTCTTCTGCCTCAGTTATTCTGCTATTGATTCCTTATAGAGAATTTTAAATTTCATTTATTGTGTTGTTCATCATTGTTTGTTTGCTCTTTAGTTCTTCTCGGTCCTTTTTAAATATTTCTTGTGTTTTCTCCTTTCTGTTTCCAAGATTTTGGATCATCTTTACTATCATTACTCTGAATTCTTTTTCAGGTAGATGGCTTATTTCCTCTTCATTCGTTTGGCCTGGTGAGTTTTTACCTCGCTCCTCCATCTGCTGTATATTTCTTTTTTCTCATTTTGCTTAACTTACTGTGTTTGGGGTCTCCTTTTCACAGCCTGCAGGTTCGTAGTTCCTATTGTTTTTGGTGTCTGCCCCCAGTGCCTAAGGTTGGTTCAGTGGGTTGTGTAGGCTTCCTGGTGGAGGGGACTGGTGCCTGTGTTCTGGTGGGTGAGGCTGGATCTTGCCTTTCTGGTGGGCAGCACTGCATCTGGTGGTGTGTTTTTGGGTGTCTGTGACCTTATTATGATTTTGGGCAGCCTCTCTGCTAATGGGTTGGGTTGTGTTTCTGTCTTGCTAGTTGTTTGGCATAGGGTGTCCAGCACTGTAGCTTGCTGGTTGTTGAGTCAAGCTGGGTCTTTGTGTTGAGATGGAGATCTCTGGGAGACCTTTCACCGTTTGATATTACGTGGAGCTGGGAGGTCTCTGGTGCACCAATGTCCTGAACTCAGCTCTCCCACCTCAGAGGCACAGGCCTGACACCCGGCTGGAGCACCAAGACCCTGTCAGCCACATGGCTTTTGGGAAGTCTGAGGTCTTCTGCCAGTGTTCAGTAGGTGTTCTGTAGGAGTTTTTCCACATGTAGTTGTATTTCTGATGTATTTGTGGGGAGGAAGGTCATTCCATGTCTTACTCCTCTGCCATCTTGAAGGTCTCCTCTATTTTTTATTTAAAAAAGTTTTTATTGGGGTATAGTTGATTTACAATGTTGTGTAAGTTTCAGATGTACAGCAAGGTGAACCTGTTTTACATATACATATACCCACTGTTTTTTAGATTCTTTTCCCATATAGGCCATTACAGAGTCTTGAGTAGTGTTCCCTGTGCTCTACAGTAGGTTCTTAATAATTATCTATTTTATGTATAGTAGTGTATATGTGTCAATCCCAATCTTCCAATTTATCCCTCCCCACCCTTATCCCCTGGTAACCACAAGTTTATTTTCTACATCTGAAACTGTATTTCTGTTTTGTAGATAAGTTCATTTGTAGCCTTTTCTTAGATTCTACATATAATCGATACCATATGATATTTGTCTTTCTCTGTCTAACTTCACTCAGTATGACAATCTCTGGGTCCATCCATGTTGCTGCAATTGGCATTACTTTGTTCTTTTTTATGACTGAGTAATATTCCATTGTATATAGGTACCACATCTTCTTTATCCTAAATGAATTACTTTTAACAGAACATTTAGAACAGCTCTGAAACCTGGTAAGAACCATAACAGGGTTACTATATACATATACACATATCTATGTGTGTGTTAGCTATTAATAAAGTGGTTTTTTTAAAATTAATTAATTTATTTTTGGCTGTGTTGGGCTTTGTTGCTGCACGTGGGCTTTCTTTTAGCTGTGCCGAGCGGGGTCTCCTCTTCGTTGCGGTTCATGGGCTTCTCATTGCGGTGGTCTCTCTTGCTGTGGAGCATGGGCTCTAGGCACTCGGGCTTCAGTAGTTGTGGCTTGCGGGCTCTAGAGCGCAGGCTCAGTAGTTGTGGCACACGTGCTTAGTTGCTCTGCAGCATGTGGGATCTTCCCTGACCAGGGCTCAAACCCATGACCCCTGCATTAGCAGGCAGATTCTTAACCACTGTGCCACCAGGGAAGCCCCTAATAAAGTGTTTTTAAAGTTTAGGATTTAAGAACTCATGTCTTCCCAAAAGAATTAGATGCTTCTGGACACTTCTTCTAACCATTGATTTTGTAGTGGTTATTATTAACTTATCAAAAAGTTAAAGAATCCTTCTACAGAAATGGTAGGCATTACTAAGCAACTTCTGTAAGAGGCAACCATATAAATATGAAATTATTAGCCCCTGCATTTCCTTTTCAACTGAGGGAGATGATAAAAAGCACCAGCCACACATTTCTTTCTCATTATATGTAATTAATCCTGAACCATTCAACCACTGGTACTAATACACTGTGCACCTTCTCACTTTCTCCATCACCAGTCTATGATGATGATTCCTGAAAAGTTTCTGAATATATCCTAGATGCAGGATATAGGCTCCTTTCCCCATTTTAATAGTGGCATGAGGGCCAAAGAAATGGTATTTTTAGGACATGAAGAGGGATAGAAAAGAATGAATAGGTTTGAAAGAGGGTATTGGGACTAGGATAGGATGGAAGGGTCAGTGTAGATTGAGGGTCTTCTAGATGGAAGACAGGGTGTGGCTGTAGGGTGAGTGGGTACCATGGGTGTCATTTAGGCTGGATGGTCAAACAGTTAAAGAAGCAGAAGAAAATGCTTTAATTTCCTTCAACTGTTGCTCCCACTAGTGGCTCAAGTGCATTAATGAAAATGAAATCAAGTAGCAACTTGGATATGTCTCTGGGAAGAGCTATGAGTGCCAGAGGTGTGTGCTCACTTTTTCCTTTTCTCCAGAGTTGGCCTACAGATGGTGAAAACAGGTATGATGTCAGGCATCTCCTCTTTCATCTGGACCATGGCATCGACTGGTCACAGTATCTCATTTCTCCAACGTTTGCTGAAGCTATTAATACTTCCCCTGGTTCCTCTTCTGTCAAAGTGCTTAAAGAACACTTAGAGAAATCAGAGAAATATCTGAGAGCAAACAGAGCAAAATGGTTCTAATTTGTTATTAAAAAAAAAAATCTTAGGAGTCCCATATTCCCACAGATCCACAAATCATCTGCCCATATCTTGTTTGACAATATCTAAATTTGTCTACTATCATTCCAGAAGTCTTTTCCACATGGTGTCCGGGGAACTGATGTGGAATGTAATAAAATTTAGACCTGGGATTTGCTAAAAAGAAACAGGGATGAAACTAGTCTTGTTTTTCTCAAACTTTTACCTCACCTGTTTAATATGGCCCTTGCTGAGAAACTTGAAAAGCCTCCCAGAGAACTGAGGCTCTTTCAGACCTTTTTGCAACTGCCTTTGGGGTTAGTCCTTAAATTGCAGTGCCCGTGGTGAAAGAAACCTGAGTCACAGGAATGAGTTATAAATAGGCTTCTATCAAAATGCTTCCCATCCAATGGGCAGATCTATAGTGCTGTTTTTGATTGTAAATGTCTCAATGACTAGAATCCTTTGTTTGTATCCCATTATGGTGAATTATTAATAAATCATTACATGGTTTCCATATGCCTGAGCCATTTTTATAGTGCACTGTGACTCTAAACCGCCAAGATGGGCTATAAGGAACCATGTTATGTTTTTTAAGACTAGCAGGTACAGCGCTGAGATACAATTAAAGTTTTTATTGTGTGCTGTCCAATAGCAATTGTCCTTCACCTTCCTAATCCCTCTCCATCTAAAATACTTCAATAAATGAAACAGAATATTCCCCAATATTCTTAAATTCCCAAAATAGATTCCAAAATTATGCTAAATGGGTGATGAAATTGAAGTTGTTTACACTTAGTTTCCTCTCCTTTATTTAGAGTTTTTCTTTTTACTTACTAAATTCGTATTTCATATAACAATTAGTTGCTTCATTCTCCCTGTGCAACTTACAGCAATGCATTTAAGGGAAACAGAAATTCTGATTTAATGTGATTAGACTGTCCAATAGAATAAATTCTGAAGGGCTTTTACTTTCTTAGTGTTTAGTTTACTTGATATTGCTACAAAGTAGGCACTTTAAAACTCATGGCTTAGATTTGTCACATCCTAAAAATCTAAATTTCATAATGGTCAGATTACTGTTTAAGTGACCTTCAATGTGATATCTGCCTCCCTCTTATAGCTCTAAAGATATAATAACTCAATTACCTGATAAAATTGGCCATTCTGCACCTTTCTTTAAATGATACATTTAAATTATTATCTTAAAGAATAATATTATTATAATAATTTCCATTCCAATGTCTTTAAAAAGTAAGCATATGATAAAAAAATTAGCAGTACAGAGGAGCACCAGTTGAAAAGTTTTCACCTATGTTAGTCACCTTGGGCTGCCATAACAAGATACCACACAGTGGGTGGCTTAAACAACAGAATTTTATTTCCTTACAGTTCTGGAGGCTAAAAGTCTAAGATTGAAGTGCTGTCAGATTCCGTTTCTGGTATGGGCTCTCTTCCTGGCTTGCAAACGGCCATCTTCTCATTCTGTCCTCCCATGACCTTTTCTCTGTGTGCACAAGAATGAGAGTGAGCTGTGGTGTCTCTTCTTCTTCTTATAAGGACACCAGTCCAATGGGATTATGCCCTTACCCTTATGACTGCATTTAACATTAATTACCTCCAAAAAGGTCCTATTCCAAATACAGTCATGTTGGGGGTTGGGGCTTCAACATATGAATCTGAGAGGACTCAATTCAGCCCCTAACAGTACTCAATCCCTAGTCCCAATCCCTAGAAAACTACTTTTAGCCATTTTCTGATTTTAGTTCTTCTGGTGGTTGTTATTGTATTACTATTATATACTTAGGTACCTGTTACTTGAACTATAGATATTTAGACAATGTATCTTTTGTCTGCACATAAGGGAGATTAGGAAATTAGTTGATTTAGCATAATCTCCTAACTTTCAGCCTTAAAATTTGGAGGCTGGTATTGATTTTAAGTTTTTCAGCTGGTCAACTTTATAACCTTAGAAAACAAACTTCTATTTCTTATTCTGTTAACTTTGGGCAGTCTTCCCTCCCTCCACACTGTGTAAGATAGGGAATTAGCTCCTTTATCATGTCCTGCTCCTCTCCCTTCCCCCTCTCCCTCCTGACTTTTGTCAGCAGTACCATTACTTTGACGTGTCAAGGCTTGTAATATTTGTATTCTACTGGTAAATATAAGTGAGCCATATAATTTGATTTTTAAAATGTTTAGAGAATTATGACACACAAATATTATTAGCTTTAAAACCAGGAGTGTGTTGAGATTCATTGAAAAGGAAATTACGTCATATCTGAAGTACAACTTCAAGTAATTTTTCAGATGGGATATATAGGTAGTGTTAGAAAATGATGCTTCTGCAAATATAAAATAAACATTTTTTCCAAAGGTTTTACTCAACTTAAAAGTTGATGAAGATATTAGCAAATTGTTAAAATTGGTCCAAAAAATAAAGCACTTAAGAAGCTAAGTATCTATAAGCAATTTTAAGTGTTAGGATAAAACTGCTGGGTTAGATACAAAACTGGTTAATATCCAATGGGGCCACAAACCATGCAGAAGTTAGTTGAATCTCTATCAGATCAAAATCATTTGCACAAGTTAACCTCTGTCCTTACCAAGTTGTAAAATACCCTGAACAATAGGAAGTCAAGCCCAATACTGCACTGAAAACACACCAAAAATAGTTATCTTTTTGCTTTTTTCCAAGTGTTGGATAATTTATCTGAAATAAGTAAACTTTCCAAGTACTTGTAATATGAACATGTTATTATTTTGCCCTTCCACTTGGATGCACATTTGGCTAGGTATAGTATCCTGGATTTAAATATTTTTCCCACAGCATTGAAAGTGTTGTTCCACTGACCTCTAGTATACAATTTGTTAACTTGAATTAAAGGTGACTCTGCTTGTTAATTCTTTACAATACCTGATGTTTTTCTCTCTTTCTCTCTTGATTCGCTCTCAAACATTTTAGATCTCCCCTTTACTTTTGGTGTTCTGACATTTTATATGGACTGTTCTACACGTGAGTCTTTTTCATTCACCCCCCGCCCCCTTAGTACTAAGGAGACACTATCAATCTTTATTAGTTCAAGAAAGTTTCTTCCTTCTGTTGCTCTGGTATTATTACATTTTCTACATTTTCTCTAAAACTCCTATTAGACATATGTTGGACTTTGAGACTAATCCTCTGTATCTTTCAACTTTTGTCAAATATTTCACATCTTTATTTATTTGTTCATTTTAGATTTCCTCTACTTTAACTCCTAGTCCTTCTATTAAAGCTCTTGGCTTTGGCAATCCCATTTTAAATTTGCCAAAACTCCTCCTCATTTTTGATTATTACTTTTTTAAAAAAATAGTAGCTTGTTATTATTTTGGAGCCCAGTATTTTCTCAAATTTCTCTGATGTTATCAATTACAAATTTAAAAATAATACTGTGTTTCTGAACTGTCTTTTCTAGGGAAATGTTCTCTTTGTTCAATTTGGTCTTTTTTTGGGCTATTGATATGCAGTTCATCTCTTCAAATGTCTGATAATTATTGTGGTTCATTTTTATTTTTGAATAAAGGATGAGAATGGTTAATGTCAGCTAATGGCGTAGATCTTTCTCCCCCAAGATGCCTTTCCCTGACTGGACACTGATGTTGATGCGTCTGTGTCAATGACCAGGCTTCACTTTATGATGTGAGGGCAGGAAGTGGGCAAGTGGGCTAGGTTCCCTGCTTCCTGCCTCCTGCCCCAGACCAGGGACTTAGCCCTATCAACACTGAACATTCAGTTTCTTTAAGATAAGTTTCTTGATTTCAACCTGGGGCAAACACTGAATGTGTCAGTTGTTCTAACTAAATGGAGTGAGAGGGGATGGGAGGGGCCGGGTGAGATGGGCTGGCAGTTAATTACATAGTTAGCCTCTCAGTCCTGTGACCTTCAGGCTTAGGGGTCTCTTAAGACTCTGCAAGGAAGAACACATCCTTCCACAGCTACAGCCTTATCCTGTATGTTCTAGGCTGCAGCCTTCTCCACTCTAAGTTATCCACCAACTCAAGGCCAGAAACTTTCCATCTTTCAGAAAGTCATCAAAGACTTGGGTGTGTTGTTGGTACCATTTCTCCTGTTTACAATACAGTTTTGGCTTGATTCCATTTTATATTTTCTCACTGTCATTTCAGTGGAATTTGAAAAAGGAAGATTGATAGATGCCAGAACTCATCCATCACTTTGAGCTGGAACTCTATATCTTTTGAAGTAGAACGTATTGCTACCAAGTTTTTCTTGTCCCTTTAGGTATTCAGAATGAATGAGAATCACACCACTGTGTTATGATATAGTTTTTTCTCCAAAACCTTCAAGCAGTGAGGAGTATTTGTTCTCAAACTGTTATTGGTTTTTTTGTGTTTTTTTGTTTTTGTTTTTTTTTGCGGTACGCAGGCCTCTCACTGTTGTGGCCTCTCGCATTGCAGAGCACAGGCTCTGGACGCGCAGGCTCAGCAGCCATGGCTCACGGGCCCAGCTGCTCCACGGCATGTGGAATCTTCCCAGACCGGGGCACGAACCCGTGTCCCATGCATCGGCAGGCGGACTCTCAACCACTGAGCCACCAGGGAAGCCCTGTTATTGTTTTTAATTCTTATGATTCCAGTTTCATCTTCTTGCCCTTTTACTTTATTGCCCCTCTCATGGTGCTGCCTTGTAATAGACTCTCTTTTTCTAATCAGCTGCTTCTGATATGCAGCAGATTATCCATAGAGCAAGAGTCAAACTTTGAGGGTTTCTTGAGAGACACTCCTTTGAGCAACATGCTTAAATTTTAGGGCATGAATTTTTGTGACATCTATTGTGACTGACTTGAGGCTGTTTGTCCTCACTGATTTGGGTCTATCTTTAGACAGTTGAAATCTTTAGATAGTTGCCAGATAAAGTGAACTCTGACCAGGTCTTGTAGATTTATTATCTTCATTAGAGCGCTATATAAATTCCTAGTGTCAACACCAATCGTTTTTTTTCTCTTAGATTCATTGCCTCTCAATGAATCATAATTCATTTAACCATGAGTAAATTTTTTCACATAAAGACCATTTACAACCAAGATACAATATTATACTTAAGTTATTAGTAGTCAATAATTTATTTATTAACATGAATTTATTAGCCAATGTGCCAATTTTTTTCCTGTCTTTAGTTTTAACACATATAATAATAACTCTACAGAAGCTCACAAATTACAAAAAGCAATACTTTAGGACTCAGCATAGTCATTTCATAGGAAGAAAATTTACTTCATGTTGCAAATGCAAATTTTAGCAACAATTCTGTCGAAGTTACTTTTCTAGGACTGTTTCCAAAGCATTATTTCAACTACTCAAGATAAAACACATTATTTATCAGGATGTGGTATTTCAAAATGTTACAAATGAGAAATACATGTCAAAGGTAACACATTTGTTTAATTTCATTAGTTACAAGTGAACTGGTGGATTAGTCATGATTTTAGGTGTGTGTAATATTTCTACTAAGACATCTAATCCATGTCTCACTGATAATCAGGAATGGGTATGGCTATTGAGAGTTTCCAGGTAAGTCAGGGTCACCATCTCTGGGGACCCACTGGGCCCACTTGCCCCACTCCATAGAATTAACACAAGCTTTTAATTCATGCTGTGGTTTTAATGCACAGTGTGGTTCATGAGCACTGAGAAGCAAATGCCATCTCCCTTTGGGATGAAATTAAGGGACTGTCTTGACAGATAACCTGGAGAATACATCTATAGATAAAAATCCTGACCATATTAAGTAAGGGAGCACTGTTAGGGAATAAAGATTTTATGTCCAGTGGTCAACAAGGTTGGAAAGAGCTGGCAGTTTCAGAGAGAAGAAACCTCTCTTTAGTACTGTATTGTGGGTCAGAAAAGGCTAAGTAAAGAAACCAATCCCTGAAGACAAGTTAAATGTTTGAAGTGAACCTGCACAGTGAAGTAGTAACTCTAAATAATAAGCATTTGCAAAACCACCCTAACCCTAATTCTATTGTGTGAATATCAATCTGGTTTTGGCCTGATAATTATAGCTGTGTAGACCTAATAATTAGATGAGTGGTTCAGAGCCAACCCAATATGGTCACTCAATAGAATTTCTGGTTCAGACATCATAACCAAAAATGAAACAAAGAAAAAATTTGCTGGGTCATATGTCTAGGCTCCAAGGAGAAGGAGATGGCACATTGTTTTTCCTACAAGATAGGAAAAACAGATTCTGCTTCCTTATTGTTTTTCTTTCTCTTTGTCATGGCAACCTATGTTTTGAGGGAAAGGGATATACATGGAGTTTTAAAACTGGAAGAGGCCATCAATCTCCTTCATTTCTACAGACTTTAGAAGCCCAGTAATTTGCCCAAGATCCAATAGTAAACTAGTGTCCAGCCTGCTTTATTAATCAGTGGGAGATCTAGTGTGCCCCGCTCATAATTCCCACTTGTCACTATTTATAAGTACTTTCTAGAGTTCACATCTTTAATGCCAGAAGACTGGCCAAGAAGAGTAATTCTTAGTCTGCTCAGCCACAACAGCTGAAATCTTGCCAGTTTTTCCAGGCAACAGTTGGGTCACATCAGGTAGATTCTTGTGCAGAGATGATTAAGTTTCAGAGTCTGAAAAAACAACTCAAATCTACACCTTCCCCCTCCTTCATGTGTCAAAATAGCTGTTCCGTGCATGATGTTCTGCTTGACTTTTCAGTTTCTAGGGACTCAAACTCTCTTGGGTTGTATCAGGGAACATGAAGTGGAACTAAACCAACATGGGGCCAGTTTTATCTTGTGGTCACCAACCAAGTTAATAGCATTTGCCATTTGCTGAAGCTTTAGTATGAAATGCCATATGAAAGTGAGAAAGCTCAATGTCAACATTGGCTCAGGTGATATTTATTAAGCATTTTACACAATGTCATCACTGCACTTAGCATCCAGCAACTCTTCCAGAAAGTATACATTACTTTGATATCACCTGGGATTCAGACATGTCGGTAGCCTTTCTTCCTTCTTGGAGGCAATGATTAGGTTAAGGCTAGTCCCTCTCCAGAGCTGAACACTACCTGCAGGTTGGGTCAACTGTGTGTTGTGTCAGTGGTTGGAATGCATGCTCAAGAAACCAGCCCAAGTCCCCCTACCACTTACAAAACTGTTTGCTTATACTCTTTTGAGATTTGGTCCTGCTTATTTGGGGTTAGATGGGAGTTTTCAAGCAGTTCATAGTTGTCCTGCATGTTGGGGAGACTTTGCCTCATGTCTCGGGTAACCTTTTGGACCTGAAAACCGGTGCTGTTCTTTGCAGAAATTCTCTGACCCCGGTATGCCTGAGCCTGACGTTTACAGATACCGAACTTGCTGAGCAGGATAAACACATCCCTCTGGAAGGCTTTGGTGAAAATGGCATAGAGGAATGGATTGGCACAGGAGTTAAGTGGGTAGAAGAGAACCAGCAAGATTTTGGAGTTAGTAACGGTGATGAGAGGCTTGTTCATAAGTGCTGACAGAGCATAGAATGAGATTGGGGCCATGCACATGAAGTCAGTGAAGATCAACACAGCCATCCTTTTGGCAATTTTGGTGTCTTTGTCCCCCGGGTTGTACTGGGGATTCCGGACTGTGATGTAGATCTTCACGTAACAGGAGCAGACGATGATAAAGGCAACTATGTTGAGCAACAGAACAAGGATAATATATGCCAGGGCAAGAGGAGTCTCGGTGTCCATGGGCAGGCAGATACTGACCTTAGCATAGCTGCTTATTCCCACCAAAGGGAGCAGGGCGAGCAAGAAGCAGCAAACCCAGCCCCCAACCATGATGGCGTAGGCGTGCCTGAGGCGGATCTTGCGGTCCAGGCGCATTGCGAAGGTGATGGCGTACCAGCGCTCCAGGGTGATGACTGTCAGTGTGTACACTGACAATTCGCTGGCAAAGACGGTGAAGAAACCAGCTGTGTTGCACCCAGGGCCTGTCTGCCAGTCGATGGCATGGTTGTAGTACTCAGACTGCGTGTAGAGGTCTACGGAGGCTATGAGGAGCAGGTACATCCCCATGCAGAAATCTGCGAAGGCCAAGTTGCACATGAGAAAGCGTGGGACAGTCAGTTTGTAGTGGCTCGTGAGGAGGATGACCAGGACAAAAACATTGCCTAGGAGAGCCAGCAGACTAACAAACCACACCACGATTCTCAGGAATTTGTAGCCCATTATGTCTTCACAGGGGTTGAACTCATCCGACCTGGGGGTACACACCATGTCTTCACTGCCCCCACACACGGTGTAGTCATAATGGCTGTCAAAGGCCTGTAGGGTCTCTTCCTGGGGGTTTTTGAGCTCTTGGCCAAAACCAATGATCTCATCCTCTTGTTCTTCTAAGAAGACGTAATAATGAGAGTTGCTGTGGGTATCCTGGAACTTGGAGTTTTCCTTGTACCCAGCGCTGCCGTCACCCAGATCCTCTTCATATTCTTGTTCGAAGGGACCATTTACAGCTTTCACAGATTTTCTCTGACGCAGGCTCCGAATACTGCTCTCATTACACATTAAAGACTCAAGGATTCTGCAAGGCAGTAGATATAAGTCACCACTTGCTGAAAACCCTCTAATAGTCCCCACAACACTTAGCAAAATATGCAAACTACTTCGTATGATATACATGATTCTGTGAGATTCTACATGATCTGGTCAGGCCTGTCTCTCCTATGTCATTTCCTATAACCCTCCCCTCTCGAAGTGTGATCCACTGACATTGGTCCTTATTTCTCGTCTGCAACCAGTTCAAGAACAGCAGTGACTTAAAAAAAAAAAAAAAGTATGGATGCTAGAGCCAGTCTGCCTAGGTTAGGACCTGATTCTACTATTTACTGGCTGTTTCATCTTGGGTAGGTCTATGAACATTGGTTTATTCATTTGTAGAATGGGATAGGGAGAGTATCTATTTCGTTTTGGATTGTTAAAGGATTAGATGAGTTTATCATTTTGAAGTTCTTATGACAGCACCTGGAACATTGTTAGTGCCATGTATATTTTGGTTACTATTATTTTTTTTTTCCTCTTCAGAGCTTTAGAATTCCATGTTCCCTTTGCCTGCCTGAAAAACTCATGGCTGCCTCTACTCATTATTCAGTTTTAAACTCAGATTTTCTTTCCTCAGAAGAGGCTTCCTTCGTCTTCCTTAATACATTGCCTGAGCCTTGTGTTTATTTTCTTCACAGCACTATCTAATATCTTCTTTTTGTTTGCCTGTTTCTTTTCTGACTTCCCATTCTAGAACGTTAACAAAATGCAAGAAGGCTCTTGCTGTGGATAGGACAGTGCCAGGCACATAACAGGTGCTCAATAAATATTTATTGAACAAATGAATAAATGGACACTATTGTTCAGACATGCTTATGGAAGTAAGATTTAGTGTTTCACTAGCTCTCCAGATTGATATCAAAAGGGATTCTTTTTTTTTTTTGGGGGCCACGCCACACAGCATGCAGGATCTTAGTTCCTCGACCAGGGATCGAACCAGTGCCCACTGCAGTGGAAGCACAGAGTCTTAACCCCTGGACCACCAGGGAATTCCCCAAATGGGATTCTTTAACTGGCTTTAGCTGCTGAGCAGATTCATCTATTGAGCTCTGCTTAAAATGCCTGGTGGACTGCCTATTCCAACCTGTTTGGAGGTTGACGAGAAATCTGGATACTGCCCTCGGGGTCCACTTTAGCCTCCGGCCCGTCCCTGGTCCCTTTTCTGCTCAGGGCTGGCTGACACCGTCCCCATATCCCACTCCTAGTTTTCTGCCACTGTTATGCCCGCAGTAGCTTTCTTTGCACAGCTGTTCAACTTTCCTGTTTGCTTCTATCCCCACAGCTAGATCCCAACTTATTTACAACTGCTAGTCTGAGTGCAGGAAGTCAACCCGCAGATATTATATAGAAGCCAAGAGGGAGTGAATAAGAGATAAATGAAGAACAGACACAAAAGGGGAAATGATGCAGAGTGAAACTGTAGGTGAAGACAAGATTCAGAGAGAGCATGGGAGAAAAAGAAGGCCATCCCTCTTTTGCAGCCCCACAAGCAGCCTGTTAATAAAATAATACATATTATGAGAACTTAAATTCCAGGTCATGGTGATAGGTGTTTTCTACTCAGTTTCTCATTTGCTCTTCTCAAAACCTCTGTAAATGGTAGCATTACGATCTCCCTTCACAAAGGCTCAGGAAGGTTAAGTGAGTAGGGTGGGATAACACAGCTAGGAAGTGGCAAAGCTGGGACACAAACCCAGGTGACTACAAAGCCCACACTGTAACCAGGGAGCTGTGACATTTGCAAGGCCTGAACTGACCAGGTAATCCAATTGCTCGTGTTGTTCCTAAGTTCGTCCTCATAGTTGTGGCACCTAATATGGGTTGGGTCTGGAGGCCAGAAATCATGTCGTGTAACCTCTACAAGATTCCTGCCTCTCCTACAACATCACCTAAAATCCTTCCCTCCCCTGCTGTGATCCAGCGACACAGGCCTTATTTCTTATCTGCAACCCTTTCGGTCTGCAGTCACTGTGTCCCATGAACTTCATGTCTCTGACGGATGTTTCCAAATTCTTCTTCACCTGGTTTTCAAACCACAGAGCTTCTTCCTCAAACCCAGAAATTAATTCAACTTCAACCAAAGCCTTTTGTCACTTATTCCAGACACTGTCACTTACCCTCTGATTTTCTTCTGATTCTTAAAAGCACAGCAGTGGCTCGGATAAGAAAGGTCAGCCCGTGTGAGATGAAGGAAACTCAAGGAAAGTGGAAGTTTCTTTAGAGTCCAAGTGTTTCTTGCTATCAGTTCCTTCAGGTGTTCCAGGCCTTTGGATGGCAGGGCAGTAACACTGGTATGAGAGACATCCCTGGGAGGGAGAGAACAGTGATACAGAGAGATGGTGAGCAGCCAGGGCCTTCCAGTTCTTGGCCAGAAAGACAGAGAGGCCTGAGATTAATGGGGAGATGACACGATGCTTTCTGCTGTAGAATATGCACTCTGAGTTATTACACACAGCCACTGGTCTAAGGATGGATATTATGCTTCTAAGTTGGTATGTTGCAAGGGACTTCCATTTCTATTGTTTAGAACTCCAGGATCTATCAGTACAAATAATACATAGTTCAGCAGACATTTTGTTTTACCCATTACAATACACACAAACTCTGGGAATCAGAGATGGATGTCAATTTTACTCTGGAAAACTACATCATATAACTACTAAATGGTCTCAAGAGGCAAGAGCAATAAATTTGAACAGGCTCAGAGGGGACTAAATTGCTCCCAGTCTCTGTGGGGGCTAGGGTTTTGGGATTGATAAAGTGTTCATCGATACGGATCAATACCAGTATCATGAAAGTCTTCTCCTAATGACGCAGAACTTGGGAGTCATAACCAGTTACATGGTGGCTTCATGACTCAGAACAATCTCGCCACAGATTCCTTAGAAGGCTCTAAATGTATTCCGGGAAAGAAAACTCCAGGATTTATATTAACAATTTGAAATGAGATTCAGATTGAGGTGGTGAGGCTGGGGACAGTGTAGACATTAGTGTCAGTTACTAAAGTAGAATTAATTCATGGCTTTTAGTGTGACATTTCCTGCTCTTTTCTCAGTCCCACAGAATCCAGGTTATGTATCTTGCTCCATCATTTTTACTTGTGTTGAGTAACAGCCTGAATAAGACCATAAATATTTAAACTAACATCTCTCTTATTTTATATTTTATCAATTGAATTAAATTGACCTTCATTAAATATTCCTTCTTTTTACAATCATATTTTTAATGTTTCATGTAATTAGTAATGACTGATTAGCAAATGAATTCCAATATTTTCAACTTCTACTCCACATTATTGTAATTGGACTTAGCTGGGATTTACATTCTCAGGGTTCAAGGCTGCTAGAACTTGCAACTTGCTTTTTATAAACAGGAAGCTTGAGTATTAACCCCATTCACTGCAGAACAGTGATTATTGGGGGGAGGCTGTCATGTTCGCTATTTTGTTTTATATTTAATTTAAAAATTCCATATTTCAGCATTTCCCAAACTTGCCTGGGGGTAATAATTACCCTTGGTGCTTGTTACTATATGATCCCCAGGTGATTTTTAACGTTAAGCAAGTACATTTGGAAAAACTGGCCTAAATGAATAACTTTGTGGTTAGTGAGAGAGTTGAGGAATTAAGCCCAACTGTGAGGTAAATGAGGCTGGACTTTGCTCTCCTGCCTCATCTTCCTTTGGATGCATCTCTTTCTCGTTTAGCCGTGTGTCTTCATGGTGTGGCCATCTTTATGCCTCCGGTTTTCTGGAGGCCACTTACGTGTCTCTTTTCTGTCGGTGAAACAAGAGAGTATCTCTTGGCTCCTTTTTTCTGCTTTGCTGTCTGTTGGATACACTGATTGTGTGTGTTCATCTGAAAGAGTTTATCCTTCCAAATAGTGCGTTTGCATTTTAATAGATATTTCCTTTTTTTACCCTTTCCCCTCCCCGTATCCTCAAGTCCATTCTCTAGTAGGTCTGTGTCTTTAAATAGATATTTCTTGAGAAAACACTTCAGTAACCATTCCTGTTACTGCATGACAAAATGCCCCCAAACTAAATGGCATCAAACAACAATCTTTTTATTACAAGCATAGCTTTTGTGGGCCAGGAATTTGAACAGGGCATGGAGGGGATGGTTTGTGTCTGCTCTGTGCTGTCTGGGACTCAGCTGGGAAGGCTTGAAGGTTAGGACAGCTCAGTGGCTGGGGGCTGGGATTATCACCAGACTCCTTCATATCTTCAGGTCTCTGGAGTCTTTGAACATAGATCCAGGTGCAGCAACCCCTCCAGGAACTCGTTAGCAACCTGGGGGGGAGGAATTTACTCCCTGATTTGTCTGAGTGTCTGCAATAAGCGTTTCCCAGGTAGCCTCTAGTTGGGTCCTGGTGGGGCTGAATTGGGAAGGCATTTTTGGAAAATGTGTATAAACTTTGTGACGGAAACATCTGTAACATAATTGGTACTTGGCCTATAGTAGGTGTTCAATGTTAATGCCCTCCTTGCCACAATCTGGAGTTTAAGCTCAAATCAGAAGGAAGGAACCAAGCAAATACAGCTCCAGCCCAGACCTTGGCTTATATAGTCAACTGCTTATTTGACATTTCCATATGGATTTTTCACAAGCATCTCCAACTTGACAGATCCATCCCAAATTTAGCTTCTAATCCCCCACCCTGACACCAACCTGCTCCTCGTCCATTTAATCGAGCAAAATACAGGGATTTGAACTCCAGCAGAGCTCGTATTTGCATCTCTAATGGAAGCTCTCTGGTTCAAGCTAACAGCATCTCTTGCTGTGGTAGCTTTCTTGTCAGCTCTTACTCCCTTCCAGTCCATTCTCCACACAGCAGTAGAGTAGTCGTAACATATGGGTGGAGCAAGGTCATTCGGCTGCTCAAAACCTTGCAGTGACTTCCTAATGTACATGAATAACATCTACTCTTCATACCATGCTTGTCAAGGCCCTTCAGATCTGGCCCTTGCCTTCCTCTCCAACCTCATCTCAGGGCCACAGACTGCTTACAGCCCAAATTAGAATCTATCTGGAGCCATCTCACTCCCCACTGGCATGAGCCACTTGATGTAGCTCTAAGTATCCATTAAGCCTACTGCTCCTGAAGTGCTCTGAGGTACGGCCCTCTCCTGATGTAGGCTGCTGCACTGGTGCTACTTCAGCCCTTACAGAGTCAAGCAAGGGGAACAACGGCTTCCCCTTCAACCCTTCCTTTTAAAAAAATTTAACCTCTGTTGCAGAGATCTAAAATTTTAATCAGACAGCTCTGAGTGTTGCAGAAAGGAAGGTAGGAGCTCCTATACCTCCCAGTGGATGTAGCACTGTCTCTCTTTTCAAAATTACCCAATGGAATGATTCTTCCCTCTAAGCCTGCTGGTATTTCTTTATTTCCTGCCCACCAAGTGCCATCTTCCAGGGCTTATGTCCTTGTGGATTCTCTCTTGTCCTTGTTCAGTATTCATGCCATGAATGTTTACAGTAAAATGCAATTGAGCTAGACCCCCAATCAGATTTCAGCTCTGCTGTTTATGGATCTACAGTGTCATGGTTCTCATAACTACCACCTTAGTTTAGGTCTGAATTACATTTCAACTGAGTTTTGCAAAAACTTCCGGACTCGTCTCCCAGAAAGTGTCTACTAATTCTGCCTTCAGACTTAGGACAGGATGTTCTTTCTAAAACTTGGAAAGAACAAGTTTTGTTGCTTTCCAGCTTGAAACCCATGGTTCCTCCAATGTCTACAGTTCACACTTCTCTAAGTCTCTGCCCTCTCTCCAGCGCAAGTCTCTTCCTGAATTCTGTGTTGTCTTCTTTCTTGGTTTTCTCCCTCATTTCACTGGAGTACATTTTATTCCTTCCTTCCTTCCTTCCTCCCTCCCTCCCTCTCTCTCTCTCTCTCTTTTTCCTTCTTTCTTTCTTTTCTTCCTTCCTTCCTTTCTTTCTTTTTCTTTTCCCGGCTTACAAGATCTTAGTTCCCCCACCAGGGATTGAACCCACGCCCTCAGTGGTGAAAGTGCAGAGTCCAAACCACTGGACCACCAGGGAATTCCCTGGAGTACATTTCCAAGTAATTTTTTGGAGGTCATATATACAAGATATTTTCTGAGTCCTTGTATGACTGAAAATGACTTTTTTCCCTACTCTTGTATTCAATTGACACTTTACCTGGCTATAAATTTTAGGTTGCAAATCACTTTTCTTCAGAATTCTAAAGGCTTTACTCTATTGAATTCTAGCACCCAGTGTTGCTTTTGGTAAGTACGGTGCCATTCAGGTTCTTATTCTTTGGTCATTTTTTTTTTAACATCTTTATTGGAGTATAATGGCTTTACAATGGTGTGTTAGTTTCTGCTGTATAACAAAGTGAATCAGCTATCAGTATACATATGTCCCCATATCCCTCCCTCTTGCATCTCCCTCCCACCCTCCCTATCCCACCCCTCTAGGTGGTCACAAAGCACCGAGCTGATCTCCCTGTGCTATGCAGCTGCTTTCCACTAGCTATCTATTTTATGTTTGGTGGTGTATATATGTCCATGACACTCTCTCACTTTGTCGCAGCTTACCCTTCCCCTTCCTCGTGTCCTTAAGTCCATTCTCTACCTCTGTGTCTTTATTCCTGTCCTGCCCCTAGGTTCTTCAGAACCATTTTTCTTTTTTATTTAGATTCCATATATTCTTTGGTCATTGATGTGATTTTACTCTCTGACAGCTTTTATAGCCTTCTCTCTCTCTCAGCTTTATTGAGATATAATTGACATATATTACGTGCAAGGTGTACAACATGATGATTTGAGATACGTGTATATTGTGAAATAATTATATGGCCTTCTCTTCCCTGGTGTGAGATTTCATGAAAGTGTGCCTTGATATAGATATAGATCTTTTTTCATTTATTGTGCTGGACACTGGGATAGAGGGGTCCCTTCAATCTGGAGACCTGTGCTCTTCACCTGTAAGACAATTTTTGGTATTGTTCCCAGGATAACTTGTGCCTTGGAATAACACAGTAACTTGAGTTTCTTCCCTGGAATTCCTGGTAAGTGGAAAAGGACCATCCTGGAACCATCAGACATATCTCCATCTTTTCTTATAATTTTCTGCTATTATTTTTATTGAATCTTCTGGTAAAATTCCTTGACTGTATCTTCCATCTCTTCTATTGAATTAAAAAATTAATTAAAACAATGTCCAACTTTATTGAGGTATAATTGACAAATAAAAATTGTATATATTTATGGTGTACAAAGTGCTGTTCTGATACATGTATACACTGTGAAATGATTACCACAATCAAGCTAATTAACATATCCATCACCTCACACAGATGTAATGTGGTGAGATGTAGTGGGGTGAGAACACTTAAGATTTACTCTCTTAAAGACTCAGACATAGGACTTCTGGGAAGATGGCGGAAGAGTAAGACGCGGAGATCACCTTCCTCCCCACAGATACACCAGAAATACATCTACACGTGGAACAACTCCTACAGAACACCTACTGAATGCTGGCAGAAGACCTCAGGCCTCCCAAAAGGCAAGAAACTCCCCACGTACCTGGTTAGGGCAAAAGAAAAAAATAAACAGAGACAAAAGGATAGGGACGGGTCCTGCACCAGCGGGAGGGAGCTGTGAAGGAGGAAAAGTGTCCACACACTAGGAAGCCCCTTGGCGGGCGGACATTGCGGGTGGCGGAGTGGGGGAGCTTCGGAGCCACGGAGGAGAGCACAGCAACAGGGGTGCAGAAGGCAAAGCGTAGAGATTCCCGCACAGAGGATCAGGGCCGACCAGCACTCACCAGCCCGAGAGGCTTGTCTGCTCACCCGCCGGGGCGGGCGGGGCTGGGAGCTGAGGCTCCGGCTTCAGTCGGAGTGCCGGGAGAGGACTGGGGTTGGCGGCGTGAACACAGCCTGCAGGGGGTTAGTGCACCGCGGCTAGCCGGGAAGGAGTCCGGGGAAAAGTCTGGACCTGCCAAAGAGGCAAGAGACTTTTTCTTCCCTCTTTGTTTCCTGGTGCGCGAGGAGAGGGGATTAAGAGCGCTGCTTAAACGAGCTCCAGAGACGGGCGCGAGCCGCGGCTAAAAGTGCGGACCCCAGAGACAGACATGAGACACTAAGGCCGCTGCTGCCGCCACCAAGAAGCCTGTGTGCGAACACAGGTCACAATCCACACCCCCATTCCGGGGAGCCTGTGCAGCCCGCCACTGCCAAGGTCCCGGGATCCAGGGACAACTCCCCCAGGAGAACGCATGGCGCGCCTCAGGCTGGCAACGTCACGCCGGCCTCTGCCGCCGCAGGCCCGCCCCGCACTCCGTGACCCTCCCTACCCCCGGCCTGAGTGAGCTAGAGCCTCCGAATCAGCTGCTCCTTTAACCCCGTCCTGTCTGAGCAAAGAACAGATGCCCTCCGGCGACCTACATGCACAGGTGGGGCCAAATCCAAAGCTGAGCCCCTGGGAGCTGTGAGAACAAAGAAGAGAAAGGAAAATCTCTCCCAGCAGCCACAGAAGCAGCGGATTAAAGCTCCACAATCAACTTGATGTACCCTGCATCTGTGGAATACGTGAATAGACAATGAATCATCCCAAATTAAGGAGCCATGTGGATGAAAGGCTCTTGGTGCTGCAGCCAGGAGTTAGTGCTGTGCCTCTGAGGTGGGAGAGCCAACTTCAGGACACTGGTCAACAACAGACCTCTCAGCTCCACGTAATATCAAACGGCGAACATCTCCCAGAGATCTCCATCTCAACACCAGCACCCAGCTTCACTCAACGACCAGCAAGCTACAGTGCTGGACATGCCATGCCAAACAACTAGCAAGACAGGAACACAACCCCACCCATTAGCAGAGAGGCTGCCCAAAATCATAATAAGTCTACAGACACCCCAAAACACACCACCAGATGTGGACCTGCCCACCGGAAAGACAAGATCCAGCCTCATCCACCAGAACACAGGCACTAGTACCCTCCACCAGGAAGCCTACACAACCCACGGAACCAACCTTAGCCACTGGGGACAGACACTAAAAACAACAGGAACCACGAACCTTCAGCCTGCAAAAAGGAGACCCCAAACACAGTAAGATAAGCAAAATGAAAAGAGAGAAAAACACACAGCAGATGAAGGAGCAAGATAAAAACCCACCAGACCTAACAAATGAAGAGGAAATAGGCAGTCTACCTGAAAAAGAATTCAGAATAATGATAGTAAAGATGATCCAAAATCTTGGAAATAGAATAGACAAAATGCAAGAAACATTTAACAAGGACCTAGAAGAACTAAAGATGAAACAAACAATGATGAACAACACAATAAATGAAATGAAAAATACTCTAGATGGGATCAATAGCAGAATAACTGAGGCAGAAGAACGGATAAGTGACCTGGAAGATAAAATAGTGGAAATGACTAATGCAGAGCAGAATAAAGAAAAAAGAATGAAAAGAACTGAGGACAGTCTCAGAGACCTCTGGGACAACATTAAACGCACCAACATTCGAATTATAGGGGTTCCAGAAGAAGAAGAGAAAAAGAAAGGGACTGAGAAAGTATTTGAAGAGATGATAGTTGAAAACTTCCCTAATATGGGAAAGGAAATAGTTAATCAAGTCCAGGAAGCACAGAGAGTCCCATACAGAATAAATCCAAGGAGAAATACGCCAAGACACATATAAATCAAACTGTCAAAAATTAAATACAAAGCATATTAAAAGCAGCAAGGGAAAAACAATAAATAACACACAAGGGAATCCCCATAAGGTTAACAGCTGATCTTTCAGCAGAAACTCTGCAAGCCAGAAGAGAGTGGCAGGACATATTGAAAGTGATGAAGGAGAAAAACGTGCAACCAAGATTACTCTACCCAGCAAGAATCTCATTCAGATTTGATGGAGAAATTAAAACCTTTACAGACAAACAAAAGCTGAGAGAGTTCAGCACCACCAAACCAGCTTTACAACAAATGCTAAAGGAACTTCTCTAGGCAAGAAACACAAAAGAAGGAAAAGACCTACAATAACGAACCCAAACAATTAAGAAAATGGGAATGGGAACATACATATCGATAATTACCTTAAATGTAAATGGACTAAATGCTCCCACCAAAAGACACAGATTGGCTGAATGGATACAAAAACAAGACGCATATATTTGCTGTCTACAAGAGACCCACTTCAGACCTAGAGACACATACAGACTGAAAGTAAGGGGATGGAAAAAGGTATTTCATGCAAATGGAAACCAAAAGAAAGCTGAAGTAGCAATTCTCATATCAGACAAAATAGACTTTAAAATAAAGACTATTAGAAGAGACAAAGAGGGACACTACATAATGATCAAGGGATCGATCCAAGAAGAAGATATAACAATTGTAAATATTTATGCACCCAACATAGGTGCACCTCAATACATAAGGCAAATACTAAGAGCCATAAAAGGGGAAATCGACAGTAACACATTCATAGTAGGGGACTTTAACACCCCACTTTCACCAATGGACAGATCATCCAAAATGAAAATAAACAAGGAAACACAAGCTTTAAATGATACATTAAACAAGATGGACTTAATTGATATTTATAGGACATTCCATCCAAAAACAACAGAATACACATTTTTCTCAAGTGCTCATGGAACATTCTCCAGGATAGATCATATCTTGGGTCACAAATCAAGCCTTGGTAAATTTAAGAAAATTGAAATTGTAACAAGTATCTTTTCCGACCACAATGCTATGAGACTAGATATCAATTACAGGAAAAGATCTGTAAAAAATACAAACACGTGGAGGCTAAACAATACACTACTTAATAACGAAGTGATCACTGAAGAAATCAAAGAGGAAATCAAAAAATACCTAGAAACAAATGACAATGGAGACACGATGACTCAAAATCTATGGGATGCAGCAAAAGCACTTCTAAGAGGGAAGTTTATAGCAATACAATCCTACCTTAAGAAACAGGAAACATCTCGAATAAACAACCTAAGCTTGCACCTAAAGCAATTAGAGAAAGAAGAACAAAACATCCCAAAGTTAGCAGGAGGAAAGAAATCATAAAAATCAGATCAGAAATAAATGAAAAAGAAATGAAGGAAACGATAGCAAAGATCAATAAAACTAAAAGCTGGTTCTTTGAATGGATAAAAATAATTGATAAACCATTAGCCAGACTCATCAAGAAAAAAAGGGAGAAGACTGAAATCAATAGAATTAGAAATGAAAAAGAAGTAACAACTGACACTGCAGAAATACAAAAGATCATGAGAGATTACTACAAGCAACACTATGCCAATAAAATGGACAACCTGGAAGAAATGGACAAATTCTTAGAAAAGCACAACGTGCCAAGACTGAATCAGGAAGAAATAGAAAATATGAACAGACCAATCACAAGCACTGAAATTGAAACTGTGATTAAGAATCTTCCAACAAGCAAAAGCCCAGGACGAGATGGCTTTACAGGCGAATTCTATCAAACATTTAGAGAAGACCTATCACCTTTCCTTCTCAAACTCTTCCAAAATATAGCAGAGGGAGGAACACTCCCCAACTCATTCTACGAGGCCACCATCACCCTGATACCAAAACCAGACAAGGATGTCACAAAGAAAGAAAACTACAGGCCAATATCACTGATGAACATAGATGCAAAATTCCTCAACAAAATACTAGCAAACAGAATCCAACAGCACATTAAAAGGATCATACACCATGATCAAGTGGGGTTTATTCCAGGAATGCAAGGATTCTTCAATATACGCAAATCAATCAACGTGATACACCATATTAACAAACTGAAGGAGAAAACCCATATGATCATCTCAATAGATGCAGAGAAAGGTTTTGACAAAATTCAACACCCATTTATGATAAACACCCTGCAGAAAGTAGGCATAGAGGGAACTTTCCTCAACATAATAAAGGCCATATATGACAAACCCACAGCCAACATTGTCCTCAATGGTGAAATACTGAAAGCATTTCCACTAAGATCAGGAACAAGACAAGTTTGCCCACTCTCACCACTCTTATTCAACATAGTTTTGGAAGTTTTAGCCACAGCAATCAGAGAAGAAAAGGAAATAAAAGGAATCCAAATCGGAAAAGAAGAAGTAAAGCTGTCACTATTTGCAGATGACATGATGCTATACATAGAGAATCCTAAAGATGCTACCAGAAAACTACTAGAGCTAATCAATGAATTTGGGAAAGTAGCAGGATACAAAATTAATGCACAGAAATCTCTGGCATTCCTATACACTAATGATGAAAAATCTGAAAGTGAAATCAAGAAAACACTCCCATTTACCATTGCAACAAAAAGAATAAAATATCTAGGAATAAACCTACCTAAGGAGACAAAAGACCTGTATGCAAAAAATTATAAGACACTGATGAAAGAAATTAAAGATGATACAAATAGATGGAGAGATATCCCATGTTCTTGGATTGGAAGAATCAACATTGTGAAAATGACTCTACTACCCAAAGCAATCTATAGATTCAATGCAATCCCTATCAAACTACCACTGGCATTTTTCACAGAACTAGAACAAAAATTTTCACAATTTGTATGGAAACACAAAAGACCCCGAATAGCCAAAGCAATCTTGAGAACGAAAAACGGAGCTGGAGGAAGGAATCAGGCTGCCTGACTTCAGACTATACTACAAAGCTACAGTAATCAAGACAGTATGGTACTGGCACAACAACAGAAAGATAGATCAATGGAACAGGATAGAAAGCCCAGAGATAAACCCACGCACATATGGTCACCTTATCTTTGATAAAGGATGCGGAATGTACAGTGGAGAAAGGATAGCCTCTTCAGTAAGTGGTGCTGGGAAAACTGGACAGCTACATATAAAAGTATGAGATTAGATCACTCCCTAACACCATACAAAAAATAAGCTAAAAATGGATTAAAGACCTAAATGTAAGGCCAGAAACTATCAAACTCTTATAGGAAAACATAGGCAGGACACTCTATGACATAAATGACAGCAAGGTCCTTTTTGACCCACCTCGTAGAGAATGGAAATAAAAACAAAAATAAACAAATGGGACCTAATGAAACTTAAAAGCTTTTGCGCAGCAAAGGAAACCATAAACAAGACCAAAAGACAACCCTCAGAATGGGAGAAAATATTTGCAAATGAAGCAACTGACAAAGGATTAATCTCCAAAATTTATAAGCAGCTCATGCAGCTTAATAACAAAAACACAAACAACCCCATCCAAAAATGGGCAGAAGACCTAAATAGACATTTCTCCAAAGAAGATATACAGACTGCCAACAAACACATTAAAGAATGCTCAACATCATTAATCATTAGAGAAATGCAAATCAAAACTACAATGAGATATCATCTCACACCAGTCAGAATGGCCATCATCAAAAAATCTAGAAACAATAAATGCTGGAGAGGGTGTGGAGAAAAGGGAACCCTCTTACACCGTTGGTGGGAATGTTAATTGATACAACCACTGTGGAGAACAGTATGGAGGTTCCTTAAAAAACTACAAATAGAACTACCATATGACCCAGCAATCCCACTACTGGTTATATACCCTGAGAAAACCAAAATTCAAAAAGAGTCATGTACCAAAATGTTCATTGCAGCTCTATTTACAATAGCCCGGAGATGGAAACAACCTAAGTGTCCATCATCGGATGAATGGGTAAAGAAGATGTGGCACATATATACAATGGAATATTACTCAGCCATAAAAAGAAATGAAATTGAGCTGTTTGTAATGAGGTGGATAGACCTAGAGTCTGTCATACAGAGTGAAGTAAGTCAGAAAGAGAGAGATAAATACCGTATGCTAACACATATATATGGAATTTAAGGGAAAAAAATGTCATGAAAAACCTAGGGGTGAAACAGGAATAAAGACACAGACTTACTAGAGAATGGACTTGAGGCTATGGGGAGGGGGAAGGGTAAACTGTGACAAAGCGAGAGAGAGGCATGGACATATATACACTACCAAACGTAAGGTAGATAGCTAGTGGGAAGCAGCCGCATAGCACAGGGAGATCAGCTCGGTGCTTTGTGACCGCCTGGAGGGGTGGGATAGGGAGGGTGGGAGGGAGGGAGATGCAAGCGGGAAGAGATATGGGAACATATGTATATATATAACTGAATCATTTTGTTGTGAAGCTGAAACTAACATACCATTGTAAAGCAATTATACTCTAATAAAGATGTTAAAATGAAAAAAAAAAAAGATTTACTCTCTTAGCAAATTTCAAGTATGCGATATAGTATTAACTATAGTCACCATGCTGTGTATTAGACAGTCAGAACTTAACACTGCATAACTGAAACTGTGTACCTCTTGACCCACATTTTCCTATTTCCTTCATCCCCCATCCCCTGGCAACCACCATTCTACTGTTACTATGAGTTCAACTTTTTTAGATTCCACAGATAAGAGGAATCATGCAGTATTTGTCTTTCTGTGCCTGGCTTTGAATTTTTTAAATTTAGCTTGATGAGAGCTGGGACTCTGCCTGTTCTGTTTATCGCTATATTTTTCGCACACAGACTGGTGCTTAGAAGACAGAAGGCTCTGAATATATACTTGTCAAATACATTTTTAAAGAGTGCTTTCCTGTTTTATCTTCCTTTTTTATAGCATGTTTGAGGACGCATACACACAGTTAGGAGCATGAGTTTTCAATTCACACTATCTGGATTTGTATTTTGGCTTCCCCACTTACTATCAGTTACTTAACATTTTGTGCCTCATCTTCTTGAACAGCAACTGACAGTGTGTTGTCAATGAATATTAGCCATTATTATCATTACTATTATAGGGATAAAACATCTTCTCAGATTTATCTCAGGTCACTAATTGTTGCTTTGTAAAAAGTTCTTTTCTGTTCTCTTTAACGTCTTTGGTTCCTCCAGACTCATCCCCCTCCCCACCCCCACCCCCCATTTGTTTTTCTTGGTTTTGATCTTTCATGTTAGAAACATTCTTTGGCTTGTGTTCCTTGGTGTCACATTCATGCTGAAGAACAAGGCACTGAAAATCTGATAGGGAGCTTGTCTACCAGTAGACTGTGCTTTAGGGCAATTCTGTGGGGAGATGGCCATTATGCTGCTGAACCCTAAAATGCCAATGTGGAGGTCTTTTTTGTTTTAGAGTTTTTCAACTTCTTCAGAAAAAAGACTTCAATCTCCAGCTTAGAGGGGAGGTACTTGGCTGTTGGTGTTTTGCATGAATGGGGTGGAGGGTTACCATTTCCAGACAGAGACCTTCAATTAATCCTTTTGTTTTTAGTCCCACGTCTCTTGCCACATGTCACATCCATCACTGCTAAATCTCATACCCTTCAGAGATTCTGCAGGGCAAGAAGTTACCTCTGAATATATGCTCCGTGTGGGTTTTGCCTCCTTCTCCTCTGCCTTTTTTCCCCCCAGAATTCTGTAGCTCTCCAGGCCATCCATTTGCCCTCACCCGTCTTCTTTGTCCTTGTTGATTTATGTACATTAAAATTTTCTTTCCCATCTTTTAAGAGGGATCTCGGGAGGGAGAAGAAATAGAGGCTTAAGTTCAATGCATCATCTTTGACTTTTAATCACTACTCCATTTAGCAAGTAGAAGTGTGCAAGAGCTGAGAATGAATACTTATTGAGTGCTGAGCCACACTGGACAATCTCCAAATCTGGAGTTGATGGAGAAAGAGCCTCAGTCTGAAGAAATCCTCAGACTTAACAAGGCAGGGATCATTTTAAGTTATTTGAAGCTGTATCTTTTCACATTCATCTAAATTTTTATTTGACCAGTTTGAATCCAGAATTTCCTAATAGTGTATCTTTCCTAAAATAAATCCTTCAAAATATAGTTTAATTTTTAAATTTTGGTTTTGAAGTGATAACAATATGGAGAGTAGCTATCAGCTGTTAAAGGACCTGAATTCCTTTGTGAGTGCAGCCATATCGAATGAAGCCTACTAGCTGGAGGGCCTCCCCCTCTCTTACTGACTCTGGCACTTTCCACAAGGAGCTCATCAAGTGATGGGCACTGAACTTCAAGTGAATTCGTCTCTAGCAAGTATTTGCTCACAAAACAGAATGCAGCTTAGCTGAGCCTGGCAGACAGTTTGAAGTCTAATTGCCTAGGTCATGGGAACCATCTCAAGTTAAGTGTCTAATGAAAGTAACAGGACCTGAATTTGGAGAGAGTGAGGCCTGCAGGGTTATATACTGGGCAAGAATATCACCAAATTTTAAGGATGCCAGGAAAAAGAAAAGACCCAACTGATATTTGATGTCATAGGAAGAACAAATTGCTCCTCAGAAGCGATTAGGTGCTCTAGCATCCCCAAACATTGGAACAGTTTCTATTTTTGTGTGAGATATTTTGTCATTATCAAATACACGATTAACCTTTGATGAATTCAATTGCAAATTAAATAAGCACTAATCGGCTTGCCAATGTTTCAGCAGCAATTGCAAGTCTCTTTTATGTTTGCTTGTAATGGATGTGGGGTTTTCTAAAGGTCAGTATGTAGAAGCTGATCCATTATAAATGTGTAGTCACATCTGTAAATTGGTAGATGAAATGCATCTAAGAGCAGAAAGAAGATTAACTTACTGCTTAAAAAGCAGTTTAATTAATTTATTGATACTGAGTTAAAAATAACTAGGGCTTAAAAGCTATAAGTTCAAGACAGTGAGCTTGTTTAATTATTTGTTTAAAATTTTAAAACAGCATGTGCATTTATTCAATATTTATTGATTGCTTTCTATGTCTCATGGAACAGTTCTAGAATCTAGGGTTATAGCAGTTGACTAAACATGCAGAAATTTCTGCTCTTCTTATGCTTACATTCTAGAGAGAGGGATAATTTTTTCTAAAAAGTAACAGTATGTTAGATGATAACGATAAGTACCATGGGGAGAAGCAATACGGAGTAGGGGAAAGGAAGAGCCCAGAGGTAAGTCACAATTAGAGATGGGGATGGGTGTCAGGGAAGACCTCACTGAGGAGTTGGTTGAGCGAAGATCTGAAGGAGATGAGGGAGAGAGCCATAGTTATATCTGGGAAAGAGCCTTCCAGGCAGAGAGACCAGTCAGTGCAAAGTCCCTGGGATGAGAGTGTACCTGGTATGTTTAAAAAAGCAGGGAGGCCAGTATGGCTGGAGCTGAGACAGTAGGGGGTTAGGAAATGTGGAAGAAGAAGTCAGAGAGGTAATGGGGAGCCAGATCACGTGTGCCTTGTAGGCCATCAAAAGGACTTTGTCTTTTCATCACAGTGAGATCAAAAGCCTTCAGAGGAATGGTACAATCTGACTTATTTTAAAAGGATCAAACTACTGCTTTGAGAATAAACCAAAGGGAGCAAAGGGTGGAATCAAGGAGACCTACAATAGACAAGATGGTGCCTTGGACCAGAGTGGTAGCAGTGGAGATGCTGAGAATTGTTGGAGTTGGTATAGATTTAAAAGGTAGAACCAATGGGATTTTCTGATGGATTTGGATATGGGGTCTAAGAGCAAGTGAGGTCAAGAATGACTCCATGACATATGGTCTGCAGCTGGAAGAATGGAGTTGCCATTTCCTGAGATGGGGAAGGCTGAAGGTAAAGCAAATTTGGAGGAATGGTCAGAGGTCTAGTTTTGACAGGTCAAGTTTGAGATGCCTATGAGACATCCAGGTGGCAGTGTCAAGTAGGCAGTGTGTTATAAGTCTGGAATTTGGTAGAGTTGTGTGGATTGGAGACTTCTATTTAGATATCACAGGCATTATGCAAAGCCATATGAGTGGATGACATCACCAAGGACACGGATAAAGAGAGATAAAAAGAAGGCCACAGGTGGAACGCTGGGGTACTCCAACAACAAGAGGTCAGGAAGAAGAGGGAGAACCAGAGAGGGAGACTGGGAAGGAGCAATCAGAGGTGTGGAGAAAAACCAAGAGAGAGTGGTGTCTTGGAAGCCAGAAGAAGAAGGTATTGTAAGGAGGATGAAGTCATCAACCTAGTTAAATGCTTCTGAGACACGAACTAAGAATTGGCCATTTGATTTAGCAACTGTGGAAGTCACTGATGACCTTGAAAAGAGCAGTTTTGGTGGCATGGTGAAAACGTGATTGGAGTGAGCTTAACAGGGATTGGGGGAGAAGATTTAGGATTCTAGCCAACTCTTTTGTGATGTCTTGCTACAAAAGGATACAGAGGTAGATATGGAGTTGAAGGGATATTTTAAAATTATAAGTAGTTCAGTATATAGTCCTGAAAGTTAAAGTATCTTTTAAAAATAAAAGAACACTTAAAAATAATAATAACTCTTTAAAGTCATCAAATATTCAATCAGTGTTCCAAGAGAGGCAAGGTAGTTGTCTCACTGGAGTCAGGAGCCAAGTTGACCTAAGTATTACAGCTGACTGATATGTCTCTTAGGTGTCTTTTAATCCATAGGCTCAAGAAATATTGTTTTAAGATGGGAGAAACAATAACATGTTTAAATGTCCATGGGAGATAATCCAGTAAAGAGGAAAATATAGATGCTATGGGACAGAAGGGCAAGGATTGCCGAAGCAATGCCCTTGAATTGCTGAGAGGGCATGGGACCCAAGACCTTGGTGAAGGGCCCAGCCTTAAAAAGTGACTTAAAATTCAGGAGAGGAGACAGAGGATGTAGATATAGATACAGGAATGTGGGTAGATGTGGTGGTGGGAGCATGAGGAATTCTCTTCTGATTGATTTTATTCTAAATGAAATGGAAGTCAAGGTGATCAGCTGGGCATGAGAACGAGAGAGGACTAGAGAATTGAGGAGAGGGGAGGAGGTCTGACATGTTCATCTGGGAGAGTGCCTAGGGAAATGGGATGTTATTGCTGTACAGCACTTGGGGCCCACCTGGGGTGAATGATTTAAAATGAAACCACTTGCCAAGCCCACCTGCAAAAGTCCAGGCCCACAGTAGGTGGGAATTGGACTTAACCAAGGTAGGGTTTTTCTATGCAAGGATGATAGAGAGAGGGTCAAGGTAGTTAGTTGGCTGTGTGTACAGATCAGTGCTTATAATGATAGATATGGAATTTAAGCTTCATAAGGAAGAAATGAAGACTTGAGAGAGGTGAAAGACAGTGAAATATTAGTAATAGATTGTAGCTCCTAGTAAGACCAAAGAATTGAAAGAATGACTGTATTAGAAGGAAACACGTGGAAAGACAGCAGAATGTTTGAGACTGAGATTATGAAGGGTTTGGAATCATTGGCCATGGACCTGAAGTCTAGAGGTAGAGTGGAGGACAAGGTTACTGGAGTGGAAGTCAGAGGCCAGGAGGACAAGGTTACTAGAGTGGAAGTCAGAGGCCAAGGTATAGGAAAGAAGATCCACATGGATACTGAAATCAACAAAAATTATGAAAGGAGTAGTGTTAGAGGAATCAGTAACAGTACATCAGGTGCTGAGACCTTCAAGAAATGAGATAGAGTAACTTTGGAGTTCACAAATCACAACAAAAAAGATATTTGGGTGGTAAATCAACTATACTTGAATTAAAAAAAATTTTTTTTTAAAGAAAGAAAATAAAACAAAATTGGAAAAAAAAAAGGTTTGTATAGAATTCACACCAAAAAAAAAGTGGTTAAAAAAAAAAAAGTATATTTGGGTGGTAATGTTTGAGGGCACGAGAGTCAAAGTTTGGGAGAGGTTTTAAGGAGGAGGAGAGATAATGGTCCAAAAGCAACAATGAGGAGGCAGGAGGGCATCTGCCTCAACTTCATTTTATATAAACTGCTTATGTTTCTACAACATGAGTCAATCATTAGCATGTTTTAAAATCAGGTATTCTACTTTAAGATCCCTCCAAGCTGCCGGTGCCCACAGGTAACTGTCTAGCTTTTTCATATGAGGATTGACTTGCAACAAGAATTTGCAAGTTGTTCACATGGACTACTTCGCTACTGGGCTTGCTCATTTTCGGAGAACCCATAAGAAAAGAGGCGTTCTTAAGGAGCTTCTGCTCTGTGTGAGTCATTGTATCAGGCACTGTGGTTACAACCATGGGGAAAGATAGAAAAAAATCTCTTCTCCCATTACATTTACATACTAATGGAGGGAGAAAGAGTAAACAAGTCAGTAGATGTCTAAAATAGCTAGAAGTTTGGATGGTGCTCAGTATCATGGAGAAAAAGGAAGCAGGGAAATGGGATGAAGGGTGATGGGCAGCTTCTAATTTAAACAGGGAATTCAGGGAAGACCTCAGTGAGAAGCTTACATTTAAGCAAAAACTCAAAGGAGTCAGAAGAGCAAGCCCCATGGATATCTGGGGAAGGAGCCTCCTGGGTAGAGAAAACAGCTGGTGCATAACCCCCAAGGCGAGAATGTGCCTGGGGGCACCAGTTCAGTGTGGCTGGAGTGGAGTGATGAGGAAAGATGCAGGAGATGGGATCAGAGATACTGGGTCATGGGTGGGGGGCGAACAGCATAGGTCTTTGAAGGCCTTGGTGAGGACTTCGGTTTTTTTCAGAGTCAGATGATCAAGAACTGGGGATGTTCAAGTAGAAATTTAAGAAAATGATCAAGCAACGTTGGAGGATTACAACAGGAGCAAGAATCATCTTATGTGAAAGGGGTTGACCTGATGTGCTGTAAATTGATGGTGTTTCTGGGTTAGGGCTGGGTTTGCATCCTAATATCACCACTTATGGCCAGGTGACTTACCTGATATCGCTGCACCTCAGTTTTCTCATTTGTTAAATAGGGATCATGGCACCTACTATTGAATAGTTAAAGAGACTCAAGGTGATCTGTAAAGAACCTAGCACACAGCTGAAGCTCAAAAATGGCCCCTATTATTAATAAGAAAATGTTTGTCTAAAGATTTAGATGATCATAAATTACCAATCTTTTCTTGAAGTCTTTGCGTACAAACAAAATTGCTTTGTAACTCCGATAATCACTGTTATTTCTTTCTTTTCGCTCTTGAGTTTGCATAATTACACTTCATTTAAGACTATAGCTTCCATGACCTATGAAATCTCATGGAGTTGACTGTCTCAGCATTATATATCCTGGAATGAAAAACTACCTGTATACTGTAATTCAGTAAGGTTGGAGCTCCTCCACACAGTAACAAGAGGAAATGATGGCAAGGTATTACCGACAGTCAAATGCTGAAACACAAACATGTCCTCCTCAGTGTTAAGTCCTCTCCCCTGTCCTCCCCGACGCACAACACACATACATAATAACCATCACTATCAGTCTGTGAGAAGTGAAAAGTCCACTTTCTTTTGAGTGTTTGTTTCTTTTAGACTCAGAAGCAGAACATAATTAACAAAATGGATTTCAGAGACTTGACAGAGACAGCATGTCAGAATGAAAACCCTTAACTACCTTATTTCCTTCCACCTGTTCCAAGAGTAAAAATCACAGAAGAGTCAAAGATTTAGTACTCATCCATATTTGCTTGGGAAGAATTGAGTGCCTCATTTGTATACACTGTAAACTGCTTCTTTATTTATATTTGTGGGTTATTTATTTAAAAATTTAATCCCAGTTTGATTCACCCCTCCTATCAACCTGTTATCAGCATCTTTTAGTGAATTATAAAATCATGAGTAAAACTTGCCACAGAACAGAGTACGCATGATTTTTGCCTCATCTATTTGGCCCTATGCAATCTCATTTCTCTTCTTTCATCATACAACTGAGACTTGATATGGGTAAAATTACCAGAAATTATGAGTGGAGTAATGTGGAGAGGTCAGAAACCTTTGGGATTGATAGTATAAAATAAACTAATTTATTTTAAAATGTTTAGCACTGAGACTAGTAGGCACTCACTAAAAAGTAGATTTATTTACATGTAAAGTTGCAGAGAAAAATATGTGTTCCTACTTGCTTTTTATTCTGAAGATTCACTGTTTATTCTGAAGATTCACTGTTGAGGGCTCTTGGCTAAAGAGCACTGATTAGTTAATAAAACTGGTTTAGAAAATTAATATGGTTTAGAAATTTTTTTCTAATTTTTTCCCTGAAACTTCAAGTGTTGTTTACCTAGAATTCAGACTCAGTAAAGATTCTTTCATGTTCTATCAGTTTTGATCAAAGTAAAAATCCTTTAAATAATTGACTTTAGCAAAACTGAGTTAAAAGAAACAGTTAATGGATTTGTGAGTTATTCTTTTTTAGAGATGCCGTCATCTTAGTTTACTTTTTGGCGTGGCATAGATACAAAAACCTTTACTCAGACTGAATCCCCTGACGTAAAATACATGATCATTTGAGGCCATTGCTCTAGGACAGTGGCTCTCAGTGCTTTGGAGAACTTTATTTAAAGTAAAAATCTTTTGAGGATAATAGTAGCTGGGCTTTTAGGCAATTGAAGGAACTGAAAGGTTTGTATGGCTTTGAGGATCTTTGCAATAACTCCATCATCCTTCTCCTACCAGAGTCATCCCCCTAGTTGGGAAATGCTCTGAAAATTTCTCAATAATTGTAAAACGTAACCTTATCATTATAGATTTCCGTGACTTGAAGTGCTAATCCTTTCTTCTCATATCAATGGCTATGGTAGTAAGAGATGCTACTGATCAATAAATCTGGATTTGGGGGGAATCAAGTATCCTGAGTTGTTGACATAACTCCTTTGGTCCAAAGATTCCTAGGGCTGAAGCAGACCGTCCTTTTGTTTTAGCAAGAAGCCAGCATGCACACAATTCTGGAAAGGTAATTGTCTTCTCTTTCTCTTCAACTTCTTCTGTGACCTTCCTTGCAGCTCTCCTAGACTCTACAAAATGGCCACAGGCCCTCTCCTTTGCTGTGCCCCTGGAGAAAAGGGTGTATGACTTAGGAGGAGAAGTTGCTTATCCTGCTTTGGTTGCTTCCCTGACAACCCGGCTTCCTTGGCATGAGTCTGGCTTGGTGCCCAAGTCGGGCACTGCAAGAGGTCTGTTTGTCTTTGTAACTCATTTCACAGCCCAGAGTAGAGCAGCCTAGTAGACAAACCCCTCTGGTTTTCCACCCTTAGGAAGCTCCCTTCCTCTCCAAGAGAGCTACTCCAGAGGCTCTGCTGGCAGGCACAGAAAGGAAGACAAGGAACACTAGGCTGATTAGGTCTTTGGGCTTGATTTCCCTCCCTCTGAGGGAGGGCCAGTGCCTGCCAAACAGCCAGGATGTAGAGATGAGCGGTCCCAGTGCCATGGCTGAGACAGAGCTACCCAGGGTTAATATAGTCAGGGTCAAGTGTGGGCAGAGGCCAAGGAAAGGAAGCATGGGGTGAGTTGAAGAGGACCACAAACTGTAATGGATTATGCAGCTATTACTAATCTTTCCATGGTAACCTTCAGTGGGTCATCCTTACCTGCTGAGTCAGGTCATGTTCCCATAACATGATTTCAACACAACGTGCTTTTCAGACACTATTCTTTGGCCCAAATTATGTTTTTTTGGTTGTTGTTGCTCTTAGAATATATCCTGTTTTCCTGTACGTTTGCCTTTGTTCTTCCTCTTATAGTTTCTGTCTCTGTCTATTGTCATTCTGCCCCTCACCTGAAGCCCATCTCAAATACCACCTCTTTTAAAAAGGCCTTTGCTGGTCACCCTAACCAGAAATGCTATCTTGATTCTTTAAATACTTCTTATGGCTCTTTTTACATTAAACTTATAGTGCCTTATTCACATTTCTCCTGAATTTGATTGTAACCTCCTTCAGGGCAGAGGTTGTATCTTATTCTTATAATTTTCATGGAGTTCAGTAGGTGCTCAGTAAAATATCTTCAGAATGAGTTAATGAACACCTTGTGTGAGTTTGTTTCAGATTAGCTATTTCTCCTTAGAAAGAAAAGAGAAACAGAAAGAGAGAATAAACTAGGGATGACAGAGGACTGGTAGTTAGGACTAAAACTGATTTGATTTCTCAGGACCACACCTCAATAACAACAAAATGGCATGCAACCCAACTTTAAGAATGGATAAAATATTTGAACAGACCCTCGTAAAAAGAAAATATACAAATGGCTAACAAGTACATGAAAAGGTGCTTGACATCATTAATAGTCAGGGAAACACAAAGTAAAACCACCATGAGATATCTCTTTACACACACTAGCATGGCTAGAATAAAAAAGATTGATAATACAATGGATTGGCAAGTATGAAACTCACTTCACTGGTGGGACTAGAAAATGGGATAGTCATTTTGGAAAACAGTTTGACAGTATATCCTATAAAGTTAAATATACATCTATCCTATGACCTGATAATTTCACTCCTATTTTTACACTAGAAGAATAAAAAGATATGTGGCTGTCTATGGGACACTGGGGCATGAGAGAAGTTTCTGGGCCATGAAAATGTTCTAAGCCTTCAATGAGGTAACATAGTTTTGCCAAAACTCATCAAACTGTACACTTTAAAGATGTGCATGTTATTGTATGTAAATTATACCTCAATAAAAAAATAGTTTTGCCCAGAATTAACCTAGAAAATCATGTATTCAACACGCCTGTGGACTTCAGCCATGCTAGAAAGAACCCTGCCACAATTTTTCAGCCATCTAATAGTATGACCTTGTGGAGAGCATTACGAGTCAAAAGAAATATATGAAAGACTTATTTTTCTCTAAACCAAGATGGCAGTGCCATGACTCTTAGATTTTCAAATGATTAATTTGATCAGCTAATAGCAACAATAGTTTATTTTGAAGTTTGTTTTTGTTGATAACATGTAGTGCAAGCTCAAGTATATTATCACAGAGATTTCATCTTCTTAGGAGTTACTTATAATAGTAAGTGGGACAATTATAATATAGTCATTATCAACAGTAAGTTAAATGCTTATTAGAATGAGTTACATAATTTAGACCTTGGAGGACTCTGGTTATTATGGAAGGCATTACATTTCAGTGTGTTCTTTCCTTTGGGGTTATAAACACCAAGAGCTTCTCTTTCAAAATAAGATGAAAAGAAAACACGATAATCAAAAATGGACAGTATAAAAATGGAAAATGAGATTGCATATCTTGATTAAAAAATCAATAAGGAAAAAATGTTATGAAACTAAATTTAAAAGGCTTTTAAAAAATTAGCAAAGATTGGAGATGAGATCGCACTTTAGATGTTGCAGCTGTTTTAAATTAGATTCTTTTTAAAGAAATGACCTTGAAAACAGGTGGTAAACTAAGTTGGCAAATTTGACTGTTTTAGTCAACAGAGATGAATACAGTCTTCACAAATACCTTTATGAGGTATACATATATTCCAATTATCTTCTCTTTAGATGGAGTTTAAGATTTTCCAAGTTTGGCTTTTACTCCAAATCATAGCCAAATCATGGGTCTTTGATATTAAGTTATACTTTATCAAGATTTATTGAGTACTTGCTGTCTTCTTTTTTGAAGTGGGGGCATTACAAAAAGTATAAGACACAGTCCATTTCCTCTAGGATCTTAAATTCTAGTTATGGGGAGAAGATATGGCGGAAATAAAGTAATGAAGATTTTGACAAAAGTTCAAGACAAGAATTAAATTGATGTTGCAAGGCCATACATGGTTAGTTAACAGATGCATTTTAAGACAGATGCTTGGAAGTGGAGAAATGAGACTGGACTCTTATTCATTTCTTGTTTTCCTCCTACGGGCCTCTCAAATGCTACAATCTCCATTGTCCTTTCTTCCTATGCTTTGTGGTGTTCTTTTAAAATTTAATTTAGAATTTTATTAAAATAATGCATGAACCTATTTTTATAAAGCAAATTATACTGGAAACTTAACACACACAGCAGATTCCTGTGCAGCTCTTCCCTGCCTTCTGCTCTCTGATGCCCCTGAAACAACCACTTTCAACTTCCAGTATTCTTCCCATAATTGAAAATACTTCTTGATTTATTGGTTTTTCATTCACCCACTGACTCCCTACTTTGGAAGATGAGGATTTAGCTCTCTTCCATCACCCTGCACATACATCCTTCTCACACCCCCTTAACTTTCCTGAAATAGTTTTAGGATGTATTTGGTTAAACCTATATTTAGTATTTTGGTTATTACAAGCCTGCATATTGTGATTTCATTTTATTTCTTGTGTAACATTTTTAGTTTCTTCATGAGATGTCTATTTCTCTTTTATTTACATATCTTGGTTTGAATGGACCTCTTGCTGAGTCTTGTTATATGCTCCAAAGTTCTTAAAATATCTCTCAACTCAGTTTTTCATAAAGTCAGTCCTATCATATAATCTATCAATCCCTTTTTATTTGTAGAACTTTCTCTTGGAGCCCTCCTTCAGCCCTGATGTAGATGTCCTGGTTTCAAGATTCCCAGGACCTCCCTTTTTGGTCATCCTGGGAATTCCATTTGCCTCTGTCCAATGTTGATCATTAAAATTCTCATTTTTCTCTTTATTTGTTTATGCTTCAAGAAAAGGTGAAGAGAAATCAAGTTTTTGAGGTTTTGCACATCTGAAAATGTCTTTATTTTACCTTCATCTTTGATAGATAGTTTGGAAAACACTTTTGTATTTCTGTGGTTGTTATAACTTTTCTTCTTTTATTTCTGATTTAATTGATTTGGGCCTTCTCTTCTTTTTTCTTGGTAAGTCTGGCTAAAAGTCTATCCATTTTGTTTATCTTTTCGAGAACCAGCTCTTAATTTTGTTGATCTTTTCTACTGTTTCTTTAGTCTCTATTTCATTTATTTCTGCTCTGATCTTTATGATTTCCTTCCTTCTACTAACTTTGGGTTTTGTTTATTCTTCTTTTCTAGTTCTTTTAGGTATAATGTTAGATTGTTTATTTGAGAGTTTTCTTGTTTCCTAAGGTAGGCCTACATCGCTATAAACTTCCCTCTTAAAAATGCTTTTGCTGTGTCCCATAGATTTGGGGACACTGTGCTTCCATTTTTATTTGTCTCATGGTATCTTCTGATTTCCTCTGATTTCTTCAACGACCCATTTTTTGTTTAGTAGCATATTGTTTAGCCTCCACGTGTTTGTGATTTTTCCATTTTTTTCTTGTAGTTGATTTCTAGTCTCATACCATTGTGGTTGGAAAAGATGCTTGATGTGATTTCAATCTTAAATGTATTGAGACTTCTTTTTTGGCCTAGGATGTGATCTATTCTGGAGAATGTTCCATGTGCACTTGAAAAGAATGTGTTCTGCTGTTTTTGGATGAAATGTATATGTCTATTAGTTCGCTCTGCTTGAGCTATAACAGCCTCCTTGCTACTCTTCAAACACGCCAGGTATGTTTTCACCTGGGGGTCTTTGCACTTGCCTAGAATGATCTTCCCTCATATAGTCACATGACTTGCTCCCTTATGACCTTCCAATCTTTTCCCAGTTGTGACCTTCTTGATGAGGCTTTCCCTGACCATCCTTCAAAGTGGTGACCCTCCCCTATTGAAAGCTCATAATGAAGAGTCCTGGGCTTACCAAGTGCTCAGTAAATGTTGACTGTACATTTTCAGAGGTTGGTCAGGAAAAGTTTCATCAAACTGATGGGAATGGGTAGGAATGAGAGGGAGAGGAGGGAGGAATTCCAGGCAGGTGAGATGACTAAATAAGAGCTATGGTCGGAAACCTGAAATTTAGAAATTATTCGTATTCTCATAATATTAGAGAGCAAATGATTTAACCAAAGGAGAAGATATAGAGGAGAAAGATCCAGGACTGAGCCACACTGAAATTCTGGGGCAGTGAGCTCTAGTGAGAGAAATCGGGAGGGAGTGATCAGAGAGGTTACAAAAGATAAGAATAGTGATGCTGTCAAGAGTCAGGAAGAAGTGAAGGTAATGATAATGTTGACCATTTATTAAGCATATATGAAATACTTCAGATTTATTTTCTTACTTAAGTTTCACTACTTTTAGCTACCCTCTTTTGACAAATAAGAAAACTGAGACTTGGGTCTCACAATTAGTGATGGAGCCAAGAATCAACTCCAGGTCTAGCTCCTAATATAGTTCACTTTTTGTAACCTGGCATGCCTCTAGGAAGCAGAACTGGCATCGTCAAGCTGTTGCACATCTGCTCTTAACTTGGTTAGAGAGTCTTGTAAAAAAGAGACTTACCAAAACTATCAAAACAACTTTTAAGCAGCACAAACAAATAGGTAATTTAATTTACCGCTTCCAAAGAAGTAGAAATGGACACTCTCCCATAAGGACAATGTACTAAAATATCTTTAAAATGTGACTACTACTTAAATGCCATAGCATTTATGGAAGTGTGATTCAAATATTTATAGTATACTGTATTAATTTCACAAACATTTTTAAGCAAGTACTGTGTTTCAGGCACTGTAATATGAACTAGAACTGTAGAAATGAAACAGACATAGCCCCTGCCGTCTAGGAGCTCCTGGAGAGATAGATAGAAACATGTCACTGGTGCCATGAGATGCATAAATAGAGGTGGGGAGTATAAGGGAAGAAATGGTCATCCTTCCCTAAGGAGAGGAGGGCCAAGAATGACTTCAGAGAGATCTTTACTCAAATGTCAAAATGGTAGTAGGTGCTTATCAGACAGATAAGGTTGTGCTAGGGTTTTCAAAGCAGTAGGAAGAGCAAGAGTTTAGCATAGCCATAGAAGTAGGTTGGAATATTAGGGGAGCTGAAAGTTTCAATATGGATGGATGATTGGTCAGGAGTGTATAGAGGTGTGAGAGATAAAGCTGAAGGTTATAGCAGGGCTTTGCATGCCACACCAAGGTCTTTATCCTGAGGGGAATGGGAGACCAGCATTGGTTTTTAAGATCCTATTTGCATTTGAACACAAGGAGGTTTGGAGAAGGTAAAATTGAGAAGGTCAAAGATAGAAGGCCAAAAAAAAAAAAAAAAAAAAGATAGACGGCCAGGGGAAATCTGGAGACTTGTCATTTAGACCAGTGCTACTCAAAGTGTGGTAACCATTGGCTGTTTCTTATGAGTCCCTGATAAAGTAAGAAGCTTGTACTGGAATGTAAGCAACTACTTTACTAAGCACACTGCTTAGTTTGGGCAACTTTGCTCTCCTAGGAAGACTTTATCCATGAAGAAAGCTGTGCTTTGAAGTACATTCTGGAGCCAACCTTATAGTGGACCCACACTTTGAATGTTTCTGGTCTACACTATTGGTCTTCAGATTCTTTCAATGTCATGTATTTATAAGTAAAAAATGTCTGAGTATGTACTTCAACATATGTATATTTATGAGCTCTATACACATATTACTGTAATACCATGTTATATATTATACATTACAAAACACACTAACCGTACATTTAAAAGGATAGGATAAAAACAAATAAGTAATATTAAAAAAATATTTCACCAAAGTGAAATCAATGTTATTAAATAATACTTTACTAATTATGAAAATTGTCATTTAACACTTTCTGATACAGCTATTCAGAGGTCTGCTTCTGGGTCAGTTTATTTTTGTTTTGGTTTAAATGGTTGTCAATTGAAAAAGTTACCTCACAAAGATAGATGGTTCCAAATGGAATAGGGCAGGCTTGGCTGTTCTTACTAAATTGAGATTCTCATCTCTCAATCCAATTCAGTAATTAAATACATGTTTTTATTGAAATTCATATTCTCAGCTGTCAATAAGTAGTTTTTGCAAAGTAGTCTAAAGATGTTTCATTTTCATATTTTATATACATGGATTTTAAACTCACTGCAACTCTTAATTTGAAAGGTTTTAAAACATGTTAAAATTCAATTTCTGATTTTAAAAAAGCAAAATTTTTATAAGTGACATTCACTATTTTCATCAGGAAAATTATGTAACATGGAAAAGTTTCCAAATACCTGTTTCTAAAGACTTTCCAAAGCACACATTTCTTTAGAAGAGCAACAACTTTCCTCATTCATTGGTGAAATATCACCTTTATCTTGAAGGAGCAGTTAAAGATGTCTTTAAAAAATGTCTTCCAGGTTAAAAAAAAAAATCACAGAAAAGGTCAATACACTTTTTTTCACTTGTCTTTTTATAAAAAGAAAAATGCATAATACTTTTAAGTACTTTGCCATGAGTTAACAATGAATCCCCGTATGGTACAATAGATTTTCAGGGTCACTCTGCCCTCTTATATGGAGCCTGTGTGTTAAGAAAGTAAGGCCATAAACCCACTTAACTGGGTGTATTCAATCTAAAAGTGAAGTGAAATTGTTAAAAGTGAAAGAGTGAGGATGTAAGTCTTCGAGACTGTGGATCACCAGCTGTTCCCTTGGGATGCAATCATTACCTACCTGACACCTGAGGGACAGTGATCATCTATATGTAAAATATTAGTAGAACTTAATTTGTTCTTTTTTTAATTTTTTTGGCCATGCCACGTGGCTTGCAGGGTCTTAGTTCCCCAACCAGGGATCAAACCCGTGCCCTCAGCAGTGAGAGCACAGAGTCCTAACCACTGGACCACCAGGGAATTCCCAATTTGTTCTTATTTTTAAATGGAACCTCTTATGTATGTATGGAACCTTCGTGCCTCTGATGGATTGTCTTGTGCTTCTCCTGGGGGGCTCTGTTCCACTTTGGCAAGGATTGTACTAGATGCTCAAGAATGAAGTTCTAAACTAAGGCAAAACCAAGGGGATGAAGAAGATGGCACTAGAAGAGGCTTGCGGGAGACAGAATCAACAGAACTTCATCATGATTACATGTGGAGGTATAAATCAGAGGAAATGCACAAATAACTTTTTTTCCATGTTGTTTTAAAAACTGTTTACATCCCATCTTTTCCAGTGATTGTAAGTTTTCCCAGATATGAATCAAACTTTTTATACTCTTCCTTCTTTGTGCTATGAACCCCCATATGGTACAGTACCATAATGTATTGCATTATCCAATACACATTCATTTCTCAGCAAAGACTAGAGTGCCTTCCACCTATTTGTAGACCTCATATCTCAGAATTTTGCAAACACCAGCTGCTCAAAAATGTCTTTTTTTCCAAAAGAGGGCCTTCATGAATGTCCACACCAAGGTGGCATCAGGCATCAGGATGGCACAGTGGAGTCTGGGGCTTTCTGAGTCTCAAAGAACAAGGACTTTCTTCCAAGCAGTAACCTATACAGCTGGGCAGAAAAGTACTAGCAGAAGCCTTTATCCAAGACAACAACATTCCCTCCCCACAGACATCATCAGCTACTCTTCTTAATGGCCCCCTCCCTTCCATTAAAAAAAAAAAAGGCAAATATTCTTTTGTATGTCTTACTCACAGCAAGGTTGGTCCACTGTAAACTCCTCCAAATGTATCTTTGTCAATAACTGTCAGGTATTTATTCTTGTTCAGGTAACTAGAGAAAGTGAGAGAGAGGATGGATTAGGTGAGGTTAAGCAAATTAACATAAATACCAAAATAAAATGAGAGCATGGTCTCCTTAGCTATTACCTGTTTCTTAGGAATTTGGAAAACACCTTACCTTCTTCCAGGTTAAGCACTCAAAATATTCTAGGTTTCAATTGTGCAAGGTTTATACACATTAATTATGGCAGAAGTCTTTGAAAGAGAACTTGTTTATGATCTAGTTTGCATGTCTAGATGATATAAAAATTGCCTAATTCCCTATTTACCTGGCCAATGGCGACTGTATTTTTCAATCTTCTTCAATACCAACTAAATTAAATTTTTTTTCTCAACATTGATCAATATTTACATTTACTTTTGATGACTGGGCTTAAATCAGGTATTCAGTGAAGGTGGCGAGTGGTGATGGGAACTGTCAGAGATTCACATCTTTTATTTGGGGCAGGATTGCCAGATTTAGCAAGTAAAAATACAGGACGCCAAGATAAACAATGAATAATTTTTTAGTATAAGTATTTCCCATGTAATTTTTGAAACATTCATATACTAAAAGGTTATTTGGTGTTTATCTGAACTTCAAATTTAATTGGGTGGCCAGCATTTTCTGTGGCAATCCTATCTGGGGAATGGGGGGCAGGTTATACAGATAAGATTACAGAGTATACCTTTCCTGAAGGGCCTTGATGGGCACATTGATCTTTCCGTTTTGAAAATATATTGGGCAGTTGAGTGTAAAATATTTTTGAGCAATTTAAGTCACAAAGTGATTCTGAAACATAAAATTACCTCCAAATGGATAAAAGCTTCCAAGCATTTTGAAACTGGCTTTTCCCCCCCTAGCTTTTTTAGAGAACAATGTTATCTAAAAAGAAACAAAGCATTATATATGTGTATATATATATAGCCATCATATGTGTGTGTGTGTGTGTGTGTGTGTGTGTGTGTGTGTGTGTGTGTGTGTATAAAATCTCCTTGTTATAAATGATCTCAATTTACACATGTTTAGAATAACTCACCCCTGAATAGACTAGTCAATTTAAGAGTCAGTGAGTGGTCACCTGTTGATGCAAAATGAATGCAGTGGCGACTCAGGAGATCTGCTTAGATACAGATAATGCTTCCATTATTCTGTTTATGGTGTTTGCTCTTCATGATGCAAAATCCTCAAGGGCGATGGTTAATAAGAATAGTGTGACACTAGGTAAACAACAAGGACCTACTGTATAGTACATGGAACTATTAATATATTCAGTATCTTGTAATAACCTATAATGGAAAAGAATCTGAAAAACTATATCTATATCTATATATGTGTATAACTGAATCACAGTGCTGCACACCTGAAACTAACACAACATTGCAAATCAACTATACTTCAATTAAAAAAAAAATAGTGTGACATGAGGACTTTGTGTCAGAAGGATTCTTTCCCCAGAGCCCTCACAGAACTTCTCCTTGGTTAATCGTCTCTCTCTCTTTCTCTGCATCTCTTGGTGAGATTGAGGAGAGGGAGGGTGGCTTTATTTGTGGCTGAGCCATGAGGAGGTAGCCTCTGTTGCTGTTCAGAAGGCGAAAGCACAAACAGCACTTCCGTGAGGTCTGCCCTCAACCTCTCCTGGTCCAGCAGCTCTGCTCTCTCTAGTCCTTTGTAGAGGATGGAACTTAGAATAAGAGAGGGCAGCCCCAGAGCCATAGATGGGTGTTCACTGGAGCAATTGGAGGAAGAGTTTGACCAAACACCAAGAAGTCTCCCTCTCCTGGGCAGGATGAGGGATTAACCAAATGACAAGTACTACGACTTCACACAATGACATCTCATAAATTGGTATACATTTTGTGATCCTTTACATTTTTTCTCAAATCGAGCTTGAGAACTAACTTAAAGTAGCCACCATCAGTTTTCCTCATTGCAATCTTTGTTTCCTTCATGGCATTATCACAGTCTGTGATTATCTTGTGTATTTGTTTACTTTTTCATCGTCTGTCTCCCAAATCAGAGTTTAAGCTCTCTGTCTTACTCATTGTTGTATCACCAGTGCCAAATTCAGTGCCTCTATAACTATTTACTGAAGGAAGGTGTAAATGATTGAATAAAAAAATCAATGCACTTTTCCTCCAAAATAGTGAGGTGAGCTATGCTAAACTTTTACTTTATGGAAAAAGTAATGGGGAATGAAAGCTAGAAGACCCATCATAGGGTGTGGTGGCCAATTGACTTTTTTGATGGCAGTGACAAGCAACTTGTTTACAAATGCCACAAGGGTCTGGCCCAGACATGGCCTCTTCAGGCAATGGCTGGGTGGATACCAAGCTTCCAGGGTGCTGTTAAGTCAAAAATGGAGCGGGGGTATCAATTAACCCTCATATATGTACAAAGATGCAACTGAGATGTTACAGCAGCAAGTCTGTGCCTTCTGGATGAATGGCTATCATGTAAGTCTCTCACTCATAGGCTTCATTCGATCGTTGTTGGAGTCTCCTTCAACCCACTGTGTCCACAGAGTTCATGATCAGTGATAGCCAGAGCAGACAAGAGCTGCCTTGGAGACAAAACACCTGGAGAGAGGATCTTGAACAGCGTGGTTCTGTGAAAAGACAACTAACTCAACTCAAGTGCCACACTGGCTTGTGTCTCTTTTTATATTCTCTGGACCATGCAACTTGCAGATCACATTCTTTTCCCAGACTGCTGAAAATCAAGTAAGGACTGGTGAGCTCATCTCAGTTTTTCCTCTTCATCTCTGACTGCCGCAAGTGAAAATCGGCTTGCTCTAATCATTAGAAATGATTGTAAAACTAAATAATTGCTTGTACAATTCTGCAGTGTTCTCATCTGATATTCAATATGCCCCCAAGGATAAGGAGTCTGGTTGATAAGCGTTAGAGTTTACCAGAAATGCTGCAGAAGACTTTAAACTGGGAAAGCCAGCCAGAGTCCAGAAGGGGAGAAGGAGGATGGAGAGAGGGTGCAGCCAACTTGAACGGAGATGAACTGGAGTCTTGAGGGAGGCTGCATTCTTCAAAACCAGGAGGGTTGTTTGGGCACTTCATCTCTTAGAAATAATTAGGTGCTTAAAAATGAAAGCATCATTCCGCTGTTTAGCGGTTTGGAGGGCTGTCTTATTATCACAAATTATGATAATGCCATGAAGCTTTAACCTTGGGTTCAGATTGCTGATCCTACCTTCTCCTGGAGCGGAGGGGATGGGGATGGGGAAATATATCTGCAGAAGCCTTAATATCCAAGAAGATTGTGCTTCCATCAGCCTCATTTATCATATAATGTTTACTGGGAATGTCAGGTTAGTTAAATTGATTCCTTGACCCGGACTTATCCTGATTCCTCTGGAATCCACATTCTGTAAGCCAACTTGGGTAAGTCAATCACAAATCTTGGTAGACTACATGGGTAACCTACTCCAGACAATGATTATTTTATTGGGAGAGTATGTGTGTGTGATCATCTAAACTGTCTCTTCCAAGGACAAGATGAATGTAAACAAAAGAAGAGTAGAAAGTCTCGGAGTCTGCGGTGAAAGGAAAGACTTCTTGAAAGTCTTTCTAAGTACAAATACTGGGAAGGGCTTATGAGCAAAGGATGGGTATCTCCTTTAAAAATAGGATAGACACTGCTACATGTAAGTATTCAATGACTTTTCACTCTTCGGAGTATGTATGCCTCTTTGAGAACCTCTTGGAAGAAATGAAGTTCTTCCGAGAAAAGATATGTCAGATTTTTCATGTGGTGGGTGGGGGGGGGGGGTGTAGGGAGAGGGGAGTTAAGAAGTCCTGCCCTGATTTAAGTGCCGTGTATCTCACAGTTAAGGAAGAACAGTGTGGTCAGAAAAATGAAGATGGTCAGGAATGAGCTGGGGAAGACTAACCAGTTGATGAACTCAGTATGATAGACATAGCTCACATCCTTCCCCATTGGACTCACACTTGGCACACAACAGCCATTCAGTGAAAACATGCTGGATGACTAAATGAAAGTCCAGTTGCTGGGTAACTCCTAGCTCAAGGCACCCTCTGTATTATGTTTAAGTGAGGACGTGTCAGAGGGAGGAGTATGACACTGTGGTAAGGAGAGTTGTGGTTGCTGCTGAGCCTTGCTCTCTCGGGAGTTTTAGGATACGTTTCAGCTCCAAGATAGAATTTGAGCCTGCATTTCCACAATCCCCTTAGGGTAAATGGGCGGGCACCTGTTTATACTGTGAGACTCTCATGGGAATACTTCTGTGGGAACTGTATTTCGCTCTCATACCATCAGTTATTTGGAAAATTAAAGAGAATCGCTGCCCAGCCCTCACTGTTCCATAAAAATCCTTTTAGTAGCTGAAATCAGGATACCTGCCTGTAAACAGTAAAAGGTGAGAAAATGCTCAAGGCTTCAACAGGCAGAGGTAAAAGCCAGCCTTGGAGCATATCCTACAAGCTGTTCAAATACTTACTCCATTAGAAAGAATAGCCTGCTTAATCCTATAATCTTCTCTATCGTCATCTTTTCCCAGTGCTCCAAGCTGCAGTGTTTTGCTTGTAATAAGCTAATGTGTGATGCTAATTAGTACATGAATTGTGTTGACTTCTCTGTTCATAACGATTAGTGTTTCAGTATGCTCTTAGCACATCAAAATGGTATTTTTTTCTGCCCAAATGTTTACTGTCAGATGGTAGCTTGTTGCTAGAATTTGACAATACAAAATACAATACAGAGAATTAAATTTTCTGAGATAAGCGATATATCTCCATGCCAGATTGTGTGGAGAGGGTGGAAAAGAGGTTCCAAAGAATGAATGTGTGACTTAACTTGTGACTGAGAGCAGTTCAACTTCTGTTGAGCAAGGGATGCTTGTATTATTATTAATTCCACATCTGAGTGATGACAGTGTGCTTGGTTCCATATGAAATCACAGGACCATGTACTTTCGAGCATCTGCCATAATTTTCATGAACTTTTAATTACCCAACTGCTGCTGAGGCATCAGTGCTTGTTCTCAATGTGGAATTTGTCCAACTTGGCTGCAACCGTGTTCTTCAGTTACACTAATAAAATAGGTCTAAGTGAGGTCAAATCTGCTAATTTCAGTGAATTGACATGAGGCAGATGATGGGGAATAATCACGCTTTTGGATAAGCAATTGTTTAAATTAGAAGTTAAAATATTTGAACACACTTCTGGAGGATTCAACAAATTGCTAACATGCCATGTACAGTATTTGAACAATATTAGGGTAATTATAGAATACTGATGTGTTTACATTAGTTTTAAATCACAGTTAGTATTGAGGATAGAGGCAACGGCTCCATGTTAAAATCACAAAGTGAATACTATTTTGTTATCACTATGGAAACCTGACCTCTGTTTTCTCCATCTACAGCTCAACCCTTATTTATCTTCCTCTAGTTCCAGGCATCTTTATCATGATTATCATCTTGATTTTACCTTGGATTTATAGGATACCTTTTAATGGAGTGCATGAAGCTAAGAAAAATTGAGTTTCCATCAACCAGGAATCACAAACTTAGGGTAGAACGAACAGAAGGAATGTTGTTTTATAACAGGAGCAGAGATTTAAGTTCAGATTTAAAATACTGATTGGATAAAAGGATCTTTATTTTATTTTATGATTGGATCTTAACTTTCAAACCCTAAAATATTTTTGTCCAGATACTTCTTATCTTTATCCCATGTTTGCCATTTAACCTTTACCAGGAATTGGGAGAAATAAACTACATATTTCATCACACAGTGGTCATCCTCACTGAATACCTACATCTAAACCAGATGTCCACAAACTACGACCATGTGGTCACATTCTGCCTGTCACCAATTTTTGTAAATAAAATTTTATTGAAATACGGCCATGCTCATTTGTTTATGAATTGTTTGTGGCTGCTTTCACACTACAATGGTAGAGTGGAGAAGCTGTGACTGAGATCTTATGTCCCACAAAGCCCAAAATATTTGTTATCCGGCCCTTTCCAGAAAAAGTTTGCTGATCTCAGATCTAGACTTCTAAAAATCAAGAAACAAATGATTCTCAGTTAAGAAATATTGCCCACATTTGTTAAACCCTTCCAAATTTTACATAAAAATGTCAAGAAAGTATGTGAAAATGGTGCGTTGATTTCTTTCCTGTGTTTCAAGGGATAGTTGTAGTGACTAGAACAGACTGTATGTAATTCAGAGAATCAGTGAATTAAAATCCACTGTTTTCATCAGAATAACGCTCTCCCATCAACCAAGCCTCTCACAGAGCCCATGATATGGTCTAAGGAGAAAGTTGGTAGGAAGGTAGAGACCGTTTTCCTACATAATCTTTTCATAGGTTTAACTTCAGAAGACCACAGGATGATCTGAAAATTTACTGGCTCTTAAGATTCTCCATAGCCTGCCTCTTGAATAAGCCTTGTTAAATTTACCTGCCTCCGAACAAGGCAGTATATCAAAAGATTCTTCTTAAGTAGCTTTCCCCAAAAAGTGTTCTGTGGAACACCAGTCCAGAGAGGTGCTCCAGGAACCAAGAACTCCCTGAGAAGCTCTGCATACTGTATCCCCCTGCTGGATATTAGTAATTCAGATTATTCTATCAAAAGATGCAAGAAGTCCACCTGTATACTTTGTTTAACTTTACAAGGTCAATAGGGAGGGTGGGAGGGAGGGAGACGCAAGAGGGAGGAGATATGGGGATATATGTGTATGTATGACTGATTCCCTTTGTTATAAGGCAGAAGGTAACACACCATTTAAAGCAATTATACTCCAATGAAAAGGTTAATAAATAAATAAATAAGTTGAATCCAAGAGGTTCAAGTTATGACAGTGATGGGCATGGAGCTCATACGCCTGGGTCCTCCATCTAGGAAGGAATTGTCTATCCAGCTGCTGGGCCTACTGTCAGGAGAAAAGCTTTAGCTATCAGTCCCTGGGATTGCCTCAGCTGCAGAGAATGGTCTCACCTAAGGAAACCTATGTTAGGGTAGCTTAAATCTAACGACCAAAGAAGATGGGAGTATAGCTGTCTGGCCATTTTAGCGAAACAGGAAAACTCTAGGCCGTATTTAGCTCCAGAGTTCTCTGTCAGGTCAGCCAACTTTTCCTGCTACCCCATCTTGCTTTGCTTTCATACCCTCCCTTCCATATTGGTAGATTCCAGGAGCTCTCCTCAATAAACATCCTGCACACTAAAAAAAGAAAAGAAAATTAAATGTAGGATTGTGTGAGATTTGAACAATAAAGTTAAGATGGAAGTAGGGTCTCTCCAATACTGTAAATAAATTTGATGTATAAGTATTCATGTTACTCTGTTGAGTCTTTTCAGACTTCCCCTATAATTATGTATTTAAACAAATGACTAACATCAACCCAGATGAGCCTACACCTAGGCAATCTCGATATAGGTACTCTGATCTTCACTTAACAAAGACTACTAAGAAACCCAAAAGCCTGGTAAAGAGTGAGACCCCACTTCAAACAGAACTTAGGAAGCCATGTCAAGGTATAATGACTTTGAACTTATTAACCTGTGTTGTGCAGGTAATTTAACTCACCCTGCTCAAGTTGCTCAATGGACCAGCAGCCTCAGTATCACCTGGGAGCTTGTTAGAAATGCAGAATCTTGGGGCTCACCCCAGATCTACTTAATCAGATTCTGCATTTTAACAAGACCCCCCAGATCGTTTATATGCTCAATAAAGTTTGAGAAGCACCGTAGAGCACAACAGATCTAGAACCACAGGCCTTAAGATTGTGCAATGATCGTTTCCAGAATATAAAACAACTATGTATGAAATGTTTAAAGGGGGAAAAAAAAGATGGAATTACAAAAATGAGCAGGCAAACTTTTAAAGAAGCAAATAGAACTTCTGGAATGGAAAAAATACAATTGTTTAAAAATACTCAATAAACTGTCATAAAACAAATTAAACACAAGAATCTATCGTTTGTTGCTTCAGCTGACTCTTACGCATGGTAGTTTCTTCCTTTCCTATGTGTGACTTTTGACTGTAAGCACCTATTTGATTGATTTTAAAAATCTGGGCCTGCACTGGGGTTCTTTCCTCTGCAGAGGTTTGCATTTTTTTCTGCCAGGAGTCCAGAGGTTCTACTAGTGTGGTCCCACTCCAGCTCTCATCCAGGTTCCCTGGCTTAATCCAGCAGTCTCAGGTTTACATCACTTCTCCACCTTCTCACTGACTTCTCACTGAGTCTAGTCTCCTGGCACCACTGATGTTGGCAGCTGCCCCCAAGGGAACTGCACCCTCTGTAAGCACCCACCATTTTGGTTTCAGCTACTGGTTTGTTAGTTGTTTCATTTTCCTCTCTTGGGGATATGACATAAAATAAGTTTTTTCAAAATATATCATCTAGTTCTTTCATAGTAGAAACAAATTATCTAGTTCACCATACTGTGGAAAGCAGGCTCTACTAAAGCTCTTTGTCATTTATTAGCTATTAGGTTAAATCACACACCAGTATGGCTGAACCGGTCTAGCAGCTCTTAGACACAAACTATGCTCTGGCATGGACACTGGGGACCACAGAGATCTGATAGAAAGGTACTACAAAGACAGAGACCCATGTTAATCACTATCTTTTTGCCAATATCCTGTTCTAGGCATTATTTATTTGCAGAGAAGCCAAAATCTGGATATGGCTTTTCAGCTATTTCTAACTGAATCAAATATAAACTGACACCTTTCCTGAAAATATGTCAGATAAAACGAAAAGAAAAGCCTTACCTTCTGAATAGCTTTGGACTTAATTAAAGACACCTCTTTACTTCATGTACATGATAGATGAATATTTACACACACACACACACACACACACACACACACACACACTCCTATAACATAATAGAAGGTGACACCATCGTTCTCCATTTTATTAAGGATAAAAGCTTTGGGATTTAGAATTGGAGTTAATGTGTGTCCACTAAAGCTGGCTCTTGTCAAGTTCCTTAACATTATCCCCAAGTCTTGGTCATGCTAACTCTGGGGTTGAGGAATGCTCTGGTGGAACCTATCTCTAGCAGAATTCTGACCCACTGAATGGTCCTTCTTGGGGGAGGGAGTGTAGGGCAGGATAGTGGTTTCCATGGCAACCCTTGACTTACACAGCATCCAGCTTTGTCCCATTGAAAGCATGTCCTTGGACTGAAGTAAAGCCATTGTTGTATAGTTTCCTATAATCAACAGAGAGAGGAGAAATCAGTGACCTATAAGAGGTAGTGCTGGCTCTTCTCTGAGGGTTGCTCTTCATTTCTTCAGTGCCAGAGATGTGCATGAAGGTTCTTAGGCCCTACAAGGAAACTTTACAGTATGTCTTATTTGGAACATGGAATAGTGTTTTCCAGTTTGAATCCCCATTCTCCAGACTTAGCTCCTAGAGCTTTAAGCTGTTTCCCAGAAGCAGATTCACTTTAATGAGCAAAGATTTGCAATCATTAAGGATTTTTTAAAAAATGTTTTACATACACTCAAAAAACTGGGGTTTCAGGAAATAGTTAACCCAATGTCAATAATGGAGGAATAAGTGCAGTTTCTCAAGATGAGCACTTTAAAAGACATTATTCATCTGAATGCATAGGTTTTATATTTTTCTCTTTAAAATGTTGTTTCACATTTATAGTCATATTTTTAATCCTCAGGGTGTATCATACATTAAATGTTTAATTAAATGGTTGAGGACTGAAACAAATTGAACTTCAAAAACAAATCTAAGAAAATAGATAGACCATGGCCTTTTGGGGAAGTTTTAATGTTTTAACTTGTTGCTATGTTTCTGCAACTAATTAATTCATACAGCGATTCCAAGGGCTGGACTGAAGCATTATCTCCTCTATTTCCTAGTCAGGTTATTGAGATATGGAGGTTATTTGCCAAAGCCACACTGATGCACAGCTGTCGGGAATCAGGATTTCTGAACTCAAAAGCAATTCTTCCCACCCACCAAAAGGACACATCCTTTCTGCTGGAAAAGGAGCTCCAGCCATGGGAACTCTGGTCTACACAGGGGTGCATGGGGGTTCCTGGGGGCTACTGGCATGGGATAAGAGAAGGCTGCCATGTCCACAATCAGGCACAGTGAGTGGCGATTGTAGGGGAACTCTGAAAACTACTGCAGTGCCTCCTGTGAACTCTGGTAACACAGTAAGAAGCATACAGGAGACTCCAAACTTGGAATTAGACCTGGCTCTGTCACTTCATAGTAGGTGACCCTGAGAACTTCTCAACCTCAATTATCCGCAGTTTTCCTTGTCTGTAAAACTATGATAAAATAATACCTAATCAAAAGGTTACTGGCAGGATAAAACAGCTATACATTTAACAAGTAAGGTGTGAACACTTATGAGACGACCATGTTAAAATGAATACCTTGCAAACTTGGATTTATCGTATGTAGTTGTGAAGAACTAAGAGGCAATCCTTGTTTGCTTTTTGTTTTGTTTAAAATAATTACACAATGAGTTTACTTCCTGCTACTAAGGTGTCCTGGGGGAGGACTGCAATGCACCGGGACGCTAAGCACAGAGGCTGAGAAAGCTCTATAGGTAAGTTAATTTGTTCTGAACTAGAGTTCATTAATGAAGATGTGAGAATTGTACATTTGGCATTTCTATTTTCCCAAACTTTGCTGAGAGGCCTGGACAATAAAAATGTTCTTTGTTGGAATTACATTTCAAAGATTAAATAAAACTCTTATTGGACAAGTAGGTCTCAGAAAGGGAAAATAGTGAAGAAAGAAAAACATAGTAGGAAAGAAAGAACAAAGGGTTGCAAACTTTGATTGAAACTCTATCCTACCAGGAATATGGGTACAAAGTTTGCTACTGGACACATACCCTTTCACGTTTATAGTTTTTTGAGCATGAGCTTTAAAGAAGCCAGGACTTTTGCAGGTATGTAGAAATAATCATCTGAAAAGATAATGGACAAGCTATGCCATCCCCACCTCTAGGTTTCAGGAAAGTTAAGGTTCCCTCATTCAGAGGTTTATCAGATGCCTACTGGGCCCCATGCTGGGTGTGAGACAAACAGCAGCTTTCACTTGAGAGGGCTGCTTGGGATACGGGTCCTTAGAAAAAGATGTCAAAATGTGGAGGTAACATCCTGCAAAGAAATTGAGACTGGTGTTTATATACAATGAGTGGGCACAATGGAAGGCTTTACGGAAGAGGTAAATGGCCTTGAGGTCTGGGGACTGAGCAGGCTAAACCCCAGTCTTTGCTGTGCTGTCAAATGAAATGGTGGCTGGGGAGTCTCTTGTCTTATCAAGAGAGCTCTCCCCATTTTTCGAGAAGGATGAATTGAAATGCTCCACTGTGGATAGAGTCCCAGAGGTTGAGATACCTTCACAGGGTCAAGACTGCTTGACTTGGAACGCTTGGAAACTGCCTCTTCAAAGGGTCGTGTGGAGGCCTGGATCAATTTTGCTGGGGCCTAATTCAATCAGGTTTGCATACGACGAAGAACCCTTGGACTGTAGTGTGACTGGAGAAAGGGAGCTGGGTGACAATCTGGGCAAAACCCCCACCAGGCCTGAATCTGGGCAGTGGTACTGAAACTAGAGAGACGGGATCCTTTGGATGTAGTCCCAACTCTACTTTGTAGCTAATTCGATGAGGGAGGGGAATTTTTACCGGCTTGGAGAATTAACTCATCTTTTGTACCTCTGTTAGATCTCCTTCATTAGAACATTTTGTGAATTTCCCTGATCTAGCATTTCTTTTGAACAACTAAAGAGCAGAACCCATTCGAACTCTGGCAAAGTGATGATGTAGAGCAGAACTATGTTTTCTATTCAATATCCCTTCATAGGAACTTAATAATAGTTTGTGACGACACAGTTGAAGTATGAGTGCAGAGTATGAAAAGCCCTTAGCATCACCATTTTCTAGCTCAGTGACCTTGGGAAAATCACTTAGATTTGCTTTAACCCCAGGTTCTTCCTCTGTTCAATGGGGATACTAGAACCCAGACTATTATAAGGCCTGCAGGCCAAATCTGGCCCACTGGCTGTTTTTGTAAATAAAATTTTGTTGGAACATAGCTATGCTCATTAGTTTATATATTGTCGATGGCTGCTTTTGCCCTGAAATAGCAGAGCTGAACAGTTGCCACAAAGGCCATGTGGTCTGTAAAATCTGAATGGTGCTTTACAGATAAAGTGTGCTGACCACTTCTGTAAGGGAATACTCTCTCGTCTTGTTACCTAAACCACTTCGTCACCTGTAGAGCACCACACCATGAGTCACTACTCTTATTTAACTATGTGAAACCCTCGGTAGACCATAGAGCACATACTATATGGTAGCACGGTTCTTGGATGGCCTGTGGAAATAGTACAGCGGCCCAAATAAATATTTCATTGTTGGCAGGAGTGGAACTGGCAGTACTCACAGTGTCAAGGTTTCATTGCACAGGCCCTGAAAAGCATTCGCAGGGATCGAAGTCATGTAGGGGTTGTCTGTAATTTCACTGCAGGGGAGGAACAAAAACACCTGGTGAAAAAAGTGCTTTCTGGGCTTCCCTGGTGTCTCAGCGGTTAAGAATCTGCCTGCCGTTGCAGGGGACACGGGTTCAAGCCCTGGTCTGGGAAGATCCCATATGCCGCGGAGCAACTAAGCCCATGCGCCACAACTGCTGAGCCTGCGCTCTAGAGCCCGTGAGCCACAACTACTGAAGCCCACATGCCTAGAGCCTATGCTCCGCAACAAGAGAAGCCACCACAATGAGAAGCCCGCGCACCGCAATGAAGAGTAGCCCCCGCTCGCCACAACTAGAGAGCCCGTGTGCAGCAACAAAGACCCAATGCAGCCAAAAATAAATTAAAAAAAAAAATGCTTTCCTTCTGGAGCTGGGCTCTTGCTGCACATATGCCCTTAAATAAATAACCTGACACAATTCAGTTTTATCTTATTTCTTTTTAGGTGTCATTGACATTTCTTAGCTGTTGGTGGCTCAGAGGTCCGGTGAGGTGGTGAGAGCTGTCCTAGGTGGACATATACTCAGAGCCCCACATGTGCAGTGAGCAAGTGAGCTTTGGGTGTGGGCTGAGGTTCCTGACAAATCCTCATGTGCAAGGGGAGCAGGTGGGTCTCAGAGATTTCTCATGAATCTCTGACTAATACTTTGTCCAGAGCAACTCATTTTCTCAGCGTGTGGAACCCCTAAAAAGGGTTGCTAGAATGGGATCAATTGATTTCATTTCATGAGTATTACTAAAGTGCCCTCCACTTGCAAGACATATACTCCTAGAGGACATTTCTATGCCAGTCTAGTTGCTGGAAGACGGCCTGTATTTTGAACTGAGCTCTTCTGCAGCAAAGAAGCATGGGCATTTTTTCTAACAAAATCCCAAGAGTTTGGATCCTATCATTCTACATTTTGCTGATTCTGTAGTTCAAACTCAGTCTGTAATTCTCTCTGCATATGTCCTTTCACTTCTAAACAACTAGTAAGATACTTAACTGTGTCACAGGTTTTGGAAAAGAGCACCATGACCCCAATCAGAAGTCACAGGAAGTAGTTTGAGCACCACTCACAACTGCTCCTTGGGACTCTCCTCAGACAAAATCCCTTAGGTTTTCTATTCCTCCGTTTCCTCATTTGTTTAGTGGAAAAATTGTTACTTCTTTTTATGTCTCGTAAGGTGGTCGAGAGGAGCAAATATGATAACACATGGGAGAGTGAAAAGCTATGAAAAACTATGTGAAAAATAGAGTATCATCATTATCATCAAATTCCTTCTATTCAAACAATCCCAGCAGCAAAAATATGCCATAGTTTCTCTCATTAAAAACAAAAAAACAAAAAACCCTTTTCTCCGTATTCAATATGCTCCAACTACTGAGGCATTTTCTGCTTCTTTTTTGTAGTAAAACTTCCCTAAAGAGTTTGTTATGGTCACTCTCTCTAATTCCCCCTTCTGGTTCGTTCTTGAGCCCACTCCAACCAGACTTCTCCACCCCCAGAACCCCAGTGGAAGCGTTCTCTTCGGAATCACCGATGCCCCGTGTTACTAAACCCAATGGCCATTTCTCAGTCCTTGCCTTACTTCATCCATCAGTGCATTTGTCACAGCTGATCACTGCTTCTTCCTTGAAACAACTGCTTCACTTGGTTTCAACCAACCCCTCTGGCTGCAGCCCAGTTCTTGTCAGTGGCAAGTAAAATATTGCCAAATATTGCATATGTGCACACTTACAGTATGAAGAATACATCAGTGGAATAAACTTTGGTCAGGTCTGGGAATACTCTAAGTCCAGTGTTGAAAATGCCACTAAAGTACATGAAAAAGAAGAACAAAAGAACAGAAATAAGGTAAGAAAATCAACACATAAGAAGTAGAATAATGTAATAGCTAAAAGTATGTGCTCTGAAGTCAGACTAGGATCAAATCCTAAGTCCTTCATCAATTATCTGAGAGACCATGGCAAGTTCTAATCCTTGGATGAAATGATGCTCCCTGAAGGTACAAGAATCTAACCCAGTCCACCAGTGTCAATACATCTTTTCTGTTTAGAAGCATCTGGGGATTGTTTGAACCAAGTGGGATTCCTAGAAATAGGAATTCAGATTTCTTTTCGTGTGTGTGTGTGTGTGTGTGTGTGTGTGATTTCCTTGTTTTAACTGGAGGACATTATGTGTGTGTTGGGGGGAAGGGAGGGTAGAATAAGGAGAGGATGGGACAGGAAGATAATATAATTACCCAACTCCAAGCCAGGCTTCTTCTTTCAAACTCTACATTATATTGTGTTCATTATTTTACCTAGAATGGTATTCCCATGGCAGTCACTTGAGAATACCATGGCAGCAGTACCATAAAAATATGTCCAGATAAGGGAGGAAATCAGTCAAAGACAATATCTTCACTTTCCAAAGCTGTGTCATCAGGGCAAAATGTCAAGATTAAAACGTGCATTGACAGCATGAATACAAACACTCTCAAACTCTGGATGCCTCTCAGACTTAGTTGGTTTAACATTTCTTGCAGCTACTAGAACATAGGTAGTGGATTTAGTGATTTTTTTGAGATCTTCAGTATGACATGGTGAGAACTTGTAACTACCAGTAAATCTTTAAAGAAAGTCGTCCAGTAGAGAAAATTCTAGTCCCATTGCTGTACCATCTAAGGCAAATTCTGACCTGACTCCTTCTAGAAGGGAAGACATATGATTTGAAGAGGAAGAAGAGCCTGAGGTCTCAAGAAAGCAAATGGGACATTCTAAATAACAAAGGAGAGATGTAAGATTCCATGAGGTATATTTGAAGAACAGTAAAAAAGTCTAGTTCAATTGCAACAGCTGTTCATGTGGAAGAGTACGGTGGGGAGACCCACAGTTAAGTGGGGACCATATCAAAAAGGGCTGGAAATGCCATATTAGGGACTTGGACCAAGACCTGTCTATTCTTTAAAACCCTGAACAAGTCCATCTCCTTCTGGATGTCTCCTCTAATTACCTGCACCCCCAGATAATGTATGTACCTCTTATTTGTCACTTACCATTGTTCTCCTAGGGGAGGAACTTCTCAATCCCATATATAATATCTTCTTTAACTAGATTGTAAGTTTCTTGAAGGCAAGGACAATGTTTTTTTATCCTACATGTTCCCCACTGAGCCTTGCACATAGCAGGGGACCATTATATCAAAGAGTTACTGATGGATTGGAACTCAAAGTCCACACAGGAGCAATTGCCTTGTGCTGTAAGTTTTTATTACTCCCCAGATACCCTTTCAGCCACATATCTCATCCATATCCTCTTCTGTTCTCCTGGCATCTCCCACTCCTACCTCTTCAATACTGAACTATTTTTCATTCCCCAAACAAGGCATGTGGTTCCACACCTTTGTATCTTTATCATGCTATCCCATCCACTTGTATTTCTCTTCTACCCCTCCCCCTCCTTTTCCTGGATAAACTCTATTCATCCTTAAAGACTAATTTCATAAAATACATTTGGATATATACTTTTATTTAAAATCCCTAGATGGAAATGAACTAATATGTTAATAGTGATTATTTCTGAGTATTGGGATTGAGGTTGGCTTTTTTTCTTCATAACGTTTTGTGTTCTAATTTTTTACAATGCATGTGAGCAAGGAAGAAGGGAAGAAAGGAAGGTACCCAGAAGACCTGAGGCCATACACACACATCCACTGAACACACTTCCTTGAGTACCTAGGCAGTAGGCGCTAAGCAGTAAAGATACAACAAAGAACAAAAATGTTGTGGTCCCTGCTCTCATTGAGGTTACAGTTAGCTCACAAGGTGTCACCAAAGCAAAGCAGTAAGTGCTGTCCCTTCCATTTTTGTCCCCCTAGCTCTAAGAGATGAGGTTTTACCCTTTTTTGTTTTCTGTTTGTTTTTGTGTAACAGTCACTCTAATATTGTGATACCCATTTCCTAACAAAATTGACCAGTGGGCTTTCAGAGGTTTTTGTTTTGTTTTGTTATATTCATTTAAAGACCATATATACATGATGGCATTTTCTCCCTCATGTCTCTTGGGGCAGGTCTCTCGTCCCAGCATTATGTGTTGACTTTTGAATAGGTTTTTAAAATGTGGATCATTTCACCTGTTACCTTGCCTCATGGGAAAAGGTGGGGAGTAAGTCACAGGATGTGATTTGCTCCAGGCCACACACCACTAAAATGGCCCACATCATCCTAGGGATATTCCTACATTATAATTCTCTTAAAAAAAAAAAAGGTAGGAAGGGACAGGAGTTAATACTTACAGGAACTTTAGAAGGGGGAGCTCTTTCAGGGCGCCGCGGTCTATGTAAGTTAAGCTTCTGGTATTCCGAATCTCTCTGTAAAAGTACAGGAAACATATTCACTGTAATATATCCCTTTCTGTTCTTATGAAAGATAAAACAACATAAATCAGGTTTAGCAAATGTTCCTGAGAGGAATACACATTTACATGGTGCCCCAGGGACTTCTTCTCCCAGGAGCCAGTCCCATCCACAACAAGCTACTTTTTTTTTTTTTGCTGTACGCGAGTCTCTCACTGTTGTGGCCTCTCCCATTAAGGAGCACAGGCTCCGGACGCACAGGCTCAGCAGCCATGGCCCACAGGCCCAGCCGCTCCACGGCATGTGGGATCTTCCCGGACCGGGGCACGAACCCGTGTCCCCTGCATCGGCAGGTGGACTCCCAACCACTGCACCACCAGGGAAGCCCACAAGCTACTTTTTGGCTCCTTTCAGGGACACAATGACTGTTCAGCTCTCATCACTGGCTTAGTTTCAATCCATTTAAATTTTGGGGTGACCTTTCTCATCTACAGTCTCAGAGCCTTTTTTCCTTTTAGATTTGAATAGAAAAGAAAAATCTCTCCAATGCTTTGTTGAGGGAAGATATCTTTATTAACAACAGCAAGTAACCTGGCCCTGGAGTGGGGGTCTGAGTGGATTATATAATGGATTACAGCAAGAAAATAAGGTCAGTGAGGCTCCTCTGTCAACTGCTATTTCAGAGGCAGTAGAGGTAGTGAGTATTAAGAGTTCACTTGGGTTTATTTTTCTATATTAGTAATTGAAAACTCTTGAGCACATGTGATAATATCATATATGTCTATAACTTATCTACTTAGGTTTATATACATGCTAATCAAATGCACAGTTAGCATTAATGAAATTAGTGCCTGTTTAGAAATGGACTCTCATTGGTAGAATTAAATGTATTCAACATGTGTAGATTGGTTAAAAGAGTTTAAAGGCGTATGTGAAGAGGGTAGGAAAACTTAGTAAGACTTATAGTCTATCCCCTTCTGAATGGCACCTAAGGCTTGATTCCTAAAGGAACCTGCACCTAGGGGTTGCTGGTAACAACTAGAAGGCTTAGAATCTGGCCTCTGGGATTTTTTAAACAGTTTTACTGAATGAGAATTTCCATTAACTTCATGCGTTGTGATTAGATACAAGTAGATGATGTTTAGTAAACTTACAGAATTGTAAAATCAATTATCATCACAATCCAGTTTTAGAACATTTCTATCAATGACAAAAAATAATCATATGCACATTTGCAATTAATTCCCACGCCCTGCCTCTTGCCTAGGAACCACTGATCTCCTTTCTACCTCTAAATTTGCCTTATGTGGACAGTTCATATAAATGGAATCATAAATATGTAGTCTTGTGCGTCTGGCTTCTTTCACTTAACAGAGTGTTTGTGAAGTTCATCCACGTGTAGCATATATCAGTAGTTTGCTCCCTTTTATTACTGAAGAGTTGGATGGACCTGAGATCAAATCTTGGCTCTGCCACTTCTGGCTACATGACCTTGGACAAGTTACTTGACCTCTTTGAGCCATAGTTTCCTCATCTGTAAAATAGGGACAATAATAGTGCCTCTTTCATAAGACTCTTATGAGGGTCAAATAATGTCTATAACGGGTTTGACGTGTGTCTTAGCTTATGGTGAAGGCTTTATAGGTGATAGTTTTATTATTGTTATTCTCCTGAGTGGAATGAAAGCTGGAACAGACATTGGAGACTTGGGGTTGGAGGTAATGCAATGTTTGCAAAAATTTAAAAACATAAACCAAACGAACAAAAAACCCCCACTAGGTTTTGCATTTGACAAAGGACAGTGGATATGAAACAGACCTTGGAAAAGAGAGAGTGGCATTAACTCTGAGAACAGAAACCATCTCCCACTTCCCCCACCTCAGCTCACTGTCTATTATTAGCATAACCTTCCTGGTCCCTTGTCTTCATTAGCATAACTTTTGCCCAGGAAAATAACTTTATTATTAATTTTGGGAACTTCTTGAAAGACTCATCAAAGATTCAACAGTTTATATCCCAAAACTCTTAGAAATCCTCACTTCAAAATCTTTGCCTTGTTGTGTCCACTAATCCTAAACTATCATATCACGATCTTTATCCAACCAAGACCCTGCATAGAAAGACCCACTTTAAACTAGATGGTTTAAATTTTGCTCTGGCTTGAAACTAAAAGCCCTGCATCCCTGAAACTCCCTCTATCCTGGGTAAACTAGGACCATTGGCTACCCCACTGCACACTCTTATAGCAATCCCACCTTGCCCCTCTAAGACTATCAGACTCTGTTGAGATGCTCTGTGTGGTGAGCAGTAAGCTCCTTGCCAGAGCTTTCCATTTGGAGAGGATGGTTCAAACGTCTGTCAATCAAACGTAAACTAGTTAGAAGAGTTTGACAACTGAGTGTGGTTTGCAGTCTGGAAAATTGCTCCATGAGTGACTATTGTTGAACAAGTGAACTTGAGTGAGCAGCCCAAGAGAATGTCACAATAAAAGAGTGTAGCCTGGCTGAATCAACTTTAGGGATAGAGAATGAAAGGGAAATGAACCACAGCTGTTGGTTACAGCTGATTAAATGAGGCTGGCAACCAACGTGGCGGCTGTAAGAGAAGAAAGAGGTGAGAGAGGCTACAGGCAGAGAGAGGGAGACACAAAAGAGGAGATGGATTTTTCAGGGAAAATGTATGAGTGAAATAAAGGGGAAAGATGGACAAGAGATACCGCAAGAAAACACCAGGCAAAAGAAGCCACCTTCTGAGGTAAGTGGTTAACACTTGTTCGCAAATGACTTTTAAAATATCTCTGCTGAGAGAAAGATAAATACTGTATGAAATCATTTATACGTGGAATCTAAAAGTGCCAAACTCAGAGAAACAGAGAGTAGAGTGGTGGTTACCAGGGACTGGGGTGGGAGTGTGGTCAGGGGACTGGGGAGATATTGGTTAAAGTGTACAAGCTTCCAGTTATAAGATTAGCAAGTTCTGAGAATCTAATGTACAGCATGGTGATTATAGCTAATAATACTGTACTATATCACTGAAAGTTGCTACAAGAGATCTTAAATGTTCTCACCACAAAAAAGAAATGGTAATTATGTAACAGGACAGAGGTGTTAGCTCATGCAATGGTGGGAATCATTTTGCAGTATATGAGTATACTAAATCAACACATTGCATCCTTAAACTTACACAATGTTATATGTCAATTATAGCTTGATAAATCTAGAAAAATAAAATCTCTGCTGAAACAAAGAAGGGGAGTGGGGCATGGACTGCCAGTAGTTTAGCTAAATGGAGACCGATGTCAGAAGTGAATGCAGCTGGTATAGTTGTTGCAAAAAAAGCAATAGAGGTGTAGAGGTAAGTACCAGAAACCTCTGATAAGAAGGAGAAAATAGGAGTCCAAACTGAAATGCGTTCCAAGAATGCCTGGGAGGGTGAATTTGAATCACACAATTTTGAGTAAAGCAATTATGGCTCAAGTGTGCAGGAGGCCAGATATGCTGCCAGGAAGTTGGGGACACCGAGAGAAAGAAAACCTATATGCAATTGCAGCACAGTGGGTTGGAACAGAGATGTCCTGCAGGGTGAGTTTGAACAAGAGCTGAAGATCCCAGTGCCTCTGGATCAGGAGCCTGGGTCCCCGAGTGACTGCATGGAGGAAGGCTACCCTGTCCACCTGCTCATCTACCCAGTACTGTCTCATAAAGAAGAAATAAACTTGTTACCTTAGGGTTTACACATTTTTATTTTTGTCTATTTCTTACAGTAATTAGCCTACCCAAACTCATACAATAAGCATCAATAAATTCTTAAAATACAGAGCACACTGTTAATAGTGGTCATCTCCGGGAGAAAGGTTTGGAGGCTAGGAATGTGTGAATTTCACTTTTTATTTTATCTTGTTCAAATGAAGAAAAAAATATAATAAAAGCCATGCAAAAGAAAACCCCAAATTAAAAAAAATAGCAATACATATCCTATATAAAAAATTTTAATATGCAGTGCCAAAGAGTCTGCTTAAATCTTCAAGTATGCTCTTCCACGGAGTGGGGCGATTTAGCTGTGTCAGGGAAATACTTGAGGGTCTTGAAGCTTACTGAAGAGAAAAAAGCCCAGCCTTGGAAAATTATAAGGTGCAAAGGGATTGGGTATATTTATTACTCAGAACAGTTCTACCAGTGAGGGAATAGAAGAACTGATTTTAGAGAAACAGGTAACATCATCCTTATTTTAGAGACAAAACAATGCAGACGCTTAGAAAGGTTAAGTGACTGATCTGTTACACAGTTAGAGGCAACTCTGGGCCTTAAACTAGGAATTCTAGCTCCAAATACAGTTGTTTTTTTTTTTTAAATGATGTTTAAAGAAGATCATCGACCAGAGCTTAAATATAAATACTCATTATTGCTTAATTTCCCTTCATTGGATTTCAAATAAAATGGACATTTAGATGAAAAGTCTAACGATGCCCAGTGTGCAGTGTTTTCACAAGACAGCAGATTAATAATTTAGCATACATTAGGTTCATTTAATCATACATCTAGATTCTGGATTTTCTTCTTCTGAGAAATATTTGTTAATTCTCAGAGCCAAAAATAGAGAAATCAGTTTGTTTAAAACAACTGGCATTGTGGCAGGTACTTAGTATCCAGTCTAAACCGAAAGAACAGGGAAATCAGCAAGGTGAGAGAAGGGAGTTCTCAGCTTGGGGAGTGAGCAACCAAAAAGGGGGGAAATGAAGACTTAAACCCTCCTATGAAGGAACTTTCCAACTACTGATTTTCTTCCATTGTCCTGTCCCCCCTCCCACCTCAATTATTCAATAGGCATTAGTCCTGGCATTTGACTGTGATCCTCAGCCTTAGAGATATTTGCCTATATGCCCTAAACATCTCCAGTCCATGAATGAAAAGCACGCCAAGCTGGGAAAGAATTGAGGGCAATAATAAATTCGAGTTGGCATTTCACCTGCAAAGTTAGATGGGGCCAAGGGCGATAGGAAAGCGTCAGACTCCCACCGGGCTCGGAGACTGAATTAAAATAATTGAAGAGAAGAGAAGCTGCCCCAGTCAGCATAGCTGGACGCTTAAGAAATACAAATGAAATAATGCATAAGACTGTGTTGTTTAAAACAAGAAACTGAGCAAGACTATTAACCAAAAACCTAGCTCTCAGCCAGTCCCAGATCCTTCGCAACGCTTATTTCAATTTGATTTTCAGGTTTTTGTTCTAGTCTGCTTTTAACTGGCAATGGTTCAAAAAAATGGGAGGCAGGCCGCTTTGACTTTCACTAGATCTGCTTACTCTAGTGAGTGGTGTGTGGAGAGATTCGTTAAACACATAATTAGTGGACATCTATCACGTGCAACTTTACTGCATGCTCCAGGAGGTGTAGGGAAGTAGCAACTAATTATTTAGCTACTTTAAAAACAAGATGTGGGCCTTCCCTAGGGGCACAGTGGTTGAGAGTCCGCCTGCCGATGCAGGGGACACGGGTTCGTGCCCCGGTCCGGGAGGATCCCACATGCCGCGGAGCGGCTGGGTCCGTGGGCCATGGCCGCTGAGCCTGCGCGTCCGGAACCTGCGTCCGGAGCCTGTGCTCCGCAACGGGAGAGGCCACAACAGTGAGAGGCCCGCGTACCGCAAAAAAAAACCCCCAAAAAACAAAAAAAACCAAGATGTGAATATGTTGGCAAAGCCAGAATTTTGTTACTTTAAATACTTTAAATGCTTTAAATGCTGTACTATACCGATGTGAAAACTGGGACTAAGAATTAAGTAAATTAATGTTGAAGTAACATTTTGTGATAGGCTTTTATCACATAATAAATCACCCACGTATTTTTTTTTTTAGTTCACCCATGCTGAAAAGTGTTTTTCACCTTATAAAATCCGTCTGATTTGAAGTAAATGGATAGTTTTCTGCACTAATAGCATGAAACGTATGAGAGTCAGTTTATGGCAGTCACAAGTTTAGTAATTAATGAAGTAAAAGGGCTAGAAGAGTAATTAATATGAGATTAATTGAGCTTTATGGGGACACAGAAAATTGTGCAATACAGGCTTGAGATTCCCTTTTCCAAATGTGAAACCATAAAATGTTGATCTCATGCAACCATCACGTTAGTAACATAAGGCAAGTGGAGACGGTGGGAGGAAGAGACTGACGTTTAAAGAATGCCTAGGGACAAAAACTGGACTGAGGAGCTTCAAGATGGCGGAAGAGTAAGATGCGGAGATCAACTTCCTCTTTCCAAATACATCAGAAATACATCCACATGTGAAACAGCTCCTACAAAACACCTACTGAACGCGGGCAGAAGACCTCAGACCTCCCAAAAGGCAAGAAACTCCCTACGTACCTGGGTAGGGCAAAAGAAAAAAGAAAAAACAGAGACAAAAGAATAGGGACGGGACCTGCACCAGTGGGAGGGAGCTGAATCACCCATGTATTTTAACATCAAGTATTAATTTCAAAATTAATGCATATTGAAGGACTCCTTAATTTTTAAAAAGTTTATTTCATCTGACTATAAAGATAATATATATATATATACATTGTAAAACTTGTAAACACTTTCACATCAAAAAGATGTGAAATCTCCCATCATTCCATGATCCAAAGAAAATCAGTTTTTTTCTCTCCGTAGATATATTTGGTTGTTGTTGTTTTAACAACATTGTGTCAAAAGCAGTTCCTCTGAGATTAGTCTATGACAAAAGATGTCTAATGGTTGCTCAATATTTCATACTAAACCATTCTTCTACCTAATCATTTGAGTAGTTTCCAAATTTTTGCTATTATAAATTAATTCTGGGACAAATGGCTTTTTTTTTTTTTTTTTTTTTTTGCGGTACGCAGGCCTCTCACTCTTGTGGCCTCTCCGGTTGTGGAGCACAGGCTCCGGATGCGCAGGCTCAGCGGCCATGGCTCACAGGACCAGCCGCTCTGCGGCATGTGGGATCTTCCCGGACTGGGGCATGAACCCGTGTGCCCTGCATCGGCAGGCGGACTCTCAACCACTGCGCCAGCAGGGAAGCCCCAAATGGCTTTTTATGTGAACATTTTTCTCACTCCTATGTTTATTTTCTTAGGGAAAATGTACTGAAATGGAATTACTGGGTTAAAAAGTACAAGGCTGTCAAAGCTCTTGTATATATTTGATCCTTAGCTTCTAAGGTCCTGATTTTTGGACTAGCACTCACTTTTCAGAAATAGTCTACAAGTTCACAGAATAAGTTATTTCCTACATTTTCTTTTTTTAAATTTAAGATAAGAGTAAGTTTAATGACTCAAAATCATTGAACAACTTTATCCTAAAATGCTTATTAATGGATCAATTTTAGTTTGGGAGGACTTCTTCAACACCAGATTACAGGATTAAAAAATACTTGTTGTAGTCACATTTTTCTAAAATGTAACCCAGATATGGACTGTCCCATCATTCTTCTGTTCCATCATACTTGCCTGCTGATAATAAGGAATCCACTCACATCAGAAAGTGAGCAATGTAGATTTTACTGAAGATTCATAAGTCAGGGGAGAGGTTTTACACTGTATACTCCAAAGTTAACAACTTATTCCTCCCATCAGACTTTTCTGAGTTTTATTGTCTCTGCTACTGTGTATCAAGGCTTTTCAGTGAGAGATATCTTAATTATTCTACTATGATAATTATCGATAAAGTATTTTACCACTAACATTCCATTACATAACTGGGGAAAAATAATCTATAATGGAAGGTGATATTCATGATTTTGATGCATTTTTAATTTATTGAGGAATTTAAAAAATAGATGCTAATTCAAAGAGAGTTTATAAATGTTCAGAGTTTTGAAGCGGATTGAGGAAAATGTAAGTTTATCAGCAGATTTTCCACTAGAAATAGAACATTATAAAAATGATTTTTCTTTTTTTCAATTTATTTTTTTCTTTATTGGGATATAGTTGCTTTACTGTGTTGTGTTAGTTTCTGCTGTACAACAAAGTGAATCAGCTATATGTATACATATATCCCCTCCCTCTTGGACCTCCCTCACCCCTCCACCCCCCATCCCACCCATCTAGGTCACCACAGAGCACTGAGCTGAGCTCCCTGCGCTATAAGGAGGTTCCCACTAGCTATCTGTTTTACACATGGTAGTGTATATATGCCTGGAGGATGTATACAGCTACTTTCATGATTATTCAATGATCAGGACTAAGACTGGTGCTCTCAAAACCTCCAATAAATCCACTTGATTCAATTCAGGGAATCAGCAAAATTAAGTCTTATCTCACTATCCGCTGTAAATCACACGTTTTACCTACCCAGTTGCAGAATTTTTATTTACTTGTGATTTTCAAAAAAATCCACAAAACAAAAACAAAACCCCCAAAATCCACAAAACAGTAAAAACATATTTCTGAGGGCAGCACTTTATTTAATTATTTCTTCTTTTAATTAAAGAGATATTTTGAGTTTGCATTGGTTCTGGAGGCAGACACTCTTGGTTTCAAATTCTGACTCTGAAATTTCTTAGTTGAGTAAACTTGGGTAAGAGCCCTGTGAGATATTTATTACCATCTTCATTTTACATAGTGGAAACTGAGGCTTTGTATGATTAAGTGGGACAGTATATGTGAAGCTCTTTTAGCAGAGTGCGTGCCCATAAAAGGCATCCAGTAACTGGTAGCTACTATTAATAGGAGTAACAACAGCAACCGTCTACTATATGCTATTGGCTTCTTTATAAAGGAAATGAAATAGAAGATGGATGTGGCTAGTGTTTCATCAATTTACAGTTACAAATCTTTATCATATGTACACAATTTACAGTCATAAATCTTTATCATATGTACACTTTTGGGTCCAACCAGTATCCTAGCTGAAATTTAGAACTCAGGAGAACTAATTTGTAACCACTTAGGACCCTCAATAATTTGCAAAGAAACCTGCCATTCTTGTAGTTTTCTATTACAAATTCTCAGTGTCCCACCTCTTCTGGCCATCTATTGCTGCATAACAAATTACCCCAAACTAAATGGCTAAAATAATAACCATTTTATTATAGCTCACAATTTTGTGGATTAGGATTTCAGGCAGTGCTAAACTGGGCAATTTTTCTGCCCCATGTGGCATCCCCTAGGATCATTGGTTGGTATATAGGTGGTGTCTGTATCAATCTGGAGGGTCCAGGGTGGTTGTGCTTCTATGCCTGGCTCTGATGCGGGTTGTTAGAAGGCTAGGTTCAGCTGGCTGCTCCTCCATCTCCATGTAATCTCAGGGCCTCCCCATATGGTCTTCCCATCAGTGTAGCTGGACTTCTTACATAGTGGTTCAAGCCTCCAAGAGTCTAAATTAAAAGCTGCCAGTTCTCTTAAAGACTGGGCCTGAAAATGCATGATGTCATTTCCACCATAGTCTGTTGAAATATTGGGCAAAAGTTTCAAAATTTGAACAAAACCAGAAATCCATAGATCCAGGAAGTTCAGCAAACCCCAAGCAAGTTAAAGACAAAGAAAATATCACCTAGGTACATAATTTTAAAAACCAAAGATAGAGAGAAAGGCTGAAAAGCAGCCAGAGATAAACGGACACGTTATCCACAGGAGAACAATGATGAGAATATGAGTGAACAATGGAGTCCAGAAGACATGGAAAGACACCTTCAAAGGGCCAAAACAAAAAACTGCCTTGCTAGAATTCTATACCCAGCAAAACTAATTTTTAAATATTAAGGTAAAATAAAGTTATCTTCAGATAAATGAAAGCTGAGAAAATTTGTTGCCAACAGAACCACACTAACATGCTAAAAGAAGTTCTTCAGGCTAAAGGGAATGATTGGATCTACAGGCAGGAATTAACACTGGAAATATTAAATATGGGAATATATGTAAAAGACTAGTTTTTCTTTACTCAAATTCTTTAAAGGTTAATTAACTCTTTTAAAAAATAGCAATGTGGTGGGATTTATAACATATATAGAAATAAAATATATGACAAAACAGAACAAAAAATGGGAGAGAGCAAATGCAATTATAATTTCAAAAGTTTCTTACATGATATGGGGATTGGTATAATCGTTCTTGGTAGACTATGATAAGTGAAGGATGCATATTATAATCCCTTGAGTAACCACAAGAAAATATTACAAAGGGCTAAACAGCTAATAGGGGAGATAGAAGAGAATACTAGAAAACAAAAACAAAAGCAAAAACAACCTGATTAATCCAAGAGAAAACAAAGGAGGAACAAAGAACAGAGAAGAAAAATTGAAAACAAATTGGAAAATGGCAGGTTTAAATCATATCAATAATTACAGTAAATGTAATGGACTAAAAAAAAAAGGGTAGGGATTATTAGACAGAAAAGCAAGGTCCAGTTATGTGATGTTTACATAAAATGCACTTTATATATAAATATATATAGTTATTGAACACCATTTTTTTCTGTAAAATATAGTAGCTATTTCAGAGGATTGTCGCAAAGATTAAGTGAGTAAATATGTGTGTTGAGCATTCAGCATAGTGCTTGGGACACGGTAAATTCTCCATTAAGGACAGCTAAACATATATGCATCTGTGCATGTTCACACATAATACTAAATGTTCTATCAATTGTAATTTTCATTAATTCAGACTTCTTCAGTCTTCTACTTCAATTCATGATTTTAAAAGTGCATGTTTAGAATATATCTAATTGTTCCCCGTTTTTTGGTTTTGGTTTGATGGTGTGAGTGATTGGCACACAAAACACACTGCCTTGTGGAAACATTTATTATTGTCTTCACACATTTGCATTGTTCTCACAAATTTCAGTAAGTTCTATAAAGCAAAAATAAAGGGTTCAATCATAGATTCAAGTGAAGGATTCATTTAGGTGGGATCAAGGGTATGTGTAAGTAATATTTAGGCTGAAAAAATAATCGGTAGTGTTAACCAGGTAAAGAGAGAGAGAAAGAACTTTCTGGACAGAGGCAAAAGGATGTGAAGGCCCCAAGGTGGAGAAGATCTTGGACTGTTCAAGGAACTAAAGAACACAGGTGTGCAGGAATGGAGCAAGATGAGGAGACAGAGGTGGGCAGGGCCGGCTGAAGTCCTGGGCCTGGAAGTTTATGTTGAAGACTCTGGATTTATCCTAAGAGAAAAATCACTCTGGCTGTTGTGCAGAAATGAAATAGAGGAAGCCAAAACTGGAAAAACCAGTTCGGCTATGAAGTTATTGTAGTCCAAGCAAGAGATGATGGTGGATTGGACAAGGGTGGTGGCAGCGGAGAGAAAGAGGATGAATTTTTTATGTATTAACGTAGTAGAATGGACAGGACGTGGTGAAGGATTAGAAGTGGGTGATGAGGAAAGAAGGTATAGTGATCCCTTCAGGTGTCTGGGATTTGCAGTAAGGTGAATGGAGGTGCCATATACAGGCTCAGCAAGTATCAGAGGAGTTACAGATTTCAGGAGGAGAGGTAGATTTCAGTTTGGGGTATTTAAGTAGTGAGAGAGATGTAACACAACTGAGGAGATGTCAATAGACCAATAGGTTAATGGTCCAATACTTAAAAAGTGAGGCCTGGACTAGATGTGTAAGTTTGAGACTTGTTGGATAAGATCACATGGGGGAGAGTGTGGAGTGAGAAGAGGACACAGGACTGGGCCATATGGAACCCCAACATTTTGAAGTGGGGAAGGAGGAGACACCAGCAAAGGAGAATGAGAAAGACTGACCAGCATGGTTGGAGGACAGCTGGGAGTGTGGTATCACAGAGCCCAGAGGAAGAGGGTTTGGATAAAAATAGAATAATACACTATTTTGAATAGTGGATTATTGTGTATGTTTAGCTATAAGATGCAATTACCACAGCTTTAGCACAGTGTTAAACATACCGTATTTATTGAATGAATGGGTAGCTTTGTATCTTTGGAAACCTAGCTCATGGTCACTAACAGAAGCAATGTTTATGTTCTACCACCCCAATTCATATCAGGGAATAAAATCTAAACATGAATTAAGAAGCTGTCTCAGAGGACAAATATTGAGCTTTGGCAGGAAAAGTTTGAAAAGGCATTGGAGAGATGATTAGAAGTGGGGATGATGAAGTGTGAGTTCTCCGTAGCCCTAGATCAGTCTATTCACCAAATCACATGGTCAGAAAGGGGTAGAGAGAGGGCAGCTGAGGAAGGAAATACATTCACGAAACAGAATAACATTATGCTCTTTAACTGCTGATGTGCTCACTGAGGCATTTCAATAAGCACTGGCAACATGCACTGACATTTGAAATCAGTGCTCCTTAGTTTAGTACCTACCCTTGCAGCAAATCCAACATGGTGAAGAGCTATTTCCTAAATAAATCAGAGGGCTTTAATTCTGTGCTCAGGAATCCCAGGAAATTTTGGTTGACAGTACCATGCGGTCTGTGGATTAAACAAATTATTGATGTTTGGCACTCAAAGTCTTTATTTATCCTTCATGTTGACTAGAACCATTTGCAGATAATAATGTTGGATATATAGTAGGAAAATTTGAAGAATGCAAGATGCATTATTCTCTTACTTTCTAAGATATTAGGCTCTCAATACCTCATATATATAAGGAAAGTATCTTTTTAAAAACCCATTTTCAAATTCATCCTTGTTGTAGTCATTGTATTTAATAGTTTCCTTTGCTTTTGGAAGTTAACACTTTTGCTCAGAGAGGGAAAATGGATATTTATAAGAGAAATATTAACAACTAGAACCTCTATGAGAAAAAGGCTGTAATAAAACAAAACAGTTGCTTTTAAGAGATGCAGGATTTATATAGAGCTTTATTACAAATCAGTTGCCTTGAGTTTTTGGTGAGTGGGGCAGAGAAGCAAAATGGGTGATAAATGGACATTATATTCGGAGTCTGGAGACTTGGTTTTGAATTTTAACTGTTGTTCTTAATGACCTGAATTCTCAGTTTTCTTGGGTATTGTTCTACTTTCTTTGGTTTTAATTCACTGTTCCTTTATACATTTATTGTGAAAGCTATATAAATGAATTATTTTCAGCCTTTTTTCTAATATATACATTTTCTTCTGGGTATAACTTAAATTGCATCCTACAGGTTTTGATTTGTCATATTTTTATTGACAATTAGTTAAAATTATTTTCTAGTACCTGTTGGGATTTCTTCTTTGATCCATGATTATTTAGAAGTGTACTACCTACTAGTCAGAGAATATGGTTGATTTTAATTTTTTGTAAGCTACTGAGATATTAATTTCTTATGAGTATGATTATTTACTTTTTTGGTATATATGTTCTATCAGATAAAGCTATATTAAACGCCCACTATGATTGTGGATTTATCTATTTTATTTTTTTAGTTCTGTTACTTTCTGCTTTATATGGTTTGAAGCTATGCTCTTATAGACATTCAAGGTTAGAATCATTATATCTTTTTGGTACAGTGTATAGTAATCCTTTTATATCGTAGTAAAATTTCTTTTTATATATAGCAAGGCTTCATGCTTTATATATATTGGTATATTTATATCAATTTTCTCTTGGTTACTATTTGCATGTTAATATTTTCATGATTACATTTTCTATCTTTCTATAGCTTTACATTTAAAGTATGTCTCTTATAAGCAGCATCTTTAATTAACCTATTTGGCAATCTTTGTATTTTAATTGGAGTGTTTAGTCCTTTTATGCACTTAATGTAAATATTGGTTATTTGGAGTTAAATCTACTATTTGTTCCAGAAGTTCTTTATTTCTTCTAATTTCTTGCCCTTTTTGTATTAATTTTTATTATTCCATTCCTCACTATTATTAGCTTGTTATTTATCCATTCTTTTACAGTTATTTTAGTTTTTGCCCTATGGATTAGAATATTTATTCGTTATTTGTAAAAGTCTAATATAAGTTAGTGCTTTTACCATTTCCCAGACAATTCAACGAACTTAGAATGCATTAATACTATTTAAAACCCTCCCATCGCTTTGTTTGCTATTGTGTATTTGAATTCTGTGTGTACAGGCAGTCCTTGCTTTGCATGGTTCCCATATGCATGAGGTTCAGTTACCATTATTTAGTTAAATTTAAATAATAACTGGTTCCAACCACATGGTTCAAGTTTGTTACCACAATATATTAACTATGAGTAATTGCATAAAGTACAAACTTTGCTGCCAGATCTTCAGTCCACGCATCACTATGTAAGTAACAGATGCACATCATGATAGGTGATCAATTACACTGCTCCTTTCAAAGTCATTGGTGATAGGTCACCTAGCATCTATTATTCAGTTCATACACAAACAATAAGGTGTGCAGTTGTGTTGCCTCCATGACTGTCAGTGATAAACCCACACAACATTTTATAAAAGAGGATAATTGAAAGAGGTAATTGACCAACAAAGATGGAAGAAACAAAGAAACAAAATGTGATAGTGCTGGAAGTGAAATTTGAATAAATGTAAATAGAACCATAGAAACTGCTAACCATGGGAACGTCCATACTGCTACCATTTGAGAGACTCTAGACATTTAATAAGAGGAACTTAAGTGAAGGTGCATTATTGACATAAATAAGAAAAGTGGTTGTGAATAAAAGAATGAAGATGTCCCCAAAGAGATGATGCTGGTAAAAAAAAAGAACTTACATTAAAGAGACTCTCAGAAATATTTTGACATTGAAAGAACAGAGGATAGATATTGGAAGCTGATCCAGACCTAGAAAGGAGTATGACAATTTGCCAAGACAGTGACGTGATACTCTCTTGTAAGTTATATATACAACAGAGAAAAATGTGTGTGCTATTCAAACTACTCTTGATAAGCTTTTTAGAAAGAAATAAAACATTTTACTTCTAAATGCTTCTAACGTTTAAAATTACAATGTGCTAAAAATATTAGTTTTACTATTTTTACTTTCCCCATGCATTTATAACCCAATAGTAAGAGAGATTTTAATGTTTTGACAAGAATTTTTGTCACAAAAAGTAATCTTTTTATCATTGATTAAGATCGCTTTGCACAGTTTCAGCATGCACAGTTTTATGATCCAACACTATCATGCAGAGCAAAGACTGCCTGTTTTTTAAACCCCATAAGACGTTTTATTTTGTTTTGTACAGTCAAGTTTAATTTATATTTAGCTCTTTTGTTCGTTTGTTTTTGTTTTTTGCTTTTCATTTCCTCCTGTACCTCTGTGCTATCAGGTAGGATTATTTTCCTTTTGCCTTAATAATTCCCTTTAGCAGTTTCTTTAATATGAGCCTAATGGTGATGAATCCTCTCAGCTTTTGTTGGCTTGAAATGTCTTTCTTTTGTCTTCAATTTCAGAGAATCTTTTTGTTAGGTTGGCTGATATTTGCTGTTGTTATTTGTGTGGTTCTCCTTTTTGCAGATATCTTACTTTTTGCTTTGTGGATTCCATCATTTCTGTTGAAAAGTCAGCTTTCAGTCATGTTGTTACTTCTTTGAAAGTATTATGTATTTTTTTCCTCTGGCTGCTTTTTATGCTTTTCTCTTTCTTTGATTTTTTAGCACTTTTACTATGATGTGCCTTGTTGTGGTTTTCTTTGTATTTATCCTTTAGGGGTTTGCAGTACTGCTTACATTTGTGACTTGATGTCTCATGAATTTTGGAAATTTTCTTTCAAATATTGCTTCTTTCATTCTTTCTCTTATTTTTCTTGGGATCCAGTAATAGGTATGCTAGACGTTTTAGTGTGCCACATATTTCTTTTTCTCTCCATGCTTCAGGTTGGATAAATTCTTCTGACCTAACTTCTAGGTTACTTACTCTCTTTTGACCTATGTATATCTGTTTTAAACTCATGTATTTAGGTTTTATTTTAGTTATTGAATTTTTAAATTCTAGAGTTTCCATTTGATCCTTTCAAAAATATTTTCCAGTTCTATTCTAAAATTCTCTATCTTGGCAATTAAATTTTTGAATGTCTTGATCATAGTTATTTTAAAGTCTGTCTGATAACTCCAATATTTGAATCTCTTGTGGATCATTTTCTATTGTCTGTTTTCTTCTCTTGATTTTTGCTATAAATTCTTTATTTTTAATTTTTTTTTGTATGCTTGGTTATTTTTTATTGAAAGCTGAGCTTTAGTCTTTGTGAGGACTGATCTATTTCCCATTATACCATACTTCTGGGATGAAGCTCTTTTTGGCATCCCAGCTAAAATCCTTGGGTGTTTACCAGGAGCCATCTCCTTAGTAAGCCTTGAACTCCAGTTTTTATTTCCCTAGCTCTATGAGACTGCCTAAACCTCTGGGCAGCTTCTCAGCTGTTGTTTACAGTTTAGAAAATACTTCAAGAGGAAAGTAATCAAATGTTGTTTTGGGGATTTGCTTCTCTCCCCTTAAGTTCTTGCTGCCTTCATAACACTCAAATACCTTTAAACAGATTTTTTTCCAGCTCCTCTAGTTGTTTTCAAACCAATGGTTGATATAATAATGTCCGCTAGCCTACCATAGCTGGAGACAACTTTCTGGGCCTCAGTATTCTTAACACATTATCGTCCGGGGGATTTTTGCAGAAACTAATACCTGTGGCCATAATACGTCTCTGGTCAAAAATGTGTTAAAGGCCGCATACTGTATTACATAGGGAAAGAAGATTTGAGTCACATATTTATGATGTAAAACCTCTGACCCTATCCATTAGTAACTCTGTGACCTAGGATAATGTATTTAGTCTCTCTACATTTATGCTTTTCTTAAATAAATAATACAAATGATAATCTCTACTTCACAGGGTTGTTTTTTGAAGGTTAAATAAATAAAGTACTTAAATGTTCAGCATAATGTTTAGAACATACTAAGTATTCATAGATGATAAGTATTTTTTTTCTTCATCAAGGAAAGAGAGTTAATATTTCATAATACATGGCTGCTTAAAAGAATGTAATGTGATTATTTGTGTAAAACTTTTTATAGATTGCAAGGTACTACAGAAATAAAAACAGAATAATTATTTATGAAGTGTATTGATTGGTTTTATGTGGGAGGCACTGTGCTAAATGCTTACATGCATTATGTCATTCAATATTTATAAAAAGCATATTAAGTTGGAACTCTTATTACCATTATTTTACAAATGAGGAAACTGAGGTTAGGAAGGATTACATGACATGTCCAAGGTTAGATAATGAGATTGCTGTGACCTAACCACTAGACCACCAGGGAACATCAAGGTTAGACAATGACAGGCAAAGAAACCAGGGTTTTAACCCAACTCTGACCAACTCCAAAGCCAGAGCTCTTAACTCCACTCCTAATCTCACAAGGCTACATTTCTCTTTCCTAAATGAGGGAAAAAAGTTAGTTTTTGCAGAAACTTGCACAGGCCCTGGAATCCAGTAGGTGGTCAGTAAATATTTATTGACTTACTGATATCCATGTCAATAAAATCTGTTGACACAGTAGTAATAGATAGAAATGACAATTCAAAAAGAGGACTTCTAATTTTGTCTTTAACTTCCAGCCATGCAAGTTAGAATTAGGATGAATTAACATAAACTGAGAGTGAGAACAAGTTAAGAATTGAATATAAATGGAAATTCTGACCCATGTTCTAGTTGCTATTGCCATCTGGAGCCCCCAAATTATCAATTAAGATTGGCTGTGGCTTGGATTCATGCTTCACTTTTCATTGTACTTACATGTGAGTCATTTTACTCAAATTGTAGAAGGAATGTGATTCCAGCCGCTGCAGAGTTGCATCTATTGACAAGTAGCTGAACATCACAAAAATATAAAACAAAGTAGAAAGTTAGTAGGGTTGTGAACTGCAAACATACTATTAATTTTGATGTAACTTCTTTGTCAGGGGCTTCCCAGGTCATGCAACATGCACAACCCTCATGGTTTCTCCCTAATTATGTTAAAATTAGTTATTACTTTTTTTAGATCCTGTTTTATCTGAAAGTTTCCCAATTCATTGGACCTATTCATTCTTCTGGTTTCATTCAACAGATACTTCCTTTAGAAGCTTTCCCCAAATTTCCTGATTAGGTCAAATTTTGCATAGTATATCCTCATGGCACCATGAACTTCTCCTTCCACTAATTATCACAATGAAACTTTGCAAGTGTTTGGATGATATGTGATTGATGTCTCATTAGAGTGCCAGTTCTCTGAAATGGGGAACTGTCTGTTTCTGATGGACACTGAAGGTACACTCAAAGTACCTTTCATATTGCTTGTCATGTAGTAGACTTCCAATAATTATGGATTAAGTGAATGACTGAGTGAATGAATGAACAGGTGAGTTACTCAAAATAGCAGAAAATGAAAGACGTTAGAAAAGAATTCACCAATAAATAAGAGGCATTTTTAATGGAGTAGCTAATTGCATGAGGTCAGAGATGTAGTTACAAAGAAGATGAAGAAAAAGCCACATTTCTCTAGTGGAACATTCCATAGGGTGGTGACTATATATTCTCTCAAGACTTCTCTTCTTGATTTTGAGAGGCTGAAAACTCAATATTTATTTTGAACTTTGTAATTGAAAGGCAACACAAATAAAAGTTTTAAGTACTAAAAAGGAGAAAAGAGAAACTTCTAAATACAACTTGTCGAGAATACATAAGGGATGATGTTTCAAAAAGTCTCCTAAATTCTATCTTGTAATAAGAATGACTAATGCAGCCAAATTCAATGACGGCTTTTTATTGAGAGGCATTTCTATGACATTTGGGAAAATTAATGATTAACAGATGGTGTCCACCTGTGGCCGTAGCAGAGCTTCTCAACCCTGGCCATACAACTGAAATATTTGGGAGGCTTTTAAAACATAAGATGTCCAAGGCTCAGTCCAGGATAATTAATTCAGAGTATTTAAGGGATGGGGCAAACATTTTTATTTTTAAAACACTTCCCAGATGATTCTAATGTGCGGGCAGGGTTAAGAACCACTGGCCTATAGTTTGAATTGAATCTGCCAGTAAAATATTTTCATTAATACAATTTTTATAAGAGGAGTGCTGACTGTTCCATTTGAGTGTTTTTCTCATGGGTATTGTGTGTATTCTAAAGGTCCTGTGCTTTCTGTTTTGAATTATCTATTCTCTAAACAATTATCCTTTGATTTATCAGGTCTCCCAAGTCATTGCCACTTGTGGATAACATTACATAAATTATTTTGATCCAAATATCATACCTCTAACATAGAGGAAACCACTGAAGATGTTGAAAAGAATTAATTTATTGTGTAGAGATTGTGGGGATTTAGAATGGATGAAGCTGAGCCATCTGAAGGACAAGATTAATTCTGAAGGCTGCAAACTTGTTTTCCTAACTTTGCATCATATCCACTGCTCCAAATTTTCTCCCGAATTTCTTAGTTTAGGAGGTGCAAAGCTTTCTTAAGGTTTTAGTCATTCAGCACATGTCATGATCACTGAAGTTCCAATTTCTCCAACTGAATGATACCTCCTTAGAGGACTCTTATAGCTTGGTTGTGAAGACAACATATAGGAACCATTTATTCAGTGGGATAAGAGCAGTGATTCCCTACTTGCTTATCCCATTTTTATAATCAGGAAAAATCAGATCCCACCTCCTCCTCATATTTCTTCTAAGCATGCAAGTCTCATGTAATAACTAGAGTAACCATATCATTAATCATCCACAATAGGATATTTTTGTGAGTTAATGCAGGGTGCTATTAATAATTATGCCAGAATAATAGGTGGGAATGTGTACTGTTCCAGGCAAAGCTACCTGGTGATCTCTTGCCCTGTAGATGTGACAGCTCCTAACTGTGCTACCTGGTGATCTCTTGCCCCGTAGATGTGACAGCTCCCTAACTATTATTTAGGTATGTGTGTGTGCTTTCATTAAACAAATATCTATTAAACATTCACTATATGTCAGTAAATGAGCATTGACCATTCAGACCTGTTCCCTAGCTTCAAGGAACTCACAGTAGTGGGAGATACAGACAGGTAAATGGGGTTAATATGTAGAGTGATAAATTCTCTGATGGGGTTCAGGGCACACTTAACCCAGACTGGAGAATCTAAACATAGTCTCCCTGGAAGAGTCCTCATCAGGACCTTCAAATCTGCCTGGATGTCCTGAATATCCCAGTCAAACTTCCTTCTTTTATTGCCCATCATTTTATTTCAAACCTTCTCAAATTTCTAACTCTGCCCTTTCTACCCAAATATTAGTAGATAATCTTTTTAATAATTTGTAGAAAATATTGAAACCTTGAGATGAGAATTCCTGGAATCCCCCTCTAATAAGCCTATTAATTTACCTGCACCTGCCCCATCTCTAACTACTATTTCTCGTTATAGTACAAAAGGTGTCCATCTTCCTGTAAAAGGTCAATCCCACTATTTGCACCCCATTCCCTCCTGCCTTCTTAGGGACCTCATGTTCTTAAAATTGTTCTTTCTTCAGTTTTTTTTTAAGCCTCTCCTCCTGGTCCCAGTTACTTCTACCTGTTTATGACTCTCAAGTCTTAATCTCTACCAAAATCTCTCCTGAGTGCCCCTACATACCCAGAATTTCCAGTTCTCCTTAGTCTACTTTGATTTTTTTCCTTTTTGCCATATCCATATTCCCTTCTGTATTAATATATTTCTTTATTATGTTTTTGGTTCCTTGCCTATTTCTTTTCGTTCGAATGTGAACTCCACAGGGGCATGGCTCTCTGTGCATTTGTTCCCTGATGTATCCCTATCTCTTGGAAAAATGATTGATATATACCAGGGACTGAATAAATATTTCTTGAATGAATTAATAAAAGAATTTTATCCTGATATCTATTAGACATAGCTGCTGGATGCCTCAAAGGCACCTCAAATGCCACAGGCCCCAAATTGAATTCCTAACTTACCCCCTGTCCCTCCACAGCAAATGCACAGAAAACTTCTCTACCTTGGCAAATGTGCTCATCAACCACACAGGTGTCCTAGTCAGAAATGTCGTTGAAATTCTCCATCTGTTTCCCCCTTCAAAATCAACCAACTTTTAAGTTTGTCCGCTCTCCCTTATTTCTCAAACCTGGCCACTTTTTCTTTATTCCCACTCAGCCTTCACCATTCAACCTGCTGTTCCCTCTCCCCAGGCACTGCATCGACCTCCTCACTAACTTCCTGTCTCCAGCCTTGCTCCACTTCCACCCCTTCCACAGCCCAGCCAGGGAATATTTCTAAAACATCTGATCTCTCACTTCCCTGCTTATAATCGTTCTGTGGCTTGGTCCTTAGGGAATATTTCAAACTCCTTCAAATGATTCACAAGGCCCTGTACTCGCTTCCCTCCCAATTTTGTTTTTCTCTACTGTCCCCACTCCCAGCCTAAGCTCCAGCCTCAACAAACTTATTTTTAACTTCACTGACATCCCTTTTCTCTTCTGCTTGGAACTATCTTTCCATCTTTTGTTTTTTGGCCAGATAATACACATTGCAAATTAGGCACCATTTCCTCCAGGAAGCCTTCCCTGACCCCACCCCATATCCAGGTAACAGACCTCTCATATGAGTTCCCAGGTCACCCTAGAACTGACCCCATCATGGCACTTATCACTCTCTTAGGAAGGAAACTGGAGGCTCCATAAGTATTGTCTACTGTTGTACGTGACACATCTAGCAAAGCGCCAGGCACAAAGTAGGGCTCAATAAATATTCATTGAATGAATGAATGAATGAATAGAGCCAAGTAGAGACACCAAATAGGCAATTGTATAGGGGAGATCAGGGAAAAGGAAGGGCTAAAGGGGAATTTGAGGCTTTTAGCTTTCAGACCACTAAATGGTGCTGCTGTTACAAGAAGGAGTAGAGAGGGAACAGTTTAGGAGGAAGATGATGAGTTTATTTTGGATATGTTGTTTGAAGTGTCTGTGGGACATCAAGGTGACACTATTTGGAAGGAAGTTTGTAATACAGGCCTGAGCTGCAGGAACAACTCAGGGGTAGAGATACTCATTTAGGAATTAGTTGTATTAGGTAATAGTGAAGCCAAAGGAATGGGAGTTTTCATTCAAGGTGCGGAGGGTATAAAGGAATTAGGACAAAATAAACAAAGAACTGGTATGTAAGTAACTGAATGAAATGAAATGAAATGAAATGAAATAGGAATCCAGGAGAGGAAATTGAGGAAGAGTAGCCAGGGTAAGATGTTAAAAAGAGGGAGAGAACAACAGCAGGGAAACCAAAGGAGGCAAGAATTTGAAAAAGGAAGGGCTGGTAGAAAAAAAAAAAACTGCAGAGATGTTCAGCTGGGATGGTTTCTCAGTCTCAGCACTACTGACATTGTAGACTAGATAATGCTTTGTTGGAGGTGGGGGGCATCCTATGCCTTGTAGGATGTTGAGTACATCCTTCACCTCTACCCCTTAGATGACAGTAGCACCCTTCTCTCCAGTTGTGACAACCAAAAACATCAAATGCTCCTGACATGACACAATGGACACTCAATAAATGGTAATGAAATGAATAAATTTAGCCAGAGACCACACGGGCTGGTGGTAATGTCATTGGTAGGCCTGGATTATCTGCATTGCTTGTCAGAATCAACTAAATGAAATAAAGACCTGGCTCATTTCAGACACATACACTCTTTGTCAGTGCAACATGGAACCCCTTTTTCTCCTCACTCTTGAGTGTATAGCAATTCAGTTTTCTACGATTTCAAATTTTCAAATTAATTTTAGTTATTTTTTAAAGTGAGAAGTCTGAAATCACTGGCTACATTTATGACAAAATGTAAACGTTTGTACTAGTGGTGAAAAGAAAATCAAGAATTGGTAACTGGGATAGATAGATTAGAGATAGATATATAGATCTGTTTATGGGAGAGAGTCCTGGCTAAGGTTTTGCCACATCTCAAAATATATTGAAATACATCAAGAATTATTAAATTCTTAAGGCCAAAGGAATTTAAATTTACTTTAGGTTTAAAAAATCATTTAGGAATTAGGGAATAAATATGTAGCCAAATCAAATAAACATCTTGTACATAAACTTCATATATATTGGAAATGTAGAATGTTATTGACTTATGCAAGTGCGATATATAACAAGTATTTTTCTTGATAGAACACATTTAGAAAATAACACGTCACAATTGCAAACTTCTCTTTATATTAAAAAAAATTGACTTACATCCTGGAAATATTGGGCAGATTTGAAAATGCATGACTGGGAATGGTTTTCAGATGAGTCTCTATAAACTTCCTATGAAAATAACAGTTACACAATTAGAGTTTAAATCATTAGACTTTTCTAGTAACCCACCTTAATTATACAGAACACATTATTAGAAGCATGACAATCCTTACAATGTATACTTTATCATACATAAGCAAGAAAACAATTTTTCCCCCAACAAAACAAGAATTGAGAGTGAGAATCAAATGCAGACAATAAATCTTCAAACTTTGCCTTTGAATTATCAGTGAACTAGTATGCCTTGTATAACATCATATTTAATTTGTTAATGGAAGGGCAACATAATATATTCATAAGTTTATTAGGACTACTGAATTCACGGTCAATGGAAATATCTTGAAATGCCACCAGAGTATGTATTAAGAGGATTAAATGCACTTGATATATCTTAAAGATTAAATATAGTGGTATGATTATAATCTTTTTGCCCAAGCAAAGGTCTCTTCAACCATTACCTTGATCTTATCGTCAACTTGCTGCAATTTGGAAATAAATGACTGACAAGGAGCTAATTCTTCTCGGGATCATGATGTCTTTGTTGCATATGCAACCAAAAGGTTGTGCCTTTTCTTCCAGTTTGCTTTTTTGTTACTTTTCAGAAGGCGGAGAGTGGTTTCCTTACTCAATGAGACCTCTTTATGCATTCCAGTATGTCTCCACCTTGATCCTCCATTTTTTATTGTCTTTCTTTGTTATAGCAACTGCTTGAATAGAATTCTGTATGGAGAAAGGTGTACTTACTGTTCTAAGCTGGCTTTGCAAAAAGCCAATGCCTCACCGTGCTATCCTCTTCTCCCGGGTCTGTTTTTACCATTTAAATGTTGGTAATTACACATTGTTCATTTGCTACCTTTTTAAAAGACATCATACTGAGATTGTGTATTTTTCCTTCTAGGCTACAGGGTTTTTTCTCTGTAATCTATTTCCTTGATCTATGTACTCTTTGAACTACTAATTTTTGCAGTGATTGAAATATATTTAGAATTTCTGGTTTCTGGTTCTGCATGACTGGAGCCTGGAAGTCACCCCTCCCTCCTAACAGTAAGCAAAAAGTTGAACAGACTGAAAAATCAACAGCTCTTCTTGGATCTGTGGGACAGGGGAAGACATAGGGCAAACCACTGTCCCCAGGACTGGAGAGACAGGTAAATACAAGGAGTCCCTACTTCCCAGAGCAGAGACTCATGAGCAAAAACTATAAGGGGGAACCAGTGCCAGGGTAGGGTAGGAAAACCTGAGCTGTGATTGACCAATTGCCAGAGGTGCAGTGCAGACAACTCTGAGAGTTGGAAATTCTAGGAGAACCTAGTCACAGGCGACCTCCACAATTTTGTGAGATTTACCTCCAGGAGTTCCACAAGATTCTAAGAGTAAACACTAGGGAAAAATCCCTTTGTGCTTCTGTCACAGGGACGGGAAGAGGAACCATCTGGAAATACAGTTGACCCTTTAACAATGGAGGGGTTAGTTAGGGGCACCAATGCCCACACAGTCGGAAATCCACGTATAACTTTATAGTTGGCCTTCAGTATCTGCAGTTCTGCACCTGCAGATTCAACCAACCACTGCTGGATCAAGTAGTATTGTAGTATTTACTACTGAAGAAAATCCACGAATGAGTGGACCCATGCAGTTCAAAGCCATGTTGTTCAAGGGCCAACTGTACATCAGAGCACTCTGTTTTTTTTTAACAAGGCCTACCCTCAGGGGAAACTAGTTATCCAGACCCTGTGGAAGGGAAATACACAACTCCAGCTCACTCTAGCCATTCTGTCCTACCTAGGGGGGAGAGAAAAAAACTGAGAAACACTTGTGAAGTTCACATTCCAGAGGCATAGGCTCACTAAAATACCTAATCACAGGAATATAGAACACTACCGCTCCCCTGACATCTTATCACCACGTTACTAAGACCTATTTATAGCCATTCCTTTTACCCAGTACATCATGTCTGTCTATCAAGAAATACATCTGTAACTTACCTAATCAAAGCCTCAGTAAAACCAAATTAATTTATAAAAGGGGGCAGAGGGAGGCAACCTGAATGATAAAAGGGTAGATTGTCAGCCCTTTGCAACACTGGTGATTCAGCATAAAGTGCAATATGCCTTCATATGTTTCCAGAAATTCAGGTCCCATAGATTACCTGTACTCCCTCACAGGTCTCCCACTTACATTCCCTTAATTGGATTGATTAAAAGCCTGTTGGTCCAGATCCAAGTTTCTGAAGTTAAAAAGAAATGAGAATAACAAGTCGTTGGGACAAAAATCTCCCAGTAAAATTGGGCCATGCCTAAGAAAAACAAAGGATAAGGTACACACCTGTTGGGTATCACCCGAAGAGACTTACTTAAGCTCACAGATAGTCTTACTTATAGAGCATGTCCTAAGGCATGGATATTGAGGGCATATTTATCTAAGATTTTGCACGCTGCTTGTGGGTAATGCGGATTTAATTTGTAACTTTCATTGGCTAAAAATTTGGGGGTTTATTCTGTCTTTAAAAGTAAAGAAACGATACTTAATTTAAAAGAAAATTAGAGTAACAATGGTTTCAGAGAAGTTTGACTTGGAACAGAAATAACATCTAAATGCAATTTAATAGCCTTTGGTTAAAGTTTCAAATAATGTTTATATCATTTTCCAATATATGAATTTCTGAAATTTGTAATACACGTTTCTTGGATTCTCTCTTTCTCTTTCACACACGTAAACACATACACACTTTAAGTCAGAACAAAGATCTTTTACCTACTACTGAGTTGGTTGTAGTTGATGGAGTTCAGGACACACTATCCCAAAACATATTGTGTTGGCATACTGAATACTTTAAGCTGGAGGAATCTGAGAAGCAGAGGTGTAGGAAGGATTCTCTGACTCCCCTTCACACTCTGAAGCAAGCCCTAAGACCCTCATGTGAGAGGTGCCCTCCCCGGAGGAAAGGAGCAGCCTTATCACAGAAGACAGAGGGATGCCGAGGGGATTCTGAATGAACAGACCTTGCAAATTTCCCCTAGTTTACTATTCTCAGTTCATACCCCTTTGTCCTATCACATTTTCCCACCACTTTCCTATCTTCATTAAACCTAGCATAAGAATGCTCAAGTTTAATCACTTCTTCAAGTCTTCATTTCTTCATAAATGCTCCCATGTCATGTAAAACTTGCATTAAATATATTTGTATGCTTTTCTCTTGCCACTCTGTGTTTGGTTACAAAGCCCTAGCTGAGAACCTAGAGGAGTAGAAGGGAAGTATTTTTTTTTCCTCACCTACATGCAGAACGTGTTTTAAAAGACAATCATTTTTGAAATGCTAACATTTTGCTTGATTGCACAAACAAGATATTCTTCTCAGCCAGATTTCTCATCAAAGAAAGCCACCCATATAAATGCATGGATAAGAATTACGTATCTCAGTACAGCTGTCTTACTAATGATACAATATGCACAATATTCTTTCCATTGTCTATATTTTCAAAAGCAGAACTTTATTCAAAGTTTTTTTTTTTTTTTTTTTTTTTTTGCTTTACGCGGGCATCTCACTGTTGTGGTCTCTCCTGTTGCAGAGCGCAGGCTCAGCAGCCATGGCTCACGGGCCCAGCTGCTCCGCGGCATGTGGGATCTTCCCAGACCGGGGCACGAACCCATGTCCCCTGCATTGGCAGGCGGACTCTCAACCACTGCGCCACCAGGGAAGCCTGTGATTACTGCTTTAAAAGCAGATAGGAGAGGAAAGAAAGCAAATGATTGTAATTATTTGGCCAAAATGTTTTATTTTACTTTCAGAATACATTTTGAATATTTTTGGAAGAGAAAAATACATATCTAAGAGTATATTCTTTTGATAAATACATTAGAAAAGCTTCAAGGTGTTATACTATTATCCAAAGGATTAGCATCAAAACAATGTTTATTTCGTATGAAAATACACCAGGTACAGAAGAGACTCTGCTTTTTTATTTTTTTTTTTGATGGTTCAAAATAAGAAGGCAATGATTATTCTCTCTAAAATAGAATGAAAAAACTCAGAAGGCTTACTTTATACAAATAGTATCGGTATTTACTATTAATGACTAAGGCATCACATATAAGTCATTGGGGAAAAAAGTTTACAGCTATAGTTTTGTATCCTAAGTGGACTATGTACATTTAATAGTTAAACAGGTTGGCTTTAAGATATGGAAATTACAAGAAAGAATAAATATTTAAGCTGCTGATGTAATTTAATTTGTTTTTCTAAGACTTATTTAACCAAGAAGTATCAGTGAGAATATGACTTAGAGTCAAATGTTTCCTTTGGGCTTTGAGCAGGCAAGATTTATATTTCTCAAATATCTGCATTTGGAAGCTGCAGTGCAGAAATCGAAATGCATGTGAGATGCCACTGATTGACTTACAGATTTTGCCGAATAGGATCCAGTTTTAAGTACCGTCTTTGTTCTTGCAGTAGCGATGGAAGAGGGAAATCTGATTAATGCTACTAAAGAGAGCAGATAGTTCTCTATGTTCCAAAAAGAACAGTTAGCGCAATTAAATTTTTCACAGTAATCTTGCATGATAGTAGGCTCATTTCACTGAAATTTTATCAACATTCCAGCGTCTTGTATTTTACAAGGTTTCTGGACTCATAATACATAGCTTGTGTGTCAGTGTGTACATGTGGGTGAGGTTTTAATTAAGCAATGCTTCAGGTTTCCCATTACAGCCTTTACTTGATAAAGAATGTGGAGTATGAGCAGATGAGCCAGACTGAATCTCATGAGTTGAGAATCCCTGCTGATCTTCTTTGCCATGGCTGAGCTTGTGTGGTCCAGAAACACCAAACTTTTCACTTGTGTGTCACATTTTTGGTCTCTTGGCAATCAGGCTGAGAATATTTTATTTTTTTATAAATTTATTTATTTATTTTTGGCTGCGTTGGGTCCTCATTCCTGTGTGCGGGCTTTTCTCTAGTTGCTGTGAGCGTGGGCTACTCTTCGTTGCGGTGCGCGGGCTTCTCACTGCAGTGGCTTCTCTTGTTGTGGCTCATGGGCTCTAGAGCACAGGCTCAGTAGCTGTGGCGCACGGGCTTAGTTGCTCCAGGGCGTGTGGAATCTTCCTGGACCAGGGCTTGAACCCATGTCTCCTGCATTGGCAGGTAGATTCTTAGCCACTGTGCCACCAGGGAAGCCCAGGCTGAAAATATTTTGTGATTCTGCACCAAGCTTGTTTGTTTAATATTGTCATCGGCATTTCTTTGTTTTTTTTTTTTTTTTTTTTTGGCATCCTAACCACTGGACCGCCAGGGAATTCCCTTGTCATCTGCATTTCAAGGGCTCCTTTTTATTTATTTTTTTAGTTAAAAAAAATTTTAGGAGAAAGTATTTTTTATTCAGAATTACATTAATTCTATTTTTAACAGCTTTGTGGAGGTTAATTGACATACAAAAAACTATACATAATTAATGTATACAATGTGATGAGTTTGGCCATATGCACCCATATGGGTTTCATGCACCCATGAAACCACAATAAAGGGAATAGACATATCTATCGCCTCCAAAAGTTTCCTGTGTCCCCTTTTCTTTGTTTGTTTTTTCTTGGTTTTCGCGTGTGTGTTAAGAACATTTAACATGAGATCTACCTGCTAAACAAATCTTTAGTGAACAATACATTATTGTTAACTACAGGCACTGTGTTGACTAGCAGATCTGTAAAACCTCCTTTTTATTAAATACCTGCTTCAATCAACTGATAATTCATTTAGATGTGCCAAGTGTGACCATAAAAAGTACTGGCAGTAGAAGAAGAGAGAATTGGTGCAAATAATCCAGATACTTATATATTGTGAAGTTGTACCCTATAAACCGGACAATATTAAATATGACATTTATTGTTTTCCCATTGTTTCTACTTGGCTGAGAAAAAAATTCTCATTGGTGAATTTGTTTTACCACTGTGCCAATTTTTTTTTTTTTCTAACTCTGTGGTGAGTTGTGAGAGAGTGCAGCAAGCACAGGGATTAATATCAGGGATGTAGACCCAGAAGAATCACACAAATAGTTGGCACTCTTTACATAGAGGCCGTATGTTTAAGTATGAACAAATTTTAATCTGTACTAAGTTGTGTTTTCTGGTTTTGGTGGTAGAGTGGGATTTCAGTCAGGGCTGCTGTTGAATTATTTACAAACAGTACAAAAATACCAGGTGATGCCTGCAGCCCAAGGTGTGAAACTGCAATACCCAGATTCCAGAGGCGCCTATGAGTCATCATTTTGGGACAGACAGTTTCCGTTTGGGCTTTAATTTTTGTGATCCGAGACTTAGAAACCCAAGCAATGGCCTGACAGATCTGGCTTATGGAAATTGTCCAGCTTACGTCATCTGGGAGAGAGTTTTCTATTTATGATGCTTGGTTTCCAGATTGAAAAATACATATTTAATTTAGTTTTATTTCATTTGGGATACTTATTGTATTGAAATTTTTTCACAAGTATAATTTGTGTCCAGTAAGATGCACAAATCTTAAATGTCTACTTAGCTACTTAAGGGTATACCAGTGTGTCAATGAAAAAATTAATCAATAGTCAGTCTAGGAATGAAATGGAAATTTTTATTTGAGCCAGTCTAAGAATTATAACCCAGGACACAGTCTCTCAGAGAGCTTTGAGAACTGCTCTGAAGAGGTAAAGGGGAAGGCCAGTATACATTGGATCTTGGTGAATGGGGTATATACAATCAAACACACATCTCAGTAGAAATTTGCTGCTAGTCACAAGGAACAGACGTCTTAGTTAATGGTTTAGTGCTTTTCTAAGTATGGGAAGATGCAAGAATCCAGGTTTATAAAAACTTTCCCCTGAAAATATCTATCTGAAGGTCTGTTCTGCCAGTTTTCCCAAAGCACAGAGTGCCTCTTCCTGATCTTCGCCATGAATTCCTTTCAAGGTGTATTGCAGGTCAGCGACTGCAGTGGCTAATGTGTAGGCCTGGATAGTGGACAACATTCTTTCTTTCTTTATTTTTATTATTATTATTTTTTGCGGTACTTGGGCCTCTCACTGTTGTGGCCTCTCCCGTTGCGGAGCACAGGCTCCGGACACGCAGGCTCAGCGGCCATGGCTCGCGGGCCCAGCCGCTCCGCGGCACGTGGGATCCTCCCGGACCGGGGCACGAACCCGGTCCCCTGCATCAGCAGGCGGACTCTCAACCACTGTGCCACCAGGGAAGCCCAACATTCTCTATTTTATAATCCCTTCCCTTTCGGTCTTAATTTCAACCAAGGTTTGGGAGGCATTTCATGAGCAATTTGTCCCACGGTGCTAGGAATGCTCACCCCCAGGTCAGGTGAGGACTTCGTTGATAGGCCGTTCAGTGTGCTGTTACTGAAGTAGGCCCTGTTAACAGTAGCCAAAATCCTCTGGACTACCTGTCTGTCGGGGTCCAGGAAATGGTTCCCTCTTGTTGCTGCTTCTCATAACTAGAGTTACACTATTACAGCGATTGATCTTAGAATTATAAATTTGATCAATTAGGTTTCAAGGTGCCTAATCATCATTAATTTTATCTGAGCCTCAGTCACACATTTGGTAATATAAGAAACAATAATCTTGTACAATTAGGCAGAATACAAGTAATATGACTAGTAATATTAGTAGGTCATCCGTTAAGTATTTAAGCTAAGAACTTCCACTGGGTGTGGGCCAGTATCTCCCCAGGTCATGTGAATAGTCTGTTCCACACCAATCGCTATCTTTAAGGGAAATGATACACTGGCAATGTACATACAGTTCACCAGAGATGTCTGCACGTACAGGGGAGTAGTGAGTCATTGTGACTCCTTCTAGGATTGAGAAAGGAATGTTATCTTCCGAGGAGTTACATGGCTGGCGCCAGAAGGAGAAAATTGATCTTTAGGGTTGAGCAGTTATTTCTGCTGTTGGGGAGGTCTGGTTAACATATAATGTAGACACACAATGTGCACTAGACGGGAGGGAGGAGGCCAAAGGGCAGAGAAAAATTTTATGTTTAAATTTTTCTTGTCTTACCTTAAAATATGAATTTTTATTTCATCCAGTATAGGTAGGTATACTTATACTTTACATATATGAACACATACATCCATGTGACGAGGACCTAGATCAAAATATAGAATATCTCCATCATCTGAGAAAGTTCCCTTGTGCCCCTTTCCAGTCAGTAACCCCGTCCCTCTCAGATTGCTCTTTTTGTTAACTTCACATAAATGTAATCATACATTAGCCACCCTTTTCTCTCTGGCTTCTTTTGTTCAACATAATGGTTTTGAGATTCGTCCATGTTGTTGCCTGTTCTTTTTTATTGCTAACTATGAATACACATCATTTGTTTATTCATTCTATAATTGATATTTTTCCAATTGGGGTTATTATGTTTAAAGCTTCTATGAACATCCGTGTGCAAATTTTTTATGGGCATATACAATCACTGCTCTTAGGTAAATACCTAGGAGTGGGATTTATGAATCATAGGTAAATATATACTTAATTATAACAAAAACTGCTGGTTTCCAAAGTGACTGTACCATGTTCCCTCTTACCAGTGAAGGATGGGAGTTCCAGTTAACTCTGCATCCTCACCAACACCTGGTATTATCTGTCTTTTAAATTTTAGCCAGACTGGTAGATGTGTATGTAAATACCAATTGGTATTTACCAATACCACATGATTGGTATTTTTAACTGCTAAAGGATTTGGAGATATGCACAGTCATGTAAAAAAGTATATTTGTAAACCCAAGTGTGAAGGTTAATTTTGTGTGTCAACTTGACAGGGCCATAGAGTGCCCAGATATTTGGTTAAACATTATTCTGGTTGTGTCTGTGAGGGTATTTCTGGATGAGGTAAACATTTGAATGAGTAGGCTGAGTAAAGTAGATTTCCCTCCCCATTGTGGATGGACCTCATCCAATTCATTGAAGGCTTGAATAGAAAAAAAAGGCTGTGTAAGAGAGAAAATTCTTTCTCTCTGCCTGCCTATCTTCCAGCTGGGACACTGGTCTTTTCCTGCCTTTGGACTCGGACTTAACTGGAACTTACGTAGAGTCTCTCCTGATTCTCAGGTCTTTGGACTCAGACTGGAAATATACTGTCAGCTCTCTTGTGTTTCCAGCTTTCCAACTGCAGGTCTCAGACATCTCAGCCTCCATTACCATGTGAGCCAATGCCTTATTGTAAAAAATCCTTCTCCCTCTGCCTATGTCTCTGTATATAGAATATATATGTACGTATTCTGTTTCTTTGGAAAATCCAGACTAGTACAACAAGGATGTAAATTGAAAATGATAAATATCTACATAGCTCTGAGCCAGGCACTATGAAAGTACATTACATTTATTACTTCATAACCATAACAGCCGTGAGAGATATGTAATATTATTATCCCCATTTTACAGATGATGATCTGAGATACAGGAAGGTTAAATAACTTGCGAAAAGCCACACAGTTGTTCAGTAGGAGAGCAGGGTTTTAATCACAGGCAAAAAGACATCAGATTCTTCAGTATACACTACTGCTGTTCTGCAAAGTATGAAATGTAGATGATAATAATAATACCTACCTCATAGGATTGCCATGAAGATTTAACAGATTATTGTTAGAAGCACCTAGAACAATGTCTGGCACATAGTGGTTGAACACTAGATGAATTGTTTTTTTTTAAAGAAATAAAAACATACAAATCTGTTTGCCAATGTATTAATCGATGATGAGAAATAAAACTGTCACATGGACCAGAGTAGTCATGATGCCAAGCCCATGTTTTCTTGTGAGCAGACTATTGTAGGGAACCAAGACAGATTCAGAAGGTTGCTTGTAGAGCATGAAATCCATCAAAAGAAGGAGAGGAACTCACTTTTTTAATGCTCTCAGGCTACGAGAGCCTAACATCACCACTTCTTACAAGGAATGACCTTGCCTGTGGGATCACAGCACTTTGCATTCACTGGTTTAAGTTTCATTTGTCTTGGACATTGACTAGACAGGAACTTCCACAATTCTCATGTGTGACTCCACTTTCTCTCTGCGTTTATGGCTGATCAATTCTCTGCCAGATGGATATTTTCTTTAACTAGATTGCATGAGGTCGTTGTATTTCCTTTAAGAGATTTTATATATCTCTATTATGATCCATTATGTGTTACTTTAAAAATTTCCTCTATTTCGTTTGTTTTTAATTTACGAGGGAGCATTACAGTGCAGCCTCAATATTATTGGGAATATTTTATTACAGAGCCTTGGACTACTGTTTACTTTGTGTGGTAGTCTTACTTGGTATGTAAATAAAAGAAAAAATGTAAATGGTTCCCTTTAACATTTCCTCAACCCTCATGGAGCATTTTAGGCTTTGAGGAGCACTGTTTAAAACCTATATATTTGTCTAAACCTTGTTATTTTATGGATGAATAATATGAGGAAAGGTTGAGTGACTTAAGTTCATATAATAAAGTAATAGCAGTCCTGCAAGCCTTCCACTATAAAGTATACATACATATGGTGTTCTGAAACTACATAACCATAGGTTCTTTCCTTTGTTGTGAAGGTGTGACCCAGAGGCACTTCAGGAATCAACACATATTTAGTACTACACATATGTTGAGTGTTTACCATGTTCCAGGCACCACGCATGGTGAGGGGAACGCAATGATAAACGACTCAGATGGACATCCTGCCTTCATGAAGCTGAGACCAGTGGAGGAGCTAGACATTAAAAAAGCTATTTAATACAGTTAACTTACTAACTTATTATCATTGTGTTAATGCTATGAAGGAAGAACCCAGATCTGTGCAAGTGCATAAGAAGTCCTCTCCAAAGAACTGATTTAAGCTGAAACCAGAAGACTATAATTTATAACAGAATCTGAAGGATTAAAAGTGTCAGTGAAAGAAGCAGGGTGATGGACTGGGAGTCAAGGCTTTTTGAACCTTAACCGAAGAAGGGTGATGATATTATCCACTCTTCTCACTTAGTTATTATGAGGAGAAAGGAAAAGTGAATTATATATCACACAATCCTGAATGAATGTCAGGAATTATAATGCATGAGGTCTTATATAAAACGATGCCCATAAACATAGCTGGCCTCCAGTTTGTACTCCAGATAAAAGCACTTGGTGAGGGCTTCCCTGGCGGCGCAGTGGTTGAGAGTCCGCCTGCCGATGCAGGGGACACGGGTTCGTGCCCCGGTCCGCGAGGATCCCACGTGCCGCGGAGCGGCTGGGCCCGTGGGCCATGGCCGCTGAGTCTGTGCGTCCGGAGCCTGTGCTCTGCGGCGGGAGAGGCCACAACAGTGAGAGGCCCGCGTACCGCAAAAAAAAAAAAAAAAAAAAAAGCACTTGGTGAACACTTGTCATCTGTCCAGTGTTCGGAAAGTAGCTTTCCTTAAAAATGGCAATGCGGGCTTTGGTAGAGGGTAACATTAACATTTTTTTCTCGTAGTCATGTGCAAATTGGCAGTTCATTAAGTTCATCATCTCTCATTAAAATTTCAAAGTACTGTCAGTGAATTTTATCCAGGGATAAAAGACTATTGGCTTAGGAAACTTTCAAACCAGTCAGGACAAAGAGTGAAACATCAAAGAGTTAGTATGCATAGATTTATCATATATATATTCTATTCAGAAATGTTAAATACCAGGGTCAAATATTTTTGAAGGAGATGTGTGTGTATGTGTGTCTCTGTGTCTGTATGTTTTTGTTGTTGCTGTTGTTAGGGAGAAGAAAAATAATTTTATTTAACAAATGATCAAAAAGCAAGTTCTTCTCATTCCTAATTTGCATTTCAGGTGTTAATATTTTTGAATGAGTTAATTTTCTTTTCTGTGCTTGCGTCTTAAGTGTTATACACTGATTTCAAACCACAGTCTTCCTCCCTACCCCTTCTGCTGCTCTTCATACATTTATGTAGATCCAAATTTCCATTTGGTATTGTTTTTTTTCCTGCCTAAAGAACTTCCTTTAACATGTTATTCTTCTTGTTGTTAGTGCAGGTCTGCTAGCAATGACTTTACTCAACTTTTATCAGAAAAAGTCTTTATTTTGCTTCAATATGGAAAGATTTTTCACTGGGCATAAAATTATAAGTTAACAGCTTTTTCTTTCTTTCAGTACTTAAAGATGTCATTCTGTTGCATTCCAATCTGTGGAGTTTCTGACAAGAACTCTGTGTATTTATTTTTTTCTATGGCTGTTTTTAAGATATTCTCTTTATCACTGATTTTCAGCAATTCGATTATGATGTGCCCTGGTGTAGCTTTCTTTCTGTTTCTTCTTCTTCTGCTTCATTAGAGCTTCTTGGACTTGTGGGCGTAGAGTTTTTATCAGATTTGGAAAAGTTTGGTCATTACTGCCTCAAAATTTTCTTTTGTTCCCTTTCTCTCTCATCTCCTTTTGGAACTCCAATTACATGTGTATTAAAGACTTGATTTTGTCATACAGGTCATTGATGCACTCTTCATTTTTTTAAATATCTTTTTTCCCCTCTGTACTCAATTTTGGATATTTTCTATTGCTAAGTCTTCAAAGTCTTAATATTTTTCACTTTGTAGTGTTTAATGCTATTAAGCCCATCCAGTTAATTTTTCATTTTATGTATTTTTAACCATAGAATTCCATTTGGGTCTTCTCCATATCTTCCATTTCTCTCCTCATTATGGTCATGTTTTCTTTTCTTGAGTTTCTTTAGAAGACTTATAACAGAAAATTTGTGTCATTGTCTGTTAATTCCATCATCTCTGTCATTATGGGTCTGTTGTTATCAACTGATTTTCTCTTTTTTATGGATCATTTTTCCTGTCCTTTTTGTTTTACTTTTTTTTTTTTTTTTTTTGCAGTACGCAGGCCTCTCACTGTTGTGGCCTCTCCCGTTGCGGAGCACAGGCTCCGGACGCGCAGGCTCGGCGGCCATGGCTCACGGGCCCAGCCGCTCCGCGGCATGTGGGATCTTCCCGGACCAGGGCACGAACCCGTGTCCCCTGCATCGGCAGGCAGACTCTCAACCACTGAGCCACCAGGGAAGCCCCTCCTGTCCTTTTTTTTTTTTTTTTAAAAATTCCTATTGCTTAGAGAGATAAGATAACATGGAAACTGTTACTTAAGGGAAAAAAAGATTTACTGATGTCCACTGCGGTAGTAAAAAGATGGCCACAAATTTTCCTCCCCTTGAATTTGGGCTAGCCTTGGTTGCTTGACCAAAGAATGTGGTAGAAGTAGTGTTCTTGCATTTTGTGGTTAGATTAGAAGATGTCTTGAAGCTTCTGCATGGGTGTCTTTGAATATTCTCCTAGAGGGCCCTGAACTGTCATGAAAGAAGTTTGACTACCCTGAAATGAAGAGTGTAGGAGCTCCAGTCACAGTCCCACCTGAGACCAGCATTCAGCCATCCCCACGAAGCAGCAGACATGTGAAGGAACATACCTTGGGCTCTCCAGCGACACCCATTTGTCACACAAATACCATTAAGTGAACTCTGATGATGCCATGAGAAAGATTCAGCTATATCTTATCCTACCCTGATTATAATTTAGATTATATAATTCCTGATTATAACTTAGATATAATAAAATGGTTGCTTTAAAACTCTAATTTTTTATTGCAATAATAGATAACTAAAATACCCAAATATTGTGCTATGAATTTTACGTGTATCACATATTGCTAAGAGTAGCCACATCTTATCATAATAAACCTCACCAAGCTGAGATAAATGTAATAGGATTGATTTAATAAGCACCTGCAGAATGACAGACGTTAAGCTTCACGTCCACTGTTCTCTTTCCCTCTATTATTTCTATCCTGGTTGCAAAGTTACTTGAAAACTTGGGTAATAACAGAGTTTAATAACCTGTAAAGAGGCAAACTAGAAATGATTCTTCTCCATGTAGCATTGTTAGTGTTTATTTTACCACCTGTGTTCCATCAGTACAATGGGGGAGAGAGTTTTGCTGCCTTTTGACTGGGCTGGCCAATCTCAACTCTGCTAATAACTGTCTCTGTGACTTTAGGTGAATTTTAAACTCTCTGAGCCTCAATTTTTTTTCACGTGTGGAGAATAGTATCTCTTCTCATTAACCCACAGGGTTATAATGACCACCAGGTAAAACAAACTAACTGAAGTTAAATGAAAATTTTATGATTGTGATTATAATAGTATTAATAGGTATTATAATTAACAAGCATTTAACTTCTTACAATATTTGCCCTCCCAATTATAGGGATAAAGAAGTGGTTTGAAGAGAACAGAGGTCTCTCATTTTCAAACTGAAATTGATTCTGATTTAGGGAATAGGGAAAGGTAGAGGTTGATATTAGTTCAGAAATAACTCAAGGCCCCATGTGACCTAGGCTCACTGCAATGTCATTTGCAAAGAGATATTGTTAAGTCAGTAAAAGGAAGTCCTGTCTTTACTTGTGGGAGTTAGTTAGTGTTAAAGGGGAACCATTCTTTTTTTTTTATTTGAACTATAGCTGATTTACAATGTTGTGGCAATCTCTGCTGTACAGCACACTGACTCAGTGATACACACACACACACATATATATATATATAGACACTCTCTTTTTGATATTCTTTTCCATTATGGTTTATCCCAAGAGATTGGATATAGTTTCCTGTGCTATACAGTAGGACCTTGATGTTTATCCATCCTAAATGTAATAGTTTGCATCTACCAGCCCCAAACTCCCAGTCCATCCCTCTCCCTCCCCCGCTCCCCTTTGGCAACTGCAAATCTGTTCTCTGTGTTTGTGAGTCTGTTTCTGTTTTGTAGATTGGTTCATTTGTGCCATATTTTAGATTCCAGATATAAGTGATATCATATGGTATTTGTCTTTCTCTTTCTGACTTAATTCACTTCGTATGACAATCTCTAGTTGCATCCATGTTGCTGCAAATGGCATTATTTCATTCTTTTTAATGGCTGAGTAGTACTCCATTGTATATATGTACCACATCTTCTTTATCCATTCATCTGTTGATGAACGTTTAGGTTGTTTCCATGTTTTGGCTATTGGGTATAGGGTTGCTATGAGCATATGGGTACATGTATCTTTTTGAATTATAGTTTTGTCCATGTATATGCCCAGGAGTGGGACTGCTGGATCATATGGTAATTCTATTTTTAGTTTTCTGAGGAACCTCCATACTGTTCTCCATAGTGGCTGCACCAACTTACATTCCCACCAACAGTGCAGGAGGGTTCAAAGGGGAATCATTCTTTTTTTGTTTTAACATCTTTATTGGAGTATAATTGCTTTACAATGGTGTGTTAGTTTCTGCTTTATAACAAAGTGAATCAGCTATACATATACATATGTCCCCATATCTCTTCCCTCTTGCATCTCCCTCCCTCCCAGCCTCCCTATCCCACCCCTCTAGGTGGTCACAAAGCACTGAGCTGATCTCCAAAGGGGAATCATTCTTAATCCTCACAACACATCTTTAAAAGCCCTTCCTCTGCTTCTCCCTTCTTTCAAACCCGCTCCTGATGAACCTCCAAAATTCTCTACAAAGTTTCTTCCTCCCTTCCTTTTTCTACTTCATTCCTTCCCCAAAGTATTGGGTTATACAAAGTGACCAAGCCTTACTGGTTATTTGTGCCTCATTTTTATTTTATTTTATTTAAATTAATTTATTAATTTATTTTGGCTGTATTGGGTCTTAGTGGCGGCACACGGGATCTTCATTGCAGTATGCGGACTTCTTAGTTGTGGCATGCAGACTCTTAGCTGTGGCATGCTTGTGGGATCTAGTTCCCCGACCAGGGATCAAACCTGAGCCCCCTGCATTGGGAATGTGGAGTCTTACCCACTGGACCACAAGGGAAGTCCTATCTGCCTCATTTTTAGATGCTATCTTACTCCACACATTTTCCTGATTTTGTTCCACAAATCATACAAGAAAATGGCTCACAAGGAGTTTTCTTTGGTGGGGAAGGAGGGAGGCACAAGCTAGTAAATATTGTCCTCACTGCAAACAATTTTATTTAAAAAATAACATTAAGATGCTTTCTTACCACAGTTTAAAAATCAATTACTTTTTTATAAGGCTACAAACACTCAGTTCTCCATATCATGAGACTCTCTTGGGGTAAGTTTTCTAATAGCCATTTTATGAAATCATTTCAACTGGATGATAAAACGAGTTGCCTCAAAATGGCCAAACACTAATTTTCCCCTCATGAAATAATTTACAAGGTTTCATTATTATTTCAACCTTAGGGATAAGCTTTATGTATTACTACTGTATCTGATATCCCATTAAGCAGACTGGAATTTGTGTGTGCAAAAGAGAAGGTGCTATTAACATTGTCAAGACATCAACACATCTTGGAATAGATTTTTCTTGTTTTAGAAAGAATCACTGGATTTTCCTGTCTTAGTCCATGTTGCCCAGAAGCAGATCCTGAGGCAAGGATTCGTGTGCAAGTGATTTATTAGGGAAGTATTCCTAGAGGAAACTGTAGAGGGACAGAGGGAAGCAGGACAGGAAAGAGTGAGAAGTGTGTGTGTGTGTGTGTGTGTGTGTGTGTGTGTGTGTGTGTGAAGTGTGAGAGTGAAGGTGTGATTTCAGGCAGAGTCCCAGCCTCGGCGGGGTCCCACAGAGAGCTCTGGAGTATAGATCATGTCTTAGAGTTGGTCCTCACTCAAAGAAACAGTGTGGCTTTCTTAGTCCTACTTCAGTCCATTATAAACTCCTCAAATCAGCTCCAGGCATTCGTCTAAAGAGCAAGCATGATTTGCTAGAAGCAAAACCACACAGAAGTTGGGGAAGGGGTCCACTGAAACAATGAAGGGATCTAAATTGATATGGATGGAGCACCACAGTCTGCTATTTCCCTTCTTAGTTATGTATAGGTAAGTAATACAGGAACGAATACTGTAGTTTACTAGGTGCCTGCTGCTGGGCTAAGTGCTTTATGTTACATAAAGCCTTACAACACCCCTGTGATTTTACAAGTAGAGAAACTGAGGTTCAGTAAGGTTAATTGACTTGCTCAAGGTTACACAACAAATGAATTGGCAAGGATTTGAACCCAGGACCTTCGAATCCAGAGGTGAGGCCATCCTGGGAGAAAGGTAAGAGAAGCCCATTTGGGGGACTGATGAAGCTCTCTATTCCATTACTTTTTTTGCTTGAAGGGCTGATCACTGAAGAAGATATGAGAAAGTTTGTGCCAGGATCAAGGTCTCCTGGGAAGGAAGGCTTTTACCCCTTCCCTCCTGAGCTGAGATGTAACTAGAACCTCACTAAAGGACTAAGATGGTTCTCAGTGTGATTTATTGAAAGGAAAAGACACCTAGGGGACCCCTTGATGGAACTTACTTGAGTGGTAGGGCAATCTAGACTTCTGACCTAGACTCTGCAGGAGTTTAAATAGTTATGGAGCTAATAGTGATTCTGTGCAGGGTGGACCTGTGGCTGGGTCATCCCTCTTAATCTGATCATTATGGAAATAATTGCTTGTCATGAGAACGTAAGGTAAGACATTGTAATCTGAGGCATTTGAACATGGAACTTGCTTGGCTGAGTATAAGATCTTCTTTCTTTGAAGACCCACTTCATTCCATGCAGAGACCTGGAAGAGCAGTGGCTTCATGGCAACAGTGGGCTATTTGTACTTGCTCTTAGGAAGCAAAACTGACTTTGTGAAAAATAGTCAGCCTCCGAGAATTTTGAATAATTTGGGAGTAAGATGGAGAGAGAACTCAACGAACGATCTTTCCTTTTCCCACACCCTGGAAACGAGACACTTGAGGCAGATGTTTTACATTCATGAAATTACCCTTTAGATTTCTAGCTTCCCTAACAATTCAGAAAATGAAAAGAGTTTGGATTTATGTTTTCATCGCAACAGCGATGATGATTCCAAAAACAAATGATAACATAAAAGAGATTGTGTTTACCTATTTTCTTTCAGAATATCTACTTGGGAAAAAGAAAGAGACTAATTTTTATTGTTTTCCTACATGAGTCTGAAAAGCATTTAAAATGCATTCAACAATAAATAAATAAAATGCATTTGATCTTTAGACACGTGTATGGTTTTTCTGATAGTTTCATGAGGATCCCTTATGCATGCTAAACTGAACATTTCAAAGTATCCAGACAAACCCGGAAACTATTATTTAGTTGGCTGCAATTTGCAACTATCTTCCTGTTTTTTGGATTACCTGTAAAAGTGCTCCCTGCTCCCTCACTCCAAACATGAGCCAAACAAACCTAAAGAATAGACTCCTTTGCGATAGCAAAAAATTTGATAGTTAGATAGTTGCAATGTCCAAACACAAGGGATTGCTTAAATAAATTATGGTACATGTACTAAATGAAATATTATTCTGCCATTAAAATTCATCTAGAAGTTGCATAAAAAGAACATGAGAAATGTTTAAAAGGTAATACTAGGTTAAAAAATATCCAGTCACAAAAGAGTGCATGCATTATAAAACTGTTTTATATCAATTGCACAAAAAAACTTCTAAATAGATGTTCAACAAAATATTAGAAGTTCTCAGGGAGTGGGATTAGAGATATTTAAATTTTTCTTTTTGTAATCCGTACTTTCTAATTTGTCTACAGAAAACACGTATTTCACTTGTAATGAAAGAAAAGTTATTAACCATTTAAAAAAGTGTGGTTAGGTGGAGCAGGGTTGGATCATTTTTACTCACAGCTATGAGCATGGTCTATAGTTCTAGAAGAGTCATTTTCTCATTAAAAGTTCAAAGGCATGGGGGTTGGGGGATGAGCATAGTGGAAAGAAGGAAGTATTGGTTCCTTCAACCCAGTACAGTAGCCATAACTTCCCTTCATAGAGTACAGCTGTAATGCCCAACACAATTGTCATAGTCACATGTGACTTCCAAGCCCTTGAAATGCAGCTGGTATGAACTGTGGGTGTAAAATACACACTGGATTTTGAAGACTTAATAAGAGAAAAAGTAAAATATTTATAATATCTTATTCTGACTACATGTTAAAATTATAAATTTTAAACATACTAATTTAATTAAACATACAATTGACACTAATTTCACCTATTTCTCTTTACTTAGTTTAATGTGACAACTAGAAAATTTTAACTTATGCATGTGGTTTGCATTATATTTCTCTTGGACAGCACCAGATAAAGAGTAAGCCCAGCCTTAATATTCTATGTTTCTTACTGAACCACAAAAGATTTTTAGGAAATTATTCTAAATACATGAGATACTAAAACATAATTGAAAGGGAATAAACCAAATGATGCAGATTAAAAAAAAAAACTTTTAGGAACTCTGGGAGTGGTTATGCCAAGGAGTACTTCCCAGAACTTCTGCTGCCAGTGTCCTTGTCCCCACGGTGAGCCACAGCCACCCCCCGCCTCTTCAGGAGACCCTCCAACACTAGCAGACCTTGTGAAGGTGACTTTGGGACCTGGAGAGAGGAAGCACAGGAGGAAGGTGATACTTTTGCTACCTCGCAGGAACCCCGGGAGCTGTGAGAAAAAAGAAGAGAAAGGGAAATTTCTCCCAGCAGCCTCAGAAGCAGTGGATTAAAGCTCCACAAGCAACTTGATGTACCCTGCATCTGTGGAATACCTGAATAGAAAACGAATCATCCCAAATTGAGGAGGTGGACTTTGGGAGCAAGAAAGATTATTTTTTTCCCCTTTTCCTCTTTTTCTGTGTGGATGAAAGGCTCTTGGGGCTCCAGCCAGCAGTCAGAGCTGTGCCTCTGAGGTTGGAGAGCCAACTTCAGGACACTGGTCAACAAGAGACCTCTCAGCTCCACGTAATATCAAACGGCGAAAATCTCCCAGATATCTCCATCTCAACACCAAGACCCAGCTTCACTCAACGACCAGCAAGCTACAATGCTGGACCCCCTATGCTAAACAACTAGCAAGAGAGGAACACAGCCCCATCCATTAGCAGAGAGGCTGCCTAAAATCATAATAAGGCCACGGACACCCCAAAACACACCACCAGACGTGGAACTGCCCACCAGAAAGACAAGATCCAGGCTCATCCACCAGAACACAGGCACTAATCCCCTCCACCAGAAAACTTACACAACCCACTGAACCAACCTTAGCCACTGGGGAAAGACACCAAAAACAACGGGAACTACAAACCAGCAGCCTGTGAAAAGGAGACCCCAAACACAGTAAGATAAGCAAAATGAAAAGACAGAAAAACACACAGCAGATGAAGGAGAAAGGTAAAAACCCACCAGACCTAACAAATGAAGAGGAAATAGGCAGTCTACCTGAAAAAGAACTCACAATAATGATAGTAAAGATGATCCAAAATCTTGGAAATAGAATAGAGAAAATGCAAGAAACATTTAATGAGGACCTAGAAGAACTAAAGAGGAAACAAGCAACAATGACCAACAAAATAAATGAAATTAAAAATACTCTAGAAGGGATCAATAGCAGAATAACTGAGCCAGAAAAATGGATAAGTGACCTGGAACATAAAATAGTGGAAATAACTACTGCAGAGCTGAATAAAGAAAAAAGAATGAAAAGAACTGAGGAGAGTCTCAGAGGTCTCTGGACCAGCATTAAACACACCAACATTCGAATTATAGGGGTCCCAGAAGAAGAAGAGAAAAAAAAAGGGACTGAGAAAACATTTGAAGAGATTATAGTTGAAAACTTCCCTAATATGGGAAAGGAAATAGTTAATCAAGTCCAGGAAACACAGAGAGTCCCATACAGGATAAATCCAAGGAGAAACACACCAAGACACATATTAATCAAACTATCAAAAATTAAATACAAAGAAAACATATTAAAAGCAGCAAGGGAAAAACAACAAATAACACACAAGGGAATCTCCATAAAGTTAACAGCTGATCTTTCAGCAGAAACTCTGCAAGCCAGAAGGGAGAGGCAGGACATATTTAAAGCGATGAAGGAGAAAAACCTACAGCCAAGATTACTCTACCCAGCAAGGATCTCATTCAGATTTGATGGAGAAATTAAAACCTTTACAGACAAGCAAAAGCTGAGAGAGTTCAGCACCACAAAACCAGCTTTACCACAAATGCTAAAGGAACTTCTCTAGGCAAGAAACACAACAGAAGGAAAAGACCTACAATAACGAACCCAAAACAATTAAGAAAATGGGAATAGGAACATACATATTGATAATTACCTTAAATGTAAATGGATTAAATGCTCCCACCAAAAGACACAGACTGGCTGAATGGATACAAAACAAGACCCATATATATGCTGTCTACAGAGACCCACTTCAGACCTAGGGACACATACAGACTGAAAGGGAGAGAATGGAAAAAGATATTCCATGAAAATGGAAATCAGAAGAAAGCTGGAGTAGAAATTCTCATATCAGACAAAATAGACTTTAAAATAAAGACTATTATAAGAGACAAAAAAGGACACTACATAATGATCAAGGGATCGATCCAAGGAGAAGATATAACAATTGTAAATATTTAGCACACAACATAGGCGCACCTCAATACATAAGGCAAATACTAACAGCCATAAAAGGGGAAATCGACAGAAACACAATCATAGGAGGGGACTTTAACACCCCACTTTCACCAATGGACAGATCATCCAAAATGAAAATAAATAAGGAAACACAAGCTGTAAATGATACATTAAACAAGATGGACTTAATTGACGTTTATAGGACATTTCATCCAAAAACAACAGAATACACATTTTTCTCAAGTGCTCATGGAACATTCTCCAGGATAGATCATATCTTGGGTCACAAATCAAGCGTTGGTAAATTTAAGAAAATTGAAATCGTATCAAGTATCTTTTCTGACCACAACGCTATGAGACTAGATAAGAATTACAGGAAAAGATCTGTAAAATATACAAACACATGGAGGCTAAACAATACACTACTTAATAACGAAGTGATCTCTGAAGAAATTAAAGAGGATATCAAAAAATACCTAGAAACGGGGGCTTCCCTGGTGGCGCAGTGGTTGGGATCCACCTGCTGATGCGGGGGGCACGGGTTCGTGCCCCGGTCTGGGGGGATCCCACGTGCCGCAGTGCGGCTGGGCCTGTGAGCCATGGCCACTGGTCCTGTGCATCCGGAGCCTGTGCTACGCAATGGGAGAGGCCGTGGCAGTGAGAGGCCCGCATACCGAAAAAAAAAAAAACAAACCTAGAAACAAATGACAATGAAGACACGACGACCCAAAACCTATGGGATGCGGCAAAAGCAGTTCTAAGAGGGAAATTTATAGCAATACAATCCTACCTTAAGAAACAGGAAACATCTCGAATAAACAACCTAACCTTGCACCTAAGGCAATTAGAGAAAGAAGAACCAAAAAACCCCAAAGTTAGCAGAAGGAAAGAAATCATAAAGATCAGACCAGAAATAAATGAAAAATAAATGAAGGAAAGGATAGCAAAGATCAATAAAACTAAAAGCTGGTTCTTGGAGAAGATAAACAAAATTGATAAACCATTAGCCAGACTCATCAAGAAAAAAATCAATAGAATTAGAAATGAAAAAGGAGAAGTAACAACTGACACTGCAGAAATACAAAAGATCATGAGAGATTACTACAAGCAACTCTATGCCAATAAAATGGACAACCTGGAAGAAATGGACAAATTCTTAGAAATGCACAACCTGCCAAGACTGAACTAGGAAAAAACAGAAAATATGAACAAACCAATCACAAGCACTGAAATTGACACTGTGATTAAAAATCTTCCAACAAACAAAAGCCCAGAACCAGATGGATTCACAGGCGAATTCTATCAAACATTTAGAAAAGAGCTAACACCTATCCTTCGCAAACGCTTTCAAAATACATCAGAGGGAGGAGCAGTCCCAAACTCATTCTACGAGGCCACCATCATCCTTATATCAAAACCAGACAAAGATGTCAAAAATAAAGAAAACTACAGGCCAATATCACTGATGAACATAGATGCAAAAATCCTCAACAAAATACTAGCAAACAGAATCCAGCAGCACATTAAAAGGATCATACACCATGATCAAGTGGGGTTTATTCCAGGAATGCAAGGATTCTTCAATATAGGCAAATCAATCAACGTGATACACCATATTAACAAACTGAAGGAGAAAAACCATATGATCATCTCAATAGATGCAGAAAAAGCTTTCAACAAAATTCAACACCCATTTATGATAAAAACCCTGCAGAAAGTAGACATAGAGGGAACTTTCCTCAACATAATAAAGGCTGTATATGACAAACCCACAGCCAACATTGTCCTCAATGGTGAAAAACTGAAACCATTTCCACTAAGATCAGGAAGAAGACAAGGTTGCCCACTCTCACCACTCTTATTCAACATAGTTTTGGAAGTTTTAGCTACAGCAATCAGAGAAGAAAAGGAAATAAAAGGTATCCAAATTGTAAAAGAAGAAGTAAAGCTGTCACTGTTTGCAGATGACATGATACTCTCCATAGAGAATCCTAAAGATGCTACCAGAAAACTACTAGAGCTAATCAAAGAATTTGGTAAAGTAGCAGGAAACAAAATTAATACACAGAAATCTCTGGCATTCCTATACACTAATGATTAAATATCTGAAAGTGAAATTAAGAAAACACTCCCATTTACCATTACAACAAAAAGAATAAAATATCTAGGAATAAACCTACCTAAGGAGACAAAAGACCTGTATGCAGAAAATTATAAGACACTGTTGAAAGAAATTAAAGATGATACAAATAGATGGAGAGATATACCATGTTCTTGGATTGCAAGAATCAACATTGTGAAAATGACTCTACTACCCAAAGCAATCTACAGATTCAATGCAATCCCTACCAAACTACCACTGGCATTTTTCACAGAACTAGAACAAAAAATTTCACAATTTGTATGGAAACACAAAAGACCCCGAATAGCCAAAGCAATCTTGAGAACGAAAAATGGAGCTGGAGGAATCAGGCTCCCTGACTTCAGACTATACTACAAAGCTACAGTAATCAAGACAGTATGGTACTGGCACAGAAACAGAAATATAGATCAGTGGAACAGGATAGAAAGCCCAGAGATAAACCCACGCACATATGGTCACCTTATCTTTGATTAAGGAGGCAAGAATATACAGTAGAAAAAAACCAGCCTCTTCAATAAATGGTGCTGGGAAAACTGGACAGGTACATGTAAAAGTATGAAATAAGAACACTCCCTAACACCATACATAAAAATAAACTCAAAATGTCTTAAAGACCTAAATGTAATGCTAGATAGCATAAAACTCTTAGAGGAAAACATAGGCAGAACACTCTATGACATAAATCACAGCAAGATCCTTATTGACCCACCTCCTACAGAAATGGAAATAAAAATAAACAAATGGGACCTAATGAAACTTCAAAGCTTTTGCACAGCACAGGTAATCATAAACAAGACCAAAAGACAACCCTCAGAATGAGAGAAAATATTTGCAAATGAAGCAACTGACAAAGGATTAATCTCCAAAATTTATAAGCAGCCTATGCAGCTCAATTACAAAAAAACAAACAACCCAATCCAAAAATGGGCAGAAGACCTAAATAGACATTTCTCCAAAGAAGATATACAGATTGCCAACAAACACATGAAAGAATGCTCAACATATCATTAATCATTAGAGAAATGCAAATCAAAGCTACAATGAGATATCATCTCACACCGGTCAGAATGGGCATCATCAAAATATCTAGAAACAATAAATGCTGGGAGGGTGTGCAGAAAAGGGAACACTCTTGCACTGCTGGTGGGAATGTAAATTAATATAGCCACTATGGAGAACAGTATGGAGGTTCCTTAAAAAACTAAAAATATAACTACCATACGACCCAGCAATCCCACTACTGGGTATATACCCTGAGAAAACCATAATTCAAAAAGAGTCATATACAAAAATGTTCATTGCAGCTCCATTTACAGTAGCCAGGACATGGAAGCAACCTAAGTGTCCATCAGCAGATTACTGGACATAGAAGATGTGGCACATATATACAATGGAATATTGCTCAGCCATAAAAAGAAACGAAATTGAGTTATTTGTAATGAGGTGGATGGACCTAGAGTCTGTCATACAGAGTGAAGTAAGTTATAAAGAGAAAAATAAATACCGTATGCTAACACATATATATGGAATTTAAGAAGAAAAAAAAAAGGTCATGAAGAACCTAGGGTTAAGATGAGAATAAAGACACAGACCTACTAGAGCATGGACTTGAGGCTATGGGGAGGGGGAAGGGTAAGCTGTGACAAAGTGAGAGAGTGGCATGGACATATATACACTACCAAGCATAAAATAGCTAGTGGGAAGTAGCCGCATAGCAGAGGGATATCAGCTAGGTGGTTTGTGACCACCTAGAGGGGTGAGATAGGGAGGATGGGAGGGAGGGAGATGCAAGAGGGAAGAGATAGGGGAACATATGTATATGTATAACTGATTCACTTTGTTATAAAGCAGAAACTAACACACCATTGTAAAGCAATTATACTCCAATAAAGGTGTTAAAAAAAGTTTTAAAAAAATCACCAGAGATGCATGGAATACCAGATGCTCAAAGAAGCACATGAAAAAAAAAAATTAAATTTTATCTAACTAAAAGAAAAAAACCCACAAGTTTTAAAATCTGAAACCAGATACCCTGTTGGTGTTCTTTAGTAGCAAAGTGTAAATAAATGAGGAACAATGTAGATAGAATTGCCCTTAAAATATATTTATTTCTCCAATTTGAAGCTTAATGTTTTTCCCAACCAATAACTTTATATTTTTACCATAACTCAAATTATTACTCAATTAAAAATAAGTTTTGATAAATACTATTCATCAAAATATTAATGTAGATACTCAGAGCCAATGCCCACTTTGCCTCTTACGGTTGTATTTCCTCCATAGGTATGACTCTAGAGACCTAAACTGCATGACCTAAACTGGTGACTTGATGGTAAGAGCAGAGTGGCAGGGTGGAGGGAACCCATGCTCTTCCAAGTATAATGCTGTATATGTCACTGGCAGGTCAGCTTTCCATCTCCCCTGTCCCCTGTTCGAAAAGTATAGACAGGCTTTCTAAGATCGAGGGCTTATGCAGGGCATACCTGGATATTCAAATCTATGGAAGAAAAATCTGAGTTTTCCTGGTTGTTTTATTCATCATGGCAATCAGTCAGAGCTTCCTGGTTCCCAATACTCTTTAGCTTTCACAGACAGGTCTGAAGTTTTATGGTGCTATAATTTTATGTGAAAAGGGCAGCAAAACATGATGTGTACCTCTGAAAAATCTCCAGTGTAATAATGGAAAAATGTCATGACCAAAAGGTCATATTTTCTCCATGTGTATTTTATACAGAAATCATTTCCTATTGACAATTCTCTTGATTAAAACAAAAAAGACAAGAAAGTCACATTCACCTTTCCTCCTGACAAACCTCTCAACTGAAAAAACAATGAACATGAAACCACATGATTTTTGATTATGAATGAAATAGTCTAAGTGGATGGGAAATCCAAATGCATCAGTATCTGGGAGGTCATATTCAGATAATTCCATTCAGAATGATTAAAAACACTTTTCAGTGAAGTCCTTTTTTGAGTGATGCCTTCAGATATGGAAAAGCTGGTTTCACAAAACAAAAGATCCTTGGTAAAAAGAATTTAACATTTATCTCGTGTCATGATTTTTAAATAGTGCTTCTATGTGTTTTAATTCACTAAAAGAGAAAAGGATTAACACCAAAATATTTTACCTCGTATTATAATTAAAGTAGAATTTACTTTCAATAAAATTCAGGGAAAGGATTTCAGATTTTTAAAGAAAATATATTTTGATGAGATGAACTGGAACTCAATCCCTGAGGTGAAAAATGAATTTAACCAAAAGAAATACAATTTGTTTTTTCTTGAAATTAAGTGAAGGATCAGTTTGCTGTGGTCTTTTAGCCAAGAGACAAGGAAAAAAATGAACTCAGTCTATTCTGTTTAGACATCAGAGAACAGGCAATTGAAAGTTCACTGTGAAAGTAATTTTTTTTTTCCTTCAAGGGCTCTTGAAGGTTCAAACTGGAACATCAGTAACCTTGTTTTGCAGAGTTTGCATCAGCCATTCTTAAATACCCTCTTTGCTGTGATAAATATGTTCTAGTAATTGTAGGTAATAAGTTTTTGGAACCTATCAGCACTATTCCTTAAACATCAGGGTCTGCTCTTCATGACAAAATAGGCTTTATACAGGACTCTCACTGAACTCAACATAATTCCCAGCATATCCATCCCATACTGTAGTCCAAGGTTCAGTGTTAAGTAAGTACACAATATAAAATTATTTGGAGGATGGTTTTAGTGAATTATTTTTATAGTGCTGAGGCTTGGAAATTCCAGACAATGTTGGGCAGTCTCAACAAACCGTGTAACAGAAAACTGGCAAGGATGCAGAGTCCCTGGTATATTTTTTTAAAGAAAGGCCAAGTTATTATTTCACCTTCTTTTCTTTAAAAAATGTCAAATGTTTTGTTCAACTCATAGGCCATCAGGTAGGCCAACTTAGAACAGTTTCCCAGAATGGCCATACTCATTTCTACCACTTAGTATAGAAAGTTTGTATTTCCATGAAATAAGCATAAAGAGACTTTGACTGATTTGGGGTTTTCCTCATTAACACATTTTAAAGCCTAAAATCATATCACATATATTTTTATTTATTTTCTCTCCATCATAATTATAAATAACTACTATTCATAGAATAGATCATATTCATGATGATCTTTATTTTATAGATTAGGAAATTGAAAATTAGAGGGGTTAAGTAATTTGTCCAAGGACCTTGTTCAAGGACTACAAAACTACACACACATACACACACACACACACACACACACAAATCTTAACCTCTTTTCATATTGCTTCTCTGAATATATTTCATATTTAATAACAGCCATGACTATTCATGACTATATGTCAGAAGGCTATAAATAGGCAGCAAAGGGTGTGGTTGCAGAACTTTAATAATTCAAGTCAGAACAGTTCTTTTTTTTTCTCCCTTCTTCCATGTCTCCCTCCTTACTCCTTTTCTTCCTTCACTCTTCTGCCACATGGTCTGCCTCCTATGGTTTGAAATATAATTGAGATGCTAATACATATAATCCTTAAAAGTAAATCATAGGAGAGTTTGAGAAAATTGAGTAAAATAAGATGAAGAGGAAATAGGTACTCACAATTTTTAAAAATTCCCCAAACATTCCTATAGAAAAATGAATGCTTTCTCAAAAATACGGAAATAAAGTTTTAAGTAGAAAAAGTGAATGGGATAACTCTGGGGAAGTTACAATGAACCTTTGATATGGTTTTTAATTTCTTTAAGTTTATTGGATAATTCAGACTTTCTATTTCTTCTTGTGTCGGTTTTGGCAAGTTGAATTTTTTTCTAGAAACTTGTCCATTTTATCTAAATTCTCATATTTAGGAACATAAAGTTGTTAATAATATCTTTAAATGATATAATAATTTTTAAAATATCTGTAAGCTCTGTAATGATATATCCCATTTCATTTCTTATTCTTTTTTCTTGAGGAGCTTCACCTGGGGTTTATCAATTTTATTCATCTTTTTAAACAATCAACTTTGGTTTCTTTTTGTTTTTTTTTAATTGGGGTATAGTTATTTACAATGTTGTGTTAGTTTCTACTGTACAGCAAACTTTGGGTTTTTAAAAAATCTTTTCTATTAAAAATTTTAAAGTTGTCTTAGAATTCATTATCTGAATTTCCTGTGCATCCATTTCTATTGCTGTTATTTCTCTTGGTTTTTTAATTAAATCATCTTCTCTTCTCATTTGTCTGGTTATTTTTAATTCTGTGCAAGACATTGTATATGGAAAAAAATGTTGAAATAATTTAAGGCCTGGAATTAGTTTCCTCCAGGTGGGATTTACATTTGCCTTTGGAGGTGGTTAGGGGCACCAGCAATCCTAGATCACCTTAATCCAATTATAGGGACTGAGATGATTTGAAACTACTTTAGTCCCAAGTTTCTTCCAGTGACTCCTTACATTAAGATGAAGCCCTTTGGGATCCCAACTCAATGTGGGGGCTTTGTCAGAGATCCCTACTTGACAAAACTTAGATTAGAATTTTTTTTAACCGTCTAGTCCTATGGGGCTGCCAAAATCTGTGCTTACTTTCTCCCTTAATTACCTCTTCCAGAATCATCAGCCACTCCTGGGATTCACCTCTCTAGGTTTCCTTTCTCTCTTCTTTGTTACAATTCTTTACTACCTTGATGACTGTGAGATTGAAAAATAATTTTTTTATCCTGCTTTGTTACTTTTTCTCAGCAGGAGTGGTTTATGTTATGTGCATGTTATGTTCATGTTATTGTGAATATTCCTGGAAGTGGAAGTCTTTTATGCTTTGTTTTTAACATTTTACCATTGATTTGTGATTTCTTAGGTTCATTTTGCCCATGTGTATATTTCTTTTTCATAATATGGAAGATGTATGGTCCAATTTTAGTTCTAGTAATTTTTTTGTCATCTTCTAAAATATAACTTCAAATAATATATTACATTCTCTCTTTCTTTAACCAGTATCTATTAATGCCCCACTCTGATTATGTTTTTAGAATACTTTCAGTTTCACCTTCTTGTTTTTCTTTTCTGCTACACTTATTTTGTTTAGTTATGTACTTGATCTTAGAGCAGCCTTAAACACATACTTTGAAGATTAGGAAATCAGTACACTTATACTACCTCCGTCTTCTTTTCTCTCTAGACCTGGTTTTTGTTAGTTATATTATTTCTACAAAGTGATAATTTATTATGTTTATAGTCTGTTCTATAATCATAATTCTCCCAAGTTATTTTAACCTGAGTTCTACATATAAAGTGACTCTATGCTCACAGCTGGTCCTTTTATTATATGTAATACATTCATATCTTGATTAAGTTTGATAATCATTTTTTAAAAACTCATGTAGTTTGTATTTTCCTAACTTCTTGCATATTTGAAAAAGTTATTGCATATATGAACAGTGAGATAAAGTGCCTAGTGTGTCTCGGTATACAATTTTGGGGTCACACTTTATTTCCCTGAGAACTTTTCAGACATGACTTTATTCTTCCTTGCACTGAATGTGGAAAGTTTGAAGCTACCTTAATTCTTTTGATTTTAAGATGGGATCTTTATGTCACCCTTCTCTGGATATTTTTTTTTCTTTTTCTTTGAAATCCATTAACTTTACTAGATTTTCCATGGGTATTAGGAGATACTTATATCTGTTGGAATACTGCGTCCTTTAATTCTATAGATTCAGGTCTTCTTTTATTTCAGGAGTTTTGGGCACATATTGGAATATTTTTGTGCTCCGTTTGTTCTGTTCTTGTCTTTTAAAACATATGTTGCATGTGTTGGATTTCCTTCTGTGTTCTTTAGCTACCTTTTTTCCATCTACTATAATCTTTACTCTTTTCCATTTCATTTTGCTTAGTTTTCTCAAGATGAATGTATTTTCAGCATTGGCAGCATTGCTGTTTCTATCAAGGCTTTTATATCTATGATAACTTTATTTTTCTTTTTCACTTCTATCCCAAGATCTGCCAGTTAATTTTTTTTTTAATTTTACGTTGTCTTATTCTTTTTTCTTTTTTGAGACTTTTATCTCATTAAGTTTTGTGAGCTCACAGATAACTATTTGGTCACATGTTTTGTTTGCTCTATGGCAATAAAAATAGCTTGGTAGGTATCCTTTTTATAATTTTTATTTGTTTTGTTCCTTTTCTTTGTTACTTGTATAGGTTTTTATTTTTTGCGTAAATCTTATGCTTTTGCATAAATCCTATCAAATTCTTTTTTGATAATGAAGGATTTTTCTCTGAGTGTAGCAGAATAATGTATGAGAATATGTGAAGGGACAGAGAGGTGCTCTGGGATAGCAGGAAGATTTTTCAGTTCACATCAAGGTCCCAAATAAAATGAAAGGGTGTGTGTGTGTGTATCACTTATAAGTAGGTTAAGGGGTTGATTTAGCCATAGTCTCTCTTCACCCATCCATCCATCCATCCTACAAATATTTATTTATTATGCACTTTCTCTGTGTCAGGTACAGCTCTAGATTTGGGGAATATAGCAATAAAACAGAAAAAAAGTTCCTGTCTCCATGGAGTTTACATTCTGTAGAGGATGGAGATTGAGAGCCTAAAATGCTTATCATTCAGTTTCTCATCTGGTCTGCCAAACACAAAGATAACTTCTTGAAGAGTTAGCTTGTCTGCAAATGCCCTCATTAATCATCACATCCCCTGCCACTGTAGGGTACCTTGTGTGGTTTCCAGAGCTCCTTGAGCTCACCCATCTTGTTTTATGAATATCTTGCTCCTTGGTATGTACCACCTACTCAGAGAACTTTGCCCTCTCAGGCTATGATCCCCAGCAGCCCTCTTCTTTCAGTTTATTCCCTCCCTCTGGGCCAATTTTACTGTACTTGACAGCTGTTCCTCATGTACATTATGGTTCAAGTTAATGAGAATTTTCTAATAATCACAATGGGAATGTCTGTTGCTAATTTTCCTTGTTGTTTTTGGTTTGTTTCCAGAGATTGGTATAGGATCTAGATATCTTTACTATTCTGAAACTAAATAGTCCATCTTTTCACTTTTAAAGTGAGGGAACCTGAGCCTAGAAAGATTCAGTGTGGGCTTCCCTGGTGGAGCAGTGGTTGAGAGTCTGCCTGCCGATGCAGGGGACACGGGTTCGTGCCCTGGTCCGGGAAGATCCCACTTGCCGCGGAGCGGCTGGGCCCGTGAGCCATGGCCGCTGAGCCTGCGCATCCGGAGCCTGTGCTCTGCAGCGGGAGAGGCCACAACAGTGAGAGGCCCGCGTACCGCAAAAAAAAAAAAAAAAAAAGAAAAAGATTCAGTGATTTAGTCAAGGTTTCACATATAGTTTATAATATGAATCCAATCCAGAACTCAAGCATCCGGACTCCCAGCTAAACACCCTTCCCATTACATCTTATTTTATGTGAAAGATATATAGGCATTAAGTTATAAAAATCAGTATCAGGGATTTATTCATAAAAACAGCTTCAGATTTGTCCAAACCTAACTTTCCACCTCTTCTCACATTAAAAAAAAAACAAGTATATATTTCTACTGATTTAGCCATTGTATTAGATAGAGTTCTCCAGAGAAACAGAACCATCAGGATGTATCTATAGAGAGAGAGATTTATTATAAGGAATTGGTTTTCACGTGACTGTGGAAGCTGAAAGTCCCAAGATTTGCAGCTGCCAAGCTAGAGACCCAGCAGAGCTGATGGTGTAGTTCCAACGTGAGTCTAAAGGCCTGAGCACCAAGACAGGTGATGCCACAAGTTCCAGTCCAAAAGCTGTTAGCTCGAGACCCAAAGAGAGCCAGTGTTCCAGTTAAGCCTAAACACAGGAAAAGACCAGTATCCCAGCTCAACAGTAAGGCAGTAGGAGTCTCCTCTTACTGCAAGAGGGTCAGCCTTTTTGTTCTAGGCAGGCCTTCAGCTGATTAATCCAGGGCCCGCACATTAGAGAGGTCAATCTGCTTTACTCAGTCTACCTATCCAAATGTTAATGTCATCCAAAAACACCTAGAATAATGTTTCACCAAATATCTGGGCACTCTGTGGCCCAGTCAAGTTAACACATGAAATTAACCATCATACCCATACTAATAACTGCAATTTTAAAGCCCACTTTTAGATCAATGTATGTGACGTACCAGCTATTGAACAGTATCAGCCATTGAGAACGGACTGAGGTTGTAAACTTAGAAAAGAGTAAAAGTAGGTCATAACTGAAAGTGCAGCCATATATTTACTGATATTGTTACCTAGAAAATGTCTTTACCATGAGTCAGATTATATATTTTGCATACTTAAAAGTGTGCTAAGTGGTTTGAATGAGCTGCAAAAATATATTAAAAAGAACTGATCTAAAACATTATAAAATTACAGATTTCTTCCCAGAGTGGTAGGGCAATTAATGTCATTTAACAATGTTTATTGAGTATAAAGTAGAACTGAGGAATTAATGTCATTTAACAATGTTTATTGAGTATAAAGTAGAATTGAGATTTCCATTATCTAACAACCAAGCTACCAGATCTCTCATGCACCATAATTTCTTTAGAGGCAGGAGAACATGATTTATTTTACCTTTCTGTTTTCCTTCTCCCTCTTACTGTCCTTTCCTCTGTTCTTTACTCCTTTTCTTTCCTTTCTTCCTTCTCTTACTACAATCAGTAGATTTAGGGAAAACAAAGATGGACAAAACACAGAATCTTTTTGCTCTTATCCTAGTGAGGAAGACAAGCAGGTAGAACACCTAACCCATAAATAAAGGGATGAACTCTGTCAGTGCAATAGTGATCAGTTATGCTGACAGAAGACTTTACAGGGGAGGAGACATGTAAGCTGGGCCTCAAAGGTTGATCAGGGATTCGTCAGCAAAGAGACATATTCTGGAAGGAATTATTAAATGATATGAGTAACCTCATAGTCTTTAAGTACATTTTTTCTTAAGGCATCCAAGGTTTCTTTCTGTGGTTGGAAACCAAATTACCCAAACTTTGACCCCCATCATTCCCTGCTCTCACAGTCCTGCTCTTTGATTCCATGAATTCAGACTCCACCTTCCAATATCTTTCTCAACACTTATTATTCTGATAACTTGTTTGGATATCTCTTCTTATGTTTTTTTGTCACCATTTCCATTTCTATATACTTGGCTTTCTGCTTGCAGATTTTGTTAAAGAAAAAAATTGCAATCAAATTGAACATTTATCAGTATTCTGATTAGTATCTACATAATTTCATGTTTAACATTTTACATTTTTTGTTGGGGATTTACTAGAAAATAAGACAATGTAAAAAATATGACAAATTGCGATTACTGTTTGTAGAATTATGGGCAATGGAGAGATTGTGGATATTACTAAAAGAATTCTTTCTTACTCATTACCTCAGTTTCTGTACACCAGTAGCTCCCAGTAAGAGCCATTGTCTTTGTCAGCTCTGGGTCTTCTGACGTTACACCAGATATGTGCTAAGGGTAGACTTACATATACCACAGGTACTACTGCAGTACCAAAGGTGGACTATAGTGTATAAATTAGATACTGGCCTTTGGAGCCAGAAGACCTGATTTTGCAACCCAGCTTTGCCACATACCAGCTGTATGACCTTGGGCAAGTTGCCTGCTTTATCCCTGCCTCATGGGAATTAACATGCATAGATATACGTAGAACAGTGCTTGACACATGGTAAATTCTCAGTGAGTGTTGGCAGTTACTTGTATCTCATATTTATTATTGAGGAAATATTAAAGGTAGTAGGTTTGGTATAGACCTATCATTCTCAGTGTGGTCCCTGGACCCAAAGCATCAGCACTGCCTGTGTACTTGAAAGAAATGTAAGTTCTTAGGCCCTTATTCAGGGGTTGGCAATCCAATGTGTATTTTAACAAGCTCTTTACATGATTCTAATGCTTGCTCAAGTTTGACAACCACTAGTACAGACAAAGAGCTATAGGTTAAGATTCAGGGAACATGGGCTCCCAACCTAGCCTTCTAAATTATGGGCTGTGTGACTTTGGGACATGTTTCTTAATATTTCTGAGTATCACTCTGAGATCAAGGATGTTGGGTTGATGCAAATTATGATCAATGTGGTAAAGCAGTGTGAATTCTTGATGACTCTGCTCATTGCATGAACTCATTCAGTGGTTACTCATACTCATTTAGAAAGTGCCTGTTGCCCATGTATTTTAAAGTTTCAGGTTGTTATGGAAATTTCTTCAAGGATTCCTACTTTTCCTATTCTTCTAGATTATAGAATCTAATCTCATGGTGTACCTGACGGTTTCTGTATTTGCAAATACAAGAGGTTCATCACCTGCATCTACCTGGTACAGAAATCTGGTTTGGCCTTGTCATCCCCAGGTAAGCCTATGCCTACCCTCACCTCCCATCTTTATCTTCATGAAATGGTAATTTGAGATAGGTTTCTGATCATTGCAATCATAGGAATCTTCGATTGCTCTCATCCATAGTGTTGTAGTTGACTTCACCATATTAAATAATAAGGAATTGTGCAAAATAGAGTACAATGAAAGAATTTGAATGCAAATTTGAAAATGACCTTTTTGTGAGTGCTCACTTTTCTCTTTTTTTCTTTAGGAACTGATCATTTTTGTGGTTTCTAGTCCATTGCTTTAGAGTCATCTAAGTCATACTCATGGTTCACAAACACATATGTGTGCATGCACACACACATACCCCACTACTACCACCACACATATACATCCCTTTTTTCCCCTTTGTCTCACTAAAGTGAACTGTGGGAGCTATAGTTCTTGTCTGTCTAGCTTGCCTTTCCTTGATCCTTGTTTTCTAGTAGTAGAAACCCTCTTTCTCATAAATACTTTCTTTGTGGTTCAAGTGGGGCTAACCCCTCACTCTGCTCACCACCCACTAATCGCTGGGCAAGGGCACGGTCTTCTCATTGGAATCATTAGCAGCAAGAACAAGCCTAGAGCTCCCACCATATTGCAAGGCTTTCTGAGCATAAAACCTATACAGAGGTAAGAGAAGTTGGAGTTGTGAGGAGAATGAGAACATCTGGGTGATACCGTTTTTGTCAGCTTTAAAATGAGGGCTTGGTCCACAGTAATGTCAACAGCTACCATACACTGAAATTTTACCATATGCTCAGCACTTTACTAAATAATTTCCATGCATTTATTTCATTTAATATTCATAACAACTCTTTGAGGCATATGCTTTTATTCTTCTCCCATCCCAATAACAGAGAAAACTGAGTCCCACAAAACCAATCCTGTGTAAAGTAGTAAGGATGACTTTTGTTCACCATTTGAAGTTAGCTTCTATCAGTGTCTGGCTTAATGGTGAGATATCAAAAAGAGTTTGTCAAATAAATAGATAAATCAAGATCTGTTTGACCTCAGAGCCCATGCCCCCGTAACCACCACCAGTAAATTGAAACATTTATTAAAGAATGAAATCTTGCCATCTGTGACAACACGAATGGACCAAGAGGGTATTAGCTAAGTGAAATAAGTCAGACAGAGAAAGACAAATACTGTATGATTTCACTTATATATAGAATCTAAAAATTATAACAAATGAACAAATGTAACACAGTAGAAACAGACTCATAGATACAGAGAACAAACTGGTGGTCACCAGAGGGGAATGGGGTGGAGGGATGAGTGAAATAAATGAGGGAGATTAAGAGGTAGAAACTTCCAGTAACAAAATAAATAAGTCAGGGATGTAATATACAGCCTGAGGAATACAGTCACTAATACTATAATAACTTTGTACGGTGACAGATGGTAACTAGACTTATCATAGTGATAATTTTGTAATGTGTAAAATAGCAAATCACTACACTGTACACCTGAAACAACTATAGTATTGTAAATCAATTATACTTCAATAAAAACATAGGAAAAAAATCAACCATGGTGCTCCCAAGACCGAAATAAGTGGGCAGCTTAATAAAATCTTGATTTGTATAAACAAAAATAAATAAGCAAATTGGAACATTTATTTACTTGATTAACTACCTAAATTCACTGAGTAGTTATCTAGGGTTGTTTTCAGGTCTAACAGTCTATGTTTGTAAGAAATTTGAAATGATTAAAGATAGAAATAAATATATATTACCCTCAGATTCAACATTTATCTTAGAGTAAAATGAAAGAAAAACATCTATCTATTTATCCATCTGTCTGTCTAGTCTGAATTGATCTCGAGTTGTTCCTTGACATAAGTATCAGAGATTTCCTTTTATTTCATCAGAGATCCCAAGGTACTGTTCCAGAACTTTAGGTCAAACCGTATGAAACCCACGCAAAACAACTTATATTCAATAATTTTTGACCAAAACCCTGCAATTCCATATATTTCAGCCCAATAAAAAGATTGAGAAATTGTGTATGTACATCTGTTGAATAAAGGAAGTTGTTTTGACCCTAGTATTGTAAGTCAATTATATTTCAAAGGAAGTTGTTGTGAAAGTAGATTTTCAAAAGATTTACATAGTTAAAATTATTAATTATACTCAGCTGAATTGTTATACAGGCTTCCTCTGAAACATAATACCTACTTATTAAGTAATATCCATACTCTTGAGTTCTTTTAGTTAGCATAAAGTTGACAGGAAGAAAAACAGCTCTGTTGGGCAATCAATTCCATTTCAAAGAATAGATTTACTACATACATGGTTTTTAAAATAAACATTGCCTGGATATTAAGATTTCCACTGCTAGTGCTGCATATTTTAAGCAGAACTCTAGCTTTGGTTTAAAGTTTTGGGTTCGAGTTTTGGATTACAGATAAGTTTCCTGTGTTTCACTATAACATATTGAGTTCACAGGTTAACTGAGCTTAACTATATCTCATTATGATCTAACTCATGATATTATCTCTGTCCACCTATCCCAACCCCAAGCCAGCCTTTTCTCCAATTTTCCTCATCTCAATAGAGGATATTTTATCTGACCCTCTGGCTTAAATTAATTGCTCTATGTTCTCCAATAGAAACTAGTACTTCCTTTTCTACACATAACACTTTTGTTTGTCATCCCACTAGACTGTAATGTCCATGAGAATAAATACCATGTGTGTCTTAGGACTACTCCCCAGCTCCAGTACTGCACCTGACACATAGCAGATGTTTATTTATTCATTCATTCAATAATATTTATTAAATACCTCTTATGTGCCTAAGTATCTCTCTCACACACACGCTTAATAAATATTTGTTAATGAGTTTTAGAAATGGCGATTGGCTTGCACTAAACCATTCACATTTTCTTGCCTGTTCAATCTTGCTTGTATTTTGGCACAGCTGAGTCACCCTTTTTATATATTGATCGCACCACAGATTCTTTGGAGTGGGCCAACTCATATGTTATATGACTTATAAGATCATGTGTCTGCTTGTTGGGTTCAGAAAGTTTGGTCATTTTGATACTCTTTGTTTAAGGAATGCACTTTTTTCTTTTAATATCTCCAGCTCCTCAAACTGCATCTAGTTTCCTTCTCATAAAATGTCTCTTGCTGTATCTCTGGAGTACTGACCTTTGCACAAATAAAATCTGCTTTCATTACTAAGTTGATTTGTAAGAGAAAGCTAATCTAGGCCTTGTTCAATTTCTGAGTTGGTTAGATTTCAAAAGTTTGTTTGAAAATCTGTTTTCTGGGATTTTGAATGCATTTTTCCTTAGGGTGGTCAAATTCTCAGGCCAGGTTCCCACAGCCTGTTTCATTTATTCATGTGGTAGAATTAGGACCTGCTTGAGTTTTGTATTTAGGAGCCATAAGGAGGCCATGGCCATCAGAGAAGGAGGAGTTGTCTGCCTCGACTCTTTTTTTTTTTTTTAACATCTTTATTGGAGTATAATTGCTTTACAATGGTGTGTTAGTTTCGGCTGTGTAACAAAGTGAATCAGCTATACATATACATATATCCCCATATCCCTCCCTCTTGTGTCTCCCTCCCACCCTCCCTATCCCACCGCTCTAGGTGGTCACAAAGCACCCAGCTGATCTCCCTGTGCTATGCGGCTGCTTCCCACTAGCTATCTATTTTACGTTTGGTAGTGTATATATGTCGATGTTACTCTCTCACTTTGTCACAGCTTACCCTTCCCCCTCCCCATGTCCTCAAGTCCATACTCTACATCTGCGTCTTTATTCCTGTCTTGCCCCTAGGTTCTTCAGAACCATTATTTTTTTTTAAGATTCCATATATATGTGTTAGCATACGGTATTTGTTTTTCTCTTTCTGACTTACTTCACTCTGTATGACAGACTCTGGTCCATCTGCCTCACTACAAATAACACAGTCTTGTTTCTTTTTATGGCTGAGTAATATTCCATTGTATATATGTGCCCCATCTTCTTTATGCATTCTTCTGTCGATGGACACTTAGGCTGCTCCCATGTCCTGGCTGTTGTAAATAGAGCTGCCTCCACTCTTGAGTGCAGGGCCATCTCTAGGTAAAATTTTGAAATAAGCACTTTGCATCCTCCTCCCTCTAACCCACCTCCACCCCACACTTTCAACCTCTCTATGGCCTACCTGCCAAGTCCTTCCTGCTCAGTGCCCTTACACAGCCCTCACCCATTCATTGCATGGCTGCACTCAGAACCAATTTAACCCTAAAACTTTTGTCAAAATTACCCATGTCACCTCTTCCTTACTCTGTGTGTAGTTTCTCTCCTACCCTTGGAAAACCAAAGGTGGAATCAATTCATGCTACTGGATAACTGACTGATTTCATTTATTGAACTAAAATTCTCACTTACTCCAAATGGAATCTTACACAACGTGAAGTGACAATATTCTCGCTACTGGATTATGCAGGTTAGGCAGTATGTGACATTAAGTCATTTATTAAAGAACATTTGCAAGCAGCTTTCATGAACTAAACTCTGTACTAAATACAGGAAATAAATAAATGGCCCTGAAAAATTAGTGGGCTAGTGGGAAAGACAGGTAAGTAATTCAATAGACGGTGTTGAGTGCTATTATAGAGAATTGTGCAATATGGAATTTGGGGTGGTCAGGCTCCTCAGAGGAAGCAACACTTGAACTAAGACGTGAAAAGCAAATAGAAATCTGCCCTCGGGAGAAAGACATTCTAGGCAGAGGGAACAACAAAGTGCAAAGGCATGGAGACAAGGGAAAGTGTGGTCCATCTGAGGACATGTAGTCAGCTCAGTGTGGCTGGACCGTACATTTCAAGATGGGAATGGAGAGACATGAAATGGGCCCTGGCCAATCTGTCCCAATAAATGGCATGCTATCTACTTATTTGGCATTTTGCAATTCTTCCCTTCTTTCAGTTACACTAGAGATTCTCCAAAATTTCCATGTTCGAAATTTCCCCAATGACTCTCTAAGCAATTGCAGAGGAGAGTTTGACCTAAGGGTTATGGAAGCCTGAGCAGTGGCCATTTTTATATATGGTATTTTAATGTATGGCATTTGTAGGTTCCTTTCTTACTTTTTTACTTACCCTTGACATTCTTTGGCACAAAGTTTCAAACAGGAGTTTGCATGCCTTGAAATTGCCTAGGCTATTTGTTTGAAATGCATAGTCTCAGGCCACATTCCCAGTGTTCTGGTTTCAATGATTTGGAGTGCCATCTAGGAACTTGGATTTTTAACAGTTTCACAGTTAATTTGGATGCAAGCTGTCCTGGGGGCCACACTTTGAGAAATAATGCTCTGGAGTGTCACACACAGCTGACCTCAGTTTTAAAGGGGACAAGTTTCCCTCTGTACACTCCCTCTTTCCTTTTCCCTTCCCAGTACCTTCAAGCTGCACTGGGGTTACTCCAGCATCCCTCCGGGCACTACCCTAATGCCAGTCCCTTTCCTCCACCATCCAAATTTACCATCTATAAAATTACAAAATATTAGCAGAACATTAGAACTGGTTGAAACTTGTAACATGGGTAAAAATGAGACATTCAATTCAAATTCAATTCTTTCCTTAGCTTACCTTTGTTACCTCCAAGCGCCATTGGTATTCCATCAACTGCAAAAGCCTGTGCTCTGTTTATTTCCTTATTCCCTTGCTGTTCCCATTTCTTGTGCTATTAAAATTTAAGGAGGTGGCATCCACATGCTGGATTTCTAACACACATCTAACACTGTAACTATGTTTGGATAAAACAAACTGAAATTTTTGCCAGTCTTGAACACTGTACACTAGAAATTTAAAACAAAATTTTAAATTGACAATAATAACTTCTCCCCCTTCCTTTGTTCCCCTTTACCACAGAACAGAATGCTCTATCATTTCCCCTTCAACTATCCAACTTCTTTGCCAGCCTCAGGTTTTCAGAGCTATTTTTTAAAGAAGCTTTCTAGATGCAGTGCAGAACTTTATGGCAAGAAGACTCAATGTGTATTTAAAGTTTCTCAAACAAAGGGATTTAGGGTGTTTGCAAAGACCAATTTCTATGCTTCAAAAAAGAACACGTGACTTAGAGAGGTTTTGAGTTTATATCCAAACACTGATCATGATCCTACTACTCAGAACCAGACCATTTCTGTATTTATACCACATAAACAGATTCTAAGATCTCTATCCCCAACACTCAAATCACCAGTCTATGGCATTGAAATGAAAATTAGGATCAGGTGAAGGTTTATTTTTAAGGAACATTTGATCCAAAATAAAATTAAACTTAAAACATCAATTCTGTTCTCCCTGACACTCTAGTTTCTCCCTGCCATTACAGTTGGCCAAAACTCTCTGTGTGAAGAACCAGGTCTTTGGAAAGCACTTAGGAAATAACTTTTTGAGACTGCATTCCACTAACACACCATGACTAATAGCTGCATGACCAGGTCTCCAAGTCATTTTATGCCTCCTACTTGGTGTGGGAATTCTATGACGACAAAGTCCATTAGCTTAGTTTGGCTACCAACCCCGATCCCATTCGATGAAACGGTGGCTATCGGAGCATGTTAGAGTCCAGTAGCATTAACTGTATGGTGCCAAAGTCCAATCAAACCTTTAGGGCTTATACAGACAATTCTAGAGAGGTGCTAAGGATGAGATGGCGAGGAGAAGGAGGAAGTGGAGAAGAAATCTACTGAAAGCTATTTTTCAGGTACTCTGGCTGGCTTTTCAACGTAGGATCTCATTTATTCTCCTTTATATCCCCTAGATACAAACTCCCCACCATACTGGACTCTGACACCTAAAAGAAAGATATTTGTTATTTGGCATCGTGTGAATCAGCCAGGATACCTCTAAAGTCAGGGACTGGCTGTTGATATTAAATCTGACCATTCTCTCTGGTCTGACACTTAAGCTCAGGTCATCCTGTTTCTTCCTGGGGAGACAAACACTTCTACATGGGCAGACCCTGTAGGGCTCTGAGGAGGACCATCTCTGACATTGTGAAAAACAGCTCCTTCTCACAAGAGGGCTGGGGAATCTTGATATAGAACAGATCTCCAATTGGTTTTGGACTGAAATAACTGAACCAACAAGATATTTTAGAAATGTTTATTTATTGCATTTCTCAAGTTAAGGTGAATTTTATAGACCCATGTCTCCTGGGTATATCTGTTTTAATCCTAAATTAAAGATTAGTACACATTTTTTCCACAAATCACTTTATGAGTGGGAATAATCCCACAAATATCATGACCCATAAGGTTAATGCATGAAAATCCTTTCATCAAGAGTTAGGATTATACTCTATCCCAAATCAAGCCAAGTAAATATAGATGATGCCAGACCACTAAACAGTGTTTTCTCAGACTCTAAAAGGTCAGAGTAAATATCACTCCGTGGGCCATATGTGTGGTCTGGTATGAAGAGAAAGCTTTGGAGGCTGTGAGGTCCAGGCCAGTCACTTTCCCAGGAAGTCAGTGCCCAGTGTCATGAAAGCTGATTAATAATGACCTTGACTCCTAACAGTAGAGTGGAACATAAAAAGTGGCTATAAATTTTCATTGGCTTGAAAACTCCTGGAGGACAGGGCATGTATGTTCATATTTGTGGCAACAAAGTCTATCACAATGGCACTTACCTAACAAATCCTATATAGACATATGTTCATCAGAAAAAACACCTAAATGTCTCTACACATATGTACATGTGTTAAGATTCTCCTTGCAAGAGCTACATAGAAAAAAAAAAAATCTTAATTCATATTTTCCAGGGGACTTTTCAGTGTCACTGAGACAAACAAACTTTTTCCTAGAAATTACTACATATGACTAAAAATTCTAATTGTAATTCCTTTTAGGCCATAAATATTGTACCATAATTTTAAAAATTTGATAAACATAAAAGCTGGTTCTTTGAGAAAATAAAATAGACAAACATCTAGCAAGATTGATCAGAAAAAAGGAAGAAAGCACAATACATAACTGTATTAGGAATGCAAAAGAGACTACAACTACACATACTGTACAGATTTATAAAAATAACTGAAAACGGGCTTCCCTGGTGGCGCAGTGGTTGAGAGTCCGTCTGCCGATGCAGGGGACATGGGTTCGTGCCCCGGTCTGGGAAGATGCCACATGCTGTGGAGTGGCTAGGCCCGTGAGCCATGGCCGCTGAGCCTGCATGTCTGGAGCCTGCACTCCGCAACGGGAGAGGCCACAACAGTGAGAGACCCGCGTACCGCAAAAAAAAAAAAAAAAGAAAAGAAAAAATAACTGAAAAGAATACTATGAATAGCTTTATCCTCATAAATTTTTAAAATTAAATGAAACTGATTAGTCTCTAGAAAAAAATGAATGGCCAAAAATAGAAATAGAAAAACCTAAATAGACAAATAATGATTAAATTCTATCTATCTAGCTATATATCTATCTCTGTCTCCCCCAAGGCACCAGCCTGAATGGATTTACCAAACCTTCAAGAAACTAACACTCTCCTCCTTGTACAAATCATTCCAGAAAAAAAGAAAGAAGAAAAGGAAGGAAAGGAGGGAGGGAGAAAAAGAGAAGAAAAGAGGACAAGAGAAAGAGTAAGGAAGGAAGGAAGGAAGGAAGGGTGAAGGGTGTACCAATTAGTTTTATGAAGCTCATACAATCTTCACAGTACAAGAAAGGAAAAGCCCAACCTAATCATGCTTATTTCCTAGCTATAGCTAATTGGCTGCTCACATATGCGCCTTTGAATCTTGAGAGAGTGACAACAAGCCATAATGAAGTTGATAAGTTTTCTGATAGCCATGACAGTGAGAACATGATAGGAGCAGTACCTCAGTGCCATGAGGCAGCAATACCTGCAATGGTGTCCTTGGTAATGGATTTGTCTGATTTCAGCTTAAGTTAATTGGGGTAAGCTTCTGTTACCTCTAACTCTAAATCAATGGGCATCTACTAAAAAATACAGCAAATTTCATATGTGATGGGTAAACTTCCAAAGCATTATCTTTAAAGTCAAGAAGATAGGATGCTCGTATTCAGTGTTGTACTGGAGTTCCTAATCAATGCACTAAGAGAAGAAAAATTTAGGAGTTGATATTAAGATGGAAGAAACAAAACAATCATATTTATATATTTTTCTGTAAGGAAAATCAAGGGAATCAGCAAAGTTGGTTTTAAACAAGATTAACATACAATCATCAACAGCATTGTTGTACACCAGCAAAAATCATTTAGAAAATATAATTTTAAAAAAATCTCATAGAAAAATAAAAACAAAACTACAAGACAGTTAAAAATGGAAGACATGCAAGACCTCAGTGGAGTAAATTACTAGATTTGATTGAAAGGAAATTAAAGATACATTTGGCTACATCAAAATTTAAATTACCTCTATAATAAAGGATTGCACAATTAAAGTTAAATGACTAGAATATAACTTCCTATTCAATACATATTTTAAAAATCAAATCAAAAGGCAAGTGATGGACTGGGAAAAGATACTTACCAATTGAATACCAAAGCATTAATACCCAAGATAGATAAAGGACTCCTTGAAGCAATAGAAAGACAAGGCAATAAGTAAACAATTTACAGAAGAAAAAGTTAAAATGATGAATAAATATGAAAAATGCTCAACCTCAGTAGTTACAAGGAAAATGAGAGCAAGAAAAATATTCATCAGATTGGTAAATATTTAACATCTAAGGATGTGGTGAGGATATTTGGAAATAAGAATTTTCATGTTCTACTCTTAGGAGTAAATTCTGCTACAATCATTACAAAAAGTAATTTGGCATTGTCTGATAAAGCTGAAGTTTACTGTATCTTACAACCTAACAAATCCTCTTTCCTAGGTATATACCCCAAAGAAACTGTCACAAGGCAACATATACAAAGATGTTCATTTCTGCATTCTTCACAAGAGTCAACTTTTGGAAACAACTTGAAGCTTATCAATAAGGAAATGGATAAATAAAGTTTGATTAGCTATGTGATGAAATAGTATATAGCCATTAAAATAAACTACACTATATATATCAATATTAATTTCTCTTGAACTCATATATGGAGTCAAGAAGTTAAACTATAGAATTATACACAAAATGTGATACCATTAAATAAAATGTTAAAATATAAAACACAATCCTATGGTATTTATGATATGGCATATGTCATAAAACTATAAAAATTATTAATAATTTTCTTGAAAGAGGGTATTTGCTATAGTACAGTGTATATCTTTATGCATTTTAAATGTTCTATAATAAAGAACCTACAATATGTGGAGGGTAGCCAGTAAGTATATGAATAATAGTGGCCTATAAGACAAATGATGTCATTGAAAACATTTTGCCGACTTGAAACCTCTAGAAACTTCATTTAAAAATTTTTCCCATATTCAAGACAGGATCATTTGCTTCCTGTCCCATAAATTATAAAGAGATAAAAGTATGGTTATATTAATATTGTTTTAAAAATCTGAGAATGTGGAAACTATTAATTATAATCATTCTTCTAAATTAACACTGTAGAGCTCTCCTTTAAAAAGGTGGGTATTTTGCCCATGTAATCATGTTTAATGGGGCTTAAACTTGATTTTAGTTAGTTTGTAAACAGCAAAATTATTTGTCATCTGAGGACTGGTTATGGGTAAAACACAATTCCATGTTGCTTGGATAAAATGTTGTTGCTAACTTGAACAGATGTGCTTCTGTAATCATTAAAGAAGGAAATCTTAAAGAACAACTAATTAGTGTTCCAACATTTAAAGAGAAAATGTTTATTATTCCTAGAATAATTGGAGCTTTCAAGAATCTCTTAATGTGGATACTTTTAAGCTGATGCAGGAAATAGAAAATTGATATGAAACAATTAGCAATTCTTCCTATTTTAAGAATAATTCATCTCTGATAAAGACTGAAAACAATTTCCATTCAACATTCACTTATTTTGCCTATCTTACATATTCGTGTTGGTTGAATTTCACTGCATGCGTCATATACTGGGATAAAAAATGTAAACTACATAAAGTTTGTATTCAAGGTAAAATTTCTAGTAAATTTTACCCTTTACTTATAGAAAATGGTACTGAGTTTCTTGTTTGTCAGATGCAACTAATCAGCAATTAACATAATTATTGAGTACTGATTACTGAAAACAGTGCATTGCATCCAAATCTCTGTCATTGGTGTGAAGAAGAGACCCCCACAAGCTTTCAGAATTCTCACCCTGTTCTGTGAATACAGACTTCTTTTTAAATCAGAAAAACACTTCTCATGATTGTGGGGAAAAAACTAAAGGTGACTTAGAAACCAACTACTCCAGCCCTGCTGGTTTACAGATAAAAGTTGTGAAAACCTGTTACTCCTCGTTCCTTAAGTTCAGGCTGCACATAGTGACTTTCCTCCAAAGAGCACAGTATTGAAGGGGAAAAAAGAATAACTTTACAGTGGAGAAACTGAAAAACCTTACCTCGGCCAGTAGATCAAGGTTAATATTAATAGTGATAAATCATGATGAGAATGGCATTTTGCCTCTGCGGTCTTCCTCTAAACACCTGTAACCCCAGTCTAATCACAAGGAAAACATCAGACAAATTCCAATCGAGGAAAATTCTACAAAATACCTGACCAGTACTCAAAACTGTGAGGGTCATCAAAAACAAGGAACCCTTGAGAATGTTGGAATCAAGAGGAGCCTAGGGAGACATGATGACTGTTTCTGTCTGCTCAGGCTGCCATAACAAAATACTATAGACTAGGTGGCTTAGACAGACATTACTTCTCACAGTTCTGGAGGCTGGGAAGTACAAGATGAGAGTGCTGGCGGATTTGGTTCCTGGCTTGCAAATGGCAGTTTTCTTGCTTTGTCCTTACATGATGGAGATAGAGTGAGCTCTGGTCTCTCCCACTTCCTACAAGGGCACTAATCCCACCACAAGGGCCCCATCTTTGTGATTACATCTAAACCTAATTACCTTGCAAAGACCCCACCTCCAAATACCATCACATTGTGGGTTAGGGCTTCGACATAAGAATTCGGGTGGGGGGAGGGGAGACACAGTTTGGTCCATAATGACAACAAAATGTAATGTGGTATCTTGAATGGCATCCTGGAATAGGAAAAGGTTGTTAGGTAAAAATTAGGGAAATATGAATAAAGTATGGACTTTAGTTAATATATCAATATTAGTTTATTGATTGTGACAAATGTACCATACAAATATAAGGTGTTAATAAAATGGTGTTGTGGATTGAGTTGTGTCCCCCGCAAAATTCATACTTTGAAGTCTTGACCTCCAGTACCTCATAATGTGACTGCTTTAGGAGATAGGGTCTTTTTTTTTTTTTTTTTTTTTTGGCTGAGTTTGGCTGCACGCAGGCTTTCTCTAGTTGCAGTGAGCGGGGGCTACTCTTCATTGCAGTGCGTGGGCTTCTCATTGCGGAGCATGGGGTCTAGGCATGTGGGCTTCAGTAGTTGTGGTACGCGGGCTCAGTAGTTGTGGCTCATGGGCTTAGCTGCTCCACGGCATGTGGGATATTCCAGGACCAGGGATTGAACCCGTGTTGCCTGCATTAGCAGGTGGATTCTTAACCACTGTGCCACCAGGGAAGTCCCAGGAGAGAGGGTCTTGAAAGAGGTCATTCAGTTAAAATGAGGTCATTGGGGTGGGCTCTAATCCAATCAACTGGTGTCCTTATTGGAAGAGGAGATTAGGACACAGACAATACACAGATCAAGGGACAACCTTGAGAGGGTACAGTGAGAAAGAGGTAGTCTGAAAGCCAAGGAGGGAAGCCATAGAAGAAACCAAAGCTGCCTGTACTTTGATCTTGGACTCCTAGCCTCCAAGACCATGACAAAATAAATATCTGTTGTTTAAGCCAGGGGTCCCCAACCCCCCGGACCATGGACTGCTACCAGTCCATGGCCTGTTAGGAACGTGGTCGCTCAGCAGGTGAGCGTCGGGTGAGTGAGCAAAGCTTCATCTGTATTTACAGCCACTCCCCATCGCTCACAATACCGCCTGAGCTCCGCCTCCTGTCAGATCAGCTGTAGCATTAGATTCTCAGTGAAGCACGAACCCTACTGTGAACTGCACATGCCAGAGACCTAGGTTGCGTGCTCCTTATGAGGATCTAATGCCTGGTGATCTGAGGTGGAGCTGAGGAGGTGATGCTAGTGCTGGGGAGCGGCTGCAAATACAGATTATCATTAGCAAAGAGGTTTGACTGCACAGGGACCATAATAAATCAATTGCTTGCAGACTCATACCAAAACCCTATCAGTGAGTGGCAAGTGACAATTAAGCTGCATCTTACGGAGTAGACTGGACATAAGCAACACACTTTTGGTGTCACTGTCTCCCATCACCCCCAGATGGGACCATCTAGTTGCAGGAGGACAAGCTCAGGGTTCCCACTGATTCTGCATTACGGTAAGTTGTATAATTATTTCGTTATATATTACAATGTAATAATAATAGAAATGAAGTACACAATAAATGTAATGTGCTTGAATCATCCCCAAACCACCCCCAGTCCATGGAAAAATTGTCTTCCATGAAACTGGCCCCTAGTACCAAAAAGGTAGGGAACCACTGGTTTAAGCCATCCCGTCTGTGGTCCTTTGTTATGGCAGCTCTAACAACCTACAACATAGAGGAAACTGGGTGCAGGGTATATAGGAACTACCTGTGCTATCTTCACAATTTTCCTGTTAAATCTAAAACTGTTCTACAAATAGACATTTTTTTTTTAAAGAAGTGAACCCCAAAGAGGTTAAGCAAGGCAGTACAAAACTCAAAAATGCTGTGGTGAAGCCCACTTATACCTCATGCTGTGTGGGCAGGTTATTTTCCCTCTTTAAGCCTTTGCTCATTTGTAAAATGAAGGTGGTAGTATCTGCCCTACTTATTTCACAGGGTTATTATGACATCAGTGGAATTAATACATGCAAAAGCAATTTAATCAAAGGACATTATTAAATGTTTTGCCCAAGTCCCATAGCTATTTTAGGCAGAAGTCAAATTATTTAGAACTCTTATCTGCTGTTAATCAACCAGCCCTCTTCCCATCACTCCTATTTGACCCCAAATTCAAAAACTTCTGTAGCCTAGCAGTTTCAAGGGCACATTAGTCAGATTATAATCTGTGGCAGTTATAATTTACTTTCCTAATCAGGGTTAGCCATCTCAAAACTGCAAATGCTTGTCTTTAATGCTGCCCTGGGGGACGTGACATGCGGACCAACACACCTTGAAAAGCAATTCTGTGAATAAATATTGATTATAGGTCAATTTTATTTCTGTGTATGGAGGAAAGCATGTTTTTCTATTAAGTATAATACTTTATAGCTGGTTTCCAAAACACAGTGTCCAAGGCAACGTTCTGGAGTACAGAAAAAAATTAGAACCTCTATTTATAATTTTAAAATATTTGGATTTCTGTTTGTGTGTGTGTGTCTTATAATTTACATGGTATGTTAACACAGTAGTATGTGTCTATGAAACATGCACACATACACATATATTTTAAAGTGCTGATTGAGAGCACATATGTTTTAAATACACATATATTTTAAAGTACACAAAAGGGTTTGGAGACCATATCATTAGTAACCAGAAAAAACTGAACCACTGGGTAAGAAAGTATAAACTAGATTCTTAGGGCTTTTTTCCCCCCTTAATACAATAGTAGAGGTGAGTAATACATTTTCATCTTTAAGGCTGTTTTCAAACTATAGGCTCTACCACTTGTTGGGTATGTGCCTTGCACAAATTATTTAATCTCTCTCTGCCCTGGCTCCCTCATCCTTTAAATGGGGATCATAACAGTACTACCTCACGTTGTATTTCCAGGTAGGAGAGGGATGAGGAAAAAAACCCTGGTTTCATCAGGATGGAAACTCTCTTAATCAGAAACCCATGTGGTTGTAAAACCTGCAGCCCATACTGTCAGATTCAGCTTTCTACTTGTTCTTCAACAAACCCTTGAAACCGTGCAACCCAGATTGCACAGGTCTTTTTATTGCAATCACACACCTAGTTTTTGTAACCCAGATTGCACAGGTCTTTTAATTGCAATCACACACCTAGTCTCAGGACTTAATGAAGCTCAAGTTCTTGATGTCTCATCACAGAAAGAATTCAGTGAGAGACAAAGTGATAGGTAAGAAGTGGATTTATTTAGAAAGAGACACACTCCACAGAGAGAGTGTGGGCCATCTCAGAAGATGAGAGGCCCTGAAATATGGGGTGATTGGTTTTTATGAGCTGGGTAATTTCACAGGCTAATGAGTGGGAGGATTATTCCAACTATTTTGGGGGAAGGGGTGGAGATTTCCAGGAATTGGGCCCCTACCCACTTTTTGATCTTTGATGGTCGCCCTCGGAAACGTCATGGCGCTGGTTGGTGTGTCACTTAGCTTATGCTAATGTATTACAATGAGCGTATAATGAGGCTAAAGGTCCACTGGAAGTCAAATCTTCCACCATCTTGGACCTAGTTGGTTCTAACCAGTTTTTGTCATGTCCTATGGCTAAGTCATTCTTTTAAAACGTGTGCCCTGAGACTTTCCTGTTTGTGCAGTGGATAAGAATCTGAGCTCCCAATGCAGGGGGCCTGGATTCGATCCCTGGTCAGGGAACTAGATCCCAGATGCATGCCGCAACTAAGAGTTCACATGCCACAACTAAGGAGTCCGCCTGCTACAACTAAGACCAGGTGCAACAAATAAATAAATAAATAAATAAATAAATAAATAAATAAATAAATAAATAAAAGGTGTGCCTGCCCCCTTCCCTCCTGTTTCACCTTGAACCTGACTTCCAGTACCTCTGAATCAGAACACATCAGAGAAAAATGAGGTGCAGGCCAATGTACCAGAGCTTTTTGGGGTGAGCTAGTAGGAACTGCATGAGCTGTTGCAGGGCCCATGCTCACCAGGAAACAGAGTAACTGGACAGCACATAAACTGGACACAGTACCCCTACTATCGAGTTGTCTTTTGTAAAGAAATAGATCCTTTTTTTTAATAAGAGATAATGAGTTTTTTTAATTAATTAATTAATTAATTAATTTTTGGCTGCGTTGGGTCTTGGTTGCTGCGTGTGGGCTTTCTCTAGTTGCGGCGAGCAGGGGCTACTCTTCATTGCAGTGCGCAGGCTTCTCATTATGGTGGCTTCTCTTGTTGCGAAGCACGGGCTCTAGGCGCACAGGCTTCAGCAGTTGTGGCTCACGGGCTCTAGAGCACAGGCTTAGTAGTTGTGGTGCACGGGCTTAGTTGCTCCACGGCATGTGGAATCTTCCTGGACTAAGGATCGAACCTGTGTCCTCTGCACTGGCAGTCAGATTCTTAACCACTGTGCCACCAGGGGAGTCCAAGAAATAGATTTTTATATACATTGTTAAGTGTAGACATGCACCTGATGAAAGGGAGTGTGAAAGGCATTCCAAGGCAGGAGAATAATATGTGCAAAGGTATGAATTGTGAAATGCTTGGAGTGTTAAGAGACGTGTGAGGACTCTGAGTAAAAGTAAATATAAAAGCCAGATAAGTAAATAATGCTTATTTTGACTACTGCCTTAAGCTTTATATATACAGCTTAATAAATATTTCTTATTGTTTTGATAACTGAGTAGAACATATAGGAGATATCAGAATCACCTGCGGGGGGGTGATTTTCTTTTTCAAATTGCAACACCTGCCCTTGGAGGTCCTGATACACACACCCTGTAGTGTTATGTATTAAACCCCTGTTACAGATATGGGAGAGGGAAGGGGTAGAAAAGTGCCATTACTCTAGGTTAGTGTTTTTCCAAACTGCAGGTTGTAACCCATCGGTAGATTGTTAAATCAATTTAGAGTATCATGGTCATCAGTTTAGGGAAATGAAATAAAATAAAACACACACATCCATAAATACGTCTGTGTCCTGGGGCACAATGCAAAACATATTTTTCACTCTGGGTCATGGTCAGAAGTGTGAAGCCACTGATCTACATGATAGTTGATGGAAGTTCTTATTAAAGCAGTAGGTAGATTTTCGTGATGATACTGAAAAAGAATTGGTGGGATTTAGTGAGTAAGTGAATGTGGAAAGTAAAGAAAGGTGGTGATTTGGAATTTCTGGCTGAAGCTAGCTGGTGAAGTACAATGTCGTCAAAACTGAGATGAAGAATGAAGAAGCACAAATGTGGGATTCTTCTGGGGTTGGGAGTGGGGATTATGGGCAGGATATTGGTGAGAAGATGATGAGCTTGGTTGAGATGAGCTGAGTTTGAATTTCCTGCAGGTCATCAAGTGGAGATGTCTAGGAGGCAATAGGAAATGAAGTCTGAAGTACCTGGAAGAGTTCAGGGTTAATGATAAAGTCTGGTAATCATTATCCAGATGATAGCTGACATGTTAAATTGGATGAGGTTTTCTTTTTCCTTTTTCTTTTGGTTTATTCAAATTTTATTCTTTTAGGAGGGTACTTTCTTATAACTCTAAAGAAATGATCAATTTAGCACACGAATAAAGGATGACATTTTAACATGTCTTTTAAATGTGATTCATTGTTGATAATTAATAGTAAATGGAACTAAAATAAACCAATCAATAGAGGTTCATTATATGAAGAGACTGAAATTTTTATAAAATGCAATAATTCACTGAAGTACATTAAAAGAAAAATGTGAAATGAGCAGGCAATTTTATAAGGTGGCAAGAAATAACTCTAATCGTCTATGCTACATTACTGTGATTGTACCGGAAGTGACTTTTAAAAGGTTAACTCTATTGTGAGCTCATTACGTCACTGAACTCCATAATAATTTGTCTGTTTTAATATTGTTCAAAAGAAAATAAATATCTCTTTCACATAAGCCATAGTATGCTATTACTATGCAAACTGCTTTTCCTTACTGAAAAATTTAAGAAAAACTTACTAGCTGGCTATTGCACAGCTACCAGCTTTTTCTGATTTAAGTTTTAGGTGTTATTTTATTTTTATTTTTTTTTAAATTTAATTTTATTTTAGTAAAAATACTAGAGATCTACCCTCTTAGATGTTTAAGTATATAATACTTTATTGTTGACTATATTTGCAATGTTGTGCAGATCTCTAGAACTTATTCATCTTGATTAACTGAAACTTTATGTCCCTTGATTAGTAACTGCCCATTTCCGACTCCCTCTAACCCCAGGCAACCACCACTCCACTCTTTGATTCTATGAATTTGATGACTTTAAATGCCCCAAATAAGTGGAGTCATACAAAACCTTGAGGACATTATGCTAAGTGACATAAGCCAGCCACAGAAAGACAAATACTGGATGAGATTTTTCTAAGGAGCCTGGGGAGTGTGCAAAAGGAACAAAGGATCGAATCCTGGGGAAGGTCAACATTTAATGAGCAAGTCTCAGGAGAGGCAGAATGGAGATGAGGTAGGAAGAGGGTCTATTTGTTACAGAAATATCATAATCTATGGGAATATCAAGCAGAATAAAAACTAAACTGCAACATTTTAAATTGGCAGTTAAGAGTCCTAAGGGACCTTTAGGAGAGCAGTTATCACAGAGTTGAGTAAAGGGATAATGGACAGGATTTTAGCAGACTGAACCTAAACGGGAACTGCGAATGTATGGTCTTCTCTTTAAGACAGAATGAAAGGAAACTGATAGAGAGTTAACTATTGGGAAGATAGCATCAAGGGGGAAATGAGATAATATTTGTAGGTAGCAGTGAAGGACAAAGCATGATGGTAATAGTAAACGTAAAGTGTTTACCATGTGCCAGGAATTATTCTCAGTACTTTATATAGATCAGTTCATTTTAATTTTCACAACAACACTGAGGTAGGCACTGCTATTATCTCCATTTTACAAACAAGGAAACTAAGGCACAGGGAAGTTAAGTAAATTAAGCAAGGTCACACACACCTGGTATCAGAGGTAGGATTTAAGTCCAGCTAGGGGCACTAGAGTCTATGCTTTTAACTTCTACAGTTTGCTGGAAAGAGAAAGATGCCGGAAAATAGAGCCCTTTACGAATATGCCACTTGTAAATATATGAATGAATTAAGGCTATAAATAACTCACTTTAGTTTGGGCCAAGTTCTGCTTCTGTGAGTTACCAAAAAATTGTCACTGTACAGAGCTGTTTGAATTTTGTGGATAGGGAACAGTGCTCCCACAATAGCTGAACATGTCTCCGAAGGAAAGGAAGGGGAGAAGGTAACAGAGGTGGGGGTATGGCCTTGGAAAGGGTTGGGAACACGTATTCCTTTGTGACAAGAGAAAAGGGGGTGAAAGGAAGACTAGTAGAGCTAGGTCCCGGCTCCTCACTCCCAAATGTCCCAAGAAGCTTTCCTTTGTTCTGCTTTCTTATTGAAGCTCAGATAGATGCCAGACAGACGTCACCTTCTTTCCTTTAAGGTCTAGCGTGGCCTGTCCTTGCTTTTCCTTTTTTTTTTACTTGACCCACCAGTAGGGTCAAGGTGATCCTGCCTCTCCCTTCCAGGTGTTAGTAAGACAGAAAATGGAAAGAGATATTGAGGGACAGAGGATGCTACTAGAGAGATTCTTTATAGTTCCTATTTCCCTAGTAATAGTCATTCATTCATTCATTTTGCTACCCAGTGTGGGGAAAAACTGAAAAACCGTTAAAACCTTGGAGAATGCTTAAGGGACAAGTGAAGCAAACCTGAAAGACTTCATTGTGACCCCCAGGAAGACAGAGAAAAAAGAAGAGAGAGACTGAGAATGGATATGAAGAGACTATGAATCAGGCTGACATGGAAGAAAAGAATGGGTGTCTGAGTAGAACCAGTGAAGACTGAGAAGTATACTTGACAGTGTACTTTTTTTCAGAAGGTCTTTGGCATCTATCACTGCACCTCACCCTCCCAGCCACCACCAGGCTCAGGTCACAAGGAGCCTCCGGTTTCTTTGTTCAGCTGACTGGGGCAGGGGGACTAACTCTATTGGAAAGGAAAGGGAAAGCATGAAAATGTTCTTAGTGATCCCAGTAGTCGCTTGGACATTTGACATTTTAACCCATAGAAACATGGTAAAACATAGTGTTAGATGCCAGGATATTTCCGGTGGTGCTTAAGGTGCATGTGAAGCAAAAAAACCCCGAGACTGCATTCTGGGTTACAGCTGATTTCTGGAAATGGTATTATAACGTCTGGCATCTTAAGGTTAAAAACTCTTTAGTAGGCTAGCCGGAAAATTTAATACACATGTGAAATACATTCCAAACAACTGACTTGTGGAACACAACCCTATAAATTGGGGACAGCCTGTTTTTATATTCCCTTTGCCAAAGTTACTAAAATTAGTAGCTTATAAAAGTTAAAACTAATATATTCTTGTGACTCAACAGCATGGTAGCATCTTCAAACCCAAAGCTTAATTTTAGAGTCAATATTATTTTATTGGGCATTTTCTAGAACCACAGAGAATGAGTTGGCAAGCCACCCCATCTGGCTATATTAATGGAGAAATTCTGTTTTTATCTTTACAATTAAAGTAGCTCTGTGCAGTTTAAATATCAATATGAATGCGGGCACAGGTGGTATGCTGATCGAACCTGCTGAGGTGGGAAGCCATCCACAGCTCATTCTCCCCTGCCTGGGACTTGGAAGCAGTTTTGTTGTGCTTTAGAGGGAAACCTTGAAAGCCAAGTGAGTTGTGCCTACACCACTGTGAACTGTCCCAGCGCCCATTTGATATAGTTGGTCACAAAGATTAATGAAGTAGTTTAAAAGGAGGAAATAGAATCTTTGCTCTGATCCAGAACAAGGGGACAAGAAGGTACTGCTATCTTTCTGCCATTTGTGAAACAAAGGGAGGCTATTTTTATTTACTTAAGAAACTTTTCCAAAAAAGTTAAGTTGTGGGTGTGTGTGAGAGAAATGGCAAATGTGTTAGGGAAGAGACAAATATTTTGCTCCTCTCCCATCTCCTCAATCTATCATCCAAAAGTGTAGCAGTTTGGAGGATCATGTTGTGTAGAAAATGGAGGGAAAACATGGAATGTTCAGCCTAGAAAAGACTAAGGAGGAGGAAAGTCATTAAATGGAAGTGAGATTCTTTCTGATTCGATCTGTGGCACTCAAGTAGACACATCTAAGACCAATAGTGCTAGATTTTCTCCAGTGCAGGAAAGGATAACAGAATTCTTCAAAAACGAGATAGTAAGTTCTTTTTACCATATGTATTCAAAGGATGAATATCATGAATCAACCACAAGAGATTCTTACATTCGGTAGAAGATTAAAATAGATGATCTCCAAGTCCCTCTTTCCAATACCAAAACCCCTCAAGTCCATGAAAATCATAATAACTACTCCCTTCTTCCCAAAGTAATATGATATCCTCAAAATTGGATGCCAGTAAGAAAATTCAAGTTAATGCTAAGACCCCAGTTGGCCATGCAGTTGTGCAATCAGGTTTTAAGTATTCTTGAAGGAGCCAGCCAACCTGGGACTGCCCATTTCTTTAGTCATGGAGATGTACTTTTGGAATCCAAAATCTGTAGTAGGCAAAAATCAGTCCAAGCCATGTGGCTTTCCAACAGGGTATGATTACAAAAGAAGCCAAAATTATTAGAGCCCAGACAGGGAAAATTCAGCAGAATTCATTATCCTTATAAAACACATTCTTTGATCCTTCCTTCTACCATATTGCATGCACTGTTTCTTGGGCTATCTGGTGGTCAGTGAGGTCAAGATAATGTTGTATAGCTCTCATTTCCTTTATATTGGCTTTAGAGAGACTGAGAGCCAAGATTAGCCATTCTAGCTTCTTTTTAGAATAGTTACTATTTAAGAAATTCAAGTTTTTCATTGTTGGAAATCACTTGGTGTTCTTTAGAATGTGGCAGTAGCTTCTTCTTGACCTTTATAAGTAATAACTTCAAGGCATTGTAGTATGCTCACAAATAAAGTTGTAATGGAAGTCTCTTTTTCTCCTTTATAATACCCATCAAACTTGTAATGATACATTTGATCAATGTTGGCCACCTGTCTGGAATGCAAATTCCATGAGAGTATGGACAACTTATCTGTCTTGTTCAGCATCCCATTTCCAGTGCCTAGCATAGTGTCAGCACTCAAAAATATTGAATTGAATGAAGAAATCAAGCAAGGAAATGATCATCTGCTCCTTCCAATTCTCCTCATATCTTCCACATCACATCACATCACATCACATCACAACACACACACACACACACACACACAGACAACTTACCTGTTTTGGGAAAGTTCCTTAAAAAAATAAAAATAGCCTCCCCTTTCGTTTCATAAATTTCAGAAAGATAGCAGTATTTTCTTGTCCCCTTGTTCTGGATCAGAGCAAAGATTCTATTTCCTCCTTTTAAACTACTTCATTAGTCTCTGTAACCAACTATATCAAATGGGCGCTGGGACAGTTCACAGTGGTGTAAGCACAACTCACCTGGCTTTCAAGGTTTCCCTCTAAAGCACAACAAAACTGCTTCCAAGTCCCATGCAGGGGAGAACAAGCTGTGGATGGTTTCCCAAGTAGGTGAACACCACCTCATGGGACAGTTGCGATAGGCAGCCTCATCATAAAAATGTAAGTAAATATGGAAGATCTCCTGCTTCTTAAATACCTTCAAATGCCTTTTCAGGCAACATTCCTTTCTGAGAGGCAGGACAAAGGCAGCAGGGTTGTATGTGCTACCTGGGAATTGGAAGGCAGGGAGATGGGCAGCGTTAACCACAAACCTGCCCTGTCTTACATTTTGCCAGAAACCAGACTGGCAAATAATGCTATGATAGTTTAACCAGCATAATCCTAATGATAACACTATCTGGGTTTGTGTATTGTCCATTTGTTCCATAAACACCTACATATATGATTTCATTTGATCTTTGTAATAACACTGTGAGGTAGTTAACATAGGTATTAGTTATTATTATTGTTATTCCCATCTATTTTTCATAGGCAAAAACTGCAGGGTTTAAATGACCATTTTAGGGTTAAAGTGCTAGCTATAGGCAAAGCTGGGTCTCTTTATCTCTAGGTGACAAAGCAGTGTGGTGGAGCAAGCACAGGACTAAAGCCTGCTTAATCTCAACTCCATTTACTATCCATAAGAGCTTAGAAAAATCCTTTGCATTTTCTAGGCTTTACTCTCCTTAAATATTTTTAAAATGCAGGCTAAAGAGGTACAGAGGAATAGGGAAGAAGAGATGTTAATATTTTTCCTGCTTACCTCATGGAATTATTCTGAGGTGGGTATAATAAAGATTAAAGTGCTCTGTAAGGTATAACTGTGAGACGGTATTGCTCTTCTTGCTCCCAAGGGAGGTGCAGAGAACGGGGTTTTGGAGTCACAGAGGCTTCATTTAAGTCCCAGGGCTACTCTTTTCTAATTGTATGACCTTGTCTGAGTTCCTGAACCCTCACTAAAACTCAGTTTCCTTATCTGTAATGTGGGAACAACAAAACCTGACTCATAGGGCTGACATGAGGGTTAAATGAGATTAAGTGCAGGAAACAGAAGTGACTAAAAAGATGGTAGTAGTATGATAATGATAATGATGATGATGATAATAATAATAATGATAATAATAATGTCTCCTTTACAGTTGAAGAAACTGAGATTCAGTAGCTTACTGATTTGGGCTCAGGGTACCCAGAGAGCAGAGCAGTAAGAGACTTGGTAAACCAGTGCTAAGGCTTGTGTTTGCTCTGGGAGAAAGATTTGGTGAGTGGATGCTGAACAAGAAGAAACTTTTTTCTTTTTCTCTCTATCCCACTACCTCCACCCACCTCAGACCACAGGGTCTATTTCATTAGGATCTGAGAAAACAGGAGCCAGGGAGGCCCAAGGAAGAACTAGTACAGGAGACTTCCCCTCCTCTATTGCTATGAGAATCCCAAGAAAACTTAGGCAAGAGATTGGATTCCTAGTGGTGCCATTGCTTAAACCCCAGGTTTTCCCAATTACTAGAACAGTGCTTCTTTCTGCTGAGGACCAGATCTGAATTTGTGGGAGTTTTTTGGCCCCTTAGGTAACTGGAAATAAATTTCTGAGATGACACCTGCTTGTCTCTTACTACTCCCTCGGGCTGGTTCTCTGAAAGCTTACTGTGACGGAGCAATGTGATTCAGAAAATGTTGCAATAAAGTTATAGTCACTTGGCCAAAGAACAATGTTTCCAAAAATAAAGGACAATCATGGGAATATGTAGCATTGTACTGCATAATAATTTATGCAAAAACAGTTCAAATCTCCTAGGAAAGGGAAAAGATATTGGTGAAGCAAAGAACCTCTAAGTATTCAAACAAGGCTGCTGGGTTCATGTTGGGACTTTGGGATTTAATTGAAAGTCTGACAGAAAGGGGTATAAATTCTTGATTCAGTTCCTGCTGATGCATTTATTTAAATTTCTGTCTCAACAGAACACCACACAGTTGCAATTTTGTAAAATTTATTATATTTACAAGGGAATGCACCTATTTTTAAGACATAAGATAGAAAAATAGGATCAAAATCATGCAGGGTCAACAGGAAACTATTAATTTTTTTTGACTTACAAAAATATACAGAAACTCCAGAAAATCACTTACCCTTCTTTAAAAAAAATCAAAACTAGTTTTATCTACATGGGAAAAGGAAAAATTTAAGATTGATATGTAGATAATTCAGACCAAGAAGCACCCATACAGCCAGGTATTGGAGACAGAAGTACGTTAAGCTCCTTAACTGGTCCGCTGGTTCTCTGCAAAGCAGGGGGTCACGCTGAGCCACTAAAGTGCAGAAAGATAACACACTAGCATTTCTTTTTCTCACACCTTTTGCCTTTACATTATTTGTGTGTTTTATAAGCGTGTATAAAGTGTGCTGATTAGTTCAGTAGTTTAGCATGGAATTTATAAGTAAATGTGGATGTTAGGAGTACATGTTCAAAAATGTACTGATAAGAGCGCACAATAAATTGAACCTGGAGATCACGCCTCTGGGTGATTTGCCCAATTCGAAACTTTACTGGGCAGGATAGGCATGCGCTCATAATTAACTATGACTGTTTCCCTTGGCATCAATCTGAGAAAAATATTTAGGGAATATGGATTGTGTGCTCAGCACTATGCTAGGCACCGAGGGGACTACAAGGAAGGTCTAAGCCACAGGTGTTTAGCCTGAATGCTTGTCTCTCCATCTCTTAGAGGAGTCCATTCCACTGTTGAACAGCTGCTATCTTCAGAACATTCCGTCTTATACTGTATCTAAATCTGAAAGATGACAATCCAATTTGGAAGTAAATTTTTACCCATCTAAGTTTTGTCTACAAGGGCAACACCGGATAGCTTTTAAATATCCGAAAACAGATCAAGTCTGTTTTTTTTTATTTTTCTCTCCCCCAGGGCCCTATCTGGGCTCTTTCAACTTTTAAAATATAGCCTGGGGTACTGTCTACCTTCTTGGATGGCAGTCACCTGAATTTCTCTAGTTTGTCCATTCCCTTTTCAAATGTGATTTGACGTGTGCTGAATGCAGTGAGGCTATCATTTCTCTTGATTTGCATACCCTATACTATTAATAAAATTAATGTTAATATTTTTAGGAATTTCATCTGTCTCTTGGCTCTTTTTATAGTTAGCTACAGCCCCCAGAGGCTTTTTACCATGAAATCTGGGCTAGGATGTTACCATCCTGTAACTGTGTAATTTATTATTTAGAGCTGATTATAGGGTTTATATTCATCTCGGTTAAATTTATCATCTAGCACAGTTTGATTTATAACATAGCCTACTGAGATTATTTTTTAATCTCTTCTCATTCAGCAAATATTGATTAAGCGCCACTAAGTGCTAGTCACTGTTTTGGGTTGTGCAGTCAAATGAAAAACTAAGTCACTGTCTCTCCTCTTGAGGATCTCACATTCCAGTCAGGAAACTGGACACAAAGTTTCCAGTTATGTTATGCAACATGTTAAGACCTGTAACAGGAGTCCGTGAGTCTGTGTAAAGCGTAGTGAACATGCAAAGAAGGAAGAGATTTAAACAACTGCTAACATTTTTATATTGATTTAGGATTTATGATTACCTTGCAGATTTTATTTAATTCTCAAAACAATTCTGATGGATAATAGGGTTAGCAAATAATCCTCAGTTTACAGAAGAACCAGAGGCTCAGAGCAATTAAGTGACCCAGCAAGTAAGAAGTGTCTTTTCCCCTTTTTTAGAAAGCCAGGAAAAAGGGGTCCTATTTTTCTGTTCAAATTTTTTTTTTTTTCCCCAAGATTCCCCAGATATTCCACATTGTGCCTTCAGAGACTGATGGCTGGATCTCTTCAGCACCGAGGGATGTAATTCCTCTGAATGGTGTGAATCCCTCTGGTGGTGTGAATTAATTTAAAGCAACTTCACCAATATGTCAGCTGAACTTGGTCCTCAAAATTCCTTTCAGAGTTTGAAGTCTATGAACCTTCCGTAGGCTCTTATTTGTCATCTGCTGTTACAGTGTTCTCGGACCATCTGCTCCTTCAATTACTCTTGCTCTACTCTGAACATGGTTTTCAAACGTCCCCTTTCTGTTCAATTTTATTTTCAGTTCCCAGACTTTTCCCCCCTCCTCTTTTCCAATATCTGACAATAAAACTGGAAAGAGGGGTAGGGTTAATAACAAAATGAAGCAAAATCCCTGGCCCTGTCAACATTAATTGCTTTCAAATTTTGCCCTGTCTTTATGAAATTTGTTTCTTTATTTCCACTTTGAAAACAAACCTGGGTTATTGAATGTCTGGGCTGGAATTTCTGCTGAAGAAAAATATTCAGAGGCTCTTGAAGTGTGTCCAAGTTCTCAAGTCTTTTTTGTAAGTAGGTAAAACCACTTGTCTGAAAAAAAGAATTCTTTTCCCCACTCAAGTGTTTTTTTGTCATGTGCACTGGTGAGCAGCTTTCTTTAAAGATGTGAGTTAACATATGAGGACAGAGAGTGACAGGTTAAAAGGCTGGACTCTTTTGCACTATACTGAGCAATTTAATGGAAAGAGGAGTTTCTAGGTCTTTTACTTTAGCATAATAACATTATAGGAGAAAATACTGATTTTTTAAAAGCCGTCTATGAATTTACAAATTACTTTTGACTAAGAGAGAAAAAAATGAGGACTTGTTCGATCTGTATTTTAATCTTCTTATTCATGAATGTCACTGTTTACTTGTATAAAATGTTTAAAAATTATTCCTATTTCAGGCCTCTCTCTTAAAGAAAACTGCCACCAGTCCTGTGTTTCTAGCATCAATATAGAAACTAGCGCAGTAACAATCATAACAGGCTTAGGTCAGGGATATTCTATTGGATGCATCTTATGTGCATCCTCTTCTATTATGGACCCAAATGAGAAGCCTTCTAATTGGGCAAGAATCTGGCTTTCCAAGTAGCCATCAAAGAGGCCAGATGACACACCTGTAAGTGCAGGGGAGTGACTTCAATCAATGGGAAACAAGAGATGGGAGGGCGTGGGTAGGTTCCTTCTTATGAACTGTCTTCTGAAACATGGGTTTTCCACAGGGCCTGTCCACAGATGCCCTACATGGCTGTGCAGATGCACTCACCACATGACCTGCAGGATTTTTTCTGGCTTACTGGGAAGGAAGCTGCAGCAGTGCGTTGCTCCCCAGCCCTCCCTGCCTTACTTCTCTTTTTCCTCACGCTCACATCAGCAAGTAACCTCCGCCTCAGACTCTGTTTTCCAGGGAATCTAGGACAAGATGGCTATTAGCTAAAAATATCAATTAACCAGCACACGAAAGTTCATTTCAATCCAGGATAACTTTGTGAATCTGCAAGGCACTAGATTAGATGGTACAGGGAAGCACAGCTGAATAAAATTCAATCCGTGACCTTAGGTGCTAATAGTCGAGAAGAGAAGATAAAATAATTGCATAGGCAGCACAGCTCTGAAAAAGGGATTCAGGAGAGTTGCCTTCTAAGTCTGGCTCTATGGGTCACTGGCTTGAGAACAACATTTATTCTTCCTGGGCCTCAGCGCTCTTAGCTGTAAAATACAGGGTTGCCTTAGATAACCTCAAAAGTCTTTTCCACACCTAAAATCCTGTGACTTTATAAATCTGACAGGTGCATTTTCTGAATCCAAATGTTGTGCGGACCCAGGGCTTTAGAGATTTGGGAAACATCTGTGAAGAATGAGGGAGGCATTTGAGCTTTCAGGATTTGTAGGATTTTGATAGGCGATTATGGGGCAGATGAGCATGTCAGGCAGGAGAATCATACACGAAGGAATACAAAAGGAAAAGTATAATGTGTATGCGAGAGAGTATGACTAGTTCATTTTGGTCAAAGCAAGGGGTAAATGGATACCTCAATCAAAGAAATTGGTAAAGTAGAAAATGGAAGATCTCAACCACCCAGCTAAGTTTGAGCTTTATTCTGTATTCATTGACTCAACATATCTATAGAACACTTAACTATGTGACAGAGAGAGAGCAAGGTGCTGAGAACACAGAAATAAAGAAGACAGAGCTCCTGTCCTTAAGCGGGTGATGAGCAGTGGGCAGGGGAATGGGAAACAGAAGTGAAAGTGGTGTGTAAAATTCTGTAACATAAAACTGGAACGCAGAGCATGAAAGTGTGAGACATTTCAGAGGTACGATAACATTGAAGAGACAGAAGAGGCAATGACGATGGGAGACTGTAAAGACGGCAGGAAGGAGCAAAGGATGAGCAGTTCTGTTGACAGGAAAATGAGTTTGCTTTGGGTGTTGAAGTTGAGGTCCTTCCAGACAACCAGGCAAAAATGTCTAAAAAGTAGAAAAAATATTGGTCTGTGATGAGGTTAAAATATTGGAGCGAGAGACTGAAGGATGAGTGTATTCTCTGAATAACTCACGGGTCTGGGAAGGATTGTCAAGGAGGAAGACAGAGACAGAAGAAGATCAAGGAGAATGCCTTTAGGGAATACCCACACTTAGGTGTCAGAAGAAGTAAGTCATGAGTCGAGAAGACAGAGTTCAGGCTGTCAGAGATAGTGGACAACCAGCATAAAGGATTTCAAGGGAAGAAAGAATTTCAAGAAAGATGAGGGTAAAAGTTTTCCCAAGTTTGGTGAACCAGCTGTACCAAAATCAATTGAAACATGTATTAAAAATATGGACTTTTGGGTATGGATGGATCTATCCAGAAACTGTTAACAGTGGTTGCCTTTGGGGAGAGAATTTAGGGAACTTAAGGGGAAGGATGGAGAAGGACTTACATTTTAGCACTTACGCATTAGTATTGTTTAAATTTTTACCACGCACACGTTTTACCTAACTGAACAAATATATTAAAATGCAGATTTCCAACCTCTACCTCAGACCTACTGGGTAAGAATTTTCAGGAATGGGGCCTGGGAACCAATATTTTTAATAAGCTCTCCTGGTAATTTTAACCTGTAGTCAAATTTGAAAACCGCTAAAGTAGATAATTTGTAACAGAACTTCCAGTTCTTGGAATAAATGTGTTATGGGTAGAAAGGAAAGGGAAGGACGAGAACTTCAAATACCAGAAAGCATCCAGAAGATAAAGACTGAGAAGAAGCCCTTGTAAACACAGGATAGCAAGTTTTGGTAGAAAGATGGGGTCAGAAGTAAGTAGCAAAGGAACGAGGAATGAATAGAGGATGAACAAACAGTGGCAATGAGGAATATGAGAGTGAAAGGAAGATACTAGAACCTGAGGGGTAACTACATAAAGCAAAACGCTTAGCACTAGCAGTGTAACCTAATCGAAGTACCAGTCTGTCAGTTACCAGGAAACAGCAGAGAACTTCCAGAGCTGAGCAACCTGGTGGAGAAATCTCAGGTGAACTGTACTGTCAATGAAAAAGTGGGATGAAAGGTTTTAGTTTTTTAAAGTGTGGGATGCAGCATAAGACTTGAAGTAGAGTTAAAATACAATCAATATAAAAAAACTGAACCAGAGTTGAAGTACCCGCATAGAAATGAGAAAGCAAAGCCTTCAGGGGGTCACCAGGAGGTAAGGGAATTGGCTGGAAGTCATAAATGCTGGCATCCAGTGTCAATGTACTGCAGCAAGTTGCCTCATGGAGGACCAGTATTACTTTGGAAATGACACATGGGAAGCATCAAGACTGCTTTGCCTGGCTTTTTTTTAAATTGAAGTATAGTTGATTTACAATGTTGTGTTAGTTTCAAGAGTACAGCAAAGTGATTCAGTTACACACAAACACACACGCGCGCACGCACACACACACATTCTTTTTCAGGTTCTTTTCCATTATAGATTATTACAAGACATTGAATATAGTTCCCTGTGCTATAAAGTAGGTCCTTGTTGTTTATCTATTTTATATATAGTAGTGTGTATCTGTTAATCCCCAAACTCCTACTTTATCTCTCCCCTCCCCTTTCCCCTTTGGTAACCATAAGTTTGTTTTCTATGTCTGTGAGTCTATTTCTGTTTTGTAAATAAGTTCATTTATATCATTTTTTTAGATTCCACATATAGTGATATCGTATGATCTTTGTCCTTCTCTCTCTGACTTGTTTTACTTAGTATGATAATCTCTAGATCCATCCATGTTGCTGCAAATGCTTTGCCTTGCTTTTAAGAGAACTCACAGATGCAGGAATGGAGAATGGAGTAATACGTAACCAAGGAATAGATAGAATGCTACCTTGAGAGGGTACCAAGTACCAGGGGAGGTATCATTTTGCTTTGCTCTGTTTTTAAGAATAGAGGAGGCCTGAGCACATTTATATGCAGAGAAGAAAAACTTGAGAAAAAAAGAAAGGTTGACATTTGTAAGAATGATGGGGGGAAATAAAAGGCTGAAAATGGAATTTTCATAAAGACTTAAAATTTTCAAGTATCTTTGGAAATAATTGTGTTTGACAATTACATTCTAGTTCCTACAGTATGCTGCCTCTGTGCAAGGTGATGTGGAATCATTAATCGAGAGGACATTCTTCACCATCTTGGAGATTATAGTCCAGTCTAGAAGATGATACATACAAGTAAATATGCAATTAAAATAGTGTTAAAGAACGAGGAAACATACCGTGCTGAATTAGGTCTACGTAATCTAGATTTGAGGAAAGTTAGGGAAGTTTTCCTGGAGAAACTGATGCCTAATTTATATTGTACAGTTGATAGCACAGGATCTCTATCCTTTTCCTTAAGACACTGTCTTCAACACCCTATACAGCCCCCGAGACAATAAGATATCTGTAGAATGAATAATCTAGAAACTGAAAGATGGAGACTTCCTGGAAGTCTACACAATCCAAAATCCTTCCTACTATGACCATCTGTAAATTCTGTGTAAGACACTATAATTCTTTCAATGGATAGGTGAGCTCCCCTGGTATCAAGAGAGAACGGCAAACAGAATGGTAAGCCTTATGAGTGGTCTAGAAATAGGAAAGTGATAGTGGGGAAGGCATTGCCAGACTCAGTAACCTGGGAGCTTGGCTTTTAATGCTGACAGTGGTCATAAGAACAGACATTGGCACACGTGAAGGGCAGAGTTGGAATTAAGATACTGTTACAATATTAGCAATGTAAGATGGCTACACACTTAGTGAAAATGTGAGTCAGAAAAGATCTGCCCACTGACTAAAGTTTGTATATCCCTTGTATACATTCTGTATTAAAAAAATATTTTAAGAATCTGGAATGCACCTACCCACAGATGTGGGTGTTTGGGTTAGCACTTAAACTGCTGCCTGGTTGAGATACCTCCCAAACAGTGATAGTAACACAAAGTATGGACCTGAGTGATGAGATCCATGACATTGCCGATAGAAACAAATGCAGAGCTCCTGATGAAACATGCTCGGCTCACAGCCCAGGCTGCACAAGATTCTCAGTGACACAGCCCTGCTGAAGATGAGTTTATAATCCAAAATTTAAAAATAAGGAGGTTACAATTCACCATGAAAGAGCTAGTAGACTCAACATGCTAGCAAATTGAGACCCCAAGAATTTCAGAAAATAGAACAATTTCATAGTGACTACAAAGTAAGCTTGTTTAAAATAATTCAAAACATAAAAGATATAACCCAAACCACAAAAAAGAATAGAGCAATATTAAAAAGAACAGATAACTGAAATATAACAGAAATGAAAAATATATGCAGTAATACTGAATGGATTAAATAGAAAAGTAATCAGCTGAAGAAGAGTGAATTGGAAGATAAAGCCATGGAAAATAGATAAAATGTAGCATAGAGAGATATCATATTGGAAAACATAAAATAGAAGTTGAGAGACAAGAATGGAAGATGAATGATCCAAAATACATCTAATAGGGCTTACAGAAGAAAAGAATAGAGAAAATGAGAAGAGACAATATTAAAGAAATAATGACAGAATTCTCATGACAATGAGTTCAAAACAGGATAAATAAAAATTAAATAATACCTACGCGCATTATAGTAAAACTGTGGACTATCAAAGACAAAGAGACCTTAAAAGCAAATAGAAGTCAAAGACAAAGAATGACAGCCTGATGGCAGATTTTTAACAGCAATAATAGAAGGCAAGAGACAACAGACATATATCTTGACCTATAGGTGGGGAGAGAAGCAAAATACAGGCTAATGGTAGGGCTTTAGCTGTTTCTATAACATTTTACTTATTTAAAGTATAAAAGACAGAGCTGAAGCAAATAAGGCCAAATGATAACTTCTGGTTGATTTTTTTTTAAATAAATTTATTTATTTATTTTTGGCTGTGTTGGGTCTTCGTTGCTGTGCGCAGGCTTTCTCTAGTTGTGGTAAGCCGGGGCTACTCTTCATTGTGGTGCGCGGGCTTCTTATTGCAGTGGCTTCTCTTGTTGTGGAACATGGGCTCTAGGCGTGCGGGCTTCAGTAGTTGTGGCTCATGGGCTCTAGAGTGCAGGCGCAGTAGTTGTGGCGCACAGGCTTAGCTGCTACACGGCATGTGGGATCTTCCCGGAGCAGGGATCAAACCCGTGTGCCCTGTATTGGCAGGAGGATTCTTAACCACTGAGCCACCAGGGAAGCCCCAACTTCTGGTTAATCTTGATGGTAATACACAGCCATCTGCATTGCTATTTTTGTACTTTTATACATGTAAATTATAACTTTAAAAAGTAAAGGATGAGTAAGAGTTAACCAGATAAAAAAGGAGTGCAGATAAAGAATGTTCCAGTAAGAAGGAATAGCCTGTGCAAAACTGCATAAGAGCAGCACAGTGCATACACATTCTAGACTATAAAACTAATGAAAAGTAGCTGAAATAATAGAAGTGACTGAAATGGAGGGAAACTGGTAAGAGATCTGCCTGAAAAGAGAAGCAGGGCCAGATCACACAGGCTTCATAAACCAAGCAGAGTTTGAAATTTCTCCTGAGAACAACGAAAACCAATAATGTATTTTAAACAGGGAACTGAGACCCCCATCCATAGTACATTTTAGACATCACTCTGACTGCTGCGTTTAATAAGGACAGAAGAATCTCCACTTATAGTGGTTCAGGTGGAAAACAATGGTGGTGGTGTGAACTTGCATGGCAGTAACACGAATGCAATAGAGACAGATTCAAGAGATGTTTAGATTGGTAATGATTATGGATTGATATTAGGGATGCGTGAGAAGATAGTACCAAAGATACTATTATATGCTGTCTGTTTTGCGTATCTGGGTAAATGGTGATCCACTCTCTGAGATGAGTAGACAGAAAGGTGGTTTTGGCTAAGAAAAGAATGAGGTCACTTTGGGAAATATAAATGTTAGGAGTCTGTAGGATGTCTAAATAGGCATTTGGATGATATAGATGTAGTGCTCAGAAAATAGACTTAGCCTAAAGATCTGAAATTGCAATTCATTTAGCATCTCAATGGATGTACGAATTGGAGTGAACAAGACAGTTGGGGGCAAGTATCCTATGAGCAGAGAACTTAATAAGCAACATTGTTTAAATGATGGGTGGAGAAAGAGAAGCTTGTAAGGAAAACCAGGGATGTGCAAACAGAACAGATGAAAGAGAAAAATGGATGCGGCAGCCATGGAGACATGCCACTCCGATCACCTTGGAAGAAACAGCTTTCTATTTTGCTCTCAAGAGGTAGTTAGCTGCCAGCCTCCATCTGTAGCAAGTTCAGATCTGTCACAGAGTTTGAACCAATACCCACTCTTCCTGGGAAGCCCACAGCCAGTGACTGAGCATGGAAGAGGCACTAGAGCCTACCCTTTACACCCAACGTGGGGTTCCTCTAACAGGCAATCTTCACTCAAGAGCTCCCCAATGGGTTGGCTGAGACTTCGTCAGACGTGCAGCACAGTTTGAGAGTATCCCTGCCAAAGTCTGCTTCTTCTCCCTTTACCTTTCACGGATGTTATCTCCCAACGAACCACTTGCACTCCTCATTCTGTCTCAGCATCTGTCCCAGAATAACTGAACCTATACAGTTGGTACTGGAACAGGTATGAGAAAGTAGGAGCAAAAGTAGAGTTTAGGGAATGGATCACTTTCTGCAGGTTGATAATGAGGATCCCATACTGGGTGGTATGCGGTGTACAAGTAGTCCCCGGCACAAGGTAGCGGCCCAATTACTAAAACTTTCACCAAGAGTGGCTTGGAAGAATGTTTTGTTGAGGAACTTTCCTGGTCTTTGCAATGATTCATGGTCTAGGAAAGTAGTGGGGATGGGTTGAGGTGGGAGTGAGGGAAGTGAAGGAAGGCAATGCATCCAAAGAAAGAGCTGGCTTTTATTAAGTTGTAATTGAAGCTACTACAGGCAGATAATGAAAAGCTGAGAACAATTAACAAACAATTGAAAACTAAATGTAAAGGCCTTTGTACAGTCCAGTGTGAAATCAGAGAAAGCTGAAGACCAAACTCAGGACTTACAGTTAAGAGTTATGCTTTTATTTATCCCTCAGTAGGAAGATGGACAAACTGTGGTTTATTCATTCAATGGAGTATTGTACAAGGATTGCTCTGTCTATATATCAGTTGACATGGAAGCGTGCTAGCTTGGGGTAGGGACTGAGCAGGACTCTGCACACCAGGTTGTAGCGCAAGCAGCTGGGGCATATGACCTGGTAGACCCTGTTGTGTTGGAGGTGTTAATACTGGAAAAAGAGATAGTGTGGAGTGGACTTTAGGTTAGCCCTCACAGGAGAAATATAATGCAGTCCCCTGGAGTTCTAGAGCAACGCCGCACCATCTGCAGTACAGAAAAACAGCTCTCGGTAAGCTACTGGGCTCTCAGTCAGATGAGACTGAACACTGGACCCTGGAAACCAAGAGGCCACGCATCCTAAACTGTCCATCATGAGGTGAATTCTATAGGACTGGCTAAGTCAGAGTACCTGGCAGACTCAGCAGCAGTTAATCAGATGGAAAGTGGTACATCCATGATCAAACCTGGGCAGAACTACAAAGCATGAGTAAACTGTCTGAACAGGTAACCCAGACCCTCAAGTCACCTACTAAGACTGCAGCACAGTCCCTTCCTTGTTCACACCTATGGCTGTATGAGGTCCCATATGAGAAGCTAAGGGAAAAACAAAAAGCCAGATCTTGGTCAATGGATCATTTGCTGGTGTGTAGATGTTGGTTCACTATGTCCACCCAAAATCGACATCAGCTGCAAGTGGAAGTGGCCTTGAAAGATAGCAGCAAGGGAGAATCTTCCTAATGGGTTCAATTCATGGAAAAGTGTTCAGAGATAAAAAATAGATATGGGGCTTCCCTGGTGGTGCAGCGGTTGAGAGTCCGCCTGCCGATGCAGGGGACACGGGTTCGTGCCCCGGTCCGGGAAGATCCCACATGCCGCGGAGCGGCCGGGCCCGTGAGCCTTGGCCGCTGAGCCTGCGCGTCCGGAGCCTGTGCTCCGCAATGGGAGAGGCCACAACAGTGAGAGGCCCGCGTACTGCAAAAAAAAAAAAAAAAAAAAAGATATGGATTTGTGAACAAATGGTTTGGCCATCTGGTCAGGGGCCTGGGAAGAAAAAGACTAGAAAAGGCAGCTGGGCAGTGACAGTCCATAGTCTTCAGCTACCGGAAGTCAGGTTATTCACTGCCTGAAACAGGTGCAGCACCCTTGAGCCTCCGTCAGTTCCTGCCGCCAAGCACCACTCACTTCTGCAGCATTCAGCACTATTCCCCGTGCTAACCCCCGCCCTCACCCCCCGGGCACTGTGTGAGCCCTACCGGGGGGCAATCCCAGCCCCACACCCCACGTGGTGGTGCCTGGGCCAGGCTCCATACGATAAGTGCTGACGCTGTGTGCAAAAGAAGGAAGGTGAAAAGAAGACCCCGGGTGAAAGAAAATCAAAGATGTTCAGGATGCAGGGGGGAAAAGAAAAAGGAAAAGAAAGGAAAAGAAGAGGAGAGGGGAGGGGAGGGGGAAGAAAAGAAAGGAAAGGAAAAGAAAGGAAGGAAAAGAAAAGGAAAGAAAAGGAAAGGAAAAGAAAAGAAAGGAAAGGAAAGGAAAAGAAAAGAAAGGAAAGGAAAAGATAAGAAAGGAAAGGAAAAGAAAAAAAGAAAGAAAGGAAAGGAAAAGAAAAGGAAAGAAAGGAAAAGACAAAGATGAGAAGGTTGAAGGGAAAAAAGTTTGGGCTAGATGGAGGAGAATGAATGAATATATGAGAAAGGGTGTAAAATGTGAAGACCTTTGTATCATATATTAATGACTGTCAGAAAGCAGCTACCATAGAAGAAACATTGAAATAACCAAGACAAAATCACTTGATCAATTGACAGTAGCCAGCCTTCATCATTGGCCACCCCAGAACTAGCATAAATGGAACATTAACAGAGTGGAGACTACACGCCAATACCATAGACACCCCCCTGCCTCCCTCCACTCCACTTATTAAGGCTGATCTGGCCACTATCACCATTGAAAGTCCAGCTAGTTGGCAACAGAAATCAATGTGGCACTATTACTTGATAGCACCACATGGCTGCTTGGTGACAAGTTGACCACACTGAGCCCTTTCTTCCTAGAAGGGCCAGTGGTTTATTGTCATAATAGTAGACATTATCAGTAACTGTTCACCTTTCCTGCCGCTAGAGCCTCAACCAGCACCACTAGCTGAGAGATTTCAAAGTGTCTGATCCACAGGCATAGAATCTCATACAATAGAGCATCTGACGATGAGACCTACTTCACAGAGAAGGAGATAGGGAGGTGAGTCCATATCAGGGGATCCACTGGTCCTATCAAGTACCATATAATCCAGAAGGAATTGATTTTACAGAGCAATGGAATAGCCTGCAAAAGGCACAACTTGTAGGCAATACTCGACCGTGATGGAGTACCATTATGCAGGTTACACATTGAATCACAAACCTCTATTTGGATGTTTGATCTATTAGGAAGAAAAATGGGCCTGGGAACCAAGCAGCCAAAGCAGGAGTAGCCTCAGTTGCCTTTATATCCAATGACCCACTAAGGATCTTTGTGTTTCCCATCCCTACAATTCTAGGCTCTGCAGGGAATTTTAAACTATGACTGCTACCTAGGCATTTTGGACTCCTTATGTCCAGGGAATCAGCAGACTAAAGGAGGAGTTAATATCTTGGCAAGAGTAAGTGATCCTGATCAGCAGGAAGAGGTAGGGCTGCTCTTCCACAGTGAGAGCAGAAGGGAATATGTGTGGAATTCAGCTGATCCATTTGGGCATATTGAAGTACTTGTTCCGTTATGACTAAAATGGACACGGACAGCAACGTTGACCCGAGAAGGGTATAGTTACCATGGGCTCAAACCCCTCAGGAATGAAAGCTTGGATCAGACAACTAGATCAGTCATCAAGACCAGCTGAGGTGAAAGCTGAGTGTGAGGGGAATTTAGAATGGACAGTGGAAGAGAGAGACTATAAATACCAATTGTGATCCTGAGACCAACTGAGATCCAGTTGTGGAGGTGAGCACTCCGTTCAAGAAAGCACTTGCTATTAAGCTGTAGGAGTGCAGCTGACATTCCTAACTGGCTCAGTATCTCAGTATCTGCCCTCATTGTGCAATAGCGGCCCTACCTTAGATGATGATCAGAGAGCCACTTCGAGGCACCAGGCAATCAGAGTGTAAAGTGGAGGACTCCAAGGGAGATGGCCATCACTGCTACCAAAGGTTCAATCCAGGAAAGTTTCTAAAATGTCCACTGAATTTTTCAACATAGATTGTTAGTCACTTTGGAAGAGAGATTTTTCAATTGAGTGATGGGGGCAGAAGCCAGATTTCACTAAGCTAAAGAATGAATAGGAAGTAAAAACATCAAGAGAGCAACTTGAGAAAATTCTTTATAAATATGTAGCTGTGAAGGGAAGAAGGCAGGGAAGTAGGAGTGGTAGATGGGCTAAAATGTGAGAACTATAGAGATGTTTTTAAGAAGACAGAGACTTGAGTGTGTTTGGAGAGCAGTGGAAAGGATCTGGGAGAGAAAGAGAGAGGAAAAAAAGTCTAGGGTGAAGAGACCAGGGAGCGTGGACACAGGTGGAGAGACTCCTCTTCCATTATTGTAAGAGTGGAGGAGGAAAGGATGGGTGTGGATGCTTTTAAATTAAGTATTTAGTTGTTGTTGCTTTGTTTTTAGTCTAATTCCCTCAAAATCCCTATATGATACATCTATGTTCCCCAAAATATTTGATAAAGCATAACCCCCCATATTCTTACTCTGCTGAATGAGAAAGATTGTCCTTGAATAATGAAGAGCACCTTCTACACTTGAACAGTTACTTCCCTGGTCTACCCATCAGTTCTCCGAGGTAGGACAGAGCCATTCCTTGGTGTTCATTTAACAGATACAAAAAGTGAGACACAGAAAGATTAAGTGCCTTGCTAAAATGTTCATGACTTATTGAAGGTCTCCTGACTTATGACCTCCATTTCTATTTACCACTCTTACTATATAGAGTTCTGTCACATAGTCACATAATCATTTACTTATTGCTCCAGAAACTTCCATCCTCTACTCTTCACCATGACTTTTAGCTGACGTGGCTTTAACCACAATATTTCCCTCCGTACTTTGCTGCTATTGAAACTGAAGACATTGGATATAATATAAAAAGAAAGCATAGCCCCTCCAAGTCACTCTATTTTTTTTTTTTTTGGCCATGAGATAACATACTTTCTGTAAAGTGCCCAGTTTCTTAAGACTAGAAGGAATTCTTCATAAATACATTAGAACTTCTATTGTCACATAGAACTGAATCAGACAGAACCTTAATGGATTCTTTCATGCTTCGTAGAGCACATTTCAGAGCTTCTGGCTTTGTTGTTTTAGATTCCAGGGATTGAGGATGGTTTTGAAATGGCAACTTGGTTATGCTACATAAGAAGGCCAGCCAAGCATTAAATAGGGGCATCTGGAGAGTTTGGAAATACTAACAAGCCTTTCAGCCAAACTCTGACACAGAACAGATAAACCCTTCCTAGAGATTTATGGGCCTTATTGGGACAGAGACCCTCCCAGCTAGAATTTCGGTCACTTTACCCTACTAAGAGTAACTTCTCGGGCATGAATATCTCGGGAAGAAGATAAGAAATCTTGTAAATCTTTAAACTGTCCCTTTTGCACAGTGGACAAGTGTTTGCTCTTCTTAATAAAGCTGTGCAACCCTCAAGCCAAACAGCTGCTGAATGGTCCCTGCATGGAAGCTTGACCTCCCTGAGGCAATATAATACCCACATCAAGGGTTAAATCAGGCCAGATCTCACAGGCTCTCAGACCCACTACTGCATTAGTGATAACAGTTAACCTGTGATCAACGCTTTATTCTGGTTTATCAGGTATTTCACGTACATGCTACTAGCATAACCTCACGTGATCCTCATAACCACTCCATGATGTGGGTATAGCACAACTTACTAGCTTGTTCATCCTGTGAGTTGAGCAAATAGAGTCTTCCACACAGTGAGTTGATGGAGAGCTAGGATTTGACCATACAGCTTCTGCCTCCAAGTCCAGAGCAGGTTGGGAAGAAATAGCTGAGAAGTAAACTCTGGTAAACGTAAGGGGAAGAATAATCTACTTCTCTCATTTAACCTTTTTTTATTCTTAGCCAATTTCCTTTATTGGCATATTGGTTAAAAATTTTTAACGGAGATGGAAAATATTATTAAAAGAAACACCATTACAAATGGGATACTGTTTGAGTTCTTCAGCTTCCCTATAACAGAGGGAAGTCCTTTGCATAAATATTGGCTCTTAAAAGGGTAAGAGTTATGGATAATGGCTCATGCATTGCTATTAAGTCACCCCTCTGTAGAAGTGTTGACTAAGATTGCTGTGGGGATCCAGAAGGGTTAAGAACATGGAGTTCCTCAGCCAACTGGCTAGAAACACTCTCCCTCACAAGATGGGTATTCTTAAAACCTTTTGACATGGGAAAGTCATTTTGTAGCTCTGAGCCTCTGAGAATAAGTATGGACATTTTTGGTGTTCAGATGATTATATCTAAGGTGTAAGGTGTTTAGACAAGGGGTGGGGGTCCTTTTTATACAGGTGCGTTAGAAATGAACCTGTATGAAAAATCTTGAAAGTAAACCAAGCTTGGCCTTTTACATCTCCTTTTGCACTGGGCCACTCGTCTGATCACCCACATTCTTTCTATCCCTACAACGTGGATGAAATGTGAAAACATGAAGTAAAAGAAGCCAGACACAAAGGTCACATATGTATGATTCCATTGATATAAAATGTCTAGAAAAGGTAAATCCATAGAGACAGAAAGCAGATTAATGGTTGCCAGGGGCTGGGGGGAGGGGGAATGGCAAGAGACTGCTTCATCAGTACAGGATCTCCGTTAGAGGTGATGAAGAGTTTGGAACTAGAGGTGATGGCTGTACAACACTATGAATGTACTAAACACTACTCGGGGCACTGTATGAATTTCACATCAATTAAGAGAGGGTGGTGGGGAGTTATTTAGGAAGAGAACTACAGAATAGTAGAGAGAGCCTTGGATTTAGAGTTAGGACACCCGAGTTCGAATACCCTTTCACTTCAACTCGTTGTGACATAAAAGATGAGAGAGATGACATTTCTAGGTCTCAGATTCCTCATCTGAGTCAACCATCTACCTCACAGAGCTACCATGAGTCCTAAGTGAAATATCATATGTGAAAACACATAGCATGGGGCTGGACACAGAGTTCACACACAGAACATAATTCAACAAAAGAAAATAACGTAACAGTGATAGGCTTTTTAAGGCAGTACACAGAACTCATTTAATTCCTATTATTGCTCAAACTGTTATGATGTAATAAAAGTAACTTGGATTAATAAACCATAGTAGATAAAAATCATGGCAATTTTCAGAAATCCAAACACTCTGAAGAACTAGTTGTTTTTGAAACTCAAGTTTTCTGGCATCAAGGCATTAATTTAACCCTAAAAATTACTGTTGTGGCAAATTCTTCACTCTAATACTGCTTGACCTACATCAAGAGGTACTCTATTTCATTAATTTAAGATGCACATTTTTGGAAAAAAACTTTAATATCTCTGAGACCAGGAGTCTATTGATTGAAAGGGAGGCTGGATCACCCTAAGGAAATTTCTACGATGCCACCCTAGAGGTGATGTTCAACAACCAGCTGGACAAGATGACCCATTCTATGGTGCAGTGAACATGAATGAAACGGCCATGGTGACAGGGACTGAAGCCAAACATGGGCTCCTTTTCATCACAGCTAGTCAAGATACTGCCTCTGTAAAATCCCGACCTGCCAACAGCAGAACCCTATGCTGCAACCTTGATAAGGTAAATTTCCCCAGAAAACAGCCAGCCATTTGGTGGCAGTTTGGTTACACTGGACCCTTTCCATCCTGTAGAAAATAGTGATTCATTTTAAAAAGAATTTTTACTTTAGATTTCAGTTTGTCTTCCCTGACCTCAACACGTCCACCAGAACCACTATTCAAGGGCTTATAAAATGCTTGATCTACCAGTGGGAAATCCTGCACAATACCGCAACAAGTGACTTGTGCAACAGTGCAATACAACCCTCAACCAAGAGACACCTTTCAAGACAGAGAAGGCACAACAAAGGGTGCATGACCGCCATATCCACTAGTCCTACCGTCATGCAGAAGCAGACTGCCTAATAAAATGAGGGACTGACCCGTTAAAGGCTCAGCTAAGGTTCCAACTTGGAGACTAAGTCCTGCAGGGTTGGGGATCTGATCTGATGAAGTATACACACTGAACCAATAGCCACTGTATGCTATTCTGTTCTTTACAGCTAGAATACCTGGGTCTGAGGACCTAGGGGAGTTGGTAGGATTGGCCTTTCTCACCATCACCACAGTGACCTACTTCCAGAATTTGAACCTCTCAATTCCTGCCAGATTAGAGGTCCTAGTTCCTGGATGGACAGATAACTTCCACAAAGTAAAACACAGGGGGCCTAATGCTATAATAACCACCTGGTCATTTGGGCTCCTTGTACCAGTGCATGAATAGGAAAATAAAGGAGTTTCTCTACTGATGGGAATAATAGAACCGGGAGAAGCTGGGGTGGCTGCTACACATTAGCAGCTGCAAGGAGTATGTCTAGAACCCAGGAATTTCACTGGGACATACCTTGGTTCTTCTATGGCCAGTGATAATGGTGAATGAGAAAATGGGGCGACTATAGTTGAAAAGGGCAAGGCAACTAAGGGTTTAGAACACTTGGAGGTGCAAGTCTGGGTCCTACCACTAGGCAATCACCCCAGCCAGTCAAAGTGCTGTCCGAAGGAGAAAGAAATCTAGAATTGGAGTTGCAGAGAGATGATAACTATCAATTACAAGCTTGGGATCAAACACAACAGAGAAGACTTTAGCTCATGTCAGAAACTCTCCTGCATTATGTCTTTGCAAAGATTGCATCTTGAAGGGAGTGGCAGATTGGACTTGTATCCTCCTCTCTCTCAGGAAAGAAGTACGGGCATATCATTCCAACAAAACTGCAGATAACATATTTTCGTATGGAAGCAGGATATAATGGAAATCTTGGGCAGATTCTGAGTGGTGCAAAGAGTGAACTACATTGGAGATCTCTTATATCTCACTTGAGATCCTCTCAGCCTTACGTGCCTCCTACTCTAGCCATTCTGCAGCCACCGGTTCATGCACAAGCCAGCTGGCTTCACCCAGGTGCACCCTGACAGTGCTGCATCTCAGCCCTGCATCATGCTCCTCTCGTCTTCCACCCCGGGGCTTTTCTGTTAATATCTGGAAACTTATATCATCCATGCATAAGAAACGCGGAAGGTTGGTGAGTTAACACCCTGACCTATGGGGGGTATTTTTTTTCATGCGATTTTTCTTGGGGGGGGGGGTGATTAAAAATCCTTACTAGCTTCTTATCTCACTCAGAAAACAAACAAATAAATATTTATTTATTTTTTACACACACACACACACACACACACACACACACACACACACATACCTTATAATGATCTATAAAGTAAACATGATCTATAACTGCTCTGATGTCATTTCCAACAACTCTTTCTGCTCCAGCTACATTTCTCTTCTTGTTACTTCTTAAACATATTATGCGTGTTCTTCTCCTGTCCCCCCGACTCTGGGTCTTTGCATTTACTCAGAATCCCCCCCACCCAGATACCAGCCTGGCTTAGTTTTTTTTAGATCCTTCAGGTCTTTATCCAAATGTCACCTTCTCAGTGGGGCCTTCTCTGACCATTTAAAATGCAACTTCCGGCATTCCTCCTCCCCCTTCCTTTATTCTTCTCCATTATACTTATCACATTTTATGTGTTTTCCTTATTTATTTATTAATTTATTTTCGGTGGCTATTTCCCCTGCTAGAATGTAAGGTCAAGGAGGTCATTTATTATATATCTCCAATGCCTAGAATGGTATTTACATTTAATAGGTGATCAATGAATATTTATTGAAAAAAGAAAGAAGAAAGGAAGGAAGAATAACTAGAACAAAATGCCATCTATCTAGAGGTAAGATTTCTGGTCATCTCAAACCTCTGGACCATGGCCATGAAGCCAGAAATAATTGAAAAAGGTGTTGAGAAGGAAACAGAGCAGTCACCCAGCCCACTAAGGACTCTGTCACAGGAAAGCCCCTCACTGACACCCTCCCTTTAGAGCCTATTTATTCTCAAGTCCACATCCTTCACCCAAAGTTAGCCTTCTAGTTTCCCAGCTCACAAAAAGATTGAAATAACAAAATACAGAGTGACCTGGCAATAAGAAGAGACGAGTTCAATCCTCTAACTGGAGTTGAGTAATTACGATAACACACGGGTGTGGGTAAAATTAAGCTAATGCTTGGAAAATGTAAACCAAGAGCTTATGTATCATATAAATACAAAGATTGTGGTTTTGAAAGAAAAACTGGGACACAGTGAGCTCTTCCCAGGTGCAAAAGGGGTGTGGGGAGTTTAGTTAAGATGAAATATTTGAATTTCTGGACTATTGTGATGGTGCAAAACCTACACCATATTTACATGTCACTACATGAAGAGAGTGATATTTATAAGATGCTTTAAAAATCACAAATGCCTGCTCTGTAATTTTAAGAAAAGAATCTGTTTTGAACATTTCCAGAACACCCTAAATGATCTTAAGGATTCACACAAGAATGAAGCAAAGTAAGTAGTGTCTGACATCTAAATGGAATGCTTTAAAATCCAATTTGTAGCTTTGAACAAATGGGACCATTTTGCCCATACTTGAAATTTTCTTCAATGATTTTTTAATTGCAGGAATGAAGGGCTAAAGAGTAATGAAGCACACTGGCCAGCTTCAGTGAAAATGGAAACAGGGTCAGTGTGGAGGAGTTGATGCCAGACATGAGGTATTAGACACTTGTAAGATCTGTTTTTAAACTATTGGCTTGAAGAACAGCCACATTCAGTGAACTTCTGTGTGAAAAGCCTATTCAAAGGACAGGCTAAGTGTGAGGCATAAAAAAGTAACCATACTAATGTATTCAGGAGAAAATATATCACATTCAACGATCAAGACTTTTTTTTTGTTTAAATATATGTTTAAGCATTCTTTGTAGTAAAATAAAAATGTTTATAATAAAAAGAATTATAGGTGATACCAAACGTATACTTACAGTTACACAAAAATGCCAAATTATGCCAAAACAGAATTTCTTTGGAGGTCAAGAAACCTCCAAAGATTTTCATTGAAAAATCTGAGAAGAATTGTAGACTCTCTCAGCAATGCCCTAATGTTCTTGTATACAAATTTTTACATTATCACAGATTCCCAGGAGGCCAACCACAGACCCCTAGGAAGCCCATGAACCTCTGGTTAATAAATCTTTTTTTTTTTTAATTTTTATTGGAGTATGGCTAATGATGCGTTAGCCTCCACTGCACAACAAAATGAATCAGCCATACACATACAGATATCCCCTCCCTTTTGGACTTCCCTCCCATTTAGGTTACCACAGTGCCTTAGGTAGAGCTCCCTGTGCTATATAGTATGTTCCCATCAGTTGTCTATTTTATACATAGTATCAATAATGCATATGTGTCAATCCCAGTCTCCCAGTTCCTCCCACCCCACCCCTTTCCCCTTTGGTATCCATACATTTGTTCTCTACGTCTGTGTCTCTATTTCTGCTTTGCAAATAAGATCATCTATACCATTTTTCTAGATTCCACATATATGTGTTATTATACGATATTTGCTTTTCTCTTTCTGACTTAGTTCACTCTGTATGACAGTCTCTAGGTCCATCCACGTCTCTACAAATGACCCAATTTCGTTCCTTTTGATGGCTGAGTAATATTCCATTGTATATAGGTACCACATGTTCTTTATCCATTCCTCTGTTGATGGATATTTAGGTTGCTTCCATGTCCTGGCTATTGTAAATAGTGCTGCTATGAACATTGGTGTGCATGTGTTTTTTTGAATTATGGTTTTCTCTGGGAATAAATCTTAACCTGAAGGGTAGAAAACATACCTTGTACAACCAAGAAACATTAAAATAATCAAAGATATCATTTTAATTTATCAGCTCTGGAGGGGAAAAAGCTATTTCAATTAATTGATAAATTCAGGTAAAGTTCACTCATTTAACAACACATTTTAAGTAGTGTGAATTTGTTTTCTATGTCTACTACTTTATCAGAGCTGATATACGAAGACAGACTTAGACCCAGGGGCAGGTGACATAACCAGCCATTCTGGACCCAGGTCTCTGAGAACAGGACTGAATGGGCTTGGCCTCTGCAGAGCTGGTCTGATCATGGAGCTCTTACACACAGCACTGCCTCCCAAACTACTTCTTCACTGGCCTCCTTCATGCCTGCCATTCCGTGCATCAAGGCACTTCTGTGGATCAAGTGACGGGGATATTCAAATACAGAGATGCATTAACCTGAAGGTACAAGGAAATAACTCCGGGAAGGTATACAAGAAGCCACATGAAAAACAAATACGTGATGGAAAAGAATTTAAAATTTTAGTAATTTTCTGGAAGTTAAATTTAAAAAATAAACCAAAGGCTTTGAAGGAATGTCCTGCTTGCCCTGGATTCCTTCTGAGTGTCCCAGCTATCCCAGGGGCCCTGCTCCACTTCCTCTTGCCGAGGAGCCCTACCTTTGGGAAGTTTAGAAAGCACTGGGGTAGTTAATTTCTTGGGGGTGGCAGTTCAAAGGATCTTCATCAACAGGTCTTTAGTAATATGAACAAACAATGAGAGATGTGGATGTCACTTCAGTATGTAAAGAAGTAGTGCCCCAGATAGCCAGGAAAAATACGAAACAAAGCAGAATTCCATCCGTCTTAACAGGGCAATAAAACTAAAGGACTTGGAAAAAGAATTATAAAAGGGTGCAAAGAACCCAATGGGACAACATTAGAGTGCCTCTGGAGACACTCATTCATGCGTTTGTTCATCTATTAAACAAATACTCACTGACTATTGATTATATGCCAGGCCTTTTCTGGACACTGGGGATACATAACTGAACAAAACAGACAAACAATAACAACAACAAACAAAACAAAAACCTTGCCCTTGTGGAGATTATATTCTTGTGGAGAAAGACATAAACAAGAAACATAAAAACAAGCAAATTACTTAGATACTGGAAGGTGACAAGTGCTATGGATTAAAAACATGTTTTAAAGCAGGAGTGTTAAATTTTAAATGGAGTGATTAGGAAAGCCTTATTGAGAAGGTACCATCTGAACAGAAACTTGAAGGAGGTGCAGGGGTTAACCGTGGGGATGTCTGGGAAAATAATGTTTGAGACGCAGGGAAGGACCAAATGTGTAAATCCTGACAAATGTGAGGAACAACAAGGCCAATGGAGTGAAAGCTGGATTATGAATGAAAGTAATAAGAAATAAAATTGGAAAAGTAAAGAAGGTCTGAATCACATAGGGCTTTTTGGGCCAAAACTGTAAGGACTTTGGTTTTTATCTTGAGATAACTAGGAACCCTGTTAGAAGTTCCTGAGTAGAGGAGGGACATGACCTGACCTACATTTTAAAAGCTCTTTGGCTGCTGTGTGAACAGACTGTGGAGGGCAGGGGTGGAAGACGGGACAGGTTCGGAGGCTCCTACAGTAAGCAAGAAGGGAAGACACTTTCAGTATCTTAAGAGAGCCAAAGAAACACAAAATCAACTGAAGCAGTGAAGGAAGCTAGCTACCTAACTATGTGGGGATTGCAGATTTTGAGGGGGTATTGAAAGACCAACCCATTTTAAGTTATTGTCTCCCAGTTACGGTGACAATAAACAAGGCTAAGAATGTCCCCATATGTCCTACGGGCCTCTGGACTTTATGTTCTATTAGTATTTTATCCTCCAAATTGGGACACCTTTGAGAATGAAAGGAATGCTATTAATTACACCTGGACAACAGGTACAAGAGAAGGTTCCTTTCAGATAGGGCAACCCTAATTACAAGGAACTTAGGAAGCCTGTGGATGGTTCCTTAAAAACCAGAGTTCGTTAGAGGAGGAAGACCAACTTGCTTACTGAATAGACATCTTTTAGCCTGGGAAATTTTACAATTAAGAATAGAAATGAGAGGCTAACTCAGATCCACAGTATCAATATGTTTGTGTTGAGCTTAAGAATAGTCAATACATATTTGGTAGGTTCGGTCTTTGTCTTATTTAACTTGGGCTGTTGGAATATCTAATAGATTGCCCTTGCAACTCCAATTTAAAATGAATGATTGAGTAATTTATTTCAACCTGTGAGTTAAGTTGAAAAGAAAATTATTTTTTACTGCGTTTACTTGTAAATGTCTACCGTGAGCCAGTAACTGTTCTAAGCAATTTATACACATTGTAGGGGCAAAATCGTGCTTCAGTGGAAAACTATGCATTGATTTAGAGCACATTCTTCCAAGATTGAGTCTGATTCAACAAGAGCTACTTTACAGCTCTGTAGGTTGTAGATGACTGACAACAAGGCGAAACAATTTTGTCTGCGGACACGCAAATTCTGTCCTGTGAGCGCTTCAGTTGACTCTGCCCACTCTTCCCCACACGAAAGAAGTTAGTTTTGCCTCCATCAGCATGTTCACTTCGGTATTCCACATCTATAAAAGTGCTGATTTTGTGGACTCTCCTTTAAGCTGATTGCAACATCTTACCAGTTTTCTCCTTGTTGTGGATTGACTAGTGTCCCCGTAAAACTCATGTCCACCTGGAACCTGAGTATGTGACCTTATTTGGAAATAGGGTGTTTGTAGATATAATTAGTTAAGCTGAGGTCATCCTGGAGTAGGGTGAGCCCTAAACCCAATGACTGGGATTGTGATAAGATGAGGAAAGGACACACAGAGACAAAGACACACAGAGAGAAGGCCACATCAATAAAGAGACAGAGATTGGCATCCTGCAGCTACAAGCCAAGGAACACCAAGGATTCCCACGGCCATCAGAAGCTGAAGAAGGCAGGAAGGATTCTTCCCTAGAGCTTTCAGAGGAACATAGCCGTGTTAACACCTTGATTTCTTACTTAGCTTCCAGAACCGTGAGACAATACATTTCTGTTATGGTAAGCTCCTCAGTTTGTGATACTCTGTTACGGCAGTCTTAGGAAACTAATACGCTGCAATGAGTTAAACACAATCTTTAATGTGTTCAATTTATAGCTGTAGGAGAGTCATAATTTTACCTGCCTTTGAAAATTATTCTTTAACAGTGTTAGGTCATTCACACCTCCCAGCAATCCAATGAGGCAGGTACTACTTTTATCCTTATTTTATAGATGAAGAAACTGAGGCACAGAACAATCAGGCAATGTTCCTGATGGGGTTTAGGACAGGCTACCCCAAAATACAGAACTTTGGCATGTTGAGTATTTTAAGGAATTTGAGAAACAGCATGTGCAGGGAGGACTTTCTGACCTTCTCCCAAAGCAGGTCACAACACCCTCTGGTGAGAGGTCCTCCCTATACCCGGAGGGAAGGACCATCCCTATCTCTAAAGACAGAGGGAAGGCAAGAGGAATCTGAGTGAACAGACTTTGCTGTTTGCCCGTTTATTACACTTAGCTCACACCTTTTTTTGTCTTGTCATATTGTTCCATGGCTCACCATGCTTCATCAAAACTAGCATAAAGACGCTCAGGTATAATAGCTTCTTGGGGTCTTCATTTCCTTGTGAAAGCTCTGTGTCATGTCATGTAAAACTTATATTAAATAAATTTGTATGCTTTTCTTTTGTTAATCTGTTACTGTTACAGAGGCCCCAGCCGAGAACTTAGAAGGGTAGGGGGAAATTTTTTTCTCTCCTACATTCTCAAGAGCATACCTAGGAAACAGTACAGCAAGCCATTCAACCCACATGACCTCACTCCAGAGAGCATGCTCTTAACCACTTTATTCTCCTGCCCCGTAAAGAGCACTGGGATATCTAAAAACTTAGGATTCCCGGTACTTATAAGATTTAATTTAATAGACTTTCTAGAATTTTCCAAGTATTTGGAAAGTTTTGTCAAATATTCACATGCTTTAAAAGAAAATATATTACATTTGTATACATTTAAACTACTTATTATTTTATTAAAGTACTTATTAAGATATTATTAAATTATAAACTCTTCCTTAAAGTAATTGTTACAATTAGATTTACAAATAAAATAATAAATACATGGAAAACTCAAAAAAAAACCCCTAGGTTTTACATTTATTACCTTAATGAGTCAAATATTTGTTTTTAAAACCAGTTACCCTCAAAAGCCTTCTTTGGACACAAAAGCTGCCCCCACTGACATCAGAATTCACTTTGACCTGTATTGTATTATGAAGAAAGTATGTAGTACATATTTTGTTGCCCATCAATATCTTTGTCCCAAGTGAATTAATCAAACCCTTCAGCATTTAAGTTAGAATTCTCCAAAGTTCTTCAAATGAGCAGTTCCATCTCCTGGAACAATGCTTCCTCACCCTTCATGAAACGCTTATACCCAAATTCTACTGGTTCAGGATACAGCTCAAAGCCTTCTTTGAACCCCAGTCAAAGTTAACCCCCCCACCCACCCATTTCCACCAAGTATACTCTCAGCACACTTACACAATTCTAATTACAATTTTATGGGATTATTGGATTAATATTCAGCTTCCACACTAGACTGTGAGACCCCTGAGGACAGGGACATGTTGGCATCATTCTCCACCAAATCCAGAGCTTAGCACAGTGTCTGGAATATAGCCAGTGCTTAATAAACATTTGCAGAATGAAAGAAGTGATGAGCCATGTGGAGGGCATACGGCCCCTCTTTGGTGGGAAATTCCCCATTGTGTGTAATATTAGAAGGACACTATTCTGCATCTCCTACTGCTGACACCAAAAATGATAAAGGGAGACCTCTTTCCTCTTCCTACCCCCAGCAGCTAGGACACAGCAGGTAACCTACACCAGATAATCAGTTGCTCTCACATAGGATATCATTCTCTGGCTGGTGATTCAAAGAGGCAGGGACAATTGAGAAATTAGTTATGACAGCACACAGATAGTCCAGCAGCTATACAACTGGGTGCCCAGCACCACAGATGTTCTGTGGCTGTGATCACAGTATTGTCCATGGAGTTGTTCCAACCAGATGGTTGGCGGTGGTTCCAACTTCCTGCCTGCTGTGGGCCTTGGCCTATTTTCAAAGCCTGGTTCTACGATGATTCTGTAAATTATATGTAATTCTTTCAAAATATTTCTTTTCTCCTTAAGCTAGACACAGCGGGTTTTCTGTTACTTACCAATGAAAACCTTGACTGATATACACACACACATACTCACACAGAATAACAGAGAATAAATCACAGAGCCTGGAAGTGTGAAGTGAAGCTGCCTTTATAAGACACAAAGTATTGGTCCATGTTTGGACAGCATATGGGTGCTGAAGCAGAGGGCTTCTCTTTAGGTTGAAGCCAAATGTTATTCAGGTTATGACCGCTAATTGTAACTGAAGTAATTGTGAAATGTAGAATGAATCCACATTTCCCTAAGTGTAAAACAGGTGTGATTTGGAGATACTTGAGATTATTTTAGGTGGAATGCCCACATGGCATTAAATAATATTGAATCACACAGTGAGAAAGTGATTCCCTTTTCCATTGTCCTTCAGTCTTTCTGACACCACCAAGGATTGGTGGATTGATATCTCTTTGATACTTCTCGAACACTTATTAAACTTCCTTTATAACAAAGAGAAGGCAGCCTCAGGCTCAGAACATTCAAAGACAATAGTCTCGAGCTAGAATAGAATTACATTTATGTTTTAATTGTATTTAGTTTTCTAGTTACCTCCTATTTAGAGCAAGGCGTGCTAATTTTCCATTTATAGTCACAATATAAGCCTTCTAAACAGATTTCTTTTAGTTGAAGAAGTGAGTCAACCTAAAAATATTGAGTAAATAATAGCACAGATAGAACACAGAGAAGGCAAAAATCCTGAAGATGGTGAGTTACCATCTTCAGTTTAGAAGACACCAGGACAGGCCATCAATTAGAGACACAGATACAGAATGCAAATGACTAAAAACTGAAGCAAAATGCAGAACCCGAAAACAATAGCTACAACTCTTTCAGAAACATTTCTGAAGGCACACAAGTGCGTGATGGACAAACCACTACTTCACTGAGGCCCTAGACTCTGGAAGGCGGGGGATGGAGGGGGTGGAGGCAATGATTGTCACCATCATAAAACTAAAAGCAGGTGGGTTAAAAGGATAAGGCAAGGTAAGGCAGCACTTTCTTGAGGAAGAATCCACAGAAATCCAGAACAGCCGTCTAACCTCATCTACCTCCTCATTCAGAGAAGGGATGGTCTCCTATACACAGAAGTAGCAAATGGCAACTCTCTGAATGAGAGTGATGGGTCAATCTTGTTATCCTTGGTGTTAAGGTAATATGATCTATAATTATACATGAAAACTTAAATTTTATTCTTCTTGCTTCATTAACGTTCCCTTAAATCAGTACTTCTCAATTGGAAGGAGCAATTTTTTCAGACTACCTGTATATCAAAGATTCTAGAATGTTCCACCAGGGAGTAGGGATACCAGCTCTCCCTCACTTCTCACCTAGTTAGAACCACTGTTATAAAGAGAGTGTATCATGCCCATTTGGAGGGGGGGAAGTGGAAGAAAAGATTCCGAACCACTGTTTCAGTGGGAGCCATAAACAGTATAACTCCCACCCAGCCCATGTGACAGGTGTATGGGTGGTGAAGAAAGAGGCAATCTCTTTACCTTTCAGCACCATACTATGTGGATAGAAGGTAAGGGTTAGGGAAAATTGCACCATAGTAATTTGTAAAATGGCTAGGCAATGGTTAAACAGCATCTGTATTTGGAATAGGGGTTACCACTTAGAATAGGTTTTTAATGACAAGGATCTGGTTTGCTCCAGCAGGGAAGGCCTTGTACGATAGATGTAGTCTTTCTTTTCCTCCCTCTGTCCCAATCCTCCCTCCCAATTTCTTCTTTCCCTCCTTCTTTCTTTCCTTGTTTTATTTTCCTCTTACCCTCCCATTTTCTGAGTTACTGCATATTTCTAGGGACAATAGCCCCCAAGGTTATCTGTGGCTTATTGGACATCACTAGCTTTCAAACTTTTTTCTCCAAAGCCTCACGACCATACTGGGGAAGAGCTGGCAGGGTGAGACCCATTTTCCTCTGAAAGCAGGGGGCTCAGGGTGCAGCTCTGCAGTATTTCACATCCTGGCAGTACCGCTTACAAGTTGTGTGACATTGAGCAAATAGCTTCATTTCTGTTGTGCCTCAGTTTTCTCATCTATAAAATGAGAGTAATAAAATCGTCTACTAGATTTGGTTTTGTGAGGATTCAATGGGTGAGTTGGTATAAAGTACTGAGAACAGGAAAAAGCACAGTATGATTGTTAGCTTTACATATTTGACTTCTCTCATAAGCTTTCCTTTCACAGAAGAGTTCTACTGCCCCCAAAAGATTTGAAAATCATTCTGCTACTTTTGCCCAGGGCTGCGGTCATTGTTCAAATTAGCATGCTCTTTAACCTATACTTTTCATCAATTTTCTCTTCTCTATCTCAGGATAACTTCATTCTTCAGAACAGCTCCCCTCCTGCCCTCCCTCTCCCCACCTTCCCACTGTTTTCAAGGTCAGATTCTCCCCACTACTGTCTTTATCCAGTGATTCAGTGGATTTCCTCAGACTATTCTCATTGCATCACAGGCATCAGAAAGAACCTAATGGAACCCTCCTTTTACCCTGAAGGAAAGTTGGGTCCTGCCACATAAATTATCTCACCTAATTTCACAGTTAGTGAGAGAGGGAGGAAGAGATGTGTATCCTGACTCTGATTTCATTGCTCTTTCTCTGACACTACCTGTCTCATCACTTGGTGGAACTATACACAGAATGATTCCAGCTTCCCTTCCACTGCCAGAGCCACATTTCTCTTCAATGACTCTTGAAGTTCTGCTCCCCTTAAAGAAGTCTCTGAAGTCGTGATGTCTCTGGCCTCCTTTCTCCCCACACACAGCAGACAATCTGAGACCAGCATATTTGTTCGTTCTTTCATTCACCTAACAAGCTTTTTTTTGAGCATCAGAGTAGTTCCAGAGTTGATGACAGGGTCCCTGCATTAGAGAAGCTCACATCCTGCTTAGACAGGCACTCAAAGAAATATCCAGTTACGGAAAAGCTGTGTGTAAGGGCTAGGACAGGGTGAATGCACAGAATGTTGTGGAGAAGGTCGCTCACCCAGCCTAGGGGTCATGGACCAGGAAAGGCTTCCTGAAGGAGTTGACACCTAATCTGGACCTTGGAGTAGGCATCAGCCAGATGAAGAAAAGGGAAAAGTTGCTTTAGGCAGAGGGAAGAGAATGTGGAAGGGAAGGCCTAGGCAGTTAGTTGTGAGAGCAAAGAACTTTGGGGAAAGTGCCAGAAATTCTGTTCAGTAGGAGTGAAAAGTGTGACAGAGTAGGAGCCATGAGGTTTGAAAGACTGGGCTACGTCTTAAGGGATCTTGTAGGTTGTACAAAAGGGTTTTATCATGGGAGACATGGGGAGTCAATGCAGGGGTTTAATCAAGAGGATAAGAACGTATTTTATTCTGTAGTGGCAGCATGGAGATCTTCGTTACTGCACGCAGGCTTTCTCTAGTTGTGGCAAGCGGGGGCTGCTCTTCGTTCTGGTGTGCGGGCTTCTCACTGCGGTGGCTTCTCTTGTTGTGGAGCACGGGCTCTAAGTGTGCGGGCTTCAGTAGCTGTGGCTCGCAGGCTCTAGAGCGCAGGCTCAGTAGCTGTGGTGCACAGGCTTAGTTGCTCCACCGCATGTGGGATCTTCCCAGACCAGGGCTCGAACCTGCGCCCCCTGTATTGGCAGGTGGATTCCTAACCACTGCACCACCAGGGAAGCCCGAGAATGAATGTTATTCACTGGATGTTATTACACTAATTGACCCAGGTGAGATAAGAAACTGAGATATCGCAGCACAGAAATACACACCTGTGTCCAAAACGTTCATAACCCACTGTTGAATGTCCCTATGAGCTGAATTCTTGAGGAAATCTTAAATACAACTTCACCATTGCTTTCCACTTACCTACATTTTCTTTAATAACCTGAGCTTTTGTACCTTAACTGGGTTTAACCAGTTAAGTAAACAGTAAAACCAGATTGTCTTACTATTCTTTCCTACCGTTCTATTTCTAATCACCCAAGAAAGCCTTCTTCCCTTGTTTACAATTATCCTTTCAATTGTTGATTTCAACATCTGTTAAGGAACAGATGTACACAAAACTCATTTAACATCAAGTTTCTAATCTGGTAACATTTAACACGCAGATAAAAATGTACTTTATGAAATTTCATCTCTTTATACCTCTACCATGCCAAAGCCAAAGGAGATTTTTGGATGCACTACATCAGTGGGTATCTCACATTTGAGTAAATAACTCATACAAAGTGAATTCCAGACAAAGTATAAAGGATATTCAGTTGACCGTCCATCTGGGCAGGTTTCATATCTGCAGATTCAACCAACACTGGATTGAAAATATTTGGGGGAACAAAATTCCAGAAGGTTCCAAAAAGCATAACCTGGATTTGCCACACACTGGCAACTATTTACATAGCTTTTACATTGTATTAGGTATTATACGTAATTTAGAGATGATCTAAAGTATACAGGAGGATGTGCATAGGTGATATGCAAATGCTATACTTGAGCATCCTCTGATTTGAGTGTACACAGGGGTCCTGGAACCAATCCCCCATGTATACCGAGGGACGACTGTGTTTTTAAAAGAGCCCTGATTAAATTTTTGTCAACTGTTTGATGAACCAAGAGACCTGCTAAGATAATTTCCCATCTAGAAAGATTAAAAGTTGAAACCCCCCCCTTTTTTTTTGCAATTTTCATCACCCAAAGTAAGATCAAAAGGATCCGTTTTTGAGTTGCTATTAATCTTATTTACATCTTAAGTAAAATTAAGATTCAGCCAGGGCTGGGAGTAGGCAAAGTGCAGAACAGCAGCTCTTTAGAAAGAACAACTCTCACTTTTCACCTTGCACTAAAATTTCGTTAACTTTTTTCGTTAACTTTTTCTGTGTTATGAGTAACTCGAGCGTCAGCAATCCCACGTTTGGTCGATGGAGTTTTTACTCACTGCGCGCGCACACACACACACACACACGCACGCACACACAACCCTCTCAAGCTCTTTTTGTGCACTTCCATCCACCTTTTCCAGCCGACTTTGGCTCCTGAGTCCTCCCCTCTCCTCTCCCAGGTACTCACAGGGTCTGCGTACTGGGCGGTAAGTTGGGGATGCGGTGGATATCCTTGCAGGTGACTCTGAAGTCGTCCTCCTGGTGGCATTTGCAGGGCGGAGAAGGACACCCTTTCCCCCTCAGGCTCCTGGGCAGGACAAGAAGCAGCGCCAGCTGCAGCAGGGGCGTCGGTTTCATTGTCCTCGGGGCTCCAAGGCTATGTCTTCATCCTCCACTATCGCCTCATTCTCAGCCCTCTGCGCCTCGGGTTCCCTCAGGCTGAAGGAGAGCGGGAGGGGTGGGAGGAAGGAGAAATCGATGGGGTCGTGACTTCAGCACCAAAGAGGAGGCTGCAGAGGGGAAAGAAGAGGCTCTCAAGTGCTCCGTTTCCCTAGGCAACCCTCCACCCAAACAAGCTTACGTACTTCACTTTCCTTGCCCCATGCCACTCCCGTCTGTTGCCTGACAATCAGAGTCGGTCCGGGCTGTCCTCTCTGCCCTCCAACCTGCCTCACGCGCCCCTCCCATTACTTCCCTCCAAAGCCTAGTTTACACGCCCGCTCCTTTCCTTGGCTCTAAACCCAACGGGCCACCTCTTCCCATGGGTGGGTAGCCTCTCCAAAGCGCTCCCTGTCGGGATCCATCCGCACGCACCCTCTATCCAGAGAAAGTTGCAGCGGAAAGGACCGTCCCGGGACGGACGCCGGTGCCGCAGAACTTCAGCTCTTCCTGGCCTACGACGCCTCTGCCGAGGGTCGGAGGCGGGCACACGTGGCTTGCCAGCCCGAGGTGCGGCCGAGGCCGGGGCGCGACACCCACGGGGGGGATCCTCACGGCTCCCCAACTTCAGCGCAAACCCGGACCTCTGGGGGCGCGCAGCCACTAGCGCAGAAATCGCCGCGGGGAGCCGTCTGGCGGCGTTCGGTGGCGTCCGGCTCTCACTGCCGCGCGCGGACTCGGCGAGGCAGGCCAGGAACTGGGCTCTGGCGCCACCTGCCGGGAGAGCCTGGAACGGCAGAAACTGTTCGAGTGCCTTGAATGGAACTCTTGAATCGAGCTTTGCTCTATGTAGTTGAAGTTGACCTGTAAATTCTGGTCTGGCCAGGAATATTATCGAGCCATATATCCCCCCAGAAGATGGGAAGAAGAAGAATACTTAAGGGGCACACTATTGTCTACTCATCATCCTTCACACAGTAGCCAAGAAGATAATTTAAAATAAATATCAGATTGTGCCAATTTCGCTCTCAAAAACTTTCAATTGCTTACTAATTCTTCTTGGGTAAAAGGAGCATATGGCATCATATAGCATCTTCTTACATGCTATATGGTTCCATTTATATGAACTTCTGGGACGGCGGGAGGAAGTTATGGTGAAGGAAATCAGAATAATTGTTAGGGGAGATTGACTGGAAAAGGACAGCAGAGAACTCATGGCAGTTATATTGATAGAAATGTTCTACATCTTGATTAGACTGGACATAAGTGGATGTATACATTTGCCAAAATCCATCAGACTGTGCACTTTAAATATGTGTATTTCAATTTTTTTAGTGGCTTTGTTCCTAATCCCCCCAAACTGGAAATCACCCAAATGTTCTTCCACTAAGTAATAGATAACAAAGAGTGATACATCCATACAATGGAATACTATTCCACAATAAAAAGAAGAAATAAAAAAAATTTAAAGAAAATTAAGTATAAATTCTTTATACTAACCAATGAAATCCTACTATGGGTGCCTGTAAACTTTTCCTGTGAAGAAATTTTCCTGTGAAGAACCTAGATGTTTTAGGCTTTGTGGGCCACATAGGATCTTTGTCACATCTTCTCCTCCTTCTTCTTTTTCATACAACCCTCTAAAAATGTAAAAGCCATTTTTAGCTTGTAGGCTGTACTGGAACAGGACTTGGGCAGGATTTGACCTAGAAGACAAGTTTGCTGATTCCTGTTTTTCAAGATCCGGCCCTTACCATCACTTTGCTGGACCTGGAAAGAGACAAGTTTATTATCACCTCTGGGCCTTTGCTATTGTTGAACTCTATGCCTGGAAAAATTTGTCCCCAGATCGTCACATCATTCAAGTTGTTGTTGAAATAGCGTAAGTTCTTCTGGAAAAACCTTTCTCAAGTAACGATCCCCCCATCATATTACCTCACCAAAGCACTTATCTCTTGTTATTATTATTAATTAGTTTACTCATTTATTGCCTGTCTCTTGCTGCTCTCCCATCCCCATCAAAATATAAGCTCCATGAAAGCAGGAACCTTGCTTTTTTTTTTTTTTTTTGCCACTGTATCCCTAACACCAAGAACAGTGCCTAGCTCAGAGTTAGGAAATAATAAATGTTAAATGAATGAATAGGCAATGGCTATATTAGCTATCTGTTGCAGCATAATCAATAAGCCCAAAATGTTAAATATTGGCTTAAAACAACATTTACTATCTCAGAGTTTCTGTGGTGCAATTTGGGAGAGGTCTAACTGGATGCTCTGGCTTAAGGTCTATCATGAGGTTGCAAACAAAATGACGGCTAGGGCTGCAGTTATCTGATAGCTTGGCTGCAATATCACGAAATTCACTTATTAGTTCTAGAAGCTGTTTCATAGATTCCATCCAATTATCCACATAGGTGAGTTGTATTGTCTGAGTATAGATCGTTTACTTCTCTTCCAATCTGAATGCTTCTCATTTCTTTTTCCTATTGGACTGCACAGGCTAGAAACTCCAGTACAATTTTGAGTAGAAAGATTAAGGGCAGTTATCATCTTGTTTCTAATCATATGGGGGAAATCATTCTTTCATCATGAAATATGATGTTAAGTATACAGTTTCCATAAATGCTTTTCATCAGGTTGAGAAATTTTCCTTCTATTCTCCTTTTCTTAGAGTTTTTAATCAGGAATAGGTATTAGAGTTTTCCAAATGCTTTTTGTGCATCTGTTAAGATGAGTCAGCATTTTTCTTTTTTAGTCTGTTAATGTGGTGAATAAAAGTGATGGATTTTTGAATGTTAAACCCATTTTGCATTCCAGGGATAAACCCCACTTGATCATGACATATTAAGTTTTTAATTTATTTTATGATTAAATTTTCTAAAATTTGGTTATGGGTTTTGCATAGATGTTAACTGTCATTTTCTTTTTTGTAATGTTTTTGTTAAGTTTTTGTATAAGGCTAATTCTGCCATCATAGAATAAGTTAGAAAATATTCCCTCCTCTTCAAATTTGTGTAAGGTTGTGTAGAATCGATATTATTTCTTTCTTAGTTATGTGGTAGAATTCACCAGTGAAGCTATCCGGACATTTTTACTTGCTGGAAGGTTTTTAACTTCAAATTAAATTTCTAAAAATAGATGGTAGGGCTATTCAGTGTATCTAATTCTTCCTGAGACAGCTTTAACAGTTTGTGTTTTACTATGAATTTGTCCATTTTATTTAAATTTTTGAACTTATTGTCATAAATGTGTACATAATATTCTCTTATCCTCTTCATATTTGTATAATCTGTTCTAATGTCAGCACTCTCATACCTGATACTGGTATTTGTGTCTTCACTCTTCCTTTCCTGATAAGTATGTCTAGAGGTTTATCAATTTTATAAATATTCTGAAAGAAGCAACTTTTTGTTTCATAGATTCTCTATCGTTTTTCTATGTTCTATTTCATTGATACCTGCTCAGATCTTTATTATCTCCTTTCTTTTGCATCTGTTGGGTTTAATTTGCCCTTCTTAGTTTCTTATGGTGAAGGCTGAGGTCATTGATTTGAGACTTTTTTAAAAGATAATATTGTATAGTGCTATAGATTTTCCCTCTAAGTACTGCTTTAGAGACATCTCTTAGGTTTTGATATTTATTATCATTCAGCTGAAAATACTTTCTAATTTTCTTCTTTGATTTCTGGGTCATTTAGTAGTGTGTTATTTAGTTTCCAAATATTTGGGGATTTTTCACATATTGCTCTGTTATTAATTTCTAAATTTATTCCACTGTAGAGAGAGAACATAGTTTGTATGACTTGAGAACTTTTAAATTTAGTGAGACTCAGAATAAGGTCTATTTTGACAAATGTTCAGTGTGTTTTTGAAAAAAATGTGCATTCTGAATGTGTTCTACAAATGACAACAGATCAAGTTGTTGATAGTGTTGTTCAAGTCATCTATATTTTTGCTGATTTTTCTATCTACTTGTTATGTCAATTATTGAGACATGGGTCCTAAAATATTTTTTACTATAATTGGGGATTTGTCTTTTTTTCCATTGTATTTCTATCAGTTTTTGATTCATATGTTTTGAAGTTCTATTAAATATACAACTATTTAGAACTCTTCTATTTTCTTGGTGAATTGATGCCTTTATCATTATTAAATGTACTTTTTTATCTCTTGTGATGTCCTTTTCTTTTTAATTGACTTTTTTATGTCATAGAGACAATCCAACTTTCTTTTGATTAGTGTTACCATGCTAGTCTTTTTCTATACTTTTACTTCAACCTCTTTGCATCCTTATATTTGAAGTGCCATTTCTTATAAATAGCAGATTGAAAGCAGGTTTTGCTTTCAATCTTTGCTTTTTATTTGGATTGTGTAGATCATTTACATTTGATGCCATTATTATTACTTTTTTTTTAATTTTTTTTTTTTTTTTTCTGGTACGCGGGCCTCTCACTGTTGTGGCCTCTCCCATTTTGGAGCACAGGCTCCGGACACGCAGGCCCAGCGGCCATGGCTCACGGGCCCAGCCGCTCCACGGCATGTGGGATCCTCCCGGACCGGGGCACGAACCCGTGTCCCCTGCCTCGGCAGGCGGACCCTCAACCACTGCACCACCAGGGAAGCCCAAGATGCCATTATTGATATTAGGTTTCAGTCTGTAATCTTGCTCCTGGTTTTCTATTCATCCCATCTATTCTTTGATCCCTTTTCCTTTTCTTTTTTTAACCTGTTTGGATTAATTCAGGAGTTTTTATGATTCCATTTCATCTTCTTTGTTGACTCTTAGCTATAACTGTTTGGTTATTATAGTGCCTGCTTTAGGGTTTATAGTGGATGTCTTTAAGTTATCAGAGTCTACCTGCAGCTGCTATTACACTGCTTTATGTATGGTTTAAGAACCCTATAACGGTGTTACTTCCATTTCTCCTTTCCTGGCCTTTATGCTTCTGTTGCCATACATTTTACCTATGCATAAGCTATAAACGCTACAATACGTTCTTATTATCTTTGTTAAGATAACCAGTTATCTTTCAAAGAAATTTAAGTCATAAGAAAAGACTCATTTAGTTATCCTTTTTGGTCTTCGTTCCTGAGTGTACGTAGAGGTGTATTTTCTCCTGTCACCTGGCTTTTGCTTGAAAGACTTTAACGTTGCTTGTAGTACAGATCTTCTGGTTATAAATTATGCCAGGTTTTGTGTGTCTGAAAAGTGCTAGTTTTGCCTTTATTTTTAAAGGGTATCATTGCTTAGTACAGAGTCATAGACTGACAGTTTTTTCTTTTCAGTACTTACAAAATATGGCTTCATTGTCTTGTTGCTTGCATCGTTTCCAAGGGCAAATCTTCTGTCATTTTTCTTTGTTCTTTTGCAGCATGTTTTTTTCTCCCATAGGACGCTTTTAAGACTTTTGTTATCACTGGTTAAGAGTCATTTTATCATGTGCCTTGATGTATTTTTCTTCATCTTTCTTATGCAGTATTTTGAGGGTCTTGGATTTGTGCATTTATGGTTTTCAAATTTTATAATTCGAAAAAATTTCAGGCTTTATTTCTTCATGTATGAATACTTTCTCTATCCCCTTATCTCTCTTTACTCCTTTGGAGATTCCAGTTATTACACTTACATTAGGCTGAATGAAGTTGTCCCACAAAGAGCTCATTGATGCTTTTTATATCAAAACTTTTCTTTTTTTTCATTTAGACAGTTTCTTTTGCTATGTTTTCATATTCAGTATTCTTTTTCTCTTTTTCTGAAAGAGTTAATTTACCACTAGTCTTACCAGTGTATTTTTCATCTCAGGTGAAGTTTTCATATCTAGAAGTTCTATTTGGGCTTTAATGTATTTTCCTTGTCTCTATGTAAATTTCTGAACATCTAAATCACAGTAACTATTTTGATATCTGAATTAGTTTCCCAGGGCTGCTGAAAAAAAAGAACCACAAACTTGGTGGCTTAAAACAGAAGAAATTAATTCACTCACAGTTCTGGAGGCTAGAAGTCCAAAATAAAGGTGTTGGCAGGGGTGTTCTCTCTCTGAAGGCTCTGGGGAAGGATCCTTCATTGCCTCTTCCAGCTTGTGATAGTTGCCAGCAATCCTTGACTTGCGTCACTTGGCTTGAATTACTCCAATTTCTCTTCTATCATCACAAGATGTTCTCTCTGTGTATCTCTGTGTCCATACTTCTCTTTTCCTATAAGGACACCAGGCATTATATTAGGGTCCACCCTAATCCACTCTGACCTCAATTTAACTTGAATACCTGCAAAGACCCTATTTCCAAATAAGGTCACATTCACAGGTGCCAGGTGTTAGAACTGTAAGATATCTTTTTGGGGGGCATAATTCAACCCCCAACAATGTTTGATAATTCTAATATCTTTGTCAGCTCTGGGTCAGTTTAGATTGGTTGATTTTTCTTTTTTTTTCTTTTTTTTTAACATCTTTATTGGAGTATAATTGCTTTACAATGGTGTGTTAGTTTCTGCTTTATAACAAACTGAATCGGTTATACATATACATATGTTCCCATATCTCTTCCCTCTTCCGTTTCCCTCCCTCCCACCCTCCCTATCCCACCCCTCTAGGTGGTCACAAAGCAGCAAGCTGATCTCCCTGTGCTATGCGGCAGCTTCCCACTACCTATCTATTTTACATTTGGTAGTGTATATATGTCCATGCCACTCTCTCACTTTGTCACAGCTTACCCTTCCCCCTCCCCATATCCTCAACTCCATTATCTAGTAAGTCTGTGTCTTTATTCCCATCTTACCCCTAGGTTCTTCATGACCTTTATGTTTTTTTCTAAGATTCCATATTGTGTGTTAGCATATGGTATTTGTTTTTCTCTTTCTGATTTACTTCACTCTATATGACAGACTCTAGGTCCATCCACCTCACGACAAATATCTCAATTTCGTTTCTTTTTATGGCTGAGTAATATTCCATTGTATATATGTGCCACATCTTCTTTATCCATTCATCTGTTGATGGACACTTAGGTTGCTTCCATGTCTGGTTATTGTAAATAGAGCTGCAATGAACATTTTGGTACATGACTCTTTTTGAATTATGGTTTTCTCAGGATACATGCCCAGTAGTGGGATTGCTAGGTCATATGGTAGTTCTATTTGTAGTTTTTTAAGGAACTTCCATACTGTTCTCCATAGTGGCTGTATCAATTTACATTCACACCAACAGTGCAAGAGTGTTCCCCTTTCTGCACACCCTCTCCAGCATTCATTGTTTCTAGATTTTTTGATGATGGCCATTCTGACCGGTGTGAGATGATATCTCATTATACTTTTGATTTGCATTTCTCTAATGATTAATGATGTTGAGCATTCTTTCATGTGTTTGTTGGCAATCTGTATATCTTCTTTGGAGAAATGTCTATTTAGGTCTTCTGCCCATTTTAAGATTGGGTTTTTTGTGTTTTTCATATTGAGGTGCATGAGCTGCTTGTAAATCTTGGAGATTAATCCTTTATCAGTTGCTTCATTTGCAAATATTTTCTCCCATACTGAGGGTTGTCTTTTGGTTTTGTTTATGGTTTCCTTTGCTGTGCAAGAGCTTTTAACTTTCATTAGGTCCCATTTGTTTATTTTTGTTTTTGCTTCCATTTCTCTAGGAGGTGTGTCAAAAAGGTTCTTGCTGTGCTTTATGTCATAGAGTGTTCTGCCTATGTTTTCCTCTAAGAGTTTTATGCTATCTAGCATTACATTTAGGTCTTTAGGCCATTTTGAGTTTATTTTTGTGTATGGCGTTAGGGAGTGTTCTAATTTCATACTTTTACAGGTATCTGTTGAGTTTTCCCAGAATCACTTATTGAAAAGGCTGTCTTTTCTCCACTGTATATTCTTGCCTCCTTTATCAAAGATAAGGTGACCATATGTGCGTGGGTTTATCTCTGGGCTTTCTATCCTGTTCCATTGATCTATCTTTCTGTTTTTGTGCCTGTACCATACTGTCTTGATTACTGTAGCTTTGTAGTATAGTCTGAAGTCAGGGAGCCTGATTCCTCCCGCTCCGTTTTTCGTTCTCAACCGCTTTGGCTATTTGGGGTCTTTTGTGTTTCCATACAAAGTGTGAAATATTTTGTTCTAGTTCTGTGAAAAATGCCAGTGGTAGTTTGATAGGGATTGCATTGAATCTGTAGATTGCTTTGGGTAGTATACTTATTTTCACAATGTTGATTCTTGCAATCCAAGAACATGGTATATCTCTCCATCTATTTGTATCATCTTTAATTTCTTTCATCAGTGTCTTATAATTTTCTGCATACAGGTCTTTTGTCTCCCTAGGTAGGTTCATTCCTAGATATTTTATTCGTTTTGTTGCAATGGTAAATGGGAGTGTTTTCTTAATTTCACTTTCAAATTTTTCATCATTAGTGTATAGGAATGCCAGAGATTTCTGTGCATTAATTTTTTATCCTGCTACTTTCCCAAATTCATTGATTAGCTCTAGTAGTTTTCTGGTAGCATCTTTAGGATTCTCTATGTATAGTATCATGTCATCTGCAAACAGTGACAGCTTTACTTCTTCTTTTCCAATTTGTATTCCTTTTATTTCTTTTTCTTCTCTGATTGCTTGGCTACAACTTCCAAAACTATGTTGAATAATAGTGGTGAGAGTGGGCAACCTTGTCTTGTTCCTGATCTTAGTGGAAATGGTTTTAGTTTTTCACCACTGAGGACGATGTTGGCTGTGGGTTTGTCATATATGGCCATTATTATGTTGAGGAAAGTTCCCTCTATGCATACTTTCTGCAGGTTTTTTTTTTTTTTTTTTTTTACCATATATGGGTGTTGAATTTTGTCGAAAGCTTTCTCTGCATCTATTGAGATGATCATATGTGTTTTCTCCTTCAATTTGTTAATATGGTGTATCACGTTGATTGATTTGCATATATTGAATAATTCTTGCATTCCTGGAGTAAACCCCACTTGATCATGGTGTATGATCCTTTTAATGTGCTGTTGGATTCTGTTTGCTAGTATTTGGTTGAGGATTTTTGCATCTATGTTCATCAGTGATATGGGCCTGTAGTTTTCTTTCTTTGTGACATCTTTGTCTGGTTTTGGTATCAGGGTGATGGTGGCCTCGTAGAATGAGTTTGGGAGTGTTCCTCCCTCTGCTATATTTTTGAAGAATTTGAGAAGGATAGGTGTTAACTCTTCTCTAAATATTTGATAGAATTCTCCTGTGAAGCCATCTGGTTCTGGGCTTTTGTTTGTTGGAAGATTTTGTTGTTGTTGTTGTTGTTGGAAGATATTTAATCACAGTTTCAATTTCAGTGCTTGTGATTGGTCGGTTCATATTTTCTATTTCTTCCTGGTTAAGTGTTCGTAGTTGTGCATTTCTAAGAATTTGTCCATTTCTTCCAGTTTGTCCATTTTTTTGGCATAGAGTTGCTTGTAGTAATCTCTCATGATCCTTTATATTTCTGCAGTGTCAGTTGTTACTTCTCCTTTTTCATTTCTAATTCTATTGATTTCAGTCTTCTTCCTTTTTTTCTTGTTGAGTCTGGCTAATGGTTTATCAATTTTGTTTATCTTCTCAAAGAACCAGCTTTAGTTTTATTGATCTTTGCTATTGTTTCCTTCATTTCTTTTTCATTATTTCTGATCTGATATTTATAATTTCTCTCCTTCTTCTAACTTTGGGGTTTTTTTTTGTTCTTCTTTCTCAAATTGCTTTATGTTGTTTATTTGAGATGTCTCCTGTTTCTTAATGTAGGATTGTATTGCTATAAACTCCCCTCTTAAGACTGCTTTTGCTGCATCCCATAGGTTTTGGGTCGTCGTGTCTCCATTGTCATGTGTTTCCAGGTATTTTTTGATTTCCTCTTTGATTTCTTCAGTGATCACTTCGTTATTAAGTAGTGTATTGTTTAGCCTCCATGTGTTTGTATTTTTTTACAGATCTTTGCCTGTAATTGATATCTAGTCTCAGAGCGTTGTGCTCGGAAAAGATACTTGATACGATTTCAATTTTCTTAAATTTACCAAGGCTTGATTTGCGCCCCAAGATATGATCTATCCTGGAGAATTTCCATGAGCACTTGAGAAGAAAGTATATTCTGTTGTTTTTGCATAGAATGTCCTATGAATATCAGTTAACTCCATCGTGTTTAATGTATCATTCAAAGTTTGTGTTTCTTTATCTTCATTTTGGATGATCTGTAATTGGTGAAAGTGGGGTGTTAAAGTCCCCTACTATGATTGTGTTTCTGTCGATTTCCCCTTTTATGGCTGTTAGTATTTGCCTTATGTATTGAGGTGCTCCTATGTTGGGTGCTAAATATTTACAATTGTTATATCTTCTTCTTGGATGATCTCTTGATCATTATGTAGTGTCCTTCTTTGTCTCTTGTAATAGTCTTTATTTTAAGGACTATTTTGTCTGATATGAGAGTTGCTGCTCCAGCTTTCTTTTGATTTCCATTTGCATAGAATATCTTTTTCCATCCCCTCACTTTCAGTCTGTATGTGTCCCTATGTCTGAAGTGGGTGTCTTGTAGACAGCATATATATGGGTCTTGTTTTTGTATCCATTCAGCCAGTCTGTGTCTTTTGGTGGGAGCATTTAATCCATTTACATTTAAGATAATTATCAATATGTATGTTCCTATTCCCATTTTCTTAATTGTTTTGGGTTTGTTATTGTAGGTCTTTTCCTTCTCTTGCGTTTCTTGCCTAGAGAAGTTCCTTTAGCATTTGTTGTAGAGCTGGTTTTGTGGTGCTGAACTCTCTCAGCTTTTGCTAGTCTATAAAGGTTTTAATTTCTCCATCAAATCTGAATGAGATCCTTGCTGGGTAGAGTAATCTTGGTTGTAGGTTTTTCTCCTTCATCACTTTAAATATGTCTTGCCAGTCCCTTCTGGCTTGCAGAGTTTCTGCTGAAAGATCAGCTGTTAACCTTATGGGGATTCCCTTGTGTGTTATTTGTTGTTTTTCCCTTGCTTCTTTTAATATTTTTTCTTTGTATTTAATGTTTTTTTTTGTTTGTTTGTTTGTTTGTTTTTTTGTGGTACGCAGCCCTCTCACTGTTGTGGCCTCTCCCATTGCGGAGCACAGGCTCTGGACATGTAGGCTCAGCAGCCATGGCTCATGGGCCCAGCCACTCCGCGGCATGTGGGATCTTCCCGGACCGGGGCACGAACCCATGTCCCCTGCATCGGCAGGCGGACTCTCAACCACTGCGCCACCAGGGAAGCCCTGTATTTAATTTTTGATAGCTTGATTAATATGTTTCTTGGCAAGTTTCTCCTTGGATTTATCCTGTATGGGACTCTCTGTGCTTCCTGGACTTGTTAACTATTTCCTTTCCCATATTAGGGAAGTTTTCAACTATAATCACTTCAAATACTTTCTCAGTCCCTTTCTTTTTCTCTTCTTCTTCTGGGACCCCTATAATTTGAATGTTGGTGCATTTAATGTTGTCCCAGAGGTCTCTGAGACTGTCCTCAGTTCTTTTCATTCTTTTTTCTTTATTCTGCTCTGCAGTAGCTATTTCCACTATTTTATCTTCCAGGTCAGTTATCCGTTCTTCTGCCTCAGTTATTCTCCTACTGATCCCTTCTAGAGTATTTTTAATTTCATTTATTGTGTTGTTCATTGTTGCTTGTTTCCTCTTTTGTTCTTCTAGGTCCTTGTTAAATGTTTACTGCATTTTCTCTATTCTAGTTCCAAGATTTTGGATCATCTTTACTATCATTATTCTGAATTTTTTTTCAGGTAGACTGCCTATTTCCTCTTCATTTGTTAGGTCTGGTGGGTTTTCACCTTGCTCTTTCATCTGCTGTGTGTTTCTCTGTTTTCTCATTTTGCTTATCTTACTGTGTTTGGGGTCTCCTTTTTTCAGGCTGCAGGTTCATAATTCTTGTTGTTTTTGGTGTCTGTCCCCAGTGGCTAAGGTTGGTTCAGTGGGTTGTGTAGGCTTCCTGGTGGAGGGGACTAGTGCTTGTGTTCTGGTGGATGAGGCTGGATCTTGTCTTTATGGTGCGCATGTCCATGTCTGGTGGTGTGTTTTGGGGTGTCTGTGGCCTTATTATGATTTTAGGCAGCCTCTCTGCCAATGGGTGGGGCTGTGTTTCTGTCTTGCTTGTTGTATGGCATAGGGTGTCCAGCACTGTAGCTTGCTGGTCGTTGAGTGAAGCTGTGTCTTGGTGTTGAGATGGAGGTCTCTGGGAGATTTTCGCCATTTGATATTACGTGGAGATGGGAGGTCTCTTGTGGACCAGTGTCCTGAAGTTGGCTCTCGCACCTCAGAGGTGCAGCACTGACTCCTGGCTGGAGCACCAAGAGCCTGTCCTCCACACAGCTTAGAATAAAAGGGAGAAAAAATAGGAAGAAAGAAAGAAAGAGGATAAAATAAAATAAAGTAAGATAAAATAAAATAAAGTTATTAAAATAAAAAATAATTATTAAGAAAAATTTTTTTTAAAAAAGTAAAAAACAAAACAACAACAAATCAGACGGACAGAACCCTAGGACAAATGGTGAAAGCAAATCTATGCAGACAAAATCTCACACGGAACCATACACATACACACTCACAAAAAGAGGAAAAGGGGGAAAAGTAATATATCTTGCTCTCAAAGTCCACCTCCTCAATTTGGGATGATTCTTTTTCTATTCATGTATTCCACAGGTGCAGGGTACATCAAGTTGATTGTGGAGCTTTAAGGCGCTGCCCTGAGGCTGCTGGGAGAGATTTCCCTTTCTCTTCTTTGTTCGCACAGCTCCTGGGGTTCAGCTCTGGATTTGGCTCTGCCTCTGTGTGTAGGTCGCCTGAGGGCGTCTGTTCTTCGTTCAGACAGGACGGGGTTAAAGGAGCCCGTGATTCGGGGGCTCTGGCTCACTCAGGCTGGGGGTGGGAGGGATACGGTTGCGGGGCGAGCTGCGGCGGCAGAGGCCAGCAGGACGTTGCACCAGCCTGAGGCGTGCCGTGCGTTCTCCCGGGGAAGTTGTCCCTGGATCCCAGGACCCTGACAGTGGTGGGCTTCACGGAGTCCCGGGAGGGGAGGTGTGGATAGTGACCTGTGCTCTCACACAGGCTTCTTGGTGGCGGCAGCAGCAGCCTTAGCATCCCATGCCCATTTCTCGGGTCTGCGCTGATAGCCGCGTCTCTCACCCGTCTCTGGAGCTCCTTTAAGCAGTGCTCTTAATCCCCTCTCCTTGAGCACCAGGAAACAAAGAGGCAAGAAAAAGTCTCTTGCCTCTTCAGCAGCTCCAAACTTTTCCCCGGACTCCCTCCCAGCTAGCCGTGGCGCACTAGCCCCCTTCAGGCTGTGTTCACGCAGCCAACCCCCGTCCTCTCCCTGCGATCCGACCAGAGCCCGAGCCTCAGCTCCCAACCCTGCCTGCCCCGGCGGGTGAGCCGACAAGCCTTGGGCTGGTGAGTGTTGGTCGGCACCAATCCTTTGTGCGGGAATCTTTCCGCTTTGCCCTCCACACCCCTGTGGCTGTGCTCTCCTCCGCGGCTCCGAAGCTTCCCCCCTCAGACACCCGCAGTCTCCCCCCGCGAAGGGGCTTCTAGTGTGAGGAAACCTTTCCTCCTTCATAGCTCCCTCCCACTGATGCAGGTCCCATCCCTATTCTTTTGTCTCTGTTTATTCTTTTTTCTTTTGCCCTACCCAGGTACGTGGGGAGTTTCTTGCCTTTTGGGAGGTCTGAGGTCTTCTGCCAGCGTTCAGTGGGTGTTCTATAGGAGTAGTTCCACGTGTAGATGTATTTCTGATGTATCTGTGGGGAGGAAGGTGATCTCTGCATCTTACTCTTCCGCCATCTTCCTCAAGTCCGATTTTTCTTTTTTAAATGGGTTACAGTTTCGTTCTTTTTCTCTTTTTTTTTTTATGGAAATGCATTTCTCTTATTTATTTATTTTTTATTTTACTTTTGGCTGTGTTGGGTCTTCATTTCTGTGTGAGGGCTTTCTCCAGTTGTGGCAAGCGGGGGCCACTCTTCATCGCGGTGTGCAGGCCTCTCACTATTTTGGCCTCTCTTGTTGCGGAGCACAGGCTCCAGACACGCAGGCTCAGCAGCCATGGCTCACGGGCCTAGTTGCTCTGTGGCATGTGGGATCTTCCAAGACGATGGCTTGAACCCGTGTCCCCTGCATTAGCAGGCAGATTCTCAACCACTGCGCCACGAGGGAAGCCCTTCATTCTTCCTTATATGCCTGATAACCTTATTTGGTTGGCTGATGTAAATTTTAACCCCGTTGGTACTGAATTATTTGATTTCGCATAAAGTTGAGATTTGTTGTCAGATATGATTAAATTACTTGGAAACTTTGATATTTTGGGATCTTGCTTTCAAGGTTTGTTAGGTGGGACCAGAGTAGCATTTAATCTGTTGCTAATTATTCCCCAGCCTTGAGATAAGACTCTTCTGAGTACTCTACCTAATGCTCCATGAATTATGAGGAGTTTCAATCTGGCAGGCAGGAATAGTCACTATTCCTGGTCCTGTGAGTGACAGGCACTTTTCCCTCCACTCTTGTAAGGTGCTTCTGTCTCCAGCCTCAGTTTCTTCACATAAATGTGATGACTCATACTCTGCTGAACACTTCATGGAGTTCTCCGGAGCTTTCTCTCTATGTGGTTCTCTCCACTCGTTTGTTCTGCAAACTCCAGCTACATTGGTCTTTCTCGACTTTCAGCTCTGTTTCTTCAATTCAGAGCATCTGCTGGGCTCTTCCTGAGTTCCTTCTCCTTGCACCGTGCCCAGGAAATGTTCTCGAGGCAGTAAGTTGTGGCAATCATAAGGCTTACCTTATTTGTTTCCTATCTCTCTGCCCTTCTTTGTCTGATATCTACTGTCTTGAAAAGCATTGTTTCATATATTTTGCCTGTATTTTTGTTTGATTCAGGTGTAGGGTAAGTCTGGTCTCTCCTACTCCATCTTTATTGGGAACAGAAATGGTACATTGAAATCTGTAACATTTTAATCAAGATTTAGACAGCATAAAGTTGGCTTAGTGATGCTCATAATGTAGGTGAAATTTCCTATGTCAACCAGTTTCAATTTAGTAAACTAGAACAAGCCCTCAGCGAATGGCTATGTTCTAATAGCCTGCTCAACAAATTGGTATGATAATAAAGCAATTTTCTTTCCTTAGCATAACTTTTAAACTGGGGCAAATAAACACACAGGATGAGAAGATGAATCCATTTAAATAAAGGGAAGTGTTTGCACTCAGATCCATTAAACACAAAAAAATCCTTTAAAATACAACAGATAAATGCAAATGGCTATAGAACATTATATTTTCCTTTATGTAGGACGACCATTAGCATGGTTCAAATATCAGAAAGTGGTACTTAGCAATGAATTACTCTATGTGTTTTACCTTTTTTCAGAAGGTGCCTATTAGGGCTTCCCTGGTGGCGCAGTGGTTGAGAGTCCGCCTGCCGATGCAGGGGACACAGGTTCATGCCCCGGTCTGGGAAAATCCCACATGCCGCGGAGCGGCTGGGCCCGTGAGCCATGGCCGCTGAGCCTGCGCGTCCGGAGCCTGTGCTCCGCAGTGGGAGAGGCCACAACAGTGAGAGGCACGCGTACCGCAAAAAAAAAAAAAAAAAAAAAAGGTGCCTATTAAAGTGGAACATAGGCTATATTATTTAGCTACAAAAATGTCTTACAATTTTGGTTTTGTACATTAATAGTTTTTCATTTTGATTTAAATGCATAAAAATTGCTGTTTTATATTTGTGATGTTCTTGGCAGTGACAAATACCTATAATTAGGAAGTGTATGGCTAGAAAGAATATTACAGGATCAACAGTGCTTCTACACAATGACTGGCTGAAGATGATTCTGGAGTAGTGGGCGATACCACTTTTGCAACATCTTATGTTTTATTTCAACTCTTATTAGACTTGCAGTTATCTTGAAACTTGATGCATAAAGAGTCAATGACAGGGCTTCTCTGGTGGCACAGTGGTTAAGAATCCGCCTGCCAATGCAGGGTACACGGGTTTGAGCCCTGGTCTGGGAAGATTCCCACATGCCACGGAGCAACTAAGCCCATGTGCTACAACTACTGAGCCTGTGCTCTAGAGCCCATGAGCCACAACTACTGAAGCCCGCGTGCCTAGAGCCTGTGCTCCGCAGCAAGAGAAGCCACTGCAATGAGAAGCCCACGCACTGCAATGAAGAGTAGCCCCTGCTCACCGCAACTAGAGAAAGCCCGCACACGGTAACAAAGACCCAACGCAGCCAAAAGTAAATAAATAAAAATAATAATATAATAATAAAAAAGAGAGTCAATGACCATTTATGATCATCTCATGCTGGTGTAAAGAGAGTGGCTTTCACCACTGTCTTGGTTCAGAGAGAATTTTGAGTAGTTTCTTTCAGTCCTAACAAATTAGGATGTTGAGGATTTCCTTTTTACTTTCCCAATAGCATCCCACTTTGGTGATCCATCTTCCTTCTTAGGGCTTATAATTGTCCTGTGATATTATGAGGGAGCTTGACAATCTGTGATGGCTAGACAGAACCAAGCAAAGTCTAATGGTACAGATGGTCATTACTTGGACTGGAAAATCACTGGGCAAAATGCATGCTTTTTGAAGGGACATCCTCCCCTAATGACAATGGGCAGGACAGCTAGGTTCAGGCTGTGAATGGTACTTGCTTAAGTGGAGGCTGTGTGCTCTATGGACATGGGCTTTCCTCCAACACCATCAGGTCTGCCCCTCAACCCCCAACCTCCCATCCTAGGGCTCTCTTCTCTGTTTCTTATGACAATTCCCAACAGGAATAGCTTTTCTTTTGTGGGGACTTCTCTTGTTCATATTTGCTTCCAAATTCTTTGCTTATACCACAACTCCTTTCTGAAAGCAGGGCTGGCTTCATGGGTTTGTAATCTGTGTAATTGCACAGGGCCCTGCACTCAAAAAGACCTTGATCTTAGTTTAATGCTCTGCTGTTGCCATTTTGACATCCTTAAACAGTTTTGAACAGGGCCTCATGTTCTCATTTTGCACTGGGCCTCACAAATTATATAGCCAGATCCTCCTTATCTGAGGATCTTTAGGCTTAATGCTTAAGAGTCAGGAAGAGGCTACTCTTTTTCTTCTTTTTAGTCTCTTTTGCCTCCTCTCCCTTTCTGCTTCCTGTGGTCACATCCCTTCTCTGAGCCATAAGCACAGCACAGCTTAGCTGGCTGAAATGGAGGTGGGTGGTTGAGGGACTCAAGGGGACAAGAAAATACTTGGGGAAAATTTGGTTAGTATTTCAAATATATTTTCTTGTCACATAGTAATAATCAGTTTTCTGCTGTTATTTCACAGTAGTATGAGTTTGCAAGATATGGGTAGAACAAACTTCTGTCCTTTCTACTTGAAATACCACTGCCTCTGTCTGCCACACAACAGCAGAGTTGGGCTGTGAGGTTCATGTCAATGCTTTCAGGCTAGCCTCATCCCACAACCTCTATATTGATTAGCCCATCTAGATGTTTAATATTTGGTGTGGTTCAAAAGAGTTTTTGATGAAGTTGCTCAGAAAAACTAGATGTGACATTAATACCTCAAATCTCACAGGCTGGACAGTTAGGCTTCACCAGTGTAATCTTAGTCAAGGCTCTTTGAATTTTAGTCAGTAGAACTTATCTTAAGCTTCAAAAGGGAAATCATCACAAGGCAACATGGTCTATTCTTCATTCTAAGTACCTAAAACAAAGCAATAAACAAGGTCCCAATGTTCATGGAACTAACATTTTAGGATATCGTAGTGTATATCAGTTAAACTGTATTGACTGCTTACTATGGGCTAGGCACTGGGCTAAATCCTTCACACACATTAATTAATTTCATCCTCAAAACAACCCTACACATTATATACTATTCTTAGCATCCACATTTTGCAGAGGAAGAATTGAAAGCACAGAGTGATTAAGTATGTGCTTGAGGTCACACAGTTGATAGGTATTATAGCTAAGATTTGAACTCGCGTGGTCTGGCTCCGAAATCTTTTCATTTAACCACCTCCAGCTGCCTCTAGTGTATCCTGGGTCACAAGTACAGGATATACAAGTGGGAATAACACTTTTAATAATACAAGTGGGATTGGAGCCAGGAACTTGGAAGTTGTCAGGAAGCAAGGCCCTCTTCTCTTAGGCTTATTTCCTCTGGGGCTGCACAGTTTACTCCTGCTGCTTTACCCATTTGTTTCTCTCTTTCTCTGTGGATTAGATTTTTGTTTCTTCTTGAACACAGTTGAAAATGGTCACCTCCCTACGACAACTTCAGCTTGTACCTATACATCAAGACTATTCACGTAATGAATTAAATGCTTGAGTCCCAGTTTTAAAGGATAAAGAGCATAATTGGCCCAAATTATTTCAAGTATCTGTCCCTTGTCCAACCACCCATGGTCAGAGAGATAGGGGCTTTGTATAATATAAACAAAGCTTCAGGAGCCCAATGCTATGGGTAGGAGCATTCCCAGTAAAGGGGAAATGTGGGTGAGGTATGTAAAAAATATCCAGCACATCTAATTTTATCAAGGTATTGTATGGTGGGAGGATCACTGATGACACTAATCTTGAATAGGTACAATTTTGGGGAAATCATGTGTTATGCACTGAACTGTGCTCCCCCATCCCATATGTTGAAGCTCTAACCCTCAATGTTACAATATTTGAAGATAGGGCCTTTAAGGAGGTAATTAGGGTTTAATGAGGTCATAAGGGTGGGGCCCTAATCCAACGTGATGGTGTCTTTATAAGAAGAGAGACTCCAGGCAACTGCCCAAACAGGGAAAAGGCCACATGAGGACACACAGAGAGGAAAACCATCTCAGGCCAAGGAAAGAGGCCTCAGGAGGACCTGAACCTGCTGACGTCTTGATCTTGGATTTGCAGGTTCCAGAATTGTGAGAAATAAATTTCTATTGTTTAAGCCACCCATTCAGTGGTATTTTATTATGACAGTCCTAGCAAACCAAATACATCATGTAACCTCTCTGTGCCTCTATTAACATTGTTTGTGAAAAAAGGCTATGCACTGCGGGTGGTAATCCTTGTGGGTTTTTCCACCTCTAACTTCAGGTGATTCATCTTGACTATGGTTTTGGGGTTGGATAATGTGTGCCCACCATATCAGTTAAAAGCAATTGAGGTCATTTGGTAGTTACAGGCACATTTTGTGTAAAATCTTTTTTTTTAAACTGGCTTTATTATTTTATCTCTTTTGTTAAGAAGGAGAAAGAGTCTATGATCTGACTTCACTGTATTTTTTCTGGATATCATATCTGTGTATTGACAGCACACCATATGACAGAAAGCTGCTGTAAATTTAATAATGTATTTTAAAATTTCTTCATCATAGTGAACTCAAATCTGATTCTCTATCCATCAGTCCCAGTTGTATACTCTGATTTTGCTTTTTTGTTGTTAATATCACTTTAAAAATGGGGTCCCCAGAATTTAATCCAATTTTCTAAATGTGGTTGAACCAAGGAAGAGAGGTTGTGGAAAAATCAGCTTTTATTAATTCATCCCAAGATTACATTAGCTTTTTTGGGTAGTCATTCTTCCTGCAGTTAATCAGATATCAATTCCTCAGGAAGTTTTTTTATGTCTATCTATAGAAACCTATGTGGCACTGTCACCTGGGTTTGTAATAATTTGTTTAATAATCTATTTCCCTCACTTGACTCTAACATGAGGGCAGAGACTATGTTGTTTACCTCCTCATTTTTACTGCATCTTCAGTGTCTAACACAATGTCTAGATCATAGAAAGATTCAGCATACATTTGCTGAATTAAATGACTGATACATTTGTTTTGAAAAATCAAAATGTGAATAAATGGAGTAATTATTATGCTTCCACATGCATCTGGAGCAAATTTAAGGCTGTTCTGAATCACCTTAATTTCAGTATCAGGTGGAGCACATTCTTGAACACAACTTTGAGCAAATAGCTTGAAGATAGATGCAAGTACATAGGTAGATCTTTAGAAGAATTATTTTATATTGAAGCTGAATATAAAATAAACTTTACCTCAGTGTTGTCCAGAGAAAATATTTGAATAATTCCAATATATATTATTTATGATTTTGTGTGCATGCATGCCCCGGTGGGAGTGGGGGAGAGAGAGAGAGACAGAAAGAGAAAGAGAAAAAGAGAGAGACAGAGAGAGAGAGAGGGAGAGAGAGAGAGAGAGAGAGAGAGAGAGAGAGAGAGAGAGAGGGAGAAATATGAAGGAAGAGTGTGAAGTGAGGAAAGGCTGAGAAGAGAAATAACAATTTTAATAGGTTAAGATCCTGTAAACACAGGAGGGGCTTAGAATTTAGTGGAAGAGACCAACTGGGAAATGGATAATTATGGTACAGATTATTAGAATAAGGAAACTGCATAGTTTAAAAATGTGATCTGGCTTTTCTTGAGGTAGCCAGGAAAGCTGTCACAGATAAAGTGAAATTTGATTTTAGCCTTGAGGAGGAAAGAATCAATGGTCTTTGTGGCAGAGCAGAAGGGAACAAAGCTCCAGCTGACTAATTTGACTTTCCCGTCTTCGTAGCTTTTCCAAAGTTCAATTTTTTGTCGAGGTTTTTATCATCACCTTTTCATGACTGAAACCAGCTTCTCTGAGTGGAATATGTCTCTCTCATGTTCTAGAACGACTGAGGTAGCAGCAGCCATGAAGTGACAGTCTCATATACCTTGGGTTTGCCATTAATGAACTGTGTGGTTTTAGGCGAGTCATTTACTGTTTCCAGGCCTAAAAGGTTTAATTAGATAATCTTCCCTGTTCGCTTCCAGTTCTAAGAATTTGTGAGCCTTTAGAAAAAGACATTGGGATTGACATATATACACTAATATGTATAGAATAGATAACTGATAAGAACCAGCTGTATAAAAATAAATAAATTAAATTAAATTAAAAAAGAAAAAGAAATGAAAAAGACATTGGGTCCTGGTTTTAAGGGGATTTTTACATTTCAGTGCTGGAAGTTACGCTTCCCTGTTCCCCAAGGAGTAAAAGAAACATAGTTTGTGTTAGTATTGCAGCTACTTTGATTTTTTTGTTATTTTTTACAAAGTAAATATTTTAGACATTTCTGATTATGCTAGAGTCAGGGCTAAAGCAGCTCTCAGCTCATTATCTGGTGTTTGTCGCTTATAGGAGTTACTGGCCCTTTAAAAAATAAAGAACAGGGCAAGAGGGCGCGGCCGAGGGACTCAGGTGCCAGCTAATTCGGCTTCTTCCGGAAAAGTCACCCCAAGGCCAGTCGTATGGCATCCTGGGAAATGCAGTTTCTTTTGGGGCCGCACTCCCCTAGTAACTCCTTGCTTTTGAGCATGAGACGGACTACAACCCCCAGAGGACCAAGTGGTAGCAGCGGGGCACTGTACACTTGCCGCGGCTGGGCGGCTAGTTCAAGTTGCCATAGCTGCGAGTCTGGGGAGAGCAGAGTCGGTTGCGTCGCTGCGTCCAGTCAGTTACACCTTCTGGGTCACTGGTGGCCGCGGGAGCCGGGTGGGGCCTCGGCAATGATCCGGCATTAAGGACCTGGGGTCCTCTTCTGTTTCAGGTACCTGCGCCCCACCGTCCCCTCGCTCTTTATTTACCACTTCCCGATCCTGTCGTAGACGTTTTAGGTCCCGCTTCCCCTCGTCCCAGGGGTGGGGACGCCAAAGCCGCCCGGAGATCTGGGGTAAGCCGTGGATGGGTGGTTGGTGTGCTAAAGTTGGGGGAGACGGCGTGCCTGGCACCCCGACGCCCCCCTCCCTCGGCGTGGGTGTCCACAGTCAGGTCCTGGTCAAGTCATGCAGGGAGTTTGAACTTCGTTCTCTTTGAGAGCGGCTTGTCCTGCCACTAGGAGCTGTGAAGCTTGAGCTGTCAAGGAGTTTGGCCTCATTCTGGCGTGTACTTGCCTGGCCTGGGATATAGTTGGACGTTTTGTACATGTTTTAGAGTCACAAAAATTTGCTACCCTTGGGAACGCTGTATCAATGACTTGTCTTTCCTATGCCAACATGGGAGTTGCCCCAGTGTCAGCTGTTGAACAGCCCCGTATTTGAGTTATTTCGTAGAAACACCTGACATTGAATTCCAGCTGCATCCTTTGTCGGTTTGATGAAGCTCAGTCACCGCCGCGGACATCTTGTAAAACCGCTTTGTATCCTTGTGCCAAGTGTTACGTAGAGTATCTATCTAACACAGGGCCTGGGCCATTGGGAGTGCTCAATATTAGTAATTTATTTTTATTAACTATACAGAGCTGTGCTAATAGAAACATAGTGTGAGCCACACCGCAAGGTGAAATTTTCTAGTACTCACGCACACTAAACAAGTAAAAAGGAGCTGGTGGAATTTCTTTAAGTAATTGGTTTGGCACAGTAGATCCAAAATGTTTTCATTTCCACCTGTAGTCAGTGTGAAACTTGAGATATTTTACATCCTAAAAAACTTTAAAAAAAGGTGCTAAGTATTGCATCTAGTTTACATTTACAGCACATTAGCCGCATATGGCTAGTGACTATTGTATTGGACAGCACAGATAGAAGATTAAAATTTTGGTAGTTTCATGTTGGCACAGAGAAATTTGGGGGTGTCTGTGACTCACAGAATGAAGGTAGTAGCTGCTTTGTTAAAAGAGTTAAGCATGCATCATACCTGTGTCCTCTCTGCCATTGCATGACCTCTGGGTCAACTTGAACTCTCTTGACTGTATGTTTTGATTAAGAAAATACCTTTTTTCTTGGAGTGGTTGATAGATGTATTCTCAGATATGTTTTTTCTGTGGACAACCAGCAGTTCTGTGGATAATTTTCAATGGATTCTTACTACTTTGAAAGGCGTCACAAAGAACTGAGAGTATTTCTGTACACAGCTCTTAAAACCAAAGGCATTTTACTTTTACTTATTTAATTGCAATACTAAGTGTAGGAAGAGCTGGGCAGTTTATAAAATATTTCCTTTAGGAGTGCTAGCATGTAGTTCATTTACTGGCTTGGAAATACATTCAGGCCATTAAATTCAGAAGTAACATATTAATTTCGTTACCTGCCTTAGTTTACCCACTGAGAGACATGCTTAAGGATAGTATCTTTGGCTAGACTTGGGCTACAGTTCACACTGCGACATGCTCTAGCCTGCCCAAGGCATGACCAGGTATGGGCGGAAGTCACCAGTGAGGAGTATGCTGGCTGGGCACTTGGATGTGAAGAATTCCTGTGACTTCAGTGGGTCTTTTGCATGATCCAAGGAACATTTTCTCTGTTCTCTGACTTGATGTGATATATTCTCTGCTGTGTACACAAACTGTACATAGGATGAGCTTATTTTTATCTTGAATTGTTTTAAAAAAATTAAGGTTGTGGGTGTGTTTTACTCCTTGTTTCATTTATCTGTAGGTGGTTTGGGGAAAGTGTAGGGGCAACCAAGATCATCCATTTGACTAGGCCTTTTGCCCTGAACCTCATGAAGAAATGATAGGAGGCAGACTTACGTGCCTAAGAAGAGCACTGAGCTCAGAGGACAGCAACACAGAGTTTTGGGGGTGTGCTTTGTAAGTATGCTTCCTCCCTGAGTTTCTGAGATAACATATTTTTGCATATTTATAGTGGAAAAGAATATGGCAACAAATAGGCTTGTAAGGAGCAAGAAACCCCTTTCTAACATGCAGTATCACAATTAAATAGGATGGTTGTACATGCAGTGTTACAAAAATTCAGGGGAACGAACTAGATACCTTAATAAAAGCAATAATAATGCACCTGCTTCTATTAGACAAGTATTTGAGAACCTATTTTGTCTCAGGCCCTGTATAGGTACCTTTTACATGTTGTATATAATACATTTATTATCCTTCTGTTTATTTTAGAAATGAGGCAATTGAGGCTCAGATAGGTTATTTGGTTTGCTTGGATTCTGCAGCCAAAAGAGTGGTCTTCATCCCCAGGTCTTCTGACTCTAAATCCCAGTCCTGCCCACTACACAGAGGCCACATTGTGGTCTCTGATTGCCCTATAATAGGGTTTGATTTGCGGTTAGTATTTTTATATTGTGTACCATATAAGCCACGTTTCTTGTTATTCATCTCTTTAAATGTTCAAAGGCTTCTATTATCTTTCTTAGTTTTTTTTCAAGATATCAATATAATGGTCTTTATGTTATTATTGAGGTAAGCGGTAACTGTATCTGTGATTTCTATAAGTGTATGTATGCAACATAAATTGTCATTGATAATCAAGAGGATAGTATTAACTCAGGTTTTGCATCATAGATTTAAAATTCGGGACACTTTAGCATTTTCACGTTTCATTTAGATAAAGGGCACTTAAACATGTAGGGAAGACCGATTGGGGTCTTGTAATAACACTTTGTTTAAGATAAATGTGTAAAAGGTTCTTAGAATGAAAGAATATTAGAGCTGGAGGGGCCTGTTAGGATAATTTAGTCCAGAAATTTTCAACTGCAGTCTTAACACATTTGGGAGTAATATATAAATAACCTAGAGTAGATTCACTGTAATCCATGCAATAATGTCACTGGGTTGATTCTAATATGAAATGTTTCAATATATTCGTACTATTCTGTAGTGTTTTTCTTTCTTGTAATAATGTACATATAAAATTTTACCTTGTCTCTTTTAACTGCTACATAGTATCCCAAATGACTAGATACATTTAATGTATCCCTTATCAGTGGATTTGTGGTTTTTTTTTTTTTTACTACTATAAATAATTCTGCCATGAAGCTCTTTTACCAACATCTACATCTAAGGGTATACATACATCTTATACATACATCTCCTTTTGTTTTTCTTAGGGATATAGTTATAGAAGTAGAATCTCTGGGTCAAAACATGTGCATATTACTTATTTTTACTTGCCAGATTGTTCTTTAGAAAAGCTATCCTAGTTAATATTCTTACAGCAAGGTGTGCCCTTGGTGGTGAGAACTTTTTTTCACAGGTACAGAACAGATAAAAAGGAATATCATTACTTTAATTTGTAATTCTTTAATTAGTGAAATAGAATATATTACATGTATTCTGTGAATTGCCTGTTTATCCTGTGGACCTTTTACTACTGGAATGTTCTTTTTTCTATTTTTTTAAAGAGATGATAAATTCTTTGGTTTTCATATAATCCAAATATTTTTCTGAGTTTTTACTTTAGTTCTTCAACCTTGTTTCTGGTGTCTTATTAATAATTATGAATGATGCTAAGAGGCTTATCAGGTCTTTATCAGATATTTAGCACCTCCCTGAAATTCATATAACCCTTGATATATATCTGTACAATACTGGTACTTGGATTGTTTGGGAGATGGGAGTATTTGTGGTTACATGAATCCATTTAGCTGATGAACATTTAAAATCTACTTTATGAACAGTGTTTGCCATGAAACAGGTACTCATGAATGAATGAGCTCATAGATGAATGGATAGGTGAATTAAGGCTAAGCCTGAACTAGGCTTTTAGTGAAGACAGACTTCTTGGAAGAAGTGAACTCTGATTATTTAAAAAGAAAGAGGGACTTCCCTGGTGGCACAGTGGTTAAGAATCGGCCTGCCAATGCAGGGGACACAGGTTCGAGTCCTAGTCCGGGAAGATCCTGCATGCCGCGGAGCAACTAAGTCCGTGCGCCACAACTACTGAGCCTGTGTTCTAGAGCCTGCGAGCCAAAACGACTGAGCCCGTGTGCTGCAAATACTGAAGCCCACGTGCCTAGAGCCCGTGCTCCACCACCGCAATGAGAAGGCTGCGCACTGCAAGGAAGAGATAGCCCCCACTCGCCGCAACTAGAGAAAGCCCGCGTGCAGCAACAAAGAACCCAATGCAGCTGAAAATAAATACATAAATTTATTAAAAAAAAGTTAAATTAAAAAAAGAAGAGATAATTTTATAGATTGTAGGAAGAAGGAAAAAGCTCGATGGCGGGAGAGTGAAGGCTTTAAAATGGCAAAAACGGGTTAGCTTATGAGTGGTAATTGGTACATTAAAACAGTACTGAGAATGGACACAGATAGTAAAGAGCCTAGGTAATTTGGAGTGTGTAGAGCTTTATAGTACGAATAAATAATAATTGATGAATGTAGTAGCTGCAAATAGCAATGAGAAAGTGATTTGCAATAATTCAAGCAGACCTAGGTTTGATTCAGTTATAAGTTTTAACACATTCAAATGAATTTGAAATGATTATCCTTGTTTACTCTAAAGACATATCAAGTATTCATATTTATACCGTTTTGCAGTTCAATCCATATTGTCTGAGGACTTAAGATAATTAATCTAGGCTATTTACTGCAAAAATTATTTCATCCAACAATTATTTAATTAGAATCACCAATTGCAAAGTCCTGTACTTTGAAATTTGTCTCTGGATTAATCAGACAGTGTAATAAGGAGAAGTTAATTGTAAATTCATTAAAAAATATTCCAGCTACACACCAGGCGCTATGGTCGGTGTTGAAATACAGCCATGAACAAAGTAAATGGAGTCTATGATGAGATTTAGAGACTAGAAGGGAGACAGACAAGTAAACAGCCAGTTAGCTATGTCTGGGCTGTGAGGAGTTGGTGTCCAAGGTGGGCTCTTGGCCCAGGGTTAAGGTGGGGGCAGTGAAGGAAGGCTTTCTAGAGGAAGTTTCCTCTGAACTGAGACTTGAAGGACAAGTAAGAGTTAGCCAAAGGAAAGGAGTGAAAAGAATATTCTAGGTGGTGAATCCAGCATAGGTATAATGGTGAGATGAGCATAACATATTTGAGAAATTGAAAAAGATTCTGTGGCAGGAATAATTACATACTATGGACATGTTTAATTATTGTCTTGCTATAAGTAGAGAACTATAAGTATGCAGACAGAGAAAAGATCACTTCTGGCTGGAGATGGAAGGCTTCGCTGAGATTGTATTATTTGACCTTTACCTGGAAAGATGGGTGGAATTTATATAGGTGGCAATGGTTGACAGCAGACGGCATTTCAGTCAGACCTAATGGCATTAGTGAGGGATGGAAGTGGTAGGAGAATAGCTGGTGTAATAGCTAAATGTAGGCCTTATATTTTCTATGATTCTTTCGTTAAGAGAAGGGTGGCTTGATTAGGGTCTTGAATTCCTGATTCAAGAACCTAGACTCAATCACATGGGCAGTGGAGTGTCAGTGAAGGTTGGAATGGACAGAAAAAGACTCAGAGAAACCATTATAGTGGCTAGTAATGAGTTAAGAAAAGTCCTGAATTATGAATGGCGCTGGTGGTAATGAGAAGGGATACATACATGGTTAGGAATCTGGGCCTTGAAGAAAGGCTCACGACTCGGCTCTGCTGTTGGAAGCTGTGTAACCTTGGGTACCTCACCTAGCTTCTTTAAGCCTCTTCTCTACATATCACGATGACAATGGTACTTTGTAGGCTTATTGTCATAGAGCAAGCTGTAATGTTAGAGCATTAGCTATTCAGCATTATTATTTCAACTTTTGTTTTTTGAAAGTTTTTAAAATTGAGGTTCTTGGGCTTCCCTGGTGGCGCAGTGGTTGAGAGTCCGCCTGCCGATGCAGGGGACACGGGTTCGTGCCCCGGTCCGGGAAGATCCCACATGCCGCGGAGCGGCTGGGCCCGTGAGCCATGGCCGCTGAGCCTGTGCGTCCGGAGCCTGTGCTCCGCAACAGGAGAGGCCGCAACAGTGAGAGGCCCCAGTACAGCAAAAAAAAAAAAAAAAAAAAAAAAAAAAAAAAAAAAAAAAATTGAGGTTCTTAAGTGGAGTTTACATCCATGTACTTGCAGTAATTCAGTGTTTCAATGTAACTGGTTTTATATGATATTGAGCTGTATTTTATTATAGTTGGATTCCTTTCTAATTCTATATCTTTAAATTTTTTATGTATACATTTAAAAATATTAAAGGAAACAGTTCATGGTACAAAGTATGCCAATCACCTTTTAAAAAAAATTAGAAGTTTTTGTTATATCTTGGAAAGAATATATACATCATTCTTTTTACCCACTTTAAAAATTAAGAATAAAAAATACCAAACTCTTGAGTAATCATATTTGTAAGTACAGTAAAAAAGTGTTCCAGTTCATTATTATAGAAGAGTTAAAGGGAGATCTAAAGATATAAAGTAAAAGAAGAGTGGGGGAAGAAAGAAATATGGGATTTGAGAAAGAGTGGAGGAAAAATATTCATAATACTTTTTTTTTTTAAGTTTAAGGCTTTAGGATATGATTTCTGGGAAAAAAAAAGGGAATGCTTTTCGGCTTGAAAGAGGTTGTAAATATTCCTAATACGAGACAGGATTATTTAAAACTCATCTTAAAATAGCTGTAGAAAATTGGATGTATAGCAGATTTACATAGTATTAATACTTTATTATCTTATACTGTATTCATTATATAAACCTTTAGTTCTGAGTAAATGGGTACATATGGAATAGTTTGGCCTTAAATGCATTGGTTGTGTGTGTATAGTGGGGGGAATGGATCATAAGAAATATGGTAGGGAAGGACAAAAGAACCCCCAGACATTTCAGTGATTGGACAATGTATTTGGAATTTACACAGTTCTTTTGCATCTAAGAATGCTGTGGAAAAGGCACTGGCTTAGAGACACAAGATCTAGGTTCCAGTTCTGTTGTTGTAACTTTATCAAAGCAATCATGGATAAGTATTTTACTTAAAACTTTGTTTTCCTTTAGCAACAAAAGTAAAGGGTTGTAATTATACCAACTTTATAGGATTCAGGTGGAGATCAAAAGAGAAAATGCTAATGAAAATTCTTTGTAAGCTATAAAGTAATATGCAAATTTAAGGTATAAATAGCAATAAGAAATATTTCCCTTTCTTAAAATTTTTAATGTTGTTTTGTTCACTAGGAAAGTCAAGAGGAGTTTCTGTTTCTACTTGAAAAACTAATAGGAAGAAAACAAATAAGCTTTATAATACACTTAAGAAATAGTATGTTTCTTTTCTTTTTTTTTTTTTTTTTGCAGTATGCGGGCCTCTCACTGTTGTGGCCTCTCCCATTGTGGAGCACAGGCTCCTGACGCGCAGGCTCAGTGGCCATGGCTTACGGGCCCAGCCGCTCTGCGGTATGTGGGATCTTCCCAGACCGGGGCACAAACCCGTGTCCCCTGCATCGGCAGGCGGACTCTCGACCACTGCACCACCAGGGAAGCCCGTATGTTTCTTTTGAAAACCTTAACGTTACAGGGAACAAATAAATGGCTCCAACTGATATTTAGGATTACTTTCTCAAAAATTGGTGGCCTGTCACTTGTTATATCAATTGTTAATGCTTATTTTGTGCATCCTAGTATGAACCTGTCCTTTTTTGCTTCTACGGTTAGAAGAGGCTGAAACCAACCTGTTTTCTCAAGGAGAGCAGGCTCGAGAGGAAACGTCAGGAAATCAACCATCTTCTGAACCAAATCAAATGACTTACTAGTAACCTATATATATCAGTTGGCCTTTACTGCATAATAAATAAAACCTTGCCGGTATACAACAGTACACTTTGTCTGCTTATCTTGGCTAGACTCATTTGTTTGAGCTCAGCTGTCTGGTCTGCTGATCCAAGCTGGAAGCCACTGGGGCAACCACGTTTCCCACACCTTCCGGTGGGATAGCGTGGGCATGTCCTCATGGTGATGGAAGAGTTGTGGGGGAGTAGGTTCCAGTGCGTAATCCCATTTCAAGCATCTGCTTGTGCCATGTCAGTGAAAATCCAATTGGCCAAAGTAGGTCAAATAGCTGAGCTCAGAGACAGGGGGTAACTCTACCTATGGTGGGAGGGCAGTGCATCTTGGGAGGGGTGAAGAATTGGAGCCAGATTATGCAAGGTACAACACTGTTCTGCATTTAATTTCTTCTATATACAATAGTGTGAAAACATTCTAAGTAGTTTGCTGAAAATCAAGTCCTTATGCTCAATGCTTGTATCTTGTTCTGGTTTTACAGTGTATAGGCATGGCTAATATGGAAGCTGTATTACTCAATATTTCCCTTCTGGTCTGTAGAGGAAAGCATTATCTTTCGAGCATTTAACATTGATTAATTCTTCACAGCTGAATTGCTCATTTTTAACTGGAGAATGAGGCTGATAAACTTCCTTTGTCTTGGTTCTTTATCCAAAATAGGGTTACAAACTCAACTGCTAATTGGGTAACACACTGCTGAAGCAGGCCCCGTGGGGACTGCAAAGGGCAAAGGGCAAGAGGAAGGTACATGACAAACTCCAGGGCAGCCACTATTTACGTCTGTGTCGCCACGGGAAAATTCATCCCCAGTGTTGCCAGATCTTTGGATTTTTCTAGAAAAACTGGAAATTAGATTTTTTATGTGAAGTCTCTTTGTTTTCAAATTAAGGTTTTAAGGTAACACAATGAGTGTTATTTAAAAATACATATTGGTTGGCTGGATTTGGTCTATAGTTCTCCACTTTTCATCCTCTGATTTAAACAGAATGGTGTTAGAAACTCGGGGATCCTAGCTCTGTCTTTGCCCAGGCTGATCTCTTGCCCAATCTGGAACAGTTTGGACAATTATTAGGGGTTGGCTGCACCCCTAGAGGGCTGCATTATTGTCTGCTGTTTCGGGAATAGTGTAGTTTGTATTTATTTTTTATCTGTCAGCAAATAGAGAGAGTACAATTCTAGGGCTTAACTACAAGTAAGAAATCCATCTTCTGTTTGTTAGCATCCATTTCTGTTTTTTTTTTTTCTCTTGGGCTTTTGTTTATTGTTTTTTATCTTGACATGTTTTATTTTAATTTTTTAAACTGCCTCATTTATTTTAGAAGTATGTGTAGGTGTAAGAGTCTAAAATATCTGCGAGACAGGGAAAGAGTTGTTAAGTAACTTTATTTTCTTTTAAAACTGCACTAATTTTTAACAACTGGCAGATATATAATCAAGCAGCTACTAGTTTTATCTCCATGTCTGAGTAAACAGTCATTTTGTATGCCACATAGCCTTTTCCAGAAATGCCCCTGCCCCCTGCTTGATGGGTCCTGGTCCATGTGACTCTGCCCTCTTAACTCCAGCAAGGGGAGCAAAATGGAGCCCGGGGGCTGAGTCCTCCTGGCATCATCCATGGAGTAGAGGTATGTGTGTGTGAGAGAGATAGAGGAAGGGAGGGAGGGAGGAAGGAGGAGAGACGAAGAGAGGAAATGGATGGCAACAACAGGAATAAGTGGAACATACAATAAAAAATCAAATCTAGTGTATTTGGAATATAGTATATGTATGTTAGTATACATATATACTTAATTCTGTAAATCAGATCTCAACTGGGAATGATTTTACTCACCCACTCACCCACCCATTCCTGCCCAGGGGATATCTAGGAATATCCGGAGATAGTTTTATAGCCATGCCCTGGTGGAAGGATGGGAGAGCTCTGCTTATTTGTCTCTTCTCTAGTTCCTCTGAGACAGATGGTTTTTAACTGAATCTCGTTTCTTTGTCTCATCCATCTGTCAAACTTCTTCTCATCCTTCCAGATGGGTGGAAAGATCCTAACCTGACTCCCCTGGCATTTTGTCCTGTTACTTAGTTCGCCATATATAGAACTTTTACAAGTCTTTCTCTCCCATCATGGACTGTGACTTACTTACTTTCATCTTTCATTTTTGATGTAGTGACGATTCAGTAAATGACGAATGCATGAATCTGTTGTACCTCTTTGATTCTGTTCCTGTGGCTTATATTATCTCCTGGCTTAACTGAGAACTAGCTACTGGACTGGACAGTTGACTTGGATCTTTTTTTGTGAGGAGACTAGCAGTCCTCATTATGTTTAATTTTATTCCCCAACAAAAGATAATAAATTCAAATTGTAACATTACAATAAAACATTTAATTATTCAGTAGCAGGGCAAGACACATTATAATTAGCTCCCTCTTATGCGTCCTCGTATAGGTGGTAATAGATGCTGTTGAGTAGCCCAAGCAGTCTTAAGCTAAAGATTTGGCATGAGATCTCAACCACTCTGTCACCTTGGAAAATGTCCCCGCCACATGCAGCTGGCCTTGGGTTGTGGGCAGTTGATGACTTGACGTTTGGTGTTCTTGATTCACTCTCAGTCCAGCGGATCTCCTCCGAGTGCCAGGTGTGTTAGAGTTCTGGACCTTGTGGTGTCAACAGTGAATACGTAGAGTAAATGCCTCCCCTCGTAGAACTTACATGAGGACTGGAACAAAATCCACACTTCTCTCAGCCTTGAAGCTCTCCATGTGCTGTCCCTAGCCTGCTTCTCAGACTTCATCCCATGCCACCTTACTCCTTGCTCTCTGTGCTCCTGCCTTTTGCTGTTTCTCAAACCTGCCAAACTCCTTCCTACTTCATGTGCTCTGCATTTGCTCTTCCGCCTGTCTAGAATTCGGTTCCCCCCAGATGTCCGTGTGACTGGTTCCTTCTCATCATTAAGTTCTCTGATTATGAGACCCCTGTCCTGACCACTTTTCTCTAAAAAAGCTCTCCCAATCCCAGTTACTCTTAAATATTCTATTTTCAATTTTAGTTTTACTGGAGTATAGTTGATTTACAATGTTGTGTTAGTTTCCGGTGTACAGCAAAGTGAGCCAGTTATACATATACATATATTCATTCTTTTTTAGATTCTCATATAGGTTATCACAGAATATTGAGTCAAGTTCCCTGTGCTATACAGTAGGTCCTTGTTGGTTATCTGTCTTATATATAGTTGTGTGTGTGTGTGTGTGTGTGTGTGTGTGTGTGTGTGTTCATCTCAAGCTCCTGACTTATCCCTCCCTGCCATGTTTCCCCTTTGGTAACCATAAGTTTGTTTTCAATATCTATAAGTCTGTTTCTGTTTTGTAAATAAGGTCATTTGTATCTTTTTTTAAAAAATTTGATGCCACATATGAGTGATATCATATATTTGTCTTTCTCTGTCTGACTTACTTCACCTAGTATGATAATCTCTAGGTCCATCCACATTGCTGAAAATGGCATTATTTCATTCTTTTTTATGGCCGAGTAAAATTCCATTGTATATATGTACCACATCTTCTTTATCCATTCCTCTGGTGATGGACATTTCAGTTGCTTCCATGTCTTGGCTTTTGTAAATAGTGCTGCAGTGAACATTGGGATGCATGTATTCTTTCGGATTATGGTTTTCTTTGGATATGCCCAGAAATGGGATTGCTTGATCATAGGTAGTTCTATTTTTAGTTTTTTAAGGAACCTCCATACTGTTCTCCATAGCGGTTGTGCCAATTTACATTCCCACCAACAGTGCAAGAGGGTCCCCTTTTCTCCACATCGTCTCCAGCATTTGTTGTTTGTAGACTTTTTGATGATAGCCATCCTGACCTGTGTGAGGTGATACCTAATTGTCATTTTGATTTGCATTTCTCTGATAATTAGTGATGTTGAGCATCTTTTTGTGTGCTTTTTGGCCCTCTGTATGTCTTCTTTGGAGAAATGTCTATTTAGATCTTCTGCCCATTTTTTAATTGGGTTGTTTGTTTTTTTGACATAGAGCTGCATGAGCCATTTGTATATTTTGGAGATTAACCCCTTGTTGGTCTTTTTGTTTGAAAATATTTTCTCCTATTCTGTGGGCTGTCTTTTCATTTTGTTTATGCTTTCTTTTGCTGTGTAGATGCTTTTAAGTTTAATTAGGCCCCATTTGTCTATTTTTGTTCTTATTTTCATTACCCTAGGACAGCAGTCCCAACCTTTTTGGCACCAGGGACCGGTTTCATGGAAGACAATTTTTCTATGGACCAGGGCAGGGGGGATAGTTTCAGGATGATTCAAGCTCATTACATTAATTTGCACTTTATTTCTATTATTATTACATTGTAATATATAATGAAATAATTATACAACTCACCATAATGCAGAATCAGTGGGAGCCCTGAGCTTGTATTCACTTGCCACTCACTGATAGGGTTTTGATATGAGTCTGCAAACAATTGATTTGTTATGGTCTCCATGCAGTCAAACCTCTCTGCTAATGATAATCTGTATTTGCAGCTGTTCCCCAGTGCTAGCATCACTGCCTCAGCTCCACCTCAGATCATCAGGCATTAGATTTTCATAAGGAGTGTGCAATCTAGATCCCACACATGCGCAGTTCACAGTAGGATTCACGCTCCTATGAGAATCTAATGCTGCTGCTGATCTGACAGGAGGCGGAGCCCAGGCGGTAATGTGAGCGATGGGGAGTGGCCGTAAATACAGACGAAGCTTTGCTCACTCACCCGACGCTCACCTCCTGCTGTGTGGCCTGGTTCCTAACAGGCCATGGACTGTCTGGGGGTTGGGGACCCCTGCTCTAGGATGTCGATCAAAAAAGATATTGCTGCGATTTATGTCAAAGAGTGTTCTGCCTATGTTTTCCTCTAAGAGTTCTATAGTGTCCAGCCTTACATTTAGGTCTTTGATCCATTTTGAGTTTATTTTTTTGTATGGTGTTAGAGAATGTTCTAATTTCATTCTTTTATGTGTAGCTGTCTAGTTTTCCCAGCACCACTTATTGAAGAGAATGTCTTTCCTCCATTGTATATTCTTGCCTCCTTTGTTGTAGATTAATTGACCATTGGTGTGTGAGTTTATTTCTGGACTTTCTGTCCTGTTCCATTGATTTGTATTTCTGTTTTTGTGCCGGTACCATACTGTTTTGATTACTGTAGCTTTATAGTATTGTCTGAAGCCAGGGAGTTGGATTCCTCCAGCTCCATTTTTCTTTCTCAGGATAGCTTTGGTTATTTGGGGTCTTTTGTGTCTCCATATAAATTAAAAAATTTTTTGTTCTAGTTCTGTGAAAAATGCCATTGGTAATTTGATAGGGATTGTATTGAATCTGTAGATTGCCTTGGGTAGTACAGTCATTTTGACAGTATTGATTCTTCCAATCTAACTTTGATCTTATATGAATTTACCAAAAGGGTTTGAGGAGATTAAGTTACAGAGGAGGACTGACATAAAGAAGACAGATACAGGTGATAATTGTTTGTACATGGTAATCTCTGCTGGTTTGTTAACTTTTTCTCTTGAAGGATGAGGCAATCACACGTCCTACAGCTATTGAAACAGTGAGAAATGTATTAAAAATTTTGAACTTGGTTAGTGATTAGGCTTAAAATACACTCCCTAGCTCCCCTGACCTCCTTTAAATATCAGCATCATTACCTTGAATATGTTCTTTGAGGACAGCTGCCTTGGACAGGGACGTTTGAGGCACTTGGAGGCCACAGAGGCAATCACCTCTTTAACATGCACTAGTCAGCCTTTGTGACACATCACCCCTGATGCTGGTTGCTTATCTTTTATGGACCAGCTTGCAAATCCTAATTGTTTTAAACTGGCTCTGAGGAAAAGAGGCTTGAGAATCAATAAATTACAGCTCTCATACATACAAATGTGCATCATTATAATGAAGACAATCTGATGGCTCTTTAGGTCAAATAAAAAAGGAGGTGGACTTGAAAGTTTGTAAAGACTCACTGCAAGTTCTCTTATTAAAGGGTTGAAATTACAGGGCTGAATGCAGTTTTCTTCTCTTGCAGTGTTCAGGTTTGCATATGGGCATTTGTTTTTGATGGATAGATCCTCAGTGGGAGAGAATTGATGAAGGGTTCATTACTTGCTCTGGTGGCCGTATGTCTTTGTTATAAGGTTCATTAAGGCAGAAACAACAATATTTATGCCTTTAAATACTGATGTGTTGGGAGCAGCTAAATAAACTATTCTAAGAATTGTACCATCTGTTTTCAGACCCAGAGCTTTCTCTAAGTCTCTGGAGACTTTCACCCAAGGTCACCCATCTTAGTCCTCTCCAGAGTCTTGGAAGAAGCTCAGCATCTGAAAAGCAGACAATGTAAATAGTACTGCTTTCCCATCAATGGTAAATTTTGTTGTACCAGTAGGTGGTAGTAAGCTGCAGAGAGTATTTACTGCTTTTCCTCCAGTTAAAGGAAATGCCTTTCTCACATTTAACCAGGATTTAGGTGATTCAGTTTCTTTAAATTGTTCTTTAAGAGTTCTTTAATCATTCTTCAAATTTAGCAATTCTTTTCTTTTGTCAACAAACATCATGCTGAAATTTCTTATGGTAATAAGAATGCATTTCTAATCCAACTGAACTTTTTTCTTTTAACTCTTTAAAAATAATGATGAAGATTTTTCTTGAGCATACTAGGTGTTTTTCTACTAGTCTTAATAATTCTTCTTTGGAATTCAAATTGTAGTAATGATTAAATATCATTCATGAACCACTTTAAATTTGTTTTCCAAAGCAGAATTTGATTGCATAAGCCATGCCAGTACACATTAATATATTTTCACATAGTCCTTCAATTTTTAAGTTCATTCCAGTATTTAGGATGTTTAAGAGAATCATTTTTTGAATCTAATGACTGTCGTTCAACAAAATTGCAAAGAAAGAATCATACATAATTAAAAAAAAATCATTCTTTTAGCTCACAAACTCATGATAAATGGTTTCTTTGGCCAGCCAGTACTCTTCAGTATGAAACATTAGAGATTGTCATTGAAATCCTAATTCTTTAGCTCATTGGTGAGAACTGGTGACATGACCCTACCTAGATAGATGTTAGGAGACTAGGAAGAATGGTCAGGTAAGTTGCCAGGAAGGAAAAGGAAACAGCTGCTAGGAAAAAGGGGGTTCTGAATGTATAGCTTTTATTTAAACACATTTTCCAGGTTGTCAACTTGTTATTAACCTGCTATCTCTGAAGGGGATCTTTATATTTGTTTTTCTTTCTTTTAACTATATATTTTTCTTTCTGATTAGTCAATCATTGTAGAAAATTCAGGAAGGATAGGAATGTTTAAAAAATAGAAATCGGCTGTAAACTCTACATGGTAAATACGTATAGTTTTATTTTCTTCCCCTTTTGTCATTGTCCTTTCCTGCTCCTCTAAATTGGTATATGGGTAATTTGCATTCACATACAGACATCATATAATGTTTATTACAAAATTGGGATTCATACTTTTATCCCTTGCATTGCTGTTTAATGTCTCCAGAAACAGGGTTTTAATGTCTGTGTACTGTTCTACTACCTGTATGTACTGTGTTTTAACCATTCTCTTATAATTTGAAATATAAGTTGTTTTTATTTTCCCTGTATTATCACTTCTCAGTAAATATCCTTATATATAAATTTCTGTATGTATTTCAGATGATTTTGTTAGGGGAAATTTTGGAAGTGTAGTTGGTAGGTTAAATGTACAAACTGCTGACATAACAGACAACTTATATCAACTTACACGTATCCAGTAGGAGAGGTTAGGAGTGTTCCTTCCCCTACAACCTGGCTAACATAGACATAGTTATTTAAAGGAAAACAAGTTAATGGGCTAGAAAAGCATCTCACTGATAATTTATATTTCTTAGGTTTTAGATAGAACAGTTTTGCATGGCCATGCATATTTGTTTTTTTTTATGTTACTGCTCAGTATGCTTTTATCAACATGGAATGAATCTAATACTTTGGGCACAATTTCACTGGGGGGAAGATTTTCAGAGGCCTGAAAATCTTATTTTCATTAATGCCACTGATATTAGGGTAAACAGTACTTTTTTAAAATTAATTTTTTACTTGTAGTATAAAATAGTACATTCTTAATGGTCAGTGAAGAGTGTATAATTGGCGCTTACTGTTTTGTGCTTCTCTTCTTAGTTATCTTAAGGAGCTTTTGGGAACTATCTTCATGGGCCAACTCTAGTGGCCAATCCTTTCTCATTTGTTTCTCTTTTCCTCCATCAACTCCATGTCTGGGGAGTGGAGGTGTTGGCTGACTGGCATCTTTTGGTAAGATTGGACCTCTGCCACCATATCTGCCTTCTGCTTTGTGACGTTTAGGGTCAGGTGCTCTCTCTGTTACCTATGAGAGGCGTGTTTGACCTTTTGAATTGTCAGTAATAGTTTTAGAAAGTGCTAAGTTTTTATCAACAGTAAAATACTAATCTAATTTCTATTTTTTATTATAATCAGATTCTTTAATGTCTTTAAAGTCCTTCAACCCTTATGACACGTAATTGAAGTCCTTTCATATGCTATAAAAGTGAATGTTTCATAAGCTATTAAAAAAAACCATGCAAAATTCTCAGATATATCTCACCTTAAAATCTTGATATTTCTACAGGAGTTCCATCAGATGCAGGAGTTTGAAAATCTTTTATTGCTCAAAGTAATTGAAATTAAAAGCTGAAGACTTTTGTGTGAAATAGTGAAATTCATTCTGGAAAGTGTGATTTTTTTCTTATTAAAAGTATGTAATCCTTAATAGGGGTGAGAGGTTTTTCTTTTTTAATGTGACAATTACAAATAATTTAGTTAATGCTGTTGTTAATTTTGTGTAATGCTGCTAAGATTTTCTGTTTTAAATTCATATATCCCATGTCTTTACTTGTTAATATTTATCAACTGATTATAATGTGTTTTCCATTAAGAAAGACTGCAAGGTACATATACCTGCGGTAAAAGTATAGAAGTGTGGTGTGGAAAGTTAAACACAAAATCATTCTGGTAGTTATCCCAGGGGAGGTGGGGCAGGAGTAGTACTGGGTGGAGGGTAGTGTGAGAGGGTACTAAGACTTTATTTATAGCGTTCTAAATATTTTATTAAAAATATTAGAAGCACACGTGTCAGAATGGGAAATAACAATATTAAGAATATATTCTTTAAAATAATAGGGAAATAAGGTGATAGAAATAGAATAAAGAAGACAGAAATAGAAAAGAATAATAATAACATTCTAGGTAGTAGATACATGCATGCTTGTTATATTAGTCTCTACTATTTTATATTTTAAATATTTTCTCAAATTTTAAAAAATAACCATAAAATTTTCAGTTATCACTGTTTGTAGTCAAATTGAAACTCAGACTGCCTGCTCGTTAGATGAGTCTGATACACCATTTATATCCATTGAAGTTGTGTGTAGATAACTGATTATTATTAAAAGTTTGGTACTCAAAAAAATCAGGTTGTCTCATAGATGGTTATCTTGTTTCCTGCTCTCACCAGTAGCCATTATAGTTAACATCTGGTTTCCAATGTTACCTTTTTATTCTGCGTGGTATCCTAACTCCAATTTAGTTTCCAGAATTTTGACTTATTAAAATGATATTCATTATACTTTTAGATACAAAACTTTGACAGATCCAGGCATAATTATTATTTTCCATTATACAAGAAGTAGAAGGAACAGGAAATAAAAACCCCTTTACTCTGAGGCCAATGATTTGATTTGTTTTTAAGGCTCTTTATTATATGCAGCATAGATATGTCACTTAGTTTTTTTCCTGGTGCCTAATACAGATTTCATATTGCTACTTGATTCCCAGCCTCCCTCATTTTGATATTTTTATGCTTAAATGAAATGAGAGGGGGTTGAAGAGGCTGTAGACAACATGTGAACCATGGCCTGCTGCTGCCTGTAATGATTTTTACTAACTGTTAAGATTGTTCGTAAGTAGTGTTTAGGGGACAGCAGAGCAAAGTAGAATGAAAAGAATACTGAAGGTAGAGAAGCCTGGCTGAATCCTGGGTCTGCATCCTTGGTCTGCTACTTAAAATCATTATATGGTGTTGGACTTGTTACTTAACAGCTCCCCCTCAGCATCCTCGATAGATTAGGGGTTAACTGCCCATTTTAATAAGTTATTATGAGAATTAAGTTGGATTGTGTGAGCATCTATATAGTACTTAGCGTTGTAGCAGGCTCTCAGAAAATGTTGATTTTTCCTGTTTTCACTAATGGAAAATGTTGGAAAGTACATTTACATAGAGCAAACGATTTTAGGTCATGTGGCATACATAGATTTATGGGTGTGCTCACATGAGTGCGCACAGGTGTGCAGAGACACACACACACGCGCGCACACACACACACACACACACACACACACCCGTGATTTCCTAAGTATAAAGGTGAACTTTACATTTAAGATTTCTTCTTAAGTTTATTCTTTCGGATTTAAACAGTTGTGATCCTCCAAAATCATAGCCAACAGTTGCTTCAGCCTGTTTCTTGTTCATGTTTTTTGACGTTAGAGAGCTACATCGTGGGCACTGTACCTTTGTACTTCTAGACAGGGGAAGGGGGCGAGAACCAGAGAAGAGAGGTGAGGAAGGAAGTTGAGAGACCTGGGCAGAGGAGAGGCTCGAGTGTGACAGGTGTTTGCTAGCCCTGTCTCAGCCAGTTTGAAGAAGTTGGATGTTCCGTTGACTCTTTTCCTGGTGCTACAAGGACAGACTGTATTTCACTTTGAAAAACCTAAACTCACAGCAAGCTTCCTTGCTTATCTTTTTATTTAGTTTTATTTTATTTAATATTTTAAAAACATGACTACTTTCATTAAATGCTCGAGAATCTATACATATTTAGCAAATTCCCTTTATCTTGGCTTTAGATGTATGGTCATGTACTTCCCAGATGCATTCAGAATAAAGATCTAAAAATTTCAGAATATTCTTGATTATTAAAGAGAGGTTTCATCATACTGTATTTCAAAGGCCAGAAAACTGGCCATATAGATTTTAGGAAGATTATAACAATTAATGTTAAAATAAAGATTATGTTAACCTTCTATTAAGCAGAAAATGAAATTATTGGAATACTCAAACTTTCACTTTTGATAATTGAATTTTCTCTGATGCTTCTTTGTTACAAATATATTTCATTTCTTCAATTTCTATAAAAGGTATTCTGAAACTTTTGAGATCGTCTTGCATGAAATAATTTTCTTTTGCATTAGATTGAAAATCGAGGTAAGGATGGGAGGAAAGCATATTTAGAGACTTTTCTACTGATGACATTATATTCAGGATGTTTGGCTTTCTGTTTTGGTGGAGATGTTGAAGACTCCATCTTCTCACACACTTGTTATTGTAGAGTTTGTACCTCTACTACTGCATTTGTTCAATTCTACTATATTTTAAATTAAGGTGTATGAGAGTGTTCACTGTACAGTGAATGGAATTCTTTTATTTTAGGTCATTCTCTGTGTGTTGTATTTTTGTTTAAAGATGCACATGTTCTCATAGCTTAGTAGAATGGACATCAGACTAGGGCTTCCCTGGCAGTGCAGTGGTTAAGAATCCACCTGCCTATGAAGGGGACGTGGGTTCGAGCCATGGTCGGGGAAGATCCTATATGCCGCGGAGCAACTAAGCCTGCGCTCCACAACTACTGAGCCTGTGCTCTACAGCCCGTGAGCCACAACCACTGAGCCTGTGCACCACAGCTACTGAAGCCTGTGCACCTAGAGCCCATGCTCTGCAACAAGAGAAGCCACCGCAATGAGAAGCCTGCACACCGCAACAAAGAGTAGGTCCCGCTCGCTGCACCTAGAGAAAGCCTGTGCGCAGCAACAAAGACCCAATGCAGCCAAAAATATAAAATAAATAAATTAAAGAAAAAAGAATGGACATCAGACTAATATTGAGACCTGCAGGTTTTAGCCTTAGAGAATATCTGTGTTTTTTTTTCTTCTTCATTGTAGAGATACCAATCTATGTGTCTCATATACCTTACAGTGTTGTTGGTAGAGTTATGTGAGATACTGTATGTGAAAGAGCTTATAAAATTTAGGAGCATTGCACAAAACTAAGTGATTATTATTATTTGGAGTTGTAAATGTCTGAGGAATTGCTCATAAACCAGAAAAAACAAAGGAGGGAGAATTACATGTGGAAATGACCTGTGTTTTCAAGCTATGTGTTAGAAATTATGATGTGGCAAAGGGCTAATGTAATAAATACTTTAAAAGATCAAAAAGTAAATAGTTAAATTAATCTCTTATTTCTGTGCTCTTTACCATTTGATTGACCTTGACCTGGATTTATTTTTAAGGATTTTTGCACCTCAATGGCAGGATCCTCCAACGATTCAGACCACTTCCGCTCTCATGACCGATTGGGTCGATGGGCTGCCAGTTCAATACACAGGGAAACTCGAAATCGACCTACTGTGGATGTCACTGAGAAGGTCAACACTATAACAAGTACTTTACAGGTTAGTTTAGCAATGGTTGCATGTAATAGATTTTAACTAGGTTGAGCTAAGAAATGGTTTCAGTCGGTGTATTAGTTTTTTATGCCACAGTAACAAATTTGCACAAAACTAATGTCTAAAAAACCCAGAAATTTATTTTCTTACAGTTCTGTAGGTCAGAATCTGACCCTGGTTTCATTGGACTAAAAGCAGGATGTCAGTAGGGCTGTATTCCTTTTTGGAGGTCCTAGGGAAATATCTGTTCCTTTTCCAGCTTCTAGAGGCTGCCCACATTCCTTGTTTTGTAGCCCCTTCCTTCCTCTTCAAAGCCAGGAAGGGTGGGTTGAGTACTTCTTACATCATATCACTCTTGACTACTCTTCTGCTTCCCTCTTCCACTTTTAAGGTTGCTTGTGATTGAGTCCACCCAATAATCCAGGATAATCTCCTCATCTCAAGGTCCTTAACTTAATCATAGCTGCAAAATCCCTTTTGCCATATAAGGAAACGTATACATAGGTTCGAGGGATTAGGACTTGGACATCTTTGGGGGCATTATTCTGCCTAACACAGTCAGTAAAGATATATTTGAAATATATGATAGGTTGTGGAAATGTTTTGGGATAAGGCAGTATTTCCAAATAAAATACTGTGGGAGTGAAACCAATAGGAATTATTACCATAGTTTACCTTCTTGTGGACATTTGCCTTTAGAGAAGTTGTTCATATTTTGGGTAGGTAAATTATTCATGGATGAATGATACTGAGATGCCATTTTTATTTAGAGGCTAATTTTTGACAGTGTTTGGAAGTTTGAGTGGCAGCAGTTTACATTCCCTCCATAGGAAAGGGCTTTGGAAAAGAGGTGGAGGAAGGGCAAAAAGAAAACTCAGACTTTTTTTCCTACTCTTTAATCTCTTACTTCCGTTTTGCCTGGATAAACATGGATTTTGGCTTTCAATTGCTTTGGGTTAGTATGCTTAGATAAGAAGAGGCTAATTTCTGGTGGAGAAACCATAATTTGATTTAAAACTCCGGAGCCTTTTTCTTTCTAAACTTATTTAAATTAACATAATATTGGATTCTTGCAGTACAAATTCTTGTACTTTCCCACTACTGAAACATATTAGTAAGTATATATTTTTGAAAGAAATGCCTCCATTTACCTCTCAGGTGAAACCTAGCATATTTAGGTGGAAACCATTTTTACTGTAATTACAAACAAATTTTATAGCTAAAAGTTAAAGGATACTTTGTTTTCTTTTCTCTTAATGGAGTCCTTGAGGTAAAGTAATAACTGAAATAACATTGATCCTAATGATTTGCTTGTCATGAACACAATCGACTAGATTTTTCTCAGGATTTCTCTTATATAAAGAGGGTCTGAATTAGTTGAGGTGCACAAATTGACGATGAGGATTCTTTTCCAATTTATGGTTTTGTTGCCAACTTATTATGGAACCTTGGATAAGGATTGAAATTTTGTGCTTCAGATTTCACACAAGTAAATTGCAGATGGATTTGAGTTTCTCTGTCAGTGCTGTTAATAAGATTTATTTGATATTTATGAAGTATATTACCCAACTTAATTATTATATAAATTGTACCTTTTGCAAATGGGTGACCTAGCTGTTTGATATGCCGCTAAGATTGATTGGGGAAAACATTGTTTGGAGCAATTAATAAAGTCCACTTTCTTTCTTTAGGACACTAGTCGGAACCTGCGGCAAGTTGACCAGATGCTTGGACAGTATCGAGAATATAGTAATGGACAGGCGGGGGCTATAGAACACGTAAGAATGTTTACATATGTTTGCATTTACTCTTACCCACCTTTTTGGAAATTTAGTTGTTGAGGAGTATGGATGTGAGATAAAGGACGTAACCACTGTGAATAGCTTTAGCTTTTCAACTGCTTTATTATTTTATAGTTTAAATTTAGCTTGTCAGATGGCTTGCCAGCTAGTCTATATAGATTAGATTCTATTGAATTTGAAAGCTTTACATTTTTTTTTTTGGCTGTGCCACATGGCTTGTGCGATTTTAGTTCCCTGACTAGGGATTGAACCCCGGGCCCTTGGCAGTGAGAGCATGGAGTCCTAACCACTGGACCACCAGGGAATTCCCTAAAATGAATATTTTTTTTATTAATATTTTGCTAATTCTGTCTCTTATTTCCTTCTTTTGGAATTTGCTAACTCATCCTCTGTAAACTCTTAGAAAACCAAAGAAATTTATTCCTTCATGTTTCTAATTATGAGTATACACTCTAATAAGATTAGTATTACATGTGTGCTATAATGATAGTTTTATATATATCTGTGCTGTACTGAGTTGTCACATAAGCCCCAAGTTTAATTGATTATTTGTTATTTTCTTTTTACAAAGCAGAAGTATAGTCATCATTTGCTTTTAATCGGAAGCTAATTGCTTGAGCACAGGGAACATATTTTCTCTCATAAGGTTTTTTTACTACTTTCATTTAGAAAATAAACTTGGACTTTCTTGTATCTACCAAATTTTTATGATTTATGGTATATTTGCAGATGGGGCCATAGATTTTATATATTTGGGTAGCTCATGAAATGTTTTAGATTTAACTACCTTATTAATAATGGGAGTTAATTCTTTGCTCTTTAATTTATTAGTAAAAAAATAAAAACATTATTAACTAGTAGCAGAGAAAAACCTACTTTGTCAGGTTGAATATTAGACGAATTTCCCTTGAATTGAGCAATTGGGAAATAAAACTATGTATTAAGTGAAACTTCTGTACAGGTAAGCTTTTAAAACACAGAGTGTGTTCTCCTAGAATTGGTAGGCCTAGAATTGAATAATGCTGAGCTCTGGGGGAGTAGTTTTATACATGGGAAGTAGATAAGCTCAACAGGTATTTCTTTCCCGTCTGAGTTGTAAGTACCTAGACTGGAAAGCCACTCATTTAAAATAGGACACAGGAAAATAAGATTCTTTCCTTTTACTTTAGGCTGTTCCTTGTCTGGTCTAGAGTCTTCCCCTTAGATTCCTCAAATTCTTGTTCTATTAAAGTAGTTGCCTCTCAATGATTTCTGCTCCCAGCATGCCAGAGGGGGATGTCACTCATTGCCTTATATTTACACTCCCTCGATAGAGCAATGATTTCCACCCTACCACCTGTAAGTAACCTGGGGGGGCACCTGCTGTAATCTATGCGAAGATGTGCAACTCAGAAAGAGTATTTCTCACAACAAGTGAATCTGATGGGCTGCTCAGTGAAAATTGCTTTCTTAGCATTAAAATACTTACTGTTACGAAATATAGCAGTAAAATGGGCATACCTAAAAATGAGTGTATGTAATGTGCCAACTATCATGTGATTTATCTGAATCTTTCTATTTGTATTCTTTAAGTCCTCTAAGTACATGATAGTATTATCCTCTATTTTAAAAATTTTAATTATTGTGTGTTCTGTTTAGGGAGGGACCCTGGAGAGTGATTTGTTTGTTTCTTCCTTTTGGAGACTGTGCTCCAGCTCATGCAAGTTCTCTTGATGTAGAACCTGCTATTTTTTTTCAACAGCCTGTAACAGGCTAATCCATTTTCAAATTATTGTTATTATAATTATTATTTTATTGAGGTATAGTTGATTTACAATGTGTTAGTTTCTGGTGTACAGCAAAGTGATTCAGTTATACACACATGCATATATATTTTAATATTCTTTTCCATTATGGTTTATTATAGGATATTGAATATAGTTCCCTGTGCTATAGAGTAGGACCTTATTTATCTACTTTATATATAATAGCTTGTATCTGCTAATCTCAAATTCCTAATTTATCCCTCACCTACCCCCTTTCCCCTTTGGTAACCATAGTTTTCTATGTCTGTGAGTCTGTTTTGTAAATAAGTTCATTTGTATCATATTTTAGTTTCCACATATAAGTGATATCATGTGATATTTGTCTTCCTCTTTCTGACTTACTTCACTTAGTATTATAATCTCTAGGTTCATCCAATGTTGCTGCAAATGGCGTTATTTCATTTTTTATGGCTGAGTAGTATTCCATTGTATATATGTATATACCACATCTTCTTTATCCATTCATCTGTTGATGGACATTTAGGTTGCTTCCATGTCTTGGCTATTGTAAATACTGCTGCTGTGAACATTGGGGTGCATGCATCTTTTTGAATTAGAGTTTTTTCTGGATATGCCCAGGAGTGGGATTGCTGGATCTTATGGCAATTCTATTTTTAGTTTCTTAAGGAACATCCATACCTTTTTCCATAGTGCTGCACCAGTTTACTTTCCCACCAACAGTGTAGGAGTGTTCCTTTTTCTTCACACCCTCATTAGCATTTATTATTTGCAGACTTTTTAATGATGGCCATTCTGACTGGTGTGAGGTGATACTGCAGCTTTGATTTTCATCTCTCTAATAATTAGTGATGTTGAGCAACTTTTCATATGCCTATTGACCGTCTGTATGTCTTCTTTGGAGAAATGTCTATTTAGGTGTTCTGCCCATTTTTTGATTGGATAGTTTTTTTTGTTGTTGTTATTGAGTTGTATGAGCTGTTTGTTTATTTTGGAAATTAATCCTTTGTCGCATTGTTTGCAAATATTTTCTCCCATTCTGTAGGTTGTCTTTTCATTTTGTTTATGGTTTCCTTTGCTGTGCAAAAGCTTATAAATTTGATTAGGTCCCATTTGTTTCTTTTTGCTTTTATTTCTATTGCCATGGGAGACTGACCTAAGAAAACATTGCTACGATTTATGTTGGAGAATGTTTTGCCTACGTTCTCTTCTAGGAGTTTTATGGTGTCATGTCTTAAGTCTTTAAGCCATTTTGAGTTTATTTTTGTGTATGGTGTGAGGGAGTGTTCTAACTTCATTGATTTACATGCGACTTTCCAGCTTTCCTAACACCACTTGCTGAAGAGACTGTCTTTTCTCCATCATGTATTCTTGCCTCCTTTGTTGTAGATTAATTGACCGTCGGTATGTGGGTTTATTTCTGAGCTCTCTATCCTGTTCCATTGATCTATATGTCTGTTTTTGTGCCAATACCATGCTGTTTGGATTACTGTAGCTTTTTGTAGTATTGTCTGAAGTTTGGGAGGGTTATGCCTTGACCTTTGTTCTTTTTCCTCAGGATACTTTGGCAATTCTGTGTCTTTTATGGTTCCATATAAATTTTAGGATTATTTGTTGTAGTTCTGTGAAAAATGTCATGGGTATTTTGATGGGGTTTGCATTAAATCTGTAGATTGCTTTGGGCTGTATTACCATTTTAACTATATTAATTCTTCCAATCTAAGAGCATGAGATATCTTTCCATTTCTTTGAGTCATCTTCAGTTTCTTTTATCAATGTTTTATAGTTCTCAGCATAAAAGTCTTTCAAAACCTCTTTGGTCAGGTTTATTCCTAAGTACTTTTTCTTGTTTTTGGATGCAATTTTAAAAGAGATTGTTAGGGACTGTTTATTTACATGCCTTTTCTGATATTTCATTGTGAGTGCAAAGAAATGCAACAGATTTCTGTATGCTAACCTTGTATCCTGCTACCTTGCTGAATTCGTTTATCAGTTCTAGTAGTTTTTGTGTTGAGTCTTTAGGGTTTTCTGTATATAGTATCATGTCATCTGCATATAATGACAATTTTACCTCTTCCCTTCCAATCTGGATACCTTTTATTTCTTTTTCTTGTCTGGCTGCTGTGGCTAGGACTTCCAATACTATGTTGAATAGGAGTGGTGAGAGGGCATCCTTGTCGTGTTCCAGATTTTAGTGGGAAGGCTTTCAGCTCTTCACTGTTGAGTATTATGTTGGCTGTGGGTTTGTCATAAATAGCTTTCATTATTATGAGATATGTTCCCCCTATACCTACTTTGGTAAGAGTTTTTATCGTGAATGGATATTGAATTTTCGTTAATCCATTTTAATCAGTGTTCAACTGTTAAAAAAATTTCTCCATGTTAAATATCCATTGCCTAATTGAAATTAGCATTTCTCTTTTAAAATATAAGACATTTCCTAGGAAATGGGATCAGCCATTCTGCTCTAGGGAAGACAAGAACTTCTATTATTTTTATTTATTTATTTAAAAAAGTTTTGAATTTTATTTATTTTTTTATACAGCAGGTTCTTATTAGTCATCAATTTTATACACATCAGTGTATACATGTCAATCCCAATCGTCCAATTCATCACACCCCCACCCCCACACCCCCACGGCTTTCCTCCCTTGGTGTCCATACGTTTGTCTGTACATCGGGGTCTCAATTTCTGCCCTGCAAACTGGTTCATCTGTACCATTTTTCTACGTTCCACATATATGCATTAATATACGATATTTGTTTTTCTCTTTCTGACTGACTTCACTCTGTATGACAGTCTCTAGATCCATACATGTCTCAACAAATGACCCAATTTTGTTCCTTTTTATGGCTGAGTAATATTCCATTGTATATATGTACCACAACTTCTTTATCCATTTGTCTGTCGATGGGCATTTAGGTTGCTTCCATGACCTGGCTATTGTAGGTAGTGCTTCTGTGAACACTGGGATACATGTGTCTTTTTGAATTGTGGTTTTCTCTGGGTATATGCCCAGTAGTGGGATTGCTGGATCATATGGTAATTCTATTTTAGTTTTTTAAGGAACCTCCATACTGTTCTCCATAGTGGCTGTATCAGTTTACATTCCCACCAACAGTGCAAGAGGGTTCCCTTTTCTCCACACCCTCTCCAGCATTTGTTGTTTGTAGATTTTCTGATGAAGCCCATTCTGACTGGTGTGAGGTGATACCTAATTGTCGTTTTGATTTGCATTTCTCTAATAATTAGTGATGTTGAGCAGCTTTTCATGTGCTTCTTGGCCATCTGTATGTCTTCTTTGGAGAACTGTCTATTTAGGTCTTCTGCCCATTTTTGGCTTGGGTTGCTTGTTTTTTTTAATATTGAGCTGCACGAGCTGTTTATATATTTTGGAGATTAATCCTTTGTTGATTCGTTTGCAAATACTTTCTCCCATTCTGAGGGTTGTCTTTTCGTCATGTTTATAGTTTCCTTTGCTGGGCAAAAGCTTTGAAGTTTCACTAGGTCCCATTTGTTTATTTTTGTTTTTATTTCCATTACTCTAGGAGGTGGATCAAAAAAGATCTTGCTGTGATTTATGTCAAAGAGTGCTCTTCCTCCGTTTTCCTCCAAGAGTTTTATAGTGTCCAGACTTACATTTAGGTCTCTAATCCATTTTGAGTTTATTTTTGTGTATGGTGTTAGGGAGGATTCTAATTTCATTCTTTTACATGTAGCTGTCCAGTTTTCCCAGCACCACTTGTTGAAGAGACTGTCTTTTCTCCATTGTATATCCTTGCCTCCTTTGTCATAGATTAGTTGACCATAGGTGCGTGGGTTTACCTCTGGGCTTTTTATCTTGTTCCATTGATCTATGTTTCTGTTTTTGTGCCAGTACCATATTGTCTTGATTACTGTAGCTTTGTAGTATAGTCTGAAGTCAGGGAGTCTGATTCCTCCAGCTCTGTTTTTTCCCTCAAGACTGCTTTGGCTATTCGGGGTCTTTTGTGTCTCCATACAAATTTTAAGATTTTTTGTTCTAGTTCCATAAAAAATGCCATTGGTAGTTTGATAGGGATTGCATTGAATCTGTAGATTGCTTTGGGTAGTGTAGTCATTTTCACAATATTGATTCTTCCAATTCAAGAACATGGCATATCTCTCCATCTGTTGGTATCATCTTTAATTTCTTTCATCAGTGTCTTATAGTTTTCTGCATACAGGTCTTTTGTCTCCCTAGGAAGGTTTATTCCTAGGTATTTTATTCTTTTTGTTGCAGTGGTAAATGGGAGTGTTTCCTTAATTTCACTTTCAGATTTTTCATCATTAGTGTGTAGGAATGCAAGAGATTTCTGTGCATTAATTTTGTATCCTGCAACTTTACCAGATTCATTGATTAGCTGTAGTAGTTTTCTGGTGGCATCTTTAGGATTCTCTATGTATAGTATCATGTCATCTGTAAACAGTGACAGGTTTACTTCTTCTTTTCCAATTTGTATCCCTTTTATTTCTTTTTCTTCTCTGATTGCCATGGCTAGCACTTCCAAAACTATGTTGAATAATAGCGGTGAGAGTGGACATCCTTGTCGTGTTCCTGATCTTAGAGGGAATGCTTTCAGTTTTTCACCATTGAGAATGATGTTTGCTGTGGGTTTGTCGTATATGGCCTTTATTATGTTGAATTAGGTTCCGTCTATGCCCACTTTCTGGAGAGTTTTTATCATAAATGGGTGTTGAATTTTGTCAAAAGCTTTTCCTGCATCTATTGAGATGATCATATGGTTTTTATTCTTCAGTTTGTTAATATGGTGTATCACATTGATTGATTTGCATATATTGAAGAATCCTTGCATCCCTGGGATAAATCCCACTTGCTCATGGTGTATGATCCTTTTAATATGTTGTTGGATTCTGTTTGCTAATTTTTTTTGAGGATTTTTGCATCTATATTCATGTGTGATATTGGTCTGTAATTTTCTTATTTTGTAGTATCTTTGTCTGGTTTTGGTATCAGGGTGATGGTGGCCTTGTAGAATGAGTTGGGGAGTTTTCCTCCCTCTGCTATATTTTGGAAGAGTTTGAGAAGGATAGGTGTTAGCTCTTCACTAAATGTTTGATAGAATTTGCCTGTGAAAGCCATCTGGTCCTGGGCTTTTGTTCGTTGGAAGATTTTTAATCACAGTCTTAATTTCAGTGCTTCTGTTTGGTCTGTTTATATTTTCTGTTTCTTCTTGGTTCAGTCTCAGAAGGTTGTACTTTTCTAAGAATTTGTCCATTTCTTCTAGGTTGTCCATTTTATTGGCATAGAGTTGCTTGTAGTAATCTCTCATGATCCTTTGTGTTTCTGCAGTGTCAGTTGTTTCTTCTCCTTTTTCATTTCTAATTCTGTTGATTTGAGTCTTCTCCCTTTTTTTCTTGATGAGTCTGGCTCATGGCTTATCAATTTTGTTTACCTTCTGAAAGAACCAGCTTTTAGTTTTATTGATCTTTGCTATTGTTTCCTTCATTTCTTTTTCATTTATTTCTGATCTGATCTTTATGATTTCTTTCCTTTTGCTAACTTTGGGTTTTGTTTGTTCTTCTTTCTCTAGTTCTTTTAGGTGTAAGTTTAGATAGTTTATTTGAGATTTTTCTTGTTTCTTGAAGTAGGCTTGTATAGCTATAAACTTCCCTCTTAGAACTGCTTTTGCTGCCTCCCATAGGTTTTGGATTGTCGTGTTTTCATTGTCATTTGTCTCTACGTATTTTTTGATTTCCTCTCTGATTTCTTCAGTGATCTCTTGGTTATTTAGTAACGTAGTGTTTAGCCTCCATGTGTTTGTGTTTTTTATGTTTTTTCCCGTGTAATTGATTTCTACTCTCATAGTGCTGTGGTCAGAAAAGATGCTTGATATGAGTTCAATTTTATTAAATTTATTGAAGCTTGATTTGTGACCCAAGATGTGATCTATCCTGGAGAATGTTCTGTGCACACTTGAGAAGAAAGTGTAATCTGCTGTTTTTGAATGGAATGTCCTATAAATATCAGTTAAATCTATCTTGTCTGTTGTGTCATTTCAAGCTTCTGTTTCTTTATTTATTTTCCTTTTGGGTGATCTGTCCATTGGTGTAAGTGAGGTGTTAAAGTCCCTCACTATTACTGTGTTACTGTCAATTTCCTCTTTTACAGCTGTTAGAAGTTGCCTTATATATTGAGGTGCTCCTATGTTGGGTACATATATATTTATAATTGTTATATCTTCTTCTTGGATTGATCCCTTGATCATTATGTAGTGCCCTTCCTTGTCTCTTGTAACATTCTTTATCTTAAAGTCTATTTTATCTGATATGAGTATTCCTACTCCAGCTTTCTTTTGATTTCCATTTGCATGGAATATCTTTTTCCATCCCCTGTATGTGTCCCTAGATTTGAAGTGGGTCTCTTGTAGACAGCATATTTATGGGTCTTGTTTTTGTATCCATTCAGCAAGCCTGTGTCTTTTGGTTGGAGCATTTACTCCATTCATGTTTAAGGTAATTATCGATATGTAAGTTCTGTGACCATTTTCTTAATTGTTTTGGGTTTGTTTTTATAGGTCCTTTTCTTCTCTTGTGTTACCCACTTAGAGAAGTTCCTTTAACATTTGTTGTAGAGCTGGTATGGTGGTGCTGAATTCTCTTAGCTTTTGCTTGCCTGTAAAGCTTTTGATTTCTCTATCGAATCTGAATGAGATCCTTGCCGGGTAGAGTAATCTTGGTTGTAGGTTCTTCCCTTTCATCACTTTAAGTATATCTTGCCACTCCCTTCTGGCTTGTAGAGTTTCTGCTGAGAAGTTAGCTGTTAACCTTATGGGAGTTCCCTTGTATGTTATTTGTTGTTTTTCCCTTGTTGCTTTCAATAATTTTTCTTTGTCTTTAATTTTTGCCAATTTGATTACTGTGTGTCTCGGCATGTTTCTCCTTGGGTTTATCCTGTATGGGACTCTCTGTGCTTCCTGGACTTGGGTGGCTATTTCCTTTCCCATGTTATGGAGGTTTTTGACTATAATCTCTGCAAATATTTTCTCTGGTCCTCTCTCTCTCCCCTCCTTCTGGGACCCCTATGATGCAAATGTTGTTGCGTTTAATGTTGTCCCAGAGGTCTCTTAGGCTGTCTTCATTTCTTTTCATTCTTTTTTCTTTATTCTGTTCTGCAGCAGTGAATTCCACCATTCTATCTTCCAGGTCACTTATCTGTTCTTCTGCCTCAATTATTCTGCTATTGATTCCTTCTAGTGTAGTTTTCATTTCAGTTATTGTGGTGTTCATCTCTGTTTGTTTGTTCTTTAATTTTTCTAGGTCTTTGTTAAACATTTTTTGCATCTTCTTGATCTTTGCCTCCATTCTTTTTCCGAAGTCCTGGATCATCTTCACTATCATTATTCTGAATTCTTTTTCTGTAAGGTTGCGTATCTCCACTTCATTTAGTGGTTTTTCTGGGGTTTTATCTTGTTCCTTCATCTGTTACGTAGCCCTCTTCGTTTTAATCTTGTCTATCTTTCTGTGAATGTGGTTTTTGTTCCACAGGCTGCAGGATTGTAGTTCTTCTTGCTTCTGCTGTCTGCTCTCTGCGGATGAGGGTATCTCAAGAACTTTTATTTTTAACTTAGATCTTATAAATGATACTAATGCTAAACCTCAGGAAATGGATACAAGTGATATACAGTTTACCTTTGAACAACATGGTATTTGGAGCTCTGGCCTTCCACACAGTTGAAAATTTGTGTATAACTTATAGTTGGCCCTTGGTATCTGAGGTTCCTCCCTCTCTGCAGTTCCTCTGTATCTGTGATTCTGTGTTCATGGATTCAACGAACCTTGGATCATGTAGTACTGTGGTATTTACTACTGAAAAAAATCCGCAGGTGAACAGTGCAGTTCAAACCCATGTTGTTCAAGGGTCAACTGTGTATGAACTTACATATTTATTTTATGGAGGTTCAGTTTTGTGAACATAATTCGCCAGTGAGTGAGGAGCTATGTAAATATTCAGTGCAATGCTTTCCTCCTGAGACGATCTGCCCTAACAAGAGAATTGTGAGAATTATTCCTGTTGGTTTTGTAAGGGTCAGGAGTCATGATGAGTCACTTTTTTGACTACCTTTTCTTGAAATGTACATAATTTCACTGTTGTTTTCTTGAATCTTTATTCCAACTCTAAATTTATTTATTTGCTTATAATATGTGAAGGCCTCTCTCTGTGAGGAGTTGAGCAGTGTTAGAGGGTCAGCAATGGGGTGTGTGGTGTTTCATAGAGAAGTAGCATCTACCTTTTCATATTCTCTTTGGGAATATCTTCATAAGCTTAGTTTACAGGTACCTTTTTGTTTTTTGTGTGATAACTCATTTAATTCTCTCAACAGTCCTATTAGGTAGATACTATTATTATCCTCATTTACAAGATAAAAATACTAAGGCACAGAATGGGTACTAGCTTGCCCACAGTCTCACAGTTAGTCAGTGACAGAGCCAAGGATAGGACATTATCCCAAAACCCAGCATCAGGATTCATTCACATCATTGAGTTGTGCTTGCTCACATTTTAATGATGATATGAATTTAATTTTTCTGAAAATTGGGATTTTGGATTCAAAGTTTGAAGGGTTATATAATTTACATTTATAAACTAGATTCTGGAGATTATCTTAACTGATTGAAAAACCAAAGCCCATTATCACACAAGTCATTAATGTTACAGCTGGTGCAATGTCCAGAATGAGAGTTAGATGGAACAAATACAGAAACAGAATGGGAAGAAATCCGATGCTGAGCTAGGATTGGCATTGAAGGCTTGCCAAAGTTGGCTGTTCTAGCTGCCACTTAAGGCAGTATGGTGGATTCTGCAGGTTGCTTACACCAGCACTGGTTTCCCCCTTCTTCCTAAGTAACAACCACTGATTTTTTTTTTTTTTTAACGAGCCTTTCTTGTAGCCAGCCCAACCAATCAGCCATATTAAGTTGGATAGTATGACTTAGGATCTTTGGTCTTAATGAACTTCATGACCTTAAGTAAGTGTCATCCTGCATTATTTCTCATGCTGTAAATTTCTTGGGAGGTCTGAGAACATTTGGTCCAAAGAAGACCTGTGGGGGTTGGTTTTATATGAAAGTTTACTGGGAATATTTGGAACATATACTCCTATGTTAAATAGTGCAACTGATTAGCTTAATGTTTAGAACATATCTAGAGCTGTGTGTTCCTATTCATGAGAGAACAGGTCTGTTTTTATGTTAATGCCATAAAAATGGAATGCCCTCAAGAAAGAATATTCAACATAAAAAGTTAATACCTTCTGCAGTGGAAATTTGGACTGCAGCTGATGAGGCTAAAGTAGTTAATATTTGGTATAAAAGAAAGATACAGTTCTTTTGATTCAAATCAGCAGATTCATTAAGTACATTTTTAAGGTAAAGAGTGGTTAAAATATAGTAAAATCAAATTAGAGCTTAGAGACTTGCATTAATAGGTAATTTTTCTTCTAATTAAGTACTCTGATTAAAATTTCCCTTTGGGAGTAATAGGACGTTACCATCTGGCGTATATGAACTTTGGAAGAATTTGAATGTTAAATAACGAAGTCCAGGTTTTTTCTTCTTTTCAATGGATTTCAGTTGTTAGATATACATAGTGACAGCCTAGAAGCTTAATGTTAATTGTTTGGAGCCAGGCACAAGCCACTTGTAATATCCCAGAGCTGAAGGTACCCATCCCTTTCTCTCTGGCTGAGTTCTCCTAATTGTCCTAAAGGTGAGAACTGTTCCATCTTTTAACAACTTCAGTGCTAAGTAGTGAGAATGTATGGGTAAGAAATTACAATGGAACAACTGAATTCTGTTAGGAACTTTTTTTGTAAATATATTTCAGATCTTAGGAATTAGGTTCTTAGAGTCTTATGTTTAAAATTTTATTGCCAAGTTTCTCATGAAACTACTAGACAGGAGAATAATTTTTACAGAATTTTGCTTTGAGGCTAGTGGAAAAATGTAAACTTTGGAGTCAGACTTAAAATTGAATCCTGATTTTTTTCCACTAGAAACCATTTCAGTGATTTTGGGCAAGTTATTAAATCTTTCTGAACTTGAATTTAATCATCTGGAAAATGAACATAATTATATATGCCTTATTATAACTAACATTTATTGAAGTAGTCACGCTGTTTTAGACACTTGATAAACATTTATGTTCTTGTTACTTCTTTAATTCATCCAGTAATCCCTATCTTCAAGTATTTGCTATGTTCTTAATATAGATTAAGTACTTGGTACATTATAGGCACTGAGTATTCTTCCTTTCCTTTCCTTGAATTCACTGGGCCTAACTTCAGTTTCTTTTGTGTATTATTGTGACTATAAACAACATAATATGTTGTAACGTTCACAGTGATAGGTGTATCTGATTGTTTTGACTTCAAAGTATATGCCAAATTAGACAGCATACATAATGCTGCTTTTCCCCCCTTATGTCCATGATTATATTGTCTGTCCACCCAAAATACAATAATGTACTATTAAGAGCACATTCCATTTTCCATGCATGCTCATTTTTTTTTAAAAAAATTATTTATTTATTTGGCTGTACCGGGTCTTAGTTGAGGCATGCAGGATCTTTAGTTATGGCATGCTAACTCTTAGTTGCAGCATGTGGGATCTAGTTGCCTGACTAGGGATCGAACCCAGCCCCCCTGCATTGGGAGCTCAGAGTCTTAGCCACTGGGCCACCAGGGAAGCCCCCATGTATGCTCATTTAATAACATTCAGAATATTATATGGAAACACTTTAAAAAATTTTAAAAATCGTTAGAATATGTATGCTATGTGGGCTTTGAATATATGAGATCTCATTTAAAAATAAAATAGTCACATAAATAAATATGATGTATCATTTGAAAGGGAATTTCTAAATTTCAGAACTATTAGTATAGACTTATATTTCCATAAATCAGCCTATGGAGAGAGGTTAGGGATAGCAGTCAGAGCTAATGATCTTTCTGGTAAATAAAAAATAAGATAGCAGCAACCATTTAAAAAATACATTTCAGCAACAGATGGTGGGACCAGAAAAGTATGCAAACCATAAATTTGCACTCTAATTTTATAAAACTCCCCTCCTCCACCTCTTCTACCTCCTTTTTTGTCCTCCTCCTTCTCTTTGTTCTAGTTTTAATAGACTGTAAGGAACCAAAATAGAGCTGATAAAATTAACTCTACAACCAATCTATTTTGCAGTGTATTGCCAGATCAAGCTTGGCATTCTGTGGAGAAACAGGCAGTGAAGGAAAGTCAAGCAGAAAGCACTTAATCAATGTGCCTACGGTTGACGTTATTACCCAGGACAAACTTTTTAAAATGACCTCTTTTCTGCCTCTACTCTTGCCCTGGATTTTGCCAAGTTGACCCCTAAGATTTGTAAATCAAAGTACTTTAATTTTTTTTTTTGTTTCTAATGTCAACGTTATAGGTATATCTAAACTTACTACACAAACTGTCTCCATAGTCACCAGTGCTATATACATTGTGAATGTTTGCTAAATACTGAGTCTTTACTGTCAGGTGAAAACAAAACTAAATGGTTAGATGAAATATTCAGATGTTTCCAATTTCTGCTCAACTATGCAGCTAAGTGAATGCAGTTACCTATACTTTGCATGCATTTCTGTATAGTCTGTGTTATGTTAGGGGATATGTTTTCTTAGTATGAAAATAAGGGATACTTTGGAGTAAGAAAGTATCTGGAGAAACTAAATAGGATCTTTAATGGTTTCCAGAATTTAAGCTGACTTTGAATTGCAGCATTTAGAATTTTTATCAAGGTTTTTTTTTTAAAGTTGTGTTTTTCATTTGTATGTAAGCTAATTATTTGAATATTTGGTAGCTACTATATTTATGTGTGAGTAATCACTGTTCCTACTTCATTTTTATTATGGTCTCTTTGTGGAAGTAATGGTAGATATCTTTTCAGAATGTCCTAGTGACTAGTTTTAGTGTGATATATTTTTCTCTTTCTCACAGTGAGCTTAGTCAAGAATGTGATTAGTTTTGTTGAGAATGTGAATACGTGAGATACACTGGTTATTAGTATCAGTAACTGTAAATTGACCAACGAAGTTTACCCATGTGGTTCTTTGCCTTTTTTCATCTCATCTTATTGAAGTCAAATTTTACTGAATATGATTTATTTCTTAGGCATTTTTGTTAGTGTGTGTGAAGTTGGTGCCTAGTTTCTTAGTTGTTTACAGTTGCTTGTAACCTTACCTTCCCAGAAACTGGTCAAGAAGCTTGCTATTAATGAATTTTGGAAAGTCAATATTTTTTTACTTAAACAAACAAACTAGAGTTCTGGTCCCAGGCTAGGTGGAGTTTAGCATACTCTTCCACTGAATACAGCTATAAAACCTCTCCGAATGCTGAAAAGTAAAGACAGTTGGTCCTTGTTGCATGGTTTCGATGTGCATGAATTTCATTACCCCTATTTGGTCAAATAACACCAGTCCCCAAATAACACAATTCACATTTCAGCTAACACAACAGTATATTAACGATGAGTAACTGCAAAAAGGACAAACTTTACTGCTGGCTCTTCAGTCCACACATTATTGTATAAATAACAAATTGCTGCTTTTGAAGTCTTGCTGATGGGTCGCAGACAGTGAAAATTATAGTTGTGATACCTCCTTGCCTCCCAATGGTAAACCTGCATGCTATTTTACAAGAATAAATAATAATAATAATAATAATAATAAAGGAATTGGTCAAAAAGGTGAAAGTGTGGCAAGGAAATGAAAAGTGATAATGCTGGAATGAAATTTGAATTGTATTATGGAGGAGTTAGATGTGGGGTTAAAAAGAAATAGCTGATAGTGAGAATATTGATATTTTTGCTGTTTAAGAGCCTGTAGGTATACAACTAGAAGAATTCAGTGAAGTCATTTTTAGGGAATGACATTCTTCTAAAGAGCTTCTCCAGATTAAAACATCCAATTTCTTCATTTACTTTTGCTCTTATATTCATTGTGTGTAGTCATCACAGTAAAAACTACCATTTACTCAACAAACTAATCTTCCCTAAGCATTGCTCTAATTATTTTACATACATTATCTTATTTCATCCTCAAAATAAAATATTAGGGTGTGAAATATGTCAACAGGAACAGAAACAAAAGGAGTAGAACTGAGGAAAGTACTGCTAGGCTTTCCTCTGGTCCTTGTGAATCATGATGTTTCTAATGATCACACTTCTTATATGGAGGACCCATTGCTGCCTAGATGATCTCTTTTCATTGATTTGGTGTGCAGTATAGTCAGTTTTTCAGAGTTGTATGTATTTTTCGATTCTCTAAGCTTGACTTATATTTTGTCTCAAATCAGACTTTCAAATAGAGATGTAACAGGGTTTTCAGAGATCTCTATGAGGATTTTAAAATTTGCTATGTTAATGTTAATCTAAAAGCTTATACGTTTAAAATTTTTTTAATTTATTTACTAGTTTCCAAAATAATGAGTTATTTCCCTAACATTCTCTGCTGGTGACCAGTGACTATTTTTTTCTCCTTGAGTATCATTAACTCACAAATTTATTCGTTTCAACTGCTTTATTCCATTGTAGTTAATATTTTTATCGATGCCCAAATTATTTCATCTTTGGCTATAGAGAGATTTCCCACTTGACTTCTGTGTTTAAAAGCATGTCTTAACAATTTGGATAAACTACCTTGCAAACAAGTATTGCCATTCAATTTCAGTGCCCAAGTTTTATTTTCATTCTTACTGGTACATTATAGTAATGCTTCGTTTGTTTTAGTCTAATGTCAAATGAACAGAGATAAAAGAATAGACCTAATATGTAAATGGTACATTTATATCAAGTTGAGGTGAAAATATGTCATAACATGTTCCATGATGCTGGTTTTGTGGTAGTTTATATAGGGGAAAGTGGGGGAAATGGAATCAACACTTGGTATGTGGTGAGGTATTCATGATAAACTTTTAGAATCTGCACCATTGCAGTCAGTACCACAGTCTGTGTGGAACACTGATTTAGTTTCAGCAAAATAGCATTATCCATCATAGTATTATAAATTAATATTAAATTGAATTTTATTAGTGTTGTTTTGTTTTTATGTAATTTCGAGTTTGGTTTGCCTTTGCATCTAATTAGAAGTTATAATCCTAAAGAGTTTAAAACAAATTTTATCTTTTGGTTTTTGTAGTTTAGGAGTTATCAAATTGGTTTTGTACATCATGAATAGATTTTGTGCCATGTCTGTTGTATTATTGCTACTTTAAGTGTAGGTTCTAATTTTATTACATGTTTAGTTTTGTATCTTAGGTGGAGGATCTGTTTTTGCCATGACGTTTGTAGGAGTGATTAAAAGAAATCTTCATCTCACTCATTTACCTTTTACAGTTCAGTTTTTTGGTCTTTATGTATTAGCCTGTTCATCTGTTCAATGGCTTATGATACATCTTTTGAGAGTTTTAAAATGAGGTTGCCAAATAGTTTGTCTAACTTTTTATCTTATTTCTGAAATGATCAATTTTCTAACATCTGTTATTCCTCCTAGATTTTGGGGGTAATGTATCATTTCTGTTGTTCTGCAATATTTTCCCATATGTTCCATGGTGAGTTTTTTGTTGTTGTTAGCAGTGATATTGTGTGTGTGCATGTGTGTGTGAAAATTCCTCTTCTTAATCAGCTTTTAGTTACAGCTCAGGATTTGTTAGCAAATAAGCCCACATGAAAAGGATGCTGGCAAGTTCTGCTTCTGGCATTGGTAGATAAGATTATTTTGGATCAACTCTCCCATTCAGATCAACTGGAAAGGCAAAAAAATTGTAAAAAATAATATTATGAAACCATCAGAGAACTACCAAGGCAGTGAGGAATTTTATAGTCAAGATCTGGCAAAAATAGAAGTCCAGAAGGAAGAGTCCTACATTTGGGACTCTTTCTCTGTCAAGGCAGTAGCTGATTTCAAAAGAGGTGGCTTAGAAGCAGATAAGATTAGAACTATCTGTAGACTCAAAGAGGCTAGAGAGACCAAAATTGGAGTTCAGGAACCCTCCAGCTTTTGATTGAGACCCCAAAGAGTGATAGCCTAGGAAAAATGGTGAATTGAAAATCAGAGCAGTGATAAATTGAAAATTGACCAGTGCTGATGGGGACAGAAGCCCAGCTTTGAATCATCTCAGTTCTAATGAATTAAGGTACATTGGGTTTCCTAGTGACCGTAGCCTGACTTCCTGATAGAAGCAAACCCAAATCCCTTCTGAAGGAAGATGTCATCATCCAGAGCTTTAAATAGCTCCACAGTTTTCATATATAATGTCTATCACATGATAAAAAAAATACTCAGGCATAAGAAAATACAAGAGTTGACTGAAAACCAAGGGAAAAAACAGACAAGAGAAACAAGTAGGAGATTATAAAATAACTATGATTAACCTGTTCAAGAAATTAAAAGATTGAGGGCTTCCCTGGTGGCGCAGTGGTTGAGAGTCTGCCTGCCGATGCAGGGGATACGGGTTCGTGCCCCGGTCCGGGAAGATCCCACATGCCGTGGAGTGGCTGGGCCCGTGAGCCATGGCCGCTGAGCCTGCACGTCTGGAGCCTGTGCTCCGCAATGGGAGAGGCCACAACAGTGAGAGGCCCGCGTACAGCAAAAAAAAAAAAAAGAAAAAAGAAATTAAAAGATTGAGAATTTTGACAATTGAAAACTCTATAAAAAACCAAACAAAAAAGACAAAAAATGAAAATTACAGAAACTGAAAAATATAACTAAGATAAACAAACAAATAAATTAGAAAAAACCATCAACAGATGGATTAAGTAACAGCTTGTACACAGTTAAAGAGAGAATTAATAGATTGAGAGATAGATCAGCATAATATATCCAAAAAGAAGAATGGAGGCATGGATGAACAATACAGAAAAGAGCATAAATGACCCATGGGATTTGGTAGAAAAGATAAAACTTAAATCCAACTGGATTTCCAGGAGAGGAAAGAAAGAATGACGCAGAAAGAATGAAGAGATGTGGCTGAAAATTTACAACACATGAAAGAGATTAAGCTACAGATTCCATGATCTCTGTGGGTCAGAAATGGGATAACTACAAGTAAAGCTGTACATAGTCGTATCATTGTAAAACCATTGACACTCAAAGTCAAAGAGAAAATCTTAAAAAGAGCCAGAGCTGTAAGGGGCAAATTACCTTCAAAAAGAAGCAATGATTAGAAATGTCAGCTGACTTTACTTCCAAAAGGATAATCAACTTTACTTCAATTAAAAAAAAAAAAACTATGAAAAAGGATACTGACATCAGGCTTAGCTTGAAAGATGCAAATAATAAACACAGGAAAAGTTAGTAGAGCTGATTCTGTCACTAACTTATGTGATCTAAAGTCATTTTACCTTTCTAGTCCTTTTTTAATGTTACAGTTTGGATTTGAGCTTTTTAATTTTAACATTGTACAATTTTATTCTGACTGTCATAGATTACTGATATGCTATTTTGTGTTCACTGTGTAAGACCTCTTGACTACTTACATGTTAAACATAGTTTTTTATTTTACTTGTGTATAAATTACTCTCCAGGTAGACCTTAGTTCTCCCAGGCCTCATCTGTATGTTTCCTGGATTGATAGTCTAGGTCCTACAGCTGGTGAACACTCAGGCAGGATGGTATTGCACAAATGCCAGTTTAGAGAAGCAGGGAACAGAGGGTATGGAAATATTAGCTTTTTCTTTCTTTCTTTTTTTTTTCCAGAAATGAGAGTGGTAATAGAGATAAATTGTTGAAATCCTAACTCTACTTCTTTTAATCCAGCCTATTTTAACCTTGGTTCTCCAGAACAGCTAAGTCCAAACAACCAAAGTGAAAAAGGATTTACTCGTTTGTGACTCATATTCTGTTTCAGCTGTGCTCTTCCTTCAGTTGAAGCTACTTTCTTTCTGCACAGTTCCCCAAGGAAACCAACTTATTTCCTCCATCAGTGGTGTTCTACCTTTTAATTCTGGCTGAATTTAGGAAGCCCTCTCTTTTCAATCAATTGTTTTGTTTTGACATTCTCTTTAAAGAGTTACAGATGACTTGTTTTCTGGATCCATACATTATTTTTATTAATATTATTTTTTATTCATCCTTGGCTAAAATGTCTAGACCAGAAGTTTCTCAGCAATTCAGGGTATGTGGATTTTCCTAAGTTTTACTCTTTGTTCCTTTGGGTTTTTGTTGAATCCCCTTTTCAGGTCAATAGTTCTGTACAGCTCTGGATTATATTCTCAGTATTAAGCGTGATTTTATTTATTGTAGCCCTTTAGGTCTTAAAAGATGTTGTCTTATATTCCCTGCTGGCTAACTTCCTAATAACCTGAAGAGAGCATTTGGACAACTGTGATCCTAGTTTGTACTAACAGTCCAACATCTGACCACATGGTTTTCCGGGATTTGAAATCTTTGAATGAATGAAAGGTACTCTGCTACAGAATTGGGCAGTGCACTTTTTTTTCAAAGCAGAAGTCACTGTGACAGCTGTTCATTTTCCTGTTTATTATAGATCTGAGGTTTCTGAAGGAATGTTTAGAAGGAAGGCTTTCTCTTTTTCAGATGTGTTGGCCTTGTTATGTTTCTAAGCATGGGCACATCAATCTGATGGTAATAGAAAGATGGAATAGGTAGTGACAGATGCTATTTAAAACCAGATGTTAGAATTGGGTCTTAAAATATTTATGTTTACTATTTTTATATTTCTATTAATATAACTTAGTTCAAAATTTTCTCTGATATAAATTCTCTTTGGGAACCCAGATAGTTCATGAATAGCTTTAAAATCTCTAGGCTTATTTGTATCTGGAAGTTTTTTAAACTTCATTGTATCCTTTAATTTAGTTAAAAGAAAGCTTGGAGCATTCAATAGGCCAACTGCGGAGTCAACGGTTATTGAGAAACTCAGGAGGGAGAAGTATTTCTGTTACAAGTCTGAGTACAAGTGACCTCGATGGTGGCACTGTGACAGGTAAACTCTTCAGATGTTCTGAAAACCTCTTCTTTGTCTTAAAAATATTCCTGAAGTACATATTGGATACATGTAGTATTTAGACAAATATAACCCATACATAAAATCATACAAATAAGGTGTTAGAAATATACTTTGAAGCATGTTCAATGGGACTTTGATATTCTGAGTCTGTTACTTTTTTCTTCTCAGGCTCTGTAGACCATGTAGAGCTTCACCTGACAGAACCTTATTTAATTGTCTGCCTCCAGTCAAAACACACACACAAATAGGATTTACTGTGTGGTGTACTTTCTGGATTAGAAATCTTGTCCTAGGTTCATAATTTTTCAAAAGTCTCATTATGAAATATCCTGTGACACTTGTTAATAACAGGGGAATTTTATCCTTGGTGTGCAGCTCGATTTCAATGGCTACATAAAAGGTGATAACACTTAGTTTGCATATAATTATACTTTCCTACAGCACTGAGGTTCATGTTTGAATAGAAGAGACTTAGAAAAGTCTGCAGTGAAGAGAGGCGATTTAGACAGAGTGAACATTAGTAGCTTGTGTTGTTAATATCATTATTGGTCGTGATAATAATGATTAAAAATCACAATCAGCTATATTTCTTTATGTAGTTTAGTTTATACTGACTTTTTATTTATTTATTTACTTTTTTTTGCGGTACGCGGGCCTCTCACTGTTGTGGCCTCCCCCGTTGCGGAGCACAGACTCCGTACGTGCAGGCTCAGTGGCCATGGCTCACGGGCCCAGCCGCTCCGTGGCATGTGGGATCCTCCCGGACCGGGGCGTGAACCCGTGTCCCCTGCATCGGCAGGCAGACTCTGAACCACTGCGCCACCAGGGAAGCCCTATACTGATTTTTAAACACCATTCAGATTTTAGATAATTTGTTATTTGAAAAATTCTGTTTTGTTAGTATTATTTTAGGGAGTCATAAAAGTTATTATTTTTTTTAACAACTTACTATTTTTATGTAAGAGAAAATACTATATTGCTTCTTTGAAAAGTACAGCCAATTAGAATTTTTGATGTGTTCTAGTTCCAGGTTATTTCAATTGTTCATTTTATCTGCTTTAAGAGCAAGATAAGTGCCAATTCTGTGGAATTTTATGGCCACAGCAAGATATTTGTTTGTGATTGTCTGTGGGAAATAATCCAGGTTGAGGGCACATGTATATATCCATGTCTGCTGTGTATTTCCTGAGTAAAATTTTAGATCGTTTCTTCTCATGTGGTGTTTTTAATCCTTTCCCTTTTCTTTCTTCTGTAAAGAGAGCCACCGTTTTCCACCTACCTCACCTCTGAAGGACTATGGGGATCAACAGGGTATTAAACGAAATAGGTCCAGAACTGGTGTCCGATTTGTTCGGGAGACTGATGACATGGGCCAGGTATTTTGTACCCATTCTGTAGTCTGGTTCCTTGCATTTCTATTTAAATCACTAACACTTGAATTTTATGGCTGTATTTTAACTAAGAGTTTGATCATCACTAATTTTGTAATGATTTTTTTTTTAAACCAAGTAAAGTATTTTATTTTCAATGTGTTGATCATCATACATTTATTTTGAATTTTGTTATGGAGGATTATATTTTGTAGAACATTTAAAAGTGAGTTTAGCTGGACATGTTTTGTTTCCTTGCTCAGATGGCTTGCTCTTTTCCAAGCTCTGCTAAGTCAGCTAGTTTCTATTTTTCTAAGTTTAGTTTAGTATGAATAAGTTAGTCTTTGTGTGGTTAACCTATTGATTTTTCCATTAGTGTTTTTCTGATTTGCTGAATCACTGATGGAGCCACTTTGTATTAAGCAGGAATTCTAGGCTTTTTCTATGTATTCACTAAAGATTTTGAAGGTATTAGTTCTATAGCTATATTTCTTTTTCTGCCTCTTTAAACTTCTATGCAAGAGCTGAAAAAATTTTTTTTTGTTATTGTGTTGGGTAGCTAAATTAATTAGATAAGGACTAGGAGATGTTGCTGACTTAGACATCTTTGTTTTGGTAGTTTTAAGATTGAGGACTCAGAGTTTGTTAGGATACTCATCTGTAGCTTTCCCTTATTATAACATAAGATAAAGAGATAACAGAACCAAGTGCATTAGAAGACGCCTTGTAGAAACTTTTCCTTGACAGTGTTATTTTTTGGTAGGTGCAACTTGCTAGTGTGGATTATGTGATAAAACCTAGAGCAGAGAACAATATCCTAATATTACTTACTCTTTCATTTTATTTATTTAGTGCCTTTGTCCTGGGACAGTGCTTGGGCTTGGAAACAGTGATGAGCAAAAACCTTGCCTTTTCACAGAGCTTACAGTTTAGAGGGGGAGCTAGATACTAATCAAAAAGTATGTAAATACACCCATAATTGTGAGCCGAGATGCTTGCTCTAACGGAAGGAAGCATAGGGCTATAGGAGTGTTTATAGAGGGGCCTGCCGCAGTTAGGGAAGGCTTCCCAAAGAAAGGCTGATTGAGCTGAGATCCGAAAGTTGAGTAAGAGTCATTTGAGGTAGAACAAATACCTTGGCAGGAAGGAAGATAGCACCTATGAGTAATTTAAAGAAGGCCATGTGGCTAAAGAAGTGTGAAACCCTGAGACCATGCACAGCCACGTAAGAGGGTGACAGTTACTTCGAAAAGATCACTCTGGCTCTAGTGTAGAAAATAGAGTCAGTGTGGGTAAACCAATTAGAAGGATATTGCTGTGTTCTGGGTGTGAGCTGATGGCCACTTGGATTAGGATAAATGGAGTTGGAGAGAAAGTGGTAGATTTAAAAACTATTTGGTGGATAAAATGAAAGGTCTTGAAGATCAGATGACCATTTGGGGAGGGCGGGAATGAGTGAAAAGGTGGTGTCAAAGATGAGTCCTAGGACTCTGCTTTGCAAAACTGGAAAATCATCACAGCAAAACCTAAGTGAATGGTCTGTTGTTCATCTGCTGTATTACCTCCACTCCTTTCTTTTTAATCGTTCTTCCTTGTTTTAGTCCATTTCTTATGATGACCTTTAGCTCCATATGACTGTTTACTTTCTTAATGCCCCAGTGCAGCATTTGTGGTTTTGTTTACATATCTGTCTCCCATGACACTTGTTTCCCAGCACAGTTGCTGGCACTGGTTAGTTGCACAATGTGAATTTGTTGAAATGAATCAATTTTTTATTTCTGCAAGTCTGTATAACTTAGTTTTTTATTATAAATTATAGCCTACACATACATGTATAGCATACATATTTACCATTAAAAGTACAACAATATGAAAAATCCATGTAACTACCACCCAGACCAAGAAATAGAGGTTTATAATACACCCCAAACCTCTTTTACACTCCTCCTTTCCCCAAGGGCTATCAACTATTTTGACTTCTATGTTAATCATTCTCTTGATTTTTAAAAATATTTTTACTGCTTATATCTTGCTTAGTATTGCCTGTGTTAAACTTTATATAGATGGAATAATGCAGTGTAACTTTTTTTGTAACTTTCCTTTTCCATTTAATGTTTTGTTTTCGGAGTGTAAGTAGGTTTGATCATTTCATTTTCACTGCTGTGTGATACTCCGCTGGAGGAATATATTGCAGTTTATCTCCATTTCATTCTTAATGGACTTTGGTTTGTTTTTAGTGTTCTCATCATGAACAGTGCTGCTCCATACATTCTTTTTTTTTTCTTTTTTTTTTTTTTTTTTGCGGTACGCGGGCCTCTTACTGTTGTGGCCTCTCCCGTTGCGGAGCACAGGCTCCGGACGTGCAGGCTCAGCGGCCATGGCTCACGGGCCCAGCCGCTCTGCAGCATGTGGGATCTTCCCAGACCGGGGCACGAACCCGTGTCCCCTGCATCAGCAGGCGGACTCTCAACCACTGCGCCACCAGGGAAGCCCTGCTCCATACATTCTTGTTCATGGTTCCTCATGCATGTGGGCAAGGGTTTCTTGGCAGCATGGGTTGGCATGCTGAGGCATGTGGTCTAGTTCAATAAAGTTCCATAACACAGCCATGCTCATTTGATTATGGCTACTTTTGTGCTATAATGGCAGAGTTGAGTAATTATGACACAGGCCATAGAACCTGAAAGCCTGAAATATATGCTGTTGTACTGTTTACAGAAAAAGTTTCCAGACCTCTTTTCAAGAGTATCTATAAAGAGTGAAATAGTGCACTATAGAGGATGTAATGGTCAGTGTTATATATAGTTTTAAAAACTTCTCTTCGAGAGAAAAAATTTTATTAGGTCCTGATAACATTATAAAATATGGGTATTATTGCAAAGAGCAAGTTCTTATTCTTACCCTCAGTGAATCTTTATGGAAGAATTCAACAGAATCCTAAATGGATAACTTTGTTTTGCTTTTATTAGTTTCATGCTTTTCATCAGTCCCTCCGAGACCTCAGCAGTGAACAAGTTCGCCTTGGAGATGATTTCAACCGGGAACTTGCCAGAAGAAGCCGGTAAAAGCTGAATATGATTTTTGTTGAGGGGTGAATTATTAGAAGAATAAAATAGGTTCTATAATTGACATGTTTACATGAATTTCCAAAAAAAAGTGCTATGTTTTTATACTAGTATTTTAAAGTATATTCATAGAACAGTTCAAAACCCTTTGAATTTACAATGTATCATGACTCAGTGTTAGACAAATTAATTTCGTATTTTTAAGAACATTTTATTTCATGCTGACATTATGGAGAGATATGTTGCAAGACCTTAGTAAAGAGGTAGATTTGCAAATACATCGGGGAGAGAGACCCATTGATCGACATTGGAGCAAATAGAAGCATAATGTGGAATTTGTCAGTGGACATGAGCCATTGTAGAATCTGACATTTTATCTTTCAGTTGAAATCTTCAAAAGCTAGTTGTTTATGTCTGCCCAGTTTTTGCAATTTTGTCAATTCTGGGTATTCCCTAAGAGGTATCACTTTATTTAAGATTTCTTCACTGTCTTCATTTTCATCATCAGTGGTGACAGGTGACTTTCATTTAGAGACCATATTTTTCAAGGAATAAACATTTATACCATCTCAAAAGTCATAATCTATATACAGCAATGATTAGAGAACAAAAAAGGTGAATTGAAATTCGTTCACTTGCTAGGTTCACTTGCTAACTCGTACTCGAGCTAATGAAATCATTCCACATGACAGTTTTGTGTTGCTATAGCAAAAAGAGTCAAAGCTGTAAATGTTAAATCTGAATATCAACTGTAGTCTGCATAACTTATCTGCTTCTGTATGAGGAAGGCAGGAAATTTAGTAATAAGAATAAAAGACCTTGCTGTTACCATTATTACTACTACCACCAGTAAATATTATTGAACACTTATTTCATGTCAGGTAGAATTAGGTTTAATTCTCACGACAGTTCTAATGAAGTGGTAATTATTATTTTTCCCATTTTTTTTTTGTTGTGGAAACAGGGCACAGAGAGATGAAGTAACTCAGCTTGTTGGAGATCAAAGGAGGGATGTGGTGGAGTCAGAATTCAAATCTAGGCAGTAAGGCCCCAGAGTGTCTGCTCTTTACCACTTATAGTACACTGTGGTTCAAGATCATTTTCACATGTAGCTGATATGAATAAGGCATTTAAATTCCTGAATTTTAAACTATATTATTGAGCTGTGTTATTAATCTTTTAAATGGCAAGGGTTAGTTAATTTAATACTTAGGTATTTATTTCTGACAAGTTGATAAACTCAACAGAATGGCATTAATATTCTAATACAGTATGTTCTTGGAATGGCTTTATTATGTAGCTTTTCCACATTTGAAGGAAGGGTATAAATTAAGCATTAGGAACATGAGTTTCAGAAAGTAGTTGTCCTGTAGGAAGATACAGGGGAAGTTGCAGGGATGGTTTTGTTGACTAGTTTAAATGGTCATTTGGACATGCAGTGGTGGACTGGGAATCTTCTGATCCATGGGCTGGTACCATCTGGTAATAGTTTGTGTGACCTAGGGGCATATGTAAGACAGAGAAATTTTATTAGAGCCAAAATAAGAGTCAGTTTTCTTCTGAATCTTGGTGGCTTAACTTTGTGGATGAGGAAGATTTAGGATCCAGTTCTGCTTTACTTAGACCACAATTCTTAATTCATGTTTATAAAAATTCTGGGTAGGAAGCTGTTAGGTTTAACTTCCTACATGATTCAGAAAGGTTGATACTCTCATTTACTTACTAATTTTTAATATTTTTCATGACATTTATTGCAAAAGGTACATAAATAATAAGAGTACACTTATTATTTATAATAATAAGTGTACTTATTATTGTAAGTAAACTTTTAGAAAGCAAACTTTTAGAAAGGATTATATAAAGTTAACTGAGAACTCACCTATTTTGGATGCCATATGAAAAATTGATTAGAGGAGGGTGAACTAGAAGACTGTTGCATTAGCATGAGAGATGATGGCTTGACCAGGATTATGGTAAGGGAGAGATGAACAGGGATGTTTCAAGTTTTTTTCTGAGAACAGAGAGCTAGGATTTGGCAATGGATTGGTTATGAGGGGTAAGAGAGAATAAACCAAGGATGACTCTCAGATTTCTGACTTGAGTAACTGAATAGATGGTAAATCCACTTCCTGAAATATGGAAGACTGGTGGGGGTAGGTGAGGCATAGAAATTAAGAGTTTGGCCTTGGATATGTTAGGTTTCAGATGCCAGTGAGACATCCAAGTGGGAATGTAAAATATGCAGCCAGATATTTACTCTGGAACTCAAAGGAGAAGTCTCCATTAGAGAGATAAATTTAAGTGTGGTAAGCATATAGAAGTGGTATTTGGAGCTATGGAAATGGATGATATCTAGAGAGAAACTGTAGGGAGAACATCAAGGACAGAGCTGAATGCCCAGGAGTTCCAATATTTAGAAGTCATATAAAAAGAGGAGCTGGCTTGAGAAGAAAGAGCTAGTGAGGTATGGGAAATCCAGCAGCACATGGAATCACAAAAGCCAAGAAAGAAGTACAAGTAAAGACTTTCTCAGAGATCTAAAGACTTAGAAAGTTGACCGTTTAAGGTAACTTCTTTCTGAGGAAATTACTAAGGGCATATGAGTAAAATAAAATGGCAACCAAGAAAAAGGAAGATATAGGTTATAAGAAATAGTAAAACTAACCCGAGACTTCAGTGAAAGTAATTTCCAGCATGATAGCCATATAGCAGGCCCAGAAAGTAATCACTGAATTCGAGCAGGAAGTAAGTGTCCTTTGAGAAGGATGTAGTCAAGAAGAATGGAGTAGATTCTTAGTAGATGATTGAGTAATAAGTGGGAGAAAAACATCAATGATGTGATAATAAGGCCCGTGTAAGGCCAAAAGGTAACGGAAAACTCTAGAAAAAAAAAAAGCACAGGAAAGTTAGTGATCCAACTAGGAATCTGACAAAAATGTGAGCATGATAGAATGTAAGCAAAAAGCATTAATTCTCTATGATGGAGTAATTCATAATGGGTATAAATGTATTAAGTTACACAGGTAACCAATAGAAGAACTGAAAATAGTAATAAATTTATCTGAAATTGAAGAAGAGTGTGAGTTAAATATTTCAAAACAGAGTTGAAAATATCTCGAGTTGAAAATGATGGAGATAGCCCGCAAAAGAATTGAGAACGTATTAGTTGAGCATGGTTGCCAGGGGGGGTTGGAACCAGATAGGTGTGAGAGAGAAAGGGCTTTGCTTTTCTTTATACGTTTTCCTGTACGATTTGGTTATTTATCATGTGTGTTATTAATTTGATGGGAAAAAGGTAATGGGAGATAAATGAGTGAGGACAGAGTTTGTATAGCACACTCAGATGTAATTTGATTATGAATTCCTGGAGAGGATGTGAGATCAAGAGTTTTGTCCTCCTTACCTCTTTCATTCTTCTTAATTTAAAATGGGAGCTATTTCAGTGTGTTTGTTTATTGAAGGTGATCTAGTATAGCATTGTTTCTCTAAGTGTAGTCCCCAGATTGTCAGTATCAGCATCACCTAGGAATTTGTAGGGATGTACGTTCTTGGGCTCCATTGTGTATCTACTGATAGATACTGTGTTTGTAACAAGTCCTCCAGGTGTTTCATAGGTTTGCTAACGTCTAAGAACCACTGCAGCAGAGTATTATGTAATAACATATTATGATGTTGTAAATTTCACGAATTATGTATATTTTCTCAAATAGCCAACTTAAAAAAATACTCTGTTTTTTGTTATGTGCCTAGGTCCGATGCTGAAACAAAAAGGGCTTTGGAAGAACTGACTGAAAAACTTAATGAAACCCAAAAACAAGAAGTGGTGAGAACTCTTTATTTATAGAAAGTTTTATTTCATACACAGGTGGTAGAGTGATTGAGCTGGTTGTAGTCACAGTGAAGTTTACTAGATTTTAACTTTTTGGGTAGTATATGCCATTTTGTCTAAAAATATGTTCTTGCACCTTTTATAAAATATTCATGAATTTTAGGTATTTAAGTTTGAAATATTTATAGTGGTAGTATATTAGAGATAGAATTAATTTTTAGAGTTATGAATATTTGAAAGAGATTTAAAATTTTATTGACTCAGTGATATTGTGGTTTTTATTAAATGATATTTGAGAAATACAGAATTTTTTGGTAGTGACTCTGTAACACTCCCCATTAAGTATTTTCAGGTCATCTCACAGAAGTGTGTAATCAGCATTGCTGCAAAGAGCTCCTTGCTCTCTGTTTTTTGTTTGACGTGGTGTTGATTGAAAAAACCCCCTAATTCTCAAGTTTTATTATCTCAAACTCAAATTGTTGACACTCATTATTTATTTATTTATTTATTTTTTGCGGTACGTGGGCCTCTCACTGTTGTGGCCTCTCCCGTTGCGGAGCAACAGGCTCCGGATGCTCAGGCTCAGCGGCCATGGCTCATGGGCGCAGCCACTCCGCGGCATGTGGGATCTTCCCGGACCAGGGCACAAACCTGTGTCGCCTGCATCGGCAGGCGGACTCTCAACCACTGTGCCACCAGGGAAGCCCGACACTCATTATTAAGTGATTGCTTTTTATCAAATCACTATTCCTGATGGAATTAAAATAAAAATGAAGTACATACATTGTCCATTTCTTTGCATCATCAGGTTGTTTTTTTCCTTTTTTTAGGAGAAAAATATCATCAGAAATTGTCACTAAACTGTTGCAAACTTATCCACTTCAGGAGTAATTGTGTATTCATTCATTTACCACAAAAACGTTGTTTTTGTAAGGCAAGGGATAGTAGCAGAATTTTCTTAACTTGTTTTATTAAAATTGAGAGTTTCCTAATAAAAGCAGATAATTTTTCTCCAGTTGTAATTTTTCTCCAGATGTTACTGTGTTTACAGTTTCTTACATAGATGTGCTGAATTTATTTTGGAGTTTGAATTTATTGGCCACATATGCTAAGATATGGATATGTTCTATTTTTAAAGAGATCAACTTATTTTCTCTTATTTTTAATTTAAAAAGTTTGGAGATACAATGTACTTATAGAAAAGTACATGTATTATTATATAGCCTGATGAATTATTACAAGGTGAGCACACCCATGAAACCACCACCCAGATCTAGAAATAGAACATTGCCAGTGCACAAGAAGCCTCCTTATTCCCCCTCCCAATCACTAATTTCTCCTTTTCTGACCACTATATTGACTTTTAAACCTATAGATTAATTTTGCCTGTTTTGAACTTTTTATATAAATGGAACCATGTAGGGCATTTTTTTTGTGTCTGACTTCTTTTGCTGATCACGATTGTGATATTTCTGGGTGATGTGTCATGTACTTGCAGTTTGTTCATTTTTTATTGCTCCTTAGTATTGCATCGTATGGATATACTGCAATATATTTTAACATTTTATGATAGGTATTTGAATTATTTCAAATTGTGGGCTGTTACACATAATCTACTGCTACCAATCTTATTGTCTTAGTGCACGTGTTTGCATTTCTGTTGGTATGTAACATGGAGTGCAATTGTTAGGTGCCTTCCAATTTAGTAGATACTGATAAACAGGTGTCCAAGGTGGCTTCACTAATTTACACTCTTTAGCAGCATATGAGAAATTGTGTTGCTTTTCAAAGACTTGGTATTATTAGTCTTTCATTAGTAGCCATTATGTTCGGTGCTTACAGTATCTCAGCATGGTTTTATTGGCATTTTCATGATTACTAATGATGATGAGCATCTTTTCGTATGTTTGTCGGCTATTGGCTAGTTTCTTTTTTGAAATGCCAGTTTGCTTCTTTTGCCCACTTTTTTTACTGGCTTGATTGTCTTTTTGTTATTGATTTGTGGGAGGTTTTTATATATTTAGTATACAAGCACTTTGTCAGTTATCCGTATTGCAAATATTGTCTCCTATTCTACAGCTGCTGCTTCTTATTTTTAAAACTCTCTTAATGGAACCTTTTGTTAAAATTTAATTTAGTTCATTTTCCATCTTTTCTTTTGTGGTTAGTGCTTTTTTGACCTATTTGAGAAATTGTTCCCTATCTTAAGATCATCAAAATATTCCCTTATATAATCTGCTAGAAGGATAGTGTTTTACCTTTCACATTAAGATCTAGTATGTACTTGGAATTGATATTTGTTTCTGGTGTGAAGTAGAGGTCATACATTTTATATGGATATCCAATTGATTCAGTTTCATTTACTACGCTTTCTCCACTACTTTACAGTTCTGTCTTGGTCATAAATCAGATGTTCATATGTGCGGGCATCTGTTACTGGATTCTTCGTTCAGTCATCTAGTTAATACATCTATCCCAGTGCGCATATCACACTGTCTTGATTACTGTTGCTTTCTGATAAGTTGTAATATGGTAGAGTAAGTCCTTTTACTTTGTTTTTCAAGCTTGTCTTGTTTGTTTTTTACTCTTTGCATTTCTGTTTACGTTTTAGAATCAATATGAAATTGTTTAAAAGCCTGCTGCGATCTTGATTGGATTACATTGTTTCTGTAGGTCAACTTGGAGAGAATACAAATATTTACATATTGAGTTTTCCAATTATGAACATAGCAAATCCCTCCAATAATTTTTTATAGTTTTTTATCCAGACGTCTTATATTTAATACATTGTTTATAAGATTTATGCCTTGGAGTTGATATTTTTATGCTATTTTATAGAGTAACATTTAACATTTGAAAAATATAATTATCCTTGTTTTTCATTTGGAGGATCTACCCTATTACATTTAATGTAAATATTGATTTAGTTTGTATAAATCTACCATCTTAACTATTTGCTTTCTATTGGTTCCACCTCTGTTGTAATTTTTTCTTCTGTCCTTTGGATTTATTAGTTTTCATTTTTCCATTTTTCATATTTATTATCTTGCTAATTGTACCTTATTTTTAAATTCTTTTTAATGTAGGGATTAAATGTAGGGATTAGAACATGCATCCTTGATTTATTAAATCTAGTATAAATTAGCACTTTTAGCTCTTCCTAGCAAGTACAAGGATCTAAGAAACTCTAACTCCATTAACCTCATTCTCCACTTTTCTTTTACTATCATGTATTTTAATTCTATGTTTAATCGAGCCACACAAGACATCACTATTATTATTTTATACAGTAATTGTTCATTTAGATTTACCCTTATATTTATTCTTCTTTGTTTTGCATTTCTTTGTATGTTCTTTATTCCTTTCTACATCCCTGAGATTCCATGTATGCCTTAGGAACATACTGTAAAATTTCCTTTAGAGTGAATCTGCATATACCTGATAGAATTCCATTTAGAATTTTATTTAGAGTGGGTCTTTTGGTGACAGATCCTCTCTATGTTCATTTTTATAATTTTTTTTTGAGGTACGCGGGCCTCTCACTGTTGTGGCCTCTCCCGTTGCGGAGCACAGGCTCCGGACGCACAGGCTCAGCGCCCATGGCTCACGGGCCCAGCCACTCCGAGGCATGTGGGATCTTCCCAGACTGGGGCACGAACCTGTGTCCCTTGCATCGGCAGGCAGACTCTCAACCACTGCGCCACCAGGGAAGCCCCATTTTTATAATTTTTAAAATTTGTTTCTCCATTTGGAATGTTTTCTTCTGACCTTTCGTTTAGTCCCTTTCTTCAGCTGAATCAAATCTATTAAAACCACCCACTGGTTTTTATTTTCAGTTATTACATATTTCGTTTCTAGAATTTTTATTTCTTTTCTTTTTACTTTGTAGTTCTAATCCTCAATCTGTGTATCTGTGTCTCATAACTCCATCATCTGGATCTTCTATAGGTCTGTTTCTATTATGTCTTATTTTCCTGGGATTTTGATCGCATTGTTTTTGCCTTCTGTTTACTTTTGATTGTCTAGTTATTTTTGATGACAGAAACTATTTCATTCTCTTCAAAGTAAACTTGCATAGATAATTTGATCATTACTATGTATGAAAGGACATGTTTCCTTTTGGTTACAGATTAGATTGGGGCCATAGCACTCATGAATTACCTTATCATTTATTGTTGAGACATTTCAGTGTTAAACTTTAGTGCCAGGTTTCAACTATTTCTGATTCATCCTTCCTGCTAGTGTATAGTCCTTCAGGATTCCAGCCCACAGGCTGGGTTGTGGGGATGGAGAAGTTTAACCTGGGAACCCCTTTCCTGGGAAGGGCTCTCAACTTGTTTTTCCTCTTTAACCCTATGCATCTGTTGAAAATCTATTCAGCTTCTCAGTGTCTCTGCTGCCTTTTCTGAAATGGGCTGATATTTGAGAGAAAGGATAGGGTTTCTTTTTTCTCTTGCATCTTGGTCTCATATGTCTTTATCTCTTTAGCTTTCCAATGCCTTTAAACAGATATTTAAAGTATTATTTCTTGCTATTTAAGTTATTTTCAGTGGAAGGATTAGTCTGAATTATCTAGTCTGTCATTTTTAGAAGTGAAACTCCCTGAATCTTTTTATATCTATCAGATTCCTTTACTATGTTTGTGATTCTTAATGCACTTGTATGAGGCTTCTGTTACTTGCTACATAGGTATACAACTCGTGAGCATGCTTGTATCGAGGGCTTTGATCCAAACTCAGATATCTTCAATGTTCTGCTGAGATCCTTATAGATCTGACTAAGCCATGGACATATCCAGTGGTCATGCTGGTTTCTGACATTGTTAGATAGATGGGATAGTTTGAGTTTGGGGAGTTTGAAATGCTAATTTGCATAATGCACATTACATTTTGTAAGTTTCACCTTTTGCCATTTTTACAAGAGAACCTGAGCTACTTCATTTATATTTCTTTCATATAGCAAGTAAAATTAGCAAGCACTGTCTATATAGTCTAGAGTGTTAATGTGGGTCTAAAATATAACCACTGAGTTCAGTCTTAGCAGCTGAATTCAAAGAAAGCCTGAGTTCTCTCATCATTACTGTGCATCAAGAATTATCCCATATCAGATAAAAGCTATGATTGCACAGCTCTTCCATAGATGTCATACCTCACTAGTGCTCAGTTCTTTGGTGTAATTCGTTTATACAACTTGCTTCTTTACTCAACTGTCCAGTGGGCCCAGCTCATCAGGGCATATCTTTTTATGTTGTCAAAACCTGGAAAATCATACACACCTAACTGTGCACTTGGTTGAATTGTTCATCTGCTAGTTCCTCGCATCAAGTTGTGGTGTTACACCTTGTTTTGTGCTTTCTGTAATTTGCTTTCAAAGTAGGGTTGTCTCATAACTGTACAGAGAGCATGTCAAACCTCACGTGGGTGTATGTAGTTCTGATTAAGAAACAATTGCCTAATGCAAAACTTAAAAATATTGTGGAATTTTAGAAGGTCTTCTGAAGGCCACATGGTGTTTACTTTCAATCTGTGCAAGGTTTAGTATAGATATTGTGACTCACTTATTCCAACTGAAGTCAACATTTACATTTTATAACTGTTTGACATATTGTGAATTCATGATAGCGTGTTGTCAGGGAAGATGCAGTTTTGTTGTTTGAGCATTAAACTTCTCAGAGGCTGCAGCTGTGTTCCCCCCTCCAGGTTTACGTTTAAAATAAAATTACCAAAGTGATGCACATTCACTGCGGCAAACTTTTAAATATTGTACAAATATATAAAGAAAAATGAATGCTCCTATCTCCCACCAATTTCACTTTCTTTTGGTAACTCCTGTTAATCAGAATTATTGTGCATTATTCTGAGATTGCAGTTGTTTATCATGCATTTTCTCAGTAACTAAAATACATCTTGAAAGTTTATAGAACACATTTTTCTTTGAGGGCCAAAAAGTATTCCTATCAAACACGCCAAGATTTAATTTGTTAATCCTTTGGGAATCATAATTTTGTTTGTTCTTTTTTCAAACTGCCCATTGGAAGGGAGATATTATTTATAGCATGATGCTATGGAAAATATTTTCTGTTAACAATCGTGATAATAAACAATATTTTGTGTGCCTCATACCACAGGGGAAATTTTAGTCTATTAGTTGTCTAGGCTTTACCCGCTTGAGTGTGATATGAGTGCATATTAAGTTTGATTATTTATGGAAGAAAAAGACAATTTTATTTTGATTTCTGTAGGAGGGTCACTATTTAAATTAAAAATGTAAACGTGGATTCAGCTCCTTCTGGAAGAGTTGATCATAAATTGACTCTAAAAACTTTCTCAACACTGTGTTTAGTCAGATAGTTATTGCACAGATTACAACAGCAGGATAAGTAACAAATACTTACTGGAATGGATTTTTTTTTTTTTTTTTTTTTTGCGGTACGCGGGCCTCTCACTGTTGTGGCCTCTCCCGTTGTGGAGCACAGGCTCCGGACGCGCAGGCTCAGCGGCCATGGCTCACGGGCCCAGCCGTTCCGCAGTATGTGGGATCTTCCCGGACCAGGACACGAACCCGTGTTCCCTGCATCGGCAGGCGGACTCTCAACCACTGCGCCACCAGGGAAGCCCTGGAATGTATTTTAAACCAGCAGATATTATTAAAGATCTGAGGAATCAACATATTGAAAAGCCAGAATACAATCCTATAAACGGAATGCTTTTACTTTTGTTTCACCTCCTTTCATTAAATGCTAACTTTAAAGGTATTCTAATTTTTATTCTGTTATTTTGCTATTTTAATTTATTTAATTAATTTATTTAATAAATATATTTATTTATTTTTGGCTGTGTTGGGTCTCCGTTGCTGCATGCAAGCTCTCTCTAGTTGCGGCGAGTGGGGACCACTCTTCCGCCACAGTGCATGGGCCTCTCGTTGCGGAGCACTGGCTCTAGGCATGTGGCTTCAGTAGTTGCAGCACGTGGGCTCAGTAGTTGTGGCTTGTGGGCTGCAGAGCTCAGGCCCGGGAGCTGTAGCGCATGGGCTTAGTTGCTCTGCGGCATGTAGTATCTTCCCGGGCCAGAGCTTGAACCCATGTCCCCTGCATTGGGAGACGGATTCTCAACCACTGCGCCACCAGGGAAGTCCCTATTTTGCTATTTTTATAAGTAAATTTAGAGATTCAGGACTTTTTGATATCTTAGTAGTAAATTTGATTGATTGGTACGTACTCTGATAAAAACGAATTTTTTAGTATTGGGTGATGTTGTTATTAATATTTTTCCCTTAGGTCTTACAAATAGTAAGTGTGAGGAGGCAATAATAAATGCAGTCCTTAAAATAATTTTTATTATTGGGAATTATCTTATCATTCAAAAGTTGCAAATATATGCTGTGTCTTTAGGTACAAAGTCCATGCCATTCTGTTTAGAACTGTTTTTACTTGCTCTTGCTTTGGTCTTCCCTGTCTCAGGAAAGGGCATCACAGTCCATCCAGTGGTCACCTAGGATTCACTCCACATCTTTTTCTACATACCACACTTCCAATCCATTATCAAATATTGTCCTTTTTATTTCTGAAATCTTGCTCAATTCCATCTGTATCTGCTTAATACTTCTGTTCAGTCATTTTTTTTTTGAGTTCACTGCAGTAGACTGCATTGAACTTGGTCTCTTACCTCCTACAATTGCCCATATCTGTGCTGACAGTTACCAAGTGATTTTTACTTTTTATTTTATTATTTTTCATTTTATTTTTTATGTTTTGGCTGCGCCACACAGACTTTGGGATTTTAGTTCCCCGACCAGGGATTGAACCTGGGCCCTCAGAAGTGAGAGCGCAGAGTCCTAACCACTGGCCTGCCAGGGAATTCCCCCAAGTGATTTTTAAAAATTGTCATCACAGTGAATTACTCCCATGCTTTTTAAAATCCTACCTGAGCTTTTTCTTTTTCAAATTCCTTAGCATAGCCTATACTGCCTGCATTATCTGGCTTTTTCTATGTTCCTTGAATTTGCCAAACTCATTCCTACCTTATGGTCTTTGCACTGGCTTCACTTTTATTTCCCCAATATTTTGCATGGCTAGCTCCCTTTTGTCATTCAAGGCTCCTGTTGAATGTCACTACACTGAGAGAGGCCTCTCCTGCTCTCCCTTTTTTGTTATTTAATTGTTAGCAGTTAGCCTAATAAACACACTGTTCTGTATATTGCCTTTTTCACTTAATGTATTTTTGAGATTTGAGATTGTTCCGTATTAGCCTCTCATGAGCTTCCTAATTCCTTTTTTTTAAAATATTTAAAGCATTCTATTGAATGAATATCCCAAAATTTATTTAACCAGTCTTATATTGATGGACATTTCGGTGGTTTAAATCTTTTCTTTTATACACAGCACTGCAATTATTGATCTTGTACATGTACCATTTTTCACATGGGAAATTAAATTGGTAGAATAAATTCCTAGAAGTGGATTTACAAGGTTAAAGTCTATGAGCATTTGTAATTTGTTACATACTGCTCAATTTTATAATTAGTATTTTAAATGTCTTCTTTTTAATACTTTCATCTGAGAATTAGCATTTATCTTATTCTTTTCCAAAAAAGGATGAAAAGTGGCTTACCTTAAAATTATAATATGTGTGTTGAAGTTATGTTAGTTCTCATCGGCCAGTTGTATTGAGTTTCTTCTTTCCTTTAGTATCAGATCTGCATCTTCCTTCCCTTATCAGCCCTCTCCACACCCCTGGCAGTTTTATCTAGGCATGTGATTACTCAGGTAGAGATGACATGTCTCAGTTTTCCTGTGTGGCTAAGTCGTGACCATGTGACTAAGTGTGAGTAAAAGTGGTACATGCAACTTCTGGGTTGTCTTCTTGTAACAAAGCCACTTGTCTGAGACTTTCTTTCTCCTTATGTGGGTTGAAATGGGGATGTAGCACTAACCCAGCTTAAACCAGGCAGGTGAGGATAACTACCTAGGGGTGGTGGAACAAGAGATGGAAGAAACCTGGACCTCTGAATGACCTTAGGGAGCAGAGTGGCCTGCCAGCTTGTCCTGCTTTCTTCTGGGCTGTAAGATGAGAGAGCATGCATGTAATACTAATCTTATTTTAGCTGATGTATGTTTGATCTTTTTGAGAGAGCCTAGACTGTACCCTAACTGATACAGAATGTAATGTAGACATAGATGAGAAAGAATAGATAAAGAGAAAACTGGAGTTATAGAAATGTGTATTTTAGGTCTTTGGCTGTTGCTGACTTAGTTGGAGTTGGGTAAATCAGTGTATTAGCAGTAGGAAAAGGAAAGTACTTTGAGCATATTGATCTGTCTGGATGATTGGGTCGATAAAGATAATTTGGTGGCCTTACAGGCCACCAGATTATAATTCTACCACTGTTGAAATTCATAAAATACTTCCTGTGTTTATTCATTTTCAATCATGCTAGTTTGTGTATCTGTTTTATTTTTCCTCAATACTGACTAGCTATAGTGCCTATTCATTTTATTATAGTTTTCTATATTATAGTTTTCTGAAACAGAGCAGGATATGACTATTTTCCCATGTTCCGATGGTTGTATAAGGCAGTAGTTGTATTTGCTTAGCATTTTGCCTTCCACTAAGTGCTTCTCTTTGTCAGTTAAGATCAGTTTCAGCCGTAAATAACTGAAAACCCCAAATAATAGTGATTGGGAAAAAAAGACTAAGTTATTTCTCTCCTGTGGGAAAGTCTTAAGTAGGGAGTTCAGGGTTCCACATGGTGTGTACTGATCTACAGTATATAATAGTTTCAGGCTCTTCCTGTCATGCTCTTTTTGTTTTTCCTGCTGTTATGGTCTCAAATTTATGGTCGGAGATGGCAGCATCTGTGTACTAGGCAGCAAAACAGAGGAAGGAATGAGTATGAGAGCAAAAGGCGCCTATGCGCTATCCTTTATGGATAATTTCTTGAAGTTGTCACAACACTTATGCATGTATCCCATTTACCAAAATTTAAGTCACATGGCCAGCTAGCAGCTGAAGAGGCCAGAAAATGTATTGATTATATTTTGTAGCCACCTGTCTAGTTAAAATTCCTTTACCATGGAAGAAACGGGGAGCTGTAATAGTTTGAAATGGAGAACAAAATTCTATGAAATGGATAGACATTTTGTGGATGGAGTGGAGAATATATATATATTTTTCTTCATCAGACTCTTTATTTCTTGGGTGAGGATTTATTTGAAAACCAATTTAAAATTGCATTAGTCATTTATGGCTGCATAACAAATCTCCCCAAACTCAGTGGCTTAAAACTTTTATTATTTCACAGTTTCTGTGGGTTAGGAATGCAGGCGTGGCTTAGCTGGGTTGTTTGGCTCTGGGTCTCTCACAGGCTGCAGTCATCTCAAGCCTTGACTAGAATGGATCTGCTTCCTCGCTCATTCAGTTCCTTGTAGGTTAATGGACTGAAGCATCAAGCATCATGACCTGTTGGTCAGAGGCCTCTTTTGTTTCTTTGACACATGGTTTCTCCAAAGAGCATCTCACAACATGGCAGCTTGCTTCATTAGAGCAAGCAAGTGAGAAGGCAAGAGAGAACATGCTAGCAGGATTGAAAGTTAGAATTTTTATAACCTAATCATGGAAGTAACATCTCATCACTGAGATGTTAATATTTAAAAATAAATATTAATTGTTATCCCATTATCAACAGGGAATTATTTTAATCAATTACAGAGAACTATGCCTTTGCTAAAAATGAGGATGTAGATTTGTTGTCATGGAAAGTTGTCTGTGATCTGTGGGAAAAAAAATATGGAAATATATATATATATATATATATATATATATATATATACTGAAAAAATCTATAAAATACTATGTATAACACCCAATTTTTGTTTAAAAATTTAAATGAAATTGATATGTGTTTGACTGGTCATACACATATGCATAGAAAAATTTCTGGAAGTATACAACAAAGTACTTAGCATTATTTTTTTCGTGCTAGGTGGTATTAGCAGATTAAAAAAATTTTTATTCTATATTTGTTTGTTTATTTTTAATTGTTGTGAAATACATATAACCTAAAATTTACCATCTTATCCATTTTTAAGTGTTCAGTTTAGTAGTGTTATGTACCTTCACGTGGTTGTGCAACCAAATACAGAACTCTTTACAAAACTGAAACTACACCCATTAAACAACTACCTATTCCCTCTTCCCCCAGCCTCTGGCAACTACCATTCTATTTTCTGTTTCTATGGATATGACTATTCTACATACCTGATATAAGTGGAATGATACAGTATTTGTCTTTTTGTGATTGGCTTATCTCACTTAGCATAAGGCCTTCAAGATTCATTCATGTTGTAGCAAGTGTAAGGATGTCTTCCTTTTTAAGGCTCGATAATATTCCATTGTATGTATAAACCACATTTGGTTTATCCATTTATCTGTCAATGGACACTTGAGTTGCTTCCGCATTTTGGCTATTGTGGATGATGCTGCTTTGAACATGGGTGTGCGCATATATCTCTTTGAGACCCTGATTTCAGTTCTTTTAGGCCTATGCCTAGAAATGGAATTGCTGGATCATATGGTACCTTTGTTTTTATTTTTTAAGGAACTACCGCACTCTTCTCCATAGCGGCCGCCCACTTTTACAAACCACCACCAGTGCACCAGGGTTTCAGTTCCCCTGCAGCCTCCCCAGCACTTGTTTTCTGTTTTTTGTTAATAGCCATCCCAGTGTGCTTGAGGTGGTTCCCTATTATTTACTTTTGATAAGTGTTGCTATTACTTTTTATATTGAGTGAACGATAAAGATATTTCCATTTTGTAAAAATGGAATGAATTAACAACTTTTTATTTTTCAGTATTTATTTATAATGTTTTCTATAACAGCAGGTACTGCCTTTATTTCAGATGCAGTAATAAATTGTTGGGATATTAGGGTTGTTAGGATAAATTAGAAGCTTGATGCTGAAGGCTATTTTGAAGTTTTAGTAAGGCACTGTGAATATCATAGTAAACATCTTCATTGTTTTTCAGCACTCGAAGTTGGAAACCCAAGACTTAACAGTCTTAAATGTTAACTGCTAATTTTTTGATGGAATATTTTTGCTCAGCCTTTATTGACTAATTAAACTTATGTTTACCCGTGTCTTTTTAAAAAACAACCTGACTTGAGGTGTAATTTACCATAAAATTAATCTGCTTTAAGTGTAAAATTCAGTGATTTTTAGTGAAGTACTGGGTTGTGCAGCTATCACCATAATCCAGTTTAGAACATTCCTGTTGCCCCAGTGAGATCCCTTGTGACCAGGACCTTTCTTGACTCTATAGAATTTATGGCAAAAGATTTCTTATAACAGGGCTGTATTTATTGCTTCTCTTCTATCTACTGTACCTCCTCTGTGAAATATACACAAATAGTCAAATAGTGTATATTTTATTTAGGGGACTGTATAGTGATGCTTCTGAAGTGTGTTTGCATTTGCACAGCTTTTAGCAAGGAAGATCTCGCATCAGAGAGAAAATTCTTTCATGTTTATTTTAGAGAGTCCCAATTAAACACTTTGCAGTTTGACTTTAGTTTTTGATCTTTTACAGCTGGTTTATTTTTAGCAGATCATAGTAGCAAAGATTGACAAGCCCTTTCAATTATTTGATGCATATAAATATCAAAACCTTCCTAGGCAGGTCACGCTTATAGATAATTAAAATGAAAAAGAACTAAATAGATAGAACAGTTTATCATTAATAGAGTAATAAATGCAGTTGTAGGCAAAATTGGTATTTTTCTTCTAACTCACCAGAGGGCACTATTTTCTAGTTTATTACTTTTAACTCTGATCTTTTGACATATTATATTCTACTTTGGAAAATTTAAGTCCTTTATTGGGATCCAGATTTGGATCAATTGGAGACTAATGACTGTTTACTATTGCAACTTTCAATTTTTTTGTGACCTGTTTTATAATAGTGTCATTAAAAAAGGATTCTACAAATAAGCCAATCTTAAATGCTTTAGGCAATAGTGTATCTGGCGTAAAATATCTCTTCAGTTTTAGTCTTTTTTTTGCCTAACAGTTCTGTAATCTCACTTTTCTCTTTATTCATGTTAAGGTTTCAGATCGGGTAGAGCGACGGCTTCAAGAAATACAAAGAGAGATGCGTACAGAAAGAGAGCTGGTGGAAAGACGGCAGGATCAACTGGGACTTATTTCTTTGCAGCTACAGGAGGTTTGTGAAAAATACCTTCTTGGAATGTAAATCTTGAGTTTTGGTGATTATTTAGCTATTGTTAAAATCGTTATAATACTTTAGTTGTTGCATGTGAAAGTATAGTTCAGTCTGTAGAAGTATAGCATATTGGTTATAGTTCATTGTGTGAAGACAAGCCTACCTGGTTCAAACCCAGAGTCTACGCCTTACTGGCTGTGTGACCTTGGGCAAGTTCCTTCACTTCTAGGCCCATTTCCTCTGTGGAAAATGGAAATAATAATAGTATTTACTTGATCACATTGGTGCAGGGGTAAATAAGTTAATGTGGGTAAAGCACTTAACGTAGTGTCTAGCATGTGCTGAATACATGTTAACTGGAAGTATAATTATTTGGATTAATTTTCTTTGGTGTGAACTAGACCAGGGGTAAACAAACTGGTCTATGGGCTGAATCTGTCCCATTGCCGATTTTTGTAAATCAAGTTTTATTGAAACGCAGCCACTCCCATTCATTTTCAGTTTGTCTGTGGGTGCTTTTGGGACACACCGTTGGCAGAGTTGAGATGTTGTGAAAAAGACCATATGGCCCACAAAGCTTAAAATTAGTATTGACTGGCCCTTTATAGAAAAAGTTTGCAGATCCCTGGCCTAGACTATCATCAAACCAATTCAAAACGGAGGTTACTTACACTTTAGGTAACCTGTTTATTTCGAAATTTTACACTTATGAAGAAGTTGAATAATTAGAACAAAGAATTTCTGTATATCCTTTACCTCGGTTCCCCCAGTATTCATATTTTACCAGACTTGCTTTATTGTTTTATATATGTATCTCCATATATATGTATATCTAAAAATTTTTTTGAGCTAGTTGTTGACATGATGTAAATACTTTTAAATCTAAATAATACAGTGTGTACATTCTCTTCTGTAGTCACAGGAAATTAACATTGGGTCAATACTATGATTTAACCTATAGGGTTTTTAAAAATTTTTTATTTTACATCTTTATTGGAGTATAATTGCTTTACAATGTTGTGTTAGTTTCTGCTGTATAACAGGGTGAATCAACTATATGTATACATATATCTCCATATCCCCTCCCTCTTGAGTCTCCCCCACCACCCTCCCTATCCCACCCCTCTAGGTGGTCACAAAGCACAGAGCTGATCTCCCTGTGCTATGTGGCTGATTCCCGTTAGCTATCTGTTTTATATTTGGTAGTGTATATATGTCAATGCAACTCTCTCACTTCATCCCATCTTACCCTTCCACCTCCCCATATCCTCAAGTCCATTCTGTACGTCTGTGTCTTTATTCCTGTCCTACCCCTAGGTTCATCAGAACCCTTCTTTTTCTTCTTTTTTTTAGTTTCCACATATATGTGTTAGCATATGGTATTTGTTTTTCTCTTTCTAACTTACTTCAGTCTGTATGAGAGACTCTATGTCCATCCATCTCACTACAAATAACTCAATTTTGTTTCTTTTTATGGCTGAGTAATATTCCATTGTATATATGTGCCATATCTTTATTCATTCATCTGTCGATGGACACTTGGGTTGCTTCCATGTCCTGGCTATTGTAAATAGAGCTGCAATGAACATTTTGGTACGTGGCTCTTTTTGAATTATGGTTTTCTCAGTGTATATGCCCAGTAGTGGGATTTCTGGGTCACATGATAGTTCTATTTTAAGTTTTTTAAGGAACCTCCATACTACTCTCCATAGTGGCTGTATCAATTTACATTCCCACCAACAGTGCAAGAGGGTTTGCTTTCTTCCACACCCTCTCCAGGATTCACTGTTTGTAGATTTTTTGATGATGGCCATTCTTACTGTTGTGAGGTGATACCTCATTGTGGTTTTGATGTGCATTTCTCTAATGATTAGTGATGTTGAACATCCTTTCATGTGTTTGTTGGCAATCTGTATATCTTCTTTGGAGAAATGTCAGTTTAGGTCTTCTGCCCATTTTTGGATTGGGTTGTTTGTTTTTTTGATCTTGAGCCTGCATGAGCTGCTTGTAAATTTTGGAGAATAATCCTTTGTCAGTTGCTTTGTTTGCAAATGTTTCTCCCATTCTGAGGGTTGTCTTTTTGTCTTGTTTATGGTTTCCTTTGCTGTGCAGAAGCTTGTAAGTTTCACTAGGTCCCATTTGTTTATTTATTTATTTTTTTCCATTTGCCTAAGAGGTGGGTCAAAAAGGATCTTGCTGTGATTTATGTGAGAGTGTTCTGCCTATGTTTTCCTCTACGAGTTTTATAATGTCTGGCCTTATATTTAGGTCTTTAATCCATTTTGAGCTTATTTTTGTGTGTGGTCTTAGGACATGTTCTAATTTCATTCTTTTACATATAGCTGCCCGGTTTTCCCAGCACCACTCATTGAAGAGGCTGTCTTTTCTACATTGTATATTCTTGCCTCCTTTCAAAGATAAGGTGACCATATGTGTGTTGGTTTATCTCTGGGCTTTCTATCCTGTTCCACTGATCTATGTTTCTGTTTTTGTGCCAGCACCATATTGTCTTGATTACTGTAGCTTTGTAGTATAGTCTGAAGTCTGGGAGCCTGATTCCTCCAGCTCCTTTTTTCTTTCTCAAGATTGCTTTGACTATTCGGGGTCTTTTGTGTTTGCATACAAGTTGTGAAATTGTTTGTTCTAGTTCTGTGGTAGTGGTAGTTTGATAGGGACTGCATTGAATCTGTAGAGTGCTTTGGGTAATATAGTCATTTTCACAATGTTGATTCTTCCAATCCAAGAACATGGTATATCTCTCCATCTGTTGTATCATCTTTAATTTCTTTCATCAGTGTCTTAAAGTTTTCTGCATACAAGTCTTTTGTCTCCTTAGGTAGGTTTATTCCTAGGTATTTTATTCTTCTTGTTGCAGTGGTAAATGGGAGTATTTCCTTAATTTCACTTTCAGATTTTTCATCATTAGTGTATAGGAATGCAAGAGATTTCTGTGCATTAATTTTGTGTCCTGCTACTTTACCAAATTCATTGATTAGCTCTAGTAGTTTTCTGGTAGCATCTTTAGGATTCTCTATGTATAGTATCATGTCATCTGCAAACAGTGACAGTTTTACTTCTTCTTTTCCCATTTGGATTCCTTTTATTTCTTTTTTCCTCTCTGACTGCTGTGGCTAAAACTTCTAAAACTATGCTGAATAATAGTGGTAAGAGTGAGCAACCATGTCTTGTTCCTGATATTAAAGGAAATGGTTTCAGTTTTTCACCATTGAGGACGATGTTGGCTGTGAGTTTGTCATATATGGCCTTTATTATGTTGAGGTAAGTTCCCTCTATGCCTACTTTCTGGAGCGTTTTTATCATAAATAGGTGTTGAATTTTGTCAAGCTTTTTCTGCATCTATTGAGATGATCATATGGTTTTTCTCCTTTGGTTTGTTAATATGGTGTATCACATTGATTGATTTGCCTATATTGAAGAATCCTTGCATTCCTTGGATAAACCCTACTTGATCATGGTGTAGGATCCTTTTAACGTGCTGTTGTATTCTATTAGCTAGTATTTTGTTGAGGATTTTTTCATCGATATTCATCAGTGATATTGGTCTGTAGTTTTCTTTTTTTTGTGAGGTCTTTGTCTGATTTTGGTATCAGGGTGATGGTGGCCTCGTAGAATGAGTTTGGGAGTGTTCCTCCCTCTGCTATATTTTGGAAGAGTTTGAGAAGGATGGGTGTTAGCTCTTCTCTAAATGTTTGATAGAATTTGCCTGTGAAGCTATCTGGTCCTGGGCTTTTGTTTGTTGGAAGAGTTTTAATCACAGTTTCAATTTCAGTGCTTGATTGGTCTGTTTATATTTTCTCTTTCTTTGTGGTTCAGTCTCGGAAGCTTGTGCTTTTCTAAGAACTGGTCCATTTCTTCCAGGTTGTCCATTTTATTGGCATAGAGTTGCTTGTAGTAATCTCTCACGATCCTTTGTATTTCTGCAGTGTCAGTTGTTTCTTCTCCTTTTTCATTTCTAATTCTGTTGATTTGAGTCTTCTCCCTTTTTTTCTTGATGAGTCTGGCTAATGGTTATCAATTTTGTTTATCTTCTCAAAAAACCAGCTTTTAGTTTTATTGATCTTTGCTGTTGTTTCCTTCATTTCTTTTTCATTTATTTCTGATCTGATCTTTCTGATTTCTTTCCTTCTGCTAATTTTGGGGTTTTTTTGTTCTCTCTCTAATTGCTTTAGGTATAAGTTTAGGTTGTTTATTTGAGATTTTTCTTGTTTTTTGTTTGATGGGTTTTTACCTTGCTCCTCCTTCTGCTATGTGTTTGTCTGTCTTCTCAGTTTGCTTAACTTAGTGTGTTTTGTGTCTCCTTTTCTCAGTCTACAGGTTCATAGTTCCCGTTGTTATTGGTGTCTGCCCCCAGTGGCTAAGGTTGGTTCAGGGGCTTGTGTAGGCTTCTTGGTGGAGGGGACCTGTGCCTGTGTTCTGTTGGGTTGGGCTCGATCTTGTCTTTCTGGTGGGCGGGACCACATCCGGTGGTGTGTTTTGGGGTGTCTGTGAACTTGGTATGATTTTAGGCAGACTCTCTGCTAATGGGTGGGGTTGTGCTCCTATCTTGCTAGTTGTTTGGCATGGGGTGTCCAGCACTGGAGCTTGCTGGCTCTTGAGTAGAGCTGGGTCTTAGCATTGAGATGGAGGTCTCTGGGAGAGCTCTTGCCAATTGATATTACGTGGGGTCTGGAGGTCTCTCGTGGTCCAGTGTCCTTAACTTGGCTCTCCCACCTCAGAGGCTCAGACCTGACAGCAGTTTGGAGCACCAAGACCCTGTCTACCACACGGCTCAGAAGAAGAGGGAGAAAAACAGAAAGAAAAAATAAAATAATTAAAAAAATAAAATAATTAAAGTAAAATAATTATTAATATAAAAAATTAAGAAGTAAAGAAAGAAGAAGAGAGCAACGAAACCAATAAACAAATCCACCAATGATATCAAGTGCTAAAAACTATACTAAGACAAACATAAAAATCAGAAACAAGGCAGTCACAGACAGCAAACCCCAAGTCTACAGTTGCTCCCAAAGTCCACTGCCTCACTTTTGGGATGACTCGTTGTCTATTCAGGTATTCCACAGATGCAGGGTACATCAAGTTGACTCTGGGGATTTAATCCACTGCTCCTGAGGCTTCACGGAGTAATTTCCCTTTCTCTTCTTTGTTTGCACAGCTCCTGGGGTTCAGCTTCGGTTTTGGCCTCACCTCTGTGTGTAGGTTGCCTAAGGGTGTCTGTTCCCTGCCCACACAGGAGGGGATTAAAGTAGCAGCTGATTAGGGGCCTCTGGCTCACTTAGGCCGGGAGGAGGGAGGGGTATGGAATGCGGGGCGAGCCTGTGGCGGCAGAGGCTGGCATGACATTGCAGCAGCCTGGGGCATGCTGTGTGTTCTCCCAGGGAAGTTGTCCGTGGATCACGGAACCCTGGCAGTGGCGGGCTGCATAGGCTCCAAGGAGGAGGGATGTGGATAGTGACCTGTGCTCGCACACAGGGTTCGTGGTGGCTGCAGCAGCAGCGTTAGCATTTCAGCCCATCTCTGGTGTCCGCACTGATAGCTGTGGCTCGTGCCTGTCTCCGAAGATTGTTTAGGCGGTGCTCTGAATCCCCTTTCCTCTCGCGCCCCGAAATGATGGTCTCTTGACTCTTAGACAGTTCCAGACTTTTTCCTGGACTCCCTCTCGGCTAGCTGTAGCACACTAGCCCCCTTCAGGCTGTGTTTATGCAGCCAACCCCAGTCCTCTCCTGCCGTCTGACCTCTGAAGCCCGAGCCTCAGCTCCTAACCCCCACCCGCCCCGGCGGGTGAACAGACAAGCCTCGGGCTGGTGGGTGCTGGTTGGCACCGAACCTCTGTGCGGGAATCTCTCTGCTTTGCCCTTTGCTCCCCTGTTGCTGCGCTCTCCTCTGTGGCTCCAAAGCTTCCCCGCCCACCCCCTGTCTCTGCCAGTGAAGAGGCTTCCTCGTGTGTGGAAACCTTTCTTCCTTCACAGCTCCCTCCCACTGGTGCAGGTCCCATCCCTATTCTTTTGTCTCTGTTTTTCCTTTTGCCCTACCCAGGTATGTGGGGAGTTTCTTGCCTTTTGGGAGGTCTGAGGTCTTCTGCCAGTGTTCAGTAGGTGTTCTGTAGAAGTTGTTCCACATGTAGATGTACTTTTGATGTATTTTTGGGGAGGAAGGTGATCTCCATGTCTTACTCCTCCACCATCTTGAAGCACCCTCCAACCTATAGGTTTTATTCTAATTTTGCCACTTAAAGTTCTTTTCTGGTCCAAGATACAATACAGGATTACATATAGCATTTGACCATCATGTCTCTTTAGTCTCCTTTAATCTGGAACAGGTTTTCAGTTTTTCTTTGTCATTCATGACCTTGACAATTTTGCAGAGTACTAGCCAGTTATTTTGTAGAATGTCTTTTGTTTTAGGTTTGTTGATTTTTTTCCTCATGACTAGATCAGGTTATAGGCTTTTGGCAGGAAACCCAGAGAATTGTTGCGTTTTTCCCAGGATATCATATCGGGGGCATGTAGTGTTGATTTGTCCCAATACTGGTAGAAACTGAACATTGGTTAAGGTGTTGCTTGCCAGGCTTCTCTACTGTGAAGTTACTGTATTATGCCTTTTAAATTATTTGTCTTATGGGGAGGCTCTTTAAAACTTGAAAATTGCTTATTTCTCATCAAATTTTCACCTACAAATTTTAGCAGCTATTGATGATTCTTTTGTGAAACAGTTACTGCTATAGGTGATACTAAACAGTGATTTAAAAAATATTCTGTCATTTCTTTCACATTTATTAGTTGGATTCCTACTGTCAGGAAGGGCTTGTCTTTTTCTCCACTCATTCATTCATTGATTCATTCATTATTATTGGTATAGGTTTGTGAATTCTCATTATATTGTTTATGTTTTATAACTGTCCTAGAAAACTTGTGTTTCCTTTTAAATGTTTCTTAGATTTATAAAGTGTAAAAAATTAGAAACAGCAAGAAAACCAAAAGATTTAAAAACAAAACGAACGTTTTTTTCTTTTACAAAGTGGTTTTCTCTAAAAGTGATGTTCTACAGATGCACTTATGTGTGCTTGAAGATCATTAACCCTTTTAAATTGACAGATTAAAAATTTTTTTAAGTATTAGGAGACATGCCAGTTGAAAATTAGGAACAAAAATTGCAAACCTGAAATTATAATGTAAGCTGACAGAAAACAAAAGCAGATCTTTCTAAAATTCCATTTCACAAAAGGAAGCATACCCTTGTTAGTCGGTAATTACTTTGAAGAGGATACTTTGTTGAATAATTAGATACAGCATGTGGGTAGCCTTTTTTTTAAACCTTGATTTTTATACATTTTTTCTCAAAGCACATTGCATCTGGTGAGCATAAGAATAGTACTGAAATGACAATTGTTCTTTTTTGCGAGAGAGAATTAGAGAAGTTTTCCATGCTTATATTCTATTCTCTTTGCAGGATGCACAAAATTACAAAGAAAGAGGGAGAGGAAGATTGCTTCCCACCCCTATTCTTGAGAAACCAGAGCCTGAATATTTGCATTGTAATTGTCAATTTGACTAAAAGCTTGAGCAGTGGTTTGGAATTCCATCTCTGACAGTACAATAGAGGATCACTATTGATAAGAAATGTTTAATTTCATATTTTGTCACTTTAATGTAAGTGGTGACCTATATGCTTTTAATTGGTGGTTTTGGATTAAACAGTGCAATGGAAACTGGAAAGGATTAATTTAGCCTGATGCGTTTTCCTACTCACAAGTTAAGTGGCTTAGACTATTCTGGAAGGGTCACGTTTAAGGAGAGAAAATACTTTGCTTTCTTTTTGATATTAAAAAATACTTATGGCTATATCTATACTGTATGATAATAGTAATTTATATATTTTGTTTCTGGCTATGGTGAAAAATTGAATCTGTGGGTGAGTAAGTAGGCCTGGACTTTTAGCCACTATGTTCTCCTGCCTCCCTAAAATGTATAATTCAGTGTTAGTGAAAATTATGACATTCAAAAGTCATAATCTCTTAATTAGCAGTAATCATTAAAAATTCCAGAATGTTGGAGATTTCTAGGTATAATGTATTATAGGGTGTCAATCTGTGGTTTTGGCTAATAAAACTTGCTTCTTTTTAGTGATCTAATGAGGTTCTTAGGTCCTCGGAGCTTTATCTGTTCCCATTTAATGAAAATCACAGTATTAGTCATCAGAAATTGGTTGAGGGAAAGCCACTCTCCTTTTCTTGTTTAGAGTTTTTAAAGAATTGTTCACTCTTTTCTGTTCCTTTTTTTCTTCTCCTTCTTTTCTTTCTTCCTGGTCTAAGCAAAAGGGCTAAGCTCATGCTCTGGAATCCACTTCCCTTGGTGAAGCTCAACTACTTATGTGCTACTGCTGGCACATGAACGTCAGATTTTCTTAACTTGGTGAGGGCCTTATCTGGCCTTCAGAACTCATATATCACATTTTCAACAACATTGTTTTCATTTCTCAGTAAAGGTCTCTTTAGAGGGATGAATGTTTTATTAGTTGTGCAATAATATTCTTTTCATATACCTTTAAAAAAAATCTCTCTATATATTTTTAACTAAGGTATAGTTGATTTACAATGTTCTGTTAGTTTCTGGTGTACAGCAAAGTGATTCAGTTATATATATATATATATGTATTTTTTTCAGATTATTTTCCATTATAGGTTATTGCAAGATATTGAATATAGTTCCCTGTGCTATACAGCAGGACTTTGTTGTTTATCTATTTTGTATATAGTACTGTGTATCTGTTAATTCGAAACTCCTAATTTATCCGTCCTCTGCCCCCTTTCCCCTTTGGTAACCATAAGTTTGTTTTCTATGTCTGTGAGTCTATTTCTGTTTTGTAAATTCATTTGTATCATTTTTCTTTTTTAGATTCCACATATAAGTGATATCAGGTGATATTTGTCTTTCTCAGACTTACTTCACTTAGTACGATAATCTTTAGTTCCATCCATTTTGCTGCAAATGGCATTATTTCATTCTTCTTTATGGTTGAGTAATATTCCATTGTATACATGTACCACATCTTCTTTATCCATTTCTCTATTGATGGACATTTAGGTTGCTTCCATGTCTTGGCTATTGTAAATAATGCTGCTTTGAACATTGGGGTGCATGTATCTTTTCAAATTAGAGTTTTTTCTTCTCCAGATATATGGAAAGAGTGGCATTGCTGGACCATATGGTAATGCTACTTTTAGTTTTTTAAAGAACCTCCATACTGTTCTTCATAGTGGCGGTACCAATTTACATTCCCACCAACAATGTAGGAGTGTTCCCTTTTCTCCACATTCTATCCAGCATTTATTATTTGTAGACTTTTTGATGATGGCCATTCTGACCGGGATGAGGTGATACCTCATTGTAGTTTTTTTTTTTTTTTTTGCGGTACACGGGCCTCTCACTGTTGTGGCCTCTCCTGTTGCAGAGCACAGGCTCCGGACGCGCAGGCTTAGCGGCCATGGCTCACGGGCCCAGCTGCTCCGCGGCATGTGGGATCCTCCCAGACCAGGGCACGAACCTGTATCCCCTGCATTGGCAGGCAGACTCTCAACCACGGCGCCACCAGGGAGTCCCTCGTTGTAGTTTTGATTTGCATTTCTCTAATAATTAGTGTTGTTGAGCATCTTTTCATGTGTCTGTAGGTAATCTGTTTGTCTTCCTTGGAGAAATGTCTCTTTAGGGCTTCTGCCCAGTTTTTGATTGGGTTGTTTGTTTTTTGGATATTGAGCTGTATGAGCAGTTTGTATATTTTGGAAAATAATCCCCTTTCGGTCGCATCCTTTGCAAATATTTTCTCCCATTCCATAGGTCATATTTTTGTTTTGTTTATGGTTTCCTTTGTTGTGCAAAAGCTTTTAAGTTTAATTAGGTCCCATTAGTTTATTTTTGCTTTTATTTCCATTACTCTAGGAGGCAGATCCAAAAAAATATTGCTGTGATTTATGTGAAAGAGTGTACTGCCTAAGTTTTCCTCTAGGAATTTTAGAATATCTGTTCCTATTGGGTTGACCAAACAGTTCCTTTGGTTTTTAAAGTAAAAATGAAAGACACATTTTTCATTTTCACCAAGAACTTTATTGAACAACGGATTCACCATTTTGTTCCACTACCTTCTGCCATTTTTTCATGCAGCTTCATAATTCCATCTTCCTAAAACGTTTTATCTTTTTGAGCAAAGAACTGTTCCAGGTGTTTTTTACAGTCTTCCAGAAAATTGGCATTTTTTCCATTAAGAGAATTCTGTAAAGACCAAAATAAATGGCAATCTGAAGGTGCAATGTCTGGTGAATACGGCAGATGAATCAGAACTTCCCAGCCAAACTGTAACAGTTTTTGCCTGGTCATCAAAGAAACATGTTGTGTTGCGGTATCCTGATGGAAGATTATGCGTTTTCTGTTGACTAATTCCAGACGCTTTTCGTCGAGTGCTGCTTTCAGTTGGTCTAATTGGGAGCAGTACTTCTTGGAATTAATCGTTTGGTTTTCCGGAAAAAGCTCATAATAGAGGACTCCCTTCCATTCCCACCATGTACACAACTTCACCTTCTTTGGATGAAGACCGGCCTTTGGTGTGGCTGGTGGTGGTTCGTTTCACTTGCCCCACCATCTCTTCCGTTCCACATTGTTGTACAGTATCCACTTTTCATCACCCATCACAATTTGTTTTAAAAACAGAACATTTTCGTTATGTTTAAGTAGAGAATCGCATGGGGAAATATGGTCAAGAAGGTTTTTTTTGCTTAGCTTATGTGGAACCCAAACATCAAAGCGATTAACGTAACCAAGCTGGTGCAAATGATTTTCAATGCTTGATTTGGATATTTTGAATATGTGAGCTATCTCCTATGTGGTGTAACGTTGATTGTTCTCTATAAATGTCTCTATTTGATCACTATCAACTTCAACTGGTCTACCCGACCCTGGAGCATTGACCAGTGAGAAATCTCCAGCACAAAACTTCGCAAACCACTTTGGACATGTTCACTTAGTCACAGTGCCTTGTCCATACACTGTACAAATCTTTTTCTGTGTTTCAGTTTTACCTTTCTTGAAATAATAAATCATAATAGGCCGAAAACATTGTTATTTTTCTTCCATCTTCAATATTAAAATGGCTATACAAAAATTCACCAGTTTTGGTAAGTTTGTTTTAAAATGCACACTGATATGACAGCTGTCACAATACAGTCTAACAAAATTGTTTCGAATGAAGTTAAAGACAACTAAGTGCTACTGGAGCCATCTTACGGAAAAAAACAAACGCACTTTTTGGTCAACCCAATACATTTAGGTCTTTAATCCATTTTGAGTTTATTTTTGTGTATGGTGTTAGAGAATGTTCAAATTCCATTCTTTTACAGGTAGCTGTCCAATTTTCCCAGCACCACTCATATAGCTCTTTTAAATTTTGAATGGTTGTTCTCTGAACTTTTACTAATTGCATTCAAATATTAAGCCTGTAACCATCAGTCTTTCCTTGTTGAACCAGTGTGAAAACAATAAAGTGTTTGTTTAACATTAGGGTACATTTATCGTCTTACTAATTCCTTTTGATCAGACACTTGATAGTAAGGTAACTTTGATTAGTTAAATTTAGCGGCATGAGGTAGGAACGGACATGATGAAAGAGGTATTTATTAGACGGTAAGCCCAAATCAGAACTCTTTTGCAGGTACAGAATTTACATAAATCTTAGATAACATTTCTAACTCTTGACTATGGCATCTTGGGAATTCCTGACTTGTTTTTCTTATTAGCTCTTTCTTATAAATTGAATGTTATTTGTTCAATTGAATTCCATAAAATGAAAATCATGAGATAAATGCTGGGTGTATATTTGTATATGTTTTTCAGAGCATTTTGTAGCATATTAAAATACTAGTTCCCTGATCTTCCCCCACCAAGAATATTCCATGCTTGCATATAACCTAAAGTGAATCAGGTTCCTTAAGGTTTAAAACTGTTTCATGGAGAATGGGGCAGGCAGGGCATGGAATCTTAATAGAAGATAGTGAAGTCTAAGTAAGGAATTGAGTGTAATGTGGGAGCTAGGCTCAGTGGTTTTCAGTCTGTGCTCTGATAGAAAACCAGATTATGTGAGTCTTGTCAATAAAATAAGGCCATATACAGAAAAATTAATTGATAGATTTATTTCCCCCAGTATTTTCCTTCATCTTTTGGCATCTATATCAATTGTGAAAAACCTAATGAACAAATAGCTATTCGTTCCTTCCCAGAAATGTCATTGTGGCTCCAGAGATGCTGACTGATACGGCTGCTTCAACTAAGAAAAGCCTTGGGTACTGTTCATTAATGTATTTAGTGTGGACTCATTAAGGGAGAAGCTTCCACTGAAGCCAAGAATGTTTTCCTAATGTCCTCTTAATAGCTTTACCATCTCCCTTGAGACTTCTGAGCCAGTTCAGAGGAGATCCTAGTCTGCTAAATGTTTTAACATGGCCTCCTTAACCCTTTCTCCCGCTCTTCCTTTAGAGACTCCCCTACTTGATTTGGAATTATGGAGGCCTTTCTGAGTCTGCTAGATTTTAGACTCCCTTCACTTACCTTTCCAAGGATGAATTGCAAAACGTTTGTAGGTATGCCCCACATTTTCACATATTTACTTCATAGTATAAGCTTCCCTTTCCCGATTGATATTATTAGATACTTTTTTTTAAGTGCACATTAAATCACCCTCACATTGAACATACCAATAGCCTCCCTGGACGTTGAGAAAAAACAGTGGAATTTACAAGTAAAGGAGAGTTTAAAAGTAAAACACAAGTTCTGAGGAAAGCACAAGGAAAGCTCGGAGGAGGCGCCTCAGTTTTGCAGTTGTTGGGATATGAGCTGTAGAATTCAGTCCTTTGTCAGGCTTAGGTGACCAGGTGAAGTATAATAGGCAGAGAGTGACCCAGGCAGGGTGACACACAGGGCCCCAGACTAACAAGGGGCTGAAAGCACTGAATGTCACACCAGAAAAACCACATATGTACTACTCTGTAGGAGAACGTGCGTAGCAAGGGAAAATTCAAAAACTTATGCTCTAGTGTTCGTTCTTTAGGGGGTGAAACTGTGTGTGTAGAAGAAATTTGGGCCTTATTTTGAGTCACGATTTTTATTCTTTTAATGAACCTTAATCCTATTGACTATTTTTCTCCTTCTTCTGCAAAGATGGCTTTTTTTCTTTTCACTGTTCAGTTTCTGGTAATATATACTATGTGAGGTGAGGTTTTTAGTCTCAGATTATTACTGTTAATTACCATTTCTTGATGTATTGTTGTTTTTAATTGTACTTGTTTGGAGAATTTTTTATTTCTAGCATTTAACATAGTAGGCTCTTAATAAATATTTGTTGAATTCTTTAAGTAGTGACCATACTGATGCATTGGTTTTTAAAATAAATTATCTATTTATTTATTTATATTTTTGGCTGCGTTGGGTCTTCGTTGCTGCGCACGGGCTTTCTCTAGTTGCAGCAAGCAGGGGCTACTCTTCGTCGCAGTGCATGGTCTTCACATTGTGGTGGCTTTTCTTGCTGCGGAGCACGGGCTCTAGGTGTGTGGGCTTCAGTAGTTGTGGCGTGCGGGCTCAGTAGTTGTGGCTCACGGGCTCTAGAGCGCAGGCTCAGTAGTTGTGCCACACGGGCTTAGTTGCTCCGCAGCATGTGGGATCTTCCTGGACCAGGGCTCAAACCTGTGTCCCCTGCACTGGCAGGCGGATTGTTAACCACTATGCACCAGGGAAGACCCTGATGCATTGTTTTGATCCAATGTTTAACTAGTTTTGTTTCTCATATGGTTGTTTTCTTTTAACATTTTCATTTAGTATAAAAAGTATTTTTTACATTTAATTTAAATAAATGCATAACTAAATGTGTTCCTATCATAAATGCTTGTACAAACAGCCTCTTTTTTTAAATGCATCTTTATTTATTTATTTGCTTGGCTCATTTTTTCCCTGTTTCTTCCCCTCTGTTCTTTTCACCATCCATCACTACCCCTACTCCCTAAAATAAAAAGAACTAGTGTAAACAGCCTGGGATATCCCTTTATATTTTTCTTTGTGCTCTTAATTTTCCTGGACAGATACATATAAACTACAAATATATACACCTTTGTGTATATATATATATATATATATATATATATATGTATATAGGGGTTTTTTTTGGTATGTTTTTATTTTAATAAAAACTGATGATATTGTATATACATTTCTGCATCTTGCTTTCTTCTCTCATCAATACTCTCTGGAAATTCCTCCAACTAGCTGATGTTGTTCCAACTTAATCTTTTATTACCATGGACAGATCTTTTATTATAATAGATGTTACCAGATTATTTTTCCAAATGGTTCTGACTCTCCACGTTTCTGTCAGCAAAATGGCTGAGAGTGGCCCTTTTCCCCGCATTCCTACCGTTAATAGTGGTTATAATTCTTTTAATTTTTGCCAGGCTGATGAGGATTAAGTGTTAACTCATTTTTATGTTTATTTGCATTTCCTATTAGTGAATTTGAACATCTTTTTACAGATTTGCTGGCAGTTTTCATTTGTGCCTATACAGATGGCCTGTTTATAAATTTTGCTCATTTAAAAATACTGGATTATTTGAGTTTTCTTCCAGGAATTTAACTTTTTTAATGGCAGGAGGAAGGAGTCTTAAGTTATTTCTTATGTGACTGATGAGTTGCCTCAGCATCCTTTCTGAATAATTTCTTCTTTTCCCTCTGGTTTAAATGCCACTTCTGCTTTACAGTGTTGCATGATATCTGAGTTCTATGTGCTTTGATCTGTTTGTCTATCCCTGAACTGATAACATGTTGTCTCCATTATTAGAGCTTTCATTATAATTTGGTAAATGATAATGAAAGTCTCTTGTCATGTTCCATGAAAAATTCTGCGGGCATTTTGATTGTAATTGTATTAGATATGTAGATTAATTTGAAGAGAAGGTGTTTTCTAATGTTCTTCAATAATGTTTTGTAATTGTCTTATAACAATCTCGTACATCTTAGACTTATTCCTTGGTACCTTTGGTTTTTCTTTTTTTCTTTTTAATTGTTTGTGGGGGATATTTTCTTTTATTGCAACTCTGATTGGTTATTTGTAGTTTACAGGAGTGCAGTTGGTTTTGTATGTGGCTCTTTTATCCAGCATTTTTGCTTAATGATCTTATTAGCTCTTATAATTTGTTAGTAACTTTACTGACATATTGTCTACTGTGTAGCTAATCATATCATTTGAAATTAACGGCAATTTAATTTCTTTCCTTATAATTCTTCTTTTGTTGTGGTTTTATTGCACTGGCTAGAAACTCAAATGCAATGTTGAATATAAGCAAAGATAGCAAGAATCCTTGTTTTACTCTGATATTTATAGAAATGCTTCTAAAGTGTTAACCTTATGGTTTGGTGTTTGCTCCTGGTTTTGAGTGCTATCCTTTATCAGATAGAGAATATTGCCTTCTATTTGTGGGTTGCCAAGAGAGGTTGATTTTTTAAAAAATGATGAATGGGTTGTGAAATTTATCAAATATTCTTGCTGCTGTTTTTCTCTTTAAATATTTAAATACATTTGACTCTATCAGTAGATTCTGAGCTCTCCTTGCATTCCTGAGAGCTTTATTTGGCCATAATGTATTATTTTTTTTGTACATTGCTGAATTAATTTCCTTGTCTTTTCTTTAGTATGTTTATATTTATGTTTATGATTGAGATCAGTTGTATGTTCTTTGCATTACCTTTTTTGGTTTTGAAAGCAAGGTTACATTAATCTCATAAAATGAATTAGATAGATTCCTTCTTTTTCTCTTCCCTGGCTGTTTAAGAGAAGGATTGTTTATTTCTTGAATGTGTGTTAAAATTCACTCATGTAATCATTGGTACCTGTTGTCTTCTTGGTGGCTGAGAGTTTCAACTTCTTCAGTATTTTTTGGTTTATATCAATATAACCTTTTTATTTTTTAAGTCAGTGTGGTAATTATTCCTGATTTTTTTTTGTGTGTGTGTGGTATGCCGGCCTCTTACTGTTGTGGCCTCTTCTGTTGCGGAGCACAGGCTCCGGACGCGCAGGCTCAGCGGCCATGGCTCACGGGCCTAGCTGCTCCGCGGCACGTGGGATCTTCCCGGACCGGGATACGAAGCTGTGTCCCCTGCATCGGCAGGCGGACTCCTAACTACTGCGCCACGAGGGAAGCCCTCCTGATTTTATAAGTTATCCATTTTGTTGTGTTTTGATATTTAAAGAAGCATTCATAAGCCCTGCTATATTATTTTTTCAATCTTGTACTGAAGCTGTGTATCCTTTCTCTTTAATATTATTTATTTTTTTCTCTTTTTCTTTATTAGTCTTACTAGACATGATTATTTTATTAGTTTTCGTTTTGACTAGCTTTGTTTATTACTTCATCAACTTCTGCCTTTAATGCTATTGCTTTTTTTCTGATTTTTCATTTTTAGGATTGCTGTTTTATTTTTCAGACTTGCAAGTTAAATAATTGACTTGTCTGTTTTTTAAAATAAATGTTGTAAATTCATGAACAAATTACCCTGTGTTTTGAGATGCTATTATTTTATGATAGTTTATTTCTAAATTTCATAATTTCTATTATGGTTTCTTCCATAATTCAAGACTTAGGAGTGCCTTTTGGAATTTTCAAATATGTATGTATGCTTAATTTTTAACTTTTTACAATTTATCTTTAAATTCCTTTGAAATTTGTTGAAACTTCCCATTTGGCTTAGTACCATTGTTGGTTATTTGGTATTTTATGAGTAAAAAAATTAAACATTTTCTGGGTTTTTTTTTTTAATGTTTATGTGTGACGCTACAAATTTTTCTAAGAAATACATATTCCAGGCACAGTGATTTCCTCTTATTGTCTTATTCGACCATTTTTCTTCTGATTCTCAGTGTAACTTATCCTTTTTCATCCTTCAGGTTTAATTGCCACCTCTTCAGAGAAAACTTTCCTGCCCCCTTTTCTAAAATAGCCCCTTTCTGCCCCGTTGTTCCTTGTCATTGTCATGTTACTTTATTTTTTAATAGTACTTTACATCACCTATAGTTGTGATTTGTCTACTTATGTTATTGTGTGTCTTGTCATATAGCATAACTACTTAAGTTACTGTATTGAATAGTTCTTCCTCCACTGGCAGGAACTTCATCCATCATGCCTGTTTCTGGGGCTGCGGTATGGTGTTTATCACACCACAGACATTCTGTGAATAGTCATTGGAAAATGAAGGCTGCTTTCAAATGTAAATAACCACTTAGCTGCATATAATGTTCTTGGTAAAAAAAAAAAAAAGTTTTCTTTTGAAGGTTTGTATACATTTTTGTATTATTCTGTGGATCTTATTCTTGCAGAGCAGAAAGTGCAAATCAACAAATTTTAACTTCTTTGAAGTTTAATATGTAACAGTTTAAATGATTTAAACCAAATCCCACATTCTTCAAGAATTCAGACAATCACAATTAAGTTTTAAATATTTCAACTTTATAAAAACATTTTGTTATAGGTTACTGTTTTTTCAAATTATGTCAAAAATTTAGGACAGCTGGATTTCTGCTCTCTTTGTGTCTAGCAGATAAAGTTAGAAAAAGAATTAGAGCTGCACAGATACATGAAATATAAAAGTAAGACCTCTTGAAATAATTATGGATTTCTGAAACCATGTTAATTCAGCTGTGTGGATGTAGATAAATGACACTTTATGGAATTTTCCCATTATGGGTCAATAGCTGGTGCTGATTGACTTGGGTTTGGGGACATTGCAAATAATGGACAGAAAAGACTTTTTAAGAGACTTTGCAGATACAGTTTTTTCTTTTGTAATTTTCAAGACGTGTGTAAGGAAAGTTCTTTTAAGGTTTTTCACATAATTTGCATTACATGTTTCAAATTTTGATGATAAAAATCATAGGATAAATACTTAGTATGAATGAATTAGTACATGTTTTTGACCACTAGTCGTCAGTATTGAACCATCAGTTGTGACCCTGCAGGCATTGTTTACTAAAGTTGCTAAACTTTGTTGAAAAATGATTATAATATATACACATACCTCATCTCCTAGGGCTCCCTGAAAATACACTTGGCCACAGATATTGCAACTTGAAAAATCTAATTATTTAACTATTGCTATTTGAAAACTTAAATTTGAAATGATGTTGCTTTCCACTGTTGAAAAATAAAATATGACGTATGGAGTATTACATATTAAGACATCTGTTATATTTAACACTAAAACTGTCATTTCTATGCCTTTTGGTCAGAGTTTCTTTGAGGCTTTCTATTCAGGGTTATAATTCCTTTCTTCCTCTCTCTCTCCCTCCTGCTGAGGAAAAATCTTTTTATGTGTAGTAAAACAAAGACTACAATTTGATATGAGAGTTTATTTCACTGGAGTCATATAGTCTTATGCCATTTTCCACATTTCATATTTCTAAGCTATACAGAAGTATACCAAAGATATGTTCTCTAAATTTTTATATTATATAGATCTAAAACACTTTTCCCTAGTTATCATTTTCTTCTCCTTAATAATCATTGCCTTTGCACCCTGTTGTCTACTCACCCCAGTTATATTTATTTTCCACTGATGTTCTAATGCTGTTTGTTCTTCGTCTGGCTAATCTTGTTTGTTTTTCTTTACTTGTTAGAAAAGCATTTTTTTTTAGCTCTGTCATGACTCATTGCATTTCTAGTGAATTTACATTTTTATTCAGTACCCTGGATCCTTTTTTCTTTCTTTCTTTCTTCCTTCCTTCCTCCGTCTCTCCCTCCCTCCCTTTCTTTCTTTCTTTTCTTCCTTCCTCCCTTCCTTCCTTCCTCTCTTCCTTCCTTCCTTTCTTCCTTCTTTTCTCTCATTTTTTATACTGCAGCTGTAGTTTTATTTATTTCTCAAGAAAAGAGAAACTGCTTAGGTTTTTCTAACATACCCTTGCCCATATTATGACCAGGTTAGAACAGTATTTGCAGCTGTAACCTTATTATGTAGTTTTTTGGTGGGCCTCATATGGCAGTGAGAAAAAGTTACGCCTTTTCATGTTTATTTTCTGAGGTTGAGAACCTGAAGTGCTGCTCACCAGTATCAGTCTTGGATGGGGATCAAGTCAGAGTGATTCTGTGATTCAGAGCCACAAAGCCTGGGCAGACTTGGTCTCTGGAGCTCCATTTCCTGATCCTTCCCCTCCTGACTTGTGAACTTGTATAGAAGTTGCTAAACCTTACCTCTTTGTGTGGTTCATCTTAATAAGTAGTTCATATGATTTATTTCTTTTTAAAAAGATGGCTACTTATCTTGATAGTAAAATAATTTTAGTTTTATATGAAAAATTTTTTGTGTTTCTTTTATGTCCTCGCCGTCTCTGTTTCTTCCGTTCTTCACATCCAGTTTATCATTAAATTCTGTCAGCTCTATCTTGAAAATATTTTAAATGATAACAACTCACTCCTTTTATCACTTCTACTCTCATTTATCATCCTGTGACTCTTGTCTCCTGCCTGGGCTAGTGGAGTAGCCTCCTTGCTTCCATTCTTACTTCCCTGCAGTCTTTTCCCCATAGAATCAGATAATGCCACTTCTTTCTTCAAAACCCTTCAGTGCTTTCTTTATCACATTCAGGATGAAATCTAAAATCTTCAGCCTAAAAGGCCCCTCTGAGGTGGTCCCTGCCTGCCATCTTACTCTGATTCTGTCATTCTTCCACTTGCCTACTCTAGGCCAACTACACTCGCCTGGCTTTTCCATGGACATGTCAGGCACCCTCCTGCTTCTGGACATTTGTACTTTCCATTCCCAGAGCCAGGGATTTTCAACTCTGAAAACAGTTGCATTGCTTATGCCCTCCTATCACTCAGAGCTCTACTTCAGAAAGGCCTTATTAGTTATTCTACATAATACACCCCTTCTTCACTCCTGAGCCCCTTACACTGCTGTATTTTTTTTCTTTATAACACTTCTCCTTACTTGTCATCTGTCAGCTATCTGTCCCCGTGAGCAGAATGCAGGCTTTATGAAGGAAGGCACTTAGTCTGTTTTGCTCATTGCTGTATCTCCAGCACCTAGAACAGTGCCTGGCATAGGTCTAGTAAGTGTTTCTTGAAGGAATGAATGTTATATGCTATGTTGTCAGAACTATTCATAGTGAAATATTCATTTGGCCAATACCCTCATGGACCTACCACGTGCCAGGTGCTGTGCTGGGGACTAGGGATTTTAAAATACTTAAAATGATGTATTGCTCTTTAGGGCTCTCAGTTTAGTTGGGAAAATAGAAATGTTAACAGTCATTGTAATTCAATAAGTGTGTTATTTCAGCTTTGCATAGACTCTAGACTAGCCCGTACAGGAAATAGTTACCCCTTCTCTGCCCTTTGGAAAATTTGGGTGAAAGAGATTGTGCATTTTCAAATTATTTTAGGCAGTTCTTTTATGAATGTGATTCTACCCTGTGGCTTATTGCTACTTGATAAAGCACTTTACCAATCTGTGGCTGAAATACTAATTTAAATTCTGACCCACTATACTTTTGATTCACAACATAGCTCTTTGTCTTATTTTATGCCATGCTAATTATTTTCTTCTCTCTTTTATGTTTGTTACCTGTGGATTATTTTTTTCTTTGCAAGGTTAGAGTAAATACTTTTTTTCTGTAAGGTTGTGAAAAGTCTGTTAATGTCAACATGCTGAAAGAAAGGAAGTAGATGGAAACAAATGACTGGATATTAGGGGATTTGTCTTTCACAGCTGGTTGAACACTATTTGGCACAGCTGGAAATGCGCAAGTCCCAGACATATCGTGTTCTTTAGTCTTCTTCCTTAGCCTTTTCCTTGATTCCCCCCCCTTGCCTCACATGCCCACCCACTTATTTAACATAAAGTCTATTTTATTAGGCTTTGATCATTTAGATGACAACAAAACACTTTATTCTTTGTGTGGAAAGTATTTTTTTCCCTGAACTTCTTACAGAAGTTGGAAGAGATCTTAGATGTTGTCTCTTTCAACCTTGTACTCATCCAGTACTTGAATTTCCATTCACAGTGCAAACTTCCTGCATGGTTTGTGGATATTAAGGACAAGTCTCCACAAGCCATGCTATCTTTTTCGTATTGGGAAATATTGAGAATAATAGCTAGCTGGATTAAAGAATGTTCCATTTTGATACTGTTTTTCAGGGGGTTACTGTTTAATATTGATAAAACAAAAGCTGAACATTTAGAAATGTATTCCACATCAGAGAAGAGGTAACATGTCAACTGTTAGCCTGCTGGTTAAGGCCTTTGGATTCCTTTGAAGGGTGCAGTTCTGTGAGAGGATGTGTGTATGTAAGTTGTCCTGAAATTCTTATAGTCTCATTTCTATATAATTAACACTCATGTCATGTCTTGTTAGGCTTTTTACTTTATAAAAAAAAATTACCTAAGGCTTTTAATCATTACATGCTTGTAATGTACTTTCTATCCTCTTTCACCTCCCCATTTCAACTTTCTCCAAAATTCTCCCATGTATACTAACTTACATTTTCTTATTATTCAAGTGTTTTCGAATAGTGTGCATTTTTCAGGGTGTCTTTCTGGGTTGATCACTTTGCTTATAGTTTCCTTGGTCCTACCCTCATTGAAGTTAGTCCTCATACAATTTTTTTTCTCTTTTTTTTTTTTCCTGCTTATTTGCTCTCGGTTCTCGAAGAGTTACTACTTATTCTATTAGGGCCATTATGGTCTCCGACTCATTTTTTGTTTCACCTGTTCTTTCAGCATATGCATAGGAGTTCTTATAAAGCATCTTGAATTCTCATTGGAAATAGTTGAGATTTACATTATAGATAAATACATTGCTTCTGTGAGTTGCGTTTAAATCTGACACATATTTTATGTTCATACTACATATGATTAGATCTCAAAGTATTGTTTAATCACATTTCTTTTCCTATGTGTGCATATTTTTTCTTGCCAATATTGTCATTGTAAATTATAACAAATAAGGCTAGCATGAGTCTGTGTGAGTCCCTTTGTGTAGGGACTGTATGAAAATAGACATTTAATTTTGTTAATGCTATGATGATGATGAAAAATGTTTGTGCTCTTGTTGACTGAACAGCTGTCTGACAATAGACTGAGATTTTCTGAGTGCAGGACTTGTTTAATTTCTACTTTATGCTTTTCTTGAAGAGTGGAATGTTTCTATCTATGTTTTCAGCAAATTTATCCTAGACCATCTGTTTATAAAGCCCTATTTCCGTCATTATCAATTAATATTTATTGGGTAACTACTGAGTGCATAGTAATATTGTGCAAACAAAGATGACTTTGCTACAAATAGGCTTATTCATAGATTTGGTACTGTTTTATTTTGATTAGAAAAAAGCAAAAGAAACAACCCCCTCTCCCCCAAAATCCAAAGGCGTAAAATAATACCCTCTAACTCTGAACAATGAAAGATGTTGTATATTTACAGGACATTCTGCTCAAATACATATAAAACTTGAGAAATTCTAAATTAAATTTCCATAATTATCTATGATCTTCTGTTTGTCAACAATTCTAACTCCGTGGTCCTGCATTTAGAAAGTCAAATGAAGTATCATATTGCTCTGGGATTTCTAATAAAACTATGAGTCTCTTTTTTGAGAGGAAACTACTCAGATAAAAACAGACCCTCCACTAAGAGTGGTTGCTTTTTGATTTTGAAGGAAATCCTGGAAAGTGTACTTGTTGGGCTCACATTTAACTTTACTTGCAAGATTTTTATTAAGTAAAAGATTGCATAAAAATACAATCCATTCCAGTAAAAGCAATGGCATTTAGGAGAATAATACTCATTACCATTGTTGCTTTTGAATTAAAGAAGTCAAAGGACTTATATGTCTTTTCAGCATACCAACTTTGTAGGCAATAATTAAGGTTTTGTTTTGCAGATTGGCAAATTTAATAACGTTTGAAGAACGAAATCCTGACACTAGTCAATAGGGGTTTTACTTTTGCATTATTTTTATAGTCATGGTAATGGATTTTCGCTGATTCATCCATGGTCTCTGGCCTGCTTAGTCTTCCATGTGGCCTTTGGCTAAGGTTTAGGGTAAAGGCTATGGCCATGGAAGAGAGCAAAGGGAATTGGTTCTCGTGGTGATTGAACCCATGGCCTTGGCTGGCTTCATAGGCACAGGGTACCCTAACCAGTCACAGACTCCATAAATATGGACGTAGTGGAACCAGTGAGTTTATTTATTTATCAGGGAAAATAGGTCAGTAATATGTGCTCATCTGTTCTACCACAATAATTACTATAAAGCTTTTTGGATTCCTGAAATAATGATCACCTTATCATAAGAAGAAGGAGAAAAAAAAAAAAAAAGAAAAAGACATCTAGGCCATTCTCAAAGAGAAGCTTTGAGTTTTATGTTTCAAAACCTCAGGTATCTTTAAAGAACATTATTTAGGATTACACTTACCATCAGAAGTAATACCAATGTACTTAACTACTGATAAATCTTACTTAACCACATGATACCTGATATTACTCTACTCTTTGCAAAACAAGGATGGTTGCAACTTGTGACTCTACTCACTATGTGCTTACCACTTCCATCTGGAAAATACACATAGTTCACCTGGCAGCAAGTCTTTAGAATCTCTCCCTTTGATATCCCCAAAATCTGTATGGTGTCATAATGGTGATGATCAATATTGGATTCTCTTCTGACTTCTGTCACGCAGTTCTACTTTCACTTATTAAAGTGTTTTAAAATCGTAGATGTTGGTATGGAATTTTTGTTCCTTGGTAGTGCCTGAAAAATAAATTTCTTTGAATAATTTAAGTAACAATCACTTAGCTATTTCTGAGATATTGGTTCAGGGATTTAGAATATGAATGTATTGTTTTCTGCCTTGAAAAGAAACTTAATTTTTTGTTTTGTTTTGTTTTGGTTTTTGTTGGCACAGATGATCCCCAACTGGATGAACTTAAAGGCTAAAATTTTCCATGACTTTAGCTAGTTTTCATGTGGGAGGAATCTCTAACTTGATTTAGGAAAAAACAAAATTTAGAAATTCACAGAACTTGACAGAAATAAAATCTATGTTAATTTAAATGAGTAGTATTAGTTATGAGCAATAAAATCCTGCTGTATTATGTGTATATATTCCTTTTCAAAATGCGTATTTTTCTATTGATGTTTGGTTTTGGAGCTGTGATTTAGGTTTACAGAAGAGAATTTTGGAAATGGACACCAGATTTTTATATTAAAAAAAAAATTCCAGTTAAGTCAGGTTCCAATTACAGTGTTTTATACATACTGAGTACTTAGTAATGTTTTTCCTTGATTTGAAATATAACATGTCCTTAAGGCTATTTAACTTTTTAAAATACATAAACATAGACAACTTATAACTTCAGTTTATAGCTTATGTGGTCTAATTTGGATCAGAATATCACTATATTGTGAAGCTTAAAATATTTGCTGATTTTTATTTTGTACCTACATGAAGAATGATTGTAAACTAGATGACTGTGAAGTCATGAAAAGACATAGAGGAAGCTTAAAGGCATATTACTAAGTGAAAGAAGCTAATTTGAAAAGATCACATACTGTAGGATTTCGACTGCATGACATTCTGGAAAAAAAAATATGGAGATAGTAAAAACATCATTGGTTACCAGGAGATGGGGTAGGAAGGGGAGAGGTGAATAGGTGGAGCACAGAGGATTTTTAGGACAGTGAAAATACTCTGTATGATCCTATAATGATGAATACATGTCATTACACATTTGACCAACCCATAGAATGTTCAACAGCAAGAGTGAACCCTGTGTAAACCATGGACTTTGGGTGATTATGATGCATCAATTTAGGTTCATCACTTGTAACAAAGGTGGAGGTTTTGTTGGAGGATGTTGATAGTGGGGGAGATTATGCATGTGTGTGGGCTGAGTGTATATGGGAACTGTCTGTACCTTCCTCTCAATTTTGCTGTGAACTTAAAACTGCTCTAAAAAAATAGTCTTTAAAAAAATTATATATATATATATATGTATATACATATATATATTAAGAGCAACTATTTTATAATTCTCAGTAACATGACTGTTTCATTCTTTATTGTTACGGGAACAATATGACTTAAAAGTTTGTACCTTTAATATAATATTACAGACCTATTGTTCAATATGAGCACAGACTTGTTTTTCTATAGTCCTGTTGGTTTACCAGTGAATCATCTACATATTCTTGCCCTTGTGACCAAAGGCATGCAATTGTAGTGCTGCTGAGTGATTAGGATAAGACAGGATAGCTTATGTTCATAATTTTTTTTTTTGTTTTGGAAATTTCAGTGGCCTGTGTGGGTGTTAACATGTGACCTTTATTTCATTCCAGCTCCATCATTCTTACCCAAGCTTGCTGGTCCATTTAAAGTAGACAAAGGGCCTTTAATTCCCTATTTGTTCTACATTTTTGAGTGTGTTATTTTTTAGAGCCTCTTGATAAACATGCCTGTTGTCAAAGTTGTGGCAGTTTTTATGGTCAGATGAGAGGTCTACAAACATTTTCTTTTTCTCCTTTCCCCTACTCTTTAAAAGGAAAGGCTGTATTTTTTTTTATTATATTTGTGAGAATTCCAAATCATCTACCTCTAAAGAACTGCAGTAGTACAATACTCAATATGTTAGTCTTTTTAATGGAAATAGGCACACTTAAGGAAAAGAAGAAAAATTGTTGTTATTAGAAATTTAAATGTGCTCCAGGGACCCTCTATTAAGGTTCAGTGTTGTTGCTGTGATCTTAAATGTGTAAAAGACAATCTGAATCCGGGAGCAGGGCACATGATAGCTTTATAGCTGAACTGCTTTTAAGAAAAAAACAAGCTTTAAAGGGCAAAATAACATAGTAATAGAAATTCATTGGCATGTGATTTTTTTCCTCTTTTTATAGCTGCTTTTACTGGGTCAGTTTTAATATAATTCTAAATTGTTTGATCTAAGTCAAATGGAAAAGAAATCCAGTGCAGCCTTACACACTTAAAAAAGGTAGTAAATGAGTTAAAGTTTGTTATAAGATTTGAAGAAATGACTTGTAATTTTGATTTAGTTAATTTTAAAACTATTTCTCATTGACTGTTATCTGTGTTTCCGAAATTTAAAGTGCATTATATTTACTAGGTCTTAAGAGTTAGATTTTCTTTCTTTGTCTTTCATTTTAAACTAGATAATATAGAAAATGGGTTCAGTGTTCTGGGCTAGAATATTGCTTGTGTGTTGTTTACTGGTTTATGTTGTATAGGTAGGTTTAAAGTTAATAGGTGTGGGCTTCCCTGGTGGCACAGTGGTTGAGAGTCAGCCTGCCGAGGCAGGGGACACGGGTTTGTGCCCCGGTCCGGAAAGATCCCGCATGCCGCGGAGCAGCTGGGCCCATGAGCCGTGGCCGCTGAGCCTGCGAGTCCGGTGCCTGTGCTCCACAATGGCAGAGGCCACAGCAGTGAGAGGCCCGCGTACCGCAAAAAAAAAAAAAAAACGTTAATAGGTGTGTTATAGGTTGTTTAAAGTTTGACTTTTCTAAATGATAAGGTGGAAATATAGTAATTTGCTTTGGGTTGCTCCTCAGTACCTGACTTCTGTTCCTGTGCTGAAAACAATAGAATTTAAGTTCTCATTGCCTCAATTTTCCAAGACTTACATATCCTTAGAGTATTAGCTACAGTAGAGACATATATTATTTTGGAAAAGTGATATTATAAATAACTGGTCAGATGTACAAGGTGGAAAGTTCAGAGGAAAGGAAATTTTATCGCAAAATCTTAGATATCCAAGAGAATTAGAGGTTCTTTTATTCAACAGCTCATACGTGGAAATTCAAATTAAAAAAAAAATAGTTGACTTTCAGAAGAACTATGTTTTTATAGGGCATAATTCCATGTACTAGAAAACACAGTTTGATTAAAGTTCAGCTTGTTGATTTTTATTCCTTTCACATCAAGTAAAATTACTAATATTTATACTAATTATAAGAAATGAAGATTAAATATCTATTAGTATGAGAAAGAAAATAATTATTTCTCAACCGCCCTTTAAGGGGAATGGATCCTGGTAACAGGTCTTTTCTTTGTGTGGTGAGGAAAATGGGGTACTGGGCATGGTAATCAGTGTCGGCATTCAAAATTGAGAACTGGGGCTTCCCTGTGCCGTGGAGCGGCTGGGCCCGTGAGCCACGGCCGCTGAGCCTGCACATCCAGAGCCTGTGCTCCGTAATGGGAGAGGCCACAACAGCGAGAGGCCCGCGTACCGCCAAAAAAAAAAAAAAAAAATTGAGAACCGGAATAGAGGCACACTGCTCGGCGTAAGTCGGGGAGGGAGATTTAGAAGCCTGTTGGGAAGGCCCAGAAGCTGCAAAGAAACTGAACAGTGAAGCTGAAGAAGATGTAGGGAAACAAGGGGGAAGGAGAATTCCTGGTTAGTGGAGTAGCCCAGGAGAGTTAGGATTATATAGAGACTTGATGAGTGTACTCCATCCACCGATACGGTCTTATGTAAATTCTGTATCACTCATTAATGTTTTTGGTGTAAGTAGGTTATCTGGAGGTGACTGCAAAGGGGTTCAGCGTTCTACTTAGTGGTGAGCACTGGGCTATGAGTTAACTTACTAGGAATCTGGGTTGCATTAGGCATAAGGTTTGATGGGGGAAAAGCTTGTAGGCCAAAAAAGTACTGATAATGTTATAGTTGGTCTGATTTTGAGCTAAAATTGGTGGGTAAAACTTTAAGGATACTTGCATAGCCTCAAATTATCTACCAAAATATTTGTTCATTACTTTAGTGATTTTAACATAGTTCTACATATTCTTTGATATTCTCCCTCTGGGAGGTAGAACTTAATTCTTCTCCCTTTGAGTGTGGGCTGGACTTAATGACTTGCTTCTAACAGAGTCTGGAAAGGAAAGAATACTAACTTTATGGCAGGAAGATTTGGCAGACACCACACTACCGTAATCAAGCTATCAAGGTTAACATCACTAGTCCTGACTCATGTTGATATCACATACCCACCAGTGTGATGCATTGAGAACGGCTTACCTCTGTGGTATTCTGTTCCCAAATTTATGAGCTTTGTCTAATCATGAGAAGACATCAGAAAAACCCAAATTGAGGGACAGTCTACAAAATACCTGACTTGAAGATACCTGAAATATTTTCGAAAATGTTGAAATCATAAAAGCAAGGAAAGATTGAAAAACTTTCCCAGATTGGAGGAGACTAAAGAGACAAGCTGCTCTGAAGTATCTTGGAACAAAAAAGAACATTTGATAGTTGAGTAAAGTCTGTAGCTTTTGGTTTTGTAACAGTGTTAACATCTTAGTTTCAATAAACTTACCTTGGTTATGGAAGATGTTACTTTTAGGGGAAGCTAAGTGAAAAGTATATGGGAACTCTGAGCTGTCTTTACAACTGTTCTGTAAATCTGAATTATTTAAAAAATAAAAAAACTTAAACCTATTCAGAGTATTCTTTTCTAAGGAAAAGACTAAAATGATGACTTTGAAAACAGGAAAGGATTATTAACTCTTTGACTTAAACCCCCAAGTAAATATTTATTTTCCAACATCACTACACCGTAATAATTGTTTTTACAGAAAGAAAGGCAACTTGGTGCTTGAGAAAATATGGTGGTTAAGAAAGATGAGAGAAATCTGGAAAACTTTCATATATGTGATGAACAGAATTGGCCAATTGCAAAGTGAAGTTGTTATTTAGGAATTATAAAGGGATATTTATTCATCCATTCGATAACATATGTTTACCACCTAAAATGTGTCAAGTATTGTGTTAGAGTTAAAATATGATCATGACAGATGAGGTCCCTGGCCTTCTGAAGCTTACACCTTAGTGACACCAAATCTTTTATATTACTATTTGGAAATGTAAACCTCTAGATAAACAACAATTATTTGTATGTCTATCTAAGTAAAAATAAGCATATAAATGAATTAAGCACATTTTAATAGACTTAATCAAAATAAAGTATGTAAACACTTGGGAAATGTTAATATGTCTTTCTTGTTTTTTTGATGTAAAATGTAATAGGATTTTTAAAATGTAAGTTTTGGAACTCATGAGAAAGGGACAGAAATGGATTAATTCCAGTTAGTAAAATGGAAAAATTTCTTCACTGGAGAATTTTTGGGGTTTAAATTCTTAGTAAGTTAAACTCCTAGAGTTGCAGCATGCAGTTAAGTCAAGTTTTAAAAGCTTAGCAGGTGATTCCTTCTGTTTCTCGTACCTCAGTAAGCAGAGGACACAGGTGGAAACAACTTGGAACATGAAGAGATGTACAGAATCACACTGGAAGGATCTTAGCAGCTACTGTTTGAAGGTTGCAGAGTCTTCCAAGGTAGATTTTGAATTTGGCTTTGGAAGTGAATGGCTCTTATATTTGGGACAAGCCCATCTTGTTTGAAGTTGCTTATGGCCTTAAGTGATGTCACCGGGTTTGGGTGAGCCTTCACTGCATACTCATTTGGAGTGGCTTCTGCCCAGGAGTTTGAATCCAGAATGGGAGGCTGACTATTTACAGTGTGATGAAACTTATCAACTGCATGAGGAAGTCTTCCTCATAATCTCCTCTCTGTGGAAAAACCCAGGCTGGTTTTTAGTTCAATGAAAAAATATTGACTGAATCCATGAACCTTGAAAAAATAGTATTTTGTTTGTTTAAAAAACAGCAGCATGCTTTCTACAGTAACTTACTTCTAGACTAGCACTAGATTAAGTTTTAGAGAACCTGCAAATATATATTTGATATGAAAAATATACTTGGCAATAAAAGGTGTATGACATAACTGGAAAAAAAATATTGAAAAGATAACCAGTTAAGTTTAACTCATTAAAGAAAAACAGGTGATGGGGCTAGGTTGAATGATGATGTTGAGGAATAAGATAGTTCAAATATTGTAAAATGAATTGATGAAAAGTATAGCAACAATTCATATCTTTTTAAAAAATATTTCTCCCTCCTTCCCTCTCCCTCTTCCTCTCCCTCTCTGTCACAGAAACACACACACACACATATTAGGTGGAGTTAGACCGAGGAAGCATGGAAAAAATGAAGATGCCAGCAGTAATTTTCAAGTTTCTAGGATAATTTCGTTCAGGAAAAATTTATAAACACATCCCACCAGCCAAAACTGAATAGATTATACATACTTAAGTAAATATTATTACAAATTCCACTTAGGCTACAGTAAAGAACAAATAATAAACATCAAAATCATTTGATAGCTACCTACCTGAAAAGCATTATGTTTTGTAATACTTTATCAATTGTTAACAATTTAGTAATCGTAATAGTTGTCTTTTATTGTATATTTTAATGCTTTATAAGTATAAAATTATTTAGTCTTCATATCCACCCTATAAGCTTGATATTGTTTCAACGTGGAGAGGCAGTGCCATTCAATGGTTTAGAGGCACACAGCCTGAGTCTATGTCCTGACTCTGTCACGAGCTTGGTGAATGACCTTGGGCAAGTTATTCAACTCCTTGTAGCCCCAACTTCCCTCTTAATAAAATGGACTTAATGGGCTTCCCTGGTGGCGCAGTGGTTGAGAGTACACCTGCCGATGCAGGGGACACGGGTTCGTGCCCCGGTCTGGGAAGATCCCACATGCCGTGGAATGGCTAGGCCCGTGAGCCATGGCCACTGAGCCTGCGCGTCCGGAGCCTGTGCTCCGCAACGGGAGAGGCCACAACAGTGAGAGGCCCGCGTACCGCAAAAAAAAAAAAAAAAAATGGACTTAATAATAACTCATGGAACCATCATAAAGATTAAATGTATATATTCAATATATGTAATGTGTTTATTTAATATATGTAAGAAGAAGAAGAATGCCCGGACATAGTAAACACTATATTATTTATACTCAAATCAAAATTATTTTTATTTGATGGTGTCTCTCTGCGTTTTTACTCAATTGTTTTTTATTAGAGCAGGAGCCATGCAGAGGGAGCTGTAATCTCATGGGTAGGGGGGACATTGTTATTTTATATATGCATATATATGTACTTTGGAGATATATGTTGGATATGTGAGTTAATGAAATTGGAATATGATTGATTATACTTGCATCAAAACAGTTTTAACATGTTTTGCTGTTTGCCTAAAAATAGTTTTTCTATTGAGCATCATAGAACTTGTTGGAAAAGACTTCTGGAAATTTGGCTTTTCTCAACTTTGATGGCCTCTACACTTACACCTTTTTAAGTCTAAATGCTAAGTGTCGAATTTGTTTTTAAACAAATGGAATGTCTTTTAGATGTTATGAAAGATTGCTCTTAATATAAATTTTTTTCCTTAAGTTTAATTTTGTTTTAACATAGAAACAAACACTTATGTGGTTAACTTTTGAAATTTGTATTATCTTAAAGTTCCTTTTTTTCCAATTTATTAAAGAGAGAAAAATGTAGAAAAGAATGCTTTTCTTTGCTCTTTGTGAAAGTATGGTTGAAGAGCAAGTTATATGTTGTGATAAAATGTCATGTATGTGATAATGATGCAACAAGCATGTTTCTACCTTGATATTTTTTCAGAATTTGAAAAACTAGTGAACTGGTTTTAGGTATTATGTCAAAATTGTTGAGCTGATAATATAACTTTTAAATACTGTTATTTCGGCAGGTAAAATTTGTTTGTTTCCAAGAAAACTGTTAGCTGTCTAAGCTCTCTAAATGTGTTACAAAATTCCTAAAGATGGGAAAAAGTGAAACTAAGTGGAACTTGATTAGGTAGATCGGGAAGTTGTTTATATTTGAGCCCCAATGAAGTGATCTTATGACTTCAGTGAATGAGCAGGTTGTAATTCCTGTGTATATTTTGTACAATTCATAATCATCTTCCTCAGCCTTTTCTTAATAGATCCTAGTAATATCTTTCAGTTTTATATGTATTTTGGAATAATACTGATTTTCCCATGTCTTTCTTTCTAGGCATTGAAGAAACAAGAAGCTAAAGCAGAGGAGAATGAGGGAGTAGTGAAAAATAAGCTAAGACAAAGTGAAACTGAAAAGAGTAAAGTAAGATTTTGAAAATTAACATTTTTTTTAAAGTTTTGAATTTCATTTAATTTATCTTTTTATACAGCAGGTTCGTATTACTTATCTATTTAATACATATTGGTGTATATATGTCAATCCCAATCTCCCAATTCATCCCACCACAACCACCACCCCTGCCATTATCCCCTTGGTGTCCATACGTTTGTTCTCTACATCTGTGTCTCGATTTCTGCCCTGCAAACTGGTTCATCTGTACCATTTTTCTACGTTCCACATATATGCGTTAATATATGATATTTGTTTTTCTGACTTACTTCACTCTGTATGACAGTCTCTAGATCCATCCACGTCTCTACAAATGACCCAATTTTGTTCCTTTTTATGGATGAATAATATTCCATTGTATATATGTACCACATCTTCTTTATCCATTCGTCTGTCGATGGGCATTTAGGTTGCTTCCGTGACCTGGCAATCGTAAATAGTGCTGCAACGAACACTGTGGTGCATGTGTCTTTTTGAATTATGGTTTTCTCTGGGTATATGCCCAGTAGTGGGATTACTGGGTCATATGGTAATTCTATTTTTAGTTAATTTTAAGAAACCTCCATACTGTTCTCCATAGTGGCTGTATCAATTTACATTCCCACCAACAGTGCAAGAGGGTCCCCTTTTCTCCACACCCTCTCCAGCATTTGTTGTTTGTAGATTTTCTGATGATGCCCTTTCTAACTGGTGTGAGGTGATACCTCATTGTAGTTTTGATTTGCATTTCTCTAATAATTAGTGATGTTGAGCAGCTTTTCATGTGCTTCTTGGCTGTCTGTATGTCTTCTTTGGAGAACTGTCTATTTAGGTCTTCTGCCCATTTTTTGATTGGGTTGTTTGTTTTTTTAATATTGAGCTGCATGAGCTGTTTATATATTTTGGAGGTTAATCCTTTGTCCATTGCTTCATTTGCAAATATTTTCTCCCATTCTGAGGTTTGTCTTTTCACCTTGTTTGTAGTTTCCTTTGCTGTGCAAAAGCTTTTAAGTTTCATTAGGTCCCATTTGTTTATTTTTGTTTTTATTTCCATTACTCTAGGAAGTAGATCGAAAAAGATCTTGCTGTGATTTATGTCAGAGAGTGTTCTTCCTATGGTTTCCTCTAAGAGTTTTATAGTGTCCGGTCTTACATTTAGGTCTTTAATCCATTTTGAGTTTATTTTTGTGTATGGTGTTAGGGAATGTTCTAATTTCATTCTTTTACATGCAGCTGTCCAGTTTTCCCAGCACCACTTCTTGAAGAGACTGTCTTTTCTCCATTACGTATCCTTGCCTCCTTTGTCATAGATTAGTTGACCGTAGGTGTGTAGGTTTATCTCTGGGCTTTCTATCCTGTTCCACTGAACTATATTTCTGTTTTTCTGCCAGTACCATATTGTCTTGATTACTGTAGCTTGGTAGTATAGTGAAGTCAGGGAGTATGACTCCTCCAGCTCCATTTTTTTCCTTCAAGACTGCTTTGGCTATTCGGGATCTTTTGTGTCTCCAAACAAATTTTAAGATTTTTTGTTCTAGTTTTGTAAAAAATGCCACTGGTAAGTTGATAGGGATTGCATTGAAACTGTAGATTGCTTTGGGTAGTATAGTCATTGTCACAATATTGATTCTTCCAATCCAAGAACATGGTATATCTCTCCATCTGTTTGTGTCATCTTTGATTTATTTCATCAGTGTCTTATAGTTTTCTGAGTACAGGTCTTTTACCTCCTTTAGTAGGTTTATTCCTAGGTATTTTATTCTTTTTGTTGCAATGGTGAATGGGATTGTTTCCCTAATTTCTCTTTCTGATCTTTCCTTGTTAGTGTATAGGAATGCAAGAGATTTCTGTGCATTAATTTTGTATCCTGCAAGTTTACCAAATTCATTGGTTAGCTACAGTAGTTTTCTGGTGGCATCTTTAGTATTCTCTATGTATAGCATCATGTCATCTGCAAACAGTGACAGTTTTACTTCTTTTCCCATTTGGATTCCTTTTATTTCTTTTTCTTCTCTGATTGCTGTGGTGGCCAGGACTTCCAAAACTATATTAAATAATAGTGGTGAGAGTGGACATTGTTATCTTTTTCCTGATCTTAGAGGAAGTGCTTTCAGTTTTTCACCATTGAAGATGATGTTTGCTATGGGTTTGTCATATATGGCATTTATTATGTTGAGGTAGGTTCCCTCTGTGCCCACCTTCTGGAGAGTTTTTATCATAAATGGGTGTTGAATTTTGTCAAAAGCTTTTTCTGAATCTATTGAGATGATCATATCGTTTTTATTCTTCAATTTTTTAATATGGTGTATCACATTGATTGATTTGTGTATATTGAAGAATCCTTGCATCCCTGGGATAGATTCCACTTGATCATGGTGTATGATCTTTCAGTGTGTTTGTTAGTATTTTGTTGAGGATTTTTGCTTTGATGTTCATCAGTGATATTGGTCTGTAACTTTATTTTTTTGTAGTATCTTTGTCTGGTTTTGGTATTAGGGTGGTGGTGGCCTCATAGAATGAGTTTGGGAGCATTCCTTCCTCTGAAATTTTTTGGAAGAGTTTGAGAAGGATGGGTGTTAGCTCTTCTCTAAATATTTCATGGAATTCACCTGTGAAATCATCTGGTCCTGCACTTTTGTTTGTTGGAAGATTTTTAATCACAGTTTCAATTTCATTACTTGTCATTGGTCTGTTCATATTTTCTATTTCTTCCTGGTTCAGTCTTGAAAGGTTATACCTTTCTAAGAATTTGTCCATTTCTTCCAGGTTGTCCATTTTTTTGGCATAGAGTTGCTTGGAGTAGTCTCTTATGATGCTTTGTATTTCTGCAGTGTTTGTTGTAACTTCTCCTTGTTCATGTCTCATTTTACTGATTTGAGTCCTCTCCCTCTTTTTCTTGATGAGTCTGGCTAAAGGTTTATCAATATTGTTTATCTTCTAAAAAAACCAGGTTTTAGTTTTATTGATCTTTGCTATTGTTTTCTTTGTTTCTATTTCATTTATTTCTGCTGTGATCTTTATGATTTCTTTCCTTCTACTAACTTTGGGTTTTGTTTGTTCATCTTCTTCTAGTTCCTTTAGGTGTAAGGTTAGATTATTTATTTGAGATGTTTCTTGTGTCTTGAGGTAGGCTTGTATAGGTGTATACTTCCCTCTTAGAACTGCTTTTGCTGCATCCCATAGGTTTTGGATCGTCGTGTTTTCGTTGTAATTTGTCTCCGGTAGTTTTCGGTTTCCTCTTTGCTTTCTTCAGTGATCTCTTGGTTATTTAGTATCATACTGTTTAGCCTCCATGTGTGTGTGTTTTTTACTTTTTTCCCCCTGTAATTGATTTCTAATCTCATAGTGTTGTGGTTCTAAAAGATGCTTGATATGATTTCAGTGTTCTTACATTTATTGAGGTTTGATTTGTGACCCAAGATGTGATCTATTCTGGAGGATGTTCCATGTGCACTTGAGAAGAAAGTGTAATCTGCTGTTTTTGGATGGAATGTCCTATAAATATCAATTAAATTTATCAGGTCTACTGTGTCATTTAAAGCTTGTGTTTCCTTACGAATTTTCTGTCTGGGTGACCTGTCCATCGGTGTAAGTGAGGTGTTAAAGTCCTCCACTGTTATTGTGTTACTGTCGATTTCCTCTCTTAGAGCTGTTAGCAGTTGCCTTATGTATTGAGGTGCTCCTATGCTAGGTGCATATATATTTATAATTATTATATCTTCTACTTGGATTGATTCCTTGACCATTATATAGTGTCCTTCCTTGTCTCTTGCTACATTCTTTATTTTAAAGTCTATTTTATCTGATATGATTATTGCTACTCCAGCTTTCTTTTGATTTCCATTTGCATGGAATATCTTTTTCCGTCCCCTCACTTTCATTCTGTATGTGTCCCTAGGTCTGAAGTGGGTCTCCTGTAGACAGCATATATATGGGTCTTGTTTTTGTATCCTTTCAGTGAGCCTGTGTCTTTTGGTTGGAGCATTTAATCCATTCACGTTTAAGGTAATTATTGATATGTATGTTCCTATTACCATTTTCTTAATTGTTATGGGTTTCTTTTTGTAGGTCCTTTTCTTCTCTTGTTTTTCCCACTTAGAGAAGTTCCTTTAGTATGTGTTGTAGAGCTGGTTTGGTGGTGCTGAGTTCTCTTAGCTTTTGCTTGTCTGTAAAGCTTTTGATTTCTCTGTTGAATCTGAATGAGATCCTTGCTGGGTAGAGTAATCTTGGTTGTAGGTTCTTCCCTTTCTTCACTGTAAATATATCATGCCACTCCCTTCTGGCTTGTAGAGTTTCTTCTGAGAAATCAGCTGTTAACTTTATGGGAGTTCCGTTGTATGTTGCCATTTGTCCCTTGTTGCTTTCAGTAATTTTTCTTTGTCTTTAATTTTTACCAATTTGATTACTATTTGTCTTGGCATGTTTCTTCTTGGATTTATCCTACCTGGGACTCTCTGTGCTCCCTGGACTTGGGTGGCTATTGCCTTTCCCATGTAAGGGAAGTGTTCGACCATAATCTCTTCAAATATTTTCTTGGGTCCTTTCTGTGTCTCTCTTCTCCTTCTGGGACCCCTATAATGCGAATGTTGTTGCATTTAATGTTGTCCCAGAGGTCTCTTAGGCTGTCTGCATTTCTTTTAATTCTTTTTCTTTATTCTGTTCCGTGGCAGTGAATTCTACCATTCTGTCTTCCAGGTCACTTATCCGTTCTTCTGCCTCAGTTATACTGCTATTGATTCCTTCTGTTGTAGTTTTCATTTCAGTTATTGTGCTGTTCATCCCTGTTTGATTGTTCTTTAATTCTTCTAGATCTTTGTTAAACATTTCTTGCATCTTCTTGATCTTTGCGTCCATTCTTTTTCTGAGGTCCTGGATCATCTTCACTATCATTATTCTGAATACTTTTTCTGGAAGGTTGCTTATCTCCACTTCATTTAGTTGTTTTTCTGGGGTTTTATCTTGTTCCTTCATCTGGTACAAAGTACTCTGCCTTTTCATCTTGTCTATCTTTCTGTAAATGTGGTTTTCCTTCCACAGGGTCAGAATTGTAGTTCTTCTTGCTTCTGCTGTCTCCCCTGTGAAAATTAACTTTTCAAGTGTAATGCTGTTTGGGGTCAGTGATATTCATTGAGTACCTTGGAAAGTGTCCCTGAGGTTTTTTGTTAGCGTGCAGTGAAGCCTTTACGTTTTGATGTGGAGTCACTTGGCTTGAGGGCTCTGCCACTCTCTGCTACTTGCTCTTGGAAACATACACAGGTAGTTCGCTACCTTGTCTCCTGGCCGCTCTCCTTTTCTAGAGGCGAATTAAACTTGACCATTCTTTGCTGGAGAACATTTAAAGAGGTTGACTTTACTGTAGGGTTGGGAAAGACCTGTTTTTTAAAGGTTGAATATTTTGTATCTATTCATTTTTGTTATAGAAGATAGGAACAGTTACCAGCCTAGTTCCGAAAAATCCTCTATTCTCATTAAATATTAAGTATCTTTGATATGAATTCATGTCTGTGAGGCTATAGAGAGTAGCATTTTAGAGCTAGAAAGTGACTCAGAGGCCAAACAACTCTCTTCAGTTTGCAAATGAGTAGATTAAAGGCCAAGCCCAAGGTAATGAATGATAAAGTGAAATTTTGCTTCTGATATAATGTTCTTTACTCTGTATTGCCTTTTCTATTTACCCTTACCTTCTTTATTTTATTTCACCAACCTATGTAAGATTGCATGATGCGTCCATGCTATCTTTACGGTGGTAAGCAAGGTACATCAGGTCATCACGTTTGCTCTTTGGGAGTTGTAGATGCTGATATTACCCAGGAAACATGACCACTATGGACCCTGGTAGATTTTGAAACCATGTTGACTTCAGTGCGATTTCTTCCCTTTTTATTTATTTATAGAAACAAGAGAACAGGTCAGATAATATTTTGTGTGGATTCTCTGCTTCCACATGTACTTTATAGTTGATTTACAGTTGGCCCTTGAACAATGGGGGCTTAGGTGCCCTGACCCTCTGTGCAGTCAAAAATCCGAGTATAACATGTAGTCAGCTCTCCGTATTTGCAGTTTCTCTCTAGCCATGGTTTCACATATGTGAATTCAATCCTATAGTACTGTAGTATTTACGAGTGAAAAAAAATCCGTGTATAAGTGGACTTGTGCAGTTCAAACCCATGTTGTTCAAGGGTCAACTGTACTTTTAAAAATATGTGATAGTTACTTTATGAGCTGCTGCACACTTTTAAAAAACTTATATAACTGGATGAAAAAATTATTTTGAAATAATAATAGATTCATAGGTGTTGCAAAACAAAATGTACCATGGGCCAGTTATTCTTAGTGATAACATTTTCTATAATTGCCATCCAACGTCAAAACCTGGAAATTGACACTGTTGCAATGCACAGAGCTTATGCAGATTTCACCAGCTTTATGTGTATACTCATTTGTGTGTTAAGTGTGTGTTTGTGTGTGTGTACTTCTATGCAGTTTTATCTCATGAGTCTCAATCTTATTGCCGCGATAGTCAAAATACAGAACTGTTCCATCACCACAGTGTTCCCTCATGCTACTCCTTAATAGTCACACCTTCCACATGTACAATTTCTGAAAGACTAATGTATAGATAGTAGTTTGTTCAAATGAAATGATAATTTAGGATAACTGTTACAAATCTAAGCACTTAATAACATCTTAATATAAATTTGTGATTTCACAAAACAACCTTACCCTTACAAAGTGCAAACATGTCCAGCATATGTAAGCTGTGGATTTTTAACAAAAGTGTCCCATCTGTAGGGGAGGAAAAATAATTTTCCCTTTACCCTTCTAGGTTCTTTGGCTGGTATAATAATTAAATTGACATAAAACAGATTAACAGGAGAAAAACAAGTTTAATTTTGTATGTATGGGAGCCCCATAAAAATATGAGACTCAAAGACAGCCAGGCAGTTGAGGCTTATCTACCATCCTGAACTAAGGCAAGGAATAGGGGCTTGGGGCTTCAAAGGGGAGGAACACAGTTCACAGGAAGATGAGAAGAGTATATGTATGGTAAACAAATGTTTGCCCTGCCGTGAAGAGGTCTTTCAGATATAGAAAGTTATCTTTGGTAACAGCTCTCTTTCTGGTACCGACCTCCTTTTTAAGTTTTTAAATGCAATTTAGGGGAAGGTAAAAAGCTTTTCCTGAATCTATTGGGTTTTGATTGCCATCAGCTCAGAATAATACTTGTGCCAAGAGGCATATTTTGGAGTGGCATATTCTTCTCCCCTTCACATCCTGTTACATTTTTCAGCTTGAGGTAAGCGAAGCACGTTGACTTTGTAGGGTATTTAGTCACCTAACTGGCACATTTTCTGTGGATGCTTATCTAATGGCAATATTATTAGGGAAATTTAAAATATCTTATTCTGATTAAAAGTTTTAGAAATGTTAGGAATATTGGAAATATTAGGAATATAAGAATATTAAGAATATAAAAAATAACCAATTGGATGAAATACACTTTGAGTCATTGGGTCCCTGAAATTTTTATTCTAATTTTGTTCATATGATACTACATGTAGTAATTTAAAGAAAAAACTGCTTCAGAATTTACATTAAAATGATTTAGAACTGAAGGGATCTCAGATTATCTAATATAAAATCCTTAATTTAGAGGTGACAAGAGGCCTAAGGAAAAGAGATTTAAATGGGGGTCATAATTGAGATGGAACTGACTAGAGCCAAGACCTCCTGCAGTCTGGTCTGGTTCACTTTTTGTTATTTAATTACCATTATTTTAATGGGAGCATTGATATATGTTTATAGCAAGATATTTTTCCTTTTATGTTAGCTGTAAAAATCTGAAAACTTTTTCACTTTTCTCCTCTTAAACTGAGCCTGTAATAGTTTAGTTATTTTCTGCCCCATTGGACATTTTTCCTTATTCTTTGTTGAAACTCTAGCTTGAACAGGAATTGGAGCTATCTCGAAGGTTATTGAATCAGTCAGAAGGCAGCAGAGAAGCACTTTTGCATCAGGTAAGTCTATGCAAGCTATGATAATCTGCTTTAAATTAAATCAGGATTGAGTCTCTTTCCCTATTAAATGTCTTTGTGAAAGGGAAAAAAACCTTAGATCTAGAAGTATTTTTCCTTAAGGAATGTATATTAGCACACATAAGCAAAAGATGAAATCCTTTCAGGAAGATTCAGAGAAAGCCAATGTGAAACACCAGCCCAGGTTCCCACTGTGACAGCATATCTTGCTGATTGCTTTTCCAGTTTAGGAATCATCTCTCTCAGCATAACCAGTGTAAAAGTGAGACTGGATGTGTAAGACAAAATTTTCCCAGGAGCTTAATTTTATTCAAGGAGACGTAGAGAGTGAAGGCGGAAGTAAAATACATAAAACAAACCTTGCACGTTCAAGTTACTTTGAATGCATCACTGTCTTATATTCGCATTTTCAAGCTGCTACCTGCCCTGCTTCCTTTTAATCAGAGATAAGGCTTAATTTTAAAGCATAACATTTTGCAGCCCATTAGCCAATAATAGGAGTTTGGTGCTTCTGATATCTAAAGTTCAGTAACTTGAAATAGCCATTTTATACACATTGGGTAAAGGCATGTGGGTTTCTAACTACCTTTCTGCCTGTGTTTAATATAAATTGCAATTGTAACTTCCTCTGTTTTGAGGTGTGGCTTACATAACTCACTACATAATATGCTAGGCAGGCAAAGTTGTCAGACATCTTAGACGTTCAGAAGGAGTATTACGTTTTGACAGTTAATCCTGAAGCATCTGAAACACCGTAGCTCCTGTTTTACAAAATGTTTAAAAATGTGTAATGGCTTTGTTTTGCAGCCAGTGGTCCAATGGAATTAATGTTGGCAGAGTTTAGAGTTTCTTTTTTGGAAGTTTATATTTGTATTCATTTCCTTCTGATTTTTTTTTTTTTGAACTCTGCCTTGTAATTTCTAATCTTATCTTTTGAAATAAGAGATTTATGTGTTAAAGTTGTCATTGTGACTTTACCTGAGTCTCTGCCACTGCTGACTTGTTTAAAGGTCATTGTGGACATGCTTGCTAGTCTCCAGATATACAAAGAAGAATAAAATGGTACCTTACCTCAAGGAGTTTATAGTTTATTCAACAGCTTTTATTGCTTATTTATTTTGAGCAGTACTTTGATATCACAGTGTGCTAAATTGTGATCATTTCATTTGACTTTACCAACCAATAGACTATGTTCACATGAAAGAGAATAAGTGAAAAATATAAAAATGTATAGTACTTAATTGGAGGTAGTTTGGGTTAATAACAGTAGAGTGGACTGAGGTGAAAATAGGGATTTTAAAAAAGTGTGGTCAAATTCTTTGTCACAGTAGACACAGAGAAGGGGAAAGAACATTCATTGTTTGTGGAAGGAATGGGAGGAATAAAGAAATGGAGCAAGAGACTGTTCCACTGTGCTTGGCATAACAAGGAGATTAACTTGGCTTCAACTTGTGCTTACAGTAGCCCATTGGAAGTAAATTTTTTTTCCCTAGAAAAATAATTTGTAAGTTCAGTTATTCTTTTCCTGCTTTTAAAACTGATAAAATTTCATTTTTGACTATGTGTATTTAGGTAGAAGAACTCCGTACACAACTCATGAAAGCAGAAGGTGATCAAAAAGGCTTAGTACATCAAGTATCTCAGATTTCCAAGCAACAGTCAAACTATCAGGACGAACAAGAAGTTGACTGGAGGTTTAGAAGAGGTATCATTCTGATTTGTAAATGTCTGGGGCTTTTTTGATCTTTCTTAAATATTTCCCATTTTCAGAATCGCTTTCCTTATGTTATATATTCTTTTCATCCTGTTTCTTGATCTACTACAAGGTTTTCCAAGTTAATCATAATTTAGCATCCAGTTTTTTTAAAACAGACTTAATTTTTTAATTTTATGTTTATAGCACTATTGAGCAGAAGGTACAGAGATTTCCCATGTACCCCTGCTCCCACATGTCACAGCTTCCCCCACCATCAACACCCCTCTCCACAGTGGTACACTTGTTATAACTGATGAACCCTACATTGACACATCACTGTCATCCGAAGCCTGTATTTTACATTAGGGTTCACTCTTGTTGTGTGCTCTACAGGATTGGACAAACATAATGACATGTATCCACCATTATAGTATCATAGAGTAGTTTCACTGTCTTAAAAATCCTCTGTTTTTCATTATTCATCCCTCTCTCCCCTAACTTCTGGCAAGTACTGATCTTTTTATTGTTTCCATAGTTTTGCCTTTCCCAGAACCTAGTATGGTTGGAATCATACAGTGTGTAGCCTTTTCAGATTGGCTTCTTTTACTTAGTAATATGCCTCTAAGTTTCCTCCATGTCTTTTCATGGCTTGGTAGCTCTTTAAAAAAATTTTTTTTCATAAAGATGCACATAAGAACTCTCATTTTGTTTGGAAAAAGATCCTGTGGTACATTTGTTATATGTTTTGTTGTCTCATAAAATCTAGTTATTTTTGGTGTCTTTGAGGACTAGAAGAATCTCTTTTTTTTAACTACTTCCCAGGTTAAAAAAAAACCCTTAAAGTTCTCTTGTCATTGTGACAGTGGACTTTTTCACCTTCTTTTAACAATTCTAGAGTTTTCATCTTTATAGAATACTTGTATTATTTTAAAAAATTCTACATAAGAAATTACACTCATCACGCTCTGCTTGCTGTTTGTTCCTCTACCCACTGTGAAATGACTTCCACTTCTACTTATAAAATTGACTTTGCTTAGTTTACTAGTGGTCTTCTCTGTCAAATTCAAAGGAATCTTTCCATTACTTGCCTTACTTGACTCCTGTTTGTTTCCTCTTAGAACTCTTCCACTGACTTCATTGTTCCTACTCTTTCCTGGTTCTTCTGTCTTAATTGCTTTCAGTCTTTGTATTTGAATCTTTTCCTTTTGTTTACAGTTTGCCTTTTAAATGCCTCTGTTGTCTAGAATCCTATTTATGGTTTTTCTCACTTAGTACCTCTCCCTAGGGGTTGTTATTTAATCTTATGCCTTAGCTATCACCTACAAACGATGATCCCTAAATCTGGCTCATCTCACTCTCCTAACCTTCAGCCCTCCAGATGGAGTTGTTCATTGGGCATCAATATATGCCTTTCCAGAATGCTCAGTCAGCCGATTTACAACTGAATTCATCCTTTCCTCAAAACCTGTTTTTATTTCCTATCTTAATTGATCGTATCATTCTTTATCCAGATAAGCCTAAAATACAAAGAATATCCAAACTTATTCCTTCTCACCTCCATCTAATTAGTCTCTACGTCCTGTCCATTTGTAGATCCTGATATCTCTTGAAGTTGCTTCTTTCTTATTCCCCCTAGCCCATTTTAGGCATGCTTCATCTCATCTCTGTTACCCTCTTAACTTGTCTTACTCTGTTGAATAGCTTGTCTGTGATCTGTCTTCTGTACTGCTACTAAAGAGACCCTTCTAAGACACAAACCTTTCATGTTATTCTCTTGATTAAAACCTCTCATTATAATTTATTGAGTTCTTACAGGGCATTATGCTACTCATTTTACACTGTCTCCTTTAGTTCTTACAACTATTCTATGAGGGGGGAATATTCTTACTTCCATTTTAATGACTTAAAAAAAAGACTAAAGAACAAAGAAATTGAGTGCCTTGCTTAAAGTTAACATTTGTTGGAAGTAGCAGACCAAATCTTTTTTCTACCCAGACTTGAACTCTTAACTGCTATCCTGTACTGACCCATCATTGTTTGTAGCAAGAGTTCCTTAAAATGGAGAATATAACCCACTGGGTGTGGGAGGAGAGTGTTTGTAACACTATATTTTATACTTTATGTTTTAAGTATTTTAATTTTGATAAATGTTTCATTATATATGTATATATGTGTGTATATCTATATATTTATATATATCCACACTCATGTTTTATATCTATATTATGAAACATATCAAAGTATTATGTCATCACACCAAATACATATGTGTTTTATAAATATACATATATGTATGTGTTTATACACATATTCATATGTATTATCTCCATAATTTGTATAATATATTCATACTAATGTTAATTTGTATATGTATGTATACACTAATGTTATATATATCATGAAACATGTCTATGTCTATATGTAGATAGGTACTATAGAGAGATATATGCACACACATATGCATATATAAATTTATAAAATAAAAAATGTATTTATAAGATGAATGAATGTGTATATTTGTCAAATGAATAAATACATTTACACATAAAAAATATGCATATTTTCACGTTGAAGACCTAGCAGGGGTGGGCAGAGTATGGCCCATGGGCCAAATCCAGACCGCCCCCTGTTTTTGTAAAGAAACTTCATTGGACTAAAGCTCCTCCCATTCATTTATGCATTGTCCAGGTCACTTTTGCAATTTAATAACAGAGATAAGTAGTTGTGACAGAGACCATATAGCTGAAATATTTACTATCTGACCCTTTACAGAAAATGTTTGTTAACTCCTGGTCTGTAGGCTAATTTCTAAGCTCCCTGGCAATGCATAACTCCCTGCTGACTCTCCTGTTTCCCTCCCTCATACGTATTAGCTGTGTAGAACTCCTGTGGGTGCAGTTACCTGAATATGAAATCCAATATTGTTCCTCTATGCTTTATGCTGTTTCCTTTCCCTGAAATATCACCCCAACTTCATCTCCTTTGCTTGGTGAAATTTGGTATCTATTTTTTAGAACTACCATAGTAACCAGTTTTTCCTACCTCAGTTTCTCATTAAGATAGAATTAATCATTCTATCCTTTGGACTATTTTTGTATAATAACCATTTATTATACAGAAATTATACAGATATAGAGAACTGTTTGTCTAGTATCTATAAGTGCTCTTATCATACTATTAAAATACCTATGTATCTTTCATCCAAAATGTGCAATTTTGACATTTTAATATTTCTAAAGTTAGCATGTGTCTTACACATGATCTATAAATTGGATTTGCTAGTGTCTCCGTCCTTCTTTCCTATTCTGGAAAGGAAGCTACTAGAAAAAGAGTAGTTTTAAATTGATAATATATGTTCCAATTTTTGACATCTTAAATTCATGGAAGTACTTTATTTTTATGTTTTCTTTCTATTCATGGAGTGCAAGCTCATTGAGAAAAGGATTTTTGTGTTATTTATCTTTGAAAAAGATGGTGTTAACAGTGCCCTGTTCATCATATACCAAGTATTTCATGTTGGACTAAAAATAAATACTAAGTCAATTTATATTGTTCAGTGATACAATTGTAGGTAGTAGTCTCCAGAATTAATAGATTAGAGGTCATAACACAATCAAAATTTAGCAGCATCATTTGTTTACGTTGCAAGAAAAGTGTTTTGTTGTGTGAACTTCAGTAACTTCAGTTAGGTGGAGAAGCTTAGTTGAAAATTCTTTCAGTATTTTTGTTTTAGAGTTTGGGGGTAATATAGGAATGTAAGGCAAATTAAAGAAAAAATGCATAGAATTTTCTTGAAATAAATTGTACTAGAAATCAGATAACACTTTAGTATCAAAATGTGATAATATTGGATGACACAACAATGTGTATATTTTAGAAAACTGTGTGAGACTTGAAACAATAGAATGACAAATTCTGAGAAGTCTGTTGGGTGACAGTGACAATTAATAAGTGGATTGTATTAGGTAGAATATTAAAACATACCATTCGAAAGTACATTATCCTGTGAGTAACGAACAACCATCAAGCTTTACATTTTCTCTTTTAAGGGGTTGAGCGGGAAAAAGAGGATGTGGAGAAGCAGATGTCAGATTGGAGAGTGCAGCTGAACTTCAGTGCAATGGCATCTGAGTTAGAGGAAGTGAAGCGGTGCTTGGAGCGAAAAGACAAGGAGAGAGTACATTTGGCAGCACAAGTAGAGGTGACTTTGCTGTTTTTAAGCTGTATTCAAAGGACTTCAGTTCTGTTTCATAGAATTGCTTAATGAAATTTTAATATAAAGATTGTGATGTTTTATGAACTCTAGTTTGGATATAGATAAGGTAACGTTATATAGATGACCACTTTAATTACATACAAAAATTTCTATGAATTCATTTCTCTTCATTGGGACCTCAAAGTCAGGATACCTATCAAACTTGAAAATATTCTTGTTCCAGTAGCAATGGAGCCCATCCCTCAGACAGAGGGTCCTTTTTTCTTTGAAGGAACAGTTATTTGGGGGGTGAAACTGGCAGAAGGCACAGCAAAAAGTTATTACTGATATTTTTTCTTTGGAAACATAAAGGGTTTCAAATCTCCAGCTGTTTTCCATGAGGTAGAGTTGTGATGCCTCCATCAATTTAGAGTTGTGTAGTAGTCATGAATGATGTGGTAACCATGAGTGAAGTGTAACTAGGCAGCTACCGTTTCCAGGTTGCCTTTTATCTAGCACAGATAGCATAAGTATTAGAAAATATTAAAAACCAAAGGAGAGAACTTCATAAAAAGAAAATGGCTTAATTCCTATTTTAATTATTCAAATTAGATCAAACATGGAGGACACGTTTGGAAATAGATATGTATCAGTCTTACTCTGTTCTTATTAGGGAAGTTGTGTTCTAATTGTAATAAGTTGCCACATTTGAAGAATTTACTAAATAATAATGAAAGGTAGAAAATTGGTGTTAAAAGCATATAACTTTATATAATCCCAAGGAAATATTTAATGTTACTGCAGTCTGAGTTTCTCTTTCATCTTGTCTGTGCATCAATAGAAAATGTATTTTAATTAATTAATCAATTAATTAGTTAGCTTTAAGCTGATAGTTAAACACAGTCTAAACACAGTCTAAAATCTCTACATTTTTTATTCCCCCCCACCATGTTTTATGTTCTTGACGTCAAATTTTACATCTTTTTGTGTATCCTGAACTGTTTATTGTAGTTACAGTTGATTTTCTGACTTGTCTTTTAACCTTCCACTAGCTTTTTAAGTGGTTGATTCACTGCCTTTACTATATATTTTCCTTCACCAGTAAGGTTTTTTCCTTTCATATATTTTCCTACCTTTATAGGGCCTTTCCTTTTTCACCTAAAGAAGTTCCTTTAACATTTCTTGGAAGGCTGGTTTAGTGGTGTTAACCTCTTCTTAGTTTTTGCTTGTCTGAGAAACTCTTTCTCTCTCCTTCAATTCTGAGTAACTTTGCCACATGAGTATCCTTGGTTGTAGGTGTTTTTCCTCTCATCACTTTCAATAAAATATATCATGCCACTCCCTTTTGGCCTGCAATGTTTCTGCTGAGAAATCAGGTGATAGCTTTATGGGGCTTCCCTTGTATGTGACTTGATTTTTTTTTTTTTTTTTTTGCTGCCTTTAAAATTCTCTCTTTAACTTTTACTGTTTTAATTATGGTGTGTCTTGGTGTGGATCTCTTTGGGTTCATCTTGTTTGGGATTTTCTTTGCTTCCTGGACCTGGATGTCTGTTTCTTCCGACAGGTTACATTTTCAGCCGTTATTTCATCAAATACATTTTCTACCCCTTTCTTTCTCCTCTCCTTCTGGCACCTCTATAATGTGAATGTTACTATGCTTGATGTTATCTTAGAGGTCTGTTAAGCTCTCCTCATTTGTAAACATTCTCTTTTCTTTTTGCTGTTCTGACTTAGTGATTTCAGCTATTCTGTTTTCCAGGTTGCTTACGTATTCTTCTGCATCACCTCATCTGCAGTTGATCACCTCTAGTTTATTTTTCATTTCAGTTATTGTATTCTTCACCTCTGATTCCTTCTTTTTTATATTTTCTAATTCTTTTTCGAAGTTCTAATTGTGTTCTTCCGTTCTTCTCCCAAGTTCAGTGAGCATTTTTATGATCATTGCTTTAAACTCTGTATCAGGTAAATTACTTACCTTGATTTCATTAAAGTTTTGTGGTTTTTTTTCCTGGGGTTTTATTTTGTTCTTTTGTTTGGAACAGAGTCCTCAGTCTTCTCATTTTGCTTGACTTTCTGTGTTTGTCTCCATGAATTAAGAGAAACAGTTACCTCTCCATGTCTTGAAGGTGTGTCCTTGTGGAGGAGTGTCTTTATACAGACTATGTATGTCCAGTGGCTTTTATGGAAGGGCTGGAGCCGAAGTGATCCTGGGCTCTCCTGGGGTGTACTGGGGGCTGCTCCCTGGTGGTAGGGGTGCTGGAGCTGGAGCCGTGTGGGCTGGGGCTTCGCCCAAGGCCCATAGAGGGCCACCACCTTGGCAAGGGAACTGGAGCCAGAGGGGCTAGAGTTGGAGCCCAGCATGAACCAAGGCTTCTCCAGGGGTGTGCCAGGGATTGCCGCCTTGGTGGGGGACTGGAGAGGGAGGATTATGTGGGCTGGGGGGGTCTGATGAGGCAGTCTTGGCAGGACAGCTAGGGTGTCAGGCACTTGTCACTCTGCTGCCTCTGTTCTGGGGCTTGGAGTAAGTTTGTGTTGCCAGTCTTTAAGAGCAAAGTCTCAGTTTTCTACAGCCCTCCAGCTCTCCTGGCTGTAAGCCCTGCTGGTTTTCAAAACCAGTTACGGGGGCTTGTCTTCCAGGTGCCAGTCTGCAGGGCTGGGGTACCCGAAGTTGGGACTGAACCCCTTGCTCCTTAGGGAGGACCTCTGAGTTTGTGATGTCTCCTTTCTCTTTTGGGTCACCTGCTGGGGGCTGACCTTCTGGGTTCTGACTAAATTACTTCTCTTCCCCTTTTACCTATCTTGGTGTGGTTTTCTTTCTTTATATCCTTAATTGTGGAAGAGCTACTCTGCTAGTCTTCAGGTCATTCTCAGAGATAGTTGTTCTATAAGTAGTTGTAGTTTTCGTGTGTCCTTGGGAGGAGGTGAGCTGAAGGTCTTCCTACTCTGCCATCTTGATCTTGCCTTCCTCTCTACATGTTTAATAAATTCTTACTAGAAATATTCTCAGAGCAGTTGTAATTGTAGGACTTTTAAAGGTTTTTTATGAGAATTATTTAGCCTTTTATTCTGCTGACAAATGTGGTAAAATATATGATTATTTTGTCAAAGTTAAATATTAAAAAAAAAAATCAACTATGCTAATGATGCCAGAGGTAGAAAAATCTCTTTGCTCAGTTGTTTAAAACCACATGTTGGTCTGTCCTCCCTCCCTCCTTCCTCTTCTCCCTTCCTTCCCATTGTTTCTTTTTATTTACCATTTATGGAATAAATTGAAAAAAACCTCAAGCATGTAGACATTTAAAAATTATTTATAATGTAATAATGCTCTCATTGAAAGAGGCTGGCTTTCCCTAAAGTCCTAAATTAATAGTTCTTTTACATTTTCACATGTGTTACCAGAAGAGTTGGAATTCTCTTGGGTTAGTTGGGATAGGTTGTATAGATTTGGATATGAAACACAATTGGAGAGAAAGATTGAACATTTACTCACATATGAAATAGTTAATGACCATCTATTACATGCCAGGCACTGTTCTAGTTACTGGTGACATAGCAATGAACAAAACCCCCTCAGATTTCCCTGTTCTATGAAGATGATATTCTAAAATTGACATAGAATGTTCTTTGAGTTTGTTGCAAGTATAATTGAAATTCCTTTTGGGGGATGAAATATTTTTTTCCTAATTTCCATTGAAAAGGATATCACAAAAAGACATTGTTCATCCTGGAAGAAATTATCATTTATCAGTTTTCCCTGATTTTTCTTATTTTTATCAGTAAAATAATTAATTAAATTTATATCAGTTGTTTTAGATTTAGTGACACTTCTGATTATGGCTTGTTTATTTTTTATACTTGTGGAGGCCCTTTAAATATCTTTATTCCTAAGCTATTCTCAAAGTGACATCTAGTATAGACTTTGTGAGAGATATATATAGGTCATGGATCATTCAATTTAATCTCTAACAGTGGAAAATTTATTGAAATTTAATTGAAAAACATTTAGCCTCTGCTTTACTTTTGGTGGTACGGAGTATTGCCTTATACATTCCATAAAAAATGGAAATTAATCTCCTTTAGTTGCTTTTTTAGAAATCAAATATAAGTAAGAAAAGATGCATAAATGAGATTATTGATCAGGCCCAAGAACATTTGAATAGTAACCTTTCTTGTGGTTTGTTTGATCATTAATGTCTTTCTCTTTAACCTTGACCTAACACCTCTCCTGCAGAACTTTATACAGTCTTGTAGACTCATTTGTTCTTTATCGTCCGTCCTCATTTCCATCTTTTGTTGTTCTAGTTGTTCAGTGTTTCCTTAGTGTCCTCTTTTTGTGGAAATTCTAAAGCTTTTCCTCCCTGAAGCCTTGTTGGATTGTATCCATTGCAAGTGATAATCCTTCTTTCTGAACCATCCTCTTGCCTATGTCACTGAGGATCTTATGGCACCCACCTCACACTGTCTTAAAGTAATCTGGGTATGTTTCTTTAAAATTTCAAAGCAGGTTGAAATAAAGGAGAAATGGGGCTGCAGAAGAAAGCGGTCCTGTCACCAAGACAAATCTGACCTTGATGTTCCTACCTTGGTAAAGATACCATTTTTCAATGTCTTGTCCTCTGGACAAGACATCTGGAAACTTGAGTTTTCTGTGTCCTAGAATTAATGTGACCCAGGATTAATAGTGACACTTGCAAGAGAACAGTATATAAAAGAGTGCCAGTTCATTGATGTACCCTGTGGGAATCCTACGTGGATATTTATACACTCTTCTCTTGTGCAGGGCACCAGTCTCCCAATTTTCTGTACCTACATTTTAGAAAGCTGAATTAGTAACCAAAAAGTTGTTGGTGAACACAGAATCAGAGAGTAATGATGTCTAAAGGACTGTTTGTTCATGGCTATGGTAAGGCTCCCCCACCCTCTACCTCTCTTTAATAGCATTCTTGTACCCAGAGATCCTGTTTACTTTAGCAGATTCTGTCTTTATTCCTGGAGTATGTTGAACTGATTTCTTCTGTCTTTCTAACAATCTCCTGTGCTTCCACTCTGATGCTTAACCTTCTGTTTACATTTTCTTTTGATATGTTGCTGTGCACAGATTTTGCTCTGGGCCATTTACCAGTATGCATTGATGTTATAATTCAAACTTGTGGCATTCTGGGAGCCACTTATGAATTAAAGACTTAGACCCTTTTCAAATCATAAATGAGTATGGGATAAGAACCAGGTCTTATCTCAATATCCTTTTACGCAACCCCTGCAAACAATGTCTCACCCATTTTAGGCACTCAGTTAATATTTGTTGACTGAAATAATATATAGTAGAAAAATCTTACGGTTAATTTTCAAAGCTAACACTTGTTGTCCAGTCATTCCTTAAAAGCACATTAATTTCTGGAAGAGTTGTCAGTATTCAAGGGGGGACCTTTGCTCTTTCTCACTAATTGCATTAGTTTTTGTTGATCCAGAATATATATTTTAAGCAGTTGTTCTACACTGGGGAAAAAACAATGAAAATAGCTTGTGAAAAATCCAAATGAAAGCTACATTTGAGTTTGCATAATTTACTTTTCAAATTCTATCTAAGACCTTAAATCTGTATGTGCATAAAAAATACTAAGTGCGGTTTTTCTCTCTTCTAAACTTGAGTTGAACCTCATTAACCTTGATAGGCTATTTGTATTCATAAGAATTCCAAGCATCCTTGATCAATGATTCCTCCTGATTTAATCTCAGCCTCCATGTTCCATCAACTTACTCTTCTTGGGGAAAAAAAAAAATTTGACTTTTAAATTCAATGAAGAACTTCAAAGAAAAAGCAAGGTGCTGTACATAATATAGAGTAAGTTTTGAAAGTGATAATTGAGTGACAACTGACATGATTATTCATTAACAGAAACTTGGGACTGTAATGCCAGCATTTCCTTTTAAGAAGAGAGAAGATTGTGGAAAATAAATGATAATCAATAATAACATTTTTATGATTAGTACAGTAGAAACAGAAGGAAGATTGTTCCTTTCATGCATGCTTTTAGGATAAACTGTTTTGATTTTTGCATTTTTTTATATAAAGCTGGCCACTTTCCTATGCAATAATGCCCATTTCAATACTACTTTTAAACCCTTCTTAGAGACCTGCGGTCTTAGACATCTTAATAACCTTGTCTGTAATTTCCTATTGTACTTCTTTTTTTAAAATCTTAATAATTTCTTCCTTATCCAAGGGCATGTTATAAAATAAGGTATTACCTGAGCAATAAGTAATATTTAATATACAGGTTAGATTATAAAGAAAAATATTGGTAGCAAAACTTTATAGAGAAAGGCTCAAATTGTGGAACCTAGTAGAGATCAAGTCTGCCACTATTATTAACCAAATTAACTCTCACATTAGGACAATTGCTAAGACCGTAGATGCACTGTACTCCAAGTTCTTAAAAAAGATGATTATTGGCACAGATGCTGTACAAGTAAAAACTCTAAAACTAAACAAACCTTTACACTTCCTGAAAGATTTAGCTTAATTCCAAGGTCTTTCATCTATATGGAAAAAATAGGAATTTTAGGAGTTGTGAAGAAAGGCCGTTTTTCTATTTTCTATAACTGAGTTGCAACGAATATTTCCATAAAGCCAGAAAGTAGAAGTGGAATGAGCATTTTAATTTTGCTTTTAAACTATCACTAATATTTATTATAACTTATCATTTGAATGTGGTGAATAAAGAAATAATTTAGGAATAAAAATGTCCATTTTCAAGTTCTTTGTTTTCTGAAATCATGATGATTTCTGCATCGTTTTTTACTTATAAATTGAATATGTAGGCCTTTGTGATTCTTTGTGTGTATATGATGTGTGTGTGCTTGTTCGTGTGTGTGCATGCATGCTTGAGGTGGTGGTGAGAGAGGGAGAAACTTACATTCCTCACAAAATAATGACGTATCAAAAACATATTAGCTATAGGTTTAATATTTAAAGCAATTATAAAGATAAAATATAGCCTTGGGAATAATCATTGAAGGACTTGCTTTAGAAAAATGGGTGATATGAAACAAATGAGGTAATGTTCTTGCCTCTATAATTGATGGTTATTCATTTCTTGACTACCACAAATGCCATTAAAAGGGGGATAAGAAGACTTTATAATAATCCAGTTTTAACTGTTCTTGCATTATACCTGTAGTCCTAATCGTTACCTTATCATTAGAGTGATTTTAATTTGATAGCATATCATTTTAAGTGGAAAACTAAATTGTTTTTTAGGTGTTTGTTTTCAGGCAACTTTCTACAAGTGGAAATGAGATTGTACTGAGCCTTAAACCACAAAAAAGTCAGCACGTTCATTATACTCTTGGAAATGTTCAAATAGTATGAATTATCTTTGTAAGAAAATTAAATTATTCATATGCACTGAGAAAACATTCTTTTAGTTTTTAATAAGTATCCATGGCTAACATAAAGGTTAATGTTAGCAAGTTTTTTCAAATCTATTAAATGCATTTAGTCTCTAGTACTTCACTGGGTGAAGTATGTGTTTATATTATGCAATCTTTTATTTTGGGGGAACCTGTAATGACAAAATGTTAGACTGTTTGCTCTTCCTTAAAGAAGATTATAAATTAGGCAAACTTTTGGCAATTCTGATTAAAGAACAGTACCTCCCACTAAGAAAAACTAGAAAAGCTGGGGAAGACATATATTTAAAAAAATCTGTTTGAAGTTATCAGAGAGTTATCTGGGGACAAGGACAAGAGGGATCAAGTATTCGGAGTGCAAAAAGTGATGGGCCTGACACTTAGCATCATTTTCCCTTGTAATGGGTTCTGAATCGCAAATTGAGCAGAGTTTACAACAGAGCTTAGGCCCATTGAAGAGGAGGAGCCCGGTGAACATCTTGCAGTTTCAGTTGGGATACCCAAAGGGCTAAACTTCAGGAGTCTGGGTGAACTGAAAATATACTAACAGTCACAAAGACTGTAACATAGCTTTGAATCTGCTTTGATTTTATTTGTCCTTATCCTTACTGCCCATTTACACAAAAGTACAGTTGACTCTTGAATAACATGAGTTTGAATTGCATGGGTCCACTTATATGCAGATATTTCTGAATAGTAAATATTTCAGTACTACATGATCTGTGGTTGGTTGAATCCATGGACGTGGAGGAACCATGGATACCGAGGGCCAACTATAAATTATACTTGAATTAAACCCCTGTGTTGTTCAAGGGTCAACTGTAAATCTTTTGGGGAAGAAGGTATGATCATCCTGAGCCCTGATATTGTTTCTATAATTTGTCATACAATGTCTAGCCTTTAATCAAAACTTAGCAGGCAGATCGGGAAACAAAACCACACTACTTTTTAGCAAGAGAAAAAAAAGCAAGAGATAGAAACCAGCAGATAGACTATTCAGATATAGGTGTTAACAGAAATCAACTTTAACTGATGGTTATTAATATGTTAAGAAATTACGTTATAAGATATTTAATCCTAGCAGAGAATAGGATATTATGAAAAGAATCACTAGAAATCTGAGTATTGAAATATATAATAACTAAATTAAGAGCTGGATAGGTAGGTAGAGTTTAACGGAAGATTAGATACATTTTTTTTTCTTAATTCCGTAAAGAATTTTATTTTTTTTCTTAATTCTCTAAAGAATTTTATGAGGCCTCCATCCATATATATGCTTAGGATGTATAATATAGTATGTGGTTTGGTTTCTGGTTTTGTGTTCTGTTTTTTCTATTTTCTAATTGGCAATGAGAAAAAAAACTTATGCAGTCATTTCATTCAATAAATTTTGATTAAGGGCCTGTTGGGTCTGGTGCTAGGATCTGGGTGTACACAAATGAAATCAACATTGCCCTCAATAAAGGCACAATCACTGAACTTGCATTTAGCACTGAAGTGTCAATTCACTAGAAAAACCAGACCTCTTCAGTGTGGGTGGGCAGAATCACTGTGAGGCTTAAAATGGAGAACCAGGGGTATGGGCTTGGGGCCTTGAACCTTTGGAAGTGGGCATGAGGCTCCTCCATCCCTACTGCACCAAGATGGCTCCTACCCTCCAAGGACAGAACAATATATATATTATATTGTTTATATATTATTATTATATATTATATATATTATATATATATAAAGGCAAAGAGTCATCAGAAGACAAAACAGCCGAAATATCTTCAAATAGAAATTGGTATTTGGTGATTGAAAATCTGAAACAATGGTTTCATAGTTTTACAGGTTTAGTGATTTCATTATTATGTCACACTCTTCATTTATATTTGTAGCCTTGGGTATGTGCACAGCCTCCATGACCACCAGGGATGATTATTGTTTTAGCTGGACTCTCTTTGATTGTCTATTTCCCTGCTCCTCCCATTCAGCTATGGCTAGGCTGACTTTGTTGTTATCTCACTTAGCTTTTATCCTCTCCACTAACTGCTAGATGATTTTTTTTTTTTTTTGACAGTGCCCTTTGGTATAAATTGCTCCACAATCTGATTCAGTTAAGGTTGGGCCTCTTTGCAAGGCTAGGGTGTTACCAGTCTTTGGGGCATTCTCTGATCCCAAGAGAGCTCTCCTTAGCTATCCTTTACTTGATTCTCTCTATTAAGCTTCTATCTGATCTGTTGTTTCACTTGTTCCTACTAGTGATATGGAAACCACCAGCCTCTTAACTGCTCACACCCAAGATCGCCATTGTTTTTGACATCATCCTTAGAAATGAATTTTCTTATGCTCTGTTACAAATAACAGCAGAGCTGTTGAGCTTTCTGTTCATATGACCTCTCTCCTTCTCAGCAGAACCTCTGCATCCCTGCATTGGAGCTGAATTCAGGGACTATAATTTGTTTCCCTCTGGAGTGATCCTCCAGCTCTTCAGGTGTGGTGTTGGGTAGGAATGGTAGTCTCTGATCTTCACAGTTTGCCCCTTCTGTTATGGATCCTTCACTGTATTGAGTGAACTTGGGCAGGGGCAATCTAGATGTACTATGCCTTTTGCCCTACAAGTGGGGGTTGGTTGGGGGAAAGGAGACTTGTCCTTTGGCTGTGCCTTCTTGGGATAGAGCTTCTGCAATTCTGATCTGGGGGCCTGCCCGTCTATGGGTGAATTTGTAGCCCTAGACTGGGAGCTGGGCATAGGGGAAGCCCTGTCTTCTTGGGCTATACTTGCCTGGAGTGTTGCTTCATTCACACTGCGCTAAGGAAGCGTACCTTGGAATAGATTGTGGCTGAGATGCCACAGCCTCTCATTATTCTTACCAAGATTTAATAGATTTTCTTAAATAAATGTTTCTTTATTTGCTCTATGCCCTTAGGACAATTTCCAGATGTTTTAAATGGTTTTTATTTTTTAAAATAATTTTTACCAGTTAACTGGTTGTTTTGCTGGGAATAGGGTCTGCTAACCTCCTTACATTGCCATTTCGGAAGTCTTCCTCCTTGGGAGAAATAGTGTACCAATTAGGAAAAAAATATCCACTCTGAGTCACAGAGAGACAAATGATGGAAAATATGGAAACATTTATAACAGATAGGTGGGACATAATGAAAAGTTCTGAAGTTCTAATGTATATATAATTGGAATCTTAAAAGTAGAAGAGAGAGGCAGAAGCAATATTTGAAGAGAAAAGACATCAGTTCCCATAATTAAGAAGTCCTAAGAATCCCAAGCAGGACAGATACAATAAAAATCACAACTAGACATGTCATAGTAAAATTAGTAAAACCAAAGAGAAAGAGAAAACCTCAAATGCAGCTAGAGGGGAAAGAAGATGTATTACCATAAATGATCAAAATGGAAACTAGAAGAATAGGAAGATGTCTTCAAAGTACTGAAGTAAAATAATTGCCAATCTAGATCCATACCCAGTGAAAATATTCTTCAGAACTGAAGGTGAAGTAAAGATATTTCTAGACAGCAAGAACTGATGAATTCAGTTTTAGCAGAACTGATACGGTCAAGGTAATTTTTTGAAGAGGAAAGAAGAAAAATGTAGCAGCGAATGAAGACCAATACGTGAGGTAAAAATTTGGGAAAAGTCTAAATGAATATTGACTTGAAACCAGTTGTAATAATATCTTATTTAAATTATTTAGAAAATTAAAATGACATCAATAATACTGCTTAATTTGGGAATTGTACATTAAGTTGAAGTGTTTTTAAAGTCCTTGGTTCTAAGATGAAGAAAGTTGTAAAATTACTAATCTAAATGTTAATAAGTCGAGGTTGCATATAGAAATATCTAGGGTAACCACTAAAAGAAGAGTAATGGATAAATAACTAATACAGGGGAAGAAAATGAAAGCATTCACAGCGTCCGGTAAACAAAGATTTCTTACTAGGACACCAAAAGCATGAATCATAAATGAAAAAATATATAAATTTGATTTTGACAGAGTTAAAGATTTCTGCTTTATGCTTGGTACCATTAGGAAAATGAAAAAAACAAGCTACATTGGGAGGAAATATTTACAGTACATGTATCCAAGTTAGGACCTGTGTCATCTTTATATATCATTTGTGTATATTTGGTTTATTCCAGTAGCGCCTGGTTGATTTAAATAAAGTTTGTAGAGTAACCAGCATAAGAGGAAAAAACCATTATTACCTCAACAGATAAAGCACTTATGAAAATTTAACATCCATTAATTAGGGAAACTCTTAGTTAAAAGGAAGAGAGGGAAACTTCTTGATACTGCAGAGTACCTACTGAAAACCTATAACAAACACCATGCTTAACAGTGAATTATTGGTTGTAAATGAGGCAAGCACTTCCCTCTTATTCAGCAACATACTGGGACTCCTGGTCCAGGCAATAATGAAAGGAAAAAGAAAGGTATCTCTTTGGAAAGGAATTAATTATGCTGTCTTTATTTCCAATTGATATTTTAAAAATCCAACAGGCTATATAGATAAATTACTAACATTAAGAAGTGATATATTTCAGTTAAGACACAAAATCAAATGTCAAAATAAAATGAACTTTGACCAGAGCTTTAAAGCTAAACCAAAAACAAACAAAAGAACCCAGTGAATCATTTTCGGTCACATTGCTCCCACAAAACATATTGTCCTAAGTATTTATTTTTATTGAGAACAAAAATTTTTTTTCACTCTTAAGTAAAATTTATGCAATTTGTTTTAAACTTAGAAAAGAGAATGTACATGATCAACATTAGAAACAAAGGCTCTACCTGTATATATAAAGGATAAGAAAAATTAGAAAAAACATCGAGTGGTTGCTTTAGGTTAGCAGGGTCCAGTAGCCCTCCAGCAGTGATAGAGATGTTTTGTATCTGCACTGTCCACACAGGTTAGCCAGATGTACGTATTGAGCACTTGAAATGAGGTCAGTGTGACTGAATTTTTAATTTTACTGAACTTTAAATATCAGTGGAATTAACAGGTGGCAATGTGATTAGATGGTATGAAATTGGCTTAGGAGCCATATCTTGAATTCTCATTGGTATAGAAAACACACTGATTTTACTTTGATTGTCTGAATGTGGTCTGGCTGTGTGGGGGGAGGATCATATTCTTTGACTTTATTGAGGGGCTGATTATAGAAGCATTTCTCAAAGCCATCCCCTTCTATGTCTACCATAGTTAAAAAAGGGATTATTTTTATTTTTCCTTTTTTGTGGTAAAGTACACATAACGTAAAACTTAACTTCTTAACCATTTTTCAGTGAACCGCTCAGTGGTACTAAATGCTTTCAGATTGCTGTGCAGCTATCACATCATCCATCCCCACCCCCACTGAAACTCTACACATATTAAAACAGTAACCCCCCATTCTCCCCTCCCCCCAGCATCTGGCAATTACCACTATACTTTCTGTCTATGATTTTGACTACTCTAAATATCAATACCTCATGTAAGCGGAGTCATATGGTATTTGTCTTTTTGCGATTGGCTATTTCACTTACCATAATATCCTCATATCCTCAAGGTTCATCCATGTTGTAGCATATTGCAGAATTTCCTCCCTTTTTAAGGTTGAATAATATTCATTGTGTGTATATATATATATATGTGTGTGTATATATATATATATATAGCTTATCCATGCATCAGTTGATGAATAGTTGGGTTGCTTCCACATTTTAGTTATTGTAAATAACGCTGCTTTGAACATGGGTATCTAAACATCTCTTCAAGACCTGCTTCCAGTTCTTTGGGGTACATACCCAGAAGAGGAATTGCTGGATCATATGGTAATTCTGTGTTTAATCTTTTGAGGAACCACCATACTGTTTACTAGAGCCACTGTACCATTTTATTTTTCCATCAACAGTGCACAGACGTCCAATTTCTCCAGCACTTGTTTTCTGTTTTCTGGTTTCTTTTTTTTTTAAAGTAGTAGCCACCTGAATGGGTGTGAGGTGGTATCTCAAGGGATCATTAGTTTTGTTCAAAATACTTTACTTTACAAAAAGAAAATAGGCCTCTTTTATCTCATTTAGCTTTCCTTAGCTTCTCTTTTCTCCTCCTGTCTAAAATAGAAAAATTGATTTCTCCCAATTGCACAAGGTTATTGTATCATATAAGACAATGTGTCTGATCTGTTTCAAATAAATCGTAATGCTCTATAGTGATGTAGAGCAATAGTATTGTGCTATGTTACACTTAGTTTCTCCTCTTCATGATATGTCATATAATTAGGAATAATACTTCTTTAGTTGAACTACATAATTTATCTTCATCCTCTAAGCTGCCACATCAACACTGGAAAGTCACAGGTGAACATCTTTCTCTGATACCTGCTTTGGGCTGTTGCATTTCATAGCAAGTGTGTAACCACAGGTTGTTCCACCTCCAACAAGGGTTGTCCCAAATACCAGTCTGCTTAAAGCAGTTGCTTAGAACAGTTTTATCCTATCTATATTCAAATTTTCTTTTCCCAGAGTGCCTACTTTAAACATCAGAGTTGCAGAGTTAAATTTATCAGTCTACAGAGTATGAGAAAAATTAAGAAAACGCAAATGTACTTTGAGATATGTGTGCCAGGGTCAGAATTCCCCTAGTGTGTTGCTGGGGCCTTAGATGATAATTATATGTCCCCCCGTGTTTTAAGTTAAACGCTCTGAAGAAATGTGTATTTAAAATGTTCCGTGTAGTGAACATCACTGCTAATGAAGGAGAAGTTAATATTTTATTTCTTCACAAAGAGATGAATGTATTTAATTAATTGAACATTACTTTGTGTACTTTGCTTAAGCTTAGTATCATGTTTCATTAAAAAGTACAAGGAAACTGTAATTGTATGAAGCAGATATGTTCTCATAGGACTTGTGGAGAAATAATTATTTTTAATCACTGAGAAAGACTGAGGAACCTATTATTTGGAAGTAATATCCTTTGTGTGTCTCTGCTTCATTGGGGGAAAAGAAAATGATAATAGTATATGTGGTCAAAATTAGTATGATAGAAAAGGCAGAAGGTTAATGTTTTTAAAGGAAGAATATTTGTGACATGGTTACCATAATGGCCCCTGATGTTTTATGTGGCTGATCCCTCACTCATTAAGGGTTTGAAGCAGTTTTTAAAGATTATTAATACGTGTTTTGCTTGAGTTAAAAATAATTGACTCATAGATTTTAACCAATCATGACTTAAAAAAAAAGTTTTAAATAGTATGATCCCAATGAGTGGTGGCCTATTTTAACTGCATGTAGGTATATTTCGGTGCTACCACACTTGTTTTGATTGATTTGAGTTCTTTTATTAAAAGAGACTTGCCTTAGTTCTTCCTACTGTGGAAAATTGATTAGTTGTCCTCTCGGTATCTGTTCATAAAACACCTGAATTATGCTGAAATGAATGAGTTCATCAAGACATGTAAGAATATGTCAAGTTAATTTCCCAGTAGAGGTGATTGGGGCATGGCTTAATTGAGAATCTGAGAATTTCTGGTGAAATCCTATTAAATCTGTTAGTTCTTTTATTTACTCAGTAAAGGCAAAACTTTATAATATCAGTTAGGGTTTAGTATGGGAAATAGAACTGCTTTAGGTATTTTATACAATAGTTGTTTATAATGTTGGCAGATGTGGCCCTGCCTAGGCTTCCAAGAAAGGATGGATAGCACAAAGGGAGAGATTCACTACAGAACAGAATAAATTTTATCTTTTATGACCTTGCTGGCAAGAAGTAAAAAGCCAAATTAGCAAGTATATGGTCCCTGCCTCTCTTCCACATTCTAAATCTCTAAATCTCTCTGCATTGCATCTGATTTGCCCCTGGAACCTAGCTCTAGGGAGTGCTGAGCATTTGGTTTTGTAGCCTCCATGGAACAGGAGAGTATATTAGGAAGTGGGGCTAGAGGCTGACTACTATTGGGTCATACACAACAGTGCAGTAATCAGGTTTTTCTTTCTGTTGAGAAACATGACCTTGCCTTATCTTTTTCATAGCTTTTGAGCCTAACCTGGTGGTACTTAGCAAACACAGGTTGAATTCATGTTAGACCTAATATCACATTTACAAACACATATCCATGCATTAGTAATGTTATATTCAACCTGTAGTTTCTTTATAGTTTTTTTTTTTTTTTTTTTTTTTTTTTTTTGCATACATGGGCTTCTCCCGTTGTGGAGCACAGGCTCAGCGGCCATGGCTCACGGGCCCAGCCGCTCCACGGCATGTGGGATCTTCCCAGACCAGGGCACGAGTCCGCGTCCCCTGCATCGGCAGGCGGACTCTCAACCACTGCGCCACCAGGGAAGCCCTTCTTTACAGTTTTTTTTTTTAAAGCTTCCTGTCCATTTTAGTTGAAACTAAATCATCTATGAATACAATTAACTGGTCACAATGTTCCAACATGCTGGAAAAGAGTTTAATTTCAATAAAAACAAAAAATATAAAATTCTAATATTTTTTCCTGTTACTTGAGTTAATCACCTTCCTCACTGGGCTCTTTGCATCTCGTTTTGCATATAATGTTACTGTTTTCTTCAGTCAACATTTTCATCTTGTCCCTGCTTTAAGGAAGTCATATTTTGGGCTGGAATTAGTGAACAAATACATTGTTCACATAGTGTTAAAGATGATTAACTGAATTCTATTTCAAATGGTATTCTACTTGAGGCTTGTTATTTATTAGCTTTAATGTCACTGTTTTTTTTCCCTTGTAATGAACTGAGCTTTATGCTTTAAACATCATTTTTGTTTCAGTGTATCACTTTGGTACATTCAAACAGTTACTACTTTTATTCTATTGGGTTTCTAGGAACTGTATTGTAAAACAGATTATTCTATTGTAGTTTGTGTGTTTTTAAATGGTAAATATTATAATTAAGAGTTGTGTTTCCAACCAAGTGTTTTTAAACCAAAATATTTTATGCTTAAAATGAAGTTGTCATTGATGCCAAGATGTAAAAATTCTTAATCTCTATAATAATTAAAATTTTAAAATATTCTTTATTTTTGGTAAAATGAGTATAATACAAACACCACATAATTTTACAGTGCGTGTGTTTAGCACACTAAAAAGTGTGTATGTATAGGTACAACTATTGTATTTTTCATTAGTAAATAGAGTCTTTACACATGATTGTATTTCCACTTGGCTTGCCCCTATTTTGGTATTTTTTCCAAACATTACAGAATCAAATTATTTGAATTCTTACAGAAGGCTTTATTTGTGAATATTTGGGAAAGGTGTCTTATTGATCAGATTTTCTTGTTAATCTTTTTCCTCTTCTCCATACTCCTTTCAATCCCGTTTCCCCTACCAACACCAATGTTAAGGGCATGTCCATCTTGAAAGAAGGCATCAGAGGGAAACAGGGCAGGAGTGCTAGGCATACTCTTGCCTTAGTGCTGTTGGTGGTTTGAGTTCTGGGATTGGCTGGCATGAGCATTCATTGTCTCTCTATCTCCGTTTCTGTCTCTCTCTTCCCCATCCTTCCCTCTCTTTCTCACTCTCTGTTTATTACTTTCAGCAGCAACTTTGAATTATCTTCTTTTTGTTCCCTTTGTCACTCCCTAATGTTGTTCGGGGCTCTTTTCTTTGGACAAATAATTATTGTTAGAAAACATTACATAATCAGATAAAGACATTGAAGAATAAAACATAAGTATATATTTGGTAGCATAAATGGGGAAGAGGCAAAATTTGAAATAGAGAAGAAAGAACTGCTCATATTTATCGCATTTATTCAAAATAACTTACATGTCTGTTTCCCCAACTAGGCTGTATGGTTCTCCAGAGGAGTAGAACATAGAACCATACTGTCTTACTCAGCTTTGTGTCTTGGCAGCTTGGTTGTTGCTGAATGCAGTAAGTGTTTATTGGACTGAAGGGAAATATATCTGTATTTTCTTTAGGAAGACTGACAAGTGTCAATAGTGTTTTTTTTTTTTTTCTTGCCTCTTAAATGCCACTGTTCCTTCTTGTCTGTTGTAAACCAGCTCCATCGAATTTGATTGCTGAAATTGAACTTAGATGAGAGAAGAATTGGTTCTCAAAGTCCTTTCCTGCTTTAAAAGGATGATCTTCAATGATTTTTAATGTTGCTCTAATATTTTACTATCCTAATGTTAGGATAATGTCCTTTGGTGATTAATCTTTCTCAAGCACATGTCTGATCATGTTACACCCTTGCTTAAAAACTGTTGAAAGCTTAAACTGGATTTTGGCATCCCCGCAACCTGATTTCTCAACTCATCTTCCAGTCTTCTTTAGCCCTCTTGAGCTATTGCTCTTCATGGGCAGCCTCAGATGGCTCGGCCACTCTGCGGCTCTTGCGCATGCTATCATTGGGCATGGATGCTCATCTCCTTTCCATCAGTGACCCGGTCTTTTCTCTTCTTTACACTTTAGTTTGTCCATTGTGTCCTTACTTTGTCTCCTTCTTTATGAGGTCTTGCTGATCAGAATAGTTTCTCTTAAATTTACAAACTTAAATCCTGTTTCTAGTAGTTACCCTTGATATTGCTTCCCTCCTGCTTGGTCATATTTGCCCCAATCAGTATTTCTCTTACAGTACTTTTCTGGTTTTTTTTAACCCAAGTCAACCTTATCCTGTGGTTTTTCTCTCTGTTTCAGAAAAAGTTCTAGAAACTTCTATGCATCAGAAATTGTATAATTCCTATTCAGGATTTCCTTCTGTCTCAGGAAGGAGCATGGCAACTTATTTAATTATTAAGAAGGTTGGCTAGTATCCAAGTCAGTAATATACTGATGTGGGATCAATATTGGTTTGAATATTAGGGACCTGTGGCTGAAAACTATCTCCCTTATCTTGGATTGATCACTTTATCTTCTGCTGCCTTCCATTTCCTTATCTCTAAAATGTAGGCATTGGATTGCTTCTTTAATTCTAACATTGTTTCTAGTTAGTTATAACGAGCTATCATTGTTGAGTTCCTGAAATGTGCCAGTCACTCTTCCAGCTGTTTTATCTAAGTGATCTCATGTAGGTCATCATTGTTCTGTGGTGTAAATGTTACTGAGCCCATTTTATAAATTCACTTGTTACTTTGGTTCACAGATAGTAAGCAGTTCTTCTAAGGTCATAGACTGGCAGAGCAGGGATTTGAACTTAAGCCATGCTCTTTCCGTGGTATGCCACCGTCTCCCTATAGGTGTTACTTTTGAGTCTTTTAAGTCTAGCTGTTTTCTCATTGCCATTACAAGTTTCCACATGAAGTACATAATACTGTATATGGAAATGTTTATTTAAAATAAATGCCATTCACTGTACCCTGGCTTATTTGGGGCAGGTTTTCACTTTTATTTTATTTTATTTTTTTAATACCTTTATTGGAGTATAATTGCCTTACAATGGTGTGTTAGTTTCTGCTTTATAACAAAGTGAATCAGCTATACATACATCCCCACATCTCTTCCTTCTTGCGTCTCCCTCCCTCCCACCCTCCCTATCCCACTCCTCTAGGTGGTCACAAAGCCCCGAGCTGATCTCCCTGTGCTATGCAGCAGCTTCCCACTAGCTATCTGTTTTACATTTGGTAGTGTATATATGTCCATGCCACTCTCTCACTTTGTCCCAGCTTACCCTTCCCCCTCCCTGTATCCTCAAGTCTGTTCTCTAGTAGGTCTGCGTCTTTATTCCCATCCTGCCCCTAGGTTCTTCATGACCTTATTTTTTTTTTTTTTGGATTCCATATATATGTGTTAGCGTATGGTATTTGTTTTTCTCTTTCTGACTTCACTCTGTATGACAGACTCTAGGTCCATCCATCTCACTACAGATAACTCAATTTTGTTTCTTTTTATGGCTGAGTAATATTCCATTGTATATATGTGCCCCATCTTCTTTCAGGTTTTTCCTTTTAAGTGTTCACTAAGGTGCCTAATCTTTTGTGTGTGTTGACTGTCAATTAAGAGTAGAGGAGAAATTGTATTTTGTTGTATTTTAGTTACATCGTTGAACAAATAATCATTGTTGCCGCTTACACCATAGTCCACTTTTTCTCCCTTAATTAATTCCTCATGGAAAATGTTTTGAATGTAGGCTTAGCAATTCTTCTTCATGAATATGAGATAATGGGAAGAAGGTGGGTGGAAAGATTTTTGTATGCTAGACAGAGCTGATTTCTTTATTCTGTATACTTGCTCCATTATTCTCCTACCTTATCCAATTTTTCCACTTTTGTAATTTCAACTTGATAAATATCCCTTGTAATCAAAATAAGTAAAATTATGATCTTAGATGTGTGATCCGTTAATGCTAGAATTTATGGTGGGTCCTATCTACATTATTTTTTTAATAGAATATCTCTCTTTTTTTTTCTATTTGTGTTTTAATGCCTTATTCATATGAGTAGGTCATCTGTAATTTTCTTAGAATTTGAGTACAACCACTGCAGCTATTAAAGAGGGAGCCAGTGGCAGCCAAAGCCAACCAATTTTAAAGGGAGAGGGTTCTTTTCTATCAACTTCTAAATGCATTGTTTTACAGGTATTATTTATAGTTAATTGTTTTTTAATTAAGAACTTATTTAGGGCATTATTATCTTTTTTCCTTTCTGTTCTTTGGCCATTTTACTACTGGGAAGAGAAGAGTTAACTTAATAGGCCTGAGACAGATTTCCTCAGCCTCCTGAGGAAATTTCCTCAGCCTACCTGCTTGCAAGGTAGGCCCTTGTCTGGCATCTAGGAACTTGAGTGATAATCATTTCTCTACACTGATATGAAACCTTTCCTAAATGATAAGGGTAGTTCACTGTGACTGGACCTTTTGTACAAACAAAATGTGGTTTATGCTGAACACCTGCTTTCCTTCTGGGAGTCTGGAAATTTGCTACATACTAGACAGACAGTACCTAAGTGACTAACCCCTAATTAAAACTATGGACACTGAGTCTCTGATGAGCTTCCCTGGTAGACAACACTTCACGCGTGTTGTCAGAATTCACTGCTGGAAGAATTGAGCATGTCTTGTGTGTTTCCGCTGGGAAGGAGAAGACTCTTGGAAGCTTGCAGCTGGTTTCCACTGGTCTTCACTGCATGTCCTTTACCCTTTGCTGATTTTGCCTTGTATTTTTTCACTCTGATAAATCTTACCATAAGTACAACTATATGCTTCAATATGCTTCTAGTTATGTGAACCCTTCTAGCTATCACCAAACCTGAGACCCTCAACACAACTACCCATTAATATATTTTCCCACCTGAAGAAGGAAAGAGAAAAGAAATCCGTTCAAATGTATGAAGTTTTAGTAAGTTGGAGCTTTTATAAATCTTTTGGTAATGTACTGTGAAGGGAATCAGAACATGCCACCTGAAAATATGCCACTTTGGCATATTGAGTATTTTCAGCCAAGGGCAGTTGAGAACCAGTAGATGCAGGAAGGGCTCTCTGACCTCCTGTTTCTACCTAAAAGCAGGTCAGTATTTCCCATGAGGAAGGTGCTCTCTCTGTACCAGGAAGAGAAGAACACTGTCATCATTGAAGACTGGGAGTTGATGCCAAAATGGATCTGTACAAACAAACCTAAAATAACCCTTATCTTTCATTCCCCCATATATTTCCTAGTCACTTTCCCACTATTAAATCCCTTTTCCTTTGTCTTGTCATCTCTCCATAAATTCTTTGTTAAAAAGGTATATAAGCGCTCAGTCCCAACCACTTCTTTGCATCTTCTTTTTTCTGTGAAGGCTCCTATGTATACATAAAAGTATTAAATAAAATTCATGTTCTTTTCTCCTGTTAATCTGTCTTATGTTAGTTTAATTCTCAGGCCCAGCCACAGAAACTAAAAAGGTTCCCTTTAGGATCCTAAAGTTTTTTCCTCCCCTCCAACTGGAAGGAATTCTTGGTAAAAAGTGTGTTTCTGGATTGTTCTTATCTTTGATGGTTACTTACATAGTGAGAAATAAATAATGGGCTTAATTAAGTAATATGAAATTTAACCAGCTTTAGTAGCTGAGATAATTTCACACAATTTAAATATAAAAAGTTCTTCAGGGTAGAAGGTGCTTCCAGGAATGTATGACAGTAATGTTGGCATTGAAAATCATCATAATGGAATGAATAAGAAAATTGCCTTCCATTTAACGTTTCATGTAGTACATAGGAGGATACTAATATTTACTATACGTGCCTACCTTGAAGCATTTATCCATGCATTAATGATGTGTTTGTATGCTTCATGTGCTCTCTCTGTGTATATGTGTGTGATGTGTGTGTATGTATGTATGAGTGTGTGTGTTTATTGGAGGAATTGTTATGAGGGTTCTATAGCATAATCTTTTGATTTATGGGGGAGAAATGTTTATTACAATGAGATTATTCTGATTGGTTTTTTGAGGAAGATGGATTAAAGAGAATGTCAAAAGAGTGACTGAATAGGATCTTCCTATTATGTTGTTAAGCTCTGGGCTTGCATATATTAATCCTGTGCCTATTCTTGTGCTCTGTAATTACAGAAGGATAAATAATGCTGAACTTATTTTATTTCTGGATTCAAAAGAAATGCTGGAGAAATTCGAAGAATTTTATATACTCTTGGATCCATTAGAAATTTGAGACTGTCTAACTGTAACCTCATTTATGTTTGTCAGCTTTTAAACATTTATCTCTTGTTGATTTTCTCTTTTCCTACAGCAGTTATTTCCAACTTTCTCACTGTATTTAAATACACAAATCCACCTCCATTTTTATCCTTCCTCAGCAGAGAGCCTTTACTGCTATTTTAAAAAGACTATTTTTTTTGTTAGGAGTTGGGCATCCAATAAATTCACTTTTTTGACGTGCTGAAATTAAGATGCCTGTGGGATTACCAAGTGTAGAAAGTCATTATGTAATTAGATATTTAAAGGTTTGGAGTTGAGAAGATCAGTCTGGCTCTGAATTAGGAATCACTTATATCTCTTTTTATCTATATACTTACCACCAAAGGCATTGTCTAGATGGAATGATGATTAATACTAGAACCCTATACAGTTATCTCTATTTAAAAGCCAAATATTTGAAGAGACCCAGGGAAGGAGACTATGAAAAAACAGGAAGAAAAAGGAAAACTAGTGAAGAGTATATTATGAAAGTCAGGGAAGAAGAGAGATTAGGAATGAGCAGAAGTAATTGGCAGTGCCACATTCAACAAGGATATTAGGAAAGATTTGTAGAGTCCATTGTATTTGGCTGTAGGTTATCTTTGGGGATCTTGATGAGAGTTATTTTAATTGTGTATCGGGACCAGTACCAGTGAATCGAGAGGTGAATTGGAAATAAGATTGTGGGGCATCAAGTGTGGATTGCTCTTTGCAGGAGTTTAACAGGAAGGGAAGAGTACAGGGTACTGGTTAGAAGATCATGTCAGATTGATAAAGGTTTTTTTTGTTTGTTTAGTTCTAAAAAAATTACTGTGTTTTTTAAGATGGGAGAAGTAGAGAAGAATGATCTAGTAGGGAAAGAGAGGTTCAGTACATGAAGGAGAGGACTTAACTGGTATAGTGAATCCCTTGATGGTTGTGGAAGGAAATAGCAAAGGTAGGCTAGTTTCTCTAAAAGATCCCTTTTCCTCAGAGCCTAGAGAGGAGGAGAGACTAACCATTGGTAAGATTCAGGATGGTACATGTAGGAAATTTGGGGGGTGTCCTGCCTAATAGCCTCAATTTTATTTCTCACAGGGGAGCTATGTTATATCCTACAGTGAGTAAAAAGCTGTTAGGTTCAGAGATAGTACAGTGGACTGGGTGGGGGCCTGCAGAAGAATTTCTGGGCACTGAGGATGGCTTTCAGTGTCCCATCACATCGCCTGATACTCATGTGTGATTTTCCTTGGAGGACTGAGTAACCTGATATAGGAAATAGGAGATTTTTGTAGTTCCTCCAGAGTTGGTGGTTTTGCTGTTCAAGTTCAGTAGATGAGCAGTTTTTAAAGGGAGTTTGAGATGTGAGCAAGGGAGTGGCTAAAGTGAAATTAAGAAAATTAGGTTAAAGAGCCTGGAATTTAAAATCAGCAAAAGGAATATCAAGGGAATGGTCGTCCTCTTGACAATGAGGAACAGATGTATCAGAAGAAAAGGAGAAGAAAAGGGAACTGGGAAGATTGGTATATAAAGCCAGAGGCCTGAGGGGGAGATAATGGGGAGGGGTGGGGTTGGACATACCTTTTGCTTCAAAGGTGACAGTTCTGAAAAAAACCCTAGGATAAGACTATGGGAGTGGGTGACCTAAGAGGCATGGAGTTAGGGTCCTTTGGGAATCTGAAAGCTTAGTAAAGAGTTGAAAACATGGGCTCTGGAGTCAGAGTATCTGGGTCTGAATCCTGTGCTCTCACTTGTTAGGTATGTGAACTTGGGCAAGTTCCAAGTGTTCCTTACCTTTCAGTAAACCAAGATAGTAAGACTGCCTTACTTTAGTTTTGTGGTGGCATTGAATGAGGTAATTCATATAAAGCATTTGCACTATCCCTTGCACAACTGCTTAATAAACTTTAGTAGTAGTAGTAGTTGTTGTTGTTGTTATTACTGCCAGCTCCTTCTCATTTAGATCTCAGCTCATATGTCACCTCCTAAGAGAGACCCTCCCCAGCCACGCTGTAGATATAGACCCGTTCAAGTAGCTGTCCGTCATCACCTTGTACTATCCACTCTTGTAATTTAGCTGATAGTCTGAATATCTCCACAGTTAGATTATTATCTTCTTTGGTGTTGTAGCCAGATCGTATTAACCTTTCTGTAAATTATCTGCCTAACACATAGCAAGTGAAACCAGTCTCCCAAGTCTTTGTTGTGGGGAAAAAAATGGTGTCTCTCTGTTGATCTGGAAACCACTTGACTACTGCTTGTTAATAAAGCTGATTTCTGGCATGTGGTAAAACTTTTAGATAAGGGCAAAGGGGTAAACCACCATCACTAGGGTTTTCTGATCTCATTTTAGAATTTTCCACACAAACAAGTGCACAGTTCTCAATTTACTATTTTGTTTGGGTGGATAAAGGAGTGACTCATCTCTTCCAGGCTGCACTGAATTTAGCAAACTGAGCAAATGCAAACCTCTTGTTTTCGAGGCATTATTTTTATGTTATTGCCATAATGTCACACCATGACTTTAATCATGAGAGAAATTTAACTTTATTTGAGCCACAGTTCAGGGATGATGAATCTGGAACTGAACATTCTGCTGTTAGAGTCATAGGAGGTTTTTAAATGTTTCCAGTCTCTGTAGGTGCTTCAGGACAGTGTAGATGATATTTATTGTTTGTCCAGCTTGCAGCGTCATCTTAGCCTTCTGAACCTAGTCTTACTTGGACACATGACATTTTCATGTCACCGTTGTAACCACAGGTATTTGGAAACTAAGGCTCAGGAGGGACAGCTTATGGGATACATTGGAAGCACTTGTATTTGAATTTGTCACTCCCTTCCAGAGTTTTACAAGAGTGGCTTAATGTTAATGATTATGTTCATTCTTTTATTTGTATAGAATGTTATATAATGTCCTCTCACTTTTGAAGTTAACAATCCATCTTTGCCCATTCTTCTCAGATTAAAAATATGTATGAATCATGATGATTAAGTGTAAGTTCCAAATGTATTATTGACCGCTTTTGGTTTGAGGAAGCTAGCTTTTAAGAGTTTAGGTTCTTAAAAAAAAAAAAAAAGAAAAAAAATGTTAGGTTCTTTTCTTGATTAGGTATGTATTCCACATAAATTTAAGTTTATTTAAAAATCTATCCTGCAGTGATTTATATAAGCTCGAGGTAAGTTCATCAACTTACAACATTATGTTGATTTAGCTGGAAATAACCTATCTATAAATACTTCATTGAGAGTCTTTTAAATGGACTTTCACATACAGTGTTATCTATTACTGATGTTTCTATCATCAATGCTCATTTTTTGTTACAGAGTTTTATTATAACAAAATTTTAGGTGCTGCCAAAAAGTGAAGCATTACGTATGATTGCATATAATTGCTCTGATATCTGACAAATTTTAAAACATTGACATTTCTTCAGTTGTACAAAACACTAGGTTCTTACTAAAGTAATGCACATTGTTTTTCTCATCAGCAAGACCTTCTATTTTAGTGACAGTCAATTGGAAAAAAAAATATTTTTCCTTTTTGGATAATGAAGTAGTCTAAAAAAGAAAATATTTTTATAAAAAATTATTCTCAACTAATGTGATCATAAAATACATGGAAAAAGATCATATTTTCTAGATTGATTGCTAATTTAGTGATGTTAGTGATTCTTGTTTGATGATATGTTATGCATCTAATTTTGACAAGAACGTGTTCCTGATATCTCACATGCTTTCTTCCTAGAATTTGACATGTGAATTGGAGAACAGGGAGAAACAGCAACTAGAGATGTTGGATGAACTGAAGGAGATCCAGAATCACTTTGAGACATGTGATGCCAGACATAAGTGCGCTGACCTCCAGATCTCAAAGCTGACTCAGCATGCTGAGGATGCAACCAAGCAGGCCGAGCAGTACCTCCTTGAGTTCCAGCAGTCGGAGGCCCTGAGACAGGTGGCAGAGGAGAAGAGAGAAGAGCTGAAGCTGAAAGCTCAGGAGTCCATTAGGCAGTGGAAGCTTAAGCATAAGAAGTTAGAGCGAGCGCTGGAGAAACAATCTGAAACTCTTGATCAACTGACAGACAAGAATAATCAGGTATAAAAGCCAAATTCCTGAGGACTGGTTTTTGCTGTGACCAACCATTCATTCATATGTCCTTTGAACAAACACTTGAATGCTATGCTGTGCATACAACCTATCAAGATGTTCTTGATAGAAGAGTCTTTATGTCTAGACTATTTCAAGGTAAAAGGTAACTTAGTTTTTAAAACCTTTTTAAAGCCTTTGTAATCTTTTAACATTCTGTGGCTTTTCAGAGTTTACGCTTAAAATAGATCCCTCTCCTCCTCTAGTATAGCTTTTAGTTCCCTAATTTGAAATTATTCTCTAATATCCAAATGGAAGAGAATCACAAAATCTTCCTTAATATCACATGCCTTTTCCCCCAATGCATTTATTTTAAAATCTCATTTATTTGTATATTTCAACTTAAATATTGGTTAGAAAGAAGCGTTTAAAATGCAGCCGTTACTACTGGAGCATTTTCTGGCAGCTTCTATAAGTTAAGTGAGTGACATTGATAATCTAGCTGACGGTATTATCAGATCTCAAACCTCTTTAAGACTTTTGTGCCTCTTTGATAGCAACAAAAAGCATTTCATTGATCTGTGTATGCATTTCACATCATCTTTTCTCTTGTATAATGAGTTACTTTAAATGGATTTTATGCTCCTATGTTGATTCTCAACTGTATCTTTGCATTGAATTAAACCCAGATGTTTCTAAGGTAATAAGCAGGAAAGTCATGATTGATTTTTATCCATGTTTAGTCTTGGTTTATCACTTCTGCTTTGTCATTTGTCACTTGTCAAGAAATCTGAATGTTCCAGAAGAATAGTCATTTGGATAAGTCGACTTTCTTTCAAAAGAAAGCAAAATGTAGGGCAATTATATTTATAAAATCAATTGTCAGCACTTAAGAGTGACAAATGCTTATTTCATGACAGATGAGCTGTCATGGAAAAGATGCTTTCGTTTTTATGTATGAATTTCTTGGACATATAAAAGATGGAGGAAGTGATCCCTTTGCACTCATTGTGGAGTGCTTTTCACTTTAACCCATCTGACACTTACTGGATGACTAGTTGCCCCAAGGTAAAGCAGCTCTAAGCATTTCAGGCTTGAATCTGAATTGATTTGATCCCAGGAAATTGCTCTACCTTGATTATTCTGTTGTCAGCCTGGTTTGGCAGCTGGTTCAATGAGCCTGGGTATAAGGGAGGTAGCTAGAGAGAAGAGTGGTTGGGGGGATTGATTGATTGAGAACCATCTGGGGATTTTACTTAATTAGAGGAAATTTAGAAGGGTCCATGCCATCAGACAGTATCCTAATCCATGGTACTGAGAGTTATCTAGATTGAGCTTTTCAGAATATTAAAATCTGTTAAACAGTCATTTCCCAGAATACTCTTGATATAATTATTTTTATCACTTAGCATTGCTAATGATAAGCAAAGAAGTAGCATTAAAGTGATTGCCACAGTTAGGGTAGTATTACAATTATCACAGCAGGCATTGTAATTTCCACTTTAAAAGCCTTAAAAATTAATGCAGCATGTCGCAGTTAGAGCAACGGTTAATCAAGGAAGAAAGGTTAACAGATATTTCACTGCAAATTCAAGTGTCCAGTAAGTCTGTGATGTGGAAATACATTGTAAATAATTTTGGAAAAAGTATATTTTTAATATCTTACTGAATAATGCCTCTAAAGAGTATTTAATTTTTAATAAAATCACAGAGCCACCTTAGGGCAGTAGTAATACAGCCTACTCCTTTTTTGTTTTTTAGGACTAATTATTTTCCAAAAATGACTCCAGGGTATATTTGGAAGTGTATGTTAAAATAAAAATGATACTGGTTTACAAATAAAACACATTATAGTTTAAAGAATGAGTTAATTGTTTAATAAGTAGCCTTGTTGAGCCATTTTATATGCTCAGATAATACAAGTTTTGGATTTTCAAAATAGTTCTGTGCCTACTTCTGTTTTTCTTTTCCAGCTTAATTTATTTTCTGCTTTAAAATGTGCCACTTAAAAATTCATTAGAAGGCCAAAGGCTTTTATTCTCTTAAAAATTGCTCTTATTTATTTTTTTCTGCTCTTTACATTGTGGAATATTGGTAAGATTATAAGATATATATCATATCACAAAACTACGTCATTACTGAAGACTATGTAATATCAAACAAATAGCATAGCATTGCAGAAAAAACCCAGAAAGGTAAGGTTGTATACTTTCCTTAAGAGAAAACCAAATACCATATTCTAACCCATATATATGGAATCTAAAAAAAAAAAAAAAAAGGGTTCTGAAGAACCTAGGGGCAGAACAGGAATAAAGACACAGATGTGGAGAGTGGACTTGAGGACACGGAGAGGGGAAGGGGTGGGCTGGGACGAGGTGAGAGAGTGGCATGGACATATCTACACTACCAAATGTAGAATGAATGACTGGTGGGAAGCAGCTGCATAGCACAGGGGGATCAGCTCGGTGCTTTGTAACCACCTAGAGGGGTGGGATAGGGAGGGTGGGAGGGAGACGCAAGAGGGAGGAGATATGGGGATACGTGTATATGTATGGCTGATTCACTATGTTACACAGCAGAAGCTAACACACTGTTGTAGAGCAATTATACTCCAATAAAGATGTTGGGGGAAAAAAAAGACAATGACATGGATGTTTATATCAGGGAATCATGATAATCTTTAGAGATATGTAGATGAACGTATATTGGAAGGTCTAAAATTCTATTGATATAAATAATCTAATCATAAATTGTGATACTTTTGCCTTTTTCTTTTACATCTTTATTAGAGTATAATTGCTTTACAATGGTGTGTTAGTTTCTGTTTTATAACAAAGTGAATCAGTTATACATATACATATGTTCCCATATCTCTTCCCTCTTGCGTCTCCCTCCCTCCCACCCTCCCTATCCCAACCTTCCAGGCGGTCACAGAGGAGCGAGCTGATCTCCCTGTGCTATGCGGCTGCTTCCCACTAGCTATCTACCTTAAGTTTGTTAGCGTATATATGTCCATGCCTCTCTCTCGCTTGGTCACAGCTCACCCTTCCCCCTCCCAATATCCTCAAGTCCATTCTCTAGTAGGTCTGTGTCTTTATTCCTGTCTTACCCTTAGGTTCTTCATGACACTTTTCTTTTTCTTAAATTCCATATATATGTGTTAGCATATGGTATTTGTCTTTCTGTTTCTGACTTACTTCACTCTGTATGACAGACTCTAGGTCTATCCACCTCATTACAAATAGCTCAATTTCGTTTCTTTTTATGACTGAGTAATACTCCATTGTATATATGTGCCACATCTTCTTTATCCATTCATCTGATGGTGGGCACTTAGGTTGTTTCCATCTCTGGGCTATTGTAAATAGAGCTGCAGTGAACATTTTGGTACATGACTCTTTTTGAATTTTGGTTTTCTCAGGGTATATGCCCAGTAGTGGGATTGCTGGGTCATATGGTAGTTCTATTTGTAGTTTTTTAAGGAACCTCCGTACTGTTCTCCATAGTGGCTGAACCAATTCACATTCCCACCAGCAGTGCAAGAGTGTTCCCATTTCTCCACACCCTCTCCAGCATTTATTGTTTCTAGATTTTTTGATGATGGCCATTCTGACTGGTGTGAGATGATATCTCATTGTAGTTTTGATTTGCATTTCTCTAATGATTAATGATGTTGAGCATTCTTTCATGTGTTTGTTGGCAGTCTGTATATCTTCTTTGGAGAAATGTCTGTTTAGGTCTTCTGCCCATTTTTGGATTGGGTTGTTTGTTTTTTTGTTATTGAGCTGCATGAGCTGCTTATAAATTCTGGAGATTAATCCTTTGTCAGTTGCTTCATTTGCAAATATTTTCTCCCATTCTGAGGGTTGTCTTTTGGTCTTGTTTACGGTTTCCTTTGCTGTGCAAAAGCTTTGAAGTTTCATTAGGTCCCATTTGTTTATTTTTGTTTTTATTTCCATTTCTCTAGGAGGTGGGTCAAAAACGATCTAGCTGTGATTTATGTCATAGAGTGTCCTGCCTATGTTTTCCTCTAAGAGTTTGATAGTTTCTGGCCTTACATTTAGGACTTTAATCCATTTTGAGCTTATTTTTGTGTATGGTGTTAGGGAGTGATATAATCTCATACTTTTACATGTACCTGTCCAGTTTTCCCAGCACCACTTATTGAGGAGGCTGTCCTTTCTCCACTGTACATTCCTGCCTCCTTTATCAAAGACAAGGTGACCATATGTGCATGGGATTATCTCTGGGCTTTCTATCCTGTTCCATTGATCTACCTTTCTGTTTTTCTGCCAGTACCACACTGACTTGATTACTGTAGCTTTGTAGTATAGTCTGAAGTTAGGGAGCCTGATTCTTCCAGCTCCGTTTTTCTTTCTCAAGATTGCTTTGGCTATTCAGGGTCTTTTGTGTTTGCATACAAATTGTGAAATTTTTTGTTCTAGTTCTGTGAAAAATGCCAGTGGTAGTTTGATAGGGATTGCATTGAATGTGTAGATTGCTTTGGGTAGTAGAGTCATTTTCACAATGTTGATTCTTCCAATCCAAGAACATGGTATATCACTCCATCTATTTGTATCATCTTTAATTTCTTTCATCAGTGTCTTATAATTTTCTGCATACAGGTCTTTTGTCTCCCTAGGTAGGTTTATTCCTAGATATTTTATTCTCTTTGTTGCAGTGGTAAATGGGAGTTTTTCTTTATTTCACTTTCAGATTTTTCATCCTTAGTGTATAGGAATGCCAGAGATTTCTGTGTGTTAATTTTGTATCCTGCTACCTTACCAAATTCATTGATTAGTAGTTTTCTGGTAGCATCTTTAGGATTCTCTAGGTATAGTACCATGTCATCTGTAAACAGTGACAGCTTTACTTCTTCTCCGATTTGGATTCCTTTTATTTCCATTTCTTCTCTGAGTGCTGTGGCTAACACTTCCAAAAGTGTGTTGAATAAGAGTGGTGAGAGTGGGCAACCTTGTCTTGTTCCTGATCTTAGTGGAAATGCTTTCAGTTTTTCACCATTGAGGACGATGTTGGCTGTGAGTTTGTCATATATGGCCTTTATTATGTTGAGGAAAGTTCCCTCTATGGCTACTCTCTGCAGGGTTTTTATCATAAATGGGTGTTGAATTTTGTCGAAAGCTTTCTCTGCATCTATTGAGATGATCATATGGTTTTTCTCCTTCAATTTGTTAATATGGTTTTTCACATTGTTTGATTAGCATATATTGAAGAATCCTTGCATTCCTGGAAGAAACCCCACTTGATCATGGTGTATGATCCGTTTAATGTGCTGTTGGATTCTGTTTGCTAGTATTTTGTTGAGGATTTTTGCATCTATGTTCATCAGTGATATTGGTCTTTAGTTGTCCTTCTTTGTGACATCCTTGTCTGGTTTTGGTATCAGGGTGATGGTGGCCTCGTAGAATGAGTTTGGGAGTGTTCCTCCCTCTGCTATATTTTGGAAGAGTTTGAGAAGGATAGGTGTTAGCTCTTCTCTAAATGTTTGATAGAATTTGCCTGTGAAGCCATCTGGTCCTGGGCTTTTGTTTGTTGGAAGATTTTTAATCACAGTTTCAATTTCAGTGCTTGTGATTGGTCTGTTCATATTTTCTATTTCTTCCTGATTCAGTCTTGGCAGGTTGTGCACTTCTAAGAATTTGTCCATTTCTTCCAGGTTGTCCATTTTATTGGCATAGAGTTGCTTGTAGTAATCTCTTATGATCCTTTGTATTTCTGCAGTGTCAGTTGTTACTTCTCCTTTTTCATTTCTAATTCTATTGATTTGAGTCTTCTCCCTTTATTTCTTGATGAGTCTGGCTAATGGTTTATCAATTTTGTTTATCTTCTCAAAGAACCAGGTTTTAGTTTTATTGATCTTTATTATCCTTTCCTTCATTTCTTTTTCATTTATTTCTGATCTGATCTTTATGATTTCTTTCCTTCTGCTAACTTTGGGGTTTTTTGGTTCTTCTTTCTCTGCCTTAGGTGCAAGTTTAGGTTGTTTATTCGAGATGTTTCCTGTTTCTTAAGGTAGGATTGTATTGCTATAATCTTCCCTCTTAGAACTGCTTTTGCTGCATCCCATAGGGTTTGGGTCATCATTGGGTCTCCATTGTCAATTGTTTCTAGGTACTTTTTGATTTCCTCTTTGATTTCTTCAGTGATCTCTTCGTTATTAAGTAGTGTATTGTTTAGCCTCCATGTGTTTGTATTTGTTACAGATCTTTTCCTGTAATTGATACCTAGTCTCATAGTGTTGTGGTTGGAAAAGATACTTGATACAATTTGAATTTTCTTAAATTTACCAAGGCTTGATTTGTGACCCAGGCTATGATCTATCCTGGAGAATGTTCTATGAGCATTACAGAAAAATGTGTATTCTGTTGTTTTTGGATGGAATGTCCTGTAAATATCAATTAAGTCCATCTTGTTTAATGTATCATTTAAAGTTTAAGTTTCCTTATTTATTTTCATTTTGGATGATCTGTCCATTGGTGAAAGTGGGGTTTTAAAGTCCCCTACTATGAATGTGTTACTGTCAATTTCCCCTTTTATGGCTGTTAGTATTTGCCTTATGTATTGAGGTGCTCCTGTGTTGGGTGCATAAATATTTACAATTGTTATATCTTCTTCTTGGATTGATCCCTTGATCATTATGTAGTGTCCTTCTTTGTCTCTTATATTAGTCTTTATTTTAAAGTCTATTTTGTCTGATATGAGTATTGCTACTCCAACTTTCTTTTGGTTTCCATTTGCATGGAATATCTTTTTCCATCCCCTTACTTTCAGTCTGTATGTGTCTCTAGGTCTGAAGTGGGTCTTTTGTAGACAGCATATATATGGGTCTTGTTTTTGTATCCATTCAGCCAATCTTTGTCTTTTGGTGGGAGCATTTAGTCCATTTACATTTAAGGTAATTATTGATATGTATGTTCCTATTCCCATTTTCTTAGTTGTTTTGGGTTCGTTATGGTAGGTCTTTCCCTTCTCTTGTGTTTCTTGCCTAGAGAAGTTCCTTTAGCATTTTTTGTAAAGCTGGTTTGGTGGTGGTGAACTCTCTCAGCTTTTGCCTGTCTGTAAAGGTTTTGATTTCTCCATCAAATCTGAATGAGATCCTTGCTGGGTAGAGTAATCTTGGTTGTAGGTTTTTCTCCTTCATCACTTTAAATATGTCCTGCCAGTTCCTTCTGGGTTGCAGAGTTTCTGCTGAAAGATCAGCTGTTAAGCTTATTGGGATTCCCTTTTGTGTTATTTTTCCCATGCTGCTTTTAATATGTTTTCTTTGTAGTTAATTTTTGACAGTTTGATTAATATGTGTCTTGGTGTATTTCTCCTTAGATTTATCCTATATGGGACTCTCTGTGCTTCCTGGACTTGATTAACTATTTCCTTTCCCATATTAGGGAAGTTTTCAACTATAATCTCTTCTAATATTTTCTCAGTCCCTTTCTTTTTCTCCTCTTCTTCTGGATCCCCTATAATTCGAATGTTGGTGCGTTTAGTGTTGTCCGAGAGGTCTCTGCGACTGTCCTCAGTTCTTTTCATTCTTTTTTCTTTATTCTGCTCTGCAGTAGTTATTTCCACTATTTTATCTTCCAGGTCACTTATCCGTTCTTCTGCCTCAGTTATTCTGCTGTTGATCCCTTCTAGAGTATTTTTAATTCATTTAATGTGTTGTTCATCATTGTTTGTTTCCTCTTTAGTTCTTCTAGGTCCTTGTTAAATGTTTCTTGCATTTTTTCTATTCTATTTCCAAGATTTTGGATCATCTTTACTATCATTCTGAAGTCTTTTTCAGGTTGACTGCCTACTTCCTCATCATTATTAGGTCTGGTGGGTTTTTATCTTGCTCCTTCATGTACTGTGTGTTATTCTGTCTCCTCATTTTGCTTATCTTACTGTGTTTGGGGTCTCCTTTTTGCAGGCTGCAGGTTCGTAGTTCCCATTGTTTTTGGTGTCTGTCCCCAGTGTCTAAGGTTGGTTCAGGGGCTTGTGTAGGCTTCCTGGTGGAGGGGACTAGTGCCTGTGTTCTGGTGGATGAGGCTGGATTTTGTCTTTCTGGGGGGCAGGTCCACGTCTGGTGGTGTGTTTTGGGGTGTCTGTGGACTTATTATGATTTTAGGCAGCCTCTCTGCTAATGGGTGGGGTTGTGCTCCTGTCTTGCTAGTTGTTTGGCATAGGGTGTCCAGCACTGTATCTTGCTGGTCGTTGAGTGAAGCTTGGTGCTGGTGTTGAGATGGAGATCTCTGGGAGATTTTCGCCATTTGATATTATGTGGAGCTGGGAGGTCTCTTGTGGACCAGTGTCCTGAAGTTGTCTCTCACACCTTAGTGGCACAGTATTGACTCCTGGCTGCAGCACCAAGAGCCTTTCATCCACACGGCTCAGAATAAAAGGGAGAAAATGTAGAAAGAAAGAATTAGTAGAAGTAGAAAGAAAGGAAGAAAGAAAGAAAGAAAGGAAGGAAGGATGGAGGAAAGGAGTGTGGAAGTAAGGAAGGAAAGAAAGAAAGAAGATAAATTAAAATAAAAGTAAGATAAAATATAATAAAGTTATAAAAATAAAAAATAATTATTAAAAAAAAAACGGACGGATAGAACCCTAGGACAAATGGTGGAAGCAAAGCTATACAGACAAAATCTCACACAGAAGCATACACATACACACAAAAAGAGGAAAAGGGGAAAAAATCATAAATCTTGCTCTCAAAGTCCACCTCCTCAATTTGGGATGATTCGTTGTCTATTCAGATGTTCCACAGATGCAGGGTACATCAAGTTGATTGTGGAGCTTTAATCCGCTGCTCCTGAGGCTGCTGGGAGACATTTCCCTTTCTCTTCTTTGTTCTCACAGCTCCCAGGGTCTCAGCTTTGGATTTGGCGCCGCCTCTGCATGTAGGTTGTTGGAGGGCGTCTGTTCTTCGCTCAGACAGGACGGGGTTAAAGGAGCCGCTGATTCGGGGGCTCTGGCTCACTCAGGCCGGGGGGAGGGAGGGGCATGGAGTGCGGGGTGGTCCTATGGTGGCAGAAGCCGTCAAGACGTTGCACCAGCCTGATGCGCGCCATGCGTTCTCCCGGGGAAGTTGTTCCTGGCTTCCGGGACCTTGGCAGTGGCGGGCTGCACAGGCTCCCTGGAAGCGGGGTGTGGATAGCGACCTGTGCTCGCAAACAGGCTTCTTGGTGGCGGCAGCAGCAGCCTTAGCGTCTCACGCCCCTCTCTGGGGTCCGCACTTTTAGCCGTGGCTCGCACCCGTCTCTGGAGCTCCTTTTAGCAGCGCTCTTAATCCCCTCTCCTCATGCACCAGGAAACAAAGAGGGAAGAAAAAGTCTCTTGCTTTTTAGGCAGGTCCAGACTTTTCCCCGGACTCCCTCCTGGCTAGCCGTGGTGCACTAACCCCCTGCAGGCTGTGTTCACGCCGCCAACCCCAGTCCTCTCCCTGCGCTCTGACCGAAGCCCGAGCCTCAGCTCCCAGCCTCGCCCACCCCGGCGGGTGAGCCGACTAGCCTCTTGGGCTAGGGAGTGCGGGTCAGCACCGATCCTCTGTGCGGGAATCTCCCCGCTTTACCCTCCTCACCCCTGTTGCTGTGGTCAGAAGCTTTCCCCCTCCGCCTCCAGCAGTCTCCGCCCACGATGGGGCTTCCTAGTGTGTGGAAAGGTTTTAATATGTTTGTAGTTAATTTCCTCCTTCACAGCTCCCTCCCACTGGTGTGGGTCCCGTCCCTATCCTTTTGTCTCTGTTTTTTCTTTTTTCTTTTGCCCTACCCAGGTACATGGGGGAGCTTCTTGCCTTTTGGGAGGTCTGAGGTCTTGTGCCAGCGTTCAGTAGGTGTTCTGTAGGAGCTGTTCCACGTATAGATCTATTTCTGGTGTATATGTGGGGAGGAAGGTGATCTCTGCCATCTTCCCCTCATTGCCTTTTTCTTTTAAAGTGCTTTTTGAAGTCATTGGTTTTTATATGTGCTTTGAAAATGATAAAGGAAAAAATCTGAACTTGGATTTTGATCATAATGTATACACTTCTGAATGTTTCCAAATTCATGTTCTTTTTTATAACATGGGTAATGGGAATGATCCCTAGGTTTGGTTTGGTTTTGTCTTGTTTTTCTTGTTGAATTGGCAGAATAATTGGCTTGCCCATGTATTGAGCTTTTTGCTTGATAGTATTTGACTTCAAGAATCTTAAATTGCCGTCTTTTCCTTCTGTGTATTGCCTTCATGCTGAGGGAAATAAAAGAGCTATATGTAATATATACTGTCTCTTAATATTTGAATTTCTTAATGGTTGAAAAGTAAGAAGGATCAGTGCTAAAGTGCATACTTTTTTAATGTGTAATTGTTATACGCAATATAAGAAAGGCTAGAGCACTGACATGTTAGTATAATCCAGTAGTCTTTCTGCATGTTCCCTCACATGCAGAAAAATAACCTTTTTTTCTTTAAAAATTTTTCTTGTCTACCTTTTAGTTAATTCAAAAAACTATATATACTGGGCAGTCAGGCCTTTGAGGAATTGGTTCCTGTTCCTATAATCTCCATGGTTTTAGGCCGTATCATTCTTTTGGCTTCACACCAGCCATTTTCAATCCTCGTCTTATAATCTTCCCTTACAGCTCTTCTTCTATGGAAGCAGTGTTTGGTTAGAACATTCCCTTCCCATTGTTCCTGACTGCTACTCATTTCTCCATTTCGCCTCCACATTTCCCAAGGATTTTCACACCTGGCTTCCCCTCAGCCTGTCTCATTACATGTAATTCTTGCCAGTATCTTCGGTGATTTCCAAGTTCAAGTCAGCAACCCGTTGAACTCTGTATCCTTATACTTCACTAATTTCCTCTTTTATAGTGACCTTCAAATCACTCAGCAGCTAATTTCAATGGCTAAGATTTGTCATCATCTGTAATTTCTCTGTGTTCAGATCTTTTGTTCTAACATTTCAGCCTCTGTCCACATTTCTTTTATTCCCTTTTCCTCTTTTAACTGTTACCATCTGCTTTGGATCTCTCCACATTCCTTTGGTTGACCAGCTGTTTCCTGGAATCGGTTTTTTCCTGTCAGACTGGACTTCGTGAAAAGCTACTCTGACGACATGTTCACCAGCATCTTCAAGTACTTGCTTCCACCTCACACATTTTACTGATGTTCAATCTGGAATCAACCCAACTCTCTAGTTTTTCTGTTCCTGCTCTTGAGTGGTACTAGCAAAACTTATGTAGGATATCAATTGGCTCCTATAGTGGTCTTGATTACCTCCCTGACTGTACCGCAATTCATTCCATTACATTAAAAAATTAATGTAGGCCAGCTACTATGCATATAGCCCTCGTCTGATCAAGAACTATTCTTCTTCTGAAGAATGAACTATGAAGTCTGTTGGAGAGCTTCTGGTAAACATTTACTCATTCCTAAAAAAGATAACACTAGGAGGGAGATGTTCCTCTTCTCTGAACATTGTTATATTTGGCTGTGATGCCAGAAATGGCTGAAGCTATCTTGCTATGGTCCTGAGAATGAAGCCTCCCTCCAAGGGAGGGTACTACTGAGAGCAGTGCAGAGAGGCGGATCTAGAGCTTTGACATACTGTGGAGCAGTTCTGCCTGGAATGATAATAAATTACCTTGTAGTTTAAGCCAGCTTGAACTGGAGTTTTCCCTTGCTCTCAGCAGAAGAAATTCAAGCTTATGTGAAACATCAGTTCTAGGAGTAAGGAGCTATAAGTTAAAGAACCTAAAATGTAGGATTGATTAAGTGGAGAAGTGGGGTCAGGACAGGGAGGATTGTACTTTTCTAAAGGAATAATTGGAAAACCTTGCCATGCTGTTGATTGAACCATCAGAAGTCATACCTTGGGACCTTGATGCTGTGCTTCAGGGGATGGTATTAAGTGACCAGTAGAAAAACTTTAGGATGTTGGTGTCTGTTGTGTACTTATTGCAGCCTTCAGAAAAGTCCTGGAAGGCAAAGACAAGTATAGGTTGAAACTGATCTGTCTAAAAGCAGAGAGCAAGATTTGGGGGCACTGGGAGACTGAAAATCTGCAATGTATAATCCGCATTTACTGAATCTGCTAATTTGGAGTTGGAAAAGCCAAATTGTTTCTCCATGCTGAAGTTAGTCCAAGCAAGAGAGAGAGGTAGGAAACTTAGCAGAAATTTAAATGAGGTAAAAAAAACAAGCCTGATTTTTCAGGCCCCTTTCAAGTTCTCCTATTTAAGTGCTTCTGGCCAGACAAAGGAGACCCAAGTCCATTGTTTTGAATTCCCTCAAGATAAAGTCTAGTCAACTGAGGGCCCCTGGGAATGTCCAGGATACTGAGGTGGCGGTTAAGACACTGACATTTTCAGACTCGAAGTCAATGTCTAGACAAAATGTTGGGCTATGGCTACTAGCCAAGCATTAACCAAAAGAAAATAGACAGAACTTACTTAGCTTTTAGTATCTATATTGCCAAAGAAATTCTAAACTTGACCAACATAGTCGGATACTGTCCACCCAAAGGCTGTCACGTTGGTCATGAATTGATGTAATATTTGGAACACTGAAGCTGAGGGCGAAACATGGAGAGTTGTAGAGTATCAGAGCCTGAGCTTTGAAGGACCCTTCTTGAGACACCCCATCTCTGGTCTTCCCATCATGTGAGAAAAATAAATATCCTTGCTGTTTAAACCACCTTACGGTATTTTGAAATCAAAGACATTTTATGCGTTAGGACCATCTTGGAAATACGATTTTTATCTTCAGGGCTACATGGAAGTCTTTTAACTCAGGGCCAGGGGCCTATGTTATCTGTTCCAAACATTAGTCACTATATTTATGCACCCTCCCCTCATTCTAAGGTCCCTCCCACATTACCCTTACAGCCAAGACTGGATTCTGTCAGTTTTTGTCTTCTTTTGTGTGGTATATAGAGTGACCTCCCAAAGATGTGTCAGCCTAACTCCTGGAACCTGTGAATAAGATGAAAAATCGCTCCCATGATTATGATATGTTACTTGGCAAGTTGATTTTAAGATAAGGAGATTATCTGGATGGACCTCATCTAATCACAGGAGTCCTTCAAAGCAGATAAATTATTCTGGCTGTTGGGAGAAAGGGAAGTCAGAGGGATTCAAAACATGATAAGGGTTCAGTGTGGTGTTACTGGCTGCAGAGACAGAGGAGTCCATGAGCCAAGGAGTGTGGGTGGCCTTCAGAAGCTCAGAAAAACCCCTGGCCCAAAGCTAGCAAGGAAACATGTCCTAGGTCCACAGAACTAAATTTTTCCAACACCATGAATGAACTTGCAAGTGGATTCTCCCCCCAAAGCCTCCAGCTAAAAGCCCAGGTTAGCTGACACCTTGCTTTTAGCATTAGGAGACCGGAGGCAGAATACCTTGTCAGGATTTACCACCTCTGGAAAACAGTGAGATAATAAATGGGTGTTGTTTTAAGCCATGAAATTTGTTGGAATTTGTTACACTGCAATAGAAAAATAATACATCCACCCTTAGGCTTATCTATATTTCTAGCCATTTTTCCTGCGTTGAAATCTTTCTTCTAGAGTAAACTCTGTCATCTGTGTTCCAGACTCTTTTCAATAGAGGGACATTGCGTTATCAGTTATCCCCTCTCTTCACAGCTTTGATCACTATCTTGCATAAGTACCTCCCTGAGATCCTGGTTTCTCCTTGAACTTAAATCCCACCCCCACTTTTTGTTTCTCCCTTCCCACTAGTCTTCATCACAACCCTTTGATGTAGCTTTTATTACTATCTTTATAAAGGTAAATAATTTCTTTAAGGCCATAGAACTGCTTATGACTGGACTGAGAATCAAATTCAGTTCTCCTGGTCAGAGCTCAACTGCTTAATCCCCTCCTTTTGTTATTTCTCATGTTAGCTTCATGCTGATTCTCCCTGTTAAAATGAGAGGGATTTGAGGAAACTATATTTTTTTTTTGGAGTGATTGACTCATTACATTTTATCATGAATTGTTTCACACTGCAGTGTAAAATGTCAAGTATAAAAATGCCTTGAAACTGTTTGCATCTTAACTCATTATTTCTAATTCTAAAATGAATCTTAATTTTTTTTTTTTTCCGGGTTCAAGCCATGGTAGGCATCAGTAACCAGGTACAGAAATGGTCTTGGTGCCAGTGTTGGGGCGGGGGTGGGGGGGCAGCTTCAGCCTCCTCAGCTGCTGGCTTTTTCGTTTGCATTGATGGATGGTGAGGATTAGCAGATTAGTTCTTGGCTGCCGTCCCTCAGTGTCAGCCCTAACCCCCTAAAACAGCTGGCAGAGGGCGATGGCCTTCTGGTCCTTTGACTTTTCTTGTGAGTCCTTTCCCAGCCTCTCCTAATCTTAAACTCATTTCTACATGGGACTTGAAGACTCCCTGTTAACATACTGGTGTGTTTCTTGTCACTGTGGACATTATTTGATTAATAATGACTGATTGTACCAAAACCTTCCGTAGATTATATTTGTTTGCTTCCCTGTATTATCTTCCGAATCTTTTTTGTATCTGTTTTGAGGTTTCTCCTTTTTAAAAGTGTGCCATTGAAATGCAAATCATGTTACTTTAAGTAACACTGTATTATTTCAACCTCTGGTAAATTATAATTGGAGCCTTTTTTTCCCCCATTCTTTTGATCAATTTTATCTTACATTTAAATAATTATTTATGATCATGGATTGATATGTTTTGGTGATGAAAATCTGAAACATATATCTCAGTGTGGTACTACTTCAGAGCAATTGTACTTTTCTTCCTTTTTCTAGCCTAAAAAGTATTTTTCATTAAAAAACCAGAAAGAAGTACAAAATATTATTTTATGAATTTTTCTTCTCCTTGTGGCTTAAACCTTATTTTTGTTTTCTGGCAGTGTATATGGTGAATTTTACAGTAATTTTTGCTTTCTGTTCCTAATCCAATAGATTCTAAAAGAAAAGGATGAATTGAAAAGCCAGCTTTATGCAGCGTTACAACAAATAGAGAATCTTCGAAAGGAGTTGAATGATGTGCTAACCAGGCGCGCCCTTCAAGAGGAGGAGCTTCACTGTAAGGAGCAGAAACTAAGTGATGTTAAGTCTCATCAAGCTGACCTTGAACTAGAAGTCAGGGATTCCCTGGATACCATCCATAGGCTAGAAAGTGAATTGAAAACGCAGAGTAAGATTCAAAGCCAGATGAAAGCTGAGAAAGCGCACCTGGAGGAAGAAATTGCAGCGCTGAAGGAGAGCCAGGCCAAGGACCACGCTCAGCTTCTTGAGATGCAAGAGGCCATCAAGGACTTGAGTGCCATCCGGGCAGATCTCGCCAATAAATTGGCGGAGGAACAGAGAGCCAGGAAAGAGGTACTTAAGAACCTCTCTGACCTCAAGACACAGGCAAAATCCAAAGACGAAGAAACGGCTACGATCGTTACACAGTTAAAGCTGGAAAGAGATGTTCACCAGAGGGAGCTGGAAGATCTCACATTCTCGTTGCAGAGTATGAAAACGAAACATGAACAGAATATCCAGGAGCTGATGAAGCACTTCAAGAAAGAAAAGAGTGAGGCCGAGAATCATATTAGGACACTGAAGGTACCCGCACTGAATTATCCTGATGATACTGGAGGAAATTTTCTGGTGGCTCATGAAGTTAATAAAGCGTAAACTTTTGGAGATCATTCTGTATTCCCAAGCACTGAAGGGAAGATAGAACTAACGATAAAGAGGCTTATTCATGCCTGTTCAGCCAGGTTGAAATGAGTTATAGCAGCCACCTGGAAGCACCTAGTTCAGAGCACTGAAGCCCTTTAAAAAGAACGTTTAGCTATTTTGGGAGTTCAGGAGAGGCAGAGGCAGCAGTAAGTCGTGGACCTGAAACGAGCCCTCATTCAACATTTATGATCTCCTAAAATATAAAAGGCAAAGACTTGTCAAGGCCATAGAAGCTATAACCATGGTCATTGGTATGGTAACTAAAGTGGATCAGCTTATGGGTTTTGTAAACCCAAGGCTTTTGAGATTTACCCCTTCTTTTCCAAATCAAAGTTGCCTGGGTAAATGCATAATTGAGATCTTACATTTGGGGAAATATTGTAAGATCTAATGGTATTAGCATTTATCACCATGCAGGGGAATCATTTCATAACATGATTGTCAGGAGTGTGATAAATCTATCCCTCCTTCCTGCTTTAGTTTTTCTCCATAGCACTCATCATCATATGATATAGATTCCATATTTTTAATTTTTTAATCTCCGTTTATTAGTATGAAAACACCATGAGAACTGGATTGTCTTTTCCCTCAATCTGTAGGAGGAAAAGGCTGCCTAATCTTTCAAGGCCCAATTAATTTTTCACTTCTTTTATGGATTCACTGAAGATGGCATATATCTCAACTGAGGTTGGGATAAATCTTTCTATTCTCTGTGTTTCCATAGCTCTTTTTTGGAACTGCTAGTACAGCACATTCAGGCTGCCTTATATTATGGTGTGTTTATTGTGTGCTCCTACATCTCCAGAGGGGCAGGTAGCAGGTCTTAGCCATTTTTGTATCCTCTTGTGGCGTCTAGCATGATGTTTGAGACATACAGAACATGTTCCGTGGATGTTGGGTTAAAATGTTTGAAAAGCTAGAAATCAAAGGATTTGCTGCTGACTTGCTTTGTGATCTGTCTGGTTTGGCTCTTTCTCTGTAATGTGGTAAAATTGCTTTCCTCATCCAAAGGAAGTGCTCTGTATTTGTGTATAGTGAGGTGACAATAAAGCTTTAAGAAATTACCTGTATATAAAGAAGACACCGTTTAGAACTATTCTGTAGATTCTCCAAAAACTTTAGATTTTTTTTTTAATTCGGAAGACTGAGATGCGGAGGGATATTATAGTTACTCTATAATGTGGTACAAGAGAAGCATACGAGCTTAACAGGAGAACCAGAGATCGTGAGAGCCCAGTACTCTTCTCTTAAACCGAATAAGTTACCCATAGGAACAGCCCCACCTCATGCTATTTTATGAATATAATTCCGTACTTTTGACTCATTTATATTAATTAACAGGAGTTGATAGCAATGGTTGGCATTGAAGATTTAATATACTGAGTTATGTATAAGAGGGCTTTAGATAAATAGCTCTGTAAATGTTACATTTCTTTGTCTTTCAGCTTCACCTTAATCTGTTACTTTTTCTGAGTCTAATAAGTGTGATACATTACCCATATTTTTTTCTCTGCAGAAGTTATATTTTTCCCCATCTAGATCTACCCTTCTCATGCCTGTTTTTTTTTTTTTTTTGCGGTACCCGGGCCTCTCACTGCTGTGGCCTCTCCCGTTGCGGAGCACAGGCTCCAGACGCGCAGGCTCAGCGGCCATGGCTCATGGGCCCAGACGCTCCACGGCACGTGGGAGCCTCCCGGACCGGGGCACGAACCTGCGTCCCCTGCATTGGCAGGCGGACTCTCAACCACTGCGCCACCAGGGATGCCCTCATGCCTGTTTTTAAATTTAAATGTAAACTATTTTTATGAAATACTCTAGCTGCTATTAATATTTGAAGGATATTGGGTTATCACCTTATTATGATTTCAACAAAAATAATTTTGTAGGAGCCCTTATTGGAATCAGAAGACCAAGAGTGGAGTTCTGTATTTTTGCCATTTGCTGGCCATATGATCTTGGTCAAGTTACTTAACCTTTTTGTACTTCATCAGTAGAATGGAAACAGTAATGTCTTTCTCTATCACAGGGTTTTTTTGAGTGTTATATCACTTTGTAAACCCTAAAATGAAATGTAAATGTAATAATGAAACTACAACAAGAAGTAAGTTCTTAGTCAAACTTAGGCATTACTGTGCTTGTAACTGTTTTAAAAATAGGTTCTCTGGGGGCAAAGAGGGGAACCCTGATTTGTAGCATTTGCCAAGTTCAGCAGTATAAAACCCCCCATTTGGCTGGTTTCAAGCTATCAAACAACATCACTGGAGGCACAGTTGGGAAGAGATGAGCACAGTTGGTTCCTGAGTGTCTCTATGAGCTGGCCCAGACACCACTGGCCTTGGGGGAAAACTGTCTATACCTACACTTTTTATAAGACACAAAAAATGCTAAGTATTCTACTGAAACTTAAAATAATAATCGAACAATTTTCCTGATGAGAGACTTTATTTTGTAAGTTTATTTTTGGGTAGTGAATACAGGATTCCTCATTAAAAACATCAGTTCTTTTGTTAACTCAAAGTGGCATCAAGTCTTAGTTGAAATTTGTGGGGTGAATAAGGTATAGATTCTTGTCTGAAACTCACAAAACTTCTTCCTTTTGGGAAATTGCTTCCAGCGATTATGTTCCTATGTACTTGATTATATACATATAATAAACTTATACAAAGGAAAGAAACAAATATATTTTAGGCATTGAAACATGTAATTTAAACAGATTCTATGTGGGTGCTTACAGGCTGTCAGTAACTGGTAGGTGTAACTAGTTAACATTGCAAGTTGCACCCAGCTGGTTTTTAAAACCGTATGATATACGTACCTTTTAAAGGCAGTGAGGCAGAGCAGCTGAAAACATGGACAGTAGAGAGAATTCCTGCATTCAAATCCTGGCTCTGGTTTACTCACTACATACCCTTGGGCAAATGATTAGTGTTGTTCTGCTTCAATTTCAAAACAGGAGACAATAACAGTGTCTCCCTAGTCAGGTTGTGGTGAGGATGGAATGAGGGACAACTATACGAAAAGGTCTTAGAGCAGTGCCTGACATATAGTCAGTATTTACATTGTTGTTATTTTAAGTCTTTAACTTCACATGCCTGGCAAATCCTTATTGAATCTCATCCACAGATTATTCCTGTTGTTTTTTTTTAAAGCTGATTCTGGTTATATTCCAAATAATAAACGAAAACGAGGTACTTTATTGCACTATTGGTACTGAAAATAATCACTGGTAAACTCTTTCATATTAAGTTATTTATAGTTTTTTGGCTACTCTGATCCATAATCTTTTTAGCCCCACAAGAGTGGTATTAATAATTACATTGTACAAAAAATACGCAAGCCTTTCACAAAAACGAGAGTGTAGCTTGAATAGGGATATTGTTAAGCTCCTTTTATAGATGAAGAGACTAATCAGGCAGTAATGTCCCATAGTATATCCTTATGGGGACATTTCTCTAATAACCCTTCCCCTCTCAGCAGTTAGTGTCCCTTCTTTGGGTTGCACATACCTCTGCTTGCACCTTTATTAAGCACTTCTTGTTCATCGTTGTCAGAATTGACTGTTGTATCTGTCTCTTTTACGGTTCATGCCTGTTATCTTCAGCATCTAGTAGAGTACCTGTCACTTAATTGGTTGCTCAGTGAATGCTAAGGAGAGATTGACCACATGCAAAGAATGTTTCCTTTGCATGTATGTTTATGTGTGAACGCTTAGAGGTAGCAAAATCTCGAAGTGTTTGCCCACTGATATAATGTGGAGTTTGTTTTGTGTACAGCTTGGCTGTGGCCAGTGGACTTTCTCTTTTCTCCTTTTTCTCTCAGGCAGAAAGCTTAGAAGATAAGAATATGGCTGAAGTCCAGCGTTCTCAGCTAGAGAAGTTGAAATCACAGTATGACAGGCTGACAGAGGAATTAACTCAGAATGAAAATGAGAACAAAAAACTGAAGCTAAAATACCAGTGTTTGAAGGACCAACTAGAAGAAAAGGTAAAAATGTGAATGAACTCTAATTTAAAAGACTTTTTTGAATTTCTTCTAGTGTTTCTCCTAGAACATAGTTTATGTACTACTGAATGCTAATTGTTAGGCTTTAGTAGCAATTTGTATTGGTGCCAGAAGACATCATAGAAGTTTATTGGAATGCTGTGATTTTTATTCTTTCAACCAACTAGTAACCTTCTAATACTTTTGATTTTAAATTTCTTCTGGATCTTAAAATAGGTATTTAGAGGCAAGGTAGCAAAGAAAGGAATTATGGTTTATTGAAGACCTACTTTATGGCAAGTATTTATGCCAGTTGATTTACATATGTGTACTCATTGAATTCTCACGACTGTTTGGGTTAGATTTTATTGCTCCCTGTTAACCTATGAGGAAACTGAGGTTCAAAATACAATATATAATAGATGAGGTGGTCACTGTGCACTAGGCACTTTTAATGCTCATAGTCATGTTACGAAATCAATACTATTTTGCTCATTTTTGCAGTTAAAGAGACTGAAACTTAAGAAGGTTGGCAACCTTGGAATGTTCCCAGCAGGCTCACTGCTTTCCTATCAGTAGATGTGTAAAATTTGGGGGGTGTCTGCTATATACCAGGCATTGGGTAGAATACTAGGGACTTCTAGAGTCACTACTTTTGTGGCCAAAAGTCAACTAAGAATAGAAGACAGAATACTTAAATTTGCATTCTATGTCTTTACCAACTTCCTAAAAGGATTTGCATTGGAGTGTGATAAAAGTCAAATAGAAAAAAAAAGACTATTAACATATGGATAATAGGATAAGGCAGGATAGACTGGGCCAAATGACTCCTGTTCTTGATAAGGGTTACTAACTAACATCTTTGTTGAAGGAAATATCACTGGGTGGGGTGTCATCAACCTCTAGAAGAAACATTCTTCATGCTTTGCTCATCTTTTCCTCTTTTTGTTGTTTCACTGTATTTTGTATATATTTTTTACCTTTCTAGTAATTGTTAAAATCAAGGAAATAAAATTTAAGTTAGTTTGGAGTTTATGATTAAATGTGCTTAAGTTGCTAAATTTAGGCCTACAATCTTGACAATTGTAATTTAGTTCTTATGGCATGCTTTGTTTTGACTAAGTCTAATGTTCACACATAATTAATGTATCTGTTGCCAGGGTGTAGTTGCTTTGAAGATAATACTAAATTTTCCAACTTTTCCATAATTAAAAGTTAGCCAGAAGATTGTATTAACATGTTTTGTGTTTAATTATTTGCATTTAAGAAAGAGTGGGGGAAATTTTATGTTGAAAGTTTACCTTGTTCTGCTTAAAATAAATGCTTCTCCGCTATCTGTGACGTTCCAGGTATGTATGCATTGTCATACATTCATATAAGTGGAACATTCACCTTAGAACAGAGTTTTAAAATTTAAGGATTGTACAGTAGTCCCCCCTTATTAGTGGTTTCCCTTTCCATTGTTTCAGTTACCTGCCATGGTAACTGAAATTACCAAATTTGGACCAGTTGCAGTCCAGAAAGATTAAATGGAAAATTCTAGAAATAATTCATAAGTTTTAAACTGTACTTTGTTCTGAGTAGCATAATGAAATCTTGAGCTGTCCCACTTTCTAACACCCGTGATCCCCACCTATCTCAGTCCTCTGCTCCTAACATCCAACCATCCACATCATCATGGCTTGATGATCCAGGATCACCCAAAGCAGGTGATCCTCCTTCTGAGGTATCAGAAGGTCAGCAGTAGTTTAATGCTATGTCACAATGCCTACCTCATTCATTTCATCTCATCACATTTTATGTAGGCATTGTATCGTCTCTTATCATCACAAGAGGGGTGAATACAGTACAGTAAGATATTTTGAGAGAGAGAGACCACATTCACATAACTTTTATTACAGTATATTGTTACAGTTGTTCTATTTCATTATTAGTTATTGTTGGTAATCTCTTACTGTGCCTGATTTCTAAACTAAATTATCATAGGTATGTATGTATAATATGTATAGGGTTTGGTACTATCTTCAGTTTTAGGCATCCCCTGGGGGTCGTGGAACATATCCCTCGCAGATAATGGGGGACTACTGTATTCCTCTGCTATGTACTGACCATCTAGTATGTGGCAGGCATTGTGCTGGATGCTGGGGATGGGATATATCGATAGATAAGACACAGATCTGCAATTGAAAGCTTCTAGTGGGATCATTAAAAGCAAAATCGCCTTTCAGTTGTTAAAACTATATAGTCAATGATGATGGGTCCTAATGCAGAGAAAAGATGTCTATGACATCTAAAGTGGTAAATAATCTTAAGGATACATAGACACACACACATATATAAATATACACAGCGTATATGCTTGCTTTTCTTTAATATTTTTTGTGTACGTGATTGCTATGTAGTTTTGATTGACTTAGCGGTTTGTGTTGGCCTGTTTTTTTAGTATAGTTAGCTATGAATCGAAGTTTCACTGGGTTCAGTCATCTACAGATAGAGCCATTCTCTTCGGAAAGTAGTATAGAATTAGTGGCTATAGACAGAACTTTGAGTATAAATCATTTTCTAGCTGTGTGGCATTAGGCAAGTTGCTTAAAACTCAAAGCTTTGGGGCTTCCCTGGTGGCGCAGTGGTTGAGAGTCTGCCTGCCGATGCAGGGGACGCGGGTTTGTGCCCCGGTCCGGGAAGATCCCACATGCCGCGGAGCGGCTGGGCCCGTGAGCCATGGCCGCTGAGCCTGCGCGTCCGGAGCCTGTGCTCCGCAACAGGAGAGGCCACAACAGTGAGAGGCCCGCGTACCGCAAAAAAAAAAAAAAAAAAAAAACTCAAAGCCTTGAGAGACAAGACAGCAGAAGCAAGAAGAACTACAGTCCTGTAGCCTGTGGAACAAAAACCACATTCACAGAAAGATAGACAAGATGAAAAGGCACAGAGCTATGTACCAGATGAGGAACAAGATAAAACCCCAGAAAAACAACTAAATGAAGTGGAAATAGGCAACATTCCAGAAAAAGAATTCAGAATAATGATAGTGAAGATGATCCAGGACCTCAGAGAAAGAATGGAGGCAAAGATCGAGAAGATGCAAGAAATGTTTAACAAAGATCTAGAAGAATTAAAGAGCAAACAAACAGAGATGAACAACACAATAACTGAAATGAAAACTACAATAGAAGGAATCACTAGCAGAATAAGAACTAGCAGAAGAACAGTCAAGTGACCTGGAAGACAGAATGGTGGAATTCACTGCTGTGGACCAGAATAAAGGAAAAAGCATGAAAAGAAATGAAGACAGCCTAAGAGACCTCTGGGACAACATTAAAAACAACAATATTCACATTATAGGGGTCCCAGAAGGAGAAGAGAGAGAGACAGGACCCGAGAAAATATTTGAAGAGATTATAGTCAAAAACTTCCCTAACATGGGAAAGGAAATAGCCACCCAGGGCCAGGAAGTGTAGAGTCCTATACAGGAAATACCCAAGGAGAAACACACCGAGACTCATAGTAATCAAATTGGCAAAATTAAAGACAAGAATTATTGAAAGCAGCAAGGGAAAAATGACAAATAACATACAAGGGAACTCCCATAAGGTTAACAGCTGATTTATCAGCAGAAACTCTAGAAGCCAGAAGAGAGCGGCATGATATACTTAAAGTGATGAAAGGGAAGAACCTACAAGCAAGATTACCCGGCAAGGATCTCATTCAGATTCGATGGAGAAATCAAAAGCTTTAAAGACAAGCAAAAGCTAAGAGAATTCAGCACCACCAAACCAGCTCTACAACAAATGCTAAAGGAACTTCTCTAAGTGGGAAACACAAGAGAAGAAAAGGACCTACAAAAACAAGCCCAAAACAATTTTAAAAATGGTAATAGGAACATACATATTGATAATTACCTTAAATGTGAATGGATTAAATGCTCCAACCAAAAGACACAGTCTTGCTGAATGGATACAAAAGCAAGACCCATATATATGCTGTCTACAAGAGACCCACTTCAGACCTAGGGACACATTCAGACTGAAAGTGAGAGGATAGAGAAAGATACTCCATGCAAAGGGAAATCAAAAGAAAGCTGGAGCAGCAATACTCATATCAGATAAAATAGACTTTAAAATAAAGAATGTTACAAGAGACAGGGAAGGACACTACATAATGATCAAGGGATCAACCCAAGAAGAAGATATAACAATTATAAATATATATGCACCCAACATAGGAGCACCTCAATACATAAGGCAACTGCTAACAGCTCTGAAAGACGAAGTCGACAGTAACACCTTACTTATGCAAATGGACAGATCATCCAAACAGAAAATTAATAAGAAAACACAGGCTTTAAATGACACAATAGACCAGATAGATTTAATTGACATTTATAGGACATTCCATCCAAAAACCACAGATTACACTTTCTTCTCAAGTGCGCATGGAACATCCTCCAGGATAGATCACATCCTGGGTCACAAATCAAACCTCAATAAATTTAAGAAAATTGAAATCATATCAAGCATCTTTTCTGACCACAATGCTATGAGATTAGAAATCAATTACAGGGAAAAAAACGTAAAAAGCACAAACACATGGAGGCTAAACAATATATTACTAAATAACAAAGAGTTCACTGAAGAAATCTAAGAGGAAATCAGAAAATACCTATAGACAAATGACAATGAAAACACGATGATCCAAAACCTACGGGATGCAGCAAAAGCAGTTCTAACAGGGAAGTTTGTAGCTATACAAGCCTACTTCAAGAAACAATAAAAATCTCAGGTAAACAATCTAATGTTACACCTAAAGGAACTAGAGAATGAAGAACAAACGAAACCCAAAGTTAGCAGAAGGAAAGAAATCATAAAGATGATAGCAGAAATAAATGAATGAGAAACAAGGCAAACAATAGCAAAGATCAATTAAACTAAACGCTGGTTCTTTGAGAAGATAAAGAAAGTTGATAAACCATTAGCAAGACTCATCAAGAAAAAGAGGGAGAGGACTCAAATCAATAAAATTAGAAATGAAAAAGGAGAAGTTACAACAGACAGTGCAGAAATACAAAGCATACTAAGAGACTACTACCAGCAACTCTATGCCAATAAAATGGACAACCTGGAAGAAATGGACAAATTCTTAGAAAGGTATAACCTTCCCAGACTGAACCAGGAAGAAATAGAAACTCACAGGTGAATTCTATCAAACATTTAGAGAAGAGCTAACACCCATCCTTCTCAAACTGTTCCAAAAAATTTCAGAGGAAGGAACACCCCCAAACTCATTCTATGAGGCCACCATCAGCCTGATACCAGCACCAGACAAAGATACTACAAAAAAAGAAAATTACAGACCAATATCACTGATGAATATACATGCAAAAATCCTCAACAAAATACTAGCAAACAGAAGCCAGCAATACATGAAAAGGATCATACACCATGATCAAGTGGGATTTATCCCAGGGATGCAAGGATTCTCCAGTATATGCAAATCAAACAATGTGATACACCACATTAACAAATAGAAGAATAAAAACCATATGATCATCTCAATAGATTCACAAAAAGCTTTTGAGAAAATTCAACACCCATTTATGATAAAAACCCTGCAGAAAGTAGGCATAGAGGGAACCTGCCTCAACATAATAAAGGCCATATATGACAAACCCACAGCAAACATCATGCTCAGTGGTGAAAAACTAAAAGCATTTCCACTAAGATCAGGAACAAGACAAGGAAGTCCACTCTCGCCACTGTTATTCGACATAGTTTTGGAAGTCCTGACCATGGCAATCAGAGAAGAAAAAGAAATACAAATTGGAAAAGAAGAAGTAAAACTGTCACTGTTTGCAAATGACATGATACTATACATAGAGAATCCTAGAGATGCCACCAGAAAACTACTAGAGCTAATCAACGAACTTGGTTAAGTTGCAGGATACAAAATCACTGTACAGAAATCTCTTGGATTCCTATACACTAATGATGAAAAATCTGAAGAGAAATTAAGGAAACACTCCCATTTACCACTGCAACAAAAAGAGTAAAATATCTAGGAATAAACCTACCTAGGGAGACGAAAGACCTGTATGCAGAAAACTATAAGACACTGTTGAAAGAAATTAAAGATGATACCAACAGATGGAGAGATACTGCATGTTCTTGGATTGGAAGAATCAGCATTGTGAAAATGACTCTACTACCCAAAGCAATCTACAGATTCAATGCAATCCCTATCAAATTACCAATGGCATTTTTTACATAACTAGAGCAAAAAATCTTAAAATCTGTATGAGACACAGAAGACCCCGAATAGCCAAAGCAATCTTGAGGGAAAAAAGCAGAGCTGGAGGAATCAGACTCCCTGACTTCACACTATACTACAAAGCTACAGTAATGAAGACAATATAGTACCGGCACAAAAACAGAAATATAGCTCAGTGGAACAGGATAGAAAGCCCAGAGATAAACCCATGCACCTATGGTCAACTAATCTATGACAAAGGAGGCAAGCATATACAATGGAGAAAAGACAGTCTCTTCAATAAATGGTGCTGGGAAAACTGGACAGGTACATGTAAAAGAATGAAATTAGAACACTCCCTAACACCATACACAAAAATAAACTCAAAATGGATTCGAGACCTAAATGTAAGACCAGACACTATAAAACTCTTAGAGGATAACATAGGAAGAACACTCTTTGACATAAATCACAGCAAGATCTTTTTTGATCCACCTCCTAGAGTAATGGAAATAAAAACAAAAGTAAACAAATGGGACCTAATGAAACTTAAAAGCTTTTGCAAAGCAAAGGATACTACAAATAAGACGAAAAGACAACCGTCAGAATGGGAAAAACTATTTGCAAACGAATCAACGGACAAAGGATTAATATCCAAAATATGTAAACAGCTCATGCAGCTCAATATTAAAAAAACAAACAACCCAATCAAAAAATGGGCAGAAGACCTAAATAGACATTTCTCCAAAGATGACATACAGATGGCCAAGAAGCACATGTAAAGCTGCTCAATATCACTATTACGGAAATGCAAATCAAATTTACAATGACGTATCACCTCACTCCAGTTAGAATGGGCATCATAAAATCTACAAACAACAAATGCTGGAGAGGGTGTGGAGAAAAGGGAACCGTTTTGCACTGTTGGAATGTAAATTGGTACAGCCGCTAAGGAGAACAGTATGGAGGTTCCTTAAAAAACTAAAAATAGAATTACCGTATGACCCAGCAATTCCACTACTCAGCATATACCCTGAGAAAACCATAATTCCAAAAGACACATGTACCCCAATGTTCATTGCAACACTATTTACAATAGCCAGGTCATGGAAGCAACCTAAATGCCCATCGACAGGTGAATGGATAAAGAAGATGTGGTACATATATGCAATGGAATATTACTCAGCCATAAAAAGGAATGAAATTGGGTCATTTGTAGATACGTGGATCAATCTAAAGACCCTAGAAAAATGGTACAGATGAACCGGTTTGCAGGGCAGAAATAGAGACACGGTTGTAGACAACAAACGTATGGACACCAAGGGGGGAAAGCGGCAGTAGGGTGGTGGTGGTGCTGTGATGAATTGGGAGATTGGGATTGACATGTATACACTAATGTGTATAAAATCGATATCTAATAAGAACCTGCTGTATAAAAAAATAAATAAAATTCAAAAAGCAAAACAAAACTCAAAGCCTCAGTTATATCATCCTTAAAACAGGTGTAATAATAAACTCTATTATTGAATTAAATGTGAAAATATATATAAAGTGCTTGGCTGCATTTCTGATACCTGATAAGGTATAGATTAGCAGCTGCCATTATTCTGTTATTGTTTTGTTACCAAATAGATGCCAATTAATGGTTCAGCCCAGCAATAAATCAGCAAGCATTGATTAACTACCCAATAATGTGTCAGGTATTAAGGGCCAGGGAACTGGGAGTAAGACTTACTGTGGAACTATGCTGATTGGAAGTTTACAGCCCGACTGTGTTGAATCACTTGAGATGACGGTCCACAAAGAGGCAACGATGTGGGAAGAGCTGCCATTTCTATCAGCAAGTGATATTGCAGGCATGTTTGTTAAGCAAACCAAACAGGTGGGCAGGTTTGTAATTATGTTTGCTATTTGAAGACAGGAACCAAGTCTTGGTTGTTTTTTTTATCTCCAAGACGAGGCCGAGAGCCTGACACATGGTAGGTAATTTATTTTGCGATACGCGGGCCTCTCACTGTTGTGGCCTCTCCCGTTGTGGAGTACAGGCTCTGGACGGGCAGGCTTAGAGGCCATGGCTCACTGGCCCAGCCGCTCCGCGGCATGTGGGATCTTTCCGGACCGGGGCACGAACCCGTGTCCCCTGCATCGGCAGACGGACTCTGAACCACTGCACCACCAGGGAAGCCCATGGTAGGTAATTTATAAGTAAATTGTGGTTGAAGAGATAGGTGTGTATACACGCAAGTACATACACATATGTTTACATGGAGATAAAAAATATCAATAACCTATGGATACGGATGTACATTCATTCTCCCTCTCTCTCCCCCCTCCCCCTCCCTCCCCCCCCTCTTTGTCTCTCCCCCATTTCCCTTCCCTCTATGAGTGTGTATGTTTTTTTGTTTTTTATTTTTTAACATCTTTATTGGAGTATAATTGCTTTACAATGTTGTGTTAGTTTCTGCTTTACAACAAAATGAATCAGTTATATATATACATATGTTCCCATATCTCTTCCCTCCTGCGTCTCCCTCCCTCCCACCGTCCCTATCCCACCCCTCCAGGTGGTCACAAAGCACCGAGCTGATCTCCCTGTGCAATGCGGCTGATTCCCACTAGCTATGTACCTTACGTTTGGTAGTGTATATATGTCCATGCCTCTCTCTCGCTTTGTCCAGTTTACCCTTCCCCCTCCCCATATCCTCAAGTCCATTCTCTAGTAGGTCTGTGTCTGTATTCCTGTTTTACCCCTAGGTTCTTCATGACATTTTTTTTTCTTAAATTCCATATATATGTGTTATCATATGGTATTTGTCTTTCTCTTTCTGACTTACTTCACTCTGTATGACAGACTCTAGGTCTATCCACCTCATTACAAATAGCTCAATTTCGTTTCTTTTTATGGCTGAGTAATATTCCATTGTATATATGTGCCACATCTTCTTTATCCATTCATCCGATGATGGACACTTGGGTTGTTTCCATCTCCGGGCTATTGTAAATAGAGCTGCAGTGAACACTTTGGTACATGACTCTTTTTGAATTATGGTTTTCTCAGGGTATATGCCCAGCAGTGGGATTGCTGGGTCATATGGTAGTTCTATTTGTAGTTTTTTAAGGGACCTCCATACTGTTCCCCACAGTGGCTGTATCAATTTACATTCCCACCAACAGTGCAAGAGGGTTCCCTTTTCTCCACACCCTCTCCAGCATTTATTGTTTCTAGATTTCTTTTTTTTTTTTTTGGTGGTACGTGGGGCTCTCACTGCTGTGGCCTCTCCCATTTTGGAGCACAGGCTCTGGATGCGCAGGCTCAGCGGCCATGGCTCACGGGCCCAGCTGCTCCGCGGCATGTGGGATCTTCCCGGACCGGGGCACAAACCTGTGTCCCCTGCATCGGCAGGCGGACTCTCAACCACTGCGCCACCAGGCAAGCCCTATTTCTAGATTTTTTGATGGTGGCCATTCTGACAGGTGTGAGATGATATCTCATTGTAGTTTTGATTTGCATTTCTCTAATGATTAGTGATGTTGAGCATTCTTTCATGTGTTTGTTGGCAGTCTGTATATCTTCTTTGGAGAAATGTCTATTTAGGTCTTCTGCGCATTTTTGGATTGGGTTACTTGTTTTCTTGTTATTAAGCTGCATGAGCTGCTTATAAATTTTAGAGATTAATCCTTTGTCAGTTGCTTCATTTGCAAATATTTTCTCCCATTCTGAGGGTTGTCTTTTGGTCTTGTTTATGGTTTCCTTTGCTGTGCAAAAGCTTTGAAGTTTCATTAGGTCCCAATTGTTTACTTTTGTTTTTATTTCCATTTCTTTAGGAGGTGGGTCAAAAAGGATCTTGCTGTGATTTATGTCATAGAGTGTCCTGCCTATGTTTCCCTCTAAGAGTTTGATAATTTCTGAGCTTACATTTAGGTCTTTAATCCATTTTGATCTTATTTTTGGGTATGGTGTTAGGGAGTGATATAATCTCATACTTTTACATGTACCTGTCCAGTTTTCCCAGAACCACTTATTGAAGAGGCTGTCCTTTCTCCACTGTACATTCCTGCCTCCTTTATCAAAGATAATGTGACCATATGTGGGTGTGTTTATCTCTGGGCTTTCTATCCTGTTCCTTTTATCTACCTTTCTGTTTTTGTGCCAGTACCATACTGTCTTGATTACTGTAGCTTTGTAGTATAGTCTGAAGTCAGGGAGCCTGATTCCTGCAGGTCCGTTTTTCGTTATCAAGATTGCTTTTGCTATTCGGGGTCTTTTGTGTTTGCATACAAATTGTGAAATTTTTTGTTCTAGTTCTGTGAAAAATGCCAGTGGTAGTTTGATAGGGATTGCATTGAATCTATAGATTGCTTTGGGTAGTAGAGTCATTTTCACAGTGTTGATTCTTCCAATGCAAGAACATGGTATATCTCTTCATCTGTTTGTATCATCTTTAATTTCTTTCATCAGTGTCTTATAATTTTCTGCATATAGGTGTTTTGTTACCTTAGGTAGGTTTATTCCTAGATATTTTATTCTTTTTGTTGCAATGGTAAATGGGAGTGTTTTCTTGATTTCACTGTCAGATTTTTCATCATTAGTATATAGGAATGCCAGAGATTTCTGTGCATTCATTTTGTATCCTGCTACTTTCCCAAATCATTGATTAGCTCTAGTAGTTTTCTGGTAGCATCTTTAGGATTCTCTATGTATAGTATCATGTCATCTGCAAATAGTGACAGCTTTACTTCTTTTTTTCCGATTTGGATTCCTTTTATTTCCTTTTCCTCTCTGACTGCTGTGGCTAAAACTTCCAAAACTATGTTGAGTAAGAGTGGTGAGAGTGGGCAACCTTGTCTTGTTCCTGATCTTAGTGGATATGCTTTCAGTTTTTCACCATTGAGGATGATGTTGGCTGTGGATTTGTCATATATGGCTTTTATTATGTTGAGGAAAGTTCCCTCTATGCCTACTTTCTGCAGGGTTTTTATCATAAATGGATGTTGAATTTTGTCGAAAGCTTTCTCTGCATCTATTGAGATGATCGTATGGGTTTTCTCCTTCAATTTGTTAATATGGTGTATCACGCTGATAGATTTGCGTATATTGAAGAATCCTTGCATTCCTGGAAGAAACCCCACTTGATCATGGTGTATGATCCGTTTAATGTGCTGTTGGATTCTGTTTGCTAGTATTTTGTTGAGGATTTTTGCATCTGTGTTCATCAGTGATATTGGCCTGTAGATTTCTTTCTTTGTGACATCCTCGTCTGGTTTTGGTATCAGGGTGATGGTGGCCTCGTAGAATGAGTTTGGGAGTGTTCCTCCCTCTGCTATATTTTGGAAGAGTTTGAGAAGGATAGGTGTTAGCTCTTCTCTAAATGTTTGATAGAATTTGCCTGTGAAGCCATCTGGTCCTGGGCTTTTGTTTGTTGGAAGATTTTTAATCACAATTTCAATTTCAGTGCTTGTGATTGGTCTGTTCATATTTTCTATTTCTTCCTGATTCAGTCTTGGCAGGTTTTGCATTTCTAAGAATTTGTCCATTTCTTCCAGGTTGTCCATTTTATTGGCATAGAGTTGCTTGTAATAATCTCTCATGATCTTTTGTATGTCTGCAGTGTCAGTTGTTACTTCTCCTTTTTCATTTCTAATTCTATTGATTTGAGTCTTCTCCCTTTTTTCCTTGATGAGTCTGGCTAACGGTTTATCAATTTTGTTTATCTTCTCAAAGAACCAGGTTTTAGTTTTATTGATCTCTGCTATCGTTTCCTTCACTTCTTTTTCATTTATTTCTGATCTGATTTTTATGATTAATTCCTTCTGCTAACTTTGGGGTTTTTTTGTTCTTCTTTCTCTAATTGCTTTAGGTGCAAAGTTAGGTTGTTTATTCGAGATGTTTCCTGTTTCTTAAGGTAGGATAGTATTGCTATAAACTTCTCTCTTAGAACTGCTTTTGCTGCATCCTATAGATTTTGGGTCATCGTGTCTCCATTGTCATTTATTTCTAGGTATTTTTTGATTTCCTCTTTGATTTCTTCAGTGATCTCTTCGTTATTAAGTAGTGTATTGTTTAGCCTCCATGTGTTTGTATTTGTTACAGATCTTTTCCTGTAATTGATACCTAGTCTCATAGCATTGTGGTCAGAAAAGAGACTTGATACAATTTCAATTTTCTTAAATTTACCAAGGCTTGATTTGTGACCCAAGATGTAATCTATCCTGGAGAATGTTCCATGAGCACTAGAGAAAAATGTGTATTCTGTTGTTTTTGGATGGAATGTCCTATAAATATCAATTAAGTCCATCGTGTTTAATGTATCATTTAAAGTTTAAGTTTCCTTATTTATTTTCATTTTGGATGATCTGTCCATGGGTGAAAGTGGGGTGTTAAAGTCCCCTACTGTGAATGTGTTACTGTCGATTTCCCCTTTTATGGCTGTTAGTATTTGCCTTATGTATTGAGGTGCTCCTGTTTTGGGTGCATAAATATTTACAATTGTTATATCTTCTTCTTGGATCGATCCCTTGATCATTATGCAGTGTCCTTCTTTGTCTCTTCTAATAGTCTTTATTTTAATGTCTATTTTGTCTGATATGAGAATTGCTACTCCAGCTTTCTTTTGGTTTCCATTTGCATGAAATATCTTTTCCATCCCCTCACTTTCAGTCTCTATGTGTCTCTAGATCTGAAGTGGGTCTCTGGTAGACAGCAAAGATATGGGTCTTATTTTTGTATCCATTCAGCCAATCTGTGTCCTTTGGTGGGAGCATTTATTCCATTTACATTTAAGGTCATTATCAATATGTATGTTCCTATTCCCATTTTCTTAATTGTTTTGGGTTCGTTATGGTAGGTCTTTCCCTTCTCTTGTGTTTCTTGCCTAGAGAAGTTCCTTTAGCAGTTGTTGTAGAGCTGATTTCGTGGTGCTGAACTCTCTCAGGTTTTGCTTGTCTGTAAAGGTTTTAATTTCTCCATCAAATCTGAATGAGCTCCTTGCTGGGTAGAGTAGTCTTTGTTGCAGATTTTTCTCCTTCATCACTTTAAATATGTCCTGCCAGTCCCTTCTGGCTTGCAGAGTTTCTGCTGTAAGATCAGCTGTTAACCTTCTGGGGATTCCCTTGTGTGTTGTTGTTTTTCCCTTGCTGCTTTTAATATGTTTTCTTTGTATTTAATTTTTGACAGTTTGATTAATATGCGTCTTGGCGTATTTCTCCTTGGATTTATCCTGTATGGGACTCTCTGTGCTTCCTGGACTTGGTTAACTATTTCCTTTCCCATAATAGGGAAGTTTTCAACTATAATCTCTTCAAATACTTTCTCAGTCCCTTTCTTTTTCTCTTCTTCTTCTGGAACCCCTACATTTCGAATGTTGGTGCGTTTAATGTTGTCCCAGAGGTCTCTGAGACTGTCCTCAGTTCTTTTCATTCTTTTTTCTTTATTCTGCTCTGCAGTAGTTATTTCCACTATTTTATCTTCCAGGTCACTTATCCATTCTTCTGCTTCAGTTATTCTGCTATTGATCCCATCTAGAGTATTTTTAATTTCATTTATTGTTTTGTTCATCATTGTTTGTTTCATCTTTAGTTCATCTAGGTCCTTGTTAAATATTTCTTGCATTTTGTCTATTTTATTTCCAAGAGTTTGGATCATCTTTACTATCATTATTCTGAATTCCCTTCCAGGTAGACTGTGTATTTCCTCTTCATTTTTTAGTCCTGGTGGGTTTTTTATCTTGCTCCTTCATCTGCTGTGTGTTTTTCTGTCTTCTCATTTTGCTTATCTTACTGTGTTTGGTGTCTCCTTTTTCAGGCTGCAGGTTCGTAGTTCCCGTTGTTTTTGTTGCCTGTCCCCAGTGGCTAAGGGTGGTACAGTGGGTTGTGGAGGGGACTAGTGCCTGTGTTCTGGTGGAGGAGGCTGGATCTTTTCTTTCTGGTGGGCAGCTCCACGTCTGGTCGTGTGTTTTGGGGTGTCTGTGGACTTATGATTTTAGGCAGCCTCTCTGCTAATGGGTGGGGTTGTGTTCCTGTCTTGCTATTTGTTTGGCATAGGGTGTCCAGCACCGTAGCTTGCTGGTCGTTGAGCGAAGCTAGGTCTTGGTGTTGAGATGGAGATCTCTGGGAGATTTTCACCGTTTGATATTATGTGCAGCTGGTAGGTCTCTTTTAGACCAGTGTACTGAAGTTGGCTCTCCCACCTCAGAGGCACAGCACTAATCCTGGCTGCAGCACCAAGAGCCTTTCATCCACACGGCTCAGGAGAAAAGGGAGAAAAAGTAGAAAGAAAGAATTAGTAGAAGAAAGAAAGAAAGAAAGAAAAAGGAAGCAAGGAAGGAAGGAAGAAAGAAAGAAGGGAGGGAGAGAGGAAGGAAGGAAGGAGGAAAGGAAGGAAAAAAAAGAAAGAAGATAAAGTAAAATAAAATAGTAAGATAAAATATAATAAAGTTATTAAAATAAAAAATAATTATTAAGAGAAAAAATAAAAAAGAAAAAAAACGGACGGATAGAACCCTGGGACAAATGGTGGAAGCAGAGCTATACAGACAAAATCTCGCACAGAGCATACACATACACACTCACAAAAAGAGGAAAAGGGGAAAAAAATCATAAATCTTGCTCTCAAAGTCCACCTCCTTAATTTGGGATGATTCGTTGTCTATTCAGGTATTCCACAGATGCAGGGTACATCAAGTTGATTGTGGAGCTTTAATCCGCTGCTTCTGAGGCTGCTGAGAGAGATTTCCCTTTCTCTTCTTTGTTCTCACAGCTCCCAGGGTCTCAGCTTTGGATTTGGCCCCGCCTCTGCGTGTAGGTCACTGGAGGGCGTCTGTTCTTCGCTCAGACAGGACGGGGTTAAAGGAGCCGCTGATTCGGGGGCTCTGGCTCACTCAGGCTTGGGGGAGGGAAGGGCATGGAGTGCGGGGTTTGCCTGCGGCAGCAGAGGCCGGCATGACATTGCACCAGCCTGAGGCGTGCCGTGGGTTCTCCCGGGGGAGTTGTCCCTGGATCACGGGACCCTGGCAATGGCGGGCTGCACAGGCTCCCCGGAAGGGGGTTGTGGATAGTGACCTGTGCTCGCACATCGGCTTCTTGGTGGCGGCAGCAACAGCCTTAGCGTCTTATGCCCGTCTCTGGGGTCCCGCTTTTAGCCGCGGCTCGCGCCCGTCTCTGGAGCTCCTTTAAGCAGCGCTCTTAATCCCCTCTTCTCGGGCACCAGGAGACAAAGAGGGAAGAAAAAGTCTCTTGCCTCTTAGGCAGGTCCAGCCTTTTCCCCAGACTCCCTCCCGGCCAGCCGTAGTGCACTAATCACCTGCACTAATCACCCCAGTCCTCTCCCTGAGATCCGACCGAAGCCTGAGCCTCATATATCAGACCCGCCCGCCCGGGCAGGGGAGCAGACAAACCTCTCGGGCTGGTGAGTGCAGGTCGGCACCGATCCTCTGTGCGGGAATCTCTACGCTTTGCCCCCCGCACCCCTGTTGCTGTGCTCTCCTTCGCGGCCCTGAAGCTTTCCCCCTCCGCCACCCAGAGTCTTCGCCCACGAAGGGGCTTCCTAGTGTGTGGAAACTTTTCCTCCTTCACAGCTCCCTCCCACTGGTGCAGGTCCCGTCCCTATCCTTTTGTCTCTGTTTATTCTTTTTTCTTTTTCCCTGCCCAGGTACGTGGGGGGTTTCTTGCCTTTTGGGAGGTGTGAGGTCTTCTGCCAGCGTTCAGTAGGTGTTCTGTAGGAGTTGTTCCACGTGTAGATGTATTTCTGGTTTATCTGTGGGGAGGAAGGTGATCTCCGCGTCTTACTCTTCCGCCATCTTCCCAGAAGTCTGAGTGTGTATATTTGGCCGGATTGGGGGAAATAAAAACAAGAAAACAGGACAAAAATATGTTTTCAATGAAAAAAACCCCATGACTTATATCCCAAAGATTCCTACTATTTAAGCAATAGAGTGAACTTGATAAATAGGGCCTAATGGATTAAAGGATTTTCTAATCAAAAGGGTTTCTGTAAGAACCATTTCTGATCAGTGCATAGGTTATGTAGGCTCTCTGAGATGCTTAGCTAACTCAGTGAATACTTGTTTTTTTCCATAGTTATACTTGTTATTTTAGAAGACTTTCTTTCTCTTTTTTTTGCCTTTATTTTCTATTATTAGTTCTTTTGGGAAATGTGAAAGCTGCAGTGAAACAATTAGGAGACAAATTTTGAGACATCTAAGGCAGTTGCAGTTCACGGGAACCTAAGTGTTGAATTGATTAGGATTTGTAGAAATGTACTTTTGTTCCTTCTCATGAAATCCTTTATTGAAATCATTTGTGAAGTGACACCTAGCAACATATTTAAAGCTATGGCTATGTTGGCTGAAAACACTTAGGAAATAATTTTCTTATACAAAATGTGGATCTTTAAGAAATGGTAATTATAATTCACATTTGCAAGTGTAATTATGATGCCCATTTTTTACAGATGGTGGAAACTGAGGGCGAGGGTGTAGTATAGTGACTTGCCGAACATTGCATAGCTTGTGGTGGAAAACAGGATATGAGCATAAATTCCTTGTATTTTTCCCTTTATTTACTGCCAGTAAAATGACTCACATTTGTGTCTTTTCAATGAAATTTTAGTGTTGAATTTAAATTTAGGGTTATTATATTCAACACATTACCATATCCTCTCTTATGTTTTTTAGCCTGACACAAATTTTGGAATAGAAGTCATCAATGATTTTGTTAGAAAAGTCTAATTAAAACCTGATATTTCCACATAAAAGATATCTGTGACTGGAAAAAATGAATCAGTGTTGTTGAAATTTGTGTTTTGTTTCTAATTTGACCATCTGTTTAGGATTGCTGTTTCTTTCTCATGATGTGGAAAAATATATATGATTGTCAGATGTCTCTTCTATAAAGTATTCACTACTTTGCAAAAACCACAGTTTCACATATTTTACTAAGATAGTAGCAGGCAGAATTCTCTCATTTCCATTTTTTTTCCAAGTACGAGAAAGAAATTGAAGCAAATGAGCTGTTGACTTCTAGCATTTACTTAATGGTTACACTTTACACCATTTTTAGGCAGACTGTGCTCTTTCTTTGGTGCTTCGTCTATTTTAAATAGTGTGAGTAGAGTAAAGCTATAGCAAACTTAAACCAGATACGTTAAATAAACACTAAGATACTATGAGTAAGTTCCTGTCAGATTTCTCTCATTTAAAAACAACAACAATAAAAATAATAATAAAATTGTCAAATTGAAGGTAACATTATAAATTTTGCATTTGCCATTTATAAAGTGCTTTTAATTGAATTCCTGATAGTCATTAAAGCCACAGTAGTCCTTACTTTCACAGAGAATTGACAGAAACACCAGTGTTTACCATGTATGAATCACTCTGCCAGGTGTTAAGAAACAAGTTTAGAATGCAAAGATGGAGTGATTGTGCAGTGCCGGGGGAGCCCAGTTATACATAGAGCTGCAGCGGAGGGAGGGTCAAGATATAAAGATGTATAGAAGGACATTTGGTCTACTTTCCAGACTGGAACACAGGCGTGGAGAAGCCATTTCCAAACTCTCCTCCATTGGCAGTGACCTCTTCACCAACTATTTACACTCACAGAGGTTGATTTTAAGTGAATTTAAGGAGTGAAGTCCAAGTTTGTGTCTTTATGACCCCTGATTTGGACTTGATTTCAAGGCATTTAATCTTTAGCTGAGTGGTTGATAACTATAAGGGCTTGAGAAGAAAGAAGTCCTTTTGGGCACTTGCCTTTAAAATCCTCTATTACTAGTTTGATTTCATTTCCTTGTGAAACTGTGAGTGATACCCATCCTGTGGGTGTAGGAGTTAGGCTAAATAATAGTACCTACAGTTGCTTGTGGTATGTAAAGCCAAGGGGAAGAGGCCACATGAAAGATCTCTATTGCATCTGTGTCAGTGCTCTGCTGGATGTTGAGCAGACCTAGCTTGCATTGGTAGACCCTAAAAGGGAACATAAGATGAATGTCCTGGTTCGTTTACATTGTGTTTCTTTTATCACCATTTAAAGCACCAATTGACTCAGTCCATTTTATCATTTAATCTTGAACAAGCAATGTTCTTTCAGTTAATGCAAAACCAATAACTAGACGGTGCTTATTGTTTACACGAGTTATGTTATTTGGAGATCTGTTTTTAAACTTTTTTTCCCATATTATTTCATAAGAATAAATACATGCTTAAGCATCCTTTAAAGAAAAAAATAGAGGAGAGGAAGAAATTCTGATGGTTTCCAAAGACACAGTAAGCTTATAAACATTTCTCTGGAAATGAATGATGCACTTTTTTTCTTTTGAAAATTAAACAATGTTCGTTCCAAATGCATAATTTGAAACTCTAGTTGTTTGTTTCCTTGTCTGTATTTTGTTTCAGAAATAGAAATGCATCAAAAGTGGCTGATTTTAAATAACGAATGTTATTTCTGTTTCCAGGCATTGACTTAAGAGAAATACATCATAATTACAAAATGGTCCTAAAAGTTAATGAATGCATAAAATACCCTTTAGAGGCATTTTTGTTTCCAACTGTGAATATTAATTTCTAGGAATGTATCCAATACATATCCTAACACCTTTTTGATTGTGCTGCCAGTGATCTTTGTATTGCTCAATATTCTCCTAGAAAAAGATACTAAAAAGCCTGAGGCAAGAATAATTTCCTTAAATGGGGTTAGAAGTTTAAATTTGAATTTCCATTTTTTGACTTCCGTTTTATGGATAACTTTCCTAAGCCTGCCTAAGACCAGGTTATAGATTGGAAAGTCTTCCACACTCAAGTTTTAACATGCATCAAATCATCTATCCTGTTTTCTAATTATGCCATTACTTTTTTCATTTAACTCTACTGTTTTACTAATGCTCTTAGTTCTTACTCTTATATACTATTAATCATAATTTCTTCCCTCCTTTGAAGGAAATAGTATAAAGTATATACTTAGGAGAAGGAAGTGTATATCTAACTCAAAAAATAGTAGCATTTTGATTTTAATCTTCTAGTAGGAATTACAATGTTCTTTTGCTTTCTAAATACATGTAAAGAACTCTCTTATTCTCTCACACATAGACCTATACGTAACTCATCAGCAAATCTTATTACCTCTATCCTCAAAATTTAATCTGATTTACTTACCACTGACAGAGCCTTTACTTTTCTGACATAAGCTTACTTTGATGGTTATAATAACCTGCTACTTACAAGATGCTTGCCCTCAATGATTTGCCTAATTAATGTATTACAAAAACAAACTTACTGAAACACAAGAAGTTATTGAGTTTAGAGATTCTGTTTTTTTTTTTTTTTTTCTTCTTCATTGTTGTGTAGTTAGGGACTATGCCTGGCACATAGAGAATACACTAAAAAAAAAAAAGAAACACTAATGGAATGAATGGAACATTAAAGGATATTTATGTTTCAGAAAGGTTTATCGATTGACTGCTATGTGAGACACTATTAGATGCTGTGATTTTTTTCTCTTTTTTTAAATTTACTTTTTATTGAGCTAACATTGGTTTACAACATTATATAAATTTCATGTGTACAACTCTCTACTTTTATATACACTGCAGTGTGCTCACCACCAAAAAGTTAGTTTCCATCTGTTGCCATACAGTTGATTACCCTTTACCCATTTTACCCTCCCCACCAGTCTTCTCCCTCTGGTAACTATTACTTTGCTCCCTGTATCTATATGTTTGTTTTTGCTTGTTCACTTATTTTGTTTGTTTTTTATATTCCACATATGAGTGAAATCATACGGTATTTGTCTTTTTCTGACTTGTTTCACTTAGCATAATACCTTCAAGTTCCATCTACGTTATTGCAAATGGCAAGATTTCATCTTTTTTTGTCTATGAGAAGTATTTCATTTTGTGTCTGTGCGCACACACACACACACCACATCTTCTTTATCATTTATCTGTTTATGGGCATGTAGGTTGTTTCCACATCATGGCTATTGTACATAATGCTACAACGAACATAAGGGTGCATGTATCTTTTCTAATTAGTGTTTTTGTTTTCTTCGGATGAATACCTAGAAGTGGGATAGTTGGATCATATGGTAGTTCTATTCTTAATTTTTTGAGGAACCTCTATACTGTTTTCCATAGTGGCTACACCAGTTTACATTTCCACCATCATTGCACGAGGGGTGCTGAGGTATTTAAATGAAGAGGAATAAGATCTTTGCCCTAGAGCAACTCACAGTCTGTTGAGGTGACAGACATAAAAGACACACAGAGTAGTAAGTGCTACAGCAGAAGCTCATACAAAGTGCCACAGGAACATAGAGAAGGAACACCTAGTATTCCTAAGAACTGAGGTTACCTGCCATTGCTATAATAATCTCGTGAGTGATGAAGTAGGTGCATGTTATTGGACTTTCATAACAAGTAAAAAAATTCAGTTTATGACCTTCCCTTGTCCTCTTTACTCCAGAGTAGTGTTGGGTTCACAGAAGGCAAAGGATATACGGAGGTTGAATTCATGGGGACTCTTTCAAATTGATCTTAACTGTTGATTTTAGAATTGTTGCTTTATTGTGGTTTTACAATATTTTTGTAAATATTGTGGTTTTAATTTTTTGATACCCATCTAAGTGTTTAATATATAGCCATAATTTTAAGAAATCCATACTCGTGTACGATCTTCTGTTTTTAAGAAATGTTTGAAAAAATAGTTACATCTGACAGCAATTAATGCATTATTTATTTATTTGTTGGCTGTTTTGTCAGACAGCTTGAACTGCAGTATAGTAATTTTCCAGATTAAACTCTTTTCACATTTCCTATAATATCCATAGTAGATCCTTCTCTTTTAGTCATGCTGCAGTTTCTGCCTTGGTTGGCATTTCATGTTGTATCTTAGCTTCCTTGCAGCTGAGTCAGCTCTGTTGGCAGAAGTAATGTGAGCCTTCTTTAGAGAGTCAGATAAATGGCTTCCAGACAGATCCAATTTTTGTTCAGGATAGTTTCATAATTTGCCTTGTAATGCTAGTATCCTGGATTTAAGGCTTAGGCATGATAGTTATCTTGAGTTATAGAAATAGTCTTCCTCAAAACTTTTTAGGTGATGTGTGCAGGACTATAGTTTCAATAAGCCATGCTTCCAGTAACTTTGAATTACATTGCATTAGTTTTAACTTCAGCCCTTAACTTTGATTTCTCTCTTACTGTTTACTCTCTCTCTGTCTCTCCCACCCCCTGCTCATGTATTATAGATGGCCTTGGGGCTGAAATATTGCACACTTATTCAAGTTAGTTTTCAGTAAAGGAAAAACATTAGCTTTGTAAATTAATGATTTATTTAGTGGTGTGAGTGTGCTTTATTTGCTATAATGTTTCTCTTAAGGTGTGTGAAGAACTGTTTTCATTTTATGTAATAACCGTATTGGAAATAAAGTGGGTTTTCTGGAATACTTAAGACACTGAAGGAATCTCATAAGCTTTGGCCAAGGAGATAACATTTTGAACATGCTCTAGTTTTACTGAAGTTGTTCTATTTTCATTAGGATTGTGTCTCCTTGTAATCTTTATAGCCTTTGGGAGAGTGAATGTTCTAATTAGAGGAGCACTTCTTATCCTTTGAATTAAAGGTTCATTGATTAAGCTGTGTGTGTGTGTGTGTGTGTGTGTGTGTGTGTGTGTGCGCGCGTGCGTGTGTGTGTGTGTATGATGACATTGTAAGTAGTATGATTTTTGTTTCCTTTAGACACAAACGTCAACAATGTAAGCCTTTCCTGTCTTGAAGTGGAAGCTTCATGAAACCTCTGCTGTCTTGACTGTGGAACCGTACCTTGTTTAGTGTGGTATTAGGTATACTTTTGAACTGAAATCTAGAGCAGATTTTATGTGTACACAGGTACATCTCCAGTGTAGAGGATGCAGTAGCCCCTAAAGGTTTAGGATACTGTGCATGCTTGATGGGTTTTTTCCCCCTTTTTTGTGGTCTATTCTGAATTTGCCAGTATGTCATATATTTTCATTTGCAGTGATAAGGCTTATTCAGAAATAGTTTTGAGTTATTCTTTCTACTTTATGACTACGTTAGCCCCCATATAAGCTACTGTTTTGCCCAAAGACTTACTTTCAGCTTCAGGTTCAGAGGATTCACTGGTAAAATAACCACTCCACACTTTAATAAGCAAGAAATAAGGAAATTTATTATATTAGTAAGTTACAGTATGAGGACAACCAATATATGTATATAGAGAGGTACATGTACATGCGTCATCAAATTGGGGAAGCCCCTACATCCAGACCCGAGCAGCGCTGGGAAATCCCTGGAACAGTGATCTGGAGTCCCAGCTGGAAGGTCCCGAGCAGTGCGTCCACCCCACGGCTGAGACTTCAGAGTACTGCTCAAAGGAGTCCTGCTCGTAACGCCAAGCCGCAGCTGATGATCACCAGCTTACGCGCAAATATGCAGCTCTGGCCATTATCAGAAATGCTTTGCTCTCTCTTCGTAAGTCTCGGAATGTCCGCTGAACTGGCCAGATTCCCAAGGCCCAGGAAGCTTCGTGACTTACTCCCTTCCTTATCTGTTGGTTTTCAGGCTTGCTAGCGCCATTTCTGCTGACCTACGTGGTCCAGCAGTTTGGCACGTAGCTCCCTTCAGGGTCTTTGTTTGGTCAAAGGCCTATTGTTGCCTCTGAAGCCTGAACAAGACTATTACCTTCCCTAACACCTACTGACAACTTTTTTGAGTTTTTCACATTGGCTTTCTAAACTTCAGTTTTAAGAACTCAACCTTTATAGCATTTCAGTAGAGAGCACTAGTAAGGGAGTTGGGACTCAGTTTACGGGTTATTGCCTCTTTGACTTCAGTCAAGTTGCTTTGTCTGAACTTTGGTTTCCTCATTTCATAAAATTAAGCGTTGGGTTTGTTTTCTAAGGTTCTTTCTCCAACTCAGTCATGGTCTAGGACTGATATCCCTTTTCTTGGATCATATAGACTGTCATAGTCAGCTTAGGCTATCCCCACCCCCCTACCCGCTGCAAAGAAACTCCTTATATTCCCAAGACCCAGGCCTCTGTGTCCATTTACGCTGAAACATTGAAGTTGGACTCTCTGTGTCTTCCATGTTTCTAAATAGTCTCTGAAATACCGCGTCTTACTTCTGGTTCTCTTGAAATATGGTAGCTTTTTGTTAATGTTGCCGTAGAATTACTGCTCCCTCTGATTTCACTAGAAGACCAGGGAATAGCCATAATAGTGCCTAAATATTATCATCTGCTTTTATTAATCTATATGCCTCCAATGAGATGGTTGATTGAATTAATGTCAGCCAGTTTAACTTCCTCCCATAGAGTTAGCTGTGCTTGCTCCATTGGTAGAGCTATTTCTGAAACATGAAAGTGGGAGAAACAGCTAATTCTTTGGGTGCCATAATTAGTGTTTAAATTGATATTCTCAAGCCAGAAATTTCAAGGAGAAATTTGTTGGCTCTGTGAGAGTAAAAGCCATATCTATCTCATTTACTCTATCCCTAGCATCCAGAAGAGTGTACTGCCATAGTAGGCCTTCCGTAAAAATTTGTTGAATGAGTGAAGAAATCAAATTACAGTTGCTTAGGTACAGAATGGAAGAGCTTATTTAACTCTTAGATTTAGGGTCTTGAAGGACATGCAGAAAGGATGGAGGACCAGTATGATGCAGTGTCTGAAACCGAGTTAAATAAAAGAACCTGGACCTTTGCCTGAAACATCAGAAGATTCAGTAGGGGTGGAGGATTCATTTATTTACTTTAATTTTTGAGTATAGCACTTAGACTAATGGAAGGATTTTGTGGCTTTGTCAATTACCCTTTTCCTTGAAACTTGAGTTGGTCGTGTAGGTAGGGGTTGGATGACGATCTGTCAGAAATGTCAAAGAAGGGGATCCTGAAAGAACAGAGAGTTGAACCCACTGCTCTCTAAGGTTTATGTGAGTTTATAGCTCTGTGAGTTTCACTTCAAAGGGAGATTGGACATGATATGCTGTCTCACAGAGGATAGTGAAGTGGATAATGAAATTTTCAGTCTTTGTTAAAGTGATTTCAGCATTCTTGAGAACATCAAAATGTAGAAATAGTTTTGTCTTCTTTTTAATGAGGGAAGTAACAGAGAGCACAGAAAAGTGACAGTGGAAAAAGAAAGATGGCTGTGAGCGAAGAGAGAAAAGAAAGATCAGTTAGAACATCCTCGTGAATTGTGTGGATTTCGAATATGAACAGTTGTCCCCTAAGTATGTCAGCAACCCCTGATAGAGTGTTTTCTTTATTAATATTACATCAGCGAGAATACTGCAGGCCTATGTTTGTTTGGAGGCCTATGTTTGTATAGAGGAAACATAGCACACTTCAGTGGCCTTTGAGTATATAGATCTGCATGGTAGTTGATGAAATGATCTTTACAGTATTGAATTTGTCTGCAAAAAATGTTTAAATCACGTATTTAGCAAAGTGGAGGAGTTTAAAGATGACTATAAACATGTTTCGTGGTCTCCTGAAATTATCAGTTTATTAAGGCAGACAGGTGCAAGACCAAATAATTATCATATAGCTTAGTACATTTTTAAAAAAACTACATGATACATAATATACTGTGGAAACATTCTGCATTGGGAGATCAGGAGAGAAAGGAGACTGGGTCTTGAAGGATAAACTTTGAAAGATAAGATGTATAGGTGGGTAGGTACGTAACAACAAACCTACGTTCTGATCCATATGGCAGTTACGGTTCTCACTGTAAGCTAATGTAGTTAATCGAGTGGTATTCTAGTGTGTACATTTGTCTCTTGTGAGCTTAATGCACTCTACTGCTGAAACATGACTCAACTTGGAGTACCAAAAAGAAAAGAAAATCCAGCTCCTAGGTTTACAAAGCTGAGCTCCAGATTGGGATGATGTACTCATGAAGGTAAATGCTGTCTCATGACTGCCAGTTCCATTTTGAAATAGTGCAATTTCAGAGTGAGTTGTTCAGATGAGATGTGGGCGGAGGAGACATATGTAGACCTACTTGAGAGCTGAAAGTAGTTAAAGTATGAGAGAGTGGAAAGGAGGGAGATGAGGCTGGAGAGAACAGCTGAAGACAGGTTGTGAAAGGACTCTGTTCTTTTGTGCAGAGGGTGTTTCTTTCATTTTTTAAAGTAAGTTGAATTGCAAGGAAATATCATGTATGATTATTCTGCTCGAATGCCATTCCACTTTTCATGATTACTTTTCATTGAAAAATTCTTTGTTATTTTAAATTCAAACTGGTTTGTTGGCCGTATCATCTTCCTGCTTGTGTTGTGTTTACTAGGGTAGGTAAAGATGATTAGGCTACTATGTAATGACTGAAGGCATAACTAGCCAGCCATCATGACTTTTTGGTCCACTGTTTATACTTAGAATTCTAGTGATTCTGTTATTTTCCTCCAAGCCTTGTGTAATACCACTTGAATTTCTCTAATAAATTTTGAATTAAATTGTGTAATCATAATGATTGATAATTGTTTTGTCTAGGGGGGGCCCTAAGTCCTTGTAATCTCTTAAAGCAGCGGTCCCCAACCTTTTTGGCACCAGGGACTGTTTTCGTGCAAGATGTGGGGCAGGGGGAATGGTTCCGGCGGTAATGTGAGCAAAGGGGAGCGGCACTTGAAGCTTTGCTCACTCGCCTGCCGCTCACCTCCTGCTGTGCGGCCCGGTTTCTAACAGGCCGCGGACCGGTAACCGCCTGGGGGTTGGGGACCCCTGTCTTAAAGGGTTCTTTAGAAACCGCTTTTCATTAAGTATATTTGCTTACTTGAAAAGTACCTCCATCTTCTATCAAATTTTCATGACTCAAAGCATTTATGCAGTGTAACTGCATTTGAAACCATAGACATTTTAAAAAACTGTTTTAATGAGGTAAAGGTAGTAGTAACACTTTTTTCTTCTCCTGAAATGAAGAAGCACTGTCTTATTTGACATTTTGCCTTTTCTAGTGTTTTACTAATATTTATTGAAAGCTGTTTTCTAATACGCTTCTTTGAGTTGGTTGTACAGATACTACATGTGTTTCTTGTCTCCACTTAATAATTAACTTCTGTTTTTATTTCTTATCAATGCCTTAGGAAAAACATATAAACAATGAAGAAGAGCACTCAAGGAGGATGGAAGAGGCCAGATTGCAGCTCAAGGATCAACTTCTTTGTCTGGAGACTGAACAGGAATCCATTCTTGGTGTGATAGGAAAGGAAATTGATGCAGCTTGTAAAACCTTCTCCAGGGACTCAATGGAGAAATTGAAAGTAATTATGAGTTCTCATTGTGCCTTTCAGTTAGTTTCCTAATATATAATTATAAGAAGATTTTAATGCATGGTTACATGGTAGTCACATTTTTATTCCAGAGAGTTTTATGAAACAAAATAATATCTTGCATTTTTTAGAATGAGCTATTTTATCTATTGTACATTCATGGTAAGAGATAGTATGCTGTTATTCCACTGAACTGCCTGTATCTCACTCTGTAAAAGAAAATGTCTTACAAGGGAAGCAGCAGTTCTGACTAAAACAAAATCCTTCGAGTGAAGAAGCCTGGATTTTGAATTTTTTATTATCACTGGTTATTTTTGTTGTTGTTAGTATATTACTGGCTAACATCTTTTGAGTACTAATTACATTACGGATACCGTGTAAGTAAGTACTGGTGTATGCATTCTCTCCCTTAATTGCTGAAACCACTCTATCCTTTAGGTACTCAGATTAAATCCATTTTAGAAAAGAGAAAACAAGGCTTGGAAGGGTTAAGTAACTTGCCCCTGGCCACGTATCTAGTCAAAAGCTAGAACTAGGACTTCAAACCTCGGGTGTCCAACTGTGGAGCTTAAACAAGTAACCACTGTGCTATTTGCCTTCCCTATTTAAAAAAATTACATTTACTTTCGTTTTCCTATCTTTAAAATGGCTTATTGCTACTCAATATGTAGTCCTAGTGAAATGATAAATAAAAACATGTTAATCATGGATGTTCTTAATTCCTTGAAGGTAAGCACCTCTTTTGACTCTAGGTTCTAGTACTGCTGTGTTATATACAAAGAGCATTGCAGTGCTTTAATATGGTATAACCAGAATACATTATAATTTAGCCTATCATTTACCCCGTATTTATTTCATCTGATGATATGACAGCACTCGAATTATGATATTATGCATAAAGGTTTTTTTAAACCTCTTCAGATGTTTCTTCTTATTATTTTGTCATTCATCTTTTTTCTCATATAAAATATTCTTCCCTTGGACTTCCCTGGTGGCACAGTGGTTAAGAATCCGCCTGCCAGTGCAGGGAATGTGGGTTTGAGCCCTGGTTCGGGAAGATCCCACATGCCGCGGAGCAGCTAAGCCCGTGTGCCACAACTACTGAGCCTGTGCTCTAGAGCCTGCGAGACACAACTACTGAAGCCTGCGCTCCTAGAGCACGTGCTCTTGCAATAAGAGAAGCCACCACAGTGAGAAGCCCATGCACCGCAACGAAGAGTAGCCCTGGCTCGCCGCAACTAGATAAAGCCCGCTCACAGCAATGAAGATCTAATGCAGCCAAAAATAAATAAATTAATGAATTAATAAAAAAAATACTCTTCCCTAAACTACTTTCCCCTCTTTCTTCCTGCCCATCTTTTTTTTTTTTTTTTCCTTAAGTAATGTTTTAAAGAAAATCAAGTGATAATTCTACACTTGTGCCTTAGGATTCAACTTTAAAAGAAATATTTCAGCTGGTAGAATTTGGTGGAGTTGATGGAATTTCTACAATATATATTTTTATATACATTTTTTAAAAAGCTCAGACGTCAATTTGAGAGGACTCTGAGCCAAGTATGAGAAGTAATTGGCTTTAGGGGAAAACCAACTTTCAGTCCTGTTATAATGCTGGTTTATTCTTTTCCCTGTCGAATGATGCTTTATTTAGGACTTGTCTTGTTTACATATATTTAAAGCCTTGAAATCCTAATTTTATCACAAAGATGCACAGATTAACAATGCAGTATTTATTCTGTATTTAAGAATTTGTGTCAGGATGGCTTGTTTTCAGTCAAGTAGTGTTGTAAAAATGGAAACATTTGGATTGTGTTATAAGATATATAAACCTTGTTATGGCCAATTACAGGCTAAAACATAGTGTGCAGATAGCAGATGGCTTAAATATTTTATTTCTTTATGAGGTTCAAATTATCCTTCCAATATTCTGAAAAGTACCCTATTCTTTAATAGGCTTTCAAGAATGCAGTGACTGTGGTAATAGGTCTTTACACCTCTTCCCCTAGAGAAAGACTAATTCAATCTTAGTGATGGGTGGAAAGTAAATCTAAAAGAATGGAAATTCTATTAAGATTTTTTTTTAAGAATTCTTTTTTTTTCCATTGTGGATCTCTTTCCATTAATAACTTCTGTTGTTTCATTCCTATAAAATTGAAAAAAAAAAAAAGAGGAATACTCAAGAACATAACACTTGCTCTCACCTCACAGAAACCACCAAGGTGTTTGTTAAAATAAAATTGATTCTTTGATTTATAGTTCAGAAATATAGGGGAGATCGGTGGTCCTTGTAAAATGTTTTCAAAATGGAATAATTCCAATTATTCCTGGTCATTTGTTCATTTTTGAAATATTGCTCATGAAATTTTCAGCCATTTTATGTAGAAAGTGACTGTCTATGGAATGGATTGCATAATAGATATGCAGCAAATGAGTCTGAGAAAAGTCTTTGGGAATATTGGCATTATTTCTAATTATATTTTCTTTTTTCAGTGCCATATTTATTACTTATTCCACATTAGTAAGTGCATGCAGTGATTGAAAACCTATGGTTAGACACTTAATAAACCACCACTATTATGAAGCAATTAGAAAAGTGTCTGAATTAAAGATACAACATTTTCATTGACCAATCTTTGATAATTCCAGAGCTTTTCCCCTAACACTTGGTTTTAGCATTTATTTGTGGAGCATGAAGAGTATAGGCTTTGGACCAAGACAGATGTGGGTTCAGATTGTTAATATATGACCTTGGATGAGTTATGTAATCTCTATTCTCTCTAAGAATTCATGTCCCATTTATAAGTTGGGTTATTATGAAGATAAAGTAAAAATAGATATAGAAGGTGCACATCATAGTGTGAAGTATCTTGCACTTAGTAGATACTCAACTAATGATAGCTGTCCTTATTATGTAGAGCTTTTTTTGTAGTATACTCATATTACCATGTATATGGCTTCTGTTTCTCTAATCTTTTTATGACAAATGCCTGTTACAGTGCTCTTGTCATAATAGACTTTGAAGTGCATTTATTTATTTATTTATTTATTTATTTATTTATTTATTTTTGCGGTACGTGGGTCTCTCACTGTTGTGGCCTCTCCCGTTGTGGAGCACAGGCTCTGGACGCGCAGGCTCAGCGGCCATGGCTCACGGGCCCAGCCGCTCCGCGGCATGTGGGATCTTCCCGGACCGGGGCACGAACCCGTATCTCCTGCATCGGCAGGCAGACTCTCAACCACTGTGCCACCAGGGAAGCCCTGAAGTGTATTTATTGATGCTTATATCTTGATATGCAGTTAGTAGTGATAATGGTGTTCTGTATGCCTGACTCTGTGCTAACACCCATTTTATTTAATTTATACCTTGGCCTGAGGAGGTAGTTTACTCACTTTACAGATGGTAACCTACAGCTTAGAGGAATTAAGTCACACCACTTATAAGTGATCAAGTGACTGTTCTTAAATACTAAACTATATATAAATTTGTAAAGCAAGTCACAAAATATGAACATTGTACTTATCTCAAATTATTTTGGACTTTAATCTTGAGCACTATACCTTAGATCACTGAAGACTTGAGACTATGACATAGATCAATGAAAAAGAATAATAAAAACATCATAATCAATGACAAATTGATGTTTACAAATATTCAACATGGTACAGAGGTAGAAGAGGAAGAAAACACTATGGACTAGAGTGATTAAGGGAAATCTCACTGAAAAGGCAGGCAAGACACAAGAGTTGAGTGAGATTTAGATAATGAGAAACATGGATGAGGGAAAGGTTGGATATAAGAATGTCACACTCTTGTATATGGCATGTGGTCAGCACTCATTATGCATTCATCATATGTCTAAATGAATTACCTAATGATATTCCTTAGGGGAATGATGTGCACACACATTAAGAAGTATAGAAGTATTTGAGAATAGGAATAGACATCTCTTGCAAAGGGATAGGATATTTTTAAGCAGAACATTTCTAGGAAAACGTGATGCAAAAATATCATAGGTAGCACAGAGTTCAAAGAAGGTAGGCATTGAGAAAAACTTGTGTTTAAAATTAGGAAGTCATTGACAACCTTTGAGTGTAGTTTTATCAGTAATAAGGCAGAAACAGAGGACAAGGGATTTTATAAATGAGTTGGTGTGAAGGTAGAATTTTGTTACCATCATGAATTACAAAGCGATGTTGGTATGAAGTCATATTGATTAGGTTCTGTCAGTTCTGCACAACCATTAACGAGACAAAATGGCCCGCATAGTATAAAATTAAAGAAGGAAAAATGAGACAAAGAATTAGGTTTCTATGTAATTACATCTAACTCACTGTGAAATACATTACCTGGAACAAAACTGAGGAAAAGAAACAAACACAAATGAAATAAATTGGTTTAAATGAGGCTGCTTGCCATGCAGAACTCCATGGAATCAGACTCAGTGATTCAAGCAGTAATAGCACTTGAAAGGTGATTCATGTCTCTCTATGTGAGCTAAATATTTACTGTCAATACATACATACATGGATACATGTATACATGCTTACATAAATAGGCATGTTAAATAAATAATGGTTTGGAATTGGTTCCATACTTGGTATGAACTTTCTTCTTTTTAAACCCTTAACTTTAGACACTAAACTTTTGGGTGTAATGGTGAAGAATTTTCATTTATGTAAGTTCACCTCAGAGAAAAATCTAATAGACGATTTCCTCTTTTTTGTAGGTTTTTTCATCTGGTCCTGATATTAATTATGACCCACATCGCTGGTTAGCAGAAAGCAAGGTAATTAATCTTTGCATCCTAAAGTTTTCATAATGTTTATGACCTTCAAGTCATACTATTTGGGCTAGTCATATATTTTGACATATAACTGAGCATATGAAAGCATAATACTTCATTGCTGGGAAAGATATCATTGTAATGCATTCCAGAAACTTCCATGTTCTTTTAGTTTAACATTTAAAAATTAGCTTAAATATATAGGCATGGAATGAGAGAATAAATGACAGTAAGTAAAACTGTTGAAATAACAGAATTAGACTGTCGGAGAGACAAATTCCTCTGCCTTTTCCTTGGGATAGGCCTTGTCTCTGGAGGTGCACAAAGGTCAGGGCAGCTGTAACCAACCTTCATTTACACATATATACTTACATTCTGATTCTGGAGGGTTAGCTCAAAGCCTGCCAAATCTCTTTGTGGCTCAAGCAAATCATTCATCTCTCTGGGTGTCTTGTTTTCTCATTTACAAAATGGGAGGGGTAAACTTTGTGTTCTGAAGATAACTTCACTGCTTCATGATTCTTTGGCATTATGATTTAAATTTAGTGGAAGGTAAACAAAAATAAATAAATTGAACAATTTGCTCATTTTAGCAAAAAAGATTCTTCTACACTGTGAAATAGTTATCAGCTATCTTCATAGATCAAATCAACTTAGAAATTCACTAATTTAAATATATAGGGAGTTATGACCATATAAGATGTTGATACCTGTTTATTCAATTATCAGTACTTAAGCACTTGCATTCCTTTTTAGAATAGTTTTTTTCAGCTTTAAATTACTAAAATCTTCCATCCCATTTAAATTCTATAAGAAAACCAACTGTACTATAAACCTCACCAATTGTGGTCCAACTTAGGATTTTATTGCAAGAAAGAAACTTTACGTTTGTACAATATCCTTATTTAAAAATATGAGCAAAATGAGGTTTCTGAGAAGGTATGTGACTTTCTCAGTGCCATATAAAGAGTGAGAAAATGTATTACATGCCATGTCAGATTCACAATTAACATTCTTCTTATTATGTGCATTACCATTTAAAGTCTTTGTTCATTCAGCCAAGATTTGTTGATTGAGTACTGTTTTGTATACAGACATTGGGGATATTAAGTGTTAGCAAGCTGTGAAAGTTAATAGGGAAAATGTAGATGTAAACAAATTTTAGAAATCCATGAAGTGTTTTATATTGTTATAGAAATATGTAAACATTGACAAAGGAACACAGAAGAAGGAAGAACTATGGTGTTCATGTTGGGAGGATGGGAGGGTATGACACTGCCAGCATGTCAGAGAAGGCTTCTGCAAAAATACAATGTTTAAACTTAGTCATACACACAATATGTAGAAGTACTCTAATTGGCTAAGTATAACAGTGGCAAGAAGATGAATATTTGAGTCAACACAGATAAGGCCCTGAGATTTGTGAGTAAGGTACAGGTGGGAGGTGGTGCAAAAACAGAGTTCATTTTGAAAACCAGGTATTCATTAGAGAAGCCTCTTTAAAAAAAAATTCTTAATAAGAAACTAACAGTATTATGATTGAACATTGAAATTTACTCAGCCTTATAAAATTTTCTCTCCTACTTTAAATACAGTGATCCCGTGTATACCTAACCATTTTTGATAGAACCAAATGCAAACTTGTATTTATGCTACCTGTATAGTAAATTTAGAATAGACATGTTTTGCTGTCTCAGAATTTTTTAGATAGAAACTTCTTGTGCATTAATAAAGAATTTCTCTTTTTTTCCCAACTCCACAATTTTGACAACAGAGTAATGTACTTGGAATTTTCTTTCAAGTTAAAATCTTTATCATTTCCGAACAGAAAGCTTTCACTGCTGTTGTTCAATTAAATTATGAGAGCCAGAGATGACTCTTAATCATAGCTCTTTAATTTGGGAGCGAGTGAGCCGTTTTCCCTTATCATTTAATGGGATTGAACTTCTGATCAGACAAGTTTTAATACTGCATGAGGCAACTGTTCCTCTACAGTGTAAAAGGGTCATGATAAGCAATACTACGCTGACCAACTGACTAAGGAGGAATTGACTCTATTTACTAGAAAGATGGCTTAGGTTATTGATGGGCTACAATACTGTAATTCCTGTGAACTATGACTGGACAGCTCTATAAGTATTGAAGATAAGATCTGACATCAAAGGACAAAAACTATATGGAAAGTAGAATTGCTATTCAGCTAGTCCATGCTGACATCTTGCTCTATTAGAAGGACCTCTGATTGCATTTGGTAATTGTTTTCATAAATCTGCCAAATGAATTTCTTCTTTTAGTGTTAATTGTAGAAGAACTAAGGGACTGGGTGGGAATTGTGTCACTGTTGCTTGGTTGGCATTGGTGACATAACATAAACATGAAACCCAACTAAGAGTTGGACCAGGTTCATAGATAAAATGACCAATAAAGGGTAAGAAGAATACACTGCAGGGAGGAAGAGGGTTGAGGTGGTCGTTAAGTTATGCAAGGAGTTCCCATAGATAAAGGATTTGTGTTTATCATAAATCCTGACAAGGCATGCAGAGGCCAAATTTTATTCAGTTTAGCAGAGAATTTTCTAAGTAGCTACTATGCCCCAATTTTATATTACATGCTGTGGATATAACGAATGAATTAAAGAAACGATCCTTCCTCTTGAGGAACATGTTTTCTTTAGAAAAGTCGACACTTATGTAGATAATTTCAACATTATATGTAAGAGCTGTAACAGAGGTATGTAAAAGCTGCCTTGGAGGCTGATGTCGCAGATAAATCTTGAAGCCAGCCAAGTAAAGAGGAAGGAACATACATACAGAGTAAACAATTGTAGGAATGGCCTGGAAGAGAAACAGCATGATAAATGCAAAAGAAACCCCAAGTGATTTGGCAGTACTACATACAGTATGGAAATGCGAGTCAGGGAATGTCAGGGATGAGGCTCCAGAAGGAGGGAGAGATTAGATCCATCAAGAAGAGCATTGTATGCCATTTTCAAAGGTTGGGTCAGCTCTGCATTTAGTGGGGAATCATGAAGGAGTTTTGAACAGGAGAGTGAAATGTTCGTATTCATAGTTTAGAAGCTTCACTCTGATAGTGATGTGAAAGGTAGATTAGAGGTGGGAAGCCCAAAGGCAGGAACACCAGTTAAGAGGTCTTTGAGTGAGACCCAGGACTCTGGTTGAGGTAGGGTGAAAGTTTGAATTTAGGAAATTGTAGAGATTCAGAGGAAGGGACAGACTGAAGAAACATTTTGGTGACAATATGCAAGTGATGTTTAATGTTATGTCAGAGGTTGATGGAGAAGGAGGTGTCCAGGATTTTCCATTTAAACTAGAAGACTACAGTCAAAGGTTAGTATTGGAATAGACAGACATGCAGGGTCCTAGGTAGGCAAGCTAGCAGAAGTATTGGAAGAGTTTCCACCACAGGGATTGATATCCAGAAAGTTCCATCTGGACAGGAATGCCTAAAGAGAAGCAGAGACAAAGGCATAGAGCAGAGTTTAGCTTCAAATCATGGAGAGAAATGAGAAGTAGCTAAGACACTTGCAGTGAGAAAGTAGGCACAAATCATCAAATCTAGAGCCATCAGGCACTCACTTTCAGGATGGAACCACAACACTAGCAAGCATCACTCTTGATCCCAGATCTTAACTTATCATTTTATGATAGTGAATAAAAAAGCTGATGTCAACTGCTCTTCAGCACAATTGCAGGAGGCTCAGTACTCTTTTGTTTAGAGAGCACATTTAATTCTGGGAGTCTGGTATTAATTATTCTCTTAAGATGCACAGAGGTGTATCTTAGGAGAATTTACATGCTTCTTTGGCTCTGAAGATCTTTTCCTTCTTGGCCTTTATCCCACTGTATTGAAACTCCCATTTACTCTTCTCCTCTTTCTTTAATCTGTAAGCGTTATGAGGGGAGACCTGTGTCTATCCTGTTCCTATTGCATCTTTAGTGCTTACCATAGGCTTGGCTAAATGCTCAATAAATATTTTTTTTAGAGAGTAATTAGCCTTGCTGCATTTTCCTACTCAGGTTACTTCCTCAGCTTAAATATCACCAATGAATAAATAACAAGCAGATTAGATTTCAGTAAATATGTCAGTTCTCAAATATTGGTTTTCTTTGATCAGTACTGTAAATTTTAAGATTATATAAATAAGAAATATACTTCCAAGTTATTTGGGGATTTTCCTATATTATCCTATTTGGTATCATCCCAAAGAGTCCCACTTTTTATAGTATCAATATAACGTGTTTCACGCGTTGACAAGCATTTGCTTTTCCCTACTGTTTTTGCATTATAACTGAAGCAGCATTAGAGATTGTGAAGTTTGACTTTCTCATTTTGTAGATGAGAAACGGGTCCTGGGAGTTTTGAGTTTTATCTAAGGACATAAAACTAGTTTCTGAGAAGGGTTTGGGAACCTGGATCTCTGAACTCTGTGCCATTGTTTTTTTCTACTGATTGTGTGACCTACACTTGAATATAAACCTTACATTTATATATTGTCTTTTTAGTGATGTGAATTTTTTAAGAACAGTTATTGTGTGAGAAGTATTAGACCTACTGTATTTAATTCTTGTTGAAGGATGCAAATGACCATCTAGTATTTTATCGTTCCAGTGTAGACATCAAAATGTGATACAAATACTCAGGTATCTTCATTCACGTGGTGGAAATATCCTTAGGTAGTATACAGGGAACACACTCAGCTTAACTGGAGGAAGCATTTTGTATTTTTTAATATGTACTATGATTATGGGTATATTTCTTCCAGATTATTTTCAAACCAAGCAGAAAAGTGGAGAAAGTATAATTGAAAATTATATTCTGAGGTTGATTTAGATTTGAACTTTGCAGCTCTGGTTTAATTCTTGTTTTGGTGATCTAGCACATTTTAAAGAATCGCCATCCTCTTTATCTCTGGTTCTTACATAAGCATTTTCTCTCAAAATTGTTTTTAGAGTTTTGGTGAAGGAAGCATAGTAGTTAAAAGCAGCAAAATTATGGTTCCTGCTATTATTGCTAACTCTGTCAACTATAATCTTTTATTTGAATTTTCTGTTTTCCTTGGTTTTTAGCTTTGAGTCACTCCTTAGTGACTTTCGGTATATTATTCCAGTGAATCTCATCAGAGGATTCTTACAGATTAAAAAGATCATTTTGATTGTTTTACTAGATACTTCAAAATATTCCCACCTAGTTGCAAGCTGTCAACTAAGAAGGTAAAAAACTACCTTATTTAGAAATTCTTTCCCTATTTTGGCTTACTTAGCGATACTTGTTGATGTAGTTAAATAAATGAGCCTATTATGTAATCTGTAAGATGCTCTTGTGAGTGGTTAATAGAATGGTGTTTGCACTGTGATTAATAGCCTTGTCAGCTAATTATTGTTTGGAATTGGTAAAGTTATTCCTATACTGTGTTCCAAGCTGTTTCTCCAAGATACTTAATGAATGATAGATAACGGGTGATTCTCTAACAGACTCTGATTCTCTTAATTGATTATTGGTTGATTAAATTTCCATAAGTTAATTTGTTTCATAGGATTAATAATATATTCTGATACTTATTCAATTCATATCAAGCATCTTAACTATAACCTATTTTTAATTTTGTATGGCAATGGAATAAAGGCTCAATAGGAATTAACTGGAGCCATAGGTCATACTGTATTAGTTTGCTAGGGCTGCCATAACAAAACTGGGTAGCTTAAACAATAGGTATTTATTTTCTCACAGCTCTGGAGCCTAGAAGTCAAAGATCACGTTGCCAGGGTTGGTTTCTGGTGAGACTTCTCCTTGCCTTGTAGACGGCCACCTCTCATGTGGGGGCTAGCGGTATGGTTGGAGAAGTTGAAGGTTAGGAGTCAGATAGTGTCTCTTCTTCTTATAAGGACACTAGCCCTATAGGATTAGGGCCCTACCCTTATGGCCTCATTTAACGTTAATTACTTCCCTAAAGGCCCTGTGTCCAAATTCAGTCACACTGAGAGTTAGGGCTTTAACATATGATTTTGAGAGGGATGTAATTCAGTCCGTAACACAGATCAAACCTGATTAATGCTTTGTTGCAAATAATTTTTTGTTATTGTTTTGTTTTTATCAGAACCAGTAGGATTATTGTTATGACAAAACAGAATTGTTTTTTTATTATCATCTCTTAGCAACGGTAGTGAACACGGGCCAAAGACTGGGATGGAATAAGGAAAGCATTATGAAAAAGAAATGTGAAGGTATTTTCTAAATTTGCCATTAAATCATTGGGAAAGAACAGATTAAACCAGATGATTGAAGCTGGTGATCCCCAGGAACTCATTTTGTTTGGACCACATGAGTTTAAAAAAATTGATTTGGTAATGAACATTTTAGAAAATTCAATTAAGTGTATTATTGCAACATGAAATTGTTTTCCTTTTGAGATATCAGAGGATCTGATAACACTAGGGTTTCATTCCGTTGTGGTAGAAAACAGAGTTAAGAAGAAGAACCATGGACATGACACCACATTAGATGTGGTGCCCTTCTTGCCTTTCTTTTTTGTGGTTGCATTTTTATATTCGAAATTGATAATGTTCAGATCCTAAATGTGTTACTTTTGACTGTTCATTAAGCTTTCTTAATATAGTTAGCTATCGTTTGACATAATCACCATCATTTTCTGTTGACTCCCAATATGGAAGAAAAGTATTACTTGATGTTATCTTTAGGTTTGCACATTATTTTTTTTGAAGTTGATTGAAGAGAAGTGGATTTATCTCTTGTATCCATGCGTGGTTCAAAATGGTAAATAGTAACATAGTAGCCTGAATTGAACTTTTCAAGAAAAACAAAAGAGAACATATTTTCTGTGTACTTTTACAGATGTTTCCTATCTGGCACCTTTAGCATGTACATTTGATGTCTCTGATGTAAACCAATGAAATTAACTCCTATAATATTATCTAATAGGGACTTGATCCTAGAACATGTTGGTCTTCCTGTAAATAAGAGGTTGAATAATCTGACTCCTTTTACTCTTTCCTCACAAGGATTTTTATGGTCAGCTGTGAACCTCATACCTTTTATCAATCCATATTTGATTTTTTTTAAGTGCATTCCTTCTGGTTAATCTGTTTCAGATTTCATGTTGCATGTATGTATTTCTTCTGTATGTCAAGGTTATTTCATTTACTTGTCTCCAACATATTAATACATCAATTTATATTCTAATACCTAGCCATCTGTGATAATATTAATTATCTGATTTTAGACTAATCCTGAGGGGATTAGCATCTGAAAGCTGCTGTTTAGGACCATGCCTACATGGCATAGAGTTATCAGGGCTTTTGTATGTACATCCTGTCAGCCCTTCTTCTTTGTGATTGTATTTTTCATAATTCAAATTGATAGTGTTCAGGTCCTAAATGTGTTACTTTTGAATATTAATTAAACTTTCTTAATATATTAAAACTAAAAGAACTTTGGATTTTTTCTGTTTTCAAGATACCATTCTCTTTTTCTATTTTATTACTTAGATGCAAGGTGCTATGTCTTTCCAAAAAAAATTAACAGCATCTAATTGTTCATTTAATTACATGTGTCAGGGCCTCATGATCTGCAAAACTAGCTGTAATGTGCGTGTGGGTGTGTGTGCGCATCCACGTATGTTGGTTGTTTTGGAAACTCCCTAGGAGATTTTAATCGAAGAATATTATTATAAAATTCTTGAAAAATGTGTTGAGGGTTTATTATATTAAATTCTTTAACATACAAGAATAAAGATGTGTGTATGTTTGAGGTGCCAAATAAACAGCGAAAAGACTTTGTTGAAAATATATCTTTTCCAGAAAGTATACATCTAACCTTTCCCTTATTTCCTTGCATCATACCAATAATAATATGATAGTCACCGGGGCTTTTCATTTTATTTATTTTTCTTGAGGAGCTGGCAAAGATTGATGAGGTTAATAGAAGGTGTGATCTACAGATTCAGATTGTAGTTTTAATATAGAAGCAGTGATAGCATAGGCTTTTCCTTATTTTTCCTAGTTAATATCAATTAATAAATTAATGACTTAAGTAATAATGTTTTAGAATCATTTTCCAATGACCCGTATCAAACTTACTGAATAATTGTCTAGAATAATTTTTATTATTTAGTGCATTGAATACATTCTCATTTTGGAGATTGTAACTAACTGTACACACACACATATAGCCATATAATCTTAGTTAAAGAATTTTTTTAAAAAATGTAAATTGTAACAGCAGTAACCTAAAATGTGAGGGGGAAGAGAAGTAAAAGTGTAAAGTTTATGAATTCTATTGAAGTTAAGTTGTTATCAGTTTAAAATAGGGTGATACACATTTAAGATATTTTATGTCAGCCTCATGGTAACCACAAGGGGAAATCCTATAATAATTACATAAAACAACATGATAAAGAAGTCAAAGCCTACTGATACCAGAAGACAACAAAACACACGCAAAAAAGACAGCAGGATAAGAATCAAAGAACAAGGAACCTACAAAACATCTAGGAAACAATTAACAAAGTGACAATAGTAAGCCCTTACCTATCAATAATTACTTTAAATGTAAATGGATTAAATTCTCTAATTAAAAGACATAGAATAGCCAAATGGATAGGAAAAAACAAGATCCAGAAATATGCTGCCTATTAAAGACTTACTTTAGCCTTAAAGGTACACATAGATTGAAAGTGAAGTGATGGTAAAAGACATTTCAGGCAAATGGTAACCCAACCCCCCCCCCCCAAAAAAAAAGAGAAAACGAAAAAAGCAAGGGTAGCTCTAGTTATATCAGACAAAATAGACTTAAACAAAAAATGATAAAAAGAGACAAAGAAGGTCATTATAATGGAATCAATACAAGAAGAGAGAACAATTGTAGATATGTGCCCAATGTTGGAGCACCTAAATATTTAAAGGAAAAACTAACATAGCTAAATGGAGAAATAAACAGTAACAAATATAGCAATATTGAGAATGAAATTTCGATATTTACACTCATCTTTTGTAGGTATAAAGGCATAATCACCATAAACAGTTTGGTGTTCATGCTTTCAGTCCTATTTTGATCTAGTGGGCTGAGCTGCAGTTATTTTTGACAAAAATGTATATTTTTAGATATACCTGTCCCTTCCTTTTGAGTCTTTGACATTGAGGGTATCCACCTTGTTGTAGTATTTTCTTCCTTTGGGGTTCTATCGCCCCAGACTCTTGTATTTTCCTCCCGACTTTCTATCTACATCTCCATTTTATTTTGAAATTCTCTTGTGTTTATCTCTTCTAAACCCTCTTCTATTTTCTCTGTGGATATTCTTTATGAGCTATTTTATCTCTTCCTATGCCATTAACTTCCTTTAGGCTGTTGATTCTTTAGTTTGTATCTCTTGGCCATATCTCTTGAGCTTTAGAGCTATATATATATAATTAGATATCCAATTAGTCGTCTATGCTTCTGTATCTTTTGTTCCTAACAACTTCTATATGTTTCATCCTAATGTTAACTTCTTAACCCCTAAATCATTGCTTCTTCTAGGTTTCCTGTTTCAGTTTAAGCTAAAAATTGGCCATCAATACTGATTCCTTTCTCTTCCTTACCCCCCTCACATTTAAGTCCAAATACATACATTTTGGCTCAACCCCTACCATTTTCACTTGTTTGGAATATTGTAACAGCCTCCTGACTTCCAGCCTCCGATATTTGCTCCACTCTACTTAGAGAGTATGCTTTCTAAAGAGCAGTCCAATTCACATCCTTGTCTCTCATATTGTGGTTAGATGGGGATGATGGTATATCCCTCACCCTCACCGTGTTTTCTTCCTAAATGCATAGTGGAATGTTACAGTAGAAAGTGCTCCTTTAATCTGGCAGAATTGACCATGTTTTCTGTGCTATGGAAGTTTTTTTCTCTTTTTCTATTTGCAATAGTATTTCAAGGTGGATATTGGGAAATGAAGCAGACTTAATTAAATTTCTGTAGTCATAATTGGAAGTTCACATCCTAATTTAAGTTGAGGACTTCCTGTATTTATCTAGTGACATATGGACAAGACAGAGGCCTAAAAATTGTATAGCAAGTACTAAAGCCAGGTCAGCCAGATCTCATCTCGCAGGGAGGTTTAATTTTAGCTTTGTTGATCTATCCCCTTTTACTTTCCCCTTCCTTCCTTCCTTCCTCCCTCCCTCCCTCCCTTCCTCCCTTCCTCCCTTCCTCCCTTCCTTCCTCCCTCCCTCCCTCCCTCCCTCTCTTTTGTTACATAACAGCTAAGTTGAGATATAATTCATGTACCATACATTTGACCTATTTAGAGTTACCATTCAGTAGTTTTTAGTATATTCACAGAGATGTGCAGCCATCACTACATGAATTTTAGGACATTTTTATCACCCCAAAAAGACAATCTGGACTATTAGCCATCACATCCTTATCTGCCCATCCCACCCTCCCTGTAGCACTAGTCAACAAGTAATCTGCTTTTATCTCTATAGATTTGTCTGTTCTGGACATTTGCTATGAATGGAATCATAAAATATGCAATCCTTTATGATTGACTTCTTTCATTTAGTAGAATATTATCAAGGTTCATCTGTGTTGTAGTATGTATCATTACTTTACTTCTTCTTGCTAAATAACTGTCCATTGTATGGATATACCACATTCATTTACCAGTTGATGTTCATTTCTATTATTTTTATTTCTTGCCTGTCATGAATAGTGCTGCTATGAACATTTGAGTACAAGTTTTTTGTGTGAATGTGTGTTTTCATTTCTCATAGGTACATACCTAGGAGAGAATTGCTGAGTTATACGGTAATTATGTTTAAGCTTTTGAAGAAAGTCCAGATTGTTTTTCCAAGGTGACTACACCATTGTACATTCCTATTGTTGGTATATGAGAATTTTAATTTCTCTGTATATACACTAACAGTTGTTATCATCTGGGGTTTTTTTGATTATAGCTATCCTGCTGGATGTGAAATGGAATTCTATTGTGGTTTTGATTTGCATTTCCCTGATGGCTAGTGATGTTGAGCATCTTTTCATGTGGTTATTGGCCATTCATATATCTTCTTTGGAGAAATGTCTATTTTGATCTTTTGCTCAATTTGTTATCTTTTAATTTATTATTTGAGTTCTTTACATATCCTAGGATACAAGTCCTTTCTCAGATATGTGATCTATAAGTATTCTCTCCTGTTTAGTGAGTTGTCTTTTCACTTTGTTACTTGTGACCATTGAAGCATAATATTTTACATTTTGATTAAGTTCAGCTTATCAGCTTTTTTCTTTGGTTGCTTGTGCTTTTGGTGTAATGTCTAAGAAATGATTGCCAAACCAGAGTCACAAAGACTTTTCCCTGTTTTCTTCTAGGAGTCGTATATTTTTATTTATTTATTTTTAAATTATTTATTTATTTATTTATTTTATTTTATTTTGTAGCCATATTTTTAGCAATTACATTTAGGTCTTTGATCCATTTTGAGTTAATTTTTTTATGTGGTATGAGGTATGGGTTCAACTCTATTCTTTTACATGTGGTCTTTGATCCATTTTGAGTTAATTTTTTTATGTGGTATGAGGTATGGGTTCAACTCTATTCTTTTACATGTGACTATTCAGTTGTCCCAGCACCACTGGTTGAATAGACTATTCTTTCCTCATCAGATTGTTTTGGCACTCTTGTTGAAAGTCAGTTGACTGTATATGTATAGTTTTATTTTTGGACTCTCAATTCTATTTCATTGATCTATATGTCTATCCTATGCCAGTACCACACTGTTTTGATTACAGTAGCTCTGTAGTAAGCTTTGAAATGGGTAAGAGTGAGTCCTCCAACTTTGTCCTTATTTTTCAACACTTTATTTGGCTATTCTGGGTCCCTTGAATGTCCATATGAAATTTAGGATCAACTTGTCAATTTCTCCAAAAAACCAGCTGGGATTTTGATTGGAATTGCATTGAATCTGTAGGATGTTTGGGGAGTATTTTTGTCTAAACTATATTAAGTCTTCTGATCTTTGTACATGGGATATGGTCCCATTTATTTAGGTATTTAAAAGTTTTTTTCAGCAGTGTTTTGTAGAGTTATTTTTCTTTCAGATATTTTCAGAGTGTGTTTTGCAGTTCTTTTTAAAGGTGTATTATTAAGTATATTATCCTTTTGATGCTATTGTACATACAGTTGACTTTTAACTTTATTTTTGGATTGATCATTCAAGTATATAGAGATACAATTGATTTATGTATATTGACCTTATATACTACAACATTGCTGAACTATTTTATTCTAATATGTTTTTAGTGAAATCATTAGGATTTTCTTATACAGGGGCATGTTATCTGCAAAAAAGATGCAAATATGTTTACTTCTTTTTTTTTAATGTGGATATATTTTGTTACATTTTCTTGAAAAATTGCCCTGCCATGACCTCGTAATACAGTGTTGAATAGAAGTGGTGAGAGCAGATATTCTTTTCTTGTTTCTGATCTTAGGGAGAAAGCATTGTCTTTTTCCATTAAGTATGATAGTAGTTGTGGGGTTTTTATAAATGTCTTTTATCAGGTTGAGAAAGTTCCCTTCTATTCCTAGCTTGTTGAGTGTCTCCATCGTGAATGGGTGTTGAATTTCATCATATGATTTCTCTGCACCTTTTGATATGATCATGTGGCTTTATGTCCCTAATTCTTACTAATATGGCATATTACATTAATTAATTTTCAGATATTAGTGCAGCCTTGCATTCTTGGGATAAATCCTACTTGATTATGCTGTAAAAACCTTTTTATATGTTTCTGGATTCTGGTTGCTAGTATTTTGTTGAAGATTTTAAAAAATATCTATTCATAAGTTATATTCATAACTGAAGCCTTATAAACAATCTGGGGAAATTACAGTTGAGACTTCAGTGTTCTTAGCTGGCTTTGTCTGCAGTAGAGTGACCACCCTATTAGTGGAGAGTTGGTGGAGGAGGGAGTTCCCAGTATTTCTGTTGCAGTTACCAAGAATTTAGCTTGTGCAAATCAGAGCTGTGAAGATGAAAACTCCTAGTGGTCTGCCCTTCCTGTGAAATACCTACTATTATGATGTTTCTGCTTACAACATTTTTGACTCCAGAAGTTTGAGTTTTCCACATCAAGTAATTTTTCAATTTTTTGCATTCACCAACTGGGTGCCCTACAACCTAATTACAGCTCTGACACTAACTACCCAGAGTTAGTGCAGATCCTGCAGTTTAAGGTCTCAGTCCCACAAGACTCCCCCTCCCCCACCTTCAGATGCCAGTCACAGGTATTGAGTCCCTAGGTTGCCTACACTTCTATCTGAGCTGGCTTCAAATTGGGGTTCCCATAGTTCATTAATTTGCTATAATGGCTCACAGATTTCAGGGAAATACTTGATTTACTATTATTACTTTATTATAAAGGATGCATATGAACAGCCAGCCGTATGAAGAGGTATATAGGGCAAGGTCCCAAAGGGTCCTTAGTACTGGAACTTCTGTCTCTGGAATTTTGGGTGCATCACCCTTTTGGCATGTGGATGTATTCACCAACCTGGAAGCTCATCGTATCTCATTGTTCAGGAGTCTTTATAGAGTTTAATCTTCAGTCCTCCCCTGCCTGTCCCCCACCCCCCTTCTTAGAGGTTGATGAGTAGGATTGTAAGTTTCAACTCTCTAATGATCAGCCCCTTACGGAGGCTATCTGGGGGCCCCACCCTAAGCCACCTCATTAACATAAGCTCTAGTCTGATCAAAAGTGCTTTGTTATTAATAAATCATGCCTTTATAAGCATGATTTCCATTTTTCTTCACCCAACATATTATACATTTGTTACCTTACAATATAAGTGTATAATTTATGCATAATTTGACTAATGACAGTATTTTGTTCTATGTCACCATCTGTTAGACCTTCTGACCAAAGGAACTGCCTTTTTTTTCATTTCTGGGGATGTTTGAAAGCTGATGTATGTGGGGAGACCCCGGTCTAAGGGCCATATCCCAGTTCTGCTTCATCATAGGCTAATTCTATCACAGCTACTTTTAATATACTGGGGCATGTCCTAAGAACCTTCTAGACTTCTAGAGGCCTAAAACATTCTTGCTTATGGATTCATGCTATTCAGGGAAATTGTCCCTTTGCTTAATCTCATTTTCCCTTCTAGTTCATGACTTCCCCTATTTTGCTTCTTTGAGGTGAAGACTGTTTAGATTATTTAAAATCAACTAGAAATTGGATGATAGTCTCACTTGGGAAGGTCCTAAGACCCGACTGAAATTCTGTTCTATTGAAGGTGGAAGAAAGATTTCTTTTCTCATCCCTGTTTTAAATATCTAAGTATTAGAGTTGGTGAGGTTAGAATCCATGGAAAAGAGAGTTGCTTTGATTGAATTTCCTAGTTTTAAATGTGGAAAAATGCAGACTTTATCTGCCTCATGCCATACAGAATCTCTCTCTACCTGATTAGCTGGACCCTTGGGGATATGCATTTTTAGAAACAAAACTAGGAATTTTATCTTATTTTTTAATCTCTAAAATTCCCTTCATAACCAGTTTCTAGGTCTATTATGGGGTGTTTTGGATCTTCAAATGCTTGTACCAGACTGCTTTATATATCAAATTAGGGGGTTAATTGTATTACACCTGGAAGTTTAGGAGGCCAAACTTTTCTGTAGTACTGCCTTTCCAAAGATGATAGAGTATACCAAATATTTTATAAAAATCCAAGGAAATCATTTCTGCACCAACTTTTAACTGATACAAACCATTATGCAAATTAAAACATTATGGGTATTTTAAAATTTTGCTTAAATTTGTTGGTTATTGTCTAAATTCAGATTATCATGACTTTCTCATGTTTTGGAATGCTACTGTTTTCTAGATTTTTTAAAAAATTAGATATAACTGTCATATTTTTAGACTAAACTTCAATGGCTCTGTGAGGAACTGAGAGAGAGAGAAAACAGAGAGAAAAGTCTACGGCACCAGCTGATGTTGTGCAGACAACAACTCGGGAACATGACTGAAAACAAGGAGGCTGAGCTTCAGTGTCTCTTTGAACAGATAGAAAGACAGGAGCAGCTTCTGGAAGAAATACATCGGGAGAAGAGAGGTGTGTTAACTGCTCTTACTCTTTTATTTTTCTTTGTTTATATTTGTGGAATCTTATGTTTGGGAAAAAAATTCCGTTTCTCTTGGCTCTGGTTTGAACTACAGAATTTCCAAATTCGTCTCCTTTCCTTGTCTCTTGTCTCCTTATCTTCATTTCTGGGTCTAGAAGAGAAAACTGTTTCTCCTTGAGAATTTCTCCTTCAGCTACTGTATCCCTCCTGTGTACATAGATAGCATTTGTGTCTGTTGGCCATTTGCAAGTGCTAATTTGCTAAGACATGCTTGTTCTTCCCTGGTAAAATGCCAAAATTTATATTTTACTTCAGTAAAATACCCATTAATTCATTCAACAGATATATACTTTGTGTCTATTTTGTCTTCGGTACTATTATAGGTGCTAAGGATATTATCAGTAAATGAGAAAAAAAATCCTACTCTTCCTTTTTTTTTTTTGGTTGCGTTGGGTGGCCTTCGTTGCTGCGTGTGGGCTTTCTCCAGTTGCGGCGAGCAGGGGCTACTCTTCGTTGTGGTGCGTGGGCTTCTCATTGCGGGGGCTTCTATTATTGCGGAGCACGGGCTCTAGGCGTGCAGGCTTCAGTTGTAGCACGCGGGCCCTAGACCACGTGGGCTTCAGTAGTTGTGGTGCACGCACTTCAGTAGTTGTGGCGTGTGGACTCAGTAGCTGTGGCTCACAGGCTCTAGAGCACAGGCTCAGTAGTTGTGACTCACGGGGTTAGTTGCTCCATGGCATGTGGGATATTCCTGGACCAGGGGTTGAACCTGTGTCCCCTGCATTGGCAGGCAGATTATTAACCACTGCGCCACCAGGAAAGTCCCCAAAATCCTACTCTCGTTTACTTTACATTATATTGAGTGGGGTGACAAAATAAATGTGATAAATGAGTAAATTATGTAATATATGAGGTTATAAGCACGTTGTTGAAAGCAGTAGAGTAAGGGAAGGAGAGTTTGGGAGAGCACGGCACAGGGTTTAATATGTAGGCAATACTTAACTTCAAAAGTTAGACAAGAGTCATGGAAAATTACCTTTCTGTTTGGTTCTACTAGGGATGGATATAATGGGAAGAAGAAAAATAGCATCAGGTATAGGAATCCTATGTGTATCTTATGTTGTGTTGGCCTTAGGCTTTTTTTTAATATATAAATTTATTTATTTATGTATTTATTTTGGCTGTGTTGGGTCTTCATTGCTGCACGCAGACTTTCTCTAGTTGTGGTGAGCAGGGGCTACTCATTGTTGTGGTGCATGGGCTTCTCATTGCGGTGGCTTCTTTTGTTGTGGCCACAGGCTTTAGGGTGTGCAGGCTTCAGTAGTTGCAGCATGCGAGCTCAGTAGTTGTGGCTTGTGGGCTTTAGAGCACAGGTTCAGTAGCTGTGGCTCACAGACTTTGTTGCTCCGCAGCATGTGGGATCTTCCCGGACCAGGGATTGAACTCGTGTCCCCTGCGTTGGCAGGTGGATTCTTAACCACTGCGCCACCAGGGAAGTCCAAGGCTTTTTCTCTTGCTGAACTTTATTAAGAACCAGAAAGAGGAGTCATATAGTGTCCCACTAAGAAAAACTAAACATTAACATATGATAATTCTTTTTAAAATAATTTTTTTGTTTTTTATTTTAGTGATCAGGATTATTATCTCTACACATACCACTTAAAAATTGTTTATTACTGTCCTGCAGTGATTCTCAAATTTTGGTATCAGAATCACTTTACATTCTTAAAATTTTTCAGAACTCAAAGATCTTTTATTAATGTACATGTGTATATCAATATATATCATATTAAAAATTAAAACTGGGTATTTGAAAATATTTATACCTTTAAGATAATAATTATAAATCCATTCATACTAACATAAAAATCAATGAAATTTAACTGTTTTTCAATACAAAAAAATTAAAGAGTGACTTTGTTTTTTGAACGTTTGGAAATATCTTTAATTGCTGTCTTAAAAGAAGATGGCTGCATTTTCAGTTTTGCTTCTTCATCTAATCTGTTGTTATATTACCTGTCATGTAATGCCTGAAGAAACTGCATTTTACATTCATGAGAAATTGAATGTGGAAAAGACAAGTAACATTTTAGTATTATAATTAAGGGGTCTTGGATGGTGCCCAAACACCCTTTGAGAATTGCTGGTCTAGTGTAATTGAAAGATGTAAATTGTGCCAATAGTAAAAGTTAGGGATGCCCTTTAATTTTTTTTTTAAAGACAGTACAGTAGAATCTGTAATGGAACTTATAGATAAAACACTGTATGATCTCTGTACATGTTATATGTCATAGCCTATCCACTAATTAACACTAGATTACAACCCCATTTTTCTTTTAGTAAATATTTATCAGTATTGGCACTGTGTAAGTCATTTCTTTGCATAAGGAATATGCAGTGGTCTATTATAAAATCATAAAACTGTCATTGGGAAGAAATGCAAAAGAACCACATATCTGTGCATTTAGATAATTATATCAAATGCCCAGCTTTTTCATAAAAGCTTCAGAAGGTGAGGTATAAAGTTTGTAATCTCTCAAAGTGATTGCCTTTATTTCTACTTTTTTAATTTAATAAAAATTTATTGCTCGTCTTGTTATCTATAGAGCACTTGAATTCCTTTATACATCTTAGAATCAGCTCGTCAATCTTAGAAAAGAACCTACTGGTGTTTTGATAGGGTTATGTTAAATGTATAGATGAATTTGAGAATGGACATCTTAATATTGATGATATTTTCCAATCTATGAACATGGTGTATCTATCCATTAATTTAGATTGTCTTTAACTTTTCTCATGATGTTTTGTAATTTTCAGCAAGCAGGTCTTGCACATCCTTTTTAGATTTATTCCTATTTTTTAAATTTATGATGTTATATAAAATAACTTTAAAATTTGAATTTCTAACATTCTTTTCTAGTAGGTATAAATACAATTGATTTTTTTGTATATTAAACTTGTATTTTGTAACCTTAAGCTCATTTATTAGTTGTAGTAGCTTTTAGTAGTAGTTGTTGTTTATTCCTTGCACTTAGAGTTTTCCTTGTACATGATCATGTCCTCTGCAAATAAGGACAGTTTTGCTTTCTTCTTTCTTTTCTTTTTCCCTTGTCTTAATCAACTGGTTGGAACCTTCAGTACATATTAAACTAACCTTGTTTTCCTGGGATAAACTCCAATTTGTCAAAACGTATTTCTCCTTTTACATATGGCTGGATTTGATTTAGTGATAGTTTGTTAAGAATTTTTGCATCTATGTGGGTGAGGAATATTGGTTTATAACTTCTTTTCTTGTAATGTCTTTATCAGATTTAAATGTTAGTATAACAGTGACTCTTAACATGAGTTGTGTTTCCCTTTTATTTTTGGGAAACATTTGTGTAAAGTTTGTATTATTTCTTTGTAAATGTAGCATAAAATTCATCAATGAAATCTTCTGCGCCTGTAGTTTTTGTTTTGGGAAGGTTTTTAATTTTAAACCTGAATTCTTTAATAGATGTATGGTTTTTCAGAATTTCTACTTCTTCTTGAGTCAGTTTTGTTACTGTGTGCCTTTTAAGATATTTTCCCATTTTATTGCAGTTGTCAAATTTATTGGCTTAAAGCTTTTTGTAATATCCCCTTTTTAATTCTTTTAGTTTCTGTAAGATCTGTGCTGATGTCTCTTATTATATTCCTGATATTGGTAATTTGTTTTCTCTTTTTTTCTTTATTAAGTCTTGCTGAGGGTTTTATTACTATTTTTAAGGAAACAGCCTTCAAATTTAAATTTTTTTCTGTCGTTTGTCTTTTTAATGTTTTATTGATCTCTATTGTTATTTTTATTTCCTTTCTTTTACTTCCTTTTTGTATCATTTGTTATTCTCCTGGATTCCCAAGTTGAAAATTTATTTTAATACTTCTCTTTCCAAATATAGTCATTTAAAGTTATAAATTTCCATCTTAGCAATACTTCAAATGCATTCCACAAATTCTGGTATCTTGTCTTTTTATCATCACTTAGTCTGAATTAGAAAATATTTCCCTTGTGATTTCTTCTCTGACGTATGGGGTTTTTTTGAAGTGTACTACTTAATTTCCAGTTATGTAGTTTTCTAGATATTTTATCATCAGTTTCTAAATTTAGTACCCTTGCAGTCATAAAACATACTCTTGATTCAATGATTTTGATCCTTTTCTGAGACTTGTTTTATGGCCCCAAATGTGGTCTATCTTAGTAAATTTTCCATGTGCACTTGAAAATGTTATGTTCTGAATTTATTGTGAAATGTTCTGTAAAAATCACTTATGCTAAATTGTTTCACACTGTTCTATGTCCCTGGTGATTCCTATATCCCTACTGATATTGTTAATTTCTTTTTTTGAAATTGTTTATTTCTATCAGTAACTGATAGAGGATTTTTAAAATATCCAGGTATTACTTTGTGTGTGTGATTTTTTTTTCTCCAAATATTTTGAAACTCAGTTATTAGATCCCATCTTAGTATTGATTATGGAAATGCATCTAGTTAGGAGCCTGTTGTAAGTCTCAGTAAAAGCAAAAGAGGGACTGACAGAGGACATTAGTAGTGGCAACAAATGCAAAAGATTTTGTGGAGGAATTAGTGCAGGATTGACCAGTGTAGGTGAATGAGAGAGAAGACTCACAGGATACTCTAAGGTCTTAGTGGTTTTGCCATTGGGAGAAATAGCAAAGTTGGGAAGGAGGAGCTGATTTGGTGGGAGAACAAGAGGGATCCTGTTTTTATCTATTCCTTAAAATCATAAAAAAAGGTCTCAGGAAGACCCAAACTTCTGTGACAGAGAGATGATATGGTAATTTCTTGCCTTATGGGTATAAGATGTATTATGTGTAAGATGTTTTAGGTGCTACCTGGTGATTCAGAAATAATAAGAACTTAATATGGGTAATGAAGACCAAGCAAAGGCTGTTGTAGTTGCCTACTTACAAATGTATCTATTAGGAAGTAGGATGAAATAAATATGTTATTAGAAATATAAGCACCATGTTCCTGGTGAAAAGGGGAGTACTGATTACTTCTGTTAAGGCCCATATGGGGAGGTTTTTTGTAGGACATGTCTTTTGATTTACATGTTGAAAAATGCAGCAGGATTTCTATAAGAAAGAGGAGGAGGAAAACTTCTCTCCAGGGGTTATCTGCATAGTGATCTCTTCTTGCATATTTCAGCATTTGTTTACAATGGTATACATAGAAGAGGTGGAGGACAGCCAAACTGATGATTAAATTTAGATATTTCTGAAGTATCAAAGTTAATTGTTGTAGGAATTTATATTTGATTCCCTTCACTATCTTACGAAATTGTCTGTTAGGTAGAACAATGTTAACCTATTTATAAGTGAAACATGACAGAGAAACTTTCTATTCATTGGAATAACCATTCTCTGCACTAATATTCTTAGTTTGATTTAGTGTCATATTAACTGATATGTGCCAGGTTAACCTAGACCCATGTACAAGAAGTTTCTGTCAGTGAGTGCTGTCAGATTTGTAGATCTGAGTTGTTTTATGTTTCCGGGCTATTTTAGGCCTGTAGGTTGGAGCTGGAGTGTTCTAGAAGGAGAGGAAACCTACTGAGAAGTTAATGTCTTAGACCTCTTAGAAGTTTAGTAGTTATTGACTTAGAATTTCTTTTTCTTTTTTTTTTTTTAATTGGGATATAGTTGTTTTACAGTGTTGTGTTAGTTTCTACTGTACAGCGAAGTGGAGTTCCCTGTGCTATACAGTGGGTTCTCATTAGTTATCTTTGACTTAGAAATTCTTCATTGTTATGAAACAATATTTGACGATCATGCAACTTATATAAATGTTAGTCATTGTCTAGTCTAATAACAAGGAAAACCAATTTTTTCTATTGCCTATTGGAGTATAATTAAAAATTCTAAATTAAGGGATAATTTCTAAGTGTCATGTAATTTATTTGGATTCTGGTTATTTTAGCACTTTATTTTACATTTCACTGGTTTGTTCGGAAGTTTAGTGATCTTGATCATTAGAGATAATGAAAGATTATTTTAATTGATTGAGGAAATTATTTGAACTCATTAAACTATTTCGTTTAATGTGAAATTATGTCTTCCCTCATGTATTTTCAGGCTTTCTTCATAATTATTTTCAAAAACCAATTGAAAAACAGTGGGTTTTTAAAAAATTATGTCCACTGAGTCAAATCAGAATTTCATTTTAATCTTAATCTGTGTTTTTGCTTATATATGTTTCATTACAATAATTTTACTTCTCATGTGTTTAGTGTTATGATTTAAATCTAGCCAGGCCAGAGGTCAACAGGGATTGAAATTAAACTCAATTGGCTAAATGTTCCTAAGACCAGCATTGAATAAATTAATGATATGCCTGGAGCTCCTGATAACCAGATCTATGCAGGTGTCAACTTTGAGTTATATAATCAACATTCACATTGTTAGTGAGTAAATTGACAATAGAAAGTTATGGCTAATTATTCTTTAGTTAGGTATACATATCTCCACCCACCTGCCCATGTGGGTAATGAGCCTGATGCTTGTACTACTTCTATTGGCTAAACTTAATTTTGGAGACAAACGTTTTCAATATTTTAAGTAATATAGTCCGTTAGCAACAGTGAAGTATTGATTGAATGGAGAGTTCAGATATTTAAAGTTTACATTTTTCCTCTCCTAAATTATTGGATGTATTTCTGTATTCTGGAAAATCCAGAAATGTTAAATATACTATACAAATGAATTCTTAGATTTTCTTCTTTGATCCTTTTATAGATTATTTGTATTATTTTCTGCTGTTTCATACGACAGCAAAGCTGGTCTACTTAAATTTGAATCATGAGCATATTCAGGGAGAAAAATAAGATAAAGTTGCATGTGCTAAAATGATTTGATGTGAGTTTTTAGGTTAGTAATTAGCTTTTATTAAATTCAAAGCATATCTTTGCTGTGTTTGAGCTCTTTTAAGCTAACGCTTCTTTTCTATTTTTGTTTTGTATATATTCGTTATCGATTGTAGTAGGCAGAATAATACCAGCTCACCTCCCCCAAAGATGTCTACATCCTAATCCCCAGAACCTTTTAATATGTTACATTATATGCCAAAAGAGATTTTGTAGCTATATTCAAATAAGGGTTTAGAGGAGATGAAATTGTCCTGGATTATCTATTTAAGGCCTACTGTAATCATAAGCATTCTTAGAAGTGAAAGAGGAAGCAGAAAAGGGAGTCAGATGATTCGATGTGAGAAAGACTCAATGTACCATTCATTGATGGCCTTGAAGATAGAGGAAGTTGACCAAAGCCAAGGAATGTGGCTGGTCTCTAAGAAGCTAGAAAAGTTAAGGAAATTGATTCTTCTCTGGAACCTCTAGAAAGGAATGCAACCTTGCTGACACCACGATTTTAGCCCAGTGAGACCCGTACAGGACTTCTAATGTACAGAATTGTAACATCATAAATTTGCATTGTTCTAATGCAGAAAGTCTGTGGTAATTTGTTACAGTGTACATGCAAACTAATACACCAATAAAATCATGAAGTTAGAGATTTGTAATAGTTTCTCTGTCTCTTGGTTCTCAGTTCTGTTTATGTCAAGTAATTCTCCAGCCTGCTTGAACCTCTTTGGGTACATGTGCCCATCTTTGGACATTTGTCAGAAAGTTAAGAATATATGTATATTACTTTCAGTCTACTAAAACTAACTTTGAAATGCACTGAGACAGTTCTCAAAATGTGTGAAATGTGGTACTTTCAAAATGAATATAATTTCATTATATTCACCCGTATAACATTTATTGCTGTGTGCCTGATACTGTTTAAGTGCTTTAAGCAATTCATTATTTCAGTTATTCCCAAATAGGTACCATCATCCAGCTTTCAAAAAAAATAAAACAATCAGGGTATTTTTCTTGGAAGAAATACTACAAAGTAACTAGATACACATTATGACTTTTTTTTTGCGACACGCGGGCCTCTCACTGCTGTGGCCTCTCCCGTTGTGGAGCGCAGGCTCCGGACGCGCAGGCTCAGCGGCCATGGCTCACGGGCCCAGCCACTCCGCGGCATGTGGGATCCCCCCGGACCGGGGCACGAACCCGTGTCCTCTGCATCGGCAGGCGGACTCTCAACCACTGCGCCATCAGGGAAGCCCCGCATTATGACTTTTATGGTCCCTTAGGCATTTTTGCCTTCATGGGTCCCTTCAAAGAAAATTAGATTTTTGACTACATGGGTATGAAGATGAATCTAATCCAGGCTAGATTTATTATTATATATTCATTATTATATTTGTTTTTCTTCTGGCTTTATAATCAGTTAAGATGAAAACATTTTCATTGGCTGTAGATGCTGTGCCTACTGTGCTTAGTGGAAAAGTATAGGCTGGATGTAAGAGTATAGGCTATGCTCTGAGGTCCTCTGGGGGCTCTAGCTGTGCAGTAGGTGGTGAGGGAGACACTGATAATGGGTTTCCTTAGGAAGTTACATATGGGGAACCTGAGTCTGAGTAGGCATGAGCTAGGCAAGGGATGACGGCAAAGTTGTCCTAGCAGAGGGAACCATGTGTGTGAAGGGCTGAAGTGGGAAGGAGCTTGGCTGGGACATAATGAGATAAGGAAATTAAAGTGCAGACACAAAGATTGTGGTTGACCTAATGTTATACACCTACTAGATTAAAAAAAATTATTTGTCCCTACAGTGAACTCAATTTTCAGATGACTGGTACACATTTGGTAGATATTAAGCTTCAATTTGTGGTTGCATTCTTGACTAAGTATTTGAAATTTGATTATTCTTTATTGTTGATGGAGCTGGGATCCATAATGCTTTAGATAACAGATGTGGTGGCTGAGAATAAACATGCGTGCCATGAAATTTAAAATGGAAATATTTTAAAATAGTGGATGGCAACATATTGTATATAAAGCTTATATTGCTTTATAGCTATGAAATTTTAATTTGAAACTCCAAGGAAAATTTTCTTAATTTATTAATTTGCAAGCTTTCCTGAGAGCATTTAAAACCTACCCTTACACTTATGATTTGAAAGAAAGATTGCTTTCTTCTACTTCCTCGTCTCCTGCAACTAGTGACTTTACCAAGATTTTTTTGGTGGTTTCTCACCTATCTACTCCTCCCTCTGCATTTAGACTACTGTCTTATTTAGCTCCTTATTCCTTCATATCTTCTAAGGTTGCTGAAGCTTCTTATTTGCAAGGTCCTCCTGACTTCTAGTTGCTGTCTTCTACTTGATTGGTCTTTACCTCTGAGCCTGCCAGAGCCCCCAAGACAGATGACTTTCCCAAGCAGGCACACTCCTATGGGTGTGTTCAAGTTCACACCATTCCCTGGGCCCCAGATATCCTCCATCTATTTCTCTGCTATTTAATAAAGCATTTGGTAAACTGACATCTTTTAGGAATAACCTTGAATATGCTTAGATTACTACAAAAACAGGAAATCATTTTAAAACTGTGATTTTTGTAATTTTTATAATGAATTACTTGGCAACACACCCCATAATTGATCTCCACCCAGTAGTGCTTCATTGGAGAAAACACACCATGTGCACACACACCACTGCTGTTCTAATCAGTTCTGCCAGATGCATCTTCATTAAACACAGCTTAGAGCCCATGACTGCTCGGCTCAGATACCTTCTGTGGCTTTCTCCCTGCTGAATAATTAATGTTCAAACTCTTACAGGTGCCCCATCATTTTTTCCCTCTCTTTCCTTTTTATCACCCTTGCTAGGAACATTTTTCCGTTTACTACCCTATTTCTGTTAAAACTTTTGGATATTGCATGACATTTGCCATTTACTGCCCTTTCCTCTGATTATCTGCATATATGTCTCTTTATATTTTTAATCTCTTGTTTTTAGACCCTTGTTTTCCCATTGCATCTGGCATCATGTTTTATATTGAAACAGGAAATAAACATACTTACTGAATGTTTGGGTAAGTGGGCAGGTGGACGGACGGATGGATAGATCAATAGATAAATGGATAGCACAGATTTAGCATCCTTCTTCTTTATCCCATTTATTATGGTGTCTTCATCAGAAGCTATATCCCCTTTTCATATCTACTCTTAGACACTTAGGTCTGTTCTACCAATCAAAAAGAAAACAAACATCAGTGTTGATTTATTCTTATTTCTGCTTCTTCAAGACACGGGAATAAACATGAAGTAATAGACAACTTGGAATTATCCACCAAACTACTCTGATGATGTCCTGTATTAACTAAGCTGTTTTCAATATATCTTTTGAAACTAGGATAATTGGCAATAAGAGAAGCTTTCTGCTATTTATCTTTCCAGAGTCAAGTCCTTCAAGTTCTCCCTAATTTGGAAAGACTTTGATACACACATTCTCTTTCCTAGTTTAGATGAATAGTTCATCACATCAACCATGAGAGATTACAGACTTGCTTTATTTCCTATTGAAACTATTCACTTTGTTCTCTAGTATTTAAAATTCATTTCTTAATCATGTCACACTTTGAAAAGATTCCTCACCACAGTCCCCTACAGGTGATGTTTGATCTCTATGTTCAACTGTTCAGCCTCATTGTCTTTGAGATAGCCTTAGGCGAATGAAGGAAGCTAGCATTTCTTGAGGCCTTGCTAATATTCAGGATTTTATATGTTGTTTATATGTTTTATATATCTTATTTCATATTTAAAACAACCATGAGAGGTTATTAATCGCATTTTACAGTCAGGCAGCTGAGTCTGGGAAGCAGTGGGGGTAGATTGTTTCTCACAAGATGAGACAGTGAATTACAGATGGGAGAGGACTTTGTGAAACTCAGGGTTGTGTTCCTACTATCATATCACATGTCAATATGAATCAGCACTCCACAATCAACTTCAGTGGGCCTTGCAAACCGGAAACAACCTGTTCTTCCTCACTTCTTGGGGATCTAGTTCCTGAAGTTGTAAAGATATCAAGTTTTTATTAAGAATGTTAGAAAGAAAATTGCTCTGTCGAAATATCTTTTTTGGCTACCATAACAACTAAACCACTAAAAATGCTTTTCTAGAAAAAAATGGTCAGTTTTGCTGTTTGGACATTAACTCCCTAGTTGTGATAGCTCTAATATTCCCAGAATTTTCTTTCACGTCATTTTAGCATGTGGTAGTCTATAATTTCTTGGCTAGGAGTAGCAAGCCTCAGGCCCGTTTAATGAAGTTAATTCTAATATGGAATAGATCCTTTCTCTCCCATAAATAGGGAACTAAGTTCAAACCATCTACTTTTTTGGTCATGAGAAGTTTGGCTCTCTTCAAAGGTTTCAGAGTTCACTGGGTTCAGGACAGGTGTGTATCCAATTTATAATTCACAGTTTCTTCCTTCTTTCCTCCCTTAACATGGTCGTATCTCCCCCCTAGAACCTCAGCCGAGTCTGGCAGTGTCATCAACAGTTGCCCTCAGGTTAACGTCCCTCTGCCTTCTTCGGTTCTGACTGTAGTGACTCAACACACCTTAACACAGAGCACTTTCATCTTGAGAAGAGGGATGTAAACTGCAGCTGAAGGATTTAGCTAAGATGTAAAGATATTTTGAAACTCTGAGGTTACTAGAAACTAAAATGTCTGTGGCAGTTGGAAGGAGTTTTTTCTTCAAAGATCTTCAGAAGGGGAGACATCTATGTAGTATGATTTAGCAGCAGTGAAATGCTAACGATTATGAACAAGTAGAGGAGTTAGTTTTCTTATTCTTTCTTTAACTGAAATTGTGAACTCTCATTTAAACAAGGAACTGACCTTGCTTTCCAGGCACTTTGTGGCGATGGCTGTTTAATGTGAACATTTCACAGAGGTATATTTCTAGGTAACATGATCTCTTGTTCTTCCATATCAGTGAGGCCTCCGATGGGTTTAGCTTAATATTTGTATCTTTGTTCATGGTGAGGTTAAAATGATTTTTAGGACAGCACAGGCAAGAGAAAATGGCGGCTGTGTGTAATACATCTTCAGAGATACTCTCTAAACACACAAATTCTCATAATATTTCACTAAATATGCTTATCATAATGGTGTTCATTAAGGGAGGAGAGGAAAGGCAAATGCAATTTCAATGAAATAACAAGTTTTCAAGCAAACATTCTTCATGTACAAGTTCTTCTCAAAAAATAAACTGTTAAAAGAGGAAAATATAGCTAATTAATGTGTGTTTACATTCCACTTGGAAATCAGTGTAAAAACACAGGCCTACTGTATTCACACTGTTCTGCAATATTGATATCTGCATATATGTTTATACTAATTTTCTACTTAAATCTAAAAATTATCACTTTTTTTTGCTCTTCTCTCAATCCAGGCAGAGAAATAATCTGTCAGTTATTAAGAGATAATAAAAAAGCTTTGATTTAAATACATTAGGAATTCGAATTAAGAATTTGAGGGAATTCCTTGGAGGTCCAGTGGTTAGGACTCTGCGCTTCCACTGCAGGGGGCACAGGTTCGATCCCTAGTCGGGGAACTAAAATCCTGCATGCTGTGCGGTGTGCCAAAAAAAAAAAAAAAAAAAGAATTTGAAATATCTTTCTGCTCTTTGGATTTGAATTCGATACTAACACTTTCTATACAGTTGCCATAGAAATGTGTACCTGGACATCTTTTCCTCTTCTTTTGAAATCTGTGGAGCAAATATTTAAAATATACTTTCTGGCAGACAGGTGCTTTAGGGTTTGCTTTCTCTGACATCTGGAATGAGCTGGGATGAATGTCTGTACTTCCTCCTGAGGCTTCTGCTTGCAAACCTTTTTTATTGATTGATTATTATTATTATTATTATTTTTTGCGGTACGTGGGCGTCTCACTGTTGTGGCCTCTCCCGTTGCGGAGCAACAGGCTCTGGACGCGCAGGCTCAGCAGCCACGGCTCACGGGCCCAGCCGCTCCGCGGCATGTGGGATCTTCCCAGATCGGGGCACGAACCCGTGTCCCCTGCATCGGCAGGCAGACTCGCAACCACTGCGCCACCAGGGAAGCCCTGATTGATTATTTTTTAAAGGTTACTGTGAATTGATCTTCGTTCCATGTTAAACTAAAGTACCTTACTGTTTAACTTCTTTACAATCACCCCTCCCCAGGTCAAATTGTAACCTTGTTTTTGTGTAAGTCTTGTTGTAAGGCTGGCGTTAGACAAGACATAAGTGTTGTTTGGCCTCCAATGTACGTCTCCATGTAAACCACTCTGAACTTTTTTACAATGATTTTGTATTGGTCTTTCAATTTCCACGCTTCCATAACCATGTCCAGGTGACTAAGCATCTCATTACTTTTCCACAGCTCTAGCTCCATCTAAATTTCTAGTTTATTTTTCATTTGAAATTTTTTTTACAGTCTTTCTTTAGTTCAGTTTTTCTCCATGAGCACCTTGAAATGTCTCCCTCCTTTTACATTTCTGGTTCTCAAATATTTTATTCACCTTTCAGCATCTCAGTCCTAAAGTCCATTTTGTAAGAAATTGGTTTGTAGGAATTAACTATGTTCACATTCAGCCCCTTCTCCTTGAAATATCCATCTATTCTTTTTTTTAATTTAATTTTTTATTAAAATTTTTTTTGAAAGAAATATCCATTTATTCTTTTCTTTTAAACATCTTTATTAGAGTATAATTGCTTTACAATGTTGTGTTAGCTTCTGCTGTGTAACAACATGAATCAGCTATACATATACATATATCCCCATATCCCCTCCCTCTTGCATCTCCCTCCCACCCTCCCTATCCCAGCCCTTTAAGTGGGCACAAAGCACCAAGCTGATCTCCCTGTGCCATGTGGATGCTTTCCACTAGCTATCTATTTTACTTTGATAGTGTATATATGTCAGTTCCACTCGCTTACTTCGTCCTAGCTTACCCTTCCCTCTCCCCATGTCCTCAAGTCCATCTCTACGTCTGCGTCTTTATTCCTGTCCTGCCCCTAGGTTCTTCAGAACCATTTTTTTTTTTTTTTTAGATTCCATATATGTGTGTTAGCATACGGTATGTGTTTTTCTCTTTCTGACTTAACTTCACTCTGTATGACAGACTGTAGGTCCATCCACCTCACTACAAATAACTTAATTTCGTTTCTTTTCATGGCTGAGTAATATTCCATTGTGTATATGTGCCACATCTTCTTGATCCATTCATCTGTTGATGGACATTTAGGTTGTTTCCATGTCCTGGCTATTGTAAATAGTGCTGCAATGAATATTGTTGTACATGACTCTTCTTGAATTATGGTGTTCTAAGGGTATATGCCCAGTAGTGGGATTGCTGGGTCGTGTGGTAGTTCTATTTTCCGTTTTATAAGGAACCTCCATACTGTTTGCCATAGCGGCTATGTCAATTTACATTCTCACCAGCAGTGCAAGAGGGTTCCCTTTTCTCCACACCCTGTCCAGCATTTATTTATTTATTTATTTATTTTTAACATCTTTATTGGGGTATAATTGCTTTACAATGGTGTGTTAGTTTCTGCTCCATAAAAAAGTGAATCAGTTATACATATACATATGTTCCCATATCTCTTCTCTCTTGCGTCTCCCTCCCTCCCACCCTCCCTCTCCTACCCCTCCAGGCGGTCACAAAGCACCGAGCTGATCTCCCTGTGCTATGCGGCTGCTTCCCACTAGCTATCTACCTTACGTTTGTTAGTGTATATATGTCCATGCCTCTCTCTCGCTTTGTCACAGCTCACCCTTCCCCCTCCCCATATCCTCAAGTCTGTTCTCCAGTAGATCTGTGTCTTTATTCCTGTCTTACCCCTAGATTCTTCATGACATTTTTTTTTCTTAAATTCCATATATATGTGTTAGCATATAGTATTTGTCTTTCTGTTTCTGACTTACTTCACTCTGTATGACAGACTCTAGGTCTATCCACCTCATTACAAATAGCTCAATTTCGTTTCTTTTTATGGCTGAGTAATATTCCATTGTATATATGTGCCACATCTTCTTTATCCATTCATCCGTTGATGGACACTTAGGTTGTTTCCATCTCCGGGCTATTGTAAATAGAGCTGCAGTGAACATTTTGGTACATGACTCTTTTTGAATTTTGGTTTTCTCAGGGTATATGCCCAGTAGTGGGATTGCTGGGTCATATGGGTCATATGGTAGTTCTATTTGTAGTTTTTTAAGGAACCTCCATTCCCACCAGCAGTGCAAGAGTGTTCCCTTTTCTCCACACCCTCTCCCGCATTTATTGTTTCTAGATTTTTTGATGATGGCCATTCTGACTGGTGTGAGATGATATCTCATCGTAGTTTTGATTTGCATTTCTCTAATGATTAATGATGTTGAGCATTCTTTCATGTGTTTGTTGGCAGTCTGTATATCTTCTTTGGAGAAATGTCTGTTTAGGTCTTCTGCCCATTTTTGGATTGGGTTGTTTGTTTTTTTTTTATTGAGCTGCATGAGCTGCTTGTAAATTTTGGAAATTAATCCTTTGTCAGTTGCTTCATTTGCAAATATTTTCTCCCATACTGAGGGTTGTCTTTCGGTCTTGTTTATGGTTTCCTTTGCTGTGCAAAAGCTTTGAAGTTTCATTAGGTCCCATTTGTTTATTTTTGTTTTTATTTCCATTTCTCTAGGAGGTGGGTCAAAAAGGATCTTGCTGTGATTTATGTCATAGAGTGTTCTGCCTATGTTTTCCTCTAAGAGTTTTATAGTTTCTGAGCTTACATGTAGGTCTTTAATCCATTCTGAGTTTATTTTTGTGTATGGTGTTAGGGGGTGTTCTAATTTCATTCTTTTACATGTGGCTGTCCTGTTTTCCCAGCACCACTTAGTGAAGAGGCTGTCTTTACTCCATTGTATATTCTTGCCTCCTTTATCAAAGATAAGGTGACCATATGTGCGTGGGTTTACCTCTGTTCTTTCTATCCTGTTCCATTGATCTATGTGTCTCTTTTTGTGCCAGTACCATACTATCTTGATTACTGTAGCTTTGTAGTATAGTCTGAAATCAGGGAGCCTGATTCCTCCAGCTCCATTTTTCGTTCTCAAGATTGCCTTGGTTATTCAGGGGCTTTTGTGTTTCCATACGAATTGTGAAATTTTTTGTTGTAGTTCTGTGAAAACTGCCATTGGTAGTTTGATAGGGATTGCATTGAATCTATAGATTGCTTTGGGTAGTAGAGTCATTTTCACAATGTTGATTCTTCCAATCCAAGAACATGGTATATGTCTCCATCTGTTTGTATCATCTTTAATTTTTTCATCAGTGTCTTATAGTTTTCTACGTACAGGTCTTTTGTCTGCTTAGGTAGGTTTATTCCTAGCTATTTTATTCTTTTTGTTGCAGTGGTAAATGGAAGTGTTTCCTTAATTTCTTTTTCAGATTTCATCAGTAGTGTATCGGAATGCAAGAGATTTCTGTGCATTAATTTTGTATCCTGCTACTCTACCAAATTCATTGATTAGCTTTAGAAGTTTTCTGATAGCACCTTTAGGATTCTCTATGTATAGTATCATGTCATCTGCAAACAGTGACAGTTTTACTTCTTTTTTTCCGATTTGGATTCCATTTATTTCCTTCTGTTCTCTGATTGCTGTGCCTAAAACTTCCAAAACTATGTTGAATAATAGTGGTGAGAGTGGGCAACCTTGTCTTGTTCCTGATCTTAGTGGAAATGGTTTCAGTCTTTCACCATTGAGAATGAAGTTGGCTGTGGGTTTGTCAGATATGGCCTTTATTATTTTGAGATAAATTCCTCTCTGTCTTTCTGGAGGATTCTTATCATAAATGGGTGTTGAAAGCTTTTTCTGCATCTATTGAGATGATCATATGGTTTTTCTCCTTCAATTTGTTAATATGGTATATCACATTGGTTGATTTGCATATATTGAAGAATTCTTGCATTCCTGGGACAAACCCCACTTGATCATGGTGTATGATCCTTTTAATGTGCTGTTGGATTCTGTTTGCTAGTATTTTGTTGAGGATATTTGCATCTATGTTCATCAGTGATATTGGCCTGTCGTTTTCTTTCTTTGTGACATCTTTGTCTGGTTTTGGTATCAGAGCGATGGTGGCCTTTTAGAATGAGTGTGGGAGTGTTCCTCCCTCTGCTATATTTTGGAGGAGTTTGAGAAGGATAGGTGTTAGTTTTTCTCTAAATGTTTGATAGAATTTGCCTGTGAAGCCATCTGGTCCTGAGCTTTTTTTTGTTGGAAGATTTTTAATCACAGTCTCAATTTCAGTGCTTGTGATTGGTCTGTTTTTATTTTCTATTTCTTCCTGGTTCACTCTCAGAAGGGTGTGCTTTTCTAAGAACTTGTCCATTTCTTCCAAGTTGTCCATTTTATGGACATATAGTTGCTTGTAGTAATCTCTCATGATCCTTTGTATTTCTGCAGTGTCAGTTGTTTCTTCTGCTTTTTCATTTCTAATTCTGTTGATTTGAGTCTTCTCCTTTTTTTCCTTGATGAGTCTGGCTAATGGTTTATCAATTTTGTTTATCTTCTCAAAGAACCAGCTTTTAGTTTTATTGGTCTTTGCCATCATTTCCTTCATTTCTTTTTCATTTATTTGTGACCTGATCTTTATGATGCCTTTCGTTCTGCTAACTTTGAAGATTTTTTTTCTTCTTTCTCTAATTGCTTTTGGTGTAATATTAGGTTGTTTATTTTAGATGTTTCTTGTTTCTTGAGGTATGATTGTATTGCTATAAACTTCCCTCTTAGAACTGCTTTTGCCACACCCTGTGGGTCGTCATGTTTTCATTTTCATTTTTTTCTAGGTATTTTTTGATTTCCATTTTGATTTCTTCAGTGATCTCTTGGTTATTTAGTAGTGTATTGTTTAGCCTCCATGTCTTTGTATTTTATGCAGTTTTTTTCCTGTAATTGATATCTAGTGTCACAGTATTGTGGTCAGAAAAGATACTTGATACGATTTCAATTTTCTTTAATTTCCGAAGGCTTGATTTGTGACCCAAGATGTGATCTATTTTGGAGAACAATGTGCACTTGAGAAGAAGGTGTGTCATTCCACTTCTGGGCAGAATGTCCTAGAAATATCAATAAAGTCCATCTAATCTATTGTGTCATTTAAAGTTTGTGTTTCCTTTTTTATTTTCTGTCTGGATGATCTTTCTGTTCATGTAAGTGTGGTGTTATAAAGGCCCCACTAGTATTGTGTTACTGTCGATTTCTCATTTTATGGCTGTTAGCATTTGCCTTATGTATTGAGGTGCTCCTGTGTTGGGTGCATAAATACTTATAATTGTTGTTTTCTTCTTGGATTGATCCCTTGATCATTATTTAGTGTCCTTCCTTGTCTCTTGTAACAGTCTTTATTTTAAAGTCTATTTTATCTGATATGAGTATTGCTACTCCAGCGTTCTTGTGATTTCCATTTGCATGGCATACCTTTTTCCATCCCCTCACTTTCTGTCTGTATGTGTCCCTAGGTCTGAAGTAGGTGTCTTGTAGACAGCATATACATGGGTCTTGTTTTTGTATCCATTCAGCCAGTGTATGTCTTTTCCTTGAAGCATTTAATGCATTTATATTCAAGGTGATTATTGATATGTATCTTCCTATTACCATTTTCTCAATTGATTTGGGATTGTTTTTGTGGGTCTTTTGCTTCCCTTGTGTTTCCTGCTTAGAGAAGTTCCTTTAGCATTTGTTGTAAAGCTGGTTTGGTGGTGCTGAATTCTCTTAGCTTTTGCTTGTCTGTAAAACTTGATTTCTCCGTCAAGTCTGAATGAGATCCTTGCTGGGTAGAGTAATACTGGTTGTAGGTTATTCCCCTTCATCACTTTAAATATGTCCTGCCACTCCTCTGCGGCGTGCAGAGTTTCTGCCGACAGATCAGCTGTTAACGTTATGGGGATTCCCTTGTATGCTGTTTGTTTGTTTTTCCCTTGCTGCTTTTAATATTTTTCTTTTAATTTATATTTTGATAGTTTGATTAATATGTGTCTTGGTGTGTTTCTCCTTGGATTTACCCTGTATGAACTCTCTGCGCTTCATGGACTTGATTGACTATTTCCTTTCCCATATTAGGGAAGTTTTCAACTATAATCTCTTCAAATATTTTCTCAGTCCTTTTATTTTTCTCTTCTTCTGGGACCCCTATAATTCGAATGTTGGTGCATTTAATGTTTTCCCAGAGGTCTCTGAGACTGACCTCAATTCTTTTCATTCTTTTTTCTTTATTCTGCTCTGCGGTAGTTATTTCTACTATCTTATCTTCCAGGTCACTTATCCATTCTTCTGCCTTAGTTATTCTGCTATTGATTCCTTCTAGAAAATTTTTAATTTCATTTATTGTGTTGTTCATCATTGTTTGTTTGCTCTTTAGTTCTTCTAGGTCCTTGTTCAACGTTTCTTGTATTTGCTCCATTCTATCTACAAGATTTTGGATCATCTTTACTGTCATTACTCTGAATTCTTTTTCAGGTAGACTGCCTATTTCCTCTTCATTTGTTTGGTCTGGTGGGTTTTTACCTTGCTCCTTCATCTGCTGTGTGTTTCTCTTTCTTCTCATTTTGCTTAACTTACTGTGTTTGGGGTCTCCTTTTCTCAGGCTGCAGGTTTGTAGTTCCCTTTGTTTTTGGTGTCTGCCCCCAAGTGAGTAAGTTTGGTTCAGGGGCTTGTGTAGGCTTCCTGGTGGAGGGGAGTGGTGCCTGTGTTCTGGTGGATGAGGCTGGATCTTGTCTTTCTGGTGGACAGGACCATGTCTGGTGGTGTGATTTGGGGTATCTATGAACTTATTATGATTTTAGTCAGCCTCTCTGCTAATGGGTGGGGTTGTGTTCCTGTCTTGCTAGTTGTTTGGCATGGAGTGTCCAGCAGTAGAGCTTGCTGGTCATTGAGTGGAGCTGGGTCTTAGCGTTGAGATGGAGATCTCTGGGAGAGCTCTCACTGACTGATATTACACGTGTCCAGGAGGTCTCTGGTGGCCAGTGTCCTGATCTCGGCTCTCCCTCCTCAGAGTCTCAGGTCTGACACCCAGCCGGAGTACCAACACCCTGTCAGTTACACGGCTCAGAAGAAGTGGGAGGAAAAAAAAGAAAAAAGAAAATACTACTACTAATAAAATAAAATTAAATTACAAAGTTATTAAAATAAAAAAATGAAATTATTAAAATAAAAAAATTAAAAAGTGATTTAAAAAAAGAAGAGAGTAACCAAACCAATAAATAAATCCACCAATGATAACAAATGCTAAAAACTAAACTAAGATAGGCATAAAAATCGGAAACTAGGTAGTCGCATACTGCAAACCCCAAGTCTACGGTTGCTTCCAAAGTCCACCACCTCAATTTTGGGATGATTCTTTGTCTATTCAGGTATTCCACAGATGCAGGGTACATCAAGTTGATTGTGGAGATTCAATCCGCTGCTCCTGAGGCTGCTGGGAGAAATTTCTCTTTATCTTCTTTTTTCGCACAGCTCGTGGGGTTCAGCTTTGGGTTTGGCCCCTCCTGTGTATGTAGGTCACCGTGTGGTGTCAGTTCTTCGCCAGGACAGGAGGGGGTTAAAGGAGTGGCTAATTAGGGACCTCTGGCTCACTCAGGCTGGGAGGAAGGAGGGGTATGGAACACGGGGTGAGCCTGCGGCAGCAGAGGCCAGCATGGTGCTGCAACAGCCTGAGGTGTGCCGTGTATTCTCCCGGGGAAGTTGTGCCTGGATCACGGGACCCTGGCGGTGGCGGGCTGCACAGGCTCCCAGGAGTGGAGGTGTGGATAGTGACCTGTGCTTGCACGCAGGATTCTTGGTGGCTGCAGCAGCAGCCTTAGGGTTTCATGCCCGTCTCTGGTGTCCGTGCTGATAGCTGTGGCTCGCACCCGTCTCTGAAGCTCATTTAGGCGGTGCTCTAAACCCCCTCTCTTCGTGCACCCCGAAACAATGGTCTCTTGCCTCTCTGGCAGATCCACACTTTTTCCCGGACTCCCTCCCAGCTAGCTGTGGCGCACTAGCCCCCTTCAGGCTGTGTTCACACAGCCAACCCCAGTCCTCTCCTTGGGGTCTGACTTCGGAAGCCCGAGCCTCAGCTCCCAGCCCCCACCCCATCCCAGTGGGTGAGCAGAGAAGCCTCTCAGGCTGCTGAGTGCTGGTCGGCACCGATCCTCTGTGAGGGAATCTCTCCGCTTTGCCCTCTGCACCCCTGTTGCTGCGCTCTCCTCCGTGGCTCCAACGGTTCCCCCACCCACCCCACCCCCGCCCCCGTCTCTGCCAGTGAAGGGCCTTCCTAGTGTGTGGAAACTTTCCTCCTTCAAGCTCCCTCCCCGAGGTGCAGGTCCTGTCCCTATTCTTTTGTCTCTGTTTTTTCTTTTCCCCTACCCAGGTACTGGGGAGATTCTTGCCTTTGGGGAGGTCTGAGGTCTTCTGCCAGCGTTCAGTAGGTGTTCTGTAGGAGTTGTTCCACATGTAGATGTATTTCTGATGCATTTGTGGGGAGGAAGGTGATCTCTGCGTCTTACTCCTCCTCCATGTTGAAGGTCCTCCCCTCCATTTATTCTTATTACCACCTGGACAGAAGTGTTAAATGAGATTCATTGCTGCGCATATTTGGCTGTATAGTTTACTTTGTATCTCCTTCAGTTCAATTTGTGCTAATGAAACTACTTTCCTTGCTTAGGCAAGCCATAGGAAAACCAAAAGTGACTTATTTTCAGTGACTACCTATCAGTGTCTTTGGAGTGTGTGTTGTTTCATTGGATTCCATATGTGAAAGAGACAGTGTCTTTTAAATTTAAAATTCTAGTTCAGTTAAGGATTCACAGAAGAGTTTACATGTAAGACTATGAAAAGGATTATATAGTTGTGGATGTACGCTTCACAAAAGGGAAAAGCTATTGATGGAGTGGCTCTGGTTGGTTCTAGAATTCTTCTTTTCACATAGGTTTGGTGCTTCAGAAGAAGGAGCCACTGAGGGGATCGTTTCTTCTGTCTTCTATAACTATGAATTGCTGTAAATTGCACTGAGGCAATATAAATTGCCCTGAGGCAATATAAATTGTGTAGATCATAGTAAAACTCATAAAGAGAAGTTTTTCTTCGTCATTTTGTTATTAGGAATTTTCCCTATTAGTCAGATGTTATTAACACTTGTTGCTTTGGTTAAATCAGATACATCATAGCTAGCATGGTAATAGGAGATAGGAGATATCGGTTGGTTTCTAAGATACAAGGAAATGAAGGAAGTGCCTAGCTTTGGGGTATTTGGAGATTGGGAAAGAAAAGGGGAGACATGCTAATGTACTACAAAAAAGATCTTATAGGGGTTTTTATTTATTTTTCTGCATGGTACCTTATATTGCTTCTTTTTTCTTATTCTAGGTGAAGGAACAGAATAGTTGAATGGTTAGAGCATTTATTGGGGAAGAGTTATTTAGGGGGGACAGTAGTTATTTTTTTAAGATCTCATGTGCCTGATTTGTAATTTCTAAAGATTTGCAAATATAGATGAAAAATACCAATGTGTTATTATTCCATGTAAGTTAATTAATTGCAATTAACACCATTTAAGTTCTCCAGGGTTTTTTTTCTTTTTTTTGAATTTTTAAATTTAATTTTATTTATTTTTTTTATACAGCAGGTTCTTATTAGTCACCCATTGTATACATATTAGTGTATACATGTCAATCCAACCTCCCAATTCATCACACACACACCCACCACTTTCCCCCATTGGTATCCATATGTTTGTTCTCTACATCTGTTTCTCTACTTCTGCCCTGCTAACTGGTTCATCTGTGCCATTTTTCTAGGTTCCACATATATGCGTTAATATACGATATTTGTTTTTCTCTTTCTGACTGACTTCACTCTGTATGACAGTCTCTAGATCCATCCACGTGTCTAAAAATGACCGAATTTCATTCCTTTTTATGGCTAATATTCCATTGTATATATGTACCACATCTTCTTTATCCATTGGTCTGTCGATGGGCATTTAGGTTGCTTCCATGACCTGGCTATTGTAAATAGTGCTGCAATGAATATTGGGGTGCATGTGTCTTTTTGAATTATGGTTTTCTCTGGGTATATGCCCAGTAGTGGGATTGCTGGGTCATCTGGTAATTCTGTTTTTCGTTTTTTAAGGAACCTCCATAGTGGCTGTATCAATTTACATTCCCACCCACAGTGCGAGAGGGTTCCCTTTTCTCCACACCCTCTCCAGCATTTGTTCTTTGTAGAGTTTCTGATGATAGCCATTCTGACTGGTGTGAGGTGATACCTCATTGTAGTTTTGATTTGCATTTCTCTAATAATTAGTGATGTTCAGCAGCTTTTCATTTGCTTCTTGGCCATCTTTATGTCTTCTTTGGAGAAATATCTATTTAGGTCTTCTGCCCATTTTGGGACTGTGTTGTTTGTTTTTTTAATATTGAGCTGCACGAGCTGTTTATATATTTTGGAGCTTAATCGTTTGTCCGTTGATTCGTTTGCAGCTATTTTCTCCCATTTTAAGAGTTGTCTTTCTTTCTTGTTTGTAGTTTCCTTTGCTGTGCAAAAGCTTTTAAGTTTCATTAGGTCCCATTGTTTATTTTTGTTTTTATTTCCATTACTCTAGGAGGTGGATCAAAAAATATCTTGCTGTGATTTATGTCAGAGTGTTCTTCCTCTGTTTTCCTCCAAGAGTTTTATAGTGTCCGGTCTTACATTTAGGTCTCTAATCCATTTTGAGTTTATTTTTGTGTATGGTGTTAGGGAGTATTCTAATTTCATTCTTTTACATGTAGCTGTCCAGTTTTCCCAGCACCACTTATTGAAGAGACTGTCTTTTCTCCTTTGTATATCTTTGCCTCCATTGTCATAGATTAGTTGACCATATGTGTGTGGGTTTATTTCTGGGCTTTCTATCCTGTTCCATTGATCTATATTTCTGTTTTTCTGCCAGTGCCATATTGTCTTGATTACTGTAGCTTTGTAGTATAGTCTGAAATCAGGGAGTCTGACTCCTCCAGCTCCATTTTTTTTCCCTCAAGACTGCTTTGGCCACACAAATTTTAAGATTTTTTGTTCTAGTTCTGTAACAAATGCCATTGGCAATTTGATACGGATTGCATTGAATCTGTAGATTGCTTTGGGTAGTATAGTCATTTTCACAAAATTTATTCTTCCAATCCAAGAACATGGTATATCTCTCCATCTGTTTGTATCATCTTTAATTTCTTTCATCAGTGTCTTACAGTTTTCTACATACAAGTCTTTTGTCTGTTTAGGTAGGTTTATTCCTAGTTATTTTATTCTTTTAGTTGCAATGGTAAATAAATGGGAGTGATTCCTTAATTTCTCTTTCAGATTTTTCATCTTTAGTATATAGGAATGCAACAGATTTCTGTGCATGAATTTTGTATCCTGCTACTTTACCAAATTCATTGATTAGCTCTAGTAGTTTTCTGGTTGTGTCTTTAGGATTCTTTATGTATAGTATGATGTCATCTGCAAACAGTGACAGCTTTACTGCTTTTCCAATTTGTATTCCTTTTATTTCTTTTTCTTCTCTGATTGCTGTGCCTAAAACTTCCAAGACTATGTTGAATAATAGTGATGAGAGTGAGCAACCTTGTCTTGTTCCTGATCTTAGTGGAAATGGTTTCAGTGTTTCACCTTTGAGCACGATGTTGGCTGTGGGTTTGTCATATGTGGGCTTTATTATGTTGAGGGAAGTTCCCTCTATGCCTATTTTCTGGAGGGTTTTTAAATCATAAATGGGTGTTGAATTTTGTCGAAAGCTTTTTCTGCATCTATTGAGATGATATGGTTTTTTCCATTTGTTAATATGGTGTATCACATTGATTGTTTTGCATATATTGAAGAATCCTTGCATCCCTGGGATAAATCCCATTTGATCATGGTGTATGATCCTTCTAATGTGTTTTTGCATTCTGTTTGCTAGTATTTTGTTGAGGATTTTTGCATCTATATTCATCAGTGATATTGGTCTGTAATTTTCTTTTTTTGTAATAACTTTGTCTGGTTTTGGTATCAGGGTGACAGTGCCCTCATAGAATGTGTTTGGGAGTGTTCCTTCCTCTGTAATTTTTTGGAAGAGTTTGAGTAGGATGGGTCTTAGCTCTTCTCTAAATATTTGATAGAATTCACCTGTGAAGCCCTCTGGTCCTGGACTTCTGTTTGTTGGAAGATTTTTAATTACAATTTCAATTTCAATTTCATTATTTGTGATTGGTCTGTTCATATTTTCTTTTTCTTCCTGGTTCAGTCTGGGAAGGTTATACCTTTCTATGACTTTGTCCATTTCTTCCATGTTGTCTATTTTATTGGCATAGAGTTACTTGGAGTAGTCTCTTACGATGCTTTGTATTTCTGTTGTGTCCATTGTAACTTCTCCTTTTTCATTTCTAATTTTATTGATTTGAGTGCTCTCCCTCTTTTTCTTGATGAGTCTGGCTAATGGTTTATCAATTTTGTTTATCTTTTCAAAGAACCAGCTTTTAGTGTTATTGATCTTTGCTACTGTTTTCTTTGTTTCTATTTCATTTATTTCTGCTCTGATCTTTATGATTTCTTTCCTTCTACTAACTTTGGGTTTTGTTTGTTCTTCTTTCTCTAGTCCCTTTAGGTATAAGGTTAGATTGTTTATTTGAGATTTGTCTTGTTTCTTGAGGTAGGCTTGTATTGCTATAAACTTCCCTCTTAGAACTGCTTTTGCTGTATCCGATAGGTTTTGGATCATTGTCTTTTCATTGTAATTTGTCTCTAGGTATTTTTTGATTTCTTCAGTGATCTCTTGGTTATTTAGTGATGTATTGTTTATCCTCCATGTGTTTGTGTTTTTATGTTTTTTTCCCTGTAATTGATTTCTAACCTCATAGTGTTGTGGTTGGAAAAGATGCTTGATATAATTTCAATTTTCTTAAATTTACTGAGGCTTGTTATGTGACCGAAGATGTGATCTCTCCTGGAGAATGTTCTGTGTGCACTTGACAAGAAAGTGTAATCTGCTGTTTTTGGATGGAATGTCCTATAAATATCAATTAAATCTATCTGGTCTATTGTGTCATTTAAACCTGTGTTTCCTTATTAATTTTATGTTTGGATGATCTGTCCATTGGTGTAAGTGAGGTGTTAAAGTTATTGTGTTACCATGAATTTCCTCTTTTATAGTTGTTAGCAGTTGCCTTATGTACTGAGGTGCTCCTATTGTTGGGTGCATATATATTTATAATTGTTATATCTTCTTCTTGGTTTGAGCCCTTAATAAGATCTTCAGGTGTTTTTTTTTAATGCTGCATATTTTCTGCAAGAGGTTTTTCTTTTAGACTTTAATTTTGATTGTGAATTACAGTATCCCCTGATCTATGTGAACTTTCTCTTGTGCTAAATTTTAGCATATTTTAATTCTTGGAATTATAGAACTTTTCTTGCTTGTATATTCAATTTTCATCACTTGTGGTTAATACCTATGGGTGATGATTGAAAAAAGAAGGAACTTTTGTTCTAGTATGGATAATAGAAATAATGTAGTAAATTTTTGGTATAAGAGGCCCTGGGAAAATAAGAATAAGATAGAATGTACCTGAATTTAAGAATTGAATTCCAGTGGTTGATAGAGAAAAAAAAATCAAAGAAATAAATAAAAAACCTTGGTCATATAACGGGGGCAGGTGGAGGTAGAACTTGACAACAGGCACCTTGGTTTTCCTTGTTATTTATAGGAGCATATACTAGCTACGAAACAAATAGTTGTTGAGGAAAGTAATAAGTAAATGGACAGAGGAGCAGGGTAGTAGTCCAGAGTAAATAATCAGAAAGTATTAATTGCATGGGGAAGTATCCTGAAAAAAAATTAAGCCTCTTTTTATATTTTTTGTAACAGCAAAGTAAAACAGATTTATGAGCATTTTAGCATCTGATAGTATATGGATACCAGTAGTAAGTCTTCCCTGTTATCAGCCCCCCAAAGCGTTAAAATATCATTTGATATCTTTTTTTAAAATTATGTGTCTTTGTTGATTTTGTGAACATAAAATTATTTAAAAGTTTTTTTAGGTTAATTCTGGACCTTTAACTTTTCTTTTTCGTAGAGTCTTGAATTTCACAAATATAAATTGGTCTTCTTTGGTTTTGTTGGTTTGTTTTGGGAACCTGTCATCGGTGGTTAGAGTTGATGATGAAAGTATTAATTTACTTAAAATTATCCAAATTGGATGTTTTTATAATGGTTGCATGTTTATGAATTATTAATTATTATTAGTTAAATAATAATGAACTCTTTGAGGGCCAAGATAATTTTATTCAATGTCTTAAGTGTCTTTTATCACATAACACACAACAAATGTTGGAAGGGTAAATGGATGGATGGATGGATGGTGACTATTCAACTTCACAAAGGTAACAGTAGACTACAGGTCCAGTAGTACCAAATAAAACAAAAGTATTAGTAAGTAACAACTCACTTGATTTGTGAGCACATGGTTTTTGGGACTTAGAGTTTATGAGATGATATAATTGAATATTTGATATCAGCAACACACAGAACCAATCAAGTACCCAGTTTCCGTAAAGCTTGCTTGGCTTGTTATCATATTCAATTATTAAGTGACGGTAACTGTTTCTGTTTTAATTGTTCTGTTTTTACAAGCTGACTTCAGCACCTTTGGGTTCTGTGTCATGATGGATGATTGTGTTCCATTCTCTGCTAAGTTACTGTTTGGTAAAACTTCCCAGAACACTAAGATTTCAGCAATAGTTTCCAGTTAGCTCTTCATCTCTTCTCAAGTGACCTGGCAATCTTGCCCTTCTCTGTGAAGTGGGCTTTGTATGGTCTCCCATTGCCTCAGCCAATTAAGACCTTAAAATTGGGCTTTGAGGAACCCTGCTCATGCTTCCAGGAACATAATAGTGCCACTTTTCATTGAAGGAGATGAGAAGTGTTTAAGTTTGGCCAATGAACAAAGCAAGGATAAAAACAAGTGCTAAAATCACAATTAGCCCTGAATATTTTAATGCAAAAGGGGTATCAGTTTTTGGACACTATTCCACCATTATGCTAGATTTCCCTCCATAATTTATGGTTCAAAGTTTTTCGCTTCTTATAGAGATAATTAAATTATGTAGTAATGCATTTTGAAAAGGGTACTACACCCTTATTTTTGAGGCAAATAGCTTTGCTACCCTAGATGTAAGCATGGATTGAAATATTCCTATTGCCTCAAGCCTGAATAAGATTCTAGAATGTCAGTGCTTCAAAGGATCTTTCTTTGATTTGTGTGGGAGAGATGAGCGGGTTTGACATCGAGGCATGACATTTTTATAGATTTCATACATACTTATAAGTTATTATTATCAAATAATGAATACCTTAATTTCTATCTATGGTAGTTTGACTTGTTTCTCTTTTAATGAATCCAGCATTTTGTATTGAGTAGTACCTATCTTTTGCTCACCATACTATTCTAGATTAGCAATATCCTTTCTAGTGGTTAAAAGGAATAAAGAGTGACCTCTCTGGCAAATGACAGAGAAGGTTCTTCCCTCCCCCTCTCTCTGCTTATTTCTCAATTGGGAGTCAGGTCAGAATGGCAAGGATGGTATTCCTGCTCAGTGAGAAAAATATTATTTGTAAGTTGGAAAAGTTTTTTAAAGAAGTTATTTGCTTATATATGGAAATTCTGTTTTATAGTTACTAAATGCTTCAAGTAACCTATTTTTTTCTTAGACTGAGAATGGCAAAATATGTTACTATTGACGCACCATATATATAAGTGTATGTGCCTGAGAAAACCATAATTCAAAAAGAGTCATGTACCACAATGTTCATTGCAGCTCTATTTACAATAGCCAGGACATGGAAGCAACCTAAGTGCCCATCGACAGATGAATGGATAAAGATGTGGCACATATATACAATGGAATATTACTCAGCCATAAAAAGAAACAAAATTGAGTTATTTGTAGTGAGGTGGATAGACCTAGAGTCTGTCATACAGAGTGAAGTAAGTCAGAAAGAGGAAAACAAATACCGTATGCTAACACATATATATGGAATCTGAAAAAAAAAAAAAAGGTCATGAAGAACCTAGGGGCGGGACAGGAATAAAGACACAGACCTACTAGAGAATGGACTTGAGGACACGGGAAGGGGGAAGGGGAAGCTGTGACAAAGTGAGAGAATGGCATGGACATATATACAGTACTAAATGTAAAACCGATAGCTAGTGGGAAGCAGCTGCATAGCCCAGGGAGATCAGCTCAGTGCTTTGTGACCACTTCGAGGGGTGGGATAGGGAGGGTGGGAGGGAGGGAGACGCAAGAGGGAAGAGATATGGAGATATATGTATATGTATAGCTGATTCACTTTGTTATAAAGCAGAAACTAACTCACCATTGTAAAGCAGTTACACTCCAATAAAGATGTTAAAAAGAAACAAGTGTATGTGATACATTTATGTATGTGTATGTATATTTATACACCGAAGAATAGAGATGCTTTTGTGCAATCTTATGACTGCACTCTTAGAATGGAGTCTCTGAGTATATTGCTCTGGAATCGCCACAATGTTCAGGAGCCAGTGTAGTTCAGGGGCACTATGAATATTTTGAATTGGACAGTTCTTTGTGGTACAGGATGCTCCCACCCACTGAAGGACATTTGGTTATCCCAGCCTCCAAACACTAAATACCAGCAGCACTATCCCTGAAACAAGAAAAAGGCCTCTACATCTTTCTTTTAGAGCTCTAGATGCCTTTCACAAAGCACCGGAAATTGTTTTGCACTTACTTGTTTTCTTGTTTATATCCTTTCAGAAAGCTATGAATCACACTAGAGCATAGACCTTGTCTTAAATATATTGATATTCCATGACTTATCACAGCGTGTGACCCATAAGCATTTAATTTAATGCATGTTTATTCATCAGATGAAATGTAATACTAACTTTGACCTTTACCTAATTATTTGAATAGCATTTTCCTCAGACAATTATTAAGCAATATTGTGAAATAATTTATCCAGAGATATCATAAACTTTTTTTTAAATTATTTATTTTATTTATTTACTTTTGGCTGAGTTGGGTCTTCGCTGCTGCACGCAGGCTCTCTCTAGTTGTGGTGAGCGGGGGGCCACACCCTGCCGCGGTGCGTGGGCCCCTCACCGTAGTGGCCTCTCCTGCTGCAGAGCACAGGCTCCAGGCACGTAAACCTCAGCAGTCGCGGCACACGGGCTCAGCAGTTGTGGCTCGCGGGCTCCAGAGCACAGACTGAGCAGCAGTGACGCACAGGCCCAGTCGCTCTGCGGCATGCGGGATCCCCCCGGACTAGGGCTTGAACCTGCGTCCCCTGCATTGGCAGGTGGATTCCCAACTGCCAGCAGGGAAGTCCCTCATAAACTTATTTATTCATCCACTTATTTATTTATTCATCTTCGTGTCTTTATATCCTGGCTTATAAAACAGATTTACACCGAGTTGATTTAAATAAAAATATGCAACATTACAGAGTAATGCTGCCCCAAAGAAATGAGACACAAATATGAGCTACATATGTTACTTAAAAGCCATATTAAGAAAGGTAAAAATACAATGTGAAGTTAGCTTTCATAATATATTTTATATAGCCCGCTATATTCTAAATATGATCATTTCAAAACATAATCAACATAAATTATTGAGTTAGCTTACATTCTTTTTTTATGGAGCTTTCGAAACCTGCCATATATTTTACCCATACAGCACATCTCAGCCCCAGCCAGCCACATTTCAGATGCTCAGTAGCCGCATGTGGTTCATGGCAATGTATGTGACAGCACAGCCTAGAAGACCTTCTATATTGACTGTTGTTTCATCTCATCGTTCCTTTGATGAGAGATTCGTCTGTAGTAGTAGGATTCCTAGGATTATTGAGAACTCTTCAGGAAGTCCAAGGTGAAGAATGTAAACAGAAGCTCATATATTCTTATCTTCTCTTTATGAAAAATTTTTATATGTGAAAAATGGTGTAAGGCATCTTACAGTAAGACTATACCAGAATACCAAAATATGTGAAGGAAAATTAAAGATGTGTAGAAATAATTTACATAGGTTAGCTTACTTGAGTTTTCTAATCTTCTATACATCTGTTTCAAAACAGGTGGTAGTGAATAACACAATTATTTATGTAGCTGGGCAGTAGACAAAGAGAACTTTAGCAGATCAGAAGGAAGGACATTTCAAGGAGGTTTATTTGCCTTCTTTACCTAGATTTTTCTGTGTGTTGAATAGATTTCAGTAAAGAATTTGGATAGTTATTAAATAGAGAGTTCATTCTTTGGAGCATGCAGGGCATATTGTCTTTGGTTTAGAGTGTAGAGCTTAGTAAATATTTTGCTCAGGTCAAGGTTATTTTCCATCCAGACTACAGAGTCTAAATTGCTTAGGCTCTGTTTCAACTGCCTAGACCAAGTTGTTTGGCTCCAGCTTTTTATTTTTCAAAAGTTAGCACCTTCTAATGAATTTGGAAGGGTTTTTATTAGTTACACAGGAAGTAAATGAAAAGGGACCTAATGTTTTCTGAGTATCTACCACATGCCAAGTTCTGTGTTAGACACATTACATAATTTCTCAGAGATAGTCTTTCATTTGAGATAGGTATTTTTATTCCTGATTTATTACCAAGGAAATTGAAACTCATGGAGGTTAAGTGACAGGCCTTTGGATCAGTGGATAATGTAAAGGGATTCCTTTGTAAAATGCGGCTTGACTGGGAGTGCAGGAATTACTGCCTCTTTATTCTGTCACATTCAACTGTGACCCATACCTGTCATTCACCACTCAGCAGCCTGGAGTAGTTATTTTGTAACATAAATTATACCATCTTATTACCCTACCTCAACCCTTCAATAACTCATGTACTTAGGGGGAAAAAAGCCAAGTTCTTTACCATGATTGGCAATATCCCTCCCAGTTTGGCTTCTATCTACTCTCCAGCTTTGTCCATTTCCCCTCTCAACATGAGCATTAAGTTCTAGACACATTTTATATTGGCTTTATTTTATTTTATTGTTTTGCCTTTTGGTACCTGGATTGCCATAATTGCATCCTAAACTGTTTTTCCCAACTTCATTTTCTTACTTGTCTGTTTCTTCTGCTAATGTTGCCAAATTGTAATAAATACCAATTGGTTTGACTTTCTAGCTCCATATCCCTCTCTTTGTCCTAAAGTATCGGATTTCCTGACTCACATAGACAGCTATGTAGCCAGGCCTGAGCTGGCCTGGTAGCTCCCTCCCCCTCACCACAGGGATTGTTTCAAGAGATCCAGTCTAGTCCATTCTGAATCCTTCCTTGATTGAAAATGTCAAGCTCAAAGTAGGAGAACCTCCTTTTATGCTTTGGACATGGTATCCAAAGGTTACAAAGCTCTCTGTCAGAGATCATATTCCATGTCAAGAGGAGAAAACTGTGATAGAGAAATAAGTCAACACTCAGAAAAAAACTAAAGACTTGAGACAAGGGATAGGCTTGCTGGTGTCAAGCCCTTGTACCCATGTATCCTCGTTCGCGCCTGTGCCTTTCTTGATAAGATGCTGCGTTTCATTTCTTCCCTTTTGGCTTAAAATAGTGAACCGTGGCTCTCCCTCCCTCACAAGCAGAGTCTTGACAGATCAACATTCCCAATCTCATCCCTAAATACACACAGCAAGGGATTATCAGAATCCATTTTGTTTTCTTGGGTTAAATTAAAAAATATTTCTCAACATCACTACAAGATCATGTTGAACTAATTTTATTTAGTTTGGATATGATGATTCCACTTTGCTGCTGTGTATTTTCTGTTTAGAATTTTTTCAGTATTCCTTCAATTTCTGAAAACCTAGAGAGGTAAGATATCTATGTGTGATATATACATATATATAAAATACAAAATGGTTATATACTTGTAGACTGTATAATTTTATTGCTAAAATTATTGTGTTTTTGTGCCTTATAAATTTTGGGTCCATTGAAACTAGTTGTTTAATTTTTTTTTGAGTCAGCCTTATTTTTACTAAAATTTAGAAGTAAATACTATGAAACTTTGTTGAAAAGATGAAAGTGATATAAATACCTATTAATGTGAAATTATCCCTATACTAGAATTAATGAATTGCCATTGATAATTTGTACAGACTTTTATTTATACTAGTCAAGTCATTGCTCTTGAATTGTGTGACTTGTTCATATTCTAGTTTAACTCACATGTTCAATTACGTGGGAAAATAACAGACTCACCATTCTGGCTTTGTTGTGTTACATGGAAATGAGGATTAGGAGATACAGGCTCTGCAGAGATGCATGTGAAATGGCATACTAAATTAGATCAATGATCCATTTGACTCAATATTCTGATTCTGATAATGGCCCCCATGTAGATGTTTTATTGGAAGCACAGTCCTTATGTTTCATTTGGTCATTTTAAAATTGAAGAGTATACTGTAAATATCTCTAATTTTTTAAAAATAATTAACCTGTATGGCTTAAAACAGTCTTTCTCAGTTGCTTTTATATTTTCAAGATACATAATCCTTCTTAGGGATGGTGCCCTACCACACATGCTACCATTCTCATCTTCTGATGCTCATGGCAGACATTACTAAAGTTGGTTTCCTCTGGGTCAGGCACAACTTCAGTATCCCTCCTAAAACATTGCTCTAGGTAGCCATTGCCAACTAATTTGAATTGACCCATGTAGTGAAATTTAGTTGTTAATATGTGTAGGAAATAAGTTCTAAATGTTACACCTTTCCATCTAAACTGAAGATAATGGTTCTTCCTTCTTGCTTCAAGCATTCTATTTTCATTTGCTTTTTAAAATATTTAACTTCCAATTCTGCTAGTCACTCTGCAAGGCACAAATATCGTTCAAAGTGAATGAGAGCAGAGTTCTTGCCCTTAAGAGGTTACAAATTTTGTGAACTATCATGACATGCTGGATTTGGCCATTATTTCTATCTCAAATAACCTTTTCTTTGCTTAAGGTATTTTGCTTTGCTCCTACAACTCAATGATGAAATGACAAATAACTCAATTAAAAAATGGGCCAAGGTCTGAATAGGCAGTTCTCCAAAGAAGATATAAAATGACTAATGAACACATGAAAAGATGCTCAACATCATTAACCATCAGGGACATGCAGATCAAAACCACGACGTGATACCATTTCACACCCACCAGGATAGCTGTAATCAAAAAGACAGATAATGGCTGTTGGGAAAGATGTAGAGATATCGGAACCCTCATACACTGCTGATGAGAATGTAAAATGGTGCAGCCAGTTTGAAAAGTCTGGCAGTTATCTAAAACATTAAACATAGAGTTACCATAATACTCAGCTTTTCTATTCCAAGGTATATACCCAAAAGAAATGAAAACATATGTCCACGTAAAAACTTGTACATGAATATTCATAGCAGCCAAATGTTCATAATAGCCAAAAAAAAAGTAGAAGGAGCCCAAGTGTCCATCAACTGGTGATTGGGTAAATAAAATGTGGTTCAGCTATACAATGGAATATTATTTAACAATAAGAAGAAATGCATCCCTAATAAATTTTACAATATGGATGAACCTTGAAAACATTAAGCTAGGTGAAAGGAGTCAATCACAAAGAACTACATATTGTATGAACCCATTTATATCATATGTCCCTGATAGGCAACACAACATTGTAAATCAAGTATACCTCAATTTAAAAAAAATAAATTGAAAAAAATGTCCCCAGTAGGCAAATCTATAGAAACAGAAAACAGAGTAGTGGTTGCCTAGGGTCAAGGTGGTGGAGGGAATGGGCGAATTGGGATGTGTCAACTAGGGTATACAGGGCTTCTTTCTGGGATAATGAAAATGTTCTAAAATTGTGGTGATGGTTGTACAGTTTTGTGAGCACACTTAAAGCCATTGAATTGTACATGTTAAATGGCGATTCATATAGTGTATCAATTAATCTGTTAAAAACTAAGAGTGTTATTTAATTTCTATTCTTTCCTTCACTATGCATATCTAATTCTTTAAACAGTTTATCAGCTCTACCTATAAACTATATTCCAAATCTGCCTCTTTGTATAGTCTTGGTTCAAAATCAACTTTTGCCTGGACATCATTGCAGTGACCTCCTAGGTGGTTTATACCTGTCTACACTCTTGCATTCATGGAATTATTTGTTTCATCTACAAATATTTGCAGGCCAGGCAGAGTGAATATTTTTAAACTGATGGTGATATGGGTAATATTAATGCTAATGAAATAGCAGTGAAGTCATTTTACAATTACTGTGCCACGTAATACTCTAAGTATGAAAATATTCACTCATTTAATCCTTACCACGACTCTGTGCTGTAGTTGCTGTTACTGGTCCCCATTTTATAGTTGAGGAAACTCAGGTACAGAGAGGTCAAGCAATTTGCCCGAGGCCATACAGCAAGTAAATGGCTGTTATATGAAGTAGATGAAGGCATTCCTTGGCTTAACATTCACTCAGTTTTTTTGCCCCTTTTTATTTTACTAATTTCTAGTCTGAGAGTCTCATTCTTTTCTTGGGCCATTTGTGCTTGTTCCTTTCTCTCTCTTTTTTTTAAAGCTCTTACCCCAGACTTTTCCTTTTGCCTATCACCTCCCCGGGAAAGCTATCTTCAATAATTCCAACTTGCTTTCACATTTTCATATATTTTCTTCATTGCTTCTATCAGTGTTTGAAATTATCTTATTTTTAATCATGTAAGCTTTGCCCCTGCCTAGTAGAATAATGCCCGACAAACAGTAAGAGTTCAAAAATTATTTGTTTATTGACTTGTGGGAGGTTAGGACTTTGTTTTCCAAAATATGGCTGAGGCAAATTTTCAAAGGATGAAGCGCATGTGGGAAGACTATTTGATGCCCTAATGACTTGAAATAATATTTTTCCGCTATTATTATAATTACTTTTTAAAAATAAAATAATCCTATGTAATTGATACCTTTCCAAGTGTCATTTTGACCTTCAGTTGGTTTAAGTTGGGAGCTGGCCTTTTGATAATACAGTATTTGAGTGATTGGACAATACTGCTATTTTTAAGATGTTCCATGTTTTTTAAGGTATTAATGTGCTGCGTCTAGGATATGGTCCGATTTTCTCAGGTGGAGGTGTGAGTAGAAAGTGTGAAGGAGTGGGGAAAACACTTTTCAGCTCTTGGTTTTATGGGGGCTTTGAAGTGATGTAGCTATAGTCAGCATGGAGCAAATATGAGAGAGCTTGGGTAATTTTCTAGGTCGCTTCCTGTCTGATATTAGTTGATTCTAAGTTAGCATTGAGAAACCCTGCTGTATCATGCCTTCTATTTCGTTGGGCCCACACACACTTATGTGCTCACGTGTGCTAATGCATACGCACAGAAACACACCTTGTTTATATTTCTAATGAGAGAAATAGCCTTATGTGTGTGTGCATATATGATTACTCCTTGAATGAGTGATGCAACCATGGACACTCATGTGGAAAGTTAAAGATTCCAATTGTGTACACACATCCTAAAGAAAACATGGGCTTCTTGAGGAGAATTATATTGTACAATTAGATGTCTGAGATTTACATTTTGATATTTTGCTGGCCTCTGCTATATTGAAAAATAATACAATATTCAGTATATTCTTACAAGTAGCTTTATTTTTTCAGAATATTAAAATTGGATCCCATGTGCATAAATAATATTCACAGAATTGAATTTGCTAACTTTTCACTACTCAGCAGAGTGAGACAGATAAACACTAGGTGCTAAAAAATAGAATAGGAAACTGCAGCATTGAATGGCTAGGCTCCAGTTGCTTTTACATAGTTTCTAATAACCAAGATTTTCCATGCAGCTGACTCTTGATTCTTTGTGCAGATCGGGTGGTTGTAGGATGATGAATACAATCGACATAAAATTAGAAACAGAATCGCTATTATTATTTGCAAGCTTCTCTTTTTTCCAGTACCTGTAAGTGATGCTACACAGAAGTTATTCTTATTTAAAAACTTTTTATGCTTTAAATACATACACAAAAAGAAACCTACTATGTGCAAGGCTGGGGAGAGTCAAAGAATAATAAAACCCTGACCCTTCCCTAGAGGAGGTTATAGCCCCATAGTCTAGATGTTCACTTCAATTTGCCTTTGGATATATTGCTGTAGATATTAAGAAGGTGCTGTGTACACACATGATAAAAACACTGTCTCTGCCTGGATGAGTTGGAGGAACGGAAAGCTATTTCAATTGGACTCTGAAGGTTAAATAGGAGTTTGACAGCTGAAGAAGTAGACAACTGAAACAAGCTATACAAGAGTCATAGACTTCTGAAAAGGCCATGCTTGCCCAGGAAATAGGAAGGAATTCAGGAAGCCAGGAATAGAGAATGGTTTCCTTAGATGAGGGGCAGGAGTAAATTTCAGCAGAGGAGAAGCGGGAGAGGAAGAAGGAAATAAAATGAGCGTGGAAATGTGGTTTGGGGGCTTCCCTGGTGGCGCAGTGGTTGAGAGTCAGCCTGCCGATGCAGGGGACACGGGTTCGTGTCCCGGTCCGGGAGGATCCCACATGCCGCGGAGCAGCTGGGCCTGTGAGCCGTGGCCGCTGAGCCTGCGCGTCCGGAGCCTGTGCTCCGCAACGGGAGAGGCCACAGCAGTGAGAGGCCCGCACCGCAAAAAAATAAAATAAAATATATATATATATATATATATATATATATATATATATATATGTGGTTTGGTATCAGATTATCAAGAGTGTTTTATATGAACTACCAGATGTTTTCTGGGAATGAGTGTGATGATTCTTCTTACTTATTTGTAGAATGATGCTAGGAGAAATAGAAGAAATGCTCTTCCTCTATAATGGCTTCTGTATAAAGTGCTTTTCTTGGTAGCTATTCTATTAGTAGTAGTAATAATACTGTAGCTACTACTACAGTATTACTACTACCAATAAGAAGCTACAGTATTGTTCAATTTTAGTATACCTGTGTCTACCTTGATTGCCCTGTGATATGATTAAATTTTGTATTCTTTCCAGATAGGGCATTATCTGGCAAAAGATGGAGTTCGTTTAACCTTGAATTTTACAGTTTAGAGTTTGTAGGTTATATGGCATTTGGAAGTAGACTGCTGGTCCAACCTGAGCTGGATCTAATGGGGAAATACAAGGCTCAGGGAAAGTGCACCCTTGCTACTGATTTGGTTATTTGTCATTTCAGGATATTCATGATGGAACAGCTGATGTGTTTCTGATTGAGATAGGTTGATTGGCAGAACTTCAAGAAGGCTTCTAGTTGAACAGCTGTGGTAGTCCTTGAGATCTTGTGATCTCGAGCTGCCTTTTGAGGATACATCTGAATGCTTGCCTTGGGTTTTCTACTTCAGAACGCCTTCTATGGGATGAGACGTATATGGGGCCATGGATACATGGCTACCCACTCGTAAAGCCAGTATCTCCTTTTTCTAGACCATACTCTGCGTAGTAGACCCCAGAATTCTCTGATCAAACTGCCAGAGTCTACTTGGAGGAAAAGTTCAGGCCCTTTCCCTAGATCGGTCTTCGCAAGGACAGTGTGAATACCTCTAGGCTCAAGAGGCAGCTTAAGAGTAGCTGTCTGAGGGGGCAGCAGAGGTCAGATGTGTGCAGTGATTTCTGCACTCGTCTGCCTGAGGCCCCTTAGGGTGTTAAATGGAATCTGGGGTGGGACGGGAAGGGCCCAGGCTCTAGAGCCTCCTTTTACATCCATGAAAATGTTAAGAAAAACCTGCCTGGATCTGATAGGGTCAGTTGGAAGTGCAGAAGCTGAAATGATCAAGAGGCTTGTCATTTTGAGCTCTTTAGAGAATGTGTACACTACTTTTCATTGGAGTTATCTGCCTCAAACCCCTTATTGTGTTGGAGGCAGATTTTAAGTCTAGTTTGATTGTATTTTCAAACTTTTCTACCCTCTTATATTCAATTTCCCCCCACAAAGTTTCAAATTAAAAAGTTTCTTTCTAAAGAGGATTATTGAATTATCCTATTTTGCACTAATTCCTTAAGATGGCCATGTGTAATCATTGGAATTAGACTAGAAGGAACAAATTACTTTCATGTACTTGCGTTTGTAGTAGAATAAGATAATAAAAAATGAATTGGCATGCAAAGAGTTAAATAAGGTAATACCATTAGGTCTGTAGAATTATTCTCACTCCATTTTAAAAAACAAATACACTACTACTGCAATTTCATGTGTATTTTATGCTATAGCTTCTTGCTTATGTTTGAAGGGAAATTGTTTTATGTCTTATTTGATGCTGTATTAGTATCATATTAGTGTGGTAAAAATATGTATACACACATAGTTTATATATATATATATATATATATATATATATATATACACACATACACACACTGTATGTAGTCTCATATGTCAATTTTCAGACCACATTTTAAAGGGAATGTTCTTTTTCCTTCATTAGAAAGAAAAAGAACAAGTAATAAAGGACTGATTTAGAGTAGTTACAGGGAAGGTGTCCTAAGTGGATTCATTGGTTTTATATTGCCTCAGTTCAACATTTACCTCAGTCTATATAAACAATGAAAATCATTTTTGGAGATCAGAAAAACAAACAAACAAAATTAGATAACTTCTCCTGTAAGCCAAAAGAGCTCTTTTGTTTTGGGGTGCTATGCTTTGTTTTCTAAAGGGGATGGATGTTTATTATATTTGGTGAGTTATCAAGGTTTACTTTAATGCTCTGGAGTATGCAAGTTAATGATTTTAGCCTGTAATTTTTTTTTATCACTTTAAAGGAAACTATTGGACAATTTGAATATCCGATGGTTTATTTCACAGTCATGTTATGGTCTTGCCATTGTTTTATGTAAATGTTTTGTTGGAGTTTGCACATTGTCAGTTCTAGTTATTCTAAATCACTTTTGATTTTTTAAAAATTCTGCTCAAGAAAATATCCAATTAAAGTCAATGGAATGTGCATGCGGTAAAATATCTGACTAGTTACGGGGTGTTTGAGCTGGGTGGTATGTAGATCCAACAACAGGGGGTTAATTAGATGATTTTTGTTTTCAGAGAACTTTATAAGTGGCTTGCTTTATTTTGTATTCAGTTGTATACTCCTTAATGAGAGTATGTCAATAGAAATATCTATTCCTTTAATATTTATAATGTTCTAGAATAACTTGAATGAAAGTCTGGGAAATTAGGTTTTATGATATGGACAAGTTATTTTTACTTTTTTACAACAATATATTTTTCACACTTATTATTTCAATAGGTGGTACAGACTATATATATATATATATATATATATATATATATATGTAATGCACACACACATATATATGAATCCAGTAAACTCTGAAATAGATGGGGATAGATATATCTTATTTCTTAGTGTTTAATCAGTATTTCTTAACTTTTCTTCTATACTCAATATGTTATATTGATTTCATAATATAATTGTGGGATCTCCCATGAGAAAAAGTCAATAAGATCTGTTGCCTAGTAACAGATTATCAAAGAAGGCAGATGAGAAGAACACAAAAACTGTTTCAGTGTGTGTTTAAAACCCTTTGGTAATGGAGATTATGTTTGCACCAATTTACGACATGATTTCTTCATTCTGAGATTGTACATATCTACACTTAACAAATAGCTGTGTTTTGCAAATAGCTATAGGTATAGAATATCTGTTTCTGCCTCCCCAAAGGTCAAGGTTCAAAAATAATTATTAGTCCAGAATTAATTGTTGTAGTGGCTATTTTTTTTTTTAAACAAGAGAACTCTTGTTTTAGCCATTCTCTTATTCTTAGTTACTCTCCTAGTTTTTAGATATGCCACATTGCTCTGTAGTTTGAAATAGAAAGATGACAGTCTAATTGTGGCATTTGTGAATTGTTTATAGAGACAAATGTGAAATACATATTGATCCCATTACAGCTTTCTTACAGCTCCACATTATGCTTTACTTCTTAATGTCCTGTGTACAATTAGAGGATCCTACATTGATCAGATATTATCCTTAAGCGAGGCAGATGTTTCATTTGATATTTCACTTGTAAACTATCAAAGTTGTTGGTAATAAGAAATTGAAGCATTCAGAAAAAAATCCAGTTGATAGAATGAAAGTGAAGACTCTATTCATTTATCAAAAAAGAAAATAAAATACCTAGGTGTAACTAACCTTAACAAGACATGTGAAAACCCATATGAGGAAAACTGTAAAACACACCTGAAAGACATGGAAGTATACTGGAAGAAGTAAGAGGCATACCATTTTCTCAGATAGAAAGACTCAAATATCATAATGATACCATTTATTTCTAAATTAATTTATGACTTTAATGCAAACCCATATGCATATAATCTCATTTTTTTTCTTTTTTTAAACTTGAGCTTGGAAAGCTAATTATAAAATTCATTTGGAAGAAGGAAAAATCATGAATATCCAGCAAAATCTGAAAAAGAAGAGCAAAGGAAAAAGGTAGTTCTAAACCTATCTAAAACAATAATTGACAGACCAATGGAACAGAATAGAAAATCCAGAAATAAACCCAAATGCTTGAAGAAATTTAGTCTACAGTAAGGTTGGAATTTTAAATCAGTGCAGATGTATAGACTTTTTAATAAGTGTACTGGGATAACTGGATATCTATATGGAAAAATATAAAATTAGATCCATTCCTGATGCCATCCACTGAATATTTTTTAAATGGATCAGATTTCAGTGTAAAAAATGAAATTATACAAATACTAGAAGAAGCATGGGCAGTGCCTCTATAGTCTGGCAGTAGGCAAAAGTTACCTACTAGCTAAAATTCAAGGACAATGAGGATAAAGCATTGATATATTTGATTGCATAGAAAGTTTTTTTTGTTTTTTATGGCTGAAAAGCCTCCACTATAAGCAAAATAAAGAGACAAATTACAGATTGGGAAAAATATTTGCAAGTCTTACCATATACAGGAGTTTATATCCCTATTATAGTGAGGCTGGGAACTGTGAGGAAACAGGCTCTTTTATACATTGCTTGTGGGAATGAAAAATGGTATCCTTTTGAAGGTGCCTTTGAATCTAGTTAATTTTCATAAGCACTTACTTTTGACTCCTCGATCCTACTTCTAGGAATCTGTGTCACAGATACAGTGGCAACGATACAAACGCCCACTGCATAATGCTGTTTTTTGCATCACTTTTTAATAGCGAAAGAGGAAATAACCCAGTGTCTATCAGTATGGGACTGGTTGAAAAAAGAATGTGTAGTAATGTGCAGCAATGAAGAGAAATGCCTCTTCAGTGTCTGGTATCTGGGCCGGGAGAATTCAGAGGCTAGGATTGCCTACAAGAGAATCTTTGCGTCGCTCCATTTCTTCACAGCATGGCAGCCTCAGGACTCCTAGCACCAGTGTCCCCGGGGGAATAGTGCAGAAGCTGCATTGCCTCTTCTAACCTAGCCCCAGAAGTCACAGAGCATCACTTTCCTGCACCCTGTAGGTTACGAGCTACTCAAGCCTATTCATATCCAAGGAGGGGGACATAGCCCTCCTCCCACCTCCCATGTTTCACCTTTCCATGGGGGAAGTGTTGAAGATTTTCAGGTGTTTTCAGAACCACCATGCCCTTTATTCTTTGTGAAGTAGTCTCGCTCCCTCTCTCACACACATATGCACAAAATTGAATCTGAGTCTGATCAAGGTTCTAGATCTTATTTCCAATGTATGGTAAATATATAGGAATCATTTCAATCAGCAGAAGTCAGACTGTGGAAAACTTTACAAGACAGAAGATCTGTTTTCTCAACCAAAAAAATTAGGAGAATAAAAAGAGCTGGAAGGAGAATCTATAGGTTAAAAGAGATTTCAGAGGCCTATCAGTCAACACAGTGCATGAAATCGCATTGCACGATCCCAAAAAACATGAAAAAAAAGGACAGGGAAATAAGAACACTGCGTAATAGCATTCGTGATATTGCTATTAAAGAATTTTTCTTTTAGGTGTGACTGAGGTGCTGTAGTTATGTTTTTTTTTTTTAATCTACATAGTCAATCTTTTTAAATTTATTTATCTATTTATTTTTGGCTGTGTTGGGTCTTCGTTTCTGTGCGAGGGCTTTCTCTAGTTGCGGCGAGGGGGGGCCACTCTTCATCACGGTGCACCGGCCTCTCTCTTGTTGCGGAGCACAGGCTCCAGATGCTCAGGCTCAGTAGTTGTGGCACACGGACCTAGCTGCTCCGTGGCATGTGGGATCTTCCCAGACCAGGGCTCGAACCCGTGTCCCCTGCGTTGGCAGGTGGATTCTTAACCACTGCTCCACCAGGGAAGCCCCTGTAGTTATGTTTTAAACAATAAGAATCATTTTATTTTAGCCAAAAGAATGTTCAAAATAAATATTTACTGATGACGTGATATAGTCTGGTGTTTGCTGCAGAATAATTGGAATGGGGTGATGCAGATGGCTTTGGGGTATGTGAAAAAGATTGTTCAGGTATTGATAAAAGTTGTAACTGGGTAATGTGTATGTCAGTTCATTATACTGATCTAGCTCTTTGCTTTTGAATAGGTTTGAAAGTCTCCATAATAAAAAGGTTTAAAAAGGAAGGAAGAAATGAGGCAAGGAAGGAAAGAAAGAAAGGGTTGGAAAGATTGAGAAAAGGGAAGATGGAATTAATGTAGCCGAAATTTTGGCATAATTCAATATTGTTGCTGTCTTAATTTTATAGAAAATTATAGTTAACATACCTTTCCATTTTTCAAGCATAAAAATGTGGGCCTAAGATTCTTCTATAGTTGTTTAGCTTATGAGGAATAGTCCTGAAAATCTCTATAATAATAAGTTGTTTGCATTTGTTGAAGTACAGATGTGGTGGGACGATATATGTACTTGCACTAGAGCCTCAGAATTCTAATCATCACACAATAATGTATCTGTATATAAAATATGAAAACATATGCATCTATCTGACATCTCATTTGTTTGACACCCATAAATAATTATTTTCAAGTAACGAAATCCTAAATTTTATTTAGTATATGGTACCTCTTTTCTTCCTCTTAGAAAATTTAATTTGAACATTCTTTTGGCTAAAATGTTAACTTACTGGCTGGAATGTTTGCTTGATGGTTTTCTTCATTCTCCAAATGAATACCGGCTGCTTAAATCCCAGTTTAATCTTAGTAAAATCTAATGATTTACAGCTACATATTGAAATTATATCCCAGAGATACTGTCATTCTATATTTGATTCTGTGGTAAGGAACAAATAAAGGTGTTATTTTTAGTGTGTTTTCCCCCATTACATAAGCATCTGTCTTGCTAATCTAAAATAGTTTCTTATTCTGGTAGTTTAAAGTTTTATCAATAATTATTTTGTGGGTTGAATCTAAATTAAGATGTTATTGCCCAGACAATTTTCTTTGGTTTTCTTTTATTGTGAAAGAAAATAGGGAAGGAGGGTGGTATCTGTGGCTGTAAAAGGGCAGGATGAGGGATCTTTGTGCAGGAACTTTCTGTATCATGACTGTGTTGGTGTTCACATGAATCTGCCCATGTGATGAAGTGATAAAATTGCATAGAATTAAACACACACACATGAGTGCAGGTAAAAACTGATGAAATCCAGGTAAAGTCTGTGGATTGTATCCATGTCAACTTCCTGGTTGTGGTATTGAATGGCAGCTATGCAAACTGGTACCGTCGGAGGAAAAGGGGCGAAGGTTATAAGTCATCTCTATTATTTTTTATAGCTGCATGTGAGTCTCTTATTATCTCACAATAAAAAGGTGAAAAATAGATTACATTGATTCTAATATCTTGAAATGGAAATGATTGATATAAGAAAATCAGATATCAAACCTAGTTAAAAGAGTGAACACATTTCTAATTTCTTATTTTTTAGCTTTTGAAGTTTTAAAAATTTAAATTAGAATAGGACCTTAATAAGTTCTTAAAAACTAATACTGTTCAGTAAAAGGATCTTTAAATGTGCCATGACAAATGTGAAAGTCAGTGACTAAAGGCATGTTAACACACTGGGATGCTATAGAGAATGAAGTCTCAATGTTAGATGCTAAAGAACTTATGTGCCCAACTTAATTTGGACTAGGAGATAATCATAGTTTTTTTTGTTTGTTTGTTTGTTTTTTGCGGTACGCGTGCCTCTAACTGTTGTGGCCTCTCCCGTTGCGGAGCACAGGCTCCGGACGCGCAGGCTCAGCGGCCATGGCTCACGGGCCCAGCCGCTCTGCGGCATGTGGGATCTTCCCGGACCGGGACACGAACCCGTGTCCCCTGCATTGGCAGGCGGACTCTCAACCACTCTGCCACCAGGGAAGCCCAATAATCATAGTTTTGAGAACTGGAAGGGTCCCTTTATACCTTACGTGTTTATAACTGTCTCTGCTACAAATGGAGGAATGGACCCAGAAAGATTAAGTGATATTTCTAAGGTTTTACTGTTTTAACAAAGCAGTGATTGATTTTGCCTACCTTTAATCTCTGCCCTTCTTTTTCCTGCATCATCTGTCAATCTGTATATTTTCACTCTCTATTTTAAGAACTTTTCCTTTAGTTCTCTTCTGTCCAGAGTTACCATAAGAATGGTAAAAACAAATAATCTTTTTATAGTGTACATTTTTGGGTGGTGACATTTATATGATTAAATAACCCTGCTATTTATGGATCTTCTGTGTAGTGTTTTGCTTTATGTATTTGTATTACTGTACCTCTCAGAAATTTTTTTTGCTTGATTTTAAAGGAATAGCTCTTATTATAGTGTAGTTCACAAAATAAGCAGGTAGTTGCCACAAGGTATCCAAGGGACCTTTGGAAGTGCAAGGGCTCTGAACTCCCACTGCCTAGATTTGATTCCTGATTCTACCGCATTTTTGACCTTGAGAAACTTTCCCAACCTCTCTATCCCTTAGTTGTCTCATTTGTTAGGTGGAGTTAATAATATTGTTTACCTGGAATGGTGGTTGTATCAAATGCCCTGATATAGGTAAATTGATTGGAATGTATTCAGTAAATGTTAATTGCTATTTTTATACGTGACTCTTTGTTTTGGTTTTACTCTCATTAGACATTGCTTGGTCCAAAGGCTATACTAGGGAATGGGCAAGAGTGATAATAAAAATACGGTCAGGAGTAGATACACAAGGAATCAATAAATCATCTTTGAGCACCTGTAATGTCAAGGGCAAATGGATATATAGGGAAATGTGATTTCCTTAATTCAGTATATAACTAACCTGATTTTCCTCTTGAATCTTGAACCTTTGGTTAATCATCCATTCAACAAATAGTTGTCAAGTGCCTACTGTAATGCTGGGCTCTATTCTTGGAAATAGAGATACAGCAGTGAATGAAATACACAGAAATTCTTGCAGCTGTGTTGGTTATATTCTCTTGGCAGGAGACAGACAATAAACAAAAACAAGTAAATTATAGAGTATTTTAGAAGATAATAATTGCCATGGGGAAAAAACAAAGAAGGCACGAGGAATGCCAGTAAAGGCAAAGTGTAGTTTTAAATAAGATCATCAGAGTTGGCTTCATTGAGAAAGTGCCATTGGAACAAGGAATACAAGAGAAAAATTCACATGCCTATCTGGGAGAAGAGCATCGCAAGTAGAGAGAAGCACTAGTGCAAAGGCCCTGAGGCAGCTCTGTGTCCTGCATATTTGAGGAATGGCTAGGAAGCCAGTGTGGCTGGAGCAGAGTGAGCACAGGGGAGCATGGTTGTGGAGTTTGAGAAAAAGGAGTCAAAGATGATGACAGCTTTTAGCTTAAATAGCTGAAACAATGGACTCTTCATGTCCGAGGTGGGGAGGCCGGTGGTGGAGCAGCAAAGAAAACTAGTGGGAAAGAGAGAACTAAATTCAGATCGGTTAAAATTTAAAATAGTCCCTTTTAGTCTGTCTTGGGCCAAGAAAGCTTAGTCTCTCAGACAGCCTCCTCTGCATCCTGGCAGAGGTCAGCTTATGCATCTTTGAGGCAGAAGAAATTTAGCTCCCCTGCCTCCCCTGTCACTGAGTGAAGTTCTTCATCCGTCTGGTCGTTGCTTCCCTGGCGGTGCTTTTTTCACTGCTGGAGTCTGAGGCTGGTGTCACTTGTCGTCTGCTGCATTTCATCTCGGGCAGCGTTCCCTGTAGCGCTGGCTGACTTGATTTCACCTCTACTCCTGCTGCTGCCTTCAGTTCCTCTCAGACCTGGATATGTGTCCGGTTTGATTCCACAGAACTGTCTGCTGTGCAGCCTCCCTACATTATGGCAGCCTCTCAGGTAGGTGCTCCAGCCAGGCTCTCAGCTGCTTCTGCTTCCCTTTCAGACCTCATGGGAACCAAAGGCTGATTAAACCTTGCCTCCTTCTCCTCCCCGACAATGCTCTCCCTCCAAGGTGGTGTGGCTTTGCCATCTGGGGCAGTCTATGGGGCAGTTACTTTTCAGAGTCCTGAACGAGGCCTGTCTGGCTCCATAAATCCTATTTTGTGTGAAAGAAGCTGAATATTACATTGTTCTTTTTCTTTGAATTCCTTAGGTCACAAAATCCTAAAGTAATCCTAATTCAAAACAAAAGCCTGAGTTACTAATTGTAACCTGTACTCAGTCAGATAGATGCTTTGGAATGACTAGGGCAAAGCCCACATATTCAGAAAGACAAAAGGAAAAACTAATAATTTGAAAATCTACAGCTACAATATATATGGTCTCTGACATATCTTTTTTTTTTTTAAACAAATACAAGTACACAGTCCTGTGAATAGCTTTCTTTGGTCGTGTTTGATGTCATAACGATATGTCTGAAAATGTTGAAGTATGTCTGGTTTTCAACTTTTGCCTTGACAACTCTTTGTTCAATGAATCTTCTTGTAATACTCCCTAAACTCTTATTTAATAAAATAAAACAAAGCACATTCAAAGTCTGATTTAACGTATTTTCACATTTTGAGGTAAGCAAATAGAGCAGATGTTCTAGTGTTCCTCTATATTTCTATTTTAAAATGTTAGCCTGTTTTCTATTCAGCATTTTCCAAGTGAGCCTGCATTATTAAAAACAAAATACAAGTGCAGACAAAAAAGAAAATGGCTGTGCCTTCTTATTTTAAGAATAAAATCCATTAAATAAGGTTTTTCAAATTTGATTTTAATAGTAATAAGTTTAGAGAGGGAAAAATAGATCATTTAGGTACTATTTCATTAGAAATCCCTAATCTCAGATATTTCAAGATGTGTTTAAGATATTCATTTGAATGACTGTTAGATACATTTTGGGAGATGTAATTATGGCATGAAAATAGAAAATCCATTAACTACTCCTAGTACCTCTAAATTCTTTTTATTGTGTAAGAAGAACAAGCATTATACTCCTAGTTCATCGATAAGATATGTTTTAGAATAAAGCTAAAATAAGAGAGGGAAACCTTGTATCTCTGAAAGGTCTCATTGATTTCCAGAGTTCCTTACTTTCAATGTTCAGAAAACTTTTCTATTTCTTCAATTTCAGTTGTTGGCATTTGGTAATTTGCTATGACCCAAATTCAAATAAACTGCTGATATCAAGGAGGCATGTCTCAGGTTTCATCCAGATAATGTGCACAGTCTGGTGATGGGGTTCCACTTGAAAACCACCTTCCATCTTTGCTCTGAATCATGATCTCCTACCTCAGTTATCCTCACTGTCTTCTATATCTTTATACGCATGTCCTTACTGCTTCCTTTCCTGCAGTATATTAATGTGCTCAAGTCTGTCCTGTTCAAACAACCAACCAACCCTCTCTGAACCTCATACAGTTCTAGGTACAGTTTTATTTTATTCCTATTCAAAGACCTCTGAAGAACCATCTTGTGCATTGTTTTTTTTTTCTTTTTCTCAGCTCCCCCCGCCCCCTTTTTTCTTCAGCCTACTGAAATCTGATTTCTCATCTTACTGCTTTTGTGAAACCACTCTCACTAAGATCAGGGGTGGTATCCTAATTGTAAAATCCTCAGGCCACTTTTCAGTGCACTTGTTATTTCATCTCTCTTTAGCCCTTGACGTTGATAGCTGTTCTCATCTCAGCAAACTCTCTCTCGTTTTTTAATTAAAATAAAGTTATTTATTTATTTTTGGCTGCGTTGGGTCTTCATTGCTGTGTGCGGGCTTTCTCTAGTTGCGGTGAGCGGGGGCTACTCTTAATTGCGGTGCATGGGCTTCTCATTGCGGTGGCTTCTCTTGTTGCAGAGCATGGGCTCTAGGCGCGTGGGCCTCAGTAGTTGTGGCGTGAGGGCTCAGTAGTTGTGGCTCGTGGGCTCTAGAGTGCAGGCTCAGTAGTTGTGGCGCATGGGCTTGGTTGCTCCGCGGCACGTGGGATCTTCTCAGACCAAGGCTTGAGCCCTGCATTGTCCCCTGCATTGGCAGGTGGATTCTTAACCACTGTGCCACCAGGGAAGTCCCTCAGCAAACTCTCTTGACACCACTTTTCTCTGCTTACTAAGTGCATTCCTAAACATTTCCCAAGCTCCTCTATCAGCTCCTTTTACTCTACCCATTCCTTAAATTTTGGTGTTTCCTAAATATTGATTATAGATCCTCTTATATTTTCATACCTTATGTGCTCCTTGGGAGATTGAATCCACTTGCATGGTTTAAATATCCAAATGCTCATGACCTCTAGCTGCAACCTCTTCCTTAGGATTCAGATTCTTTTCACTTACTGTCTCTCAAATATATCAGATTTGGGTCTCTTACTGTCTCTCAAATATATGTTTGCTTGAATGTCCTACAAGTAGCTCAAATGCATTGTGTCTGAGTATTAGCTTACTATATTCTTTCACATACTACTTTTCTTCCTTTATTCCTCATTTACCCACTCAGCCAGTCTAGAAACCTCCAGGTCTTTCCAGTTTCCTCTTAATCCATTCTCCCCTTCCCCTCCCCACACCCCGCCACCCATGCCCTAGCCCCATCCCAGTAACCAAGCTATTATTAAGTGGTCCTCATTTACCTTCTTCATAGCTTGAAAATTCATACTCCTCAACCCCTCCACCACTGCTTTCTCCTCCCCCCAACCCCATTACTACTGAACTGTTGTTCAGACTTTCCACACACTACGTGTGGCACATTCCCTGTATCTAAGTCTTTCCACCATCCAGTCTGTTATTCTGTAATACCAGTCTGCTTGATCCACAAAGAATCCTGAAGATGTTTACTCCTGCTTAAAACCTTTCCATAGTATTCTGTTGTATAAGGGACACATTATATGGACCCTTTGAAAGTCTCTTTTTTGGGGGGGGGAGTGGTCATGGTTAGTGGCAGCCAGCCGGCCACTGCCTAGTGGTGGTCACAGCAGAGAGCTGGGACAGTGTCTGTAAACCTGACAGTGGCACCAGGGGCGGTCTTTTCCTTCCTGGTCCAGTGTTCTGTGCTCCCGCAGAGCTGTGACCCCAGAACCCAAGCGTCTCCAGCTCTGGCTACCTCAGAATCTCTTAATACTCTTACTCTCCCAGACACTGCCTTCCAGCAACACCAACTTTATTTGAACACATCCTGCCATTTTATATCATGACCCTTTGGAAATGCTTTTTCTCTCTTTCAAATTCCGTCTTCAACTACTGGTGAACTAATTATTTCTCAAAGCTCAACGTATATGTCACCCAGTTTCTGCAACAGTGCCTGGCCTTTGCCCAGCTTCTGTCAGGACCAGTGAAAAAATTTCTGACCCCATGTTTCCCAAACCCTATTTTCTCCTTTATGAGGTAATGTATTTGCATGCTTTCCGATGCTTTTCTCCTGTCTTGCATTTCATGGTTTCCACAGTTAGGCAACCTCTTTCTCATTGGCCCAGATGCAACCCCTGCAACAAATGTTTTCTCTTTCTACTCCAAGTTTTGCTCTCAGCAACATCTCTACTCCCTTTCCTTTTTTAACTTTCCTATTCATAAACTGTTAATAATATGATTAGCTTAATAGTTTAAGCAACAGGTAATCCATAGTTATGGTTAATGTACAGAAACTATGCAAGTGAAATCTCCTGCCTTGAGGAAAAAAAATAAAACTTTGAACTGAAGAGTCTAAAGCACTTGTGGAAGAAAACAGATATCCCGCTATATCCCTCTTCATCCTCATATGTCCCTTTTGAAACATTAGCATCTAATGTAAATTGAAAATGATTTCATAGTTAATTGCAGTATTTTTCTTTTAAATTATTGCTGTTTTTCAGATGTATATTTATTTTGGCAATGCAAACAACAATATTTCAACCAAATTATTAGTTGAGTAGGCATTATGATCTAGGGACAACAGAATTTTAAAGTGGGAAATGATGGTCTAAGTTTCACACAACTGACTTATAGATACAGTTAAACATATTAGTAAGTCTGGCTGCCTTTTTGTAATATTTTTGAATTTTAGATTTCATAACTTAATATTGGACGCTTTCTTGTTCTCTCTGGTTTTTTATTTTAAAGAAAGTATGGCCTCTCATTCTTGTTTTGTAGAGCACCTATAAAATATTTGATGACCTTTTTTTTTCTCTAAGAGAAATAATGATACCAGTTTATTTTTAATGACCAAAAATTAATTCCGTATAGAAAAAATATTGGATTTCAGTTGAGCTTTGGAAGAGTACTTTATGTCTCATTAAAGGATAAAGTCCATTTTTTTGAAAATAAACTCCAACTGTCAATACTATTGCTTCTGAAATAGAACATAGCTATTTACAACCTGTATTTTCTGAGAACTACTGCATAAATGACACGTAGGTGTGGTTTTCTTTCCAACTGACTCGATTAAATTGTTGTCCTAAAGTGAAATATTAGCAATGGAATGGAAATCTGTATCTTTGTTATAGGGGACTTGAAAACAAATTGAACTTGTAAATAGGCCTTAGATTTCATCTAAAATATGAATATTTCATTGAACTATTGCTCTACAGACTTTAGGAAATCTAGCGTACGCTGCTGCTGCTTGTTTCAAAGCCACGGAGACCTCCAGAGTATCTCAGACCTTTGCAATTCAAAGTATGGTCCATGAACGAGCAGCATTTGCATTACCTGAGAGATTATTAGAAATACAGAATCTCATGCTCCAGCCTAGATCTCCTGAATTAGAGTCTGCATTTTGACAAGATCTCTTAAGTGATTCAAAGGCATGTTGGAGTGTGAGAAGCACTGCCTTAGACCAGTGGGGATATTACCTATGTTCCCAAATTAGAGAAATATGGGAAGCCTCCTTGTAAAAATGGTTCTGGGCAATTCCACAGCACATGAGCAAACTCTCCTTATCTGAGGAAAACCGAGGTAGAGGCGAGTTGATGTGTGGAGGGAGGTGGTCCACGCAGAATCATGTTGTTTTAAATCCGGAAGGATCCACAAAGATAATCTAACCCAACTCTATCTTTCATAACCAGAAGTCTAAGCCCCCCCCAAAATAAAATATTTATTGAATAAAATTTATTGTTGCCTGAGATCATAGTCTGCTTTGTATAGTCTAGAATAATTAATACCACTTAATGACTAACTAGATGAATAGAAGGACATTCCATGCTTGGGCTTTTTAATTTTACCTGTGAAGTTTTCTCCAGTCTCCAGGATTCAGTGTCACCAGGTCATGTGGACATTCTCCTAAGTCTGTTATGATAGCCAGTTTTCATGTGAATTGCACCTGTTTATACTTTTAACATTCAGAGTACATATCCTTTCTTTGGTATCATCATGATAGCCACATGACTAATTGAACTCAGTAGGTTGATTTTACTTTTCATGCAGAATTTATCTGAGATTTGCCAATTTAGAGATGACTAATGGAAGTTGATTTCTGGATGTGATTCAGAACCGTGACCTTTTTACTCTTCCAAAATTTCTTAGCCAACCATACTTCTTCACATACCACTTTACTCACGTCACCAACTGTTATAGGTATTGTGTCATTCCTTTCCATTTCATAATATGCTGACTGATACCTCCTTGTGGCTGAATCTTGTGTCCTGGCCTTTCCTGACAACTAACCTTAATTTCTCTGTTTCAACAAACTGTCAAATCCCCAAATCCAATTTCCACCTTCTGTTCAAAACCCTTCTAAGTAGGCGATTAGTTATACAGTTTGTCTTCTGGGGGCCTTTTGCATCCACCCGGACCATGACCAAGATGGGATGGTCCTATTTACTTTGTATGCATTGCATATTTTATTTGCCTTTCATCCTGTCATATTTCTGACTTTACCTAATTCAATAGTTTAAAATTTTTATTACATACTTCTGGGTGTGGGATATTTTTAAATTATTATATCTTAACAACAAATTCAAGATATTAAAAACCTCATTTAGGTTTAATTACCATATCCTAATTTGTAATCTTCCTGGAATTTAGATTGAATCGTTTACACCTACAGAACTGCAGTTTCACTTGGTTCAACTCTAGAGGTGTGCAGTTAGTTCATTAGCCCTTTATTTATGAAGACTTAATGAGTAGTTTACTTTTTCTTCCTTTGGGTAATATTTTTTCAGTTGGAATTTTTTTAAGTCTGGGAAGGTCTGCCTTGTCTGTGGGAGAATAAACCAGTTTGCTCTTCTTTCTCCCTGCCAGGCAGTCAGCCCCAGTCAACTGTTGATTAGTTGCTGAGGCCTGTGGGTAAGGTGACCATGTCCCAGGTCTGTCTCTCTGTCACTTGGCTGTGGTTAATCCTCCCCTGAGAGTCTGACCCCAGATAATGGGGAGAAGATTGTGGTTTAACTGTGATTTGGGATTACCTATGATATTCTCTTCTTCCCAGGTATCCGCATGACCGCTATTATTTCTTTAAACAGAGAATTGACTCCTCTGATTAATATCATTTGTCTTTTTCAGCTTGTAGTAAGTTTTAAAGTAAATTTCACCCCATTTAAAGAAGAAAGATAGGGACTTCCCTGGCGGTCCAGTGGTTAAGACTTCACCTTCCAATGCAGGGGGTGTGGGTTTGATCCCTGGTCAGGGAGCTAAGATCCCACATGCCTCTTGGTCAAAAAACCAAAACATAAAATGGAAGCAATATTGTAACAAAAAGATCTTTAAAAAAAAAGAAGAAGAAAAATAAAGACACCTATTGGGAAGGCCAGGAATCTAAGAAAAATTTGTATCTATATTTATTGGTATGTGGATTTTAGTACAAAATTTCTGTGTTAATGTTTTACAATGAGATAATGCTACATGTACTTATAGGTCACAATACATGTTTTAATTGAACATAGAAAGGTTTGTGGAGTTATTTAATACTGTACTGTTAGAGTAGATTTATGTTGTGATGGAGAATAGGAAAAACATTACAATATTGTCCTTTTTGCACAACTATTATTAAGAGTATGTTGTGTTTTAAAATTCTGTGGCAACTATTTAAATTAAATTTTTATTTCTAACATTGGTTACTTATTTTTAATGAATGAAAAAAATGCAAGAAAATAATCAGTATTTCAGTATACTATATAATGAAATTATTTTGAGTTCCAAAATAGATTTATTATAAAGAGACATAAGTTCAGTCAAGGGATGTGGGAAAGCCATAAAGCAGTAGTTATTTAAGTAAGGTATTAAATAGGATATTGATAGTTGAATTTGTTGTTAATAAATTCTTACATTAAAGTGAGGCTTTATACACTGGTTTGAAATTGCACACACATGAAAAGAAATATATTTTCTTGTCACTCAGGTGTATGTCATGATGTAGGGTTTCATTTTTTTTTTTTTTAACACTTGTCTTAAAATGTCTTAGAGTGTGTTTGCAGTGATTTTATCTACACCTGGGCCAACCAATGTGAGAAATTTAATTTCCAGAAGACTGAAGCTACTTACCATCAAACTCTCTTCTGAGTAATGTAACTGAGAATATAAGTCTGCCAAACTATGTTTTCTGTCAATCATAAACATAAAGCAGTATAAAATAATGAACCTAATTTAAACATTAAGCCCTTTACTTCAAAAACTTGGAACAACTTACCAAAAAGACCACTTTACTAATTCAAGTGGAAGGGGTTAGAATAGGATGGATGGTTGATATTTTCAAGATTGCCATGCCTTGTATTCAGTATCATAGACCTACTCTCTTGCTTTGGTACATTTCTCCCTCTCTTCTTGTCCTTTTCCACAAGTTGTTATATGATTTTTTAAAAAAGAGTATATAGTTCAGGAAGTCACTAAAATTTGACTCTGTGATTATATATAAATTAACTGATGGATGCACAAGTTAAGAATGCTTTTACTTTAAAATATTTTTTATATATTATCCATTTTAGAAAAGAACTTCCTCGGCCTCTAATATAATAAGCCTGTTGTATTATGTACAAATTATATATATGTGTATATGTACATAAATGTATAAGTTTCTCAAACCCTAATTCTTTGTATTCTAAGAGTCTAACATATATTTTATGCTTTTTAATGCTTGTATTCTAAGAGTCTAACATATATTCAGTAAATTTTTGAGCAATTTTTAATTTACATACAGTTGTATCTCCTGTATAAATTTGGGAATGATATTTAAATATGTAGCAGTTTGAGTAGCATAGAATTCTTGCCACTGTTCTCACCCTCTTTAAGTCCAAGTCTGTTCTCTCTTTATGATGGTCCCTCTAAATTCATTTGTTCGTTTCATTTCAGTGTTGCCTCCAAATTGTAGATTGATGTAGCTTGACCTCCTCCTACTTAGATTGTGAGCAACTTGGATAAGAAGTGTTTTGTATCTTCTTTGTACTTCTAGTGCTTGGTGTACTGTGAGGTACCATAACAGTTTCTTTTTTTTTTTAACAATATATTTCATTTTTATTGATAGTTATTTATTTAGTGCCTTATAAAGCTTGATTAGATGATTCAGTTGGTTACTGAGAATTACATAGTGTTGGTTACTTATTGTTTTCTTTTTTCCCATTAGTTATCTATTTTATACTTATTAGTGTATATATGTCAATCCCAATCTCCCAGTTCATCCCATCCCCCCTTCCCGTGTTGGTGTCTATACATTTGTTCTCTACATCTGTGTGAAACCATAAACAAGACGAAAAAACAGCCCTCAGAATGGGATAAAATATTTGCAACAAAATCAATGGACAAAGGATTAATCTCCAAAATATACAAACAACTCATGCAGCTCAATATCAAAAAAACAAACAACCTAATCAAAACATGGGCGGAAGACCTAAATAGACGTTTCTCCAAAGAAGACATACAGATGGCCAAAAGGCACATGAAAAGATGCTCACCATCACTAATTATTAGAGGGATGCAAATCAAAACTACAATGAAGTATCACCTCACACCAGTCAGAATGGCCATCATCAAAAAAATCTGCAAACAATAAATGCTAGAAAGGGTGTGGAGAAAAGAGAACCTTCTTGCACTGTTGGTGGGAATGTAAATTGATACAGCCCCTATAGAGAACGGTATGGAGGTTCCTTAAAAAACTAAAAATAGAACTACCATATGTCCCAGCAATTCCACTACTGGGCATATACCCAGAGAAAACCATAACTCAAAAAGACACATGAACCCCAGTGTTCATTGCGGCACTATTTACAATAACCAGGTCATTGGTTACAATAACCAGGAAGCAACCTAAATGCCCGTCAACAGACAAATGGATAAAGAAGATGTGATATATATATACAATGGAATATTACTCAGCCACAAAAAGGAATGAAATGGGGTCATTTGTAGAGACGTGGATGGACCTAGAGACTGTCATACAGAGTGAAGTAAGTCAGAAAAACAAATATCGTATATTAACACATGTTTATGGAATCTAGAAAAATGGTACAGATGAACCTGTTTGCAAGGCAGAAATACAGACCATTACAGTTTCTTGATGAATATTTTGGGATAATTATGTTTGCTGATAAAAATTCTACCTTATGATTCCTTCATCTTTAACTCTTTGTCTTTTTTTTTTTTCCCACCCATTTGAAGTCTGCCCTCAAAAGGATTTGATATAATACAGACTTGATGGTAAGAAACTGTATAGATTAAATTATAATAATTATAATAAAATATATTAAAATTATCTGATATAGTTATTCCAAAACTTTATGAAGCAAGGATATCCTCACTTGTTTTCCTACAGAAATAGAGATAGAATAATAATTCCATTATTGTTTCTAAACCACCGTTAGGAAATATTTCCAACATTTTAATGCTCTTCTATTTGCTGTCATCAACTAATAGGAAGTTGAATGGGAGATTGGGGAAGGATTCCCGTGAGCTTCCTGTGTGATGCCTTAATCTGATCAGGGAACAATCAGGGAAACAAAATGAAACAAACATGAAAGTTTGTTCAGTACAGAAACATTAGGTTTCTGGGTTTGAGAACTATTATTACAAAGAGCTTCTTGCTAAAGTTGACGCTATTTGTTAAGTCGTAGTAGCGAGTGTTGATTTCATTTATTTTTGTTAATGGATATAGAATAAATAGGCTAGTGAATAACTGAATTTATGCATTCTTTGTACTTGTTGGCAAGGCTATTTTTACAATGAGAACAACGTAGCAGAGAGCAGAGAATTAAGGTCAGTATGGAGTCTGGACCAGTCCAGGTGAAATCATTAAGCATAAGGATTGGAAAAAATTAGAGACCTCAAGAAGTTACTGATCATCTAGAAACATTTTTTGTTTTAAATAAAGTTAATATAATATTTAATACTTGTTCTAATCATTGTAGAGTTTGGAGAAGCATGCATTTTGGTAGAGGGTAAATATTTAAGGATGAGGTTAAATTGAAATACTGGCAAGTCTGTATTTTATAAAAGCTCTGACAGACAACTAGACATAGATAATAAGACAGAGACTTGATCTGTCTGTCTTATCTATTAAAAGTCAAGCCAGAATAAAGTAAAGCAACTATTAGAAAGAAAGAAAGGAGGCAAATAATTGGTTTAAGGTTTTTCATACAGCGATTTATAAAAAATCTTATTAATTCCAAGTCTCTATATATTATATCTGTCACCTGAAAAAATATCTGTTATGTATTTAGTTTTTTTAAAGAATGTGGTGTGTCATCAGGCATTCCATGGTCAGATGTTCATTTTCAAGCATGAGTTAGAGTTTCATTTCTGGGGAGAGTTCACTCTTACTTTTTAGCTTCTAACTGGTTAACCTCATACTTATTTAGAGTCTTTCTTTTTTTTTTTTTTTTGGACTGTAGTTAGAACATTTTGGCTTAAGCATTGTAAAAGCGTTTTTGATATTTTTTGATAGACGATCTTTTACATGAAAGTAGCATTTGAGTTATTTCCTTTCACAGCAGGATTACATATTATCCTCAATGATTGTATCCAAGAAAAAAGTGGTGGAGAGTCTGAATCTACTGTATACATGCTGTTCTATTTTCGTTTTAATTGAAATGGGGCTCTCAGGTCAACTGTGGGAATCCATGCTAACTGATGGGCAGTTCTTCATGACTGCAGCTGCTGTGTAATTTTCCCTTAAGCATATATATCTCTTAAAGAGTAACTGTCCATGTTGAAAATAGAGGGTGGATAGTAGTTGACAAACAGCCTTAAGCCAAGAAAATCAGAAAAATATAGGTTAGCTCATCCTAGCTTTCTGTATTAGGGACTCTACTATATAATTCCAAAATGTATGAAAGATGTCTCTTAAAAACATTTGAGCAGCCAAACGTTTTCCTTGCTAAAGCTCTTAAATTATTTGTTGTGTTAATGCCAGTCTAATACCCCAATTACAGTGAAGGTTTTGTGGTTTTAATATATTGTGAGATAAATAATACTGCTCTGTTTTTCTTTTGATATATAGCTATATCTTTATCTTTCCATTAGGCTCAGCCACACTTAAGCAAGTTGTGCATTTCCTGTAATGTAGCTTGTTACCTGAGGAAGAATACTTTTTCCTTTAAATATGCAAAGGGTTCTATTTCTTGTGTAACTGGAGCGACTTCCTTAAATTGTTATTTTAGTTTTTTTGCGCTAAATAACATTACTTTCTTTCACTCTTTGTTGTCTACTTTTGGTTAAACTTACTTTCTTTTGATTAAAACCACCTGGGTGGGAGAATTGCTTTCTAGCTCTTTTTAAGGTTAATATGTCTATAAATAAGGAACAGATTATCAACAGAGAAGCAGCAGGAAAATACACATGAACGCACACGTGCTCCAAGTTGAAGAAAGGTTGAAGTACACTCTTTATAGGTAATTTAATATTAAAACTACTTCATATATAAAAGTCTTATCTTAGATATAGTGCTTTTCCAGTTTGGCTCCCAGAGGTCTCGAATATGAGGTCACTATCATTTTAATACAAAAGACAAAGAAGGAGTATAAGGAAGGAGTATTTTAGACTCATTTCACTCACAAATGTAAATGTAAATACCTAATATCGTATGAAAAAGATAATATGTAATGGTTAAGTTAGCTTTGTCCCAGACTCCAAAGACAGTTTAATATTAGAAAATCTATAAATTCCACTTACCACATTAAAGGATTAAATGAGAAAAACCACATGATCATTATCAGTAGTTCTAGGAAAAAAGTATTTGATTAAGTTCGACGCAGATTCATATTAAAAAATTTTCTTAGTAAATTAGAGGACTTTTTAAACCTGATATAAAATATCTACCAAAATATTCCTTAAAAACAACATTTAAAATAGGAAGATACTTAAAAAACAGGTGTAAGGAACAATAGTCATTATCACCACTTCCATTCAACCTTTTGTTAGTATGAGCTGCTAGCCAGTGCCATAAAGTAAGGTAAAGAAATTATGCAGTAAGGATAGGAAAGTAGGAAATAAAGCTGTCATGATTTGTAGATAATCTGACTGTTAAAAGAAAAAGAATCTACAGAAAAATTATTACTAATGATAGAAGAAATTAACAAGTGTCTGGATATAAAATTCAATATGTAGAATCAATTACATTTCTATTTACTAACAGTGAGCAATTAGAAAACATAGTTTTAAAGATTCTGTTTACAAAAGCAGCACAATGATAGTGCACTTTGGAATATATCTATGAAAAGATGTGTAAGATGTTCACATGCATATTATAAAACTACTGAAATACTTTGAATGATAAATGATGAAATATATCATGTTTATGAATAGGAAAACTTTATATCATAAATATCTTCAATCCTTTCCAAATTGACCTATAGATTTGGTGATATTAATTCTAATTAAAATACCAAAGTGCTTTTTATATAACTTGATAAGTTGATACTAAAATGTTTAAGGATATGTAAGTGAAAAAATGTAGCTTAGAGAAATTCTGAAGCAAACAAGTATGGAATCTAATCCTAATACATGCCAAAGCTTAATGTGAAGCTATAGTAGTCAAGACTTGTGTGGTATCAGTTCAGGGATAGACAATTCAGTAGCAATCTCAGCAACAGAGGAAAAGAAAAATATATATATGCATGAAACTTTGAAATATGACAGTTTACATGAAACTTTAGGGGGAAATGAAGGAGTATTCAGTAAATGTGATAGGGAAAAATGGTTGATCCATATAGTAAAAATTTTTAAAGTATCCCTTATTCATTGACAGTTTTGGCAGTCTTAAATACTTCTTTTCATCAAAGGATACTTAAAAAAAAATAGGGCTTCCCTGGTGGCGCAGTGGTTGAGAGTCCGCCTGCCAATGCAGGGGACACAGGTTCGTGCCCTGGTCTGGGAAGATCCCACATGCCGCGGAGCGGCTGGGCCAGTGAGCCATGGCCGCTGAGCCTGCGCGTCCGGAGCCTGCGCGTCCGGAGCCTGTGCTCCGCAACGGGAGAGGCCACACAGTGAGAGGCCCGCGTACAGCCAAAAAAAAAAAAAAAGAAAAGACATAAACTACAGATTAAAAGAAATTCTAAAATTTTACCTACTAAGGATTAATATCAAGAATAAATGAACTAAAATAAGAAAAAGAACTCAATCAAAATGGGCAAAAAACATGAATAACTACTTAATAGAAGAAAGACAGGTTCAATAAACAGGAAGAAATAATGAGGTAACTGCAGGTTACTAATTCAATAAAATCCCATTTTCTCTCATTTAGCATACATTTAAATCTAACAATATCAAAGGTTGGAAAGGATATGGGTCACCAGTATCTTATGAATTGTTGGTGTAATATAAGTTAGTATAACCTCTCAATAAAAATTTGTATTCCCTTATAAAGTTGAACAGTCACATGCTGTGTGTTCTAGTAATATTACTCCAGAGTATTTACTCAAGAGAACCTCTTACATATGTATAACAAGTGGTATGTCTAAGAGTATGTTTAAGATCCTGTAAGGGAGCAGGAAAGTGTAAAAAGGAGTGGGAGTGATTATGAGACTATAACAGAATGGCGGTAATTAATGGTTTCATTAAGCTAGAATGCGATTTCCATTTGAACCTTACAACAGCTCTGTACTTTAAACAAGATGTAAGTATTATGCTACACATAGTAGCATCTTTATGGATTAATTGAGAATTTGTATATTATTTTCATTCAGTAGAACAAGGTGTCTGGGTCTCTTTATAGGGGAAAATATGAAATAAGCTTCTCTAGAGGTTAAGCCAATGTGACTGTTTTACCGTACTGTCTTCTCTATAATAAAGGAAGCTCAGTGCCAGAATATATGGTTGAAATAAAATAAAGCAAGTTGGTATGAACTGAACCCCTTTTATTCTATCTCATTCACACATGTACTGTTATACATATATATTCAGTATATCACACATACATTTTTGAGACATATTTTTTCTTCATTTGAAACTGTAGAATTTTCCAAGACTCAATAAAGACATTTTCTTATAAAGAGAAGAAAATTAAGCTCTTGAACATTTTCTTTTCCCTGTTCCAAAATACATTTTGCATTTGACTGAATATTTTCAGAACCTCCCAATCCATTTGATAGAAATAATGCGATATGTCACAGACTTTGAGTGCTGCAGGATCACTTCTTGGTGAGCAGAAGTAGAAAATATTTATAAAGATATAATATCTAAAATATCTGTAATAATGATGATAATGATGATGGTGAATAATTACAGGAATAATTATTACTATAATAACATTATTCATGACTGCTGGCTATTCAGTAAGCATAGTATTAATTGCTTTTAGTAATCCTTTTAAATGTCTTTTGATTTAGGGACTTCCCTGCTGGTCCAGTGGTTAAGACTCTGTGCTTCCACTGTACACTGTAGGGGGCATGGGTTCCATCCCTGTGTCCGGGAACTAAGCCATGTGGCATGGCCAAAAAAAAAAAAGGTCCTTTGATTTAGATACTGTTATCCTTTTAAGTTCAGATATCACACAATTGATATGGGTCAAAGCTAGGACTGGAATCCAGGTTTTCTGATTAAAATCTTTCAGCCCTTTATCAGTTCTCTATACCAAAAACGTATACATTTTTTAAAGTGGCATAAAAAATAGAATGAATATTCAAGAAACTTTCTAAAAAAATCTTTTGTCTAGGAAAAGAAAGGTAAATGGACTTCTTTTTCATAATCCTATTTATATAATTGTTTTATTTTCTCTGCTGAGTTGCTTCAAAATTTGCCAGTCAGAAGCATTGTCTATTTCCTATAAAGGACAAGTGATTCAAAATCCTTTATTATTTTTGCTGTGAAGGTAGCATTTTCTTGGATTTATTAATTAATTTTGGGGAGTTTATGGAAGCTTATCTTTTCTAGAGTTCTGATGCTTAAAAAAAAAGAAAAGGAAAAAAAAGGCATACATATCTTCTTCAGGAAAACCAAAGGTAGGCCAGAATTATATGTTGTAAGCAGTTTTACATTTCTGTGTGTATTATTCCTTTGCTTTAATGCATTTAAAAAATGCTTATCAGTTCATTAATGAAACAATAGTTTTAGTGAGACAAGAAATGCTGATGTATTTCTTTTAATGAATATCCTGGCTTTCTTTGTGCAAACAACCACACAAAGTGTTCCTTTATGATTTCAGAATGGAGGTGTTTTAAAATGATTTATAATTATGTAAATCTTTTACTAGAATGGTAATTTTAAAATTTTGCTAAGACTATAAATTTCCTTTTTATTGTTAATTGCGGGCCTAACATAGATTTCAGGGGAAAAAAATACCCTGAATATGAGACGTGCTATTATATAGATCATACTATACATAAACGTTTGCCTGTCTTTTCTAAGATTTCTAACAATTACACTTTCTTTTTTTAAACCTTGAATATCTTAGAGACAAAAGTTTAGAACCTTGAGCTTTAGAACAAATTATTCTGAGAGGATAAAGACAGGAATTAAATTGCCACTGATAGCTTTCACTTAACTTACTTTTACCAACTTCAGTGGAATAATTATGCAGAAAAGTGTTATCTTTTGATTTTGCTTAGTTTTCATGTGATATAATATTCTTCCCAATGCTATAGTATTTTCTGAATTAGAAAATAACATTATTGAATTAGAAAGCATAAGCTGTTCTTGTGAAATGAAACTGATTTCGAGGTCAAAGAAATTTTAGAAAAAAATGGGAAAATAAACCATATTACAGATGGGCATTTGATGGGCACAAATACATATCTATAAATGACAGTGGAAAACAAGAGGCAAAGGAAAGTATTAAAAACATTGGAGCTTGGTTCAAAATTATGGCTCTGCACATCCCCAACCCCCTATGCTTTGTAGCTAAATACCTTAAAAAACTTAGCTATATTGGATTTGTTTGTTTGATTGCTGGTTATCTTTGTAGGTCCTTTTTATAGAAACTAATTTCGAGAAGTATTTTAATATACTGACTCTAGTATTAGCAATTCTATGACATTATATGTTTTAAAAAGATTTTTCTGTTCATGTTTAGTATACTTTTGTTGCTTAATAAGTATCTCAAAATTTAATACTGTCAAGTTAATTTCACAGAACAAGAGACGACTACTATGCTTCTTGTGAAGATATTTTAAACAATAGTTTTTCCTAGTGTAAATTTCTTTTTTATAATAAATTGTATAGATTTGTTAGTTTTACAGCCAGTAACTAGCTTATATATATATTCTATTGATATTGCCAGAAAAATAGGCCTAGAAATCTGTAATTTATAATTGGCAGGCCACTGGGCCTCAAGGTCAGTTTATATGTCATCTCTTTGGTGTAAATCTCTGTTTTTGCTTTTACTAAATTGGAATTGTGAAAGTTGCTTTTAAACATCAAGAACCTGTCAGTTTTGATATGTGAGGATAATTTTTTTTTTTTTTTTATTTTGCGGTACGCGGGCCTCTCACTGCTGTGGCCTCTCCCGTTGTGGAGCACAGGCTCCGGACGCGCAGGCTCAGTGGCCATGGCTCACGGGCCTAGCCGCTTCGCGGCATGTGGGATCTTCCCGGACCGGGGCACGAACCCATGTCCCCTGCATTGGCAGGCGGACTCTCAACCACTGCACCACCAGGGAAGCCCAGGATAATTTTGAAGATGTAAAATTCTCCCTAACCTGTCCCCTCTGCACTTTCCCCAAAACACAAGAAGGAGAAAACTGATTACTATATATAGACAATACAATAAGGATATCAGTGATTTGTGAACAGTAAACCATAAAGCAACATCCCCTATAATCAATCAGCCCTTCTCCGTGGTTCATTAAAGTAAAGCATCCAATTTGCCCAGCTTGCAAAAAGAGTGGTGAATTTCAATTCTAACTGTTCACATGTCTAAACTCTTTTTGGTTTGTTATCAGTCAATTCCCTGTTTAGTTCTCTTTATTCCCCATAACTTGTCTTTGTTACAGAAAGGGGATTTTATCTTATTTATAAGGTGTAGAAAAGGACTATGCTTCCTGTTTTCACTGTAGAGGCAGTGATTGTCTTGTGTTGTGGCTTAGCATGACACAAGGTTTGAGAATGACTGAACTGATCTTAGTTTTAGTTTGGATACTCTTCTCCGGAAGTCTGCCTTATGATATTTTTATTAATGATGAACCATATGTAACTAACTGATGGAGAAGTCTGTCAAAGAATGTGGCATTTGTGACTGTCTGATACCCGCAGTACTTTACCTGTAATCCAAGGCTGTTTAATCACGGAGCAGTGGTTTGTAGTTCTCATGTGTTATTTTAATTCAAAAATAATCAGCTTATAAATCTGTTTACCTTTATCTCCCTAGTGGAAATATTTAGCATTCTAACTTTCAGTGTGTTATATTTAATAACTTACCATCTGATAACATGCTGGGTGTCATTGTCTATGACAAACTCCTCTTCTCCTTCTGGATCTCTGTTTGATCTGATTATCTACAACATCCTAAGGAGCCAGCAAGTGCTTATAGTCGTTCCTCTGACAACCTCTTGGTTTAAGTAAGGATTCTTTGATTTAGTAAAATTTAAAAGTAAGAAGGTAAAAGCAACTGAATGTGATATGGCTCAAGATAACTTATGCCTCGAGATAATCATTGAATCAAATTTATATGAAAAGGCAAGTATAGAATCTTTCTCACATAAAAACCTTTGTAAATAAAAAACCTTTGTAAATAATACTTTTAAGATTTATATTATTTTTTTAAATAGTGATGGATCTTTATCAAAATGAACTGAAAGTTGGAGGTGAGTTAGGTACCAGCAGCTGATAAATGAAGTGTGACGGCTTTAGGTTTTAAAAATATTGATCTGTTATAATATCGCTGAATATCTGGAATTTTAGTTCTGTCTCACATTTGCAGGTTAGAAACGCTGAAACATTTAGTCCTGTGCCCTTTTATTAACCTCTCAGTGAAATTAGATAATCATGTTGCGATAGCTGTGTTCTTCCAAATTTTCTAACTCTTTTTTAGCATACTTTTTGTTAGTAGAAATCCAAGTACCAGGAAGCAGTCAAACCAGTAAGAACCTTGGGAGAGAGAGTAAACCAGAGTTATGTTTCTATATTTAAAAGCAGCATCAAGATGATTTCTTTTTCCTCAAAAAACTAAGCCTCCAACAATACAATACGAGTATTGTAGCACAGAATGCCAGAATACAGTTTCCAATTTTTCTGGAGTGAGATCTATAAACATAATAGCATTGGCCACATTAATTAGGTATACATTTATTTTCAGTTGATTATTTCCAAATTCTTGTCTTTAAAAATTTCCTGATCTCCTCAGACTTCTAACAGATGTCTAGAAAGTGTATGTTCATCTAGTCTTAAGCTTCCAATTGCCACTTTGAAGATAATGTTGTTTTCCCTTAAATCTGTTTGCAACTCAGGGTACTTAGAAATATTAGTAATTTGTTGTGATAATTTCTTTTCATTATATTTAAGATACAATGAGCAGCCAGATTTTTTTTTCTGGATTTGTTTTTTGTTTTTTTTTTTTGTATTGGAGCTAGTAAAGCTTTAATTTTTTAGATTTTTATTATAGTAAAGTTGGAACAAAATCAGTAATTGAATTCAACTGATCATCTCAGTCTTCACAAAATACATCCTAAATAAGCACCAGCCTTTAAATAATCAACAAATGTTATTCCACCAAAGATATTGGTCAAGCCAGGGTTGCAGTTCTTTAGCGAAGGAGACGGTGGTTTTTTTTGTAAATTTACTTATTTATTTATTATTTATGTTTGGCTGCGTTGGGTCTTCATTGCTGCACGTAGGCTTTCTCTAGTTGCGGCGAGCGGGGGCTACTCTTCGTTGCGGTGCACGAGCTTCTCATTGCATTGGCTTCTCTAGTTGCAGAGCACAGCCTCTAGGTGCTCGGGCTTCAGTAGTTGTGGCATGTGGGCTCAGTAGTTGTGGCTCGCGAGCTCTAGAGCGCAGGCTCAGTAATTGTGGCGCACGGGCTTAGTTGCTCCGCGGCATGTGAGATCTCCCCAGACCAGGGCTCGAACCCATGTCCCCTGCACTGGCAGGTGGATTCGTAACCACTGTGCCACCAGGGAAGTCCCAGAGAGGTTTAAAATAAAGTTATAGTCACATCCTGTATTTTCTTCATATATAAATTATACTTGAACCTCTCAGAACATTTTTCTCGTACTTTACTCAAGTACTATAAATTTTGCTAATAATTTAAAATGTGTTTGCAGTAAATCAAATGTCTTGCCCTTTCAGGACATTTTTAAAGGTCTGCCAAAATAAAATGACAATGTATTAGAGAACTCACAAGTGTTACAGTGACAGAAAAGCTTAACACACACTGTCTCAATTAATAAGGAACTTCCTTTGCCCATGTGTATTAGTTTGCAAGGGCTACCATAACAAAGTACCGCAGACTGGGTGACTTAAACAATAGCAATTTATTTTATCACAGTTCTGGAGGCAAGAAATCCAAGATTAAGGTGCCAACAGGGTTGGTTGGTTACATTCTGAGATGTTTCCCATACTTGTGGAGGCCATATGCTCCCTCTTCTCTCTCCTTCTGTCTTCATGCTTTTCCCTCTCTGTGTATACTAATCCCTTCTTTTCCCTCTCTGTGTATACTAATCTCTTCTTTTACAGACACCAGTCATATTGGATTAGGACCCACCCTAGTGACCTCTTTTTACCTTAACCACCTCTTTTATTTATTTATTTTGGTCAAGCCACGTGGCTTGTGGGATTTTAGTTCCTCAACTAGGGGTCAGCCTGGGCCCTTGGCAGTACTAACCCCTTGACCACCAGGGAATTACCTACCTTAACCACCTCTTTAAAGGACCTATCTCCAACTTCACTTACGTTCTGAGGTACTGGGGGTTACCTTCATCATAATGAATTTGGGGGGGAACACAGTTCAGCTCATACCAGAAGGTATGAGACTTTCACAGATACTTAGGCCTCCTATCTTTCAATGTTGTTAAATTTTTCTGCTTTATTTTTTTTCTTTAATCAGACTTGACAAATAATTTTTCATTTTTTAGTCTTAAAAAAAGAAAAACAGCTTTGGGTTTTACTGATTTACTCTACTGTGACGTTTAAAGAAGTTAGTTGATGCCTCTATAACTAATTACTACGCCTTCCCAAATCCACTGTTCTTTCTGAGAAGAGAGAACCTAGAGGTAACCACTATTTGAACTTGGTGTTTATCATTCCTAAACATATTATGTCCTTTTATTACTACATATTGTCTATCAACAAAATATATATACTATTGATTATAGATTTTTAAGCTTTATACAGATGACTTTTCCACATAATAATCAAATTTTTAATTTTTACTCTGTTGACCATATACTGTAGGGGTTTTTTTAAATTAATTTATTTATTTTTGGCTGCATTGGGTCTCTTGCTGTGTGCGGGCTTTCTCTAGTTGCGGCAAGCGGGGGCTACTCTTCGTTGCGGTGTGCAGGCTTCTCATTGTGGTAGCTTCTCTTGTTGCGGAGCACAGGCTCTAGGTGTGCAGGCTTCAGTAGTTGTGGCAGGCGGGCTCAGTAGTTATGGCTCGCGGGCTCTAGAGCACAGCCTCAGTAGTTGTGGTGCACGGGCTTAGTTGCTCCGCGGCATGTGGGATCTTCCCGGACCAGGGCTCGATCCCATGTCCCCTGCACTGGCGGGTAGATTCTTAACCACTGTGCCACCAGGGAAGTCCTATACTGTAGTTTTACTTCATTTTAACTGCAGTTATACCATCATTCATTTTTAGAGTTATTTCAGTAACCTTTGATTACTCACTTACTGCCTTCAATGATTATGCATTTATTGAGGCTTTCTATTTCTTTTTTAAGCCAATTATCATAAAGTTGGTTATAGTACTCTCTTAATAGTTTAAGAAACTCAACTACATTTCTAACTGGCATGTACCTTTTTTCTAACGATTTTTTTTATTTTTCTTTTTTACCATTATCAATTTCTGATCAGTTGATTAGCATTTTTCCCTTTCTGAGAGAAATTTTGGTATTCTTGTCCCTCTAATCTTTTTTCATTATCTGTATCATTAATTTCTGCCCTTATATTTATTATTTCACTCCTTTTACTCTCTCAATATTTATTCTGTTTTTTCTTTTTCTAGTTTCTTAAGGAGAATATTTAAACTAACTTATTTCCAGTATTTTAAATTAATGCATTAAAGTAATACATTTATTTATGTTTAGTTGTATTCCCTGAGTTTTGATATGTGGTGCTTTCATTGCTGTTCATTTATAAATATTTTATAATTTCCATTATGAATTACATAGGAGTACAACTTGATTTTTCAATCCCTCAAATTTTTGTTTTTGTTTCACTACATTTCCAATGCCAATTTTAAATTTAATTGCAGTATTATCAGATAACTGGTGTTTTTAATATTTGCCCCTTGAAATTTATTGAAACTTCCTTTATATCCCAATGCCTGTCATACTTTTGTATTTCATGTATATTTAAAATATATATATGCGTATATCATTTCTGTTTGTAGTGTAAGAATTTTGTATATATCTAATGATTTAGCTTATTAGTTTTGTTGTTAGACTCTTTTCTGGTTTTTTCTTAATTCATTTATGATAGAGTATGTTAAAATCTCAAATAAAATCTTGGATAGGCATGCGGAAGCTTTTAACAGTCACAATTTTCCTGTTTTCCGCAGTGGCTGCACCAATTTGCATTCCCACCAACAATGCACAAGTGTTCCGTTTTCCGCACATCCTTGCCAACACTGTTGTTTCTAGTCTTTTTGATAATAGCCAGTCTAACAGGTATGAGTTGTTATCTCATTGTGGTTTTGATCTGCACTTCCATGATGATTACTGATGTTTAGCATCTTTTCATGTACCTATTGCCTCTCTGTATGTCTTTTTTTTTAAAAAAATTTTATCTTATATTGGGGTATAGTTGATTAACAGTGTTGTATTAGTTACAGGTGTACAGCAAAGTGATTCAGTTATATATATACATAGATCTATTCTTATTCAATTTCTTTTCCCATTTATGTTATTACAGAATATTGAGCTGAGTTCCCTGTGCTATACAGTAGGTCCTTGTTGGTTATCTATTTTAAATATAACAGTGTGTACAGATGAATGGATAAAGAAGAAGTGGTACATATATACAATGGAATATTACTCAGCCATTAAAAAGAATGAAATAATGCCATTTGCAGCAACATGGATGGACCTGGAGATTATCATACTAAGTGAAGTAAGACAGACAGAGAAAGACAAATATCATGTGATATTGCTTATATGCAGAATCTGAAAAAAATGATACAAATGAACTTATTTACAAAACAGAAACAGACTCATTGACTTAGAGAATGAGCTTATGGTTACGAGGGGGAAGAGTGAGGGAAGGGATAGATTGGGAGTTTGGGATTGACATGTACACGCTGTTTGTCTTCTTTGGAAAAATGTCTGTTTAGATTTTCTGCCCATTTTTAAATTAGATTGTTTTTCTGATAGTTATATGAGTTCTTTATATATTTTGGATATTAGCCTCATATGAGATATATAATTTGCAAGTATTTTCTCCCATTCAGTAGGTTGCCTTTGCATTTTGTTGATGATTTCCTTTACTGTGCAGAAGCTTTTTAGTTTGATATCATTCCACTTGTTTATTGTTGCTTTTGCTTTTAGTGTCATATTCAAAGAAATCATCGCTAAGACCTATGTCAAGGAGCTTTCTGTCTGTGTTTTCTTGTAGGAGTTTTATGGCTTCACGTATTATATTTACGTCTTAATACATTTTGAGTTACTTTCTGTGTATTATGTAAGATAATGGACAAGTGTTTTTTGGTTGTTTGTTTTGTTTTGTTTTGCATGTGGCGGTCCAGTTTTCCCCAAACCATTTATTGAAGAGACTATCCTTCCCCCATTGTATATTCTTGACTCCTTTGTCATAAATTATTTGGCCATATGTGTGGTTTTATTTATGGGGTCTCTATTCTGTTCCATTGATCTTTGTGTCTATTTTTATGCCAATGCCTGCTGTTTTAATTACTGTAGTTTTGTAATACAGTTTGAAATTAGGGAGCATAATTTCATAAACAAGATGAAAAGACAACCCTCAGAATGGGAGAAAATATTTGCAAATGAAGCAACTGACAAAGGATTAATCTCCAAAATTCACAAGCAGCCCATGCAGCTCAATATCAAAAAAACAAACAACCCAATCCAAAAATGGGCAGAAGACCTAAATAGACATTTCCCCAAAGAAGATATACAGATAGCCAACAAACACATGAAAGGATGCTCAACATCACTAATCATTAGAGAAATGCAAATCAAAACTACAATGAGGTATCACCTCACACCAGTCAGAATGGCCATCATCAAAAAATCTACAAACAGGGGCTTCCCTCGTGGCACAGTGGTTGAGAGTCCGCCTGCCGATGCAGGGGACGCAGGTTCATGCCCCAGTCTGGGAGGATCCCACGTGCCGCGGAGCGGCTGGGCCCGTGAGCCATGGCCGCTGAGCCTGCGCGTCCGGAGCCTGTGCTCCACAATGGGAGAGGCCGCAACAGTGAGAGGCCCGCGTACTGCAAAAAAAAAAAAAAAAAACAAACAAAAAAAAAATCTACAAACAATAAATGCTGGAGAGGCTGTGGAGGAAAGGGAACCCTCTTGCACTGTTGGTGGGAATGTAAATTGATACAGCCACTGCGGAGAACAGTATGGAGGTTCCTTAAAAAACTAAAAATAGAATTGCCATATGACCCAGCAATCCCACTACTGGGCATATACCCAGAGAAAACCAAAACTCAAAAAGACACATGCACCCCAATGTTCATTACAAGACTGTTTACAATAGCCAGGTCATGGAAGCAACCTAAATGCCTATCGACAGATGAATGGATAAAGAAGATGTGGTACATATATACAATGGAATATTACTCAGCCATAAAAAGAAATGAAATTGGATATTTGTAGAGACGTGGGTGCATCTATAAACTGTCATACAGAGTGAAGTAATTCAGAAAGAGAAAAACAAATATCATATATTAACGCATATATGTGGAACCTAGAAAAATGGTACAGATGAACTGGTTTGCAGGGCAGAAATTGAGACACAGATGTAGAGAACAAACATATGGACACCAAGGGGGGAAAGCAGCGGGCTGTGTGTGTGTGATGAATTGGGAGATTGGGATTGACATGTATACGCTCGTGTATAAAATTGATGACTAATAAGAACCTGCTGTATAAAAAAATAAATAAAATAAAATTCAAAACTTAAAAAGAAGCACACCATTTTATGGTGAACTTAGTGGGAGAAGAAGCTGATATATGATCTTGAGACATGAAAGTAAAAGCTTACTAATTATAATAACTAATAAGAACCTGCTGAATAAAAAAATAAACTGAAAAAAAAATGCTTCCAGCTTTTTTGTTTTTCTTTCTTGAGATCGATAGTGATTTATAAAAAGGATTACTTAGGGGTTTATCCTGGGGACACATATCACTCCCCTCTGCTGCTCATTATAAACAGACTTGATTGAATTAGTTCAATGGCATTGTAAAGTTATCTACCCTGGTGGCCATCCTCTCCTGATTTTTTAAATAATTGTTTTACTCTAAAGTTGGGAAAGCCATGGAATTGCTCATACCTCAAAGGTGATTTTCTTCTGTCCTCTTTTAGATAATATTTGGTCTTATTTATTTTTTCTTTACTTCATTTCGTAACTGTCATTTTATGATCTGGGATCTGGAGTAGAGAATGGTCCATTTTCTCGGCCATCTTGATTCAATTCTCCCAGCTTTTTTTTTCTTTAAGAAAAGTATCTTTTTCTATCTATCTAATGTAAGGCATCTGTATCTGTTAAGTGTTTCGTTTTGTTTTTTTCCTTTGAGGAGGAGGAGAGTTTAGAGAACAGAGTAATCATTTAAACAGTGATTCTGGTCATTTGGAAGATCAGAATTGCTTATATCCTATCATGTTTTCTTCATGCTTATCCTGTGAATTATCTCCATTTTCTTTTTTTTTTTTAACATCTCTATTGGAGTATAATTTCTTTACAATGGTATGTTAGTTTCTGCTTTATAACAAAGTAAATCAGCTATACATATACATATATCCCCATATCTCTTCCGTCTTGCATCTCCTTCCCTCCCACCCTCCCTATCCCACTCCTCTAGGTGGTCACAAAGCACCAAGCTGATTTCCCTGTGCTATGCGGCTGCTTCCCACTAGCTATCGGTTTTACATTTGGTAGTGTATGTAAGTCCATGCCACTCTCTCACTTTGTCTCAGCTTATCCTTCCCCCTCCCTGTGTTCTCAAGTCCATTCTCTAGTAGGTCTACATCTTTATTCCCATCCTGCCCCTTGGTTCTTTATAACCATTTTTTTTGTTTGTTTTTAGATTCCATATATATGTGTTAGCATACGGTATTCATTTTCCTCTTTCTGACTTACTTCACTCTGTATGACAGACTCTAGGTCCATCCACCTCACTACAAATAACTCAATTTTGTTTCTTTTTTTGGCCGAGTAATATTCCATTGTATATATGTGCCACATCTTCTTTATCCATTCATCTATGGATGGACACTTAGGTTGCTTCCATGTCCTGGCTATTGTAAATAGAGCTACAGTGAACATTGTGGTACATGACTCTTTTTGAATTATGGTTTGTTTTCTCAGGGTATATGTCCACTAGTGAGATTGCTGGGTCATATGGCAATTCTATTTTTAGTTTTTTAAGGAACCTCCATACTGTTCTCCATAGTGGCTGTATCAATTTACATTCCCACCAACAGTGCAAGAGGGTTCCCTTTTCTCCACAGCCTCTCCAGCATTTATTGTTCGTAGATTTTTTTTTTTTTTTTGTGGTACACAGGCCTCTCACTATTGTGGCCTCTCTCATTGCAGAGCACAGGCTCCAGACACGCAGGCTCAGTGGCCGTGGCTCACGGGCCCAGCCACTCCACGACATGTGGGATCTTCCTGGACCGGGGCACGAACCCGCGTCCCCTGCATCGGCAGGCGGACTCTCAACCACTGTGCCACCAGGGAAGCCCTGTTTGTAGATTTTTTGATGATGGCCATTCTGACTGGTGTGAGGTGATACCTAATTGTAGTTTTGATTTGCATTTCTCTAACGATTAGTGATGTTGAGCATCCTTTTGTGTGTTTGTTGTCAATCTGTATATCTTCTTTGGGGAAATGTCTATTTAGGTCTTCTGCCCATTTTTGGATTAGGTTGTTTGTTTTTTGGATATTGAGCTGCATGAGCTGCTTGTAAATTTTGGAGATTAATCCTTTGTCAGTTGCTTCATTTGCAAATATTTTCTCCCATTCTGAGAGTTGTCTTTTCGTCTTGTTTATGGTTTATTTTGCTGTGCAAAAGCTTCTAAGTTTCATTAGGGCCCATTTCTTTATTTTTGTTTTTATTTTCATTACTCCAGGAGATGGGTACAAAAAGATCTTGCTGTGGTTTATGTCAGAGTGTTATTTCTATGTTTTCCTCTAAGAGTTGTAAAGTGTCTGGTCTTACGTTTAGGTCTTTAATCCATATTGAGTTTATTTTTGTGTATGGTGTTAGGGAGTGTTCTAATTTCATTCTTTTACATGTAGCTGTCCACTTTTCCCAGCACCGCTTAATGAAGAGGCTGTCTTTTCTCCATTGTATATTCTTGCCTCCTTTATCAAAGATAAGGTGACCATATGTGCGTGGGTTTATCTCTGGGCTTTCTATCCTGTTCCATTGATCTATATTTCTGTTTTTGTGCCAGTACCATACTGTCTTGATGACTGTAGCTTTGTAGTATAGTCTGAAGTCAGGGAGCCTGATTCCTCCAGCTTTGTTTTTCTTTCTCAAGATTGCTTTGGCTATTCAGGGTCTTTTGTGTTTCCATACAAATTGTGAAATTTTTTGTCCTAGTTCTGTGAAAAATGCCATTGGTAGTTTGATAGAGATTGCATTGAATCTGTAGATTGCTTTGGGTTGTATAGTCATTTTCACAGTGTTGATTCTTCCAATCCAAGAACATGGTATATCTCTCCATCTGTTTGTATCATCTTTAATTTCTTTCATCAGTGTCTTATAGTTTTCTGCATACAGGTCTTTTGTCTGCTTAGGTAGGTTTATTCCTTGTTATTTTATTCTTTTTGTTGCAGTCCTAAATGGGAGTGTTTCCTCATTTTCTCTTTTAAGATTTTTCATCATTAGTGTATAGGAATTCAAGAGATTTCTGTGCATTAATTTTGTATCCTTCTATTTTACCAAATTTATTGATTAGCTCTAGTAGTTTTCTGGTAGCATCTTTAGGATTCTCTTTGTATAGTATCATGTTATCTGCAAACAGTGACAGCATTACTTCTTCTTTTCTGATTTTTGATAATCCATTTTGATTCTTACAATGACTGAGGTCACAGTTAATAATAATTTGTTAAAGATAGGTGGTTTTTAAAAGAATTTTTCATCAGTAATTAATTAGAAAATGTAGTAAAATAACCATCTCTAGAGACTGCAATATTATTTATGTTTTAGGTATAAATTTAATTTTAGACTTTAAAATCTAATGTTTGAAAGTGTGCTTAATATTTTATATTCTAAACAGAAATAATTACCACTGTAAAACATGTAAGTCAGCCACCTTTCATGAGATAAACTATTTAGACTACCTTTCCTAAATAGTTTAGTACCCACAAATGATGTATATTTCCATTAATTAATTATTGAATGTTTCAACAAATGTTATTCTCTGTTGCTGGGGTCGTGTGAAATGTTGTTACTGCTGTTTCTCATGTGTTCAGCTCAGATCAAGTTAATCATATCTAAAACTCTTGTAGTATTACCAAGTCTGGAAAAAGCATTTGTCTAAACAGCCGGAAAGCTTCTCTCTCTGTTGATGGAAGTTTGATAGAAGCTGAGTGATGTTGTTTCAACCCAGTGTATTCTGTATAATTAAGCAATTGATGTCCTTTAGTCCATTAAGCAATTTCAGCCACCCTCCCCAACACTACTTTGAATTCATATTTTATTGGTTATTCTGATCACTTTTTAAATCTCATTAGTTGGAGTTGAGAGGCAGCATTAGTGAAAATTTTGAATTATAAAAGAAAAAACATTCTGGAAAAATGTACTTATATTGCTTAATACATATAGTTATTTGAAGTAAAACTGCCCAGGAAATACCTTCTTTAATGAAAAGAAGAATTATAATTTCACAGTATCTTTTTAAAGGATAATGTTGGCCTGTATTTACAGTCTGTTTACATGTATGTACTTAACAAGCACATCTGAAATTCTTGCAAACAGTTTGGTCTTTCAATTGTATAAATATTCCCCTTGAAAACAATTTGCACTTTTTTTCTTGTTATTCTTAAGAGAGAGACTTCAGTTTAGCCCCTATCATAAGCAGAAACATATCTCCAATTAAAATAGATTCATAACCTTGGACCATTAGGCAGAAAGAACAATTTCCGACTTCCTCTGTGGTTGTCCAGGGCCTCTTGCACCTCTGAAGTATATTGATGGTGGTGGTAGGGGTGATCCTAGCAATAACAAACATTAGCACAACAAACCAGTATGCTCTAGTTTTAACCAGATGGAAGGAAATAAAGACATAGCACTATTGGCAGTGGAGCAGAGGAGGAGGAAAGACTGGATGCTATTGCTTTGTCTGGTGGGGGAACAGTTTTTATTTAATACCCTTTTTATAATACTTACTAGTTCTATTTCTTTAACTCCATATTTCTGTTTCATTGGGTGACCAAGTCTGAGTTCAGGCAAATGAAGTTTCACTCAGCAATTAAGCCTCCATCGAACCTTGGTGGTTAGCACTATCCTGGTTTTCATAGGAGTCCTGGTCATTTTCACGTCAAAATATTTTAGAGATGTGAATCTCCCTCCATAACTTCATATTTCAAATGAATACCATCATTCTAAGATCTATTGTGCAAAATTCATAACTTGGTACACAATTTCTCCACTACCCAATACTGAATTTGTCATCAGCTTGACCCAGGTAATTCATTTTTACCTGAGTCCATTTTTTTCTTCAGTTTCTGAAGAAACTGAATAATGATGGCACTAAGTTTTCCATATTCCCAAAATGGAACCAGTATTATAAAAAGAGTATTAAATAATAAGTGCTCCCCTACCAGACAAACCAACAGCATCAGTCTTTCCTCTTCTGCTCCATGTTCAACGGTGCTTTTGAAAAAATATTTTCACAAGAGGTGTCCAAGAGGTGATGAGACAGGTCGTGGCAAGATAAAGAATGATCATCGACAATAACAACCATGTTGTATCAGCCAGGTGCCGTGTGGCAGTGTGACACTATCCTGAGAGACATCCCTGGGCTCAAATTTCCTAGTGGGCTGCGCAAAGAAATGAACCCCCTCAAATTAAGACCCTAACACAAAGGGATTCCGAGACTACTGGGAAAGCAAGTGGCTTAGAAAAGTCCTGCTACTCTTATCAGTATAGGGTTGGGGGGTGCATTTATATGAATCTTGATGCATGTACTTTCTGTAGAAAGAGATGAGGAAGTCAGTGGATAAGAAAATGGATTTTATTTTTTCCAACCAAAGAAGTACTAAAGATTTTGGGTAGAACTTTTTTCAGGTAAAATGGTTAATTTAGATAAAACAGCTCCATATGTTTCAGGGTATACGTTTAAGGAAAATGTGCTAGAGACACAGAATAGCCAAATGGCTAAAAAGTCAGGCTCTCCTTTACTACTTCTCATGTGACTTTGGCAGTGTTATATAACACTTCTGACCCTTGGTTTCCTCTCATGCATAAATCGTGAGTAAAAATAATACTATATACCTCATAAGATTGTTGTGAAGATTAAGTGTATTTAGCATAATACCTAAAAATAACAAACATTTAGTAAATGTTGTTGTTGAAGCATTCTAGTCAACATGACAGTGATCTGTTAATGCTTTTAAATTGCTATTTAGCATGTGTCTGTACCTAAGTCTGATGTAGGCTAAATTTATGTTTGTTATGGACTCTTCTAGATTTATCTCCGCAATCACAAAATCTGATAGAAGAAGTAATTTTATGTTCTGTATAATTGGCAAGGATGTCTAATGTAGAAAACGGTACATAACTTACTCAAGACTAACAGTTATTATGAGTGTCAGTTACCGCATTTGTATCTCTGAACTAATTGGTACGATACAATAAGCAAATGATGTTTTAACATATGAGTTGACATGTTAATTCAGGTGATATGTACACATTGAAGATTTTTAATTTTACAATGATAAAATATAGACAAAGTATTTGAAAAGCTGTGAGCCCCATCCTGTTATTTAAACCTCTTTCTTCATATCTCAAAGCCATATTCTATTCTGTCTTTGAGGTATTTAGAGTATATGGGTAAAGAAGAGGGGAAAATAAAGTACTGAGACATTGAAGATGTTACAGTTTTGATAATTCATGGTATCTTTAGTGTACATAGAAGACCTACCCGTCCATTTGTAAGTATTTGTCATGTACCTCATGTGATCTCTGATAAACATAGCCTTTAGCATATACTGTATGGCTCTGGGAACATTGCAGTCAAAAGGGCCTGGATTCCGGGAAAGTTTAGCTTTGTACTTCAGTAAAAGGCCTCTCAAACCACCTACCTGATAAGGGACATGGGTAGTCAAAATCCATCATCATAATTAAAGAGTTATAAGTACTCCTGATTTGTCAAGTAATTGCACATCTGACTTGGAAAATGGGTGTCATTATTATTTAGAATAGTTTTACATGAATTTTTAAAAAACAGATGCTGCTAATGAAATACATACCTGATTCACTAATTTCCATTGTAACAGACTGGTATTGACCTGTTCTATTAGTTAAAATATAAATATTATCATCATGTTTCAGTGGTATTACCATAATTATTTAGATCAGCAAGTGTTTTTCATTATATTTAGTAGAACTTCAAATGTTTAAAGTGGCAGAACTCTCAACTGAGTAAACTGGGGAATTATAGACATCACTCAGGCTTGTTACATGAAGGAAAGCCATAAATGATGGCAGTACGGCTGGGATTTTCTACTTGCATACCAGTGCATGCATATCCTCCTTCATTTAACAAATATTTATGGTGCACTTGGTATGTGTCGAGCCCCATGCCCTCAGGAAGCATACAGTCCAGGGGAAAAGACAGGCCCTTAAGCAGGTAATAATAATTAATTGCAAAGTAATGTTAAGATAAATTATTTTGATGAAGAGAGGGGCATTTTGGAACCTATATTTTTTTCTTGACTCCTTTCCTGTGGTGGGACAAAATTATTACCAAATCTTGCCACTTTTCTCTCTAGAGCATCTTTTCCAATGAAACTGTGACCTATTTGTACTTTATGACTTTTGTCTTAATTAGCAAAGCTTATTTTCATTTAAAAGATCTGCCATTTCCTTGAAGGGAACAAAGGTCTTCAATAGCTTTGTCCTGTGAAGTCATTTTAACACTTGTCACAGTACTCTGTCTTTCTAAAAATGGCTCTAAATTCATTTCCTCAAGTATTCACAGGCCATATTTACACTTTATGTTCAGGTGGGTCAGTTAACACGGAAACAAGCTTTGTTGTACAGTCTGGTTGCTCCCTGACCTCTGTCAGCAGTCTCATTATGTAGCATTAAGCATTACTTTGGGAACTGGATGTTCATCTATGGTGGCAGAAAATCTTTATCGTTAATTTCATTTTGCCCATGGTGTTCCAATATAAAAATAGCTCTTGATATACTGCATGAGCCGGGTTTTGTCAGTTGCTTGATCAACCATACCTATTCTACTCACAAGGGTACCACATCTGTTATACCTGTTCTCAGCTTTTAGGGAGGAATCTTCATCATTCTTATTTTAAGATGTTATAGACATTCTATATCTATAGAGATGTTTAAACAATTGCATTACTAGTTGCTCTGAGCCTGCAAATCTCTACATGATTATCCTACTTTCGAAGTATTGTCGTTGGAATATAGCAATAGATAATTTAAAAATAAGTAAATATGCCAGCTGCTGGGTCCCAGTGACACACTGTGACACACTCCTCTCTTAAAAGGAGGAAGCTGGCAGCTCTTCTAGAAATCAGATCATGTCACTGGGCCAAGAATTGGCTTTGATAAATTCTTTATTCATTGGGGACTGTGGATGAACAGCTGCCTTTTGAATGTAGCCAAAGGAAATTTGCTGACAAGCATAAATATGAATAGGGCAATAAAGCTTTCAAACAACAACAGAAGAATGTTACGCAAAACCTAAGAAGACTCAAAACCAATTTCCTCTATCTCTTTCTATATCCCTTACCATAATTCTTCTATAGTTGCCATGCCCATAAGCAACGTCAGATCAAAAATGAAAAATTACCTATTTAAACTTGTACTAGGTGAATTAAAAACCAATTAACTTTTAATTTTTTTCTCCATGTTCTTGGAAGATCTAAGTTATCAATGTGAAGCACCCTACTTTGGTAATAGCTTTTAAAAACTTCAAGTATACACAGTAACAGGAGACAGAATGTTCAGTGGCACTTTCAGCGGAAACGTGTTTATTCAAGAGTTCTTGCCTCCAAAAAGGATTTTTAAAGGTACATTTTATTGTCTTGCTTAACATCAGTACATGTCACCTGTTGGTGTTTTTTTTTTTTTTTTTTTTTTGGTTACAAAAGATTTCTTGTTCTTGTTCAAAGCTGACCTCTGACTGTCTTAGTAAAAAGCGTTTCTTTCAAACTTCCCTTTTCCCCTCCCTTTCTTCCATCAAGCTTTTTACATGTTTGTTCTCTAGTATTAATGGGAATTACATGTATAAATTACACATGAAGTGCAACTACTTCTTTGTGTCATCTCTCTGAAAGAATCTTAATCCCCATTTAATGGCCACCAAATATAAGACCAAAATAGACTTCTGCCTTTTGAGAAAAATGAGATGCCACCATTAAAAAAAAAAAAAAACGTTCAATTTATTCTTAGAAAATGAATGGATTTCCCACTAGTCAAACCTGGCTGGGTGGCTTAGTGCTATTTACACCACATTAGGGTTAGGCCGGGACAGCTCAAAACAGGAAAGGTCTGTATGAGTGAATTCAGGTGGATTCAGGGCCAGTAAAAAATGGGAACATGGATATTAGGGGATGACCAGAGGAGGGGAGTTTAGTAACATGCTGTAAATATTAATTCTGGTCTCTTTCTTCATGACCAAAAGTTAAATTTGGATTTGGTGTTCTTTTGATTTTGTTTTAAGTATGCTTCTTCACAATTTTCTCATTAGATTTAAGTGGAATAGAACTTAATTTAATTTTCTCCAGAGGCATCTTAGAACTTGTCACATTTAGTGTCTGACTAATTCCATGATTAAGAAGGCTAAGAACTTTCTAGCTGGAAAAAAGAAAAAGGAGTCCCATCTTTCCAGTCCTAGTTGTTTTCACGCAGTGCTCTAGGATGCCACCCTTGGCTGCATGCCCGTGCTTTCAACAAGGTTGAGTAAATGCAACCTGTAACTCAAACTATAGGAAGAAGATGGTTGAAAGCAGGGGAGCTGTTGTCCTGACTGTGTTTTCTTTTATAAACTTGGATTTTTCAAGAAATACTTGAGAATCCTTCACATTTATATTGACCTCAGCACCCCCCCCCCACCCTGGACTCCCTTATTCATTAAATCTCAATGGAGAACTTTATTATAGAAAACTAACTTTGGATTTTGCCAAAGATGTAACATTTCTCCTTAGGTTTTTGAAGGCTCTGGTTTTCATCTGAGTGTGACTAAATTCATGGTATTTGGAGAGGAGAAACAGCAATGTTCAGCACAGAAGAAGGATGAGTAAAACAGATTAGGTCAGTGAAGGCTTGCCTGAGTAGGTCTTATCAGTAGTATACTTTCAGTTGCAGCGAAAGGAAGATAGACTCAATCTGGCTTAAAAGGAAAAGGATTTCCATTGACTCATGTCACCCAAAAGGCCAGCAAAGGTCTGTTGTCAGGAATCTGCTTTTGTCTCTTTTCCATTTTCTTTTGTGTTTCTCAGGCACATTTCTGCCAAGTGGTGGCAATGATAACCACCAGTATCCCCCATCTGTCTTTCTACCAGCTGTACAGTCCCAATGGTAAGGCGCCTCTCTCCTAAAAGTCATAACAGAAGTTCCCTGGAGACTCCTCCTTAACTCAGTCAGCTGTAGTTCTGGGAGCCAGTCACGGTGGCCAAGAGGATGTTGTTTTATGAATGGCCAGGTCTGGGTCATGTACTTACCCCTGAGCCCCTTGGCAAGATGCCAGGCAGACAAAGAGGAGGAGCAGGAAGGAACAGAGTAGAATTAAGAAGGACATATTATAGCGAACGGCATGTGGTGAGTGACTCGACTAGAAGTAGATACAGTAGCCACATTATGACCAGTCTTTCATGTTAGCTAAGGATTTTGCACATCATTGTAAATCTCTAATTGAAGGGTGTACAGGGATATGACATTACTAGATTTATATTTTAGTAAGATCACTCTGGCAATATGAAGAGAATAGGTAGGTAGGTAGATAGGTGGATAGATAGATAGATAAGGGTAGGGTTATACATATAGGGGTAGTGATATGGAAGTTATGATATTTTATTCCTCAGTTCCAAAATATAATCTTATGTACCTCCAAACCCCCTACCTTTATTTGGCAATCAGGCCTAGATATGAAATATGAAATAATAAGAGCATAAACAGAGGTAGAAACAATACAAATAGGTTAAGGGATCGGATGCGAGTGTATATGAACAAAGAATCAACAGGAATTACTAACTCATTTAAGAGGGAGAAAGAGGAAAGCAACATTTATTTAGACCGTGACTATGAAAACTGTGGTGACATTTAGAGGAAAAAATAATTTTGGTGTCAGGTAGATGATTACTTATAGAAATTGCGTCCTCAAGACAATTAGAACATAAGCTGAAATGGCAAAACTGTGGTTTAGAAGAGCAGTTGCAGTTTATAGAGGGTGATTTAGATCATGCGTATGGAGATTCAGTTCACAGAATGGATGAAAGAAAAACAAAGACTTACAAAGAGAAAAAAAGGTCGAGAATAAGACCTTGAAAAATACCAACATGTAGCAGTGGGGAGAAATAGGAAGAAGAGACCAAAAAGACATGAAAATATTGATCTGAGAAGTAGGTAAACCTCGAGTAAAAAAATGTAAAGAAAATGTTTTAAGAAAGAAAGGGTCATATAAAATACCTCACTAAAGTTAAAGATGAAGATTGAGGAAAAGGAAAGGACATTACATTTAGCAATTAGGTCACCACTGATATTTGAGAGATCATTTCAAGCCAAAGTACATGAGTTAAATAGGTGTTAAGAAAGTGGAAACGTCACGTACTGTCTATTCTTTCAGGAAGTTTTCTGGTGAGAAGAAGTCTCTAAAGCTCTGTCATTGGACTTCTTTCAAGGGACCTAATCTACTCCCATAATTTCAACCATGACAATTTTCACATCCTTCAGTCTAGCCCAGAGTCTCTCCAAATCCAACCTATTACCTATCACCAAATTAATTTTCTTAGAATTCTTTTAGATCACATCACCTCTTTCTCAGGTATCCTCAGTGGCTTCCCATGAATAAATGTACAAAGCCAGGTGGTAAAGCCTGGATTCAAGTCATCTAACCAGAGCAAATCTAACTTTGAAATGTTAATTTCTCACCAGTCCCCTGGGTGAACATTATGGTCTTCTACATGCTCCCAGTATTCCAGCCAAATTAAAATTCATGCCGTTTCCTGATTATGTCCTGTGCTCTCCAGTCCAACTAGTTGAGAATATATCCAGTGCTCTCTTTTTAGAAACTTTCATCCATTTATTTTTTCATTCTTTCAAAACTCATTCAGAGATAAGTAAGACACAGTTGCTGACAAGGTGAGACATTGTATTAGTATTTTTGTTCTTCCTTCCCTACTAGATCTTGCTTTGTGGTCTGGCTTTACAATAAGTTCTGATATGGCATCTTCCATGTTATCTGTTTAACAAGGAAGGATATAGTATCCTCCCCAGAAATATCAATTTATTTCTCTTTCCTTTATTCACAAAAAAGGTGTTCCCTGTACTTCCTTACCTTTATTCATGTGTTTGTACTCATGTTTATGGCAATATACGTATATATGAATAAGTATATAAGTATAACGGAACATATTGCTACTCCCTGACCCCTTCATTAGATTCAGTTTCTAAAATAATTCTTACTATTCCATTATCCCACTCCAGACGTGATTTTTGAGTCTAACTTCTCTTATAAGACTTACTTCAAAATAAGCTATGTCTTGCAGAAAGCTTTCCCTAATTTCCCTCCCAAGTCTTTTCTTCTTTCTCTAAACTCCCACTGTAATTTATCTGCATCTTTTTGGATACCAATCATGTTCTATTAATATAATTTTATATATGTGGTTCCTCTTTTCCTAAAATAGAACTTTGTTGGGGGTAAAACCATTTCTTTTTCTCTGAATAAGAGACGAGACTGAGTATCTGTTGAATAAGTAAGTCTCATTGATAAAACTTAGGACATAGTTTTATCTCCATCTGTTCACCTCTGAAGTTCACAGTGACCATCACCAGTGCTCTCCATAATGATATGTAGATGTCCATGACTATTTATATAGTCCTTTACCTTTCCATGGGTTACTTTCTCCTATAAACTATTTCACTCACGCTGAACAGTGATTCACATAGTATCTTATTTGAAACTTTTTTTCCACTTACCCACGTTTCAGGTCAAAATCCTCTTTGGCATTCTGATAAAAATCCCACCAAATTTTTCTTCCTAGTAATGATGAGATAAATTTCTTTCCCTGCCAGAAGCCCATTTTGGCTTCATGTCCTTAGTTTAGAAAACTAACTTCATTTTGTCCTATATCAGCTATATAGCTATTTTTTCACTTCCCATATCCCCCTCTCTATTTAAATGTCCTGACCTTCAACTAAAAGAAGAAATGAAAACTCTATCTGCCAAGGCCTTCAGCTTCCTATCTTGGGCTTTGGAGTCACTATACATATATTCCATTTTTTTTCTCACTATTTTATTCATGGCCAAGTGAATCAGAAATAATAAATACCAGCCAGTGGATTTGATAAGCCTTGTCAGGTCACATATCTCACATTTGCTACAGGGAAACAGTATACTTTCTAATTTGTCATGTCAGGCCTATATAGAAGAAAATCACCAATCACAAATACCCAACTCTTCTTCCTGAGGTCAAGTGCTGAATTCCTCAAACCTTCTATTGCCTATGAATGTCCCTTATTGCTCTGTAAAACAATGTCTTTTCCAATTTTTTTGACCATGACCTTCCATAAGAAATGACCTGCTATTGCCTAAGAATGTCTCTTATTGCTCTATAAAATAATGTCTTTTCCAATTTTTTTGACCATGACCTTCCATAAGAAATGCACTTTTTGTCACTACCTGGTACACGTGTGTAGTGGACACACACAGATACATTGTACATGTGTTTATGACTGAAACAAAAGTTCTGTGAAGCAATACTTTCCTTATGCCAGGATGTAATTTTTTTTTTTTTAATACTCTTCCATGCTTCTGTGTCATTACAAAGAAACTTACCGAACACAGTAAATTGATATAATGATCCACTTAGGGGTCACATCTCACAATTTAAAAAATGTCAGATGAGATTTGGAAGATTGCTTTTAAATTGAAAGAACTAGATTCTTCCTCCATTCCAGTGGTTCCCAAAAGTTAATATGCATAAATATTTGGAGGGACTTTGTAAAAATATAGATTTTTGAGCCCCATTCCTCAAAGATTCTGATTTTGGAATTGCAAGATGAGGCCCTAAAATCAGCTGTTTAACCCACGTACACCCCATCCAAGCGGCCTGGAGACCAGATCTCAGGAAGCTTTGCATCATTTTTTCCTGAGGTTGCAGAGGCTCAGAGGTCCTGCTTCTTCCCCTTCATCTTTTTGTTTCATTCATCTGCCCTCCATTCTTTCCACCAGGCTCGCACTTTCTCCACTGCAGCAGCATCTTTATTTCTTTTGAGTTTTATTTTTTAGGTACTTAATTCTTTCATGCTCTCTAAATGTCACATCCTTTGTCATAAACCAGAAACTAGAGACATGCTCTTCAGGCTTTTTTTCTTTCTTTTTACCTCCACCAGCAGATTAGTATCAAGTAGGACAAGTAAGATTATGGGTGGCCTCGGAAGACAGATGTAGCACCTGCCCCGTCTTTGTGTACTACCTGTTAGTTGCAGGGGTGGGGGTGGGGCGGAGGGGAAATTGGAGAGTGCAGTTTGAACCACCGTCCTTCGTATTTGCCTTTGGAGCCCATCCACCTCCCTCACCCACCCCATTTCTGTCTCCCTACCTCTGTACATTTTCAGGAAACAAATGCAGGATCTTACCTGCTTGCCAGGCCCCTTCTTCCACAAGTTCATGTGAACGTTATGGTTAAGTTTTCCTGCTTCTCATTTGTTGCTGCTAATGTGCTTCATGTCAGTATTTCACACTTTCTTAAATCGTCTAGATTCGTCTAGGCTCCATTGGTCCAAACACACTTTCAAACCCTTTCGTAGAAATTCTTAGCCGTGTTGGAAACCCACTTGATACTATCTGTACTTTACTGTGAGCCAGCTTATATTTTACTGTATCATTGTTTCCTGCTTGCTGAAATTAGATCTTAACCTTTCTCCTTGCAAAACTCCTAAGGTCCCAGAGGCAAGTAGTATGTTGTTCGTTTTCCTTTGATCCATTAATGTTTAATACAATTTCATATTTAAACTGATATTTAATACCTGAGTGAAAGAATGAGTAAACAGATGAACGTCTACAACTCTGTTTTTTTTTTAAAGTTTACAGATGCATAGATACTCTTTTATAGACGTCCTTTATTAATTGGTATCTTCCTTAGCATTCTTTTATTTTTATGTACCCATCTTATGATCTCTTTTAGGAAAAGTTTGAAATAGATGTTAGTTTAATAATGTAAGTAAAGAATAGCAAGGAAAGATTAGTAATATTAGTTTAGTTTGGTGCATATATTGTTGTTGATAACTGAAATTCATAGTTCAGGCTTTAATTCATAATTGCGTATTAGCTGCCGCTTCTAATGAAGACTATTCCAACACCCCACCAAAACATCTATCAAGCTATTTACCAAGACAGAAACTATCAGTAATACTAAAAACCAAGACTAACAGATAACCTAATACTGAAATCTAGAATTAAACTCCATAGACACATGGCAGGTAAAACTGAATTGAGGAAAATTGAATCAGGCTTTACTTCCTTAATTAAAGACCCTCTGAAGAGAGGTGGGGAGACACTTCTTCTTAACCGCCACCTTTTCTCATGACTCAGAGACCCAGTTTCTGCAGTAACCATGAACCAGCTAACTCTCACTCTCACTGATTTTTTAGGTAGCCGTATTTCTGTGTCCATTGAGAAGCAGTAACTTCGAGAAATTCATCAGGACATACGGGGTGGACGGGTACAGGCATATTTTGACCTATATTCTCTATAGTAAAGCTGGAAATATACTGGAGCTAATTAAATTTGGCAAATAGGGAAATATAATTTTCCACATACCCTGCTAGTTTAGAGGGTCTGAGAACCAAGCAGTGAGATTAAGAGCAATAACCACCTTGGCAAAACTACATGATGTTAATGAATGCCTGCAAAATATTGTGAATTAGATCCAAAGCAGTGAATATAAACTGCTTTTTTAACAGAAAGGTGCTCAACCTCAGCACCATAGATATTTTGGACTGTATAATTCTTTGTTTGGGGAGCCTGTGCTATGCATTACAGGCTGCTTAGCCACATTCCTGACCTTTAGCTGCCAGTAGCACCCACTCTCCCCAGTCTCAACAATCAAAAAAAGTGTTTCAGACATTGCCCAATGTCCCTTGGGAGCAAAATTGCCCCCAGTGGAGGACCACTGCAACAGTAGGTCTCGAAGGGGGCGTGATTGAGTCTTGACGGCTGTTGCCCTATTTAAGGATTAGTAAAGGAGAAGAAATCCATATAGAATCTATTTTGAAAATACTGTAGTTCAAGGGAAAGAAAATATTACCCAAAAACTCAGAGAAAAAGCACAACTTTGAGAATGATGTAGTTCAATCTCCAGGAAAAAAAATAATTCTTAGATTATTCAATGTACTCAACAGAATGCAAGGCCTCCAAATGAAGGGGGTTGGAAAATGGGATAAGTCGTGCAGAGAAAACAGAACAGCAAAATGTAGTGAAAAGATAGAAGGAGATAGATAAAATCTCCTTGTGTGGAAATTTTTGGCAGATTTTGTTTTAAACTGATGGTACATAGTGTTGGTAAGAGGTAGTGATGTAAGTGTTCTTAAACATTTCATACAGCCTCTCTAGAGTGAATTTTCATTCATATATATATATATTAAGACTTATAAATGAAAGTACTCTTTGACCTACTTCTAAGAAATTGCTCTTAGAAAAGTGAAAAAACCTGTGAAAAATTTATATACATGTATGTTCATCTCAGTGCTATGATAATAAACAAATGAAATCAACATAATTGGCCAAAGTAGAGAATGCTGAATAAATTCTGATATCTAAAATGTGCCTGAACACAGTAGGAACTCAGTAATATTTGTTGATTACATTCATGAATATATTTAGTGGAATACTACACATCTGTTTTGAATGATGTGTGTATATATACGCATATATCATATATATGATATATATAATATATATGTAGAGATGTATGTTTCCAAAGTGTATGTGTGTTTTACATTTAAGATGTATTCCTTAAAGATCAATTATTCACTAAAGATCAATTCGTTAAAGAATTCATTAAAGATCAATTCTATTACTGATGTAGGTGAACTGTGTGTTTTGACCAATCTGAATGTCACCTGAACCCTTAATAGCCACTGTGCTTTTCTCACTCCATGCCTTTGTTTATTTATTTATTTATTTATGCGGTACACGGGCCTCTCACTGTTGTGGCCTCTCCCGTTGCGGAGCACAGGCTCCGGACGCGCAGGCTCAGTGGCCATGGCTCGCGGGCCCAGCCGCTCCACAACATGTGGGATCTTCCCGGACCGGGGCACGAACCCGTGTCCCCTGCATCAGCAGGCAGACTCTCAACCACTGCGCCACCAGGGAAGCCCCTTTGTTTATATTTTTATGTTTGCTTGGAATGTATTGTCCTCCAAGTCCTCCCACTAATTTTTGCTTTTTAAAAAGTAGACTTTATTTTTTAGAGCAGTTTTAGGTTCATAGCTGAAGTGAGTGAAAAGTACGTAGAGTTCCCCTATACCCCCTGCTTCCACACACCCACAGCCTCCCCCGTTATCAGCATCCCCCACCAGAGTGGTGCACTTGTTATATTTGATGAACCTGCATTGACACATCATAGTCACCCAAGATCCATAGTTTACATTAGGGGTCACTCTTGGTGCTATACATTCTATGGGTTTTGAAAATTTTACAATGAAATGTATCTACCATTATAGTGTCATAAAGAGTATTTTCACTGCCCTAAAAATTCTCTGTACTCTCCCAGTTCATCCTCTCTCTCTTGAACCCTTGGCAATCACTGATTATCTTAACTGTCGTCATAGTCTTGCCTTTTCCAGAATGTCATAGAGTTGGAATCATACAGTATGCAGTCTTTTGAGATTGGCTTCTTTCACTTTGTAATAGACATTTAAGGTTCCTCCATGTCTTTTCATGGCTTGATCGTTTCTTTTTAGCACTGAATAATATTCCATTGTCTGGGTGTAGCACAGTTTATTTATCCATCCACCTACTGACAGGCATCTTGGTTACTTTCAAAATTTGGCAATTATGAATAAAGCTGCTATTAACATCCCTGTGCAGCTTTTTATGTGGACATAGGTTTGCAGTTTATTTGGGTTAATACTAAAGAGCACAATTGCTGGATTTTACCAACTTATTTAGACTTACTGTGTGCTGCTAATTTCTTGCTTAATTTTTCCTATTAGAATATTAACTCTTTGATGACAGCAGCCATTTTTTATGCAAGCTACAGTACTTTAATGCATTTCTATAAAATATAAACTAACGTTTATTGAATAAAAGAATTGGGGTTATATTTTCATATATGAAAATCATTTTCAAAAGGAAAACCATTTAGAAATATACCCATAGTATATCTCAACTACTTCATTTTTGTTGAGAAGTGGGTAAAATAGTGTATGTTTATATATGGTTCATAGAGTGATGGCTTGTTAGAGTGAAAAGTAACCTCATTAGCTTTCTAACTTAACTGATGAGGAATCTAGGATGCAGAGTGTTTTGATAATTCAGCCCATGTCACGTAGGTAGAATTATATGTCTCATTTATCACCCTTTGTAGTCTTTCCTCAAAACTGTACTATTGCGCTCTCATTTTTACTGAATGAAATAGGATACGTTTTGTTCCATGAAAATGGATTATTTTTCTAGAAAATGCAAATTGGTAATTTAAGAATGTATTATTGAAAATGTTCTATTTCATTAAAATAACACTGTGAACTATATATGTTACTGTGCCTCTTTTTGTATCTTTATTATCTAATTAATTAATTCATGAGACATTAACTAAAGTCCAGTTGTCATGACTCACATCCTTTCATCTTCTAGTGAACTTAATTTTGCAGAAATAAAGAGTGGTTAAATGATTACCTTGAAAGAAGGGTTTTATATTAATACTATTTTGTGTTGTTTCCTTGAGTTGAATATTAACAAAAGAGGCTAATATTAGTAGTAGTCATTACTAATTGCTCCTTTGATATTTGAGCTTTGATTTCTCATTTTTTTTGTGTGAGTGAGATCTCTGAGAAGGACAGTATCTTCTTTTTGAAACAACCGAAACAATTGGTGGTTAAAAAAAGTACTGCAGATAAAACAAAGTGGACTGCATTTCTCTCGACAGTGTAACACCCCCAGTTTACTAGCTCTTGTCCTTACTTGCTTTTGCAGGCCTCACCCTCACAGTAAAGTCTTTTCTCCTGTTGCTGCAAGTATTTTGAGGAGTCTAAGTGTTTGTCTAATTGGTAACACATGCTCTATTGATTTCCCAGAGTTACCGTAACAAAGTACCACAAACTGGGTAGCTCAAAATGACAGAAATCTATTCTCTCATAGTCCTGGAGGCTAGAAGTCAGAAATCAAGGTATTTTCTGGGCCATGCTCCCTCTGAAGGCTCTAGGGAATAATCCTTTCTTGCCTCTTCCAGCTTCTGGTGGCGACTGGAAATCTTTGGCATTACTTGACTTATAGCTTATAGCAGCACTCGTCAGTTTCCACCTCTGTCATCTCATAGCCTTCTTCCCTGTGTGTCTGTGTTTCTGCATCCAAATCTCCTTCTCCTTTCTCTTATAAAGACATTAGTCATTGGATTTAGGACCCGGGATGATTTCTTCTTGAGATCCTTAATTAACCTGATGTCCAAATAAGGTCACATTCTGGGGTTTCAAGTGGACATGCATTTGGGCAGATCACCATTCAACTTACTACACTTGGTATGAGCCAAGCACTCCACCCACTTGGCTGGGATTGTGTTTATTTCTGCCATATGCTACTGCTCCTACCAGGCTTTGCTGCCTCTGTCGGATACCAGCGCCCCTTTGGCTGCACGTTGCTGTGCATTTCATATATCACCATCACTGGTAAACCTCATTGCCTAAGGTCGGGTGTGCGCCACACTGCTGAGGCCTCCCGACTATCCCTGCTGATTGCCGTGGTGCCTGCCGACCTCCATTACTGATGGGCCTGACTGCCGTGTGCTGGCCAGTGGCGCCGCTGCTGATGCCTGGGAAACTTGTGGAACCTAACAGCATTCTTACACAGTTAACGTAGGTTCGAAAGCAATAAATCCTAATTATACACCCCGTGTTGTATTAAGAATGACTGTTTCCATTAATGCTAAAGCTTTATTACTGTACCAAGTTTGACTCCCTCTTTTCTTAGGATGAGGTCTTTCCAGGAGACTCTTCCATCTTTCATGTGAAGTGGTTCCTGGCAGGCCCTTCTCTACTTACTGCTCATATATCTCTGGGCCAACTTGAATCCCAGCAGTTTGCAGGTTAAGTTCAAGGTAGGGCCATCTCCCTATTTCTTTGTATCTTCCCCATCCCACACATGCAGTACTAAATTGAATTATATTGCTAAGTTGTTCTGACATGGCTATTTTAATTATTTACAAGAGAGCTCTCTTTCACTGTTGAGATAAATACTCTTAAGTAGGGAAAAATATCCTTTTTGAACCTTTTAACAGTCATTCACATTAAACCCAGAAAGCACTCTTCAACAGCTATCAATGTTTTAAAACTTGATTTTAATCTATTTTAATTCAACAAGTATTGATATTTATTCTGTGCACACTTTATACCAGGTAGTGTATCAGACTCTAGGAAAAAGGTGCAAGGATGGGCTCATAACCCAAAGCTAGAGAAACAGTGAAGTAATGACAGCACCTCAGTAGTTTGTGACTGAAGCTTAAGGTACTAGGAAAATCGACACTTGATAGAACTGTAAAGGTATACGGAGGCCAAGTGGAAAAGGCACTTGGACCCCATGCTAAGAAGAAAAAACATTAGCTTTTGCAAAACAAGGAGCCATGGTATTTTTATGTTTAGAGCAATAGTATAAAGGTTCAGTTAGAAGCATGGATGTGAGTGTACAGTTGCAATAGAGAATGATGAGGATTTAATCTAAAATGAGTGTAGAGTTACAGAGAAGGGGGCAAATGCTGGGGATACACAGATGGTAGACAGTTCAGAGTCTATTGCTAATTGGTTATGGATGCTGGGAGAGAGAGAGATGTCCAGAATGAGTCTCAGGTTTCTGCCTTGCTGTCTGGGTGGGCAAGGTACCTTCAACTGAGATAGAGACTACAGGGAAATAGAATAAACTTAGAAATTTGTGTTTACCAATTTAATTTAATTCTCATAATAACAGCCCTTCACAGTAGCTAGGAATCAATTCTCAAAGAATGTAAGTAAGTTAATATAAATAAGTTTAAGTAGGCAGTGACAAAACTGGGTGTTTTCTCCTGGTATTTCACACATGCTCTTAGAGTTTAGGAGGACAGTGGTGGGTAACAAGTTCAGACTTAGATGCTGGCTTTGAGGCGCCCTTAAGTATCAGGTCGGCTAATAGACTATTGGAATTTGGAACTTAAGCTCAGAAAAAGGCATAGGTCTTTTGAGAGGGCCAGTTTGGGAGCTGTTTACGTATGGGCACTTGTCAAAGCCACATTTCATATTTGTGATTGTCCAGAGGCCAAGTCAAGAGTGAGAAAAGAGGAAGGCTCTAGATGGAACCCTGGAGGGCATCAACATTTAAAGGAATGGTAAAAGAAGCAGGAGATCCAGGAAAGCATACAGAGAAGTGAGGATTCAGGAGATAAAGGGAGAGAATGTTGTGGAAAAAAAAATTTGAGGAAATTGTCCATAGTGTTCAGTGCAACATATAGGTCAAGTTAGGTAAGTCATCTAAAATGTCCGTTGGACTCAACATCGGCAGAGAATTGGTAGTGGCTTTAAAAAGAGGTGAGAGCCCCTTTATAGTAACTTGAGGAATTAGTAGATGAGATAGTAAAAAAATAATATGAATATACTGTCCTTCCATATGTCATTGTAGTAGTCTTTACCCTTTACTAATAGGTCCTGAAATTTGGTTTTTTAGCAATAATCATGGTGGATTAAAAAGAAGTTTATCCTCCATCTCTAGTTTGATCCCACCTATCATGAATGACATACTTTGTAATCTAGAAAAGAAAGATGAGGGTATCTCCTATACACCTGAATTAGACTTATTTGCACTATGATCTCACCAGTCGAACTGACTAATCACAGATCTATCACTTTTGAAATGAAAATGTGTTACTGTAAATACCCTTTCGGAGTAGAACAACAAAGATGGTTCCATATTCCAAAGGACAGTGGTTAGAAGCAATGCTTTTGTTATTGAGGTTTTTATAAATTTCATGCAGTGAATGCTTTTGTTGGTCTCGGTCCATGGAAAAGTCAATTTCTATAAGAAAGAATTTGATTATGTGTTATTTGCCTTTGTAGTCAGAGAGATTGAGTTAAACTTTGTTGTTTATTCCTTGGTTCTGGCAGCATGTGATAATTACTGTCAGCTCCTCTCACCAGCTCCAGTCTAAGAACACAACTCTCCATCAGAACAGGCCATGGCTCCAAGTAAGGTTATGAATCTACGCAAAGGAGCGGGAAGTTTGCATTTTACCTTCTTAACTCCTCTTTTTCACCTCACAAGGTAAAGACCAGTTATTATTGAAAGATGGTAATCAGCTGTTTCTAAGACATACAAAGAGTATTATTTCCAGTAATATGTTAATTTTAGACCAATTGTATTAGAATAAAAAGATTTGGGTGGTCCACAGATTTTCATTATAAGCGATCTAACAAATGTCAACCATAAATATATTTAAGAAGGGCACAGAATCCGTCATTGTCTTTCAGTTATAACGGAGACAGTGAGTTTACCTCAGGCACACATTTGCTGGGGAGAGTTCCAGTTCTCCAGGAAACTTGTATTTTACTCTTCTCCCACAGTCTTCATTTGAATCATATGTAACTACCCTTCTTTCTCTCAGTGAACACACTGGTGTTTTTTGCTTCAGCAGTTCTCTTGGTAACTTATCCCATATGTTTGGTAGCCTTTGCATAAAACTGTTTTGTCTGAACTCAGCTTCTGAACCATATCTTGTATCTATCTGCCAGAATGAGTACTATGTGACTTAATTTTGTACACTTAACTTCATAATCAGAAACGTTTTGGTTATTTGAAGGTAAGATAAGTTTAACTCTCATTTGCAGAAGTAGATAAACAAGTATTATTTTAATATAGGTTAGTTCTTTGGTTCAATACCACCTTTTAACATAGCACACTCCATTGACAAATGGTCAACTTGTGATTGCTGGACATTGTACATAGATTCTAACCAACCGTCCATGCAATACAGAGTTGGGGGCCTGCATTCCATGTTTTTTTCTTCTCATGTCACCTTTCAGAGCTTCCTATAATGGAATGAAAAGAAGAGAAAAGGACTTTATTTTTTTTTTTTAATCTCTAGGTGGTTTTGTAATGGGTTATTGACTTTAGAAGAAACTGAATAAAGGGACTCCTAGAGTTGAAATACTGGGCCTTGGTTGAATTCAGAGATAGATTTTCAAGTACCAGGAGCTATCATTTCAGTCACCTATGTTCAGACTACTTAGCCTCATAAAGCTAATAAAAGTATTAATATTTGGCATTTCCTTACATGCAGCCATTCATTCAGTAAATATTTATTGAGTTCCTACTATGTGCTAAGACTGTCCCTACCCTTTTGGGGCTCACTGTCTTATTGTGGAAGGGGAAGGAAGAGACATCATAAACAAGAATTATATCAGGTGGTATGAAAAGTGTGATAGAGAAAAATAAAGTAGGGTAAGGAGGTAGAAAGATATGGAAGAGATATTAGTTTTAGATTGGATGGTCAGGTCTTGATCTTGAGGAGACAGCAGTGAGCAGTGGCTTGAAGTGAGATCTTAGTTCCCTGCCCCGAAACTGGAGCTGCACAGCCTGGATGAAAACCAGAAATCCTAGCTGCCGGTCCACCGGGGCCTAGAGGCTGGAGGCAAAGTTTCCCTGGCTCTTGCTCCCACTGAAAAATGCATTTCTCAAGGAGACTAAAATTGTAAAAACAGGTACAAAGTTTATTATTAGAAAAACAGCACAACAAGTGGGAGAGCACACAGAGAAACAGTTTGTTTAGTTAAGACAGAAGCAAGGCAGAGATGCACACCTGGAGAGAAAGGGTGTGGGCGTCCCCCCTAATGAGGAGAAGTGCACCAGAGAGGTGATTCACATCACTTATATAGGGCAGTTCTTCCGGATCTTCGTTTCCCTTTGGCCAATTATTTCATTTCTTTTCCCACACCTGACCTGTTCTAGGACTCTCTCCAGCACACGTACGCATCTTTGGACAAAATGGATTCCAGTGCAGAGGCCTATGGGAAGGTTGACACCACCTATTTTGGGGTGGTGCCTCCTCCTTTTTTTTTCTTTCTTTTTGTGGTACACGGGCCTCTCACTGTTGTGGCCTCTCCCGTTGCGGAGCACAGGCTCCGGACGCACAGGCTCAGCGGCCATGGCTCATGGGCCCAGCCGCTCCGCGGCATGTGGGATCTTCCCGGACCGGGTCACGAACCCGTGTACCCTAAATCGGCAGGCGGACTCTCAACCACTGCGCCACCAGGGAAGCCCCCTCCTCCGTTTTTGACAAGGAGCCTTTCTGCGCATGTGTAGTCGGGGAGGTCTCCTTGACCTCAAGAATGAGAAATATGTGGTTTCCTTATCTTTTATCCAAGCAGGACTCATCTCCTCCTCGCTCCTGCCATTATCTTTATCGTGGAGTGTCTGTCCACAGGGGACAGATTCCAGCTGCTCAGCCTGGGGCCCATCCATCTCCTCCCTCAGTCTGGCCTCTCTGATAAGAAGATGACAGAGGAGCAAACATCTGAGGAGAAGAGAGGCATGAAGCCCTGTGGGCACCTGGGAGGAAAGCACTCCAGGCCCTTTGTGCCCCTAAATAAAGCTTTGTGCACAATCTGAGGGACACCAGAAAAAATTAAACACTGAATTGCTTCTATGGGATAATTAGAAAAATATACCAATGGGTATACATAAGCCCCAGATTATAAAATTCTATAGAAATTATTGTCTCTATACACAGATGAGGTAGATTTACATGGCTGGAAGTATTCAGAGAATACTTCATGGAGGAAAGAACACTTGAAGGAATGTATGATTTGGCTCTTCATTGTTGTTTATTTACTGAATATTGTTGACACATGAGAAGGAAGAAAGGCACTTCAGAAAGGATATGATCAGAAGTCCAAAGGAGAGTATATTAGTCCCTGTGGATGCTGTAACAAATTACTATAAAGCTGTTGGCTTAAAGTAACAGAAATTTATTCTTTCTTAGTTTTGGAGGCCAGAAATCTGAAATCAGTTTTACTGATTCAAAATCAAGATGTCAGCAGGGCCTCATTCCCTCTGGGAGCTCTGATAGAGAATCTGTTCCTTGCTTCTTCCAGCTTCTGATGGCTGCTGGCATGTTTTGATTTGTGGCTGCATCCCTCTAATTTCTATCTATATTGTTACATTGTCTCCTCTTCTTCTGTGCTTCTCATCTCCTTTCTTTTATAAGGACATTGGTGATGATATTTAGGGCCCACCTGGATAATCCAGGATAATTTCGTCATCTCAAGATGTTTCACTCAGTTACGTCTGGGTAATCCAGTATAATCTCCTCATTGCAAAATCCTTGACTTAATCACATCTGCAAAAAATGTTTCCATATAAGGTAACATTCACAAGTTCCAGGGAATAGGTCTTGATATCTTTCAGCAGCCGGCCACCATTCAGCCCACAATAAGGAAGATAAGAATATTACACAGTACAGAGACTGACCTGATAAAAATGTGTCTACTCAGAATATTTTCTTCAGTTGTTTAGCATATATTTATTGATTGTCTTCATGCATTTAGAAAATATTTTCTGAATGTCTGCAACAGACACTGTGTAGGACACAGTGGGAGGCACAAAAGCAAACACAGCCCTTGACCTTATAGAGTTTATAAATGAGGTGAAGGTGAGGGGAGGGTAGGGATAGAAAACAGAGAGCCTATAATGTAAGGATTGGATACTGTTGAGTCATGTATTCCTTGTCCAGATCCTCAACCTCCACGAGATTATTGTGACCTAAGAGTGAAGAACCTGAAGCCCAGAGAGGTTAACTAAGTCGTCTAAATCCACTTACCTCAGCAAAGAAGTAGCAAAAGGAGGAATTGCGGTGTGCTCCACTTATGTCCATCTCTCTACGTGACCTTGATCCATGAACAGGTACTGAGACGTGGTGAACTCCTAAACTGAGGAATTATGTGCTTGGTAGATTAGCAGACTCTGTGCAGGGTTGGTATAGCAGATGTATCAGAGAAGGGAAATACTGGAGCAAAAGTCCACTAGAGGACTGTAATCGAAGATTCGATACGGTACATATATGCTGGATGCATTCATTCAACAAATATTTATTTAACCTACTTTCTGTCAAGCTCTGGGGTGAAAGCTTGGGACAGGATGGTGAACAAATTGGAGATACTATCTCTACTGTGGTAAACTGAGTTTACCATCAGTTAGAGGCATGGTATTATTAATCCAAGGATTACACAGACAGGTGTAACAAATGCTCGCAGGCCCTGTGGCAGCGGAGAGCGTGGCGCCTCTGAGGAAGGAGAGGGCCTAGACCAGGAGTGTTAGGTGGCATGTTAGTTTCCTATTGATGCTATCCTAAATTACCACAAACTTAGTTGCTTAAACAATACATATTTCTTTCTGTAAATTTCAGTTCTGGAGGTTAGAAGCCCAAAGTGAGTTAAAATCAAGGTATCGACAGGGCTGCATTCTTTGTTTGTTTGTTTATTTTTTTTATACATCTTTATTGGAGTATAATTGCTTCACAATGCTGTGTTAATTTCTGTTGTACAACAAAATGAATCAGCCATATGTATACATATGTCCCCATATCCCCTCCCTGTTGAGCCTCCCTCCCATCCTCCCTATCCCACCCCTCTAGGTCATAGCAAAGTACCAAGCTGATCCCTCTGTGCTATGCAGCTGCTTCCCACTAGCTATCTATTTTACATTTGGTAGTGTATATATGTCCGTGCCACTCTCACGTTGCCCCAGCTTCCCCTCCCCACCACCCCCACGTCCTCAAGTCCATTCTTTATGTCAGCGTCTTTATTCCTGCCCTTTCACTAGGTTCATCAGTAGCATTTTTGTCAGATTCCATATATATTTGTTAGCATACGGTACTTTTTTTTCTCTTTCTGACTTACTTCACTCTGTATGACAGACTCTAGGTCCATCCACCTCACTACAAATAACTCAATTTCATTTCTTTTTATGGCTGAGTAATATTCCATTGTATATATGTGCCACATCTTCTTTATCCATTCATCTATTGATGGACACTTAGGTTGCTTCCATGTCCTGGCTATTGTAAATAGAGCTGCAATGAACATTGTGGTACATGACTCTTCTTGAATTATGGTTTTCTCAGGGTATATGCCCAGTAGTGGGATTGCTGGGTCATATGGTAGTTCTATTTTTAGTTTTTTAAGGAACCTCCATCCTGTTCTCCATAGTGGCTGTATCAATTTACATTCCCACCAACAGTGCACACGGAATATTCTCCAGGATAGATTACATCTTGGGTCACAAAATCAAGCCTCGGAAAGCTTAAGAAAATTGAAATCATTATCAAGCATCTTTTCTGACCACTATGCTATGAGATTGGAAATCAATTCAGAAAAAATACTGTAAAAACCACAAATACATGGAGGCTAAACAGTGTACTATTAAATAACCAAGAGATCACTGAAGAAATCAAAGAAGAAATTTTAAAAATACATAGAAACAAATGACAACAAAAACACAATGACCCAAAACCTATGGGACACAGCAAAAGCAATTCTAAGAGGGAAGTTTATAGCCATTCAATCTCACCTCAAGAAACAAGGGCTGCATTCTTTTCTGGAGGCTCTAGGGGAGAATCTGTTTTCCTGCTTTTTCAGTTTCTAGAGTCTGCCCACGTTCCTTGGCTTGTGGCCCTACAGGTAGACTGAATCTTCATTATATCACATCACTCTGACAACCTTGCTGTTGTCCTCTTACCTCCTTCTCTCACTCTTCTGCTTCCCTCTTCTACTTTTAAGGACCTTATGATAACATTGGGTCATGAGTCACCCAGGCTAATGTTCTTATTTTAACATCAGCTAATTAACAATATTAATTCCATCTGCAACCTTAATTCCATCTTGCCATGTAACCACACATAGTCCTAGGTTCCTGGGATTAGGATGTGAGCATCTTTGGGAGACCATTATTCTGCTTACCACAGGTAGGATAGACCATGTCAATCATTTTCGTTTTATTCTAACAGCACTGATAGTCCATTGTTAGATTTTAATCAGGCTGGGGTTATATGGTCAGATTTGTGTTTTGAAAGGATAATCCCGACTAAATGTGGAGAAGAGCTGGGAGCAAAAATGGAAGTGGGGAGGGCACTTGAGAGACTATTCTAGTACCAGAGAAAATATATTATCAGCTTGGCATAGTGGTCACGGAAACGTTGAGATGCCGCTAAATTTGAGAGAGAGCTTAAATCAGAAGGACCCTGTGATAGATTAGAATGAGAGGTACATTTTTGGCATGCAGACCCAAAGGACTATGTGTACTGCTACTCACTGGCAGAGAGAACACTAGAAGAAGAACAGGTTTGGGGGAGGAATAATGTTGTATTTCTGCAAATATTAAAGAGGACATTTGTGGTACTTCCTGTCATGGACATACATACCCAGAGACGACTCCTTGACCCAAGGGGCTCTATAGGTAGCCCTTGACCTTTATAAATTCACCATGGTCTAGGGACTGATCCTTTGACTTATGGATTCAGATTTTTTTCACACCAAGAATGGTTGCCTCTCATAAGGAGCAGATTTATTTTAACTAGGAATATATAATCATCCATTTAAATATTTATTGAGGACCTAACCTGAACCAGACAGTGAGCTTGACAAAGGAGTACAGTGGTGAATGAGGTAGATGTGATCCCCAACTTCTTAAAACCTATAGTTCAGCCAGTTGATGGGAGCACATAGTGGGATGTTCTGCTTGTCCTGGGTGTGGGAGCAGGTGTGTAAGAGGCAGAGGCTTACTGATTGTTAAGCTTGGAAGTTTCACTGGAGGAACTGGAAGAGGTTCAGTTTGTCACCAGCATTCATGAGAGGGAGAGGGAGAAAGAGTGGTGACAGAAGAGGCTGGAGAAGCAGGCAGGAGCTAGCAGCAGAGCTAGGAGAACTTCTGAGCCGTGCAAGGAGTATTAGCTTGAACATACATCCCCTGTGATGTCTTTTATGCTTTAAGCAAGGAGGGATGTGAGTAGACTTGTATCTTAATATTGCTATGAGACTACAATGAAACTTTCACAGTGAAAAATACACTATTAATAAAGCAGACCTCTCATGCCAATATTATTATCCCTCTGGAGGAAAGTCATAAAGGAAACCATTTGCTTCCTTCCTGTCTTTCTTTTTTAGATTAGCAAACTTTAAAATATTTTAAAATATATAATAACATATGAGATGAGAATGAGAGCAATAGAACTTTCATTCACTTTTAGGACATATTTATAACCCCAGTTTATAAATATAAGAATGAAAAATAACTCAGTGTTGTTTTATAAAGTTGAATGTGTGTTTGCCGCATGACTGAGCAATTCCACTCCTGGGTATACACCCAAGAGAAACTCTTGTGCACCTAAACCAGGAGATTACACACATAAATATTCGCTGTTTGTAATGGCAAAACAAATTGAAAAAAACCCGACATACCCACCCATAGAAGAATTTAAAAACTGGTATAGCCATACAACAGGTACTTTAAAAAGTTTAAATGAATGCATTATACATATCAACTCACCAACATAGTAGTTTCAGAAGTATGAAGTTGAGTGAAAATAGCAGGTCACAGAAAACACATTCAGTATAGTTATATTTATAAAATGTTAAAAGGAAAAGGAAGCAATGTTATTTAGGGTTATGTACATGTGTAGAAAACTTTAAAGAACAATCCCGAATAATAGTGGTCATTGTATCTATTCTTGCTATTTTTCTGACATTTCTGTATAATTATTATGTAGTGTTCCTGCTGTTGTGTTTCAAATGTGTAACTTATACATTTTAGAAGAAGCCAACTTTTATTCAGAAGCTCGGTAAAGAGTCAATACTGGCGAGCTGAATAACATGTTGGCGAAGAATATGGATTTTGGAGTCAGACAAACCTTGGTTCAAATTTTGCCTCTCTCTTTTACTAATCGTGAAATTTTTCTAGGTGCTTAGGATATGTCACTGAGCAAAACAGGCAAAAATTCCTGTCCTTATGCAGGTTACATTCTAGCTGTTAGAAATAAATTTTTATGATAATTCTCCTTAAAATGGTGAGCTCCCTGCAATATAGGCTCTGTATTTTATTCCTCTTTGTATAACTGGCACCTAAATTTGGCACATAGTAGGTATGTTTATGGAATTGAATTGCCTGAGTAAATGAACATTGTACTTTGTACTTCTATGGAACAAGAGGAATACAAATTGCTTCAGGTTTTGTTAATCACAGTTAATACAACTCAAATCAAAGATCAGCTTTCTTGGAGCTTCACTCATTGATCTTAGCAGCTACTGAATCATATATAGAAACTGATATTGTAGTGTTGTCTTTGAATATGAATAATAGAAATGAGTAAAATTTTTTTTAGCCTTCAGTTTTTGAATTTTATTTTTTCTCTTTCTAGACCATTCATTTTAATTTCAGTAGTAAGTGTACTGCATTTTTTCACTTCTCTGAAAACTTTGCATTCTCTTTCTTCCATCATCCTAAAAGTTATTCCTATACATTACAAAATTGTTATTGACTCCTTTAATAGTTTCAAAGTTAGATGACAGTGTAGTTTTTATATCGTGTTCAGTGTGTGTGTGTATGTGCGCCTGCATGCATGTGTGTTATAGAAGCAAAGCAAATGTATACAGTTGACCCTTAAACAATAGTGTTTAAACTGTGCCGGTCCACTTATACCTGGATTTTTTTCACTAGTAAATACTACCGTACTACATGATCTGTGCTTGATTGAATCCTCAGATGTGGAAGAACCAAGGGTACGGAGGGTTGACTATAAATTATACACAGATTGACCTCCACGTTTTTAAGGGGTCAACTGTATATTTATTCCTTAGGGTTCATCAGCTTCTTAAAGGAGGTGATATCTAATCTATTGCCAAACATTAGGTCCTTTAGAAAATGTGGTTATTATAAGTAACAAGAGAATGATAATCTTTGTATGTAATTCTGTATGTTTCTGATTATTCGTTTAAGTGGAATTATTGGATCAAAAAAGTATGAATGTTTTTAAGTGTGTTGGTATAAAGGTAAAAATTATTCTTCAGAAAGTTGACATTGCAAATTTTCTTTTGCTTTTGCCTATGAGTAAAAAATAGAAGCCTAAATAAGACATGTTATGGAGAATTGACATTGTAAGATTATGTCTCGTAATCTTAATGTTACCTTCTGTCCACATTATATTAGGTTGTGCCCTGATAGTACTTTTGTGATTCTAAATTATTGCAGAGTTATTTGTCTTTTTCCATCTAGATTGATTAACTTATTTTCATTATATTGATTAGTCCTTACAAAATAAAAACTTGCTTAGATTCTGCCATGAGATCAAACAATGAAAATTTAATATAAATACTTGTTTATTGGCTTAGAGAGCTGGAGTTTTTTTTGTTGTCGTCCATATAATTCAGAAAGAATGTGTGTATTATTGTAGCAAGTCAACTGCTATGGTAACTTGTGGTTTTTGCCATGACTCAATTTCTTACAAAGGTAGATTTGGGGATGTTTCTTAAGAGTTTCTTTTTCATATGCTAAAGAATCTTTCATAATGTTAACCCTTAAATTGACTACCTACAAAGTACTATCCTAATGAATTCACATCTAAGTGTAAACTCTAAACCCTATAGAAAATTTTAATATTAAATATTATGTCACATTGCCATACTACTTAATCTCAATAACAAGTATTTAGTTTTAGTTGCTTATAGAATTCTATGATTTCTGAAAAATAAACCATTTACAATAATTTGTACTTTACAATAAATTGCTTTGAGATAATTTAGATAATTTACAATAAATTGCTTTGAGCTGATAGAATGTATTTTTATTCATAATCTAATGCCACGTAAGAGAAGTATCCAACATAGTTTGTAGAAGTATGTGAATATTTAAGAGTAATAGTTGATTATTAGTTTTTAGACCACCAGTGAAACTGGAGTATGTCTATACAGACCACTCCTAAAGAAACATTAAACAAAGCAGAAGGGACTGTTCTATACCTAATAGCACAGATTGTTTTTTCTTTTAAGGGTATGTAATAGCAATTTGGAAATATCATCTAGATTGGGTTTCAAAGGTAAAAGAAAAATTAAAATATTCTAAATTTTTATGCTAGCTGATGTGGCTTTACAAATTTACAAGTTTCTTGAATTCATTATGGAGTTCTTTAATTGGGTCAATGAATAGCAAACTACATGGTTAAAACATGTTCAATTCACTCTTAAATAGATTTGTCTACCTAAAACCAACTCAAAATGTTTTGTTACCAGGATACCTAGTTCTCATGTTGTTAGAACTATAGTATCTCAGGAATGTGTGACTCAAAGTTGCAGACACTCAGATTGAGAGAGTCACTTACAGAAAATAAAAGAAAAAACAAAACCCAAAAGCCTCACACCAATGAAAATCAACAATAAAAATCACAAAGAAAAACTTCTGCACAAACCCTAGGCCTGCCTAGACTATACCTCATGTTGATGTACGTTACTAAGGCTTTTGCTTGTGTGAAACAATTTTACTAGGTCATTTATTAATGACCTATTTCTAGAATATTATTTAGTTCCCCAAGACTGGGTGTTCTTACCTTTTAAAAAAAAAAGTTTCTTCTTTTTACACCATACATACCTTTTATTAAACTTAATAAACAGCAGAATTATTGTTGCTCATTTCCTCTGGCATCCCTACGGCCACAAACCTGATTCAAATTATTGTCCTGATTTTTTAATTTATTTTACTTTTTTATTTTTACATTTTTATTGAAATATAGTTGATTTTAAAAGAAAGTTTCTTATTGGTGTGTTAAGGATTAATTACCTTTGTCTTTTGCATTTGAGAACCCTTTCTCAGAGGAAACTTTGTCACTCCACTCATGAAATGTAAAAAATATAAAAATAAATATATAAGGGCTTCCCTGGTGGCCCAGTGGTTGAGAGTCCGCCTGCTGATGCGAGGGACGCGGGTTCGTGCCCCGGTTCGGGAGAATCCCACATGCGGCGGAGCGGCTGGGCCCGTGAGCCATGGCCGCTGAGCCTGCGCGTCCGGAGCCTGTGCTCCGCAACGGGAGAGGCCACAATGGTGAGAGGCCCGCGTACCGCAAAAAAAAAAAAAAAAAAAAAAGATAAATATATAAAAGTCCTTCTGTTTCTCCAAAAAGGGAAAGGAAATGCAATTTGCCAAGTTTCTGCTCTGCTGGACACACTGTGCATTTAATCTTCACCACAATCCTGCAAGATACATACTCTTCTGTGTATTTTACACACAAAGAAACCAGCCACAGAGGACACAGATGGTCAAAGACCACACAACTTGCATTGCTGAACCTAGGATTAGAACTCAGGCTTCACTGAGAAGTCAAAGCGCAATTCTTTCGATTGTTGCAAAGTAGTAAAATCTCAAAGTTATTTGAGGAAAAATAATTGTAGGAGCTATTGTTTTAGTCAGGAACATTGGTTGAAGTGACATTAAGCCTGGTTAAGGAAAAAAAAAATGGCTTAAGCAAAAAGGAAAAAAAAAAAGAAAGGCAAAGGAAGAGTTGGGGTTATTTATTGACTTAGGCTACATTTGTAGTTTTAGCCCCTATCTTGAGCACAAGAGAATTCATTTGTGGCATCCAAAAATCTTACTCCATTGACCTGTCAGCACTTTAAAGTTTCCCTTTGTGTTAACTTCACTCTCCGTCTGGCTTTCTCTAAGTAGCAGCAGCCTGGCCCCAGTAGCTATAGGCTTCTTACATCTTTCACAAGGAAAGCCTTGCTTCCCAGTACTTCCAGTAAAAGATGCTGATGCTCCGTCTGATGCCCCTTGACATTGATTCACCTGATCATGTATGCTACCCTTAAACTATTCCCAGTTGTGTACTCTCATTGACCAGGTTTCAGTCACTTGTCCAAAGCTAAAACCAGACAGTGGGGTTAGCCCTGCTAGAGCTTTATAGGATGAGTGTGGGGAGGGGTGTTTGCCAAAGCAAAATCTGGGCACCCTCTTTAGGGAAAAGGAGAAAATGGAGGCTGGACAGGCAAAGAGAATACACATCCATTGTAGCTGTATTTTATGTCGGGAATTTAGCCTATTAATTAAAGCCATGTCATGTTTTGAAACTGGTTTAAATACGTTGAAATAAATTCACTTCTCTTTAGCTTCATTGCATATAGGCATTTTTGCAGTGTGCTTTTCCTAACTTGATAACTTGATGCTGTGTCTAAAGACATGCAATCAAACTGAAGGAAATGTACATTCTTTTGATAAGATAAGAGGGTACCAATAAACATATCTATAGTGCTCCCAAATGAGGGAAAGGAAAATCTTTCTTGCCAACGTTCACTATTTAGGATAACAGATGCATTAATCTGTGCTTCTAAATAAAACCTCAGGCACATGTCCATAATCATCTACTTACTAATCAAGTGGCAAGTTCCCTTTGGAGGTTAGTTTGATCTGTCAAACCACCATATGGGTATCTAACAGTATGAAGTTCTCTGAATTTTCTGCCCTTGCAGTCTAAGCTTTTTCACAAGTGTGCTTACTCCTGGGAACTAAACTGCCTTCAGTAGGGTTGTGCTGAGGAGATTTTGAACATGATTTAAACACACACACAGCCTGAGCAAGATAAATGTTTTAGGTTACTTGAAAAACTCTTAAGGGAAATCAAATGCAATCTCTGATATGGGACTTTCATTTTAGAGCCTAGTGGGGTATTGCTCTAGTTCTATTATGTCTAACACCAAAAAAATCTGAGTGAGCACTCTTTCTACTTTATTTTAAAGCTTTTTTTTCTTGAATTTTTGAACTTTATTTTTTATACAGCAGGTTCTTATTAGTAATCCATTTTGTACACATCAGTGTATACATGTCAGTCCCAATCTCCCAGTTCATCCCACCAACAACAACCCCCCACCGCTTTCCCACCTTGGTGTCCATACGTTTGTTCTCTACATCTGCGTCTCAATTTCTGCCCTACAAACCAGTTCATCTACACCGTTTTTCTAGGTTCTACATGTATGTGTTAATATATGATATTTGTTTTTCTCTTTCTAACTTACTTCACTCTGTATGACAGTCTCTAGATCCATCCACGTCTCTACAAATGATCCAGTTTCATTTCTTTTTATGGCTGAGTAATATTCCATTGTATATGTGTACCACATCTTCTTTATCCATTTGTCTGTCGATGGGCATTTAGGTTGCTTCCATGACCTGGCTATTGTAAATAGTCCTGCAATGAACATTGGGTTGCATGTGTCTTTTTGAGTTTTGGTTTTCTCTGGGTATATGCCCAGTAGTGGGATTGCTGGGTCATATGGCAATTCTATTTTTAGTTTTTTAAGGAACCTCCATACTGTTCTCCATGGTGGCTGTATCAATTTACATTCCCACCAACAGTGCAAGAGGGTTCCCTTTTCTCCACAGCCTCTCCAGCATTTGTTGTTTGTAGATTTTCTGATGATGCCCATTCTGACTGGTGTGAGGTGATACTTCATTGTAGTTTTGATTTGCATTTCTCTAATAATGTTATAGTAATAGTGATGTAATGTAATAGTGATGTTGAGCAGCTTTTCATGTGCTTCTTGGCCATCTGTATGTCTTCCTTGGAGAAATGTCTATTTAGGTCTTCTGCCCATTTTTTGATTGGGTTGTTTGTTTTTTTTAATATTGAGCTGCATGAGCTGTTTATATATTTTGGAGATTAATCCTTTGTCCATTGCTTCATTTGCAAATATTTTCTCCCATTCTGAGGTTGGTCTTTTCGGCTTGTTTGTAGTTTCCTTTGCTGTGCTAAAGCTTTTAAGGTTCATTAGGTCCCATTTGTTTATTTTTGTTTTTATTTCCATTTCTCTAGGAGGTGGGTCAAAAAGGATCTTGCTGTGATTTATGTCATAGAATGTTCTGCCTGTGTTTTCCTCTAAGAGTTTTATAGTGTCTGCTCTTACATTTAGGTCTTTAATCCATTTTGAGTTTATTTTTGGGTATGGTGTTAGGGAGTGTTCTAATTTCATTCTTTTTACATGTAGCTGTCCAGTTTTCCCAGCACCACTTATTGAAGAGGCTGTCTTTTCTCCATTGTATATCCTTGCCTCCCCTGTCATAGATTAGTTGACCATAGGTGCGTGGGTTTATCTCTGGGCTTTCTATCCTGTTCCATTGCTCTATATTTCTGTTTTTGTGCCAGTACCATATTGTCTTGATTACTGTAGCTTTGTAGTATAGTCTAAAGTCAAGGAGTTTGATTCCTCCAGCTCCATTTTTTTTCCCTCAAGAGTGCTTTGGCTATTTGGGGCCTTTTGTGTCTCCATACATTTTAAGATTTTTTGTTCTAGTTCTGTAAAAAATGCCATTGGTAATTTGATAGGGATTGCATTGAATCTGTAGATTGCTTTGGGTAGTATAGTCATTTTAACAATATTGATTCTTCCAGTCCAAGAACATGGTATATCTATCTGTTTGTCATCTTTGATTTCTTTCATCAGTGTCTCATAGTTATCTGATAACAGGTCTTTTACCTCCTTAGGTAGGTTTATTCCTAGGTATTTTATTCTTTTTGTTGCAATGGTGAATGGGATTGTTTCCTTAATTTCTCTTTCTGATCTTTTGAGTCAGAAATTTATGTGATTAATTGAGATTTCTGTGCATTAATTTTGTATCCTGCAACTTTAACAAATTCAGTGATTAGCTCTAGTAGTTTTCTGGTGGCATCTTTTTTTTTTTTTTTTCCTGGTACGTGGTCCTCTCACTGTGTGGCCTCTCCCATTGCGGAACACAGGCTCTGGACGCGCAGGCTTAGCAGCCATGGCTCACGGGCCTAGCTGCTCTGCAGCATGTGGGAACTTCCCGGACCGGGGCACAAACCCGTGTCCCCTGCATTGGCAGGCGTACTCTCAACCACTGCACCTCTTGTGGCATCTTTAGGATTCTCTATGTATAGTATAGTGTTGTCTGTAAACAGTGACAGTTTTACTTCTTCGTTTCCAATTTGTATTCCTTTTATTTCTTTTTCTTCTCTGACTGCCATGGCTAGGACTTCCAAAACTATGTTGAATAATAGTGGCAAGAGTGGACATCCTTGTCTTGTCCCTGATCTTAGTGGAAAGGCTTTCAGTTTTTCACCATTGAGAATGATGTTTGCTGTGGGTGTGTCATATATGGCCTTTATTATGTTGAGGTAGGTTCCCTCTGTACCCACTTTCTGGAGAGTTTTTATCATAAATGGGTGTTGAATTTTGTCAGAAGCTTTCTCTGCATCTATTGAGATGATCATATGGTTTTTATTCTTCAATTTGTTAATATAGTTTATCACATTGATTGATCTGCGTATATGGAAGAATCCTTGCAACCCTGGGTTAAATCCCACTTGATCATGTTATATGATCCTTCTAATGTGTTGTTCGATTCTGTTTGCTAGTATTTTGTTGAAGATTTTTGCATCTATATTCATCAGTGATATTGGTCTGTAATTTGTTTTTTTTGTAGTATCTTTGTCTGGTTTTGGTATCAGGGTGACGGTGACCTCACAGAATGTGTTTGTGAGTGTTCCTCTGCAATTTTTTGGAAGAGGTTGAGAGGGTGTTAGCTCTTCTCTAAAAACTTGGTAGAATTCACCTGTGAAGCCATCTGGTCCTGGACTTTTGTTTGTTGGAAGATTTTTAGTCACAGTTTCAATTTCATTACTTGTGATTGCTCTGTTCATCTTTTCTATTTCTTCCTGGTTCACTCTGGGAAGGTTATACCTTTCTAAGAATTTGTCCATTTCTTCCAGGTTGTCCATTTTATTGTCATAGAGTTGCTTGTAGTATTTTTTTATGATGCTTTGTATCTCTGTTGTGTCTGTTCTGACTTCTCCTTTTTCATTTCTGATTTTATTGATTTGAGTCCTCTCCCTCTTTTTCTTAATGAGTCTGGCTAAAGGTTTATCAATTTTGTTTATCTTCTCAAAGAACCAGCTTTTAGTTTAATTGATCTTTGCTATTGTTTTCTTTGTTTCTAATTCATTTATTTCTGATCTGATCTTTATGACTTCTTTCCTTCTACTAACTTTGGGTTTTGTTTGTTCTTCTTTCTCTAGTTCCTTTAGGTGTAAGGTTAGATTGTTTATTTTAGATTTTTCTTGTTTCTTGAGGTAGGCTTGTATAGCTATAAACTTCCCTCTTAGAACTGCTTTTGCTGCATCCCATAGGTTTTGGATCGTTGTCTTTTCATTGTAATTTGTCTGTAGGTATTTTTTGATTTCCTCTTTGATTTCTTCAGTGATCCCTTGGTTATTTAGCAACGTATTGTTTATCCTCCATGTGTTTGTGTTTTTAACATTTTTTTCCCTGTAATTATTTTCTAATCTCATAGCATTGTGTTTGGAAAAGATGCTTGTTATGATTTCAACTTTCTTAAATTTACTGAGGCTTGATTTGTGACCCAAGACGTGATCTATCCTGGAGAATGTTCTGTGTGCACTTCAGAAGAAAGTGTAATCTGCTGTTTTTGGATGGAATGTCCTATAAATATGAAGTAAATCTATCTGGTCTATTGTGTCATTTAAAGCTTGTGTTTCCTTATTAATTTTCTGTCTGGATGATCTGTCCGTTGGTGTAAGTGAGGTGTTGAAGCCCCCACTATTATTGTGTTACTGTCACTTTCCTCTTTTATAGCTGTTAACAGTTGCCTTATGTATTGAGGTGCTCCTATGTTGGGTGCATATATATTTATAATATATCTTCTTCTTGGATTGATCCCTTGATCATTATGTAGTGTCCTTCCGTGTCTTTGTAACATTCTTTATTTTAAAGTCTATTTTATCTGATATGAGTATTGCTACTCCAGCTTTCTTTTGATTTCCATTTGCATGGAATATCTTTTTCTATCCCCTCACTTTCAGTCTGTTTGTGTCCCTCAGTCTGAAGTGGGTCTCTTGTAGACAGTATATATACAGGTCTTGTTTTTGTATCCATTCAGCCAGTCTATGTCTTTTGGTTGGAGCATTTGGCTTCTCCTTTGTCTTTGGATGTGGGGTATCTTTTTTGGTGAGTTCCAGTGTCTTCCTATCGATTGTTCAGCAGTTAGTTGTGATTCCAGTGCTCTCGCAAGAGGGAGTGAGAGCACGTCCTTCTACTCCGCCATCTTGAACCAATCTCTGCTTATTAAACCTTTTTTGAAACGGACTTCAAATTATTTTTCTAAGTGTTTTCTTTTCTCTAATTTTCTTCTTTTTTTCCAAAGCTTCTCTTGAAAGAGATAATTTCTGAATATTTCTATTAACTAAAATTGAAATAAATATATAATTTATTGCATTTGTTATCAGCACATTCTCAACAAATGATATTCATTTAATGCACTATTTATTCACAGATCTACCCATCAAATGTTAATTGAACATCTACAGTGTCCTACCAGCAGCATTAGTAATGAAGTGCTACACACAGATAAATGTTTCAGTACTTGACACTTACTTAAGCTTGAATATTTGTTTTAATTGCATCTGAGAGTCTTTTGATAAGATCCTTACACCTTCTTGTTTTTCCCTTACATTCTTAAGCAGAATATACTGAACATATATTTAAGGACTTGGGTCCATTGTTGCCAACCTTGATGATTATACTGTAACACAATAATTGTCCTCAGCATCAACTGAGAATAAATATAGCACTACTTGCTCTTGTACCATGCTCTAACATTTCCTTTGTCTCTTTGCTTTCTAATTCTGAAATGCTGCTTCATCCAGTGATCCCAATGTGTTCTGTTACTAGTTCCCCGGAATCTCTATATGCCTGAGTATGGTTGACTTCTTTAAATATACTTTGGCCTAAAAAATTACTTGGCTGGGATTTTATGGAGTATAAAAGTCATTACACTCTGAAGAAAACCTTGAGGATTCTATCTGTGAACAAAATGTATGATTTTTTGGATGCATGGATTTTAGGGCAGCTGTTTTATCTACTTATATTGTTCCCTTGTCCCTCAATTTCATATGCATACGTGTGATGGGAGGAAGGTAAAGTGGGATGTCTTTGGAGAGATGATATAGCTTTCTTTTCATGACTGCACTTTAACTGTTGAGACCACGAGGTATTTAGAGAAGGCACATGGTATTCTAATAATTTCTAAAATTTTCTTTTTCAGATGAGTATTTTCAGTATAAATATTGGAGACATAACTTACATGAAAGTTCTCAGTAGTTATTCTACAAATGCATTCGTAGGATTTGCTTTAGGGAGAAAAAAGTTGGCTAGGTTTAGACCCTTACTAACTGTCATTTTGGTTTGTATGTTTCTCTAATTGTGGAAAACATAAACATAAAATTCAAAATCAAATTGTTCATATCTTGATTTCTCAGGTGCCAGATATTACACTCAATAAAAATTAAGGTGAAAAGGTACAGGACCAATTAGTACCTACTGGTGGAAGCAGGAATAAATAGTTTCTGTATTACTTTGTTAATGGCTATAACAAACTACCACAAGGTCATTACCTAAAACAACACAAATTTATTCTCTTACAGTTCTAGAGGTCACAAGTCTGAAATCAGTTTCATTGGCTTAAAGTTAAGGTGCCCACAGGGCCGGTTCCTTCTGGAAGATCTGAGAGGAGAATCCATTTTCCTGACTTTTGCAGCTTCTAGTGGTTGTCTGTGTTCCTTGGCTTGTGGGCCCTTCTTCCATCTTTAAAGTACATCACTCCAGTCTCTGCTTGCATCATCACATTGGCTTTTCCTCTCCTGTAGACAAATCTCCCTCTGCCTGCTTCTTAATAATGATAATTGTGGTTACATTTAAGGCCCATCTAGACAATCCAGGGTAGCATCTTCATCTCAAGATCCTTATAATCTACAAAGTCCTTTTTACCATGTAAAGTAATATATTCACAGGTTCTAGGAAATAGGACCTAGATATCTTTAGGTGCCATTATTCCGCCTACTACAGTTCCTATTTAGTATTTTGTGGCTTTGAAGAGTAATATGGGTACCCTTGATTTTTATAGGAATGAGAGAGAATCTGGTACCTTAAAAATCGCTTCTAGAAGGAAATTATTTTTTAATATGTGTTTCTTTAATACTAAATGGAATATCAAGCTTTTAGATATTTTCTTTTCTTAAAAAATGATTTTGCTTTTGGATATTGAAGATTCAAAGGAATAGTAATTGAACCTATTAGGTAATCAGTTCCAATCTGCTAGGTTACTGGGTTTTGAACCCACTGACCCCTTGAAAATCTGTTGAAAGCTCCAGAGTCCACAGAAAAGTGCACATGTAAACCAATATTTACAACTTCAAAATCAAGAATTCAAGGAGCCCCTAAAGACTAGCCATTGATTCTAAGCATAGATGTATAGGTCACAGATTCAGAATTTCTGCCTTAGATGTAGCCTTAGGTTTCTGTTACAAAACTCAGCTCAAATCGGTGTATCTATGTTTTCAAGATATGTGTTGCTTTCAGCCTGCAGGTACGTGAATCAAAGGTTACTAGTCTCTTGTGAAACTACTCAAAAAGAAAAATACATATGTAATTGTGTCTACCCTTTAAATGAGCCAGTGGTTTTAACTACTTTGCTCATGCTTTCAGTTGTACACATTTATTATGCTGTACAATTTAATCCTTTATATTCCACATGTAATTTTGAAGAATAAGATCAGATGGCTTATGAAGTCACTAAACTCTGTTTCTGGGATCAGTAAACTATGATCTGCAGGCCAGTTCTGGCTCTCTGCCTGTTTCTGTGTGGCCCATGAGTAGGAATAGTTGTTGCATTTTTAAAGGTCAAAAAAATCAAAAGAAGAGAATTCCCTGGCGGTCCAGTGGTTAGGACTGCGGAGGTGGGCTAGGGTTCAATCCCTAGTCAGGGAACTAAGATCCTGCAAGCCATGTGGCACGGCCAAAAAAAAAAAAAAAAAAAAAAATTCAAAAATAGAAAAATCTTTTGTCGCTTTCAAAAAATTTGAAATTCAAATTTCAATGTTGATAAATAAAGTTTTAGTGCGTAATACAGTTATGCTCATCTGTCTATGTATTGTCTAAGGCTGCTTTCCCACTACAATAGCAGAGTAAAGTATTTGAAAAAGAGACCATACAGCCAGCAAATCTAAAATAGTTGTTATCTGCTCATTTATAGAAGAAGCTTGTTGACCTCTGCTCTAGTTGAGCATCAAATTCACCAAATGTTTATTGAGTACCTCCTATGTGTTAGAGAGTCATGTGACATTCCAGTTTCCTATTCTTCTGCTTCGTGACATTGGCAAATATATTTTGTTGTAAAAAATATAAATGTAAGTTATGACATTTTATATTTCTGACCAGAGCTGATGAAACCTGAAACAGACAGTGCTTTAAACCTTAATATATGAGATTAACAAGGGACAGGACAGGTTCATGTCAATGAAAAAGAAGTATTTTGAAGATGCCATCTTTGTCTACAGGTAAAAACAAAAGACAAAAACAAAAAACCCAAAACAAGACCAAAAAACACTCCAATATAGATACCTAATTTTAGCTGCATAAATAATACCATAAACAGCTCCCTAAACTCTATCACCGCATCTGTGTGCACATGTTTTTCCTTTACACCATTGTACCTGTCAACTTTAATTTTAAAAGCTAGCCAGGGAATTACATTTTTCTGACTTCTGCCCTTCTGCTGCTGCCTTATAAGAAATAAACAGCCGGAGAGGGGAAAGGTCAAGCATGCACATACCTGCTCATGAAAGAAGTGGAAGTCAAAAGGTCTAATTTCAGCCTTCATTCTCCTGGGGATATAATAACAGTCACTAACAGGAATTGTTTTGGAATTAATAAACAACATACTGTAAATATGAGTCATTAAAGAAAAAAGAAGCATGAGTTTTATATAATGTTGAGTGGGGAAAAAAAACAAAAAACACCCTTACAAGTAGGAGAGGGATTGAGTTATCAGTGAAAAGTGCTGAGATTGGAGATCCACTGAAGCAAAAAAATATATCACAGCAGATTTGGAGCTTGACATTTGAGAAATAAGAAAACTAACACATTTCAAAGACTAATCTAGAATGCAGATTGTTTTTTTGTTTGTTTGTTTGTTTTTGCGGTACATGGGCCTCTCACTGTTGTGGCCTCTCCCGTTGCGGAGCAGAGGCTCCGGACGCGCAGGCTCAGTGGCCATGGCTCACGGGCCCAGCCGTTCCGCGGCATATGGGATCTTCCCGGACCGGGGCACGAACCCGTGTCCCCTGCATCGGCAGGCGGACTCTCAACCACTGCACCACCAGGGAAGCCCACAGACTGTTTTTAGCCTTTCTGACTTTATTATGTGTATGTTTTAAGCTGGTTAGTATAGTACTATTGTCCTTCAAACAGTTTTACAAAATTTTGTTTGATTTGTATAATTTGCTTTAAATCATGTCTAATATCATCTCTTATTCATTCATCTCCACTTCTGATCACTGATGGAAACACGACTTTTTGGTATTATATTTTTCATTATAAGCTCTTCTATAATCAAAGACTCATAGACAAACCAAATAGATAGAGATTCAAGAGGAGAGAGAATATATATTAGAGATTTTTAAACCTGGTTTTCATTGGGCCTGTCACCCAATTAATTTAGCCCACTGTGACTTCTTTTGGGAAATAAATATGAGCTCTATCCAGCTAACTAAACCTTTCTTATTATGTTGCCTTAGGTAAACTTCTTTGCTTTCTTCACCTAAAAAAAATATCCATCCTGAAATATTTCAAACACATAGTAGACAGAAATCAAAATGGTGGAAGTTCATGTACCCACAACCTGGATTTAGCAGATGATAACACTTTGCCATATTTGCATGAAAATATTGCTGTCTATTAGGATCCTAAGCATATTCCTTTCCCTTCTTTCAGTCTGTAGTTGTGACCACTATCCTGAACTCAGTTACATATCATTCTTGTGTGTATATTTATACTTTTACTGTTTATGTACGTATCCTTAACTTGTTTCAGTTTTCTTTACATTTTTCATGTCTACATATTTGGAAGTATTGCCTCCTATTTCTATTATTTTAGTACACTCCTTTGAAACTATAACATGACTCCTTGACATAAATATACAGTCACTCAGTATCTGGATCCTCAAACATTAAAAGGACCTTAGAATCCTTTTAATCTCTTCACTCACCCCATTTTACATATTAGAATTATCTAGTTTTAGTTCCATCTTGTTTTTAAGCCTTCTTAAATTAGTTATTGTTGTTAATCATGATGCTTATTTAGATTTACCCATATATTTACCATTTTCATTGCTCATGATTGTCCCTGTGACCCAGTCTTTTCTTCTGGGCTCACTTTCCTTTTTACTGAAAAGTACCATTTACTAGTTTTTTCAATGAGTGGTAAATTCTCTGTCTTGGAAATTTCTTTTATCTTGCTTTAATTATTATTATTATTTTTAACATCTTTATTGGAGTATTATTGATTTACAATGTTGTGTTAGTTTCTGCTTTATAACAAAGTGAATCAGCTATACGTATACATGTATCCCCATATCTCCTCCTTCTTGCATCTCCCTCCCACCCTCCCTATCCCAGCCCTCTAGGTGGTCAGAAAACACCGAGCTGATCTCCCTGTGCTATGCAGCTGCTTCCCACTGGCTACCTATTTACATCTGGTAGTGTATATATGTCCATGCCATTCCCTCACTTTGTCCTCAAGTCCATTCTCTACATGTGTGTCTTTATTCCTGTCCTGCCCCTAGGTTCTTCATATCCTTTTTTTTTTTTTTTTAGATTCCATATATATATGTTAGCATATGGTATGTGTTTTTCTTTTTCTGACTTACTTCACTCTGTATGACAGACTCACTACACATAACTCAATTTCATTTCTTTTTATGGCTGAGTAATATTCCATTTTATATATGTGTCACATCTTCTTTATCCATTCATCTCTCGATGTACACTTAGGTTGCTTTCATGTCCTGGCTATTGTAAATTGAGCTGCAGTGAACATTGTGGTACATGACACTTTTTGAATTATGGTTTTCTCAGGGTATATGCCCAGTAGTGAGATTGCTGGGTCGTATGGTAGTTCTATTTTCAGTTTTTTAAGGAATCTCCATACTGTTCTCCATAGTGGCTGTATCAATTTACATTCTCACTAACATGGCAAGAGGGTTCGCTTTTCTCCACAGCCTCTCCAGCATTTATTGTTTGTAGATTTTTTGATGATGGCCATTCTGACTGGTGTGAGGTGATACCTCATTGTAGTTTTGATTTCCATTTCTCTAATGATTAGTGATGTTGAGCATCCTTTCATGTGTTTGTTAGCTATCTGTATATCTTGTTTAGAGAAATAACTATTTAGATTTTCTGCCCATTTTTGGATTGCATTTTTTGTTTTTTTGATATTGAGCTGCATGAGCTGCTTGTAAATTTTGGAGATTAATCCTTTGTCAGTTGTTTCATTTGCAAATATTTTCGCCCATTCTCAGGGTTGTCTTTTCATCTTGTATATGGTTTCCTTTGCTATGCAAAAGCTTTTAAGTTTCATTAGGTCCCATTTGTTTACTTTTGGTTTTATTTCTGTTACTCTAGGAGGTGGGTTCAAAAGAATCTTACTGTAATTTATGTCGTAGAGTGTTCTGCCTATGTTTTCCTTTAAGAGTTTTATAGTGTCTGGCCTTACGTTTAGGTCTTTAATCCATTTTGAGTTTATTTTTGTGTATGGTGTTAGGGAGTGTTCTAATTTCATTCTTTTACATGTAGCTGTCCAGTTTTCCCAGCACCACTTATTGAAGAAGCTGTCTTGTGTCCATTGTATATTCTTGCCTCCTTTTTCATAGATTAATTGACCATAGGTGTGTGGGTTTACCTCTGGGCTTTCTGTCCTGTTCTATTGATCTATATTTCTATTTTCTTGCCTGTACCATACTGTCTTGATTACTGTAGCATTGTAGTATAGTCTGAAGTCAGGGAGCCTGATTCCTCCAGCTCCGTTTTTCTTTCTCAAGATTGCTTTGGCTATTCGGCATCTTTTGTGTTTCCATACAAATTGTGAAATTTTTTGTCCTAGTTCTGTGAAAAATGCCATTGGTAGTTTGATAGGGATTGCACTGAATCTGTAGATTGCTTTGGATAGTATAGTCATTTTCACAATGTTGATTCTTCCAATCCAAGAACATGGTATATGTCTCCATCTGTTTGTATCATCTTTAATTTCTTTCATCAGTGTCTTATAGTTTTCTGCATACAGGTCTTTTTTCCCCTTAGGTAGGTTTATTCCTAGGTATTTTATTCTTTTGGTTGAAGTGGTAAATGGGAGTGTTTCCTTATTTTTCTTTCAGATTTTTCATCATTAGTGTATAGGAATGCAAGAGATTTCTGTGTATTAATTTTGTATCCTGCTACTTTACCAAATTCATTGGTTAGCTCTAGTAGTTTTCTGGTGGCATCTTTAGGATTCACTATGTATAGTATCATGTCATGTGCAAACAGTGACAGCGTCACTTCTTCTTTTCTGATTTGGATTCCTTTTATTTCTTTTTCTTCTCTGATTGCTGTGGCTAAAACTTCCAAAACTATGTTGAATAATGGTGGTGGGAGTGGGCAACCTTGTCTTGTTCCTGACCTTAGTGGAAGTGGTTTCAGTCTTTCACCATTGAGAACGATGTTGGCTGTGGGTTTGTCATATATGACCTTTATTATGTAGAGGTAAGTTCCCTCTGTGCCTACTTTCTGGAGGGTTATTATCATAAATCAGTGTTGAATTTTGTTGAAAGCTTTTTCTGCATATATTGAGATGATCATATGGTTTTTTCTCCTTCAGTTTGTTAACATGGTGTATCACATTGATTGATTTGTGTATATCGAAGAATCCTTGCATCCCTGACATAAATCCCTCTTGATCATGGTGTATGATCCTTTTAATGTGTTGTTGGATTCTGTTTGCTGGTATTTTGTTGAGGATTTTTTCATCGATATTCATCAGTGATATTGGCCTGTAGTTTTCTTTCTTTGTGACATCTTTGTCTGGTTTTGGTATCAGGGTGATGGTGGAGTGAGTGAGTGATTGTAAAGTGAGTTTAGGAGTGTTCCTCCCTCTGTTATATTTTGGAAGAGTTTGAGAAGCATAGGTGTTAGCTCTTCTCTAAATGTTTGATAAAATTCACTTGTGAAGGCATCTGGTTCTGGGCTTTTGTTTGTTGGAAGATTTTTTTTTTTTTTGCGGTACGTGGGCCTCTCACTATTGTGGCCTCTCCTCTTGTGGAGCACAGTCTCCAGATGTGCAGGACCAGCAGCCATGGCTCACGGGCCCAGCCGCTCCGCAGCACGTGGGATCTTCCGGGGCACGAACGTGCGTCCCCTGCATCGGCCAGTGGACTCTCAACCACTGCACCGCCAGGGAAGCCCTATTGGAAGATTTTTAATTGCACTCTCAATTTCAGTGCTTGTTTTCTATTTCTTCCTGGTTCAGTCTTGGAAAGTTGTGCTTTTCTAAGAATTTGTCCATTTCTTCCACGTTCTCCATTTTATTGGCGTAGAGTTGCTTTGTAGTAATCTCTCATGATCCTTTGTATTTCTGCAGTGTCAGTTGTTACTTCTCCTTTTTCATTTCTAATTCTATTGATCTGAGTGTTCTCCCTTTTTTTTCTTCATGCGTTTGCCTAATGGTTCATCAATTTTGTTTACCTTCTCAAAGAACCAGCTTTTAGTTTTATTGATCTTTGTTATCATTTCTTTTTCATTGATTTCAGATCTGATCTTTATGATTTCTTTCCTTCTGCTAACTTTGGGGGGTTTTTGATCTTCTTTGTCTAATTGCTTTAGTTGTAAGGTTAGGTTGTTTATTTGAAATATTTCTTGTTTCCAGAGGTAGGATTGTATTGCTATAAACTTGCCTCTTAAAACTGCTTTTGCTGCATCCCATAGGTTTTGGGTCGTCATGTTTTCATTGTTTCTAGGTATTTTTTGATTTCCTCTTTGATTTCTTCAGTGATCTTTTGGTCATTAAGTAGTGTATTGTTTAGCCTCCATGTGTTTGTATTTCTTACAGATTTTTTCCTGTAATTGATATCTAGTCTCATAGCCTTGTGGCCAGAAAAGATACTTGATATGATTTCAATTTTCTTAATTTACCAAGGCTTGATTTGTGACCCAGGATATGATCTATCCTGGAGAATGTTCTGTGCGCACTTGAGAAGAAAGTGTATTTGTTGTTTTTAGATGGAATGTGCTATAAGTATCAGTTAAGTCCGTCTTGTTTTTAAGTGTCATTTAAAGCTTGTGTTTCCTTTTTTGTTTTCATTTTGGATGATCTGTCCATTGGTGAAAGTGGGGCTTTAAAGTCCCCTACTATGACTGTGTTACTGTCAATTTCCCCTTTTATGGCTGTTAGCATTTGCCTTATGTATTGAGGTCCTCTTATGTTGGCTGCGTAAATATTTACAACTGTTATTTCTTCTTGGATTGATCCCTTCATCCTTATGTAGTGTCTTTCTTTGTCTCTTGTAGTAGTGTTTATTTTAAAGTCTATTTTGTCTGATATGAGCACCGCTACTCCAGCTTTCTTTTGATTTCCATTTGCATGGAATATCTTTTTCTGTCCCCTGACTTTCAGTCTGTATATGTCCCTATGTCTGAAGTGGGTCTTTGTAGACAGCATATATATGGGTCTTGTTTTTATATTTACTCAGCCAGTCTGTGTCTTTTGGTTGGAGCATTTAATCCATTTACATTTAAGGTAATTATCGATATGTATGTTCCTGTTACCGTATTCTCAATTGTTTTGTGTTTGTTATTGTAGGTCTTTCCCTTCTCTTGTTTTTCCTGCCTAGAGATGTTCCTTTAGTATTTGTTGTAGAGCTGGTTTGGTGGTGCTGAATTCTCTTAGCTTTTGCTTCTCTGTAAAGGTTTTAATTTCTCTGTCAAATCTGAATGAGATCCTTGCTGGGTTGAGTAATCTTTCTTTCCTTTCGTCACTTTAAATATGTCCTGCCACTCCCTTCTGGCTTGCAGAGTTTCTGCTGAAAGATCAGCTGTTAATCTTATGCGGATTCCCTTGTATGTTATTTGTTGTTTTTCCCTTGCTTCTCTTAATATTTTTTTCTTTGTATTTAATTTTTGCTAGTTTGATTAATATGTGTCTTGGTGTCTTTCTCCTTGGATTTATCCTGTAGGGGACTCCCTGCGGTTCATGGACTTGATTAACTATTTCATTTCCCATATTAGGGAAGTTTTCAACTATAATCTCTTCAAATATTTTCTCAGTCCCTTTCTTTTTCTCTTCTTATTCTGGGACCCATATAGTTCGAATTCTGTTGCATGTAATGTTGTCCCAGAGGTCTCTGAGACTGTCCTCAATTCTTTTCATTCTTTTTTCTTTATTCAGCTCTGCAGTAGTTATTTCCACTATTTTATCTTCCAGGTCACTTATCCATTCTTCTGCTTCAGTTTTTCTGCTCTTGATTCCTTCTAGAGAATTTTAAATTTCATTCATTGTGTTGTTCATCATTGGTTTTTTTTCCTCTTTAGTTCTTCTAGGTGTTTGTTAAACGTTTCTTGTATTTCCTCCATTCTATTTCCAAGATTTTAGATCATCTTTACTATCATTTCTCTGAATGCTTTTTCACGTAGACTATGTATTTCCTTTTCATTTGTTAGGTCTGTTGGGTTTTTATCTTGCTCCTTCATCTGTTGTGTGTTTCTCTGTCTTCTCATTTTGTTTAACTTGCTGTGTTTGGGGTCTCCTTTTCGCAGGCTGCAGGTTTGTAGTTTCCATTCTTTTTGGTGTCTGTCCCCAGTGTCTAAAATTGGTTCAGTGGGTTGTGTAGGCTTCCTGGTGGAGGGGCCTAGTTGCTGTATTCTGGAGCATGAGGTTGGATCTTGTCTTTCTGGTGCCCAGGACCACGTCCGGTAGTGTGTTTTGTGGTGTCTGTGACCTTATTATGATCTTAGGCAGCCTTTCCGCTAATGGGTGGGGTCGTGTTCCTGTCTTGCTAGTTGTTTGGCATGTCATGTCTAGCACTGGAGCTTGCTGGTCATTGAGTGGAGCTGGGTCTTAGTGTTGAGATGGAGATCTTTGGGAGAGCTTTCACTGTTTGATATTACATGGAGCCAGGAGGTCTCTGGTGGACCAATGTGCTGAACTCAGCTCTCCCACCTCAGAGACACAGGCCTAACACCTGGCCGGGGTACCAAGACCCTGTCAACCACATGGCTCAGAAGAAAAGGAAGGAAGGAAGGGAGGGAGAAGGAAGGAAAATAAAATTATTAAAGTAAAAATTTTTTAAAAATTAGATAAAAATTATAAAAAGAAAGAAAGGAGAGAGCAACCAAACCAAAAAACAAATCTATCTATGATAACACATGCTAAAAACTATACTAAAAAAAAAACAGACAGAACCCTAGGAGAAATGGTAAAAGCAAAGCTATACAGACAAAATCACAGGAAGAAGCATACACATACACACTCACAAAAAGAGAAAAAGGAAAAAAATGTATGTATCATTGCTCCCAAAGTCCACCGCCTCAATTTTGGGATGATTCGTTGTCTATTCAGGTTTTCTACAGATGTAGGGTACATCAAATTGATTGCGGAGATTTAATCCACTGCTCCTGATGCTGCTGAGAGAGATTTCCCTTTCTCTTCTTTGTTCGCACAGCTCCTGGGGTTCAGCTTTGGATTTGGCCCTGCTTCTGCATGTAGGTCACCTGAGGGCATCTGTTCTTCGCTCAGACAGGACGGGGTTAAAGGAGCAGCTGATAAGGGGGCTCTGGCTCAGGCCCGGGGGAGGGAAGGGTACGGAATTCATGGCGAGCCTGTGGCAGCAGAGGCCAGTGTGACGTTGCAACAGCCTCAGGCCCATCGTGTGTTCTCCCAGGGAAGTTGTCCCTGGATCACGACACCCTGGCCGCAGTGGGCTGCAGTTGCGGGCTGCACAGGCTCCCGGGAGGGGAGGTGTGGATAGTGACCTGTGCTTACACACAAGCTTCTTGGTGGCTGCAGTAGCAGCCTTAGCGTTTCATGTCCGTCTCTGGTGTCCGTGCTGATAGCCACGGCTCGCGCCCATCTCTGGAGCTCATTTAGGCAGTGCTCTGAATCCCCTCTCCTCACGCACCCCAAAACAATGGTTTATTGCCACTCAGCCAGGTCCAAACTTTTTCCTGGACTCCCTCCCTGCCAGCTGTGGCGCACTAGCCCCCTTCAGGCTGTGTTCACGCAGCCAACCCCTGTCCTCTCCCTGGAGTCTGACCTCCGAAGCCCGGGCCTCAGTTCCCAGCCCCCACCCGCCCCAGCAGGTGAGCAGACAAGCCTCTCGGGCTGGTGAGTGCTGGCTGGCAATGATCCTTTGTGTGGGAATCTCTCCACTTTGCCCTCTGCACCCCTGTTGCTGCACTCTTCTCCGTGGCTCCAAAGCTTCCCCTCTGCTACCCCCTGTCTCTGCCAGTGAAGGGGCTTCCTAGTGTGTGGAAACTTTTCCTCCTTCACAGGTCCCTCCCAGTGGTGCAGGTCCCATCCCTATTCTTTTTTCTCTGTTTTTTTTTTTTTCGTTTGCCCTACCCAGGTACATGGGGAGTTTCTTGCCTTTTGGGAAGTCTGAGGTCTTCTGCTAGCGTTCAGTAGGTGTTCTGTAGGAATTGTTGCACATGTAGATGTATTTCTGATGTATTTGTGGGGAGGAAGGCAATCTCCACGTCTCACTCCTCCGCCATCTTGAAGGTCTCCCCCTATTTTTCCTTAATTATTAAGTGATTGTATACCTGAGTAGAGAATTCTAGGCTGACAGCTATGTTCTCTCAACACTTAAAAGATATCTTACTGTCTTCCAATTTCTGTTTTGCCATTGTTATCTATCTTCTGTCAGCCAAATTGTAATTTCTTTGCAAAGAGTTGTCTTATCTTTTTCATCCCTCTAAGATACTTTTTGCCAATGTATTCTGCAGTGTTACCATTTTATGTATTTAATATAAGCTTAATTTTATTTATTTTGCTTTGTTCTCTCTATGATTCTTTAATCCTGGAATTCCAGTTCTAGAAGATTCTTAACTATTCTAAAATTACTTCTCTCTATTTTTGTGCAACTCATAAAACTCCCATTAGCCACATGTCAGAATTTCTCATCCTACTCTTAGTATACTTTTACTGCTCTCTGGTATCTTTTATCTTTTTATCCCCTGTGCTGTATTCTGTGTAATTTCTTTAGGTAGTTCTTCCGATTTACCAGTTCTTTCTTCACCAATGTCTAAAACCTATCTATGGAAATTTTAATTGCATGGCTATTATTTTTCATTTCTAGAAGTTACTTTTTTATGTTTTCTATTCCTTCATGTGTCTTTAAATAATTGAAAACTTATTTTATAGGTTTTCAACTGTTCTATTATCTTAAGTTTTGGGGGTGCCAATCTTCCTGTTTTTTTATTTGTGTACCCTTTTGTTCATGGTAAACATTTCCTTGTGTGTTTTGTAATTATTGGTCGTGAGTTATTTAAATAGGAATTTTACGTAATCTGGCTTGTGAAAGTTTCTCTACAGAGCAGTCTTATGTTTACTTCTTTCATATGCCTCAGAAGAATCCCCAACCCAGCACCAATTTTTTAATGTTAATTTCTTAGGTGTAGCACTCATATACCATGTAGGCAGTGTATATTTTTACTCCAAACCAGTATACAGCATAGGAGCACTGGTCGGAGATAAGCTTTCTTATTATTTTTCTGGGTCAGGAAAGATCATTTTTTGGATCTTTTTCACTGATGATGCAGCTCTTAGAGCAGTGCTTATTCAAAATGTGTTCTGTGGAGCAGAAGCATCAACATTACCTAGGAGCTTGGAGAGAGATGCAAATTCCCGGACCTGCTAGTCAGAATTTCTGGAAATGGATGGAGGTTTTAATAAGCTCTCCAGGTGAGTCTTCTGGATGCTAAAATTTGGCAAGTATGGCCTTAAAGAGGATTTCAGCTTCCTGCAGGAATCTGAGTTCCAACTTCCTGTCTCATTCAGGATGGGTCCAAGACTTACCTTCCTGTCACTTAATAGGTGTTAAAATTCAGAACTCTAGCTGTTAGGGCCTCCCCTGAAATCCTATCCCCACTTCAGGGTCCGCTACAGCAACAACTTATTTTTACCTCCCAGGTTTTCATTTAACTCTTTGTGCATCTGGGGACTTCCTTTTGTTTTCTTGTGTATTTGTCTTATTCAGAATTTCAAGATGTGTGCAGTAAGAAGACTTCTGGCTTAGCTAGAGCCATCTTATTGCCAAAGGCCTTAGCTAAATTGTCCATGTTGTATATTGATATTATTTTGGATGGTAAATACACATTGTGATTTATTTTAAATTTGGATATTGAGAATGGATATTTGGTCTTCGGTTTTCTCTCTTTTATACTAGATTCTTTGTATCATCTACTGTATTTACATGATGACCACATTTAAATTTTACCGAAAAAATGATATGGGAATAAAAATTGAAGCAAAGGTATTCACAGAGTGCCTTTTAGAGAGTAAAAGTAAATGGGTGTATTGAACTTATATTTCTTGCATACTACAGAATGGAATGAAGGACACTTATTATGTCTTAGGATATGAGCTGAGTGCTTTACTATGCATCTGATTAAATCCTTAGAAACAGTCCGTTCTCATTTTGTGTGTTAGAAAGCCAAAACAGAGAGGGTAGGTATCTTGCCCAAATCACGTGGCTATTATGTGCAGTGGAATTTGAACCCATGCCACTCAACTACACAGCTGATGCTTTAACCAATACACCACAATTTCATTTTAGGAAAGGAAAACAGCATTTGAACAAACATGTTTTGTGTGTCATACTAGCTGCTTTCTCCTATTTCCCCTCTAACGCTTACAGTAATCCTATGAGTAGTTATTACTAGTCACCCCACCCTTTTATGTTTCTTAAGAGTTAATTTTTACATAGATTAAATATTTTGCCCTAGTGAATCAGAGTTGAATTTGAACCCAGGTCTATTTGCTGCCCAAGCGTCTTTCGTATGGTAACTAGGCCGACTTACTTAGTTCGAAATCTTTTCCTCTGTGGTTATACTCTGATTTATTGATTGCAAAATTGCCAGCCCAACTATTGGAAGTTTTTTGTATCGGGGGCTGAGTAATTTTTACTGGGGCCCTGTGATTAACAGAATCATTGGACCGTGTTCTAAGAAATATGTAGTCTTTGTTCTATACAGACTAGACTGTGGGGCCATTACTTATGTCACCTCTTCTCCCTGGGTTTCAGTTTTCTCTTTTTTGTTTTTAAACTTCATCATCTCTAAATGTCCTTGTAGCTCTGACATTCTAATTCAATACCAGTAGTTATAATAATTTAGGTTTTAAAACTACAGATTGTTAGTTCTTGATGATTCAATCTAATTTTTCCACTCTTTCCTCAGTGAGACTCCATATAGTTCTTTGTGATGTATAGTGATGTGAATTTGAACCATTTATAAATGATTGGGAGAACTAAAGTAAACTTGGACATCTTACAAGACCCTTCTGCTATTTGCTTCCTAAGAATCCCATTAGCCTCCATCATCATGATTAGAAATGTGATCACTTGATTTTTTTTTTTTTTTGCGATACGCAGGCCTCTTACGTTGCGGAGCACAGGCTCTGGACGCGCAGGCTCAGCGGCCATGGCTCACGGGCCCAGCCGCTCCGCGGCATGTGGGATCTTCCCGGAACGGGGCACGAACCCGTGTCCCCTGCATCGGTAGGCGGACTCTCAACCACTGCGCCACCAGGGAAGCCCCGACCACTTGATTTTTTTAAATACTTTTATCACAGAAAGAAATCATTTGAATTTGGGTGATTTAACATAACAGAGAAAAGTGCAGGTTCTCAGTCCGTTCTGAATTAGATATCCAGTTTTGCTAATTCCTAGTGGTGAAGGTTAGTTTCTCTCTCAACTTGTCTCCTTCTCTGTAAAATGGAGAAAGTGATAGTCTCTACATAATTGGGTAGGGATTAAATGGGAAAATGCATGAACACCTTTAGTACAGTATATGGACCACAATAAGCACTCGTAAATTTTAGCTATTATTATGGTCATTGTCACTATGATTCCTATTAAGCATCTTTCCTTTGTATTATAGCTCTCATTGAATGAACTATCAGGCAAGTAAAAATGCAATACTGAAACTGAATGCAAATTTTTAAGTTTTGTTAAATAATTATTTGAGTCTGGCAGGGACATTGTTCATATCAGCAAGAGTGAAATTGAACAGACCACCGGAAACCTTTAGCCCTTTCTAGGTGAAGTACATCTGTAGTTAGTCCCATTGTTTAGAATCTGTTGCTATTGCTTCTATAGCCTTTCCATATTTAAGCTTCTGCTGTTTAGCCTCCCAGGCCATAGACTGTTGTGACATAAACTGAGACAATTTATCTCTCAGTCCTGTACACCAGTGTGGGCCTGTCTGCTGCTGTCCCTTCCATACATTTGACTCATGGAGTTGTGCTCTCCACGTCCCCCTGACATTTCTCCTGCCTACCCTGCTTAGTCTTCCACGTCCACTCATCATGATGCAGATGGATAGCTGTCCTGTTTCATCAGTCCTTTTGACATGTCCAGTGCTAAGAAGCTAAGTTGCTTAGCTGTTGGTAGAATGCCCATCTTTTGTTTTTACTTTTTAGAGATCTCATATGGCTATTCCCTCCTGGAACTGGCTAGCTCAGATCATGTGCTGACAAAAGTAATATTTGATGGACCTTGATCTTTCCCTGGGTATTGATGCCAAGCTCCCTGTATTTTTGGTTTCATGGCAAAGTTGTTACTTAACATCGTATTTGTTGAATTGTGAACTTTAGTTTTATACTGTTGCTAGTTTACATGACTGTAGTGTTTCCCCATTGTAAATGATATTTAATCTTTGTATCTAAAAATCTAATTTTTGAATCATAGCACTGGGCTGATTTCTTGGAATGATTAATATACTCCAAACCTGATTAATGTCATTTGTTACTATTTATCATATATTTATTAAGTGTTTATTATATACTAATCACTGAGGATGCAAATTGAAAGATCATATTTTAATATGATCTTTCTGGGAGTAGTTATACACCTGGTGATAATTCATTGAACTGTGCACTTGATAACCTTTGCTATCTACATTTTATACTTAGTAAAAAAATGAAAGTTGTGACCTCAAGGAATATATAGTCTAGTAGGAAAGGAGATGTGTGAATTAGTGATTTTTAAGCAGTGATGAATGCTATTATTACATGAGAAGATTTCTGTGGAAGCACCAAAAAAATGTTATCCTATTCTAGGTTCTTTTGAGAAAATTCTTAGAGGAGATGACACTATACCTGAGTTTTAAAGGTTAAGTAGAAGTTATCCAAGCAAAGAAAGTCATTCAGAAGAAAGGAGCAGCGTTATGAAACAAGATCTCATGAAACAGCCTGCCTGGGTTCTGTATGGGTTAGAGGTGGGTCATGGGATCTGAAGTTAGGCTAGTTGTTTCCTGGAATCAGATCTTCAGAGACCCTGGATGTTAACCTGACGAGTTTAAGAACAGACCTCATTAATTAGTAATATTTAAGGTTTAGCCGTGGGAAGGTGACTGCTCAAAAGATACTCAAAAGAAAGAGTGACAAAAGGATAGGAGAGATCTCTGGAGAGCATTGTCATGTGAGCCAAGGAAAGGGTGAGTCTCCAGCACAGGAATGTCCTCAGAGGTGTTAAATGCTTCAAAGATCTCAAATAAGATAGGGATAGAAAAATGTCCATTGGCTGCAGCAGTATGGAGGTTATGTAATGATAATATAATTTTGTAAACAAAATAAACTATTATTCCTAAGTCATTTTGTCATTTGGAAGTCATTGCCCTCTTTTTTTCATCCTTTCTTTTTTTTAACCACCTCAATTTTTTCCTTTCCATTTTATTTATATTTTATGTATCTTGCTCATTAATTCTATATCTATCATTCCCTTTTCTGTGACTATTCCCTGCCTATTATTTAAAAAACTTGTCAAATATAGGAGATGATTTTATTATAGAAAATTATATATAAAATATTTTCTCTAATCACCTTTCCTTTATTAAATGAGAATAGCTTTTTATGTAAACAATTAAGTGGTTTCCTTTGTACTTTCCTTATTATGATGATGAAGAGGTGTATTTGGATTTGCACATATCTGAACTTTCCCATCATAAAGAACTCTATTTCCTGAAAGGCCTTTTTACTACAGTTTTCTGCCCAGTGTTCCACTCTAGTGCTCTTCCTGGGTAGCTTCCTATCTTAATTCAAAATGACTTTCCATCAAAATAAATTGAAGCCAGTTAAAATTTATATTTAGAAATATATATATATATGGAGATGGAGGGGTTGGGGAGAGACGAGGAGAGAAACATTTCTGGTAAAGTGTTGTTTGGATAATGATTTTGGAAAATACTTTTAAAAAATGCATTCTGTTATTTCGGAATAGTTTTGAGGCAGACTGAAGTTACTGTCTATAGTATGTGCTACATATAACTGTGAGATCACAACCATCGTTACCTAGCAGGTACTTTTATTTTTAAGCTTTTCAGAACAATGTTTCTGGTTTCTCTGATCTTTAAGGATCAAAATGTAATCAGATCTATTGGAGCTTTCCTGGATTCAGTTGAATTCCATCTTGTCAACAGTAAATCTGGATGTATTGTTATTTTAATTTTCACTAATATTATTAAGGTATCTAAATTTTACTAGGTCCATTTTTCCTCTTCAGATTGGTTTTCATTACTAGTTTGATACCAGTTTGCTTTCAGTTTCCAAGATACAGTATCATGGACTCTCAAAGAATATGATTATCCTTTTATATTATCTTTATATTTTTGGTTTGTTTTACTGATTTATTTTATTTAGGTGTAGTTGATTTACAATATTATATTAGTTTCAGGTGTCCAGCATAGTGATTTACTAATTTTACAGGTTTTACTCCTTTAAAAGTTATTACAAAATAATGGCTATAATTCCCTCTGCTGTACAATATATCTTTCTTGCTTACATTTTATACATAGCTGTTTGTGTCTCTTAATTCCATACCCTTATCTTGCCCCTTCCCCTTTCCCTCTCCCCATTGGTAACCACTAGTTTATGTTCTATATCTGTGAGTGTGTTTCTGTTTTGCTATATATATTTGTTAATTTTATTCTTTAAATTTACTTATAAGTGATATTATTCAGTATGCTTTTCCCTGACTTATTTCAGTAAGCATAATATTCTCTAGGTCCATCCACATTGCTGCAAATGACAGAATTTCATTCTTTGTATGACTAATATTCCATTGTGTGTGTTTATTCATATATATACATATATACATACATATATATACATATATACATACATACACACATACACACACACACACACACACACACCCCATATCTTCCTTATCCACTTATCTGTCGATGGGCACTTGCATTGCTTCCATATCTTGGCTTTGTAAATGAGAACTCAGAGACGAGACTCAGTGGTCTCATGTGTGAAAAGAGCACCAAGATCCTTGGGCAGGACTTGAAGAGAAAACACTAGAGGAGCTGAAGGAAGACAGAGGAAGAGCACCCAGGTCCTGTGGTGATCAGGTGGTGGTTGATTGAAAGATCAGGGAAAGGAGTAAAGCACCTGAGCCCAGCTAGACCCTTACGTGGGATGATCTTTGGGATCTTTCTGATTTGTATTGTGTCCTTTGATATTTTTTAAATTGCAGTTCTGGTTAATTTTCAAATTAAAGCATATGGCACTTTTTTTTTTAACATCTTTATTGGAGTATAATGGCTTTACAATGGTGTGTTAGTTTCTGCTGTATAACAAAGTGAATCAGTTATACATATACATATGTTCCCATATGTCTTCCCTCTTGCGTCTCCCTCCCTCCCACCCTCCCTATCCCACCCCTCCAGGCTGTCACAAAGCACCGAGCCAATATCCCTGTGCCATGCGGCTGCTTCCCACTAGCTATCTACCTTACGTTTGTTAGTGTGTACATGTCCATGACTCTCTCTCGCCCTGTCACAGCTCACCCTTCCCCCTCCCCATAACCTCTAGTCCGTTCTCTAGTAGGTCTGCGTCTTTATTCCTGCCATATGGCACTTTTTAAAGTGAATACAAATCATAATATTCTCATCTAGTAAGATTTAATGTGGTAATTAGTCACCAAGGATGCTATACATAACAAGAGAAGTACATTGATCAAATTAATATGATCATTCTGTTTGTCCATAATATTCCTAACCTTAGAATTGAAAATTCTTCCTTTTTATTCTTTCATTATATATGTATGCATAACTCTCTATTTTCTTCTTTTACCCTTTCACTCATTTTGAGACATCAGAGGTGATTTTAACACAATTTCATCAGAGACAAAAGAACTCTGAAATCTATCAAAACAGTTCTGGACAAAAATGCTTACCATTGTTTCAGAATATTAAAAGGCAGACTACATTTTTGTGGCTTGTACAGCATAAAACAGCAAGATCATAGCCATTATTATGCTAACAGGTACCTTTATATCTAAGTTATTAAGAAAAATATTTACTGATTTCTCTTATATAAAATATTTAATATTGTTATATCATTTAACTTTGAGGAATACTTGAAATTAAGCAGTAATTTTATCAAGGTGTTTTTACTTTAAAAGAGCCATAATGTAAGATGCTGTGACATTTGTGTGAAACTGAATTATCTATATCTCTCATTGAGGTATTTTCATTAGAATTCACTGCTGATTTACTTAGTCATTATTTATAAGATACATTCCTTCTCATTCCAAACTAAAGTTTACTTTAGATAAAAATTTTTCATGATTTTTGGTTACTTGATGGTAGTATCCAGCTCACTTTTTTTCTCTCAATAATTCATGGCAGTGTTAGGTTCTTAATATTTTCTCTTTAGTCTTTTAATGTTTAACCAAGGTAGATTGAATAATTTAATAACAAAAGTGAAAACTCCATATCATATAGTTCATGAAACATTGTAGATTCTCAATAAATACTTTATGTTTACCATTGGTTCCAAGGTTTAAAACTAAAATGATACATTAAAGGATTTATTGAAAAATCTTATTCCCAGTCCTACTCCTTTTCCACACATTTGTTCACTCCTATTTTCTTATGTATCCTGCCAGGAATAACCTAGCATATACAAGCAAATAAAAATACATATTCTTTTTCTATTGATTTTTACCCAGATGGTGGTACACTACACACTATAAAACATTATGCTATTTTCTTAACATTTTTTTGGAGATATTTCCATGTTAATGTATAAGGTACTTCCCCATTTTTTAGCAACTCTGTAGAAATTGTGTGAAAATGCTGTAATTTATTCAACAAGTTTCCCTACTGATATGAATTTAAGATATTCTCAGCTTTTGCTGTAACACTGCAGTGAATAGCAATATACATTTGTCATTTGCACAAGTATAGCTGTGGAATAAATTTCCAGAAGTAGAGTTGGTAAAGCAAAAGTTATGTAGATTGATCATTTTGGTAAAGCTTGCATAATTTCCTTCCATAAGGTTATACTGATTTACACTCCCACTAGGAATGAATGAAAATACGAGTTTGCTCATACTGTTTTACTTGAATGTTAAAGTAAAGGTTTTATCCCTAATTTATGTAAAAATACATAGGATTCAGGATTGATGAGAGTACCCCATGAATTACAGTTTCTAATATTCATAACATAATGGCACATTTAGCAGTCTGTGTCATTTACTGCATGATACGTTGTTAGATTCTTATACCTCTTCTGAGTTAACAAAACCATAAAGCAATGTTAAATCAATGGTAATAACAAATAACTATGCAAACAGGTTATAAGAGCAGTAGTATTTCCAGAGATATGTTAATATACCTACAGAGGTTAGTTCACAATAAGATTTCATTTCAAATACATAGAGAAAAGATTGGTAATTCTGTAAATGGTTTTGAGCCAGCTAGACATTTATCTTGAAAAAATGATAAAGTGTGATCTATATTCCTTTCAGCAAAATTAATCCAGATGGATCAAAGATTTACACATGAAACAAACAGCAGGTACATAACTTGCTACCATTTGTTAAAGAGGACTGTGCATGTGCACACACATATCACATACACACATACAGATACACTGAGCTAGAAATAAAATTTAGAAAGTAGTAATAGATATTGACTCTTGAAGGTAACTAAAGGATGGGGAGTCAATATTTGAGTGCTGGGGAATGAAGCTTACTTTGAAAACAAATTTTTAAGACTTTATTTTTTAAAGCAGTTTTAAGTTCTTAGCAAAATTGATAGCAAGAGATTTCCCATATACCCCCCACCCCCCCACATGAATAGCCTGCCCCACTATCAGTCTCCCCCACCAGAGTGGTGCATTTGTTACGTTTGCTGAACCTACATTGACAAATCATAATCACCCAAATTCCATAGTTTACATTAGGGTTCACTCTTGGTATTGTACATTCTATGAGTTTTCAAAAATATATAACAACATGTATCCATCATTATAATACCATACCCAGTATTTTCACTGCTCTAAAAACCCTCTGTGCTCTGCCTTTTCATCTCTCCCCAGCCCCAACCTCCTGGCACTACTTATCTTTGTACTGTGTCCATGGTTTTGCCTTTTCCAGAATGTCATATAATTGGGATCATACAGTATGCAGTCTTTTCATATTAGCTTCTTTAACTTTTTATTATACATTTAAGTTTCCTCAATGTCTTTTAATGGCTTCGTAGCTCATTTCTTTTTAGTGCTGAATAATACTCAATTGTCTGCATGTCTCATAGTTTATTTATCCATTCTACTGAAGGCCATCTTTATTGCTTCCACGTTTTGGTAATAATGAATAAAGCTGCTATAAACATGCCTATGCAGGTTTTGTGTGAACAGAAGTTTCAGCTCTTTTAGGTAAATACCAAGGACTGCAGTTCCTGGATCTTGTAGTAAGAGTGTGTTTAGTTTTGTCAGAGCTCACCAAACTGTCATCCAAAGTGGCTGTACCATTTTACAGTCCCACCAGCAATGTATGAGCATTCCTTTTGCTCCACATCCTTGCTAGCATATGTTGATTTCAGTGTTCCAGATTTGGGCCATTCCAGTAGGTATATACTCGTATATTATTGTTGTTTTAATTTGTATTTCCCTGACGACCTGTTATGTGGAGCATCTGTTCATATCCTTCTTTGCTATCTGTATATCTACTTCGGTGAGGTATCTGTTAAGGTCTTTGGCCCATTTTATAATCATGTTGTTTGTCTTCTTATTGTTGAGTTTTAAGTGTTCTTAGTATATTTTGGATAACCATCCTTTGTCAGATATGTCTTTTGCAAACATTCTCTCCCAGTCTTTGGCTTGTCTTCTAATTCTCTTGATATTGTCTGTCATAGAGAAGTTTTTAATTTTAATGAAGTCCAGCTCATCATTTTTTTCTTTCTTGGATTGTCTTTGGTGATGTTTCTAAAAAAGACGTCACCATACCCGAGGTCATCTAGGTTTTCTCCTATGTTATTTTCTAGAACTTCCATAGTTTTGTATTTTACACTTCGGTCCATGATGCATTTTGAGTTAATTTTTGTGAATAATGTAAGGTCTGGGTCTAGATTCTTTTCTTTGCATGTGGGTGTCCAGTTGTTCCAGCACCATTTGTTGAAAAGACTGTCTTTGCTCCATTGTATTGCCTTTGCTCCTTTGTCAAAAATCAGTTTACTATGTTTATGTGGGTCTGTTTCTGGGCTCTCTATTCTGGTCCATTGATCTATTCTTGTACCAGTGCCACACTGTTTTGATTGCTGTAGCTTTACAGTAAGTCTTGAAGTTAGGTAGTATCAGTCTCCTCCAACTTTTTTCTTCCCCATCAATATTGTATAGAGTATTCTGGGCCTTTTGCCTCTCCATGTAAACTTTTGGGTCAATGTATCAATATCCATAACTTTCTGGGATTTTGATTGAGATTGCATTGAATCAGTAGGTCAAATTGAGAAGAACTGACATCTTGACAATATTGAGTCTTCATATCCATGAACATGGTATATAACTCCATTTATTTCATTCTTTGATTTTGTTCAACAGAGTTTTGTAGTTTTCCTCAAATAGACCTTGCAAATATTTTGTTAGATTTATACCTAAGCATTTCATTTTGGGGGTGCTAATGTAATGGGATTGTGTTTTTAATTTCAAATACCACTTGTTCTGTGCAAGTATATAGGAGAACAATTACTTTTGTATATTAACCTCATATCCTACAACCTTGCTATATTTGCTTATTAGTTGCAGTATTTTTTTGGTCAATTATTTCAGATTTTCTACATAGCTGATTATTTCCTCTGTGCACAAAGGCAGTTTTATTACTTCCTTTCTGATCTATATACCTTTCATTTTAGCTTCTTGCCTCATGGCATTAGCAAGGGTGTCTAGTAGTGTGTGGAAAAGAAATGGTAAGAGGGAACATCCTTCCCTTCCCTGTACCTGATCTTAGTGGGAAAACGTCAAGTTTCTCACTATTAAGTATGAAATTTGCTGTAGGTTTTTTGTAGAATTTTTTTATCAAGTTGAGATAGTTCCCCTTTATTCCTAACTTACTCAGAGATTTTTATCATGAATATGTGCTGGATTTTGTCAAGCCCTTTTTGTACATATATTGATATGATCATGTGATTTTTCTTTTTTAACATATTGATATGGCTTACGTTAATTGATTTTCTAATGTTGAACCATCCTTGCATATCCAGGATGAATCCCACTTGGTTGTGATGTATAATTATTTTTATGCATTGTCAGATTCAATTTGTTATTATTTTGTTGAGAATTTTTGCATCTTTTTTTTGAGAAATATCGATCTTTAGTTTTCTTGTAATGTCTTGGCCTTGTTTTGCTACTAGGGTAATTCTGGTTTCATAAAATGAGTTGGGAAGTACTCCATCTGCTTCTATCCTCTGGAAGAGATTGTAGAGAATTGATATAATTTCTTCCATAAATATTTGGTAGAATTCACCAATGGACTCATCTGAGCCTGGTGCTTTCTGTTTTGGAAGGTTATTAATTATTGATTCACTTTCTTTAATAGATTTAGGCCTATTTAGATTGTCTGTTTCTTTTTTGTGTGAGTTTAGGCAGATTGCATTGTTCAAGGAATTGGTCTGTTTCATCTAGGTTATCAAATTTGAGAGCATAGAGTTGTGCATAGTATTCCTTTATTATCCTTTTGATTTCCATGGGTACTGTAGTGATGTGCCCTCCTTCATTTCTGATATTCTAGTCATTTGTGTCATCTCTCTTTTTGTGATAGTTAACCTGGCTAGAGGCTTATTGCTTTTATTGGTCTTTACTAAGAACTAGCTTTTAGTTTTGTTGGTAGAAAATCTGTTGTTTTCTTGTTTTTGGTTTCATTGATTTCTGTTTTAATTTTTATTGTTTCTTCTGTTTACTTTGGATTTAATTTCCTCTCTTTCTAAATTCCTAAGGTAGAAACTTAGATTATTGATTTTTGATTGTTCTTTGTTTCTAATATATGCATTCAGTATTACAGATTTCCCTTTTAGCAATAATTTCATGGCATCTGACAAATTTTGGTAAGTTGTGTTTTCATTTCCATTTAGTTCAAAATAATTCTTACTTTCTCTTCATATTTCTTCTTCAACCCATGAGTTATTTAGAAGTGTGTTGATTAATCTCCATATATTTGGGGATTTTTAGTTATTTATATTATTGATTTCTAATTTAATTCCATTGTGGTCTGAGAACAGACATTGTATGTCCTTTTCAATTTGTCAGGGTGTGTTTTATGGCTCAGAATGTAGTCTATCTTGGTGAATGTTCCATGTGATCTTGAGAAGAGTTATATCTTCTGCTGTTGCTGGATGAAGTCTCTAGGTGTTGATTATATTCAGTTGATTGATGGGTGGTGTTGAGTTCAACTACATCCTTACTGATTTCTGCCTACTGATTCTGTTCATTTTTGATAGAGATTGTTGAAGTATCCAATTATGATAGTGGATACATCCATTTCTCCTTGTGATTCTATCAGTTTTTGCCTCACAAGTTTGATGCTCTGTTGATAGATTCATACACATTAGGAGTTGTTATATCTTCCTGGAGAATTGACCCCTTCATTATTATGTCATGCCCTTTTATCCCTAATAACTTCCTTTGCTCAAAGTCTGATCTGTCTGAAATTAATATAGCTATTCCTGCTTTCTTTTAATTTGTGTTAGCATGGTTTACTTTCCTCCATCCAGTTACTTATAATCCATATGTGTCTTTATATTTAAAGTGGATTTCTTGTTGACAACATATAGTTGGGTCATAGTGTTTTTTAATTCACTGACAGTTTCTGCATGCATTTAGAACATTGACGTTCAAAGAGATTATTTATGTAGTTGGATTAACATCAAGCATATTTGTTACTGCTTTCTATTTGTTATTCTTTGTTTCTGTTTTCCCTTCCACCATTTTCATGCCTTTTGTGGTTTTATTTGAGGATTTTATATGATTCTATCTTCTCTCTTTCTTAGCATATGTTTTACTTTTTATTTTTTAATTTTTATTTTTTTTACTCTTTTTAGTGGTTGCCCTAGAGTTTGCAATATACATTTACAACTAATACAAGTCTACTTTCAAATGACACTGTACCACTTCAGGAGTAGTAAATACTTCATAATAACAATAATTTTAATTCCTCCCTCCTGTATCATATTGATATATCATTACTGTCATTCATTTCACTTACATATGAGAATATATAAGCATATATATATTTATTTATATATATATATAAAGATATATGCATAAGCCATATATAATCAAATACATTGTTGCTATTATTATTTTAAACAAACTGTTATTTGTTAGAACATTTGAGAATAAGAAAAATGAAAGCTTTTATTTTACCTTCACTTATTCCTTCTTCGGTGCTCTTCTCTTTATGTAGATTGGTGAAGTTTACTTTTCATTGTAAACTTTTTTTCCAACTGTTTGAAATGTTTTTACCCATGTACATATATAATCTTAAAAAATCAATAACTTTGTCCTCTTTTGGTCCAAAAAATATGAGTTCAGGTGTTTCCTTCTTATTGCATTCTTTCCAAAGGGACTGATTTCTCCAAAAGATGGAGTGTTGTGCTATTTTTGCCTGTTATTTACATTGAGGTTAACTCTGTTGGCTAGAGTGTACTGGTAATGACACCAATGACATGGGTTTTATTTCCATGTGGTTCAGTTAACTTTGGTTTTCCACTGCCACAGACTGTTCCCATAATTACATCTAAAATGTGTTATTGGCCCAGTGAAGACCTGATGAAGCAAAGTGCGAATCTATCACCATGTGGGAAAATGGACACCCAAAAGCTCACCCAGCAGACAGTGGAGGGGACTATCATAATGGAATCTTTAAATTGACATCTTAAACAAAACTCATGCTATTTGTGCTGTCCAAGATATATGATTTAATGTTTTGGTTTTAAAGGGTTCAAAGTCAGTTACAGGGAAGGAATTTCCATTTATAGGCAAATCCTGAAATATTAACCAAGGTAACTTTTGGGGAAAAAAAAATGAGTCATGCTTAGCCCTTCCCAATTACATAATATTTACTTATCCAAATGCTTTACCAAGTTTAAAATATCTCAGCCTTATGTTTGAAATTACATATAACAAATATTTGATTATGTAGTTTTTTTTGAAAATGAAGGCTTTCATGTAGAAATTTGTGATCTTACAGTCTTTGCAGTATTATAATATGTCACCAGTATTCTCAAGTCATAATTCAGAAATCTCTCAAATCTCAAAACCCGGAATAATTTAGTTTTTAATATAAATTTATCATATACACTCATTTAGTCAATATTCATTACTTGTTTATTGGGTTCCAGGTACTGTATTGAATAAGTGCAAAGAGACCCTTTGCAGTTCCTGAAGTCTTCAGGAAATGGGGAAGGAGGAACAGATAAATAAGGAGACCATTATTATTTTTAAAAATAGTGTGGAAATGCCATATTAAAGCAAAGCACAGGGTAGTGATTGTGAGAGCAATTACTAAGGGTATCTAACCCCAAATGGGAAAGCTTTGCTGGATTCTGAAGGACAACTAGGAGTTAGTCAGGGTAAATGGAATAGATAGTGTACTCCAGGCAGAAGAAATAGAGTAGGATTTAGAGGTTGAAGGGAGAATCCTACATTTTAGAACTGCAAATACTTTTAGTATGACCAGAATTTAGAATACGAAAATGAGTGGTGAAAGATAAAACTGGAAAATTAAACAAAGAACAGTCCATAAAGGGAATGTGGATTATATTCTAAAACCACTGGGAAGTGATTAAGATATTTTAAGCAACATTAGGTTGGTGTTAGAGGAAAATGAAGATGTGAAATGAGATGTAATCTGTGCTATATAATAAAGTTCAATTTTATGTTAGTAGGAAAGCTAGAATTAGATTCAGTTATTCAACAAGTTATTTACTGAGTACCTACTATGTGCCTGGCAGTGCTCTAGGTGCTTGAGTTACTTGAGTGACCTGAACAAACAAAATCACTGTTTTCGTGGTGCTTCCTTCTCGTGGAGGGGAAAAGGCAACAGTTAAACAAATATACAAATCATGTTCCACGTGTCAAAAAGTACTGAGAAGAAAATAAAAGCAGCATAAGTTAGACAGAATGGATGTGTGTACCCTTTTATATCTTTTTAGTTCAGGGAAGTCCTTTCTGGTATGGTGATATTTGAGCAGGGACTTAAATGCAATCAAGGAGTGAATGGGAAGTTTGTTCTAGGCAGAAGACTCATTGTTCTTGGTGAAGACCCTGCGGCAGTGATTAATGGCATATTCCCAGAAGAGCAGGGAAGCAAGTAGGACTAGAGCTGAGACTGCAAAGAAGAGAGTTGCAATAGATAAGAGCAGCAAGAGAACCGATGGAGGTGGTGACAGGATGGTCGCATATGTGCAGACAGAATTGAAAACTGAAATCTACTTTAGGAAAAGCAGGGAAAAGCTACTGGAATAGTAGTCCTCCCCATGTATCTTTTCTTTTGTTCCTCACTCTATCTCCTTCCTCCTCGTTCTCTAATTTTGTGTTACTTTGTTTACCCTGGTCATACTTATTGTGCAGCTTCCATCTTTTCTTAGTATATGCTTATTTTCTTTAGGGTGCACATTTATTTTGAAAGTGAGCTGTATGTTTGTCTTTAGATACATAGCCTTTGATGTTCATAAATGTTGTATATATAAAATGTGCACGTATTTTGTATATAGTATATATATCAATATCAAATCAAGGCAGGAGTATAGAGAGTACTGTTTTAGATCTTCTCTTAGACCAGGGAAGTTCTCTCTGACAAGGTGACATTTGAACAGAGGTCATATATATGTAATAACATGGTGTTCAAGAGCCAGGCTATCCTGTTCTCTGCACATATTTATAAATGAAAGTACTGGGGGAAAAGAGGACATTTTTTGAGAGTAGAACCCTTGAGGTTTGTTATAAACTGGTAGATCTGCCTAACCCCTAGGGATTAGACTACAAATGCAGTACATTCTGTTTCCCAAACAAAGATAACAGTCTCTATTTTAGGGAATCTGAACAATGAACATTTTCCTTTCCTCTCCCTGTTTCATAAGCCTAAACTCCCTCCAGCCTGTCAGTTATGATTATGTACTGTTCCCAGCTAATGAAAATAAGAGAAGCTGCTGATGGAAAGAGGAATTTTAAAGACTCTTCCAGAAGTATTGTGGCAACATGAAATTGATTCAGTCAGGTTGCTGGTGGAATTCACAGAGCCTGGCTTTTTGACTGTATCTGTAAGTCACCACCACCATCCAATTTCGGATCCACAGTTTTTGCATTTTATGGACCTCTTTTTCAGTCAAGATGCTGCAGATCCAAAAGCAAAAGAGGCAAAATGCCCCTATTACTGTTTAATGATCAACCCTAGTGGGAAAGGAAAAGCTGATTAAAATCTATGAAAATGAAATGATACACAGTACAGTGTGGCCAGTGTTAATACGACGATTTGTTAATGGGCTAGACAGTTGTAATCAGTATTAAAAATTACTTGAGACTCTTTTTATGTTTAGCAAAAGTCACTAATTAAAGGAAGCAATGACCTGTGAGATTATCCATGAAAACCATTTGCCATCTGAACATAACAACTAAGAAAACACTCATTTAAGATTTTTCTTTTCATGCCATAACCTTACATTGACAACTGTATTGGTTTAACTTTCATTTTTCTATTGCTAGTTACTTCGGTATTTGTTGAATCCCTTTGTTTAAATGGGACACACATTTTTCATTCTCATGAATGGGAAGGGACTAAAACCACTAAAATCCTAATTCTCCCTATTCATGAACTAGGTTTGGTATACCTGACTGACCTTTAGAAGATCTGTATGATGCCTGGTTTGGGAGAAAGCTGTCCTTTGAGGACTTTCACAGTCTTTTTTTTTTTTTTGCCGTGTCACTGACAAGAAAATAAACTGATATGACAACTGAAAATATTTGTGTTATATAGTTCATTTGTGTAAAAATCCATTTTGTGAAGTTTTTCTACTTCCAGGTAAAACAGTTGGTTTAATTTATTTGTTAGAATTTAAAAGAACTCTGAATAAGAAGATAGAGAAGAATTATTGTAATTGTGAGGATTTGAAGAACCAAAAGGGAAGATTTGTAATTATCTAAAAGTGTGTTTACCCTGGGTGTAAAAGAAAACAAATATATATTAGAGGTGAATGAGAATGAATTTGTCATGTGTCCTTATTATCTATAAATGGTCCTAACAATAAGAATAATTACTTAAACTAAGTGAAGAATCTCTTTGGGTTTTTAAAACGTTTTGGGGGGATGATTGTCATCCATGTTGATTCTGAATAATTGTTACTCATCCAGATTGAGGCACTCAACTAAGAGACAACAGCTAACATTTAGAGACCATGCAGCAATCTACTAAAGTACATTGCTTAAACTTTCAGTGCTAGAGAGCTCTTTGCAATAATCTAGTCCACCCCCATTATTTTATTGACATGATCACTGTGGCCAAGAAAGATTAAGTGACCATTCTTACAAATCTAATTAGCTAACTAATAGCAGAGGAAGAGCTAGAACCCAGGTCTCCTGACTCTCTCATTCTAATATTTTTTCATCATACTGAGTAAACCATACCTCCTTTGGATGGGCTTGGTCAAAACTTAGCCATGATCCTCAACGTTACTGATTGGCCTGTATTATCAGGGTTTTGCTATTGTCCTAATTTTCAAGTTATCCTGATTTCAGGTCTGACTTGATTCTTCTGACTTTTGCCAGAGGATACCTACTTTTGGAATAGGAAGCCCCAATTGTTTCAGGAGAATTAGAAGAGATAAAATGTAGAGGAATAACATAAAGTGTAATGAAGTAAATTGTAGTTATAACTTCAGAATAATTATTTTGCAGTTACTATAATAGAATAAATAATAAAAGTAGAAACAAAGTACTTTGGGATACAGAAGCTAAAGCAATATCTCCAGGAATATGAGTGGGTATGGGATAGTTGGTGAAAGTCAACAGAGGATATTTGTTTTAGCTGGGATTTGAAGAATGGTTAGATATTTTCTAGTTAGTGAAGTCCAGGAAGGGCATTACAGTTAATGCAAGGAGATATTGCAGTGATGAGAGAAGACAATGGTCTTGGAAGTAAATTTGTAGACATATCCTTTATAAAGGACATATTAATGATTTGGACTTTATGTGTCTCAGCACGGGAAATACTAGATGTCTACATTTCATTATTCCCCCCATCCCATATCCATGGAGGACATCAAAACTGAATTTAAGAAACTTCTTCCTACTGAGCTTAGGCATATTGTTAGAATACTTGACCATACATGCTACAAGAAGCCATGACCAATCACTTTCAGCAGCACAAATAGAATCCAATACTATTAACAGTTCAGTACATTTTTGAATGGAGGGTGACATGGCATCTCTGTTTTAGATTCATAATTTGGAACAGTGTAGGGGAAGATTGAGTAAGAGGAGATTGGGGCTAGAGAACACAGGTAGGATGCTGTTGTAGTAATTCAGGTGAGAATTTCAAGATATGTTTTTGAAATGGAATGTATAGAACTTGAAGATATCATAGCTTTTCTGAAAATTTTTTTACTAATTTCCCCCCATCCATCCATTTTGGATTTAGTAAAACCTCAATTGCATGTTTCACAACATTTCACTATATTGATTCCCACTATTTTGATTCCCACAAATTCCACTATGTTAGCTCCCACAAATTCAAATCAGTAAGAAAAGATTTAATTTCTAGTTTATAAGATATAGTGAAAGGGAGGCAGTAATGTTGTTGAGTCTCAGTCTTCAGAACAGAATACAATATTCAAGAGAATATTGATGTTTTTTATCCCATCAATGTGGAGTTTTATCCAGTTATTTTCTTTCTTGCAAAAGAGGGGTTCTCTAATCATCAACACAATTTATATTCATAATTAATAGTAACAATAATTATAATTTGTACAGGTGTGATGAAAGAATTATGATGATGATAATTACTATTACAGTTGAGCCTTGAGCAATGTGGGTGTTAGGGGTGCCAGCCTTCCACACAGTCAAAAATCTGCGTATAACTTTACATTCCACCCTCCATATCTGCAGTTCCGCATCCATGGATTTAACCAACCATGGATTGTGTAGTACTGTAGTATTGATACAAGTTTCTTGAAAAAAAATCTGTGTGTAAGTGGACCTGCACAGTTCAAACCTGTGTAGTTCAAAGGTCAAGTGTAATTGAAAAGTTATGTATATTTCTTCTATAATCATTATAACAGTCCTAGAATGTTGGCATTTTTGCCCCCATTTTAGACTGGAGGAAAGAAGAGTAGATGGATAAGATTATATATCCGAGTGACTGACACCAAAGCTTATACCCTATATTCCTCAGCATGTCCAACGTTTTTTTTCTTTCTTTTAGTAATAGTAGAGAGTTCAACCATACAGTTTGCTCTAGAAATATGGGTAATTGTAGTTGCCTAGAAAAGAGAAGATGGCTGTCTGGACTAGGGCAGTTGCAGTGAGGATGGATAGATGGTAAAGGGCATGTTGAGGTATTGACCTCAAAACATAATTAGTTAATTAACTTTTAATATCCATTTTCTGTCATTTTATCTAAAGCCCTTCTGAATTTTTTAATTAAATTTTTTTTCCAAGGATAATTTTCTATTCACATGAAGTTGTGAGAATACTAAGAGATCCTATAATACATAAAGATCCCCTTACTCATTTTCCCCCAATAGAAATATCTTACAAAGCTATTGTATAGTATAACAACCAAAATAGTGACATTGATACAGTCAGTATACAGAACATTTCCATCAATACCAAGATCCTTCATGTTGCCTTTTATAGCTACACCCACTTCTTTTCTATCCCCACTTCATCCTTAACTTCTGGCCACCACTGATCTGTTCTCCATTTCTATAATCAGGTTCTCTATCTGTTCCATTGATCTATGTGTATATACTTCTATCAAGACCACACAGTCTTGATTACTGTAGCTCTGTAACAAGTCTAGAACTTGAATAAACTGATTTCATCCAGTTCGCTCATTTGTTTAAGCTGCTGTAGTTCCTTTACCTTTCCATACAGATTTTAGAATAACCTTGTCTTTAGCTACCAAAAAAATATTGCTGGGACTTTTATAGAAATTCTATTGAATTTTGTATCAGTTTGGAGAGAATTGATATCTTTACAATGTGAGTCTTCCAGTCCATGAACATGGTATTTCTCATCATTGGTTTGCATATAAGTCCTTTATATGTTCTGTTAAATTTACACTTAAGTATTTCGCTTGGGAGGGGAGTCTTTTAAATTGGTATTTTAATTTTTAATTTTGGTTTCTGCCTGTTCATTCAAAGTATATTGAAATATAATCAATTTTTGTATTTTTATCTTGTATCCTGTGACTTTGCTGAGCTCACTTATTGATTTCAAGAGCTAGTTTTTTTCTGTTTGGGTTTTTGTTGTTGTTAGAGTCTTTGGGATTTTCTATGAAGACAATCATATTATCTGCCAATAGGGACACTTATTTCTTTGTTTCCAATCTATATACTTTTCATTCCCTATATACATTCATTTCCAATATCATGATGAATAAGAATTGTGAGAACATTGTTGCCATATTTCTGATCTTACAGGGGAAACATTTCATCTTTTATCATTAAATATGTTAGTTGTAGGTTTTTATAGATGCACTCTATCAAGTTGAGGAAGTTCTATATTTTTTCTGAAGTTTTTTTTAATCATGACTATATGATGAATTTTGTCAGATAATTTTTATGCATCAATTGATACAATTATGTGATTTTTTTTCTTCTTTAGCTTGTTAAAATGATGGATTACATTGATTGATTTTTGAATATTGAACCAACCTTGCATCCCTAGAATAAACCCAACTTGGTCATGATATATAATTCTTTTTATATGTTGTTAAATTTTATTTTCTAATATTTTGTTAGGGTTATTTGCATCTGTATTTAGGAGGGAGCTGCAGTTTTCTTTCTATTTCTTTTTTTAATTGTATATTTTTTGTAGCAAGGTGATACTAGTTTGATAAAATGAATTAAAAAGTATTCCTTTTTTTCTATTTTCTGGGAGAGATTGTGTAAAATTGGTGCTAATTCTTTTTTAAACATTTGGTTGAATTCACCAGTGAAACCTTCTGGCCTGGAGATTTCTTTTCTGGGAATTTTTGTATTACAAATATAATTTACTTAATACTTACAAGGTTATTCAAATTAGTTATTTCATGTTGAGTAAGTTATGGTACCTTATATGTTTTAAGGAAGTGGTCCATTTCATCTGAGTTGTCAAATTTATATGTGAAGAGTTGCTCATAGTCTTCCCTTAATATCCTTTTTATATCTGCAAGATCTGTAGTGAAATCCCCTGTTTCATTACTGATGTCACATGCTCTTTCTCTCATCAATCTTGCTAAAGGTTTGTCAGTTCTATTGAACTATGTAAGGAGCACCTCTTTGTTTCATTGATTTTTCTCTCTTGTTTTCCTATTCTCAATTTCATTGATTTCTATTGTTATCTTAATATTTTTTTCCTTTCACTGCTTGGGATTTATTTTGTAATTTTTTAGGTTCTTGAGGTGGGAGCATACAATATTTATTCACGACTTTTCTTCTTTTCTAATGTATGCATTATTTCTAAGATTTTCTCCTCTGCACTGCTTTGACTGTGTTCCATAATCTTTGACATGTTGTGTTTTCATTTTATTCAATTTATAATATTTTATCTCCCTTGAGACATTCTCTTTGACCCATGCTTTATTTAGAAGTGTTTAGTTTCCACGTGTTTTCCCTGTTATATTTATGCTTATATATATCCTTGGCATATGCTTATATATATCTTTGATGATCTTCTGTCTGATTGTAATACCAATTGTTGAGAGAAGGGTGTTGAGGTCTCCAATTCTAATTTTGAATTTTTTCTATTGTTCCTTTCAGTTATATCAGTTGGTAGATTAACCTTTTTATCATTATATAATGTTCTTTTCTGTTTCTGATTGTTTTCTTTGCTCTGGAATCTACTTTATCTTATATTAATATAATCAGTCCTGCTTTTTTTCATTAATATTTACATGGTGTGTCTTCTTCCATTTTTTACTTTCATGCTGCCTGTATCATTATATTTGAAGTGACTTTCTTACAGACAGCATATAGTTGGGTCCATGGGCAATGTCATGGATTAATAGCCGAGTCGTCATTAATCCAGTCTGCCAACTTCTATCTTTTAAATGGTACATTTAGACCATTTTTATGTAATATAATTATTGATGTTATGACTTAATGTTTGCCATTTTTGTTTGTTTTCTGTGTTTTTTATTTCTCTGCCTTTTTTCTGTCTTCCTATGGGTTATTTGAGCATTTTTTAGAATTCCATTTTGATTTTTCAATTCTGTTTTTGAATGCATCTCTTTGTATAGCTTTTTCAGTGGTTGTTCTAAACACTACACTGCATATACATGGCTGTCAAAGTCTACTGGTATTGTCATTTTATCAGTTTGAATTGTAGAAGACTTTCTTCCTTCATGTTCTTTTGTCCTTCCTATTTATAATTTAATTGTCTTACATATTCCTCTATATGCATTTAGAATCACATCATATCATGTTACATATTTTGTTTCAACTATCGAACATAATTTTAAAAGCTAAATAGGAGAAGGAAAATCTATTGGATTTATCCACATATTTGATTACTGTGCTCTTTCTTCCTGATCTTTTAAGATTCTTTTATCATTTCTTCTCTTTTTAGAGACTTTTCTTTAGTTGTTTTTTTAGTGTAGGTCTGCTGACAACTAATTATCTTAATTTTTCTTCCTGAGAATGTCTTGAGTCCACCTTCATTCTAGAAGGATATTTTCACTGCATACAGGACTCTGAGTTGTCATTTCTTTTTTTCAGCATTTAAAAATGTAATGACCTCCATGGATTATAATGAGAAATTAGCTAGCATTCTGTTTCCCCCCTATAACTATGGTATCATTTATCTCTCATTGCTGTCAAGATTTGTTCTTTATGTTTGGTTTTCAGAACTTGGTCTGTATTTAGAATAGATTTAGGGTAGACCCAGGAGACTGAAAGGCCTAGGAAGCTAGATCTAATTTACTAGTAGGTGCATCAAGAAACCAGCACAGGGCTTCCCTGGTGGCGCAGTGGTTGAGAGTCCGCCTGCCAATGCAGGGGACTCGGGTTCGTGCCCCGGTCCGGGAAGATCCCACATGCCATGGAGCTGCTGGGCCCGTGAGCCTGTGCTCCGCAACAGGAGAGGCCACATCAGTGAGAGGCCCGCATACCACAAAAATAAAAAATAAATAAATAAATAAATAAATAAATAAATAAATAATAATAATAAAAAAAGAAACCAGCACAAACGTTTATAGTTTCTGTAAACAGGAGATGAACAAGTCAAATACCCAGAATTTCTATAGGCCCCAAAATACATACCCACTTGCACCTTATGAGTTTAGAACCTGAACAAAGTCCAAGATAAAGGAATTTAAATAAAAGCCAAAGTTTCCATTAGGTGATTGTAATTTAGAGATATTGTATGTAGGAAGGAACATGATTTTGTTCCTGGGTTTGAGCATATGAAACTTATTCTTGAAGTGGTGTTTATAATAGATCATAAACATCTCTTGCTCATTTTGCTAATTGTCACATGCAGTCCTTTTGACCAAGATAGGCCTTAGACTGATTTAAGACAGGTTACTTGTTTCTTAATGAATATGTTCTTTTTCTGCTCTTGTTGCTAATAGAAATGTTAAAAATCTTAACAGTTGATTGAATCGGAACTTTCAATCTATATCTTGTTGTTTCTTCATGCCAGAGCCAAGAATTAGGCAGAATGGGGTAGATTACTTTGTTGTTTTCTGTAGTGTAGCAGTTTTGTGGAGAAGATGTTTTAAATCTCTGTAAAGTTGTCAAGATGGAAAGTTTCACCAGAAATGAACTGACATCAAATAAAACATGAGTACCTGTATTTGGATGTTTTACCACATACCTAAGACAGACAGTGGATTCTAAACCTTTCATTTATTAGACCATTTGGGCTCCATCTGTAGACCAGCATGTTGTTTCAGCGTCTGAGACAAACCACAGAGGATAGCCATACTTTTTGAATGTTATTCTTCATTTCAACCTGTGTGTTTTCTGTGGTCAGACCTTATGAGAAAGCTCTTAACTCATTGTGGTATATCCAGATATGAACCAGTGGGTGGCAGTAGATATGGCAGAGTTCTAAATAATGTAGCTACCAATTATGGATGGAATCTAAAAGCAGGATGCTTGAGGGCTTTTTTTGCTTATTTGTTTTAAAATGCAGGTGATTATTTTTCACACATTTTTCTGATTTTAGTAGGCATCCTGAAGGGTAATTTTTTTAAAAAACCTTATATATATATATAAACTCTGACTAAGTACCAGACACTATTTTAAGTGTTTCACTTATGTTAATTTTAAACCAACACATTTTATTGTTTTTTGAGGTATTTCGTCTACTATAGAGTCATATTGTTATTCATTTATCCTATTTACGTTTACTAGTACAATAAAATAGGAAAAACATTGACTGGCAAATGTTATATTAAGCTGAGAAACTATTCAACTGTTACCCATTCATTTAAACAGGTTTTTTTTTTGTTTGTTTTATGTTGTGAGATATTCTGTATGTTGTATGTTGAACACATCTTGCCAAAAACAACTGCTTTTTCAAGTGTCTAGGTATTTGCTTTCCATCAAAGCCACATCTTTTGATGTTATCTCCTAGAGGTGAGGAATTTTATTGTGCACAGCTGTTAACTGTAGGTCTTCTCATAGATTGCTGATGTTACACAAGTGCTTTAGCAAAATTTACTTTTAGTTTGGGGAGGCATTGGAAAATGTATAGGCATTCACGGTAGGGCTTGAAATACTATGTCGTTTCAGTAGAAACCTTGAAAGGCAAAGGAAGGTAGTCACTGTTTTATGAAACAAAGTATCGGACCCTGGTCCAGTTCAGAAGCCCTAGGCTCAGGTTCACATACTTCTATCTACTAGTTATGTGATGTCGCCAGAGGCTTTTAATCTCTCGGAACTCAGTCCTCATCTACAAGATGTGAGAAGGTGGGATTAGATCAGTGGTTTTCAATCAGCACAGTGTGGAGCTTAATTGCCCCACCACGGCACCACAGGGGTTGACCCCAGGATAGGAGGGAAGTCCAGTGGTCTGGCCTCCAGGCCCTTCACTTCTGCTTCCACCAAAGCAGCTTTCTTAATTGTTTATTCATAATATACACTTGAAAGTGTGTGTGATTTCACTTGTAAGGCAGAATTCTACTTCTTTTTTTTAAAAAAACTGAAAACCTTGGCATTAGGTTATTTCAGCGGTCCCTTCTGTCCCCAAAATGTCAGTAATCCTAAATAACTAGAGAGCCAGGAAAGGAAAAGAGAAATCAACCATTGTCTTCAGCATGTAGATAAAATCTGGAGTATCTAGTATGTAACTGTGGGATGCTAGGTCCATCGTTTATGACCTTTTAAGGGTTGTAGTGCGCTCTTTAATTTGGTTAATTTGTTAATTTCATTATATTGCGACCGCCACCCGCAAAGAGGAATGGCACAAATTTACTTTTTAAAAAGTATTGCATTCTTTTGAGAATTTACATTATCTCTTGTTTTCACTGAATGTCAGGACACATAGAGTAGCATTGAAAAGGTGCACTGAATTACTAAGTGAAGATACAGGAGCCAGAGACTAAATGCTTTTCCCTAAACCTCAGTCACTAATTCACCATATTCTTCTGCCAGTGCTACTGTGTCCGGTGCTGTTGTTATAAATGTTGCGGAGTCTGAAACCCTTGTTTCTATAACTTTCTCTTCATTACCAGCTGGGCTGACTTATAATAAGGATGAGATATTTTATAGTAAAAGAGAAGAAAAGAAACACTACTCCTTTCTAAACATGATTGCCAACCTTTCTGTGAAGGGTCAAGTTGCTAGATGAGGGTATTGGTTATGCCCACCTGAACATGATTCTCCTTTTAAAAGCAAATAAACAAACAACCTATCTGTTTCCTTGGCTACTAGGAACCAGAATCAACATAAAAAGTGTCAAACCTCCTTAAATAGCCAGACCACTAGTTGCGAAGGAAGTGGTGGAGACAGTCTTAGCCAAAAACATGATCATGATGTATTACCCTGCATGTGCCAGAGAAATGCAACGTGGAACAAAACAAAACAAAACAACAGGATTCTCCAGTTCTCATCCATGATGTCCTGCTTTTTTAAGTGGGACTTTTTCCCTCCTCTAATAACCATATGTCATAATGAGTTAGTATCAGCTCTTTTAAACTGGCTAGAGCCTGTCCAAGGAAAATACACAGAATGGTTGCCCTTTTCACCAAAAATATCTTTCATTTACTAATGTTGATGGAAGCACATTTAGCCACAGCAATTTGCATGGCAGTTGAATTCTGTTTGTATAGAACAGCAAACCAGAGAATAATAAAGCAAAACATGAACATGCCAGTGCTGAGCAAGGGAGCAGAGCAGCCCTTCAGCTTTTGCCATGCCGATCGTTTGTTCTGATGCTGGAAGAACAAACAGCAAGTTTACTCATTATATCCAGGTGCACTCATCACACTCAGGTGTCACAGCATTATGTAACGTCAACTGTCCAGAGGTCTCACCTGTGGACAGGTTCTCTCATCCTGTGTCTGTCTGCAGTAGAGTAGTCACTCCTCAGTGATGCCAGGTAGCCATATTTCATCAGCACAGGTTGATGACCTTGTTAATCACCCCAAATGCATGTAACTGAACAATGCACTTAACAAGTGAGCCATTGCATAGAGAAGTGATGTAGGCAGAGAAAGGTATTTGGGGGGATCCAAGTTAAGTAGCAAAGGTAGATAAGCAGTGGTTAGGGAGGCTATGGCTATAAAGACATCAAAGCCCTGGTTGTTGACATCAGTGAACTCCTAAGGTAAGTGAGAGGAATACAAACGTGTGCATTTAAAAAATAACCATATGAAGAAAGGTACAATAAGTACTGAGTGGTACCAAAGAGAGCATGATATGATAGATGGGGTAGGAAAACAGGAGAGCAAAGCTCTAGTTGCGTCTCTAGCACTAACTAGGTAATTGCAGGCAAACCATTTGCCTTCTTTGAGCTTCATGTCTTCATCTATTTATTGCAGAATGAAATGTTTCACTGTGGAATAGAAAGTTCTTGCTAACTCTAAGTTCTCCAAGTTTCTGCATAGAGATAAGGTTCAATACAGCCACATCCCCAGAAACTTTTAGAAATGACAGCAATCCAACTACCGCTACTAAAGAAAAAAAATAGTGTTAGAAGTTCAGGAGTTACATGGACTTCAGATAAGGGTGTATCTGTCCTGAACCAGCTCTCTGTTTCTTGGCTCTGCTTTCTTCTTTACCAGCTTCATTGTTGTACAAGTTCCTTTGACATAGTAGAAAATAGAGCCTTGAAAGCTCCAGGCTCATATAAGCTTGCAGCTTCAGAAGGAGATATTCTTTCCTGGTATCCATGTCACTGCTGGCCTTGCTTAGCTTATATGTGCAGGGAGGTAGGGTGCTCTAATTGGCCATTCTGGGTCGTGACCTACTTTTGTGGCCAAAGAAGTTAACCCCTTGACTGAAAGTTCACAGGAATCACATGGAAAAGAAGAACATGAAGTTCTCAAAGGGGAGGGATGTGACACGGAGACCAAAACAAAAACAAGTGTCTACTTATACTCTTGATATAAGCTGGGATGAGAGTCAGTGGGGGTGAACAGAAGGGGATTTTGTATTTTAAATATCAATTATAGGAATTCCTTGGCAGTTTTTGTTCAGCCATTCAAAATCAAGCATCGCTATTGGTATCAGCTTTTTGGAAGAGCAGCATGACCTTTATGTATTTGAAGAAAACTGAGAACATGATTTTTAAATTGCAGTAATTCTGTGAAGTTCTGAGGGTAGACTGAACTCCTTTACATATATATTTTATCAAATGTGTGAGTTGAGTTTGGCTGTATAAGAGATCCAGTACCCATTATTTATCCAGTTAAGTTTTAGCTAAGGGGTTTGGTGTTTGCCATACCAGGTTGACTCTGGAGGAACTAGATCAGTTTTCTTTAATGGTTGATAGACCCCACTCTCCACCATTCCAGCTCCACTGTATCATTAAGCAATGCAATTCATTACAAGGGGGCTCAGCTCCGAGAACCTCCTAATATCCAAAGTGGAACAAAATGGCCACGCCCACATAGAGACACAGTAGTGATCTTGTATCTCACAAGTACTTATTTTTTAATTTAAATTTTTAAAATTGGAGTTTAATTGACATAGAATATTGTATTATTTTCAGGTGTACAACTTAGTGATTTGACATTTATATACGTTACAAATTGATCACCACTATAAGTCTAGTAAACATCTGTCATCAGGCAAAGCTATTGTAATTTTATTGACAGTATTCCCTATACAGTACATTACATCCCTGTGACTTGCATGTTTTATAACTGGAATTTTGTGCCTCTTAATCCCCTTTACCTATTTCACCCAACCCCATCCCCCTACCCCCAGGGACCACCAGTTTGTTCTCTGTATTGATGAGTCTGTTTCTGTTTTGTTTTGGGGTTTTTTTGGTATGTTTTTGTTTTGTTTTGTTTTTTAGATTCCACATAGAAGTGAAATAAGACAGTATTTGTCTTCCTCTCTCTGACTCATTTCACTTAACATAATACCCTCTAGGTCCATCTGTGTTGTTACAAATGGCAAGATTTCGTTCTTTATGACTGAGTAATATTTCATTGTATATATGTGCCACATCTTCTTTATTCATTCATGGACACTTTCTTACACCATATACAAAAATAAACTCAAAATGGATTAAAGACTTTATAAGACCTGAAACCATAAGACTCCTAGAAGAAAACATAGGCAGTAAGCTCTTTGACATCAGTCTTAGCGATATTTTTTGGATCTGTCTCCTCAGGCAAGGGCAACAAAGGCAAAAATAAACAAAATGGGACTACATCCAACTGAAAAGCTTTTGCACAGCAAAGGAAACCATCAACAAAACAAAAAGGCAACCCCCTGTGTGGGAGAAGATATTTGCAAATGATATGTCCAATAAGGAGTTAATATCCAAATTATATAAAGAACTCACACAACTCAATTTCAAAAAAACAAACAGTCTGATTTAAAAAATGGGCAGTGGAGCTGAATAGACATTTTTCCAAGGGAGACATACAGATGGCCAACGTACACATAAAAAGATGCTCAACATCACTAATCATCAGGGAATGCAAATCAAACCATAATGAGATACCACCTCACACTTGTTAGAATGGATATTATCAAGAAGACAACAAAAACAAATGTTGGCGAGGATGTGGAGAAAAGGGAACGCTTGTGCACTGTTGGTGGGAATGTAAGTTGGTGCAGCCATTATGGAAAATGGTTTGGAGGTTCCTCAAAAAATTAAAACTAGAACTACCACATGATCCAGCAATTCCCCTTCTGGGTATTTATCTGAAGAAAATGAAAACACTAAATTCAAAAAGATATATGCACCCCCGTGTTTACTGAAGCATTATTTACGATAGCCAAGATATTGAAGTAATTTATGTCTCACAAATATTGAAAAGAGTTGTACTGAAGATAGAATTACTAAAACTGGCTGTTGTTTTGGCCTGTCTGATATCCATACCTCCTCCTTTTGTTAATAGTACCCTGATGTTTGGAAACAGTCCTTTCTGTTCTTCATCCAATCCTTTTGGGATTATCAGTGAAAGTGCTTCGTACTTTCCCCTGGCCAAGCAGTAGGCAAAAGATCTAAGCTAGTCTCATTAGCTCTTCTTTTTATGGAATTTCATTTTGAGTGGACTAATGCACAGATTAGTGTTACCCAGTATAAAATGCCCATTAGTTCATGCTACCTTCATCCCTACACCCCCAGACCAGTTGTCACTCTCTCCAGAGTCTGAATCCACTTTCCTGTTATCTATTCTTACTAGATGTATTGTATTGATAAGTTACTCTTACATCCTTCTAATAAATTCTGAATGCTTGCTATTCAGTTAGCAGCTGGTTGCTATCAGTTAGCAAGTGCTGTGTACCAAAGCATCCCCCAATTCCATTTATTCCATAGGTCATGATTCTCTGAGTTGAAGTCGGTACTGGGCTCAGCTGGGCAGTTTGACTGGTCTCAGTTGGGCTCCCATCTGAGTCATCCATGCTTCTGGGCATTTGCAGGCTACCAGTTGGGGCAACCTGCAGGGTTTCAGGGGTGGAAAGAATACTGGACCATATGTCTCTTGTCATCTGGCAGGCTGTCCTGGGCTTGTTCAAATGGTGGTGAAAGAGTTCCAAGTGGAAAAGTGAAAATGCATGAGGCCTTTTGGAACCCTTATTGCAGATTGGCACAGAATTGCTTCTGCTGTATTCTATTTACCAAATCAAGTCAGGAGGCAAGCCTAGATGCAAGATACATGTGACCTCTCTTGATGGAAGTAGTTACAATGTCGCAATGCAATTGAGTAAGGATGCAGAAAGAGGAATGATTGAGGGCACTTAATTTACCACACCCCAAGTTGCTTTCTGTACCATATAGCTAAAAATCCTGATGTGCCAACAGAAAACACTTTAAAAATACACCCTAACACATTGGCATGCTCCTGTAACTTTCTTGATATAACTCTGAGTATGGGTGTTTGGGGAGCCAACATCAGCCGGCTACAGATAGCAAAAACGAACTTTCATCCTTAATCCCAGTACCCTGTGTCTTGAGGGGACTGCTTGCCACTCCTCTGTATTTCTCTTAGCTGTGCAATCTCAAAGGGCCATCACCATCAATTATATCATCTGCCAGGTCTCCTGAAGTTTCAGGATATTGCCTGTCCAGTTATGACATATACCAGCATGACTTGGTTACCCAGTATATTACTGCTTCCCGCTCCATCTAGTAGCACTTGCTAAAAACATTTGCGTTTGCCTTTCTGGGGTACCTATTGAATTTCTGTACGTTATATTTTCCTTTTATGCAGCACAGCCTCTTGGTAAGCTATATCAATCACAGGGTAAGGCAAATGCTAATGTTAATGTGCCCTGCTGTAGGTATTTCTTGCCAGTTTTCATCCAAGTTCTAACTCAGCCCAGCCCTCTTTAGGTTTGTGAGATCTAATAAGATCATAGCGCAAGGTGGTATAGCTGCAGGCAGAAAATTCTGCTTGCCAAATTCATTTTCCTTTATAGCAAGTTCATAAATTAGTCTAGGGCACAGAGATACCATGGTTATACGCATGCATTTAGACAGAACGCTCTTCCAGCCACTAATTTCTCTGAGATGGTGCCAGACAGTTGGTCAGATGTAGCATCAATGCTTCCCACCCCCTCAGTGTGAAATGATAATTAATATGAGTTTACAGTTAAGGTGGTGTTCTACTTCCATTAATCACACCCATTATTCCAGGGTGTTTTAATTTGGTTAAAAAATTGACTCTGGAGGTGGAACTTGGCTTGGGAGCTTATTTTAAGAGCGAATGGTTTGTTTCTATTTTTTTCTTTCAAACGAAAAAAGGGTTTTTTTGTTTTTTTTTTTAAAGAAAATTTTGTGTTGCTTTTGAGTTACATAAGCATTAGGCCAGATTTCTAAAACATTGGTATGATTTTGGATTTGTAATTGAGTTGGTCTCATTTTCTGGTATCGCCACCAGACCTAGGACCTCCCAGGGCTTCTTAGCTAGCTTAGGTTTGGCAGAATCCAGATCTCCACCGCACCTCACCAGTTGGGATCAGAGGGCATTTCTTTCATGTTGCTTCTTATACTTAAATATATCAAATTCTCTTTCCGGACAACGGTTTATACAAGCTACTGACTGAATCGAGTTTGAAAGTAAGAGGCAATGCATTTTGACATTGTATTTTGATGGATATTTTACTTTCTTATTATAGATCTGCTGGAGGAGACTCACAGAAAAGATGAAGAAATGGAATCTCTGCAGGTAAAGTAAATTCTCCAATAGGGCAGGTATCTTTGGTTTAAACATTTGTTTTTACTCTGTTAGCCTTCATTATTGTCACATTCAGACCACTAAGGCAAATGGAGTAAAAAAATAAATAAATAAAAAGATCTTTGAAACCCAAGTTGGAATTTGCTTCATTTTGGAAGTGTTTGAGAACATTTATAATCTCTGAAAGCAGGAAGCCAACTCAGTCTCTGTGCTACTCTTGAAAGGAACCTTTATTCCCTGGTATAGCTTAGTAGGAACTGCAGCATTAGGAAATGAAAGCAACATCTTTACAAAGTCCTTTCCCCAAAAGCAGGGCTAATGAATGAGGATGAATTCATGGAATCTACATTTTCAAGTGAAGATCAAAAGTATTCTGACTCCATGAATACCATCTACTAATGACCAACCAACAATATTAACACATATATTGAGCTTATCCTTGTATGCCTCTCCGTTCACTATGGATGTATACACATTTCTTGGACTGGAAAATTGTGTTTGAAAGATTGCACTAGAGTTTTAATTGACATTTCCATGGTATGAGTAATTGATGTTAACTTGACATCTGACAGAAGTTCTCTCTTCCTTTTACATTGGGCTAGCTTACAAATGGGTAACTCGAGTGTCTATCTTTATTAGGGGAAACAAAATCAGTTATACTCACATGACAGAACCAATTCACTTAACGTCACAATGGGGATTAAGAACAGTAAATACTTTGGACATTTAAAGTTCTTCCTGGGCCTGGAGCTGCAAGGCAAGACTGGAGAGTGATATAATGAGCTGGCTTGAGTGCTTTAGAGGTAGAGATGTTTGCTTCTGGTGAACAAAAGATGGGGTAAGCAAAGCTCAAAGAGCAAGAGAAATGTTCTTTAATTGGGGGTTCTTCTATTGATGTTGTATCTGGTGAGAGAAAATTGTATAATTGAACTGAAGAATGATTAAGAGGAGTGTGTTCTGCATACCCAATAAAAGTAGCAAGTGTTAGCCACAATTTGTACAGGTTGGATTCTTTTAACATCTTGTGCTGTATTCAGGTATAAAAAGAAAGTTCAGGGCTTCCCTGGTGGCGCGGTGGTTAAGAGTCCGCCTGCCAATGCAGGGGACACGGGTTTGTGCCCGGTCTGGGAAGATCCCACATGCCACGGAGCGGCTGGGCCCATGAGCCATGGCCACTGGGCCTGCGCATCTGGAGCCTGTGCTCCGCAATGGGAGAGGCCACAACAGTGAGAGGCCCTGAAAAAAAAAAAAGAAAAAAAAGAAAGTTCAGTCTGGGGTTAGGAAAAAAATCTCAAGTGTATACTTGCCCTGTCTATCTCTGAGAAATTAATGTCAGCAATGCTTATTGTTATAAAAAGCAAAGGTATATATGTGTACTAATTGTATATAGTGAGAAGGTGATTAAGGCTTTATTATGCATTTTGGTTATGCATTAAGTTTACCATTGGCCCCAGAATACCACAATGAGAATAAGCATATTTATTGAGTACTTAGTACATATCTGGCCTTTTGAAATGGCATCATAAACCTTTTTTTAGTTTATTTCTCTCACAGTATGAATGTTAGAACCAGAAATCCTGTTAAATGTAACAGCCTATGTTGTTTCTCGAGTATTTATTAAGTACTGGCAGCATTTTCTACCGAAACGTCCATTGAGTGCACTAGAATGCACCAGCCAACTAACTATGGATGTTTAAACCTAGAGTGTCCAACCTGATGTCCAAGAGCAGAAGAGTTCAACGTTTGCCCTTTGTAGTGGCAATTAGTGCCCAATACTAACACTGTTAAGAGCAAAGAAGGAGCTTACTACCTCTCAGAGTGTACAAGCGTGCAGGGACACATCACACAAAGCCTTGTATTTTAAAGACTAGAGGAAAATCCATCGAAAAGGGCCTCCATTCCTGAGTTTCCATATTCAACTATAAATATTACGGGTGATATTTTTGAGAAGATTATTAAAGTATATAGGTAGAAGTCTTACAATCACAAAATAGAACTTTGGGGAGAAAAAGAAAAAGTAGTTTTTAAAAAATTATAGCACTGGGCTTCCCTGGTGGCTCAGTGGTTGAGAGTCCGTCTGCTGATGCAGGGGACGTGGGTTCGTGCCCCGGTCCGGGAAGGTCCCACATGCCGCGGAGGCCCGTAAGCCATGCCGCTGAGCCTGCGCGTCCGGAGCCTGTGCTCCGCAACGGGAGAGGCCGCAGCAGTGAGAGGCCCGCGTACTGCAAAAACAAAAAACAAAACAAAACAAAAAATTATAGCACTAAGTACTGGATATTGACCACTTTGAGTTTTAAATCTTGGCTCTGCTTATGATTCACTAGGTAACCTTGAGTAATTTTGCTGTGCCTATTTTCTTATCTGTAATATAAAATCGTAAAACTGTCTTCCAGAAGTGTTTAGTGTGCATTAGATTATCCCAGAAGGCAGAGCTAAATATTTCATTACAATTTACAGTGTTAGCAAATCCCCATGTATCCAAATTGAAGTCAATTTTATTTACTCATTATCATCATATAATTACGTATAACAGCCATTCTACATTTAATGTTATCCTCCTTAAGGGTAGGAGGTGTTTATTTATCTCTAAACACTTCCCAGTTCCTTTAAATAAAAGGTGCTCCATTTACTCATTGAACAAATATTTATTGAGTACCAGTTCTGTGCAAGGCACTGTACTGGGCAAGTTGCTTATGCTAGATAGTTTGTTGCCCTTTATACCAGAATTAATGAAAAAGAATTTTAAATAGATGTTTATAATAAAATATTAAAAAATGATATTAGAGAGGATGTATACATCATTGTGGGAACATATAACAGGACCTATCTTTGGTAGAGATACAGGTAGGTTGGGTGCAAGTACAGGGGGTTGAAGGTGGGTAGGTTGAGCAGGGGTGGAGTGGCAACCCAAGTTGGCTTCCCAAAGGAAGCCAGTATTTAAATGATAATCAGGAGTTAGCATTGGTGGGTTTGGAGTAAAGGTAAGTTTTAGGCAGTGCGAAGGATATGGGAATGCGTGAGGTAAAAGCATCAATTTCATGTTTAAGGAACTGAAAGAATTTCAGTGTGGTGGAGTATAGTGTCTGAGAGAGGAGAGGCAAGACAAGAGTTTGTAAGGTTAACAGAGGTCTAAAGGATCTCATAAAGGAGTTGGAATTTTACCTTTAGTATATGGGAAGCCAGTAAAGGGTTTGAAACAAGAGAACAATGTGATCAAATTTTCACTTTTAACAAATAACTGGCTATAAAGTCCAAAACCATTGGGGGCAGGCAAGATTGAAACCAGGGAGACCAATTAAGCAAGTGTTCATGAGAATGTTGCCAAGAGATGACAGTGACTTGGATTGGGTGGTAGCAGAGTGTGTGAAGAGGAATGGGTGGTTTCTTAGTATAATTTAGGATATAAACATTTAGGGAACTTTTAGATTGTTAGGGAGTATAAAGAAAGGAGTTAAGAATGACTCTTCGGTTTCTTGATTGGGCAACTTCATGGATGGCTGTGCTAGGTCATGAGATAAGAGGAAGTTGATTAGTTCAATTTTATGGTATTCTGAGTTTGGGCACCTTGAAACATCCAGGTGGCAATGTCCTATATTGAACTGGACATGCAGAATTTGGTGTCATCAGATCTGGTCTCTGTATCACATAGAGATGATACTAGAAGTCATAGGAGTAGGACTTCCCTGGTGGTCCAGTGGCAAAAATCCGCCTTACGATGCAGGGGACAGGGGTTCGATCCCTGATCGGGGAACTATAGATCCCACATGCCACAGGGCAACTAAGCCCACGTGTCACAACAACTGAGCTCATGTGCCTCAACAAGAGAGCCCACATGCCGCAAACTACAGAGCCCACACGCCCTGGAGCCCGCACACCACAACTAGAGAGAAGCCCATGCACCACGATGAAGAGCCCGCATGCCTCAACGAAGATCCCGAGTGCCGCAACTAAGACCCGACACAGTCAAAAATAAATAATAAATAAATTTTAAAAAATAAATAAAAGTCATAGGAGCAATGAGAACTCCCAGGGAAGTATGTAGAATAAAGAAATGAAAACTTAACCCTGTGGAACACCAACACTTAAATAACAGGCTAAGGATGAAAATCCTGCAAAGGAGTCTAAGATCTAAAGAAAATAAATTCTAGAGAGCATAGTGTCATGAAGCTTAACAAATAATATTTCAAAGGGCAAATAATCAGTAAAACTGAATAAATATTTGTTTAATCCTTGAATCCACTTAGCTAAGGGGTTTAGCTTTTAAAATAAAAATTTATTTTAAAATAAAAAATTGTAATTTCCTATCATATTTATGAAAAAAATCATTCACTTTTGTAAGTATCCACTAGGTAGCATAATGCCTTTCCATAGTAGGTACTCATTAAATTTCTGTTGACTAAACAAACAAATGAATGAACAAACAAATGAACCACCCTGCTGGTCTCTTATTTACACAGAACCTATTCCTGGTTCTCTTTAAGGTCTACCCATTAAAAAACAACCACCATCCCTGTCCTAGAGTTCATTTTTGTTTAAAAAACTGGGGGGCGACCTCCAAGTTCTATCATTCCTGTACACATACATACACACACACACAAACACACACATACAGTTACTTTCACTCTCCCTCCTTCTCTGTATCCTGTTCTGCTCTCCCTCCCTCCATGAATGTAATATTGAAACAAAAGGTCAGTAAGTGAGTAATTTGTCACAGTGGTAGGAATCGGTGGGAACAGAAAAGGATAAAATGGCGAGGGTGGGGACAGCAGCAGAGAGGAGAGTGTTTTCAATCTTCAGAGGAATCACAAACAATGGAGACAAACATATTGGGTGATTTTTACAATACAGCTGGTAATTACCAAAATTCTTCACTGGAGCTTAACGTTGTCTGGCTTTGTGTGTGTGTGTGTGTGTGTGTGTGCGTGTGTGTGCGTGTGCGTGTGTGTGTGTGTGTGACATTCATTTGCAGTTACATTGTGCTGCTCTTCTTAAAAACAAAGTATTGTCTTTGACTATAAATGTGCGGCACAGTATCACAGTCCTATTTGCATATGGGTTTGAGGTACGTTGAAACAAGCAAATCCCTTCTTTAATCCGCTGCAGATCAGCTGAAACATTTTAAATAGACACAAAAGATAATCCATTCTTCCTCACTTTAGTTGAAAAGTATTCAGTGACTGACACCTTACTTGTGATGGCTGCTAGTGGTAAGGTTGCTGTTGTTCTTGTTTTTATTTTTTAAATTTCCAGCCTACCTGGCTCACCTTTCACCAGTTTCTTGCTTTCCTCCCCCGTTTCACTTTGTGAACCCCCAGAATGCAAAGCACACCAAAAGAGTATCATGCTTCGTTATGAAAAGCTTCAAAGTGCTACCTATGACAGTCACTTAACAGAGTGTCTGGAATATACATGTGCCCCTCGTCTTCTTCTGACTTACGTAATCTGGTTTTTGGTTTTATTTTAAATGAGATAAAAATAGATGATTATGAACGCGATTTTTTCTATTCATTGTCCTCTTTTACTAGGCCGTCTTTAGGTGATTTCGAGGCAGTATTCATATATATAAATTGGGGACAATAATATTGGTGACTTCATAAGACTGTTGAGAGGATTAACTATGGTTAGAAATGTATAAACCTTGGTATCTGGCAGGTCCTCCATAAATATGAATTCCACACGCGGACTATTTATTGGCACCTACTGTGTACCAGGCATGCTGCATGCTGGGCATTGAAACAGTAAACATCCTTGCCTTCATGAGACCTGCCCTCGTGGAGCCACTCCCTCACCGTCTCCTTGCCTCCCCTTTCCCCTCCCTCTTCCTCTCCTCTCTTCCTCTCTCTTCCACTAGGCAACCATGATTGTGCTAAAGGAAATGTTACATCTTTGGATAGCTACTAAATATAATGAAAAAGTGAAAAAAGTCACAATATGGCAGTAATGAAATTGACTATGTGGGCTACATATGAATATCAGTCTCATAAGAGGAAAAAGGGAACATTTTAATTGTAGTATCTATAATCTAAAAGTGTTTCTGGACACTTTCTTCAGTATCAGTACTTTCATTTAAAATGAGCTGAATCCTTCATTTAATTTTTTTAAATTGGGTTTATGTTCTTTAAAAAAGTAATTTTTTTGGAGACATTTCAGAAGCTATGCCCTTGAAGGACATTAAGTGGCACTATCGACTTGTTGTTTTTCAGATGACCTGTAATTATGTTTAATTTCTGTCCTAGACAGCTTTTTAAAAATATATTCTGAGATCTTCTATTTGAAAGATTTTAGTTTTTTAGAAATGTTTTGGGACTTGAGGGGCAGGTGTTTGATTTTTGTTTTTGTCATTTAAATAATGCTTAGGCACAAACATCTGAAATGAGCTGGAAGGAGAAGATAATCTTTTCCTCAGTCATTACTTCATTACAGCTACTTATAGAGTAGGCTATGGCAGTGTGGTGTTTTGAAGAAAAAAATAGAACTCGAATTTCTTAGTTCTTTTGGAACAAGTCTAATAAATATTAATATAGTTGTATTACATTATGGAAAAGAATTCCAGTGTAGAGTTGGCAGTCACATCGTTGGAGATAAACTAGGCAAGAAAACCCACCAAAGACAGAAAACTGACATGGGCAAATAAATTGCCCTGGCAGAGGCTGACAGTATAGAACATTAACTGCTCAGTAATCCCAGTAGATGCAGTCCTCCCCTAGTAAGCAACCATGGGTTAAAGTGGGCTAGTGACAGACCAACTGGGTAGTCTCTGTGGCTTTGCTGTCAGTCATTTCTGCCTGACTGTAGAATGTCCAAACCTGAATTTTCAAACTAGGTTGTGGTTTGGGGAATTTAGAGATTGTGGATAGAAAGCAGGGATGGGGTAGCTAAGAGTCCCTGAGTTACTTTAGAAGGGAAAGTGAGGGTGATGTGGGATGCTGCGTCCTAACACTAGATCTCCAGAAGAGTTGAAGGATTAGTAAAAGAGATTCTTAAATTTCCCCAGAAATTCTCATTAGCTTGGGAGATACTAAAGTATGTTTTTAGAAGTCCCAATTTGAATAAATTGGTGAACTGGGATTGACTCTTTAAGGTTTTATTAAACTGGAAGGTAAATGCAATATCCTGCTTATCATAACCTCGGATAATTCCTGAGAGTTATAATGGAACTTCTATAATTCCAGAAACAAAAATGTAATGCATATGTACTTATTCTTCCCAAGATGCAGTCTTCAAAATGTAGGCAAATCTCTTTGTATCTTTTCCTTTGTCTGATGTATGATTAAAAAATAATGGTCCTAAGCAATGACTTAAAACATGGGCGATTATAGGGGATGTAGGCTTGGGCAACACTTTGCCCCTTTCAGGGCTTTGTGACTTAATGGCTCATTAAAATCTCTATTTTCTCAAAAGGTGAAGAGGCTTACCAAGCCTTAAATTTGGTATCAGTTCTCAGCAGAGATAAAACGTTAGCAGTCTATATTAGGGTCAAGCAGGATCTCAGCCAATTAGATTTGCACACTTCGATTTACTATGTCAAGAGGCCTCAGGAGAGCAGAGAACCAAGATCAGTAAAATAGATTCCACTTGAAATTTTAGTGATCATTAAATTTTATCACCCTCTTTCACGTGAAATTTGCAACTTAATTTTAATTTGAAATTTATGACAATAAAAATGGAAAATAGAATACCCTGAGAGTGAAGTATTCTTGTGTCTGAGTGTATGGAAGTTGATTGACCAGATTGTTTTCTTTTGAGAATAAAAAATGTAAAACTGTGGCTGGTTTTGTTTATCCAAAGGGATGCAAAGCAGAAGTCCTAAAGATTCAGCAGTCTCCTTGAATCAAGCTTCTTAAAAAGCTTCTAAAAAACAGACGCCATTTGGAAACATTTTAAAAATGCAAAGACAAAGTGTAGTCTTTGAACTCAAAAGCCCAGATTTTACCCTGTGACAGAAGGTTTACTAAAAACTCAGTAGTGAAAATGAACGAAGTATGTGTTGCAGATTTTGTAAATTGCTGCCACAAGGGGGGAATTTATTTTATCTGTCTCCATACACCATCCCTTTCGCAGTTGACACCATAAAAAGCAACACTTCCAGAAAACATCCCCTGGTACCTTCATCAGAGTCCAAGCTCTGGTTTCCTTGGGCACTGGGCCTGATGTAAAGAACAACTTTCATTTTCTTGGGAAAAATGAAAACCATCTAAGCATGTTATGACGTTTTGCAAGTGTTGAACTTGTCTGGGAGTTCTTGCCATGTTTCCAGAGTCAACTGTCGCCTTACAATTTGGGGCAATTTCATTTGGGTTGCAGTTTGAGTGATCATTTCAATACCATGCTCCATAACGTGTATGTGCTTGTTCTTCTCCTGTCACATCCCTAAATGGGCCTCAAACTTTGGACAACTAACCATGTGTCTAGTCCCTTCGGGCTGCTATAACAAAAATACCAGAGACTGAGCGGTTTAAACTAGAAACGTTTGTTTCTCACAGTTCTTTTTTTATAAATTTATTTATTTTACTTATTTTGGGCTGCGTTGGGTCTTCGTTGCTGCGCTTGGGCTTTCTCTAGTTGCGGTGAGCAGGGGCTACTCCTCGTTGCGGTGTGCGGGCTTCTCATTGCAGTGGCTTCTCTTGTTGCGGAGCACGGGCTCTAGGTACGTGGGCTTCGGTCGTTGCGGCACATGGGCTCAGTAGTTGTGGCTCACGGGCTCTAGAGTGCAGGCTCACAGGCTTTGTTGTGGCACACAGTCGTAGTTGTGGCACACAGGCTTTGTTGCTCCGTGGCATGTGGGAATCTTCCCGGACCAAGGCTTGAGCCCATGTCCGCTGCATTGGCAGGCGGATTCTTAACCACTGCGCCACCAGGGAAGTCCCGTTTCTCACAGTTCTGAAGGCTGGGCAGTCTAAGATCAAGGCAGATTCACTACGTGTATTCAGTATTTATGTTGGCAGATTCAGATTCAGTATCCGGCGTGCTTCCTGGTTCACAGCAGACAGAGAGCGCTCTGGAGTCTCTTTTATAAGGGCATGATCCTTTCATGAGGACTCCACCTCTGACCTAATCCCTTCCCAAAGGCCCCACCTCCTAAAATCATCACATTGGAGATTAGGATTTCAATCTATGAATTTTGGGGAGACACAAATATTTAGGGCATAACATTGTGTTCTCTATATTGTCTTCCATCTCCTGATAACAGTGACAGTTGTGAAAAGCAATATTTTAAGTAATGACTGTGATGTACAACAGATTTGGAAATAAATGCTCAGCAGTAATATATATCTGGGTGAAACAATTTCTGCTGACTCATAAAACAAATCTCTGAGGTTCAAAGTATTAATAGGAGATCATTGAAAGAAACTGTAGTTCTCGCTTCAAGGGCTATCTCCAATTCCCATCCCTGGCTGATCTTCCAGAATATAAAGAAACAGGATTTCCCCAGTCTGGGATCTTGGAAACTCACTAATGTTATGTTTCAATCTATTAACAAATACTTATTTAGCATTTGTTAATTCCTGTCAAGATTGTGCTAAATCAACCCCAAAGGGTGATGATCTGTACATTAGAGAAGAAAAAAAATCACCCTCTGTCTTGTTAATGAATGATATTAATAGCTACCAGACAATTCTTGTGTCATACACTGCTAAAACTTCTAAATGTATGTCATTTATTCCTTGCAACAATTCTATAAGATAGATACTTTTATTCTCATCTTACAGATAAAAAAGCTAAGGCACATAGCTTGCTCAGCCAGTTAGTGGCCAGGCTGGTACTTGCGTTAGAATTCGCTTGTCTTCTGTGCTACTGTGCTTAAATGCCTTGTGAGCTTATGGAGAACAGAATTTCTTCACTTTTTTTGTTTGTTTGTTTAGGTTCCTGGCATTTCTTTAAATGTTCCTTTAAATTTCTTCTGTTTTTTCTATGAGAATGATTTGTTAGTAAAGATATTAAGCATTTAGTGTGGTAAAATACTAACTGACCTCCTACTTCCTCAAGAAAAAGACTAAGAAGCTAAACAATTTTGAGAGAGCGCATTAAATAAGTCAGGCGACACTGGGGTCTTAATAGTAGTGAAACTTCTTCCTGCCTTTCTATAACTTTAAAACTACTTATAAACCCTTAGGCTCTACGCTCACATGTATATGGTGACTGGACAGTGTTACATGTATATTTAGCTATTGGCATGTGAGAAAGATTTTAATTCCTGGTGCAAGATTATGAACAATCCAGTAATCTTGAACACTTCTAGGAAGGAGAAGGGATCATTTTTCTTTTTCAGTTCTGCACCTTTTCTTTTTGCTTATTCATCATGTTTTAAATAAACAGACTGAAGAAAGTTGTTATTAAAGCCCTCCTTGGGCTTCTTCAATTTCAGTTTTAAGCCAGGTTCAAAATATTCTGGCAAAAATTAAAGGCAACATTGAAAACGTTTGCATAAATTTTAAATTGTGCAAAAGGTGATAAAACTAAACTGAGCTGAAAGAATGACTAATAAGCATCTCCTCTTATATCTTTGTCTTTTTATCATACTCAGTGATTACTTTGGTTTTAAAAAATTATTTCTGAAGTGCATTCCTTTTCCAGAGTATCTGCATTACACTTACTATTCTAAGTTTAATTTGTTAGAAGTTTAGTGTTTACTTTTAAAAGTGTGAAGGCTTATTAGCATGCTAATAAATAACATTTAATGTCTGTTAACAATGTTTCTATATTTGCCCATAAAATGAAATAGAAAAATACTACCTGTAAAGGACTCCATGCCTTTACTACATTCTGGTGGTAATTGAAATCCCTGGTTCTCATTTCATTGTTAGAAAGAACTAATAAATTTGTCACGAATGGAACAGGGGTGGAGGAAAGAGGCCATTTATGAGCTCAGTGATGAAACTAATCTCCTGCAGCTCAGATCTAAAAGAACTGGGAGACCAGCACAATAGAGGTGCCATTTAACTGCATAACATCTCCGCTAATTAAGTGTAGATCTTTGCTCTCCTTTATCCTTTCTTCTGCTCTTTCCCCAGTGGTATTGACTGTGTGTGTTTCAGCTGGCCTAATGTCAGACCCAGAAGTCAGAGAGAGTTGCAACTTACTTAAGAAAGGCATATGCCAAAAATATAATCTTTTCTTATTATATACCGAAATAAATATAAAAATGTGTACAAATAATGGTTTTTATTTGAACATTAAATTTTGTTGTGATATAGTATGTGTTTTGTTACACTGTCACATGACATCTGTTAAAAATAAGGTTTTGGAATGCTCTTCTGGCATGTGTAATTTTGAGAAAAGCCTGCAGAACAGTTATCCAGTATATCCTCTAACCTCTACCACACACATAAAAATAGCCCTGGTGGTAATATTGGCATTTATTGGCTATTTGCTCATAAAACTGCTCTGTCAGCATATGGTATTTCCACTACTCCATTTTGTCAACATATTAAATAAACAAACACACACATTTTTTTTAACGTGACCTTTTATTTGTCTTTCGGAGTTAATGTAGACTCCTTTGAATCAGGTGGACCTGGATTACAGTCTAACTGCCAACATTTAATCACAATGTACAATTCAATACATATATCTTTGAAGTCTGTTTCTCTGACTTAAATGAATGAAGTTAGTCATTTTCACCGTTGAGAGTTTTTGTGAACATTAAATGAGAACATATGTGAGAAGCACCCAATACAATTTTTGCAAATAATAAGCTTTTAATAAATGGTGTTGATTTTTATGATACTGGTGATTTAAAGGAATGTTTTCATTAACAACCACAACACACATACCACTGTCCCTTTTGTTCCTTAAACTAAGCAAATTCTTTCCTGTCCCAGGACCTTTGCCTTTGCCACTCCCTCTCTCTATAATGCTTTCCCCTTAACTCTTTCGGTGACAGCTCTTTTTCATCCTTTAGTTTTCAGCTCAAATGTCACCTCTTTGTGAGAACTTAACCTGATCAACCTGTCTAAAGCAAACCTCTGCCCTTACCCCCCATCATAGCTCCTGGGTGTCTTCTTTATTTATGTCCTTGTCTTCTCCTTTAGAATGTAAGCTCCATGAAGGCAGAGAGACCTTATCTTTCTTGTTAATAACTGTGTACCCAGTGTCTATCATAGTGTCTGTGTCAGTAAACGTGAATGAATTAATAAAATGAATAAATGAGTGGGAGGGAGGAGAAAGAAAGGAAGGAAGCAATGATGTAGGGAAAGAAATTGGAAGGAAAGAAAAAAATAATGGATAAAAGGAATAAAGGACAAAAGGAAGAAACGTATATAGCCTGAGGAATGGTTTATATTCTGGGCATATGTATTTATGCACATACAACTTTTAAATTTTGCTTTAAAGTTTAAAAGTTGGGTAAACATTTTCTGGTTCTTATTTTAGTTTCTTATCCCTGGTCAGCATGTCTCACCTTATCCTCTGCTTCCAGTTACATACAGGGTTTCCTACAGGGTGACCTCTGTGAGGCCGGAAGTAATTCTTATAGGACACCAATATCTTAGAAAAGGGGGTTACCAAACTTCCTGTAAAGGACCAGTATCTAAATATTTTCATTTTTACAGGCCATATGCTCTCACCCAACAACTCATCTCTGACGTCATAGAATGAAAACAACCATAGACAATATGTAAAGAAATGAGTGGGCTATGTTCCAATAATACTTTAATTATGGAAAGTGAAATTTAAATTTCATGTAATTTTCACGTCATGATTATTCTTACTTTGACTTTTTTTTTCAACCACATAAAAATGTAAATACCATTCTTAGCTGGCAGACCTATAAAAACAGGCAGCATGTTGGAGTGACCTACTGTCGTACTTTGCTGACCCTGCCTTGGAATGAACTACAGTTTAATGGTTATCTGTCTCAAGAATGTTTGTTTTTTGAAAGATGAACTGGAGTGGGAAGAGTCAAAGAGTAAATTTTTGACCTCTTCCTCAGAGAATAAATTTCTGTTGGTAGAATTTTAAATAATTTTGCAAATAGAAGGAAACTATAATTTTGGGTAATCAGTCAGACCTTCCTGAACTCCTAAAATCACACTCCATTAGTGGGCCATTATCCACAGGTAAGGTTGTGAGTGTTAAAAGTAGCTTTCATTACTGGCTAAAACTGCCCAGGTGCGTCTGTTAACAAGCTCACATCTTATTTATTCCTTCCTTCATAGACTTTGGAATTTAGGATCAGTTACTTCCTGGGATGATTTTGAAAGCCAGACAGTTGGGGATATTTTGAAATGAATCACTATTCTTTATTTATAATCCTGAAGAGTAAAGTATTTTAAATTTCAAATAATGATTTCCCTAAAATTTGTGACCTTAGTTGGGTAAACAGTTATTTGGAGGAACATTTTAAAGGTCCTTTAAAAATCATTAGAAATTATTATGGTCCTATTGGTGTTATTTTTATAGCTATTACTATTTATAGTGCTTTAAGTAGACAATAGAGCTTTCCAACTCTTTTTCTTTACTCACATCTCTCTTAAACAGCCAAAGCTACTATTTAAAATGCCACCTTCGGAAGATGCTAGTCAGACTGCAATGAGAAATCAGAATGAAGCTCAATTTGAAGAAAAAGCAGTTAAGTACTTCATAGGTAAAATATTTAGAATATTTGGAACTGAATAGTCAAAATACATCCACTTTATTTCAGGACATACAGGGTAAGTCAGCCTTCAGGTATGCTTCCCAGAAGTTCAACTGAAAACTAAGTTGTTGGGTTTTTTCTCTCAGTTTTTGTAGATACTAAGAATAGTGCACCATTGATTATCAGAGTACATATAATCTAAGGCTAGTTTTAAATCCTTTAATCACCTTTCCCTTTCTACCTGTACTTGTGTATTACAAAATGGAGGTTAGTATAGTTCTAAGCTGAGTCAAACTGAGTTAGGAAGCAAGAAAAGCCTGAGTTATGTCAGCCGAATACATTATTTTAAAACAATCTGTCTATGCCTTGATTAGTCATTCGGAGCAGCAGCCTCTCTCTTTGTATAGAATGGTGAGAGATAACTGTACGCAGTAGCCCGCAGAAGGAATATGGGAATGAGGGTGAAAAGGAGAGTATCTAATATAATATTCCTTATGTTTTAATTCCTGAAAAGAATTGAGTAAATGACTTTCCATGTAAATTAGGATGTGGATTATTGGAATTACAAGTTAATTCCCAAGGTGGACTGTTTGCTTTTGCCATTTAATGACTCAGCCATGTGACATGCACAGTAGTCAACAATCAAGTGCTGCAATTCAAATATTCAAGAGCAAGGAGCTTGGGACAAAGGGTTCTGTGATTATATGGGTTTCCTTGTGAACATGCTTCACTTGGAAACCCAAGAGATGTGCACACTTGAGGGAAACAAAGGAGATGTTAGCCTCAGGGAGTCTCATTAGATCAGCTATGTTTGGTGGCAGTCAGAGACACACCCTGAAAAAAAAAAAGCACACCCAGTTGTTTTCCACAAGTTATGCATGACACAGACCTACTCATAAATTATGCCATAATCACCACTGCACTATGATTTGCATAAGAGTTCAGGGCATATTCAGCTGATATATGACAGGCCTCACAACTGGAGACACGTACTTTATTTCATAAGGTGTAAATCCTTGAAAAAAATGTGGTGTGTTGGTTTCTGGATTGTTAGCTTTTCCCCCTGCTACTCAACTCCTGTTCCTGCATCTCTTTTGGGGACAATCTTTGAAATTACATTGGTTACCATTTGCATTACCCCTAACCACGATCATAGCCTTTATATTACCTGCAAATAACTTTTAGGTGTTCTCCAGTCTAGATGTCATTCACTGAACTTTTGTTACCTGTTACTAGCAGTTTCACTGTGGAACTGAGCAGTACCAACAGAAAGATAATTCTGGCTTTTGCCCTTCATTTGGGTTGCAGTCTTATCCTGTAGGCGCACACGTATGCACCGTATTACATTGTGCATTAAAGAAGAAACTTACAGTGATTCTTCATTTTGAAGCGGGGCAGGGGGAAGAAATCTCATTGCCTTGCTTTGTGTTCTAAAATATAAAGGGTAAATCTGAGATTTTTTTTTTTTTTTTTGGGTTTAGTTTTGTACTGTTGACTAGAAATGCTTACAGGGATTTTAAGCAAAACCCTTACCTAGCCTTTCTGGCTGCATTTTCCAGTGTGAAATCTGTTGAAACAAACCAACAGAGCCCCATTTCCATGCTTTCTCTTCATTTTTCTCCTTCACCCCACTTGTATTCCCTGCTCCGCAAACCCATGTACACATCCCACTTCAGTGTAAGTGCAACCTCAGCCTTTCCTGAATAGTACTGAATGCAAGTGCAGTAGTCAACAACGGCCTCATAACAATACCGCAAACCAAACCGCTAGCCTGAGAATACAGCAGAAGAAAGCTACAGAAGCAAAACTGGCTGCCTCAGGTCCCTATCTGGCAACGGTAGTGGATGAGAGAACAGGTCAGAAATGTGGAGCACACACTTAGGCTTTGTTCTTAAATTTTGTCTTTGTTTCTGCTTCTGATTTTCCAGTCCCCAAGTGAAAGGTAGATAACAAGGATCATTACTAGGCTAGGAAATAATACGTACCTTTAAACTGGCTTTTCTTGATAAGTTAAATGTTGGGTTTTCTTATTGACGACTTTTTAGGTAAAATCCTGATGCCTTGTTGTGGTTTTCTTTTCAGCATTTCTGTTTTGTTATTTTGAACCCTGAGGTAGATTATTTGAAAAAGGCACATAAGCAGCTAGTGAAATGAGTTAACAAAGATTGACCGGAAATATCTAATGATGGCTAAATTGAACACCAGATGGTGGGAAACCACTGCATGCTGCCCTAATGTCATTCATTCTAAAGTTTTTTAAAATATAGAGTAACTTTGACTTTTAATAGATAACATGAAATTTTATGTACAGATCTTTGACTTCTGTGTGTATTCAAAGCCAACTTATGCTATATTTTAAAACTTTGGTGTTGCAACATTGAGGTTGTTTATGATTTTTATCTATTTTGTTTTAATTTTTTAGAATGACTATGAAACACTGATCTTTTTTTGAGGTGGTTAATAAAAGCCTTTTCCTTTTCTTTCACTTTAATATCTTGAAGTGTAGAAAATAATACATTTGAAATTATTTCTAACTCTTTGAATTATTTAAAAAAATGATTGACAATTTGTTAAATGTAATGGGTTGTCATGTGGAAAAATGCATTTCATTTTATAACCTTCATGTACGAAACAGCAGGTAAAGTGTGAGTGTTGATTAAACCAAGATAACATTGACAGGAAAAATGCCCTGCAGTGGTCTCTCTGGGTGAAGCTCAGTGGATTTTTCTTCCAGAAAACAGGCTTTGTGCATTTAGAACAGTGACGAGAGGGAGTCCTCACTGTGGGTTTTCTTTTTGTTAATTATATGTTCATCATGGCCCTTCAGTACAGAGAAGTTTCCAGAATTAGTCTATGCTTGTAATGTTTCTTAGACTCGGAAGCAATAGAGACTTTCATTATATTTTTACGCCAGTATTGTGCTTTTTTTGTACGCTAGTGGATGTATTTAAAGCACTTTTGGAAAATGCTGCATTATTGTGATAAAGTCACTAGACCTGTACAGCTCTACTTATCAGGGGGAGAGCACTCTGAGCATTCAGACCTGTGAGTCTCTATTTCATCTCTTAGATGGGATGGATGAATCAATGTGGCTAGCTGATTGGCTCAGCTGAGTCAAATAAACTGTTAATGACCAAGGATTCAGATACCAACTCTCCACGTAGCCTTCATTTCCTAACAGCCTACAAATATGTTCCCATCTCCAGTGATACTAATGAATTTGCTTTGGTTTATTCATAAACTCTAATGTACGCCCCACTGTGACCAGGTAGCAAAGGAATATATACAGCTCAAGACAGGTTACTAACCTAATGATAAAAAGTTAAAATACATCTTTTTTTTATAGTGCATGTGCTATTGTCCTTCCCAAAAATATAACTCACCTTACTCCATCTGTCAAGCCCAGAATAAATTAAAATGTGATTTCTAGCATTATTGTTTTCATTTAGAAATGGTATGTAGTATTCACACTGATAATAACAGCTAGTACTCTTCATTGTAACTCAAGGACTATGCAGTGACTATATGTATAATCCTTAAGAGTAAACATTAAAATAATTGTTGCCATTTTAGGTTTTTCTTAGACTTTCCCCATCTTAAATAGCACTAAAAAATAGTGGGAAAGGGACTCTCCAATCACAAAAAAACTGGTAACGATAAAACATATTTTTTCCCTAAGAGCTTTTTTCTTCAAAACATTTGAAGGAAATTTCTCCTCCAATTTTTAACCTTCTACTCCCCATTGTTTCTTTCCTTGTTATCCAGAAATATTTCATACAGGAGAAATAAATAGATTTGGTCTAATAAAATAGTTTATTTGGCATAATAAAATAATTTATTTAAAATAAATTATTTGGTCTACTAAAATAATTCTTACATCTTATTTCAAGTGTTTTTATTTGGAGTAAAAGCACTTGGAGGCCCATGAGTGGGTTTCAGAGAGTCTGCAATTCCCCTAAAAATATATACAAAATTCTGTGTGTTGTGTATAGTGTACATTTTCCTGGGGAAAGGATTCTCAAAGTCCATGGCTACAAAAATAAGAACCACTGATTTATTAAAACCACCTGAAATGTCATGATGATACTGAGAGTATCTTCCTTACTTCATTACTTCTGTCTTCCCCCTCTACTCCTCTCACCTACTCTCCCCCCTTTCAATATCCTAGCAATTCTTTTCTTTTGGGGATCTAACCTTAGGAGTGTGTATGTGGTAGGAGAGGAGGGAGAGTGCTGAACCTGCAGGCCAAGTTTGAAGATAAAATCTGTTGAAATGAAAATTGAAGATTAAACAGCAACAACAAAACACTACAGTTGCAGTTATAGTAAGAGTGGGAGAGGATAGGGAGAATATATTTTGGTATAATTATATATTCATTCCAAGACATATACTGGCATGTGTTTTCATAGACTGTATCAGTGCCACAATATTGGCTTAAGTTATTGGATATTTTAATGATAAGAACATGAGCAGATGTATGCAAATATTTTGTTTGAGAATAGAGATTTGCAGTAGCCTAATTCTTTTATATACAGAATTATAATAACTAATCTTTTCTGCCAAAAAAGAAGTCAACTTCAACCATTTAAATTTCGCAATACATTTCTTAAATTGATACAGCCACTATGGAGAACAGTATGGAGGTTCCTTAAAAAACTAAAAATAGAACTACCATAAGACCCAGCAATCCCACTACTGGGCATATAACCTGAGAAAACCATAATTCAAAAAGAGTCACATACCACAGTGTTCATTGCCTCACTATTTACAATAGCCAGGACATGGAAGCAACCTAAGTGTCCATCGACAGATGAATGGATAAAGATGTGGCACATATATACAATAGAATATTACTCAGCCATAAAAAGAGTTATTTGTAGTGAAGTGGATGGACCTAGAGTCTGTCATACAGAGTGAAGTAACTCAGAAAGAGAAAAACAAATACCATATGCTAACACATATATATGGAATCTAAAAAAACAAAAAAAAGAAGGTTCTGAAGAATGTAGGGGCAGGACAGGAATAAAGATGCAGACATAGAGAATGGACTAGAGGACATGGGGAGGGGGAAGGGTAAGCTGGGACGAAGTGAGAGAGTGGCATGGACATATGTACACTACCAAACGTAAAATAGATAGCTAGTGGGAAGCAGCCGCATAGCACAGGGAGATCAGCTGGGTGCTTTGTGACCACCTAGAGGGTGGGATAAGGAGGGTGGGAGGGAGATGCAAGAGGGAGGGATATGGGGATATATGTATACAGAGAGCTGATTCACTTTGTTATACAGCAGAAACTAACACACCATTGTAAAGCAATTATACTCCAATAAAGATGTTAAAAAAAAGCAAGTTAATAAGTTCATAAAGATTAGGAGTAGTTTGTTTTTATTTATGGCCTACAATTAAGGCCAACAAAACTGCAATTTAGACAGAGCTCACTAATTGGCAACAATGATGGGTATCCTATTAGCTGTTGTTGATTGGCAAACTGAATTATTTAAATTCAGACTAATGAATTGAATTTCTTGTTTCCCTAATTTTCTCATTTTCTTAACATATATATTTTTCATTGAAATCTATCTCAGTACCATTTTGGAATGAGGTAGATTATAGACAGACATAAGTAAATTGTATTGAAATAGATTATTGATCTTTATATTTTAACGAAATTGAGATTTTTTGACCATTTGCGTTTTAGCCTTATAGACTAGGGTTATGTTTCAGTCAGCTGGGACTGCTATAACAAATTATTGTAGCCTGGGTGGCTTAAACAGCAAACATTTATTTCTCACGGTTCTGGAGGCTGGCAAGTCCAAGGTCGAGGTGCTGGCAATTCGGTTCTTGGTAAGGGACCTCTTCCTGGCTTGAAGATGGCCATCTTCTCCTTATTCCCTTACCTGGCAGAGAGCAGAAAGAGAGGCAAGCATTCTGTGTCTCTTCTTATAAGGGCACTAATCCCATGAAGGCTCGATCCTCATGACCTGGTTACCTCCCAAAGGCCACATCTCCAAATGCCATCACATTAGGGATTGGGGTTTTAATGCATGAATTCTGAGTACACAAACATGTAATCCATGACAGTGCGTATTTTAAAATCCTGTAACAAATATTTAAGTAAAATGAAGACAGTAATACATAAATTATATCAGTTTATCTTTACCAAACAGTGAGCTATGAATTAAAATGGAATTTAATTCAGTTGTACTATTTTGGCATCATATGATATCACGGATTTCAAACCAGCTGTATGTGTGCTTTTAAAATATGCTAATTCTAAATAATATGAGCCCCATAGGTACATGGTGTGGGGAAAACTTAAGGCCCAAATAGTGGCTGTAAATATTTTCAGCCTTCCAAGATGGTTCATATAAATGCGATACTTCCCAAAGACTGTCTAATGAGGTTCTGTTCAGTCTGCAAGTGATGATAACACTTTGCTGAATGATTTTGTCCCAGATGCACTGTGAATAAGATGCCTGGTAAGAACAGATCAAAGCCCCGTTGAGGCATTATATGTATTTATTACGAGCTACTCAAATGTGACAGTACACAAGTCACCAATAAAATAGCAGTTATTTTATGAAAATTATGGGGGTAAGGGCGAGGTTCTCTCAAGTATGCCAACAAAATGTAATTAAACAGATTATATTGCTAAAAGCAATCTGCTTTGGGCTGATTTTGCATAATATATTCATTTAGCTTGTGCCCACATAGCCAAATATTTAAAGAGGCAGAAATGTTCAACCCAGTTTCGCAGTCTGAGGGTTGAAGGCGAAGCTGGGAGAATGCAGGGGAGAGCCAAGTTTATGCTCCTAAGTGTCATGGGTCTCTGTCAGTCTCTGTACGGTCACAGAGATCTGAGCTGAATGGCCCTCTGCACCATTTTCCTTCCTTTCCCTCTTAGCGCAAACAATTTAATTTTTAAAAATCCAGATTTTATATATCTCCTCCAACTACTTAAAATGAAAGAATAGAAAGAAAAGTGGCCTTGACCCTCGTAAAAAGGATGGCTTTGCACTTCCTTGAATTTTCAGTCTCCTTTCTCTCAAGTCAGCTTTTTTTTTTTTTTTTTTTTTTTTTGGTAAAAACTTTTAGTATGTAGCTGTTAGCTCTGGGAAGAGTTGAGAACACAACTGTTGGATTGAGAATGAAACCATTCTTAATCATTTAGCTTTTAAAGTGATATTATCACTGACTCTTTTTAAAAACAGTATTTCTATGAAACCTTCTAAGATATTGTAGGTAATGAAGACCTTTCTGGGTTCAGGATTGGCTGCATGTGACATATCTTTCTCATTTACTTTTCCTGACTTGTTTCAATTAACAGTGTACTTATTAATTTTAATTGGTGAAGTCATTCTTATGTCTGAACTTTACTTCCTGTGAGAGCATACTTTGTGCTGTATACCTAATTGAGAGCTGGTATATGTGCTAAATTCCTTTTTTAAATCACTACTATTGTCTAGTGGTTCATATATTCAGATCTAATAGTTATATTTCACTAAATAGATAAATAATTTTACCAATGCAAAAGTGATAAAATCTATTCCACTTAGTAACTATGTTTGAATTTATGGTATTTACTATTAAATTAAACCTTGTAGTCCTCCTAACACTAGTTGAGATGAGAAAAGTGATTCTTTTATGACTATTTTTCTATTGGAGAGATTATCCTGAGTAGGAGTTTTCATTTTTTACATTTTTTAAATGTTATTGTTCATAGAGGATAAATAGAAAATCTAAAAATTAAGTAAACTTGAAATGATTTTTTATAGCTTTGTTTTAATAATTATGTATTATGCTTTATTTGCAGGACCGTGTACATGCGTTAGAAACGGTAAGTTGGGGCATCTTCTTTGTCCTTCTATCAGGATTACTGCTGTGTCCTGATGTGGATTTCAGAGCACTCCCCAAAGGAAGCAGTTCTGGAAAGCGTTTCTAAAACTATATCTAAGATTCAAAGGAGAAAGTAAGCTAAACTATACCAGAAAGATATGTAGATACAAACTTTTAAAATGAAAAAAAAAAAAAAAAGAATTAAGAAAAAAATTGTGTGTGTTTAAGTGGTCACTGCTCTCTCAAGACAGGTGATGCACTAATTTATGGAAGACATAATTAGCTTAAATGTAATTATGCTTATTTGTTTCTGTATTTCCCAATCACTAAAAGGACTAGTTGATAAGAAACTGAGATTAGGTTGCTATTTATACTTTGAAGGGCAGTCAACATTTTTTTTTTTTTACAATATCCAAATAATGATAAAAGCTGGTTAGCCTTTTTTTCAGTAATCTTACTTGCAGGAATCTGATGTTAGGAAATCATTTTTTTAAGTGCAAATATATAAAGATTACGTGCTTGCAATATTTATTGGAAAATGATATACATTTTTATAGAAAAAAAGGGGAGATGACTTATTGTTCGGCAATAAAGTAATGGTTAGATAAAGTGTGAAATTTCCACCCAGCATGACACAAAGATTTTGGAAAAGGTTTATTATATAATGTTAAATGGAAACAAATTCAAGATATAAAATTACGTGTACTTTAATGATAACATATGATGATAGGTGTATAAAAAAAGAAGCAAGCAAATCTTATAACAGCGACTTGTTAGACAAGAATTAGGGCTGTGATATCATTCCTTTCTCTGTTCCTCAAGTTTTAAAAAACATGGTTAGATTACTTTATAAGTAAACATTTTTATAATAAAAACCACATGAATTGAAAGAATGGTAAAATAAATTATGGTACCACCTAACGATGAAATATTATTCAGCCATTAAAAGTCATATTTTCAAAAAGAAAATATTGACATGCTATTATATACAGGGGGAGATATTTAAAGCTATATGGAGAGTATGATGCAAATATTGAATATGCATATTTTGTGTTTAAAACTTTTGAAAACAAAATATTGAGTGACTTGGGTCTAGTGGTGATTTTTTTTTAATGTTTTTAATGAGCAGGTGAAAAATAAGAAACTTTTAAACAATAAGGCTAATTAAGAATAAAATATTTATATTTTGAGGGTGAGGAAAGGAAAGATGCTAATTGAGAGTATTTTAGTCCTGTGTAAGCAAGTGATTTTGATCGACAGTGTGCAGACCCTAGCTGGGAAATAATCTATTCCTTAGATTTAACCAGGCCATTGGGAAAGTACACTGACTTTCTTGGTTTCAGCATGATGACATCGTAAGTGAATAAAATGTTTAGTGTTCCTCCACATATATTTTACTTATCCTTAGAAAGTGTCTTGCCAACAGTATTTGGCTTGTAAATTAAATGCTCTTTTTAAAAGTATGAACCAAAACAGAAATGTTGAGTTTGAGGACCTGGGTTCAGTACACAAAATGCCACTTCAACATTTAGTAAATCGCTTGTTTCTTGATTCCTTCGTCTGTAAAAGTGAATATAATTAAACATATTTTATCACACTGTTGTGAGAATTAAGAAAGAAAATATATGTGAAAATATTTAGGACCAGACAAGTGTTAGGTTATCGTTATCATTACGTGATTGCTTATTTTTTCTTATTTAATCATTTTGATTATACTAGTATGTCATGTGAAGCTGAAAATTATCAATAACAACAAGAAGCCTATAACTTTTATTAGTATTTGTTGGTCTTTTTTATTTACATAATCTCTTTACTAACATAGTACTATGGTATAAAATCTTAAATGCCTTATTCTAAGGGTTCCGCTAAGAATAAAGGTAAAAAATAAAAAATCATCATGAGAAAAATAAAACTGGTTAAATGAACTAGGTTTTTTACAGTGGCAGTTTTCTCAAGATGGTTTTAATTTGAAATAATTATCATAAGTAAAACCTCGGTAATAATGAATGAAAAATGAAAATGCTCAGTAATAATGTTAATGCTCAAATGTTATGAAATCCTTTGACTTCATATGGCATTATAAAGAGTGGATTTAATATACTTGGTAGACTGTTCAGCTGGTAAAGTATTTTATAGTTCATAAAATCAAATATGCTGGAAGCAGTCTCAAGACCATTTATTAGTCTCTCACAACTTAGCACTTAAACCATAGAAAAATGTTGGTGGTCTCTCATTTGGTTTAGGTGGTATTAGGGTATGTAAGGCTTTGAATGTAGGATACGTGTCCTGGTGATACAGATCTGCAAAATTTGAAATTTCATTATTCCATTAGGAGTATTTACAATAGATTAATTTTAAAGGTTTAGTAGTTATAATACCTGAAAATAAGAAGGTCTTTTTTGTCATAACGAGCAATTTGATTTGGCTTGTCACCAATTATCTATATGCTCAGGTCGCAGTTGTGTCTGTTTCCCTTTTCTTTCTCAATACTTCCCTCTCCTTCTTCACTAGCAGGTAAGCTTCTTGGAATAGAAATTACATTTTATTTACAAATGCACCCCCAGGGCCTGCAAAACATTCCTAACATATAGTTGACAATCAATAAACATTTGTAAAATCAAAGAATGAATGTTGAACTGAATGTATATAATCCTCACATAGACTATTCTTAGGAATATAGGTATACACAGTACTGACAGTTGAGGGAAAAAAGTACCCAGAAGCATATCAATTTATTCTTTTTTCCCTAGCCTTTCTGATCAGTGTTACACTTTATTTGGTGTTTCACAGAAGCTTCCATTATCTTCATTAAAGTTTAGTGTGAATTCTCCTAGGAAGGAACCACCTTCAGCCAAAACATAGTAGGTTGATTCCCCAAATAAAGCTAAGTGATTACCTGCAAAAAATCTTGGTTGGAAGGATCCTTTTTAGGATCCTTTTTAGATTCCACATATAAGTGATAACAGAGTATTTGTCTGTGGAATCTAAAAAGTAAAACAAAGGTATAAAACAAAACAGAAGAGAAACAGACTCACAGATACAGAGAACAAACTAGTGGTTACCAGCTTGCAAGCATCCTTCCTACATATACTGGGGACTCAGAGTGGATATTTATTGGGCACTAAGGTACTAGGTAGACAGTGAAGAGGAGAAAAGGAAAAGGAATTGTGATCAGTTCTCTCAAGGAGCTTGCACTTTAATTGAGGAGAGAAGTTGCTTACATATAAATGAATTAATGATGTAAGATAAATATGCACTGTCTACAACATGTGAATGAAACAGTGCATTTTGTAGAAGGCATTACAAAGAAACAATAATTGTAAAATAAATTAACATCATTGCAGTCTAGGTTCGTCATGGAAAAGCATGGCTTTTGTAGTTTGAGGACATGATGGAGGAGATTAGTTTCCTCTCTGAAATGGGAAGAATCAGTAGTGTCAGGTAGAAAGAGCCAGAGAAGACATTCTATATTGGGGATGTAATAAAAGTTTAAAGGCAATAATGAAAAAAGAGTTAGCTAGGGCTTCCCTGGTGGCGCAGTGGTTGAGAGTCCACCTGCCGATGCAGGGGACACGGGTTCGTGCCCCGGTTCAGGAAGATCCCCCATGCCGCGGAGCGGCTGGGCCCATGAGCCATGGCCGCTGAGCCTGTGCGTCCGGAGCCTGTGCTCTGCAACTGGAGAGGCCACAACAGTGAGAGGCCCGCGTACTGCAAAAAAAAAAAAAAAGAAAGAAAAAAGAGTTAGCTAAAAGGATATTTAAAAAAAAAAATTTTAAGGCAAAATCATGAAATCATGACTCTCATACAAATATAAAATGAACTCATGACAAATGAGTTTAACTCATTAATTAATCAGAGAATGAGCAAGATGTTACAACTCACTTAAAGGAACATTCAAAGAGCAATAGAGTACTGAAGTGAATTTAGAATAGAGGCAAAACTGGCTTCTTCCATAGTGGAGGAAGGAAATCAATTGAACCTCCCCAGACAAAATTTATTTCATGTCTATGTACAAGAATCATTTGCATAGCGATCAGTCATCTATAACTCACAGAGTTATAAATAGCTCCAAGACAGTGACTGATACAGAGATCCTGTAGAATCAAAAAACCCAGAAGCGTCCGCGAGGCAAAAACTAGTTTTTCACTGAAAATACCCAGTAAGTTTTTGTTCCATTTCAAAGGCTTTCACATCTTTTTTTTTTTTTTTTTTTTAATAGCCTCATTGTCTGTAAAACTTTGAGAGAGTAATAGACACTTCGGGGTTTTGAAATACAAACCAAGGAGTTTAGATTTTATCTTTATATCAGGGATACAAGTGGGTTTCTTCCTGAGTGCCAGTTCCTACTGGTCAGTACTGGCTATTGAAACATTCTTTTGGGAAGGATTCTGGGCTGCTCTTTTGGAGAGCACTGCTGTGATTGCTTTGCATTCTCTGTTGTGTCCATTACGAGGTTGGGAGGTGAAAGGCGGTAGCATGGCTATTTAGCCAATAAGTAGTCATTAATGGTTTTCAGTCAGGGGTTGTGGTGTGCAGGAGTACAGCTGGAGTGGTGGTGTGCAACCACCACTACACTGGAGTGGAGTGGTGAGAGCCTGCAAGCAGGAAGAGGGAAAGCGCATGCGGAGGTAATACAACTTTAGGACTGTGCTAGGAAAATTAGGAATTGGGACAGTTTGGTGCCAGAAAGGCAGGGTTAGAGTGATTACCCTTGTTTATAGAAAGGCACTAGTGAACTTAGTAAGTGGGAGGTCAAGGGAGAAGAGGAGATATAGGCAGTACAATAAGAAGTCAGGGTCATTTTAGGAAATGAAAGGGAAGGGAAGGCTGTTCAGCTTGGAGATACAAATTCTGTTTGTCATATCGCACTTCAGACCTGTCTTTATTTTCATTTCCATAAATGCCATGATAATTTAGATTCTCAATACCTTTGTATTAGTTAGAGTTAGCATGACCTCAGTTAAGAGAAATCCAAAAAGAATTATGGGTTAAGTCAGATAGAAATTAGTTTCACTCTCGTTTAACAATCCAAATATATGGTGTCCATGGCAGGTATGGTGTCAGAAACCCAGGCTTCTTTTGTTGTTTTGCTCTACCATCTTCAATATACTGCTTCTGCCTCCTGATCTATGATGCCTGTTCCACTCCAGCCCTTAGATTAATATTGTAAATAGACAAAAGAAAGAAAGGGAGAGCATGTATGTAACTTGCCTTTAGTGAAAACTAGAATTTGCACATATCATTTCTGTTCATTTCCGTGGACCGGAATTTAGTGACATGATTATAACTAGCTTTAAGATTCAAAAAGAACGAAATAAGCTATAGACTTTTGGAAATTTCAAAGTAAACTTCTAAACAACTCACAGGTCAATAAATAAAAGAAAGGACATGCCCAACTCATTAGGAATTGGCATAACCTTTGAGACAAAACCAGACGGAATGTATAAATAAGGGAAATTAAGGAACTTCTCACATATTAACATGGATACAAAAATATTATACACAAATATTAGCAAAATAAATCCTGGAGGGTATAAAAAGGAAAATTACTCATGAACACTGACAAATTACCAATTCATCAATTAATTGAGTTTATTCCAGGAATTGAGTTGGTTTAAAATTAAAAACTCAGTCAGTGTAATTCACCATAGTGACAGATTGAGGAGAAATAAATTTAATAAGGTCATCCCAATAGATGAATAAGAAGATTTATTCCTATTATATCATTATCATCCTCATAAACCTTTTAGAAAACTAAGAATAGAAGAGAACTTCCTTAATCTGATAAAGGTCATGTGAAAAAAAATCTCTGGCAAACCTCACCTTAGCATTTTGAAAGTCCCTGTTTAAGACCAGGAATAAGCAAAGGATGCCCCATTCTACAGTTTCTGTTAGACACTGTGTTGGTGGTATTAACCAGAGCAGTAAAACTATCATTATTTGAAAGTAATATTATTGTTTGTATAAAAAGCTCTAGGAATTCATAGTTAAATTATGAAAAATAGTTTAACAAGTTTGATAGAAACCAGTATTTGAAAGTCCCTTTTCCTTCTAACTCCAGCAACAATCGCTGAGAAAATGTTATTAAAGTTACTATATCAATACAAAAGTAACAAAGAATACAAAGTATACAGGAAAATATCTGACAAAAACATTCAAGCCTTTGGGCTTCCCTGGTGGCGCAGTGGTTGAGAGTCCGCCTGCCGATGCAGGGGACACAGGTTCGTGCCCCGGTCCAGGAGGATCCCACATGCCGCGGAGCAGCTGGGCCCGTGAGCCACGGCTGCTGAGCCTGCGCGTCCGGAGCCTGTGCTCCGCAACGGGAGAGGCCACAACAGTGAGAGGCCCGTGTACCGCAAAAAAAAAAAAAAATTCAAGCCTTTATAGAGAAGACACTCTGGAATAGTCAAGATACTTCTGAAGAAGAGGAAGTGGGGAGAGTTTTCCTAACATACATATAACCTTATTAAAGCTATTGAAATTAAGATAGTGTAGTCTTGACACAGGAATATATAAATAGGTTCATGTAATCAAATAGAGAATCCAGAAACAAATATGTGTACATAGAAACTTGATGTCTGACATACCTGGCATCACATATCAGAGGAGTAAGGATGGACTCTTTAATAGATGGTATGAAAAAAATGAAATTGAACCCCTATCTCAGATGCAAAAGTGGGTGAAAGCCTAAATGTGAATGATGAAACCATAAGGCTTTAAAACGAAGTATAGTTTAGTATCATCATGACCTTGGGACTTTGGAGGATTTCTAGGGGTGAGGGGAGGGGCACTGAAAACATAGGTCATAAAGGAAATGACTGATTTGACCACATCAAAATTAAGAACTTCCATAAATCAAAAGACAACATAAAAAGAATGAAAAGAAAAGCCACACTTGGAACACATTTGTAGCAGAAGATATAACTGACTAGCAGTTTGTATCCAAATCAGTTTGTATCCAAATCTTATTGCCAACAAAGCAATTAGAAAAAGATAAACAATGCAGATTAAAAAAAAAGAAAAAAGAAAAAGGATAAAAGGCATAAGCAGGCATTTCAGTTGAAGAAGAAACATGTAAGAATATATTCAGCTTCATTCATAATCAGGGAAATGATGACTAAAACCACAAAAATTGTCATTTTCTTTATGTATATGTTTTATGTACTCATTTGTATCTATGACACATTTTACCAAAAAGCAAAGGAAATTGAAACATGTTAGCAGCACTTTTTTTTTTTTTTAATTTTACAACGAAATGATTAATGCTGTCCCTGACAGTAAGGTTCAAAGAGAACTGGTGAGGTACAGCACAGTCTTCCTGTAGAGTACCTCCAAGAATACACAAAGATCTTCCAAGGGGCAGTCAAGACACAAGTAGGTTTAGGAGAATCCATTTTTATATCCTCAGCTACTACCTGCACGTTCTCTTAAAATAGCTCGGCTTGAAGAGGCCCTCTTACTTTTCATAATCAGCCCCCTCCCACTTTGCAGAAGAAAGGCTTCCTTCTCACCTATCCAGGGTCCCATGATGGCAAATTCCCCCAGGCACATCAGGGTGCCAAACAAGGGGCAGTTTATGATTTGGGTGCCTTCATGTCCTCCTTTAATCAGGTCACTAAGGTAAGGCTTCTTGTCCTTCTTAGTCATCCATATATTTTTGATAAGAACAAAGGGTTGTATTAGATATTTGGGGTGTTGAGAATGGGTTGTTCTGAAATCGACATGTATTGTTGACGGATGTTGAGGAGGAGTAAAGACAGTTTTATTTAATGACCTCACCTCTTCCACCACCTACTATAATCAGAGAATGTATAGCTCCAGAAAACAAAGCTAAGATGTGTTGGAAAGAAATCATTGAAAGCCGCAGTGTCTTATTTCATCCGGGTGACAAACTCTGGTCCGGCTCCATGCCTTATCTATTTATCTGTCTTAGAATTATGATTCAAAAGTGAGACGGTTGTCACGAGCACACATCAACACATTACATAGAATTGAAAAATGAAGTCAGACTTTTTTCTGCCAGAAAGTACTGCTGATTTGGCTGATTGGTTTGACAATGAGGACTGGCTTTGCCAGTCTGCAGCTCTAAGTTTTGGATGCAGATATATTTAATGCTGAGATAAAGTAAATATATTAAAATTTCATACTGATAGAATGGTATTGAAATTGAGATTTTTATTTTTTGCATGTGTTAAGTTCAATGAAATATCTCTAAGTGAAAAAAGAACAGTTGTAGTCATTTAAGTCTTGGTGAGTAAAGCCTTTTGGGTTTACCTTCCAGAAATGGAAAGTGAATGACTTTAATAACTACATTACAATCCTTTGGCAAGTCAAGTGGTTTCTAATTCTTTGCTTTCAACAAAATTGAAAGAGGACCTAATCGAGCTGGTAGATCATTTAAATTAATTTTTGATGACAGATCACTGTGTAATCTTTGCTATAAAACTAGGAAGGCATTCAAGAAATTGAGTGACATTGTTATAACAAAACTAATTTTATTCTCACGTACTTTTTTATGTGAACAAGACTTCTCAGTGAGTAAATCTATAGAAACAAAAAATAGAAATAGAAATGGAACACTGTCTTATTGAAACAAAATTAGCATTTACCCATGGATACATGAGCTAATTGAGTACAGGAGAAGAGGAAGCTATATCCATCCCAGTAAGAGATATACATTTGGAAGCCTTGAGGTTTTTTGACATCTCACATTTAATTTTTTCTCAAAAATTTTAATATACCTAATATTAATTATATGATAATTCAATCCATAATAATGTTTAACACTTAGAGCATTATGGTCACAGGGAGTTTTAAAAATCAGTTCTTCTCTCTGTATATATATATACATTTTTGTTACAGAGAAGGATAAAGTATGATAGGATAACCAATAAATAGGCCTGCAAGCGTAAGTATATTATATATTAGGATAAAAGTCGGTGAGGGAAAACAGATTTGAAATAAATTCAAAGGGAAAAGGAATCATATAAAATCTGTCTTTTAAAGAGGATAGTATTTAGTTATTTTGGAAGTGGATAAATGGTGGTAACAAATTAATGAGATTTAAAGTTCACTGGATAAGTTTATATGAGTAATATAAAAGTTTTATTTGAAAATGACAATATTTACTACATTCCAGAATTTTCATCCTTTGCAACTACCTAAACTTATGATGAAAACATTCTGACAACTTAAAAATGTGTGTATGGAAGGGGGGAGAGTAAGGGAGATATACAGTTTAAAAATTATTTAGGGAGGATGTAATTAAAATTTTGAAAAGTGTTGACTGAGAGCAAATGTGTAACTGTGTAGTTGCAATTTGTCAGTGTTTAATCAACTTCTCAAACCAAAGTTACTTAAAACAATCTAAGCTTCCTGTATTTTTAGGATATACTTGCAGAGATAACATAATTTACAGGATAAATCCTAACCTGCGGCTATATGGAGAAAAACATGCACAAATTTGCCTATCTGAGAAAAATTACAAGACACAGGAAAACTGTTAGAAATATGATTTCTATTTTTAAAAAACTGCTAGAGGCTTAAGCACATCTCTAAAGGATTCATTCAGCTAATATTAGTGGTACCAGACTTGAAGTATGCATACCAGTTGATCTTCAAGATCTTGGTATCCACGAGTACAAGAGTATGCCAGTATGTCTCTGGAAATTACTAAGTGATGTTGCGTATTCTGATTTCACCTGTCTACTGTTAGACACTGATTGTTGGGGATTTACTTTCAATTTCCTTCCCTTCCCACTATGGATCTAACACTAATTGTGCTTCACCCTACTACGTGTGCAAGCCAGTCTACAGGCACATAAGTTGTTGAAGAAGGACCATTATTCTTTGTTAGGACACCAGAATCTGCTCTGGGGCAGTTAGGAGTATATGGACCCAGTAGTGTTAATGTATTTAACTAAAGTGTCCTGGTTTAGCTGAGGAAATAACTGACTTGAGTATGTAAATGTGGCCAAATAACAGTTAATTATCTGCAGTGCCTCTTCTAAGTATTTGTAAGAATCTTGAAGCTGGGTAAAACTTGCCTTTATCTCTTTATAAAGCCAGAACTTGCTGTTTCAAAACCAAAGATCAAGCCAGGTTCATTTTTGGTCTTGCCAAGGCTATAAGCCTCTCATTGAAGTTGCCTGAAAGGTTCAGTCAAATTGGCTTTACACCAAATAAAACGCAGTGTGCTCTGTACGGTTTTGACCCAGAATCAGGTGAATCTCAGCAGTTTTGGCTGAGCTGCATTGTAAAATTTTGGATTTGTTCGAACTTGACACTTCCTGGGAACCCATTCAAACTGAAACCGGAAAAAGGTTTTGCACAAACCCTGTCCTAGCCCGTTCTGCCAAGTTTCCCACTGCTCTAATGTTAGTCTACCTTCTGTATATTCGCATCGAGGGCAAACGGAAATATCCTCATGAATCTCTCATGAGGGATCTTGGTTGAAACAATCTAGACATTCTCCTTTCGCCACCTTGTCCCAAAATACAGAGTCTGTATTCTGTGTTAGTCAGTATTAAAATGTGTATATTTTCCAATAATGGGGTCATCTTCAAAGGGTTAAATTGCAAAAACATGACTGTGCTTATGTTAAAATGAAGAAAATGGTGCTGAAACCAGTGGGCTGTTTATACAGAGTTGCAACCTTGTGGCAAAAGGTGATGACCAATTTAAAAATGTAAGACTTCCTTCAGCCTGCAAAGATCGTTTCTCACAGCGCTGTCAGATTTTTCATAAATGCGGTGACATAGGGAAAGTATCATTGAGAAATTACATAATGAATGCAGCTTCACCAGCAGATGAATTTAGTATTATTGAACTCCTCAGTGTTTGGAGGTCAGTCTGACAGCTTCATAGTTGGTGCTGATAAGTAGTCAGACTGCCTAACTGCTTTGCTCGATGATGTGTTTTATAGTCCTGTTCCAAACACTATCAATAACAGTGCATTCTATGGGTAAGAAGCGCTTGTTTTGTATTGTGAAGATAATATGAGTGTATATATTACAAAACACTTTCTGAAGTATCTTTCTGAAAAATATAATACATATAAGAAATGCTTTCTGTTCTCTTTAAGAGTGCATATCTGGGTGAAATCTCAGAGTAATAATGTATTACATCTTTTTAAGATCCTAATCTAGCTATAAAATGAAATATTGGTATTACACCCTTAACATATAGTTGGTGGGAGTAGTGTCTGTTACACACATTTTGAAGTAGCCTTTACATAAAAAGCTAATTTGGGAATTTTTCATTTTGTGCACCTAATTTTAACCAATTGCATACAGGTTTCAGCTGAAAATTATTATATGCCTAGTTTTAAATGATGGAAAGTGATATAGTACAACAGTATCTGATTTAGAGTCAGAAATGGTGGGTTCTGGTCATATCCTCCCCGATAACCAGGCACATGACTCTGGGCACGTTGTTTAACCTCTCTACATTTCAGTTTTTAAATTTTTTTTTTTAATTGTGCTGGACTGGATCATATTTTAAAAGTCTTTTACTTAGTAGACTCTAGTCTAGGAGGAATTAAAAAAAATTATCTTCATTAAAAAATTTCCACCCTATGAATAGTTGCTTTCAAACAATTTACCCTGATTTAATCACGTAATTGTGTACAACAGATACTTGTTGAATCCCTGCCATATCTCGACAGTGTCCTTGGGGCATATAGCAGATTGGGTCCCTGCTGCCGTGGATCTCACATTCTAGGTAATGTTACAAATGGAAGGACTCTTAGAGACCCTTGTCAAAACCCCTCACCCTATAAATAAGAAGTATGGAGGACAGAGGAATTTATGAATAGCCAAATACGGCAAATCAGGGGCTAGAATTCATTTGTCCTGATTAGTGGCTCCGTGTTCTTTCCATTCCACATACTCCACTTGTGAATGTTGAGAGTAATGAAGACATGAGTAAGGAATGCTTCATAAGTAAGTACCTAGTGAATGATACTAAGTGAAGAGGAAGACAATTAACAACAAGATCCCGTATTTACCTTGAGCAGGGCAAGAAGTAGAGTCATAAACAGGACACTGAATTCTTGAATCATATTTAGAATTGTCAAAATATGCCCTCGACCTCTTGGTACATAGAGTTTAATAAAGCAGCTTTGATCTGGTTTTCTTCCTTGCGAATGTCGAAGAGTGTTGGCGTGCCCCTTGGCTGCATTACTAGTTGTGTCCTGAGCTTTTGCTCAGTGATATCAAATGCCTCAGTCGATCTTTTTTTAATTTTAAACTCTAATTCCACTTACACAACTGTTTATAAAGTTTGTTTAGGGCTTTTAACAAACTTTGATCTCAGATGAAAGGCTGGAGAGAGTATACTGTCACTATTAGCACTATTAATATAAATATCCAAAGTGGTCTTGTGTTAATTATTTAACATTAGTGAACGATTTTATCCTATCATTGCCCCCAAATACATTATACTTGAACATCAAACAGTGAAAGACCATCAAAGTAGCCCTTCCCTCATTATTGTCTTTAGGCTCTGTTCTTATTTCGCATAGTTCGTGCTCTGTAAATGATTTTCTGGAGCTTCTTCAATGTTTTTCTCTACTAGGATCTCACTCTACCTATATCCATGGCAAAGGCCAATAGAACACATCCTGACTTGTTTGTTTCATTGTCATCAGACATTAACCAGATAGTCTAAAGCATATTAAATATAGACTCACTGACTTAAAACACCTAGATTCTGTGAACTACTCCCTTTATATCTTGTCAGAGAACTTACTGTTTTCAGCTTTTATCCCTATCATTTCTAACTCAGAACTTGTTTTGCTTTGTAATACCCCAGAACTCCACATTAGACATTAGTTTTTCCTTGAAGAAGAGTGTATTTGTTCCCAGACATGAAGGGGTTGACTGAGAGGGTAAGGCAAAAGCCAGGTGATCTCCACATTTCTTAGAGAACGATTAGAATTTGGTGCCCTGAGAGTTCGAAGACCTGGTTGTGAATCCTGGCTCTTTCACATGGACAACTCACTTAACCCCTCTGATCCTAATTTCTATAATCTATGAAATGGGCCTATTACTTATCCTATTTGTGTCACAGATTTGCTGAGAAGATCAAATGAGGTAATGGATGGAAAGTCCGTTTCTAATTTAAAACAAATATTCCTCCCTTATGTGTGCACTACCTTTCCCAGTCACAGGAGCAGTACATGGACTAGAAAGATTTGGCTGACTAATCGGGACATTTGCATTCTGGTCCTAGTTTTGTCACACTGGTTATGTGTCTTGGCACTCTATGTTATATACATTTTACCTCCAAAATTCAATGTAATTATTTCAAATTTAGGGTCTGAGAAATTTAGATTTATAGTTCTTATTTAATAATCCTAATAATTTTAGTTCAACACATTCCTGCCTCCAGACTCAGTTGACCTGGGATAGGACCCAGTAGTTTCTAAAGTTCCTCAGATGATTCTAACTTGCAGTCATGTGTGGGAATCACTGATTTAAGCCATCTTCTTTGTGCCCTTTAAGAATGTGCCTTTACAGTCCATCCCCTAGAGCCTGGTGTTACTCTGCCTTCATGTCTGTTGGATGTAGTCCTATTAATTTCCACTGAGTTAATTTCATGCCTTTTCTACTGATACCATCATGTATTCTGTGCCTACAACATATAATTTCCAATCTACCAAAACAACATTCATAAGATTCTTTCTCAAACATTATTTTTTAAAAAATTTCCAGGAATCTCGTGTGCTTACTTGTAGCTTCTTACTAAAATTTAACCTTGTTGGGCCTAACTTCAAAGGCAAATTTACCCAGTCATGAGCTCACCAAATGATTAATTCTCTGATTTTAATAAACCTTAATGAATTGTCCAGTTTACAAACTAGTATTTTTGGAAACCATATAAAGAGTTTAAAAAACAAATACGTTGTTTTGTAAATCAGTATATTGAGCAAATTGGCTATTCAGTTTTCTTTTGACTACCTGCCTCTCTCATCTCTCTTCTTGTTACTCCTCTTTTCTACTTTTGTGTTAGTTCCCCCCTCTGTGACATCACACTCATTTCTCCACTCATTTCTTTCATTCATTTCTCTATTCAACAAATGACCACCAACTAACCCATGTAAAGGACTGAGTATAAAGCATGGTTTATCTTGCAAAGCAGCATAGGACAAGTACTTCATGAACTACCAGACTTCGTATCAGACTCCACAGAAGTAGTTTACAAAGGCTCCTAGGAAGGAGAAATTAGGTACTAAAGGATGAACAGGGTCTGAGAGGTGATGATAAAAGGCAAAGAGTTTTTCAAGGGTGATTTAATCTTTATTATACCATCAGGGTCATTTGGACCCAATCTTAGTCTATTAATTTCTTTTGGTAAGGATTGATTTTTTTAAATTATTTTTTTCTTTTTTTTTTTTTAGTTCTTACAAAGAGCAAAGAGAAATTTTCCTCACTTTTAAGATAGAAAAAATTCATTCTGTCTTGCAAACACCATGAGTCTATTGAAGCCTATTATAAATCCAAGATGTATAATGAATCTTGGTGATCTTATTTTCTTGAAACATTTTCCTATTTCATCATCCTAGAAATTATTTTATTGGTACTTGTCAGTTGTTCCCAAATATGCTAGAAGAGACCAAAATCATATGAAGATGGAGGGATAAGGGGATCACACAGAAGGATGTTGCAATAAGTGACCTAAATCATCACTGTTACATAACATTTCAATTTTCTTATTGTGTTGTCCAAAGTATATCAAGAACTGAAGAGTCTGAGAATTTTATCCTTCTCACCAGTTACCAAGTTAGCCTGCCGTACTTTTACGGATGCTGGAAGAAGACATGAGACAAAGGACTTTATTAGTCACAGCACAGCTGGCCCCATGAGCTGCATGTTTGTATCACTTCCCTTTGCCTCCCAAGTCCCTCAGGGGCAATACGGAGATGGGTCCAGGTGGGCATTGCACATGCAGTGAATTTGTGTTATAGCTGAGGAACCCTGAGCTTATGTAACCCCAGTCTTATAAAGGGAGCTACAAGAAATTCTACCGAACCTTTGCCTAAGAGGAAGACAGTGTATTTCCAAGTCTGTTTGCTATAGAAACATTCTTGGAAAGCTATTCTGGGATAAAAGCCATCATAAGACGTAGCAATGCCACGGAGAAGTACCTTGCATCAAAATATTGTATTATCTTTCAAGAAGAAGTTTTACAGTCTTTTTCTTTATTATTATTACTTTTATTGGATGCAGGTTGATAGTTCAGAATTTCTCATTTTCTCCCATAATGACAAAGAGAAGGAAACTGACAGAGGAAGACATTTCATACTTATTAGATGAATCAGAAGATGAATATAAAGAGACAGACAGTGGCATTCCAGATACTAATGATGATGGTGAAATTGATTGTATAAGCAAAAGTCAGATTATGAGTCTTCAAATGATAATATCATAGATGAATTTTTTGCAAATCAATGAATGAACAATCTATTTCTGAGGACAAAGAGGAAATAGGGTGCTCTCTTCCAGTTACTTAATCAACAAGAAGGACTTCATTATGCAACATTTGGCAACAAGAACCTGGAGCAGTGCATTTGCTGAAAGAATGTGTGACAGTACTCTTTCATCTTTAGTTATGTTTGTGCACCATAATTTACTTCATATGGTTCGTAAATGGGCAAACGCTGAAAGCAGGTTGTATAAAAATGTGATTGAAAGGAAAAGATAATATAGAAATGAAAATTTTTGTTGGATTGACCATTCTAATTTATACTTATAAATCTAAAAAATGAAAAAAAATCTGCAATTATGTAGTAAAGAAGACTGCATTATCAATTTTTTAAAAATTAGAAGCAGGGCTTTCCTGGTGGCACAGTGGTTAAGAATTTGCCTGCCAATGCAGGGGACATAGGTTCAGGCCCTGGTCCGGGAAGATCCCACATGTGGCGGAGCAACTAAGCCCATGCGCCACAACTACTGAGCCTGCACTCTAGAGCCCGTCAGCCACAACTGCTGAGCCCATATGTGCGCCTAGAGCCCGTGCTCCACAGCAAGAGAAGCCACCACAACGAGAAGCCTGTGCACCGCAAAGAAGAGTAGCCCCCGCTCACCACAGCTAGAGAAAGCCTGCGCGCAACAATGAAGACCCAACGCAGCCACAAATAAATAAATAAATTTATATTTAAAAAAATTAGAAGCTGTCACATTTTTAGAGGTATTGTGTTTTGAAGAAGCAAGTGCAAGAGAACAAGCCAGAAGTAATGATAAAATAGAACTCATTAGAAATATATTTGAAATTTCTAATCAGTATTTACAAGATGGGTGTTTTCCAGAATCATGGATGACAGTTATTCAGTAGTCCATTGCGTTCATACCTTCTAAATCAAGAGAATATATAACGTGCTTAACTTCTTACTAAAATTTCTAATGACATTATTTTTTTTTACTATCTCTTTATATTCTTTAAGTTATTTATCAAGTAGCTAAAATATTTTTTTAAAACTTCACCCGTTGGGGACTTCCCTGGTGGCACAGTGGTTAAGAATTGGCCTGCCAATTCCGGGGGCACGGGTTCGACCCCTGGTTCAGGAAGATCCCACATGCTACAGAGCAGCTAAGCCTGTGCACCACAACTACTGAAGCCCGTGTGCTCTAGGGCCCACGTGCCGCAATTACTGAGCCCGCGTGCTGCAAGTACTGTGCCTAGAACGTGTGCTCCGCAACAAGAGAAGGCTCCACAACAAGAGAAGCCACCGCCATGAGAGGCCCGTGCACCGCAGTGAAGAGCCCCACTCGCCGCAACTAGAGAAAGCCCGTGCACAGCAATGAAGACCCAACACAGCCAAAAAATAAATTAAATTAAATTTCAAAAAAAATCTTAAAAAAAAAGAAAGAAACTTCACCCGTTGGACCAGAATAGTAAATGGTGATGACTAATTATTACCGATACACCAAAGATTAAGCAAAAGTATGTTGTTGTGTTCCGAGATCTAGGAACAAACTGCCATTCTGTATTCCCATCTCCTTGTTTCTTTGTTTTCTGTTTGCTTGTTTGTTTTTGTTATGAATGAATCTCCTGTAGTTCCCACAGTGTTCAAATTGCAACTGACTTCAAGCGATATTACCTATTACCATAAATTTGATAGACCCAGTTTTCACTATCAATAGGCATCTTGTTTGCATCTCCAGAAAGTTCCTTTAAAGCACTGGATTCCCTCTAAGTTTAAGAGGAAGAGACCATATATATATTTAAAGTTTGAGCTCTGCATGGCTGTGATATGTACCTATGTCTGTACCTTCTTAGAAATAATATAGAGCAAAGCTCTTACCTTTGGCCTCCAACTAAAGTTGGGTGGGAGGGCAGGAAGGACAGGCAAAGCAATATTATGTAATACTTCATATTTGCTCTTCCTAACTGGTATTCCTCGTGGGTGTCATGTCCTAGAATATCTCAAGAAAATTTAGGGAGCAGGCGTCCTCAGAGAAAAAGTGGAGTACCTGTCTCACGTAATTGATGTTACTGTTGCAACTTCATTATATAGAGTATATCCCAGAACTCCTGACACACCCACATTCACTTGACAGGATATGGCATTATCCCCAAATCAAATATAAATTATCTAATCTTTCACATTAGCAAATTTTAAAAATATTGTTGCATATATGTAGTTACTGGATGACTGAGAAGCAATTATAGCACCAAATTCAATAAATATTTATTGAGTAGCTTTTATGTATTAACACCATAGATTTAAAGAATAGTAAGTAAGGCTTAATCCCTGTACTTAAAATTTTCCAATTTAATGGGAAAAGGCAGTTAACAAAAAATTATAAATATTTCTATTGCCCTAATAACTTATTTTCATTCAGGAACCAAAAGAATATGCTTGAACTAAATCTAATCAGCTTTAGCAAAATGAAGTCTGATGTAGTGATGTTATAGTTTGATTTGTACATAGTAGGTACTTAGTAAATGCTGTTGGATAAAGGGAAGGCCAGATGTCCTATCCAGTTTCTGTATAATAAATGCTGTGAAATCCTGACTAATTTCCAGAGTATTGCATGTTTTCTAAGTTTTTACAACATACTTTAAATGTCCAAAGTCATGTGGTTTTGGCTACTTCAGGGGGTTTGTTGGTTGTTTTTTTGTTTAGTTTCTTTTTTTTTTTTTTTAATGTGTCTAGTAAGGGCTACAGAACTCGTTCATTTTAGTTGAGTATGTTAAAAAAGAAGTGGGGGAAGGGAGACTAAGTTCAAAATTTCAAATTGTTTTGGCAAAACCAACTCCTTTTCATACTAACCACCAGGCCACAAAGCTTCATTGTTGTCCAGTTGAATGAATACATGGCTTTCATTTGGAAAAAAGAAAAAAACCTTTCTAGCAATTGAAGTTTCAGGAAGACGATTGTTTGTGGCAAATGTCAGATGAATTTGCTCATCAAATAATATTGTCAGTTGTGTAATGCCCAGTGGCTTTCATGGTCCATCTTTCTCAGCCAGGGCTTGCAAATTCAGAAACTAGATGAATTTATTTAAAAATATATACTTTTGCTTACATATACTTCATCTATCCTCTCTTGCCCTTCTGTTCAGCCATTCAGGACGTACCTTAACAGAGCCTCTCAAACATACTTAGAATTCACCTTTAACATTACTTGTTTAGGTGGGCTGTCTTCCAAAATGTATTGCTATAACTTCAAATTACTGGTACTTTGAACTAAGTATGGCCTTAAGAGATAGTTCAGTTGAATTTTCAATAGTTTTGAAGGATTCTAGATAGTCTCTGCTTCTGTCTGCTTTGGCAGCAGTCGGCCAGGGAAATGCTTTGTACAGGATCCAAAAGAGTGTTTCTAAGTGTTCAAAAAAGGATTAATTATGAAAGCAAACTTTAAAAGTATAGTCAGAGTTGGTCTCAGTTATTTTTGAATTAAGTCTCAAAGCCACAATGATAAAAATAAAATACCTTGCCTGATTTCTATTTAGATCTGATCTGCCTGTCACCAGAAACTCATCCATATAGGCGGATTAACTGTTCACATGCTCTCTCAGCATCCAAGTGCTGTGTGCCGAGTAATGGAAAATGATTAATTTGTTTTGTCGTTCCTTTTTAGAACACAGGACAACTCTTTAAAAGAAAATAACCCTTTACTTTGAGAACAGAGAAGGTTAATTATGTTCACCTCACCAAGGAGCTTTTAAGTAAATTAGCCTGGACCCTACCTCAGCCAGAACAATTATCATTCCTTATCAGTGTTCCATATCAGGACCCTCTGTTCCATGTTAAATATGGAAGAGGCAAATGTGATTGCCTGCTTTGGCATATCTTGAGGGCTTGGGGCAAGGGCCTTGCAGTATTCAGGGAAATGATTAGCGTTTCTCAGTATCTGCCCTGTGACCAGTGTCTTCGTGGCCTCAAGTGGCTAAGCCCCTGTCAGCTCATCCACAGGAGACAGTTTGCTGTTCACATCCCACATTTCCTTATTAGGACATTATTAGGCCCACAAAAGATTTTATTCTCATCTTCCTCTCTTTTACTCTGTCTGGACCATTCAACTCAACTTTACTGTCCCTTGTTTTCTTCCATTTGTTTATTTAATTTTGAGTGTTTAAAAACATTCACTGTCCCTCAAGTCAGGTTTTAAATTGTACTTTTAGAAAATAATTTGTGCTACATATATGTTTCTACAACATTTATAAGTTCTAAATGAGTATTTATTGATCTTTGCGTTGAGAAGGTTTTTTGTTGTTTTCTTTTCCCCCATAAAACTAAAATCTATTGTGTATAATAGCAAGTACTCAGCCCTGGAAATTAAGGAAGAATATAGTCCTGCCTTTAAGAAATTTGCTGTCTACTGAAAGGGACAAATAGACAGGAAGCGATTAGGCAGGTGATAGGAGGCATGTGTGTGCATGGGAAGCTCTGAGGATGGGTACCCAACACACACTTTAGGAGAGATGTTCACGGAATAATCACTAGTATTATCGTTGTAACAATAGCTAGTGTTTATTGAATGCTTACTAGTGCCCTTCCCCATTCTGAGTACTTTACATATGTTAATATATTTGATCCTTAAAATAGTTCTACGCTATGGGTGTTATTATCATTCCTGTTTATAGGTGAAGAAACTGAGTCCCAGTGCAGAAGGATCAGGAACTTCCGTAGGCACACGTGGCCAGTAGGAGACTAAATCAGGGTTTCAACTCGGACCACTCAAGAGGCCATGCTTTTAACTGCCATGTTAGAGGAGGTATAACCAAGCCAAGTCTTGCAGAAGGACAATCAGTGGGCTAATTTAAGCAGCGTGTAGAGGATATTCCAGACAGATGGGCCTTTATGTTGTCGACTGAAAAAACAAAACAAAACAAACAAACAAAAAAGCACAACCTAAAAGTCGAGAATTATGTTTTCTTTGGTAATCTTACTGAGGACTATATAATTGGGATATAGGCTCTCAGATAGCTCTGAGGAACTGTTTCAAAGAGGTAAGGAAGGAGCCAAGATATATAGGAGTTTTTGCTGGGAAAAAAAAAAAAAAAAGTCAAACATCGAAAGATTGCTGCTAATCACAAAAAACAGCCATCTCAAGTTAATGATTTTAGTGTTTTTTCTATGTATGGGAAGATGAATGAGTCCAGGTTCATTGAAATTATTGCTTAGATATGAATCTTAACTATCTAGGGCCAGTATCCTGTTTATCTCCATCCTGAATTCCCCTCAGGGCACATCATTGGAGGTGGCTGCATTGGCTGATGGATTGCTGGCAAGGCTACATTTGTTGTTTACCAGAATGGCAGCAACATTTGTTTGGTCCACAGTGTGCAAAGTCATGATGGCACAGAAACTTTGACAGAAGCAAAAATATAGAATAGCATTTATGGTAATAGAACCAGAAGCTAATTAGCAGCCTCTAGATGAGGGCAAAACTGTAAAATCTTTTTTCTGTTTTAATTTTTTTTTAATTAGGACAGTTATAAAATGGAAAAAGAAAAAAGAAAAGCAAGTTCTTTGCCTGCTTTTGGAAGTATCTGTTCTAAAAATACAAAATGACAAATATTTGGAGCTAGTAATTTGATAGGGCAAATACCCAAGATGACAGAAATATCTTTCTTCCTGGTTTCCTTAGGCAGTCATTGACTTTGCTTTCTGCCACAGAAGAATGAAGGTTTTTCCACCCCTCAGGTGTTCTTGGGTAAATAGTAATCCCTAAATGGTTTTCTCCTTATTTTACTTTCTCTTTATAGAAAGCCATTTTTCTTACTCTTTCCAACCTTTCAAGCTCCCAACCTACTATGGGAAGAAGTTAAAGCTACAGCAGACTAAATCTAGAGCCAGAAGGGCTCTTAGAGATTTTTAGATCCTTCTTTCCCATTTTCCTGATTTGGAAACTGAGATCCATGGGTTAAATGATTTTCCCAAGTTCATATAACTGGTAATGGCAAACCTGAGATATAACTTTTTATCTCCTGATTGCTACTCAGTGATCTTTTCCACTGTACCTTGCTGCCTCGAATATATCTTGATGTCCTTAAACAGAAGGCTACCACAAATAAAAATATTATCTGAGTAATCTAAATAATCTATCATTATTAGAGAAACTATTTTGTGGACATTTAAGACATTTTCAGAAGTTTATGGTCAGAATGACTATTCTTGAGATGTAAGAGTATTTGGGGTAAATCAAGAGCTTTAGATGTGACACCATTGCCCTTCTGGGGTTTCAGTACATTCTCCCAATAAATTTCTCAGGGAACTCCACCCAGATGGTACCCCTGATGTGGGTCTCAGAGTTTCCACTGCTCAGCAGGTCCCCAACCTGGGAGTGAGACGCCTTGACCCCTTCTCACAATACTCCCAAACTCCACCAATTCTTCCCTTGCTTGGGGCTCAGGGGCCAGCAGTCTGCAAACAGCATCAGAAGTTCCTTTTAGAGCATGTCACTCCTCTGCTGAAAACCCTCAGAAGACCTTCTGTCTCATTCAGAATTAAATACACTTACTTCACTGTGGCCTAAAGGCTCTGTAAGATCTTACCATAGGCATCTTCAGCCTCATCTTGGGCCCTCCCTCAGCTCACCTGTAGAACAGTGTCTGCTATAGAGTCAGTGTTTAGTAAATGCTTGCAGATTGAATAAATGGATAAATCCCTCCCCTTCGTTGAGTAAATTGCATTCGTTCACTCAAGAAGCAGTTATTGAATACCTTTTCTGTGGAAGCACTGGGTGGACTGTGGGTACAGTGGGGAACAAACACAGACATTCCCCACCCGGAGGATGCTTACTGCCCAGTGTCAACACAAGCATTAATTAAATAACCGCACAAATAAATGGAACACTAGTACTCTAATACTTGTTGCAAAGGAAAGGCTCATGATTTAACTGAGAACTTATTTGACAGAAATCAGTGAAGGCATGGGTGCCTTCCCTGAGGAAGTGATGAAAGATAATAAAAATTAACCAGTTCACTTAAGATTTATACATTTCATTACAAATTAATGTAAATTTTACATTAAACATATTCAAGTGGAATTAATGGTATGCATGCTGAAGTCTTTAGGGTAAAGTGTACTAATGTACACAGTTTACTTTGTAATGCATCCAAAAAATAAGTTGGGTTAATGGATAGACGTGGGGATGGATAGATGAATATGTGATAAAGCAAATATAACAAAATGTTAATAGTAGAACTTAGGTGGTGGGTATTTGTGTGATCTCCGTAAATTTCTTTCAGATTTCCTGTATGCTTGAAAATGCTCATAATGTTGGGGGGAAAAGTTTTAACCAGATAAGGAGACTGCAGGGAACATTCTCCACCGAGGGCACAGTATGTACAAAAGCAATTTGCGTGCCATTACAATTCTATTATTTTTATGTTTTGGATGATGTCTTTAGAACAGTAATGTATTTCTAAATATTGGATATAGTTTTAATTAAGTTTGCCTTGTTTCTGCTTTGTACTCTGTTGACTAATTTTTATTAGTAATTTTAGATTGTCAAATTTAGATTGTCACTGACCTCCTTTTCTCCATTTGAGAATCCTTGAGCTGACAGTATTTCACAGAATCAGGTTTTTTTTAATACTATTTAGAAAGTACTTGACAGTTTTCAATGTACTTTCACATTCACTCTTACTTGATTATCACAGTTACTCTATGAGTATGGGATAATAAAGACCATCATTATTTATCCCCATTTTGCAAATAAAAGACTGAAGCTTAGAAGGGCAGGGGAAACCACAAAATACAATTAATGTTGCTGGAACTGTGCATCTCCACAAATGAGATAGGCTGACTTCTGGTTCAGCATCCCTTCCACCTCACCACTGTCCTCCATCAGCCAGCTTGAAACACGTGACTGGGACCAGTAAATCCCACAAACATAGTTTCTTTATCTGCCACCTTAAGCAGAAATTGCTAAACTCTGTCTCTTTCAGCAAACACTTGCTTATACTGTTTGCCCATTATTAACATGCAATCACATTTTGGGGGCAAAAGTTCTTAAATTTCTTCCCTTTGTTGAGGGCATTTAGTTTTCAATTTTAAGAAATGAAGTGATTTCACAGAAATTAAAGTGTGGATCTCAAGACACTCCTCCTTATAGACTGGTTGTAAGGGCCCAGTTCGTTATCTAGCATACAGAGAACACTAAACTAGTCCTCGCTATTCTTTGTGTGTTATTTTTCCTTTATATCAGGAAAAATATTTAAAGAGGGGATCTCAAGGGGAAGAGATATGTTTCTTTATTCCTTCTGTATTCCTTTCTCCTTCAGCTCATTCTTGGTGTTCTCTTATTGAAAAAAAATCCCCAAATTAAGCTAATAATAAGATAACTCATCATTTGGTTATGTCTAGAAACAAGAAAGCAATAACCTGGAATGACAGATTCTGTACGTTTTTTATAGTTCTTCACTGAAAAAAATTACTGTGAACGAGAGTTGGAAAATACCTAGAAAGTCTTCTTTATTCATATTTTCTAGTGAAGATATTCTACCTATTCTCAAATTTCATAAATTTGTGCTTTTTAAAGGAGATCTTCTACCATGTTTGATTAGAATGGTATTATATGAAGACAAATAGAATTTGTTGTTGACAAAAGTCACTGATGCCATATTGCCACATTAACTGGTGGTTTTTTTGGTTTGTCTTTTTAACAAGCCTTATGTACCCTCTTACCCTGAGACACATGTAAACACTTCTAAGTGGGTGTCTGATTTTTAAAACTCTCTTAAAGTGAAGCCATACCCGGCCTCTGTACCCTGACACCAAATTAAATCTTGGAGACAAGAGTTTTGGGTGAAGTAGAAAAGAACAGCTTTACTGCTTTGCCAGGCAAAGGGGCCACAGCGGGCTTGTGCCTCAAAAACTATGTGTCTCAACATGGAGGCGATAGTGAGAAGTTTCACGGTAATGGTTCAGAGAGGGTGTGATCAGCTCGCAGACACTCTTCTGATTGGTTGGTGGTGAGGTAAGTGGGAGTTAGCATCATCAACCTTCTGGTTCCAACCCGTCTGGGGTCTGCCTGCTTGAGAGCAGCATACCATTAATTTCTCCCACCTTGTGGGGCTTTCAGTATCTGCAGAACAGCTCAGATATTGTTATATATGTATATCCCTTAATGGGGAACAAGAACCCTGCCCCGAGGCTGCATTTTTGTTTCTCTTGACTGTTCCTCCCTTGTCTCCACATCCCCTCCCTTCCCTAATTAGCAACTGTTTGAACCTTCTCACTGGAACTCAGAGAAGGTCATGGAGGCTGAATGAAGCCTATTTCCTGTTATCGAGACATGGAGGACACAGAAAGGCTTTTGTGCCCAGGAGCCCCACAGGGTCCTGCTCGGTATCAAAAGTACACAATCTAGAAATAGAGGACTCCTCTGATATTCCAAGAAATCCACATGACTTTGAGCTCTGAGGCTCTTTGAAGGATGTGTGTCTACGAAATGACTTTGCCAGCCCAGCCTCTGCTACTTTTTCACTTGGTTCCAGCTGTCATACAGTTTGGATGAAAAGAGGACCCTGTGAAGCCAATATAGCTGTGCTGGATCTAGTCACCTCAAGTGAAAAGGCAGACAGTCTCTCTTTTTCATGATCTCACTCTTCCTCTCCTTCAAACTTGTTTACTCAGGTCCTTTTACCATCTTTCAGCCATTTGTCAAAAAAGTTTTTAAGTGAATCTCTTTCCAAATGAAATGGAATTGCATTTTTGAACCCAAATAAACTGCTTCATAACCTCATGTATTTAATATCTATATAGTGCCAAAAATGCACACACATTTTTAAAATAAAAATATAGACACCATATCCTTTATGTATCATCCAGAACCTCAAAATATATGATTTCAATAGCACTATAAGAAAATGGTGGTTGTTATAGGTTAATAAGAAAATAACATGTACATTTTTACAAAGAAAAGTATATTCTGTTTCGTAAGCTTTCTCTACAGGAGACAGGAATCTAAGAATTGCAGTGAAGCCCCTTCTAATTCCTAATAGCTGCTACTTATGTTGTCATACTATATTATTCAATTTCCCTCAAGTCTGAAGCAAAGGAACACCTAAAGAAAAATATACTGTGGACCAGTACAAACTGTTCAACCCCACAGCAGTTTGGTGTGTGTTGAAGATTTTGGAATAGTAAAATTGCCAGCTGATTCATTGCCCCTCCCAACAGGTATCTAAACACGCCCGTACGCACAGAAGCCGGAAGTCCTAACAGACAGGACTTCTGAATTTCACTGTTGTTTCCACCACTGGATCTTGCCCTTAGTCTAGAGAAAATAGCAAACTTTTGCTTCTAGGTTTTTAATACAGAGGTCAAGATTCAGCGGGTTGATTAGAACACGGTAACTCTGCCTTTGTCTTTATGTGGCCAACATTTGTTGAAGCACCTCTTGTGGACAGATAGTGTGCTATCCTAGTGCTAAATGTTACAAAAAAAGAAAAGGGGGTATTAGTATCATAAAACTCAATCTCATACCTAACGTCCTCTAATCAACAGAAAGACTGTCCTGACCCCTTGTGTGTGTATATATATTGGATGCATGGTCTTGAGCACAGACCCTTCAGCACTGGCAAGATGAAATTCTTCCTGGGTTCATCTTAAGACTTCTTTTTCCAGAAACAAGGTCATCAAGGACATATCTTCAAAATTCTAGCTGCTAAGAGTTGATAGCTAACAAGGGATTAGGAATTTACCTAAAGCATGCACTATTACAGCTACTGGTTGCTGTCCTTTTCAATTGGTGATTTGCCATGAAAATATTTATATAATAACACTGACATTTCTGCATTCAGACTGCTTGGATTTGCATACCAGTTTTGCCACCACATGACTGTGAGGAAGTTATTTACACTTTGATCCTCAGTTGTCTCATCTGTAAAATGGGGATAACCTTAGTATCTACATTATACAGTGGAATGAGGATTAAGAATTGTATTCAAAATTGAATTACTTTTTTTTTTTTTGCGGTACGTGGGCCTCTCACTGTTGTGGCCTCTCCTGTTACAGAGCACAGGCTCCAGACGTGCAGGCCCAGCGGCCATGGCTCACGGGCCTAACTGCTCCGCGGCATGTGGGATCTTCCTGGACCGGGGCACGAACCCGCGTCCCCTGCATCGGCAGGCGGACTCTCAACCACTGCGCCACCAGGGAAGCCCCTGAATTACATTTTTATAGTTAGTCTTTCATTATCCTACTAAACAGGATTAGGAGTAATTGATCATTTGCTTCCTAGGCCAGTGGAAGTCCAGCTCCTTAAGCCTCTGAGATAAAGCAAGTACTATAATCAGTGTATTGTATCAGTTTTTTATGAAATGGAGTCTTAATTGTGAATTTCTCTGTTTTCAAATTAGATATGAAATTTATTATCTTGTAACATTTTCAAAAGAGAAACACTCTTTAAACCCCTATGTGAATGTCCAATTTAGTTCTTCTAGAAAATTGATTTAAGAAAATTAAAGACAGGTTAAGCACCTGTCATTTCCTGGTGCCATTATTCATAAACTTGAGAAATTGTTCCCTTAATTCTACCAGTGGAGACTTATATGTGCCCTTTAATGCATTCGACCATGTAAGGCAGAAGTAATTAATCAACTTAAAAAATAAAAAGGTTCCCTGACTGCATGAGATATTTTGCCCTAGGAAATAGCATGCAGTAGGTCCTCATTGGCACCTTTAAAATCCAAGCAAGTTCCCTATTTAGACTTCCCATCTGCTATTAGTTCTTGTCTCTCTAGCACAGTTAGCTTTTGGGGAAAAGTGAACTTGAAATGCCATGTAATGTGACAAGACTCTAAGCACAGGATGCCAGCCAATCTCACATTAAAAAACAAAAGACGGAAAAAAAAAAAAAGACGGAGTTTGAACGTGCATATGCATACTTTTTAAGTCTATATGACAACGTGGTAGGTTTAAGCACACTAACATGCGTATAGAGGGAGAGAAGGCCAGAAAATAAACGTACTCTCCAAATACCGCTTAATCATGAAATTATGAGACCTGAGGTGACTGCAGGCCTGGACTCATTATCTTCATTACTTTATGTCTTATTGTTGCAGATGCCTTAGAAATCTCAGCATCTGTACATGTAATTTCCTTAAAATAAATGCAATTAACTTTTTTCTTTGTATAATTCTTACATCTTTTACATATGCATATTCTCCCTCAGTAAATTTAAAGTTCCTGCAGAAGAGAAAGTGTGCCACCTACGTCTTATGGATCTTTCTGTGGTATCTAGATATACATTTGGTGTTACTTAACTGACTAGAATATAAGGATGAAGAGAAGGACATGTGTACCAGAAAGTATTTCTGATATTGAGCAAGATATTGAGAAACAATCCATAAATGGAATATAAAATAATCACATCTACAATAGATGAAGAGAAAGTATAAAGATGTTAATGGAGACGCGGGGGGTTAGGGGAGGGAAGTAGAAAAATAACCGGTTAAGAAAGAAGAAGCCAAGCAAATTTTTAAGGTTGAAGGTTTACTCAAAAAAAAGTAGCCGTTTGAATATGTACCCCCAAAACATAATCAAATAGAATAAACCAGTATGTGTAAACATGCTAGGAAAAAACCTTTTTAATGCATCACCTGATTGATTGAAAATTTTAAGCAAAAATATTTGCATAACCTGCTAGCTTTACAGTAGGGAAAGAGATCATTTGCTTATTTTAAGATCAAAATAAGTATAACATATTTAACCCAGGTTCAGAGGGTCACTTTTGAATGAAAAAAATTATGGGATGAAAAAAAGGAAATAAAGTTTTAAAACTACAAGTTGTACCGAAACCATTGTTTATGAAGAAGATTTTATCCAATGCATAAAATTTTGCTTTAAAATCACCATGGCATTGATTTGGATTTTACTATTCAAGGGCCAATATAATTCTTGAGGAAAGCTATAATTTTACTATTTAAATGAATATAGCACATATGGTGACTAAAACTACTAGTTCTCCTAAATCTACACATTAGGGCCTATGTTAAGAAACATGTCATTTTTTTAATTGAAGTATAGTTGATTTACAATGTTGTGTTAATTTCTGCTGTATAGCAGTGACTCAGTTATACATATATATACACATTTTTTTTATATTCTTTTCCATTATGGTATATCTCAGGATATTGAATATAGTTCCCTGGGCTCTACAGTAGGACCTTGTTGTTTATCCATTCTGTGTGTAAATAGTTTGCAACCACTGACCCCAACTTCCCAGTCCATCCCTCCGCACCCCCCGACCCCATCCCTTCAACCCCCGGCAACCACGGGCCTGTTCTCTATGTCTGTGAGTCTGTCTCTAAGAAACGTTATTTTGATTAATCTTTCCTATTCATGAAATAATTAAATAATGCTATTTAAAATGCATGGCAGTTTGAGTTGAGCACACGCCACAAAAAAAGACTAACAATGTAAGTGTTAATCGGAAGGAACAAAATACTAAATCTTTTAAATGGAACTCGAAAAGGAAGCTTAAGTGGAACTTGAAAAGTTATGAATGTGAAGAAACAGCACGTACAACTTCCAATTTCAAAATGGCCAAAGTAAGGATGTTTCTACTACTCTCTCAAAAATCACATTAGAAGAATACAAATATGAAGAGATAGAAATGGTGGTTTACATGTTGACAACTAGAAGACATCTATAATGCCAAGTCAAAGAACATCGAAAGAAAAAGGGTAAAATGCCTCATGACAGACGTGAAACCCAAATGCCTGTCAAGGGGATAGCTATGGAAAGCAAATTTTATTCACCCTGTAGAATTTCTGAAAGGCTTTTGAGCTAGTGGTACCCTTTGATTGCAGAAGGAGAGAGTGGAAATGAGTACATTGAAAGTGTCTTCAGGGAAGAGTTAGACCCTCCACTGTCTGTCTCCATCCCTGCTCCTCCAGAAACCCTGCAGGAGATGTAAGGCTATGCTCTGGAGAAGCTCTGGATGGGAGGTGAAGACAGAGCATCAGGGTGAGATAGGGATAGGAAGAGTAAATGAAAGTGAGTATACCAGACGATAAGAACACCAGTTCCTAACCCAGGCTAGTTCCAAAAAAATTGAACTCCCCTGAGAAAAAAACCCTGATGCACATATAATTTGGAGCCTCCTCCCACCAAAAAAAAAAAAAGAAAAGAAAAGAAAAGAAAGAAAGAAAAAGAAAAAAAGCCATTTGACCACCTGATTAGCCTATCATTAAGTTACATAATTCTCAGGTATTGTTTGCAATAAATTCTATGCTATGCATTGGTAGCTAACAAACCATGTAGTCTTATGGCTTAGCACCATAAAAGTTGATTTTTCACTCACATTAAGTCCAATATGGTGGGCGGCTCTCCTCTATCCTGTAGCTCTGCCGTCTGGAATATGTGGCCTCCAGGGTCCTTATGGCAGGGTGTGAGGTGGAAAAGGGAACACACAGACTCTTAACTGTCTCAGTCCGGAAGTGACACATGTCACTTTCATTCATAATCTATTGTGCAAAACCATTCATGTGGGAGATGTAGGGGAGTACATGGAATAGTGGGTGGTCACTAACTTCCTGATAGCTCTGTGCAAACTTATGTCCAGGTTCCTGCAGGACACTTTCTTCCCATGCACAGCCCTAGGGTTTATTTTTTATTTCATTGAATAATTACAATTCGTTTTAAATGTAAAAGCTACTATCTGTGTGCCTACCCTGTGACAGGACTAAGAATACAGAGGTGTATATGGTACAGTCTCTGGTCTCAAGGTTATTCTACCATTTAACCTCTTAGTTCAACATTTGCTTTGAAATAATTTTCAGAGCATTCCCTCTTAGTGGTTATATCAGTATGTGTAAATCAGTGACTAGCTAATCAAAGACTGTAGAAGTTATTGATTTGTAATCAACAGGACCTTGTGTCCCTGTCGCACATATTTAATTTCAGATTATTTCTTCCAAGTCTTTTGAGAACTACTCTTTTCCTTTTTAACTAAAATAATTGTTGAGAGCTCTTTTCTTCTTTATAATGGCAACATGTGAGGATCTCTAATATGCTCCATAGATAAATAACTGCAAATTCATCTATTTCTCAGTATTACCTTATGATTTATTTCTGATGTTCACTGAAGCAGGTTTTTAAATTAATATGAAATTCTCTATAGAAAGTTTGATAGTATATCAGTTGCAAGCAGTTATCTAGGAGGAGCTTTATATTCAAATCAGTCTTGCAAATGCATCTCATATTCTTCTTGAAAAAATTTTTTCTCATGTAGATACATTTATCTTAGACATACTATTTGTTATTTGACTCTCTAAATCTACAGCTTGAACTGCTTATACCAGTGGTACAACTGATTTTTAGTACTTGGATTCTGAAAGTATTAATCAATTTTTCATCATGTTTGCTTGCCTTGTGTTTTCTAGAGTACCCGAGTGGCCTTAGACCATCTGGAGTCTGTGCCTGAGAAACTGAGCCTACTAGAAGATTTCAAAGGCTTCAGAGTGAGAAAGAGTTTGGCTTTTCTCTTTCAGTATTTTTATCTGAGTGAAAGCACTTGACATCTTCCTGATGTGCAAAGAAAATTGTAGGGAGGGAGGAAAGACCATAAAACATTGGGGACTCTTAACACTCAGTCTTACCAGAGCTTATTGACATTTCTGAAGCCAGCATTGAAAATAGTGGAACTTACATATTAGCACAATATAGGAAAATAGAGGCTTTTACCCTATTACCAGAAGCTCATTTGGCCCCCTAAAGCTTCAACTATAATTTAGAAAAACCTAAGAATTAAAAGGAATTACACATTCCTTTTAATTCTTTTAAAGGAATTAAATGACTTTTTTGATAAACAATTTTAATTTATGAATTATCTTTTTTTAAATTATAAATTTCCAGAGTACTGTTTGTCTTAGAGATACAGTAGTGCACAGGTTATCCCTGTTCTACAATATATGAATTCAGATCCACATAGAATTTTAGATTTTATATCCAATGTTATTTATTGATAGAACTCTAACCACAAAGGACTTTATTATCAAGCCAGTTAATTACATGTCGGAATTTACCTACTGTAAATATAACCCTGCCACCCAGTCCTGCCAGACAAGGTCCAGGCCAGACAGCACATGTCCCCATAGGGGTGCATATGTAATGGACAGTTTTAGTGATTTGTAATTTCTTGACCCTGTATGAACAAACAGAGATGAGAGTTTCTCTTTGAAAACCATTTAACTGTTTATTTCACGTTTGCTTTAAAATATAACTTATATATAGATTCTGCTTAACTCTAACATATTATTTGAGGATATAGCGAGTAAGAAATATAACCAGATCATGCCATGTTGATTTATTAGAGGTACTGATACGATGTAACTTTCAAGGTCTACACTATCTTAAAATTTCATTAAGTGTATTTTGCTAGTTCAGTAACTAAACATTTTTGAGTGGGATCTAGGGTTGAGCTGACACATCTAGAAATCTAGAATATCACTTATAGAATAAAGCCAAGTGTTTCTAGTATATTTTACTAAAGTTTTAATTCTTTCTCATGATTTAATTGCATATTTGCAGTCTAAATCTTTATCAAAGAATTATGAAACCAGTGTTCAAGAATTTCTTTTCACCCTTATATGACCCGATATGGAAAGCAGACAATATGTTACACCCATGTCCTTTCCACTTTTTTCTTCTTTAGCTAATAGAAGTTATCTAAGTGAATGAAGGGCCGGCACCAGAAGGTATTAGAAACAAGTGGCATTTGCCATTGAAAAACTAATGCCTGTCTTATACCAGCATAAAAAAAATAAAGTTTAACCTCCAGTGACAGCTCATTTTTCCCCCAGTGGTCTACATTAAACAGAATGTTCATAAGGGTAATTTAAAAGTTGTGTTCTCTACTATTGCCAAAAAATTTATTATTTTTTTCATCTTATAGGCTAGTGATTATCTACAAATCTAGCTTATATGTGCACACACTCACATAGGAAGGTGCCTATATAGTGAAATTTTTAGGGACAGTGTTTTTCAAATTTCAGAATTGTACTTTCCAGTATTAGTCATTAAAATTGAAACCTTTACCTTTAAAAGGGAAAGGAGTTCGTTAGCAAGTATTATACACTGCTATGTGGCAGGCAGTAGCTAAGTACTTTACATTACATTTCTTCAAATCCTCAGAGACACCCTATAGATTGGCATTATTTTCCCCCATTTTACAGCTCAGGGAACTGAGGTTTGGGGTATGTAAATTAGAGAAATCTACGATCTACTTCTCTGTGTTTACAGCAAAGCCCATCTGCTTTGCCCTACTGCCTGTAGCTTGAAACCCATTCTATATGTACTCTAAAGCCATCTGTATGATTAAAAAGAGGTCATGTAATCAATTTAATGAAAACAACTAAGCATAGCCTTAAATAAAAATACATGAAGCCTTTAGGTTATTAGACATAGATTATATTTTTCAAAACCCAAAACTTTCTAAAATTCAGTACGCTGTTAACAAGAGTTCAAAGACCTAAGTTCTGGTCTATGCTCATGCACCAGACAAAATCACTTAATATCTCAGGGAATATTTCCTCATCCATAAAATATGAGAGACTTGAACAATATTATCTCTGTCGTTCCTCCTCACACCGGCATCACTAGCATATATGTGAAAATGCATTTCACATATTTTTTTGGCAATACTGTAGTCTGACTCTTAAGTATGAATACAAACCTCAACTTATTTAGATGGTTTTGACTTTATTCTTATTTAAAGGTGTCATAGTCTCTCTCTCTCATTTTTTCCCCCTTATTTTGAAAGAAGTGATTCAACTTGACAATCCTACATTTAAACATTACATATTTGATATGGAGGAGAGGGAATAGCTTGGGTCCCAAGCCCAGTTTGCCGCAAATTGCCTACCCTTGGACAGGTCATTCTTAACTTACCTGGGCTGTAACTTTTTTTTTTTTTTTTTTTTAATAAAAATGAGAACTTTGGAATTCTAATACCCCTTCCAGTTTGAACATTCAAAAAGTTCTTTGGGGCTATTTGGGGAACTAAATCCCATAGATGATTTTTCTTACATATGAAAATCAGTTGCCCTAATTCTACTCTAATTTCTCCCTAATTCATAATAGAAATGTCTAAAAAACTGGCTGTGGTGACTTATTTGCTGTGTTCTATCCTCTCTCCCCGGAATGAAGGAAAAATAGAAAGGAAGGAAGGCAGGCCCTGGAAATTTTTTCTGTCTTAATTTATTACCTGACTTTTTTTATGCTTTTGAGGGCCGATGAGCTATCCTTAGGTTTAAAAATCTACGTGATGTAATAGTTAAAAGTCAGAATGTTGAACAAAGAGTATATTTTGATGCCAGGTACTATTCCAAGGGATCATATATAACATCCAAAAGTGGCATGGTATCATTAAGTTCCATCTTTGGACAACTCACTGTTAATTAAACCTTTTTCCCTTCCTTCAACTAAAGGAAGGAAGTCGTTTCAGATTGGCATGGGGACTAGCAGTGAAAAGAAATAACCAATGTGGGACCCTGTTTCTATTTTTATGATAGCATCCAAAGTGATCGTTTTCTTCTTTATCCTTGGGAACCTATGATTCCTCTATATATCTCTCTAAACGGCTATAATGATTAATCATCTACATATCAAAACTTTCTTATTTTAATTTCAAGCACTGGTTTTTCTTTCATCTACCAGTTTAGACCCTTTGTTGTTTTTGCAGGGTTCGCGCAGTTTATCTGACAGAATTGACGGGAGATATTCTAAGTACGGAGTTCACAGAGAGTCTCTTCAGCAGCGCCTGGATGACACCAAGTACAGAATCCCAAGCTTCAAAGTAATGCCCTTTATATACACTTTCAGTCTTTGGGCATTATTCATGTTTATGGCTACAGCTTTCTAAGTAGCTGCCGCAGGTTTTGTGTAAGGGTACTAATTATAAAAGAAATTTCTTGATGTAGGAGATAGATTTTCAATTCTGTAGAAGTAGAAAATAAAAATCCAAAGACTGTGTTTATAACTTTTTCCCTGAGAACTCATCTTTAAGTTTATGCCATTGTTGCTTAATATGTTGTTTGTCTATGGGAATTGATGCTGCTTAAGAAATCCTGAGCCAGGAAACCTGTGGTCTCTTGATTGGTCAGAGGCTTAGTGTGGATGGTGGCCCCTCTCAATATGTAAGTTCAACTACTCTCGGTGCTGAGGTCCCCAGTAGGTGAAGTAACATATAGTATTTCATAGCGTTGGCATTTATAGTCATTCCTTTCATAAGAATAAGAACTCCATATTACTACTTCAGCCTATGGTTCACTAGTGTGGAATCAACATAGGAGAGTGGGAAGATCTGACCATATTGACAAAAAGCCTACCATTCCCTAGAGTCTGTCCAAGACCCATGTGGGGTATGGGTGACTTTAAACTCATTTGACCCTGAACAGTTATTAGCCTAGAGCAGGGCTTCTTAGCCCTGGCATTAGTGACATTTGTGCCGGGTAATTCTCTGTTGTAGAGGCTGTCCTGTGCATTGTAGGATGTTTAGCAGCATCCCTAAGAATCTACTTACTAAATACCGGTAGCATTCCCCATCCCAAGTTGTGGCATCTAGATGTGTCTCCAGATATTGCCAAACATCCCCTAGAGCAGCAGTCCCCAAACTTTTTGGCACCAGGGACCAGTTTCGTGGAAGACAATTTTTCCACGGACAGGGCAGGGGGTGGGGGGGGGGAGTGAGGGATGGTTCAGGCAGTAATGCGAGCGATGGGGAGCAATGGGGAGCGGCAGATGAAGCTTCACTTGCTTGCTAGCTGCTCACCTCCTGCTGTGCGGCCCGGTTCCCAACAGGCCATGGACGGGTACCAGTCCACAGCCCAGGGGTTGGGGATCCCTGCCCTAGAGGGCAAAATTGCCCCCCATCGAGAACACTGACCTAGAGAGAATCCATCTATATTCTAATGTACACTCCAAGTCGATTTAGAAAATAAAAAAACACTAAAGGTTCTTTTGGCTTTTTTATATTCTTACAAACTTCAATATATATGAATATTCATTACACTGTATATATTCACTTATTTCAGCCAAATATAATTATTTTTAAGATGCTTCTTGCCTCCTCTGAATGTAATTGGATAGAATGCTCAGTGGATATAAAGACAGTATTCATTTACATAAGTCCTCCCTAGCATGCTTAAAATGAGCACTTCACTTCTCCATCTCAAACAAAAATTTAACACAGTTATGCCATGTTATTTATACCCTTATTGTAAAGAGGGCGTCCTGGGGCTTTGTGCTTTTTTACCTTTGCTTTTTATATTGGTATTATTTACTATAGTAGTGACCTTGTTGTCTCATATGGTGAATTTTAAATTGTCTTCCAACGTTCTCATCAGGTCCCATATACTCAAGCATTTCTCCACCACTGAGAGGAGTGCCACTAACTTTAAACAGAAGTGAAAGGCTTAGGTAACAAGAGCTAATAATAATAACGACTCATTATTGAGCATATACTAGAACAAACTACATAAAATTGCCTCTTTTTGTATGTGTCTCATGCTTTATGTGCATTACCTCATTTAATCCTCACAGCAACCCTGTCAGTTGGCACCATTATTTTTCCATTTTTACCATTGAAGAAAACGAAGTTATAGGGCAGTTAAGTGGTTGAATCAGGGTTCAAACCTAAATCTGCCTGGCTTCAAGAATCTATATCCTTGAGCAGCAGGCTATTATAGTATAAATTTGTACCTGATATTCCTTAATTTTTTTAGAAGTCACCAAATGTAGGGACTATATCTTTAATAAATAAAAGTCAGTTGTCTCCAAAAGTACATAAACACATTATATGCCTCTTAATTCAATAGAGGTCTGGATGCAAATGAAGCATTAAAAACATTATTTCCCAATACAGTTAGATCCGGTATTAGGTAAGTCAGTGCTGTCTAGTGGCACCCAAATTGCTATAAATCAATGCAATTTCCATAACAGCATATGGCAAAGCTATGAATGTTTAACACGTTCAGCCAGTAATCTCATTGGAGTTCTCTTTAAAATTACATTTGCAGCTGAAGAGGAAATCAAGCCTGGTTTGTGAGGCCAACACTTATCAAAATGAGAAATAAGGTTGAAAATTTTGCAAATAGACAGTACAAATATAAGGAAGAGCCACAAAGCACATTTTGTGATGACGTTGTCCCACATTAATACTAAACATTTTTAAATGTTAATCCATTTTACTGATGAATATGTAGGTTACTGTCATGTGTAGCAGAAGTCTGGCCTGAAATAATGTAGTGATCTAATGCAAAACTCATGAGAATATCACATCTTTTGTAGTCATTGTTGAGAAAAATGTGAGAATGCATTTTTGTGAATTGTAGATACCAATGATCATTTGCTTATATGCTTTTTATGAAAATAAGTTATTTATCAAGAATGAGAGGGGAGGCATGGATAATCAGAAAAGCTACCTCTGATTAACTATGGACATCTTGAAGAAAATAATAAGAGGCATTGAGACTCTTTCTATCAAGGGATAAGGCGTCCCATTTACTACATCAGTTTCATAAGATGTTATTTCAGCAGCTCTTGACTTCTGTCATATTTTGCTAGGACAGAGTTCAAAGAAAAGGCTCTTGAGTTCATTGGTTCTACTATAAACTCTGGTTCCAGGAAATCAGTTAGTGTAGGATTCAGTTTAATGCAACAGACATAGACTATACAGATACTATATTGCAAAAGCACTGCACTACCTGTTGGAGGTGGGAGTGGCAGGATGTACAAACATGCAGAAGGCATGGCCTTCAAGTAGGGAATAGTAATCTAGTCATCTTAATCCTTATAGGTAATTCTTGCACAGTTGTTTGAGAGCACAGTTTGGCTAACTACCACCCATGGGCCAAATCTTGCTTGCTGACTGCTTTTGTAAGTAAAGTTTTATTGGAATACAGCCACATTTATTTATTCACGTGTTGTCTGTGACTGCTTTCATACTCAGTGGCAGAGTTGAGTAGTTGCAACAGAAACTGTATGGCCCACAAAACCTAATATATTTATTATCAAGCCCTCTACGGGAAAAATTTGCCAATTCCTGGTCTAGAGGAAGGAGAAATTACCAATCTACTCTTACTTCCTTTACACATTATGTAAAATATTCTCTTTTCTTTATTTAACCAAAACATACTACCCAAGCTCTTTATAAAGTCATAATACTATCCGTTCATTCAACAAATTTATTGAGTTTCAGCTATGTGCCAGGAACTTTCTAGGCCCCTGGGACTCACGTCCGTGAACAAAACAAAGATCCCTGCCTTTTAGAGCTTCTGTTCTAATTGTGAGATGTTCAAGTTTGTTCTCGTTGTTGTTAAATACAACATTCAGCAAACCTTTACTGAGTTTACATTGTGTATAAAGCGTTGTGCTGGAAGCCGGAGAGGATGATGGCATAGTAAGAAGAGCCATTGTCAGTCCTTAGGAACTCAGAGTCTTCACACAGACAACTGTAGTACAAAGGAGAAAGGGGTACATGCTGTAAGGGTGACCCAAAAAAACTGCAGTGGGAGTTCAGAGAAGAAAGATGCTCTCAAGTCTTGAAAAGAGGCTTGTGATGACAAGGTACAGGGAAAAGGATCACTATTAGCATTACAGTTGTAGACCCCTGACTGTATTACTGTTAGCAGACAAATAACTGTTAGACTAGCAGAACTATATTGGCAGCTGGCTGCTCTCATGTCGTTGCTGATGTCAGAAGGCAGTGAAACATCCAATATGGCCACACTGCTGGTGGAGGGGAAGTGTAGCAGAAAGTGTACAAGTCAGGTTCTCTTTCAATCCAGAAAGAGAACCAACTCCTGCTGTTTACTCCCATGGCAATCACCAGGACCAAATGATCAGATTTCTAGAAACCTACTGAGAGTTTTAGCAGGACCAATGTCCACAACTGCTGAGAGCATAATGTAATATTGTACTAAGCTTACCAAGTTAACTGGTCAAAGCCTGATCTAAAAGTTTAAATTTAGAATTCAATTCAAAGCTGAATCTGACCCAGATTGTCTCTGTGTAGACAACAGAAACATTTCACAGCTTCTCGTTCATGAGGCCTAACTGGGTTTCTGTAGGACATACAGACTTCCTTGCTGTCCCAGCTGTTTCAAATAGAACAGAATGTTCAAAAGTCAGCCAATAACACAGCATTGCTAATCTGAATTCACGAAAGAGCATGGTTTGGTCCAAGATATTCCCATTTGCTACCTGCCCTTTTTGCTCTCTACCCATGCTAAATATATGGTTTTAATTAGCAGTGGATTTTTTAGTAAAATCACAAAAGGTTCCCATCCTTCCTCCTCCTGAAAAAAAAAATCATGATTTTCAATTTCCAGTAGAAGAGTTCATATGCAATTTCTTTTTAAAGAGGCAGATTTTTACAGGATAAGATGAGGTAGGTGAGGAAGTGTTGATAATGGCTTTCAGCACAGGTTTTGAAGCCAGAGTTTGCCGAAGCCCTTTGTCATATTTGTTCAATGTAAGCATGTGTATGCTCTAAGAATGTGCTTTGCTCCTGGAAGCTATTTCTCCCTCCTTGAATCTCTCCGTGGTTTGTTTATGCTTTGCTCATAGCAATTAATGGCTGTTAGCACTTTCTTTCTAAGGTCACCTATTTCTGTACATATCTTAAATCTTCTACAATTGTAGCTTCTGAAGCACGCAATGCATAACTCCTCATGCAATTCAAGACTGTAGGTGATTTTTATTTAATGACTACTAAAATATATCACCAGTGTATTATTCAGATAATTTTACAAATATTGCTTGGGAACAGTAGTAGCAATCATGGGGGAATTTGAGGGAGCTTTAACCCCACAATACCCTAGTTATCTCATTTATAACCACCTCTCTCCATGATTTGTTAAGAAATCCCATGTAATCTCCTACGTAAATATAACTCCATGCTTCCCCCAACCCCAAGCAATTTTGCCATCCTTTAAGCCTCTCCTATATACAGATTTAGGGTCCAACACTAATCTTTAAGTTAACATAAAAGAAATAGTAAGATAACTATAGGTAAATACTGAAATCTGGGAAATGCTATTCTACTGGATTGTATGATTTTTGAGGGTAGACACTGTCTGCCTTATCTTCGGCTCCAGAATACACAATTCACGCTAAATCGGTGATTAAACTTTCTTTTTTCTAACTTTAGCCTTTTATGGAATTCTAACAAAAGTTTAACTGCTATTTTTCCAGTAATTCTTAGATGACACATCTGAAACCTCGTAGACAATCAAATCATGCTGAACTCTGAAGCAATTTTTATGCTTTTGAAGTGATCCAGCCATAATATTTAACTAGTTGATTACATCTTGCTCTTTAAAAGTTAAACAAAAGGTTGCCAAATGAGTTGGTATTTTTCTTTGGTATAAAACCTGAAAATAGCAATGGATCAAAAGTGCTTATTTAGGAATCAACATGGGTACTTAGATGAGCACATAACTCTACCAAACCCAGTTCCCCTAACAAGCCACATGCTTTCTTCACCTTTCTCAATAATTTACTCAACAAGAACATTAAGAAAGGAAAGATTATGAAGGAGTTTAACTATAAAGATACCATTGTTAATCATGTCAAATTCAAAATTCTAGATATGAATACTAGATACATAAGGAATACCAATTAAATGTCTTATTAGTTTTTAAATAAACATGTTATAACGTATTCATCCAAACAATCACTGTTTCCTTTGAAATAGTCACTTCAAGAGAGGAAGCACTGATTCCAGTGAGGCACCATCATTATAAAATATCTCTGCATCTCTGCTTTTGTTTCTTAAGTCAGTGACATCTTTTTGCGTATCCTTGTTTATGGCAAATTTCTACCCACTACGAATATATTCAGTTTCTGAAAATGGATTAAAGTCATGTAGAGCCAAGTCCAAAATGAGTAAAAAAACAAAACAAAACAAAAACTGAGTATGATCTTTTTCATTAGTGAGTCATTAGTAATATTAAATTTTATACCATAAAATAATCAATTGCATAAAGGTAAATTTATCAAATTGCCTGATCTAACACGGTATTTTCATGAGTCTGTTCATGAGCGTGGCTTCATGTTTATAGCATTATGGTATAAATTTGGAAAAGATAGTTTGCATAGTTAGATGTACTGGTTGTTCAGTGGTTCTGCTCGGGTAGATTAGAATTAGAAAACGTTAGTGCTGAGAAATCTTAGGAGATGATCTGGTCCAGTGCCCTCATTTCCTTATATGAAGAAACAGAGAATGTGAGAGTGACAGTCTCCTTCTTCCCAACTTCCACATAGCAAACTTTCATTTCGGTACTTTGGTCAAGAATAATTATATATGATCATTATTGACTTTCTTAATGCAAATGGCACTGTGCTAAATTGTGGAATATTGGGATGGGTAGGTAGAAAGAGGTGATCAAAGCCCCACCCTCATGGAGGTAAAATGCTATATAATAGCAGCCGTGCAGATTGAGTTACGGAGGGCAGACTTTAAGTAAACTGTCCAGATTGAAGTTTCAAATAGGAATAAAGTTTACTGAGGAAGTGGTTAAGCTTTTTCGAGCACTGATGGAGAATTGGGAATTAAGAGTGGGGAACAGTGCATTGTTAAGCTAGAGACAAATTCAGGAAAACATTTCTGCCACAGATTCAGAAACACATAAGTGCTTTTTCCTTTTCTCTGGGGGAAGAGTTGGATAAATTAAAATTTACAAAAAATTAAATGCATCGTTTGTCTTATAAACTTTGAACTTAGAGTATTTCTGAGAGAAAAATACTTGGTGGGCATCATTAAATATTAATCATTAGAGATTAGTTTAGCAAAAAGATTTAGTTGGGTTGGAACAACTTTTAAGAAACCAATTACAATGTGGGTTATGAAAGAGAAGTGGAAGAAACCCAGGGAAAATATTAGAAAATGCAAGTTCCTTCACCCAGTGGAATTTTTGCAGGGAATTCTGGTTAAATAGCTTGTTGAGACTTAAGACAGAAATAAAAATAGGTCCCTGTGCTAAGGATATAAGAGTTGGCAAAAAGCAAAAGCTAGGATTATTAAAATTGCAAAGAATCTTCCTTTTAAACCAGTACTTCCTTTTTAATATTTAAGTATTTAACTGAAAAACAGGTAGGAATTAGAAAGAAACAGTCATCTTATGGTCACCCTGTAAACTTTACTTAGATAGAAATTCCACAAGTTAATCAATGTATAATTGGAGAATATGAAGATATTGTTTTCATATTCTGATATGTTGATTGTTCAAAGGGATCGTGAAATATTTTTCTTTTAGTATGTTCTTTCAGGGTTCATTTCATTAGTTATCTTTCAAGGTAGCATTGGGGATTCTGACAGTCTTTTGAAGACTTAGAAAATTTGGGAACTTAAAGACATACAGCTGACCGTTGAACAGCTCGGTAGTTAGGGGCACCGACCCTCCATGCAGTGGAAAATCAGACTTGTAGTCAGCCCTTCACATCCACAGTTCCGCATCCACATTTCCACATCCTTGGGTTCAACCAATAGCAGATCATGTAGAACTATAGTATTTACTATTGAAAAAAAATCTGTGTTTAACTAGACACACACAGTTCAAACCTGTGTTGTTTAAGGGTCAACTGTTCATTGAGTCCCAGGTGTATTCCAATAGCTACTTTAGAATGAGTTGACATGGGCCAACTAGAGGCAGAGCTGTGGATCTGGCTATTATAGTTCAGATGTGCCATACTAAAGGCCTGGGTGGAGCTGGAAGATACACAGATAGAAAGGAGAATTATGCTTTCAATCAATGCTAGAAATCTCCACTTAATCGTGGTTCCTATATAAAATGTGAAAGAGAAAAGCGTAATCTATGGTTTCCCGCTAAGAGATGCTTAGTTGATTATGGGCCAGTAAGAGAAAGGAAAAAATAAGGAAAAGCAAACACTCACATTTTGCCCATTGACACCTGGGCTGAGAAAGACAGTGAGAAAGGACAGGAGTGGAGGTGTAAGTCTGGGCGTCTTGCTGAATGAAGCAGATGGCGCAATGACAGCCTCAAAATGTGCCTCCCAGAGGAAGGATGGAGTACGCAGGATAGTCAAATCCTATTCGCTCTTCCCAAGGTATGGTTTTAAATTTCTAAAACAAAATCAACTGGCATCAAACCATAGATTATATCTTTTCTGTTACCAGAAAAAGAACCACTTATATTTTTAATTATACAACCAGCTTCTTGGCATATGACAGTTAAAAATATGGCATATTTAGGAAATACAAAAAAAATTAACAAGAAAATAAATAATCCAACAAATATTTTTAAAAACCTATTGTGTAATTTAAGGGTGTATGTTTCCCAGCTCTTACTTATAAATATCTTTTTATATTGAAATCACCATTTGTTGATAATTTTATTTCCTCCTTTTTTCATGTAACATTGTATATATGTGGGAATTTTCTCTATCATCATCATTATTATCATTATGGTTCTACCATACTTTACTTTCCTGATCTCCTATTGTTGGAAATTTAAGGTTAATTTCAGCTTTTTTCTATTATAAGTAGTCACTTGATGAACATCTTGGTATAAAAATCTTTGTCCGTATTTTTAATTTATTAACCTAATATAGATGCCTAGAAGTATACTGGATGACACATTTTTTTTTTTTTTTTTTTTTTTTTTTTTTTTTTTTGCGGTACGCCGGCCTCTCACTGTTGTGGCCTCTCCTGTTGCGGAGCACAGGCTCCGGACGTGCAGGCGCAGCGGCCATGGCTCACGGGCCCAGCCGCTCCGCGGCATGCGGGATCGTCCCAGACTGGGACACGAACATGTGTCCCCTGCATCGGCAGGCGGACTCTCAACCACTGAGCCACCAGGGAAGCCCATGGATGACACATTTTAAGGCTGTTTATTTGTACCCATTTTATCTTAGTTGTCTAATACATTGGCAGAGTTGTTCAAAATATTTCCTAATTACCTTCTTAATGTCTATAGATGTTCTAGTAATATTCCTCTTTCATTCTTAATATTGGCAATTTATATCTTCCCTCTTTTTTCTTAATTAATCTCAGTAGAGGTTTTTAAATTTTATTGATCTTAAAAAGAATAACAGTATGGGTTTCATTTTTTCACTGCTTTTCTGCTTTCTATTTAATTGATCTTTGCTCTTTATTATTTCCTTCCTTTTACTTAATGTAGGTTTAATTTGCTCTTTGTTTTCTAGTTTCTTAAGGTGGAAACTTGGATTATCAATTTGAGACGTTTCTTCTTTTGTAATATACACGTTTAATGTTATACATTTCCCTCCAAACTGTTTTAACTGATTCTCACAAATTTTGATAAATTATGCTTTTCTTTTCATATAGTTAAAATATTTTCTCATTTTTCTTTTGATCTCTACCTTGACCCACCTATGAGCTATTTAGAAATATGTTCTTTAATTTCTAAATTTGGGGGAATTTTTCAGATATCCTTCTGTTGTTGATTTCTTCTTTCACCCCATGTGGTTAGATGGCATCCTTTGTATAATTTCAGTCATCTTAAACTTATTGAGATTTGTTTTATCACCCAGCATGTAGTCTGTTTTGGAGAATATTGGATGTGTGCTTGAAAAATACTTGTAATCAGCTGTTTTGGGGTATTCTATAAATGTCAATTAGGTCTAGCTGGCCAGTAGTGTTGTTCAAGTCTTCTTTATGTTTACTGGTTTTCTGCCTACTGTTTTATCAGTTACTGAGAGAGGAACGTTGAAATATCCAACTATAATTATGGTTTTGTCTATTTTTTCCTTATAGTTCTATCAGTTCTGCGTCATATATTTTTGGCACTGTGTTAATATGTACATACAATTTAGGACTGTTATCCCTTTCCCTTAAAATTGTTGACTTATTCAACCACTCACATTTCTTTTTTTCATATATAGAAAATGAGGAAGTTTAATACAGTCGAACTTTGAACAACACAGGTTTGAACTGCATATGTCCACTTACATGCAGATTTTTTTTTCAGTAGTAAATACTACAGTACTGCACAATCCACAGTTGGTTGACTCCACAGCTGCAGAACCATGGATACAGAGGGCCAACTATAAGCTATACGTGGATTTTTGACTGCACAGAGGGTCGGTGCTCCTAACCCCTGCGTTGTTCAAGCGTCAACTGCATATCCTTTCCTTTCCAGGAATCCTACAATGAATGACTTCCAGTTTCTTATGAAATTCTCATAATTAGTGAAAACTATAAATCACTTGGTTAAAAACCACAGGGCCTTCATCCTAAATGAACCTAAACTCCCTTTTGGTACCTGAAAACTGATGATCTTAAGTCATTTTAGGATTATGTCCATGCTTTTAGCGCAGAATAAATGTGTCTTTTACAGACGTGTGTGTGAGTCTGCACGTGTATGTGCACATATACACACACACACACGCACACAGACTTGTTCTTTTTTGGCCTTTCTTTTGCGTTTGCATACATATATATGTGACAAAGAAATAAAATGTAAACTTGGTACTTAGTGCAGAGAACGACAACTAATTCATCAGATAGTCATGCTACATGAGGCCTTACTGTTTTGAAGAATCTGTTTAGGCCACCTAACCAGCAGTTGTTTCATCTAGAACCTTTGCCACCATTCTTGATCCCTTCCTCTCCCTTGACCCCGCAGTCATCCTCAATCACAGTCTTTTAACTTGTATTCCCACTTCTACATTTGTGCTGTTTCAGTCTGTTTTCCACAAAGAGGCCATAGTAATCTTTGAGAAATACAAATCAAAGCATGTCATTCCTCTCCTCAAAACCCTTGATTGCCTTCCGATTGTACTTAAGTAAGAAGAAACCCACATCCAAATCCCACCTCTGGATCTCATTGTAACCACTTCCCCAGGCTCAGTGTGCCTAAGCCATGGGCTTTCCTTCAGTTCTTCAAACACACCAAACTCTTTCTTACCTTCCTAGCACCTTCACACGAGCCTAGAGCACCACTCCCTGACCACCCTTCTGCTCCCCCTTACCTCCCACTTTTCCATCCTCCACCTATGAGTTTTCATCTGGCTAACCCATTGATTCATACTCAGCATTCAAATTATTGCCTTAAATATCACCTACCAGAGGAAACTTCTCTGGACCCCAAATCTAAATGTAGTTCTGCCTATTATTTCCCATTCTTCTTCTTATAGCTCTTATCATAGTTTTAAACTATATTGTGTTTTGTATAGTTTGTTTAATGCCTTTCTCTCCTGCAATCCTGAAGATTTCATGATCATATACACCAGTGTTTTATTTGCCCTTTGACCAGCATATAGTAGGTGCCAAATAAACGATTGTTGAATGAATGAACGAGTGCAAGAAAGAAAAAATGAAGTGAAGTAAATAATTAGAAAACATTTAAGAGAAAAAAATTGCAATTTTTTATCAAGTAAATGTATCTTAAAGCACCTGTTTTTTAACCTATTTAATTAGTAAAATTTTTCAAAGATATAATTCCCTAATTCCGTTTTTCAGCTAAGATTTGGGGAAAAGGACACATTCATACAGTCCATGAGGAGAGGGACCTTTTCTGTATTCATTTTGGTTTATGTATTAAATATTTGTTGAATGAGTATTTGTATAATCATTATGGAAAGCAGTCTAGGTAAATGTATTTAAAAACATCAAATTGTTTTTACTGACCCCGTATTTCCACCCAAGAATTTGTCATAAGGAATAGACCTAAATATGGGAAAGGTTATATATTTAAAGGTATTTCTCATAGTGTTATTTATAGGAGTAAAACATTGGAAACCACCTAAATGCCCAGAAGACTAATACCTGAGTAAAGCATGATATATTCACTAGACAGTATATGAGTAACATAAAGCTAAAGGTTAATGACTTTTAAAATGTTTATATTATTAAATGTAAATAAATAACAGAGTTTTACAACAATATTTACAAATCTTATCCACAGGAAAAAAAAGACTGGAAAGAAATATGTTATGCTGTTATGGCTACAGATGATTTCCTTCTCTCTCGTTTTTTCATATTTTCTTTAACATCCACACATTTTATTTTTTACAAGGATTATAATTATATTAAACTGTGGTGTAACATAGCTGGCATCTTGAGGTTCAATTTTATTTTCAGTACATTTAAGTGAATCCCAAGCCTTACATTTTTCAATGATTTGAACTAAAATGCTGTGCTCTCTTTTTTAGGATGACAGAAACTTTGCTGAAGGTTCCCATGCTCATGGGTTAGATCAGTCATCCTCTTGGCAGGATCACAGTTGCTTCCTGTCTAGTCCTCAATTTTCACACTTGCACTGTAAGTAATGATGTCCTGTACCAGCTTTTAAATTGGATTTAAGAAAATGCATCTCATGGAAAGATTAAAGCATAAGGCCAGTACATGATAGTAATATTCATGTTGTAAGTTTGAAAAAATGTTCATTATGAATCATACAAATAATACCCAAGTACATTTATAATATTACCTAACTTACTAAAAATATATGGAATCGCTTCTTTTTAGACCTTACACTTCTCATAAAAACTGAAAATGAATTACCCAAGGTAAAAATCTTAATTAAGCAACTTTTTTTTGGCCTGGAGATTGCTAGTAACTATGGATGAGTGGGTAAGGAAGTTAGATGGTATTGTAATAAAATTCAAGTCATCAAAAAGTAGAAAATCTCTGCGTAGAACTGTTCAAAAATATCTAATTTTGTGCAAAGAATAAGGATATGAAAACTATTATCGTCCGATTTCATTCTGTGAATAATACAGTGTAAATATTGATAAAATGTCACACACATTGACAAAGTGTGAGTCTGTTGACCCAGGATACCATCTCCAACCACTTATGCTTCACCTTGGATGTAATGTCCTTAAAGAAGCCTTCAGGACTCAGTTTTAAGTATGGTTTCTGTTATGTGTGCCCACAAAGCATTACAATTTTCCTTTAAAACCTTTCTCATACTAATTATGGAATTATTTGCTATTTGAGTGACATTTTGTTTACTGACTCTTCTCTTCACCGAAGAGTGAACTCCATGATGTTAGGAGTGATGTCTGTTTTATGCACCACTGTTTCCTCAGCATCCTATATAGAACTTGGCACATAGTAAAGGCTCAATTAATATTAGATGAATGAGTGTATGAGTTTTTTATTTCAAGTCCACTTTTATCCAATCCATTTGGGACTCAAATGTTAATAAATTCTTAGTTAGATAACCATTTAGCTCTTCAGTTTTCCATGGACATAGAGTTTGTACATTCAATTTGACAATGCTGTCATTTAAAAAAACTAGGCTGCTATAAAATAAAATATCAAAATTAGCCACAAGGAAGTAGGTCAAATCCAAAAATGATAACTCTCATTTTTGCTGATTTATATTCATAGTCATCAAATAAATATTTACTGGTTTCTGATAAATGGTTTGGCTTCCATTATATCATAATTATTTTATTGCAAAAGCTAAGCATTTTCCCTTTCCTGTCCTAACCATTTTACCAAGTGATTCTATATATTTTCATAAACCCTCTGCTATTCTAATCCGGCAGTCACCCTTCAAATTGGATCATATCTCAGGTTTGGTTACTGTACCTCAGAATGTGATATACACATAGGACAAAATTTTTATTTTTCATATTAAGCAATGGAAAAATTTCCTCAGGTCTGTTTGATGTATGTAAGCATGGAAGAGGAGGAGGGTGGGGACAGAGCACCATCAAACATCATATCCCATCCATTAAGACATTTAAGAGCCTGGAAATAAACAGCACCATGATATGAGCACAGAGGTCATTGTTCTACTGGTATTTAATTTTGCCATTATGACTTTCATAAGGCTCCCTAGAAAGGTACCTAGAAGAAAGTGGTTAGAAGACATTAAGGGGAAAACACGAAATTTTTTAGAATTTTATTTAATACTGTGACAGGCAATAAAAGAAACTGTATTCAGCTTTTCATTCAGTAACATTTCATGACTAGCCCTGGTCATTTTTCTAAGATATAGTACTTATAAGCTGCCATAGGTTTCTACATAAATACACTGGCTCAAAAAAAAATAAAGTTAAATAAGAATAGGAAAAAATATCATTGAGAACATAATTTGGATAAGAAAATACTTATTATAGTCTATATTGTACAATCTGACTGAAAATTTAGCTTAGAAAGTAAACCTCTTTATTAATTTATTGATAAATTATTTATTTATTTACACATAGTTTTACTGTTCTTTTTGACAAGTTTGTTTTATGATTTTCCTCCCATACCTACCTCCATGTTTTTAAGGTTACTTTAAAAAGTTTAATCATAGGTACTACTGTTAATCATTTTAAGTGATTTAATAAACTTATTTCTAGAAATAATGTTTATTCTTATTTGCTTTTCTGATGAACCTTGAATTTTTTATATCTTTTTCATGATGTAGTATTTTTGGAAGCGAATTAGAATCATCCTGAATACTTCTCCATTTTTGTAGCACAAACAATTTCAGCTTAGTTATAGAAACTGTCCTGTAATTTTTCTTGAAACTTCAAAATTAAAAAGGAGATCTGTCAAGATCAACAAAGAGAAAAATGGAGCCTACAGTAATTCGATAATACAGGGAATGGAAGATATCTTAAAAATATCATTAATGCCCTCAGAGAAACGAGAAAATAGTACATTTAGTAAAAATATGAGCAAGATGCTATAAAAAAGGAACACAGGATAAGAGGTCTCAGAAATTTAAAATATGAACTAGAAAGGTGGAAAACAAAGTTGAGAAACCTACAAAGTAGAAGATAAGGAAAAAGAAAGAATGGGACAATAGGAGAGAAAAGATAAGATATTCAGAAAATCAATACAAGGAGGACAGTACCTGATTAGTGAGAGTCCTGGGATGAGAGAACAAAGAAAACAGAACAAAGGCCAGAAGCGGGGCGGATGATGAGGGCTCACCCAACAAACAGCTGTTGCACATCTTTTGTGGGAGCACATCCAAGAAAGGGAGGTAAATATTTTCAGTTTTTGTATCTCTGAGAATGGGTTTCTTCCACTCACACTTGACTGAGACTTTGACTGGCTATAAAATTCTAGGTTAAAAAGGACTTTTCTTCTGAAGTCATTGCACAGTCATCTTCCAAAATCCAGTGTTGCTGTTGAAAAACCTTATGTCTTTTTGTTTTGACTCCCATTCCTTTGACGTGATCCTTTTCACCACCACTGCCCCACCCTCACCCCTGGCCCAGCAACTTTTAGGATTGTCCCTTTAACCCCAGTGAGTTTTGTGATGATATGCCTCCCTGTGGGTATTGATTTATTGAGTTTTCTAACTATTTGCTGGGGCAGGGTTGCGGGGGGGGAGCTTTTCATCTGGACACTCATATTCTTTAGTTCTATCATAGTGAAGGAAGAAAGAAAAGATTCCCTCAGGAGAATCTTTAGGAAATAAACAAACTGATAGATTATTTGATTCATTTGAGTGCTTAGAAAAACTACTAATAGACATATGATTATTATAGGTATAACTGAGCTATTAGAAACAATTGAGAATGGTTATAAAGAGTAAATAAAAACAAACAAAAATTAATTTATTAATGAATTTTAATAAATATCAATTAATAACTCCAGGAAAAAATGAGCAAGAAAAGAAACATTGTCATAGTAGACCTATTAGGTTTGTGTGAGCCATATTTACATAGTCATAATAATGTAAATACTATTGACATAACTACAAGTCCAGACGTAACTATATAGGGAGGATGGGATGAGGGAAAGTGGATGGGTGTGGATAAGTCTAAAAATGATAAATCAAAAAATAGCAATATCAGCTTTTTCTTTCAAAAATTGAAGCAAGTACAGAAAATAAAGCTAAAAGGGTTGATTGTGGGCTTCCCTGGTGGATCAGTGGTTGAGAGTCCGCCTGCCGATGCAGGGGACACGGGTTCGTGCCCCGGTCTGGGAAGATCCCACATGCCGTGGAGCGGCTGGGACCGTGAGCCATGGCCACTGAGCCTGTGCGTCCGGAGCCTGTGCTCCGCAACGGGAGAGGCCACAACAGTGAGAGGCCAGCGTACCGAAAAAATAAATAAATAAATAAATAAAATAAAGGGTTGATTGCGGTTGAGTCTGGGGAGAAGGAGTGTGGGGCTGGGAGGGATGGGGCAAGAGACTGCTGTCTTTCTATGTAGCCCTTTGGTGCTATTTGATATGTGTATGTATGTACGCTTTGGCTAAAAAGAAATCTTACAAAAATAAAACGCTACTGAGAAAACCCCAGCTTTTATGTCTGACTAGCGAGTACTGGATTTTCTTAACCTCTGAATGAAGCATGAAAGCTGGGGGTTGGAGTTTAGAGCAGTTGAGACCTGTGTGGAGACCCGGGGAGTAACTGAGGTGCTGAGGCAGACATGGGTTTATGAGCCCACAGAACAGGCTCCTTCTTACTCAGGTTGGGATTGGTACTGGATGAGGCCCTTTTGTCTGTGCTGTTGACGCTAAGGCACTCATTCTGCTGACTTAGGTGCCCTGTCAAAACTGTGACCAAACGAAAGCGTAGAATCACTGACTATGGAAACAACAAAGGAAATGGGAAAATACTGCATAATTTGTGGTCTCTGAAATGATCCAGCATTAATGAAAGTTTGTTTTAAGTAGTAATTTATGTCAGCTTTGTGTAGTTCAGGTCAATTCAAGAAAAGGTAGATTCCTCCTGCCAGGAAGAAGGGAAGAAATATATAAATTGTAAGTTTATATTACCATTGGAAATAGGAACACAGAAATCCATTATTTAGAGCCGTGATTACTACCAAATTTATCCTGGCTGGCTGGAAGCTATGGCCATGATTCAGGACACTCTTTGAGGAGGCTTGGATTCCATTACCTGCAGCCTGTAGACAGTGGGGGCTTAGTAAGAGAGACTCATAATGCCAGCTTTTGAAACTGTCATTTTTACTTTTTGTAAGTAGTGACTGACCACTGGTCTCCATGTATAGCTCCTTTTAGGCTAAAGGAACACAACTCAGGACAGGGCCCTCGCTCCTGGGGCCCGGACCAGACTGGGTTTGAATGAAGTCTGGAGTAAACTGATGACTCCTCGAAATCTCGAGTTCTTTGAGATTCAAATGCTAAATGTTTGTGGAGTTGGGATCTATAAACTCAATTTTTAAAATAAATGCAGATTGCAATTTTTCCATAATTCTAACATTGTGGTAAATAATGTTCATTTAAATAAATAAATAATCCCAAAAAGAAAGGACAGTGATTTTTCATGGGGGGGGAAATGTTATCTGCAGACTACTTCAGGAGCTGGAAGTGAATCTTACATATTAATTTAACTTGATATTCTTAGAAAAGCAAATCAATGAAAGTTACTAACAAGTACTTTTGTTCACTTCCTTACTTCAGAATATGTCACTATAAAAAGAAAAGTTAGTATTCTTCATTTGTTTTCTGACGTTCCTGTAGTGGAGGTTTAAGTCCCTCAGATGGGACTTGACCACAGCGAGAACAGCAATACTCTTCACGTCTGTGTTGTACTTCAGGATCCCCCCGGCTAACTGAATGGACGCTTCATGTGTAGTCTGTCCTCAAATTTGTAAACTAAAGTGCCAAAGATTTATAGCAATAAAAATGTTGGGGGACTGCTGATGTAAAATAGTATTTCTTGTCCTTTATAGGATTTATTTATTTCATGAAAGCACAATCTTTCTACCTCTCCATCTTATAGGTTCATTGTATGTGATAGTGCTTTTTTATTTTTTTTGGTGATTATCTTTTCACTGACCAATTAGGTGCCAGATATTTTTAAATAATTGAGTTCTGATTATTGCGATTTGACAAGGTATGTACTCTATAAATGCTTTCTAGAAAGCAGCTAGAAAATCCCCAGTTGACTATCGTTTTGAAATCCCTTAAAATATATTCACGCGTTCAAACAACATTTACTAAGAGACTATGCACGAGGCTCTGTGTTTGGCTCTGGGGGAATACAGTAGTGACTAAGACAGAAAAGGTCACCTCATCTCATGGAAGAAACAGGTAGTAAGCAATAAACAAGCAAAATGGTGACTGGTGCTATAAAGGTGAAATCATAGAAGGTACCAGGACCAGAACTATATATTAGTGATCAGAAGGTTACAATTGACCTGAAACTTGAATGGCAAGAAGAACCAGCTGAGTTAAAATTGGGTGGGAAGAGTTTTCCTGATAGAGGGAGCAGTAAGTGCAAAGGCCCCAGAGAAGAAAGGGGTATGGTCTTCTAGAGAGATGGAACACTGAAGGAGTGAGAGAGGGAGGGAGGGAGGGAGAGAAGGAGGGAGAGTGAGAATGAGTGAGGGAGAGAGTGATTGGGAGAGAGAGTGGTGGGAGCTGAGGTCCTGGTGGAGCCTTTTCAGACACCATCAGGTGTTTGGATTTTATTCTAATTTCGCTGGGAGGCTGGGGGGGTGGGGGGAGGGAAGGGTTAATGCAGTAGAGTGACATAATCGGATTTACCTTTTAGAAAGATCATTCTGGTGTGTGGAGAAGGAGGCAAGATGAAAACAGAAAGAGAGGAAATGGTGGCTTGGGCTGGGCTGATGGTAACGGAGGTGGTGTGAAGCAGAAGGAATCAGGTGAAATGGGCAGTAGAATCCTCAGAACTTACTCTTAAATTGGATGGGTCGAGCAGGCCGGCCAAAGGAAAGAAGGAACCAGGGTTTGAGAAACTGGGTGGATGAGTGTATCATTTTCTAAGATGAAGAGAGCAAGCGATGGGCAGACATCAGAGATTATAAATCAGGTGGGAGTGTTTGACATAGACATTTGGATATAGGCATCTGGAGCTCAGAAGAGAGGGAAGAGGTAGTAGAAAAACAGTAAACCTACATTCCAGATTTAGTCTGTTTCCTTCTGTGTAAAAAAGAGGATTCTATGAAAAGGAGGCCCTTAAGATTTCGCCCTCTAAAATTCTGCTTTAGCAGAATTAATGCTATTAATTAGCATATTAATGCTTTAATATCATTATATACTGAACAAACACACATCTTCCACCCTCACTCTTCAAATCTAAAACAAAATTAAATCCCATGAATGTGTTTTTAAAAACATAGTAAACTATTTTATTCCTACATCGAAGATTTGTTAGTCCATGTAAAGTTTACAGAAAACTAGATCAAATGCAGCGATTACTTACAATTTTGTCAGCCCAGGGATTCTATTCATCTAGGTTTATTTTTCTCTTTTCTCCTACCTTGGCAGCATTTATCCAAAGAACAGTTGCTCCAGATTCACCTTCAATCAAGGAAGATGCCACAAGTTTACTGATGGATGGAACAAGTCCACAGTCCAAAAAGGAGGAATACGAAAGCAAAAACAGCAAAATATAATGAGTTGCTTTACATGAGTGTTTTATAAATAATAGCACATGTATCCTTGCCACAGTTTGGCCCCGATTATCTAGCAGACGTATCTGTAGCTTCTGCTCTTCAGCATTGCCAACCATTGACTGAAATAACAGTGCAGTCGGTCTTTGTGGATGATATAAGTTAAACCAATCCAAATGATATCAGCTCATGAATGACATGCAACTAACTTATTGGCAACTTATACCAGCAGAGAAAGAATAATATTTTTCACCTTGCATTTTCCTTTTTCAGGTGTCGTCAGTCACATATTTCTGGCCAAAATCTGGATTTATAATTGAGGTGTTTCAAAAATGACTGGCTAAAAAGGAGGAAAATGAGTACCCCTTGAGGCAGAAGTTGCCAGCACTTTAAATTCAGGGAGTGTTTATATACAATTGATTTTATTTTGATGCTTTCTCCCTCATAAATTATCATGTGTTATAACATGTCATGGAGATATGCATATATAATATTAGGCAGTCCACTTTACAAATGCTCAGGATTGTTACATCCATCATCTCAGCAGTCTGCTAGTACGTGCAGTATCTTAAAATTTTTTTCCAATCATCCATTTTTTATAGCAATAAAGAATTTACAAATGATATTTGAATTGTAGAGCTCTAAAGAATTCATTCGTAGCACAATTTATTTATTTGTCTCTTTGTGGCCAAATGTCCCACTGTAACCACTCCAGTCATATCCTGGACCGTCTTTGGTTTACTCTGACCAAAATCACAGCACCAAACTCCTGTGTCCATGACATCTACTTGCCAAGAGTTCTAGTATAATTTGGTACTATCTATCTGCTTTCAGCATCTTAGCCTTTCTCGACATCAAAGTGTTTTTAAGAACCTATCCCCTTTACATGCTGATCTACCAGTGGAGAAAGATTTCTATTAAATGCTAAATAAGAGTAAACATCCAGGAACTAAATCCCACTGAGTCATAATGGAAAGATTCTGAACAGAGACAAGGACAATAAAGAGATATCTTTGGAATGTGCATTACATTTTGTGTTTGTTAACACCTACTCGCTTTTTAGATTTCTCATATTTCATGAAGATGCTTCTTTTTCTACTCAAGATACGTTTTCCTAACTTACCACATTTGAATGTGCAGAAGAAATGGCATTCTCCATGAACTCGAACTCAATGGTCACTACGGAAGACAGAGATATTTTATTTCAAAATTTACCAGTACAATCTACATAACCTCTGATAGTACAGCCTTGCATTTTATCATTTATTCATTCCAAAAACCTTTTACTGAGTTATTACTATAGGCCAGTCATGGTGTTAAGAAGGAAAAAAGAGACATAAGTACAGGTGTGTATGTCCCAAAGTTTGTTTGGCACTAGGAATTACGTGAGAAAGGAGTGATGTGTTCAGGCTGGCTGGAGAAATTCTGGAGTAGACACCACTAAGCAGGTTTGATTTGTTTGTATCTAACCTTAAGACTTGGAGCCATTGATGTGCTAATGAGCACCAGAGGTTTTAGTGGGGGTGGTATCACTCTATGGTAATATCTGGGGTATTGAAAAATTATGTCAGTATTTTTTCCTTGATGTTTTGACCAGTACCATAATATTGATATTTTATCTCCTTGGATCTAAATGACTAACTGGGAAGGAAGTAAGGGAGAAAATTAACAGGTTTTATTTAAATCCTACAGATAATGGTTAGATAGCTTTTCACTTAATGTGTTGGGAAGAACTTCATGTGGTCCATTCTTTTAATAGAAACTGATCTAAAGCATTATTAGCACATCTGTGGTCATTAAAAAAAAAATTACATCAGGCCAGTTAGCCCTGAAAAGTGAAGGTAATTCAGATTGTGTACTTGGCAAAGCCTTGAAAACATGTTAGCTGATGATTTTATAACAGAGAGGGATCTTATGAAAGACTGTTTTTAATCTAAAAAAAAATAAAGCATGATATCATATTATTGAAGGCCGCATACTATGGTTGGATGAATAAAGGTGTCTGACTTTAAGTATGGAACACACAAGAACTTCAAAGGCAAAGTTAGCTTTTTGTGAGCAACAATTTTGTCAAAATTCCTTGGCCCTCTGTTTATATGGAATTAAATCCAAGGACCTGCCTCCTCTGAGGATTTTTCCTATCTCTCGCAGTCACCATAAGCTTGAGTTGGAAATTAAAAGGAATGCTAAAGAAACACTAATAGCTTGATTTGTACATTTCAAAGCCAGCAACTGTTTTTCCTTTACTCACCCCTTTGGCAAGATAATGTGTGATATCAGCCCCATTGAGTGGTTGGTCAGCCATATTGCTTGTAGCACTAGGACATTGGAAGGGATAAACCTTATTCTTGAAATGATCGTGGTCCAAGACTTAATTTGAAGATTGACCTTTTTGGTTTAATAATTTTGATTCTTCTGGCCACCTTTCTCCCTAAACATACTAAACTTCCATTGAAGTTACTGAAGGCCACAGAGGGGAGAAACACAGCTGGGAGGAATCTGGCTTGATGTTTTTCCCATTGGCTAAGGTCATTATTATTTCCTTGACTAATGTCTGATTTGAAGGCTGGAAACCAGTTGGTTATATAACATCTTATGCCGTTTCCCAGAATCACGAATTTTCCTTCTTGTTATAGTTTACATATTTTTACTAATAAAGAGATAAAATCTATAGCTTAACATAATAGTGCACATAAGGCATTTGGATTTAAAGGTTATGTGGATAAAAAATGCCTACCTACTTAGCTAAGAAAACAATTAAGCCTATTTTTCTTCATTCTCCTCCTTTCAACTGTGGTAAATGCATGAGGCTCAAGTCAGAGTTATGTAAAGCATACTTAGAATCACAGTGTTTATTACATTTTCTCTAATCTGTATTGAATCTTACAGTTAAAAAATAATTGTTTTATGTGGGACTAAATTCTTACATATAATTAGGTGGTATATTTACTTAGCAAACCCTATTTTAGGAAAGGGTAAATATCTCAAATTGTTTTACTCAGTATTTGTACCATAAGCCCAGCTACACATCATATGGTGGCCAACGATGTGAATTATCATTGAGGAAGTTATTCCTTTTCCAAGATTCTTATACCCCTCTTCAAACAAACTGGCCCAGTATTTTCTCTCAATTTAAAACAAAACAGAAAATTTGTAATTTTCATGGCCTTCAAATGAGGAAGCTGTCCTCATGAAAGCGTCTGGTTTTCTTGGATCAAAACTAAACCATGGGGCATCCCTGGTGGCGCAGTGGTTGAGAGTCCGCCTGCTGATGCAGGTGACACGAGTTCGTGCACCGGTCCGGGAAGATCCCACATGCCGCGGAGCGGCTGGGTCCGTGAGCCATGGCCAGTGAGCCTGCGCGTCCGGAGCCTGTGCTCCGCAATGGGAGAGGCCACAACAGCGAGAGGCCCACGTACCGCAAAAAAAGAAAAAAAAAAACCTTAAGCTGGAATGTAAATTTGGGAAAGTTTGTATGTAAAGGCATTTCATGCTCTGAAGTATGATATAAAAATAGTTACATCTTTCAACTTTTAAGTTCTCAGATGTTTAGCAGTAAAAACGTATCAGCTTATCCCTATTTGAAAAAAGAAATTTAAACCATGAAAGATTCCGTCTAGTTTCATTTCCGTACAAAACACGACACATCTAGGTTAAGGCTAGGAGAAATGCTTACATCTAGAAGCAGAATTTTAGATTCCAAGCCCCCAAACAAACTTCAGAGATGTCTCCCTTGCTTTTGATAATAACAAAGTAAACAAATCTGCTCTGCTCTGGTAAAACCAGCTGAACCTTTAAGTTTTAACCTCATCTGTCCCCATCTTAGCCTCTCCTGCTCTGTCCTATGCCCACATCCTACCCAAATCCAAACCCAACCCAAGTCACTCTGAGTGTTTTACCAAGTCAGCCCTTACTGTTGACCTTTGGTGTCTGATACCTCAAAAACCTACAATGCAGCGGCTGGCTGACTGGGGTTTGTAGCACCTTCATGTCTTTCAGAGCCAGCCAATTAAGACAGGGATTTGAATGTCACGTGTCCTTGACTACTCTCCTGGTTGAAAGCCCAGGAATACTTCTGTGGCTAGGTATCTTTTCTTCCATAACACAGCTTGACTCTGACGTGGTCCAAAGCCATGAGACAGCTGTGGATGTGAACGTCCCACGTTGCTCTCTGCAGGAGTATATTGGATTTCTAAACATAGTAGCATGTTAGATCCCTGTCAGGAGAATAGTTAAAGCAACATATAATCTGATGACCTCCACCTTTCAAAATGTAAAACCTTATGCTTTTGAGCATATAGGTGGGAATCTGGGGAAAAAAATGCTGCTGTAGTCAAAATACAGCCATACATTTATCACCTGTAATTCTAACAATAACTTGCTATGTTTTAAGGCATTGACATTGCATACTTGCCATTCCCTGGAATGAATGCTCTGTTTTTCTCAAACTGGCAGATGCTGGACGTTCATGCTCAGACTGTCTTCTATCCCCTCTCCATAGATCCTCACGACTTGACACCCTCTCATTTTTTATTCTTTGGTAAAGCATTTTGACCGGCATTATTTACATAAAAACAAAAATTACTATTTATCCTTAAATACAGGAACTCTGTGTCATCTTAGCTGTATACTCGACTGGAAATAAAAGATCAGAACACTAGCTTGAAGCAGTATTTTTTTAAACAAAAGTAGTGGATATTAAACTACCAACAGTTCAGATGTTATCATTTAAGAGAAAATATCTTATTCTGAGGGAAAGTAGGATAATATTATATGTTCATTTGTCACTAATTGACAGTCTCCTTTAAATCCTGACTTAATGTTTTCTTAAAATCATACCTTTATTTTTTAAGTGTTACGAATCCTCCAGAGCCAGTCCCCAGCAAGGGTCCTTCTGCCCAGTGTTGATCAAGCCAACAGAACAAGACCAAGTTTGGTTGAGGCACAGACAAGCTTTACTCTTTAATCAGAGAATGGAGAGGCGAGAGCTCTAGAGCACGCGATCTCCCGATTGGCCGTGGGCCGGCCCGCTTTATAGGGACCTTGGCAGAGGCGAGGGAGGCGGAGTTGTTGCAAGGCAGGTGCAGCTGCGCCGCTCAGGCCCCAGATCACAGTGCCGGGCGCAGAGCCTCTGCGCACGGCCCGCATCCGCCATCTTGAATCGCAGGGTCGTGAACAGCCCCTTTCCACACAGTCCGCCGAGCTGAGGTGTCGGGGCTGGCGTTTCTCACGGGCAGCTCTGGTCTGAAACCCCGGATTGGAGGCCTCTGCGAGCGGCACCTTGTGGGCCAGTGGAACTAGACTAAGCACCACGCGGAGAAAAGGTTAGACTTTATTACCCGGATTCTGTTTTTATTTCCTGGGGATTGTTTATGGGCTTTTCCTGTGACAACAGGACACGTCTAATGTTTTAAGTATCAGGTTTTCTCCATCAAATTAGTTTCCTTTTGTTTTTCCTTACAAATGTTTCAATTTCGAGTCAGGTGGATTTCTGAATCATTTGAAGCCACGGAGAGTTCAACTGGCTTTTAAAAGAAAAAAACTTGGCCAGTAGTGTGAAAATTTGTACTTCATTATAGTGCACCTCTCTATTCTTTTTTTTTTTTACTAAAAAAATCAGTTTTATTCACAGTGTCCCATAAAAAGTTATCAAACTTTAAAGAAAGGCTAAATCCACGTTATATTCTTTGACACATGAGGCAGCCTCTCTTTGTTCTTGACATGCTATATTTCAATTGGAAATATTTTTCCCTCCCACTGTCTCGCATTTCTTTCCCCGGGATCCATAGTCATTTCCTCAAGGACCTTTGGAAGGAGCTTTATGTCCTTGACTTGGGCAAGCCTGTGGACTGGAGTCATGCTCGCTTGTCCTGTGCATGCCTTGCAAGACATCAGGATAATGGCACCATAAAGAGCTAGTGAGATTAACACATGAAACGCTTACGTTTTTTTCTTATGATGTGGGCTGGTCTGTTAACCAGGTACGAAAGGCTTCTCTTGGTAAAACAAGATTGTTTCTCTTCATCCTTGTGTGATGATGCACAGCTATATTTTAAAGCAGTATTTAAATGTATTTCATATATCATAGCCTATTTCTATCACTTTTTTTTTACCTTAAAGCCAAAAGAGCAATTCCCAAACTGTGTGTCATGTTGCACATAGGATTTAAAATCTAAATGTCTGGTATATCCCCTTTACAAGACATTGTTTTCCTTTTCAGCTCTTGAAGCCAGCTATTATCAGATCATACTGCGTAACTCTCATTCAGTGGTTTCCCTAGGGTAGTGGTAATGCTAGTTTAGATTTTGTTTGCCCGTTATTGCTGAGCCCTTGGTGGAATAAGGGAATGAAGAATGGCAGGCGTTCCGTAAAAGGATATGAACACGGAAGCTGTGTTGTCATCAACAACATACATTTTAAACTGTTTACTTGAAAGAAAAAACTGCGGGAGCGCTCCATTCTTTATCTGACGCAGGGTCCTGGAAAGCAGCATTGTGAGAAGTCCCGTTGAACTTGATGTGCGCGATGAAGTCCTATTTCTGATGAAAGTTACACTATTGCTTAATGTTCTTTATGGACTGCTGGCTGGCAGTTTGGATCAGGTGCAAAGTGGCCTTATTTGAGATATTTTTCGGTCTCAGCGCCCTGTGCTTGTCTGTCGTTTTGGATTTTCATTTTATTTATGCTGTCAGCCCACCAGGAGTGAAGATATAGGTGTGATTTACGGCTTAGCGTCACCCTGAACCTCGAGCTGCCAGTTACCACGAGTCAAGCAGCCATGGCAGCAAAGCCACCATCTAACATGGTGGCTTTGGGGAGGTCAGATAGTTAAAAGAAGTTTGGAGAAGCCTAGAGGCTCTTGCCTCTTTTTCTTCTTTTCCCTCTGAGCTGAATAAAAGAGAAGCATCAGTTCTAACGAGGAACTTCCTGCCCAGAGTCACTGGCAGAGCAGCCTCCTCCCAACAGCTGCAAGCTTGAGAGACCTCATGCTGCTGGCCAAGGTTCATTCTGTGCTTTGACTGAGACCACAGCCAGTAAAGCCAGTGTGTACCGTGGAAAGAGTTTCCTACTTTTTCCATTGGAGAAGGCTTTTGTGAGGTTAGTTTGACTGTTCCAAATTAACGGTAGTGGTCATTGCTCATTTTTTAATTTTAACTGCATGTAAACCTTCTGATTAGATTCCATTGAGGACAAATCATAGTTTTCTGTGAGGAAGATACATATCCTTTTATTCGGTATTCCTTAAAGCACTGGTTTTCAAAGTGTGGTCCCCAGACCTGCAGTACCAGTGCCCCAACAGCTCCTGAGAGCTTGTTAGAACTACAGGTTCTCCGACCATCTCCAGACCAAGGGATTCAGAAACCCTGGGGATGGGGCCAGCAATCTGTGCTCTAACAAGTCTTCTAGGTGATTCTGGTGAATGCTGGAGTTCAAGAGCCATGCCTTAAAGGTTCATTTGATTATAGCCTTCTCTGAGTTTTAGTCTCTATCCCAAAACCAAAAAAAAAAAAAAAGATTCTTTTCCAGGTGTTGTGCAAGGGTTATTTGGTTTCTAATAATATATATTCTCCCAGGTATCCAAACTATGACTCCAGGCCTGAGGGTCACCCAGGTTAAGGACATAAAGCAGCTTCCAAACATGCTTGATTTACTATTAGAGGTCACTTCTCCACCTGCTTCTCCTAGCAGGCTTCCATTAACCAGAACCCTTCAACCATTCACCAAGATTGTTATGAAGGCATCCAGCTAAATCAGGACCTACAGGTGTAGCTCTTCTCTCTGGTTTGAAGTGCAAGCTAGTATCTGATTATCAAAAGGGTGTGAACTTCGTCAGGGCTGAATTTTTATCCTGTTTCCTTCCCTCCGAGGAACTTGGGAGCAATCCGATTTGGGGCATTAGTTCTGCATGATGATTTCACATGGGATTTCAGTTTTTCCCGTCTGTGCCAGTGGCTCACAGGCATCCACTGTGTTTCAGAGTAACATTTCCAGCCTCTGACACTGTCACCTTAAGAAAGATTTTGATTTAATGACTGTTGAACATTTAAGTCTCTTCCAACTTTTCCTCACTATCTACAACTGAGATCAGGGATTTATTATGTCATTCCATCTCGTTGTCCGCTGATAATTAATGGCCATATATAATTTGTCTTGGCCTTTTACCTTACATCTTGTACCCTCCATTTTGTATCACTGATAATTTGAACTGTTTGAAATTAAGTTGCTTCCTCTTCCCCTTATTTACTTAGGAATGGACTAAGTCAAAAGCTATTCAGAATTTTCCAATTCTAATGTATCTTAACTAAATCTTTTCAGGAACTTCTTTCAGTTTCTGAACACTTGATTTAAGTATTACACTATGCCATACATCAAAGAAAGTGTATTTTTTGGAAGAGTGCTTGTTTCTGGAGCAACTACACTGTGACAGGCCCCTTCAGAGTCTTTGCTAAGGAGCCCCCCACCTCCAGCTAGCCAACTGCAGCAAGAAAAGTACTGAAATGTACAGGTCTTGCATAAATAACAAAACTAAGTAAGTTGAGCAAATAGCATAACCCCTCAACTGTGTTTAAAGTGTCTTCAGTTATTTTATGGTTTGAAATTTGTACCAAGTGGTTATATAGATAATTTTTTATAAAAACAGACTGAATATACAGATGCATTTTATTACACCTGCTGCTATATGCCTTGGAAAATCTTCCCACTGTTGAATGGGGACCTGTGCCAACCACATACTTAGGTTCATAAGTTACTCAGGACTAGTGACCTTCCACCCAAGAAAGCATCATTTCCATTAATTCAATAGTCTATCCATTTTACATCGTTATTAATTAGTGTGAATCTATTATGTCTTGTTTAATTGGCAAAAAAAAGGTCTTCTGTACGTATTACCAATCTTAACCTTGTAATTGTAAAGAATTTAAGTATAATTTCTTCGCTTAGTGCACTGATAAAGTTGATTAGCTGGACATGTATGTTTAAATATGATCATACTTCTTAATTCCTGCTTACCAATTAGAATAGTTATACACAGTTTGAAATTGATACAACTAGACTTGCATACTAAACTAGACTTGCATGTGCTAACCTTTCATGCCCCTTTTGCTGATTATTGCTCTTAGAAAAGAGAATGAAACTGAACTTTTGAAAAGTAAGCAAAAAGTTATATATATTCAGATAGTGTCAAATAATACAGGAGGGCAGTACGTAAAAACCCTTACATTACCCTTGATAATCTTTTGAGTGTAAACACTAAAGGTGAAGGATCAGTTTGGACACAGCCATACAACCCCAAAGTGATCCTTCTAATTTTAATATTTTGCTTCTGGGCAACATTTACTTTCCAGAAACAAGGATATTGTGTATATGTGAAAATTTATTATTTGTTGGGCACTGCATGAAGCTTTCATTCAAATTGTTAGAATTGTTACTGAAGACAGGCTGAGCTTCTCATAGACAGATCTCATGTGAGAACAATCCATTTCTGGAGCCACAGAGATCCAGATGTCCAACTGAACAGCTGCCATCCTCTGCGGTAACCTCGAGATCACTGCTTTTGAGTTGTGACCATGTGTTATGCATTTCTTATCCTGACGCCCATGATTGAGGTCAGATGTTCTCTACCCTTAATTTTGCCCTTTGGGACTCTATATTTCTCAGTGGGACGTACGGTCACAGACACTGGTACCACAGAGCAGCTAAAGAAAGAACTTTCCCATGTGATGTTCATGCAAGTAGATGTTCAGGCTAAATTTTCATTATCCTTAAATATTTAGTGTTTATTGCTCCTCTCAGAGAGTGATTATAAGTGAACTGGAAACAAAGTAGGCATCTAAAGAAGAAAAACTTAAAATCGTCTGGTGTCTTGTAACTCGGGTGTTATATATTGAAAGCATGGATGTGTAAGGAATCTTCTTTGTCCTTCCACATGTGCAGACAACACATTTGAAACCTACAAACTTTCCTAATATGATATATGCTCATCAAAGTGACAAACACCAGACTAAGATCCATATTTATTTTGGTACTGGTCTCAACACCATAACTTTATACAAATGTTTGATCAATTTTACAAAAGTAATACTGTTACCAACAGAATTACTTACCTTTTGCTGGTAGCATCATGGGAGCTAATTCCCAAGTTACCCATAACTTGTGTGAAGAGACATTTATTAATATTTGAAATCCAGGTAGGACTTGGGAAGGTCAGACCAAAGTAAATCATCACCAGTTTAATATTTGTAGTGCATTTTTATAATTATGAGCCAAAGGTCTGGCATATAGAAAAATGTGTGTAATAGGAACCAAGAGTTAGGTTTTTATTATAGTTCTGATATCATCATAGATTGGACATCTTCTTAACTCTTTCAATCATTATTGTATTGAGAATCAGAATCTTTGAAATCTATGTAGAAAATTGCTGAATGCAATCAATGGTACCTAGAAAGCATCTTTAATTGATGATTTATGTATATATGCTCTAAATATAATTACTATATTTCTAAATTACAAGATGCTTCACTAGACAGTAAGCTCTTTAAATAAAGGCATCGTGTTTTATCTAGCACAGTGCATGGCATATTTTCAGTCTTCCGAATACATTTGATAACTGAACTAACCACACCTACGCTGTCAACCATCTTTCCCTACTACAGTGAGCAAATGGTGTTTATTAACTGATCTTGATAGCCAGATTTGCAGAGTCTTTCATCACTTAACAAACCAGTTGCCTGATTGTATTCATGAGAATTCAAATCATAGTGTTCTTGGAATTTCCACTTAATGGTTTAAATTATGCCTTCAGTGCCATGATGGCAGGAAAACCACACCAATCAGATAACACCCTTACGTCACCAATATTAATAACTAATTTACTGAGCATGAAATGTGCTGAATTTTCCATAATGGATATCCGTTAAGTATCTGTGTTATCATTGCATGCACCATCTCTTGTGTTTCTATAAGTGTATAACTGAGGCCTGAGTATGTGTTGCCATGATATTTGTGGATTTTTGTAGAGATTCCTATCATCATCACATAGTTTGCCAGAACTTTTCCACTGGACGGATAATGTAGAACAAAATCCTTGAGATTGTAACGTCAGTCCTTTAAATCCCAAGTTAATTTTGCTGTACGGTACTTTAGGGAAAGTGGAGAGACCCATGTGATGAATTAAGATCAATTGCTCCATGATTGTTGACTTTTCAGTATCATCTGCAGGAAGATGCTTCACCCTTTTCACAATAAGGCAGGTAAATCTTTGCTAGGCCTTATAGAGGCCTGCCCATATCCAGCGAATTTGTGGCTAATTGTGGTTTCGTTGCTTATTCAGCCCACCAGCATTCCTTTATTTCAGGATGTTTGGCTTGAGAAACTCAGTTAGTTCATATGACAACTGCTTGTCAGTTAACAGTTTATTTGCTGACCTGGCTAAGTGTCTGCCATAAAAATCACTTAGAATTGTGTACTTCCATCCTTCTTTGTCTTTACCTTTAGTACTTCCTTTCTCTCCACATTGCTATTGCAATCCAAAACCCTTTCTACCAAAGTAATGTTTTGCATATTTTGAAGTTTAGGTCAAAAGTTTGATCTTCCCAAGATCTGGCATTTTTAGCTTTCTTCTTATGTTTGTAATAATGCACTATTGCTGAAGCAATGGATAATGTGCTTTTCATCTGTCTTTTATAACCTGCATTAACAAAGCTTGGCCCTATGATAGAACTGTGTACTATGACATAATTAGATAGTGCAGTTTTTTTCAGTATGGCTACCATCACATAGCCTGATGGTTGCCAGCCTAAGAGACAGTACATGCACATGTAAAACGTTGGACTTTACATTACTGAAGATATTATAACTAAGAAAGTGCATATCATGCTGCATGGTTCGGGGCAACACAAGCATTGGAATAGTCAAGAGCTGTGTCCTTCCTTCACCTCTGTAGGAGGATATAAATAGTAGCTCTCATAACCTCAATGACTTTTGTCCTGAAGTCATTTAATATACTGAACATAGGATAAGGTACCGCCAATTAATCAATGACTACCAAAAGCCCAGCACTGTAATGAGTGCTGTGAAATATGCAAGAAAAGTAGAACTCCTGCTGTCATAGCTGTTTGACGTTCAGTAAACATTTGGTGAATGAATGCAGTACAGCAACAACAACAAAAAGTTAAAGATCTTTTTAATTCCTCACTGTATAAAGAGCAATACTTTCCTTTAAACAGCTCTTCTACCCAGACAATATTTAATTTTTGTTCTTGTGGGTTTTTTTTTTTTTTTTAAATTATTTATTTATTTATTTTTGGCTGTGTTGGGTCTTCGTTTCTGTGTGCGGGCTTTCTCTAGTTGCGGCGAGCTGGGGCCGCTCTTCATCGTGGTGCGCGGGCCTTTCACTGTCACGGCCTCTCTTGTTGCGGAGCACAGGCTCCAGACGCGCAGGCTCAGTAGTTGTGGCTCACGGGCCTAGTTGTTCTGCAGCATGTGGGATCTTCCCAGACCAGGGCTTGAACCCATGTCCCTTGCACTGGCAGGCAGATTCTCAACCACTGCACCACCAGGGAAGCCCTGTTCTTGTTTGATAAAATACAACAATCCCAGAATTTTAGTCAGTTTTTAAAAAGAAGATTTTAGATCATAGAAGCTTATTTTCACTAGAGAATATTCTCATTATTTATTATATCTTCCGAAATAATTTTAAGAATCACTCTAATATTCTTTTTAGGTTTAAGTGCTAAAGTAGGAGTTGGGGTATTTAAAATGAACTAGAATTTACATGCATCTAAATGGATGGATTTAAAACCATGGTGTCCCAGTTGGCTATCTGCATGCTGCAAGGGGGAGGAGCGTTGGGTCCAGAAGAATCCTGGCTACTTCAACCACTAATCACCTGTATGACATTGGGCCGGCCATTGCACCTCTTGTGTCTCTTAGGTGTTAACGGAGGAGGTTGGACTAAATGGTCTTCTGGGTCGCTTTCTATCTCTGATGGTCTGTGAGTCTGCTGTTGAAAAACACAATGGCATTCATTCTTCACTGGATTAAAACTGAACAGTGTGTAGGCTGAATCTCTACCTTGAAGCTAATTCTGACAGATACCAAACCATATTTGGATTATAAACAAACCTTGTCAGTGAGCTCTTCAATAATGACATTTTCATAAAATCATTTTACTTGCACAGTCTGCCTTCCTCCTTTTTCCATGTTATATTTGGTTTTAAAATGGCGTAGGATTAGAATCCTACCTCTACCACTGACTTACGAGCTGGGGTAAGTGTGATTTGGGGTAGTTAACATTTCTGAGCTCATTTATCTCATCTGCTCAGTGGAACTAATTGTGTCTCCTTCAGAAGAACTGTTTAGAGACTTATGTGTAATGGCTACGAAAAGTGCCAGGCTCAGAACATGGCACACGTTGGTTCTCCATAAAAGTTTCTAACTGTTCTTTAACATCTAGGCCTGATCCCCTTAATCTGTAAAATTCTCCAGTGAGCTCAGATTCTTGTCTCCTTTTACTAAACAGCAACAGATCACTCAAACTATACAACAATCAGAGGTGAAAGTATTTGGATTCTATAATTAGCATATTTATTCTGTTAGATTGTATAAATTCATCAAATATTTCTTGAGTGCCAACTCTATGCTGAAATACTTTCCGTAGTTTAACTCAAAAGCCTATGAGGTTGGTATTTATCATTTTCATTCAGAAATATATCTCACATGAGGAAATTGAGACACAGGTTGAATAACTTATTCAAAATCATACATTCATAAGTATGGAGCCCACATTTGAATGCATGTATTTTGTCACTCGGCCACATTTGCAAAGAGCCACTTTAATGATTTTTATTTTAAAATGCAAAATTCAGATGTTTAAAATGCAGAAGAATTAATGGCATTAAGGGGTTTCTTTTTTTCCAGAAAGTCTTTTAAATAGCATTTCTAGAGAAAAAAAAAGAGAGGCAACAGCTGTCAGCTCCACTGACCTTGCTTAAATATTACTAGGGCTTGATAATACATTAGGTTTTGATACATCCTTCCCGCAGCCCAAGAGAGGGGAGAAAGAGCCCTCAGGTGGGGTTAGAGCCTAGGGGACTGAGCAGACTCCATTTTCTGTCTCTATACTCTAGCCAGTGCCAACCAATTTTTTTAAACTTAAATCCTTGTTTGCTCTAATAAATACAAAATATACTCTGCCTAAAGAAGAGCCTCTACTAATAAAAGTGGCTTCTGGTTCAGTAGGAAAGAAAAATAAAAACAGAGTGGGTGTCAGAAGAAGCCGAGGGGAAGTGTGAAGAGAGGCCGGGGGAATGGCGAGCTTTTCTCCTGACCGTCCTATTAATGTGTGAGTGGAAGTTGGGAGTGAATTTCATGAGAAAATATGGAATTTTGCCACCACATTCTTTCCTCCAGAGCTAATATTCTCATGGGATATTAATATTAATGCAAGGAAGAAGGCCCTGGTTGAAGAAAATGATTTTCCTTTTTCAGGGGCAGAGTGAAGTTTGAGTGTCAGAAAGTGGTCATAGAATACTAAGCATTTTATCATGAGCAAACAGGAAAACAGAGTACAACCTGTAGGATTCTCTTTGGAAAGTTGAAAAAAGGAACCTAGTAATACCAGCCTAGTCAAGAACCCTTTTCCCTACCTAAAACCCTCTAAGCTTTCCAGGGTGTGTGGGCCTTTTGATCCTCACCATTATTCCAGACTAACTAAGGTCATCAGAATAGAAATCTGGTAAATGTGGATGTTGTGACTGCATCATGCTTTAGGTACATAGATAACACATTAGGTGGGAAGGGCATTTATATTTTATGAAGTTCATCATTTCATTATTATGAATTAATCTTTTTATGATTTCGCTGAATCATTCTTTTGGAGCATTCTGAAAGAGCTAAAAAAAAAAAAAGAAAGAAAGCTTTTTTTCAGGCAACTGACTTAATGGATAGCTGCATGTCCAGTTTCAAAAGCTGTTACTTATAGAAGGCCAAAAAATGTTAATATGGCCTTATAACTGTAACATAATTTTTCCAAGGTGGGAAAGGCAATAAATTACAAAATACCACACTAATGGAATATATGGTTTGTAATAAGAGCAGCTGTTATTTCACTAAGGTATATAATGTTTTAAGTCTTGGTTTTCTGTTTTGGAAGTATGTTAATTAGTTCAGTTGTTTTACTTAATTTATTACCATTCTCTGTGTGTTTGTGATTCTTAATTGTATGATGTGGTTTATATTCACTGCTTTTATGTGATGGGAATGCCACAATGTGCCTTTGGTATTTTTATGCTTAAAAAATAAAAAAGTGAAATCACGAGGACTGCTCACAAACAGTTGTATATCCTTGACTAGATTCTTTAGCCATGTGTGTGCATAATGGTTTGCATGTGGGCAATTATCTGATCACTTACCGTGGGATAGTTTCCTGAACTGAGCTTCAATTTCAGTTACACTGGATGCAAATGAGCAATACTAAAAGTATAAATAGGCCCCAGAATGAAAACTTTCCTTTTGGAAATGCTAAGCCAGGAGCATATATCAATTAAAAAATAAGTTTCCATTATATGAGACTTGCCACATATTGGGAAATAAATACCAGAAAGCAGGTGTATTTTAGGACAAACCTGTAACTCTTCTGATAATAAAGTAAATCTTCAGATGCTTTGAATATTAAAGACTTGAGGGGTTGCCATTAATTGCATTTTGGGGTTAAATTAGGATGAATGAGAAATGCTTTCTGGCCTCAACTCTTCTAGTTGGAAAACTTTCTGAAATATGAGAGTAGATTTTCTTAACCAGCAAGACAGTGAATTTTGTCAATGTATTTTTTTATGATTTAGACCTAGCATGCCACAGGGACATAATTCTAATATCGATCACCATATGTATCGATCATCAATACAGTAAATAGGTAGAAATGAAAGAGATGAGACTATCTGTATTGCTGGACTCAAAGTAGCGATAGTCAGTCACCACAGGACTCTTACAGACCAGCCCTGTGAAAATTGCTGAAGGGGGATAAAAATATAATTCTTTGCTGTAGGGGGCGTTTTATACATTTTGGGATGTTTAGCAGTAAGCAGTTCTGGCCTCTTTTTATAGGGGCAGAAATAATAACAGACATACTTCCTGTGAGTGTAATAGGAATTCAGAAAAATAACACAGGTCAAGGGAGGTTTTGTAGAGGAGGTGGGTTATGAGCAGGATCTTGAAGGATATATAGTGTTGGCATGTCAGGTTAAAGAACTTGATGACTAGGGGGTTACTGCTTTTTAACCAAAAGGAGGTCATTGGTGACCTTGATAAGAAAAAATTCAGTAAGCTACATTACAACTATTGGATGAATCATAAGAAGTTTTAAAGACAAATTCCTCTTCTGACCCAGGCCTGGGCATAGCCTTAATACCCACCACACTGATAGAAGTGGACTTTAGGGGCTATGTGAACTTCTCCCCAATATGATTCACACATGACCTGTACCATTCAGTGAGTTATTTCTCCTCCACTTTTTTCCTGATTCTTCTTTCTTCTCCTCCTCCTCCTCTTCCTTTATCTCTTGCTTGCATTCTGTTTCTTAATTTTTCTTTTTCTTCCACCTCCTCTTTCCCTTAGGTTAGGCTAATAGAGGTCTGTGAGAAGAGAATCCACAGTCATGACGAGTATATTCGTTTCCTGTTGTTGCTGAAACGAATTACCACAAACCAGTGGCTTAAAACAACAGAAATGTATTGTCTCACAGTTCTTGAAGCCAGAAGTCCAAAATCCTTTTCACTGGACAGTAATCAAGGGCTGCACTTGCTTCAGAGGCTCAAAGGGAGAATCCATTCCTTGACCCTTCCAAGTTCTGGAGGCTGCCAGCATTCCTTGGCTTGTGGCCACATCCTTCCAATCTCTGTCTCATGGTCACATGACCTTCTCCTCTTCCCAGTGTATCAGATCCTTCTCTGCCTTTCTTTTATAAGAACACTCATCTATGGAAATGAAAACGCTAGTTTGAAAAGATATATTCACCTCAATGTTCATAACAGCATTATTTACAATAGCCAAGATATGGAACCAACATAAGTATCCATCAACAAATGAATGGATAAAGAAGATGTGAGATAGATATATAATGGAATATTATTCAGCCATAAAAAAGAATGAAATTCTGCCATTTGCAACAATGTGGATAGACATAGGGAGTATTAGTCTTAGTGAAATAAGTCAGGCAGAAAAAGAAAAAGACAGATACTCTGTTATCACTTATATGTGGAATCCAAAAAGTAAAACAAAGGTGTAAAACAAAACAGAAGAGAAACAGACTCACAGATACAGAGAACAAACTAGTGGTTACCAGTGGGGAGAGGGAGGAGGGGAGGGGCAAGATGGGGTTAGGGGATTAAGAGATACAAACTACTATGTATAAAATGGATAAGCAACAAGGATATATTGTGCAGCACAGGGAAATAGAGCTATTGTTTATAATAACTTTACATGCAGTATAATCTATAAAAATAGTGAATCACTATGTTGTACACCTAAAACTAATATAATATTGTAAATCAATATACTTAAGGGAAAAAAATGACACTCATGATTACATTTAAGGCCCATTCAGATAATCCAAGATAAACTTCCCACCTGAAGATCCTGCAAAGGATCACATCTGCAAAGACCCTTTTTCCAAATAAGGTAATATTTACAGGTTCCAGGGATTAGGACCTGATATATTTGGGCACCATTATTCAACCCACTGTAATCAGGCTACTACAAAGAGTCCTCCCTTGACATATGGCAGACATCATTAAGTCCATCCTAGACACACATGACCTTCTCTGGTGGATCTCACTTGCAAGCATGAGAAAGGAGTCATACCTCTTCATGTGTCTTGTGTTCACTGGAACAGTGCTCTGTGTTTGAGCAATACCTCCCTGCTAATGACTGAAGAAGGAAAAGAGACCTCACTGTAACTTTCCAGTAACCTGAGTACCAACCATTAAGTCCCAAATAATGAAGGTCAGCACCAAGGGTGTGTTCCTCATGGAGAGCTCCCTATTTTCTTCCTCAGACTTTGAAGCCTACTTTTTGTTTTTGGTAAGGAAAAGCCATCCCCTGGGCTTACTGGTTTCTGGTTCAAGTTGCCAACATACCCTCTTCAACTCAGGCTGGAGGAGAAGGAGAGAAACACGCAGAGAGGATTGATAAGGAATTCTCCCAGCTAGAGATCCTGCTAAATTCACCTGAGATGTTGAGACTGTGAGAAAAGAGATGCTCTGAGTCCTTCACATTTAGCTTTCTTTAATCCCATCACCCACAAAGTATCTGGGCGAGGATGAGGAGGGTGAAAATATAAATAAGGAGCATGAAAATTCGTGCCCACTTTCTTTCCTACCCAGTGTCCATTACTGGCAGACCATTTTCACTTGCAAGGTCCTCTGGCAGAGGGAATCCGGATAAATTTGCCAACATTAATTTTTATGGTGTGGTCTCTAAAGCCCTTATGCATCCTTGTTCACTCACTCTCAGAATTCTTATTCAGTGAATTTTAGAATAGTGATTCTAATGAGGAATATTACTCTTTTAAAAGAGCATTTTAAAATAACTCTAACATGCTGTTACAGTCCCATACAGTCAATAATTACTTTTACTTTTTCCGGTGTTAGCTTACTGGATATTAAATGGGTTGTAGTTTCTGTAGGGATATTTTTGGTTTTCCAGCAATCTTTGCTTCGTGGCCTCTTATGCCCCATGGGGAAATATCTCAGGATCTCTGTTGACCAGGGATGATTTTTCTCAGCTCAGTATTTCTCAACCTTGGCACTATTGATATTTTAGACTGGATAATTATTTGTCATGGGGGTTGTCTTGTGTATATTAGAATGTTTAGCAGCATCCTGGCCTCTGCCTTCTAGATGCCATTTCCTTGCTGAGTTGTAACAACCAAAAATCTTCAACATTACCAAATGTTCCCTGGGGCTCAAAATCACCCCTGGTTGAGAATTAGTGTTCTAACTCTATTATTTGCTTGGTTAATAATTATAGCTAGCATTTATGGAGCACTTACTAAATGCCAGTCACTGTAATAAGCACTTCACTTGCATTAATAAATTCATACCTCACAAAATCTCGCAAGGTAAGTTCCATCATTAACTCTGCTTTGCAGATAAGGAAACCGAGGCACAGAAGTGTTGAGCAACTGTGCTAAGATTACACAACGTTTAAAGAGTAGAGCCAGGATATTAACCAGGAGTTAGGATTTAGAGTTCATGCTCTTGGGCGTGATGGTGCACCTGTGGTCCAGTGCTCCTGAGAATGTGTGGTTACAGATTTAAAAGCCTCTTCCTTTGCATCTATTTAAAGGTTGTAAATAAACTGTAACAATGGATGAAAGGATTAGAAAGGACCATTTATTAAAATCATGCTATGAGTGGGGCACTCGTCTTGAGACTTTCACATAAGTTATTTCATTTAATCTTCACTGTAGCCGATGGAGTAGGTAATATCATATTCATTTTTTCTATGAGAGAACTTGGCACCAAAGAAGTAAGTAATTTTACCCAAGCTAGTATAATAACTGGCAGAAACTGAATTTGACCCAGTGCCTTCTGACTTCTAAGTCCATGTTCATTCTATTTTACTCTGATACTTTCCTTGGGTTTCAAAAAGATGGAGGGAGGGGCATTTTTAGGTTTTCCATATATATTTTCTGGTCCAACCTCTCTTCCTGTACAAATTCCACATTACTTGGAGCTGATACTTGGAGATTTTGAGCTCTCACTTATCCTTCCCCAAAGCCTTCTGACAGTGTAATAAAAATATGCAGGCACAGGTGAGTGGGCATGAGCATCCATAGACCTGGTGTGAGTCCTGGCTCTTCCGCTTCACTGCTGCCTGACCCCGGGCAAAGCACGTAACAACGGGGAGCTTCAGCTTCCTTATTCGTAAACATGGGGCTAATAATAATGCCAACTCTGCAGGGTAAAGATTAGAAATAATGTATCAAAACACTATTTTAGTTGGTGCAGTTTTGCTCCTTAAAATTACAAGTTATATATATTTTGCCACTTTTCTTTTTTTCTCCCTTTCAGAGCACTTGCAGTGTTTCCACCCCAGTTCCCCCCCTACCCCCATCAAGGGTATCTGGAGACCTCCTATTTAGAAATTCACTAAGACTCATTCTTGATTAAAATGAAGGTATCTTGGGCGTAGACAGAACATTTGAAGTCTTTGTTAGCTAAACATACTTCTGAAGACTAGTTTGGGTACCTGGAATGGGGAGATGAAGACAAGGAGAAAGTGACTTCACAGATACTTTTCAGAGAGACCATATGAAAAAGATTATTATGAAAGATAGCATACCCTGACCTGTACCCCCAGAGAGTAGTGTTAAGAGCTTAATGAAAATTTTCATTTTTTATTGAAAACTTTATTTTTATTGGGGTATAATTGATATATAACACTATATTCATTTCAAATGTGCAGCATAATGATTTGATATTTGTATATATTGAGCAATGATCACTACAGTAAGTCTACCTCTCACCACATCTGTCTCCATCTAACCTTGCAAGGTGACCAGTTATTCTCCATATATAATTACAAAAATTGTTTTCCTTGTGGTAAGGACTTTTAAGATCTACTCTCTTAGCAACTTGCAAATATACCATATAGGATTGTTAACTATAGTCACCATGCTATACATTACATCCCTATGACTTTTTTTCTGGAATTTTTCTTAGCAGCATTCTTCTAAATAATTCTAAGTATATATCTCACTGATGCCTCTTCTTTTTTAAAAAATGTTCAACTTTTTATACAATTTTAAAAGGTTACACTCCATTTACAATTATTACAAAATATTGACTATATTCCCCGTGTTGTACAATGCATCCTTGTAGCCTATCTTAACACCCAATAGTTTGGTTTTATAATAGTTTTATAACTGATTTATTTTATAACTGGAAATTTATACCTTTCTACCCCTTTTAAAAAAATTTATTTTATCAAAGTCTAAATTGTGAGTTAGATAGGTGGGACTTGATGTAGAACTTATATTTTTAACTATAGATGTATGAGAACACGCATGCATACACACACACACATACTCACACACGCGCGCACACACACACACACACACACACACACACACACACACACACACTTCCCTTGCTACCATAAAATAGAGCGTTCCTATGAAACCTTAATAAACCGAAATGGCATAAAGCAAAGAAATGGTTACGTACCTTTTTTCATAAAAGTGAAATCCTCTTTGGATTTCTTCTGGTTAGGGAAAACAGGTACTAATGTAGGTCTTTTGTAAAAGCAGAGTTGCATAAAGCAAACTTTCCAAAAGCAGGTGGTACTTTATATGTACAATTGGGGTGGAGGATGGAAAAAAGTACAAGAAATATTGAGGAATGTAATTCTCTAGGAAAATGTTGTGAACTTCACAGCTCAAATATATGGGGAGATATTAACAAAGTTCTTGTTACTTCTAAGTTGAGCAAAAAAAAGAAATTCCTATAGTTCATTGGAATAGTAACACATGTACTCAACTCAATGGATTGAGACCTTGCAAGGTGACCAGTTACTCAAGGGAGATGTCATTTTATTATTAAAAAAAAAGTCGATGGAGAAGGTGTTCATATCTAGTTGCCTTGCTGAGAATGTCAGTCACAGTCTAAAGAGATTCCAAAGGTAATGTGATAATATGGCAGGTCTACTCAAGGGCAACCAGTGGAAATGTTCTGAATCAAAAATAACTCAACATTTGAGAATTCTGAGAGGACATTCAATACATCTCCATGCAGAGGAATTGGGGGGGAGGGATGCGTTAGTTTGTTTCAAGATTTCAAGAGATTAAATTTAGTATGTTATAAATTTATTGTTGGAAATGTTAAATCTCATTACTAATTGAATTTCACTGAAATAAAGACTTGAGGGAAAGCTGATATTTATCTGTTTGGCAGAAATCAGTTAAATTCAATTACACATGATTTTTTTTTAATGTTTTCACAGTCACTGTGAAGACCAAAGCTGTAAAATTCAATTACATGAAGGTGATCATGCTGTCACATTCTGGTTACCAGAAATGGTCATGATGGAATTCAAAAATGGTATATTGGATATCTGCCCTTTCAGCAAATACCATTATAAGAGCAAAGACAACGCATAGCTGAATGATTCCTAAGCTTCTCTTTTGCTTTCACTCAATAATAGGTATAATAAAATTTCATTCTAAGAAACGAACTTGGAAACTCCCTTTACCACAGAATTTATTCCCATTACCACAGAATTTGACCTGAATATTCATTTTCTCAGTTAAGAAATGAAGATGGAATGACAAACAAGTTATTCCAGTTATTGCTCTTTGGAAATCACATGTGTTCATTCTATAGTATGGTGTGTGAAGCTAGGGATAAAGATTTTTTCTTTTTTCAGAAAAATAACCCATAGCTTCAACTTTGTGAGAAGAAACTTTATAAAGAAAACTTTGTAAAGAAGAAAAATGAAGAAAAACATATTAGGAAAGGAAAATACTGTTAATCTGAGTAGGAATGACAAAGAGAAAAGCAGTAACGGGTTCATAATTTTTTGGAGGTGCTTGATTTGGAAGACGAGCTAGGGGTTCAAATATGGAACCTGAGTTTTCTTTCTAGCAGTGATATGCCAGTCATGCTGATCATCCTTCTAAAACAGAACCATGTTGTGTTTTATAACCTGTGGGTGAAAAGAATAGATAACCTCCCTTAGCGTTTTAGAAGACAAGCGGTGCAAAGGAGAGACAAGTCTCCAGGAAAAGGAGTTACAAGAAGCTACTTCCCACTAACTGTCATTTTGGGTCACTGGAAATACACGTGTGCCCAGGACATGCGTAGATGCTTTGGGAAGTTGGAGACAATTAACCTTGAGTGTTGCTGAGTGGAAAACACGTCAAAGGCAAGGGACAGTGAGAGAACCAGAAGCCAATCAGAGTGAAGAACATGTTTGAACAGAAAGAGGGGGGCATATAAAGACTAAGTGTTTGGGGCTCCTCTCCCTCTCCACTGTCTCTGTTCTAGCAGACACCTGCCAATCGGGGCAGGTATTTACGACTCCAAGAGGACAAGAGGAGTCAGGTGAGTCCGAGATCAACTAGACTGTGTTTACTTGCATACATTTTGTCCCTCTGCAGTTGCTCCGCGAGACTGGTTAAATTTTGAATCACAATGACTGGCATTCCCAACGTATTCTATTTGTTTACTCTGAACCTGCTTAAGGAGTCTGTCATTGACACGTGAGCTCACAAATGCACATTCAAGAAATGAGTAGAATATGTGGCTGTCCCTGCTTCCCCTCGTTTTCTCTACATAGGGAGAGGCTGGAATGACACTTAGGCCTCCATTTGTCAGACGGGGCTGGCGCGCTCTGCGGCCTATTTGGCAGGTACACCATGATACTAAATGAGACTGCATTTGGACGCCTCCTCTGGAAGAAAGGCATATTATGGTTCAGTTCTAAGGTGGCAAACTTTGAATACATTGCTGCAGAATCCTTCTTTAGGAACTTTTTTTCTTGTAAGTATCAGAAAATAGAAATATTAGACTGGAGAAGAAATTCCAAATTATTTTTTATACATAATTGTTTAAAATATTTTTACTCTAATATGCATTTTTATTTACACAGTGATCAAATATTTTGAACTGACGAAAGGAGCCTGTAATAGTGGAATTTCAGGCATCAGCCACAAGACTGGGGGTAGGGGAAATATTTTTTTTAAGTTAATTTTTATTGGAGTATAGCTGCTTTACAATGTTGTATTGGTTTCTGCTGTACAGCAAAGTGAATCAGTTATACGTATACATATACATATTCCTTCCCATTTAGGTCACCACAGAGCATTGAGTAGAGGTCCCCGTGCTATACTATAGGTTCTCATTAGTTATCTATTTTATACATAGTAGTGTATGTATGTCAATCCCAATCTCCCAATTCATCCCACCCAGAAATTCCAACTTCTGAAAGACCTATATCCCAGTCGTGAGTATTTTTTAATGCCTGTAGACCCTTTTGGAGTGATGCTTTGGTTAAGCAATGAGGCCAAGCACACCAGTAGAACGAAGTATTAAAGTGATAGTCAATGACCAGCTCTTGCTTTTTTGTTTCCATGCCATCTGTGCAGAGATTTCTAACCCATTTTATTATATGTTATCATTTCTTAAAAGACTGGGGCATGGGGGTAGAATCTCCAATGCCATTCTTTGCTAGTTCCAGCGTTAACCTAATGATTTTACTCTGAGATTTTCAGTTTGAGTTAGATGACCGTCAATACTAATCTGTCCAATAAAAATACAGCCTAATATATTCATTGTTCGTGTTAAGGACTAAGGCCATAAAACGCAATGCTTTACTTTTGCATGTTTTTTAAAAAGATCAAAGGGAATTGATGGATGGTTTCAAATAAAATGGTATTGCCTGAGCTGATGAATCAAAGTTGTTTGTATTAACCCTCCACCTCACAATGAAATTAATTCCTAATTTATTTACCTGTATATAAAAAGGAATGTAGCTCACTTAAAACTAACAGGTGGTGTGGGACTAGGAAAAGGAAAGATTAGTCATTCTTATTCTTATCATCTCACGATTCAAGATTATCACTAAGGAAAAAAGTTCAGAAGAATGTTGTAATAACAGTCCTGCTGAATTTAGGGTACAAGCCTAATGTGTGCCTTGTATTCCACTATGGGAACTTGACACCTCTCAGATGTGACTTCCAGAGAACTCTGGCAGAGTTGGCTTATTAATTTTATCACCCAGGGAGACAGTGACAGAGTAATGGGATATGGGTGACATTGTATGATTAGATGTAGGTCATTATTAAGATTCCAACTTTTATTTGTGGGGGGCAGTTCACAAGTGTTCAATAAACTATTAATAATCTGTTATTACTAATAAGGGAACGAAAGTCCCCTTATCTGCTTTGCTTTTAGCCATCAATGAAGAGCAGGAGGGCTCCACTAAAACATGCTTCTCAAGTGTCATCTGCATGGACTTTGTTTTAAAGCGTCTCGTTGCACCTTTGCATTGTGTGTTAACCTATAACTGCCTTGACTCACTTTAGAAGCAGCCGGGAAATAAATCCTAAATAGTAAAACTTTTCAATTTAGCTGATGTGTGCATATCTTTATAAACACACGTGTATATATGTGTTCATATGTATATATATGAACACATTTATAGGTGGCTTTATATTGTTAATGATGCTTTCCTTACATAACACACACATACATACGTGTGTGTGTGTGTGTATATATATATATATACTATTGTGTATTTGTATAAAGATTTTTATTTTCCAAAATGCTTCTTATAGATTATCTTTTTCTGAACTTCATAATTACCCCGCACACAGGTTAAATGACCTGCTCAAATTCACACTTAGTAAGTAGGAAAGCCAGGGCTAGCAATGAAGTTTCCTGATTCCTAGCCAAGGGTTCTTTCCACTACAACAGCTGTCACTGGTTATTGGGAAGCCGAGGGGAAGAAACTGATTTAACTTCTCTGAAGTTGAGAATTATTGATAGTGACTGAAATATCAGCAGTGCAGTTACTTTCCAAAGTCAGTTGATCTAAGACAGTCCTATGTGTGATTGAGTTAAGTTATGTAAGTGGCTGTGTATGATTTTGGTGCGTTCTGGCTATATTATGCTATATTCCACCATCACGTGGTGCTCTAATTGTTTTATGTTAACTATCTTTTTATTAACTTTATTTTTGACAAATAAACCGTCTCATAGCTATTCATTACACTAGTAATAAAAATACTGATGCAAGATACCCTATTACTGAAGGTATACAAAACTAGAATCTTGAATCATACAATAAAATTCTGTTTCCGATATTGTCCTTTAGTCAACAAAATTTTTTTAATGGAAATCAGTGATTATGGTATACAAAATTGACACTATTATTTCAAGGTTAAAATTTGATGAACCATTTTTTTAGATATTCTCTTTTGAGACACCCATTCCTTTATCTAATTTATGGTTAAGCTTCATAGAGATAGGGCAAGTTGAAAGGTCTTTAGTTTTTTCAACCGGCACTCACTGGCAGGATTAGTAAAAGAAATGGGAAACCGCTACTTCATTACAAACAACAGCATACTCATAATCAAAACCAACCAAATTGACAAGTATTCCCCATTAGAACTCAAAATACTGTTATCAAATAAGGAGTGATGGAAAAGCCCTTGTAGTAACCTTGGTGTAATAATGAGTATTCAGAAAGTTCAGCCTGACACTTCGGACTTTCATATTTAAAAATCTGTTTGCCCCATAAAGTCTTAAGGGCAATTTTCACAATTGAAACAATTTTTTTTTCTTGTAAAACAAGGTAAAACCCTGCATTCCATGGGGTAGAGGTTGAGATGCTCTAACCCTCCCTCCCAAAAATGTTTTAAAAACAAACAAAACCCAAATGTAGTGGCTTACGCAGATAGAAATGTATTTCTCATATTACAGTCCCTCTGGTCCAGGTGGTGAAGGTCATTAAACAACACAGGTTTCTTCCTTTCTGCTGCATCACCATTCCCTGATGAGCTCATCAGCATTACCAAAGCTGGGTTACTACCACGTCTGTGCTACAGCCCGTAGAAGAAGGGAATAGGAGAGAGTCCAGGGCAAGTGTCTTTAAGGAGGTGACCCAGAAATGAAAGATATCAATTCTCCTCTCCCATTGCCCAGAACTTTAACACATGAACTTACTTAGGTTCAAGGGATGCTGGGAAATGTAGTCTGTAGCTGGGAGACCATGTTTCTAAAAGATGGGATGGAGGAGGAAGGGTGGAGGGGTGGTCTCATCTATTAAAAGAAGATGGAGAAGGAAAGATACTGGAGACCATATACCAGCATCTGTCACAGCCACAGTATACAAAGTAAAATTCATTTATTCAAGCAGGAATAGTATCCACAGTGAATCGTCAAAGGCATTCAAACAATTAAATGAATTAATGCTGGTAGTACTTGTGTTATTTAAAAATAGTGGTTCTCAAGTTTTCTCAGTCTAGTACCACTTCTTTGGAGTAAAAGTTACACAGGTCACCTACACTCTGCACAAAGATTTAGCTGTGTACATGGCTTTGTTTCTAATGAGAAGATATGAAGGTAGTTTCTAGTTTTTATATAACACAAGTATATTAGAGAGGCATGCCATTTTTTTAACATTATTGAAGAATGAACTTTTCTAAGTTAACTTTCCAAATAATGGAAGCTTACCATTTTAAATTTAATGTGAAACAAACGTAAGATCCTCTTTTGTGTGTATTTGTCTAAGTGTGAATGTAAATATTTACTAAACTGAGGTAGTTTGCTATCTCCTTAAAACAGGTATACTGAGCACAGTTGAATGAATTTATACTTTCATTCAGTGCATTTATTCAGCACCGATTATGTGCCAGTGACTGCATCAGACTTTGCATAGGATTTCAGATTTAATCTTCCCAACAAGCCAGCGAGGTAGGACAGATTTTCCCTGTTGCACATGTGAGGAAACTGAGTGTCATCAAGGTTAGGTAACATGCTCAAGGTCACATAATCAAGCCTCATTTAAAACGCTGGTCTCGCTATTCACTCTACTTCAGTCAGTTTCCTTTATTCAACAAATATTTATCAAGCACCTTCTCTGTCCATGCAGTATGCTCATTGCTTTTATGTTTTACTCCTATTTAACCTATGTGACAATCCCATAAAGTAGATATTATTTTCCATTTTATAGATGATGCAGCTCTAGTTCAGAAAAGTGAAATACCTTACCCAAATTGCAGAGAAATGGGTAGGACAGGATTTACATCTAGATTGCTCTTTCTACTCAGAACCTGCCTTTCCTCCTATCTTATAAAGTCATAAAAGTCCCATTCGGCTCCCAGCTTAGACACAGTGCAGACCTGGTTTACCCTGCTCTATATTTCCCATCCACCGGCTCGGCATATCCTGTCAACTCTGGCAGAAACACCTCTCCAGTCCACCCTCCAGCCTAGCTGAGCCTTTATCATATTGGGCCTGGAACTGTTTCCTAACTGGTCTTTTTATAATCAAGTTATCTTTATTTATTCCAGTCTCTACATTGTCATGAGGTGGTCACCCTCAAATAAATAAAAGTATCCAATAACAGTTCTTTCATTCTTAAAATGTTCCATTTGTTGCTCCACCTCCATAGAATAATATCTCAGTTTATTACTTTGGCATATAAAGCTCTTCTCAGCTCAGCTGTGGCCTCATCGCTCATCACTCAGCTCCCACCCAACCTAAATTCTATGCATACTTAATGCTTTGCTAATCTCCAAACCCATCTGCTTATTCATGCCGATGTACTTTTTTTTTTAACATCTTCATTGGAGTATAATTGCTTTACAGTGGTGTGTTAGTTTCTTTTGTACAAGATGTTCTTGTGACCTACAGTAGCCTTTCCCATTTTTCCTGCCTGAAAAATTTCTACACTTTAATGATCCAATTATAATATGAAATTATAAAGTTACTTCCCCAAATGAACTTGGTCACTCTTCTTTGCTCTTGATACTCTTGTGTATCTTAAGTGCTATCATAATTATGTGTATACATGCCTGGATGAGTATAGTCTCATCCAGACTATACTCTCCTTGACAGCCAAGACTACCTTGGCCTCCTTGCACAATGCCTGGCACATAATAGCCATTCAGCAAATGTTTGGGAACAGTGGATGAAAAGACTCAGCTGCTAGACGTAGCACAAAGGCAGTTGTGATGAGGTGACCATTTAACAAAAAAAAACTGCTTATTGAAAACTTACTCTAGAAAAGCTCTGTCTCTTAGTACTATAAAGGGATCAAGAAAGAATATAATAATCCTCACTTTTAACTCTTTGTCCTAGCTTAAAACTTAATTAAGCATCTAAAACTGATACATTGGAATTAGAGCATTCATGTACCTTCTTAGTTGTTACTATTTTGTTCTTATTAGATTGTACAGTCCAAGAAGCTGGATCCTGTTTTCATCCTTGTATTCCCAGCTCTTGTCATTGTTCACATAGTAAGGGTTCAAAAATCTTTGTTGGAATATGAGTGAATAACAAGTTTTCAAAAATACACAGAATGACTATATTTAAAGTACAAAGTAAGTAGCATAGCCTCTGTAGACGTTATTGGAGATGAGATAAAGATATAGGAACTGAAAGACCATTTAGGTCAATCTGAGACATAGGAAGGATTTAAGAAGATGGAGAAAGTGTTGAAGTCATGTCAAGGACATAGAAAAATTATGAGAAAGTGCATTATATTAATCAGCTAGTGCCACATAAATACTGCCTAATAAAACTACCCCCAAACTCAGTGTCTTATATCAGCACTTATTTTCACACTTATAGGTCTGCTGAATTAGGCTGGATTAGCCAAGTAGCTCTGTTTCAGGTTGCAGGTCACCCAAGTTGGAGTTGGCTCTAGGCTGGGGTTGGGTTCAGTTCTGCTCCACATGTCTCCATCCTTGTGGTGTTACTTGGGGAGGACTAAAGTGTAATTTGGGTATGAGAGGGACATGAATAATTACGACCAAAAGATGGGATTTTTGTCAATTGATTCATTCATTGTTCACAATTATCCACACCTTCCCTTTGTTGGCATTACACATTTACACCCTTCCCCATATGACTTTGCAATACCTTCCACGAGAGTGAATGGAGTATATTTCCCAGCCTCACTGATGTTGAGATTGGCCGTGTGGTTTGCTTTGGTCAGTGCAAAGTGGGAAGAAGTCACAATATGCCAGTTTCGGACTAAGAACTGAAGAGAGACTGTGCTTTTCTTATTCACCCGCTTGTGTTCCTGCCCTTTGCCACAGGAAGTACATGCCCCAGATCGCTGCTGGTCTAAGAATGATGAGAGATACGTGATATAAACTTGTTCCAGATCCAAAGTCTGGAGCCCAGCCAACTACAGACAGAAGCACATCTGCCTCTGCTGACCATCAAAGAGTGAACAAGAAAAATATACCTTTAATGTTGTAAGACCCTAGGTTTGCAGGAATAGCTGACCAATACAGGTGTGGAAGTGGGCAAAGAGAGGAAGTATTCAGAACTTATTTTGGAGAGAAAGTTAAGGATTCATTGAATGGAGGCACTTAATAGGATGTGGGAATTGACAGGATAGAGAGGCAATATGGGAGAAAGGGTTAAAGCTGACTGGGTGGTCAGGTCCAGGTTGGAGTTGAATGAGATCTTGAAATTATGTTGGAAATTGTAGTCTCCAGGGCAGAATTTGTCTGTAGAGTGGTTTTGTTTGGCCCATCTAGATCTTTTAAAATTTGAATTTGAATCTATTAGGTAGGTCATCTACTCTCCAGTTCCTTACCTTCCCTACCTCTGCTTTTTCACACTCCATTTCTTGGAATGCATATATGTCCCCTGTTAATCCCATCACCGCTTATTGCCAGGTCCATTGAGTTTAATGAGATAATGTGAATTATAATGATGATGAAAGCTGGTGTGAATTGAACACATTATGGGTTCAGTGCTTTTTCTAAGCTTTATACGTCTTATCTCATGAATTCCCATTTCATACATAGGGCAAAAGTAAGTTAAGTAACTTGCCTAAGGTCAACAGCTGCAAGTGAACAGGCCAGAATTTGAAAATACCAGTTTATTGAATAGGTCAGCTCAAACATGAAACAGGAATTATTTTTGTTTAAACACTTTCCTCAGTGTCCTATCTTGCATCCCCCCTTCCTTTCCTGGTTGTAAATTCTTTAGCCACATCTCGGGCAGATTTATACCTTCCCAGTCACTTTTGGTGTTAAAAGACTATCCAATTTACAACTCCAGTCTTAACTCTAGTTCAGACCTTTCCTTCCCTGATCAACAGCTACATCTAGGGCTCAAGGGACCAGAGGGGAAGAGTGGTGGTTTCCCCTCAGTCCTCTCCCACTCCTCGCCCTGGCACCGTGTGGCATGTGTGGGTGTATTCCGGTTGAGAATCGGGGTCATGATCTGGTTCTCTTATTCTCTTTTCAAGGTCTGTGACCTCTGGTGTTGAGGGAGGGTTGGGAGAAACGGTAGAGGAATGGCAGATGTTTCTTGACTCAATTGCCCAAGTTATTCTCTTTCTGTAGACTGTCTTTGCTTCTCTGGCCAACACAGCTGGCCTGCGGTACTATTGGTATAATAGGTGTCCAAATACTGATGCTACAGTAAGTCACAAGTATAAGTTATTTGGAAATACATTTTATGGTTAAACACATTTTAAGAAATTACATTTTATGGTTTTACTCCCCTGAGCTAAAGGAAATTCTGAGTTTTGCTCTCTCTTTGTCGTCTCAGTTTGCCCCCTCAGAAATTGACCAGAGGCATTAGGTGACATCCCTAGTGAAAGGGTAAATTACTCTTACTTTCATGAAAGAAAATTTAGTTTTCTCTTGCAAATTTAAAAAATTTAGCTTATTGAGGTATAATTTACATACAATAACATTTGCCAATCTTAAATGAGCAATTTGATGAGATTGGATAAATGCACCCAGTTGTATAAATACCACATAATCATGATACAGAATATTTCCATCACATCAAAAAGTTCTTTTTCCTTTTGCAGTTAATCCTTCCTCCACCCCAACAAACTCCAGACCTTAAAGCCTAAGGGTCTGCTTTATATCACTGTGGTTTTGACTTTTCTAGAATTTCATATAAATGGAATCATACGGTCTTCTGTATTTGATGTCTTTTATTCAGCATTATGTTTTTGAGGGCATTTGATTTGTTTCCAGTTCTTGGCCATGATGGACAAAGTTTCTATGAATATTCCTGTACAGTTTATTATGTGGACATGAATATGTTTTCCTTTCTTTGGATAGTTAGAATGGAACTGCTGGGTCATATGGTGGGTATATGTTTTAGTTCATAAGAAACTGCAAAACTGCCAACGTGCCTGTACCATTCTTGTATTCCCATACGCAACGTGTGAGAGTTTTGTTATTTCCACATCTTACCAGCACTTTGTATTGTATTTTTAATTTTAGCCATTACATTGTAACTGTAGTGTCTATTTGTGGTTTAATTTTTTTTAATTTTTATTGGTGTATAGTTGATTTAAAATATTTAGTTAAAGATGTATGTAGTTGGACTTCCCTGGTGGCGCAGTGGTTGGGAGTCTGCCTGTTGATGCAGGGGACACGGGTTCGTGCCCTGGTCCGGGAGGATCCCGCATGTCGCAGAGCGGCTTGGCCCGTGGGCCATGGCCACTGGAGCCTGTGCTCTGCGGCGGGGGAGGCCACGGCAGTGAGAGGCCCGCGTACCGCAAAAAAAAAAAAAAAAAAAGATGTATGTAGTTTAATTTTACATTCTTCTGATAACTAATAATTTTATGAGAAATTGTTTTATATTAAAGAACATAATTTTAAAACATTTTAATATTAATTATATTAATTTAGTATTTTAATTTAATGTGTTAATTTAATAATATAATTAATTTAAGATTAATACTGTATCTACTTTTTTCAGCAAATATTAGTTTACTTTCTATTACAGTTTAAAGTATACAGGCTTACACATATTTTATAAATTCATTCCTAAGTATTTCATTTTATTATAAATGACACTTTTTACATATTACTTTCCAATTGATTATTTCTCATATATAGAAATAAACTTGATTTTTGTGCATTGGCCAGGCATCTTGCAACTTTGCTAAATTCGTATCAGCCAGTAATTTTGTAGAATTTTTCTTCAGATTTTCAACAAAATTCCGTGGCCTGAAGATAAAGGTGGCTTTACTTTTTCCGTCCCAGAAGCAACACTTAAATCTCAAGTGAAATTTTACCTCATATAATAAGTATGTTCATTTAGCAATGCTTCATTATAGCTCCTGAAAAATTAAATCACGTTGTGGACAACTTTCTTTTTTATTTTTATTTTTTCAGAATAATATCTTTTTTCACCCAAAATCACAATAAATAAATACACAATTAAAGGTGATATTTTGACATTATACCCCGGCTAATTTTCTTGGCACAGTGCTTTCTAGTCAAGGACTATCCTGTGGAAACAAATAAAAATTGTGTGCCCATTTGGATAAACCCAAAATATTTTGCTTGCATACATGTGCAGCAAACAGATGTTTTGCTTTCAGATATGTGCGCAAAATAAGAGGGACGAAAAAGTAACGTCTTCTACCACAGTTTTGTCTATATTGGATGTGTGCTATTTTCACTTGGTGTTAAGAATTTGGTCTTTATTTTTCCCTAACAAGGAATTGCTGTGCTATAACTTTAAAGTGTAGTTTGATTGCAAGGTAAGAATGAGCCCCGAAGTATTGCAAATTATTTACCGTAAGATTCCTATTTGATTCCTATCTGTTCTTATTCCTGTAAGCATCTGCCTCGCAGTACTGTTTACCTTGGAAGCAGCAGTCCCTTTCAAAAACAGCAGCTGAATCCAGTTTTAATTTTTCCCATACTGGTAGAAACATCCCCATCACCCACCCCCACCCCCCTCATTGCCCCAGCCAAACACAAAAAGATATCTGCACCAGCTAAGCAGAGCCGCGTTGTCATTGGAAGTCTGACTTCAGCACCACAGGCCCTCCTTCCAGCTTCTAGGGTTTAAAAATTCCAAACTCTCCCCCTTGTCTCCCACCCCCAGCCCTAAGGGTAGTAACTGCTTCCTTCAGTTGCTGCCTCTATGACACCTTCATGTTTTCTCCCTCTCTCTCTAGTGCTCGCTCTTTTTGTTTCTCTGTTACATAAAATACAACTTTAGACATAATTAGTAATTCATTCCATTAAGTCAGTTCATTTCAAAACATTGATATGCTTTGCTTTTGAAGGGATCTCGACTGATAAAGATTTTGGCACTAGGAGTAGTCCTATGAAACATACCATCAAACATAGTACTTTAGGGTTAATTTGGTCATTTTGTGGGCTTGCATTGAGTGTTGAGCTACTTGTTCATGGAAAATGCATTGTTAGTGATCTATGACATGAACTGACATACGATCAATCAAAGCATCACTTGTGATTGATGGTAAAATGCTGACTGAAGCAGGTCCTTAGAAAACCAAAGGGTTACTGTCCTTCAGCACTGTGGTGAGGAAGGTAACAAGGACTGTGGTGAAGTATAGAGTCTGTGTGCATTGGAACATTTACAGAGAGAAAATGAGGAATATTGTGAATGGATTCTAAGGGTGTTTGCCCAAGGAGGAAGGAACAGAATTCCAAAAAGAACCAAGCTTATTGATGTTGATGGTTTTATGAGTGTTTCTGGATTGAATGTGTTCATTGGAGGTGGTTCTAATAGTTTATTTTGAATGAGTGACATCTGACTCTTTGATAGCCTGCATTTAATGAAATTGAGATGCCAGAACACCCCTGGGAAAATGTAGAGAAGCAGATCCAAAAGGCTTGGGGAGAAAAGAATGTTAGAGACATTTATCACCTGTGACCTACAGTCCCACCCCTCCGTTACCTTTAACCCACACTGCATTCACCGAGAAGGCTCCCAGGACACCCCATTTACATTGGTGAGGGGAGAACCTGAATCGTGGGAAAGCCCTCTGGTTGCTGTTACTTATAAGTACAAAAGTGGGTGATACTGCCATTGAAATGTGCTCTCTGATTTTCAGTAGGAAACTGCATTTGCAGAGGCTTAACTGACACTTAGCCAAGTATCAGTGCTTAACTGACAATGTGGGTGTGTTTACCATAATGGGCAGAAGGAATAAACTGGTAACCAGTATGTTTTGAGTTGCAACTATCTTTGGCAGTGGAAAATTGTTTACAGTATCTCTAGGGATAAAATATATAGACGGGTCACTAAAATGTTACTTGATCTATAAAATAGAAACAATTCAAATGTCTGAGAGAAACTAGGTGTGGACTGACACAATGCAGTGTCATAACCTCTCACCCAGTTTCTATATATAAGCCTAGAACCCCTTGATTGAAGGGGAGAGGTTAAGTTCACTTGAAGGTAGGGCCTGCTACCTTGCCATACATATATACTATGAATCTTCCTTCAAGCCTTTTCCAAAGGAAACTGTAGGCATTTATTAGTATGAACGTGCTATGGGAAAAAGAAGTACCCAGATCTTTTGGGAACTATGAGGCACTGGCTTTGAACTGGTTCTGACTTCTAGGAACCCTAAATGCCACTTGGCCCGCCAGTCATTATTGGGGGTTTATGGTGGTCATGCAGCAAATGGAGTTAACAGTGGTGTGCTGGAGAAACACGTGAGATGGAGATATAATTTTGGAGTCATTAGAATATAGATGAATATTTAGGAGCCATGATACAGGATGACATCACCAAACAGTGGTGTAGATAGAGAAATGAAGTCCAAGGATTAAGCCAAGAGCTACTTCAAATTTTAGATACTGATAATATGAGAAGGAACCAGCAAAAGAGATTGAGAGGCAGTAGCCAGAAATAGATTAGGGATAGCAGGCGAGTGTGGTGTGCTGGAAGCCAAGGGAAGAAAAGAGAATAAGCAACTGTGTCAAATGCTACTAATCAGGCAAATAAGAAAAGGACCAAGAGATTGCAACTGGATTTTAGCAATACTGATGAACTGGAGAAAAGGAGTTTCATAGCAGTGGCTGGTGCAGAGGCCTGAGTAGAGTGGGTTCAAGAAAAAAAATGAGAGGATACATTGGAAACAGTAAGTACAGACAACTTTTTAAAGGAGTTTTGCTGTAGAGGAAAAGAGAAATAGGGCAGCATCTGGAAGTAATGAGGTCAGGAGAACATTGATGTTGTTGTAAGTTGAAGAAATAATAGTATATTTTATGTTGATGGAAATGTTCCAGTAATAAGGGGGGGAATATGATGATGCAGGGAAAGAAATGAGAATTGTCAGACCAATGTTTTTGAGTAGGAGAAGGGAATGAAATTTAATGCACAAATGAAGGGGTTAGACTTAGCTTTGAGCACAGATAGTCTGTTCACAGTAATAGGAGAGAAGGTAAAAAATATTAGTACAGATTTGGGACATACATAAAAGAGAAATAATCTGCAAATTTAAAAGTTGTTTCTTATAAAATTCTTATAAACTTATAAGCCTTTAAATAAGTTAAAAGTTCTTATAACCATAAAATTGACAAAACAGTGACAAGGTTTATCGGGAAAAAAAGATAATGCTTTCACAGGCAAAATTAGGAATAAAACAGAAATCATAACTAAAGATGTAAAAGAATATCATGACCAACTTTATGGCAATGGATTTGAAAACAAATTCTAGGAAAATGTAACTTAGTAAAATTGACTAATGAAGGAACAGAAAATAGTCCTATAACTGTTTTAAAAATTGAATCAGTGGTTTAAAACAAAGTAAACTCCTATTTAATGATGAAATATTAAAATCATTTCCTTTAAGATTAGGAATGGGGTAAGAGAAAATAATCTATTACCATTTATATTCATGCCTGTATTGGAGAACCTAGCCAAAGCAATAAGGCAAGAGAAAGAAATAAAGGTTTTGAGAATCAGAAAGGAAGTATAAATAATTCTTGATATTTGCAGATGCCATCATTGTCTACATAAAATAACCTAAAAGAATCAACAAAATCTAAATAATTAATAAAAGGTAACTGGATTAAAAATCATTTGTATTTTTATAAACTTTCAACAGAAAATTTATTTAAAAAAATATTTCAATAGTAATAAAATCATAGATACTTAGAAATATACAAGACCTATATAAAGAAAATTGTAAAACTCTTGAAAGACATTAAAGAAGACCTGCATAAATGGAGATATACCATACTCGTGGTTCATAACAATATCATAAAAATGTCTTTTATTCCAAAATTAATGTATAGTTCAGTGCAGTTCATCAAAATCTTAGCAGGTTTGTGTGTATGTGTATCTGTGTGTCGGGGGGTAGGGGTGCAACCATGCATGTATAAGTGAATAAGTAAAACCTGAAAACTAATTCTAACTTCAGTAAAGAAGTTCAAGTTTATAAGAAAACCCAAAATTGTCTTAACGAATAAGAGTAAGAATTGACAATATCTTTGAAGGAAAATATTATAAAAGTTACAATTTATAAAAAGAATTTCCTAAAGTATCCTGTGAAAGTTTTAAAATAGCTTTATTGAGGTATAATTGAAGTACAATAAACTGCACATGTTTAAGGTGTACAGTTGGATATGTTTTGTCATATGTATACACCTGTGAAATCATCACCCTCCAAAAGTTTCTGTATGTTCCTTTGCAATGCTTCCCTCCACATCCCTGCCCATTTCCAGGCAACCAGTGATCTACTTTGTGTCACTATTGTTTCTTTTTTTAGAATTTTATATAAATGAAATCATACAGAATGTCCTCTTTTTTTTTTTTTTTTTTTTTTTTTGCGGTACGCGGGCCTCTCACTGTTGTGGCCTCTCCCGTTGCGGAGCACAGGCTCCGGACGTGCAGGCTCAGCGGCCATGGCTCACGGGCTCAGCCACTCCGCGGCATGTGGGATCCTCCCGGACCGGGGTACGAACCCGTGTTGCCTGCATCGGCAGGCGGACTCTCAACCACTGCGCCACCAGGGAAGCCCTGGGCATAATTATTTTAAAACTCATTCACACAGTAGCTTGGATGAACAGGTCCTTCCTTTTTGTTGCTGAGTCTTATTCCCAAGTGAGATTTAAAATGGCAGCTTCCTGAAAACATGGGAAAGTGAAGACCAAGTGGATGACCTCACGTTCTAGAAATCCTCACACCAATGGACCTTCACAAATTTTCTTATGTTGGCCCTGATTTTGCTCCCACATTTTAGAAAGCTGTAGTTTTAAGGAACCAAATTCTTCTCAAAGCGCCTGTTGCTGAACACCATCTTTCCTTTTCACAGATTTTGTTTAGCTGAATACAGTATATTGTTACATGTTTGTAGCTAGGAATATGGTTTCCCTATGGGCTCCTTAGGCTTTACTTTATTCTGTTTCTTTAAACTGTAGCACAGGGCTACAGTTTATTGTTAGCTTTTGATCCCAAGAAAGAGTTTATGGTTAGGTCAGCCCTGTTCAAGCTACTGCAAGAAAAGCAGTTCAAAGAGCAAGTTGATTGATTATCAGGAGAGACAACACACCCAGTAAGACTTCTAATGGATACATCATTTACTCTAGTGCAGTCATGCAAGTAGCATTTACTTGAGTATATTCTATGTACTTGTATTAGTATCAGAGTTTTACATGTATTGTCTCACTTAATCCTTAAATCCCAATGAGACGGATGCAATTAGTTATTTTATACAGAGGAAACTGAGGCATGGAGGTAGTAGGGTAACAGAGGAAATGGCAGAATACAGCAGAGCAGAGACAGATACACCCGGGTGTATTCCAGCCCTGACATTTTAGTAGTGCCTAGCTTCCTTGCTGGTTAAATAGACTTGTGTAAAATAAATACCATAAAATAAACAGTACCAGCTCATAAGGGTGTTGTATGGCTTAAATGACACGGCACTTGCAAAATGCTTAACAGAGTGCCTGGTACCAAGTGAGTTATAAATGGTAGCTATAATAATTTTATTATCATTATTATTACCATGACCAACAGTAATACTTTCATTATTACCTTGAGCCAATTATTTGAAAGTAAAATGTTTCCAAACCTCCTAATCAAAAATGAGATTATGTCGCTTCTAGATACTGGACATGTAAGATGCATGGGATATTAATATTAATTAAAATGCATTATAGTCTTCCATGAAAAGTGTTGATTTATACTCTGTCACTAGTCGTGTTTCCTTGCAACATTTTGAGACAACTAATTTCTTTTTTAAACACATTCAGAGAGAAACACCACTAATATTTTGATCCTGTGACAATTATCTTTACCACATGGGTATTATCTGAGAGTTAGCAATTTGACTCCTTAATCAACAATCCCTGCTTTACTTTGTTCATTTCAGCCAACTCCCATTTCTTTTACTTTTCTCACCACATAATGTGATAAATGTTGCTGCTGCAACATGATTCACAGAGTAAGTGTGAGGTCGCCAAGGCACAGACACAAAGTCTCACCAGGAGATGAGGAGGATAATATACCAAGGCTGCCATGGCATTCTGGGATTGTTTATGGCTAGGGAAAGCTTGTGGGCTTGCTCTTGAATACAACCTCATGGTAATTGTTAGTGTAAGTGTTTCCTTCCTCATACACAGGATCACAACCAAGGGTTATGGGCTCTTACCTTAGGTAAGGCGGAGCACATGCCCTTGCATGCCACATGACAAAATTAGCCTTGCCAGTTACATCTCTCTCTACCCCCATTCCAGCTCAGGATTAGTACAATGACCTTTTCTAATTGGATGGCACAAATTCTTGTCTGGGCTCTTACTCTGAATTGTAGGTACCAGTCGTATGACTGTAATAAAATACTCCAAGTTGTTAGCACCAGGCAGCTGGAGGAGGAAACCAAGGTAGGAATCCTTGTTCTACAAAGCCGGCTTTGGTTCTCTCTTTATAATAGAACAGAACTGGAAACACTGTCTAGTATTGTGGGAAAATAAAGACAGGCATTTGGCTGTTGTCACTCATAGCCACCCAGTCCTTCTCTAATTTCAGCCATTGCTTGGAAACAAGAAAGAGTTGGAAGCAATCTTAGCCTAAACCCACCACCTCTTCAGTTTAGGTTTATTGCTCCAGTCATCTGCATTTTGGTTCCATCACATCACATGTCCATGTCTCCCTCAAAAATAGCCCCTCCTGCACACACAAACATTGAGCCCTCCATACCATCCAGCAGTACTGTGATATCTCTTTTGTTGACCCACTCTTCCGTTTGTCATAATCTCAACTCTCCTTAAATACCCAGCCTCCCCCACTTACGTATTCCTTTCCAGCAAGGAAACAAGCACTACAGCAAACAGCAAACCTTCACCAACAGCAAACCTAAAAGGTATGTGCGTCAATGTATCTTGCATCCTTCCACAATGAGGAATGAATGATCTCTTTATTTAAGAGGATAATCCCTCTGCGTGTACTGTGGATCCTCTAATAGTCCTGCCTTCTTAAGAACCTAATCCTATGGATTAGGATAGGATTAACTCATCTTCATCCTTCTTTTCTCTGTGACCTCTTTTTAAAATATTTTATTGACTCTAATATATCTAAAATATTATTTCAACATATAGTCAATACAACAAATGAGTAATGTTATATTTTACATTCTTTTTTATATCAAGTCTTTGAAACCTAGTGTATACATTTTTAGCATCTTAATTGTTCTTTTTTCCCGTTTATTTATATATTTTTATTGAGGTATATTTGATTTACTCTCTGTGGCCTCTTTGCCATCAACATTTAAACATTCTCAAGTTTCTCTTCTCTTAAAAAGAAAAAAACCTTTTTTCAGCTGTATTTCTCCCACCAGCTACCTCTCTCTATGTTTTTATTCACAGTCACTCTGTCTATTTTAGCCCCTTTCTCTGTTATATTAGCTCCCTAGAATCTTGTCCTCCATCCTACCACAAATCCCCTGAAACAGTTCTTGCCAAGGTCACCAAAGACCTTGATGTCATCAAATTTAATTGGTCTAGGGCTTCCCTGGTGGCGCAGTGGTTGAGAGTACACCTGCCGATGCAGGGGATATGGGTTCGTGCCCCGGTCCAGGACGATCCCACATGCCGCGGAGTGGCTGGGCCCGTGAGCCATGGCCACTGAGCCTGTGCGTCCAGAGCCTGTGCTCCGCAACGGGAGAGGCCACAACAGTTGAGAGGCCCGCGTACCGCAAAAAAAAAAAAAAAAAAAAAAAAAAAAAAAATTAATTGGTCTAGCTGTGTCTGCCTGACGTCTCTATGGTATTTTACACACTCCTTCCTGTTTAAACATTCTCTACTCTTGGTTTCAGGACACAGCCATCTCCTGATTCCTCCTATAGTTGATATCTCTTTTTCTCGACTTCCCCAACTCATCGTGCCCTACCTCTCCAGTAAATGATGGAATTTCCCAAAACTTAGTTCTAGGCTCTATTCTCATGTAAAACTATAAATTCTCCCTAGATGACTCCAACTGCACTGCACGTTTTAATTTACCATTAATATGCTAATTAGGCCAAATTAACTTTGTTGCTAGCCTTCTATGAGGTCCATATCTATACACTTAGCTATATATTCATCCTTGTTCACACATTTCAGAGACATCTTAAAGCTAACCTGTCCAAACCAATCTCAATATATTCTCTCAAAAATGGCTCTTCTGAATCTTCCCCCATCTGCTAGTATTACTATGTATCCAGTTGCTCACACAAGAAACTGTGGAATTATTCCTGATACTTTCTTCTCCTTAACTGTCATATCTAGTCAATCACCAAGTTCTCTAATAGAGAGAATCCCTATTTTCCTCTGGTCATGTTGCCTGAAAGGAACTTTTTGGTCCTAGGAAAGAATTGTGTTGAAACAACACTTCCAGGGACTTCCCTGGTGGCACAGTGGCTAAGAATCCGCCTGCCAATGCAGGGGACACGGGTTCAAGCCCTGGTTTGGGAAGATCCCACATGTCGCGGAGCAACTAAGCTCGTGCGCCACAACTACTGAGCCTGCATGCTGCAACTACTGAAGCCTGTGTGCCTAGAGCCCGTGCCTCGCAACAAGAGAAGCCACCACAATAAGCCCGCACACTGCAGCAAAGTGTAGTCCCCGCTCGCCTCAACTAGAGAAAGCCAGCACACAGCAATGAAGACCCAACACAGCCAAAAATAAATAAATAAACAAATTTATTTTTAAAAAAATAACAAAAGAAATAACACTTCCAGTTCTCTTTCTATCCTTCCTCTTCCCACTTTCATCTTTTCTTGTCAGAGAAGAAATGAATTGCCTTATTGGTGAGTTTAGGTGAAGGAGTCAGACCATTCTGCATTTCCCTCTTTTGGCTTTTTATGCTGCAACAGTGGGTGCATTTTAAAACACGTAGAAATAAACTTAACCAAAAAAGTGCAAGACTTGCACATTGTAAACTACAAAACATTGTTGAAAGAAGTTAAAGAAGATCCAAATAAACAGAAAGACATCCCATACTCATAGATCAGAAGATTTAATTTTGTTAAGATTTGCCCCAAAATGATCTACAAGTTCCCTGGAAATCCTATCAATATCCTGGCTGGCTTCGTTGCAGAAATTGACAAGCTGATACTAAAATTTGTATGAAAATGTGGAGAGAGAATAGTCAAAACATTCTTGAGAAAGAAAAACAAAAAGTTGGAAGACTCAGCCTTCCCAATTTCAAAACATTAAAAAGCTACGGTAATCAAGACAGGGTGGTACTGGCACAAGGAGAGACAAATCAATGAAATATATTAATTCTAAGTAAGAATTCATAAATAAAACCTTAACATTTATGGTCAATTGATTTTCAACAAAGGTGCCAAAACAATGCAATAGAAGAATAGTCTTTCTGACAAATGGTTCTGGGACAACTGGATGTTTGCCTGCAAAATAATGAAGTTGAACACCTACCTCACGTCATGTGTAAAAGTTAGTTCAAAGTGGATCAGAGACCTAAATGTAATAAACAACCTAAAATAGGTTTTAAAAACTATAAAACTCTTAGAAGAAAACAAAGAAATACACGTCTGTGACCTGGCTTAGCAATGATTTATTAGATATTACTCTAAAAGCACAAGCAGCAAAAGGAGAATTGGATAAATTGGACTTCACAAACAAAAAACTCACACTTTCAAAGGACACTATCAAGACAGTAAAAAAGACAACCCACAGAATGGGGGAAAGTATTTGCAAATCATATATATTACAAGGAACTTTCATCTAGAAAATATAAAGACAATCTCTTACAACTCAACAATCAAAAGTAAATAACCCATTTTAAACGTAGGCTAAGAATCTGACTAGCTTTCCAGATAAACTACTCAAATAGCTAATAAGCACATGAAAAGATGCTGAACATCATTAGTCATCAGGGAAACACAAATAAAAATCATGATATGATACTACTTCACATCCACTAGGATGAATAAAATTTAAAAAGACAGACAACAAGTGATGGTGACAATATGGAAAAATTGAAGCCCTCATATATTGCTGGTAGAAATATAAAACAGTGCAGCCACTTTGAAAAACCATCTTGTAGCTCCTAAAATGTTAAACATAGAGTTACCATATGATCCAGAAATTCCACTCCTAGTTATATCCAAGAGAGTAGAAAACCTATGTCCACACAAAAACTTGCACATGGATATTAATAGCAGTATTCATAATAACCCCAAAGTAGAAATAACCCAAATGCTCATCAACTGATGAATGGATAAACAAATGTGGTACGTCCATACAGTGGAATACTATTCAGCAATAAATAGGAATGAAGTACTAATACATGCTACAGCATGGATAACCCTCAAAAACATTAGATTAAGTCACACATAAAGTCTCATCACAGTCACAAAAGATTACATATTGTATGACTTCATTTATATTAAAAGTTCAGAACAGGCAAATCTATAGGGACACAATTACAGCATATGTAATCATGCTAAAAACCACTGAATTTTTCACACTTTTTTTTTTGTTGTTGTTGTTGTTTTGGCTGCGCTGCACAGCTTGCGGGATCTTAGTTCCCCCAGCAGGGATTGGACCCAGGTCACGGCAGTGAAAGTACCAAGTCCTAACCACTGGACCAACAGGGAATTCCCTGAATTTTTCACTTTAAACAGATGACTTTTACGGTATGTATATTACTTTCTTACCCATCTTCAAAATTAGCAAAGTCACAGTCTCTGACCCTTAATACACTGTTAAATCTTTCTAACCAAGCCAGTAACCCAGATTCCTAGTAGTTTTTTGTGTGTGTGTGGTACGCAGGCCTCTCACTGTTGTGACCTCTCCCGTTGCGGAGCACAGGCTCAGCGGCCATGGCTCACGGGCCCAGCCGCTCCGTGGCATGTGGGATCTTCCCGTACCGGGGCACGATCCTGCATCCCCTGCATCGGCAGGCGGACTCTCAACCACTGCGCTACCAGGGAAGCCCCCTAGTAGGAGTTTTTTTAATTTAATAAATATTTACCCATTTTTCAGTTGTTTGGGAAAATTTTAGCTAGGATATTTCAGTCTACTTGTCTTTAGAGTAGTTTTGAAGGACCTTCTAAAATACAGAATTAAGACTCTAGGTAATGAAGCTGCAGAGCTACCTGCAGAAAGGCTAAATCTTATGAAATTTGAAAAAGACTACTGAGGGCTATTGCAGAACATAGCTTGTACAAACTGTTTGAAAGTGAGCTGGCAATAACATAATAAAAATCTTAAAATATTTATACCTTCCAACTTGCATAATAATCCACAATAAAAGTCATTATGAACAAAGATGTTCATCTTAATTTTAATGACTGAAACTTAGAAAAATCCTAAAAATCCAAAAATAAAGAAAATCAACACACACATTCTACATATACAGTCACAGGATAGAATATTCAAGAAACACTAAAATGTTCATAAAGCGTTTTTAGTTGCATTATATCATAGACACTTTCTCATTTATTATATTCTAAACCAGGGATCAGCAAACTATGATAGCAAACTATGAGCTAAACATATTTTGCCACCTGTCTTTGTACAGCCCATGAACTAAGAAATAATTTTTACTTTTTTTTTTTTTTTTTTTTTTTTTTTGCGGTACGCGGGCCTCTCACTGTTGTGGCCTCTCCCGTTGCGGAGCACAGGCTCTGAACGCGCAGACTCCGCGGCCATGGCTCACGGGCCCAGCCGCTCCGCGGCATGTGGGATCTTCCCGGACCGGGGCACGAACCCACGTCCCCTGCACCGGCAGGCGGACTCAACCACTGCGCCACTAGGGAAGCCCAATTTTTACCTTTTTTAATGATTGAAAAAATCTAAAGAAAAATAATATTTTGTTATACAGGAAATACATGAAATTCAAATTCCAGTGCCCATAAATAAAGTTTTATTGGAACACAGCCAAGCTCATATGGTTTTGTATTGTTCATGGTTTATTTGCCATAACTGTAGAGTTGAATAGATGTGAAAGAAACTTTGTGGTTCACAGAGCCTAAAACATTTATTATGTGGCTCTTTACAAAAAAAATTTTGCCAAACTCTGTTCTAGGAAATAGTGCTATTTCAGGTTGGTCTGATTCCAAAGCTCCTTCCTCCATGCCATGCTGCCCCAACACGTGCGTATGAGGTAGAGGCAACACATCAATATGGTAACAGTGGAAAATTATCTTTGCGAGAACAACATCTGGTCCATGATAGACACTTGATATTTTTTGAATGAACGAATGTGTGTATGAATACTAATGGATACAGAAGGATTCACATGGAATAAATATTCTTGAGAAGTCCTATGTCAGTCTGTCTCTCAGTATTATCTACAGAGAAGTAGCCACTCAGTAAAGAAGCCAACAGTTGCTTGAAGGGGCCTTTGTGTTCCTTACTGTGAGAGGATGGCCTGGTTTAAGAACTTCTAGAGTCATGGAATAATGGGGAGAGAATTTTCTCCCATTGAAGTCTAATTTCTGAGAGGGCTCTTCTGACCCAACTGAGTCTGACAAGCCAGCATAGCTATTGGAATTATTCCTACTTAGGCCAGAAGCAATGAAATAGAAACTTCTGGTATATTAATTTGTCTCTAGACCTGGGCCACTAGCACTATGTGGCTATTTAACTTTATATACAAATTAATTAAAATTAAATAAGATTGATATTTTAGTTCCTCAGTCACACTAGCCACAGTTTAATTGCTCATTCACAGCTAGTGGCTTTTGTTTTGGATGGTTCAGAAGAGAACATTTCCCATCATCAAAGAAAGTTCTGTGGAACAGTGCTGCTCTAGACAACAGGACAAATCTTTCATGCAATTGATAGTATTGCGTAGAGTTGAACATTTTTGCCCTAAGTCATTTGTGTGATTTGTTAAGCTAAGCTTCTGTTCCCAGTATTTTCCATGATGACACATCTCTAAATTTAGACATCATGGGGAGAGGAGATTTCCCTTCCAAAATTCTGTTTTCCATATTTCAAGAATCTATGTGTATCTCTCTTACTTTATGCTTGGGGTCCAAAGATTAGATGTGGCTCTCCATCTACATTAGGAAGACAAAGGCTGACTTTTCACAGAGTGTAATTCTTCTTATGCAATTATGAAATATCAGGGTCTGTGGATGCACATTGGCAGTCATTCCTTTCCCTTCTGTACTTCTCCATGATCTGTCTAAATCCTTATGGACTATGAATCAAGTAATTGTTGAATGTGTACTGGCTTGCAACTTAACACTTTTCTCTGATCCCAAGGCCTTTCATCCAAACTTTGGAGAGTACTTTATATTTCTGTACTCACTAGAACATCTCATTCTCCTGGGTAGGTGACAGGGATTAAAATCTGCTCACAGATGGAGAGACCAAGGGAAAGAGAACCACAAGGTCACTGTGTGACATTGACCATTCTAAGAATTGAATCCATTAAACCAACAATAAATGACCCTGTGCTAATAGTGATGATTTGACCTCTAAAGAATATTTCTCATCCAAAATTTCTTTAAAGGCATTTTTAATTTCTGGAACTACTTTCTGCGTCTGTGGAAAAGGGCAACTCTTCTTTCTTTCATTTCCTTCTTTTTAGTAATTGTAAAAGTAGTGAATATTCATTTTTTTTAATTTAGCAAGTATAAAGGAGAAAAAAAATCCAAAAATCAATTGTTAATACAGTTCTTTTATTCAAGAAATATTTATTAAATGCTTACTACATGCCACATACCTTTTAGAGAAAACTTTCCACGTTACCTCTTCGTGTTTACGTTTTTCCCTTTATATACATCTGGGAGATAGCATGGTGTAGCGGAAAGAGTATGGTCTTTAGCATCAAACCAGCGTGTGTGTCTGAATTCTGACTCCAGTACTAACTGTGAAGTTGGGTAAGTCATTTAAATGCTCTGAGTTCTGTTCCCTTATATGTAAACTCAGTGTATTAATAGAGCAATGCAGGCTTTCTAAGGATTTCAAGAATTTCTGCTCTGTTGAGCAGTAGCTAGGCTGTGTGGGACAGAAGCCCATTAGCCCCACCCAGATCTTTATTCTACACCAACCTGGAGCAGGATTTTTTTTTTTTTTTAATCATAAAAAGATGGCTGCAGTAGGGAATCAGGGGATATGGGCCACTGGGATAGTGGCCAAGTTTTTCCAAGATTCAGAGAGGGAGGACAGATTTTTTTTTCCCGGGCCAAGCTTGCAAATTCCCAAGTGTATCACCAACTACAAAGCACTCCATGTTAACACACCATTCAGGGCAATGATTGCTAGGTTCTCAAGCAAAGTTGTAGACTCAACACAGAAGAGGATGTATGCAGGGCAAGTAGGGCTGTGTAATCTTAAATTATAGTGAGTTAAATGGGAGCCTTTGAGAAATGATTAGGTTTATCCATAGTATTTGCAGGTCTCTCTTGCCAGCTCACATACTGCTGCCACAATGGGAATGAAGGAATCATGGAACCTTCCATACAGCCTTGCCAATTCTCTTTTTTAGTAGGAAGCTGATTATTCAGTTTGGAAATTAACCCAGATTCCTTGTTTCTCTTTCTGCCTACTTTCCTCCACTGTTTTCTGATCAGTTCACTTATTAGAAGCTCTGCCAGAGGGTAGAAAGGAACACGTTCAGGAAGCATTGAGTCAATGTTTCATTGTTTTCTGGTAACACAGATAAAAGTTATTTGGGAGACTATACTCTAAGATTGTCCTTTGCTCCTGATTATGCAAATGACAGATCAATCAAAGTCCTGGAAGAATTATCTTGTTTTCTACACCAATACTCCATTCTTTAGAACTGGACATTCAGGAGCTACCATCTCCTTTTTCCCCTCATTACCATGGACAAATTGAAATCTGGGTGTATCAAAACTCTCCCAGAAGTTTTATATTTATTTTTAGCTCTACACATTGGTCCAAAGCTAGTTTAGAAAAAAACAAAGTGAATTTCATCTTTGAACTGATGAGAACAATTTACAACATATTGAATAACTTAAGGAGTTTCCAATATATAATAAGCCAAAAGTTGATACAGTTTAGTTTCCTGCCTTATAACCTGATTTTATGACAAGTATAGCTAGCTGTTCAGAAAAATTTTAAGAACATTATTTTCTAACCACCTTGCCACTGTGCAATATTTATTGTTACTGCAGAGATTTTTTTCCCCTTAACCTCAGCTTGAGATCATTTTATGCCCTAAAGCACATCACAGTATGTCCTGAAGCATATCCTGGGAATCAGAAGTGAATCTTTAAATCATCTAATTTCACATCCCAGCAGCTATGATTTGGTCAGTATCTGTGCAGAGTATACACTGAGGCAAAGGTTAAAAACACAAAGAGAAAAAACCCAAACTGAGTGGAATAAATAACTTGCCTTCAGGTGGAAAGAGTCTGTATTTTTGTCAACTTTGCTTTCATAATACCCACTACATAAAAGATTAGCATCTCAACATCCACAAGAAAACCCTCCCATCTAAGGATTTTTTAAAATAATTAGGCACTGCCTTTATAACAGTTGAGTTGCCAAACAGAAAGAGATATGACTCTGGAGTCTGCTTCTGGGTGATATATATCACTTCTGACCTTTATTTGTTCAAATTTGAAGATTATTGCTTTTCATATTGCCTGTGAGCCCTTGGAAGCTAAAAATGAGATCCAGCTATCAAGATCTAGGCAAGCTATCTATGCAGAATCCTGAAAAAAGGCTCAAGCATTCAGATTCAACTATAGCCATACATATTCTTTTATTTTATTCTTAAAATTGTAGAAGGACATACATGGACTTTGGAGAATGGTAAAAATTGCTGTGTGACCTTCATCAATTTAATTAGGCCCAGCTTTTTGTTCTGCAAAATGGATTTAGAAATACTTACTTCATAAGATGTTTGTAAAGTCTAACACAGTTCTCATTTGTAAACTTCCCCGAGTATTACCTGTCATATAAGAGACATTCAAATATTCACTCTCTTTATAAGTAAACTTGAAAAGTTAGTTGAATATCTTCTTGTATGTTACAAGGAGGACAACACAATTTGGAAAGAGAAATGTCAGGGGAATATCGTTTTTTTCTGAAGGGTCCAAAGTAGGAGGATTGCTTTGTTTGTTTGGTTTTGGTTTACTTTTATTTGAGGTCCTGCTATATACACACAGTTGGCTAGCCATTCATTATTTATTTCTCTCTGGACTAGAGCACCAGAGGCTGACTCCCTATTATCCATTCCAACCCCAAAGTATTAGCCCAAGTAAATACTAATAATTCCATAACTTCTGTCAGTGAAAGGTTCAGGAGTAACCAAAGAGCTATGGGGCAAATTTAGAAGAGAGGACACTTGCTAAGAGATTGCCGCATGATATACTAATTTCTCTCCTACCTCTGGTCTTGGTGATTTGGGAGCATAACTCTCAGAGGCATAACAGCTATTTTGTGGTTAACATGAGAATGAAACAAAATCCAGGGATGGCAGAGGGGTCTCCTTGATGACTTCATGGAGTTTCTGAAACAACCAACCCTGGAGTTCACCCTGCAACTGGACTTCTTATATATGAAATGAAACATGTCCTTGTGTAAGTCAGTCTGTGTCACTTGGATTTAACAAATCAAAATACCTTTCTAACTAAAAAGAGTAGCCTCCAACTGATCCCCCTGCTTCTCCTCTTTCCCCTCACAGCTTATTCTCAACACGCTAGCCAAAGTGATCTTCTCATTCGCTGGCTTAAAATCATCTGGTAGCCTCCTTAAAATAAACTCCAAAATCAGCACCAAGACTTCTATAAGTTGTCTTCTATAAGCAACTCTATAGGGGCCTCCAGTAAGATGGACAACAGCATCCGGTGTGCCCTGACCCCTGTCCACTTCTCCAACCTCAGCTCCTGTCCACCTTACCCTCTTTACACTACGGCCACAGTAGCCTTCTTTATGTTCCTGGAACAGTCCTTTCTCACCTCAATGCCTTCATTCTTATTGTTCCCGCTACGTAGAATGCTCTTTCCCTGGTTGTTATGTCATTCTCTTCTCAGCTCAAAGTCACCTTCTAGAGAGGCCTTAATCATCCTATTAAAAAGAATAGCTTACATATTCAACTAAACCTAGCTCTCTACTTCATTATGCTACCTTATTTTCATCACAGCGTATGTCATTATTTGAAATCACATTATTCATTTATATGTCTTCCACACTAAAATGAACTCTCCATAAGAGCAGAGATCCTGTCTGCCATGTTTGCCCTTGTATCTCCAAGTCCTTGGTCAGTGCCTAGCATATAGTAGGCATTCAATAAATATCTGTTGAATAAATGAAAGGAAGAACTATTGTAGGGATAGTAGCAACTCAGCCTGAGATAAATGGACAACGCAGAAAGAGGAATCAGAGGAGACAGGGGGAAAATATTCAAAAGCAGTCTTGATAGAGTAATTAAAATGTAAAAAGTACAGATACAAACATGTAACACAAAAGAAATGGCTATAAATACCAACGGCTAGAAACCCAGCTCTGAGAGAAGAAAAAGTGGAGGTTGCTTTAATTCAACAACAAATCTGAATACGCAGAGGAAGACACGGTGCCCAGATTCCAAGGGGAGGCTCCAAGGGCGAGGTAAGCCCCACCAGCCCAAGAAGCCAGAAGGACCTGAAATCTAAATTGGAAGACCCCACAAATGTAAATTTAATTGTAACTGATCAAAGGTCTGGAATTGCATAGTCCTTCCCTTCTTTCCAGGGGAAAAGATACAAAAGATTGGAAGGAAAGAGATAAGGAGCCTAATGAAATGTTGAGTTGTCTTCTCCATTCACACAACAGTATAGTAAAAAATCAGTTTCCCAAAGCTTAGAAATTAGACAGTTATACAACCAAAACGAAAAGTGTTAGATATACCAGGAAGTAGTGAAAACATGCTTGAAGGGAGGAGCAAGATGCAGGAACTTTGTAACATGAATTAAAAATACATACAGAAAAGGTGTCAATGAAGAGGTAAACCCAAAAGCTTTAAAACACTGAGAGATTCCCATCCACATAAGTGGCTGGAAAGAGAGAAAAAAAAAAGCATAATTTTCATGAACTTCAAGCAGTATTGAAAAACTAAAGTTGGTTTAAGAAAATGTACAATGGTCTCTCTGAACAGTTCGGCCCCAACCAGAGCTCATCACCTATGACTCTGTAGTTAGGTAAAAGTCAACCATTAAGTCAAGGATAGCAGTGTGATTATAAATAGATCAAGGAAAAAAATGTATTAAGAAGAGTAGTCTTCAAAACCAAACAAACAAAAACCTTAGAAAAATGATGTTTACCTAGCAGACAAAAGAAGAGAGGAAAATAATAAAGTCATCTGCGCTGACCAAAGGCACATTAACTCAGTCACTTGGAGTAGGGTTCTTGGTTATCCTGGTTATCCACAGGACTGGAGACTAAATTGTGAAAGGAGGATAAGGAAGGCACTGCCAAAGCTTGTGTAGTCTTAAAAATTCTCATGTCTGTCTACGATGTAAGACAGGAGGTTATTTTGCCTAAAATAATAGTAAAAGCTAACATTTTTGAATATCTACTGGCTGCCAGATACTATTATAAGCATTTTATAGGTAGTGTCTCATCTGTCATCACAACATTACAAAGAAGGAAGGAGAGCAAGCCATAGAGAGAGAGAGAGGGAAAGAAGGAAGAAGAGAGGAAGAAGATGGGAGAGATGATTCTGCAACAATTGGTAATAACAAAGATCAAACAACATTAAGGCAAACCAAAAGACCATTAACAGAAGAAGATGAAGGTCTTCAGATCTCAAGAGGACCCTTCAGAAAGACAACAAAATAATAACAGGAATAATTTCATAAAATGCACTGGAAATCTCCAGCAGCTATAACAACGTCTAACATGCCAGAGAGGATGTAAAAACAAGCAAGTCTTAACAATTTGATGGTATGCTGCATATACCTTGGGCATAGTTTAGACAAACGAGAAGTAATTCAGTCTACCAGAGAAGATGGGAATTCTTTCTGTCAGGGTAAATAAAATTAAAAAAGGAAAAGCTGGGGGAGGATGGAAGGAAGGAAGGAAGGAAGGGAGGGAGGAAGAGGGGGAGAGGGAGGGAGAGAGAGAGGGAGATGAAAGGAAGAAAGACTAACAAACTTATATTTACGTTGTCTGCTGGGACCTGGATATTCCACAGTACACAATTCTACTATGAAGGAAGTGCCAAAAATAAATGTAAATCTAAACATACTGAAGCATGTTTTTCTCTACTAATAGAAATTTGTATGAAAATTAACAAGAAATATAGCCTATTTTGTGCATGCATGCTTGTTCTGGAAGAAAGGATCACCATTTTTATCAGGATTTTGGTCTAATGAAGCAACTTTATTTTTTTAAACATCTTTATTGGAGTATAATTGCTTTACAATGGTGTGTTAGTTTCTGCTTTATAACAAAGGGAACCAGCTATACATATACATATATCCCCATATCCCCTCCCTCTTGCGTCTCCCTCCCACCCTCCCTATCCCACCCCTCTAGGTGGACACAAAGCACCGAGCTGATCTCCCTGTGCTATGTGGCTGCTTCCCACTAGCTATCTATTTTACGTTTGGTAGTGTATATATGTCCATGCTCCTCTCTTACTTCGTCCCAGCTTACCATTCCCCCTCCCCGTGCCCTCAAGTCCATTCTCTATGTCTGCGTCTTCATTCCTGTTCTGCCCCTAGGTTCTTCAGAACAATTTTTGTTTTTTAGATTCCATATATATGTGTTAGCATATAGTATTTGTTTTCCTCTTTCTGACTTACTTCACTCTGTATGACAGACTCTAGGTCTATCCACCTCACTACAAATGACTCAATTTCGTTTCTTTTTTTTTTGGCTGAGTAATATTCCATTGTATATATGTGCCACATCTTCTTTATCCATTCGTCTGTTGATGGACACTTAGGTTGCTTAATGAAGCAGCTCTTCATTGCAGAGTGGGAAGGCTGAAATACCAAGATATCCTCCAATGGGGTACAGAAGAACAGTAAACAGGGTACCATAAGCTTCCACACTGTGCTAAAAGGTGAGGAGAGTAGTCAGGGAGCAAATGGAGAGCAACCTCTGAGAACTTGGTAATGAGTTGAAAAGACAGTCTTTAAGACCATGATGAAAGAAAATATTTAGAATAGCACAAAAAATATGAGAGGCACTAAGAAGGTTGTTGGAGAACGGCACAGTGATGCCTACCTCTCCATGCATAGGAGTGATCCACCTGAAACTAGAACTGGACTGAGGTCTGACATGGGTTAGTGAGAAAAGACCATCTCACATTCAAGATGTCTGTTGTCTAGTACCATTTCTGTTACCAACCAGCTGTGTGAACTTGGGTCACTTATATAGTCTCTAGATTCAGTTTTCTCATCTCTATGAGGCAGGAATTATATTGGTTGATCAGAGATATTGCTTCCAATTCAGAAAGTAATTCTAGGGACTTACGTGGTGGCGCAGTGGTTAGGAATCTGACTGCCAATGCAGTGGACACGGGTTTGATTCCCTGGTCTGAGAAGATCCCACGTGCTGTGGAGCAACTAAGCCTGTGAGCCCCAGCTACTGAGCCTGCATGCTGCGACTACTGAAGCCCGTGCGCTTAGAGCCTGTGCTCCACAGCAAGAGAAGCCACAGCAGTGAGAAGCCCACACATTGCAACGAAGAGTAGTCCCCTTTCTCCACAACTAGAGAAAGCCCGTGCACAGCAACAAAGACCCAAGGCAGCCAAAAATAAAAATTAAAATTAATTATTAAAAACTAAAAATTAAATTAATTATTTAATTTAAAAACTATCAAAAAATATGCACATGTCAGAAATGACAAAAATATCCCTTTTATTTTTTGTTATGATTATGGAATTTGGGGAAGCCTTTAAATTTATAATATGATCTTTAAGAGGAAGGCTTATTTATAAGATAACTGGCATTTTCTTTGCATTATATGCTATGCTAGAATTTTACATACATTATCTTAATTTAATTTAATCTTGACATTGTTTGGAAAGTAGGTATTATCCTATTATCCACCCCACCCCCCTTTTTCTGGATAAGAAACTGAGGCTAAGAAAGGCTAAGTGACTTTTCTCCAGCTCACAAAGCCATTAAGCGGTAGAGCTGGGATATGTACAAGATCTGTGTCTCTGGCTTCAAAGTCCATGTTCTTTTTATCCCAGCACACAGTGCGTCCAAAATAAGGAAGTGAAGGATGAAGGGGAGAGAAGAAAATGCACTGCTCTGGGGAATAGTAAAAATCTGTGAGCTTCAGAACATAAGCTGCTTCTTAGAACAAACGTGGGAGTTCTGAGACTTACCCCCAAGCATTCTGAGTTCCAGGAAATACCAGTGCTTGTGCCATGCCAATTATATTAGGCTCTTTGAGGATAAACCAAGGATTGATATATATGTATATGTATGTATGGGTCCACACACCGTGTTAGTCTGCTTAGCCTGCTATAACAAAATACCATAGACTGGGTGGCTTAAACAGCAACATTTATTTTTCACAGTTCTGGAGCCTGCAAGTCAAAGATAAGGGTGCCAGAATGGTCGCGTTCTAGTGAGGACCTTCTCCCTGGGTTGCAGATAGCCCACCTTCTCTCTGTGTTCTCACCTGGTGGTGGGGGATGATGGAGAGGGAGAGGAGAAGGTGGGGGGAGGAAGAGAAGGAGAGAGAGGGGGAGAGAAGAGAAAAGAGGGAGAGACAGAGAAAGGTCTAGTCTTTCAGTCTCTTCCTATAAGGACACTAATGCCATCATGAGAACGGGCTCCACCTCATGAATTCATCTAAACCAAATTATCTCCCAAGAACTCTGCCTTCAAATATCATCACATTGGAGATTAGGGCTTGAGCATATGAATTTTAGGCGGATACAAATATTCAGTCAATAATACACACACACACACACACACACACACACACACACACACTCGCAAACACACCAGGTGATTCTAATGTTCAGCCAAGTCTGCAAACCATTGCTTTAGAACAGTTGCTTTGGGCTTCCCTGGTGGCGCAGTGGTTGAGAATCTGCCTGCCAATGCAGGGGACACGGGTTCGAGCACTGGTCCAAAAAGATCCCACGTGTCGTGGAGCAACTAAGCCCGTGTGCCACAACTACTGAGCCTGCGCTCTAGAGCCCGCAAGCCACAACTACTGAAGCCTGCGCACCTAGAGCCCGTGCTTCGCAACGAGAAGCCACCGCAATGAGAAGCCCATGCACCGCAACAAAGAGTAGCCCCTGCTCACCACAACTAGAGAAAGCCTGCATGCAGTAACGCAGACTCAACGCAGACAAAAATAAAATGAATTTAAAAATAAATAAATAAATTATATATATATATATATATATGTGTGTGTGTGTATATATATATATATATATATATATATATATATATATAAAGAACAGCTGCTTTCAACCTTTATTATACTTCAAATCCACCTGGAGAACTTGCTAATAAATGCATGGATGGGCACCACCCCTAGAGTTTCTAACTCTCTAGGTCTGGGATGGGGCTCCATAATTTGCATTTCTAACAAGTATCCAGGTGTTGCTTATGCTGGGACCTCACTTTGAGAATTGTTTTAGAAGTTGCTGACTTCTGATGTGTACAAGCTAGTAGAAATTAATTGTAACTAATTTTAATCAACTCTTGATTTCAGGAATTCAGTCCACAGGAATTCTCTTATTCAATCACATGTATTTATTGAGTGCCAATCAAATCATGTTATGCACTGGATCATAGAAAGTGCTCAATAAATGTTGGCTCTTATTACTATAGTATTTTATTAGCACTATTATTAGTAGCTGTAGTAGCAGTAGTAGCACAAGGAGGGAGAGGAGAAATAGCAGTAAAAGTAGTAGTATGTTTAGATGAGAAATGATTGGAAGCTAAACCAAGGAAGTAGCAGTGGGGATGGAAGGGGAGAAGAATTTTGTATGATATTTAAGTTTTAAGTCTTCGTAACAGTTTGATTTAGAAGTGGGTGAGGAGCTAGCTTGGATACGTGGCTAGATAAACAATAGTGCCATTTTCTGAGATGAGGATCATAGGAGGATACTGATTTTAATGGAAAAGTTAGAGTCTGGTTTTGAAAGTATTGAGTCTGAGGTACAATTGCTACATCCCCAAGGAGATTTCCGTATGTAGCAGGAGAGGTTATATAGTTCTGACCTCAGGGAGACAGAGACAGACTTAGCCTTGAGATAAATATCTGATAGCCAGGAGTATATTTATAACTCTGGTATCTTTGGGGCACCCACATTTTAAAAAAATTAATAATTGAGAAAATAACTGGAAATAATGAGAGCCAAAAATAGCTTTAAAAAGATTTTAAGCAGAAGAAGAGAATGGTAGTCTCAGGACGACTCAGGAAATAACTGTAGAAAATGCAGCCTTGGGAAGAGAACACGGTACACCAGAAATCTCAGGTAGAACCAATAATGTCCACTATGTCTGTAAAACTACAAAAGTAGATTCACATTGTCTAGGCAATGTCTGCACTTCCCAGACCACAGAGGGAATAGAGAGTATAAAAGGAGGAATTTTTACCTTTAAAGTCACAGATGACATTCCACTACAAGGTGAGAGAAACATCACACTTGAAACCCATGTCCCCTTTGATAAATTTCCTTTGAACACTGGGGCCCAGGCTAAAGTAGTTCCACAGTGTGTAATGCTAGCTCTGTAAGAAAATCTGACTTATTTTAGATGTGCTTTTTAAAACCAAGAGCATACAGTTATCACAGAAGGCTACAGTGATCTAGAAATTAAATGTACAAATTAGAAAAAAATAAAAGGAAGGCATAAGGATAATTGTTCTGGGATCAAAGCTTCCTGTTTCTTTTATTAGGTAAAAATAAAAACTACATAAGAGATTTAAATTGTATTTTACAAAGCTAAGTGTGCAAGGCATATAATATTACTTTATTCCCTTGAAATCAAACCAAATTAAATCTGACCCTAAGTTTCGATACCACAGAGATAGTGGTACATTCATGCTGGGTTATTATTGGGACTCTGTCCTTATTTACAGGTGTTACGCAAGGCCAACTAGGCTTTCAGAGGTGTGGGCTTCACTGATTACCACTGAAAAGTCTGTGACCTTTTAAAATTTAAGGGTGCAGTTTCTCTTTCCCGTGCAATGCTCAGGGCCTAGGAATCTGAATTTACACCCCCAAGTTGCATACCTAGAGAAAACACACTTCCAGAATGAAGGGAGACATCAAGACATTTTAAAATGAAGGAAAACTAAGAGAATTTGTTGCCATCAAATCTACCCTAAATGAAAGACTAAAGGAAGTTTTCTAAGCAGAAATTGTTTGATGATTGAAACAAAATTACAACACCGTCTGATATGGCTCTAAGTATATGTAGAGGAAATATTTATTACAGTTATAAGTGGGGGAGGATAAAGATGTAAATCCAGATAAGGTTTCTATATATCACTTAAACTAGTAGAACAACAATACCACGTAGACTGTGATAAGTTACGTATATACAATGTAATACCTAGAGCAACCATTAACAAATCTGAACAAAGAAACTAAAAAATGCTATAGATAAATTAAAATGGGTTTCTAAAAACTTACAGAAACCCACAAGAACACAAGAAAAAGGAAACAAATTAAAAACAGAGAACAAACAGAAAACTAACCAAAACATGGCACATTTCCCATTTATCTATTTTTGTTGTTGCTGCTGCTTATGCTTTTGGTGTCATATCTATGAAACCATTGCCTAATCTAAGTGCATGAAGATTTACTCCTATCTTTTCTTCTAAGAGTTTTATAGTTTAGGCTTTTACATTTAGATCTTTGATTCATTTTGCATTAATTTTTGTGTATAGTGTGATGTATTGATATATATATATATGGTCCAACCCTTGGCACTCTTACTAAAAATCAATTGATCGTAAATATAAGGGTTTATTTCAGGATTCTTGATTCTATTCCATTTGTCTATGCTTACAACAGTACCACATTGTTTAATATATGTTTGTAATAGGTTTTGAAATTGGGAAATGTGAGTCCTCTAATTTTGTTTTTCTTTTTGTCTGTGTTGGGTCTTTGTTGCTGCATGCGGACTCTCTCTAGTTGTGGTGAGCAGGGGCTACTCTTCATTGTGGTGCACAGGCTTCTCATTGCAGTGACTTCTCTTGTGGAGCACAGGCTCTAGGGATGTGGGCTGCAGTAGTTACAGCACGCAGTCTCAGTAGTTGCAGCACATGGACCCTAGAGCGCGCGGGCTTCAGTAGTTGTGCCGCATGGGCTTAGTTGCTCCATGGGATCTTCCCAGACCAGGGATCAAACCCGTGTGCCCTGCATTGGCAGGTGGATTCTTAACCACTGCGCTACAGGGAAGTCCCTTGTTTTTCTTTTTCAAGATTGTTTTGACTGTTCTGCATGCCTTGCATTTCCATATGAATTTGAGGATTAGCTTTTCCATTTCTGCAAAGAATTCAGTTGGTATTTTGATAGGGATTGCATTAAATTTGTAGATCGATTTGGGGAGTATTGCAACTGTAACAATAAATATTGTCCATGAAAACAAATGTCTTCCTGTTGAGTAAGGTCTTTAATTTCTTTCAATGATGTTTTGTAGTTTTTAGAGTGTTTGTACTTCCTTTGTTAAATTTATTCCTAAATATTTTTTTGATCCTATTTTAAATGGAATTATTTTCTTGACTTCATTTTTTATTTGGTCATTGCTACTGTATAGAAATACAAATAATATTCATATTTTGATATATCTTGCAACCTTGCTGAACTCATTGATTAGCTCTAATAGTTTTTTAGTGGATTCCTAGAGGATTTTCTATTTACAAGATTAAGTCATTGGCAGATAGAAGTAGCTTTATTTCTTCCTTTCCCATCTGGATCCTTTTATTTAGTTTTCTTATCCAATTGCCTTGGCTAGGACCTCGACTACAATGCTGCAGAGAAGTGGAAAGTGCAGACACCCTCGTCTAGTTTCTAATTTCATTAACACTGTTAAATATGATGTTAGTTGTGGGGTTTATGTAGATGACCTTTTGTATATTTTTCACACCAAGGGGATCATATCAGGTTTGCTCATTTTTAGCCTGATTTTCCACCCAACATACCACAAACAGTTCTCTGTCGTTAAATTGTCTTTTGTTACCACTGTAGTGGCTACATACCATTTTACTGCATGTGGCCACCTTTTACAATTATCTTGTCATTTATCCAAGATTAGTTATTCTAAAAATTATTCTATAAACCCATATGGTTTTATACATCATTGTTTATTTGGGCCAAAATCTGAGAAATAACATATCTGGGTCAAAAGTTATGCACCTGTGATAGATTTTTCTAATTTAATTTAATATTTATTCTACTTGTTTTTCTCTCCAACTGAATTGTCAGATTCTTTTAGAGAAGAGCCTACTACTGGGTATCTCCATAGGCTACCCAGGATACTTACAACAGGACCATTCACCTGAAGGTGATTAGGGAGAATATTTAAATGACTGGATATTTTTTTGCAACAAAGTATTCATTCTTAAACCCCCCTGATATATCTAAGATGATTTGATTATTTTCCTTCTATATGCCTTTATTATATAAAACTACTATATACACACATTTTGATAACATTAAATTTTTTTGTATATTCTCTTTATCCAACTCTTATTTTACATTTATTACTTCTAATTATCAAAGATATTTCAAGCCATCTTTTTTTTTCCTTTCTAATCCAGGCAGAGAAGGGCATATCAGGAACTTAGCCCTTAAGAATACATTGTTTAAATAGTGCAGGGTTGATAAGCAAATGTAGTTGGTAAAAGTTTAATTTCTTGTAAGTTTATAGATGGATTGAATGAATATCTTTTGCTTGTCTAAACAGTCATCACAGGTGGTAACAAAATCTTGCAACTAGATACACACAAATTGAGAAATTGGGTGTGTTTAGTAGACAGATTTCAGAGGTAGGATACTATGAGGAACAAGCTGATTTAAAGAATGGGAGGGGAGGAACCATCTGAAAGACTAGGAGAGAAAATTTATGAAAATCTATGCCTGGTGAATCAAACAGGAAAAGATAATGGTTATTAACTGTGAATAGTCTGAGACTAGAGTGTACAATATTATAAATTACTGTTTTGGGATTGCTGTGCTAAAGAATAAATGACACTGTTTAAAAAAAAGAGAGAAGCATCTTCAGGTTGGTTTCTGTTTTCCTTTAAAGTTATTTTCCAAGGAATACTGTAGGAGCCTTTTCAAAATGTGACATTTCAAATCCTGAGGGTTTGTGCCTATATACAATTTATCTCTTAGCACATATTAAAGAAAAGATGCTCTTATGAAATTTTACTCACCTGTTAGTAAATTCCATGCCTTTTCAAGTTTAGAAATTCTAAAGTTTCTTATCAAGACACCTACTTCTGCATCTCTAGCACCTTAGCAAGAAATGTAAACATGCAAAAGATTAGCATGTTTACTTTCACTTATTGAGATGCAAAATGTCAACACCTAGGGCTTCCCTGGTGGCGCAGTGGTTAAGAATCTGCCTGCCAATGCAGGGGACACCGGTTTGGTCCCTGGTCCGCAAAGATCCCACATGCCGCCGAGCAACTAAGCCAGTGTGCCACAAGTACTGAGCCTGTGCTCTAGAGCCCACCAGCCACAACTACTGAGACTGCGTGCCACAACTACTGAAGCTCAAGCGCCTAGAGCCCGTGCTCTGCAGCAAGAGAAGCCACCGCGATGAAAAGCCCGTGCACAGCAAGGAAGAATAACCCCTGCTTGCCGCAACCAAAGAAAGCCCGTGTGGAACAATGAAGACCCAACACAGCCAAAAATAAAATAAATTAAATAAATAAAAAAAAAATAGACTAAAACAAGCTTATAATGATATAGTATAAAAATGTATTGCACAGCCTTATATAACTAAACTGCTTAAGACCAAGACCAAACCAAAACATTGAGTACCTATATAATATGTGGAGATACTGTAGAAGAGCTATGAGGGTAGTGACTAGAAAAGTCAGGTAAGAGAAGAATGTATCCTGTTGTGCAAAGAGCCAGATGTTCTGGATAAGATGGGGGTTTGAGAAGAAAGCATGAAGGGATCAGCTATGCTCTCCTGTGTCCCTTGGTTTTCCATCAAATCATAAAGCAGGAAGGATAATCATTCCCTCGGTTTAGGGGAAAGAAAGGAAGAGTTCTAGGAGTTATTAGGATCTGTAAACACCATGTGGGGAAACACTGCCAAAAAGACTAAAAGCTGTGTGTCAGCAGGATCAGCATGACCCTCAGAAGAGTTCATCGTCACCCTCCAGGGGCACGGTGCTGTCTTTGGATCCTGGAGCAATCGACATATGAGGCTGGGAAGGGACATGGTAAGGCTGATGGCCTAGAAGGGGACCCAGGGTGCTGAGAAACATGCTATCAAAGCAGTCAACTACTGGTATGTAGCTTCCACTGTGACCTCAATTTCTGGATTCCAAGAGTCTTACTCTTTATTCTCATGGCTACTACTCTAGTAGGATTATTACCTACGTATGCCTGGGCCGCTAGAGTAGACCCCTGTTTGACATCCTTTACAAGGCCTGCCCTCTTTTTGCTTAACTGTTTTTTATACTTACGATCAATCTTTTCAAAACCCCACTTTCAGCATGTGTGATCCTGCCTACTTGAAGTTCCTGCTTCAAGTTCATACTTAACCATTTTCGAGTGCTTCCATTAACTGTTATGAACCTTATTTCACACAGTTCTTTTCGCAAATCATAAGCCTTTGTATCACTTAAGTCAGAATTTTTATTTTTGCTTCTGTGCTTTTGCTCAGCTGTTTCCTGAGCTCCACTTTCCTTGGTTTAGATTCTACTTATCCTTCAAGGCCTGGTCTAAATCATATTTTTAATTTAAAACCTTGGGCAACATACTTCAGCTCATGAATGTTTCTTCATTTTCTCTTTGCCAAGATATAAGCCTGTTAACTAGGATGCTGGGAAAGAAATGACCTCATTTAACATTCTGTTGAATCCAGTAGTTTCATATGTTTCCATTCTGCTTTCCAAACCATATAGTAAACACTTTGACAATGGGAGCCATTCTGAGCATCCTATAGTACCTCAGGCAACGCTGGGCACCGAGCAGTTAGCACAGCCTCTGATTGTGACTGAGGAAGAAACCATATTAAAAAAGAAAAATGTCACAGTGATGCAAGGTATAGGGAAGTGATCAAGCCTTGAATGATACTAATCAGAGATAGTTTCAAGAGGGTAATATAATTTTGCAAAGGTTTTATTTTTTCTTTCTTCAAAGACACAGCATGAGAGATAGGGAAAAAAATTCCAAATATCACATGGTCTGCTGTGTTGTTTGGTGTAAACATCCTTGGGAAAATTGGAATCTGGAATATTCGATGGATCCTCCAACCATGGCATGTCAACCTGGAGTGTACTTTATTTTCTTTTATTCCTCAGAATCCCTATCATTATTAATAGTGGAGATTATCCTAGGGCAAAAAATGTGTGGTCCTTTTTACCAAAGACTAGTTTCTATAAAGAAATTAGCTAACTAATTATCATCTCTCTGTCTCCAGTCCATTTCTGCCACCCATAGCAATGAAGGACTCCATTAAAAAACATTACTATTTTATTAAAAATGCTTCATTAATTTAGTATTCTTTTTAATTTCCCAGTAGCTTTTGAAGAGCTTATGGTACCATCTGTATATGCCCGGAAGTGGTAATTATAATAGCAGGAGAACCAGCCTCAGCTTTGGTGCCTTCTTCTTTTTTAAAAGTGACCTGAATAGAGTCATTGCCTTTACTGATTATAGTTTTTTCTCTTCTTTCAAATTGGTAACAAGGGAGACAATACTTCTTAATACTCTTTTGGTAAAAATGAATGTTTACTGAGGTAAGGAGTTCAGGTAGACGACTTAATAGGCTTATTCAGTAATCAGAGTTCATGTAAAAGTTGAGCCAGTTCATTCTGAACTGGTTTTTATATACTGAATATCCTTTAGCAGTCTGTGAAGCTTATAAGGCAACTCCTGTGCCAGGTATAAAGCTATTGTTTCTTAGTTCCAAGCCCACTCTTCTAAACACCACTTTGTGATGGTGAAGCTAATACTTTCCATACCACATTTCAGCATGGCACTTGGCTCCCTACTAGGCTATACCAAAGGAGGCCACTAGAGGGAGATGGCAAGGCGGGGGGAGGGAGAAGGGATGTTTTTCCTTCCTGTCTGTTGTATACGGGCTTCCTGTTTATTTCCTATGACCGTGCCATACTTCTTCACCTTTGCATCAGCATTATCTTCCCATAACAACAGCTGAATTCATTTTGCAGATTTTCCAGCGCTGGCAGAGTTGAGTTATGGTACCACCTCAGAGATAGCAGCACCAGCTAGCACCTTCTCAGAAGTCGGAATTTCATCTCCACTGGGTCTTTCCTCTAGATCCGGGATTTTTAAAATTCCAGCCTCTCCTATTTGTTCTGCTAGGCGAAGGTGTGTGGCTGCCTCCTGCTACTGATACTTCCATGATCCCTTAATGCAGTGGCAGGCAAATGTGTGTTTGTGTTATCTATGGCTGCTTTATAAGAGTCAAGTACTTGCAATGGAGACCATATGACTGAAATGTTTACTATCTGGCTCTTTGTACAACAAGTTTACTGAACCTCGCCACAGTGTTCTAGTCTTGCCTTTTTAGTTAAGTTTACAATAAAAATTAAAAATTTTTTATATTAAATTCTCTCTGTTCATATAACTGATGTGGTTTCTAGATCCTGCTTGGACACTGACTGATACAAATATTGGTTCCACATGTGGTCCCGGGAAATGGACACTCCAAATGGGGATTTGAGGATTGGTTTGGTCATGTTTTTGTACTTGAATACAATGCTGAAATTAGGTACTAGTAATCCATGGCGTGCAGTCACATCTCATTTAATCAAATTATCACCAATGTTGATTGTGGTGAAATGCCTACTACAGCATATGCCTAAGAAGCTGACCATTATGATGGTAATGACGACTCCAAGGACTTTGTGTGGGGTAGATTTTCTGATTGTTCTGAAGTTCGTACAGAAAGAAAACAACAAACCCAGAGACTCAGGGACCTTTATTGTAGCCCTAAAATAATATTTTTTATAGCCACTGGGCTATCATTGCTGAGAATCAAATACAAAATTTAATTGGGCAGGGCTTCCCTGGTGGCGCAGTGGTTGAGAGTCCGCCTGCCGATGCTGGGGACACAGGTTCGTGCCCCGGTCCGGGAAGACCCCACATGCCGCGGAGCGGCTGGGCCCATGAGGCATGGCCGCTGAGCCTGCGCGTCCGGAGCCTGTGCTCCTCAACGGGAGAGGCCACAACAGTGAGAGGCCCGCGTACCGCCAAAAAAAAAAAAAAAATTTAATTGGGCATAAGGCACAATTACAGCAAAAGTTAAATTCATAGCTTTCACAATTCTCTCATGTACAAGTACTGAGTCTGACCTGGGAAGAAATGCACCCCTATTAGTCTGGTGAAATCTATGAACCCTTTCTCAGACTATTGCTTTTAGATGCATAAAATAAAATATATAGAATCAAAAAGGAAGCCAATTATGTTGAAATACAGCAGTCAAAATGTTTAAAAGCAATCACGTTCTTTAAAATAAATGCTTTAAAAACAATATCTAGCAGTAGTCATTAAGTGCCACAATTCTGAACACTTTTTTAATACATCTGCATCATCTTGTAGAGTAATATGAAATACCTATGATTTCTATTGTTACCAAAGTCGTGGGTGATGATAACACTACTGTGGGGTTTTTTTGCTCATATTTGTTATTGAAGAAAATGCTAAATTTCAGTTAGAGGCTGATGAAAATAAAGATGTATTTTTTCTTCTCCAAATTCATTAATCTTCTGGATTACATCTATGTACCTCAAATTAAGAATCCCTGTTTTAGTGGTATAGGTACCCTTGAGAAATTAGTGGTGTATATATATGAGAAGTTTTGAAATAATTACTCAGTATTAATTAGATGAGGGCCAAGGCTGTGGGGTTCATTTAGTCTCCTTTTAACTCTTTCTATTTACAACCCATCCTCATATCATTCTTCATTTCTCACCTCAGGAATCTCTTCCTCTAGGAGACTGGGTGAGGTACATCGTCTCTGTGCATCTATATAGTGCCCAGGACTTCTGCTATCAAAGCACTTATGATACTATAGTATTCAGGTACTTTACTGTACTGTGTTTTCCCCATCAGGGATTATGATCTTATTCTGCCTGTTTGCCTTTATGTATTCTCCCCACTCAGCTATAAGCTTTCTGATGTTAGAGACCATGTCTCACTTGTTCTTGTTATATCTCTAATACAGCGCCCATCACCTAGTAGATGCTCAAACTACATTTGTGAATAAACAAGTGAATGAATGGATGAGTTCTAAGGTGTGAATAGTTTTCTTTTCGTATTCATGGCCAAAGCTCTCGACTAGGTATTTTGTATAAGTGTTGCCACGAGTGGGGACAGAAGAGAGAATATGAGTGAACGTGTCAGTAAATCTGCCCATCACTGGAAATGCAACTCAGTGTTCAACCCTACTGCCAGTGGTGCGATAGACATGCTACCTCTGGGGTGGACACTGTTCCATTTTTTTCCATTGCAAAGAGAATTATGATTTGTTTTGCAGCATCAGTATGACATGTGCATCAGGGAGCCTGGATTTCCCCTTAGCTGTGGGGGTAGCAGATGAGCCTTGATTAAGCAAATCCAGTCGTAGTAGTTCCCTTTGACACTGTTTGGTTTAGGCGTGGGCATGTGATGCAATTATGGGCAAGGAAATATTATGGCAAGCCTGCTGCGAGGTGTCCAGAAAAGGATAAAAGGATATGCATGAAAGGCAACATTCCTGTTTCTCTCCCTTTGGATGTGGTTATATGAGGGGGTGATGCTGGAGCTCATGCAAACAAAGTGTGACAGTGAGGGGAGCAGCTGGCATACTGAGAGTGGCAGTGTGGAAAAATGGCAAGTGGATCATTGTTGACGTTGTTGAGATGCCGTATGAATCAACTGCTGTACTTGATATACAACAGGAGTGTTTATTGTTGAAGCCATTTTTTGATTGGCTTTTTTGTTATTTGCATTCCTAAGTGTCATAACCTTCTTAAGTGAAGGACAGCTTTACCAATGGTCATGCAGAGATGTGATAGGGATTCCAGTCTGCCTGTGATCTTAATGCTTGAGAGTAACAGAAATCTGCCATTGTATGCAGGAATTCTTTTAGAGCTAATTAAAAAGTGGATAGGGTGCCAGCCATTTCTGAAACTCATCAAATGAGAACATTTAAAGCTGGCTGATAAGAATTTGTAGGTGAACTAACCCCAAACACCCTTTTGAAACCCAAGTGTGCTGTGGCGAGGCATTCTTGTGCAGCATGTTACGTGTTAACCGTGTTATGAAACTGGCTTTGACATTTGGATGTCTACCACTTGGTGAGTGGTTAGTTATGAAATGCTATTGGTTCAACAGATTATACTTCTGGAATAAAGCCTGGACTTCTGGGATCTTTTTAGTGGCTGGTTTATTTGTATTTCCAAGGCCATTTTCCCAGTAAGCCAACACAATCAAATTACATGCAGCTTTGAAGACATTCTATCTTACAGTTCGACGTTTTAATTAGGACTTTAAAGAGATAATAATCACTGCCCACAACTTCCCTAATGTTACCTAGAAATGGGCCAGTTAATTAGGATCCCAGAAAAACCACTGCATACATTTCTTTTTAATTGTTTTTCCAAAACTTCCATCACCACATCTCTTGGCTTCAACTCAGACCAAATCAAATAAACAGCAGGGAAGGGTTCAATCTCTTTGGCCTTCCGAAAACTCTAAGGGTGCAAATAAGGAAGTCAGTCTGTGTCCATCATCTAAAAATGTATGTTTCAGCCTGCCTAAGATATTTTTCTTTCATTTCAAGATTGCTTTTGAAAGGAAAACCATGCCAGTGCATTTCATTAGGTCATTCTCTATGAAAGCCATTAGCATCTGGTTCACCTGATCTCTTTGATTCTTGTATCTATACTTCATTTTTCTTTATCTCTTCTAGGGTAACATTATTAATGGGTGGTCCCACTAAGGAATTTTTTTTTTAATGCTCTCTGACTGCATTAAATTTCTTCTAAGTGGATTTTACAAGGTGGAGGGAAAAATGAGTCTGTTATTGAGAAACAAAGGGGCCCAGGGTGTGATAGCAATTCAAGAAATGAATTGTGCGCTGTTGGGAGGGTCATGTGTAACAGGATGCTCACTGCCTCACCAGGCCTTGCTGCTCCCTATCCCTTGGGTCAATATACAAGAATGGAAATGTGGGAAACGTCTGAGTTGTTTGTCTAACGCTCTGATGTGTTTTGACACATTCAGGCGGGAGAGGTGGTTGCTGCTTCCCAGAAGGGGTTTAAGGAGTGTAACAATAAGCCCCTGTCATTCTGCCAGTCAAGTACCTTTACCCTCACTTTTGAACCTGATTACATGTGCCTCAGTCTCCAGCTGGATGATCAGTTGCAACGTTTATCTCAGTTCCCAAGATCTACCGGTTATAAAGTTCATTTTGTTAAATTGATGGGCTGCAAGTGGTTAATTTGAAGGATATCCTCCCTCCACTTACAACTTCATTGACGACTACTTTTTCAACATTCTGCTGAAGGTACTCACTTCACTCTTGTTCAGTGTGAGAGGCAGTGAATCCGGTGAGACTCAAGCTTTAAGACCCCTCACACAAACCCCTTCCAAGTCTCTGGCAAGAGCTCTTACAGTGTGTCCACATGATCACATGTGTTTGTAAATTTTGAAAATATAAGCTAATCTAACCACGACTAGTTATAACCACTGTGTGGTTTCACAAACAATTTTGTATTCACAATTTTGTGTGTTTTTTAAAAATAAGGACCCCCGAATTACATAAACTTTAGGCCTAACAAACCTGGATCTGTCCCTGCTCATTATATAAGTACTTTTTAAATTGGTTTATAACATTATGTAAGTATCATGTGTACAATATTTTATTTTTACTTCTGTGTGCACCTCAGTGCGCTCACCACCGCCAAAAGTTTAGTTTCCATCCATCACCATACTGTTGACCCCCTTTACCCATTTTGCCTTCTCCCCACTTCCTTCCCTTCTGGTAGCCACTACTCTGTTCTCTGTGTCTATGCATTTGTTTTGGTTCTTGTTTGTTTTGTTTGCTTTTTAATTTATTTAGTATTTTACATATTAAAAAATATATAAAATCATATAGTTTTTGTGTTGCTCTATTTGACTTATTTCACTGAGCATAATACCCTTCAAAATAGTATATAAAGAACTCATACAACTCAACAACAACAAAAACGACAAAACAACCCAATTAACAAATGGGCAGAGGAGCTGAATAGACATTTTTTCCAAAGACCTACAGATGGCCAACAGACACATGGAAAGGTGTTTAACAGCACTAATTATTAGGGAAATGCAAATCAACACCACAATGAGATATCCCCTCATACCCATTAGAATGGCTATTATAAGCACTTTTTTTTAAAGTTGTAGGTCCTAGATTAGAAGCCTGTGATGTGTCCAGATAATCACAAGGTGGCTTTTCAAGGTACCTTTCTAAAAGGAATGTCCTTGAAGTAGACAAAGTTTGTTTGGCAAGTCTTAGTTTCCCTGTCACCATGATTCCCTGAGATTTCTCCAAATTTGAGACGCTTCTCTGATCTAGGGAGTTTAAATCAGATAAGATACGTGTGATACTTAGGACAGTGAATGGGCACCATCAAGTCCTCAGTGAAGGCTAGCTATAATAATTATTGTTATATTAATGTCCTCAAAATTGTGCAGCCTTGTGTATACCTTTTTTCTACCACTCTTCTCTAAAGAGACCAATTCTATTACTATCACCATGATAAATGCCCCATTCCCCAGATGTATCACTTGATTTTTTCTCTGCTATTAAAAATGTTTCTCTCATAGATAAACAACAAGGTCCTACTGTATAGCCCAGGGAACTATATTCAATATCTTTTAATAACCTATAATGGAAAAGAATCTGAAAAAGTATCTATATGTATATATATATATATATATATATACACACTAAAAAAAGTATAAATATATATATAAAAAACTGAAGCACTTTGCTGTACACCAGAAACTAAGACAACATTGTAAATCAACTGTACTTCAATAAAAACTATTTCTCTCATAATTTTCAGCTATCTTGAAGTGTAATATTGTAAAATTCTGTATGATAGACCACCAAAAGTGATAATGGTTTAATGCAGTGACTCAAGGTGGCACAGTGGAAGAACATAGGGGCTAAATATTGGCTTCAGTACTTATTAGCTAGGTGACCACTCTACCTTCACTTCCTTCATCTGGGAAGAGATTTCATTTTACGGGGATGTTTTGGGGAATAAGTATGTAAAGCACTTGCCACAGTGTCTAGAATGGACTAGGCACTCACTGAATGGACATCATTATTGTAATCAGGCCACCCTTGATGACTCAGTGTCTGAACCCAAAAGAAGCCACCTTTAATGGAGAAATTAGATGATTTTCTGTAGGTTGGGGAAATATTCAGAGGCATGTTGGTTTGTCTAGTGTTTCTTAAATCTGACGTAGTTAAAATTTCTATACCTATGAACAGCTCTATGTTTCCTAAGATATAGATGGGGAAAAATAAAAAGATAATATTCTGACATACTTAGGAATGCTGATAAGCTAACTCATAAGCTCACTTTATAGGGTTTCATAGCACTTAGATTAGAATTCTAAATCTAACTAATGGACTTTAAGACCTACTAGAATTTCATTAAAAAAGTTATCAGAATGATATCTGAATTTATTTGCCTAATTGATCTAACCTTATACTGGACTTCTGCACAAAATATAAGTAATAATTGGTAATTGTTAAGGATTAGTGAGAAATAACCTGTTGGCAAATATAGTCCTCAAAGCTCATTTGAATTTCATTCCAATTGTATTCACAATCAGGGATTTGAATTATTGATTTCTATCTTACCTGGAAATTTTAAGAAAAATATCTGTAGTATTTCCTTAATTTGCTTGAATAAACTATTAGTTAATGTTTTGTTTTTATGCTAAATATATAGATTGTCTCAACCTCTTTGTTTAATGGGGCCAAAATTCATAAAATATTCTTCTGCACTTTCAGATGTCTTTAGTTTTTTTTAAATAAATTTATTTATTTATTTATTTTTGGCTGTGTTGGGTCTTCGTTGTTGCACGCGGTCTTTCTCTAGTTGCGGCAGGCAGGGGCAACACACGCAACTCTGTTGCGGTGTGCAGACTTCTCATTGCGGTGGCTTCTCTTGTTGTGGAGCACAGGCTCTAGACGCATGGGCTTCAGTAGTTGTGGCATGCGGGCCCAGTAGTTGTGGTGCACGGGCTTAGTTGCTCCATGGCATGTGAGATCTTACCAGACCAGAGCTCAAACCCATGTCCGTTGCATTGGCAGGTGGATCCTTAACCACTGGCCACCAGGGAAGTCTGATGTCTTTAGTTTTAAGTGTGCTAGACCAAGTTGGGCATATTTGCACTGATGCACATAAACAAAATGGATGATGTGCTACATAAGAGTGTATACATCCTCTTTAAAAATAAATATGTATCAAATATAAAACATATAAGATTCTAGACTATGAACTTCTTAAGGGTAGTGTCTAGCAGAATGCCTAGCACATAGGTAGATGTGCAATATTTGTTTGTTAAATGACTGAATTTACCTGAATTAAATGGAGTAGTTTGAACTTGGTAGGGAAGGTTCATGAAATATCCTGAAGAATGCGAATCTTTGAGCTTCTTAGAGGAGAATCAGAGATTTGGGGGCTCAGAAAAGAATTCAGTGACAACATAGGCCAACAGCCTCATTTTATACAAGGGAGATATAATCATTTATATAAACTAGTAATGGAACCAGGAGACAGTATGGAGGGCAAAGTGAGGTTTACGTGAAAACATTCCTGTATATTGTATCTCCAAGTAAATCAGTAAATAATACTCAGAACTTACGGAATGGTATCAATATTAAGAAAATGAGTGCTCCAGGTCACGGAAACAGCCTAAATGCCCATCGACAGACAAATGGATAAAGAAGATGTGGTACATATATACAATGGAAAAATGGTATAGATGATCTTATTTGCAAAGCAGAAATAGAGACACAGATGTAGAGAACAAATATATGGATACCAAGGGGGAAAGGGGTGGGGTGGGAGGAACTGGGAGACTGGGATTGACATATATACACTAACTAATAGGTATAAATAGACAAATAATGAGAACCTAATGTACAGCACAGGGAACTCCACTTTGCTGTACAGTAGAAACTAACACAACATTGTAAAACCACTATACCCCAATTTTAAAAAAAAAAGAAAATGAGTGCTATGTCAATGGCAAGACTTAGTTTCTTCTCAGATTATTTGTTTACTTCTGGTTATTAATTTCTTTCAGACTAATTCCCAAAGACTGTCCAGATAATTTTGTTATAGGGAAGCTTATTGTATTGTGTATTATCTGAAAAAATAAAAAAATATTCATGATTGAGAAGTTTGGGATGTCTGTCTTTCAAAGGTTTCTATTGTAATGAGATTCGACATATACCATGTATATGGTAAAAGTGCAAATTTAGAGGAAAGTGAAGAAAGGAAAGTAAGTTTTATATAATTGACAAAATCTGAAGCACAACAATCCATGTGGCTCCAATTACTTTCAAACCCCATTTAGTTGATTATGGAAAGAAGAGGGAACAAAACAAAAGAGGACCGTGCCTCTGAGGTTGAGAAATACCCCACCACTGGAATTTGAGTTCCTAGACACTGTGTGTGTGTGTGTGTGTGTGTGTGTGTGTGTGTGTGTGTGTGTGACAGAGAGAGAGAGGGTGGGGGAGGGAGAGAGAGAGAAGGAGGGAGAGAGGTGGGGGCGGGAGGGAGATACCTGAATCCTCCTCTCTTTGAGGTTTTTGGCTTTCTCAATCACATGAAAGCTACTTGCCTAGGGAGTCTTAAGAAAAAGATCATAGTAAAGCCGGCTATGAATCAGTTCAAATAACTGGTCAGCTTTTTAAGTCCCAAAGGATATTTAGCCAGGTCAAACTTGTGAATTCCTTTGAGCAACTCTCTGGACTGATCCCATCAGTAGCTGTCATGAGATCTGTAGTATCCAAACTGTAATTCCCTTTCCATCTTAGCTTTGAAGACCACGAGTGAACAAGTTAAACTAGAGCTTTGGCTGGTGATCCATAGAGTCGGTATGGCACCCCAGACTAAAGTTGCGTTGTCTTAAAACAAGAGATGAACAATTAGCATATTCTTGGCGATGAGTAAAAGACAGTAGGGAAAGTTAAAAATTCAGGTACATCAAAAGCATCATACGAGTCTTGCCAGCATGAGACCAGTAAGTACTAAAGAAGTGTTATATCTACAGGTGGAAAATATTAAATTACTATTCTTGTACTTTTCTTTCTTGTGCCCTCAAAAGTTTTGGCAGAGATATGACTATAGGCTGCTGCCCTTGCTGTACAAAAAAAAAAAGAGAGAGAGATTAATTTAGGATAAAAATCAGGACCTGGACTCAAGGAGTTGGGACTGGCTGAGCAAATGTTAGTTTTTCAGTGAAACAACTTCTACAAGCTGGAATTAAATTGATTTGATGGCTCTGAAGCTAACACCTTTGGGTGATCTTTTTAAAGGATCTTTTGAAATGTGTATTTGTGGTAGAGATATGAGGTTCACAATAGTATTTGAAAAAAAATTTAGGCATATCAAAAAAGAAATTTCATTAGAATATTTCCAGCCTTTTTAAAATTAATCTTGCATCACCTTCCATTATGGCGGAACACTGAATAAAGTGTTTCTCAAGCATCCAACTTTAAGTGCTAGTTAAGACTTTTGCCAAAACATCCATTTATTTTCCTAGCTTGGGGGAACTGAACTAGCAAATGGATGTCACTTTTAAGCACGCAAGTGTCTTTTTGGTGCACGCTAAATGAAAGAGTTTAAAAGAAAAAGAAACTTCCATTCACATAAAACTCTTTCTTGCTAATATCCCAGAGCTAAGAGTTGCTTGTAAGTTTGGCGGAGGTGAGGAGGGTGGAGAAATATCTCTGGCATTCAGCTTTAGGTTGGACAAGCCACATTAACTCTACAATTTTATTATAACATATTTTTTCTTTCCTGGATTTACAATCCCTTCAACATTTGCTTTGACCAGTGACCTCTGCTAGGGATTTCCCCAGGTGTGTATAATAATTTGGAAGACTACACAGTTCAGAAGTCTTCTGTGTTTCTTATCTGTATGTCATTTGCTTGTACTGGCCTACCCGTGTTATGATCAGAGGAGATTGTATTTTTCCAACCTCAAAGAATGTGTTTTATTAACTCCTTTTCAAATTCTTCTCACTCAGTGAACGTTTCAGAAGGAAAATGCTCAGATTCAGGTGAAGGGAGTCATACCAAATACTTGCCAGACCACAAAAACTTCAGCTGCCTGGGCTTAAGGCTGATTTCAGTCACTGAGGAATCTGGGGATGAAAACACTGTTTGTAGTGAACTTGCAGAAATTCTGCAAATGTCACTAGGACAGGGATCAGGTCTGTCACCCATTCAGCCGAAGAGCCATCTGTCTACTTTAATGACTTTTTCATCTCTTTATCATGATTGTTTACATTGTTAGGCCCCCTAATAATTTACAGGCTCCAGGATTAGAGTTCTTTTCCTGGAGTCATTAAAGTTCTGCCCTGATAATGGGCTTAGGGGAAAATGGTTTGCTCTGTTTTGTTTTTCTCTTAAATGTGCTTTGGTCTTCATGCCCTAACTCAGTGGTTCTCAAAGGTGAGTGTGCATCAGAATCACTGGGTTATTAGACTGTGGCTTGTTGACATCCCCTCCTCCCCCGCCTGCCTCAACACACACGCGTGTGCGCGCGCGCGCACACACACACACACACACACACACACACACACACACACACAGTTTCTGGCTCAGTAGGTCTAGGGAGGGGCCTGCTAATTTGTGTTTCCAAATAGTTCCCAGGTGTTGCTGTTGCTGGTGGTCCCAGGACCACATTTTGAGAACCATTGCTCTAACCAGCCATCAATTCCCATTCCCAGAACATTCTGTTTTTTGTTGTTCACAGGCAGTATATTTCTCTTTTTTCTCTTTTGACACCGTTTTCAAATCTGATGCTAAATATGCCAAACATACTTAAGCCTTACCATCTAACATAATAACATTCCAAATAGTTTTCCTTTCACATTATTCACCTGGGCATCATAGTGATGCAACTAGTTACCTAAGGATGGCTTGACATCTTCACCTATCACAACCACACTTTGGAATTATGCAAACTCAGACAAGGATGAATCAAGGGTCATTGTAGAATTCTGTGCTGGGCTACAAGCTTATTTCTGTTCCGTGATGGAGTTCCTTGCCCCACTGGTATTGTTTGCTCATTAACCCAGCCCCCAACTATCATATATCCCTGAATACTTATCTTGGAAAACAGAAGTGTATGTTTTCATACAGTGATGGATTTATTGTTTTAAAGGTATTTTCAAATCAGTTATGCCTAGGTTGTTTGGGAGATCTCAAAGTAGATAATCCAAGTTGGTCATCACCAAGAGGCAAGAGGTGTAAATACAACCCATGCTAAGTGTCATATAAATGCCAAGGAAGCAGTTTATCTTGTTAAATTCCACCAAGAGCATGTGACACAGTGGCTGCAGACCTGTCCACAGTGGCCTGGGGAGACATGCCGGCACTTTGAGGATCCTGACTCTATCCCCACCCGTGGGAAAACCTTGCATGTGATCAAAGCTACAATTATAATGGGACCTGACAAAGTAATTGAGAGAGGCAGCCGCTGTTGCAATGTTCGGGATGAATTCAATGGATTTTCTTCCCTGTCTTCAGCAGCATTCGGCAGCTTCTTTGGTCACCAGCTACGTCGTTTGGCAGCAGCCTCAAGTGCTCACAACTGCACAGAGCCAGGAGCATGCTGAACAGGGATGTTCCAGTTTAAAAAGACAGAGCTTCAAACAAAGGTAGGCTTTTATCTCGGGTAAGATCCTTTCAACTGCACAAAATCTCATGCCTGACCACATGCCGTTCACCACTGCCACACTCACAGTGCTGGGCATATGTCCTCACTCCCTTATTCTTGAATCCTGGGGGGCTGGGGGGACTGGATGTCAGCATTTTGTCCTGAGTTTTCTATTTATTTAACTCTCTCCATGTCCTATTTGCCACTTTGCTTCTCTTTACCACTTTTCAGCACCTATCCCCTCCTTCACTTTGGGCCCATGTTTTATTAAGATGATTATTTTTGGCGGATGGTTTGGTTCTCTGAATGTAATATTCAGTGTTTTCTTTTCATGGGAGAAAACTCATAGTATTGCAGGCTTCACATGGAATACAGAGTATGCCTAGCTTTGCCTCGCTCTGTCTGTCCACAGTTCATAGGGGAAGTAGCTGCGTACAAAGTGTGGTGATACTTCTCCTTCATTGCACTTGTCACGGTTAATAGTTGAGTATGTTTGAGTGATTGATTGATATCTGTCTTCCTCAGTGCACATAGGCCACTGTGAAGACAATGACTACCTGTTTTGACCACTATTGTGTCTCTAATACCTTTCATAGTGACTGGTATACAGCAGATACACAGTAGTATTTATTGTGGGACAGGAAAGAATATATATCAAGTGTACTAGCTGAGTCATGGGCAGTCCTTAGCTGGTCTTAACTATACTTTGGAAATGGTGCTCTGCTTTGGAAAGAATTGTGCAGAGAGACCTAAGTTTTATTAATGAGCTTGTGGTTTGGTTTGTTGTTTTAGTTTATTTTGAGACATTCAAGTGATGGTATTGTTGGGTAGAAATAGACAAACAGTGTATCGCAATAAGGAGAAATATGGATTATGGTGAATTCTATAAACTTTCTATTTTAGCAGCTAGCTACTGGAATGTACAGATTGCTAGAGCTTTGTATTAAGTTTCTCAAAACTTTGTGCTAGTTTTTTGAGGGTTGCCATAACAAAGTACTGCAAACTGGGTGACTTAAACAACAGAGATTTATTACCTGGAGTCTAGGAGTCCGAGATCAGGGTGTCCACATGGTTGGTTCCTTCAGAGGGCTGGGAGGGAGGAACCTCTTCATGCCTCTCTCCTAGCTTCTGGTGGTTCCTGACAATCTTTGGCATTCCTTGGCTTTTAGAGGCATCACCTTGGTCTCTGTCTTCATGTCCGCATGTTGTTCGCCCTGTGTATCTGCGTCTTCTTATACGGATACCAGTTACACTGGATTGGGGCCCATCCTACTCCAGTATGACCTCATCTGAACTAATGACATCTGTAACATCCCTGTTTCTAAATAAGATCACTTTCTGAGATACTGGGGTTACGACTTTAATATACGACTTTTTTGGTGGACTCAGTTAAACCATAACATGATCCAGTCAGATAGAGCTAGTGAGCAAAAGATGCATCTGCTCAGCCAGAATCATCGCACCCAGAAGCACCTCTCCACGCTCCCTGCCACCTCCTTTCAGCGGCAGGGTTTCGACCTTTTCTCCAGTGCAGGGTCAGGATAATCTTGGCTTGGCCATTAACTTGGATTTAACTAGTTGAACCTGTTGCAGAGTGCCAGCCAGCAGGTGGGTTACCAGCTGGCACTCCTCTCTGTGCCATCTCCAGTGGTAGTTAGGGACACTGCCTGAGACAGTAGAAGATTTCTGATGTCGGCAAAAAGTTCAAAAACCCCTCTCCTCCTCGCTGTCGCTTGTGAAGCAGTCCCCTCTGCTCCCCCAGTGGTGTGAAGAAGGCAAGAGAAGCATCTAGGGCAGTCTCTGCTATTGGCTAGTGAGGACCCTGGCGTCAGTTGATGAGCACTGATCTGTTCTGACAGAAGAGTTCCTATGCAAAAAAAAAAAAAAAGGAAAAATCAAATCTAGGGTTATGAAATACACCGAAACCATCAGGCACAAATATTTTACTTCACTGTAGTAAAGGGGGAAGGTACTGTTTGACTTCTGGCTGAATGTCCATGAGAAAGACCAATATTTAATCTCGTCTCTGGCTTGTTACCAAGTGAACATGTTACATCACTTGTAGCTTCCAGGTGTTTAAAAGAGGAACTGGCTGAGATACAAGGGCTTCCCAAATTGTAAAATTCACAGTGAGTCAGTTGTCCCTGTTGACGCAGCCTGTGCTCTAGGGTTCGTCCGTCAGCAATGCAGTCATTGCCCTTGGTTTGGGACGAACCAGAGAGAGAGAGGCCGCTGAGCAAAGTTACAGCAAGGGGCCAGCACCATGGCAGTTTGTCCCACGATACGTTAGTGGCAGGGGTGGAACTTGAATGTGGATTTCTTGCCAAATGGGGCAGAATGCTCTTTAATGAAAAATATCATTTCATGAAGGAAGTGAGAGAAGGTCAGGGATAAAACAAAATAGGAAACAAAAACTCGTAAGTGGTGTAAGTGACAAGCCTGACAAAGAGTCACAAAATGTGGCCCTGCTTCTGGTCCTGACTACCTTTGTGATCCTAAACCAGTCTCCCCAACACAATAGGCCTCATTTTTTCTCACTTGGTAGTGGGGGGTGATGGCATAGCTCATTTCTAAGGGAGTTTTAGGATAAAAATTCCATAAAATTGTCATTTCGAGCCAATCTAGAGTCTAGATTCCTTATATCTTTAGTTTGCTGGCTCTATCGCCATAATCTTAATGTTTTATATATTTAGTTTAAACCTCCATCTAGTTGGTTATTGTCCTTTTGTGTATAATATTTTAAAATTTCCTTGACTTCCATGGTTTTAGGGTATCAGTGCCACAAGGTATACCCTAAAACTATTTTGTAAAAAACAAACGACCAAAATTTTAGGGGCTTCCCTGGTGGCGCAGTGGTTGAGAGTCCGCCTGCCGATGCAGGGGACATGGGTTCGTGCCCCTGTCCGGGAAGATCCCACATGCCGCGGAGCGGCTGGGCCCGTGAGCCATGGCCGCTGAGCCTGCGCGTCCGGAGCCTGTGCTCCGCAACGGGAGAGGTCACAACAGCGAGAGGCCTGCGTACCGCAAAAAAAAAAAAAAAAAAAAATGAGGCCCTTGTAGTATATAGAAGATCCTGTCCCCAGCTCAGCAAATTATAGTTCCGAGGATGATGGGACATAAGCATATAAGGAGAGAGGAAGCTCCTATGAAAGATGGGCTTTAAGCCATATTCTGTGCATTTAAATCCCCAGTATATGGATTTGATGGCATTTGGAAGAACCGTAAGATCCTACCCAGTGAGGATCCGATTGCTTCGAGGCCGTTTTGGACTAGCAATCCGTGTGGCAGGAACTTAGCTCAGGTGAGAAATTGCTCCCACTCCGAAGGCTCTCACAGAGTTCTAGTGAGCAGCCTCCGCAGTGCTCTTGTGTTGGCGCAGCTTTGTGATGCTGAGTCAGTCGATTATACTGCGATGGTGGGAAGCCGTGTTGGATGGTGGTGAGGCTTCTCGAAGGGCAGTGGTTGTTCTAAAATACTATTTCCATTTCCCACAGCTGTGTGACCCCGGGAGAGTTTTTTAATATTCCAAAGTCTCAGTTTCCTTACCCGTAAATTGTGATGGATCTCAGTACTTATTTCAGTTTTCTTTTGCATGTGAGGATTAAACGAGACAATAAATGTAAAGTGCTCAGTGAGGGGCACACAGTAAGTGCGTAATAGATAGTAATTATGATCATTTTTATACTCGTTTTGATGTCCTCCCTTTTGGGGAAACTGACTCCATTACAATAATGGATTCAGAACCTAGTGACTTGCCATCACTGTGGAACAATTTTCTCCTTGATTGGTGACTGATCACAAAGTTCCAAGTATACAAGGACCTAACATCATCCTATAGATCCAAATCCGAAGGAAAAGCAAACAAACGCCCCTGAGGTAACGCATGGGTGTGGTGATGGTGTTGCTGTCTTAGGAGCACCCAATCCATTACAAGTCTGAACAATGTGATCCTTGCTCTGGGCAGAAAACACACAGCAAGGAAGTGTCTGTTTCGTAAGAAGACAATTCAGACTTGTTTTTCAGGGCCTTCCGTAATCCTAAATTTCTTAGCTGCTGCTGCAGCAGCAAGAATTATTGAACATGGCACCCAGATATTGTGGGAAAACAAAAATGAAAAAGAAAAGGCAGTTTGCAGCCACAAGGTGAAAAATTAGAAACGTGGTAGGAGAAGAACACAAGACATGGAAAAAACGTGAATGAAGGTAAGGATATATCCCTAAGATGTGGAAATATGGCAATGACTTCAAAAGGCCACCCCATCTGAGTAAATGTCTCACCCCTCCTTGTCCATCTCCAATAACAGGGTACTCCATGTCTTCTGAAGCATCCCACCCACCCTCTCTAGGGACTAGCTGGGTATAACTTTGTAGAGGCAATAGTGAGGAGAAAAAAAACCCAAGGCTTTCTTTACTCTAACCTTAGTCTGGGTCCTGGCTCCCTTGTTTCACGTTTCTAAACTTCAGATGTAAAATAAGGACAATGTATAAATGATCATCATGAGAGTACCTACTTCCTGGGTCTTGTAGAGATTTCATGAGATAATACATATAACATATAGCGCGATGTCTGGCATATAACGAACAGTACTGGAACCAACTGAGCGTTCAATTAATTTTATTGTGATTATTGAGCAGACTGTCTGGCTCCAACATTCTAATCTTGAACAATTGACTTTATTTCTCTGTACTTGTATTGTCTCCTCTGCAAATGAGGATTTTAGGAGCATTTATCTCATGACATTGTTGAGAAAAATTAGATGACTCGACATAAGTAAAGCTCTTAGAAGAGTGCCTGGCACATAGAGGGGATCATTCAGTGTTAGTCATTATAGATGAAGGAGTGCTACCAGTTCTGACCAGTTGCTACTTCTTTTTTCAGTCTTTTTGTTTAATGAGTATTTCTCTCAAGCAGAACTCCTCTGCCTTTCCTAGCTCTCCCTCTTCACGGGAACTCTTTCAGAGTAGGATCTAATTGAAGCCAAAATAGTAGGTTTAAACTTTTAGGGGCCACCAGGGCTCACACTGCTCCTGTGACTTCCAGGAGTAGGAGTGGATGAGAATAAATTCATTTCCAGGGACAGATGAAGGAACAAGCCACAGAGAAGGCCTGAGGGAGAGGTAGGTCAGTATGTTCAGCATGGCACACGGAGAACTTGAAGTACTTGGAGAAGTGGAGGCCCAGGATGGGGATGAGACAAAGTGGTTTGTTTGGGAGGCTGGCAACGTGGCAGATGTGTGAATGGCTCCGAACGTGGAGAGCTGGCTCTGCCAGGCGCCGCTTGCCTTTCATAAGCATGAAATCCACTTGGGTAACATTTGTTACATACCCTTCTGAATCCACAGCTTGTTCTTTACAAGTTTTTGGCAAAAAGTGGTGTTCACTGGTCATACCCAACCTATTCTATATTTATTCTGAGTGCACAGGACTAATGAGATAATTATACCCTGGGGCTTAACTGGTTGAAATCTGTAAATCTCCTAGAAGTGTAATTATCTAGTCTTAATCCTTTTTTTTCCAATATTGCGTAAATCTCATTAGTACCTATTTTTTAAATTATTCATGGTATGGAAAAAATTGCTTTTTTGTCATTGAAAGAAGAGTTGGCAGGGGAAGACTGAGATGTGTTTGAGCTATTTGGTTTTATCTCCTTGATGAAATAAAGGAATGCGCCCCCAAGTGTAGGAGATTCTCTTAGCAGTCGGTTCTGTTCGTTCAGCCTTTTGCTTTTACAGCAAGGACTCTCTGTGAAGGGCTGCCGCACTGGTGTGAGGCTGGAAAACTGCAGAGTGAGGACTCAGCCAGTCTTGATCTTGACTCTTATCTAAGAATGGTTCCTAGGAATTGTGGACCCATGCGCCATCATAGGAATGAGAACCCTGTAGAGAGCTAAATTAAGTCTCATGCAGGCTCTGCAGACAACGCCGTGGCCCTTTGCCTGAAACATCAGTCTAGACTGGACAGCAACCACATAAGATTCATATGTTTATATACTAAGAATTGTGGTGACTGGAGATTATGAAAATGTTTTTTTTTTTTTTTCCAGAATTTACTTAATCTAGTGATTTTTCTAGGCAGAGATAACATGAGCACTAATGGAACTTTCATGACGTTCCCAGTTTATTTAATCGTTTTTTTGATTCATGACACACGATACAATTTCATAGCATATGAAGTGGTCCTATAAATTTCTCTGAAGTTTCCAAAGTACTTATTTTGGGTTGCTGCAAATAAAATTGCTTGAAACTGCGACCCCTAACTACAGTGTGGGATGGGGCAGGACAGTGTTTACCTGTTTTGTGGGTGTGTGTATATCTATATGTGACCCGCACTCCTTCTTGCACGTTCCATTTAATGTAGTGTAGAAAAGAGCCCTATTAGAGAAGCAGAAGATCAGGATTCTCCTTCTGTCACTGCCACCAGCCAGTATTCTGTGGTGTGTGGGCCACTTAACTTCTCTGAACCTTAGAACAGAGAGGTGCAGACCTCACGACCTCCGGATTACACGCGAGCTGTCTGTGGACAGCAGCAAACCATGGCCTCAGCCTTGAGAGGACTGCTAGAGCCATGGCCTGTTCGGCTGAGCAGTCAAGGGGGTTGACAAGCAAGGCAGTGGGGAGGGGAACTTTCCCATGGGGTAAAGAAGGAGAGAAGCTGGGGGTAAGGAGGCAGGCTTTGTCCTTTGCTCTCCGAATGTCCTAACCTCCCCATTCTAAGGAGTAGGGCTAACACTAGAGAAGCTGGCTTTGCCTTTTCGCCTTTCCTACTTCTGCTCCATCCCAGCTCCTTCAGGAAAGGGGATGCAAGCCCTCTATAACTCCCTATATGATTCACCCTTAAAAGGCATCGCTCTAAGGTCCTTATGCTAAAGGACCAAATACATTTGCATCAAGTCTGAATCTGCATTCTTTATTCATGTCATATCTTCATATGTTAGACACGTAGATAAAAATTATAGTCTCCCAAACTTCCAAACTCTGTAAGTTTTTAAAACCTTGAAGTCTTGCAAGCTAAATATCTGGATAACAATTTAAAATTTCACTTTTTATTTGACTAGTTGGGTCAATAGGTATAACCTTCTTAGATCCAGCCTTTATTCAGTGACACATTAGTAGTGTATAACAAGTCTTAGCGGACTTAAAAACATTTTCCCTATAACACTTTGTCTATAATGATCTTAAAGTGATTTAGACTTTCTACCTTAATGTACTACAAGTACTAAATGAAGTGTGCTCATCTCCATCGGTTGCGGACGGAAGGCATCTTTATTTTCCACTCCCCGAATCCTCCTCCATTCTTTAAACCCATTGTCTCTCTACATAGCCTCTTTTGTAAAGGACCTTAAATAACTCTAGGACAGCTCTTTCTCATGTGCTGCGGACCATATGTAGTACTTGGGAAACTTGTATGCGTCCTTGATTCTGCCATCAGTGGAAGAACAGTTTGCGCTCAGTACAGCCTTCAAATCACACTATAGGCAGCTTTAGTCAGCGTCTTGCCTAGAGATTTTTTTGAGTATGTGTCTTGCATCAGACCCTGTACCTCCAAAACTCTAAAAGGATACAGGCCAAGCTCCCCAAGTAGTTCTCTTGAAACGTCTTTCATTTGACTTGAAGTAAAGAGGGAGTACGACGCACCATTGGCAGGGTAAGGGCATGTGGAGAGGGAAGTGCACAAAATACCAACAGATCCTCCAAACTAATTGTCTCTCTCTCTCCTTTCCTCTTTAACCACCATCCTTGTATTCTCTCGAGGAGGGGGTGGGGCTAAGATTGCAAAATCACCTTCTGTCCCTGTCCCTCTCTTTTGCAAGTACTGTATAGGTGGTCTGACACCTCGACTTGTGCATATTTATTTTATTTTGTATAAATATGTATTATATACTATTACATAGGCCTGCAAGCTCCTTAAAGGCAGAGGCTTTTGTTATGCATTCCTATACTCTTTATAATACCTGACGCAGGCCCCACGTAGCAGGTGCCCAGTTTCTGTGTGCTGAGTGAATGCGGGCTGCCTGCTTCGTGAAGAGCGACCAGTTTCTGTTAAACTGCACACTTTCAAGTTACCCTTCTGCATTCTGCTTCTCATGTAAGTACTGTTATTAAACTTCTAAATACTTAACAGAAGGCTGTTTTTTGGCAGTGAATGAACTCCTTTTGTCTTCTGTCCCGTGAATATCCTAACCACTTTGTCACTTTGATCTAGGGGGCATTTCATCCTCAGAAATGCAAAGGAGTTGGCGACTGCACAAAATGTGTCCTATTTCCTATTGCTGTAAAATCCACTGCTCTTGAGCCTTTGCCCGCCCCCTTTCATGATAATGTGTAAGCCACTAAATTGCAGTTACTGGCTGTGGCCATGGCCATCAAAAATCGTGAATGCCATGTAGATTTGAGGCTTGCTCCACTAAAGAGTCCACAATGGCTTTACTGTAACTGGGTTAACTAGAACTTGGCAAACAGCAATCCAAGGAGGGTGATACCAAGCCCCCTCCCCCTTCCAGGATGCTGGCCTGATCTTCTTGTATTTGTGCAACTGGCCCATCCAGAGACCCACTAAAGCTGGGAGGAGGGCCCCGGTGAGGGCGAATCTCTCTGGGTCAGGTTGTCCTTTTGCAGCTCTTTTCACACAGCTTCTCTTCCTGCAATGCGAAGTAGGTTAGAGGATAGCTTGTTTTCTTTTGCTATTTGAAATACAGCATTTAGGGTCATGCTCTGAATAATTTGTGCTTGTTACAAATGACTGTCATCCTCTTGAAGCAATAACAAAGAACTACATTTAAATTAAATTTAGCCAAGCAAGAGCTTCTCCACAAAATCAGTGGAGCCAGGCATTTTTCAAAGAGTTATTTTGATTTTTTAAAATCTGTAATATTGTAGGGCATAAATCAGCAAAGATATCCCAGAATCTAAAAAGAGCTGGGCCATAGTTCATAATGCTTTAAAAGTATTTGGTAATATTTGGGATGGCAGGAAAAGGTAAGATAAAATAATAGATGCAATCATCTTTAATATCACTTATTTTTGTATTTGGCGAACTTTGTTCTTCCTCAATATCCTAGTTTAAAATTTCAAGGGTGGATTTTTGAAAGACACCTTTATTTATTTATTAAGTCTGGAAGACTTCAAGAGACCAAAGCCATGTCAAATATAGTTTTTAAAAGTTAATTTACATAAATGTATTCCTATACCCATACACGGTTGTGGTCTTCTTACCACTATGGCATCAGTAGTGACCAGCAATTTGGTGGCCTCACGTGCTAGGTAGAGGACTGTTATGTCAATACATAGAAACATATCTATTTTTTTTTAAGAACTGTTTTTTTCAAAACAGTTTTGGGTTCATAGCAAAATTGATAGGAAGGTGCAGAAACTTCTCATATGCCCCTGAGCCCACACGTGCATAGTCTCCCTCATTATCAACATCCCCCACCAGATACAATATGTATTTTAAAAATATTCTTTCTTGCCAGCATCTGTATCGAACCCTACTTCAGTACTCAGACTATCCAATCTTTCCTTGAATATCTCAAAGCGGTTACACTTTCCAGTTCTTCAAGACCAAAACTTCTCCATTCTTTTCTCATACTAGACACATAAATATCTGGAGCTGCCAAGCTTTATCTTTTAAAGTCAAGAAAGAAATTTCCATCTGTTATTTTGATAATTTGCCTTATGGTTGCTCTGCTCCAATTAGGTACTAATCCTATGTAATAAACCTGGTAAGTAGGTTAATCATTAATACACACTGAGAAATTAAACTCCTCATATAGTTTCACCTTGTCTGTATGATAGACAACATCACCGTAGAAACATGTGCTGCTTTGTTTCTGCTTTGAAATCAAAGGAGGTTCTTAATTTTAGACAGTATGGCTACTCTGAGCAAAATCATTCTACCTGGATTTTGCCTTACCCTGAGCAGAGTATCTTTTTTATGCTTGCTGTTTTCTTGAATTGTGGCTTTTTGCATTGGTGTCACAAAAATCGCAATAGACATCCACTCCTTGCCTATTTGCTTTATGGCCACAAAGGCAATCCATCTTATTTCTATTAGATTATCCCTCTTTCCCTTACTTCTTTCCTTATACCCCGTAATAACCTCTCCCAGACCGCGCCTCCTCTAGCAACTTGGACCGTAAGGACCCTTGCTCTAAGTTAAGGGTGTTGTCTTCTACCGATTTTTGCTTTATTCCTTCAGGCTCTGAAGTATGTGTGAGCAAAGACCCCTTTTCATGACCCAAGAAGATGACATATGCTATTATTATTTATGCTCAGTTCAAGCTTCCTGAACCTTTTCTCTCTGCCAAAGTCAGTTACTTTCTACTAATACCAGCTTCACCCCTAGGGCTCCCTTCTGTCTTTGCTATTAATACTTTTCAGACTTTAATATTTTAGAGTCAGCAAGGTTAACTTCCTGAAGCCCATCTCCCAAAAATATAGCCATCCTGATCCCATCTTCAGAATTCTGATTGACTCAGTTGGTCTCAGATGGTACTTGGGAACCATTTCATAAACATGATTCTGAAGTGGTCACACTTTGACAGACACTCGTCCAGTTAGCCTTCTGGTTTCTGTCTGTTCTCTCTGTAGCAGTGCCACACTTGTTGCCTCACTATGGGTTAAGAGACACTGCTTGTTGTTGCTTCAGCAAAACTATGAATGGGGAGGGGAGAGTGGATGGGGAGGGTAATCGAGAGACAAATTTTCTAACAAACATTTGGATTCTGGAGAAGTTTCCCATATTACTGTCTTTCAGAAATGAGTAAATTTTTTTTTACAAAAAGACAAAATAGTGATGAGATGAAGCTGATTTATTTCATTCTAGAGCCATGATTAGATACGTGTCCCCATCCCCCACCCTTGTAATATTCTATCCAGAGTGACTCTGGCATGGTCAGGGAGGTTGTGATCTGTGGACCCATGTGCATGCCATTTGCTGCCAAAATACCTCAACCCTGACCTCAAAAACCCCATCTTCAATTGATAAGGCCACTGCTATTGAATTATTTCTTTGATATTTGTTCTTGGCACCCACAATTTAGGAATAACTTCTCTTCTGAATACTATAAAATTTATTGAATAAAATCCTGTTTTTGCATGTTCAAATGTTTGAATTTAATCCAATGGAATAATTACAGTATAGCCATTACTTCGGTGTCAAAAGAGTGGGAAGTTCTAATACCCATTCACTTAGATAATGCCAAATTTCCAAGGCAGAATGTTGTAAACTTTGGGAAAGCATCAGTAATTGAGCTTATTTAAGGGATTCTCGAGTTTTGATTGGTAATCTCATCTGGGTTTCTGCCTGTGTCTGTAGGCATGGGTTATATTCGAGAAGGGCATTTTGAGCTTAAGAGACAGCCCGACCAAGAGGATTAGACACCAGCAAAATGAGCTCACCTCTAAACCCCAACCTCTCAGGTGGATGGGTGGGCAGGTGGGGAGTTGGTATTTTAGAACTATTCTAAACAGATGTGGAAGATGCCCAGCCAAGCAAGGGAATGTACTATTTATAGCCCTTGACAATTAAGCTGCCCATCAGTGTTAAAGTGATCCAGCAAAGAAGGATCTCGGCAAGAGTTATGGGGCACCAGCTGAATGATGGGGATTTAGTCAGTATGACTCCAGCCTTCAATGGGCTAGCAAAATTAAGGGAGGAATCCCATAGAAGTGTTGCCTGGAGGATCTGAGAGTCATATCTTTCTTTCTTTGGCCTCCTAATGACTTCTAAACCAATCGCGAATTAGAGTCTCCACTAACCCAATATATTTTAGACCTTTTCTCCAAGCACGATGATGATAAGATTCATAAATTCTGCGAAAGTTAGGTTGAACATTTTCTGCTTTATATATCACTTCGCACTCAAGCATGGAATGGGCATTAAACCAGTACGACTTTGAGCCTATCCTAAATTTCTTTATGTCTTGAGCATTTAGTAGCAGTTAAATATTTTCTGGGTGATTCTCTGAACTTTCATACTATCCTCTCCATTACCTTTTTGGAATAGCAAGTTACATAGAGACAAACTATTTGTAAAGGTACAAGATATGAACCTGTATCAGGGTATAAGAGAAAAGCTCATGAACCAAATATGGGACATAAGGTCATAGTAGGGCTAACTAGAAGGCTGAATTAGTGATGAGTTGTATGAGTTACTGAAATAAAATTCCTTATCTTCCCCTAAAGATGGATTGATTCTCTTCTCTGGACTTAAAACCCTCCCATGTCTTCCCATTGCAAACTGTTTACCATGTTGGATGAGTTCCTGCATGCCCTGGCCCTGACAATCCTCTGGCCTCAGCTTCTTCCACTTTCTCAGACATGCTGGCTGAACTCCTTCCAGCCTCAAGGTCTTTGCACTTGCAGGTCCCTCTGCCTTCCCCAGATCTTTAATTAGCTCTTTCTTGACGATCAACTGTTGGCTTAAATGCTTTTTCCTCAGAGAGGCTTTCTTTGACCACCCCTTTGAGAGTCATACCTCTCTTTCAGTTACTTTCTATCATATCAGCCTCTTCTTAATTCCCACATAGCACATTACATGACTCACATATTTCATAGTATATACTTATATTTATCTTATTCCTTTGTCTATTGTCTGTCTTGTCCCCCTGACTGCTAGCTCCATCTGTGCAGGGGCCTTTTCCATGTTTTGTTATTGTTCTTCACTGCTGTATCCATAGAACACAAATAATGCCTAGCACTTGGTAGGTACCCAATAAATATTTGCTGAATAATTAATTGAAAGTGATCTAAACTCAACGAAGAGCTGGCTGGAAGTTGTGCACAGGGGTAGGAAGAGGGAGGAAGCTGAGAAAAGCATCTCATTGACATTTTCAATAATTCAGAATTCTCAGCTATAAAATGTATACATTACAACTGATTCATTTTGCAATATTACACTATTCATTCAAGAATAAGTATTTTGTAAATTTGGAATTCCTGAGTAAAGATTATAAGACTTGATAATCCCAAAAAGATGTGATGGAAGGGATAATATGAAGGTTCAGAGAATTACCTAGGAAATATATAACATACTAAATGCTAGTGATATAAAGACATTTAGGACAGGTTCAAAGTTGTATGGGTTTAATGTCCATTTCAATCTTGAGTTCAAGTGATCTATCTATCTATCATGTTCAGCTTTACTTTTGTAGAATTTGTGAACCTTACCATCATCTTGCTTGGAAAAAAGGGTTTAAAATTTATTGAGCCAGTGGAGACTCTAACTTGCTATTGGTCTAGAGATCATTAGGAGGCCAAAGACAAGAAGAGAAAAATCCAATTTCTTTTTTTATTTTTTGTTTTGAAAATTATAATTCTGTTTCCTCAAAACATTCATAAATCAACACTGTCACATTACGGTGGTTTCTATAACACAAAGAGTTCTAGTTGGATTTTATAAATGAATGATCTCTACTGCTGGATTTTACTCTTGTATATTACTAGAATTTTTATTAATGTTCAATTAATGACATGGAATTAAAACTTGCTACAATGCATCTGAACCTGAAACAGAGCAGGGCCCTGTGGTCCTTGCCCCCCACACCATGTCCCCAGCCTGCCTTTTGTCTGTGGAAAAACTTTAGCCAAAGAATAAGTTTAATCAGAGAAGTGAGAAAATGCAGAAACAAAGGAAAGCAGTCAAAGGAGACCAAATAATGATAGCTTAGTCATTAAGCATAGTCAAGAACCTTTAGTGCCTCCTTAAGGGCTACAGATAATATTCTGAGTCGTATCCTGTGAGCTGTCTTATAGATACTGAAACCCCCAGCAGGTGGAAGAAGTTAACTACATGATGACCAGGCTGTAGCCATGACATAGGCTGCCACAATTCTGAGAACTGGCCTCAAGGAAATGGAAACAAACCGACCCTGGAAGTGAAGATTAACTGTACCTAAAATAATCGAGATGATGCTGATCAGACCACCGATGACCCATTTCAAGATGACTGTCAGAGCTGACTGTATTATTGCTGCATGTAGCCCCTCCCTCTGTCTATAAAAGCTCTTGCTCCCTGATTGTCGGTGGTGGGGGGGAGTCAGCCTTTGGACAGGCATCCACCCTCCAAAATAAAGCAAACTTTCCTTTCTACCAACCTGGCGTCTTTATTGGCTTTTGAGTGGTGAGCAGCCGCACCCCGCTTTCGGTTACAAGCCCATGCATAATTTCCATAATAAACCCCCCAATAAAGGATGAGACTTCCCTCCTCGCTCTCTCCCTGCCTCACAGTTATTGTGGTTTAATCCGTAGTCATGAGAGCTTCATGGAAGTTTTACTATATTGTGACTAAAGCTGAAGCTTATTGCCCGTCAGCCCAGCACTCTCTGGTTTATTGAAAGCTTGGCGTCAACAGGATTCTGCCTGAGAACATCTAGTTCCCCCACGCATGCTATTGTTCTTTGTATTTATCAAAAATCAACTGAATCATATGCCTGAGCCTATATGGTTCTAATTCCTCAGAACTGTAATCTGATTCAGTGCTTCCCAAATATGAGACTCAGGATCAGTACTGGTCCACGGCTAAGTGAAACATACAAGGACAGGGCAATGAGTTTTTTATGAAGCTATTTTTTTCCCAAACTAAAAAAACTTCCTTTATATAAAGATGGTATTCCCCCTACTATTTGGTGTAAGCCATTCTTTTATGAAATTACAATTATAATAGATGGTAGTCTTTTTAAAATATGTTTTTACTTGGCAGCCTAAAATATTGGCAATTCTGAGTATCAGTTTCTCCCGTTAAATTTTTTCCAATATATTAAAAAAAGTCAGACAGTAGTATAATGAACCCATATGTACTCTGCAATTCATAGAAATTTGGGTGGTTAAAAAATCCCAAGTAAAATTGAAACAGGTTCCACAGAGGATGTTCAATTCCCTCACAATGCTGGTGAGAAAATGGAAACCTAAGAAAGGAAAACACCTTAATACTGGTACCTGCTGGACCTGACATTTCAGCTTTGGCATTTTGCTTCTAAGACAAATGATTGTTTATGATACCACATAGACAAACGAACATATACCTGGAGGAATCCATAATTCAAAAAGATACATGCACCCCAGTGTTCATTGAAGCACTATTTACAATATCCAGGATATGGAAGCAACCTAAATGTCCATCAACAGAGGAATGAATAAAGAAGATATGGTACATAAATACAGTGGAATATTACTCAGCCATAAAAAGGAATGAAACAGTGCCATTTGCAGAGACGTGGATGGATCTAGAGACTGTCATACAGAGTGAAGTAAGTCAGAGAGAGAAAAACAAATATCATATAATATCACTTATATGTGGAATCTAGAAAAATGGTACAGATGAACTTATTTGCAAAGCAGAAATAGAGACACAGACATAGAGAACAAACTTATGGATACCAAGGTTGGGACGAATTGGGAGACTGAGATTGACATATATACACCACTATGTATAAAATAGATAACTAATGAGAGCCTACTGTATAGCACAGGGAACTCTACTCAGTGCTCTGTGGTGACCTAAAGGGGAAAGAAATCTAAAAAAGGGGATATATGTATATGTATAACTGACTCACTTTGCTGTACAGCAGAAACTAACACAACATTGTAAAGCAACTATACTCCAATAAAAATTAACTTAAAAAATTAAAATAAAAAAACTGTATTGTAGAGGACCCCTACCTCACACCATATACAAAAATGCACTCAAAATGGATCAGAGACCTAATTGTAAGAGCTAAAATTACAAAAGTCTTGGAAGAAAACAGGTGTGAATCTTTGTGACCTTAAAGGGATATTCTGGAATTGGATAGTAGCGATAGTCGCACAACTTTGTGAATATACTAAAAACCAATCAACTGTAGACTTTAAAAGTGTCATTTTATGGCATGTGAGTTATGTCTATATATAGAGAGGTGAGCATGCTTCCATCCTCAAAAGTTATTGCTGTCTTCATTTTAGTTATTTTCTTCATTTGTCTACTTTTCACTATGTTTTCCTAAAGGAGGTTTCTAATTGTAAACTAAAGTCATAGATGAACAAAATGTTAAAAAACAGGAATTATTTTTGCTTTTTAACTTTTAAAGATAATCTTTTTAGTTTAGAGTGATTTTAGATTTACAGAAAATTTTCAGAGATAATACAGAGAAATCCTGTATATCTTTTACTCAGTTTCCCCTAATGTCAGCATCTTACACAGCCTTTGGACCAAGACCCAAAACTAAGAAATTAACACTGATATTACCATTAAATAAACTTTAGACTTTATTCAGATTTTTCAGCTTTTTTTCCACTGATGTCCTTTCTCTGTACCAGGATCCAATCCAGGATACACTTTGCATTTAGTTGTCACATCTCTTTAGTTTCCTCTGATCTGTGACTGTCTCATTCTTTCCTTGTTTTTCATGACCTTGACAGTTTTGGAGAAAATTGTTCAGGTATTTTATAAAATGTTCCTTGGTTTAGGTTTGTCTGATATTTGTCTTATGATTAGACTGGAGTTATGTGCTTGGGGGACAATATCAGAGGTAACGCCCCTTTCTTATGACGCATGTGGAGGAGTACATGGTATCCATATGACTTAACACCAGGAATAGTGATCTTGATCACTTGCTTAAATTAGAGTTTGCCAGGTTTCTCCACTCTATCTTTCCATACTCTATACTTTGGAAATAAGTCATAAATCCAGCTCACATCCAGAGCAGGGTGTGGGGGAGATTAATCTCTACCTTTGGGAAGGGTGTCCTTAGTCTGTTTGGGCTGCTATAACATAATACCACAGACTGAGTGGCTTACGAACAACAGAAATTTATTTCTCGCAGTTCTGGAGGCTGGAAAGGAAAGTCCAGCAGCAGATCAAGGTGCTGGCAGATTAGGTGTCTAGTGAGAGGTCAATTCCTGGTTCATAGACAGCTGTTTTCCTATTGTATCCTCACATGGCAGAGAGCAGGGAGAGCTCTCTGGAATCTCTTTTATAAGGGCACTATCACACTCATGAAGGCTCCAATTAATCACCTCCCAAAAGCCTCACCTCCTATTACCATCACATTGGGGGCTAAGATTTCAACATATGAATTTTGGGGGGATACAAATATTTAGTCCATAACAAGGGGGTGAGTATTTACATACATTATTTGTAATTTTCTGTATGAAACAATTTGTCTCTTCTCCTACATGTATTTGATCATTTATTTATGTCAATATGGACCTGTGTACATTTATTTTATAAACTTTGTCTTATAATCCAATTCTATGTTTTTTATTTTGTTGCTCAAATTGTCCCACATTTGGCCACCAGAGCTCTTTCAGGTTGGTTCCTTTGTTTCTTTGACAGGCTCCATCCTTTAAAAAACATTTTTTTTTCTTTGAGTACTTCCTTACTTTCTGGCCCTTCAAGATGCTCCAGGCTCATCTTGTGTACCCCCTGTCCCAGACCTAGAATCTGCCCCAGTTTTTGTTATTTCATTGGTGAATGGTATTAGAAACCAGTATCTAGGTGCTGGGTGTAAAAGCAGTAAGGTTTGGGTGTAAAAGTGGTAATGTTTGCATAGTGGGACTATGTCAGCTTCAGGGAAAGGAAGAGATCAGCTGTCAAGTGGAATAAAGAGGAGAAAAGAACCAAGGAAGTGGGTTCCACGATAGCTGAGGATTGAACGCTGTGTTGAAGCTGGAGGTAAAGCCTGGCACCTACTGGGTACCCACGTGAAACACTGTGCATGAATAGGCATCGCCACTCAACACAAGCATGTAAAATTGATTATGAGACCCTGAGGTAAGTCTATAACAAGCACCCTTGCAATGGAGTATGATATGCCATTCTACCAGAAAAATTCATAGCTGACCTTTCAGGCCCACTTTCATTTGGATTCTCAAAACCGAGTACTGCTTGATATTTCTATCTTTGCACTGAGTTTTCTCTCTTTTTATGAAGTCAACTGAAATAGTCACTTAAAATATAAACGGAGGTAATAATGATAATGAAAACCAGAGAGTGCAATTGGTTGGGATTCCAAAACTCCTGTTTGTGTTTTATCGTTATGACTTTTTGTTTTGTCCGAGGCAGAGAAAGACTGGATACCAAGTACGCGAATAGCTGTAGTGGAGAGATGGGAAGGAGAGAAAGGTGGTAAAGTCACGGTACAGCAGGCCAGGAACGCATTGCAGTTCTGTTCCCTCTAAACGTGAAGTGCGGAGGCTGGCTATGTGGGAGATTGTAAAGGGAAATCTGCTTAATAGGAGAGCAACGAGGTGGGCGATCTTTGCTATACTTATATTAACATATGTGCACCTCCTCACAGAATATATTTTGAAAGTGCTGGCAGACAGTTTTTTTTAGAATAAAAACTGGAGAGTGCAGTTTTTTAGCAGCTGAATATTTAGAACTGTACTATAGATGAGCTAGAAGTTACAAAAAGCCTTTCCTGAGTCAGCTAAATGCTGAGATGAAGTTTCGCAAAGTGGATTTAGCACTGGTGGGTAGCATAATAACTCCGGAATCGTGGATTCAATCCATTTAGGGGATGGAACAAACGTTTCGATTCCGCCCACTTTTTTGCCAGGGGTGCCTGAGGGACCTGCTGTAATCAACAAAACATTGTTGTGCTTGTAGAGTCCCTTTTATCTCAGAAACCTATGATCCTGGAGGAAAAAGATCTCACAGTTCTCCTTAAACGAAAGTAGATGGGATCTTTCATTTGATCTGTAAAACAGTATTTTCCTACTTAGCACTCTCGGAGGCAGCATGGCTGCGTCATGCTGCGTGAAGTCTGGGATTTACCCTGCCTCGACTATTCACATGCTGTGTGGCTGTCTGCTTATTGTGCTTTGCTATGGGCTAAACTGTGCCCCCTCTATACCCAGCACCTGCAACGCACACACAGATGCCTATGTTGAAGTCCTAGCCCTTAGTGACTCGTGACTGTATTTGGAGATATGGTCTTTAAAGAGATAAGTAAATTAAAATGAGGTCATTAGGGTGGTCCCTAATCCAATAAAACTAGTATCCTTAGAAGAAGAGGAAATTAGGACAGATAATATGAGAATACACGGGGAGAAAATGGCTGTTTACAAGCTAACCAGAGAGGCCCGGGACAGAGCTTTCTCTCACGTCCTCAGAAAGAACCAACCCTGTGGACACCAACCCTTGGTGTACTTTTGCAATGACTTCAATGAAAGATACACTTGCTTATTTAGGAGTAAACCCAAGGAAGCTTTAATCTGGAAATAATCCAAACCTCTTGATGAAAGAAACCCTCAGGATGACAAACAACCCTCTTAATAAACCATGAGTTACTTTGATTTCCCACTAGATGGTGCTAGAACCTATTTCCATGTCATGAAGCAGTATGGTGCCAGGAGCTCAATCCAGTGTTACTTTTCGTGATTTGGCCACAGTCTATTTTGGTTTAACATTTCTTTCCTATCGTTGTTCTTGTTTCTCTGCTTAAAATTGAGAAGGGAATCCTTGAAAGTGCCAGACTGAGAGAGTCATCCACCATGTTAGCATGGCAGGAAATACATGCCATGATCATAGTGTGAGTAATACCTATACAATGAGCACAGGACACTTTTTACTTATGGAGAGATCTTTACTACACTAATTCGTGGTTGAATGCATAAAGAACAAGGGACTTAAAATTGTCCTATCTTTAGTTCTTCTAGTGATTGATTCACTCTGGGGAGAGGCATATAACTGCTCCCTGCCCTAGTTTTTCCACTTATAAAATAGAAATAAAATATGGGACACTTACTTCAAAGGGTACTCAGAAGATGAATGAAGTAGTGACTCTTAAAATATGCTGTGGTTGTTGGAGAAATAGAGTTATATCCTCTTTACAAATAGTGCAAGAACGATGAGGCCTACAACTTGACTTTGACCCATCAATGCTTATTTGAATCTTTTAACCCCACTTGGTCACAGATTATCCCCAAGTATTTTCACTGCTGTTTTCCTCAGTAAGATAAAAGGGCATCAGTATGATGGAAACTGCCATCTGGGGTATGGATTTATAGGAGTCTTTCAGTTTCTGAATGGAGGAATTTGTTCTGCCTTTCAGAAGTCATTTCATCTCTATTTTTCTCCAAGTTCAAATACTTTGCTAAGGGTAATATTTGGGGTAAGATTTCAGGATAGTCTCTTTATTCATAGTCAGTGGGGAAGGTTTGCACTGTACTTTGTTTTCAACTTACTTTTCAGATGTGTTTAGAAGAGCCTATAGAAAGGTACATGGGGAATGAAAGACCATGGATATTTCAGACTAAATCAGATTTTGTCGGCTTGAATACGCTACATAATAAATTGTGTCTCCCCAAAAGTCATATGTTGAAGCTGTAACCCACAGTGTGGCTGTATTTAGAGGTAGGGCCTATAAAGAGGTAATTAAGGTTAAGGAAAGTAGTAAGGTGGGGCCCGGATAGGATGGGATTGTTGTCATTAAGAGAAGAGTCATCAGACATGCTCCAGCTCACTCCCCCTGCCCCTACCCACCCCCTTCACCAGTCATGTGAGCTCACAATGAAATGGCAGCCTTCTGTAAGCCAGGAAGAAAACTCTCAGCAGAAACCCACCCTGCTGGCGCCCTGACTTCCAGCCTCCACAACTGTGAGCAAATGAATGCCTATTGTGTAAGCCACTCAGTCTGTGGTATTTTGTTACAACAGCCTGAGCTGCCTAAGGCAGAATACTTACCTCAAAGCTCTAAGAATGGGGTTGGCACACTTTTGCTGTAAAGGGCCATAGCGTAAATATTTTAGGCTTTGCAGTTCATACAGTCTTTTACAACTACTCAACTGTGCCCTTGTGGCACAAAAGCAGCCATAAACAGTAAATGAAAAAGTGAATGAGGCTGTGACTTTATTTACAAAGACAGACAGTGGGCCGTATTTGGTCACAGGCTCTAGTTTGCTAGCCCTTACTCTAAGAAAACACAAAAATAACAAGTGGTTACATTCAGGTTTTTTCCTTGAAGGCAGATTTCCATTATTACTAAATAAACACAAAATAAAGACAATTACTTATCTTTTCCATTTTTGCAAGTTCCAATATATGATTCCCATGGTTACTTTTAGGCAAAAGGCACATGGGTTAATGCTTATTTTTATGGCTAAGCCATATAAACTCTGGATCTCCTAATCCAATGAACATTTTCTCTTTAATGTCTTTTTTCTTTCTTTCTTTCTATATGGAACATTCACTTATGGTCAAAATATAAGTAGCATGTCTTTGTTATACATAGCAAGTTTGTTGTTGTCAAGCTCTTTTTGTCTTTACATGTGCCAATTCTGACAGTCACCTTTTCCCCCACTTCTTCCCAGTGTTGCCAAGCACTTAGCCAGGTTTCTCCTTTTCCTACCCACAGGCTATGATTATTGGAAAATGTCGCCTCATTGGCCCCTATGACTGTAGTATGACTGCCAAAGTTTTCTACTCAATTGTTTAGATATAACCACAACCACCATTTGTAAGATGCTAATTATGACCCAGGCACTAGGCTAATTATCTTCCAAATATAATCTCATTTAATTGTTATAACAGTTCTATAAGATAGGTATGATTATGTCCATTTTGTAAATGAGGACACTGAGGTACTGAGTAGTTGAGCAAAGGGCCCATAATTGAATGACCAGCAAGCAAGCCACATTACTCGGTTTGGAACCCAAGAGTGTCGGAATCCTGACCCTGTGTTTTTATTCACTCCTCCCTATTGGCTCTCCGTAATGCATACACTTAGAAACTAAGAAGACTTTCTCTTTCCTTTTACCCTCATAATACCAAAAAATATAATCCGTACAATAATTACTACCCCTCAAATAAGTTGAAGCACTGGAGATAGGATTTATTATATGTCATCTTAACAAAGAAAATCTGGGTGTTTCATTTTTGTGAATTTTACAGTCTAATTTCTTGTAAAAGGCTGATTTTTGAGATCCATGCACGTATCATCTTAGTGCATTGTTCTCCACTGAGTTAAATATGGGTTAGTCAACCCTGTGTTAATATGCTCTTGTCTAAGTCTTTTGTTAAGACTATCAACTTACAGAAAATAAGGATGACTTAGGCTTTTTTTTTTTTTTAGGATAAAATTATTTACTTATTTATTTTGGCTGCGTTGGGTCTTTGTTGCTGCGTGCAGGCTATCCCTAGTGGCGACAGGCAAGGGATACTCTTTGTGGCAGTGCACCGGTTTCTCATTGTGGTGGCTTCTCTTGTTGCAGAGCATGGGCTCTAGGCACGCAGGCTTCAGTAGTGGTGGCACGTGGGCTCAGTAGTTGTGGTGCACGGGCTCTAGAGCGCTGGCTTAGTAGTTGCTCCACGACATGTGGGATCTTCCCGGACCAGTGATCGAACCCGTGTTCCCTGCATCGGCAGGCAGATTCTTAACACTGCGCCACCAGGGAAGTCCTGACTTAGCCTTTCTTACCTATCGGGGAACATACTACCATCTGGGAAAATGGGAAGACCATGGGCTTCTGCGTTAGGCAGAACTTGTGCTAGCCTCTCATTTGCTTCACATGTTCCATAACCCCTTGAGACTTTAATACCATTATCTATTACATAGGTTAATAATATGTCCCCACCAGGTGACTGAGGTTACAGCTAATGTTTGTAAAGTACATAGCCTAGTGCTTGGCATGTAATAGGCTCTTAATAAATGTTAAACTGCTGACAGTGTTGATCAGATGACAAGTAACTTCAGAAAGAATATAAATTGATCAGTTGAAAATGGGTTATTACTGCTTCCATGAGATATGAGTTGAAGCCATATGTATGTAGCTTTGAGATTGAATGTTGTTATGTGTTTAGAAAAAAATGTAGTTTTCTCATTTGGAATAAAAATGACATTCTAGAAGTCCTTGATATGACAGTGAGCTCTTTCACAACAGTTTGCTGTTAGAGGGAAGAAGTGAGACACATGGCTTAGATTTATCTTTGAAATACACAATTTAACTTTTAAATGAAGGGGAAAATGCTTGGGGCAAAATGTGTTTTGTGGTGTTTTTTTAAAGGCCAAACACCATGAACTTCTCCTGCTCTTTCCCATTTGCACTTAGTATATATTTGGATTAACAGATCAGGGCAGGATTGCATAAATTAACTGAGCCCTTATTTCATCGTATTTATTATTTAAGCCATCATGTTGGGTCAGCAACTGTGAGTGCCAGGAGTTGCTGACCTCCAGGCAGTCCTCTGAGACCAGATGAGGAGGATACAACCCAGGTTTTCTTGCCTAAACTGCCCGTTGTGTATCAGCCAATCAGCAGGGATTAAATGTGATTGTGATCGTCGCTCCTTACTTGCTTTGTCGATTACTTGAGGAAAAATTAAAATATGAGGCAGTTTCTTCTCCTCCCTGCCATTTCTATAGACTTTATCTGCCATTAATTAGAAGAAATGTTAATATCTATTGAAACCACACATAAATAAAGAAGCAAATCTAGAAAAAAATCCTAGACTGCATTAAGACAAACATGTGATTTAGGGTTTATCAGCTATTGGGAGACTTCTATACCAGCAGAGCTTATGAATATTTCTCAACCTGGGCCTCAGGTAGTCGTGACTGTGGAACAGGGTTATGAACTAACTGCTGCACAATGAAGAGTAGAAGTGATGGGAAGGAGAAAGTCCATCAGCTACATGGTCCCTGGATACATTGCCAGATTTAGCAAAACAACAACAGTAAAAACCAAACCAAACCAAAACCAGGATGCCCATTCAAATTTGAATATCAGATAAACATGAGTATCTTTTTAGCATAGATACGTTACAACTATTATTATTTTAAAAATTTTATTGAAGTAGAGTTGATTTACAATGTTGTGTTAATTTCTGCTGTACAGCAAAATGATTGTTATATATATATTATTTTATGTATATTCTTTTTCATATTCTTTTCCATTACGGTTTATCACAGGACATGGAATATAGTTCCCTGTGCTATACAGTAGGAGATTGCTTTTTACCCATTCTATATAGAATAGTTTGCAACTGCTAATCTCAAACTCCCAATCCTTCCCTCTCCCATTCCTCCTCCCCCTTGGCAATCACAAGTCTGTTCTCTATATCTGAAGTCTGCTTCTGTTTCATTTGTGTCATATTTTAGATTCCACATATAAGTAATATCAATATGGTATTTGTCTTTCTCTTTCTGACTTATTTCACTTAGTATGATAATCTCTAGGTCCATCTATGTTGCTGCAAATGGCATTCTTTCATTCTTTTTAAAGGCTGAGTAATATTCCATTGTGTATATGTACCACATCTTCTTTATCCATTCTTCTGTTTGTGGACATTTAGGTTGTTTCCATGTCTTGACTGCTGTAAATATTGCTGCTATAACCAGGGGTGCATGTATCTTTTTGAATTATAGTTTTGCAGGTATATGCCCAGGAGTGGGATTGCTGGATCGTATGGCAACTCTATTTTTAGTTTTTTGGGGAACCTCCATACTGTTTTCCGTAGCGGCTGCACAAATTTACATTCCCACCAACAGTGTAGGTAGATCCCTTTTTCTCCACACCCTCTACAGCATTTGTTATTTGTAGACTTTTAATGATGGCCATTCTGACAAGGGTGAGGTGGTACCTCATTGTAGTTTTGATTTGCATTTTTCTAATAATTAGTGATGATGAGCATTTTTCGTGTTCCTATTGACCATCTGTATGTCTTTGGAGGAATGTCTCTTTAGATCTTCTGCCCTTTTTTCGATTGAGTTGTTTGTCTTTTCGTTATTGAGTTGTATGAGCTGTTTGTATATTGTTGCAATTATTGAACAGAACATATCTATACTAAATAAACACATATTTATTGGAAATTCAAGTTTAACTAGGCATCCTAAATTGTATCTATTAGAGTATGACATAATTTTATTATTTATGTGACATAATTTGTATTTATATGACAGAATTTTACCTAGAGAGTATGACACATGTAGATGTCAAGGTAGAGTCATGGGTCCAAGGCAGGCAAATTGAGGGGCAAGGAGGAACATACACAATGAATTGGGATTTATGAGGATCTTGAAAATTAGGAGAAACCTGTTTCAGTATAGGGAAGCTGTTAGAGCTCCTGGTTGTAACAGGAATCAGGAATTTTGACTTTTTAGAGTGTGTCCTCTTCAGATCTTACTGACATTGCTCTATCCACCATCTCACCACAGGATGCACAAGCTGGCAGGTCCTTAGGATTAAATACTGTGAAGTGGTACAGTGGGGAATGCCCTGGGATGTGACATGGTAAGACCTGTGATGGAACCTTGTTTCTGCCACTAATTAGTAACATAACTAGTTAAATAAACTAATCTCTCTGAGCTCTAAGATCCTTGTATCTAAAATGGAGAGGCATTGAACGGGATCACTCATGTTTATGCTTGTTACTGGTTGAGTATCTAAAATTTATAAGAATCCCTCTCCTTCATGTGTCTTCCATCCTTCCCTCTCTACTTCTTTCTCATTAGTACCCAAACTTCTTTTAGTCTACTGAGTTTACCTAAATAAATCACTAAGTAAGTGTCTTAAACTCCATATCCTCTCTTCCTCCCACTATTGACATATCTCTTTCCAAACATCTTGAAAGAATAATCTGCACTGGTTGTATCTCTTTGTTGTCTCCACTTCTCCTTCTACTGTGGTCTGGTTAAGATTACTAACAACCCCTTAACAGCTAAATCAAATGGTTGCGTTGCAGGATGTTTCACCCGTGACTTTTCTCTAGCATTTGGCAGCACTGGTGCACCCCTCCTCATCCATGTACTCTACACACTCATTTCCTTTGGCTTCTGAGACAGCCTGCCAGCCTTCCCAGACTCTTCTTGTTCTGCATGCTTTTTATATCTGAATACTTTGGAGGGTTTTCTCTTGGCTCTTCACTCAGCCTGAAAATTATCTTTTCACTGGTGTATGCATTGCCATGGCTTCAGTTGACATTATTATGTTGATGAACTACAATTGCAAATCTCCAGCCAGATTTTTCTTCTGAGCTCCACCCGGGTATTTCCAACGATAGACTCCCTGATGTTGATATCCTATGGCCACCTCATATTCAATATAGCCTAAACCCCTGTGGCTCCTATACCAGCAGAGTACAAAAAGAATGCCATTTATTTTTTTCTGACAACCAAGAACATGATAAAGGAAGCAAGACTGAACTCCTTTTAAAACTCCTATTCCTCAAGTAAATGTTCTCTGGATGCAGACAGTAGCGTTTTTGTAATTATAATGATTTGTTTTTGAAAGGTAAATATGCTGATTATGGCTGAAGTTTTCCAGTATCCTTTTTGTCTGGCCATGTGCCTTTACAAGAGGTGTTCCCACAGTCTTAGTTGTTTCTTCATTGTCCCAGAGATATATCCTGTTGATAATATTCTAAATACTCTTTTGGTTGTACAGAATTTTTGACGTACTTCTATATTTTATCACACACAAAGTCACCGCTGTGGTAATGCTTGACATAGTTTAGGCTTATGAGGCAGGGTGTCCCAAGAGGCATGTGGTGATAGCATATTCTTTCCTTGCGCATCTTCTGCCAGCTAACCAAGGGACATTTATCAGAGGCTTCAGTTAAATCTACATACACTAGAGTGATGATGCCCATTGTGGGTGCACATCAATTTACCAAGGGTTATGCTTCTCAAGGATCACTCTGAACACAGTTTGTAAAGGAAATCACATTTTCCTACTGATTTGCATTATAATTTCAAGGATGTGTGCCCTCATTAAAAATGTTGGCACTAAGGCAAATTAAAATCATTCTTTAATGTGAAAAACCCTGCAATAATGTATTTATTATGAAAGAGGGACCTCTGAAAAATTACCCACAAGATACCAGAAATAAGTGAAATACCTTGCTGGAACTTCTTTAATTTCATAAAATTTCAAGATAAGAAGTTACACTAGACACAAACAATAAAATAATATTCATCTTAATTTTTTATAGTTTTGTTTATATTATTTTGTTTTGTTTTGAGAAAAGAAGAAATTCTCTTAGGGTTGGTTGGGTGAAGATTATTGAAAGGGAGTCTGCACAGGCTGCTATAACAAGATACCATAGACTGGGTGGCTTAAACAATAGATATTTATTTCCCACAGTTCTGAAGGCTGACAATCTGAGATCAGGGTGCTAGCATGCTAGGGTTCTGGTGAAGGCCCTCTTTCTAGCTTGCACATGGCTGTCCCTTGCTATATCTTCATATGGCAGAGAGAACAAGAGTAAGCTCTCTAGTCTTTTCTTATAAGGGCACTAATCCCATCGTGAGGACCCCACCATCATAACCTCATCTAAACCTATTTACCCACTCCCTGAAGCTTTATATCCTAATACCATCATATTGGGGGGTTAGGACTTCAACATATGAATTTTGGGGGAACACAGCATTCAGTCTATAAGAGGAATAGTCTACCTGCCAGGAAAATGCTCTGTATATCCATAAGTTTGTAGCAAATTTTTCTGTTTTGAGATGAATAGCATATAGCTGAGTACTTCTTAGAATACTTATTTAAACTGGGAATCAAGTCTAAATAGATTTGTTGTTCTGTTTGCCTCAAGAAGTCTGTGGCATTGAATGAGTTCATGCCAGAGAAGTTTTTATTGTGTTATTTAGACAGTTGTACACTTGGAAGAAAAAAGTACATAACCCTTGATAAAGGCTACCTTTGATAAAGGCTACCTTTTCTAGCATTTTGAGTTGACCTTGTGTCATTTCTCTGAGTACACTGACCTTGACATAGAATGAGGAAGAGTTAGGTAAAGAATTCAGCAGAGTGAAATGAATCAGGTCCAGCTTTTCATTCTTTTTAAATCTTGCTGGTGTTACTGTTTTCTGTGGGTTTTGACCATTCCAATAGAATTATGACATTTAGAAAAAAACCCAGTGTTGAGGGGAGAAAGATTATTGTGATTTTTAGTGAAAACATATCCACACAAAGACAAGACATGTATATGAATAGTCATAGTAACATTATTCATCATAGCCCAAACCTGGAAATAATTCAAATGACCATCAATTGGTGAATGAAGAAACATACAACGGAATACTACTCAGTAATAAAAAGGAGTATACTACTGTATGTACTACAGCATAATTGAACCTCAAAATAATTTTGCTCAGTGAAATAATTCCAATGCATAAGACTATGCATAATATAATTTCATGTATATGAAACATTGAGAAGAGACAAATTTTATGGAGAAAGAAATCAGATCAGTGGTTGCTGGGGGCTGGGATGGGAATACGATTACCTGCAAATGAGGGCACAAGGGCACTTTTAGAGGTGATGGAAATGTTCTAAAACTGTATTGTGATGATAGGTGCACAATTCTAAATTTTTTAAAAACCACTGAATTGTATACTCACAATGGGTGAACCAACACTGTGTAAATTATACCTCCATAAAGCTGTTAAAAAGATAAACTTCTAATAAAGCTTCATGTTCTTCCTTAATGTAAAACTGTTGAAAACCTATATCCTAGGGAATTGTCTTTGTTCTGGTCCAGCCTAGATTTCTCTTCTTTTAGATTATGCTGATCTTAGTACCATGACCTTTTCACAAGTCTTTTGGAGTCCATTCAGAAACATTACTGGCCAACTGGACACCAATTTTCTTTCCGAGGGTTACTGTGACCACAGAATTATCAGTGACGTGCAGGTACAAGCTGCTTAGCCGAATGACAGGAATTGTAAACATATTAATTGGGAGGTACTGGGTGAGGACCTCTGTCTTTTCTGGTACTGTCAGCCAGAGTAAAGTGAAGTGTGGCGAAGGCAAATCAATCTAATAGCTGCATTTGATTCCCATTACGAGCCACAGGGGTACAGTTCCTGACATATCAAAATTCTTGAATAACATCCATCAGCACTTTGCTATCGTTGTACTGCACATTGAGTGTATTCTTGCTTGAGAGACACTCTGCCTGTCTCTAAATCAGAATCTTTGGAGAAAGTGCAGAGCACTGTTGAAAAGCAGATAATAAACAGTCATGGAGCAAGAACGGGGCCGTGTTAGTGCTGTTAGTCACAGTAAATGCATCTGATATTTGCTCCTTAATCTGTAACTCTCACCATTCCTCCTTTAGGCAGGGAACAAATGGTGTTTATATACTTTCTTTCACAAGATTTTCCACATACTAATTCGGTTAATAGAATCAAATGCCTAAGTTTAGTTCACGAAGAGAACATAAAATCAAAATTCAATTCTTGCTGTTTGTTCTGTAGTCACGTAAAAGATGGGAAATAGTGTCTAATTTTCTACAGCTGACATGAAAGCCATACTGATTGGATCATCATGGATGGTATGGATGGGGGCACTGAATTATTCTTTGATTTGAGACCTAAAGCTAACAGAAGGAATACTGTCATGTAGGAGATCCCATTAAAACACTGCTGTAAGGGGATGCGACTGTGCTCCTCATAAAAAGCTAAACACTTACATTATACTTCACTTGTGCACAGTTTTAAGAGGATATGAATAGTCTGTGGAAAATCCACATCTATAAAAGGCCAAGTCATTCTATAATGTCAACCTTTAGGCAAACAGAATCACAACATTAAAAGCTGTAAGATAAAAAGTAAAAAAATAAAGGCCCCAAACTTAAAGACATTGAATTTGATTTCAGAGGTAAAATATATTCATTCTAAGAAAAGCTAAATCATTAAAACATTATGAGTGCCAAGACAGACAAAATAGTCCATGCTCTCTGAGAGAGTTGGATGTTGGTTGGAAAAGTTAAGAAAAACCTCAGGAGGAGGTGGTACTACAGGTCTATCTTAAATTTGGTGAAACCTGGCCAGCTAGGGAAAAAAATTGGAGCATGCCAGGAAGTGATGAATTTGGAGGTGAAAATGCTAAAGTATGTTTTGTGAACTGTGAGGAGAGTGGTCTGGCTATAGCAGAAAACATATATTGGAGAGTTATAGGAGATAAGGTTGAGAAGTATCTTATACTTTGTGGGCTGTTTTGAATGCTTGAATAATAGGTTTAGATTTTATTCCATAGATAGTGGAAAACCAATGAAGGTTTTGAACAGGGATGTGACATCATGTGGATGATATTCTAAAAATAATGTGCCAACCGTATACAGAGTGGATTGGAATGAGAAGACCCTGAATGCAAGGGCGTCGATTAAAAAATGATAGGAAAGAACAGATACGAAATTTAAAAATGGATAGTTGTGGAGTGGAAACTAAAGTCCTCTCTTGTACTTCCTTCCAATATTCAAGTTAATCCCACAGTTACACATCTGAATGAATAGGAGAGTGATTATAGTACTGACAAAAAATATTAAGAAAGAGTGCAAGTAGAACAGAAAATGGTGAGTTTTAATTAATGAATGTCAAATACAATGTGCTGAGCAGACATCCAAGAGGTTACTCATTGGCAGACGATTCTGAGGGTACTGTACCTGCACTGACTGCTTTGTGTTCTGTTGCTTGTGGAAAGATCTGTATACAGTAAGTGCCCTATACATATTAGGTGAATGACTCGAAATAAATAAATATATAATAATGGAGAACTTGTTAAATATTAAGATCACAGATTTGGAAGTCCTCTGCACAGAGGTCATAGTTCAAAATGTGATAAATGGTAAGTTTTTAAAAGGAGTGTCACAAAGGAAAGAAAAGAAAGGAAGGAAAGAAGGATAAGAAAATGACCAAGGACCAAGTCTTGGGAAAGTCTTCTAGTGTGGAAGTGTAACAAGATAAGGAACCCACAAAAGTGGTATCAATTAGATAGTAGCTTTAATGCATAACATTTCTACAATTTAAAAATGTTAGGTAAAGACAACATTTCAGTGGTAGTTTCAGAAGAAAAAACTACCTCTAATCATCTAAATAATAATTTAAAAATTTGATTATGTGAGAATTGAGTATGCTTGCTTGCTTTAAACTTTTCTATGGTAGGTTATGTGAAAAATGAAGGATATTATATTTAAATATTAAATCAATTGTACAGTTATTTTTCTTGCTGACCAAAAGTGAAGAAAATGTGTGTCATGTCTATGTTGATGAACATCGAATAGTGACAAGCAAAGCCTGTTTACTTCCTCTAGGGTGATATTTTATTCCACTCATGATTATATAAAAATTAATTTTGGAAACTGTATTAAGCATAATTTTAAAAATATTCAGAGTTAGTTGTATATGGTCCAATCCTACAAAAAATTTCTTGTGAGTTTCCAAAAGGGATTTTTGCCATGACATCAAGAAAATACCATCCACATTTTTCTTACAGTAGGAGTAGATGAGACACAATGTTCCCTCCTTAAAAATCACTTTTAAGATATTGTCCTTGAAATATTCACCAAGTTGAGACAATAATTAGATTTTTTTAGCATTAATATGCTGTATCCATATCTGGGTTTTGGCTATAAATGCTTAAAATTTATTATAATGAGAAATGAGGTTGGAAATTTTCTCTTGACATTTCAGATTCAGTATACTCAATGCCTAAAGTATATATGCCAAACAGCCAAGATCCACTGACAGTTATAATTTTTTCAGGTCTGACACAGTTGATCTTTTCTTTGGTGTTCCAAAAATAGGCCACTTGGTCTTTCAGCTCATAAATTTAACCAAGAATATTTCCTTTTGGGAATCAAAGAACATAAGCATTTTTTAACCCAAATATGTATCTTCACAAAGCAAAGGAGACAATCTGCTGTTTCGTATATTGTTATTCCCATAATTGATTATCTTGATAGTGAGGCGAATTCTTCTTTATAAGATCTTGGCAGCATTTGGACAATCATGGCTTGGGGGCAAATGGTATAGGGCATCTAAACCAATGATTTTTCTTTCACTCCAAATTTTTTTTTGCTAGCAATCTAGATTGTCAACCCAATATTTCTAGAATAGTAAAAGCATATACTACAATCATCCTCCTCCCTAATTCTGCTCCTTTATTTAGAAAAACTTTGACAGAACCATGAAGATAATTCATCTTTTTGGTAGTTGCCAAGGCTTGAAAAAAGAGCATTTTTTATTCCATAGAATATTTAGCTAAATATTCAGAATAAACTAATAGTTGAATTGACTCTCCCACTGGTAGAATCATAACAAGTCAAACAAAGAAAATAAAAGGTAATGATTGCATTTTTGACAAACTTGAATTGTGGTGTTCTCTGCTGAGTTATCTGTTTAAAGACTGATTACAAGACTAACACAAAGAAACACCATAGGGTTCTTTGATATAGAACACTACTTTTCCCATAAAGAAACACTATTAGAAACATTTTGGAAACATTCAGAATACAAGGTTTAACGAGAGTCACCAAAGAAATAAGGTTTTTACTTTTTGCAATTATAGGGGCTATTTCTCATAAAATATTCACAGTTTTTGAAGATTCTTAGAGGTTTTAGTAATTGCCAACTTCATGTGTTGGGCAGAGAATAGTCTTTTATTTTTCAGGACTTGTATGATTTTTATTTTAATTTTTTTTTTTACATCTTTATTGGAGCATAATTGCTTTACAATGGTGTGCTAGTTTCTGCTTTATAACAGTGAATCAGTTATACATATACGTATGTCCCCATATCTCTTCCCTCTTGCGTCTCCCTCCCTCCCACCCTCCCTATCCCACTCCTCTAGGTGGTCACAAAGCACCGAGCTGATCTCCCTGTGCTATGCGGCTGCTTCCCACTAGCTATCTATTTTACGTTTGGTAGTGTATATATGTCCATGCCACTCTCCCGCTTTGTCACAGCTTCCCCTTCCCCTTCCCCATATCCTCAAGTCCATTCTCTAGTAGGTCTGTGTCTTTATTCCTGTCTTACCCCTAGGTTCTTCATGATATTTTTTTTTCTTAAATTCCATATATATGTGTTAGCATACGGTATTTGTCTTTCTCTTTCTGACTTACTTCACTCTGTATGACAGACTCTAGGTCCATCCACCTCATTACAAATAGCTCAATTTCGTTTCTTTTTATGGCTGAGTAATATTCCATTGTATATATGTGCCACATCTTCTTTACTCAAATATCATTCAAGTTTGTTTGGTTCCATTACTCTGCATTTTTAGACTATACTGAGAAATCTGGATATCATCTTTTTACAATGTTTGTGACCGTTTACTTCATATGAGCCTTATCACATTTAAGAATTTTATTTTTGCCAACATTATCAGCTACCCTAATGTTTCCTCAAAACAAAACATTCCATCCCTCAACCTTCAGAAAACTTCTAAAGTCTGGAGATGCTGATCAGAGCCTGGAGTTACTTTCACAGAATCTTTTTCTAGAATCTAAGTTGTGTGAGGGAAGAGATTTATTTATTGTTCAGTCCCCTTACCTAGAAGAATCAATGAGTCAATGCTCAGAAAATATCTGTTGAATGAATTTATTAAGTGAATATTTGTTAGTCTGTCATCAGTGAGGTCAGTGGTGGGGCTGGCTGCTTCAGGTATGCGTGATCTCCAATAAGCAATATTTTAGATAATTTTCCATATATAGCTACCAATGTAGACCCATTTAAATGTTCCTAGGACCAGATCCAAATGGTCTTATTTTTAAATCTGTTTTCTAGCTTGCATAGAGCATGAACTATAGCTGATGGGAAAGGAAATGGGAGATGCATCATAAAGAACCTTCATGAGAACCATAGCCCCCCTTTTTGAACATTGTGGTAGATTCAAATATAAAACACTAAATAAGCTTATCAACATAAAATGTATCACACACATAAGCTACATGGAACATAATTAAGAAATAATTACTATGTATTATATTAAAAGTAGTGCTTATTATGAATGTATTCTGAGGCTGTTTCTGCATACCCCCCAAACTTAGAAGTATTTGTTTTGATATCAATTTTTTGTATTTCATATTATGAAAGCTACCTGTATATATTTTTTTGATTTTCCAAGTTTGCAGTTCTCTTACTAAATATATTTTTTTAAAGAGTACCTTGCCTGACTTATCTACTAGATTTACATCTGAACTTCTAAGGGAACATCTTGCTTTCTGCCTCTTCTTCCCCAGAATACTGTTAAATGTAAGCAAAGGGAGCAGAGAGTTTGGACTGGGTGGTTACTGGTAGGCCAAATGCAATTGAGGTCAAGCAGAATGATGAGTACAAATGAAGTCTTTGAGATTTGGCAAGAATGTGATTATTAGATATCCATGGAAAGAACAGTTTTATAGCTAAATAAGGGTGAAAACCAGATTGGAAAGCAATGATAAGGTACCTTTAAACCGTTAGACACCATAAAATGTAAAGATCTGACAATACCAATTCCTGCAAGGCTGTGAAGGAAGCCTCATACATTAACAGTGGAAGAGCCCACTGAAACAACTATTTTGGAGAGGCAACTGATACTATCCACGGTATCTAGTGAAGATGAAAACGCACATGGCATAAGGTCCAGATATTTCACACCTGATTAAGTACCTTAGAGAAACTTTTCCCGTGTCCGCAAAGAGACATGAACTAAAATGTCCACTCTGACATTATATTTGGTAGTGAACAATTAATATAAATGTCCATCAGTAAGGGAAAGATAAATAATTTGTGCTTTATTTATATGATAAATAGTACTTACCAGGTAAAATGAATGAATTGAAACTGTATCAATAATATGGATACATCTCAAGTATGTAATATATAAAATATATTTAAAGAACAAATTTCAGAATGAAACATATAGTGTGATATAATGTACTTTAAAAACAAAAGGATCAAAAGGATCGTGTTTAAAAAACTATGTATACATATAGTAAAGCTACATAATAAAACCCATACATATGTAACAAAAGCATAAAAAACTGAATGGTAAGGATTCAGGGTGGTGGTTACTTGGTGGGGGGAAGGGTTGGCAGAGAAGTTAGGTAAGAATGGGTTCAAGGAGAGCTACAAAGAAAACTTTAAACTGGGAATGTTTTATTTATTTTTAAAGTCTGAATTGAGTAAGATGAAACACTAACATGTTCGTTAAGGTGGTAGATGACTTGCTATTTTACTTTATGCATGTTTGAAATATTTTATTAAAACATGAAAGTGAAGAGTGTTTTTCAGTTTGGAGAGGCATAATTATATTTGAAGTTAGCGGATGCTAAGAAAGGGGGAGAATGTCAAGACTGAAGAAATGGGGGATACGGCATGGGCCTCTTGAAAATGAGGCGTACAGGGTCTCCAGATTGAAGAGAGGAGTAGACTTTGAGGTCCAAACTGCATCTTACTCTTTGGTACACCTTATATCACCACCTATTATCATACATCTGTGTCTTGTTCATCTTTGTATTTCTGGTGCTGAGCCTAGGGCCTGGTAGTCAATCAGTGTCTGTAGGAAGGAAGAAAGATTGAAAAATATGAAAGGAGAAAAGAAAAATTGGGGACTGTAAAAGAAGGGAAGAAAAGGAAGTTAGAGAAAGACAGTGAAGGACCATGAGGAAGAACTGAAGGAGAGAATAAATCAGAGATAAAGACAAAAGATGATGGCATTTGTTCTCTATAACCAAGATGAAGGTACATTTTCCTTCTGAGAAGGAAAGGGCTTGAAAAGCTAGGATTTGTCTTCTTTTTGAAACACTTGAATCATGTTCTCTTGGTACTGGAGCCTAGCTAGATCCCTGAAATTTAAATTCTATTAAGCTGTCAGAGAGAAATGACAGTTTGGGAAAAGTATTGAATAATTGCCTGATCTACTGAACAGTAAGAGAGAACTTGCACTGGTATGTTAGGGGAAAGCAGGCACAAATGGAATTTTGTGAAGCTTTGGATAAGTCACAGAGTTAGCAGATACTTGTTGATTAATTAACCGATAGGGTTGAACTAGTTTAGACAGCTCTTTAGCAATCACCTTATTTTGCGTTAATATGAAGAATTGAAGCCATACACGTTGAACAACTTAACACACATACAAACAGAGCCACCCCAACAATAGCTAGTGTTGCCTTAAACTATGAATCACACTGTGTGGATAATGGGAACAGCTACATTAAAACTCCTACTACAGCTGTCTCCAGGGCTTTCAAATGAAGTTAACCTTGATTCTTTGGATTTATCCATTTAATTCTATCACTGATATCAGAGGACTAAGGGCAAGGCAGACGTTGACTACTGCTCATTTGTAATTGTGTTACTGCACAGGATAAATCATCAGTTAATTCTGAGATACTTCTCAGCTGAATCAATAACACCAAATAATTCTGAGATAATTTCTGTCTGCTGGAAAACAAATCTCAGGGTTTTATGACACTACACAATATTTTAGTGTCAAAAAGTTGGCAGTTGACAGGTAGTCAAATTGTTTGGGACTTTCAGATTTTCTACAATGTGTTTTCTTCATGGACTGTAAGTTCTATAAACACCAAGTAAATAGAATTTTAGCATTTTAGAAAAGGTGAACTTCTATTAATATTTCACAAAATTCAGTAATGTACATCTGGTACCCATTGTATATAACTGTAAACAATTTTTATTGTTTTTTTTAGGTATTCAATCTATAAATATAATTAAGTGATGTATTTATATTCTGGAAACACATAAAATAGTATAACTATGGAGTGGGCAACTAGGACCCTCCTGGCAGTCCCATCCCACCACCTGTTTTTTGTCTGGATGTGAGGTAGGAATCGTTTTTTATAATGCATTTTTAAGAAGGAGATCTAAATGAGAGTAATATTTTCTGACACAAGAAAATTGCAAGAAATTCAAATTTTTGTCCACAAATAAAGATTTATTGGAACATAGCCCCACTCCTTCATTTACATATCATCCATGGCTACACTACAATCAGACTTGAGTAGTTGCGACAAAGACCACATGGCCCTGAAATCTTAAAATATTTACTCTATGGCCCTTTACAGAAAAAGTTTGCTGACCCCTCGTCTAAATATGTTATTTTGTAATTATGTGGTACTTTTCCTCCCTGAGATTGGCGTAAACAACTCTTTGGGTCACTTGACAGTCTTGGGGTTTGGCTGGTCATCAACCATCACATCAGTAGTCCTCCCAAGGCCACAAGACAGGGAATAGATAATTATATAATAGTCGTCTACATAGGAAATAATGGCAGTAATCCTGCAGAATTTCCTGAGAACAGCAAGAGGAGCTACTGAAAGCACACTTCCATTAGAGGTCTTTCACCTCTTGCTAGAAAAGAGATCTCGTTTAACCAACTTGTTGAGAATGCTTTACAAATAATATTGGTAGTCCTCGACAAAGCAAATAGAGTTGGTATTTCCTTAGAACCCAGAACAGAAGTTGCTAGATGAATATTCACTTTTTTCTTATTCATTATTTGGATGCCAGTTTGTATAGCTGAACTTTGTCCTGTGTATTCAACTCTTTTTTATGTTTAATAGCTCAATTAAAAAAAAAGAATTCTTACATATAAAACTAGCAGTGGAAGTCTGTGCATAGCTTGCTCATTTTTGTGTGTGCTTGTTTAATTGACTGGCCACTTTGGTTCTCTCACTACTGTTTTTTACTGTAAATTCTCCACCAGGTTGGTCTGTGTGTTTTTGTTTCAATGCGCTGATGCTGGTCTGTGTCACTGGGCATTGAACATGGGATGAAATGTCCCCACATACTCTAAAGGAGCCACAGAACCATTAAGGACATAGGAAAAAAATCTCGTTGGGATTTGATCATGTCAGAGTTATTTCTCTGCCTTGCTGAGGGAAAATCCAGAAATAATGTTTTCCTAATAAAACTTATTTTCAGTTACTGAACTTTACTGGAAATGTCTAACATTGCTATTGGCCTGCCCATCTCTTTCAAACAGATGTGATTTTGTGTTTTCTTAATTGTTGGACTCAGAAATACCTACGTGAAGTAAAGACTTTTTTTTTTTTTTTTTTTAACATCATGGTTGTGGAGTCTTGGAGCTTTCGCTTCCTTTGATGGCATTGAAGGCTGTTTTAAGCAGCCAGGGAACCAGTGAAGCTCAAAAAGGCTGAAATAGCTGAATGGAAACAGCATTTCTCTATTGCTTCTGGAGAACTTCAAGAGAAGTTTGATACCACCATGCTTGTCCCTGACACACGTTAGTCTAATTTTCAATACAGAATTTTATATTTGTCTAAAAAAGGTTTTCTTCTTCGCACTTTCCTGCCCTTCTCCCCTCCCTTCCCTTCCTTCCTTCTGTCCTTTTTCTCCCTTTCTTACATCTTTTCATCTCTTCTTTTCTAATCTCTGTTTTTTCCTCTACTGTTCCTAATGTGTGCAAAAAGCACACTGTATCCCTTCCATTTTTAAATTACATGATCTTTTCCTAGGTAATCAACCGAGTGTGATTTCGGTTTAACTGTACAGAGTGTTACGTGCTTCAAGTCAGGTCCACTGTCACCACTCCATACAAAAAGGAGGGCAGTCAAAGAAACAAATGTAAGCATGTTTTAGCTCTGACCAAGTAGAAATACCTTAGGGTAACTTCATATATCTTACCTCCTTCTATCTTTATTCTTTCCTCGCTTCTTTCTTTTGATAGTGCCCTGTCCTCTCAGTTTTTACCTGTTTCTTTTCCTCTGCTTGCGCTATTCCTTTCCTTACCACAAGGTAATAATGTCTTAGTTTTCTGTTGCTGCATAACATATTACTGCAAATTTAGTAGGTTAGAACAGCACGCTTTATAGCTCATGGTTCCATAGGTCAGTGTCCAGGTGGGTGTCTTGATTGGGTTCTCTGCTTAGGGTCTCAAAATGTTGGGTTATCTGGAGAAAACTCCACTTCCAAGGTTATTCAGATTGTTGGAAGGCTTTAGTGCCTTGCACTTATTTGTAGGACTGAGGCCCCTGCTTTCTTGCTGGCTGTTGGCCAGATTCCTCTCTCAGCTCTTAGAGGCCACCCTCAGGTCCTTGCCCCCCCGTGGTGCCTCCCCTCCCCCAACTTTGCAATGGAGAACCTCCCTCACAAGAATCCCCCTCACACTTAGACTCTGTCTGATGTTCTCTTCACCTATGAGTTGGGGGGAAACTCTGCTTTTAGAGGGCTCATGTGATTGTTTAGGCCCACCATAGGGATAATCTCCCTATGATAAAGTCAATTTGTGGGTAACCTTAATCACCAACGGCAGAATTCCTTTTGCCATACAAAGGAACCTTCACAGAGCTGACACAAGGAGGTGCAGGTCACGGGGGTCATGGTAGATTTCTGCCTACCAAAAATAATAATACTTCTGGGACAGTTTGAGACATTATTGATCATGAAAGTTGACTCCGCTTTTCATGTATGAGGAAACTCACTGATACCCTCAATAAAATTAGCTGAATCAGATATTATCAGATATGTGAGACTAAGCCAGGCCTTTATGACTCCTGCTAGAGTGTTTTCTTGGCTACACCATATGGTGCTTTTCTTAGGAAAGTTGTAGAGTTCAGAATTTTATTTTTCAACCCCAGCACTTAGCAAAGACAAATAATCATTAAAGGCTGAAAGGTGGAGCAGTCTTTGAGAAGAACTTTCTGCTTATTCCTCTATTAAGCGTTGTTATGAGTTGCACTGTGTCTCACACACACCCTCGAAATTCCTATGTTGAAGAACTAATGCCCCAGTACCTCAGAATGTGACTTTATTGGAAATAAAGTCATTGTAGATGTAATTAGTTAAAGCAAGGTCATACAGAAGTAGGATAGGCCCCTATTCCAACATGACTGGTATCCTTATAAAAAAGGAGAAATTAGGACACAGACACACAGGTAAAATGTCGTATGAAGATGACGGCAGTGATTGGGGTGATGCTTCTGCAAAGCCAAAGAAAGGCAAAAGTTGCCAGCAATCCACAGAAGCTAGGGGAGAGGAATAGAACAGATTCTTCTTCTCAGACCTCAGGGGGAACCAAATTTGCGGACACCTTGATCTTAGACTTCTAGCTCTAGAACAGTGGGGCAATAAATTCTGTTATTTAAGCCACCCACTTTGTGGTACTTTGCTACAACAGCCCTAGGAAACTAATACAAGAGTCTATTAAAGTGATGCAGATTTTAAAACTGTAGCCTACTGTATACAAAAGTTACATTTTGACTAGGTGCCATCTGAGTTCTGAGAGGCGATTGCTAAGTGGTCCAGAAAAACTGTTTCAGAAATTAAAGCTACGCAGCTTTGGTAAAAATATGTTCCATTGTTTTGCATATCGAATTATCAGTAAGTGGTATAATATTAAATAATACAAACATAAAAAATATGTTAACAACTTGAAGGAAACAATGGAGGTGCCTCCTTCCTTCCCAGCCCTGGCTGGGAAGTGCCAGTTTATAAACAGTGCCAGGTTTATAGCTGGTTCTCAATAAATGGTTGTGGAATGAATGAAAGAATGCAAAAGGGGAAAGTTGATTAATATAAAGTGTCATAGTATCAGTTCACAGGAGTCTCTAAAGAAATAAATTGAACAAAAACAGAACGTTTTTAATTGGAAAGCGCATGTCTTAAATGTATGGGCCCTTAGGGGAAATCCTAAATTCATCAAATTACTCAGTCAGGCAATGTGATTATAAATCTCCAATCTGCCAGGTACAGTACTGGGAAGTGAAGGTAGAGTGGTGATTGAGAGAGACGAAGAGCCCAGCCTCTTAAAGCTTACAACTGATTGGAGAATGTTTAAAACAAGTACGCACTGGCAGATATTAAAATTACACATTCTCTTAAATGCTATGAAGGAAAGAAGGTCTTCCATTCTTGCATCCCATCTTTGATAAAAATAAATAATAAAAATATATTGCAGCTTCAATTGCAATAATAAAATACCATAGACTGGGTGGCTTAAACAACAAACGTCTATTTGCTAACGGTTTTGGAGGCTGGAAGTCTGAGATCAGGGTGCCAGCATGGTTAGGTTCTGGCCTCCTTTTTGGTGTGTGTACTCATGGCCTTTCTTTTGTGCCTGTGTGCAAAGAGAAAGAGCTCTGGCTTTCTTCCTCTTCTTATAAGGGCACCAGCCTTATCAGATTAGGGACTCACCTTTATGACCTCATTAACTTTATGACCTCCTCACAGGCCCTTTCTCCAAGGATGAACCCCCTTGTGGGTTAAGACTTCAACCTATGGATTGTGGGTGGAGGGAACACAAACATTCATTCCATAACTCTCTCCTTCAAATTATTCCCCCCAAGGAGCAACTGGAGTGATCCTTTTATAATGCAAGGCAGATCTTATCACCCTCCATTCAGAAGCTTCCGAGGCCTTTCCATTTCAGTCAAAGTAAAAGCCAAAGAACGCACTGTGACACCCAAGGCTCTACTCTATCTGACTCTATGGTTACTTCTCCAGCCTCATCTCTTAAACTGTCCCCCACCTCAGTTCACTTTCACCAGTTCAGCTCTTTGCCTTCTTCAGACCATTCAGGCACTGTCCTGCCTCAGGGCCTCTGCCTCTGATGCTCTCTCGGCCCGGAACACTCTTTCCTTGGAGGGTAGTAAGGCTTACCCCCGACCCTGGCCGTCCTTTCTCTCATGTCACCTTCTCAGTAAAACTTTCTCCAGCCTATATCTAAAAGAAAACTGAGTATCTAAATGTTTACTTATTTATTTTGCCCATTTTCTGCTTCTCTGACTAAAATGTTAGCTTCATGAAGGCACAGATTTTTTGTCTGTTTTGTTTACTGTTGTAACCACGGTGCTTAACACAGTTTTTGGCACATACTAGTACACAAAATAATTTTGTTAAATGAATGAAAAAAACGAACAAGATGTTCTGATAGGGAAGAGTAGGTGAGATCTGCCTAGGTTAATAAAGAAAGGCCTGTCTCAGGAGGGACATTAAAGGTCAAACCTGAAAAATAAGATGCCATTCATGGGGGGAGTCAGAGGGAGGGCAGTCATCTGGAAGGGGGAGTTAAAAGGGGAAAGATGTGTTCCAGGAAGAGGGAAAAGTTTGTGCTCTGATTTGGGAAATGGTTTGGCATGGCTCAGGAAGTTAAAAGTAGTGAATACAGTTGCTGCTTGGTATCCATGGGGGACTGGTTCCAGGATCCCCCCTTTGGATACCAAAATCTGTGGGTGCTCAAGTCCCTTATATAAAATGACATAGCGTTTGTATGTAACCTACGCACATCCTCCAGCATACCTTAAATCATCTCTAGATAACACATAACACCTATCACCATGTAAACGCTATGTAAATAGTTGCCTGTGCAGGGCAAATTCAAATTTTGCTTTTTGGAACTTGCCTTTTTTTTTTTTTTTTTTTTTGACTACTGTATTTTCCATCGCAGTTGGTTGAATCTGCAGATGCGGAGCCCATGGGTATGGAGGGCTGACCGTGTTACTGGAACATATGAGAGAAGGGGTAAAGGGCTGAAAATGACATTGCAGAGGTCGGCAGGGGCTGCTTATAGTGTCTTGTAGGCCATGCTAAGGAATTAGCATTTTTTTTCTTCACGTAATGGGATTCCATTAAAAGTCTTAAGTAGGACGGGAGTATTATCTGATATGGTATTTGTAAAAGTAACCCTGGTCTATATGAAGAGAAAGAATTGGGGTAAGCAAGAATGGTGGCAGAGAAAGTATTACAATCATCCAGGTAAGAGATGATAATAACTTGGACTAATGTTACCCTCCCCTGTCTTTATTTCCTGGTGCCGATTTTCTCGCTGGTTCCTGTTAAGGGCATATAGCTATAAGAGGGGCAGAAATCCCTCCGGACCAGTCACCACTCCTTGGGTGCACCACTAGGATATTTGAAGCTTAATGACAAATGTAGAGTTCTACAGTCTTTATCTTACTGCAAATACTGTTCCCAGGTATTAAGATACCGTAATGGGATCTGAGGGTGAGGATGACTTTTGAATTGGCACTCAAGGCATGACATGGGTTCTACCTGTGCTGCACGATTTTCTGGAATACTGGTTATGTGAGTAGAGAAGAACCAATCAGAAACCCATTTTCTCCATTTGCCAAGTGGGGATGCTCCTTGTTTTTAAGGATCATAATCTCCTCTGAATTAAGAGACAGAAGAGAGGATGAATGAATCAACAGGGGCAGCTCTAGAGATGAAAGGTGATAAGCAACATTAAAAGTATTCCAAGGACTAAGAACTTTTCAACTGAGGCTCTCAAAGAAATTGACCAGTTCTCCATTCCTGATCATGACTGTTTCAGCTCAGGAGAGAGGTAGTTTGCAACCTTAAAGATCCCAGGAGTAACAAAGTTGAGTTCCCCAAAGTTCTTGGCCTGTTTTCCAAATTTTAATAAATATGTAATCCAATCTGCCTATTCTAGGACAGAAACTAACATTTTATTTGGATGCAATACAGTGTACAATTGCAATAGTTTAAAAAATCTCAGTTAGACAGGAGTTACTGAATCCTGCTATTGTACACAAAATAGAAAACGGATGCTACTGCCGAATCTTAACATCTAGAAATAATCAGTCCAAGGGCAAGAAATCAAAATGGGGAGCTGATTAACCAGCTCATGCACAAATATAAAAATATGTGTGAGAAAAATTCCTAAAGGCAGTAACTTGGTGTATGACAACACTGACAGGACCTTACTGGTACACAGGCAGGTGCACAGGCCTGGGCCCAGAACACAATCTGAAGGGAAGATTCTGTATTCCCATGTTGCTTGCTGACTTCAATAATTGTTGCACTTTCAATGGCTGTCATGCTCACGTTTCTTTTTAAGCAAAGATTATTGAGAGAGGAATTGCTGGAAGTTTAGGTAGGAGGCTTTAGGGAGCTCTGACTATGCTTCACAATTGTCCAGTTGCTCCCTGTGGGTCTGCCCCATTGGCAGGAAATTTGGAAACTGGGTTGAAGAAGCCCTCAATAACAATGTCGGCAGAAATGGGATTATTGCTGAGACCTCAAGACAGGCAACATTTCCTTTGGGAATTATATGTTTGAGAATGTGGTCAATTTTTGCCCCACTTCCGCAGCTTGGCACATTGATCCTTGGTGTATTTGTGATTTAAGTAGAATTTGCCTATAGGGTACTGTGCCTCTGCCAGTAGATTTCATGCTCTTGGTGCAGAGCCTCCCCAGGTACACAGCTATATTTCCACCAGTGGGAAAAATTTATTAACTACAAAGTAATATACAAATACTGCTATGACGGTGCCTGTAATAGGCGGGTGGAACTAGTGTGTCTTGTGGGGCATTTAACGTAGTGGTTAAGAACTCTGGAGTCCACCCATCTGGGTTCCAATATCCACTGCAGCTCTTGCTACCTCTGTGACCTTTGCTGTTATTTGATTCCATGTACCTCAGTTTCCTCATCTGTAAATTGAAGATGATAATGGTTATTTCCATATAAGGAATACATATATCATAGAGTTGTATTAAATAGTTTCATTTAAAGTACTTAGAAACATGCTGAGTACATAGTAAGCTCTCAGTAAATATCACTTCTTTATGATGTAGCACAGGGTATAACATGACCTGCATGAGGTCAGAGGCCCGACTAACATCATGTCGTGTGACATGTGTGTGAAAGTGTGAAAGAAAGAGTATGTATTTACTGGAGCATGTGGTGGCTTTGCTTTGCAAGAATTTCAGAGAGCACATACATAGTTTTACTTAAACAGCTACATGGGGCTGAGGGATGACCAGTGCATGGTGTTGACACTGTGAAACATTGTTAGTCTAAATTATTGCTACTTTAGTGCTGTTTTAAGACTTTTGTTCTAGTCAGGTGTCCCATTAAATGTCATGAGTTTTTGAAAATGTGCTGAGAAAAGAAGATTGAGTTGAATTGCTACATGCCTTCTTGCCACACTCCTCACGCCCACCCTTAGGTCTCTGTGTATGACCTAGCACTCTGTATGCCCGCTTCTCCATTGTGAAGTCCATTTAGTTGCTTGCTTGATTGATTGATTTATTCATTTATTCAGCAATTTTTGAATGTATTGATATAATAATAATAGTGTTCATTAAATGCGAACTCTGTGCCAAGCACTACAAAAAGCACTTAAACGTCTATCTTACTTATTCCTCAGAAGGATATTTAAAGGAAGGAATGATTAGGCCCAATTTACAGATTAGGCTCAAAGAGGTGCAATATCTTACCCAAAGTCATGTGGCTTGTAATTGACAGAATATGAACTCAAGCCGAAGACTGTGAAATCAAAGCACCATGTTAAACTGCTTCTGTGTTATCAGGCCCTGTGTCAGGGGTCAGTGAAACAAAAATAAGTAAGGAAAAGATCCCTATTTCAAGGAGGTCAGTTTAGGTCAGGAATAAGTTATGTATACAAAGAACGACAACACAGAGGGATAAATAAGTGTTAATGTAAGGTACAGAGAGTTTGCTCCAAATCTCTCCTCCCTCCATTATCAAATCTATCCTTCTTCTCTTTCATTAGAATTTGCCTGTGTCATGTTCCATTTGGTCAGGGCTGTAATCTCAGATCGGGAATTGGTAAATACTTGGCTGTGTGGTTACCGTGTGTTAGAGTCCTATAGCCCAGGGAATTTTACAGAATGCTTCTGGACGTGGCATCTTATCCGAAACACTGACTTCGGTAGGCGTCTCAGGTATAAGGGAAGAGCTGTGAGATTTATAGTGGGATAGTCTTTGAGTCAATACATCAAGCCATGTAGGCTGACATTTATTTGTGCAAAGGATGAGCCTTCTTCACCTCCATGTCCTACATCCTGCCCCAAGCTAAAGCTTTCCTACCTTTGCTTCTTCACCACCTTAGTTTACCTTTGAAGAAAGGGAAGACAAAAAGTTTCAACATTTCACAAAATTGGACAATTTACTTTTAGAGTCAAATCTGGCAACGTGACCAGGAAATCTTTTGAAAAAGAAAAGTTCTCGGTATTTCCTGCTTCTTTTCAGATAATGAATTCAGAAAGGATGATCTCCCCCAACAAGCTTAAAAAAAATGTTTACCTACCCTTCTGTTTTCCAATCCAAACTGGTATGATAGCATTCAGGAGGTCAACATTTGAAAATGGGTTTTGAAAAAGAAAACCACCCACACTCAGAAAACTATTTTCCTTCCTAGTAAATGTAATTTTAAATTTCAAAGGCAGGATTTAGGTCAGTGGTTTGGGTCATTTTTTATTTTACCCAAACTGGGCTACCCTTCCCTTATTGTGCAATCCAGAGGAATCAGAAAGATGTCAGGTAATAAAAATCCAGCAAGGAAAGAAAAAGTTGGAATACATTCTGCCCAAAGTTGCATGCCCTTAAGTTCTGCTGACTTTAGCAGGATTTGTACATTAGTAACAAAGGGCAGAGTCTGGTGCGCTGGTTTTATTATCATTGAAGAGGAGATTTTTCTGACTGTAAAATGGAAAAATATAATTTATGATTCAGACTTACAGGCTGAACAAAAGATAGAAACTTACCTGCTTGTGGCTTTCAATACAAAAATATGCAAGTGGGGGGAGACCAGGAGCACCCACACAAAACTGAGAGGCACTCAGCTCCAAAATGACCTTTCAGCTTCTGGAGCATCCAGGGCATATGGATATGCTCTCAGACAGGGTCTGCAAGTGAAGTTTATTATGACATGGAAACAAGATGAGGTGTGGCGGGCTGACTGGACAAGTGACCTTTTCAATCTGTCAATCTCAGTTATCCTCGTAAATCATTTCAGTGCGAGGCAAGAGCCAAGAAGACTACGTTTCACCTCATACATAAAGCTTTCGCATGTAGTGCTGACACTTACTCTGGACTAATCACCTTTGATGGATGATTAAAATATGGATGAGGTGTGAAAATGATGTTCTTTTGAAAACCCTTTGCCATTTTCCTTCTTTATTACCCCCAACCTGCTGTAATCATATTTGAACTTGTCCACTTTTCACTGCCTGCATTTCCTTGACCTTTTGATTTCATATGAATGTGCTGCTTTTCTGTACTAAAAGCTCTAGTGCTGTGGTCCTTTGGCTGATTGGTGACTACATTTCAAAGATGACTAAAGTGATTCCAGTCAATTGATCTATGTATTTTTGGTGTTTGTGATGCTATTAATGTATAGATTCTCTAACAAGCTCAACTTTAATGAGCATGGTTCTTTGAATTATGCTAGCTTTCTCTTTATGTGACTCTTTCTTTTTAGAAGTTCATATGTTTATTCAACAAACATAACCCAGTACTTGGTACATAGTAGACATTTAATTAATGTTTGCTGAATAGATGAATAGCTTCTTATTCATAGAAGATGTTATATTTGAACTGGATTTTGAAGGACAGGTGGAATTAAATAAGTTAATGAGGAGAGGGGGGAGTAAAGCCAGAGATGTAGGGAAGGTCAAGGCATGTATGCGGCATGGGCCCAATTAGGTAGGGAATCAACAAATATATGTTGAATAAATGAATGAATAATGGTTTTAAGCACTGAACAAATAGAAAGATAAGTGAGTTATAGCCCCTTCTGGGAGCTTAGAGTCTAGTAAGGGAATTGGATCTGTATATAACTAATAATAAATCATTTAGTCATTAAACAAGTATTTACTGAGTGCCTACTGTATTTAGCCAGGGCTCTCCAGAAAACGAGAAACAGTAGGATGTATCTCTATCTTTCTTTCTCTCTATACTTAGCTAGCTATAGATATAGACATAGTTATATAGATATAAATATCTGTATCTCTGTCCATATATAGAGAGAAATATCTATCTAGGTACATAGTTCAGAGATTTATTGTAAGTAATTGACTAATAAGACTCCAGGGACTGGAAAGTCTGAAACTGGCAGGGCAAGCCAGCAGGATGGAAACCTAGAGAAGAGTAGATGCTATAGCTCAAATGCAGTCTGAAGGCAGAATTCCCTCATCTTTGCAGGATCTCAGTTTTTTTCTCTGAAGACCTGCAACTGATTGAATGAGGCCCACCCACATTATTGAGGGTCATCTGCTTTACTCAACGTCTACTGATTAAATGTTAATCTCATCTTAAAAAATACCTTCACAGTGACACCTAGACTGGTTTTTGACCAAATATCTGGTTACTGTGGCCTAGCTAAGTTGGCACCTGAAATTAGCCATCAACAGCTGCTGAGTGGTGGGCCTTATTCTGAGTACTAAGCATGTAGCAGTGAATGAGGTAGATGAAAGTCCCTGTGATTATGGAGTTTGCAACCCACAAATATGTAAAATTTACATTATAACATATGTTAAATATTATGGAGAGAAATAAGATTTAAAAAAAAAAAGGGAGAAGGGGAGCTACAATTCTTAAAAAACGATCAGAGAAGGCCTCATTGAGAAGTTGCCATTTGAATCTAGACCTTAAAGAGGTAAGGAAGTGGCCATACAAATATCTGGGAGAGGAATAGTCCAGGAGAGGGAATGGCAAATGTAAACTTTAGGCAGGATGTAAAATATAATATAAGCAGAAATGTAACAGAGGCAAAACTTGCTGCTGGATTACTGTGGAAATAGAGATTATTTACAACTGGAGCCTTCTTGGAATAGACCCCAGTATTTAGTACTTAGTAGATATTTAAGTAATGTTTTCTGAATAAATGAATGGTACCTCATCATAGATGATGCTGTATCTCAGCTGGATATGGAAAGATAGGCAGGATTAAACAGTGAACACAGGGGAAAGAGCAAGATGAGCAGACGGAAAGTACAAGGTATTTTTGGCTCATGGACACTAGTCCGGAGTGGCTGAGTCATGAATGGATTGGTGGACTGAGGATGGGGAGTATAAGGAAGACGTGGTTCAAAAGGAAGGTTGAAGCCAGACCATGAAAGGCCTTTGCATCTAGGCCAAAGATGTTGGGTGGCATTTCATAAGCAGTTTTGAACCATCAAATTTTTAAAGGAGGGGGAAACTGAAGTTATGTTGTGATTTAGGAAAGTATTTGCTAAAGGACATTCTTTTAAAAATTATTCGTAGAGTATTGATAGGTTTTATATGAAAAAACCAACGACTTAATTTTCAGACAAATTTGGGGCATGCTAGGTTAAGCAAAGCTAAGCAGGTGTTTTCTGCAGTAATTCAAATAACTCTTAATATGCCAACATGTATTATAAAGATCAAAGAGATGAATGTAATATGCTATGTTTCCCTAATATTTTTGGTCACAGAAATACTTTTTTGATAGTGTATCTAAAAGGATTAACAGATAATTGTGCACACTTCATTTGAAACCCTGTTTTAGGAAGATAACACTTGTTGTAAGACTGGATTGAAGGAGTGAAGATTGTTTGGAAAGCTGATAGAATAGCCACAGGGGAGGTTAGAAGGACCTGAACTGGGGGTATAGTGGGATTGTGAAACGGGGAACTTTTCAGAAGCTGAATCACAAAATTTGTCAATGGATTAGGCTGTATTTGGTAGAGAGGGTTGGAGCCTTATGAAAAGAGTAGAAAATTTTAATGTATTAAGAATGAGAAGATGATAATATCCTCTGAGGTATAACCCCCTCAAAAGATTTAGATTTGAGGAGGAAAAGGATAAATTTGAGAGATTTATGAGAAACCAATTTTATATAATTTCTAAATATTTGGGTACTTTCCAGATATCTTTCCATTATTGAGATAGTTTAATTTCATTACGGTAAAAAATTATATTTTGTATGATTTAAATTCTTTTACATTTGTTGAGATTAATTTTAAGGCCTAGAGTATAGCCTATCATAGTGAATGTTCCAACAGAAGTATGATTTAAATTCTTTTACATTTGTTGAGATTAATTTTAAGGCCTAGAGTATAGCCTATCATAGTGAATGTTCCAACAGAAGAAATTATATTCTTCTGTTGTTGGATGAGGATCCTCTAAATATCAACTTGACAAAGTTGGTTAATGGTGGTGTTTAGGTCTTCTATATCCTTACTGATTTTCTGTTTACTTGTTCTGTCAGTTACTAAGAGAAGAGCTTGGAAATATCCAACAAAAATTGTGAATCTGCCTTTTTCTTTTAGTTTTGTTTTAGGTATTTTGAAGCTTTGCTTTCACATTTGTTATCTCATTATGAAATGTCCCTACTTATGCCTGGTAATGTTCTTTGTACTGAAGTCTTTCAGATATTATAGCCACTCTCACTTTCTTTTGAGTAGTGTGTGTGGTACATCTATTCTCAACCTTTTACTATTTATCTGTATGTTTTTATAGGTAAAGTGATTTCTTATAGATAGAATATAGCTGTGTCTTGCCTTAAAAAAAAATCCAATCTAACAATTGTTACCTTTTCATTGGGGTGTTTAGACCATTTACATATTTAATGTAATTACTGATATGCTTGGATTTGAATCTACTGTATTGTTAGTTCTCATCTACTTGCCTCGTCTATTTTTAGTTCACCTTTTCCTCTTTTCTGCCTTCTTTTGATTCAATTTTATCTACATTGTGGCTTACTAGTTATATCTCTTAAATTTCTTCAAAATTGCTCTAAGGTTTAAATATATACCTTTAAATACAATAGTCTACATTGAAATTATCTTACATTATTTCACACTATTACACATAGTGTAAGATACTTTCAAGAATATATTTTCATTTGCTCTCTCTGATAATTTGCGATATAGTTTTTATACATTTTTCTTTTAGATGTTATAAATCTTTTAAGACATAATTTTTAACTTTAGACAACTAATTATTGTTAAAGCAATTAAAATAAGAACAATGTATCTTTCATGTACAGCATCTTTTAAAATAATTTTTGCTGCTCTTAACTTTTTTGTGTAAGATCCACATTTCTAACTGGAATACTTTTCTTTTTTTTCTTTTAACATCTTTACTGGAGTGTAATTGCTTTACAATGTTGTGTTGGTTTCTCCTGTATAACAAAGTGAATCAGCTATATGTATACATACATCCCCATATCTCCTACCTCTTGTGGCTCCCTCCTACCCTCCCTATCCCACACCTCTAGGTGGTCACAAAGCACTGAGCTGATCTCCGGGTGCTCTCTAGCTGCTTCCCACTAGCTATCTATTTTACATTTGGTAGTGTATATACGTCAATGCTACTCTCTCACTTTGTCCCAGCTTACCCTTCCCCCTCCCCGTGTCCTCAAGTCCATCCTCTATTTCTGTGTCTTTATTCCTGTCCTGCTCCTAGGTTCATCAGAACCTCTTTTTTTTTTTTTAGATTCCATATATATGTGTTAGCATACAGTATTTGTTTTCCTGTTTCTGACTTACTTCACTCTGTATGACAGACTCGAGGTCCATCCACCTCAATACAAATAACTCAATTTCGTTTCTTTTTATGGCTGAGTAATATTCCATTGTATATATGTGCCACATCTTCTTTATCCATTCATCTGTGGATGGACACTTAGGTTGCTTCCATGTCCTGGCTATTGTAAAGAGAGCTGCAATGAACATTGTGGTACATGACTCTTCTTTTTTTTTTTTTTAGGAGTTTTAATAAGCTAGGAAAATACTTACAATTTATTTATTTATTGAATATTTGAATTTTATTTTTTTTTTTATACAGCAGGTTCTTATTAGTTATCTATTTTATACATATTAGTGTATATATTGTCAATCCCAGTCTCCCAATTCATCACACCACCAACACCCCCCCACCACTTTCCCCCCATGGTGTCCATACGTTTGTTCTCTACATCTGTGTCTCTATTTCTGCCCTGCAAACTGGTTCATCTGCACCATTTTGTTAGGTTCCACATATATGCATTAATATATGATATTTGTTTTTCTCTCCCTGACATACTTCACTCTGTAGGTACATGACTTTTTTTTTTTTTTTTTTTTTTAACATGACTCTTTTTGAATTACAGTTTTCTCAGGGTATATGCCCAGTAGTGGGATGGCTGGGTCATATGGTAGTTCTATTTTTCATTTTTTTTAGGAACCTCCATACTATTCTCCATACTGGCTGTATCAATTTACATTCCCACCAACAGTACCAGAGGGTTCCCTTTTCTCCACACCCTCTCCAGCATTTACTGTTTGTAGATTTTTTCATGATGGCCATTCTGACTGGTGTGAGGTGATACCCCATGGTAGTTTTGATTTGCATTTCTCTAATGATTAGCAATATTAAGCATACTTTCATGTGTTTGTTGGCAATCTGTATATCTCCTTTGGAGAAATGTCTGTTTAGGTCATCAGCGCATTTTTGGATTGGGTTTTTCGTGTTTTTGATATTGAGCTGCATGGGCTGCTGTATATTTTGGAGATTAATCCTTTGTCAGTTGCTTCATTTGCAAATATTTTCTCCCATTCTGAGGGTTGTCTTTTCATCTTGTTTATGGTTTCCTTTGCTGTGCAAAGGCTTTTAAGTTTCATTAGGTCCCATTTGTTTATTTTTGTTTACTCTAGGAGGTGGGTCAAAAAGGATCTTGCTGTGATTTATGTCATAGAGTGTTCTGCCTCTGTTTTCCTCTAAGAGTTTTGTAATGTCTGGCCTTACATTTAGGTCTTTAAGCCATTTTGAGTTTAGTTTTGTGTATGGTGTTAGGAAGTGTTCTAATTTCATTCTTTTACATGTAGCTGTCCAGTTTTCCAAGCACCACTTATTGAACAGGCTGTCTTTTCTCCATTGTATATTCTTGCCTCCTTTATCAAAAATAAGGTGACCATATGTGCGTGGGTTTATCTCTGGGCTTTCTATCCTGTTCCATTGATCTATATTTCTGATTTTGTGCCACTACTCTACTCTCTTGATTACTGTAGCTTTGTAGTATAGTCTGAAGTCCAGGAGCCTGATTTGTCCAGCTCCGTTTTTCTTTCTCAAGATTGCTTTGGCTATTCAGGGTCTTTTGTGTTTCCATACAAATTGTGAAAGTTTTTGTTCTAGTTCTGTGAAAAATGCCATTGGTATTTGATAGGAATTGCATTCAATCTGTAGATTGCTTTGGGTAGTAGAGTCATTTTCACAATGTTGATTCTTCCAATCCAAGAACATGGTATATCTCTCCATCTATTTGTATCATCTTTAATTTCTTTCATCAGTGTCATAGTTTTCTGCATACAGGTCTTTTGTCTCCTTAGGTAGGTTTATTCCTAGGTATTTTATTCTTTTTGTTGCAATGGTGAATGGGAGTGTTTCCTTAATTTCTCTTTCAGATTTTTCATCATTAATGTATAGGAATGCAAGAGATTTCTGTGCATTAATTTTGTATCCTGCTACTTTACCAAATTCATTGACTAGCTCTAGTAGTTTTCTGGTAGCATCTTTAGGATTCTCTATGTATACTATCATGTCATCTGCAAACAGTGACAGCTTTACTTCTTTTCTAACTTGGATTCCCTTTATTTCTTTTTCTTTTCTGATCGCTGTGGCTAAAATTTCCAAAACTATGTTGAATAATAGTGGTGAGGGTGGGCAACCTTGTCTTGTTCCTGATCTTAGAGGAAGTGGTTTCAGTTTTTCACCACTGAGAACAATGTTGGCTGCAGGGTTGTCATATTGGCCTTTATTATGTTGAGGTAGGTTCCCTCTATGTCTACTTTCTGGAGAGTATTTTATCATAAATGGGTGCTGAATTTTGTCAAAAGCTTTTTCTGCATCTGTTGAGATGATCATATTTACTTTCTCCTTCAATTTGTTAGTATGGTTTATCACATTGATTGATTTGAATATATTGAAGAATCCTTGCATGCCTGGGATAAACCCCACTTGATCATGGTGTATGATCCTTTTAATGTGTTGTTGGATTCTGTTTGCTAGTATTTGGTTGAGGATTTTTGCATCTATGTTCATCAGTGATATTGGCCTGTAGTTTTCTTTTTTTTGACATCTTTATCTGGTTTTGGTATCAGGGTGATGGTGACCTCGTAGAATGAGTTTGGGAGTGTTCCTGCCTCTGCTATATTTTGGAAGACTTTGAGAAGGTGTTAGCTCTTCTCTAAATGTTTGATCGAATTTGTCTGTGAAGCCATCTGGTCCCGGGCTTTTATTTGTTAGAAGATTTTTAATCACAGTTTCAATTTCAGTGCTTGTGATTGGTCTGTTTATATTTTCTATTTCTTCTTGGTTCAATCTTGGAAAGTTGTACTTTTCTAAGAACTGGTCCATTTCATCCAGGCGGTCCATTTTATTGGCATATAGTTGCTTGTAGTAATCTTCATGCTCCTTTGTATTTCTGCAGTGTCAGTTGTTACTTCTCCTTTTCATTTCTAATTCTGTTGATTTGTGTCTTCTCCCTTTTTTTCTTGATGAGTCTGGCTACTGGTGTATCAATTTTGTTTATCTTCTCAAAGAACCAGCTTTTAGTTTTATTGATCTTTGCCATCGTTTCCTTCATTTCTTTTTCATTTATTTGTGATCCGATTTTTATGATTTCTTTCCTCCTGCTAACTTTGGGGTCTTTTTGTTCTTTTCTCTCTAATTGCTTTAGGTGTAAGGTTAGGTTGTTCATTTGAGATTTTTCTTGTTTCTTGAGGTAGGATTGTATTGTTAAAAACTTCCCTCTTAGAACTGCTTTTGTTACATCCCATAGGTTTTGGGTCATCGTGTTTTCGTTGTCATTTCTTTACAGGTATTTTTTGATTTGCTCTTCGATTTCTTCAGCAATCTCTTGGTTATTTAGTAGCGTATTGTTTAGCCTCCATGCGTTTATATTTTTTACAGTTTTTTTTCCTGTAGTTGATATCTAGTCTCATAGCATTGTGGTTGGAAAGGATACTTGATATAATTTCTATTTTCTTAAGTTTACTGAGGCTTGATTTGTGCCCCAAGATATGATCTATCCTGGAGAATGTTCCATGAGCACTTGAGAAGAGAGTGCATTCTGTTGTTTTTGGATGGAATGTCCTATAAATATCAGTGAAGTCTATCTCATTTAGTGTGTCATTTAAAGCTTGTGTTTCTTTATTTATTTTCATTTTGGATGATCTGTTCATTGGTGAAAATGGGGTGTTAAAGTCCCCTACTATTATTCTGTTACTGTCAATTTCCCCTTTTATGGCTCTTCGCATTTGCCTTATGTATTGAGGTGCTCCTATGTTGGGTGCATAAATATTTACAATTGTTATGTCTTCTTCTTGGATTGATCCCTTGATCATTATGCAGTGTCCTTCTTTGTTTCTTGTAATGTTCTTTATTTTAAAGTCGATTTTGTCTGATATGAGAATTGCTACTCCAGCTTTCTTTTGATTTCCATTTGCATGGAATATCTTTATCCATCCCCTCACTTTCAGTGTGTATGTGTCCCTAGGTCTGAAGTGAGTCTCCTGTAGACAGCATATATATGGGTCTTGTTTTCGTATCCATTCAGCCAGTCTATGTCTTTTGGTTGGAGCATTTAATCCATTTACATTTAAGGTAATTATCAATATGTATGTTCCTATTATCATTTTCTCAATTGTTTGGGGATTGTTTTTGTAGTTCTTTTCCTTCTCTTGTTTTTCCTGCCTAGAGAAGTTGCTTTAGCATTTGTTGTAGAGCTGGTTTGGTGGTGCTGAATTCTCTTAACTTTTGTTTGTCTGTAAAGGTTTTCATTTTCCGTTGAATCCGAAGGAGATCCTTGCTGGGTAGAGTAATCTTGGTTGTAGGTTTTTCCCTTTCATCACTTTAAATATGTCCTGCCTCTCCCTTCTGTGTTGCAGAGTTTCCACTGAAAGATCAGCTGTTAACCTTATGTGGATTACCTTGTATATTATTTGTTGCTTTTCCCTTGCTGCTTTTAATAGTTTTTCTTTGTATTTAATTTTTGATAGTTTGATTAATATGTGTCTTGGCATGTTTCTCCTTGGATTTGTCTTCTCTGGGACACTCTGTGCTTCCTGGATTTGATTGACTATTTTCTTTCCCATGTTAGGGAAGTTTTCGACTATAATCCTTCAAATATTTTCTCAGAGCCTTTCTTTTTCTCTTCTTCTTCTGGGACCCCTATAATTCGAATGTTAATGTATTCAGTGTTGTCCCAGAGGTCTCTGAGACTGTCGTCAATTCTTTTCATTCTTTTTCTTTATTCTGCTCTGAGGTAGTTATTGCCACTATTTTATCTCCCATGTCACTTATCCGTTCTTCTGCCTCAGTTAATCTGCTATTGATTCCTTCTAGAGAATTTTCAATTTCATTTATTGTGTTGTTCATCATTGTTTGTTTGCTTTTTAGTTCTTCTAGGTCTCTGTTAAATGTTTCTTGTATTTGCTCCATTCTATCCCAAGATTTTGGATCATCTTTATGATTATTACTATTAATTCTTTTTCAGGTAGGCTGCCCATTTCCTCTTCATTTGTTTTGTCTGGTGGGTTTTTACTTTGCTCCTTCAACTGCTGTATTTTTCTCTGTCTTCCCATTTTGCTTAACTTGCTGCGTTTGGGGTCTCCTTTTCTCAGGCTGCAGGTTCATAGTTCCCATTGTTTTTGGTGTCTGCCCCCAGTGGGTGAGGTTGGTTCAGGGGCTTGTGTAGGCTTCCTGGTGGAGGGGACTGGTACATGTGTTCTGGTGGGTGGGGCTGGATCTTGTCTTTCCAGTGGACAGGGCCACGTCTCGTGGTGTGTTTTGGGGTGTCTGTGAAATTAGTATGATTTTTGGCAGCCTCTCTGGTAATGGGTGAGTTTGTGTTCCTGTCTTGCTGATTGTTTGGCATGGGGTGTCCAGCACTGGAGCTTGCTCACCACTGGGTGGAGCTGGGTCTTAGTGTTGAGATGGAGATCTCTGGGAGAGCTGTTGCTCTCCATATTACATGGGGCCAGGAGGTCTCTGGTGGTCTAATGTTCTGAACTCAGCTCTCTGACCTCAGAAGCTCAGGCCTGATGCCAGGCCAGAGCACCAAGTTCCTGTCAGCCACACAGCTCAGAAGAGAAGGGAGAAAAAAAGAAAGAAAAATAATAATAAATTTTTAAAAATAATTAAAATAATCAGATATAAATGTAATAAGAAGAAAAAAAAGAAGAGAGTAACCAAACCAATAAACAAATCCACCAATGATAACAGGCGCTGAAAACTATACTAAGATAAACATAAAAATCAGAAACAAATCAGTCACAGACAGCAAACCCCAAGTCTACAGTTGTTCTCAAAGTCCACCACCTCAATTTTGGGATGATTTGTTGTCTATTCAGGTATTCCGCAGGTGCAGCATACATCAAGTTGATTGTGGGGATTTAATCTGCTGCTTCTGTGGCTGCAGGGAGAAAGTTCCCTTTCTCTTCTTTGTTCACACAGCCCCTGGCATTCAGCTTTGTTTTGGCCCCACCTCTGCATGTAGGTCGCCCTCAGGCATCTGTACCCCGCCAAGACAGGAGGGGCTTAAAGCAGCGGCTGATTAGAGGACTCTGCCTCACTCAAGCCCTGGGGAGGGAGGGGCACGGTAGTTACAATTGGAATGCGGGGTGAGCCTGCGGCCACAGAGGCCAGTGTGATGTTGCAAGAGCCTGAGGTACACTGTCTGTTCTTCCGGGGTAGTTATCCCTGGATCGTGGGACCCTGGCAGTGGCGTGCTGCACAGGCTCCTGGCTGGGTGTGTGTGTGTGTGGATAGTGACCTGTGCTTGCACACAGGCTTCTTGGTGGCTGCAGCAGCAGCGTTAGCCTCTCACTCCCATCTCTGGTGTCTGAGCTGATAGTTGTGGCCTGCACCCATCTCTGGAGCTCGTTTAGGCAGTGCTCTGCCTTCTGTGGGCAGATGGGCAAGGAATTCCCTCTCCTTATGTACCCTGAAACAGTGGACTTTTACCTCTTAGGCAGTTCCAGAGTTTTTCCCAGACTCCCTCCCCACTAGCTGTGGTGCACTAGCCCCCTTCAGGCTGTGTTCATGCAGCCAGCCCCAGTCCTCTCCCTGGGGTCTGACCTCCGAAGCCTGAGCCTCAGCTCCCAGCCCTCACCCACCCCTGTGGGTGAGCAGACAAGCCTCTCAGGCTGGTGAGTGCTGGTCAGCACCTATCCACTGTGCGAGAATCTCTCCCCTTTGCCCTCTGCACCCATGTTGCTGTGCTCTCCTCCATGGCTCTGAAACTTCCCCCCCACCCACCCCCCATCTCTGCCAGTGAAGGGGCTTCCTAGTGTGTGGAAACTTTTCCTCCTTCAGAGCTCCCTCCCTGAGGTACGGGTCCTGTCCCTATTCTTTTGTCTCTGTTTTTTCTTTTTTCTTTTGCCCTACCCAGGTATTTGGGGAGCTTCTTGCCTTTTGGGAAGTCTGAGGTCTTCTGTCAGTGTTCAGTAGGTGTTCTGTAGGAACTGTTCCACTTGTAGGTGTATTTTTGGTGTATTTGTGGGGAGGAAGTTGATCTCCATGTCTTACTCCTCCACCATCTTGAAGGTCCCCCCTGGTATAGTTTTGATGGAAAATTTTCCTTTAAAACTTTTTGAGTATACATCTGCTGACAATTACTTCTGCTTTGGTTTATATAAAGAAGACCTCACTTTCCCTTCACTATCGAAGGGTATTTTTGCTGAATATAGAAGTCTGGGTCATCTGTTTGTTTGTTATTTTGTTAATGTTTTTGTTCTTTTCATATTTTAAATATGTAATTCCAATTCTTTGAGCTTGCATAATTTCTGATAAAATATCTATTGTAATTCTTATCTTTGTTTTCTGTATGTATATTTCTTTTGTCCCTGGCTATCTTCAAGATTTTCTCTTTATCTTTGCTTTTAATCAGTTTTACCCTGATGTGTCTAGGCATGTAGTTTCATATTTACTGTGGAATTCTCTGAGCTTCTATGGTTTGTTGTCTTTCATTAACTTTAGAAAATTGTTAGCGATTATCTCTAAAGATTTTTAAATCTCGGATGTTAATAATACTTACATTAGACCTTTGCTATTGTCCAACAGCTTTGGAATCCTTTGTTTTTATCTCTACTCTTTTTTTGTGTGTGTTTGCATTGAGAATGACGATGTTCTCATATAATGGCATGATCAGAGTCTTTGTTCACTTTTTTCCCTGTTACACATTACCATTTGACAAAGAGTCCTTATAAGAAGGGAAATTCCTTATTACAACTGAAGAATGGGACTAAGTGCCACAAACCTTAGAGCATCTTTTTAGGGTATGATAAAGGAGAAACTGACTGAGTTAGCAAGTATTAAAGGGAATTTGCCAAGCAGGCTTTTCTTTCCTTGTGGGGACTCACAGGCTGGTTGGCCCTTCCTTTAGAGTGACATGGGCTTGGAACAGCTGGACTATGCTGTAGACAGCAGGTACAGGAAGTGGTACACAAATCTCAGTCTCAGTAAAATCTCTGAGGAGTATACCTTGAGTTAGTGTTATATGCTCATAGCTTGTACTTGATTGTAGTAGCCAGTTGAATGAAGCCAAGGCCCAGCTGAGGTTGGTGCCTTATAGGGACAGTCACCTCAGTTAAGGAAGCAAGATTATATTTCTAGTTAACTTTTATAGCTGTCATAACAGAAATGAAAAAAACACCATGAAAACACATGGATGTAACACTATGACTATCTTCAGCTCTATATTTGAGAAATGATCACAAAACTCATGGAAAAATCTAAATAATCATTATAAAAGAAAACATAAGAAATATGAAGAATAGTCCAAGGCTATTCAACCTAGGAATATCAGAAAATAAAAACCCAGATAAATAATAATAAAATAAATAAAATATAAAGAGGAGAAAAATTTCCTCAGATGAACACTTGAGTCTTCACCTGGCATGTACTTATCAAATCAAATTCAGGCAAAAAAAAAATGATATCTAGACTTAACCTACAACATATTTTAATTTTGGAAAAAAGGGAAAAATTACTGTAAACATTCAGGTAGAACAAACAAGTTATTTATGAATCACCTCTTTTTCCCAATGTTAAATGCTAAGATACAATCTTCAGATTTTGAGAGAAAAATATGATTCAAGAATTTTATACTCAACCTATTTTTCACATGCATAGCAACAAAAGGAAATTCTCAGAAATGCAAGGCTAAAAGTATTTTAGGGCAAGTTCCTTTAAATATTCAAAAAAAGAGATTAATCTATATTCTGAAACAGAGCTTAGAACAAGACGGACATCTTCCCAATTTGCTTTACTGTATTAAGGTAGACCAACATGATAAAAAAAAATATTGTTTTCTTATTAGATTCAAAAATATTATTTGGAAAAATGCAACACCTAATCTTGATCTTAAAAATAAAAGCCTTAGTAACCGATGATAGGAGAAAAATTATTTACTGAAATTATCACTCTGAAATAAATGGAAAATATGGTATTTAATGGTGAAAGACTGGAAAAAGGTCAACATCAGGAAAAATTATGTTAGTTATTACTAGTTAGTTAGTACTGGTATGAAAGTTGTAACAGACACAATAAGATAAAAATCAATGAATTTAAAAAGTTAAAAGGAGGAGACAAAGTTACCATTATTTGCAGGTTATAGAAAAAGCTAAAAAGAATCAACTTAAAAGCTATTATAACAAGAGTGAAATAAGATAGCCTTTTAAAACTTAAATACTTAAGAATTTAGTGGATTTCCTACATGCTCATATTTTAAAATGTGAAAACATAACAGAAACATTTTTTTGCTTAATAGTCACAAAATTTGAAAATAATCTAAGAATAAGGGTATCGTGAAGTGTATACAATTTACATAAAGAAAATTCATAAACTTTGCTAAGCAACCTAAAATAAGACTAATAAAAGCTGTTCCATTTTTGAAGGATTTCATTATATGGGTAATTATTTATAATATTTACTTGAAATTGGCAAAATTCAGAGTTTTATCTACAGTATGACTTCAGATATTTATTAATTCACTTTGGAAGAAGTTGGAGAAAAACTACCCAAATGTCAACAGTGGTTATCTCTATATAATAGAATGCTGGGTGACATATTGTTTGTATGATTCTTTTTCTTCAACATGAATAAAAATTTCAAAAATTCAGAATAAATCAACAATTACTTTTTTTAAATAGGTAATACCATTCTTAGCCTTATGGATATGAAAAATGTAGCAGTTGAATCAGTGTTTGTCAATTTGCAGCGTGTAGTCACTTCAGCAGATTTCACCTGGAGTATTTGTTTAAAAATTCTGCATGCTGGATCTCATGTCACACCCATCCAATCAGACTAGATTGATGAGAGCCTAGGAACTTGTATTTTAAACAAGCACTCCAGATGATTCTTGTACACACTAAAATTTGAGAACAACCAGGGGAAAGGGCTTGCTCAGCTTGTGCACAAGGAAGGCATTTTGTAGAGCAGAGAGTGGAATAAAGTTGTGGGACCTCTGGGGTCCTGCTCTTGCTGGTCAGGAATGGGTTCAGATGCAAAGCTGGAAGTCGCTAGGAGAATGAAGTGTGCCTCAACAGTTGCTAAGTCACTTCTCTTCATACTTGTAGAGCAAAAGCCTTGACCAGATGCTCATGATCTGGAGAGAAGTACTCATTGTCTGTCAGCTCCTGTTGTTCTGTAAGAACTCTGTAAATTCTAACTTCTGCGATGGAAGCACTGCCTGTTATGTTCACCACTGCTTCCCCAGCACCTAGCACAGTGCCTGGGATATTATAGATGCACAGTCAATATTTGCTTAAAAATGAATATATGATACATTGATCTTCTAGGTGCATGTAAACTCCAGTGTTCTAAGGAAATCACCTGGGAGCCAGGCCTGGGTCACTTACCTCTCCTCCCCCACCATACCTCCTATCCTCATAACCTGATGGTGAGCCCAAGATTTTAGAGAAATCAGAAGTTACTAACTCTTAGGAAATTCTGGGAATCTTATATCTTAGAGACATGGGAAATTGTTGAAGCTTGAGGTCTACCGTTCAGTGGTTTTGGTTTCAGTACCTAAGAACACTCTTTTAGTTTATTTCCTGGAAAATAGAAGATTAATTAACTCTTTATTTCCTATGTACATGGTTTCTGTGTAAAAAGAAGAAAGTTCATGTATTAGGGTTCGCCAGAGAAACAGAACTAATAAGATACATGCCTGTCTCTCTCTATATATATAGATATAGATATAGATATAGATATAGATATAGATTAAATATATGTATTTATTGTGAGGAATTGGCTTGGCTCAAAAGATTATGGAGGCTCAGAAGTCCCACAATGTGTCATCTGTAAGCTGGAGACACAGGAAAGCCCATGATATAATTCATTCTGTGTTGAAAGACCTAAGAATTGGGGAAGCTAATGATGTAAATCCCAGTCTGAAAAGGAGAGAAGATGAGATGAGATGTCCTAAGTCAAGCAGGTAGACAGGAAGCAAAAAGGGCAAATTACTCCTTCCTCCACCTTTTGTTCTATTCAGGCCTCAATGGATTAAATGGTGCTCACCCATTTTGGGGAGGACAGTCTGCTATACTGAGCCTACTGATTCAAATGCTAATTTCATCTGGAGACAGCCTCACAGACACACTCAGAAATAATTCTTACTCTGGGCACCCTATTGTTAGTCAATTTGACACACAAAGTTAATCACACATTTCCTTTGGTAGGAATAATGCTAAAAATACCTGTTGTAAAAGTGGAATCATTTTTCTTATGGAATTGATTGAGTTGCCTATTAACTTAAAAATATTTTGTATCAGTTTCCTATTGCTGCTGTAACAAATTACTAAAATCTTAGTGGCTTAAAACACATACATTCAGCATTTCACAGTTCTGGGTTGGAGGTGTGACACAGGTGTCACCTGGGCTAAAATCAAGCTGTTGGCACAACTGCATTCCGTTCTGGTGGCTCTAGTGGACAATCTTTCTTGGATTTTCCAGCTTGTAGAAAGTATCCATGTTTCTTAGCCTGTGGCCCCTTCTTCCATCTTCAAAGCCAGCAACATTGCATCTCTCTGGCCATTCTTCTATACTCACATATATCTCTTTCTGACTCTAAATCCAGTCAAGAAAATGTCTCCTATTTTTAATACCCATGTGATTCAATTGAGCCCACCTAGGTAATCTAGGCTAATTTCACCATCTGAAGGTCCTTAACCTTAATCACATCTGCAAAGTCCCTTTTGCCATGTAAGGTAACATATTCACAGGTTCCAGGGATGAGGACATGGACATATGTTGGGAGTCATTATTCCACCCACCACAGCCCTCATAGGACACCTACGTTTTAGGAATATTTTGGGATATGGGTGAGTGCAGAAATGCTTCTTTTTCCATAACAGAGTGCCTTTGTCCTGCAGATAAATCAGACAAATGTTCATACTGCAAATGCCAGGGGTTGCAAAGAACTTACTGCTTAGAGAGGAAAAGGACTGAAGGTTTTATTTATAAACATGATGCTTCATTTGGCCTAGAAACGTTGAACTGAGATTCTGTTCTTGCTGTGAGGATTTGACAGAGAAATAACTGTTTTAATGTAAACCAGTGTGCTTCTTACTTGAGTTACAGAATCCGCCCCCTCCTTCTTTCTACTAGGGTTATGGCATTTGAATTGATATTATTTGAAGTTTATGGACATTTGGACAGTGGGGGATTGAAATCTGAAGATTTTGGAGCTGGACATTGTCTATTATTGGAAATAAATAACTTCTGACTGTATTTGTTTATTAAAAAGAAGGCAAGATCAGATTCTCTGACTGCAGTATTACTGATATGTGTTAATGATGATCCTAAGATAAACCAAATATACCAGACTCTGAGCAAGACTGCTAGAATTTAATTAAGACCCAGGAAGGGGTTCAGCTGGTATATTTACACACTCTATATGTCAGTTATTTGCAAAGGAACGTTAAGAACCTGAGGAGAGTGTGACCTATGTTTGTCCGAGTATGTAAATAATAAAGTCCTTTTGCCAAAAGTTAAAACTGTTTATAGCCTGTGGCGACTTTCATAGTAACTAATGTTATCCTGTCATTTCTCTGTATCTTATGTAAACATTGCTTGAAGAGGATTTTCTGCAAGCAGGAATTAGTTAGCATTAAAAATAAGATGTACTCATCAAGCTTTCAACAGAGATACCACTTTCTAAATTGACATGTCATCAGAAGCCTTCATGACTGCAAAGATACCATAATGAGAAAAAGGGGCACACACCCTGGTGATCCAAGTGTTCTTGCTTTCTACACAAATCTCTCCTGACAAGTGGAATGGATTCCCATGCGTGCTCCAAGGATATGTGTGTGTGTGTGTGTGTGTGTGTGTGTGTTGCAAGTCACTTTCTGCCAATGAATAGGCAATTTAACTATAAATCACTGCAAGTGTTCTTTTGTATTCCTGAATATTTAGGCAGTGGATCTAGCTGTTGATGAGGTTATCCACCTATGATACTAGTTAATATAGAGGCAGTGATTTCTCTTTGGGAACATAAAAAGCAGGAGTTGAAAGGTTCCAGATGTGTTTGCTGCCTACTGACATCCTGAGTTTCCTGGATCTCTGCTTCCTAAGTTTGGGCAGTGTGTGTGTGTGTGTGTGAAAAGTCATGTAGTGTAGTGGTTAAGAGTGAGGGCCCAGAATAAAAGGCCTAGTTTTAAATCCTGACCCTGCCACTTTCCACTTGTGTAATGTTGGAAAAATCATGTAATTTTTAAGGACCTCAGTTTCTTCATCTATAAAAATCAGGACAAAATGGTGCCCATCTCCTAGAACTATTGAGAGACTGACATCATTTGACATACGTGAAGTGCTTAGAACAATACTTGATACAAACTGAGCACTGAGTGGTACCATATTCCTGTTCTTGTTTGAGGTCATTTTGCAGGTGAAACATTTTGATAAAAAGTTGTGCAAATAAACTTTTAGTAAACTGAATTCTTTCCAGAAGTACGTTTAGGAGAGCTGGGTACTTGAAAGAAGGTAGAGTAAGTGCCTTGAATAGTGAAGAAGACCCTCACTCTCAGGATATTAATACTTCCCACTCTTTCAGAGGGTGAGGCCAAAACTATACCTCCACAATATTTGATCAGTGGGCTATGTAATCATAGGAACAAGCCTCATCCCTAACTCTTCTATTTAAACAAATGATATAGGGTGGGACTAGGGTAAGGCACTAGATTTAGGCACCAAAAACCCCAATAAATAATATTTTAATACAATATTTAAAAAATCACAATTAATGAAAAAATCCATGATGAACACAATATTAAAATTTTAAATAAAGACAGGATCAACATTGCTGGTTTTCTCTTTTGGCTCAGCCTCCAATATGGCGTGTCATGGCACTGAGTAATACACTAATACCATCCATAAGAAAACTCCAAATTATTCAGAAATATATATATATAACAACAGTGTTTAGCATTAACCATATTACAGCATTGTTGTGGCTTTGGGCTGGGAACTATGGTAAGTGTTTTCAACGAAATGACTCAATTCACCCAAATACTCCTATTTGCACATCATTAAACTAAAATTAAGTGACTTGTGCCAAGCTAGTTCTTGGTGGAGTTGAGATTCAAGCCAGGCGGTTTGACTATATACACTTATGGTCCCATTCTCTAAACTCCACCAGTGACCGTCAAAGTGTGATTCAGAGACTACTTACAAACTAATTACTTGTAGGTGCCTGCTAAAGGTGCAGACTTCTGGGTACAATCCCAGATCTACTAAATGTGTCACTCATGGTGAAACTTGGAAATCCGCATTCAGCAAGCTCCCTCTTCCCTTCACTCTAGTTCACCTTTCCCACCTTTCTCCCTGGACGTAACCACTGTTGAGTGTTTACATATTCTCTCTACCTTTATTGCTATAGTAACCCTTGATAGATTTCTATTTGTATGTTCATACTTGAGGGGAGAAAGTCTATAAATATAATGACTCATGGTTATTATTATTTTTTATATCTTTATTTGAGTATAATTGCTTTACAATTGTGTGTTAGTTTCTGTTTTATAACAAAGTGAATCAGTTATACATATACATATGTTCCCATATCTATTCTCTCTTGCGTCTCCCTCCCTCCCACCCTCCCTATTCCACCCCTCTAGGTGGTCACAAAGCACTGAGCTGATCTCCCTGTGCTATGCGGCTGCTTCCCACTAGGTATGTACCTTACGTTTGGTAGTGTATATATGTCCATGCCACTCTCTCACTTTGTCACAGCTTACCCTTGCCCCTCCCCATATCCTCAAGTCCATTCTCTAGTAGGTCTGTGTCTTTATTACTGTTTTACCCCTAGGTTCTTCATGACATTTTTTTTCTCTTAAATTCCATATATATGTGTTAGCATACAGTATTTGTCTTTCTCTTTCTGACTTACTTCACTCTGTATGACAGACTCTAGGCCCATCCACCCCATATCAAATAGCTCAATTTCGTTTCTTTTTATGGCTGAGTAATATTCCATTGTATATATGTGCCACATCTTCTTTATCCATTCATCCGATGATGGACACTTGGGTTGTTTCCATCTCCTGGCTATTGTAAATAGAGCTGCAATGAACATTGTGGTACATGAGTCTTTTTGAATTATGGTTTTCTCAGGGTATATGCCCAGTAGTGGGATTGCTGGGTCATATGGTAGTTCTAGTTGTAGTTTTTTAAGGGACCTCCATGCTGTTCTCCATAGTGGCTGTACCAATTCACATTCCCACCAGCAGTGCAAGAGTGTTCCCTTTACTCCACACCCTCTCCAGCATTTATTGTTTCTAGATTTTTTGATGATGGCCATTCTGACTGGTGTGAGATGATATCTCATTGTAGTTTTGATTTGCATTTCTCTAATGATTAATGATGTTGAGCATTCTTTCATGTGTTTGTTGGTAGTCTGTATATCTTTTTTGGAGAAATGTCTATTTAGGTCTTCTGTCCATTTTTGGATTGGGTTGTTCGTTTTATCGTTACTGAGTTGCATGAGCTGCTTGTAAATTTTGGAGATTAATCCTTTGTCAGTTGCTTCATTTGCAAATATTTTCTCCCATTCTGAGGGTTGTCTTTTCGTCTTGTTTATGGTTTCCGTGGCTGTGCAAAAGCTCTGAAATTTCATGAGGTCCCATTTGTTTATTTTTATTTCCATTTCTCTAGGAGGTGGGTCAAAAAGGATCTTGCTGTGATTTATGTCATAGAGTGTTCTGCCTCTGTTTTCCTCTAAGAGTTTTATAGTATCTGGCCTTACATTTAGGTCCTTAATCCATTTTGAGCTTATATTTGTGTATGGTGTTAGGGAGTGATCTAATCTCATACTTTTCCATGTACCTGTCCAGTTTTCCCAGCACCACTTATTGAAGAGGCTGTCCTTTCTCCACTGTACATTCCTGCCTCCTTTATCAAAGATAAGGTGACCATATGTGCGTGGGTTTATCTCTGGGCTTTCTATCCTGTTCCATTGATCTATATTTCTATTTTTGTGCCAGAACCATATTGTCTTGATTACTGTAGCTTTGTAGTATAGTCTGAAGTCAGGGAGCCTGATTCCTCCAGCTCCGTTTTTCGTTCTCAAGATTGCTTTGGCTATTTGGGGTCATTTGTGTTTCCATACAAATTGTGAAATTTTTTGTTCTAGTTCTGTGAAAAATGCCAGTGGTAGTTTGATAGGGATTGCATTGAATCTGTAGATTGCTTTGGGTAGTAGAGTCATTTTCACAATGTTGATTCTTCCAATCCAAGAACATGGTATATCTCTCCATCTATTTGTAACATCTTTAATTTCTTTCATCAGTGTCTTATAATTTTCTGCATACAGGTCTTTTGTCTCCTTAGGTAGGTATATTCCTAGATATTTTATTCTCTTTGTTGCAATGGTAAATGGGAGTGTTTTCTTGATTTCACTTTCAGATTTTTCATCATTAGTGTATAGGAATGCCAGAGATTTCTGTGCATTCATTTTGTATCCTGCTACTTTACCAAATTCATTGATTAGCCCTAGTAGTTTTTTGGTAGCATCTTTAGGATTCTCTATGTATAGTATCATATCATGTGCAAACAGTGACAGCTTTACTTCTTCTTTTCCGATTTGGATTCCTTTTATTTCCTTTTCTTCTCTGATTGCTGTGGCTAAAACTTCCAAAACTATGTTTAATAAGAGTGGTGAGAGTGGGCAACCTTGTCTCATTCCTGATCTTAGTGGAAATGCTTTCAGTTTTTCACCATTGAGGACGATGTTGGCTGTGGATTTGTAATATATGGCCTTTATTATGTTGAGGAAAGTTCCCTCAGTGCCTGCTTTCTGGAGGGTTTTTATCATATTTGGGTGTTGAATTTTGACGAAAGCTTTCTCTGCATCTATTGAGATGATCATATGGTTTTTCTCCATCAGTTTGTTAATATGGTGTATCACATTGTTAGATTTGCGTATATTGAAGAATCCTTGCATTCCTGGAGTAAACCCCACTTGATCATGGTGTATGATCCTTTTAATGTGCTGTTGGATTCTGTTTGCTAGTATTTGGTTGAGGATTTTTGCATCTATGTTCATCAGTGATATTGGCCTGTAGTTTTCTTTCTTTGTGACATCCTTGTCTGGTTTTGGTATCAGGGTGATGGTGGGCTTGTAGAATGAGTTTGGGTGTGTTCCTCCCTCTGCTGTCTTTTGGAAGAGCTTGAGAACGATAGGTGTTAGCTCTTCTCTAAATGTTTGATAGAATTTGCCTGTGAAGCCATCTGGTCCTGGGCTTTTGTTTGTTGGAAGATTTTTAATCACAGTTTCAATTTCAGTGCTTGTGATTGGTCTGTTTGTATTTTCTATTTCTTCCTGATTCAGTCTTGGCAGGTTGTGCATTTCTTAGAATTTGTCCATTTCTTCCAGGTTGTCCATTTTATTGGCATAGAGTTGCTTGTAGTAATCTCTCATGATCTTTTGTATTTCTGCAGTGTCAGTTGTTACTTCTCCTTTTTCATTTCTAATTCTATTGATTTGAGTCTTCTCCCTTTTTTTTTCGTGAGTCTGGCTAATGGTTTATCAATTTTGTTTATCTTCTCAAAGAACCAGCTTTCCGTTTTATTGCTCTTTGCTATAATTTCCTTCATTTCTTTTTCATATATTTCTGATCTGATCTTTATGATTTCTTTCCTTCTGCTAACTTTGGGGTTTTTTTGTTTTTCTTTCTCTAATTGCTTTAGGTGCAAGGTTAGGTTGTTTATTCGAGATGTCTCCTGTTTCTTAAGGTAGGATTGTATTGCTATAAACTTCCCTCTTAGAACTGCTTTTGCTGCATCCCATAGGTTTTGGGTCATTGTGTCTCCATTGTCATTTGTTTCTAGGTATTTTTTTGATTTCCTCTTTGATTTCTTCAGAGATTACTTTGTTATTAAGTAGTGTATTGTTTAGCCTCCATGTGTTTGTATTTTTTACAGAAGTTTTCCTGTAATTGATATCTAGTCTCATAGCGTTGTGGTCGGAAAAGATACTTGATACGATTTCAATTTTCTTAAATTTACCAAGGCTTGATTTGTGACCCAAGATATGATCTATCCTGGAGAATGTTCCATGTGCACTTGAGAAAAAAGTGTATTCTGTTGTTTTTGTGTGGAATATCCGATAAATATCAGTTAAGTCTTGTTTAATGTATCATTTAAAGCTTGTGTTTCCTTATTTATTTTCATTTTGGATGATCTGTCCATTGGTGAAAGTGGGGTGTTAAAGTCCCCTACTATGAATGTATTACTGTCGGTTTCCCCTTTTATGGCTGTTACTATTTGCCTTATATATTGTGGTGCTCCTTTGTTGCGTACATAAATATTTACAGTTTTTATATCTTCTTCTTGGATTGATCCCTTGATCATTATGTAGTGTCCTTCTTTGTCTCTTCTAATAGTCTTTATTTTAAAGTCTATTTTGTCTGATATGAGAATTGCTACTCTAGCCTTCTTCTGATTTCCATTTGCATGGAATATCTTTTTCCATCCCCTTACTTTGAGTCTGTATGTGTCTCTAGGTCTGAAGTGAGTCTCTTGTAGACAGCATATATATGCGTCTTGTTTTTATGTCCATTCAGCCAGTCTGTGTCTTTTGGTGGGAGCATTTAATCCATTTACATTTAAGGTAATTATCGATATGTATGTTCCTATTCCCATTTTCTTAATTGTTTTGGGTTTTTTATTGTAGGTCTTTTCCTTCTCTTGTTTTTCTTCCCTAGAGAAAATCCTTCAGCATTTGTTGTAAAGCTGGTTCTGTGGTGCTGAACTCTCTCAGCTTTCGCTTTTCTGTAAAGGTTTTAATTTCTCCATGAAATCTGAATGAGATCCTTGCTGGGTAGAGTAATCCTGGTTGTAGGTTTTTCTCCTTCATCACTTTAAATATGTCCTGCCAGTCCCTTCTGGCTTGCAGAGTTTCTGCTGAAAGATCAGCTGTTAACCTTATGTGGATTCCCTTTTGTTATTCCCTTGCTGCTTTTAATATGTTTTCTTTGTATTTAATTTTTAACAGTTTGATTAATATGTGTCTTGGCGTGTTTCTCCTTGGATTTATCCTGTATGGGACTCTCTGTGCTTCCTGGACTTGATTAACTATTTCCTTTCCCATATTAGGGGAGTTTTCAACTATAATCTCTTCAAATATTTTCTCAGTCTCTTTCTTTTTCTCTTCTTCTTCTGGAACCCCTGTAATTTGAATGTTGGTGCGTTTAATGTTGCCCCAGAGGTCTCTGAGACTGTCCTCAGTTCTTTTCATTCTTTTTTCTTTATTCTGCTCTGCAGTAGTTATTTCCACTATTTTATCTTCCAGGTCACTTATCCTTTCTTCTGCCTCAGTTATTCTATTATTGATCCCATCTAGAGTATTTTTCATTGCATTTATTGTGTTGTTCATCGTTGCCTGTTTCCTCTTTAGTTCTTCTAGGTCCTTGTTAAATGTTTCTTGCATTTTATTCATTCTATTTCCAAGATTTTGGATCATCTTTACTATCATTATTCTGAATTCTTTTTCAGGTAGACTGCCTATTTCCTCTTCATTTGTTAGGTCTGGTGGGTTTTTATCTTGCTCCTTCATCTGCTGTGTGCTTTTCTGTCTTCTCATTTTGCTTATCTTACTGTGTTTGGGGTCTCCTTTTTGCAGGCTGCCTGTTTGTAGTTCCCGTTGTTTTTGGTGTCTGTCCCCAGTGGCTAAGTTTGGTTCAGTGGGTTGTGTAGGCTTCCTGCTGTAGGGGTCTAGTGCCTGTGTTCTGGTGGATGAGGCTGGATCTTGTCTTTCTGGTGGGCAGGTCCATGTCTGGTGGTGTGTTTTGGGGTGTCTGTGGATTTATTTTGATTTTAGGCAGCCTCTCTGTTAATGGGTGGGGTTGTGTTCCTGTCTTGCTAGTTGTTTGGCATAGGGTGTCCAGCACTGTAGCTTGCTGATCGTTGAGTGAAGCTGGGTTTTGGTGTTGAGATGGAGATCTCTGGGAGATTTTCCCCGTTTGATATAACGTTGAGCAGGGAGGTCTCTTGTGAAGCAGTGTCCTGAAGTTGGCTCTCCCACCTCAGAGGCACAGCACTGCCTCCTGGCTGCAGCACCAAGAGCCTTTCATCCACACAGCTCAGAATAAAAGGGAGAAAAAGTAGAAAGAAAGAAAGAGGATAAAATAAAATAAAGTAAGGTAAAATAAAATTATTAAAATAAAAAATTATTATTAGGAAAAAAAATTTTTTTAAAGTAAAAAAAAAAAAAAACGGATGGATAGAACCCTAGGACAAATGGTGAAAGCAAAGCTATACAGACAAAATCTCATACAGAAGCATACACATACACACTCACAAAAAGAGGAAAAGGGGAAAATATAATAAATCTTGCTCTCAAAGTCCACCTCCTCAATTTGGGATGATTCGTTGTCTATTCATGTATTCCACAGATGCAGGGTACATCAAGTTGATTGTGGAGATTTAATCTGCTGCTCCTGAGGTTGCTGGGAGAGATTTCCCTTTCTCTTCTTTGGTCGCACAGCTCCCGGGGTTCAGCTTTGGATTTGGCCCCGCCTCTGCGTGTAGGTCGCCTGAGGGCATCTGTTCTTCGCTCAGAAAGGACCGGGCTAAAGGAGCTGCTGATTTGGGGGCTCTAGCTCACTCAGGCCGGGGGTGCAGGAGGGGCATGGAGTGCGGGGCGAGCCTGCAGCGGCAGAGGCCAGAGGGACGTTGCACCAGCCTGAGGCCTGCCGTGCGTTCTCCTGGGGAAGTTGTCCCTGGATCCCGGGACCCTGACAGTGGCGGGCTGCACAGCCTCCCCGGAAGGGAGGTGTTGAGAGTGACCTGTGCTCACACACAGGCTTCTTGGTGGCGGCAGCAGCAGCCTTAGCATCTCATGCTCGTCTCTGGGGTCCACACTGTTAGCCGTGGCTCGCGCCCGTCTCTGGAGCTCCTTTAAGCAGCGCTCTTAATCCCCTCTCCTCACGCACCAGGAAACAAAGAGGGAAGAAAGAGTCTCTTGCCTCTTGGGCAGGTCCAGACTTTTTCCCGGACTCCCTCCCGGCCAGCTGTGGTGCACTAACCCCCTGCAGGCTGTGTTCACACTGCCAACCCCAGTCCTCTCCCTGCACTCCAACCGAAGCCGGAGCCCCAGCTCCCAGCCCCGCACGCCCTGGCGGGTGAGCAGACAAGCCTCTCGGGCTGGTGAGTGCTGGTCAGCACTGATCCTCTGTGCGGAAATCTCTCCGCTTTGCCCTCTGCACCCTTGTTGCTGCGCTCTCCTCCGCGGCCCGGAAGCTCCCCACCTTTGCCACCTGCAGTCTCCACCCCCGAAGGGGCTTCTAGTGTGTGGAAATCTTTCCTCCTTCACGGCTCCCTCCCACTGGTGCAGGTACCGTCCCTATTATTTTGTCTCTGTTTATTCTTTTTTCTCTTGCCCTAGCCAGGTACCTGGGGAGTTTCTTGCCTTTTGGGAAGTCTGAGATCTGAGGTCTTCTGCCAGGTCTTCTGCCAGAGTTCAGTAGGTGTTCTGTAGTTGTTCCACGTGTAGATGTATTGCTGATGTATCTGTGGGGAGGAAGGTGAACTCTGTGTCTTACTCTTCTGCCATCTTCCCCCTCTCTCTCATCATGGTTATCTTTGATTCCAAGAGAAATCAGTGTTATCACCATACCTCAATGTACTTTTACTTTACAATTGTCATTTATGTATTCTTTCGTATTAAAACACTAATTTTGGGCAAATTAAAAAGTTTTTTCTTTCTCAAGAGTAGTACTGTGACCACTTATAATTAACATAATTATTTACATGATTGTATTCAAATCTGTCATCTTTCTATTTGTTTTTCTGTAGGAAATTATAGAAAACAGTTCCTATCTTCTCTATTCTTTGTTCCTTTTTTCCTACTTTCCTTTGGATTGATTAAATAAGTTTTATGATTCCATTTTATTTCCACTCTTGTCTTATTGGGTATACTTTTTTTAAGTGGTTGTTCCTAGGGTTTATAATACACATCTTTAACTTGTAACAGTCTTCCTTCAAACAATATCATATAACTACACATCTATTTAAGAACTTTATTCTAATACACTTCCATCTCCCTATACTTTATGTTATTATCATAATTTTACTTCTCCATATGTTATAAAGTCCATACTATTTTATTATTAATTTTATTTTAAACAGTGAATTCTCTTTCAAAGATATTTTTAAGATGCAAAAACAGTTTTTTATGTTTACTCACATATTACCATTTCTGATGTTCTTCATATTTTTGTGCAGATTCATATTTCCTTCAGGTATCATTTTCCTTCTGCCTGAAGAAATTCTAGTGATAAATTCTTAAATATCTTTTTTGTGTAAAAAAGTCTTTAATTAACCTTCCTTTTTGATATATATTTTTGCTGGGTATAGAATTCTTAATTGAAAGTGTTTGTTTTAATACTTCAAAAATGTCATTTCATTGTCTTCTTTCTTGCATGGTTTCTCAAAGGAAGTCTGCTGTCATTAATACTTTCAGTCTTCTATATGTAATGTCTTTTTCACTGAATGTTTTTAAGATTTTCTTTTTATTACTGGTTTTCAGCCATTTTAATATGTGAATTGGACTGATTTTCTTCATGATTATTTTGCTTGGGTTGTGTTGAGTTTCTGTGATCTGTGGGTTAACAGTTTTTATTAAATTTGGAAAAATTTTGCCATTATTTTAAAAAATATTTCTTTTTCTTGCATGTTTCATCACTTGATATTGTCTCACATCACTTAAGCTTTGTTCATACTTTTAGTCTTTTTTCTTCTGTTTTATTTTGGATATTTTTCAATTGCTGTGTCTTTAAGTTCACTAATCTTTTTTTTCTTCTTCTTCATTATCCAATCTATTGTCAGTCCCATCCAGTGCATCTTTATGTTAGAGTCTTTGATTTGGTTCTTTTTTGCATATTCCATTTCTCTTCTTATCATGCTCATGTTTTTTCTTGAACATATTGAGCATCTTTATAGCAACTCTTTTAATATGCTTGTCTATTAATTCTGTCAGCTTTTCATTTCTGGATCTATTTTTATCGATTGAATTTTGTCCTAAAAATGGTTCATATTTTCCCTCTTATTTGCATGCCTGGTAAGTTTTTAAATTAAGTATGGTTAACTTACAATATTATTTTAGTTTCAGGTGTACCACTTACTGATTCAAGATTTTTATAGATTACACTCCATTTAAAGTTATGACAAAATAACGGCCATAATTCCTGTGCTGTACAATATATTCCTGTTGCTATTTATTTTATACGTAGTAGTTTGTGTCCCTTAATTTCATATCCCTATCTCACCCCTCCCCCATTCCTTATCCCACTGGTAACCACTAGTTTGTTCTCTATATATGGGAAGGCTGTTTCTGCTTTGTTACATGCGTTCATTTGTTTTATTTTTTAGATTCCACATATAAGTGATAGCAGGGTATTTGTCTTTTTCTGTCTGACTTATTTCACTAAGCATAATACTCTCTAGGTCCACCACATTGTTGCAAATGGCAGAGTTTTACTTTTGTATGGCTGAGTAATATTCCATTATATATATAAGATATATACCACATCTTCTTTATCCATTCATATGTTTACGGGCACTCAGGTTGCTTCCATATCTTGGCTATTGTAAATAATGCTGCTATGAACGTTGGGCTCATGTTTCCTTTCAAATTACTATTTTCATTTTCTTTAGATATATACCCAGTACTGGAATTGGTAGTTCTATTTTGGGGGGAACTTCCATAATGTTTTCCATAGTGGCTGCACCAAGGTACAATGCCACCAATAATGTACTAGAGTTTCCTTTTCTCCACATCCTTGCCAACATTTGTTATTTGTAGACTTTTTTTTTCACACCTTTATTGGAGAGTAAATGCTTTACAATGTTGTGTTTGTTTCTGCTGTACAACAAAGTGAATCAACTATATGTATACATATATCCCCATATCCTCTCCCTCTTGAGCTACCCTCCCATCCTCCCTATCCCACCCCTGTAGGTCATCACAAAGCACCAAGCTGATCTCCCTGTGCTGTGCAGCAGCTTCCCAGTAGCCATCCATTTTACATTTGGTAGTGTATATATGTCAATGCTACTCTCTCACTTCATCCCAGCTTCGCTTTCCCCCTGTGCCCTCAATTCCATTTTCCACATCTGCATCTTTATTCCTGCCCTGCCACTAGGTTCATCAGTACTGCTTTTTTAAGTTCCATATATATGTGTTAGCATATGGTATTTGTTTTTCTCTTTCTGACTTACTTTACTCTGTATGACAGACTCTAGGTCCATCCACCTCACTGCAAATAACTCAATTTCGTTTCTTTTTATGGCTGAGTAATATTCCATTGTATATATGTGCCATATCTTCTTTACCCATTCATCTGTCGATGGACACTTAGGTTGCTTCCAGGTCCTGGCTATTGTCAGTAGAGCTGCAGTGAACATTGTGGTATATGACTCTTTTTGAAATATGGTTTTCTCAGGGTATATGCCCAGTAGTGGGATTCCTGGGTCGTATGGTAGTTCTATTTTTAGTTTTTTAAGGAACTTCCATACTATTCTCCACAGTGACTGTATCAATTTGCATTCCCAACCAGAGTGCAAGAGGATTCCCTTTTCCCCACACCCTCTCCAGCATTTATTGTTTGTAGATTTTTGATGATGGCTATTCTAACTGGTGTGAGGTGATACCTCATTGTGACTTATTTATTTATTTTAAATATTTATTCATTTCTTTATTTTTTGGCTGCGTTGGGTCTTTGTTGCTGTGTGCAGGCTTTCTCTAGTTGCAGCAAGCAGGGGCTACTCCTAGTTGTGGTGCACGGGCTTCTCTTTGCAGTGGCTTCTCTTGCACGGGCTCTAGGCATGTGGCTTCAGTAGTTGTGGCACACGGGCTCAGTAGTTGTAGCTTGCAGGCTCTAGAGAGCAGGCTTAGTAGTTGTGGCACATGGGCTTAGTTGCTCTGCAGCATGTGGGATTTTCCCGGACCAGGGCTCAAACCTGTGTCCCCTGCATTGGCAGGAGGATTCTTAACCACTGTGCCACCAGGGATGCCCCTGTGGTTTTATTTGCATTTATCTAATGATTAATGATGTTGAGCATCTTTTCATGTATTTGTTGGCCATCTGTATGTCTTCTTTGGAGAAATGTGTATTTAAGTCTTCTGCTCATTTTGGGTGGGGTTGTTTGTTTTTGTGATATTGGGCTGCATGAGCTGCTTGTACGTTTTGGAGGTTAATCTTTTGTCTGTTGCTTCATTTGCAAATATTTTCTCCCATTCTGAGGGCTGTCTTTTCATCTTGTTTATGGTTTCCTTTGCTGTGCAAAAGATTTTAAGTTTCATTAGGTCTTACTTGTTTAGTTTTGTTTTTATTTCTGTCACTCTAGGAGGTGGGTCAAAAAGGATCTTGCTGTAATTTATGTCATAGAATGTTCTGCCTCTGTTTTCCTCTAAGAGTTTTATAGGGTCTGGCCTTACATTTAGGTCTTTAATCCATTTTGACTTTATTTTTGTGTATGGTGTTAGGGAGTGTTCTAATTTCATTCTTTTACATGTAGCTGTCCACTTTTCCAAGCACCAGTTATTGAAGAGGCTGTCTTTTCTCCATTTTATGTTCTTGCCTCCTTTGTCAAAGATAAGGTGACCATATGTGGGTGGGTTTATCTCTGGGGTTTCTATCTTGTTCCAATGATCTATATATATGTTTTTTTGCCAGTACCATACTGTCTTGATTACTGTAACTTTGTAGTATAGTCTTAAGTCAGGGAGCCTGATTCCTCCAGCTCCTTTTTTCTTTCTCAAGATTGCTTTGGCTATTCGGCATCTTTTGTGTTTCCATACAAATTGTGAATTTTTTTGTTCTAGTTCTGTGAAAAATGCCATTGGTAGTTTGATAGAGATTGCATTGAATCTGTAGATTGCTTTGGGTAGTAGAGTCATTTTCACAATGTTGATTCTTCCAATCCAAGAACATGGTATATCTCTCCATCTGTTGCTATCATCTTATAATTTCTTTCATCAGTCTTATAGTTTTCTGCATACAGGTCTTCTGTCTCCCTCAGTAGGTTTTTTCCTACGTATTTTATTCTTTTTGTTGCAGTGGTAAATGGGAGTGTTTCCTTAATTTCTCTTTCAGATTTTTCATCATTAGTGTATAGGAATGCAAGAGATTTCTGTGCATTAATTTTGTATCCTGCTACTTTACCACATTCATTAATTAGCTGTAGTAGTTTTCTGGTAGCATCTTTAGGATTCTCTATGTATAGTATCATGTCATCTGCAAACAGTGACAGTTGTATTTCTTCTCTTCCAATTAGTATTCCTTTTATTTCTTTTTCTTCCCTGATTGCCGTGGCTAGGACTTCCATAACTATGTTGAATAATAGTGGTGAGAGTGGGCAACCTTGTCTCGTTCCTGATCTTAGAGGAAATGCTTTCAGTTTTTCACCATTGAGAATGAGGTTTGCTGTGGGTTTGTCATATATGGCCTTTATTATGTTGAGGTAGGTTCCATCTGTGCCCACTTTCTGGAGAGTTTTTAACATAAATGGGTGTTGAATTGTGTCAAAGATTTTTCTGCATCTATTGAAATGATCATATGGTTTTTATTCTTCAATTTGTTAATATGGTGTATCACATTTATTGTTTTGTGTATGTTGAAGAATCCTTGCATTCCTGGGATAAATCCCACTTGATCATGGTGTATGATCCCTCTAATGTGCTTTTGGATTCTGTTTGCTAGTACTTCGTTGGGGCTTTTTGTGTCTATGTTCATCAGTGATATTGGTCTATAATTTTCGTTTTTTGTGATATCTTTGTCTGGTTTTGGTATCAGGGTGATAGTGGCCTTTTAGAATGAGTTTTGGAGTGTTCCTGCCTCCGCAGTTTTTTGGAAGAGTTTGAGAAGGATAGCTGTTAACTCTTCTCTAAACGTTTGATAAAATTCGCCTGTGAAGCCATCTTGTCCTGGACTTTTGTGTGTTGGAAGATTTTTAGTGACAGTTACAATTTCATTACCTGTGATTGGTATGTTTATATATTCTAATTCTTCCTGGTTCAATCTTGGAAGGTTGGACTTTTTCACGAATTTGTCCGGTTTTTCCAGGTTGTCCATTTTATTGGCATATAGTTGCTTGTAGTAGTCTCTTATGATGCTTTGTATTTCTGAGGTGCCAGTTGTAATCTCTCCTTTTTCATTTCTAATTTTATTGATTTGAGCACTCTCACTTTTTTTCTTAATGAGTCTGGTTAATATTTATCAATTTTGTTTATCTTCTCAGAGAACCAGCTTTTAGTTTTATTCATCTTTTCTATTGTTTTCTTTGTTTCTATTTCATTTATTTCTGCTCTAGTCTTTATGATTTCTTTCCATCTACTATCTTTGGGTTTTCTTTGTTCTTCTTTTTCTAGTTGCTTTCGGTGTAAGGTTAGATTGTTTATTTGAGATTTTTCTTGTTTCTCAAGGTGAGCTTGAATTGCTATGACCCTCCCTCTTAGAACTGCTTTTGCTGCATCCCATAGGTTTTGGATCATTGTGGTTTCATTGTCATTTGTTTCTAGGTATTTTTTTAGTTCCTCTTTGATTTATTCAGTGATCTCTTGGTTATTTAGCAGTGCACTGATTAGCCTCCATGTATTTGTGTTTTTTTCTGTTTTTTTTTCCCTATGATTGATTTATAATCTCATAGTGTTATGGTTGGAAAAGATGCTTGATACATTTTCAGTTTTCTCAGATTTTCCAAGGCTTGATTTGTGACCCAAGATGTGATCTATTCTGGAGAACAGTCCATGTGTACTTGAGAAGAAAGTGTATCCTTCTGCTTTTGCGAGGCATGTCCTAAAATTATCAATAAAGTGTATCTGATCTATTGTGTCATTTAAAGGTTGTGTTTCCTTATTTTTTTCAGTCTGGATGATCTGTCTATTGGTGTAAGTGGGGTGTTACAGCCCCCACTATTATTGTGTTACTGTTGATTTCTCCTTTTATGGCTGTTATCATTTGCCTTATGTATTGAGGTGCTTCTATGTTGGGTGCATAAATACTTATAATTGTTGTTTTCTTCTTGGATTGATCCCTTGATCATTACGTAGTGTGCTTCCTTATCTTTTGTAATGGTCTTTATTTTAAAGTCTATTTTATCTGATATGAATATTGCTAGTCCAGCTTTCTTTTGGTTTCCACTTGCATGGAATATGTTTTTCCATTCCCTCACTTTCAGCCTGTATGTGTCCCTAGTTCTGAAGTGGGTCTCTTGTAGACTGCATATATATGGGTCTTGTTTTCATATCCATTCAGCCAGTCTATGTCTTTTGGTTGTCGCATTTAATTCATCTACATTCAAGGTGATTGTTGATATGTATGTTCCTATTACCATTTTCTTAATTGATTTTGGATTGTTTTTGTGGGTCTTATTCTTCCCTTGTGTTTCTTGCTTAGAGAAGTTCCTTTAGCATTTGTTGTAAAGCTGGTTTGGTGGTGCTGAATTCTCTTAGCTTTTGCTTGTCTGTAAAGGTTTTAATTTCTCTGTCAAATCTGAATGAGATCCTTGCTGGGTAGAGTAATCTTGGTTGTAGCTTTTTCTCCTTCATCACTTTAAATATGTCCTGCCAGTCCCTTCTGGCTTGCAGAGTTTCTGCTAAAAGATCAGCTGTTAACCTTATGGGGATTCCCTTGTATGTTATTTGTTGTTTTTCCCTTGCTGCTTTTCATAGTTTTTCTTTGTATTTAATTTTTGATAGTTTGATTAATATGTGTCTTGGCGTGTTTCTCCTTGGATTTATCCTGTATGGGTCTCTCTGCGCTTCCTGGACTTGGTTGACTATTTCCTTTCCCATATTAGGGAAGTTTTCAACTATAATCTCTTCAAATATTTTCTCAGTCCCTTTCTTTTTCTCTTCTTCTTCTGGGACCCCTATAATTTGAATGCTGGTATGTTTAATGTTGTCCCAGAGGTCTCTGAGACTGTCCTCAATTCTTTTCATTCTTTTTTCTTTATTCTGCTCTGCAGTAGTTATTTCCACTATTTTATCTTCCAGGTCACTTATCCGTTCTTCTGCCTCAGTTATTCTGCTATTGATTCCTTCTAGAGTGTTTTTAATTTCATTTATTGTGTTGTTCATCACTGTTTGTTTGCTCTTTAGTTGTTCTAGATCCTTGTTAAATGTTTCTTGTATTTTTTCCATTCTCTTTCCAAGATTTTGGATCATCTTTATTCTCGTTACTCTGAATTTTTTTTCAGGTAGGTTGACTATTTCATGTTCATTTATTTGTTCTTGTAGGTTTTTGCCTTGCTCCTTCATCTGTAACATATTTTTTTGTCCTTTCATTATTATTATTATTATTATTATTGATGGGGCTGTATTCCTGTCTTATTGGTTGTTTGGCCTGAGGTGTCTATCACTGGAGTTTGCAGGCAGTTGGCAGTTGGGTTTTGGTTCCAAGATGAGGATCTCTGGAAGGCCTCACTCTGATTAATATTCCCTGGGGTCTGAGGTTCTCTGTTAGTCCAGCGGTTTGGCCTTGGGGATCCCACCACTGGAGTTCAGGCCTGATGTCCTGCCTGGGAACCAAGATCCTGCAAGCCTCATGGCACAGCAAAAAAAAAAAAAGAATAAAAAAGAAAAAAAGGAGCAGTACAATAACAAAGAATAAAAAACAAAATAAAATTAGAATGATAGAAATATATTAGGAAAAATAAAAATATAATTGTAACAACTGCAACAAGGTAAAACAAAACCACAACAGAAAAAAGAAAAAAAAAACGGGGGGGAGGAACAAGCTAAAAAGTTCAGCACCATAGCAAAGTATAAAGAATAAAATAAAATTAGAAAAATAAAAGATTTATTAAAACAAATAAAAATATAATTGAATCAACAACATTGAATCAACAGCAAGGTAAAACAGAACCCCAATCTAAAAGAGGAAAAATAAAATTTTAAAAGCACCTTGCCTATGGGGGTGGATTTTAAGCAGGGGTTGGGTTTAGGATTGGACAGGACCTAGGTGGGGCCTCTGCTTAGGAGCTGCACGGTAGGGGCATGGCAGCAAGTCCAATAGGGGGCCTCCAGTGTGTGGAGGTAAGGCCCTGGGTGAGGGTGTGTGGGTGGGGTGAAGACCCAGCTCAGTTGGAGGGGGGTCTCAGAGGGGTCTCTGAGTGTAGAAGTAGGGCCCTGGGTGGGGGTGTAGGGGCAGGGCTTGAGCTCTGCTCACAGGAGGGAGACTCTGAGGACATATGATTAGGCCCAGGAGCCCAACAGGCTCCCCAGTGCCTAAGTGGACAGGAAGAGTTCTGGCTGCATTCCCTTCCATTCCTCCCTGCCCTCCCACCCCCTGGTTTCCCCGATTCCTGCTGGACCCCTAACTGTGTGTGGGTCCCGCTGCGTGTAGGAATTCCTCCCCTCCCCCAGGGATGCTGGTCCCATAGGTCTGGCCTTTACTTTTGGTCTCCCTTCCCTCCCTCCCACTCTCTCAGGATGCGTGTGGCTGGAGGGGGCCTTGGTGGGCAGAGGATCAGGCCCAGGGTCTCAGCAGGCTTCCGGGGACCCAAATGGGTAGGAGAAACCTACTCATGCTCCCTTTTGATCCTATGCCCTCCCAATGGTCCCCCAATTTCCCCCTTCAGGCGTGGGATACCTTCCCCTCCCCCAGCCACCCCTCAGGGGCACCAGTCCCTTTCCGCCTCCACTTCTCCTCCCCCATCACTCCCTCCCACACCCCACGTCCTACCCGGTCCCTGGGGGTTCCTCCCATCCCCTTAGGTGTCTGTGGTCACCCACTGGTGCCTGGTAGGTACCCTAGTTGTGTGGAGATGCAAATTCCACGTCCTCCTAATCTGCCATCTTGACTCCGCCCTATTTGTAGACTTTTTGATGAGATCCATTTCTATAGGTCTGAGGTGATATCTGTGCTTTTGATTTGCATTTCTCAGATTAGTGATGTTGAGCATTTTTTCATGTGCCCGTTGGCCCTCTGTATATCTGTTTTGGAAAAATGTCTATTCAGGTTGTCTGCCCATTTTTAATTGGGTTCTTTGTTTTTTTTGACTATTGAGTTGTATGAGCTGTTTGTTTGTTTATTTATTTATTTTTTGGATTTTAACCCCTTATCAGTCATGTCATTTGCAAATATTTTCTCCTTTTCAGTAGGTTGTATTTTCATTTTGTTGATGGTTTTCTTTGCTGTTCATAAGCTTTTAGGTTTAATTAGGTACCATTTGTTTATTTTTGCTTTTCTTTTTCCTGAGGAGACAGATTGAAAAATATATTGCTACTGTTTATGTGAAAGAGTGTTCTACCTGTGTTCTTGTCTTGGAGTTTTATGGTTTCAGGTCTTACATTTAGGTCTTTAATCCATTTTTAGTTTATTTTTCTTTGTGGTGTGAGAAAATAATTCTAATCTCATTCTTTTACATGTAGCTGTCCATTGTTCCCAGCACCACTTATTGAAGAGATTGTCTTTTCTCCATTGTATATTCTTGTCTCCTTTGTCATAGATTAATTGACTGTAAATGCATGGGTTTATTTCTGGGCTCTCTATTCTGTTTCATTGATCTATGTGTCTGTTTTTGTTCCAATGCCATGCTGTTTTGATTATTGTAGCTTTGTACTATAGTCTGAAGTCAGGGAGAGTGATACCTCTAGCTTTGTTCCTTTTACTCAAGATTGCTTTGGCAATTATAGGTCATTTGTGGTTCAATATAAATTTTAGAATTATTCTAGTTCTGTGAAAAATGTCATGGGTATTTTGATAGGGATTGCATTAAATCTGTAAATTGCTTTTGGTAGTATGGACATTTTAAACATATTACTTCTTCAATCCAAAAACACAGGATATCTTCCCATTTCTTTGTATCATCTTCAATTTCTGTCATCAATATTTTATGGTTTTCAGAGTATAGGTATTTTTTCTTGTTAGTTCAGTTTATTCCTAGGTATTTTATTCTTTTTGATGTGATTGTAAATGGGATTGTTTCCTTAATTTCTCTCTCTGATAGTACATTATTGTTGTATAGAAAAGCAACATATTTCTATATAGTAATCATATTCTGTAACTTTACTGAATTTATTTATTAGTTCTAATAGCTTTCTGGTGGAGACCTTAGGGTTTTCTACATATTGTATCATGTCATCTGCAAGTAGCAACAGTTTTACTTCTTCCCTTCCAATTTGGATGCATTTTGTTTCTTTTTCTTGTCTGATTGCTGTGGTTAGGACTTCTAATAATATGTTAAATAGAAGTGGCAAGAGTGGACATCCTTGTTCCTGATTTTGGAGGAAAAGCTTTTAACTTTTCACAGTTGAGTATGATGTTAGTTCTGGATTTGTCATAAATGGCCTTTAGTTGTGATATGTTCCCTTTATATCAATTTGATGAAAGTTGTTTTTGTTTTTAAACCATGAATGGATGTTGAATTTTGTCATATGTTTTTCCTGCATCTTTTGAGATGAGTATGTGATTTTTATTCTTCCTTTTGTTAATGTGTTGTGTCATATTGATTGATTTGTGAGTATTGAACCATCTTTGCATCCCTGGAATAAGTCCCAGTTGATTGTGGTATAGAATCCTTTTTATATATTGTTGAATTTGATTTGCTAATATTTTGTTGAGGATTTTTGCGTTTATATTCATCAGAGATATTGGTTTATAATTTCTTGTTTTGTAGTGTCTTTGTTTTGGTTTGATATCAGGTTAATGGTGGCCTCATAGGATGAATTTTGGAGTGTTCCATACTCTTCAACTTCTTGGAATAGTTTCATAAGGATAGGTATTAGCTCTTTTTTATATGTTTGGTAGAATTCTCCTGTGAAGCCATCTGGTCATGAACTTTGGTTTTCTGGGAGTTTTTTAATTTGCAAAGTCAACTTTACTACTAGTGATCCGTCTGTTCAGATTGTCTATTTCTTCCTGATTCAGTATTGGCAGATTGTGTGATTCTAGAAATTTGTCCATTTCTTTTAGGTTGTCTAATTTGTTGACATGTAACGGTTCATAATATTCTCTTATGATTTTTTGTATCTCTGCAGTATTGGTTATTATTTCTCTTCTTTCATTTCTTATTTCATTTATTTGGGTCCTCTCTCTCTTCTTCTTGATGAGCCCAGCTAAGGTTTTTATCAATTTTGCTTATCTTTTCAAAGAACCAGCTCTAGATTTTTTTCCTATTTTTACAAAATCTCTATTTTATTTATTTCCTCTCTGATCTTTATTATTTCTTTCCTTATACTGTTTATTCATCTTTTGCTAATAGTAGGTTAGGTTGTTTGAGATTTTTCTTGTTTCTTGAGGTAGGCTTGTATTGCTATAAACTTCCCCCTTAGAACTGCTTTTGCTGCAACCCATAGATTTTGGAAAATTGTGTTTCCATTTTCATTTGTCCTGAAGTATTCTCTGATATCTTCTCTGATTTCTTCATTGACCCACTGGGTTTTTAGTAGCATGCTGTTTAGACTCCATATGTTTGTACTTTTAACATTTTTTCCTGTAATTCATTTGTAGTTTCACACTATTGTGGTGGGAAAAAATTGCTTGACATCATTTCTGTCCCCTTAAATTTGTTGAGACTTGTTTTTTGGCCTAGCATATGATCTGTCCCAGAGAATAATCAACGTGCACCTGAAAAGAATGCTGTTTGGGGGTGTAATGTCCTGAAGATATCTATTAAGTCCATCTGGTCTGTTGTTTCATTTAAGACCAATGTTGCCTTATTGATTTTCTGTCTGTATGATCTGTCTATTGATGTGAGTGGAGTGTTAGAATCCCCTATTATTATTGTATTATTGTCAATTTCTCTCTTTATGTCTGTTAATATTTGCTTTATATATTTAGGTGTTTCTGTATTGGGTGCATATATGTTAATGAGTATAATACCTTCTTCATGTTTTTATCATTATGTAATGCACTTCTTTGTCTTTTGTTATAGATTTTGTTTTAAAATCAGTTTTGCCTGATATGAGTATTGCTACTCCCACTTTCTTGTCATTTCCATTTACATGAATTATCTTTTTCCATCCCCTCACTTTCAGTTTGTGTGTGTTTATTTCTGAAGTGATTCTCTGGTAAGCAGCATATAGATGGGTCTTTTTTTTTTTAATCCAATCAGCAACCCTATGTCTTTTGTTTGGGACATTTAGTCCATTGCATTTAAAGTAATTATTGATAGGTATGTACTTATTGCCATTTTATTACTTGTTTTCCTTTTTTTTTGTAGTTCTTCCCTATTCCTTTCTTCTTGTAGTCTCTTCCCTTGTGGTTTGATGATTTTCTTTAGTAGCATGCTTGTGTTCCTTTGTGTATCTAATGTAAGTTTTTGATTTGTGCTTACCATGGGGTTCATATATGTTGACCTATAACTATATCTGTTTTAAATAGGCAGTCCTTTAAGTTAAAACACATTTTAAAAGATCTATATTTTTTACTCCATTCTCCCACACTTTATGTTTTTGATATCATATTTTACATCTTTATATTTATCACTTTACTGATTATTGTAGTTTTACTTGATTTTACAAATTTTTTGTCTTTTAATCTTTGTCCTAGCTTATTTAAGTTGTTGGTCCTTAGCCTTTACTATGTGTTTGCCTTTCTGAGTGAGATTTATCCTTTCCTATAAATACTTACTTCTTCTTATAGCCATTTCTTTTCCACGTAGAGAAGACTCTTTAACATTTCTTTTAGGGTTGCCTTAGTATTGATGAACTGTTTTAGGTTTTGCATGTCTGAGAAGGTCTTTATCTCCCCTGCAATTCTAAATGCCAATCTTGCTGTGTAGCGTATCCTAGGTTGCAGGGTTTTCCCTTTCACCTTTTTAAGTATATCATGATACTCTTTTCTGGCCTGCAAAGTTTCTGCAGAAAAAATCAGCTGATAGCCTTGTGAGGGTTCCCTTGTATATGACTGTTTTTCTCTTGCTGCCTCTAGAATTCTCTCTTTAACTTTTGCCACTTTAATTATGATATGTTTTGGTGTGGGTCTGTTTGGGCTCATCTTGTTTGTTACTCTTTATGCATGCCTGGTAATTTTTGACAGGATACCAACTTGTGAATTTTATGTACTTGGGGGTTGAATTTTGTTTTATCCTTTAAATTCTCTTTGACTGGTTCTGGGTTGCAGTTAAATTACTTGGAATCAGTCTGATTCTTTTGAGTCTTGCCTTTAAGTTTCATTAGGACATACCCAAAGTCAGTCTTTAGTCTAAGACTAATTTAGCCCCACGTCTAAGGCAATGCCATATGGAGAACTCTACCTAATTCCCCATGTATGAGGAGGCCTTTCCACTCAGTCTGGTTGGATTAGAACTATTCTCAGCCCCATGTGAGCTTTAGACAGTGTTCACCATCTCCTTTCCCTGGCCTTGGAGAGCTTCCTCTCATGTACATGCCCATCTATACTCAGGCAGAATGTCAAAGACTCTCCCTCTTCAGATCTCTGGAAGTCTTTCTCTGTGCAACTCCCTGCTCTACACTCTGCCTCACTAATTCTATCTGCTTTCATCTCCTTGAATTACAAACTCTGTCTCTTTAATTCAGAAAGCCCTCTGGTTCTATTTGGGCTCCCTTTTTCTGTTGTACCAAAGCCTAGAAACTCTCAGGGTAGTACACTGGGGCTATTATAGGGCTCACTTAATTTGTTTCATTTCTCTCAGGGATCTCTGGCCTGTGGTGCCACTTGTCAGATATTTGAATATCACTGTTTCACATCCCCACCTCCAAATTTTCTTGTTGTTTAGGGTAGAAAGATAATGTCGTCTACATTGCTGCATCGTGACTGGCATTAGAAGTCTCCTTAAGGGTAGCACTGTTTAAAAGCTAAAGCCATTTTATGTATTATTTAGACTTCATCACAAACCTTTTATTCTTGTCAATTAGAAAACTGAAACTCAGAGAGACAAATTGCTTAATGTTGAAGAATGTTACAGCATAGAGGTTAAGAGTATGTCTGAAAAGTTAACACCATGAGTTCAAATACTGACTTCTTCACTAATAAGCCATTTGACCACTCTATATTTCTGTTTCAGCATTAATAATAGTAATGTCTGATTCATGGAGCTGTTATGTAGAATGTGTCACTTAATACACGTCAGGTGCTCAGAACAGTGCCTGGCAAATATAAATTTTCAGTAAATGTTAGGTATTGTTATTTTCAAAGTCACATGGTCTGTGGTGGAGCAGGGTCTAAATGGGGTCTCTGTAGCTCTTCAATTCATGTGCTTTTCATTATTTCATGCTGGTTCTGAAATAGTGAGCCTTATGACATGCTGTTCTCAAGTCTTAGCTGATGGAATCTGTTAAACAAATTTGTTAACACATATACATTAAATGTATTGCTTTAGTTCCTATGTGTTCAAGCCATAGAACTAGTTGTTTATGATATAAAGTTACCTGCTAGTGATACAAGTTAATTTAGGGGCAGTAACTTAGGTCTGGGAATGTAAAATTTGAAGCTGAAGCATCCCAGATGTCTCTGCTGCCTACAGGAGGCCAATACTTTGATAAATTTGCAAGCAAATGATGCAAGTATCTTTGATACTCACTTTTTCTCTCCTTTTCCACTTTCGGCCACTCTTTCACCATATACCCACACTGTACCAATTCAATTCAAATTCAGCTCACAGCCCATGAAAATATTTTAGATGGCACCCCTGCCTGAATCACAATGGCCCCCATGGGGGCTGGAATGTTTCTGTAATTTTCTTTCAGGTTCAAAAATCTGTGAAGGACTATCTTAATGAAAGATTAATCTCTTTCAGGAGGTGTGTTTCTATTTAGATGTCTTGAGAACATAGTGAAAAAGACATTGGAACTTTTCTCTTTATTCAAAGAAGAGAGAGAGAGAGAGAGAGACAGGGAGGGAGAGATAGAAAGAAACAAAGACAGAGAGGGAAGGTGGGGGCAGAGGGAATAAGAGAGCGAGAGTTAATGCAAGCCAGCCACTCATGGAATAAAAAGAAATGATCAAATGAAACGTCCATCATATCTAAATGTTTATAAGAAACATAAAATATTCAGGGTGTTGGAAACTTCTATCAAAGCCCCCAGTGTCCTAAAGAAGGTAAATAATTAGGGGATTGCTGAGCTGTCACCCTTACTTTTTCACCAGCTTATCTATATTGGTAAGCTCTTAAAATCACTATCTGTCCTTTTCTTACCAACATGGCCTTCTTTTCTCAGAATTCATCTCAATGAATGTGGATTTCCTATCAAAATAATATTTTTTTAAAGGCCAATCTGTTTTTCTTATAATCTGGGGTCAATTCAGGCCTTCAAGGGTTTAGTAGGCTTAATTTTTTTTTTTAATTTCTTCATCGCTTTTGTGTCTCTGTCATTTCCCTTTATGATTACATCTGAATGGAATTTCTTCACTTTAATTATAAGTCACTAGTGTTCTTCACAACTTGCTCCCCAAGCGATGAGGAGCAGCTGGTGCTTCCATGAGGCAGGGAGGTGCTGAGAAGTCCTGTTAGGAATGTCCCATGTTTAAATGTAAGTTCCTTTGTTTGTTTATCTGCAATTGCATGACTGACCTTAGCTAAGTGAAACCTGACGAAAGAGAGGGAAGACTCTCATCCACCATCCACTTTTTGTTTTCTTGGCCCACTGAGTCCATTTTCCCAAGTTTCTGGCATTTCATGTTAAAATTTATTTGGAACAATTTTTCTGTTTCATATTTAAAAACAAATGCATTATAAGCTCTTTTGTGTTTTGCAGACAAAGCTTTACAAAGTGGTTAACTTTGTGATGTAAGAACAAAAGTTTTGTGTTTTTAAATTATTTTCCATTTGCAGCGGTGGAAGTGATGGTATTTTAAAGAAGGTTGTAGTCTTCAATGAAAAGTGCACTCAGAAGCATCAGTAGACAGTGAAGGGTCTTCTTTCGGAACTTGGTACCGTATCAGCCATTTAGCCTTGTCACAAAGAAACTCTTATTTGATCGTTTTACTTTTCTGGAGACCCATTCCGAATGAAGTAAGTCTCCATACACCGGTCAATGCTTGTGCAGGTGGAGGTGGCAGAGCAAACTGAAGCAAAGTGCTAAGTTACATAACTTTACCCCCGCATGACTTCCGAGAACATGACGTGCTATGTACAGTCACCACCCCATTCTCAGGGCAGTGTTTCTCCACACAGTTGAAGTCAATTAAATTGTAAATGTCATCATATAGACTCAGGAAGGATTGGTTAAAACCTGCAAAACATTCTAGAGAAAGTGTTTATTGTGTTTCCATAATCTTTTTTACAGAGCACAGCTTGGTTTTGTAGATGGGTACAAATAGAGGAAGTTTGAGTAAATAGATGCAGAAAATAAAAGATCTTGTAACTGCAGGTTTTAATCTGATAAAGAAAGTTGCTATGTTGAATGTGTATTTATTTCCATTTCCCTACTGATGTTCTACATTGACTTAGGACAGTGGTGAGATGGAGCCTTACTATGTCAGAATGCCCAACTTTATTTAGTGTTTATAACAGCAATTCTCAGCCTTGTTTGGGCATTAGAATACCTGTTGAACTTAAAAAAAAATACAGGTGTCTGAGCCCTACCCAAAACCTACTGAAAACAAATTTGTGGAGGTGAGGCCTGGGGATTTGTTTTTTTTTAAACTCCATAAGTGATTCTGATATACATCCAGGATTGAGAATCACACAGTGCATTCAAATTTTTTTAGTTTTTATTTCGGGCAGCTCCACCTTTCTTCCCATACATTATAGAATTATCAGAGTAGTTCAATTAATAGTCAATTTAAAAGATTCTGGAATATCCAGGTAGATTATTTTTTCAAATAGAGATTTTGAGAATTTTATTCAATGAGAACATCTCTCCTTTTCTCTTTCTTCAATCTTTTACTCTAAAATAAATAACAGTAATTATTCCTACCACTCTATTGAGAGTCCACTTTGTCAAACACCATGCTGCCTCTTTTCATTCAATATCTCATTTAATCTTCATATTTATTCTACAAAGTAAATATAATGTCCACTGTATAGATGAGACAACTTGAGCAAAGACACATGGCAAAAGCCAGAATTTAAATTGATGCCCATGTGATTTCAAAACTTGTTATTTTTTATACCATCCACCCTCTCTCCTCATTTCTTTTCACCTTTCCGACTCTTTTCCTCTCAGCTCCTGTTCCCTTTAGTTCCTTTCTTGTTTTCTTTACCTTTCCATGCTGTAATATGTCTGTCTGGAAAATGAGAGAGAAGGGTGCACACGTCTCACAAAAGTTCTTGGTAACAATGATTGCTTCAGTCTTCTTGTAAATATTTCCACTTGGAGGAGTTCTCACAGTCACTGATTTGAAAACATTGGTTTGGTATCCTTTGACTAACGGAAATATTTACATTTTTTGACTGCTTCATTTTAAAGAATATCCTGGGATTTGCTCAAGAGAATATAAAAACCTGCTGTCCCTGTTTCCATTTCCAGACCCAGACATGACCCCAGTACATTGAAGCATCTGCTTTTAATTTTACATATTTTCTGTCTTAAGGGTCATCTTTCTGAACTAGGTTTAAAGTAGCTCAACAGACTACAAATGTGAGGTGAAGGTAATGAGGCAATGAGTCTGGTTAAAAAGTGGTAGAAATTACAGAATTATCTCCCTGGGATTTTGAAAAGCTCTGTAACCTGGGCTTTGGTGGAATCATATAGATGGCCTCCCATTCATGGCCTCTCATCTGTACTTGCCATGCACCACAGTGCATCTAGCTTCTCATCCCCCTGTTCTTCTCAAATACTGCCAAAGAAATGCAGCATTGCTTATCCCTTTCTCCTCTAATCCACTCACTTTTCTCTCTAGGCTTGGGGCATTGGGAAAAGGGTTATGGCTTAAAACTACCATGTAAAATGAGGAGAGAATTTAAAAATCGATATGAGTTATGGGGAAAAGTTTTGATCCTTTCTGTGGGGCTGAGGTGGGCACATACTTGAGAGGTCAGACTCCATGTGATATTTTATAGCATTTGCCTAGAAGTTGTAGAGGAGACTAGTTCTAGATTCAGGAATACAGAGATGAACAACTTCTCTTGACAAATTTCAGAACTGAAGAAACTGACCAAGTTGGCAAGGATTGAATACTCCTACTTAGCAAAATATATTACACATAGGTGATGCTCAATAAATATTTGCTAACTGAGTGTGCAACCAAAGAAGACTAGAAGGAGATGTTAGTGTAGACAACTGGAAGCCACAGTGCAGTGATGTGGGGTCATAAATGTCCATTTCTGCCCTTAAGACCATGTGTGACTTTAGGCAAGTGACAGAGCTTCCCTAAGTTCTGCTGCTGCTTCTTCTCCAAAATGAGGGTTGTTGTGACATCTACCTCATAGGTTGTTGTGAAGATTAAATAAAATGTTATATGTGAAAGTACTTTGTAAATTACTGGCTGTGAATAATCAATCAAGGAAATAGGAGAACCCCTGACATCACAGATATGTAGTGTGGATTTAACTAAAGGTTTGGTAGAGAGTCATGAAAGAGAAATTAATGGCGGTAAAGTTATACAGACTATGTATGTTTGAACCTAAGAGCTATTGCTTAAGATAGAAACTCTGGTTTAAGGTAGATAATTGATTCAGGGCAAGAATCATCTCTTATTAATACTCAGAGTTCCAGTTCCAGCAGGGAACTGGAAGTAGAAGTTCAGTGCATGTTCGAGGGACAGATGGATGGGTGAACAGATGGTTGTGTGGCTACATGGCTCTATAGTCATTTTTGCTTCAAAAATGGAAAAACAGTTTTTGATATTCTCTTTAGCTCAGCCCAGTACAGTTTTGAAAGAAAACCAACATCACAACTTTTATTAAACATTTTGGTAACACATGCAGTGTTTTACCTATTTTTTAGAAAAACAGATGATGACATGAAATACTGCTGAGAGAACAAGTCTTGTTCTGTGTGATTGGAAGCCACATTTTCTGAATTAGTATTATAGTCAACTGACGAGACCCAGCCAACTGTTAAATGATTGTTAAAGCAGAAAAGATGTATAAAGACTGTGCCGTCAGCCTTTTTCCTCACATACCAGAGTGTTCACAGTGGTGCCTGCTGGCAATGGGAACCAGTATCCTTATTAGGTACTGGGGTGGGAAGGAGGGAGTGACCCATGTTGGGGAGGCAGTTTCCTACAGAATTAGAGACAATTATAAATGAGACAGTTAAGTTCCAAGATTTATTTGAACCTATGAGAGTTTCAAAAGCACCAATTTGGCGTATCTCGGGCTGCGCGAGTCCATTTTGGTATGCTTGAGCTTTTGTGCCCTTACATTTTGCCCATTAACAGCTTGCACGGAGGAGAATTGTGTATGTTTGTAGATATGCATCCAAACTATTGGTGAATTCCACCAAGTAGCTGTTTGGTTGCACAAACTTGTTTTGATAGTTTGAAATCCCCTGTAAGGAAGTAAGACACAAACATTTGACCCCTGGAGGCTAACCAGAGAGACATGAAGCTCTCTGAAAACAGTTCAGTTCCTGTTATTGCTCCCATGGGGAAACTTTCTTGGGATATGCGAATGCGTCAAGTTTAAGCCTACGCCAGAGAAATAGGATGCTTCCTAGTGGCTAGACAGCCAATGTTCAGCCATAAAATCATAATTATAATGCCTATGTGTAAAGGAGAGAAAGACCTGAGGTTCTGGGTAGTAGAGAATGGCACAGGCACATAGATATTACTTGCAGCCCACATGAGTATATCTAGGCTTAACAGGTAAAAACTCATTCCTTTCCATTTTTCCATCTTCAAGACCTTAAAGAATCCCTAGAATTTGTACTGAGAGCAAATAGGTTATCCTATGATATTATTAGGTAAACTGTGGGTATAGAAACCTCCTTACTATTTATTTATCTAGTGACAAACATTTATTGACCAGATGCTATTTGCCGACTATTATTCTAGGTGCTTGGGTTACAGTGATGAACACAACAAAACCCCTGCCTGTATGATTACCTTCTGGTGGAGAAGATCAACAGCGATCAATTAACCAGATAAACATATATGATAATGTCAGATAAAGATAAACATGGTGGAGAAAGATAGAGATACGGATTATCACAGATTGGGTTGATCATTTTAAAGGAAGTGGTCAAGGAGTGGACACTGGAGGAGAAAACTGAATGAAATGAGTGCTGGTATGGGGGAGAGTAGGGGAAGAAGGTGAGCAGCATGTCCAGAGCCTTGAGATGGGATCAAGCTTAGTTTCTTAGAGAAGCAGAAAGGAAGGCAGGATCACAGGCAAGAGAGCGGGACCAGAGTTAAGCACGAGGGATGCCCGTGTAGGTCATGGTTAGAAATTAGATATTATTCTAAGTGTGATGAGAAGCACCAAAGAATTTTTGAGCAGGTGAACAATATGATTGGATTTGTATTTTAAATTCATCTTTCTGCTGCCATATAGCCAGAACTTCTTGGAGGCAGTCACAGCTTGGAAGCAAGGAGACCAATTATACCCTCTCATGATCTCTAGTTTACAGAGTATGAAATCCTCAAGGACAGAGAATACATCTCTACATAGTATTGTTTCTAGTGCTTTGCCTTATCCTAGCACTTCATAGGTGTTTGGTTAAGTATTGAATATATTCTAGAAGAGCGGATAAAGGAAATTTCTGATTTAGAGTGGGGCAGAAATACCTCAGCCTCATGACTTACGACCCTTCTCACAGTGGGTTTCCCCCCTCCTGAGGGGTGAATCAGGTTCCTTCTGTTTTCTGGAGTCTCCTGATTCCCTGGAATTATGGGAAGATAACTGTAATAGTGACCATATAGTACCTGCAGGGAAATATTTGGGGAGCTGTGAAAGCATCACATGAAACGAGGAGGAGGAGAAGTTTGAGCCATACAGAAAGTGTGACTTGAGGCTAGGGATCAAGACTAGATGGGTCAGCTGGTCAGTTTGTTTTCTTGACTTGAAAGACACTTTGCGGATTTAAACCATGGAAGTATTAAAACCTTTTTCCCCCTTGTCAGTATAAAATGTATTCAATAAGTTCAGTGAGTATAGGATAAGAAATAGGTCTTCTTCTCCCTCTGGAGACGTGTCTTGACCTGTGTCAGAAAATCATCTTTTCCTAGTTAAATAAAAGAGACAAATCTGTGCAGGCCTCCTCCTCATAATTTTAACTTGCGGGTGTCAGGTAAGTCTGTGAGCTCCCGTCCTTATTATAAACACTGTCTCCAGAGGAGGCAAACATTCTTAATTTATACAGTCACGATGCAGTCATGCTTTGAGATCATCCGAGAAGTGCTGTAGAAGCACAAAGCATTATTACTATCATTATGGCAGTAATGACTATGATTATAATGCAGTTAGGGGAGTCGAGGAGGAATGGCGTTAAGGGTGAATAAGATTTACCCCCATGTATCTGAGTGAGATTTGCAGTATCAAAAACAGTGTGTGTGTGTGTGTGTGTGTGTGTGTGTGTGTGTGTGTGTGTGGTGGGCACAGGGAGGCAGATGTGGATATTGGGATATCATTACTGGAAAATATGTACTCAAGTCCATTTTAGTGAAACTGTGTTCAGAAAACATTATCCCATTCCTCTACTTAAAACCTACAGCACAGCTTTGCTTTGTTTCAATAATAATATGTTGGTGTGAAATATGATTTCTCTGCATGTCACTTAGGATGTGATGGTGATCTCAGAAGCTCTGGATGCCATAGGAGTTTGTGATATAAAGTATTTATTTCAGATATTATTCTAACTGCTCTGGGGAATAAGAAGATGTGACAGAAGGTCTGTAGTTTGGCTTCTTTGTCATTTAGTATGTTTCCTTCACTTTCTGGATCTCCATTTTGGGGAATCTGTGATTCTGAAACACTAATAGTTACTCATTAGGCAAGCATTTATGGAGTATCTATTAAATGTCATGCCTAATGTTAGCTTGTAGGATTAATGAGATAAATATGAATTGTCCCCTGCTTTAAAGGTTTTACAGGTTAGTGAGGGAGTCAGACAAGAATATCTGTGGGTTTGACGTGTTAAATTCTAGTTCACCAATTGCCCAAGTGCCATGATCAAATTTACACCTTAGATGTCTCCCTCTGGAGTTGGTGTGAAGGAGGGATTAAAGTGGGCTGCACTGGAAGCAGGGAGAGCCTGATCAAGCCCATTGCAGAAGTACAGGTGAAAGATAAATGCCTAACTGTTATGTCTTTTGAAAGATTTTTCATCTCCGAAACCCAGATGCTTGACATTATGTATCTTGAGTCCAGGTGGAGGAAACTACTGGTTTGTAGGATTCGCTTAATTTGTGTGGTTGGAACGTTCCGTTCCCTGATCATGTGGCCTGGCTGTGAGGAAACGGACGGTGATCATCTCTGCAGGGGTGGAAAATGCCTGGACGTTTCCTCTGAGTTTGAGGGATTCTGTGCAATTTGAGGACTTGACTTACTCAGAAATGTTTTGTGAGAAGTTGTTATAAAAGGCTAGGGTTACATGTAACATTTTGGACATGGTCCTACATGTTGCCTAAGAGAGTGTGCACAATGACGATGACCAAAATGTTTGCCTCTTTTATACCAGCGTGGATTGCTTAGAGAAATTTCAGAGACCTTCTTTTGGGATTTGAGAATTATTCTGAGGGTGGGGAAGGGAGGGAGGGAGAGTGACTGAGACCAAGAGTCTACATCTACCTTGACTGGGGTAGATACAATGCATTTTGGGAGAAGATCCTGGTTGTTTATTTCAGGCATAGGGTTCAACAAGTAAAACTCACAGGGCTATATGAAATATACTCTATAAATTCTTCCCTATCTTGAGAAAGCTATAAACCCATGACTTTTAAGATTATAAAGATTATAAAGAAGCTCACTGTTTTGAATTTATAATTTTGAAAGGCTGAGTTTGACTTTGTATCACTGGGAAGACTATAATCACTATGAATTAACGATGCAGAGTATGTTTACAGGGGTCGTGTTTTACCCATTCTGGAATCAAAGAATTTTGGGGGACTTCTGGAACTTTGTTTGTATGCAAATATTTGCTGTTAATTACAAAAGAGGCTTAACCGAAGTCGGCCTAACTTCACACCAGACCTGAGTTACAGAGCGTGGGGACCAGCTGTTTCCATTCCCTCTGAGAGTATGGAAAAGAGGAATGACTTTAAATTGAACCAGGAAAGATAAAGCCAGTAAATCTCTTTTTTAGTACATATAATATAACAAACAAACAGCAGAAGACTGTTATCAAATCATCAAGAAAAAATATCCTGATGGTTATTTTAAGGAGACCTTGAAATAGCCTACCTTGGTTTTGCCAAATGCTTCTTTTCCTAAGAGTTTCATTAAAATAGGAGTCTGCTGCCTTTGAGGTATCCTTTCAGGTGTGGCAAAGGGACTAGATAAGCTCTGTAACTTCTGTATTAACCTAACGTTATATTTAATTGTAAGTTACCTTTGGAGCATTTGCTGCATGGACCATTGTTGAATTTAAAGGGGATACTCTTTTATTGCTTCTAAGTGAGAAAAGGCTTTCCAACTTCATTGTCAGAAAACGTCTTTACCAGAAGCAGAAATAATGTGGGTTGCATGGCGACACACTCCAGGATGTGAAATCACTCCCTTCTATAGTTACGTGGATGATCTTTACATCTTCAGAAGAAACAAAAAATGGTCCCCCATTAAGATGCATAAGTGTAATTTGATTGATATTTATTAATACCTTCTTATTGTAGGCACCATGCTAAATAGTTTCATATGCATGATCTCATTATATTTTATTAAATGAGGAAACAGATAGACTAGTAAACTTTTTTTTTTCAGAGACGCAGAGCTAAAATGTGGCAGAACTAAGACTTAAAACCCTGACTTTGAGGTTCAACATCCTTTCCTGCGTGTCTGTGGTTTTCTGCTCTCACTACTGCTGATAACTCTCTGGCTGTCAGGCAAATAGGCTGAGCCCCAGGCAGTATCTCTATTCCACCCACACCACCTTTAACCCTCATCGCACCCCCAAGCTAAGTTCTAACCTACTCACTGAAAGTTTCTACCTCTGCCTTCTGTCCTCTTCCGTAACAAGTGTTGAGACAAGAACTTAAGGATCCCCTTTAACTTTCAGAAATTTTGGTTTCAGAGGTCTTCCTTTTTTTTTTTTTTTTTTTTTTCTTGCGATACACGGGCCTCTCACTGTTGTGGCCTCTCCCGTTGCGGAGCACAGGCTCCAGACACGCAGGCTCAGCGGCCATGGCTCACGGGCCCAGCCGCTCTGTGGCATGTGGGATCTTCCCGGACCGGGGCACGAAGCCGTATCCCCTGCATCAGCAGGCGGACTCCCAACCACTGCGCCACCAGGGAAGCCCCAGAGGTCTTCTTAATACACACTTTGCTGTGGTGTTCAGAAGCATGCTATAGAGAATCTGTTAGTTCTAACTCCCCAATATTTCTCAAATTGGTCACATTTCCTCCATTACCACATGTTCTGTCCCAGCTCAAGCCACCGTCTTGGTAGAGGCAAGAGTCTGAATTACTGTAAAAGTTTTCTCATCCTTTGCTCTTCAGAGTGTGGTCTGAGAACCAGTAGCTTCTAGACCAGACCATCACCCAGGAGCTTATTATAAATACAGAATTTCATGCCCTGCTTTAGAGAATCAGAATCTGCATTTTGACAAGATCCCCAAATCTTTGTGTATACTTTAAAGTTAGGTAATCACTGTTCTAACAGACCTCCCCATATGAGCTTTTAAAAATGGATATACGTTCATACCATTTCTCCACTTTAAGTCCTTAATGTCTTCGCATCTCACTTATAACAAAGCCCAAACTCCTTACAATAACCTATAAATTAATTCAAGATCTGATTCTTATCTACTCCCAGGTACACTGACTTCCTTTCAGTTCCTAAAACACACCAAGCTTCTACCCACAAGATTTACCCTCATTATTTCCTCTACCCAGAACACTACTCTCCTGCTTTTGGACTGATATTAGTTTTCTTTCTTTTACTTCAGTTTAAATATCACATCTTAAGGAAAATTCACCTGACAACTTTAAGCAAGTTCCTCCAGTTTTTCTATATTATAACCATGCTGTTTTCCTTTAGAACATATATCTCAATTTATCATTATTTTATCTATTTTCCCTAACAGTTGTCCATTTTCCCTATGGAACTATGTAAGGGTAAGACCATGACTGTTTCCCTAGCACTTAACACAGTGATTAGAACAGAGAAGTCACTCTATAAATGTCTGTGAAAAAGTGAATAAACATGCTATGGTTATGCTCTTTGCTTATTAAATTTTTTCAGGAGTATATAATTCAGGAAAGTTTGTTAGTGTTTATATTTATCGCAATTGCTACTAGTTTTTTTGTAGCTTTACCTGAATTATGTTCAGTTAGCTATTCACATTTTGTAAGGCTTTCCTAATACTGACTTTTAGCATTACCAGGAAAGTGATTTTCATTTCAAAGTTATTTGCAAATGAGAGCTAGTTCTCATTTACCTACTATAACCAACACTTATTGCTCTTATATCAAATGTCTAGCCATCTCCTTAATGGAAGCTAGAGAAGGTTGTCTACAAGTATAATTGCTTCGGTCTAGAGTTGATGGTTGAATATACTGAGCAAATATTCTTTCTTTCTTTCTGCTTTCTTTTTATTTTTTAAGAGAGAGTGCAGTAAAGGATGCAGGGATGAGTTCAAGGGCTGATGTCTTGAAATATTAGGCTGTAACTGATGGCTAATCCAGGGTCAGAAAAAGAAAACTCCCTTGTGATGTATTGTTGCACAATTGCATAAAGCAGATGTGTAATAAAGGCTTGTGTCTTTCCCTGAAACATCTGGCATTACTCATCATGAGGAGCAGGTGCCTAGGTTGGACAGACCACATGTCTGTTCCAGGATGACACATTTCTGTTGTTTCTGGGTTGCATTTGAATTTTCTTTGGCTCCTGCCAACCCAAGCACGTTGATGATCAAAATGATAGTGCAGAGAAAGATTGCCTAAGAAAAAGAGTAAACAAGGTAGCTGCTTTTTCTGGCATCATGAGACTCTGAGTTTCAGGAAAATTAGTAAGCCACCCTGTGACTGACACCCCATGACAATCCAGATACAAGGCTTGTATACTTGTTGTGACGGGTTGAATCATGACTTCTGTGGATGGGGCCTATCTCCAAATGGAGTGTTTACCTGCTAGGTAGTCTTTGTTAGGTCTTAGTCAAACATGGGTCAGGGTGTCATAAAAGTTTACTGAATTGTATCCTTCTCCTCACTTAAGCCACTGTGTCTCACAGGACAAAGATTTGTGAAAGCATTGGGAAAAAGTTTACAAATATATAAAACTTCAGCCAGGGTACATCTTGTAAAAACTCACTAAGAGGACATGGTGAAATCCCCTGTCCTGATACGTCTTTTTTCTTTGCTTTACTCTCATGTGGAATCAAACCATGGATTGTTAGATTTCCAGGATGAAAACCATCTGGTTATTCAGGTCCATGCACACTGCTTGGATTGTGATCTCTTTGAATCCCATGCAGAGTTTGGCTGGAAGTTGTTCATATTTGAGTTTCTAATAATGGCATTGTTTCTCAAGGTATGGTGTTTGGTTATCTGCTTCAGAGTTACCTGGCATGCTTGTGGAAAGCATAGATCCCTGGGGCTACCCCTACAGATCTACTGAATCAGTGTCTCTGACATAAAGTTTGAAAGTTTATGTTTTCAACAAGTGTTCCATGTGCTCCGTATGAATTCTAAAGTTTGAGAACTACTAGCTTGTGTTGATGCTAAGTTTGCTATTTTTAATTATTTTCTAATAGGCTTTAAACAGAATTGGGTGTTAAAATAGTCAACTTTAAAAGTAAGGATTTCATGGATCAGCAATAACCTTACAACCCATTTTTGGCTTGTCAGCCACGAGGCTAATGAAAGTTATCCTATAGTTAAACCTTAGAAATGTGAGAGTATGAGTCATACTCAAAGGTGATTCTTCATAGGACAAAGACTTATTTTCAGGGATGGTTTACATAGTCTGGAGTGTGTGTGTGTTTGTGTGTATGTGCATATGTGTGTAGAAGAAAGGGGAGTTAATTGGGGGCCTGTTGTGTATGAGAACTTCACTCCTTCTAATCCCAGGTCAGATACATACAGATTACAAGAACTCAGAGGAATTTGTCTTTTGGATTTTACCCATAGTGAAATGATTTTTAAAAATATTTTCTTTGTCTTTTTCTTTTGCAAAAGAATAAATATCTACTATACCTAAGCTCTTTTCATTACCCACCCCCTTTCTTTTTTCTTTTAAGTCTATAGGACAGAGACATAAAAACTATCATTTAAAAACCATTTAGGGTATTTTAGTCCTCACTTAGAAACATAATCCTCATTTCTCAGAAACATTTATTGAACTATAAAATATTAGTACAACCAGAAAATATGCAAACAGAGCTTCATCAGGTAACCAGTACTGAGATCCAGAAACAAAACCTACTGACACCCTAAAAGTCACTCTTGTCCCTAATTCTGCTCATTAAGACTTCCCAAGAAAAAACATTTTCCTGATGGCTAGAAGTCATTTGATTTCTAATAAATATCTAATCACTTTACTTATTTTTTGTAAATATTAGTCTTTCTCCAGATATTGGGATCTTTAACATCTTGATGATCAATATTAATTCAATCTGAACTTTTTGGACTAAATATTGACTTAAAAAACTCTTTCCTTTTACTAATTTATAATTCTAGAAGTTTTCTCTCATTAAGTAAAATTCTCTAGGTTCAACTTGAATCATTTCTGTTTAGTTCATGTTTTGTTTCTAACCTGAAATGTACAAATTAAAATTTCAGGGTAGAAGTAGATATGTAGTCAACATTAATTACGGAACACTCAGGGCAATTGTTTGAACTACATTAATTTAAAACAAGGGGTTAACAATTTTTCCATTTTATCCAGTGGGAAAATTTTGTCAACAAGCAAACCAATTGATTGGATATAATGGATTTAGCACAATAGTTTACTGGCACTAGGGGTAATTCCATAGGAATTGATATCTGGTGTATTCGGGAGCTACAAATAAAAAGAAATACAAAGCTTTTAGGGACTGCACATGATTTTCTCTTTTAGTCATAAATCAGACTCAGCAAGGGGCAAGCCTGTTGCCTGCAGGATTAAAAGAAAGGTGTCATGACAATGTGAAAAGAATACTGTACCTGTGGTCTGCAGCCTTGTTGTGTGACCGAAGGCAACTCATATAACCTCACTAAGAGCCAGTCTCCAAATCTACAAAATGAGGATAATAATATTTTCTTTGCAAAGTTGTGGTGAGAAATAAATAAGATTAGTGTTTATAACCGTCTAAGCAAACAGCTGAACATAGTAACTGATCAATCACTGTGAGCTTCCCCTCTCCTTTAGCATGGCATTTCTAAAGGGATTTAACATGGGAGGTCTATTCTAGAAGAAAATAAGACAACACCATACTATATTCTTTCCCACACATTTCCTTCCTTCCTTCCTCCCTCCCTCCCTCCCTTCCTTCCTTCCTCCTTCCCTTTCTTCCTTCCTTCCTTCCCTTTCTTTCTCTCTCTCTCTCTCTCTCCAAAGCAAATGCATGCTTATTACATAAAAATTTGGAGATAGAGATATGCCAAAATAACTCCCTTAATCCTACACTCTCAGAGACAGTCACAGTTAACATTGGTTTTTATAGACATCTCATTTACCACTGTATTTCCTTAGAACCCCTCAGAACAGTAGGTTTACTTAATGTTTGAGGAATTGAACTTTTTCAAAGAAGATATGAAAGTAGTTGTAAATTCTTTATGAATATTAATTACTGGCTTAGAATGGAATTCAGCAGACTTTCTGGTCCACCTGTTATTTTTTCGATCCTTAAGGACAGATATTTGTCCTATTAACTTCTCAAATAACTCTAGGGACAGTGTTGATAACGTCTCTTTTTATAACAGGGTAGATCTAAAAGCAGATGTTAATAAACTAAAACATTATGAAATTCTATTTTATTAGATTTGCATTGCATTTTAAGATTAAATCTACCTTTTTTTCTTTTCTTACCTCCCTCCCTCCCTCCCTCCCTTCCTTCCTTCCTTCCTTCCTCTCTAGTACAGCCTGGTGGGAAAAACTGATTTCATTCATTCTCTGCCTTGGGATATAGACAACTTCAGCTACCTTGTCTCACAGGGGAAATAATGCCTGCCCTGCTTTCCTCTTATGTGGTGATTGTTGAAATCAACTGTGATAATGTATGTTTTTTATGCAATAAAGTGCTATAAACTTTTTGTATTGATATAGCAATAACAGTAAAATTATCATGTATAACATTAACATAAATATTTCTGTTGGGCTATATATGAAAGCAATGAACAGAATTGACTTTATTCTCTGATTATGTTATTTTATTTCATAAAGTGATTTATTTCTAGGTCCTAAACATTCTGGATGAGTGTATGAAGGCAGGAAGCTATACCTAGAAGTACAAAATTTCCCAACTGCCTGGAATTTTTATTGGATTATCATGTCACCTCTTTACTAACTTTCAGTCTAGAAATTCAGAAAACAGAATTAGGAAAAAAGAGGATAATACATTTTTCTAGCCCTCATCTTACCCAGGATGAGGCCCAAGTCTATTACCATTTTCCCTCAGTTTCTATACTTAGATACAATAATAACTGTTACCAAAGGATTAAATGAGCTACCTTGAATTTGGCGAAAAAATAACATTAACCACTAAATTTTATAATCATGCATTCCTTAGACATAGGAAAGACTTCTGTGTCTCTGCACAGAAATAATATATGTTTTGAAGTCAGAACAAGCTGGTTTTGAGTCATTGTTCCACTTTATCAGCTATGTGACTTTGGGGGTAAATTATTATCTTCTTTGAATCTCAGCTTTGTGAGGATTAAATGAAATGGTATATATCGTGTGCCCAGGACAGAGCTTGGCATATTTTAGGCATTCTGTCAGTGTTAGTTCCCTTTTCCTTCTGTCACAACACCAAAATGTTTACTTACTTTAAGAGATATGAGGGGTTTGATAATTTAGAATCATATGAAAAATCTATAACATTTATTTTACCGAGGCATAGTGTAAAAATCCATGCTTTTGCCGACGTGAATTAAGAGGCTAAAAATTATATTCTCATAAAAGATGTTTTATTGGAAATTGTTTACCTTGCATAATGCACACACATACGCTATAATTGGATTAATGCCTTAAATGGGAAATTAAAGCCGTAGAGGGGATAGGAGAAAGTATAGGAGAATATTTTAATGATCTTGGATTAGAAAAAGGCTTTCTTCGTATGTCAGCAATTCAGGGATCATAAAAGGAAATTATGTCACATTTGATTATACTAAAATTTAAGACCTCTGAATAGCAAAAAAGTAACTATAAAACAAAGAGTAAACTGTGGAAATTTGTTTATAATTCAGAAGCAAGGCCAATATCCTTAGTATTTAAGGAGCTCCTACAAATCAATAAGAAGAGAAACAACTTAGTACAGTAACCAAAGGTCCTGAAAGGGCAAATGTCTAAGTAACTCACTCTTTTCCAAAAATCCTTACCTTGGTAGTCTTGAGTCCAAGTACTGGAGAGTGAATATTAAACCATCTTTATACATGAATGGGAAGACAGTGGTCCTATATTTGGGCACTGTGATTAGCTCCATTTTTCATGAATGACTTTTCTTGACTGGCTGAGTATTCATACCTATAAATTTCCTAAAAATATTGTTTAAAAATTCTAGTTTTTTTAAATAGTGAGCTTTTTAAACATCTCTATTTACTCTATCTTCTTTGTCAGAGCATTAGGGAACAGATACCTAACCCTTTCTTGATGACTTAATTATTAAGAACACTGATTATCGTATTCTACAATAATGCAGGGCAATGAGGTTAGGAAAGCCCATTTACCTCTGTGCTCATTAGGTTCAGATTGCTATGTATTTTGAATTCTTAGGGAGATATTAATGCTAGCAACAAAAAGACAATTATATAAATTAAAATTACCCTTGAAAATCTCCTAGGGAGTTTCTACTGTAGAGATCAATGTACAGTCTCTCAAGCATTCCAGAATAGTTTCCCGGAGGCTTGGGAAGGGATTGCTATTTCTCTGATTGAGCTTCAGATAAGGTAGTTGGTTCACTCTGTGGTATCAGGTTCTATGAAAAAAATGTCTGTATTTAAACTCTAAGGTACCTCCTTTGTGTTTATACTTTATGTGAATGTGCTGATTATATCCTCAAACCTATCCTATGAAATGTAAATGTTTTATCCCCATTTTACAGGTGGCGAAATGGAGGCTTTGAAAGATTAAACCCCTTACCAAATAATGCATGGGTGAGAACTTATGGGAGAGCCTGTGACTCTGATTTAGATTAATCCCATGCTATACCAAATTTCTTAGAATTGTATGTAAAATAAAAGTAAAATGGTTCTGAGTGAGAGTCCAGTAAACTTTTTACTGAATAAATTATTGAAGTTTTAGGTATTAGCTTTGGGAGTGAATGTGCACTAGCTATTCAGAGGCACAACTATCTTCTGCCTCTCATCAGCATTCTGCCTAGGTGAGGTATTACTCTGCATATCTGCAGAAGTGATAACTAAAGTATGAGGTTCCACAGCTTATAAAGATATGTTTTTGATCAAGTGTGCAGCTTGCCACACTGGTATTATAGAAAACACATTATGATAGAGCAACAAATCTAAACAATTTCATTTTGCATTTCACATCTCTATACTATCATTGACCTCATGAATCCTTCATTGCGCCTCAGAGTTTGGTGATAGAGTTGAGCATATCAGGGAAGGAAGCTTTCCTGGGAAGGATGTCTATAATCAGCTGATGAAATGAATACAAACGGCTATGCATGGTGTAACTCCTACCATCTACACCCCACAGAAAACCCTGAGTAAGGGAAAACAAACCCACCACAGCATGTTTACCATTTATCCATGATTGCACAGTTCTTAATATTCTGGAATCAAAAATAGTGATATGAATAGCAGGGGTTAAGGTGAGGCCCTGAGAAACAGGAAATTTTATATAAACCTCTCTTGTAATGATTGTGACCAAATTACTTAATGTTCCTCTGTTCTTTCTGAGAGGAGATTAGCTAAGGAGTCATTTTCCAAACCTTACTTCAAGCGATTAACTCTAATACTTACCCAAATGTTTTAGATTCTCATGACATCTAAACTTTTTCTTGTTCGCTTTTCATTGAGAATTCCTTGCATTACTCTTAGGATGAGACTCTTGTTTCTTTTCAGCCATTATTTACCATCTCCTCTCCTCTCCTCCCTTCCAGTCTCCTCCCCTTCCCAACTCCATCACATGGCTGCTCCACAGGAGAAACCAGTTTAAACAGATTTGTTGAATTATACATTTTATCTACTTCGTAGGATCAATTTTGTTCTTTTTATTAAGCCTCCATTGCTACAGAACTTCCTCCATTTTTAATGTATGAGCTGTCATAAAGGACTCTAATTTTTTCAACTTTTAAGTTTGAAATTACCCTAATTTCTCTGTTTTGTAAATCTGCAGGGATTGGCAGCTCCGTGTTTTATCCTTCCACCCACTCTCTCTCTTCCCCTCATGCCTGAGAGAATGCCGCTGGTGGCCACACTTTGGACACTGTGGCTGAAACCAATCACAAGCTGGGTGACTTCCGGCTCTTCCATAAATTCTCACATCTTAGTTTCTTATCTACCAAATGCAAATGATAATAATACTACTTCATGGAGCTGATTAAGTGAGATGATACATATGAAGTTCTTGGCACACTGTATGTGTTAAGGAAATGTTAAACTATTGTTATGATTGTCACCATCTCGTTTCTCAGAAGTTCTTTTGTATTTGAAACGTGATCTGTGCTTTGCAGTTCATATTCACTTGGTAGTAAATGTATTATGTTGTCTTGATTTCAGTATTCCAACCCATTCTGATGGTTCTTTACTTACATTTTTCTCTTCTAACTGCCACCCTACTTTTCTCCTTTCAATATTGCATGGCTTGAAGGAGTATTCTATACTGCCAGCTTTGAGTTCAGAATTTTAGAGGCCTTCAGATCTAAAAAGACTGCGGTACCCCCGCTCCCAATATCCGCCCATACATAAATCAAAATAAAATTATCTTTTGAAACAACTTTTGAAAATAGCACAAAATTCTGTAATAACTACCTCTAGGTTACAGATGGGAAAATATGAGCTTTAGATGATGAAATTGAAGTAGATTTTAAATTCTAGGTTTATAAATTTCTGAATCAATTCACTGAACTTGAAATTTTACCTTTTTTAGAGGGGCCACTGTTAAGCTGTTATCAGTTTACATATTAAATAATTCAGCCTTATAAGCCAGTTGTCATTTCCTTGTGAGACAGACATTTAAACACACATACTAGTATATGCATACTATATGCATATACATATAGTTATGTATATATATTCATGGTATTTTTCAAAGTATCAGTACCTAAAGTCTGGAGAGAGAAGATAAAGACAGCTGTCACATCTGCCATCTGCTAGCAGATTTTTGTATAGGTTTCTCAACATCTATGAGTTGCCTTTCCTGGTCTGTGAAAATTGGGTCATAATAATATTTTTTCCTCAGGGTCGCTATGAAGATTACGGAAGATCACACAGTCGACACCATTTGAGAAGTTATTACTCACTACATAAACTCAGTGAATTAAATTTAAATATGGCATAATTTCTTTGTCTCATTAAACCATTTAGATGTGAAATCAAGGTCAGTACTGAATAATTGTTACCTACCTATCCCCTGCTGTTCAGCAACTGGTTCCTGGCTGCTTAGTGAGCACACTGTCTCTTTCCCAGCAACATGTGAGCACCAAGAAGAAAGTCTTTTTTCATGATAAGGGGAAGGGCAAGGGACAGATGTGAGAAGTGATAACGATTTAGTAGGCTTGTTGGGAGGTTTAAATGTAATTATTTGTAAAGTGCTCACCACACTGACAAATGCGGAAATGCTTATTATTAGAAAATGCTAAATAAATGGGGCTGTGTTAATTGTTACTTATAAAATCTTTGGAAGCAGGGTGCATTCCAATTTTTGGCCAACATCAAACAGGTTCAAGATTTGCAGTAAAAATGAGGGTGAAAGTCAGACCAAGGCGAAGACAGACAGAATTAACATGGAGGCAGGCATAGTATAACATAGGGAATGGCATTAGTCCACATAATTTTCATGGATGGTGATTCTGGACAGCCAAGCTTCTTTTTAAAAAAAAAATACTATACTTTCTTGTTGCCTGCTATGGAGAATGGGTGATGTAAATTAGAAGGCCTTTATTTTTCTGAGTGTCATGGGGTTTGGGATACAGTAAGGGGGTAGTTCCTGAGGCAGAGTTGAAATTTTCAGCATTCTAAAGGGGAAAAGTATTTGATGATCCTGAGAAAACTGGGGAAGGAAAAGATTCAACAAGGTGGGGCAGCATGTGGTGAAAGAGAAGAGGAAGAGAAATGCTGGTAGTGATTTGGAAAAGAATGAAAGTCTCTAATGGGTGCCTTTGAAGGTTTTGGAGGAATATACAATTTAAATCTCTTTCTTCATCTTCCCTACAAAATCTTCAGTAAAATCTGCACCACTCATGAATACTTCGGTGTAGATGCATTCTTTAGAAGAACTATAAAACAGACGTACCTCTAGTACCTCTAACGTGAGGTAGTAAAGAGCTGGTGCATTTGAGAACATCTGAGTCACGCTCTGCTTTTCCCTGTCGTTTCACTGTGACATCCATTGTTCTCAGAGGCTTCTTTTATGAAGAACAGGCTTTCTCATTTGTAGCTTTTTTATACCCAGATTTGAAGTCACCTTCAAGTTAGGCTCTCAACACCAGGACTCCCAATTCTACCTTAAATTGACCTAGAACATGCATACTACTTTGATGTGAGGACTTAGATGGAGAGGAGGCAAAATCAGAGTGATGGTGGTAATGATAGTAGCAATAATCGCTACTGGCTAAAGAGAGATGCATAGAATAATGGTATAATGAAAAAAGATTCATTTTTAGTTGGATCAAGATTCTGTCACTATTTGCAGCGTGACCTCAATCAACTTATGTAACTTCTCTAAAACTTAGGTGTTCTCATCCATAAACCCTCTCCTCATGGACAAAGAAAGGGAACAGTGATGGAAAAGCAACAGGTTGAAAGAATCCAGTGGAAATCACCACTGTCTATTTAAGTTAATCATAATTTTTTTTCTTGATTTTAATGAACTAGTAGTCCTCTGGCTAAATATTTTGTAGAACATGGTTAGTTCTACAATATACCAAAAGAAAGATGCACTTTGATAAATGTTTGTTTATTCTCTTTTGTAAGAAAGTGTAATAGTCAAAGAAGTCTTCAGATACTCTCATTTTTCATTATAATTGTGAATAATCTGGTAAAGTTTATGTAAGATTCAGATATTCATAGTAGTAGGTAGTATTGACTGCCTGTGTATGAAACTCAATTTTTAAAAATTATCATTATTAAACTACCAAGAGGATAAACAATTTGCCAGTTTCTTTAGGCACAACCTTTTTGATCCTGGTAAACTGAACATTTCCAAAACCAATTATATGCATCACAAAATGGCAATAGGAATATGCTCAATTTGCAAATGTACTCTTATCTTTAGATTTTTATTATTCAGTTAGCACATTAACTTAAAGTGTAGTTCAACTGCTAAAGGGAGGACTACTGAGCCATTTATTAGACACAGAACGTAAAATCACTCATCCTCCCCAGTGAGCTTCAAATTTCTAGTGCATCTGGAACTAGGAAATGACAACCAGTTTTAAAAGGAAATAATCACAATCTCTTTGCCAATATTTTTGTCTTAATAGAACTGAAGATTATGAATAACATTTTTCCTTTAGCTGTTGCTGGGCAAAATTTTTACCTTGCTTCTATAAATCTTGCTTACATAACAAACATAGTGGTGCTTGAGAAGTACAATGGATAAATAATGGCTGTTTTGTAGAAGTGTCTTCACTGAAGAAAATGGTCACTCCAGCATTCAGCATTTTTGGAATAACTAAGGAGGTTACAAAGGAAGTTACTTTCAAGTTTCTCCATTCATACTTGTTTAGCTGTGGGAATATCTTTAAAGTTTCTGTTCCTATTAAGAGGGATAATCAAAGGCTAAATATAACTAGAGATCCCCTGAGCAACCAGTATACAATCATTTGGTAAATAAAAGAGAAATTAAAAGGTTTGTAAGATAAAGCATTTTTTTTCCAAGTAGAACTTAAAAATTAACAGGGACCAGATGATAATTAATAGAATCCCTTACTAAGGGTGGATGGACTGATCCAGTGCTTCTACAAGCATATTTATTCATCTTCAAAGCCAAGGGAAAATGCTTTTGAAACTAGGTCAAAGAGAGAAGTGATTTTTCTTAGACTATTATATGATCTAATATTGCTTGATTTCTATACTGTAGAGTAACAGACCACAATAAAGATACTATGCAATTTGTTTACATTTCAAAGAAGCATATAGAAGATTTTCATTCTGCAGAGTTGAGAATTTATGTGATTCCTTTACAGTTGATTCTATGGCTTTTTAAAGACGTTTAATGACAATAGGTTTTCTGATTTTTTTAGATCTTACCTTAAAGAATTTTTGATGTATTAGAATTAGAATTATTGCAAATGCTATCAGTCTTCTTTTTTAATCAAATAAGCAAAACCTTTGCTATAACATATTTTTTAATTTATCTTTTTAAAATATTTGGCTGCATTGGGTCTTTGTTGTGGTGCGTGGGCTTCTCATTGTGGTGGCTTCTCCTGCTGTGGAGCACAGGCTCTAGGCATGTAGGCTTCAGTTGTGGCTCATGGGCTCTAGAGCGCAGGCTCAGTAGTCGTGGCGCACGGGCTTAGTTGCTCCGTGGCATGTGGGATCTTCCCGGACCAGGACTCGAACCCGTGTTCCCTGCAATGGCAGGTGGATTCTTAACCACTGCACCACCAGGGAAGCCCTCTGCTATAACATTTTTTAAAATTAATTGTATGATTTTGGTTTGTCATATATTAACTTGTATATTCTTATGAGTTAAATGTTGTTATATTGATACATAACCATTTCAAGAGTTAAGCTTCAATTGGCTAGTTGACATAAAATTACATTTATAGACATTAAATTGAACATCTGTGAATTTAAATTTTTTAGTTTTCTTATTTTGGGACAAATAGATTTTTTTCATTCTTTAATATTTTTGTAGGCCTTAAGTTTTGTGCCCATAAATAAATTTTTACAAATCACAGTATATGTCCTTGTATCCTCCCTTTGTTTCACAATTGACTGCTTACTACCTAGCATGTGTTTGTTATTGCTGATAACTGATTATAAAGTGTGACTATATTTTTAACTTTTCATCAAATTTGAAATAATTAGATAGTCATTTTTTGCATAATTAATTATGAGAGTTTGTTTCTAATGAAAGGTATTAAAGAGTTAACCTCTTATAGATTCAATGTATGTCCCTATCAAAATGCCAGCTAGCTTTTTTGGAGAAATTGACAAACTGATCCTAAAATTCACATGGAAATGTCAGAGGATCAGGCTAGACAAAACAGTCTTGAAAAAGAAGAACAAAGTTGGAAGACTCACACTTCCCCATTTCAAAACCTGCTACAAACTGTAGTAATCAAGACAATGTGGTACTGGCACAAGAATAAACATATAGATCAATGGAATAGAATTAAGAATCTAGAAATAAACCCTAGTATTTTTGGTCAATTGACTTCTGACAAAGGGCCAAATCAATTCAATAGAAGAAAGAATAGTTTTTCAACAGAAGGTATTGGGATAACTAAATATTCATATGCGTAATAATGGATTTAGATTTCTACCTAATATTATACAAAAAAATGAACTCAAGGTAGATTATAGACTTAATGTAAGAATTAAAACTAAAAATCTCTTAGAAGAAAACAGTATTAACTCTCTGTGACCTTGGGTGAGGTGATGATTTCTTAGGAATTACATCAAAAGCATAATTAATAAAAGCAAAGATTGGTGAGTTGTACTTCATGAAAATTAAAGACTTTTGTGCTTCAAAGGACACCATGAAGAAAGTGAAAAGACAACCCACAGAATGAGAGAAAATATTTGCAAGTCATATAGCTGATTCTTGAATCTAGAATATATAAAGAATGTTTACTACTCAATGAGACAAACAACCTAATTAAAAAAATGGACAAAGGATTGGAACAGGCAGTTCTCCAAAGCTATAGGAATGTTGAATAAGCATATGAAAAGATGCTCAAAATTATTAGTTATTAGGAAAATGCAAATCAGAACCACAATGAGATACCACTTTATGCCCACTGAATGACTATGATAAAAAAGAGAGAAAATAACAATTATTAGTGAAGATGTGAGAAATTGGAACTCTCATACATTGCTGGTGGGATTATAAAAGTTACAACTACTCTGGAAAACTATTTAGCAGTTCCTCAAAACGTTAGGCATGGAGTTACCATATGACTCAACAATTCCACTCCTAGATACCTAACCAACAGAAATGAAAACATATGTTCACACAGAAATGTGTATACAGATGTTTATAGCAGCATTATTTATTAGTAGCCAAAAAAGTGGAAACATCCCAAATACCTACCAACTGGTAAATGGAAAAACAAAATGTGGCATAGCCATACTATAGAATATTATTCTATAATAAAAAGGAATGAATTACTGCTACATGCTGTAACATCAATGAACCTCAAAAACAGTATGCTAAGTAAAAGAATCAGTCACAAAACATCACATGTGGTATGATTCTGTTTATATGAAATGCTCAGAATAAGCTAATCTACAGAGGCAGAAAGTAGATTAGTTTTTGCCTATGGATGGGAGAAGGGGTAAGGGAGGGGATGGGAGTGACTGCTAAGGGGCATTAAGTTTCTTTATGGAGTGATGAAACTGTTCCAAAATAAGATCATGGTGATGGTTGTACAACTCTGTAAATATACTAAAATCCATTGAATTGTATACATTAAATAAATAAACTTTATGGTATATAAATTATATATCAATAAAATTGTTTAAAAACTGAGGTAACTTCCAGAATGCAATAAACAGAGTGACATATGGATATTTTTGATGATTGTTATTTATAACAATTTTAACAGCTATACTTCATATTTTCTCTAGAAATAGTCTGAATACATCCAGTTTCTTGTACTCCCATCCTCTTTTCTTTTTTACTTCAAATACCATTTTATTTTATTGTTTTATTTTTTAGAATTTTATTTTTTTATACAGCAGATTCTTATTATCTATTTTTTACATGTTAGTGTATATATGTCAATCCCAATCTCTCAGTTCATCCCACCCCACCCCCCATCCCCCCTTGATATCCATATGTTTGTTCTCTACATCTGTGTCTCTATTTCTGCCTTGCAAACCAATTCATCTGTACCATTTTTATAGATTCCACATATATGCATTAACATATGATACTTGTTTTTCTCTGACTTTCTTCACTCTGTATGACAGTCTCTAGGTCCATCCATATCTCTACAAATGACCCAATTTCCTTCCTTTTTATGGCTGGGTAATATTCCATTGTATGTATGTGCCACGTCTTCTTTATCCATTCATCTGTCAGTGGGCATGTAGATTGCTACCATGACCTGGCTATTGTAAATAGTGCTGCAATGAACATTGGGGTGCATGCGTCTTTTTGAATTATGGTTTTCTCTGGGTATACGCCCAGGAGTGGGATTGCTGGGTCATACAGTAATTCTATTTCTAGTTTTTTAAGGAACCTCCATACTGTTCTCCATAGTGGCTGTATCAATTTACATTCCCACCAACAGTGCAAGAGGGTTCCCTTTTCTCCACACCCTCTCCAGCACTTGTTGGTTGTAGATTTTCTGATGACGCCCATTCTGACCAGTGTGAGGTGATATCTCATTGTAGTTTTGATTTGCATTTCTCTAATAATTAGTGATGTTGAGCAGCACCTCGTGTGCCTCTTGGCACACCTTCTGTATGTCTTCTTTGGAGAAATGTCTACTTAGGTTTTCTGCCCATTTTTTGATTGGGTTGTTTGTTTTTTCAATATTGAGGTGCATGAGCTGTTTATATATTTTGGAGATTAATCCTTTGTCTGTTGATTCATTTGCAAATATTTTCTCCCATTCTGAGGGATGTCTTTTCCTCTTGTTGATAGTTTCCTTTGCTGTGCAAAAGCTTTTAAGGTTCATTAGGGCCCATTTGTTTATTTTTGTTTTTATTTCCATTACTTTGGGAGGTAAGTCATAAAAGATCTCGCTGTGATTTATGTCAAAGAGTGTTCTTCCTATGTTTTTCTCTAAGAGTTTTATAGTGTCTGGTCTTACATTTAGTTCTTCAATCCATTTTGAGTTTATTTTTGTGTATAGTGTTAGGGAGTGTTCAAATTTCATTCTTTTACATGTAGCTGTCCAGTTTTCCCAGCACCACTTAGTGAAGAGACTGTCTTTTCTCCATTGTACATTCCTGCCACCTTTATCAAAGATAAGGTGTCCATATGTGCTTGGGTTTATCTCTGGGCTTTCTATCCTGTTCCATTGATCTATATTTCTGATTTTGTGCCGCTACTATACTCTCTTGATTACTGTAGCTTTGTAGTATAGTCTGAAGTCAGGGCGTCTGATTCCTCCAGCTCCGTTTTCTTCCCTCAAGATTGTTTGGCTATTTGGGGTCTTTTGTGTCTCCATACAAATTTTAAGATTGTTGGTTCTAGTTCTGTGAAAAATGCCATTGGTAGTTTGATAGGGATTGTGCTGAATCTGTAGATTGTTTTGGGTAGTATATTCATTTTCACAATATTGATTTTTCCAATCCAAAAACATGGTATATCACTCCATCTGTTTGTGTCACCTTTGATTTCTTTAATCAGTGTCTTATAGTTTTCTGAGTTCAGGTCTTTTACCTCCTTAGGTAGGTTTATTCCTCAATATTTTATTCCTTTTGTTGTAGTGGTGAATGGGATTGTTTCCTTAATTTCTCTTTCTGATCTTTCGTTGTTAGCGTATAGGAATGCAAGAGATTTCTCTGCATTAATTTTATATCCTGCAACTTTACTAAATTCATTGATTAGCTCTAGTAGTTTTCTGATGGCATCTTTAGGATTCTCTATGTACAGTATCATGTCATCTGCAAACAATGACAGTTTCACTTCTTCTTTTCCGATTTGGATTCCTCTTATTTCTTTTTCTTGTCTGATTGCCACGGCTAGGACTTCCAAAACTATGTTGAATAATAGTGGTGAGAGTGGGCAGCCTTGCCTTGTTCCTGATCTTAGAGGAAATGCCTTTAGTTTTTCACCACTGAGAATGATGTTTGCTATGGGTTTGTCGTATATGACCTTTATTATGTTGAGGTAGGTTCCCTCTATGCCCACTTTCTGGAGAGTTTTTATCATAAATGGGTGTTGAATTTTGTCAAAAGTTTTTTCTGCATCTATTGAGATGATCATACGGTTTTTATTCTTCAATTTGTTAATATGGTGTATCACATTGATTGATTTGCATATATTGAAGAATCCTTGCATCCCTGGGATAAATCCCACTTGATCATGGTGTATCATCTTTTTAATGTGTTGTTGGATTCTGTTTGCTAGTATTTTGTTGAGGATTTTTGCATCTACATTCATCAATGATACTGGTCTGTAATTTTCTTTTTTTGTAGTATCTTTGTCTGGTTTTGTTACCAGGGTGATGGTGGCCTCATAGAATGAGTTTGGGAGTATTCCTTCCTCTGCAATGTTTTGGAAGAGTTTGAGAAGGATGTGTGTTAGCTCTTCTCTAAATATTTGATAGAATTCACCTGTGAAGCCATCTGGTCCCAGACCTTTGTTTGTTGTAAGATTTTTAATCACAGTTTCAATTTCATAACTTGTGATTGGTCTGTTCATATTTTCTGTTTCTTTCTGGTTCAGTCTTGGAAGGTTATACCTTTCTAAGAATTTGTCCATTTTTTCCAGGTTGTCCATTTTATTGGCATAGAGTTGCTTGTAGTAAGTAGTCTCTTGTGATGCTTTGTACTTCTGTGGTGTCTGTTGTAACTTCTCCTTTTTCATTTCTAATTTTATTGAGTTGAGTCCTCTCTCTCTTTTTCTTGATGAGTCTGGGTAAAGGTTTATCAGTTTTGTTTATCTTCTCAAAGAACTTGCTTTTAGTTTTATTGATCTTTGCTGTTGTTTTCTTTGTTTCTATTTCATTTATTTCTGCTTTGATCTTTATGATTTCTTTCCTTCTACTATCTTTGGGGTTTTTTGTTCTTCTTTCTCCAGTTCCTTTAGGTGTAAGTTTAAATTGCTTATTTGAGATTTTTTTTGTTTCTTGAGGTAGTATTTTATTGCTATATACTTCCCTCTTAGAACTGCTTTTGCAGCATCCCATACGTTTTGGATAATTGTGTTTTCATTGTCATATGTCTCTATCTATTTTTTTATTTCCTCTTTGATTTCTTCAGTGATCTCTTGGTTATTTAGTAATGTATTGTTTAACCTCCATGTGTTTGTGTTTTTAACATTTTTTTCCCTGTAACTGATTTCTAATCTCATAACGTTGTGGTCAGAAAAGATGATTGATATGATTTCAATTTTCTGAAATTTACTGAGGCTTGATTTGTGACCCAAGATGTGATCTATCCTGGAGAATGTTCTGTGCGCACTTGAGGAAAAAGTGTAATCTGCTGTTTTTGGATGGAATGTCCTATAAATATCAATAAAATCTATCTGATTTATTATGTCATTTAATGCTTGTGTTTCCTTATTAATTTTCTGTTGGATGATCTGTCCATTGGTGTAAGTGAGGTGTTAAAGTTGCCCATGATTATTGTGTTACTGTCGATTCCATCTTCTATAGTTGTTAGCATTTGCCTTATGTATTGAGGTGCTCCTGTGTTGGGTGCATATATATTTATAATTGTTATATCTTCCTCTTGGATTGATCCCTTGATCATTAAGAAGAACAAAGTTTCCTTCTTTGTCTCTGTAACATTCATTATTTTAACGTCTGTTTTATCTGAGTATTGCTACTCTAGCTGTCTTTTGATTTCCATTTGCATGGAATATCTTCTTCCATCCCCTCACTTTCAGTTTGTATGTGTTCCTAGGTCTGAAATGGGTCTCTTGTAGTCAGCATATATATGGGTTGTGTTTTTGTATCCATTCAGCGAGCCTGTGTCTTTTGGTTGGAGCATTTAATCCATTCACATTTAAGATAATTATCGATACGTATGTTCCTATGACCATTTTCTTAATTATTTGGAGTTTGTTTTTGTAGGTCCTTTTCTTCTCTTGTGTTTCCCACTTAGAGAAGTTCCTTTAGCATGTGTTGTAGATCCAGTTTTGTGGTGCTGAATTTTCTTAGCTTTTGCTGTCTGTAAAAGCTCTTGATTTCTCCATCAAATCTGAATGAGATCCTTGTTGGGTAGAGTAATCTTGGTTGTAGTTTCTTCCCTTTCATCACTTTAAATATTTTGTGCCATTCCCTCTGGCTTATAGAGTTTCTGCTGAGAAATCAACTGTTAACCTTATGGGAGTTCCCTTGTATGTTATTTGTTGTTTTTCCCTTATTGCTTTTAATAATTTTTCTTTGTCTTTAATTTTTGTCTATTTGATTACTATGTGTCTCAGCGTGTTTCTCCTTGGATTTATCCTGCCTGGGACTCTCTGTGCTTCCTGGACTTGAGTGGCTATTTCCTTTCCCATGTTAGGGAAGTTTTTGACTATAATCTCTTCAAATATATTTTTGGGTCCTTTCTCTCTCTCTTCTCCTTCTGGGACCCCTATAATGCAAATGTTGCATTTAATGTTGTCCCAGAGGTCTCTTAGACTGTTTTCATTTCTTTTCATTCTTTTCTCTTTATTCTGTTCTGTGGCAGTGAATTCCACCGTTCTGTCTTCCAGGTCACTTATCCGTTCTTCTGCCTCAGTTTTTCTGCTATTGATTCCTTCCAGTGTATTTTTCATTTCAGTTACTGTATTGTTTATCTCTGTTTCTTTGTTCTTTAATTCTTCTAGGTGTTTGTTCTTTAATTCTTCTAGGTATTTGTTAAACATTTCTTGCATCTTCTCGATTTTGCCTCCATTCTTTTTCTGAGGTCCTGGATCATTTTCACTATCAGTATTCTGAATTCTTTTTCTGGAAGGTTGCCTATCTCGTCTTCTTTTAGTTATTTTCCTGGGGTTTTATCTTGCTCCTTCATCTGGTAAAAAGTCCTCTGCCTTTTCATTTTGTCTATCTTTTCTGTGAATGTGGTTTTTGTTCCACAGGCTGCAGAATTATAGTTCTTCTAGCTTCTGCTGTCTGCCCTCTGGTGGATGAGGCTATCTAAGATGCTTGTGCAAGCTTCCTGATGGGAGGGACTGGTGGTGGGTAGAGCTGGGTGTTGCTCTGGTGGGCAGAGCTCAGTAAATCTTTAATCCACTTGTCTGCTGATGGGTGGGGCTGAGTTCCCTCCCTGTTGATTGTTTGCCCTGAGGCAACCCAGAACTGGAGGCTACAGGCTCTTTGGTGGAGCTAATGGTGGCCTATGGGAAGGCTCATGCCAAGGAGTACTTCCCAGAACTTCTGCTGCCAGTGTCCTTGTCCCTGCTGTGAGCCACAGCCACCCCCTGCCTCTGCAGGGGACCCTCCAACACTAGCAGGTAGGTCTGTTTCAGTGTCCTATGGAGTCACTGCTCCTTCCCCCTGGGTTCTGATGTGCACACTACTTTGTGTGTGCCCTCTAAGAGTGGAGTCTCTGTTTCCTCCAGTCCTGTTGAAGTCCTGCAATCAAATCCCACTGGCCTTCAAAGTCTGATTCTCTGGGAATTCCCCCTCCCATTGCCAGACCCCCAGGTTGGGAAGCCTGATGGGCTCAGATCCTGCACTCCAGTAGGTGGACTTCTGTGGTATAACTGTTCTCCAGTTTGTGAGTCGCCCACCCAGGGGTTGTGGGATTTGATTTTATTGTGATTGTGCCTCTCCTAGCATCTCACTGCAGCTTCTCCTTTGTCTTTGGATGTGGGATATCTTTATTGGTGAGTTCCAGTGTCTTCTTCTTGATGATTGTTCAGCAGTTACTCGTAATTCTGGTGCTCTCACAAGAGGGAGTCCCATCTCTGTTTCTATATCTGTGTTTATGTCTACCTCTTCCTGCCTCTAGCTGCATCTCTCTCTATAATTCAGTCTATAAAATTAAAGCACCAGAGTAAGATGTGTTTTAAAATCTCAGTAATATAGCACTGTCTTCCCATGTTTTAATAAATATCAGTTTAGTTTATTTCAGTTTAGTGTGCACTAAGCTAATAAAACTGCTTTCATGTTTATGCTGAATATTAGCAGACGTACTTGCCAATTATGGATCATAGTTGATACTAAATAGCCTCAGATGAATTGTTGCTTTCTCAGTCTTGACATTTCTTATTAACGTCTAAGAAAATTCTGATTATTTTAGGAAATAGGATGAAAGGCATTAGAATTACCTGGAGAATGAAAGCTCATTGCGACCCTTTTAGTATTTGAAGGATAGTGACCAGTTAGTCTCCATATACTCTGACAAATATTCTTAAAGACCAGCAAGAATAATTTTGTTAATGTCTCAGGAAGAAATTCCTAAGAACAAGGATTTTAAACATGGAAATGATTTACACAATGTAAGCTTGGCATTTTTTTCTCTATCCATAGGAAAAAAAAAATTTACAGAGCCCACTAGCTCTGGACATAACAGCTAGAGGCAGAGGACGTCCTTAAATGAGGCAATCAAGCATTTTTATTTTTCCTGGTAAGTCTTTAGTTTTAGTTGGGAAAGTTCAGTATGGACCAAATATTTAAATTAGTCGTGATGTGTTGCACATCAGTCATTTCATGATTAAGAACAGCTTCTAGTGAAATACATCAGTTGAACTGACAACCTAGGCTAGCTTTGGACAAAATTATGTAGTTGATAGTTATTCTTTGGTATTCTCTTTCTTTTCCTTTCATGAATTACATCACTTCCTGGTAGGCAGCATGGTATAGTAAGCAAGCTTGAGACCTGAAAATGAAATCCAGTTTCCCACGTGCAGGTTGTTCATCTGGTCCCAGTTGCTGAACCTGTCTGAATCTCTGTTTCCTCATATTCAACAAGAGGACTATCAGTCCTGTTTTATGGAGCTGGCATGACCATTAAATGACACAGTGTCACAATGTACTAGAAGCAAAAGAAATGTTTACTTTCCCTTCCTCTCAAAGTCTCCCCTGTCACAAATAACGCAGGGAATTTAAACCATTTTAAGATGGTCTTGTCTTAATAAGTTACTCTTTTTAGGGAATATTGGAGATTAGAAATAGCCTGTGTAGAATTTTAAATAACATCGGACGTGTGGTAGGAAGACATTTGAGGGCATAAAGAACACTCTAATTTCTCTTAACTAATATTATGGAGGTGATTATGCACATCATTTACTTATTCTGGCCAGTTTGATCCTGTTATTATACAAGTTATCAGCTAACTGGCCAAGGATGTTTGGCCTGATGGCTTTGATGTAATGAGCATTTATGTGACATTTAAAAATGACATATAATGAAATATCATTCAGCCTTATAAAGGGGTGAAATTCTGACACTTGCTACAACATGGATGAACCTTGAAAATGTTATACTAATGAAGTAAGTCAGATACAAAAGGACAAATATGGGATGATGCCACTTATACCTAGAATAGTCAAATTCATAGAGACAGATAGCAGAATAGTGGTTACAAGGGGCTGGAGGAAGGGGGAATGAGGAGTTATTGTTTAACGGGTGTAGAGCTTCAGTTTGCAATGATGAAAAATTTCTAGAGATAGAGAGTGGTGAAGGTTACACAACAGTGTGAATGTACTTAATGCTGCTAGCTGAACTATACACTTAAAAATGGTTAAAATCTTATATTTTACATTATGTACATATGGCTCAATAACAAAGGCAAACTGCTAAATACAAAATAAATGATATAATATAAACAGTAGAAAGTACACAGATTCAAGAGCTTGTGAAGACAAGCCACAGCCTAGGAGAAAATATTTGCAAAAACATATCTGATAAAGGACTGTTATCCAGAATACACAAAGAACCCTTAAAACTCAACAATAGAAAATGAATAACTTGATTAAAAAATGGGTACCTGAACAGGTGTCTCACTAAAAAAATAAACAGATAGAAAATAGCCTTTGAAAATCTGCTCCACATCATATGTCATTAGGGACATGCAAATTAGAACAAAAATGAAATATCACTATACACCTAATAGAATGTCCAAAATACAGAATTCAGACAACATCAAAAGCTGGATGGGAACTCTCGTCCATTGCTGGTGGGTATGCGAATTGGTACAGTCACTTTGGAAGACAGTTTGTCTATTCTTACAGAACTAAAGATACTTTTACCATATGATCCAGCAATCATGCTCCTTGGTATTTACTCAGAGGAGTTGAAACTTACAGCCACACAAAAACCTGCTCATAGATGTTTATAGCAGTTTTATTCATAATTGCCAATATTTGGAAGCAACTGAGATGTCCTTCAGTAGGTGGATGGATAAATAAACTGTGGTACATCCAGACAATGAAATATTATTCAGTGGTAAAAAGAAATAAGCTACCAAGCCATGAAAAAACATGAAACAATCTAAATGCATATTACTAAATGAAAGAAACCAGTCTGAAAAGGCTACATGCTATATGATTTTAACTATATGACATTCTAGAAAGGGAAGAATTATGGAGACAGTAAAAAGATCAGTGGTTATCAAGGGTTGAGAGGAGGGAGAGATGAACAGGTGGAGCACAGAGGATTTTTAGGGCAGTGACACTATTTTGTAGATATTGTAATGGTGACATACATTACATAATACTTGACATTAGACATTTGTCAAAATCCACAGGATATGAACCCTAATGTAAAATATGGACTTTGGATGAAATGATGTATATAGGTTGATCAATTGTAATCAATGTACTACTCTAATGGAGGGTGTTGATAATGGGGGAAGCTGTGAATATGTGGAATTAGCAGGTGTATGAGAAATCACTGTACGTTCCCCTCAATTTTTCTATGAACCTAAAAGTGCTCTAAAAATAGATTAAGTTTTAATAACGTGCACAGAACATAATTATATAGCTTGGTGGATTTTCATAAACTGAGCTCACTTTTATAATGAACACTCAAGTCAAGAAATAGAAATACCAGAAACCTCCCATGTAACTTTTTATCCACTATCCACTTGCCATAAGTAACCACCGTCATGTCTTCTAAAACTATAGATTAGATTTTCCTGTTTTTTTTTCAAACTGGATAAAAATTGAATAATACAACCCATTTTGTTTGTAAGAGTCATTTCTATTTTTGTCTGTAGTTGTAGATTGTTCATTCTCATTGCTGTGTACTATTTTATTGTGTGAATATTCTGTAACTTATATATCCACCCTACTATTGATGGATATTTGAGTAGTATCCTGTTTTGAGCAATTGTGAAGTGTGCTTCTATGAATATTGTAATGCATTGTGCATTTTTTTTTTTTTTTTTTTTTGGTGAACATATGGATGCATTTCTTTTGAGTTCATACCTGGGAGTAGAATTGCTAAGCCATAGGGTATACATATATTCAGCTAGATAGATACTGTCAAGCAGTTTTCCAAAGTGGTTGTATCAGTTTACACACCATCAGCAGCGTGAGTTGTGTTTGCTCTGTGTCCTCTCTAGCCTTACCAATTTTATTTTCCTGTCTGTTCATTTTAGCTATTCTTGTAGGTGTGTAGCCATATCAACTCATAACATCTTCCAAATAACTTCTCAACTGCCTCTATCACACATATCTAAGTCTCTCTGCTTTTGGTTAGGTTGATACTCAGATTTTTTTAAAAATCCCTTTATTTTTTTACCTTACATCTAAATTTGTATTTCACATGATATATTCATAAATAAAACAGTGGATTTTGAGTCTGGGTTCCACTTTGGTTTTCTGGCAAACACTTCAAAAGACAACTGTTAGCATCAAGATTCCAGTGTCCTGGTATGAATAAATTAACAGTTGTCTGCAAAGTTAAAAGTCTAGCTTAATGCTTTTGAAATATTTTGACAACCATTTTACTGATGTAAGTAATTTGGATGGCCTGTTTTTATGGAGAAGGAAAATCAAAACACTTTGAAATCTCAAATGGGTAAAATTACTGATACTGACTAGTAAAATTTAATTATTTATCTAGTGCTATACAGGATATGTAGAAAAATTGGGTCCTGTTAACTGGAAGCTAAATAGAAATGACATTAAATTGTACTTATTCAGATTAATTGAGAGACAGTCAGATAAGTATTAAGTTGGAGCTCTATAAAAAATTTAGTTTTATATATTCCAAGTATGTACTACACAATTGGTAGCTAAAGTGTTTCAGAGGTCATTTAGGAATTTGCTAAATTCCTAAAAAGTGAATGAATAAGAAGAATGCATAATACATTAATTGTTTAAGGATTGATAAAAATAAGGTACTCAGTAAAATGTATATTTTCTAGTCAAACATGAACTTATGCAGTACCATGTATTTTAGTGATTTGATTAATATACAATTTCTCCTTTTTTTAACCTTTCTCTGATCACAAATTCAAAATGAGTAGATTATGAATTAACTAGTAAAGTGTTTTAGTAGCACTTTGATCTTTAGGGATTCCCAGGATTAAAATTACATGCATCCAAACAAAAAGTGATTATTTGCTCATCAAATTATTTGTATAAGTCGATAACATGTGCATATAAGTTCTACAAATCCTTCATTATGTATTGCTATAACTGCCAAACAGAATTATACTATTTGCAATGTGTTTCTAGATACTCAATCATGTTACAAAATCCGTTAACAGTTCTGTCAGTCTTGTGTCTATCCTCAGCTATCACTCAGGGGGCAAGCAGTTTAAAGGTTGAAGGCACATTTTCATACACACACTAGAATTCAGCCCCAGGGCCATACACTCTAGGATGGCTGAATCTCTCTGATTTTAAACAAGAACCATCATGAGACTTCTTATTTAGCTCTCCTTGAGGGGCATATAAGGATGCCCTTGAGGTATTTAATGAGATGGATTCATCTCTATCCTAGGGTTATTGGGGGTGTGCCAAAGGAATATAATACTTAGTTGCTACTTCAAAAGGCTTGTGTGCCATTGAAAAATTATAGTTTTCAAATGAGCAAGTAGAGTTCCAACGTTCCCAGCCATTTCATTCACCACAAAACTGCCAGAAGTGTTCTCCAATTGTTATTTTCATTTGTTGTTATAGTAAGGTCATTCCTGTCATTGTTTATTGTGATTTTGGGAAACTTCATTCCCATCCCTAACGTGATTCTAGAAGACCCTTTCTTTATTTTGTATATCATTTTCTGTTTAATTTCTGACTTCCATATATCATCCATTGGCTTGTATTAGACTTGGATAATGTCATTTCTCTTCCTGACACACAAGGCATGCTAGAATATAATCTCCATGGTGACAGAAACTTTTGTCCATTTCATTCACTGCTACATCCCCAGTGTCTAGAATAATGCCAGACACATGGTAGGTCCCAGTAAAATTTTCTTGAATGAATGAGTGATGAACAGCAATTTTAGCTTCAGGTAAATTGTAGCAATTAAAAAATTAGAATTAAAATTGTAATTTAAATCCAGTTTTCTAGACATCATTGCTAAAGAAATACATTTATTTTACGTAAAACTTCCAGATGATCAGAGAAGGTGAACCTCATGAACTTGTCTCTTCTTTTTTTTTTTTTTTTTGTGGTACGCGGGCCTCTCACTGTTGTGGCCTCTCCCGTTGCGGAGCACAGGCTCCGGGCACACAGGCCCAGCAGCCATGGCTCACGGGCCCAGCCGCTCCACGGCATGTGGGATCCTCCCGGGCCGGGGCCCGAACCTGTGTCCCCTGCATCGGCAGGCGGACTCTCAACCACTGCGCCACCAGGGAAGCCCTGCCCTCATTTTTAGATGAACATCATTGAGTTACTTGGATGTTAGCAAGAAAAATTAAACTTCTGAAATGCTTCATTCAGGAGTAGAAATTGGGTGTTTTATTATATTTCTCTCTAATGTATAAAAAACTAGAAAGGGTGCATTTTTATCTATGAGGATCTTGTTTTTTATATCTAAAATGTGTTTGACTATTGCTTGGAAGCTATCATAAAGCTTTTATCTCTCCCTGTATTCATAAATGCTTATATGTATGTATCTGTAACAAGATAAACACTCCACAAGGCTTATGTAGGATTTGTATCTATTAATTTTTTTTCCTTCTGGGATTGGGATTCACAATCTAATATAGAGAAGGAGAAGTAGAATTGGGCAGTGTAATGAAAAGAACATTTGCTTTTGACCTTGGATCTAATATTACCTCTACCTTTCCCAGTAAAATTATGTTGCTTGGAGCAAGCAACATGGTATCTCTGGGCCTTAATTTTCTTACCTGTATAAATGACTCAGTTGGATAACATAATTTCTAAGATGAAAATTCTTTGTTGAAAGGTGAAATTTTAGTTACTGCAGAGTTGTTGACAGATTTAAAGCATGGAGTAGACACTTAACACATTGAGTACGTATTTGTTAAATGAAGGAATCGTGTGTGATGGGTAATTTTATGTGTCAACTTGACTGGTCCACGAGGTGCCCAGAAATTTGGCCAAACGTTACTCGGTGAGTATTGTTAATTTTTTTAAAGACAATGTACACAGTGTCTTCTTTTGTTCAATATCTCTTCTCACAAACCTATGTAACAAGTAGACTAGCAATTTTCTAAAAGTATATTTTATTATATAATAGATAAGTGACTTTTTATCCAGATAAGTTTTTGAGATTTTTGTTTTCATGGCATGTGCTCTAAAGAAATTAAGATATAGGATGACCGTACCGATTATTTCATTTATTTAAATAAAAATGCAAAGGATTCATTTTGTATTTAAAAATCAAAGGACAATGGAGAGTAAATAGTGAACAGCAAACAACTGGTATCAGGGTATATAAAATGTAAGAGTCATGAAGATGTGTTAATAATGGGGATTTATTAGAATCATAACTTCCTCTTTACAACAGCATAATTAATTGAGTAGACAATGTGCTATGTATTGGGGAAAGAAAGATAAAAAATATATATAGTTCTTATCCTTAAAGAGTTGTCTAGTGGAAGAGAAACAGATGTGCATTATATTATAGGGGGAAGAATCTAAGTCCTGTAACTGGAGTTGGTCTCCTCTACTTTTAAATGGGATAATAATAATAGAATAGTTACTTCATACTGTTACGAGTTCTAGATTAAACGGTACTGTATCAGCTTTTGCCCCATATTTCAGTGGCTTGCTAAAACCAACTTGTGCTTCTTTCTCTTGTTATGTGAGTGCTGCAGATTATCTGTTGTTTTGCTGGGCTTGATTGGTCTCTGTTGAGTTCCACATGTCTTCTCATTCTGGGAGTCATGTTAAGGGCACATGTTTGAACATCCTGTTCCTGTGGTGAAGACAAGAGTAAGAGAGACAGAGCCAGACTATATGTAGGCATGTAAAGCTTCTGCTCAGACGTATGGTACATCTGGTTTACCCAGATTTCATTGGCCAAATCAAGGTACATGGCCAAGCCCCAAATAGATAGATAGGGAAGAATATTCTGCCATCTAGGAGCATGGCATGAGTGAGAAGCCAGTAAATATTTAGGAACAAGTAATCTACCACAAGATGTAATACATGTAAAACATATAAAGCATTTAGCATGTTTGGCACAGAGTACACATATAATGTTTATAATTGCATGATACAATGTTTATAGTTGTATGATAATAGCAATAATGCTGAGAGTGACTAAATTATATAGAAACACAGATAATGGAGTAATTCCATTCTTGCAGGGGAATGTAGGACAGCATTACAGAGGAGGAGATATTTGGCCAGTAGTTCAGGGGAGAAAGAGAGGAAAGTATTTCCAGATGGAAAGATACAGTAATATAGAAAAAGAGTAGGCTAAAGGCAAAGTAGATGTGGGGTTTATGACCCTTCCTGGAAGTGATGTATTATACCTAACTAGTTATAACACTTATGATAAATTCAGCTGCAAGTAACAGAATGTTTAATTAAAAGTAGCTTAGGGACTTCCCTCGTGGTCCAGTGGTAAAGAATCCACCTTCCAGTGCAGGAGACACGGGTTCGATCCCTGGTCAGGGAACTAAGATCCCACATGCCGCGGGGCAACTAAGCCCATGCGCCACAACTACTGAGCTCACGTGCCTCAACTAGAGAGCCTGCATGCTCCAAACTACAGAGCCCACGTGCTCTGGAACCCACACGCCACAACTAGAGAAGAGAAAACCCGCACACCACAACTAGAGAGAAGCCCGCACGCCACAACGAAAGATACCGCATGCCTCAGTGAAGATCCTGCATGCCCCAACTAAGACCCGACACATAATTTTTTTTAAAAAGTAGCTTAAATTACAAAAAGCATGTGTTGTATCACTAAACAAGAAGTCTTAATGTGGTGAATTTAAGGATTCATTCAGTATTATAAGGATGTCTTCACTGAAGGGTCTTAAAGTTTCCATCTTTCCACCCTTAGTGTGATGGCTTTTGTCCTTAGATCTTTCCTGTTGTGTTCGTACATTGGCTTTTGCAGCTCAAGGTAACATGACCTCACGCAGCAGCATCTAAATGCATGATAAGAGTTTTTCTTTTGGCGTGTCTTTTTATCAGGTCTGAAAATAGTTTTTATTTCTCACAGTTCTACAGGCTGGGAAGTCCAAGATGAAGAAGCCAAGAGATTCAGTGTCTGGTGAGAGCCTACTTCCTCTTTCATAGGTGGCTGTCTTCTTGCTTTGTGCTCTTCATGTACTTATAAGGGCATCAGTCCCATCATGACTCCACCCCGATGACCTAATTATCTCCCAAAGTCCCCACTGCCCAAAACATCACATTGGAGGTTAGACTTCAACATACAAATTTTTTAGCAGGGGGGGCACAAACATTTAGTACATGGCAACACATCATAATTTCTTTTTAAAAATTCCTTAATTTTATATAAAACTAAAGGACAAAGAGCTCAGCAGTATCCTCCTTTGAAATGCACTCATCTTGTGCCATTACAGAGGCCAGTTTGAACATCTGATCAGTTTGTAGCTTTCTTGAATGGGATGCTGATTCCCAAGGGTAACTGCAGTGAACAGTAAATGAAGACAAGATGGCATTAGTCAACACATACACTCACACTTAGGATTTTAAAAATGTGAAAGCTTAATTTATCACAATGAAAAAATAAAGAAGGTTCTGGAGCAAAAGGTAAAAATTCATCTATTTTCCTCTCAATCCATATTCTAATATTCAGACAGCATGGTTCTGTGACTCATTGGTCTAATCTTCCCTGTTTATGACATAGTTCAATGCCCACGCATTTTTAGTTCTTATGACTTTCTTTTGTTCATATGTTTGAGTCAATTACGTTAGCTATTCATCAGTGTATTAGACAAGTCTCTACCACTTTATCCTTCAGTGTCTCACATTATAAGCTTTTTGGCCTCCCAACCCTACTGCCTGATAGAATTTAAATCACAAAATGGAGCAAAAAAGAAGCAATCAGGAGGCATGGAGTTTATGGGAAAGATTAATCATGAGAGAAGATCTGAAAAATATAAGAAAACAATAAGGACAAAGAGACTAAAAATGGCTCTTTTAATGGGTGGACCCCTTGAGGAAAAGGCCTGCATAACCATGGAGAAGGAGGAACAAGGGTTTAGCCAACACAGTTGGTATTTGAAGGGCAGATTCTGCTTTTCTCAGTTTGATTGATAATTTTAACTTTTAAAACATTGAACAAATAAAGCTTTCTCTTGAATATTTATGTCAGGATTTATGGCTTATTTCTTAATATTTCCTGATGAAAAAATATTAACAAAAGAAGAATGGGCACAACAGTTTTTAGATTCATTTCAGCAACATATGAGCATATTCCCATTATGTTAAAAAATACCATGAACAGAACATGTTTGAAGTTGATGGAACATTATTGGTGCTATGTATAAAATAGACAACTGATGGGACCATACTATATAGCACAGGGAGCTCTACCTAATGCACTGTGGTAACCTAAATGGGCGGGAAGTCCAAAAGGGAGGGGACATCTGTATGTGTATGGCTGATTCATTTTGTTGTGCAGTGGAGGCTAACACAACATTGTAAAGCAACCATACTCCAATAAAAATTAATGAAAAAAAATAATAAAGTTGATGGAAGATTCTCTAGGAGAGAAGACCTCCTAAGAATCAAGCACTGTCCTAAGCAACTTCCATTCGTCATCTTGTGTGGTCTTTCCAACATCCTGAGAGGTGTGCTTATGCTCATTTTATATATGAATAAATTTAACCTCACAGAGTTCAGTAATTCACCAGGGTTTTCACCTGGAGAACTAGGACTTGAGCCCACTTCTCTCTTACTCCAAAGCCTGTCTGAGTTATCCTCTACTGTGTTTTTAAAGAGGTAAATGAGATTTAAAAAAAAAAAAAAGGTTTAGAAGAGCATTAAAATGAATCAGTGATAAATATATCAGTTTTATTTGCTCACTAATTTAAGTAAAGCTATGCTTCTTTTAATTTTTATAACTTTATAGTTCCTGTCCTCCTCTTATTTGGAAGTAGAAACTGTTATTTACCTTTGCTTATATTTTGTTTTTTAATCAATGTAGACTTATATACTCCTGGTGGAAAGGCAAATAGTACAACCTTAATGGGTACAAGTTAACAATAAATAACACACGTGCCTTAAAAATGTTTATAGCCTTCAACCTAATAATTCTCTTTCCACTTACTCTAAAGAAATAATCTGATATAAGGATGATTACTGCAACATTACTATAATTGCAAACAATTGAAATGGCCAACAATGGATTATTGATTGCATAATTTAGAATTTAGCCATAAGAGAAGATTCTAAGCAGTCATTAAAGATCATAATTTAGAAGAGTAATAATTTAGGTAAGTGTTTATTAAATGAAAGGTTAGTTTACAAAACAATGTGTAAAGTATAATTCCAATTTAACTTAAGTTTATATAAATATATCTATGAAGAATATAATAAGCATACATGCCAAAAAGCTAATGATGATTATCTGGGTAGAAGAATCATAGAAGATTTTAGTTTTGTCCTCTGGTAGACAATGGAGTCAGGTTGGAAGGGAAATTACCTGTCTTCTTCCCTAGCATCTTTTCTTCTTGATGCTCTTTAAATCAATTTTCAACTATAATAGGTGAAAACTGTTTGTGCTCAGTTACTCATTATATTTTGCCCTTCATTTCTTGCCAGTGCCTCTCCCCTACAATTAAGTTTACCCGGATTTTATCCAATTTTTCCCTCTTCTACACTTTTTTCTTCCTAGTTTTGGAAACATTTTCAAGGTCCCTCTTTCTTTCCTCTAGGGAGAGGTCAATTTGGATACCTGAGCTAGATCTCAACATTTGGCGAAACATGGCAGCAATAAACCTGAGGACTCATTCCATTTAAGTAACCAACGGTTTTAGAGCCTTGCATTTCTTCAATGTAGTAATAGGATCAGGGAAGCCCTCTCCCTACTTAGAGAATGCTCTGCATTCTCTATTTCAGGAATCAGGTGGGGAGGCCAATTGTAATATATTTCAGGTAACTTGTCTAGAAACTAGTTTAGAATCTCTTAGGAGTTGTCACCTTGGTGAAGTGTTCAATCTGACATGGTCTCTAGGCTTGTCTCTGTACCTTATTAATGGTTGTTGATTTGATAAGCACCAGAAACAGTCTTAAAAGTTTGTTGAGTGGATTTCAGATCCTGCCAATCTGCCAGTGTTTTTGTTTGTTTGTTTGTTTGTTTGTTTTGCGGTACGCCGGCCCCTCACTGTTGTGGCCTCCCCCGTTGCAGAGCACAGGCTCCGGACGCGCAGGCTCAGCGGCCATGGCTCACGGGCCCAGCTGCTCCGCGGCATGTGGGATCTTCCCGGACCGGGGCACGAACCCGTGTCCCCTGCATCGGCAGGCGGACTCTCAACCACTGCGCCACCAGGGAAGCCCATGGCAGTGTTTTTCAGAGGTGGTTCTTTGAGGGTGTACCTTCTACTAGACTCCAGATGGGAACACAGTCCACTTGTCTGAGCTTTCCTACTTCTCGTGTTGGGACAGAAGCACAAAAGTGGTCATGAAGCATCTGACAAGCACAAACTTCACATGTTACCGTAGGGATATGAAATAACGTCTCTTTCCTTTGGATTCTTCACCTTAAAAGGCCAGTCTATTTATAAAAAATGGTTACAAATGGATATATGCAATTTTTTTTCTTAGAAACACCCTAAATTTCAAATGCCTTTATTATTATTCATAATAATAGACATCACTTATATAACACTTATTTAGTGCTAGGTAATGTTGCAAGTGCTTTAAATATATTAGTTCATTTAATTCTCACCACTCTATGAATTAGTTATTGTTATTATTATTATCACATCCCCATTTTATAGATGAGAAAATAGGCTCAGAGTTCCTAGCCCAGGGTCATACAGTTAACATGGTGAAGCCAGATTTGGAAACTAGGCAATCAGGTTCTACCACCCGATGCTGCCTTTGGTTAGTTAGATGTCTTTCTAGGAAGCCTTGATACTGACGTGCCTGGTTTTCACAGCAGCAGCACCACCCCAAGCACCTTACTGAACCACAGTTGTCATTCTAGGGGAGGATGCTGAGTTAAAAGGCAGACAAGGTTACCTTTGCTACAGGTGGATATAAAAAGCACGCATCACTTGAAAGACAGCCCTATGGTTCCATATGGAAAAGAGAAAGTTTATGTTACTCAGGAGATTGTCAGCTAAGTCTTCGAGTAAAAAAAAAAAGGCATCAGAGGACTTCCCTGGCAGTCCAGTGGTTAAGACTCCATGCTTCCAATGCAGGGGGTGTGGGGTGTGGGTTCGATCCCTGGTCAGGGACTACGATCCCACATGCCATGTGGTGTGGCCAAAAAAAAAGCCATCAGTATCTGAATTAGACCACCCAAGCCAGGCCAGGGGTGACCATGCCTTTCAGATTATGCTAATAGGCTTGGACTGAGATTACAAACTTTCTGCAAATGTTAGGCATCAGACCCAGTGTTTAATCTTTTGCTCTACCATTTATTATTGGCATGACTTTATTTAGTTTTTCTGATTTGTTGTAAACATCGGTCTCGTGTAACTCTGCTGCTTAAAATCCTTCAATCTCTTCTAATTGCTTGGTGAGAAAAATCTAAACTTTTAAACATGGTCTACAAGGACATGCAAAGGACATGCAAAATCTTGCCTACTTTGTCAGTCTCACAGAGCACTTCTTTCCAGTTTACTCACATCTCTCTGGCCTCATTGGCCTTTCATAATTTCCTTACACTTCAAACAGGCTCTTCCCTTTGCTTGAAACATTATTTCCACTCCTTTCATCTGGCTACTCATCCTGTAGGTCTTAGCTTAAATGAGCCTGCCTTAGCAAAGAGACCCCCTTCCCTGAATTAGTTTCCCATCCTTTCACTTTATGGCCCTTACTCCAATTTGTCATTAAACATTTATTTACACAAATATATTTTAATATTTGTCTCTCCCACTATTGTTAGCTCTTTGTAGGAGCAACTAGAGACTCTTTCTGGTTCCCTATTGTTTATCTAGCATCTAGCACAGTGCCTGGCAATAATAGACGTTTGATAAACATTCATTAAGTGATGAATGAGCCTCAGTGTCTTCATCTACAAAAGGGGCTTTCTGAGGTTGCTGTGAAGATTAAATGATATTCACAAGCACTCACATACTCCCTGTCTAGCATAGTTTTAACACATTAGTGGATCCCAAATAAATATTAGTATGTTTTGTCCTTTTCCCTTTGATGGTAGTGACTCCAGTCTGGGCTCTTTTTAGCTTCTCATAAGTCATGGGTAAGGATGATAAACAATGGCTAGTGGAGAGGCTAGGTATGGGGGATGTGGGAATTCCAGGAAGAAGGAGCAACATGAATAAAGGCAGAGAGGCAGAACAGTGAATGAAAACTTTGAAGAAAAGGGATTGTCTTGACTGGCTAAAACTCAGGGGCTATGTAAGAGATTTATGGTAGAAAAGTCTGGGTAAAATAGACTTGAATCAGATTTGGAGAGCCTTGTTAAGGAGTTTAGAAGAAGTTGAGTCAGTGACACAGATTTTGGAGTTATTTGCAAGCTTATTTGGGAAGGTAGAAATTTTTAGTGGGACACCTCAGTAGTAGCAAGAAGGAAAACAGAATATCACCACAAATGCAGGTGGGTTTATAGAATTAGCAATCATTTCTTTTTCCTTTGCTAATTTTTTCTTCTTACACTTGGGTGCCATTACTTCCTGGACTCTTACTTAGTGTTATTTTCTCCCTATTCTGTTCTTTCTCCCTGAGTGTCTCATCTATTTTCCTGTTATAATCATAGGATTGGACTATCTCTTTTATACTTATGAGTGTCAAGTCTATATCCCAGTTCAGAGCATTAGCTCCAGATCCATCTAGCCAACACTCCCTGGATTTCCCTGAGATACCTCAATCTCAATGTGTCTAAAATTCAACCCCCCGTCTCCCCTACCACCCTCTTCCTATATTGCCTATCTGTAGGATATAGCATCAGCATCAGCCATTCAGAAACCCAAATCAGAATCCTGGGATTCCATTCGTTCTCACTTTCTGTCCCTCCTATATGAAATCAACATCAAATCCTATAGATTTTCTCTCTTTAATTCTGACTCTTCTCAACTTCCTTCACTCTTCTCCATCCTCATTGACACTGCATTAGTTCCTGCTTGCATCAGTTCTCACCTAGCCAACAAGAATCATGTCCCAGAAAGTCTCCTCATCTCTAGTTGAGTATTTTCTTTCATTTCTTTCACTCCTTTTAACAATTTTTCAAAAATGCAAATATGTATTACTTCCTGGCTTAAAATTCCTCAGTTTCCCTTTGTTCATGAGATGAAGTCTAAGAAGTTTAGCATCTTTATTATGACCTATGAGACCTACCTCTTCCCAGGGGAGGTTATTCCATACCCTCTTCAAGCAAATCTGCCACTTTCTCCTTTGTATATCACTCTGTTTTCAGTCCATACCCAGTGCCTAGCCCAATGTCAAATATGTAGCAGGTTTTAAAGCAATGTTTGCTGAAATAAAGTGGCATGAAGATTGAAAACAGACTTGGAAATGGCTTTCACGTGGGAAGTGGGAGGAGAAAGCAGAGCCAAGATAAAACTTAAAATGGGTGATGAAAACAAAGAAAGAATAGCCATTGAAATTAGAGAAGATAAGAATAGCCAGACACTGGAATTAGAGAAGGGCAAGAGTAATAAATTCAGTTTGCCTTTGACTTCTGAAGAAGGAGGAGCAAGTCAAAATTGTCAAATATAGCAGAAGGGGTCAAAGAGGAAGAGTGAGAAGCATATTTTAATTGGGTTAATAGGAGGTCACTGGTGACTTTTGGGAGATGAGTTTTAAGCAATTGGTGGGTGGGAGGTAGAAGCACATGGTAAATACTGAGAAGTGTTTGGCAAGGAGGTTGAGGCAAGAAGTACCCCTGAGAATTTTAATCATGAAAGGGAGAGTGATATCAGGGAGTTCATGTTAAAAGTGGGTATACAGATGAATGGATAAAAAAGATGTGGTGCATATATACAATGGAATATTACTCAGCCATAAAAAAGAAACGAAATTGGGTAACTTGTAGAGACGAGGATGGACCTAGAGTCTGTCATACGAGTGAAGTAAGTCAGAAAGAGAAAAACAAATATCGTCTATTAATGCATATACGTGGAATCTAGAAAAATGGTACAGATGAACATATTTGCAGGGCAGGAATAGAAATGCAGACGTAGAGAACAGACGTATGGACACAGCTTGGGAAGGGGAGGGTGAGATGAATTGGGAAATTAGGTTTGACATAAATACATTACCATGTGTAAAATAGCTAGTGGGAACCTACTGTAGAGCATGGGGAGCTCAGCTCGGTGCTCTGTGATGTCCTAGATGGGTGGGATGGGGGGGAGGGAAGTCCAAGAGGGAGGGGATATAGGTATACCTATAGCTGATTCACTTCTCTGTACAGCAGAAACTAACACAACACTGTAAAGCAGTTATACTCCAATTTTTAAAAAGTGGGTGTCCCCTTTTCTCCCCAAAGAATGTGTATTAAAACTACCCCTTCCACTTAATTTGGGAAAATTAAGAAGTGTGATGTAGTTAGAGTTTATACATTCCTCTCCATACCAACTATTTCTAAATCTTGGAGAGATTGTTAGGATAAACACTGAGTGTGGGAGGAACTGGCTTTGTTTGGAGAGAGAGAAAGCAAGATACCTTTTTATATGTTACTTACTTTTTCAATTTTTCAAGGCATTTGTGCAGATTTTAAAAGTAATATATATTCATTACCATTGTAATATTGTCACATGAAAGGAAAAGAAAGTCACACATAACTCCTCTGCCCAGAGAAAACTATTAACATATTCGTATTATGTGTGTGTGAGTGTATAAATATACCTATTGCATAAGTTAATTTTAGCATCCTAACTCAAACTTTCAAAGATAAGATAGGAGTGTAGCGGGTTTATTCATTGCAGAGATTGTTTGGAAATGGTTGGAACTGCATATAACTATTTTTTTCCCCAGTGGAAGCTTCCACTATATTTTTACACTTAATCATTGTGCTGTATGAAAGCAGTCTAACAACACTAAGGACTTTATGACAAAGGTTTGTGAGTAGCAGGCTAAGGGCAGAGTTTCTGGGCTTAGTGACCCAGAGAGAAATGGTCAATCAATACTATGTTGTAAAAATTCTACAGAATAAATAATTCAGGCTTTCCCTTTCTACCAAAATAAACTCACCATCTCAGTGGTTCTTGGACTTTTCATTCTCTGAATGCTACCCTCTCTGATGTCATAGTTCCTTTGTGACCAGACCAATGACTTTTGGAGCCCCTTGGTCACCCAGGGTTTATAACCAGGAGTGTCCTAAAACCCCCAGGGAGAAGCGGTTCTTACGATTTTCTGAGCTGTCACAGGAATTGGAAATACTGGGACAAAAGCTCTTGCCATTTCTTACCATATTTCTAGCGGGCTGCTATGGGGCCTAGGACTGGGCTCTCTATTGAGGCTTTTGGGGAAACCCAAATTCTCACCTTTAAGAGTTCCACCAGTTTTGAAGAAAGCAAGCAATGTTGTTACATTGTGCTGGTCCCTTATGGACACTATAGTCTCAAGGCACACTTTTTAGTGTTGTTTGAAGCCTGCCCCGTCATCTATGGGGGAGATGAAACTGGCCTGACTCTGATGCCAGCTGTACTCTGATATTGCTGTCTTCCCTGTCTTTTACAATGTTCTTTACATGTCATGCCAGAAAAAAATAATAATTCTGTGAAACTTTCTACCCCCAATAAGTACTCACACAATGAATTTAATTAAAATCCCCTTTATCTATTATGCTGAAAACAAGGAATTAACAATATCCCTTAAAATGACTATTACATTCACATCAAATGGATTTCAATACCTGACTAAAATGATACAAAGGAAGCCATAATCATGTGAGGTCCAATATGGTGAATAAATTTGAAACCTTTCGAAACCCTACGTTATTTTAATCTCCAAATATAATTATCACAAATGTCAGTCAAACTTTCTCAAGGCCTCTTTCAGTTGAACAAAAAGAAGCAAATGAAACTGTGAAGTTTTTAAGCTTTACAGACTCACAGCTCCTCCATAAGAAGTGGGCTCTCAGGCTCAGAAGAAAGAAGGAAATTTTGAGTAGTTAAAGGGCCTGAAATACAGTTTACAGAAGAGATAATCAGCAGATTATGGTCAATGAGTTACAGTGTTCCTTGAATTAGAGTTGGTTGGCTGATAGTGCTAATAACTTTTTAACAGTGGCTATAGAGTCTGCTTTTTGCTATAAATTTATAAAAATGACTAAAAATCACATATAATATTCAGTTTTATATAATAGGTAAAGTTGTTCCTCTCCTTGACATCTTTAACAGGTAGTATTTCCAGAGCCACATTTCAGGTTGAGACAAGAAGTAAATAAAGGTAGTGATCATCTCCCTTATGACATCAAAGGGTATATTTATCAAAACCAAATGCTATTGTTCAGGTAAAATGTGTCCGGGAAAGGGAAGAAAACATATTATTTCTTGAGAAGAGAGAGCCTAGTTTTAATTGAGGCACGTGTTAAAAGATGACGTCAACAGAAGAGATACACACTTATTTTAGTTCATTCTTTACCACCATTTCCAATAATACATTTTATCCAAATTACACATTCTAATGCACTGCTGGGAAAGAAGTCTTTAGGTTATTTTATCTACGGGACATTTCCTTCTGGAGGACAAAATGCCACCTCTTTGCATGTTCCATCTCCCTTCTGATAGCAATCATTACACAGTCCAAACTCCAAATTTCAATTACAAACAAAACGAGTAACTCACAAACAGCCACTCTAATTACGCACAGGTTGTAAAATTGAAAATTGTCTGTTAACCTGTTAGATATCTAGAATTAACCTCACACACCAGAAAAGTATCCTTGTTAAAACCCTCCTCACATCACTCCCACTTCATCACATTAATCCAGGGCTCAATCTTTATTCTTTTTTCCCTGATGATTTTATTGCCTTATTTGGCACTTGTCTCTTCTCCATCGTTGGTAAGGTCTGAAAGCCTGTCACATTGAGCCTGCTGCTACTTCAATATTTGCTTTGAACAAACGCTATTATGTCTCCCTAATAACCACAGCTGTGTAAGCATCTATCAGTCTCTTTTATTGTGGCGTAATTTCTATATATGAAAGTAATTTGCCCTCAGTGTCTGCTGATGATTTCCATTGTTTGTATTGACACATTGCTCAACTCTCAACCCTTGGCTCTTGTCTGCTCTTTCTTTCCCTCTCTCCCACTGGAGCAATTTTAACCTTTATCCTAAAACACTGCTCTAACATTAATGAAACTAAAGTGGCCTTAGCTCTTCAGTGACCAAAAGGGCAGCATAAAGAGACTGACTTGCCAAATCTTGAAAAAGTCTCAGTTCAATGCCTGCTTTCTGAGACATTATTATCATCTCTATTTGTGGATTGCTGTGCTGACAGTATTATTACCCTCAAGAGTGCCAAGGATTTTCATGGAAACTTGAGACTGGAAGCTGTCTTTGGATTCTGTTACAGAGACAGCAAGCAGTCCTAGGGATGCCACTCTAGACGGGAATTGTTCCAAGCTAAAGGTCTTTGGAACAGAGACAAATTCTGACATTGGACATGGCTGTGAATGTTGAATATGCCATGGATGTTCCTGTTGGTGGTTTCACCAGTTTTTTGATGCTGTACTTTTCCAGACAAGACTCTGAATGAGGTCCAGAAGCACAGGAAGCAGGACGAGGAAGAATTTCAAACATCTCTCCAAGTTTGTTGACTATCTACATTTCATACATGAGTAAACTAAGTTTCAGAGAGAGGTTAAGTAAGTCATTTAAGGTTACTCAGTCAGTTAAGTGGCAAAGTCAAGATTCAAACTCCAAACCTCTCCCTTTTTATTATATCTCTGAAGTGGAGCTTGGGATAGCCTAGCCTTTCTGGATGGACACCAAACCAGGGTTTTGTGATGGCAGAGGGGTAGAAGTAACTCCTCACGGGCACACTAATATTTGTCCTCAGGGCAATGCATTTGTGAAGTGAATGCTGACAAACTGCAGCTGTAGACTAGTGAGCTCACTTGGAGCAATTACTCAGTGGTTGTCAGGTGAAGTCTAAGTCACCCATAGAATCTACAGGTAGTGTCTATAGCCTCAGAGCAGGCCAGACCAAGGGCTTCATGTATTTTGTGTCATTAGCTATATGTTTGGTGTGTGCGTGTTTATGCATGTGTATGTGTTGTTAGTGTTATGATTAATCATGAGATTAACCTGATCCTTATTTACTTTGTAATAAACTTAAAACATAGCTTCACAATAGTAAGCACCAAATCCTATTGGCTCTGCATTCAAAACTGACCTGAAATCTGATTACTTCCCACCACCTCCATTATTACCACCTTAGGTAAAGCCACCATCATCTTTGGCCCAGATTACTCTAAGAACTTCCTAACAATTGTCTGTGTCCTCCTACATTCTGTTTTCACCTAGCAGCGGGAGTGCTCCCTCTAAAACCTAAATCAGACTGTCATGTCCCTTATCAAAGCCCTCCAAGGGGCCCCCTTCACATTTGCATTATATGCATCCCATGCAAAGACGATTAAGAGCCTCCAAGCCTCTGAATGGTCAGAATTCTGCCCAGCTTTACATCCTTCTCTTACCACTCTGTGCTCATTCTCTCTGCTCTAGCCACACTGCCTCCTTGCTGTTCTCCATGTACATCAAACATGCTTACATGTCAGAATCTGCATTTGCTGTTCCCCTAAGTGGAACGCTCTTCCTTCCATGTTTGCTCTCATTCACTCACTCATGTTATTCAGGTCAGAAAAGGCTCCCTTGAGCCCCACTCCTGTCCCCGTCCCACCACACACAAACATTCATTTTCTATCCCTGGCTCTGAATGACTTTTCTTCATAGCGTATAACACTGATGTCATATTGTAGATTTACTTTTTTTTTTTTTTTTTTTGCTTTGCTTTGCTTTATTGTATGTCCCCCCCACTAGAATATAAGCTCTAGAGAAGAGGGACACTTTTTGGCTTGTTTATCATTCTGTCTTCTGTGCCTAAAGTGCCAGACACATGAGTTTTACAATATTTTCAATGGATTAATGAATGAATGTAATTTGTTAACAACCTCAGAAGAAAAGATGCACATTTGCTTTGTATCTCTGTCAGTGAGAGAAAAAGTAGTTTATCAGCTCTCCATTACACACTTATTAACAAATATTTAACAAAATTAGACTAAAAATTAGGTACAGATAAGGCAGTCTAGATTTGAGGAACTCTTGCTGGAGGAGGAGACATATAGGTAAGTGTTATGACAGAAAGAAGCAAAAGTTACTGTGGAAGTTGGAAAGGTTCTAATCTGGTCAAAAGAGAGGAGAAGCTTAAAGTGAGAGAAAGATGATTAGAATTTCTAGAGGTTTCTGAAGGAAGTGACAGCTCAGCTGAGTGCTAAAGGATCCTTAGGATTTATCTGAAAGAGAGTGTAAGGAATGCTGACCTAAGGGGCAAGAGTAGCTACACATGAAAGTTCAGAGAGAGAGAGATTGAGAGTGAGACAGATAAATAGACAGATAGAATGATTGACTTTAAAGAACTTCAGTTGATCTCATTCATGTCCCATTCATCCTCCAGTGAGAAAGAGGGGAGAGAGGCAGGAGATGGTGCTTTAAGGTGAATACAGACAGGTAGCAGGTTTCTTGGTGAAACAAACAAAAGAAAATCTCTTTTTCCAAAAAGATTTAGAGAACTGTATATTTACCTGAATCTTTGGAAATTTTTAGAACTGCTTCATGGTTCTATATGCATTTCGAAGGTGAAAACTTGGCCAAAATAGATTCTTCTCATTCTAATGTAGGGAGACATTTTTTGGAGCACTTTATTTACTCTAGATATGTAAGACAGTTTGAGATTTTAAATTTAAAAATGTCTTTTATTATTAATCTGAGATTAGATATATATAGCCAAGTTCTCAATGACTCCAGAATTTCAGCTGAGTCCCAGAAATTTTGGCTGAGAACGCTAAGGCAAGCCTCTCCTGATATCAAAAATACCACGGGATCTTTAAGACCAACGTTCTGTGTGCATCGTATTGATATAAAAGTCTCATCCTAAAGCCTCCTCTAGCAGACAACACTGTACTCCATGAATGTACCTTGTAGTGTGAGGACTAAGTGGGCCTTTTGGGGATTTGAATTTGATTTCAGAGTCTCTAAGTTTTTTTGTGTGTTTTTTTTTTTTTTTTTTGGCGGTACTCGGGCCTCTCACTGTTGTGGCCTCTCCCGTTGTGGAGCACAGGCTCCGAACGCGCAGGCTCAGCAGCCATGGCTCACGGGCCCAGCCGTTCCGCGGCGCGTGGGATCTTCCCGGACCGGGGCACGAACCCGTGTCCCCTGCATCGGCAGGCGGACTCTCAAACACTGCGCCATCAGGGAAGCCCCAGAGCCTCTAAGTATTTTAACTGATACTCCGACAACTACACGATTCCTTCAGGGCTTCCCTGTTCTACCAGTGAAGGAACTCAACATAAATAATCTATGGACACATTCTGGCTCTTCTGGGTGGATTTGTTAGAATCCTGTTGGAACTTACCCACTTCCAGAGTTGAACTCAAGCCTGCTGAACTGACCTAAAACATTAGTGTTGACCCTTCTGAAAGATCATATTATGTAGCAAAATCTCAGACATTTTTATTATATCCAGTTGGAAAAACAAAAAACAAAACCAAACTCAATGAAAAAAAATTCACCGGGTTGAGTACATTTTTTTTTTTTTTAACTTCTGGGGAGAAAGCTCTCATAGCCTTTCCAACTGCTTATTCCCTCAGAGTTCATTGTGACCAAATTCATAAAGCTGTTTTCTGGCATTACTGATAATTACATAAGCAGATGTACCACTGAATGCTTTGATCTTAATGGTTGTGAATTAAATAGGGTTGAGCTTTGTCAATACTTTAAGGGGAGGTCTACAAGAAATTTTATAGGTCTGCAGCAGTAAACCTTACTTTTTAATACAGTCATGCTCAAAAGTGACCTGGAGTACAGTGATTGTACCAGAACGCTTTCTGGGTTGTCCAGAAGTTTATTCATGAAGCCATTATCCTTGATATCAATTTTTAAAAGATGATAGTAATCAATTACAGCAATTTTTAATTTAAAAATTTTGGCAATAAATGATACTTGGTGCTTAAGAAACAGATATGCTTAAGAAACAGAGCCTAGGGGCTTCCCTGGTGGTGCAGTGGTTGAGAGTCTGCCTGCCGATGCAGGGGACACGGATTCGTGCCCCGGTCTGGGAAGATCCCACATGCCGCGGAGCGGCTGGGCCCATGAGCCATGGCCGCTAAGCCTGCGCGTCTGGAGCCTGTGCTCTGCAACGGGGGAGGCCACAACAGCGAGAGGCCCGCGTACCGCAAAAAAAAAAAAAAGAGAGAGCCTAATCCAAAGATTTGACTATCATTTCTATGTGAGTAGTCCCCTTCATCTTCATCATCATCATCATCAAAAAATCTTCATATCTGGATCTGTTCTAAATCCTATATTTCCAGCTGTGTACTAGAAATACCAGACTTAGAGCACGGATAGAAAACTCATTATTTTCTCTCCTCCTCTAGGCCAGCTACTGTTTCTCAACTATGTGGCTTCCAACCTAAGAAATAATAAAGCTGTCAGGGTACTACAGATATAAATGAGGTAGTATCTTTGACTCTACAATTCCCTTCATCTCCAAAATCTATTAAGTCATTTCAGTGTGTCATTTCCTTCATACAGTGGCTCTTGAATCTACCTTTTCCTCTCCATTCCAGTGGTCTTGACTCAAGCTCTTATTACATTCTGTGGGATGCGGAGGACAAAGACAGTCTCAAAGAGTCTCAGACTCTTCCTAAACAGTCTTATTTCCTCCCCCCACCTCTCTCTCCTGTATACTGCTAAAATTATAGGCTTCCTTAAATCTTGTTTTGTCATGACACCCTTGTCAAAAAATTCTAAAACTCTGTGCCTGCCTTTATTTGTCCCCCAGTGATCCTTTATAGCTGTGCCTGCTATTCCCCATTGCTCCGTGGCTCTTATCATTCATTCCAGTCTGGCTCTCGTCTGTTCTCTGTACCACATCCTGGTCATTCTACTAGAACACTTAGCAAGAGTCCTGGAGTGGGAGTCAGGAAGTGTGGGTCCAAGTTCTACTTCTGTGAATTATCTGTGTGAACTTGGGCTTGTCATGCAACCTCCCTGGACTTCAAGTCAAATACTAACCAAAAGGAAGCTGCTATATCAATATCATGGAAAGTAAACACGAAGGCAAAATAATTACTTGTGATTTTGAGAAGCACTGAAAATGATGAAAGCCTAAGTTCATCAAAAAGTTAAAACATTCTCAATTTGTATGTTCATCGTTACCTCAGAAATTTAAATCGAAGATTGACAAAATTGCGAGAAATGTTCACAAAACACCATCAATGTTGGTGATATATCTCTTAGTCTTTGATAACACAAGCTAACTAAGATACTTTTATATCTATGTGTATAGAAGATTTAAACAGCAAAATCAGACCGCATATTCTAATTTACCTATATGGAACATTGCCCCCATCAACTGGATAACAAGCATTCTTTTCAAGTACATATGAAACATATATGAAAGCTGACCCTGTGCTGTACCATAAAATTAGCCACAACAAATTTCAAAGGATTGACAGCATAAGCAACATATCATCTGATCACAGTGCCATTAACTTAGAGGTTATTAACCCTCTAAAATAGAAAAAGGATTGAAAATTAGAATATATGTTACCAAATATATTCATGAATCAAAGAATAAATGATAAATTTAGAAAATACTGAGCATTTAATAATAATAAATATCCTACTGTCAAAAGCTTTTTATGTATTTGAAGCGGTGTTAGAGGGAAATTATTAGCCTTAGAGAAGAAGTTTCAAAATTAATCAGACAGCATTTTAAGCATTGACATTAAAGAGATAGAACAGCAAAATAATAATTAAAAAGTAGAAGAGAGAATGCCAGTCAGCCTGGTTCCTGGTTGTTGGCCCCAGTGGAGCTCGAAGATCACTGGGCTGGCCACTTGCCCCTGGGAGTGGGTTGGGTTGTGGTGTCCTTACAGTGAAACTCGGCACGAAGAAAGCCGTGTGGCTGACAGGGTCTAGGTGCTCCGGCTGGCTGTCAGGCCTGTGCCTCTGAGGTGGGAGAGCCGAATTCAGGACATTGGTCCACCACAGACCTCCCGGCTCCATGTAATATCAAATGGCGAAAGCTCTCCCACAGATCTTCATCTCAATGCTAAGACCCAGCTCCACTCAACAACCAGCAAGCTACAGTGCTGGACACCCTATGCCAAACAACTAGCAAGACAGGAACACAATGCCACCCATTAGCAGAGAGGCTGCCTAAAATCATAATAAGGTCACAGACACCCCAAAACACACCACCACATGCGATCCTGCTCACCAGAAGGACAAGATGCAGCCTCATCCACCAGAACACAGGCACTAGTCCCCTATACCAGGAAGCCTACACAACCCACTGAACCAACCTTAGCCACTGGGGGCAAAAACACACAAAAAATGGAAACTACCAACCTGCAGCCTGCGAAAAGGAGACCCCAAACACAGTAAATTAAGCAAAATGAGAAAACAGAGAAATACACAGCAGATGAAGGAGGGAGGTAAAAACCCACCAGACCAAACAAATGAAGAGGAAATACGCCATCTATCTGAAAAAGAATTCAGAGTAATGATAGTAAAGATGATCCAAAATCTTGGAAGTAGAATGGAGAAAATGCAAGAAACTTTTAATAAGGAACTAGAAGAACTAAAGATCAAACCAACAGTGATGAACAATACAATAAATGAAATTAAAAATTCTCTAGAAGCAATCAATAGCAGAATAACTGAGGCATAAGAATGGATAAGTGACCTGGAAGATAAAATAGTGGAAATAACTACTGCAGAGCAGAATAAAGAAAAAAGAATGAAAAGAATTGAGGACAGTCTCAGAGACCTCTGGGACAACATTAAATGCACCAGCATTCGAATTATAGGGGTCCCAGAAGAAGAAGAGAAAAAGAAAGGGACTGAGAAAATATTTGAAGAGATGATAGTTGGAAACTTCCCTAATGCGGGAAAGGAAAGAGTCGGTCAAGTCCAGGAAGCTCAGAGAGTCCCATACAGGATAAATGCAAGGATAAACATGCCAAGACACATATTAATCAAAATATCAAAAATTAAATACAAAGAAAAAATATGAAAAGCAGCAAGGCAAAAACAACAAATAACATACAAGGGATTCCCCATAAAGTTAACAGCTGATCTTTCAGCAGAAACTCTGCAAGCCAGAAAGGACTGGCAGGACATACTTAAAGTGATGAAGGAGAAAAACCTACAACCAAGATTACTCTACCCAGCAAGGATATCATTCAGATTTGGCAGAGAAATTAAAACCTTTACAGACAAGCAAAAGCTAAGAGAATTCAGCACCACCAAACCAGCTTTACAACAATGCTAAAGGAACTTTTCTAGGAAGGAAATACAAGAGAAGGAAAAGACCTACAATAGCAAACCCAAAACAATTAAGAAAATGGTAAAAGGAACATACATATCGATAATTACCTTAAACATAAATGAATTAAATGTTCCCACCAAAAGACATAGACTGGCTGACTGGATACGAAAACAAGACCCTTATATATGCTGTCTACAAAAGACCCACTTCAGCCTGTATGAGCACATACAGGCTCAAAGTGAGGGGATGGATAAAGATATTCCATGCAAATGGAAATCAAAAGAAAGCTGGAGTAGCAATTCTCATATCAGACAAAATAGACTTTAAAATAAAGACTATTACAAGAGACAGAGAAGGACCTTACATAATGATCAAGGGATCAATCCAAGAAGAAGATATAACAATTATAAAAGTTTATGCACCCAACATAGGAGCACCTCAATACATAAGGCAAATGCTAACAGCCATAAAAGGGGCAATCGACAGTAACACAATCATAGGAGGGGACTTTAACACCCCACTTTCACCAGTAGACAGATCATCCAAAATGAAAATAAATAAGGAAACACAAGCTTTAAATGATACATTAAACAAGATGGACTTAATTGATATTATAGGACATTCCACACAAAAACAACAGAATACACTTCCTTCTCAAGTGCTCATGGAACATTCTCCAGGACAGATCATATCTTGGGTCACAAATCAAGCCTTGTTAAATTTAAGAAAATTGAAATCATATCAAGAATCTTTTCTGACCACAATGCTATGAGACTGGATATCAATTACAGAAAATAATCTGTAAAAATTACAAACACATGGAGGCTAAAAAATACACTACTTAATAACCAAGAGATCACTGAAGAAATCAAAGAGGAAATCAAAAAATACCTAGAAACAAATGACAATAAAAACACGACTACCCAAAACCTATGGGATACAGCAAAAGCAGTTCTAAGAGGGAAGTTTATAGCAATACAATCCTACCTCGAGAAACAAGAAACATCTCAAATAAACAACCTAACCTTACACCTAAAGCAATTAGAGAAAGAAGAACAAAAAAGCCCCAAAGTTAGCAGAAGGAAAGAAATCATAAAGATCAGATCAGAAATAAATTAAAAAGTAATGAAGGAACTGACAGCAAAGATCAATAAGACTAAAAGCTGGTTCTTTGAGAAGACAAACAAAACTGATAAACCATTAGCCAGACTCATCAAGAAAAAAAGGGAGAAGACTCAAATCAATAGAATTAGAAATGAAAAAGGAGAAGTAACAACTGACACTGCAGAAATACAAAGGATCGTGAGAGATTACTACAAGCAACTATATGCCAATAAAATGGCCAACCTGGAAGAAATGGACAAATTCTTAGAAAACCACAACCTTCCGAGACTGCACCCAGAATAAATAGAAGGTATAAACAGACCAATCACAAGCACTGAAATTGAGACTGTGATTAAAAATCTTCCAACAAACAAAAGCCCGGGACCAGATGGCTTCACAGGCAAATTCTATCAAACATTTAGAGAAGAGGTAACACCTATCCTTCTCAAACTCTTCCAAAAGATAGCAGAAGCAGGAACATTCCCAAACTCATACTATGAGGCCATCATCACCATGATGCCAAAACCAGACAAAGATGTTGCAAAGAAAGAAAACTACAGGCCAATATCACTGATGAACATACATGCAAAAATCCTTAACAAAATACTGGCAAACAGAATCCAACTATACATTAAAAGGATCACACATCATGATCAAGTGGGATTTATCCAAGGGATGCAAGGATTCTTCAGTATACGAAAATCAATCAATGTGATAAACCATATTAACAAATTGAAGGATAAAAATCATATGATCATCTCAATAGATGCAGAAAAAGCTTTTGACAAAATTCAACACCGATTTATGATAAAAACCTTCCAGAAAATAGGCATAGAGGGAGCTTACCTCAACATAATAAAGGCCATATATGACTAGCAGCCAACATTGTTCTCAGTAATGAAAAACTGAAACCATTTCCACTATGATCAGGAACAAGACAAGGTTGCCCATTCTCACCGCTCTTATTCAACATAGTTTTGGAAGTTTTAGCCACAGCAATCAGAGAAGAAAAAGAAATAAAAGGAATCCAAATCAGAAAAGAAGTAAAGCTGTCACTGTTTGCAGATGACATGATACTATACATAGAGAATCCTAAAGACTCTACCAGAAAACTACTGGAGCTAATCAATGAATCCGGTAAAGTAGCAGGATACAAAATTAATGTACAGAAATCTCTTGCATTCCTATACACTAATGATGAAAAATCTGAAAGAGAAATTAAGGAAACACTCCCATTTACCATTGCAAGGAAAAGAATAAAATACCTTGGAGTAAACCTACCTAAGGAGGCAAAAGACCTGTATGCAGAAAACTATAAGACACTGATGAAAAAAATTAAAGATAATACAGACAGATGGAGAGATATACCATGTTCTTGGATGGGAAAAATCAACATTGTCAAAATGACTATACTACCCAAAGCAATCTACAGATTCAATGCAATCCCTATCAAATACCAATGGCATTTTTCACATAAGTTGAACAAAAAAATCCACAATTTGTATGGAAACACAAAAGACTCTGAATAGCCAAAGCAATCTTGAGAAAGAAAAACAAAGCTGGACAAATCAGGCTCCCGGACTTCAAACTATACTACAAAGCTACAGTAATCAAGACAGTATGGAACTGGCACAAAAACAGAAATATAGATTAATGGAACAGGATTGAAAGCCCAGAGATAAACTCACACACATATGGTCACCTTATTTTTGATAAAGGACGCAAAAATATAAAATGGAGAAAAGATAGCCTCTTCAGTAAGTGGTGCTGGGAAACTGGACAGTTGCATGTAAAACAATGAAATTAGAACACTCCCCAACACCATACACAAAAATAAACTCACAGTGGATTAAAGACCTAAATGTAAGGCCAGACACTATAAAACTCTTAGAGGAAAACATAGGCAGAACACTCTATGACATAAGTCACAGCAAGATCCTTTTTGACCCACCTCCTAGAGAAATGGAAATAAAAACAAAAATAAACAAATGGGACCTAATGAAACTTAAAAGCTTTTACACAGCAAAGGAAACCATAAACAATACGAAAAGAAAACCCTCAGAATGGGAGAAAATAATTGCAAATGAAGCAACTGACAAAGGATATATCTCCAAAATTTCCAACCAGCTCATGCAGCTCAATATCCAAAAAACAAACAACCCAATCCAAAAATGGGCAGAAGACCTAAATAGACTTTTCTCCCAAGAAGATGGACAGATTGCCTACGAACACATGAAAGAATGCTCAACATTACTAATCATTAGTGAAATGCAAATCAAAACTATAATGAGGTATCACCTTGCACCAGTCAAGAATGGCCATCACCAAAAAGTCTACAAACAATAACTGCTGGAGAGGGTGTGGAGAAAAGGGAACCTTCTTGCACTGCTGGTGGGAATGTAAGTTGATACAGCCACTATGGAGAACAGTATGGAAGTTCCTTAAAAAACTAAAAATAGAAGCACCGTATGACCCAGCAATCCCACTACTGGGCATATACTCTGAGAAAACCATATTTCAGAAAGAGTCATGTACCACAGTCGTCACTGAAGCTGTAATTACAACAGCCAGGACATGGAAGCAACCTAAGTGTCCATCGACAGATGAATGGATAAAGAAGATGTGGCACATATATACAATGGAATGTTACTCAGCCATAAAAAGAAACAAAATTGAGTTTTTTCTAGTGAGGTGGATGGACCTAGAGTCTGTCATACAGAGTGAAGTAAGTCAGAAAGAGAGAAACAAATACCGTATGCTAACACATGTATATGGAATGTAAAGAAAAAAAATGGTTATGAAGAACCTAAGAGGAGGACAGGAATAAAGACACAGATGTAGAGAATGGACCCAAGGACATGGGGAGTGGGAAAGGTAAGTTGTGACGAAGTGAGAGAGTGGCTTGGATTTATATATACTACCAAAATAGATAACTAGTGGGAAGCTGCTGCATAGCAGAGGGAGATCAGCTCAGTGCTTTGTGACCACCTAGAGGGGTGGGATAGGGAGGGTGGGAGGGAGATGTAAGAGGGAGGAGATATGGGGTTATATGTATATGTATAGCTGATTCACTTTGTTATAAAGAAAAAAAATTAAAAATAAAATTAAAAAAATAAAAAGGAGGAAAATTAATAGTGTGATGATCCAAATAAAAAAATAAATAATCTATAACCTCAGCATCCAGAAATGAGCATTGTTATATTGGAGTTTATTCTTCTAGTCTTTGTTCTATGCATTAGAGAAACATAAACTCTATTCATGTACCTGAATAAGCAAAAATTTTAACGTAATGTGAATATGTATAGCTAAAAGAATAGTCACAAAAGTAAATATCTATGTAACTATCACCCATGTTAAGAAACAGATTATTGCAAACTCCTAGATGACCCTCCTGTGCTCTCTCTATGGCTATCTTCTCCCCATCTCCAAACATTTCTATTCTGACTTAGAATATTATAGTTTGTTTTGCTTGTTTGTTAAACATCTATTTAAGTGAAATAATATGTATTCTTTTGTGTCTGGCAAATTATTTTGTTCCATGTTATGTTTGTGAGATATATCCACATTATATGTGGGACACTGGTTTATTCATTTTCATTATTGTGCAATAGTCCATTGAATGAATATGCCACAATTATTTATTCACTCTAGTGTTGATTAGCATTTGAGTTGTTTCCAATGTGAGATTATCTCGAATAGTGCTGTTATGAACGTTCTTGTGTATGTGTACATTTATTTCTCTTTCAAATATGCCTTAAAATGGAATTGGTTAGTAGGACATATATGTATTCAACTTTTAGAACCCACGAGCAGTGTATGAGACTTTTGTGTGTCCCACATTCTCAGCAACACTTAGTGTTACCAGTCTTATTTTAGCTACCCCAGCTGGTATGTGCTGATATATCTTATTGTGGTTTTGGTTTACATTTTCCTGATGTGTCATAACATTGAGCATCTTTTCATTCTGATGCCTTCTTTTGTGTACTAAGTCTCTACAGTATCTTCTCCCAGTCAGTGAGTTACATTTTTGCTCTCTTAAAGTATCCTTTAATAAGTAGAATTTCTTAATTCTAATGTCTTTTTGTTTAGCATTAGTGCCTTATGTGTCCTAGTTAAGAAATTTCTTTACCTCAAAGTACTGAAGATATTCTCCCAATGGTTTCTTCTGGAAACTTCATTGTTTTATCTTTCACATTTGGATTTACAGTATACTTACTGATTTTTCTATATAATATGAGGAATATTTTCTTTTACAATATCTAGACCCAGAATAATTCATTGGAATGACCATCGTTCCTACACTGTTTTGCACTGCCATCTTTGTCATGAACCAATTTTATTTATATGTAAGGGTGTTAATGGACTATCTATTACATTCTGTTGATCTAGGCATATACCTTGTTGGCAATACCATGCTCTCTTAATTACTGGAGTTTTAAAATAAGTCTCAACATCTGCCAAAGTAGTTTAATTCTGTTCTTCAAGTATGTCTTGGCAAACTTTTGCCCTTTAAGTTTTTACTTTATCTTAGAGTTAGTTTGCCAATGTCTACCAAAAGCCCACAACAAAATAACAACAAAAACAGCAACGACGACAGAACTCAACTTCCTGAATTTTGACTGTGAGAGATTTAAATGTAAAGATCAGTTTAAGGAGAATACATATCTTTATTATATCTTCATTATATATTAATATATTTTTTCCTCTGATTATTTAAATCAGGAAGTAGTGAACTACAACCCATGGACTAAATACAGTCCTCTGCCTGTTTTTGAAAATAAAGTTTTATTGGCACACAGCCACACACATTTGTTCACCTATTATCTATTTCTGAATTGGCATTACAGTGTAGAGTTGGGTAGTTCTGACAGAGACCGTCTAGAATGTAAAGGCTAGAATATTTATTACCAGATCCTTTACAGAAATATTTGGTGGCTCCTCACTTGGATACTGCTTATTTTTTTCCATAATGTTTCCTATTTTTCTATGCTTTAGAAATGCTTTACATATTTCCTTAGGTTATTTCCTAGAAATGTAATGTATCTGAATGCTATTGTAGATGGTGTCACATAAACTTTCATTTTCTATTCATTGATGATTAGAAAAATACCGCTGATTTTTAAACACTGACTTTGTACTCAATCTGTAGGTTCTTTTTGATTTTCTATGTACACAGTCCTATCAGTTTTTTTTCTTCTTTGCTACTTCTCATACATCTTTATAAAATTGGTGACAGTGGGAAGACTTCTTTTGTTACTGATAGCAGATAGAACATATCACTATTATGTAGGGTGTTTGCTGTAATTTTTTAAAATAACTTTTTATCAGATTAAAGAAGTTTTCTTCTATTGCTAGTTTACAATGAGCTTTTATTATGCATTGCTGTTGAATTTTATTAAATATTTTCTTTGCATATATTTTCTCATATCATATATTAGGTAGTCATATGATTTTATTCCTTTTTCAATTAATGTGGGAAGTTATATTGATAAGTTTTCAAATGATAAACCTCACATTGCTGAAATAAACACAATTGGTTATGAGGTATTATTCTTTCGGTGTTTGTTTGCAAATAGTTCATTTATATATTTTTTTATTTTGCCATTATAATTATTACAGTGTGGGTCATAAGTTACCTTTCTTGTAAGGTTTGATATTAAGGTTATGCTGCCTCCAAAAAGTGAGTTGGAGAGTGTTTTTTTAAATTATTATTATTCTCTTGAAGAGTTTTTTTAAGATTGGCATTACTGCTTCCTTAAATATTTGGTATAATTTATCTATAAAGTCATCTATGTATGGAGTTTTCTAAATGGAAAAAAAATTAATTGAACTAAATTATTTTATAGCTATAAGAACTTCTACTTTCCTTTAAGATATATAAGGTACTGGCAGAACATTGCTTCTTCTGCAACAACTAGAAAAATCTGAATGAATTAAAAATTATATATATATTATATATAAAAGTCATTAGATAATTGTGTAGTGGTCTAGAGGAATCAATTTCCAGAGATTGAAGAGACCTTCTAGATGGGCAAATTTGGCAAACATCTTTCTCTCTGAGGGCTTTTATCAAGTCTGATCATAGGCTGAGGTTTCAAAACAGACAGGCAGACATTGCTGAGGGAAAGAGAAATCAGGAGCTTTTAACAGAGGGATGGCATAGCTACTTGGAAACTGGATGAGTCTTAAATGCATAGCTGTTTACTCCCCACCATTTTTCCCCACAGGATTCTTGTCTAAGGTTGTACAGTAGGGAGACTGGGCTAAAATACCCAATAAACACTATTTCTGTGTCTCAACACTTAGAAGTCAAAGTTCTGCAAGGTGGAGAGGTTTATTAGGAACACAGAATAGCTCACACCTTTGTTTAAAGTGGCAACCCAGCTCTCACCCAGCTCAATTCCTAATTACTTCAAAATGGTCTGCTTGTCACCCTGTCTGCCTGACAAGGGAAAAGGCATGCATTATATACGTATATATATATAATAGTTTGCATCTGCTAATCCCAAACTCCCAGTCCTTCCCTCCCCTACCCCCCTACCCCTTAGTAACCACAAGTCTGTTCTCTATGTCTGTGAGTTTGTTTGTTTCCTAGATAAGTTCATTTGTGTCATATTTTAGATTCCACATATAAGTTATATCATATGGTATTTGCCTTTGATTATTCCTTAGGATAGTTTTGAAAATAGAAATAATTGTTCATTTCTGACCTAGATATCTTTGGGTCCATGATTCAATCTACTACAATATTTATACCAATTGACACTCTTACTAACAATATATTAGAGTTGCTATCTTAACATACCCTCACTAGGATTAACTTCTGTCTTAAAAAACATTTGTAATTTTATAAGTGAAAAATAATATCATGAATTGATTTAATTTATATTTCTTTCATTACTATTTCTTTTAAATATATGTTCATATTTTTTTGGTCACATTTTTTCTTACATTGTCTATTCATCTCTATTGCCTATTTTTCTACTGGATGGATAGAAATGTTCTCAATTAATTTAAATAACTATAGAGAAGTTATATTTAGTCTCCTTTTGCAATAAATACGTTGGTTGATATTAATTTGGTTGACAGTAGTTTGTAAGCAGAGTTGTATTTAAGTGTAATATACTTAAATTTATATATTTTCCTTTGTGTTATCTTCCATTATTTGCTTTAGTTATTCCTCATCCAAAAGAGATATTTACCTATCTTTTCTTGTAGTTTTTTTTTTCATGATTTCATGCATTTTTAAGTAGGAACATCTTTCACACATGTGAATTTGATTATATACTTTATCTTTAAGATGAGGACCCCTCAGAGGGCAAGGTCCAAATTGTCATCATATTTTTATCTCTAACATAGAGTACAGTACTTGGAGTGACAGGTACATAATACCTGTAGTTAAATAAATGTATACAGAATGAAGTTGTCTTTGTGTACTTATTTCTTCAACTACTTTTTTTTTCTTTCTTTTTTTTTATTATCTTTTATTCTTTATAGAAAAATGTATGACAGTATTGATGTATTATGAAGAGGTGATTAAAAAATAGTCACAAAATGTAAGAAATGTATCAGGTAGTTAATTAGTAAAGAATACCATGCTATTTTTCTGAATTTTGTGATGTTTGTGGTATTTCTCAGCCTTTTAAAATTTGTAATTTGTTGTGATGTCTTTTCGACATTCTGAATAGCTACTCATTTTTGTACCCAATTTTTGTATTTGTTACTATGTATTTTTTTTTCTTAAAGAGGGCCTTCCCAAATTATAGAAACTTCAGGCCTCATAAAACCTGATTTACCCCTGTATTCTCCCTTATGCAACATTATCGACTAAGAAAAATTGGTGGAGAATTCTTCCAATTTGTGAGCCAAAGTCCTTGGATCTACAAAGTCAACAAAACTCAAATCACATGAGACTTCTATTTTTAGTAACAGTAGTGCTCCTGTCTCTTTTTTGGGCAGTATAGGAGGAAGGGGAGGAAGACCTACATTTTGGCAGGTGAAACTGCTTAACTGATCCTGACAGTGACAAAGATTGTCAGCCTCTCAGGCTGCGACAGTCTCATCAATCAACCCATGCTTGAACTATTAGCACTGTCAGCTTCCTCTTAAGGGATGACAATTGAAGAGTAACTTCCTCACCCACTGAAACTTCCTCAATCAAAAGAGCAAAACACTTAATCAGAAGGAGGGGCAGGAATGCAACAAGAACTGGCCCCATCTACTTTCAGTCTACAGAGGTTGTACTCATTTTTGCATGACTGTGAAAGAGATCCTCAGCAGAAGCCCTTGACTTGCTGGTACAAGAATTGGGGCAGGGCTTGTGTCCTTTGCCTTGGAAGGGAGTGGCTGTGATGCCAGGAACAAGAAGGTTCCAACAACTTTGCCTATATACTCTCACAAATGATGCCTGATTAAAAACAATAACAATAAACACATGCCCATATTTGTTCGTACATGCATTATCTTTGTAGGATGGGCAAAAATGTATTGCTGGCTGAAGGTATTAGAAATGAAAGCCAGCTATTAAGCTTCACCCTCACCTGGTAATAGGAGGAAGGCTGTAATAGACTATCTTTTGGGGTTGTGAGGATTATTTAATTCTGAAAGCAGAGTTGAAATTTTTTGACCCTAATGCAAATGGGATAGATGTCTAGAGAATATCATGTGACCCCTGCTATTATGTTTTTAAAAATTACATGATTTGGGACTTTCCTGGTGGCACAGTGGTTAAGAATCCGCCTGCCAGTGCAGGGGACACAGGTTCGAGCCCTGGTCCGGGAGAATCCCACATGCCGTGGAGCGACTAAGCCCGTGTGCCACAACTACTGAAGCCTGTGCTCTAGAGCCCGCGAGCCACAACTACTGAGCCCGTGTGCCACAACTACTGAAGCCCACGCACCTAGAGCCAGTGCTCTGTAACGAGAGAAGCCACCACAATGAGAAGCCTGCGCACCGCAACGAAGAGTAGCCCCCGCTCACCGCAACTAGAGAAAGCCCACGTGCATCAATGAAAACCCAACGCAGTCAAAAAATAAATAATGAAAGAAATTTATTTTTTAAAAATTACATGATTTAAAGAGAAATCACAGTAGAAGCTTCTTAGAGTTCTAGCAACTCAGATGGTGTCATTTCTACAAACATTTACAGAAATCTGTTATTGATGGATTTAAGATTCTTTGTGCTTACATATTCTATTATTTTGAAAGTAAAGGGCTGAAAATCTGCTTCCTAAGTTTCTATTTCTCTTAAAGATCATGCTACCTTTTTGCTATTGGGAGTCTTTTAACTAATATCACTTAGTTTTATTTTTTCTGCTGTAGAAAGAACAGAGATCCCATTTGGGGGTGAAACAAGGGGAAAGCATCTCAGTTGGCCTTTTACTAAATCCTTTTCTCCTTACCTCCACTTCTAAATCACCCAGGGAATTAAAAATATGCCTGTTGGCCACTTAAGTTAATGAAACTGTTAATATCTAATGCAGGAACATTGCCTTTGTGTGCTCTAGATACATATATGAATAGAACTGCTCTGGATGCACACCTGCCCTGAATGTCAGTGTAATCCATGTCAATCAAGGATTGGCTTTAAAATCCTCATTCTCAGAAAACTAAATTAAGACGTCGAAGAGATATGGAACAGGAGCAAGCTGTTTTGGAGGCTAGAGATCAGTCACAAAATTGTCTGATTAAAAAATAAACTCTCAGAAAAATAACAAAAATAAATGAACGCTCAATTGTTCTTTTAAAGAAGTCTATCTTTTGTGTTCAAGGGGGTCCTTGTTGGCCTGCCTTACAACTTTTATGATTTCCTTTAAAGCAAGACCAATGTAAAAGAGGCATTAGCTCCACTCTTTGTTTCTTAAATTATCCCATTTCAGCAATTGGTTATATTAATTATTATTTATGCTTGTTCTAAATCAGTATTTTCAATGGAGATTGATTCTGTTCCCCAGGGAACATTTGACAGTATTGGAGACATTTTTGTTTGGGGGCTAAGGTGAGGTGGTGCGACTAGCATCTGGTAGATGTGCAGATAGCTTCACCTCTGTTGGCCATCCTATCACAGAGTAATCTAGTTGTGGTTTCAGAGTAATCAGTCAGGTTGGTGTAAAACCTTCCAGAGCTTAGGACAAGTAAGTGTATCTGTAATTTTTATAATTTTCATAAATGGACTAGAGGTCATGATGTCCCCTGTATTTTCTGTTATTCAAAATCTTGTCTACCATCACTAAGTAAATATATGTTGTTTCAATTTGTTGTAGTACCTTATAGATTAAATTCTCAGTATAGAAATCACAGATGCTATTATCTAACAATTTTTGACAGTCTATTTGGATGACTAGAAGCAATTTGTGGAACTGATAGAAATGCTTGTAGAATAAATAATTAATGTTAGAGGAATTTTGACTAAATTAATGTAAGTATTTATAAGTTGAAGATCATTATTAATTCTGAAAATCACACAGCTACACTCACCCCATTCCATAGCTCTCTCCATTATGCTTAGATCTTGAAAAAAATCTAGTTTATTGGAAATCTGGAACCATTTCTGAGTTTTGCAACTATAGTGGGACTTCAGAGGAAAACCAGAAAGATAATCCTAACACCAGAAATTGGTCCTGTAATAAAGAGACTAAATAAATGAGAATTATTCATCCTGTGAAATTTAACAGTGATATGAAGTCATTTAGAGTATGGAGGACTTTCATAAAGGACAAAAATAAACTAATATCTCTTCCTATAGAAGGCAGAGCAAAAGGAAGTATATGATTTATAAATTAGAAAGAATTATTTCCAAGAGTGAGATGGTCAAATGTTGCAGTGTGTTACTGAAGGAAAAAATTTAAAAATCTTTAGAGTTTTTAAAAACAAGAACATTTAACTTATGTTCAACAGTTTAACCATTCTAATTTCAGCCTGTATTAGTTCTCTACGGTTGCCATAATGGATTACCACAAATTAATTGGCTTTAACCAATAGAAATTTATTTTCTCACAGTTCTGGAGGCCAGAGTATGAAATCAGTATCACTGGGTCAAAAATCAATGTGTGGGTAGGGTCATGCTCCCTCTGGAGGCTCTAGAGAAGAATCCTTTCTTTTCCTCTTGTAGTCAACATCCCTTGGCTTGTGACCACATCATTCTAATCTTCAAGGCTGGTGTCTTCAAATCTATTTTTGCTCTCTTTTCTCATTACCTTTTCGTGTGTGTATGTGTGTGAAATCTCCCTCTGCCTCCATTTTAAAAGGGTGCATGAGATGGCACTTAGGGCCCACCTGGATATTCCAGGATAATTTCTCCATCTCTCATCTCAAAATCCTCAACATAATCACATCTGCAAAGACCTTTTATCCAAATAAGTTAACATTTATGAGTTCCAGGGATTAGGACTTAATATCATTTGCAGGGGAGGTTTTTGTTTGGTTGGTTTTTGGGTTTCTTTCCTTTTTTTTAGTCTACTACACAAATTGAGGGATAAACCGATTGAGTGCTTCATGAGCCCTTCTAGCATTAGGGTTTTGTAATTCAGAGACTGTGACCTTTGGCAATTTGCTTTACCCCTCCCCTGAGCCTTGGTTTTCTCACTTACAAAGTGAGCCTAATAATGGTATTTAGACCAGTAAGATTGTTATAAAGATTAAATGACTTAATACAATTAAAGCATTTAGAAGAGTGAGTAGTATATATGAAGTCTCAATACGTGTCAGCTGTCATTACTTGTTGGTGCTGTTTGTGTTGATATCATCATTATCATAAAAGAAGGATTAAGTGAGATGATAATTGGGTACTTACTTGGTGGTCTATTATATACTCCATATTTCTTTACTGTTACTTTATTTTGTTTGACAAATTTAATGAAGGTACATCATGGAAGTAAAGTAGTGACTTGGTGTCTAAAGAATGTATTTGGTCTGCTTTGTGGAGCTTATTGAACTTTGTCTACAATAGGGACAGACTAAATTAACCCCCAAATTGAGATGGTAACTCAGAAATCAAGTCTTTAAAAAGTTCCCATTAATACTAATACCTTCGGAGTAGCAGACATGAACTATATGATCAGAGAAGAAATTATTCTATACTTGAAATATCTGAGTTACCTTTTCAACTTTTTATGGACATACGTAAAATTAGACTGTAACAGAAGCCCCTTCTTGCTAAACTGAGTACCATTGTTATGTAACCTGACTTTATAACATCAGTCTTCATTCAGGTTGACTTTTCTACTTCCAAAACTTTAGACTGTCCATCCCCACACCACCCCCTATCATTACTATAGAATAAGCACATCTAATTTTTTAATAACAAAGCAACATATTGTCTATAAAACATTTTCTAGTTAAAGGTTTTACTAGGTCTTATAAATAGTGACATTCTGTGTTCTCACATACATTTTAGGTATCATAATTTTGAAGAAGGAACTGCTATGTCTACTGAACACACTAATTGGTAGGGTGTAATTTCTTCCAGGGGCTACATTAGGCCAATGACAGAGTCATTGACTGACCAGACTAAAAAACAATATTAATTTGTTTTTTATTATTAATATGTTATGATTTAAAAAATAAAATTTCAATAATGTCAAGGGTACACCAATGGAAACAATACTTTCATTTTTTTCTATGCATTTCACCAATAAATACCATATGTAGCTTAAGAGAAATCGCAATCTGTAGACTTTTTGCTATTTGAAATACTATTAGGTTAAACAATATGAAATTGCTGTTTTTGTAGGTCAAAAACTGTTGAATATGGTGGTTTCATATAGTACAAAGCAAACTACCCCTGTGAAAAAGGAGCTCAATTTTCCAGCGCTATTAAATGAAAGTGGCTAGATGAAACATTCAAGTATATAGGGAAAATTTTGTATTTTCAAGTTACTTATATTTCTCCAGATAAATATAAACTAAGTCCTGTTTCAGATCCTTTACTTTAGTATCCGCGATTATGGGAACATACATTATTAAAAGAAGGGAAATGAGCAAGAGAAATGCATAGTGGGGAAACTAGGTAAATAGAAAGCAATGAAAAATGCAGATTGTTACAAACTTTGTCATCATTTCTGTTTGACAGTGTTTATGTCTTTAATGTTTATCTTCTTACTCATTTTTATTTCATTTTTATGTGTCTCATAAAGTTAGATATCACTCAATGTTTAGCTCTTTGGTGTCTGAGCATGGAAAGCAGATTGCCCTGGCATTTTTATGTACTGTAGGAAAAGAAACTCATTTTCATTTATTGAGATTTATTATTTGAATATGTTTTCCAATATAGCAAAGCACACCTACAGAATTTAATGGACATGCATATGCAAGTACACTATTCTGGAATAGCATCAGGTAAAATTTTATACTTCCTGTAGGAGAAAATACAGAGAATCAAATAGATGCACGTCCTTCTCCCCTCCTCCCCTCCACCTTCTTCTTAGTGATCAGTAATATGGTATTATATGGTATAAAATAGAAAGGTATTATATTTTCCATAAAACACTGCAAAACATCTATTCATCACTTTTGGGGCTGGGGGTTGTTCTGGAATTCTAAGTAGCTGAGAAGATGCCAGATCTCTAATGGAAGAGATTATTCTGTTTAGGGAATGTTTGATGACTCAAGGAAGAATAACTTTAGGGAATTAGGCATACAGACCTATTATTATGGGTTTCACAAAGAAGTTAAATTTTATATTCATGTGATGTTTGTTTTTATATTAATTTTTTTATATTCTTGTATCAATGAAGTTTCACTATTAGAAATTTCACATCAAGAAACACATTAGCTTGTCATTGATCACCTCCATGAATTCTTATCATAAGCTTTTGTTCTGTCAGAATTGTCAGATTCTTATGACCTAGCAGGCAATTTCATGTCATACCTTGCATTTGGGGGTGGATGCAAATGAGTAAACTGAGACCACCTTGTAACTTAAAATGCAATCTCACTCTGAGTCAGCATGTGTACTGCATACAATCAAAAATGAATGAAAAAAGGAAATGACTGTGGTTCAGTAACTTATGAAAAATGTTATAGTTTTATTATCAATGTATGTATGCATTTTTTTTACAACACCCATCACTGTAGCACAAGGGTACTCAGATGAAAGATTGGATTTAAGCTCAGAAATAATGGGGAGGAATGTCTATTTTACATTTCTTCCTTAGTGGCTTGACAGATGTGTCAGTGATTAAAAAGATAGAGACAAGAGAATATCAGTTAGCTAGCTAATTTATATGATGCTTTCTGTAGTCAAAAAAACATTGTAGATGTTTTGGGAGAATCAAAAATCTTGACTGGAATGTCCTGCATAATTACATGGGAAGCAGGAAAGTGGGTGGAAATGAAACAAGATTGGTCATGAGTTCATATTTGTTGAACTGGCTGATGGGTACATGAGGGTTCCTTATTCTTATCACTCTACATTTACATGTGTTTGAATTTTCCCATAATAAACACTGTTTTCAAATCCCAGGATTTAACTATTTCCCAGGAGGAGTTTATACTCTAAATATGGAAATAAGAATGTTCATTGTGCACCTAAACCAGAGGTTCTGCATTTCACAAATATACCTATTTCCATAAAATCTTGATTTCCACATCATTCTTGAACTAGCTCATAAATTTTCCCAGCAAGTAAACATCCTCAGTGTTTCTAACCCTGCTTTCTGTACATTGTCAGGGTGATTCGTCATGAGAGGTCAAAGGTAATAAAAATCACAAATAAAGAATCAAGAGAGGTACTCTAAGCTATAGACTGAAAAGAACAGAAAGACTGAAAATTTGGATTAAAGTCATTCTGAGTTTCTGGACCCATTTTTCCCTGTAGCAGTTTAAAGCCTACATTGTTCAATAGTCACTAATTTGGAAGCTTAATGTGCTTTATTAGCTTCCCTGGTGAGGTACCTGGAGAACCTAAAAATGAAATGAATGCCTTGAAATCATGTAAGTGTGGTCATGGAGAACTGGAATTGTTCTGGTCACTGCTATGCCTGTCACTGAGGTATTCTTTAACTAGACGTGAACAGCACTGCCAAGAAGTGCTTCCCAGCTTCCATGGTATATCCATAACATTAAGATGTTAAGATTGAACTTGTACATAGTAACTTCCTGTCAATTGAAAATCAAAGGATATACCCAGGTCCCTGTTTCTTTTTGTTACTGATAGGATCTGTCAAAACAAAGTTCTAAGCAAACTTTTTTCATTATGTGTAGCTATAACAGCTTTATTGTTTATCAAGAAAAGGTTATTGATTCCTAAACAACTTATGTTTCAGAGTCAAAAAATACTATGTAAGTCCCTCTAGTAGAGATTGATGATAAAATATTACAAACATGGATGTATATGAAAACATTGTTTAAAGCTTGTTCCATTAACAAAGGCCACATCTCTAAATTAGATTTTGCAGAACTATATTTAGTGGGGCCTGTGTATATTCTTCATTAACTCTTCCTTGACTCTTATCCCACATAGAATTGGCTAATTTTTCCTTTATACCATACTGTATGCTGCAATTCTATTATAGCCCCTAGACTGTTGAGTTGCCGTCTTTGGTTTACATATCTGTCTCCCCCTACTGGACTCTGAATTTGATTGAGACCCAGGGATCCTTTTCAATGCCCAGTACAATGACTAGCTCTTTGTAGGTTTCAGTAAATGTCTGTTTTAAGAGGATGGCTAACTGAATAAATGTCATCGTGGCTAATCGTTTGAGTGAACTTGAGCTAATTTCACAAGGTAAGCAAATGTCTTTGACTTTTTCCTATCCCCTTTCTCCCATTTCCCATATCCTTTCGCTGGGGGCTGCATATAGAAAAACAAAGTATTTTGCCCACTGACTTCCAATTTCACATCCTTTCCTTGAACCTCTACATTCTTTATGTTTCTGTTTTTCCCAATATACATCTGTTGTGATCAAGGAATCAAATGCTATTGATTATGCACTGCCCCCCCCCCCCAATATTTATTACATTTATTCTAAATCCAGCTCTGTCTTCCATCTTTTCGCTTTGCCTCCTGTCTCCTCCCAACACGCAAAGCCTACTAATTCCTTCTGGAAGAGTCATTTTGTCACACAAGAAAACTAATAGCTTTGATAGCTCTTTTGAGACCACAGTTCTGGATAGTAGGGACATGTTTCTGTGTAGGATGAATAAAACAAAATAGTACCACACATATTGGCAGCCATTGACTTTTGTTAAGCCTTCAATTTGACAAGCACGTTATCCACTAAAATGTCAGTGGTTTTCCTCCTTTGTTATTGAACATTTATCTATCCAATTCTGGTCCAGGAAACTTAGGAGAACAATTGTTTTCTAGGATCGGAAGTATCTGGGCAGCTTTTCTTTCTATTCTCCCTAGAATCATGGAAGGTGCAGGAGTGTGACGTGGTGAATAATTTATCGTTAACTTCATGCTTTTCTAGAGGGCTCTCGAGCAGGTTCAGTTCAGCTTTGAGTTTGGGCAAACATTCAGGTTGATTATTATCATTCTTTAGGCAAAATTTGCCCATTTCTAACATCCCCAATTACAGGTAATCTTTCCTGTTTTCCACGAAGTAACCAAAATTTCCTTAAAGTCAGGTAGAGCAGGTAGGTAATTAATACTAAAATCAGATCTGACCTGCCAGGAACTTTTTTTATCCAAAGAAGTTTTTATTAGAGGGAATCTATTGACATTGGCAGGTCTGAATAAACATCATCCAAGATTGCTTTTTATTTTGAGCATTTTTTTAAAAAAGACTAAGTTTCTTAAAAGCATGACTATGTTATGACTATCTCAGCCACCAACCTGAGATAAATGTGGGAAGACATCTTTAGCTCCATTTTATAGGTAGAGAAATCAGTTCAGGGGTTTGCTTTTGGTCATACGGACCTGTATGGCCCCAGAAATAGATTGAGTCAGATGATTGTCAGAATAAGACATCTCTTGATAGGAGGTGAATGCCAATTTTTGAGTAAGCTGGTGTTATTTAACATTTACCAGGAAGCAATAGAGATTATGCTCTGAGGAATTTGAGGTCTTAGATTTGTGTATCATTTAGCTCATTACTAATACAACAATCATAAAGAGTATTGTTTCTATTTTGGGAAGGCAGATGTTGAGTCCTCAAAACATGATAGAAAATTCCCTTCAGAAAACAAAATAAGACTATTCAGGAATTTGTATACATCTATTTTTTAAATAATCATTTAGCTAAGTAGTTGTGTCTTGATAAAAGATACCAGGGTCCATCTAATAAATGAGGCTGAATTTTAAAAATAGATTTGAATTTCACGTCTTATATTTTCTCCTTAGAAGACATCTAAGGAGTTGTCTTCTCATCTCATCTACTCTCCCTTAGAAAAGCATAAGGATTCACTTAATTGTACAAAAAATTAGTCTTCAAAATTGAAATGGGCATGGAGCAATAATTTATGATTATGGTATTCTGCCATTAGCCCAGTTGGACGGTTTTATGTATGTGTTATATATTAACTTATTCTTAACTATTACCTTAATAGCACCAGAGGCTTGAAAGGTTTTGAGAGATTATCTTATGGGCTTCCCTCTTTACCTTGAGAATAGGTCCACTGATAACATTTCCATAACCTCCCTTGGTAGCATATCTCATTGTACAATCATCCTCATTGAAGGTATCTTACCCCCATATCAAACATGGATTTTTCATGCTACAGTTAATTCTATTAGCTTCACCATCTCCACTGAGCTTGGAATAGAATATTTCCTCTGTGCATTAGTACCTACTGATTCTTAAGAGAGGTGGTGTGGCATCCTTTGCTCTCAGTGGGAACAAGCTACATTATTACTTCTGGAATGGCATGAACTGGCGTGTATGTTAATACATTTTGTCGTGTTCTGTGTTCATGTACTCAGCGTATGAGTGTGGTGATATATAAGGGATTTTTTTTAAAAGCTACTATAAAACCATTTATAAAGTATGACCTACTTTATTTTAAAACTTAATATCATCTGGTGGTTTCCTATGAGCTGTGGAATGAAACAAAGTAGAGGAAAAGTTGTTCCAAAAATGATGACTGATTTTGATTATGTTCCCTTGTTTCTTTTGGTCTATTGCATTGGGTCAAGGATTTAGGGAGAATGAGGATGTTGAGTCAAATTTTTGGAAAAGAGAGGGTGAGTTCAATTTGTTCCTTCTGAGGGCTTTTTGTCCTGAAGGAATTCACCATGTATAACTTTACAGAGTGTTCTTCTCATCTATTCCACTACCCTCCATCCAACCCTGCTGTCTCTAGAGGTTAATAAACTAGTCTCAAAACTAACACTCAGAGAGCCTCATAGCACCTAAAGAGGTTTGACCAGGTGGGTTGGGGACTGGCCATCAGTTTAGATCTAGATCAGGTCAATAGCAAATGAAGGCTGTTGTCTCTTAACAGCTGTTCAGTGGCCACTGTGAAATGCGGTGCTGGCATCCATCCAGTTTCTGGACAGCTGTCTTCTTCACAAAAAGCATTGCCACAATTGGCATTAATTGGCTCTCTGGCTGGCAGCCTCTGCAGGCAATTCATCGAATCTCCTCCTTTTTTCTACATTCCTCTTTCTCCTCTCCACCCTCCTCATCTTCCTTCTCTCCATTTCTGCTTTCCCCTCCTCCTGTGTTTTCCCTTTTCTTTTCCTTCTCTGTTTTGCCAGTAGGTGGCCTGGAAGAAAAAAGAGCAGCAGCAGTTCCTGAGGGAAGAATGCATTAACACCTCAGACCGCGCTCTCTGCCAGGGCTTGCAAAGGGACCTAAGAACGGCTGGGCTGTTGGGATAGAATTCTCATACCACCCAGAGCGTCCGCCTTCTCGACCCCAGCCCTAAGCTGCTTTGCTCAAGGTGTGTCAGAGTTTACTCTGGGGTTGTCTGTTTTATCCATTGAGCTTCTCCTTTCATCACGGGGCAGGGAACATGGCTGTGTTTGTAGAATGGATGGGCCCACAGGGAATTTTGAGTGATTCAGTAGTTGTGGTGTAAACCCTTCATTATAACTCACTCTCAGCACAGTCAGGGGTCACTAGATATGGGAGGTTGTACAGTTTGTGATTTCCTTCTCTGGTAAGAGGCGCACTATTTGGGTGGGGGGCAGGGCGTTATATGTACGGCAGTCATATTTCCAAACCCAGAATCAATGCACCTGTCCTGACCAGACATTATTGGATTTATAATATATTTATTAGACAAGTTTTTATTAAAGTAAAATTTAATCTCCATTCAAAAATTATATTTAGCAAATCACTTGAATTGGAAGGAATAAAATTTTATGAAACTAAGACCACTTGAAAATCCACAGCATGAATTCCGTAGTGTTCTTGAATGCCCTTTGCTGCCTTCAGATAACAGTAAGGAAAGAGTAGTGGTAGCTTCCATCCTTGAAATCTCCAGGTGTGCTTTCAGGTTATCCAACTTCATTTTCTTAATCTAAATTTAAGAGTCAAAAAGTGGACCAAAGGAAGCCTTATCACTCATATGCTTATTTTTCCAAACGGAAGGACGCTATGGTACGACATGCTGCTCTCAAACTATGAAAAGGGAAAAAAATTAAACAATTTTACAGTGGTTCTGTTCTTATTAAAAAGCCTAAAGCATTTTTCTCTAGGCTACCTCTCTTTGGAATTTAAAACCTGTGTACAGCATTGTGTGGGGAAATTCAACCAACATACCACACATTGGTTTGCATTTAACTCATTACAGTGTTACAGTGTTGATTGCTAAGAACACTTACATGACCAAGAAGATATCCAAGCCTTTCAAATGGAACCAGGAGCTTGAATTGGGGCAATATTAAACAAATGTGAAATCCCAGATATCCTTTGGGCAAGGGTTTTCATTCTCAGAGTCACGACCAGGACCAATAAAATAGTCATATAGGAAAAGCATTGAGGTTTAGAGTTGGGAAAAATATCCCAACACCAGCTCTGACTTTACAACCTTGATGATCTACTTTCTCTCATTTACATGATGGGACAAATCATACTCTATCACCTTATGGGTTGTTTTTGTTACTTAATTGGTATAAAATTACTTGAAGATCAAAGTGCTATAAAGTGCTAAATATTATTAATAATTAGAACAAGCAGTTGTGAATCATGTATAAAAAGAGAAACAGCTTTGGAGAAATGTAATTTCTAGATTGGACAGACTGTCTAACAAGTAAAAGAAAGGCTCTCGGTTTTGTGATTTATTTATTCATTCATTTAAAGAAAATGACAGAAGAAATCTGAGAAATGTCACAATCAGATTGGCTATCTGCCAATTTGTTCTTCTTTTTTTAAAAAAAAAAACCTCTCAAACACTTCTGACTTTGTAAAAAGAAAAAAATTTTGATTTATAACCATTTGTAGTCTGCACGTGCCTTGAACTTTGCATTTAAAAAGAAGGCATTTTTTCTGATTCTCTACCAATCCTCCTCCTTGTCTTGCCATTTCCAAACATACGCCTCTCATTGAAAGCAAATGACAAGTGAGGGAGAATTGGTTTATAGCTGCCAAGAAATCTCTACCTTAAAGGAGCACTGGTTTAATTCAAACAGGGCAAAATGAATGTCTGAGAAGGGGTGAGATTTTAAGGCTTGGGCGGTGAGTGGAAGTGTCATTTCCTGAGTCCACACCTTCTTCTGTCGTTGTTGGCTGGCACTCCGTCTGGCACCGTAGCTTTCCCATCTATACCAGTTAAAATACCATGTTGCCACCTCCCTTTTTTGTCCTTTTTTTTTTTCCACAAGGAGAAGACTGAGAGAATGAATGGAGTAAATATATATTATGTATACAAATAATATCATTTGCTAACAATGTATGCTAGTCATAGGAAAAATATTTTTCTATGTGGTTTATGTTCATTTTTCTAGGCTTTGAAGTCTTCTCTAAAAATTTAGTCCATGGGATGCAAATCCAAAACTTGTCATGGGCTAAACTGATGATAAAAATGAAGGAATCAGGTTTTTAGGACAATAGGGAATGGTGAGGGTTGTGTCAGTGGGGAGGGCCACACCCAAGTCCACCAGGATGCACACAATTCTGGGGTACCCCAGTCATGGTCACAACATATGGTATGTGAATGGTGCCCCTGGTGTGGAGCAATGCATGCCTGGCCCATTTATCCATTCAGGACACCTTCCTTGCACTTACTACATGCCAGGCATGGTTCTAACTGCTGAGAGATAGCAGCGAACAAAGCCGACAGGAAACTCTGGTCTCTCGGAACCGAAAGGCACTCTCATTCAATTATTTTATTAAAGGCAAAAAGCACTGTGCCAAGCAAATAAAATGCATATGCATGCAGAATTTGGCCCATGGGGCCACCAGTTAATGACCCCTACTCTAGGCTTTTAAATTAGTTCTCTGATCTTGCAGGTTTTAACCACAGGGACAAAACACAGAAATGTACTGACCATATATTTGCACCCACTGCTTAACTCATGCTTAATGAGAGCTCCGTGAGCACGAAGAAGTCAGCTAATTAATTTTCAATTTACATTCTATATCTCCACCCCAATGTCTGTACTTGCCACTCCTTCTTCCAAGAAAACATAATTCCTAGAGGTGATCTGTTAGGTAAGTGAGGAAGGAAAACTAGACCGGGATGGGGGCCGTGGCATTCTGCCAAAGCATTGTCTGCCTAAGTACCTGTCAGTTTTGGAGGCTAGTGGGAGAGGCAAGCCACTGAGCAATGGTCAGTGTGACTCTTGAGCCAATTCAAAGTCTGCTCTTAACCACTTACAAATTTAATTACATTTTTTTTTTCAAGCAAAAAGAAGGTTCATTAAAGTGTCAGGTCTCTTAGGGGCTAGGTTAACAGAAGCAGGGCAATTGCAGAAATTAAAGAGTTCTCTTATAAAGAATTTATTTCTTATCCTTTTGCTTAATGCCACTTAATAAAAATTTTATGTAATCTGCATATAGGCAAAATGGAACTAAAAGAAGGTCTGGTCACCCAGCTACTTTCATGTCTAGAAGATTTTCTTTTTTTTCTTTTTTTCATTGGAAGCTTCAGTAAAACTAAAAAGAAAACTTGTACTAATTTTCAACAAGAAGCTTTAGAAAAGTGCTGTGGTGGTACTCAAAGAGTTTAAAAGTTTTCCACCTCACAATTCACTTTGGATTTTCTTAAATAAGGTTATGACTCAAAAATATTTAAAGAGCTTAGGTCACAAATCTGACGGGAGACAGTCATAGTATATAGGTGTAAAGATGAAAGGTAAGCATTCACATCTTCCAAGAAATAGAACAGAGACCATCTACGATTAATCTTCCTCTTTTCTACTCGCCTTGCAGGATCCTTTCTTTCCCAAACCCCTTATAAATAAACAATAACAATAATAATAATCAGAGGAGAGAGAGTTTCCCTGTCAATCTACACATTGTATTAAGTAACTTTCCCCAAAGTTTGGGAGCATTTCCTGAAAACCCTCAAAGGTATTAATATTTTTCCCTCTCTCTCTTTAAATCACAAAGCAAAATTCCACTGTCCCTCTGCCCCCCACCCCACCTCCTAAAAAAAAAAAAAAAAGTTGCCGAGTTTTGCTTTTCTATTCACTGCAGTCCTGGCCAAAGTAAAGCCCTCTTTCTCAATGACGTCAAGATCTTTACCAAGATTAGGCTTTCATTTCTCTATTGCAGCAATTAGCCAGGGAATGTATAAAAGGCTTCAGGGAGACTCACTGGGCTGCAGAGAGAGGCACTTTGCACCACAGACAGATAGCACGAAGGAAAAGCCAGAGGGAGTGAGGAAAAAGAGAGAAGTCAGTCAGTCGCTCCTGAGGAAGGGAGAGAGTGAGACAGGCTGGGAGAAGGAGAACAGAAAGTGTGTGTAAACGGAGTAAAGAAGGGAAAAAACTACCCTTAAAGCACATTTTAAAAACTCTGGCAATTCTAGAAAGAAACAGGCTATGTTTCTGAACATAGAGACAATGAAAAGCTAAAGAAAATTTTGCAATCTCTGCCACAGTCTCATAGGTGCTTGGAAATGAAAGTAGAACTGCCTGTCTTTAACCGACTCTGAGAGGGGTAACTGGATTAGGGACGGGTACGCCAGTTTTTTTTTTTTTTTTTTTTTTTTTAACATCTTAAATCCTGAAAAAAAAAAAAAAAAGCAGCAGCTCCGAATTGAATGAATTGATGGGCACACTCCAACTGCTGGGCTGGAGAGACTGGACTTGGTCTTGCCATTTCTGCTTCTTTGAAAAAGGAGACAACTTGGGCTTCCTTTTAATTTAGTTTTTCTCCCTCTCCCCCCACCCCCAACCTCCCCCCTCCCCTCCCCCACCCCCTCAATCACCACCCCCCTTTTAAATAAGAGGGTGAAGGGGAACCAGAGCGCACAAGGCAACTGACCCAGGAGGCAGAGAAGATGGGCATCCTCAGCGTAGACTTGCTGATCACACTGCAGATTCTGCCAGTTTTTTTCTCCAACTGCCTCTTCCTGGCGCTCTATGACTCGGTCGTTCTCCTCAAGCACGTGGTGCTGTTGCTGAGCCGCTCCAAGTCCACTCGCGGGGAGTGGAGGCGCATGCTGACCTCAGAGGGGATGCGCTGCATCTGGAAGAGCTTCCTTCTCGATGCCTACAAACAGGTGAGCTGCGCCGAGAGGGGCTTCTCCGCAGGGCGGCCGGGGCAGGGGCTGGAATGTGGGGGGCCGGGTGCCAGCTGGAGCACTGGAGTGAGAACGGTGCAGCCCTATTTGGGGGCCTAGCGGTTATGCTCAAGGTTGCTCCTGTGTCTGCTCTCTACACCTGTCACACACAGTAGATCTGGGGATGACAGGTATTAAGTCACAGTGACTGCGTGACCTGAGAAGGAGTCTTCCTAATAAGGGTCGTTAATGGCTTGCTGTGACTTTGGAGTGGGAGGTATTGGTGCCTGTAGAATAACTTTGAGAAAAGTCAGAAAGTGTTGGGGGAGGGCAGACGGCTGCATTTATTCTGCTCTTGTCACGAACTGGCATTTTTTGCTTGATGAAAGGCTATGTGAGGTGCATTAGGAAAGACAGTTCAATGGGTAGGCATTAAAAAGCAAGAAAAAAAGAAAACACCACTCAAAACTCTCAGGAAGCTGGCAAGATTTCACAAAATAATAACAGCAGGTATCATTTAGCAGAGTGGCTGCTTCGTTTCTGGTAGAAGTAAGAGTTAATGAGAGCAAGCCTGTGTGCACCATCATCTACCTTGATTTGGATTAGAACCTTTTGAAGCAGTTATTAGGCACTGAGTCTGGACTTACTAGATATCTGTTTGAAGAAGAAAGATCTGAGAACTAGCTGTCAAAAATCCAGACTTTGTTAGAGAAACCACATTTGCTTTATTTCTCAAAAGTTAAGTAAGTTGTCTTAGAAAGAGCAGATAAATCTATGGTTCATGGCAATCTCAAAGCTCTTATAACTGGTGCCTGGAACACTGTAGCAGTCGCCTCACTTACCTGCAGAAGCTGCGTCCCAGGGGCTGCCCTTTCAAAACCAGAGTGATCTTTGTTTCTAAGTGAAGCATGCTGTTTGGAGATGGTGACGCATCCTCAGCTCAGATCTTCTTAAGGGGCAAAGAGGAAAGGGCACTGGTCCTTTGTCAGTTTGCTGTCTCTCCCTGTGCCCGTGGGACTCCTGAATGTCCCTGGGCTTAGGAAGAATTGACTCATCTGGCAAAAGCTAGTATCAAAGCAGACATTCTTGGTTTTCCCTAACAGTATTGAGAGACCTTGTCCGAGATGCCAGGAAGGGAGTTTGAGAAGAATATGGGAGCTAGTGAAGTGGTGTACTATAGGCAGGCAATATCTCAGAAACAGAGCCGGAAAACTCAGAATAAGAGGGGGAAGGAGAATGAGTCCTCCATAAATAAATACTAGAAAAATAAGTCTAGAGAAGGAACTTATGCTTACCAAGGGGGGTAGGGTGGGCGGGAAGTGTTAGATTGGGAGTTTGGGATTGACATGTACACACTGCTATATTTAAAACAGATAACCAACAAGGACCTACTGGACAGCACAGGGAACTCTGCTCAACACTCTGTAATAACCTGAATGGGAAAATAATTTGAAAAAGAATAGATACACGTATTTGTATAACTGAATCATTTTGCTGTACACCTGAAACTAGCACAATATTGTTAATCAACTGTACTCCAATATAAAATAAAAATTTAAAAAAAAAATCTATGCACCAGGAATGGAAAAGAAGTAATTTCTAGTAGCAAGGAATCCAGAGTAGGATCCTTCCATTGAAAATCAAATAAGTGTTCAAGACGAGAATACTCATGGTGGATTAGGGAAGTGTTCCTACAGTACATGTCTTTGTTATTGAGAGCAACCTGCAGAAGGTTGGCATTTGTTGTCCTAAAGACAGGAACATAGTAAGAGCTCTTCTTAGTAAGTGAAAATTTCTTTATAATAGTTCGAAACGATGCTCAAAGTTCTAACAGTAAAAACTCACTTTATATTATGTACATGGGGTGAATGGGAGATGTGGGAAGGACATACTGAGATGATCATTTCATTTCCACAAATGCATACGCTGAATGTGAAATGTTCACATTTTGTTCTGGGGGTAGAGAATTTGGGGGAGGGTGGGGTGTGCATGCACAAGTATGTCAGGCATGTTATGAATTAGGAAGTTCCCTCATCTATACCTGTATTTCATAGGTGTTAGGAGATAACAGGGCAATGTCAGTTATTTGGTCTCAGCATATTAAACTCTTACTTTTTGCAAAGACAAGTGACTTCTGCCTATAAAAGAAAAGGCACTGCTTTGGAGAATTTTACCTGTATGCATGTATATTCTCACATAAAATATGGGGGTTGATGTTACCCACAAATATTAAGTGAGGTCGTTTCTCCTATTAAGCAGCTTATTGAAATAAAAAGGGAAAAGGAAACAAATGCCTCTAATAAACTTGATCATTTGTTTATTTTTTCACCAATGTATAGTGTTTCATTGTGTTGCAATATTTCGTTATCCCTACGCTGAGAGACTGAGAAGGATGAGTAATTTGTTTTCCTTTTTGCACACGGTTCGTGTATTCTTCTCCTGTATTGTTTCTGTCTACTGATTTGATTAGTGACCAAGTTCATGACTGACATTATTATGTTTGCTTTTATGACTTATATAATAGCTTCCAGGAGAAGAAGCAACACAAGAACCCATATGTCCAGAGATAAGGCTGGACTGGGTGTGTGATGGATGGAAGCATGGTGAACACAGCTTGCACTGAGTTTAGGTCTCCTTCTGTCTCCAAGTGTAGCAAGGGCGGGCGTTCGCGGCTGTGGTGGCACTTGAGGGTCACTCAGAATCTGTGAAACAGATTGAATCACTTCCCCAAATGCTACTGTCACCTGTGCCACTGCCTTTGGGTGTAGCCCTGTCTAGAGACACACTGGAGGAGTCTCTGTTTGAGACGGCATCACAGTGTTTCACAATCCTGACTTGCGTTATTTTGAGGCTGCCACCCCCAGAAACGGAGTTTTGCAGGGTGAGGCATGTGCACACGCCATACGATGAGGCATGTCATTTCCAATTCTCCCGGTTGTTGAATGGCAGATACTTGGGAAGCTATTTAGAGAAAGTGCAGTAAAAGCGCTGTGCCTGTGTTTGGCTCCTACAAGAGGCAACAAAGAAATGTAAACAAATTAGAACAAAATAAAACAAAAAACCCTTCTTCATTAAAATGTTGAATGGGATTTAAAATTAACTTTATAGGGAAGCCTTTAAAGACAGTTTGGGTTTGGTTAGAGGGAGGTCCATGCAAGATTTGGAGGAAAAAGAAAATCTACTGAATTTTGTGAGAGACTGAGGTGTATAACAGATGTTTATTATTTAAGTTTTCCCTAGTCAGTGTCATTGCATCTAACACTGCATCCTTGTGCTGGTGCTCAAAGACTCAAAAATACAACCAGTAAACAAACTACTCTGTCTGGGAGCCTGGCTCCCACCTAAATGAAGTGTAAAAGTAAACACACAGTATAGATGCTGACAAGCAGTTTAGCTTCTACATGGTCAATATTGCTGTGGCACAGAAAACATATTCATTTGAACATATAATTTTGGTTTTGAAAGGGTCTCTTTAACATTCTCTTCCTCCTCTTCATTCACCTCAGCCTTTTGACACTCGTTTCTACAATGGAAAATGGCTCTTTTAAGAAAGAACCATTCCGAAAAGAACACAAAGAAGGCTACAGCCAGAGCTTGTCCATCACTTGGATAAAACACTGGGAAGTGATAGAGCTTAGAGCTATATTTTTCAAGTTACAAATCAACAAGAGAATAGCTAACAGGGAATTGAACTCAGAGGAAGGAGTAGGTAGCTTATCCTTCAACGCTGATTTATTGGGCCAATTTGAATATAAATGGTTAAAATGCTGCTTAATAATTGTTTGGCCACATTTGTAAGGACATTGATGTAGGCTGGTCATTATTGTCAAAGAATTTGAAATTTCCTGACAGTTAATAAAGCCATTCCAGGGCTTTGGAGAGCAAAAAGGATGTGTAAAAATAATTCTGCCACATACCTACCCCATTTTTATCATCTGCTTTGCTTTCTATCATGAGATTAGGTGATATTTTGTCCAGAAGCCTTTCTCAGGCTGTGGAAGAGAAAAAAAAAAACAAGGTTAGTAGTATATGCTCTATTTCCAGCTTCTCCTTGATGAATGGTTCTTTCTTTTTTTTCCCCTTGCCCTGCATTTCACAGTCCACATGCTAAAGCAGCATTATCCTTTTCCCCATGCACTGAAAACTGTCAGCAAAAGGAATCCCATCATCAAGGGAATCAAATATATGTCATATATTTACATTCTTGTTCATATTTATAAATATGGCTATCACAACATTTGAGCTTGGCCCAGAGATGTCTTCTGTTGTAAAAATACAAACCCTTTATTTTCCTCCCTTGTTGGTGTTGTGTTCATGTTGATTATAAAAACATAAGAAAGGACAACCGTAATAGTGCAGATGAGAGAGAGAAAAGTCAGTGATGACGATATTACATTTTACGTATGTCCTTTCTGATCCTTGCAAAATAAAGAGACCCTTTGGGAACATCGGAACTTCAAGACCAATTAGTGGAAATGATGCTTGTGTTTGGGCATTAAATACTGGGCAGGGTTCTCTTTAGAGCGGCTAATGCTGGCAGGGAAAGAGGTACCGACCTAATTACTCTTCCGCAAGAGTAAAAAATGCCTTTTGAATGCCTCTTTGGCAAATATGTCTCATTAAGGACAAAAACCAAACACAAACCCTCTAAGAAGGAGAAATTAAGATGATAGGTAACTTGTGGCCAGGAGACTTTCTGTGCCACTGTGGGAAATTAAAACAAAGTTTGGGAGTACCAGGGGATAACCTGTTTTTGTCGCGCTTCTTTCCTGCAGCCTAAATGTTATTATGGGACCAACTTTATTTTCTTCATCATTCTGGCTTTTTGTCAAGGAATGATTTGCTCCTGAGGAAAGCAAAGATCTTCCATCATTGAAGACAATGGTGGTTCTCCCATTCCATCTCAGCAGGGTGAAAAGCCAAGCAAACCAAGAAACTCTCCATTTGTAACTTTGGTCACAATACGTATTTAATTTTCATGGTGACCGAATAGGAAGACGAGAAATGAACAATAATGTCCTTCTAAAAGATTCTTTTTTTTCAGTTTAAGACAGACTTTCACTTTTTTAATTGTTAAAGTTTTTTTTTCTTTATTGTTGCTAAATTGTCCTCTATCAGCAGTTTTTAGCAAAGATGGACAAATTTTATGATTAGTCTGTGACACTTATAAAAGCAGACTACTGGTCTACTCACATCTGGACTTCCAAAAAATGGGTGTGTGTTTTTCCCTTGTAGTTTTATTAATAGCACTGTTCTTACCTGTGCATTTTCTCTTACCTAGTCATGCTCATTAAAAGGATAATTCTGTTTATGACATTCTAACCTGCAGTCAAGTCCTACGGCTGCTCAACAAAATGAAGAGGATTTGGTTACTTTCATTTTACGCACTGACCAGCTGAGATAATCAAGAACAGATCAACAGCATTAGGTGTCGATCGTGGCGGTACTCTACAGTGGGATCCAGGATTCGCTCTTCTAAATAAGCTGCCTCAGTTAGCTCATCCATCACCCAAATGTGATTGTGTTCAGTGTAGGTTAAGGTTATTATTAAGCCTAAAATTCTTCACTGACCTCTACCTAGGATTATAGCAACAATTAATAGTAACAATAATGTATGTAATAAAAAATTTTAAAGTGTATGTATAAATTTTCCCCCAGCTTAACAAAATACCAACACCTCCCACCACCCCCCTCCCCCAAATACCAAAGAGCATTACGTACTTGGTAACTTTCCTCACTTTTGATTTTAAAGTTAAGATGTTGTACTTGTTCTAAGTTTTCTAAGTTGAACTAGTCTGTTTGTATTTTGAAAAGAATTATGTGGCTGGATGATACATTGTCACTAAGGAGAAGGAGAAGGTGCTTTACCTTTCCAAGAAAATTAATTACAGGTAACAAGAGTGTCACCTGTGACTGAAGTCAGATTAGATTACTCAGTTGAATAATCAGGAATAATGCAAGGATCAACAGTTCAGCTTGGGTGAGAGTCAGGGGCGACAGAGGCCCATTTAACAAGGCAGCACAGTTGCTCAGAATTCTTAAAAATGACTCAGAAATGCAGGTGGATGTTTTTACCTACCAAGAACCTCCAAGTCTGTAGTCCAGAGATGATTTTTCTCCTGTGTATGGGTTGCTCACTTAATGAGAAGTTGCTAAAACAACTAATGGATTCAGACTGATCTGAATGCATTCAGATCGTTATATCACAGTGTGTTGCAAAACACAGCACAACGATATTGTTAAAAGCAGCCGTCCTAGAATCATTATTGCTATTTGACGTGGGAAACATCTAACGAGAAGGTGATGGTAACGCTACCTATTACCTAAATCTACAAAGAAGTACAAAAAGAACCCATAGATTTAAAAGTTTATAATACCTTTAAAATGTATATATCTTTAAATTTTAAGTATATTTTAAAACCTCAGAGACAAGTCTAGCTCATATAAAACAGTCCAGCTAAAAGTGGCTTATTCGGTTTCTTCACCTAGTGTCACTTGCAAATTAACCAAGAAAATACAAATAAAACAACTTTCTTCCTGATAGTGACTGAAAACAAATGAACTTATTTAAACCACACCAACAGCTTCCTTTTCTAAGAAAGAAATTTGTTATTCTAAGATTTCTTTTAGAAAACTAACAGTACTTGTTTCAGACCTGCCCTGCTAGGATTTTTCACAAGGGAGAGAAAGGGCTTCTTTACCTCTTCCTCTGCAGTTAAAATGAGTTATGCATTAACATCAGATAGAAGCTTCTGAATAAAAGCCCTTGAGTGCTTTTTTTTTTTTTATCAGTTCGGATTGTTGAGTTTTTAACAATTCACTTCTAAGTGACTTCAATTAACAGCAATGTTATATGTGGTGGTATTTATATGAGGGGAAAAAGTCGATCCAGTTGGAAGTGTTTTATAATGTTAAGGATAGTGTATAAAAATCAACTATACTGTTGTAAGTTGTCCCCAATGTTACTGGCTTTGATTAAAGCATTCTAGGGGAAGATCCAATTGTATTAATTCAAACTGAAGTAATTGGCTCTTTTATGTTGCCTGCTTTTTATTATCAGTTTACAGATTCAAAGACCAGCAAACTTTCTTTCAGTCTGTGTTCAACAATTTAAACTACGTGCAAAGAGGGTACCTGGAACAATTTTCCTCTATACCTCTTCTGCCTGAGTATTTTATAATTCAGAGGAACTTGATAATAAAATGTGTGGTAGAAAAGTAAATGGTTTGTGACTTCTTAGATTAAAAAAGTGAAACCAACAAAAAACACATGTAATATGAGAAATTAAAAGTAGAATTCTGCAGAAAGTAAAATTTTATGTTTTTGTTCACTCATTTGTTTGTTTAATGGAAATGGCGAGGTTCTAGTCAAAAGAACCCCAAAGTATTCAGTAGCCATAGAAGTCTTTGGGAAGGATGTCACACTGAGGAGAGCTCAAATCACTTCTAACAGTAGATATTTTTTTAAACAGAGAATTGGTCAGGAAAATAGTATTCTGTTTCACATTTTTGGGCGGCATCTATAATGGCAAACTACACACCCACAATGATTTATAGTGTACAAAGCTCTTTTCCTGTGTCATCCTCCTATAACCGTATGAGGAAGATAGGGGTTGTTATCACCATTTTACAGATGGGAAAGCTGAAGTACTGAAGAGATTAAATGGGAGTAGCTCTTCTTATAAATGGTGGACCCCCGGTTTTCTAGTTCTGGGCAGGAATAGAGCCCACTGGTACCCTTGTCCATTGGTTGAGCTTAAATGACTTAGTATCAGGCAAGAAAATAAAGGTCTTTTCTGAGTACTTTAGAATTCAGAAGTGGGAATACAGAAAGAGGTACTATGTCCCACAATTCTGATAATTTATTTTAAAGTGGACCATTCACTTTTTACTTTTAAAATGAAGGCAAGGACTTCCCTGGTGGTCCAGTGGTTAAGCCTCCGCAGTTCCATTGCAGGGGGCACGAGTTCGATCCCTGGTTGGGGAACTAAGATCCTGCATGCTGCAGGGCACGGCCAAAAAACAAAAAACCCCACAAAAATGAAGGCAATTAATCATTTGTTGTATATTGTGTGCTAAGCACTGACACAAAATAAGGATAGTAAAGAATACCAGTCTCAACTTAATTATGAAGAGAGTTAACTGCAGCGCCTTCAATCATGAAAATAATTACCTTTAGTGACTATACAGAATGAAAAGGACTTTTATTCTCTTCAGGGCCATTCATTATATTACCTGCCACAATGGCTCTTTACTCAAATCAATATATGTTTACCATATCCTCTGAAGGAAATACCACATTTCATTAGAGCCAGTTGTTTCTATACAGAGTGAATTAAAGTGACAATGTGTTCAATGTGGTATTCTCTCCCTCTTTCTTTTTTTCACCACCAGGTGAAACTGGGTGAAGATGCTCCCAACTCCAGCGTGGTGCATGTCTCCAATCCTGAAGGAGATGACAGCAGTGGAAATGGTGCCCATGAGAAAACAGTTGATGGAGCTGAGTGCCACCTCCTTGACTTTGCCAGCCCTGAGCGCCCACTGGTGGTCAACTTCGGCTCAGCCACTTGACCTCCTTTTACTAACCAGCTGCCAGCCTTCAGCAAACTGGTGGAAGAGTTCTCATCAGTGGCTGACTTCCTGTTGGTCTACATTGATGAGGCTCATCCTTCAGATGGTTGGGCGGTGCCTGGGGATTCTTCTTTGTCTTTTGAGGTGAAGAAGCACCGGAACCAGGAAGACCGATGTGCAGCAGCCCACCAGCTAATGGAGCGTTTCTCCTTGCCGCCCCAGTGCCAAGTTGTGGCTGACCGCATGGACAATAATGCCAATGTCGCTTATGGGGTAGCCTTTGAACGTGTGTGTATTGTGCAGAGACAGAAAATTGCTTATCTGGGAGGAAAGGGCCCCTTCTACTACAACCTTCAAGAAGTCCGGCGTTGGCTGGAGAAGAATTTCAGCAAGAGATGAAAGCTAGATTAGCTGGTTAAAGGTATGATTGTAATAGAGATTTTTTTTTTTAAGTTATGTAAAGACAAGGAAACTAAGAACTGAATCCACTATTTCAACTGAGTCCCATTGTCTCACTGAAAGACAGGAATTTACGTGTCAGAAGAACATAAACCTCTAACATCTCGATACTACTTTCACCACTTAAATGGCTTTTGGCTAAATAGTAGCCCCGTTACTTCTCTTCCTGGTGAAAAGCCCTGAATGAAAAGATCCCAAGATGGAGAGGAAGAAACCTTGTTTCAGCATGTGTTCCTTTCTGCCCTGAAAAAGAAGTGATACCTCTGATTCATGCCTTGGGACCTGAAGAAAAGACCTACCTGAATAACTACCATCCTTGTTACTATATGGGGTGTTGCTTAGGCTTTCTTCAGCATGGATAGAGCCCAACTGGATAATTCCCAAATGTTTACTTATAATGAATCTTCAAGCCCAGGCCGTGTGGTTAGGACCTTGGTGTTTAACATGTCACAGTAGTCTCTGATCTTCTAGTTTCTAGCCATGTGGTGCTCTATGCCAGTCTAAATATCCCAGAACTCGCAGCTATATTTGCAGATACCAAGAATGGTCCCTACCTGGAGGGTTAGAATGATCATCTGATCTCTGATGGTTACTTTCTAGGCAGGTGGGGAAAGTGCTAGAAGAAAATCGAATTGACAAGCTAGGAAAAGGAGGCGGCAGAAAGATTAGGAGACTTCATAGTGCTTCACCTTGCAACTGTAGAGAGTGGGACTAATTTGTTAGTCACAGAAACATGGAAACATACACAAAGCTAGAAAAAGAAGAAACTCCACTAAAATAGCATCAAGAATATACGTATGAAATCAATGTATTTATCATATACTCCTAGATTGAGGAGAAGGAGAGATTGAGACGGAAGAGACGCTTTAATATTTGTATTACTTTTTGAAACATGTTTGTGGTGTGTACATTTTCAGTAGGTGAATTATACCCCATGATGCTGATGAAAGGTAAAACCAGTGGGTCCAGTGGTGCTGGTCTGTCCTTCTCCATCCCTACGATTTTGCTCTGGTCCCACTCCTTCTTGGTCTCGGTCTCTATGGCAGTGTTCTCTGAATGCTGAGCTCAGCAGTATATATTTTATATATACACATTCTCAGCTGCTGTGGGATGTAGGTTCCCTGGCCATTCAGCTGCAGCACTGTTTTTCTCCCAAAGTAGGTGAACTATAATGAATGATAGGTGAAAACAAACAAGGTTTCTTCAGGAGCAAAATGGAAGAAGAGTAAGTTTGAGACAATTCCCATCAGTCATTTTGGAGGCTTTGCTATAAGGCAATTCTCAGTACCATGGAATTCCCATTAATATTTGAATTTGGACTTGGGTTTTCCTTTGTTCCTCTTAGCTGAGGTATAGTAATCTAAGGCCTCTATAGTACATTTTTATAATGCTATTTTAATATGTACCATATTTCTCTTTAAAATGAAGATACTATAGTTTTACTCATAACTAATATAAGTAATAACTAATATCCTAACCTCCAAAAGAATAGACCAACCAATTTTGTATCTTAATTTTTTTATTGTAAATTTGAGGATGTTATCAAATCACAGTATATGGCCATATTTATATGTACAATCAAAGGTTCCTATGACCATCCCATTAATAATTGAATCATAAAATAAAACTAATAGAAAAAGATATCTAAAATTGAAACTACCTTCCTGAACTAGTTGCCTGAAATGAGAAAAAAGTGGGAACTGAGTGTACAAGAACCAAAAGTCTATTTTTTTTTAATGGAGCAACATAATAGTCATATCACTACATAGTTTATTGTTTAGATATTAAAGCACCATTTTAACTGATTATTTTTAACTGCAACATTTAAGTTTCCCACTGTTCTAAATTCTACAAAATGCGCCCACAAAGGAACAAATTTTGAAAATGTGACATTATCTAATGAATTTCTGGAAAATCACATTGAGAATAGATTATTTCTGAGTCCTCAGTAGTTAAACTCTGTGACTCAAGGCTTATCGGCGGACCCCACTGATTTTTATCTTCAAAATGGTGTTGAGATTTATGTGGTACCCAGGAGAAGAAAAATGAAGAATTGGTGGCAGCCCACTCACACTGTTGTCCTTAAAATTCCCCTTTGTTCTACATGTACAATAAGGGAACAGGATGTTAGAGATGCTGGTGGGGGGATGAGATTTGGCTAAGGCAGGCAGTGCTAGTCGTCTGGGGAAAAGGATGATGGGAAAACTACCCAGCTGTGATATATTTTTAAAGAAAGAGAAGGTTGTGTGTGTGCAATTCTTCTCCCTGAGGATAGGGCAATGGAGAAGTGAAGCAGCGGAAGTAAACATACAGAGGCATAGGCTGACTATCAGGGACAAAGATATGTTCAGTGGAACATAGAAGAGTTACTGGAAGAAAGGCTTTAGGGGGCCAGAAGAGAAAGTAAATTGACAAAGCTCAGGAATCCTACAATATGTAGAATGGCTTGATGTTATCAGAGTTAGGATAAGCCTATAATTATGTAACTTATTTATCTCATCATGAACTTTTATGATTTCCTGTGGTGTATCTTTTATGAACTTAACAAGAACTCATTATTTGAGATAGAGGAGAATCAATGTTTAGCTGGTATGTTCAGAGAAATTATTAGATTGTCAATACCCACCCTACCTATCCTATCTTTTATAAGGTATGTTTCTTTGAAGAATTGTAGTTCCTATTCTCACAAGGCAAAAATTATAAGTTATATATATATATATATATAAACTTATACATTATAAGCTTATATATATAAACATATATATATGATTTCTTCTTTTTAATACTTAAACATTTGCCCCCTACCCCATAGGCTATGTTTACATGGAGCTATCAGTTTAGTCTTTTAAACTGGATTAGCTTGTCCATTGTAGAAATAGTTTCCAAGCAATTTTAGGTATTATTATAACATCTGGATTTACTCAGACATTTAGTGTTTGAAAGACTTATGTCTTGGAACTATTCAAAACTTACTTTATTTTATTGCTTAGAGAAAACATTAGTGGAATCAAGGATGACTTTCTTGAATGGGCATGACTGAAATGTCTGCATGGTAGGGTAGAAGTGTTTGATACAGATACTAAAATGTAACTGACCTCCTCAGAAGCAGGTTAGTAATGCTGTTCTTGCTTTGTATAGCTAAAGTTACAGTCGTTTAACTCATATGACTGTCGATCTCTGGTCCTTTGTCTTCGCCTTGTTTATAGAATGTACCCCTGATTTTTGGTAACATCAACTTTGAAATGGTCTGTTGATTTAGTTAAGTTCTCCTACCATTAACCAGGAAATGCTGATTCTGTGATCAAGGAGAGAAGAAAGGCCTGCTGTCTTTCATTTTGCCTGAGTGTATTTCACTTTTTGGGCTCTTGAATAAAAATTATGAAATATGGTGAGGTCATGCACGGGTGCTGCCTTGATGCATAAAATACCAGAGAGGTAGGTTAAAGGCAATGTCTACGCCTTTTGGAAAACTCCCAGCTGGATACAAGGTGCCCTCAGCATGCACTATGGGCCATGTCCGCAGCAAGAAGAACGCACTGATGTGCAGGACTTCCTGTTCTGTAAATCATAAGAGGATAAACATGGACTTTTATTCTACCTAATTTCTTATTGATAGTTGGAAGATAAGCTTAATTAGAATCACATGGCCATTGCAAAATGGAAAATGTAGACGCTAACTTCTGTCCCACTGAAGAATTAATAAAAACCTTTACCAGCACTTAGAGCTTTTCAGAATATACCCAATGTTATGTCTCTGAGCAGTGGAGATTAACAATAAGATTTTTAATTCCAGGAGTTTTTTTTTAAAATGATACTGCCAAAAATCAGAGCTAAAGTGTTTTTAGTTATATTACAACCTCCTCTGTACTTCTTCCTTTATCTTAAAAATAGACGCTAAACCCAGTCTTCCTGTGTAAGTCCAGATGGGGCATAATTACCAACCTCTGCTTGGTGACCCACACTGTCTTGGTAGTGTCCTGAGGTCCCCAATGAAAGAAGGGGGACAGGGACTTGGAGATCCAGGAAGTTGCTAACTGGGAAGAACTAGGCCCTGAGGGCTTGGTCTACTGATCCTGGAAGATTTGAAAAGAAACTTCTCACCTTTGGAGGAGGGCTGATGAGTGTCATTGAGTGACTTTAGCAAAACATTGGGCCACTTCCTGATGCCTTATGTTCTGGATAGCACTAGAAGCAAGGTCTCAGACTTAAGATCCAGTTCTGTTCCAAGGTGAGTCTGAACCAATAGCAAACATGTACAGATCTCCAAACAATACTGCTCGTGCAAGTTGGGGCTCTCTGCCCATCTTGGGCAGCTGCACTAGAACTCCAGGGAGTTCACTTACTATTTGCTGCAGAGACTTCGAAGACCCAGGAGATGTTTAATGAAGTCACTATTTTGGCACAAAACTCCCCTTTTCCCCCAGAAAAGCAAATAGGTGAACACGTAAATGAAAGAAGACCACAGAGGGGAGTGGCAAAGAAATAAAATTGTTTCAAGACTTCTCCAGACCATGTCACTGGTCGGTGTGGTTTTTGTGTGTGTTAAGATTGGAAGATGTGAAGACATTCGTATCCAGTACTTTATAACCAAAGCAATTAAAAGATATTGGGTAGGGAACGTTGGCCAGTTTTGTTTAAATTTGCGTCACATTATCGCCAGACTCTATCACTAGCCCAAGTAATCGGGTGCCCAAATAGGGAGATTGGGATGTGCAGAGGTTACTAGTGTGCAAATGATAACTACTGACGAAAGAGTCATCGACTCAGTTAGTGGTTGGATATAGTCACATTCGTTTGCCTCTGCCCATCTTTGCCTCCCTAGCAAGGAGAATATTCGGGGCATGATGCTATGAGTACTGGGTAAATGTGGTGAGAATGTGTGTGTGTATATCTCTGCTTCCTAGCTGCAGAAACAGAAATGCTTTGGAGATTATCAGTAGAAATCAGTTATTATATTGGTGCTGAGTGGTACATGTGCTTTTAAATTTGTTCTTGTATTTTAATAAACTTTGAATAAAAAGAATAAAGTTACTCTTTGGTTCTGTTTGTTTATTTTTAACTTACTCTCTAGACCTTGCCCCTGGCTGGAATATGTTCATGGTTGACAAGGGAAAGGGAATCCATCATTCTAATATTTATTCCTTGGTATTTGTGGGCAAAATCACCAGCAATGCCAGGTTATTTTAATCTCATGCTGTGCGCCAGAGTCTTCAAGGAAATCAAGACAAGTTAAAAGAAAATCTTCAGATACTTTCCATATTCATGAACAAGTTGCACACAGAATTAATGGAAAGGGGGGCTGTTAAAGAGACTGTGGAGCAAACTTTTACTTTGTTACATTTATACCCCAAGTTTCTAAGTGCAATAAAAAAACTTTCAAGGAAGTTGGTTAAAGCAGTACATATAACACACACTGTATGTATGTATGTATGTGTGTGTGTTTGTGTGTATATATATGTGTGTGTGTATAATTTGTTACATGATCAGTAGTACAATAGTGTGTGATAAAAACATCAACATCTGAAAACATTTATATCAAGCACTTTCCACTATGCGAAGATATAAAGGATAAGAATGGTTTGTGAAGGCAGTGGCCTGTTAATGACAAGGAATATATTTGCAACATGGTTAAATATGTGCATTTTGTTCCCCAAAACAGGTGACTTAACCACAGTATTAGTACCTGAGACTTCTGCTCATATTTCCTACACATAGTAATTAATATTTGTAGTGTCATATAATATTCCAGAATTTTAATGGAAATTTAAAGAATCATTACTTTGACAACTACTGACTGAGTTTCTATTCCTTGCAGGGTGCACCCTGTGCTAAGTGCAATGGGATGTACAAAAGCAGTAAAACTAAACTCACAAAGACGTGACTCACTCAAGGCACCTGTCATGGATTCGTCAAAACTGCAAGTGACAAGGGCTTCCCTGGTGGTGCAGTGGTTGGGAGTCCGACTGCCGATGCAGGGGACACGGGTTCGTGCCCCGGTCTGGGAAGATCCCACATGCCGCGGAGTGGCTGGGCCCGTGAGCCATGGCCGCTGAGCCTGCGCGTCCGGAGCCTGTGCTCCGCAACGGGAGAGGCCACAACAGTGAGAGGCCCGCGTACCGCAAAAAAACAAAAACAAAAACAAAAAAAAACTGCAAGTGACAAACTGATGTTAGTCTACAAAAAAAGTGAATATATTGGCTGATATAACCAAACCTTGCAAATAGTTGGGATGAAACTTACCTCAGGGACAGCAAAATCCAGTAACTTAGAAATCTTCAGTGCTTGCTAGGTCTTTTGTCTCTTCTCTTTTTTGGATGTCAGCTTCTTCTTTCAGACCAGCTTCTCCTTATGCTGGGTAACCTGGCTGGGGGAAACTCCTCACTTATTCTAACTATCAGGTGGCTCAGATAGAGTTTGAACCTATCCCGAGGGAAGGACTTGAGCTGGACCAGCTTGTGTAACATGCTCACTCTGTTGTCAAGGGAGTAGTGTCTGTTACCAGAAGGACAGCAAGAAATGCTGAGAATATACAAGGTATCAGAAATTAATTCAATGGCTACTATTTTTAACTTCCCTAAAAATGAGGGGCACCTCAATAAGTGATCGGATAGGTACAACATTAAAAACAAGTTCAGAGAAAGGATAGAGCTCTCAGGGGAGACTTTGTGGAGTTTAAAAGGACTTGAATTGACCTAGGAGGATGGGCAAGATTTAGATGGAGAAGAAGATGAATGTCTCCCATTTTATCAGTATGTATTTACAGAGTGTCTATTAGTTGGGACTAAGAAGGCCAAAGCAGTCATAAAGACACTAAAATATGTCGATGATTTTTAGAGGGGAGAATTCAATCCAATTCATAAAAATTGAGAGAACTGAGGATAGGAGATACGTTTTGTATTTCTTTGTATTTCTTCCTCTTTGGGGTGAGCACACAGTTAAATAACCAACAATAAAGTCACCAGTGAATGTTTGGGCACCTGTTGTTGTAAATAAAGCACTAGTCATCAAAACATCAAAACCTACCTTCGGTGGGTATATATACAAATGGTATAAAATATGGTTTCCCATACTGTAAGTGTTTCTAGTCTGGCTGGTAAATGAAAAATCTAAGCATCATAGTATCTAATGTATAATCTTCAAATATACTGAACTGTAAAACCTTGAAGTTTTGCCATTTAACTCCATCTAGAAGGACTTGTAGAAGGAACTGGAGAAAAAGAAACATAGAAAAGGGTGTTTTAAAAATAAGGGCGTCTTCCAGCCAGCATTGAGCCCTGAAATATATTCCAGGAAAATTTGTAATAAAATTCCTTAGTATAATAATGTGTTGCATTGGGGCATTTTGCAAAGGCATTCACAATCCTTTCCCAGTTTTCTTTCCCAGTTTTCACAGGGGTGAGGATTCACTGTGGTTTAGTCATCTTGGTCAAGATGTGGCCTAGATTTATGCAAGAGACAAAAGGAAGATCTGCTAGAGTAGAATAAATTCCCAACATACACTAGTGAAAAAAATTGAAAACTTAATCAGGAAAATGCAGGGTCTGTTATTATGAAATTAATGAGCTGTCCCGGGTGAGCCTGCACATCTAGACTTTGGGAATTCATGGTTCTACCTTCAGGAACCAAGACTGGCTAGAGCCCTGATCCCCTTGGAGCCCAAACTGACACTTGTACAACGTAGCTTAAATATCCAGGGGGGACAATTCTGGGTCTTGCAGTTGCCTAGGTCTTCTAGAGTAGTGGCAGAGATTTCAGGTACCTCTTGATAAATGGTAGCCATTTTAACTGGCCCAAACCAGGGAGAGTGGACTGAAAGAATGCTAGATTTCCAGGAACCCACCCATTCCCATTCCTGCTTCATAAAAGGGAGTTTGGGGATGTCCCTTGCGTTCCAGTGGTTGGGACTCCACGCTTCCACTGCAGGGAGCTGGGGTTCCCTCCCTGGTCGGGGAACTAGGATCCCGCATGCCATGCAGCACGGCCAAAAAAAAAAGTTAGAAAAGGGAGTTTAACTTCTGTTTCCTCTCCTGGCTTTGCTGTCCCCTTCTTATTTCTCCTCTCCTTCCAAAAAAAATAAGAACTTTAGCCTAATGCCATGATTATGGATATGGGATGGAATGGAGTGGATTGTGTTGTTGATTTAGTCTAGGTAATTGAGGCAAGAAATCTTGATTCATATATTTTAGACAACACATGTGAGGCAGTTTAGGCAATTTAATAACATGTGTACAGACCACAGGCCTAGGTGTCCTCGTAGGCCACTCCTGTAGGAGGTGGCATCCCCAATAAATGCTGCAGGATGTTTATTCATCAGGTGTTCCTACTTCAGCCACCAAGTTTTCATTGCTTTTTGTGTTTCTATTTATCTATACCTGATAGGTTGCCCTTGCTACCGTAATTGTTTGAGGTTTAGGTGCTCTACCAAATTCTACTGGGAGGGGTGCATTGTAAATGTCTGGCATAGGAAAGTTTCTTTAAAGTGAAGAAAATCCTAAGGGAAAGTTTAGGAATTTCCATCCTCTGATGGTACTAGGGGACCATAATCCCCCATTTCCAACAGTCATCACCCTATGGAGACAAACCTCCCTTGCTTTTGTAATGGCTGCATTTTCCTTCATCAAACCCAACACTAATTTTTTTTTTTTTTTTTTTTTTTGGTCAACTCCACTACTTACTCTACCCATTTAAGTGTGCTCCCTATTATACTTGAAGGATGTATAAGTAGAGGCTATATGTTGTAATGACAGAAATCCCCTAAATTTATTCCTTACCACTATTTCTTATGGAAAAATTTCTTTTGGCCTATGTATTCTCAGTTTGTGCACATTTCTGAAAAGCATCTCCCTTGGGTATAACCGGGGAATGCCTACTCATGTTTTGTTAAGTTCTAAGTTCTGGCCTGCATGCACTTCTTCCATTGTTCTGGTGCTCAGGGCTTCCATACAGATGGTGAGTGTTATCAGGCCCACATTTTAGTTGCACCTTCAGAAGATTTGTCATTTTCTGTTACAGGTGGACACTTCTATGGATATCTATAATACACATTGGTAGTAATCTATGTAGTTCATCCCATGGCATAAAATGGTTACCTTCTAAACAATAGAGAAAAAAGAATCCCCTTGTTTAGTGAAGACGAGAGATAGGTTGGATCCCTATTGAATTATCAATTCAATTGTGACCAGATAGAGTAGACCAGGCGTGTTCCTACTGGGTGTGTCATAATTATGGAAGAGACATTAAGAAATTATCCAGGGTAAGGGTTATTTCTGTTTCTTGATGATTCAGGTACATCTAGTTACACCCGTAGCCCAGAAACACCAAACGCGTTTGTATGCTGGTTTTGTGTGGAGCTGGAAGGCCTCCAAGTAACGTGCAAGTGGCAATAATCCCTTGAGTGTTGTGTTGCTTCACTGACTTCTTAGTCATTCTTTGGAAACATTCTTTGGAGTCCTCTAAAGTCACCAGTGAGCTCCTTCTAATCTAGACAAGTCCACAGGTAATTTTTTTCCCATCCTCACTCTCTGTATTTCACAGCATGTGGCCCTTCTAAACTCTTATAGCTTCTTTCTTTTTTATTCTTCTCTCTTCCCATTTAGTCTATTAAAAGTGGATGTTCCTATAGGATTATTCCTATCCTGTTTTTCTCTTGTAGACTTTCTAAAATAAGGAGAGAAGACATGTCATTGCAAATTGCACTAGTTAGCATTAGGTCTGCCTGTGCGTTAGGAGCAGAGACCTAAATTAATAATGACTTAAACAAGACAGAAGCTAATTTTTCTCTCTCATGCAAAAATCCTGAGGTAGGAAATCTGCAGAAGGTAAGGAAGCTGTGTTCCATGAAGTCTTGAGAGATCTAGGCTTCTTCTAGCTTTCTGCTCCACCCTCATGATGTCTTATTTTTCTTATATACCCATAACCCAGGCAGAAGGGCAAAAAGGAAGAGAAAAAAAGGGGGGGGTAAAGTATGGGTGTATCAGCTATCTTTTAAGGAGATTCTTAGAAACCTTTTTATGGACATTTCCACTTATATCCCATTGGCCAGAACTTTTGTCACAAGATGACCCTACCTGCAAAGAAGGTTAGAAAATGTCTTTATTTTGGACAGCCATGTGCCCACCTGAAATTTTTTTTACTGTAGAAGAAGGAGAAAACATATCTGTAAATACATTCTCCTATGTTTTCTTCTAGCATTTTAAATATTTGCTTTTCATAAGTATGTGATTATCTACCTGGAGCTAATTTTGTCTATGATATTAGGTAAGAAATCTAATTTGGCTTTACTTTCCTAACAGATAATTAATTATTACAGCATCTTTATATTTTTTTTCTTCCAATGGTCTATAATGCCAGTTCTGACAAGTTTCCAAATATGCATGGGCCTGTCCCAAAGTACTCTAGTCTGAATTTTCCTCATCTATTTGTTGTTCTCTAAACCAATACTTTATTACATCTTTTTTATTATTATATTGAACTATGAGAAGTTAGCAATATTAGTTTTTGCCCTATAAAAATGTCCATTTCATATGATTCAAAACTAACACTATAGTTTCATAAAAAGCTTTGTTATTACAAATTCCTTCCCCGACTTTCCTCATACATACTTGTCTTCCTGAGGAGCATCTTGGTTATTTTTGGCACTTTGCTCTTTGATATAAATTTTAGAATCAATTTTCCAAGTTCCAAGAAAGAACATTTTTAGCACTTCAATTAAAAGTTTGTTGCATTTCTAATTATTTTTTGGGATAATTGACATTTAGGTGGTATTGCATCTTTCTATACATGAACATGATATATCTTTCCATTGGTTTACGTATTCTTTTTGTTTTTCAATGAAATTTTCTCAATAAATGTCTCACACATATTCTGAAATGTTATTTTGGTGCAATATTTTGGTTCTTTTTTTTTCAAATTACTATCATTTCATACACAGATATTCATTTATATTTACTTGCATATTTACCAATTCATTTGCTTGCCAATCCTTCTTGACTATCAGGTCTACCTCGTGAAATGAGTTTCTTTTCTCCTAAAGTTCATTCTTTAAAACTTCTTTTAGCGATGGTGCATTTGTAGTAGACTTTTTATCTTTATTTTCTTTTTATTTAAAAATATCCTTTTTCACTCTTGTTCTTCAGGCAGGGATATAATTATACATAACTTTTGGAGATATTATTCTACTGGTGTTTCCAATATTGCTGCTGAGAGTCTGTGAACAGTCTGTTACCAATTTTTATGCACTTTTCCCTTCCTCTGGCTACATTTTAGATTTTCTCTTTGACAATAGTGTTTTGAAATTTTACAATCATGTAGTAAAATGGAAATTTCCTGGTATTTACTCTTATTAGTATTATTGTGCTTCCTGAATTGAAGATGCATGTCTTTCAGAGAGTCAAAAAAATTCAAAGCCATCAATTCTTTGAATATCAATTCTCTTCATTTCTTTATTTTTTCCTCTGTTAATTCCACATAGGTGTATGTGTGTTCTTATTCTATTCTCCAAGGCTTTTATAATTTTTTCAACTTTCAAAGGTGCTGCATTTTTTTCTTTTTTTTGAATTTTTCAGATCTGTCTTATGATTTTCTTATGATTTCTTCAGTTCTCTCTGCAGTTGTGTCTAATCTGTTGTTTAACCAATCCACTGAGTTTTGAAGTTCAAAATTCATGTTACTAATGTATGAAAGTTCTTTTGAGTCCTTTTCCAAATGTTCCTTGGTATTCCTTGAAAGTACCATGTTCTATATTCTTATTTTTAATTCTCTCTTTACCCTCAAAACTTTTAAATCATATTTTAAGATAATTTGTACCTGATTATTCCAACATTTGAAGACCATGGGCTGTTTTTCTCTGACTTGTTGTTAGTGCGTTGTTTACCTGTGTTTTTGATAATTTTACTTTATATTCTTCCTTTTTACTGATATTAATTTATGGCGTTTCTGAGGAATCTAAGTTAAGGGAATTATTTCTCTAGACAGGATTTGTGTTTCCTTCTGTCAGGTGTCCTGGGCCACTAATAACCTAGAAGCCCTTAAAAATTAATTTTGCTTGCAGTTTACTAGAATACAAAGGTAACATGTGTTCAAGTCCCTACCCCATGTGAGGGCAGGCTTGTCATTATGAATTTCCAATGCAGACTCATTTTTCCTTTCTACCAAGACCCAAGGCAAACTGGTTCCTCTGTTGCTCTCTTTCCCAGTGGATGAATCTTTTTCTGGCTCACATTTTTACTGAGTGAATATCCCTTCAAGTAACCCAACTTTCTGTAGGAGTCTCAGATTTGACTTATTACTGTGACCCAGACTGAGGTCTTCTCACCTTTCTTGGTCTTGGCCATCTAGATTTCTGCTGTCAGGAGATGCCCATAGGCAATCTGTGACTTTAACACTTGCTTACACTCAGTTTCAGGCTTTTAGGCTTTTTTTTTTTTTTTTTTTTTTTTGCGGTATGCGGGCCTCTCGCTGTTGTGGCCTCTCCGTTTGCGGAGCACAGGCTCCGGACGCGCAGGCCCAGCGGCCATGGCTCACGGGCCTAGCCGCGTGTGGGATCCTCCCGCACCGGGGCCCGAACCCATGTCCCCTGAATCTGCGGGCGGACTCTCAACCACTGCGCCACCAGGGAAGCCCTAGGCTTCTTTTTTTAAACCTGTGAATTTCTCTTACTCTTTTGTTGCTCATCTATGCCTTAAAGTCTGTTTGTTTTATTTTATCCAGAATTTCTCAGGGTTTGTAGTAGAAGGTCTTTCTGGAATATGTAGCTGATCCTATTGCTGAAAGCAGAAGTTGATGCTATTCATTTCTATGGAATGTTATCCATTCTAATCATTATTATCATCAATTCTATGCTAATGAAAGTGAATCCCAAATCTATGTCTTCAGACCTAAACTCTCATCTGCTTTCTATTTCCTTTAGGCATTTTTAAATATGAAGTAGAAACTTGAGTATTTTATCAGCTGTTAAAGCTCAAGGTGTTCAAGGTGGAAGTTATCTTATTCAACAAACTGCTTCTCCCATCAAACATTGCTACTTGGGCTTCCCCGGTGGCGTAGTGGTTGGGAGTCCGCCTGCCAATGCAGGGGACACGAGTTCGTGCCCCGGTCCGCGAGGATCCCACATGCCGCGGAGCGGCTGGGTCCGTGAGCCGTGGTCGCTGGGCCTGCGCGTCCGGAGCCTGTGCTCCGCGACGGGAGAGGCCACAGCAGTGAGAGGCCCACGTACCGCAAAAAAAAAAAAAAAAATTGCTACTTTGTTATTTTAACAAGTCAACATTATTCCTAGCTTTTAGCCTGTAAACCTTGAAAATACTAGAAATGATTATTGCACCTTCATACCCTTTATGCAATCTGTCACTGTTTCCTCTCTTTGACCCAATATCTATATCATAAATTATCATTTTAAATCCCTACTCAGAATACAAGATCTAAGCACCTCATTTAAGATTAATTTGATATAATTTTAATGCATCTAGTATCTATTGATCATCTGCTTTGTGAAAGGTAGTATGCAAGCTGCTACAGATGATACATAAGAATTTCTGTTTTTGAGCCAGTGCAGCATATGGTATTTTAACAATTAAAAATGATTTTCAAGTATAAAAAAATGCTACTGGTATTCTATCAAATGAAAAAGAAAAAATGTTTTCACTTTTGTAAATAAGGACATCTGTAGTTAGACCAAAATACATTTGAATGGTGAAATTAGGATTCAAATTTATATCATTTTTCATATTTTTTGCATAGATTTTCTACAATTACCTGGGATTATTTTTATAGTAACAAAAAAAGCAAACAAATGCTGTCAAGAGCTTGGCTGGAGCCGTGTTTGGAGGACTTGGATACCAGGTTAAGGGGTTTGGAAAGGTTCTTGGCCAATGGGGAGCCACTGAAGCTTTTTAAGAAGGGAATTAATGTGAACAGATTTGTATTTTGAGAAGATTAAGACAGAAGTCTTGTTATTGTTTAGATTGGATTCAAGTGGAAGAATGACCGGAATTTATTGTTATGGTCTAGACAGGAAGTAATAAGGGCCAGAACTACATCTCTGAAGCAGGGATAGGAAAGAGGAGAGACATTTGATCTAATAGAGAGGAAGGTCAAGGGGACTTGATGACAGCATTAATTGTTAGAGAGTTCAGGAAAGAGAGAAACTGAAGAGATATAGAGTCTAAGTTATTGGGAGAACAATGCTGCTCTTAGCAGGGATAGGATAGTGAAGGGAAGAAGGAAGAGGAAAAAGTGTTGAATTTGATTTCAAATATGTTAAATCTCTGTTGTTGAAGAGACATCCCATCTTTGGGATTTTATGGAATAATGGCTGCACTCCACCTAAAATACTCTTTTGGAGCTGTGATGGTCTCATTGAACGATCCTTCCCTTCCTTGACAGCACATGAGCAGAAATCCAGACACTCGCAGCTCCCTGTGGCTAATGACCCGTAGAAGCTCCTGCTGCCTTCCCTGCTTTGAGTTTAGACGCATAATTCTAGACTCAATGTCAAAGACTTCACCTGGGTCAAAGCATGCCTAGGTGATTTCTGACATTCTTGGCCAGCCAGCACTGCTCTTGGACCATGGCAGCTAAGGTCTCTGACCTTGGCTCAGCACTTTATAGGGTCAACCTCTCAAATAGGGTGCGCTTCCTACACTAGACCTCTCCTCAGTTCTGTACTGCTCTGGGAACCTGAGATGCTGAAGGCAGTTCTCAGTGCTTACTCAGTCCTCTTCTCCAGTCTGTCCTCCCAAGAGTGAACTACACTGTTGTTCTTTTTCTCTTGACCCCAAAGTAGCCAAAGGGATAATTGCTTTGGAGGAGGAATATGGATTGAGGTGGGTGTTCACTCCATGTGGCTAAGGCTCTTTGTGGTGAAAGATGGAGGCAGATGTGGAAAAGAAGGCGAGTGGGCCATGGTATGGGTTCTTCATTTGTACTTTTGCAGTGACTTACACAATCTAACTGGCACAAGTCAACTGAAAGACATTTACAATCTAGGACTATATTAATATTTTGGTTACTGGTGATAATATGCTGAGTGTACTGGCTGGTAAGGGGAAAATCAGGCACAGATTTTTTATAAGGCATTTTTTTTCTAAACCACAATTAGACGCCCCCTTGAAGAGTTTTCTTTTCCCTTTATGACTCACAGAAGGCTGAAATCACTATTTCCTATTGAGGGGAAACACAAGAAAAGGGAGGAGATGTATCACACTTTGGTCTACCCTGGTTTTATGCTTTATTGGCCTGGCTCTTAAATAAAGGAGACCATTTCCCGCATTTTTCTCCTTAATCCATGCATCCTTGGCACCATTAATAAGCCCCAAACTACTCTTGAAGAGTAGATTTAGCCACTTAAATGATTGCATCTCTGTCTTCATCCCCTTTTTTAAAACTCTGCCTTTACACTGAGCCCTACTGCCTTCTTTTATCATGTAGTCCTGAATTTAATGGTCATACCTGATAGGATCAAAGGAGAGGCACCTGAGCCAATGTTCCTAGGTGTTAAAAATGAGTGATGGTGGATTTCCTAAGATGTTATGTTGGACCATATGCAACCAAAGGAAGCCAATCAAGGTAAAGAGGAGACAGAGGGAGGCCAAAAGGCAGATGCCCATGCTGTCCAAGAGAAACAAATAAGGTGCCCCACTCCTGGACTTCCCAGTTCCAGTTATTATACTTTTGTGGCCCTGCTCTTTCTCTTCTCTCAGCTGCCTGTAAAACTTCTTGTGTATAAGCTTTTGTATAAGCTAGCTAGGTGTCTATTCCTTGTAACAAATATCACAAAGACTGTTATGTCAACTATACCTGGGAGAACTTAACCCTTTATTCTTAAGATTCAATGGTTGGCTCTACTGGATTTGGTCATGTTGACCATTTATCTCTCATATTAGTTTGCTGGGGCATGAGACGTTAGTCCCCCCTTCTTAGTTTATTCTAGATGCTATACTGAATTAAGAGGCCAGTGAGTAAAGTTTCTGTATACATTTCTTTTACCCTACTCATCATACATTACTCAAAGAATGTTCCTGACTTTGCAAGAAACTCCTCCCAGGGAAGGCAAGATAGTAAATTTAGCTTCATTCTCAACCCAATCATTTGGGAAAGCTATTATAACATTGGACATGTGAAGAGTATGCCAGGGCTATCTCACTGACCTCTGGTCTCAAAACTCAGTTGATCCTCACTGTGGACAGTCACAGGTTATGAAAGGCAAGAAACCATCTCTTTTATCCAGTGCCTCCTCTTCCATTGCTCTGATTTCTAGGGACCCCTGGGCTGTACTGCCTGGCTTGCCCAGAAGAGAGTCTCTGCATATCAGCCATGGATTATGCAGTCCACTGTGGAATTACACTTAGCGGAGAATACGGTTGACAGGCTCTCTCCAACCTGCAACCCAAATAATTTTGGCTCACATTCCAAAATGTTGCATAAAACCCTCACAGCAAATATGTAGGTAAAAGGAAAAAGGGAGTTATAGCTTCAAATTTTATAAGGCATTTCATTTTACAAAATGCTTTTACCACATAGGCTTACTTGTTCTCAGAAAGCTCTATGAAGTAGATACTATTATATCTGTAGTTTTTACTGATGAGCACACAAATCTCAGAAAAGTTAATTTCTTTGATAAATGGCAGAGGTAGAACTTGATCTGTAAGTCTGCCTTTTTTTTTACACCCTGCTAGCATTCATTTCTTCACTCAACAAACAAACATTTCTTGAGTACCTACCTGGATTGTACACTGTACTGAGCACTGGGCACACAGTGGTGAACTTCTCTGTCCATCCTGGGAGATCAGAAAAGACTTTGCAGTAGGAGTGGCGTCCAAGACAAGAAGGAAAGCAGCGGTAGATGTTATTCAGTCAAAGTGGGAGGGCTGGGAGCATTCCAGGCAGACCAAATTTTTATCTCTAAACTATCCCAATGGACCTGAAAAGTAGAAACTAGGCAAGGAAGCTGAGAACTAAATGTCCACAATTGTGTAATCTCATATTTAAACATGAAGAGATATGTATCCGTTAGATTTCCTCTTTCCTTTAAATGTCTTGTCACGACCTTCTCAAGACCCAAAGTTTAACACTTTCACAATGACCTTTGATTTGTTTTCACTAACAAATGATTACCATCACTTGGCAATCTTGTTTGTTGTCACTATCTCAATGATAATTAAAAATAGAATTTTGACTATGGCTCTTTCACAAGAACAGTGAGGCTGCCTCCTCTTTTGAAGCTGCCCTTTACAGAGGCTGGCCTGCTTTTTCAAAAGCCAAATGGTATAGGGGGCTCACACCCCAACCATTAGAAAGAGGGCAGCTGGCTGCAGGAGCAAGGCCTATTCCTGGATATTCCATGGGGTGTTTATGCAGGTGGGAAACACTTCCAACCAGTTAAGCAAAGTCCTGACTCCTTTTACTACACACAGGACATCTCTCTATGTGACAAGGACTAACAAAGCCACAGGGAGGGCCAAACTGACAGCCTGGTTTGGATGTGTTAGAAGGGTGACTTTGCCAGCCCTCAGGTTGACAGTTGTCAGAAAAGAGGAAAGGATAGAATCCTTGCTAAATCATTAAATCTTTGGAGCATAGTTCCATCATCTTCCTAATGAATCCCATATTCCACTGGCTTTGAGGAGAGTCAACACCCAAGCAACATAATAAACATTGCATTTGGAAGCAGGAGACTATTCACAGGGGTGAGGTAACAAGATAGTTTACAATAAAACACTGAGAACAACAGCACTAGAAAGAAAGAGAGTAGGGAACAGTGCAAGAGCAGGGCATAAAACTGGCCTGGATTGGATAACATATAACATGTACAAGGAGATAAACCCAGGACACTTACATAGGCAGTCAAGGGACATGGTTAAAACTCTGTGTTCAATCATCCCTGAGATAGTTATTTCTAAGTGAATTCATTGCAAGTAGCTAGGATGGCAATTCATGAGGGGAAGACTCACTACAAGGTCCGTAATTATGGGCTATTTGAAGGACAAGGGATGTGGGCAGACCCCTGCTGCTGGCTGAATGGCTCAGAAGGCTTGATTTCAGTATGAATGAATAAATTTATAAGTGAATAAATTAAGGTATCAGGAAACACTTTTAGTATGACTCTTGCAGAATTATTATTACTATTAAAACTAATAAGACTCCGTCCTTCCTTTGAAGGAGTTCACAGCTTAGAAGGGAAGACATTTAAATTAAGGTACATTGTAGTGATTTAGAGTGCTCTGGTAGAGATTTGCATGGAGTGCTGAGACAGTACAGAAGGGACTATCTCTGCCTGGGAGAGTTAGGGGAAGCTTCCTGGTGGCGGAGACATTTGATCTAGATCCTGATGGATGAATAAGAGTTTGCCAGGATAAAGAAGAATGGAAGCACATTCCAGGACAAGGGAATTAACTGTTCCCTCACATACCTGTCTGTACAACCTCCTGTTAAAATCAAACATGTTATTTGAGAAAGCTCACCCTTGTCATTGTCAACGGTAAATGTATCATATTAGAAATAAAAGCCCTGAGGATAGAGAACAGTGTGCTCCAAAAGAAATAAAATGTAAGCCACAAATGAAAGCCACAAATGTAACCTTAAAATTTATAATAACCACATTTTAAAAAAGAGCAAAGGGAAACAGTTTTATTTTATTAATATATTTTATTTAACCTAATATATCCAAAACATTTTCATTTCAACATGTAATCAATATAAAAACACCAGGGTGATATTTTACATTCTTTTTCTGTATTAAATCTTTGAAATCTGTTTTGTGTTTTATACTTCATAGCATACTTCAATTCAGGCTAACTACATTTCAAATGCTCTATAGACACATGTGGCTCGCTGCTACTATACTGGACACAGCTTAGAAAACCAGCTTGTTCATTTTGCAGGTTGGGATGCCCGCAGGGAGGGCAAACCTAGAATGAGTCACAGAGGAGACCAAGGGAGTATAGAGGCTGAGGTGCTCAGCAGGGGCCCGATGACTAGCTTTGTTTGCTTCCTAATTTCATCCAAAACTGGTCAGCAAGGTCAGGGATGGTGTCTGCTACTCCACCCGCAGAAAGTATGTCCAAGTCAAGTTTTCCTGGGAAAACTCTCATTTTGCCTTCCCTTTTTAATTTGATTTTAAAAGCCCACAGGCTATTCTTCTCAGTACCTAATAATGTCTTTTCCAGCTCTCTTAGGAAACAGGGCCCTGAAATTTCTCTCACGTATTAGCCCCAATGGACTCTGTCTCTGTTCCATGGAAACCTTGCCCAGAAATGACCTCACGGATCGTCTCATCATGGCCAGAGGCAAGTAGTACTGTCTGCAGCACCAGGAGCAGGGGGCAAGGGCAAGTTCAACTTCCCTGAAATAATATGCTGCCATTTCTACCCATAGAGACCAGTCGTAAGCAGTGCTCAAAACTACATCAGCTCTGGCCAAGGCATAAGAGAGAACAGGTCCTTGACGTTCTTGGACCCCATTGTCCAGAACGGCCAAGGGAGCCACAGTCACTGTAGACTTTCCTCTTATGTCCCAGCGTCCTGCTCCTGACTGACGCCCTGGCTTACAGCCAAGCTTCTGGCCCTCCTATGTTACCAATTCTTAAAATGAACCAAGAGATAGGATGCCACTACACTGGACCTGGTTGTTTTCTCTAAGGAAAGTTTCCAAATATACTTTTACTCCTATAAGTTCAGGGGGGAGCTACTTTGGATAAGGCTGTAGCTGCAGGATCTGTAATTGAGACAATAGGGACCACGAGAAATTAATCAGTAGAAGAGATGCCATTTGGTATGAGTCCTGTGCTACTCCTCACTGTTTGTGAGAGTTGGCTCTGTTGTGCATGGATGCCAAAGGGCTATTTGGAAGAAATAAGCCATTTCTATTCATCCTTTTTTGGCAGTAGATAACTCAGGATCTCTTTGAAACTTGCTGGGAGTGGTTAAAAGGCATGTACTCTAGGAAGATGCCATATATCTTTTAATGGAAAGCCATGGCAAGTTAGAATGGAAGTACTAAGTAGTTTTTGTTTGGACTGTATCATCTGCAGCATCAGTTATTATTGTTGTTGTTTTCTCCAGTTTTGCTCCTTTCTTTTTTTTTTTTTTTTTGCTCCTTTCTTGAGTCTTACATATTTTAATTATGTAATTTTGTTTACATTCTCTCTACTAAAAGGCTTTTAGGCAGCCTAGTCCATCAGAAGACAATGTGTGTGCATGTGTGTGCATATATGCCAGTTCAGCCTTTTGAGTACAGGTAAATAGATAAGACAAGTCATTACTTAAATCATTATAGCCTGGGTCATTACCCACAATACCATCTGCTGGTATTTTCTCAAGCCTTCTTCTATTAAAGAGCCATTAAATTACTTCTTGTGGGAAGCTTATAAATCAGCCAATATGACAGATAGATAGGACACCAAGTAACTTTGGTTTTTTTGTTTCTGTTTTTTTTTTCGGTACGCGGGCCTCTCACTGCTGCGGCCTCTCCCTTTGCGGAGCACAGGCTCCGGACGCGCCGGCCCAGCGGCCATGGCCCACAGGCCCAGCCGCTCCGCGGAATGTGGGACCCTCCCGGACCGGGGCACGAACCCGCGTCCCCTGCATTGGCAGGCAGACTCTCAACCACTGCGCCACCAGGGAAGCCCATAACTTTGTTTTAATTGTCTCTGCTACCATCCAGTGTCACTCAGTCTATTTATTCATTGATAGCACTTGAATTAAAGATACCCTAAATCTGATCTTGTCAATGGATGAGGGTTGGGGATGGAGATAGGACTGCAGTCCTGGAATAAGAGACTGAATTCCACATGGTTCTATTTATACAGTGCGATCGATAACGTAATTTTAAATATGTACCTCCCTCTGGTGGAAAATAATTTGTTTGTTAATAATTTGAGAAAGTAAACAGAAGTGGAGAGGATTTTGCATTTATACTTGCTGATGATACATTATACTCATAGACTCTCAGTTGAAACACATTGTTACCCCAGAGTTGGGGGCCTGTGTTGGTTTTGGTATGTATCAATGTATATTACGTATATGGAGTTTAATCCTCTGCTGTCTAAGCCTTCCATACCATTTGCTATCAGTCCTGTTTTAGTCCTTACTGCCTGTGGGAGTTGCCTGTGTTGTGTAAAGATGCCTTGGGGATAGTTGGGGCTGGTCCAGCCAAGGGCCAACTTAAGGGCTTTGTTCTTTATTGCTGGAGCCAGAGAAGGGTTCTCACTCAGGACCAAAAGATGCTGAGACCAGGGGACTTGTCTCAATCAAAAAGAGTAAGAATAGGGCTTCCCTGGTAGCACAGTGGTTGAGAATCCTGCCAATGCAGGGGACGCGGGTTCGAGCCCTGGTCTGGGAGGATCCCACATGCCGCGGAGCAACTGGGCCTGTAAGCCACAACTACTGAACCTGCGCGTCTGGAGCTTGTGCTCCGCAACAAGAGAGGCCGCGACAGTGAGAGGCCCGTGCACCGCGATGAAGAGTGGCCCCCACTCGCCGCAACTAAAGAAAGCCCTCGCACAGAAACGAAGATCCAACACAGCCAAAAAAGTAAAAATAAATAAATAAAATATTTAAAAAACAAAAAGAGTAAGTACCAAATTTCAAAGGAGAATGAAAATGAACACTAAATCTGGAGAAGTCAAAGTTGGAGGCCAAAGTTGAAGTGTAGAGTCAAGAATTTGGAACTAGGAAGATGATATCAAACCACCCAACTACATGCAAGATTTGGACAACAAAGCCTTGTTTACCTGACTCCACAGTTCTTCGTATAACACCATACTTCCTCCTATTAATAACTAGATGTTAGACTTTGGTCATGTTATTGAACCTCCTGTTTCATAGGTAAAAACACAGCCTCACAAGATGGTTATACTTGTGAATAAGTTCTGAAAACATTATGCATACACAAGTCATTATCATCAGATAATCAGCCACTTCCCAGGAATACTCAGAACCGTACTTCAAAAAAGAAAAAAAAGCTATGTCTTTGCATGGTTCACATAGTCTACACATCCATCTGAGTAGACAGAAATCTATATTAGTGGGCTCTTTCATTTACATATTACTGAATTTTGATGGAATGTTTTCCAAGGAATCAAAGAGTTAATTGATTGAATTGACTGGTTGTTAATTAAATCAAAGCAGCTGAACCAACTTTGTATAGACACATCAGAAACATTCCTTTCTGATGATCCTGGTTCCTCCAGAGTTTTAGGGCCTGCAGTAAGGAAAATCTTATGACAATCAAGTTTGCTTTGGCTCTTCGTGGGTGAGCAATGCATGTGTCATGAAGTTCACAGGGAGGCTGTAATGGTTCTACCCACTGGGCAGCTTCTGAGATTTGCTTATCTTCTCTGGCTCCACTAAAGACCACATATAAAACTTCATTGAACGTTGTTCAATATTTAAAATGCAGTTGATTTATTTCCTCTACTGCTGGGTGGAGGCTAAATTTTCCTTCCTATGAAATATTAGTATAACTTTTGGATATTTTCATGGATATTGAGAATTGTGTAACAGATCATGTCTCTGTTTTTGCTTTAATTTTCAGGAAGTTCTGAGAAAATTTTGGCTGACATATAGCTATGTGTGTGTATATATATATATATATATATATATATATATATATATATATATGCCAAAATATGATATATATTTGCTTATATATGCATATAGCATATATATTTGATTACATGCTTAGATATTTGTGTTCAATCCCTCCCTTTCATTAATTCCTGTTTTTATTTGTGTTTTTTCCTAATATTAGTTTTAAAAATATTATGACATTAATTTCCTAAAAACGGACTCAAGCCCTATGTGATATACAGACATTTAAACAGATAAACAACTAATAAACATTTACAATCGTGTTAAACTGTATACATAAGACCCTAGTACATCTACATGAAGAGTAAGATAGTCATGTAGTCCTTCATTTTGTCTGCTGGGTTACAGAAACATCAAAATAAAAATAATTTTTCTCCTTTTCTGTCTGTTAGCAGAATCCTACTTGTCCTTCATGACCCAGCTCAAGTTCTACTTTCTTCATGAAGTCTTCTTGGCTGTTCTAACCAAATGACTCTCTTTTTGGAATTTCCATAGCACTTTGAGCTCACAGGGCACAGTTTAACATTCAGTTATGCTGCCTTTTTATTTTTCCTTCATTGTTTCTGCTCCAGCCACACTGGGCCTGCTTATTATCTCTTGATTCTGCCTGGTGCTTTCCCAACCATGACTTTGTTCCTGCTGCTTCCATCTGTCTGGAATGGTCTCTCCTGCCCTTTTCATATCAAATTCTACATACTTACCAGCCTCCAGGTCAAATAAGCTTGTCCCACAAAGCCTGCACAGCCCAGGACAGCCAGGGACATCTCTAAATTAATAGTGCCTACCATCTATCTTATTGAAATTATCTTTATAGATATTTTGGGGTATCTTCTATATGGTTCTTATAAACCAATATTGTAATGATTTAAATTTCAAATTTAACTTGGGAAACTATGGGAAATATACAGATGTTACTAAGAGTCACTTCTATTTCTACACCCTATGGCAGTGGTTCTCCAAATTAGCTGTGAACCAGAATCACCTGTAACATTAAATAAATACAGATATATAGGCCCTAATCTAGATCAGTGATTGATGATTTCTGGGGTTTGACCTGGATATCCATTTTATTTTGTTGCATGGCCAAATCTAAGAACCATTGGTCTATGAGGATACTTCTGGAGAATAACTTGGAAGAGTTTATAAAGTCTCTGAATGCCTAAGTTTAGACCTTGATAGAAAGTGTTAAAGAAATCAGCCACTCCATAAGACAGCACTGCATGCCAGTGCTTAGAGAAAAAGTTTAACTCTTAACAAAATGACAGTTTCTTAACATTCTGCTGGACATTATGACCTTTTTAAAAGTATGTTTACCATCTCTTTCATGTCTTACTTTATAGTCTGAGTCTTTTCTCTTATTTTTTTACAACAAAAATGAATAATGAAATCTATACTGCAATTACCTGAGTGATCACCTGGGGAATTTAGGACTTATCCTTATCCAAACTTATATTACTATACCTAAGACCAGTCTTAGTCTGTACCTTTGGTTGTAAGTGATAAAATAGTAAATCAAATGAGTTTAAGCAAAAATAGCAATCTGTTAGATGGGTGTTTACTACCTACAATAGAAACAGTCTGGCTGTTCATCAAAGCATTGTTCCTCTCCTATGGGCACTCAGCTGCACTTGTTTCCCATCCTCTCTGCAGTTGGGCATTCCTGTGTGACTGGGTTCTGTCATTGGAATATGGGCAGAAGTGATGTGTACCACTTCTGGATCTGGTCCATGAATCCCTCTTCTGTAATATTCCGTTTGCTTTTCCCCTTTAGTCCCTGAGTGGAGAAGTCTCCAAGGACAGAGAGAGGTGATGCATGAGATGGAAAGCACCTGAGTCATCACTCAAAGAAAAGCCACCTAATGGAGGTACACAACCATTGAGGACTATGTGAGTGAGATAAAAAATATCTTGTGTTAAGCCACTAAAATTTTGGAATGGTATTAACCATTGAGTACACTGGGGTAAGGAATGTGAGAGAGATCATGTACCATAATTTTTACCTGTAAGGGAGAGATTTATTGGAATTTAGAGACAAGTAGGAAAGAACACAGAAAAGAGGCACTCCCCAGAGTGCCTCTTATCCAAAGAGACATTGGAAAAGACTCAAAAGGGTAATATGCAGGCCTGGCTCATTATCTTTTGGGCCTCAAATTCAGGAAGGTTTTCAACCTCCTTTGAGGGGAAAGGGAGATAACTCTCTATTAATATTTTGATAGGGCTTAGGACCCTGCAACTCTGCCTTGAGTCTGCTAAAAAAATGCAGACTGTTACAGTGACTTTTAGATATCCAGACCAAAGGATGTGTATTTTACTCTTATAAATTATTAATTTTTTACTTATTTGTGCCTTGGCTGCCATCGAGAATAAGTGCCTTGTGAACTTTCTAACACTCCTTTTGACTCTGCAGTCTTATCTCAATGTGTCTAATATGTTTTCTCATTGATGGCTTATTGACTTGTCACTTCCTCCTCTCTTCATCCCCAAGTTTTATTTGGATGAACAAATTCAGATTAGAAATTCCATTAAATTACTGAGAGAAGGCACACCATTGTTTCAGAGGAAGCCTAAATTAGGAATGCCTTTCTTTTCTGGACTACGTCATACTTGCTTCTTTGGATTGTATTGAGATAGGAATTTAAAAATATTAATAATCATATGCTGATCAAAGAGGTTTAAATATTCCTCACTCCCTGTCAAATACTCTACAATATCAAGGAATGCGGGAATATTACCTGCTCTAATTTTAGCCATTTGTTGAAGGTGGGAATCTTCAACAGTCAAAACACTCCCATACCCTAGAACTCAAGAAGGAATATAAGCAATGATAAGTGAATCCAACTGCATTACAAATGAACCACGTAACCACAGTAAAGAGGATGGGGAAGAAAAAAGCTAAATAACCTTGGAAAGCACTATTTCAACTGGATACTGTAAGGCTGAAGATTAAAAGGAACTACATACAATTCTTGTGCTTTAGTTAGTAAATTTGTTGTTTACAGAGATATGGATTAGCAATTCTGCAACTTCTTTATTTGTATTCTAGGATTGAATAAGTAAGTGAATACAATGATATGATAATGAAATCCAAGTTTTTTGCCAGAGAAAGAACTTGCAAATAAGTAAAAAGGGAAGGCTAAAGAGAACCCTGTGCTACTGGAGTGGAATCAGAGATATCTGATTATAAACTCAGTTATATTTGAGTGTAAACTCAAGATTTTTAATCTACATAGAAATAGATATATATGTATGTATGGTTTGGAATACATTCATATATTTTCTGCCTCTGCCACTGAGAGAGCCTAGAAGTAATGACACCCCAGTAGCAAAAAGAACGCCTACCCCCCAGATCTTGGTTTCTAACACTACTCACCAGTTAGAGGATCCATACTCCTCAGAGCAATGTCTGACTTAGGGCTGGGGTCAGGAAAGTACATGATGAACCTGAAACATTTTATGATGCCAGAAAGTAAGAAGTGCTCAAAAACAGATGGTTTCATCTCAAGGAGTCAACCTGAAGGAGTTCCAAACACATTTGAGACAGTTTGTGTAAAGAAAGATAATAATGGCAATGGCTTAAAATATGTATACTAAAATAAATATCCATGAGCCCATACAAACATAAACAATTAAATAAGTGGTGGAGAAAGGACAGTTCTTTAAGTTGAATTCCAATTAATAAATTAGGAAGTCATAGTGGAAATAAGTGTCTGAGAAACTGTCAAAGCAAGGGGAGCCTAAGGAGACATGGTAACTAAATGTAATCTGGCATCCTGAATGGGATTCTGGAATAAGAAAGGATGGTAGGTAGAACTGAGAAAAAATGAGTAAACTATGCACTTTAGTTGATCACAATGGATCAGTATTGGCTCATTAATTACAACAAATATATTACTGTAAGCTGTTAGTAATAGGGAAACTAGGTGTGGGGTATATGTGTATTCTAAAACTGTTCAAGAATAAAAGTTTAAAAGTCACCATTTGGTTCATACCATAGTAATAATTGTTGCAGTCAAGTATCATCAATGGATGTTAAAGTTAAGGGGCAAAATATGAAGAGAAATAGGATGTTTGTGTAGTTTCAAAGTATCTCAGTGTAAAATGCCTATTAATTACAAAGGGAAAATAAATAACTTTATAGTGGAATAACCTAGAAGATACCACCTCATCCCAATGATCAAAAGCAACACCAGTAATGAAACTTATTGACAACCTGTGCCTCCTCTTATGATGCAATGCGGTGCTTCTCAAGTTTTAATATTTATACAAATCACCTAGGGAACTTGTTAAACATGAAGATTTTGTTTGAGGAGGGATGGGGCTTGAGATCCTGAATTTCTAATAAGATCCCTGGTGATCTGATAATGCTGTCAAGGGGACCACACTTTGTGAATCAAGGCCTGTAGGAAAACCCTGTAAGCTTTTCAGCAATGGGGGAGTTGGGTGGCAGGAGAGTGTTCTCATCCCTTTTATAACCCTCCTCCAGATTTTCCTTTACCTTATTTGAGATTTCTTTCTCCAGTGCTTTTTTAGCATCATAAATATCCAAAGCTCAGATAAGTATTATTTCTAAGCAAAAAGCTTTAAGTGGGGGATTTACATGTGACAAGAGTTTTCCTTTCTTGGAGCAGATATGTACCCCATCTGTTTTGGAAGAGGCAAGAGATCTAAGCATACTTTACTTAGAAGCAATTGGCGATGGGCTCCACCTGTTAATATTATCTGGTATCTATGAGTAGAAAACTTTGTTGCATCATGAACGGAAAAGGCACCATTTAGGGAATGATCCTGAAGGTTCACAAATACCACAAAAGATCAAGTAGTGCATTAATACCAAGGCTGAAGAGATTTCCAGTGGCACAGGGCAAGTCTATAATGGAAGATAGGTGCATCATTTATTGGTATTGGTTCAAATGGAATTTTGTATCCTCATAGAATTCTGCATTTGGTTGCTGTTCAGGCTTCTCAGTAGCCAGTGAGGTTCCTACTGGCCTGGCCAACATCCCTAACCTTCCCATTTCAGAGTCTGCAGCTGCCTAATGATATAGAACTAAAGGGCCCTCTTCAGCAGCATGATTTGAAACGGCACTTGAGCCATTTTGTTCTTGGCCTTAGTTGCTGGACTGGAAAGATCCTCAATTGTAAGGAAACATGAGTAGCTTTGCTCCCTGGTGTGATTGCATTTTATGTGTCAGGGTCATATATGAATTCATGAGAGCTGAGCTAATCTCATCTAAGAAAATGAAATTGGGGTGGGAGAGGGTCCAGGTGTCAAGATTTTGGTCAGCCCCCGAAGAGGTTCCCTCTCAGCCTGCTGCTGGCACCAAGTCGAAAGTGCCTGGAAATAGTTTGTATTTTTTTTTGCCCCAGGACACTTTTTCTGGCTCCATGCAACAGTCTCTACTTCCAATCCCTTTCCTCTCAGCGGGCTTTCCTACCATGTTCTTTCATCTTTGAATCAATGATGCTATGGAAAATTTGCCTGGCTTTTAGTTCAGCCCTGTCCCCTCACCACTCCCCTATAGTGTTATCTCTCCAGTTATCTTACCTGACTTTGTGTCTTACAATCCACAGACGAGCAATCTTTCACCTCTCACATAATCTACCAGAACCTCTTAAGGCAGGTGATGCCTTCAAATTTCTAAGGGATAGTCATATCTAACTTAGGATTCTATTCTAAGTCAAACTTGTAACCACTTTCCTCCCCAAAGTAAGTATTATTTTTTATAAGGAGTTTCTTGGAAAACTGCTGAAGATATGATGCACCAAGGTAAAGAACAAACCAAAAATACAAATAGTTGAGATCCTGGAAACATGGAAACCAACACAGGAGAGGACTAAAAGGAATAGTCAACATAGTGATCAAGTGAGATTCCCCAGGATGGCAGCTGTGAAACTGTCAAGAATGACAGTCCAGATTGGAACAAGAAGGTAGAGAGCCCGAGGAGAAATTAAGGTGAACTCTATTGGAATTTTGGAGAGGGGCAAAATATGTGTGGGGGAAAGGGAAGACATGTAAAAAGATCAGTGTTCATCTTCCACTTAATAACATGGGAAAGATAGGCAAGAGCCCTATATACATGCTTTGGAAACATGAAGAAGAGAAGAACAGCTAAAGGAGTTACAAGGGTTTGCCTCTGAGGATGAGACCAGGAAAAGAGCGCAAAGGGATGTCTATTTTTGTTGAAAGTCTTAGAAAACATATTATTCGTACCCACACATATATATATGAAAACGTCAGATGTTAATTGTTTTTTCAAATAAGTGGATGGAGTGATTTACTTCAAGGGATAAGTAACCCTGATAATGGTCTTATGAGTCAGGTGACTGAAGTCATTCAATTCGAAAGCCACTTATTTAAGCATGTGCTGTGTGCCAGATGCTATAGGGACGAGGATGAATAACATATCATTTCCACCCTCAAGGACCTCACAATCTAGGCCAAAGAGGACATGCACACAAGTACTGTGATGCAGAATATGATAAGAAATATTGCAAATAATGCTCTAGGGAGTATGGAAGAAGTAGCAATGACGTCAGAGTGGCTGGATTCGGGGAGGATGCAAGCAGATTTGCATGGGAATGGCCTTGCCCGATATCTTGGGTGAGCTAGTTTGTTTTCTAGTTCTTGTTCCTCTTTTTTCATCGGAACAGAAATCAAATGATAAGGAAGCTCTTCCTTAATTCTAAATATTCTTTGGGTTAGGAGAGATTTGGGCCTCTGGAGATAGGAAAAGGGGAAGAGCAATACAGATGAAGAAGGAATTATAAGAGAGTTGCAGAAATAGGGCACAAAGGGTGTGTGGGGAGAATGGCAAGTATTATATGTGAGTATAACGTGCATGAAACAGATTTGGCCTACAGTCAGTGGAGAGCAGTGAACGCTCAGAGGAAACTGATCTATTTAACCAAAAGAAATGAATGAGATTCTGAAAGTAAACTGGTCCATAGAGGGTCCTGTATAAGAGTTGGGGCTGTCTTTGTATTTCCAGTGCCTAGTTAGTATCTGACATGAAGTAAGCAAGTCAAGTTAATAGAATGGAATCATTCCATTGAGGTTAAGTGCAAAGGTGCCATATTCCCTGAAGGATTATCACTAATGATACTAGTAACACAAATGCAGATGATTCACATTTATTGAATATTTAACATGTGCCCCATTGAAGTAAACACTTCATTGAAGGAGCACGGGCTTCTGTAGGTGTTTGGTATTATTAGTAGGTTCATTTTATAGGTAAGTAAAACTGAGACTTAGAGAAGTTAAGTGACCTTTGGATTTTGAAACAGATGCCATTCTTCTCTTCATTTTAAATTATGTAGGTGTTTAGATCACCCAGTTATGAAATTATGTAATATTTTTAAAGGATTATGATACTGTGGTACTGCTTTATTTGATCCTACAAGGAGCTCAAATTGTTTCATTTCATTTAAAGTTGGCCACAAAATTACATAAATATGATCCCAATTTTGATTTGAAATAATACATATAACTGGAAGAAAATAAATTTCATCAAATCTAAGATGGCATCAGCAATATTATTCAGCATTATTTCATATACCAGTAAGATATAAAATAAACTGCTAATGAAATTATAATATGCCACCAATTGTAAGGCAAATGCCATTTCAGAAAAGTTACAGTGTGAGAAAATGTCCATTTTATAATGAATTAAATATACCGGTTATAGGGTAGTGAAATTATGGGTGGTTTAATTTCTCTTTTTTACAATATATGTATGTTTCTAAAATTTCAGCATTACTTTTATACCAAAAGAAGTTAATTTTTTAAGTGTTGGAAACATTTAGAACATCCTCACAACCAGGAATATAGATATATAATATAGATAGTAAACATCAATATAGCTTATACTATTCTTATTTTTTGAATTAAAGTCAGTAAAAGCTTTGTGATTGACATGTGTGAGAATAAATTCCCTAACACAGACTGCTGTCAAACTGTTTAAAAGGGAAAGAGGATTTCCTGCAAAATATGCTGGAGTAAAGACATGTTTATTCTAATTCCTACGGCTACCCGTTGCCAGAAACCTAATGAACACAAAAACTTAAATTTGGAAATATAATATCTTACTTGTATTAAAACTTGGAAATGACTAAAATTCCCAATTACAATCTATGAATTGTAATCATCCATCAAGTATAGTAGGACTTGGATCAAATGGAAGGAATCTATTGAAAGCCAGTATTCATCTCTCTGAGCCTTAAGCAGAGTATAGATTCCTCTCAAAGTAAGTAAGGGTCCTGATAGATCCATGTGATTATCTTTTTTAGTTGGGACAATAAGGAGTAAGGGTGTGAAGGATCCTGAGAACAATGAACATGATTGCTGGGCATGTACTGCTGACCAAAGAGAAACAGTAAATCATCAGATAAAAGGCCTTCGTGATGAGGTGCTTCCCTGCAAGTCACATAGACTCATCTGAGTGATCTGCTGCAGAAAGATCTCCCCACGACAGAGGACAGAGCAGATCTGGTGAAAAAAAGTGCAGAAATGACAAGCCAGTTAATGCAGGTCAAACAACTGCCCATTCCCATACTGTTCTGAATGATAAGCAGAAGGGATCAAAATAGAAACTTGGCACAAATGCTACAAAAACAAAAAGATGAAAGATACCTAATTTATATTAAAGGGCAGATGAAGGTACATTTTGAAAAACATAAACTTCCTAGGAAATAGAAGAAAATTCTAGCCAAATACTCTTTATACCCTCAAGGAATTAGAGAGACAAGGAAATATTTTGAAAAAAAAATTGAGATAAAAGTAATTAAAAGAGACAGCAAGACAATATTAGGAGAGAGAAGGGGTACTGACAAAGCTCAGGAAGAAGGTTAAGGAAAAAATACACTATTGCATAAATAGAAACTGCATTTAAAATAGCGGCAAAAAATAGAATGTATAGCACTAATAGCCTTTCAAAACGGAAAAATCTCATGTCAGTGACATATTTAGGCTTGAGATGTCATAAAGGAAAATATAATTAGAGAGCTGATAGATATGGAAGCTAGAGGAGATCAAAGTATCAAATAGTATATCTGAGGTACAGAACATTTAGAAATGGAAATATATTCAAAGATAAAACAGAAAAAATCTCCACAAATAAAGGAAGACAAAAATGTCCAGGGTGTAGGGGTGGGAGATCAACCCTGTAGACATACAAACAGAAAGAGCAGTTTAACTTAAAGTGTGATCTAGTCTGAGTTTTCTCATTGTCATCATGGAGTTCTGAGATAAAATATGTATATATATATATATATATATATATATATATACACACACACACACACACACACACACACACACACACACACACATACATATGTTGGAACAATTCTATACCTAGCCAAGATGTTGGTTTTGTATAAATGCCACAGAATGATAAACATGCAAGGACTCATGAACCTTCCTGGATTACAAAAGAAAAAAAAAGAAACTTCCTTGATGATAAAATTCTTTGTAAGAATTGTCAGAAAAGGTAGGCTCCATTTAAATATGAGGCTCAGCTTGAACAACAGTGGGATTACAATAACAAATTGAATGTAAATGTGAAAAACCTTGACAATATAAAATTAAAATATGACACATAAATATCTGACAGGATAAGAAAGGAGAGGTGGAAGAAAATGTTGTCATATTTCATAGCTGGAAATATTACCTAGCATAAATACTGCCTAATGTTGAAAAGAATCAAGAAATAGAGCTTTAGTACTTAATACTAAATTATAAGTATAATCACTAAAAAAATTCTCATAAGAAAGAATAAAAACATAAGCAAAGTAGATAAAGGAAACCATATAACAATAGGTAGAAAACAAAGGAATTTTAAAAATATATATGACATATAAATAGTTTTAAGACCCAACTTACCTGTTATAATTCATACTAGTGCGAATTCAACTTATTCAGTAACCTAGTATCAATTAACTGTAAGCCAGTTAGCTTCATTAATGAGTATAAGCTCCTAACAAAGGCAGGATCATGAGCTCAATGTGGGCCAGTTAAGTTTTATCTATTGGAGAATATGTGTTATACTCTTAACCCCAGTTACCCAAGTTACCCCTGTCATAAGTGTATTTGGTCATGAAAGGAATGGAGTGGAGATGGCAGGACATGGGAAGTAGGCAGGGCAGAATTTATTTAAAAAGGAGAATATGTATAGTTTATACAATCCATTACTATGCTAGAAAAATAATTTAAAACATCTATGTTGTAAAGATCTTTAGCATCTTCATCTAGCATCTTTCGCATCTAGCATCATCTTTATTATAAAGGACAAGATATTATTATTTGCTAAATATCAGTAGGTTACTCAACCCTGTACCATTGGTAAAAATTAATGTTTATCAATATGGCAATAAATTGGATGCTCTCCTATTCTTGGGTGATTTTCATATACTTTTAGCAAGAGACGTTTTGGTTCTGTCCAACAAACACTGCAGGGCTTGGAAGTGACCTTGAAACATGTTTAATGTATTTGGAAACTGGTGGATTGGCAATGATTATGGGAAGGGGAAGGTCTTTCCAAAGTTTCGATGGGGGTGAGGGTCCAGATTTAAATACTAAGTGCTAAAAACCAAACAGATAATGGATCAAGAATATACACTGATAAATAAAAAGCTGTAGGAAACATTGGATCATAGAAAATTTGAGTTTTAATGAGGACATACTGGGCCAATTCTGAGTTCAGAAGAGACTCATTAATGTATGCTTAAATGTGTTCAGAGGAAGTTACAGACCAACAATATACATGTTGTCTACATAAATGCACATATAAATACATAGCTACCTAAATGTGTGTGTGTGTTTGTGTGCACTTAGATTAACTGAGTATCAATGGACAAAAGCCAAGTAAATATCAGTATTTAAAGAACAGTGTATGTATCATATTTTCATTTATTCTTTTATTAAAAGAATAGTTGCTGAGGCTAATAATTTTCTGTTAAAGGGTACTCTAAAGACCTCTGAGATTCTGCCCAGCTCAGCAGTTTTTATAGAATTACAAGCACTGAGAATTTACCATGTACAAGGTCCTTGACATTTATTTTAAATTATTTAATTCCCTACAATAACTCCATGAACTCTGAACTATTATTGTCTCTATATTAGAAATGAGGAAATTGAAGCTGGAAGAGAATAAGTCATGTGCCTAAGGCTTCATGATTAATGGAAGGACTAAATTTTGATTCCTAAACCCATCTTTTAATTCTATACTGCCTTTTTTACTTTATATCAGGATTGGTAGCATGTTAAAAAAGAAAAATTGGTAGAATTGGTGGATGGGGTTAAGCTGTAAAATTTTCAGAATTCAAGAACACTTGTGAAATTTAAAAAAAAACATAAACATAAAACAAATTTTATAGGTGATAAAGCAGATAAACAAATAAATAAGCAATTAGACCTGACAATAAAAGGCTACATAGAAATAAAATGTGATTTTACAACTTAAGTTAATATCACTAAGGCTAATAGCTGCATTTCCGTCTTAGCCAAAATATGAACTCAATATGATGAATTATGCATTACTTGAACTAAATGTGATTGTGAAATCCTCTGAAGAATTTACTTGAATCCTGTTTTTCCAGTTAGAGCTTTTACTTGCTTCAGGGAGAATTTGGTAGTGAGGGGAGGTTCAAAGAAAAGGAGTAAATAAGAAAGAGATTTCTCCAACCCACCTCACTAGGGAATAATTGGGAATTTATGGACATACTACCATAAATAAAAAGCAACAAGAGTACCAATAGCTGACATTTCTTGAATGCTTACTCCCGTTGGGCTCTCTCTGAAGGGCTTTGCGTATGTTAACTTGCTTAATCCTCACAAAACAAAGGCAAGAATAAACCTGATAAGAAACCCTGGCATTCTGGAACTACTTTTTCTGGTAGAGATGCACTCTGCTTAATGAAAGAAGTGAATATTTCAATCGTATTTATGAGCTGTCCATCATTCATTACATAGAAAGAATCATTATAGAGTTGCTTTAAATAGCAAACTTTTCCAACACATTTCAACTGATTGGATTTATAAAACATTGATTTAGATAGAAACTTTCAAAAATATCATTTTTAAATTAAAAAATATATACACCATGTACTTCTCATATTTATTTATCAACCCCACTAAACCTAAGGATGCCTGGCTTAGAACCTTAGAGAGATAAGGTTAACTAGTAAGAGCATTCCTCTTTTGTTTTTGTTTTTGGAAGTGTTATTACTAGATCTGTACTAAATGAGTGGCTTAGGGTTCTTCTCCTGCAAGCCTCATTTTCACTTCCCTAGGTCTTACTTTATTTTCCTATGGTCATGGACCATGTCAGCATAAGCAGTTGAAAAGGATAATGCATAGTCTGTTTCTGGTTGCCTGGTCAAGGTTGGAATCATGGAAGGCTTAAGCTGGAAGGAAAACCCTATATATCATGTAGTAGTTTACCTTTCCTCTGTTTCTATACAGATGAGGGAAATAAAAAAGAAACCAACTGAAGAGTGGTAAAGTGACATGACTTTTGCTGAGCAACGCTTTTAATTCATTTTTTTCAGCATTGATTGAATTATCCACATGTTTACTTTTGGCTATTTTCTCAGCTCATGCAAGTAGGTAGGTAATGTAGAAAGTAAATATTTTGGTAGACTGGATTCTCGGCTACATGTCAGTGAAATTTGTAATTTGATTCCTCTTCAGCCCACCTCTTATTAATAATGTAGTTATTCTTTCCAAAAGAACAGTTTGACCATCGTAGTTCATAATCTGAGTATCAGAGTCTATTTGCTGGCATATAGCCTCACATGTGTTCTTGGCCTTTGTCCTTTTGCCCAATAATTCACTGAGAACAAAGTAATGAATATTATTACAGATCACACCCTATAAGATTTAATGGCTTAATTAGAGTTATGTTGCTTATAACATCTCTTTAATAATTCTCAAGGTGTCATTGGGTCATCTCACCAAGGCACCAGAAAGGGAGGTATGCCTATCTGACAATTTATTGTTGGGGGACAACCAGGGCAATTTGTCCAGTAAATACTTTGTTTTTACCCACTCTATGCTGAATATAATGCTAAGTCATGTGGGAAACTCAAAGAAGTAAAGGATGTGGTCTTTAAGAAGTTTCTGTGGTACTAAGGAGTTTCTGTGGTTCTATGAGTCAGGGTGAGGTGTTGGCATGGGTAAATCAGAAGAGAAATCTAGCAGTAGATGAGGTAGATGGGAAGTGAAAGTGCTGATCTGAGGTGAGTGAAGGTGAACTAGTTCCAAGAGAATAACAACTTGTTTATTGAGTTCTTACTTTGTGCCAGACACTGTTCTAAGCACTTCACTTGTGTCAATATAACAATATATATAATATAAACATTTATATTAACTTAATTTATAATAATCCAATGAGGTAGACCTTATTTTTCTCATTTTGAAGATGAGGAAGGCTAGACAGAGCTGTTGGTTTACCTGCCTAAGACCAGTTGCCTGTAAAGTGAAGGAAGCAGATTTCAATTCCAGGCAATAAGGCTTCAGAAGTCACGTGCTAAATCACCAAACCATAGTGACTTGAATAGCTGATTGTTCCATGACAACATAATTAATTAATTGGCCCATAGACACAAATGTCTTAAAGGAATCCCAAGAGTCCATCTTGTTCCCTAAATATCAGCATAGATTACAACCACAGTGACATTTATTTAGCTTTTGATGCTTTTAAAATCTCTTTTCATCTCAGTGCAGGAAAAAATATGGAAACCATGTACTTTAAAGAAGTACATTATAAAGAAATCATTATCCCATTTATCTTTTAAAAATATTTTTAATATTTTGTTTTAAGAAATTTTTTTATTTTATTAACATATATTTAAAAAATATAACTAGGATATATTTAATTATACATTTTAAAACACTTTTAACAAAGTCAGTATACAAAGAGAATCAAAATGACTGCTTTGTGTTATGCGCTAGGCAAGAAGATTACCTAGCCAGAGCATCACACTTAGACATTATGGAAAAGGTAAAATTTCTAGTGATCTGAGTATATAGAGCAGACTTGGAGGAGAACATTATATTAGATGAAGGGCAGAAGGTGAGGTAGGAGGTCAAATGTAGCAATGTCAGCTTGAATGGCAGCTCCTCTTTGAGACAATAGTGAGATTGCCATTCAATGCACTCATTCATTCTCTTTCCTAATAGCTTGATGCATGTGATGATTAAGAAAGGCATAAACTGCTCTTTTAGATAGATAACCAATCTTCCAGTACCTCACTTTAGATCCTTTCCAAGAAATGTGAAAGAAACCAGTCGTGAAATCTATTCACCTCTTCCAAAATGATCGTTACCTTAGTTAGACGTTAGGCCCAGTGGTATCAAAGGCTGCTGAGTGTTGAGATAATTATCCAAGATAAACAATTGCTGTCCAATTGATTCAGAAGGCATCAACATTTTGAACAAGGATGCCTGGTTTTTATCCTAAAATCATGAGTCAGTGAAAAGTTTCAAGGATATTATAGAGTCTCAATGGAGTTCCAATTTTTTTTTCTTCAAATCTATCAGAATTCTCTATCTGTAAAAATGTATATCACTCCATACTTTCGGTAATGGCCTCAAAACAATATGCAGGACAAATTACTTGATTATAATTGTCTTGATTATATCAAAATATCCAAGCCGTGTAATTCATGTATACTTTAATAACAATGCAACACTCAGGCCAAAATCCAAGGTAGCAATTGGTTAATAGTTACTAATAAATATTTCCCAATGCCTTTGGTCTTTTATTGTTAAAATGATTATACCTTCATCTCATATAGGCATGGCAACACAACATGTTCTCTCTCATCAGGGAACTCCAGATGGGGTAATAAGTCATTGGATTTGACCTGTAACTTTTTGTGGCCCTGCTGCCAAAGCACTGACACCATTATCAGATTTAGTTATAAGAATCTTTCCAAACAGGCTGAGTGTGCTGAGTTCGTGCTGTTCTCTGACAAACAACTTTACACACTGACATGTTCCTAATGCCATGAGAAAAGTCTTGGAAGCTTGGTCCACCTAAGGCTATAAGGTTGACCATTTGGGCTGAACTGGACAGTCACTGAAACAACTGCTCAACACATTAAAATTATAAGTAAATAAATATATTAAGCCATAGGTTTAAATAATTGATTATGCCTCAGAAACGGGTTGAGATAAAGTTTGGCACAGTGAGGCCAAGTGATATAGAAGAAACCACATTGGATGCAACAAAGAGGATCCTAGTTCTGAGAAGCCATGTAAAATGTGCAAGTCACTTCACTGTTCTGAGTCCCAGTTTCCTTATCTATTAAATATTGGAATTGCTGAATGATTTGATTAGGAAACTTCACTGGAAAAACTTACTGGGATGGTTAAAAGTTACTTATTTGAAGCTGTTTAAACTTTTTTTAACATTAGCTAAGTTGATCAAGAGGAGGCTGTAGTTCTCCCCTCAGATTCCTATTATTCTACCTACTCCCCGTACAAACCGTAAACAATAGCTATATAGCAAGTTATTTGAAAGAAAGAACCACACTTTGGATCCCACTGTATCACACAGTAAATAGTTTTCAATAAATTTAGTTGAATGGAACTATCTTTTATCCACATTTGAAGATCAAAGGGCAAATAGCTTTGGGAGTCTTAGAATTATCTATTAGTTTAATTCCAAATCAAGTCTCTTTGGATCCTAATAAATGAGCTGCCTGCTTAGTTCTTACAGTTTTCCCACTGAAATAACCTCTTCCTTACCACTGTGTTTGGAGAATTCTTTTGGCCCCCAGGACTGCCTGGTACCTCACCCACTAGGAGAGTCATCAGAGTTCAGCTCAAGCTCAAAACTCTCCCCTGTCTAGAATAGATGTGAGAACTATGTACCTGTTCTTTACTGCATTTTATCACCAAGGTTAATTTCATTAAGTGTTGTTAGAAAGTAACTTAGTTCTTTCTGTGTATGACTCCAAAATGGGACACTGCTAAGGACCTTTATTTCTTTTTGCAGGAGCTCATAGGACTATTGTGGCAATTTAATGGGATTATGTAGGTAAATTTCCCAGTACCATGCTTGACCCAGAGTGGGTGTTAAATAAATGTTAGTTCTTTCTGTATATCTTTTTATATTTTCCACCAGGAAATACATATAAAAGCCAACTTTCATTTAAAAATGTTTTTTGTTGAAAATTATCATTCCTGAGTTTTTGGCTTATTGGCTCCTTCTGTACTGAGGAAGCAACTTCAGTTTCCTGAAGGGGTAAATCTATAACTGAATTTCCATGGCTAATTAGTCCCTTTGACCTCTTTTGTTAATATTGGGAATGTTGAATACAAAATTTACCCAGATTCCTACTTGAAGTTTTTTTGAACTGCATCCTTCTTTCTTCATCAATCTGACAGTTGAAATTCAAAAGGCTATTTGTCACTTGCTAGTGTTATCACCAGCCCATGATGTTAGCCAGCTGCCACATTCCACCTCAGAAATGACTGCAAATCAGCTATTAGTGAAGGACCCCAATATGAGGGCTTTTCAGCTACATGTTGAATTTCTCAGGAACAGAATCCTAATTTGTTGAGCTTGCGTTATTATCCAGGCTTGGCCTACATGCACAAACCATCTTGGGAATGAAACAGAGATTGAATTCAGTTTATTCCTTTTAAGTGACTGACTAAAACCTTTTTATTAGTTTTCCTTTCCCAATATGACTAGTTTTATTTCCTCTTCAAATTATTGTGTCTAAATAGACAGGGCCTTGGAAAGAGATCACCAAGTCAACATTCCGTTATAAATCTTTTTTGACTGCAAGGAATAGAAAAGGCAGAGGGGAGGGGAGGGAGGAAGGAGGTAGGGAATCAAACGTGAAAGCATCCCAGACCAGAGCAAACACTGGTAACCAATGTCAGACACATTTCCACCTGCAGCTGCCTAGAACCAACCATGCTCATTATTTGATTTCGGGATATTTAGTAAGGTTCGCTTGACTTTTCCAGAATGGCTTGTCTCGTGTCCATTCCCACGGTCAGCCTGTCCTTGGACTTTTTAAAAGGCCTTCCAGAGACCTGTACTTAAGAGCATTTTTTTCAGGTTTCCTTAGAGGAATGTCCACACTGGACTCTTCTTTTAGTGCTATTAATTTACTGAGGATGGATGGAAATTTCCCTTCTTCCTCTTTTCTTTGTTTTTCTTTTGAGCCAGTCCTCATCTTAAACTCCATGTTATTATGCAAAAAGAAAGAAAAATTTACTTGAAGAAGAACCAAATAGGGTTCAGTTCAAGCCTGTAGTTAAAAGAAACTGCTCATTATTTCATGTTCCAATTTTCTCTATGTTTTTACAAATATGCAACTATGTAGAGACCTATCCTAATTGCAGAGTGACTCCATATTCCAACTAGCTGACCGAATGACATGTAATAATCATTTAATTAAATAGGCCTTCACTTCACTTAACAGAACCAGTACATTTTTTTAGAATATGGAGGAACCCATGAAGAAGTTGCATTAGCCAATAGGCACAAATAGGGAAAGCATTATAGCCAATGGACACATTGACTGAACAGCATCACAAGATTTTTGAACTAACGGTACAACCCAGAGCTCAGATTCAAAATACCAGCTGCTGAAAGAGAATTCAAGACCAAATGTTTTATACGTGTGTCACGGAAAACAACAATCTGCTGCACTTCTTTTTCTGCAGGTAGACTGACTCTCTTCAAATTAAATAGGGTGATTCCCGAGGAGCGTTCCATAGATTCTACAACCATGTCCTGTTTGTATCAAAAATCCCATTAGTTAGTCAAAAAAAATAGTGTGGTATTTATACCTAATTGATTTTTTCCAACAACCAGTTAATTGAAGAAGCTTAACTCCCTCAAAGGTTTGGTTTCCAAGTATTCTAAAAAACACTACATCCAAAATCTTATCAAAGTTTGAGTTAGCCCTATGTGGGATTAAGGAGATGTGGCAGAAACAGTTCCCTATTCCCAGGAGGGTCTAATGCTACATTAGTCAGAAGAGCCTTGCAAAGTATCTGGAATATTAGGCAATTTCCAAAGGGCTGATTACAGGGACCTCCTCATTGACCAAGAGCATTGGATCAGGCTTGACAATGAGCAGTGCAATTACCTGTTTTCTCAATCTAAATGCTACATTGATATAATGAAGATGAGAGAGGCAGGGGACCTACACAAACTACTCTTCCCTGTACATTTTTTTCTCATGTATAGATTAGAGCAATAGAGAAATCTTCCTCCCTCCAAAGATTAATTGGTTTTCTTGATGTAAACGTAACTTTATACTGAAATTACTCTTAATTAAGACTAGTTAACTCTACCAGTGAGAGAAGGGAATATGACAAGGAACTTAGGAGACATCACTTTTATCTCAGATGTTTTATTTCTTATGCTGAGTGATGAATTAACAGATTATATTATATTATTTTTATATTTTTTGTACATCTGAAACACCTCAGCATTAAAAAAGAATCTCCCAGGTGAGCAGCTAAGAATTTTGCACTTTGGAATCACACAGACCTAAGTTTAAGCCTTGTTTCTCCTATACATTAACTGTATTGGGTTTCTTTTTGTTTTTTTTGTGTGTGGTACGCGGGCCTCTCACTGTTGTGGCCTCTCCCGTTGCGGAGCACAGGCTCTGTACTACAGGCTCACCGGCCATGGCTCACGGGCCCAGCCGCTCCGCGGCATGTGGGATCCTCCGGGACCAGGGCACGAACCCGCGTCCCCTGCATGGGCAGGTGGACTCTCAACCACTGAGCCACCAGGGAAGCCCTGTTTTTTTTTTTTTTTTAAGTTGCTCCACCACAGATCAATTTATTCATCCTTAAAATGAGCATACAATGGTACTCGCTTTACAGAGTTGTTTTCTGGATTAAATGAATTAACCCATTTACAACGTTTAGCATACTCTTTGACATGATACATTCAAGACATGGTAGGTATAAGCTTACACACGAAGTGCAGGTTATCTCCTACACTTATGTATAGTATAATTACTCCTTTTAAAACTTACTAGCTATATTATCCTGGCTAAGTCATTTAAACCTCTGAGAATATGATTCTTCATCATATAAAGTGAAAAGAATTAGATTACATATTCTGTCTTTATTACAGGATCTCTAGGAATATTAAATGCAATAGTGTGTAAAAACATGTTGAAATACTTGAAGTGGTCATAAAAAATTAAAGCATTTCTTTAAAAAATTAAAATATTTTTTATTTGTTACCTTTCATTCATTCATTTAACATTTTTCTATTGTTGAGAATCTACTGTTATACTGGACACTGATAAATTCTGTGAATACAGAAATGATTTTTAAAAAACATATGGTTTCTACCCTCATGCCCTCTTAGGGTTCACAGTCTGGCGAAGGAGATGAACAATAACTGAATATCTTAGTCAGCTCAAGCTGACTATAGACCAAGTGGCTAAAATAGCAGACATTTATTTCTCACATTTATTTCTCTGGAGGCTGTACAAATTCAGTAAATATCGAGCCAGCAAATTCAGTGTCTGGTGAGGAGCCTCTTCCTGGCTTGCAAATAGCTACCTTCTTGTGTGTCGTCATATGGTGGAGAAAGAGAGAAAGACAGCTCTGGTATCTTCCTCTTTTTATAAGAGCCCTAATACTATCATAGAGACCCCACTCTCATGACCCCATCCAAACCTAATTATCTCCCAAGGGCCCCACCTCTAAATACTATCACATTGGGGGTTTGGATTTGGGGGGGGGGACGTAAAACTCAGTGCATAAAATCAAAGAAAGTGGAGAGAGGAAAATATTTGCTAAGGCTTTGTAGTGGCAAGGAGTAAGGTAAATAATGAGGACTTTAAGAAGCCTCCATGCTACTGTACAGAGGTGGGAAGTGGCTTTCATGGTAAAACGTTGGAAAAGTAGGAGCAGACAAACAATAAAAATCTTTGTAGACCGTGTTAACGTTGTTGGTCAAAGAAGTCACCGAAGGATGGTAAATATAATGTTATGTAACCAAATTTGTTTACAAGGTCATTCTAATGGCTGTGTAATGATCAGATTAGAAAGGGGAAAGAAAGAAAGTGGGTAAACCAGTTAGAAAGGGTTTTTATTAGTCCAGGAAGAGAGCCTAGGAGTTTGGAATAGAGTAGAGGTGGGGTGATATTGGAGAAAGATGTACATATTGAGGACTGAAGAATGGGTGATTGGATTGGCTTTGAGTTGGGTGGAGATGAGATAGGAAGAAAAGTTGCTTGCTTCATTGACTGATATTAGAGATCCCAGCCTGTAGACAAAGATTGGGTGTAAAACCTTTGAATGGTCCTTTAAAGTGCAACACTTTATCAAAAGATAAATTAATTAATTCAGTCAAAATATATGTATTGAACTATAATGGCAAAGTACTGGTCATATGATGGTAAACAACAGAGACAGATGTAATTCTGCTCTCATAGTGCTTGTAGACTAATAAGGGAGAACATAACTAAGATAAATAGACAAAATAATCACAAATTATGAAAAACCTGAATCATTTTCCTGTGGCTGCCATAACAAATGACCACAAACTTGGAAACTTAAACAACAGAAATATATTCTCTTACACTCCTGAAGGCCAATAAGTATCACTGGGTTGAAATCAAGGTGTCAGCAGGGCTGCATTCCCTTTGGAGGTTCTAGGGGGGAAACTACTCTTTGCCCTTTTGAGCTTCTAATGGATGCTGGCATTCCTTGGCTTGTGGCCTCACACTCCAGTTTCTGCCTCGATGGTCACTTTGCCTCCTTCTCTTTTATGGTAATGTCTTCCTCAGCCTTTCTCTTATAAGGACACTTATGATGGTATTTAGATCTCATCTGGAGAACTCAGGATAATCTCCCGATCTCAAGATTTTTAACTTGATCACACGTGCAAAGTCCATTTTTGCCACATAAAGAGACATGTGTTCCAGGAATTAGAGCATGGATATCTTTCAGGGGCTATTTTTAAGCCTACTGCATGCCCTATGAAGGAAATAAACATGGAACTATGATGGAGAATAATGATGAGGGTTTACCTGATGGCTGGAAGATAATGATGAAGAAGACTGGAATGAGCTAAACTGAAGAAATGGACTGAGATTGGATCATTTAGGGCCCACAGGTGTCCATATTTTATTTTAAATGTATTAGGAACTCATCCAAGGAATTGGAGAGGCAATGTAATTTGATTTACATGTTTATAAAGATTATTGTAGCTGCTGTAAAGAAAATTAGAAGGGGATGAATGACAACAGAAGCAGGGTGCCATGACAAGAGGCTACTGTGGTCATAAGGACAGGAGAGAATGATGGCTGGAACATGGTGGTGACAATGGACATGTAGCATCATGGACAGAGCTGAGACTCATGTTAGAGATAAAATAATCAGGATTTAGATGGATTGGGTGTGGAGGGTGATGGGGACAAAGAGGAATAAGGGATGACACTTAGATTTCTAGCTTTAACATTAAATAGCTGATGACATTATTTACTGACATGGGGAAGGGAAATGCAGGAGGAAACAGAAGTTCTGACTGGGGAATGGGGATCCTCGGATGACCATGAGGGCTATGGATTGTCAAGCAGGCAGATGGGTGAAGAGGTCTGGAGCCCAGGGAAGAGGTATGGGCCAGAAGTATAGATGAAGGAACATTTAGCATAGAGATAATAATCAAAGTAATGAGAATGGATGAAGTCACTTAGAAGGAGTTGTATGAAGAAAGATGAAGAGAGTCCAAGGCAAAACCCTGAGGAATACCAATATTTAAGTTTAGGTAATGGAGGAAAAGCCAGCAAGAGAAAGTTAGAAGGAGTGGCCAGTAACAGAGGGGGGAAATACCCAGAAGACGATATTGTGACAGAAGTCAAGAAAGGAGACTGTTTTCATACAAGAGGGAAGATGGAAAATGTTCTTTGTATTTGGCAATGCAGGGGTCACTGACTTTGATGACAGCAGGTTCAGTGGAATTTGATGATGGGACTGAAGCCAGGTTGAACCGATGAGCTAATGGGAAAAGCAAAAGGGTGAATATAAGTGAGGAAATAGAGACAGCACCCAGACAATTTTCTGGAAGTTTTCCTGTGGAGGGGAGCAGAAAACAGAGATATAACCAGACAGAGATTTTTAATTCTTAAGGGAGATACTATTAGGGTACATTTGTGTATTTTCTGAATAGTCATAATATAATAGAAAGGAAGAAATTTGGTGACACAGTGAAAAAAATACCTAAGTTAGTCCCATGGTGACCTTGTGTACTTGAGTAAAGGAATACCATAATTTTCAGCAGCCCCATCAGCTTTCCCCTCTCTGACTTTCCTGTGTTCTAACCATCCCCAGGAAAGGAGACAGAGCTCTTTTAGCATTAACCAATCAGTCCATGACTATTTGAGAAGCTCTACTATACCTACCTAGTAGCTTTCTTAGCAGAGTCACTTTCGTTTATTACTTTGCTCTTTCCACTTGAGAAGTCCTGGAGTTTCTTCTATGATTTAAGAGGAATTTTCTTAAAAATCAATTTTGGTTTCATTCCCATGCATTAGTGCTAGCAATGATTCTGCTAGATCTTTTTCCTGGATTCCAGCAGGAGGCGAGATAGGAGGGTAGCACTAGTCATCAGATGTTCTTAAGTGCTTTTGGAATGGGAGTAGTCCAAGCCACCACCTCTCCCTTTGTCCTCTCCCCCTCCTCCACATGCAGCTCCCAACAATACAACACTCCATGCTTTAGCCTATATAGAATTGGATTATTTCCCCCAGATAGGTGTATAGGCAAGGGTTCGGCTGGAGGAGAGACTTCAGAGCATTGAAAACTGCAGCCTCTAGACCCCAGCTTTACCTCTTCACTCTCCTTCTTCACAATGAAGATGTCAAGGTTTGAATACCAGCCCAAACACTTCCTGCTCTAACACCCCATCCCCAGCTTCCTTGTCTTCTCTGTAAAAATGAAATTAAAAACATGCCTGCAGTATAGGAGGTTATTACTAAAAGATGTCAGGAAGGAGGTGAACATCGCAGCTCTGCTCTGGTGAAGACATGGAATTCATGCTTTCAGTCAGCCATAGTCCTATCAAGAAGGGGGAATTTACTGAAGGGAGAAGGTTAGCAGAGGATGGAGCGCTCTTTCCTCTGCCCATTCCTGGCTAGGATTTGAATTTGAACAGCCCTGTGATTTGTAGGCACCAGCCCTTATGCTCCTCGTGTTTACCTTGAAAGTCCCCAGTCAGGGAAGCTGGCGATTACTTCCCCATGAGAAGTAGGGCATATATTACAAGGGATCAGGAAAGGTGAAGGTCAAGGTAATATTTTACCAAAATGACTGTAAAAAACCCACAAGTCCATGCCATGTTCCCAAAAAAATCTCACCTGAAAACAACATGACTTGGTTCTGAGAGTTAAAACATGTAGTAGGTCTAAAGTCCATGTTGCGGCCACAGGGCAAAAATCAGCCTTGATAATGATGTTCGTGAAACTGTGACATGGCAGTGCCCCAGTGGAACCTGATCAAGAGTTGCAGTTAAGAGCCAGCTGTCCCATGGGGACAAATTCTAACCTGTGTGTACACTGAGGCAGTTTGGAAACACTTTTAATCTTGGGTGAGCTTAGCAACTCAGCTATCCCTAGCAATAAAAAACAATAACCCCAAGGAGAATACTAATGCCAAACTTAACTACCCTCCCTGCAACTTGGCCACAAGAGAATCATCATTTATATTTTGGATACTTGTGTTTCAAATAATACTTTTAGCCTAGGATAAAATTGATCTATGATCATGGGGAGAGTTTTTTTTTATATAACTTGCAATGTCCAGAATCCCTTATCTGGGCATTGGTAGAATGTAGAATCATTTATCTCAACAGTATGCATTTAGACTTGCCTAGAATATTCTGTATTCTCCCAAGATACGCATGCTCTTGTTTAGTTGTTATCTTAACTGCTGGGGTGGCAAGAGAGAGTGATGTTTAGAACCATAATAATGATGGGAGACTGGGATGTAGAGAGAGGAGAGGCTTGCCCCTGATGAAAAGTGTTCTGTAATGCAGGGCTGGAATTCTCAAGTAAGGGCTACATACTCTGGTTATAAGCAGAGATATAATATAACTTTCCAACTACTAGTTATTGAAGCTGAAAGCACATAGTCTTTCCACAACACTTTAAAGGGGAATCTGAATCAATCAAGGTGGTACCAGTTTTGAAATGTAACTATGAAGCCACTTCCCATGTAATCAGAACCCATAAGCCAGGTTGCATATTCCTCAAGTTCTCCAATATGTCCTTCCTTATGGGGCTTTTCACTAATCAGTTAGCATCTACTTGGGAAGAATAGAACATAAGCAGAACAAAGGAAGTGACATGGCAGAGAGGGAACATCACAACCCCGAACGTTGCCCCTAAATGCTCTACTTCAAGGGTTTATTTTGTTTGTTGTTGGCTTCTCTTTCACTCCCAGAGAGAGCCCTTCAGAGCCTCATCAGATACCACTTTCAACTGTGGTTTCATGTAGAGAATGACCTGTCAAAAGCCAGTGGAGTAAATGCAAGTGAAATGGAGCAGACACTGGAAACTGTCAGGAGAGCAGAGGCTGTACTTTATTTTACAACCAGATTCTGACAAGGAAAAACCAGAAAGCCAGGAATCCAAGCTGCCATGGTGACTTGGCAGCTGGACCCCAGGCCATGAGGCAGGACACCAGAGTTCAGGCAGATAGCATTTCACTGGAGCTCCAGGCCAATTGAATCATCCTGAAGTATGTGATGGGAAAGACAAAACCAGGTCAGCTGCTCCATCTACCAGGACCAGAGAAAGATCACAGTATTCCTTGAGATTTCTTCTCCAGTGTTACTCAAGGCCAGGCAGCATCTAGCAGGCCCTAAGGGTTTTAGTGATTCTTGGAAGGGATAGTCACAGCCCATCAGAATAAAAGCATTACTGGACACTCCAATTTCCTGGGCCAATTGTACCTCTTCACCTCTGTGTCCTTACATCATGACCGATGGCTTGACCGATGGCTCCTTGGTGTTTGTACTTTTCAAATATTTACTCTTTCTTCTTTCTTCTTGGGCACTCTCATGTCCTGGGTCAAGTTATTAATGAGAGAACAAATGTTTGCTGAAATGTATAAGTCTCTGTGTTAGATACTGAGCAGGGAACACAGAAGTTAGGGGCCACAGGCTCTCCCTACAAGGGCCTTTTCAATGTGCTCTGGTCAGTATAGATTACTGTTGTCACTGTTACAAGATAAGGTAGCTGAGAATAAATACTGAATAAGAGGATGCAGTAGTAATAGTTATAGAAGCTCAGATTACTGAACTGATTAGACAGAGTAAATCAATGTTGGTTCATTGAGGCGCAATAGGGCTTTTTTTTTAGCCCCTGAATTGGCCATATTTCAAGTGAATGCACAAATACAGAATTACTTTAATTCTTCCTCCTTCTTATGATGTTGTAAGAACTGGAAGAGGAAAACCATCTATTAAATGGTTATTTGGTGAACACCAGTCCTAAAAACTAACTTAGTTTCTTTGTGGTGTGAGATGTACGAGAGAGTGAGCTGGAGGACTGAATCAACTCAACTGACCAAACCTAAGAGGCCTTTGGCATATAAATTATGCTTTGCCTTATAACTATTATTGAAGCCATCTTATTTGTTAGGCTTTATGTTCTTTGCTTCCTAGAGTAGTATCTTCCTCATCTTAATGTATCACGTTGCATCTAGTACATTGCTTACCTTGTAGGTAAGCAATCTACAAAGATCTCTGAGCCTCTGGGAATATGGTTCCCCTTCCTGAAAGCTTCTCCCAGCACCACTGTTCCCTTATGCCTGACACTTTTGCTAGAATAATTCATGTCTTTCAGTTTCAGTTTGGACATCACCTTCTCTGGAAGGCTTACCTGATCCTCCCTCCAGATGTTTTGGCTAGATGTTCCTCTACTGGGTTCCCACAGCATCCTCTCATCTTCCTTGTCAAGACGTTTTAATCACTGAATTATGTCTTCCCTTACTGCATCGTAAACTTGTGGGCAGGAACAGGGTCTTGAGTTCACATGCCCAAAACAATGCCTAGCTCAGCGTGGAAACTCAATGAATATTCACTATTTTAATGAACACATGCATGAAAGAGTGAATGAATAAAGGTAGGTGTCATGGGGACATGGAAGCAACTGTGTTGGCTGTGTTTTGAGTTCTTTTCCTAACCCCCAAATTGGCCCCCTTCTTTTGGCAATGGAGTTCCTCTCATCTACATCCACCTGGGAAGTCTCATTTGAGTGATTTGCAAGGAAGAGGTGCAATCATCAGGATGCTTATTGGACCATCCTCTCCCACCATTCTGGCTGTTACTTCACAGAAGTGGAAGACTGGGCAGGTTACAACTCACCACAGTCTTCCTACTGTGACTCTCTTTCATTTCAAGCCAATTGACAAATTCGTATTGACTTTTCTCAGCGCACGTTCACTGTTGCACTTGGCTTAACAAAAATCTTTACAACCACCCTCTGGTTGAATTTCTACTGTTTCCCCAACTTACATGTGGGAAAACTTTGTTACATAATGTGCAGGAGGTCAGGCTAGGCTAGTGACACAGATCATTTTTGAACTAGAAGCCTCTGGGTTTACAAGGTTGTGGCAGGCTGTTCCCCAGCTGCCTTGGAGGTCTCAGTTCATTATCTCCTGTCAGTAAGGAATGAATTGGGGAAAATACCTCCTAAGTTTGGGTTCCTATTGCTTTCTTGGAAACTAAATACCAGCTTTTTATAGATCCTAATTTATTAGCAAAACCAGCTTGCTGAGTGACTTTGAAAAATTTTGGAACAGTTGATACATTAACAGTGGTGACAAAGAGGAGAAAGTGGGACTATTCACAATGTCAGACTTGATTTTCCTTTACCTTCTCTCTCCAAGAACTCCCATGTCCATCTCCTAAAAGGCATGGCCATCTCTCAGGGCCTTTAGGATATTAGAATGCCCCTTTTTTTCCTGGAGTATCTTGGACTCAATGTTCCCTTCTGCTAGGCTTTACACTTCATCAGAAGAGGCACCTTGCCTCTCAGAACTTCTCCTCCATTGTCTCTACAAGATTTCTGAAATTCCTCCAACAAGGACAAAGCCTGTCTTTAGCAATTAGTAATAAGGTTTGAGCCACAAATACCCAGGAACAAGAAGCCAATTGATTAAATTGGATATTCATCAAATTTGACCCCAAGGCTCGAGTTTCATAGTGAACAGGGAATGTTGAAGTAGGTACAGATTCTTCTCCATGGCAGGGAAGAAAAAAATAAAACCAGAGGCTGGAGGTACCCAGAGAAGTTGTCATCTTCAAGGTTTGCCCTCAGACAGTTTTCTCATAGCAGTGTTCATCTCTGTATCTCTTTTGTCTTCAAGACATTGCTGTGAAGATGGAGGTCATGGGAATCATAATATTCCTTTTGCAGGAACATATAGACACAGTGGGAACAGTAGCACAAGTGGTCAGTCAGCACTCTACACCCAATGGTAGCCAAAGTCTTCCTATTTAGGGATTATACAAACATAGAGGAAGCAGAAGGCAGAAATCATTCATGGTCTTTGTTTTTGACACATATGAACTAATCTTAAGCTGCAAGCAATATTCTTTAGCTGGCTGAATAGGGTTTCTCCAGGGAAATGGGCTTCTACTTATCTTTGTTTCCCAGAACCTAGTACTGGGCCTGGTGTTTATTATGTGCGTAGGAAATATTTGCTGATTTTATGTTCATATGTATTCCCTTTGAACTCCTTTGTATTTCATTTAAATAGGGCCTCTCAAGCTTTCATATTGGTTTTGTAAAATGTAAGGGTATTTCTTGAAATCTTTGAAAGTTATTTTGCCTTTTTATTTGGAACAGGTCTCTTATTTGTGAGGTGTTCTCTTTTCCTTGGGAAAATCAGCTAAATAATATATGTGAAAGGGCCTAAATACCTCCAGAGATAAATACCATATTTAAGTTCTTATCACTATTGTCATTATTATGATTTTATAAAGCAACATAACAGAGTATTTTGCTTCACTAGATATAGTATGACTGCATGTCTTGGCTCACCCAAGACAGACACATTTATGCCTGTTGTCCTGAAGTAATTATTAATAGATCCCTTTTTTACTCTCAGAAGCATCACTGTTTGGACAAGTGTTGAGAGTTTAGCTAAGCTATTCCATGGTATTGCTGCCTCGGTTTCCATTTTATTTGGCCAAGCAGCCTGCAGGGACCTTCAGCTGACAGTAGCCCCCATGCAAGTGCATGCCCTGGATAGCAACCATGGGGTCACAAGCAAATATGAGTTCCTGATAGGACTTCCCCAGGAGCTCTTGTGGGCAATAATCTCTGCTGCCTCCTAGCACCTGTATGCCTATGTGCTCCTTAGATAAGACCCCCGTAGGGCTGACCAAAACCTGCTCTTTTGGTTTGAATTGACCAATCTGGCCCTAGCCTGGGAACCCCAAAACACTCCAACCATGTGCCCCAGGTCCTGCCTCCCTCTCTGTACTCTGCCTTGACCTCCCTGCGTGGCTCTTCAAGGCATGCCGTGTAATTCTTCCAGGACCTGTGAGTGATAAACTTGTCTATTTCCATTTTTCTTGTGGTCAGTTATTGAACCGTGGTTCACCATCTGGCACCTTGTGTTCCGTTGGACAAATGTTAATTTTAAAAAGTCATAACAACAATAAATTACACAATCATTAAAGGTCCGTGGAATCAGGAGGCTTAGGTGATAGTCCTAGACTGCCCATTTGTGACCTCACACTAGCTATTTACCAACCCTCTGATCTCAGAATGATGAGTCCCGCTATCTTAGCTAAAGCAGTCTCATCTTCCTTTATCCAAGCACTTTTTATCCCATTTCATCTTCCTTCCCTTAGTCACTTGCTATCATATCACCATTTTATTTTCTTCATAGCACTAATCAGTATATGAAATCTTATTATTTGTTTGTGTGTTTACTGTCTTTCCTCTCACTCCTTGCTCCTCCTGAATGCATAAATGTAAGTCCTTAAGCAAGGACTTTGTTTTCTTCACACTTGTAATCCTAGCACGTAGAAGAGTACCTAGTATACTAGACATGCAATAGAAATTTGATGGATGATTAACTAAAGTCAAAGACTTTTTTAATGCTAAAGAGGGTAGATATTAATGAGAAATTTTGATATTCACTTTAAAAAAATTTTTTATTGAAGTAGCGTTGGTTTACAATTTTATGTTAATTTCAGGTGTGGTATTCACTTTTATTAGAGCCATCTCGTATTCCTTCACTGTGGTCCAACTGAATTAGAACAAAGCAGGTGGTTGACATTCAGCCTGACTGAGCTGTAAAAGAGTTTGTCAGATGCAAAGAATAAAAAAGCAAAACTAGAATAAGAAGGACTCTATTTTCTATAAGAAATGTCAGTCTTCTCTTCTCCCATGGGGAGATGGGCACACTTTCTTCTTGATATTTCCCCCAATGGGAAGTTCTCTATATCAAGCACGCTACTTTTCCTTGAGGGGTGTCTTTGAAACATGTAGTAATATCATCAAAGGAGGTTCAGCTTACCCTCCCATTTGAGCTGTTAATTAATGTTTCAGTTTCTTCTCAAAGATATCTGCCATTGTCACCAAGTAACTGGTAGGGGAGATCAAATTTGAGTTTCCTTTTGTTGGTGAGAGAAGTTAAGGGCAAAGGGCAGATGATAAACTTCTAAATCAAATCCATTTAGAAGTAGTTCCTCTTAGAAAAGTAGATTTTGTAGCACTGGCCAATGGGATGGTTAACTTTATGAGTCAGTTTGATTGGGGTAAGGGATGCCCAGATGGCTGGTACAACATTATTTCTGGGTACGTCTGTGAGTGTTTTGGGGTGTGTTTGAGTGTGTCTGTATCTGGGTGTGTTTCTGGAGAAGATTAGTATTTGATTTGATAGACTGAGTAAGCAGATCACCCTTACCAATGCTGGTGGACATTATCTGATCCATTTAGAGTGTTAAGTAGAACAAAAAGGTAGAGGCAGGACAAATTTGTTCTCTGTGTGAACTGGGACATCCATCTTCTTCTGCCTTAAACATCACTGCTGCTAGTTCCTGGGCCTTCAGACTCAGACCAGAACTTTACACCATTGACTCCCCAGGTTCTCAGCCTTTGGGTCTGGACTGGAACTGCATCACCAGCTTTCCTGGGCTTCCAGCTTGCAGATGGTAGGTCGTGGGTCTTCTCAGACTCTGTAATTGCACAAGCCAATCTTTTATAATAAATCTCTTTTTATATATCTGTATATATTCTATTGATTCCATTTCTCTGGAGTACCCTGACTAATAGAACCAACATTAGACTAATGAGGAAAAGATAGAAGATATTTACATTGATAAGTTGTAGTATAGCTGACTCTGTGATAGAAGTTTTTATTATGATTTTTAAATCACAGGTTAAATTGTATTCTTCTTCATGAAGGATTATATACTCTATTTGGTTAATTTGCTCTAAAATATTATAGGAACTGCTGGTTGTATGTGACTCAAATGTTATGTGGAGAAATTGGGTGAAAGCTAAGGAAATAGTCTGGGCTTTAAAATACCACATATTTATCATTGCTGTTGTTGTTATTCTCTGTAAGTCATAAATTCAGACCTCACCAGATTTTAACTAGAAAAGGAAGTTATATTTCCATTTACACCCAAATTATAGGACACCAAGCTCAGGTAGGAAATTAGTACCCCTCATGATATCCTCTAGTTATTTCTTAGAGTGCCCAAGGAAAAGTTTCCTTGTACAAGGCAGTCTTTTAGCTGCAGCAATATTTTGGTGGCTGCTATGTTTTTTTTCTTTCCTGATTGAGTAATTACCATGTAACTATAGTCTCTAAGAAGCAACGTGAGAGAGGTTCATTACCTTTGTGAGAAATACAACGTCCAAGCCTGTAGTAGACTTGGCGTATTAGTGCCCCTTGCTCACAATTGAATCTCATTTCTCAATATTCATGTTCTTACTTTAACCCCTTCCATATTGACTCTGGGCTTGACCATGTGATTTTCTCTAGCCAAAAAAAAATCCAGGTCAAGGATTAATAAGTGCTTGTACCCATGTTGGATGTTCAATATCTTCTTCTATTGGAGTACTCTGTTTTGGAACCCAGTTGTCACAAGAGAAATTTTACCACCTTGAGCCTACCATACTGTGAGGAAGCCCAAGGTAGTCACATACAGAGGCCACCTGAAGTTGAACTGAGGAACATGAGCAATAGCTAGAACCAAGGTTCCAAACACATGGCCCCTGTTCAACAATCCCTCACCATTTGAACCCTTCAACTGACAGCACCAGGTATTGGGAAGCAGAGATAAGCCATCCCCACTGTGCCTGCTAGAATTCCTGACTCACAGAATCATGAGCAAATAAAATAATTGCCCTTGTAAGCCAAAAAGTTTTGAAAGATGTTTTGTTAGGCAGCAGTAGATAAATGAAATAAAACCATTGACTTTGGAGTTCCAGAATGGTGCTGGGTCTGTATAGAAATGGGTAGAATTGCGTATTGACAAAGGGTGCCCAAGCAGAGTTTCTTCCCTGGTCTGACTCTCATTGACCTTAGTTAGGTCACATGTTCATCAGTGAACCAATCACTGTGGCCAAAGTGTTTTCCCAGGCCAGGGCTACATATTCACCCCTGGAATCTCACCAGAATCACTCAGATGGGGGTTTTATTACAATAAAGGGGAATAGACTTTAATCAGACAGAAAAGATAGATACCCATTGCAAACAAACAAACAAAAACTGTGATGCCAAGTTCTGGCCCATTGTCCAAAATTCCAATTATAGGATATCCTAAAGGAAATTCATTATTTCCATTGTAACTTCATGATTCTTTGGCCAAAGAGAAGTAGCCAGAGAGAAGACACATTGGAATCTGATATAATGCTATTCAGTAATGTGAGCCACCAAGAATTCTGCTGTATTCACTGCTACTTTCTGCAGCCAAAAGGGCCTCCTGACATCTTTGGCCTAGACTCCTAGACTCTTGGAAATTGATTTGGCCAAGATTTTTGTATCTCCCACAGATACTTTCAGTGACTGGGTTGCACTTTCTGGGAATGTGATTTGAATGAAATCTTGCTCTATGTGAAATGTGAGAGTTCTCCAATGAGAAAAAACAAAGCCCTGGGGGTTATATTATCAATTGTTCTCTTGGTCTCACTTCCTGAGTACAAGATGACTTTAGTCAAGGTGCTAATCCTTTTCTTTAAGACCAAAACTGGAATAGGGCACGGAATAACCAGCTGGTAGTCTTCTCTTGCCTAAAATGCAGTCCACCTGGCTTCCACACACAGATAATGCCACAGCCTGGTTGGGTTGAGAGGCCATGTTTGCTCAGAAAAGAACTCAAGCTATTCTAACCTTTATTTCCCAAGATCCAGGATTCTTGTCCACAACCTGAAATTATTAGTGGAAAAAATGCATACTGGTTATGTAAGTCTGTGTTTAGTGGGTTGGAAGAATAAGGATGTATGGTAGACATCTTTTGGTTTTGCTAGTCCAGAATCCACATCCTTTACTTCTGATAACAGCACTTAGAATTTACTTTTGAAAATTACCTGTCCTTCACTCTTAGTATATGTCATATAAGATGGATCTATGCCCCACTTCAGGGATGAGCACCTTAACCAGATCCAACCTAATGAGTATAATCTATTTTCTTGCCATATTAGTTGGTTCAGAGTTGGACATTTGATATGATTTGTACCAATCAGAAGACTCTTGTCACAACTGTTTCAAGAAACAATGTACTCTTCCTACTGATCATGGGACTAGGAAGACGCACCCCTAGAGTTAATGTAGAGGACCACCGCTTTGGAGAAGACCTGACTAAGGGTGAGGCCAACATGAAAGAGTGCAGAATTAAGAAATGGAAGGAGAAGGAAGGAGAGAGACATAGTCCTGATGGCACTGAGTCCCCAGAACCAGCTATGCTTGAAGCCAATTTTTACTTACAAAGGCCAATAATTTCTTATTTTGGCTTCCAATTTGCAGCTGAAAGATGCATCTCAGTGAAGTTCAAGCAGATTTCTTAACTTCCTTCTACACTGGACTGGCCATTGTGACCCCCAGACTGGGGAATTAGAGATGGGGATAACTGAATAGGAAGGCCACAGAGGATTTTGATTTATTGTGGTATCTAACATGCCAATAAACACCCATAGTTTATCACAAGAGGTTCTTAATTGGCCCCTGCACCTCTGGTATATGCTACTCTAATCAGTTCTTCATGCTATAGTCAGAGTGAGCATTTCAACATGCAAATCTAATTATGTCACTAGCTCTTCAGTGACTCCTCAAAGCTTGTAGGACAAGTCCAAACACCTTAGCATGTTTACAAGGCCCTTTTGTTCTAAGTTCCATTTATCTCACCAGCTGCTGCAATTCCAGGTTCTTTCTCACCTGTTATCTGCCCAACCTTGCTTCCCTTTACCCAGACATTTTCTCTTTGATTCTAAGTCTTAATGCCACTACTTCGCCCAACCCCTTCAAAACCATGTTACATACCTCCTGGTCTACGCTCTTGTATCACAACACTTAGACAACGGAAAATGCAGTTATTAACACAGCATGTTGTCCCACTAACCACACTATACATCCTCTTTGGGCAGGGACCATGAATGCCTCATTCACCACAGTATTTACAGAACCTAGGTGTTGCTTAGCCTACATTGTTGAATAAATGACTAAATGAATGAATGAATATACCTATACATCAGTTAGTAGCCAAGTGTTTTGAATATTCTAGACTGACTTGTACTGTTAGCTATTCATGCTAATGCTTCTTTTTTTAAAGGTTAGAAAAGGAGATGTTAGTACAGGATCCCATATTTTCCTTTTATGAATTTCTGTAAGGAGAGGACTGCTTCTTTCCTTCCCAGGAGGTGGGGAATGGTTTGGAATGAATATCCAGGCTCACTCTTATATCTTTCTGACTAGTCTCTAAGGATGAGGAGTCATGAATATGAATGGTGAAAACTCTACTTCCAGTGGGCCACCTTTCTCTAGGGAGGGCACTACTCATGAACAGAAGTGCTTCTCTGTCTTGATCTCTTAGATTGGAATATGCTCAGACCCAGAAGGTGCCCAGTCCTCCAATTCTCTCCTTTTCTTCTGATGCCCAGGCATTAAACCCACTTGAGTGGAAACGGGGACTGCCAATTTCTGGCTTCTTGCATGTGACTGGGAAGATAAGTCAGATGGGGCAACTATCTTCAGTACAGGTGTAGCGAATTAAATAGGGCCCGCTCCACCCCCCAAATATATGTCCAAGTTCTAACCTCCAGAACGTGTAAATATGACCTTATTTTGGAAAAAGGCTCTTTGCAGATATTACGTTAAGGATCTTGAAATGGAATTATCCCGGATTTAGAGTGGGCCTTAAATCCAATGATAGAGTCCTTATAAGACACAGGCAGAGGAAGATTTGAGATGAGACACAGGAACACAGCAGAGAAGACATGTAAAGACAGAGATAGAGATTGGAGTTATGTTTCCACAAGCCATGAAGCCACCAGAAGGTGAAAGAGGCAGGGATAAACTCTCACCTAGAAACTTCTCAGGAAGTGTGGCCCTCTCAACACCTTGATTTTTGACTTCTGGTCTCCAGAACTATGAGAGAATAAATGTATGTTGTTTTAAGCCCTCGAGTGTATAGTAATTTGTTGTAACAGTTGTTAAGAAACTAATACACAGCTGACAGTTAAAAAACAAAAAAAAACCTCTTATCTTGCTTCAGTCTAGCAGTTATGAAAGAGCCCTTTCTTGGCACATTACGAAGCTGATACTCAGATCCTTATTTGGCAATTTCTTTATGTACATATCCTACAACTCAGAACCCTGAAACCAGAGAGGTGAATGGTTGGATTGATGACTCAATGCCCATTCTGAATTTCTAGAGGGAAATGCTGGACAATAACGTTAGAGTTCTGGCTTCTTTGTGGATCTCAGCCATAGCTGCCCATTTAAACTGTATGGAAAGGTTAGCTCCAGAAGAGATGGTGACTCTGCATATCTAGGTTCTGGCTGTCCTTTGAGATCTGCCAGCAATTCAGGTCCTATCTCTTCTATAAATATATACCAGATTATTTTAGCCCCAATAGCGTTTACTCCTTCGAAAAATTCTATGGCCTTAATCAGCTGCATGTCTCCTTTAGTACTTATAAGCTATCATATATGACTCTTTTAATGTCTATGGCCTTGCTCCCAAATTATATTGTGAGTCCATTGAGGGGAAAAAAGTAACTAATTAATTTTGTATCTTGAGCTTCTAGCTCAATGAAAAAAATAACATTAAGCATGTGTGTAAAGTTATGTGCTAGGAATTGTGCATTTTATCTGTGTTGATAATGCATAGTCCAATGTCTAATACTAAAGAGGCCCTCAGTAAGTGATAAAAGAAAAGAAACTTGATTCTTAACCTTCGAAATGTACTGTAATAACATTATTTTTTTTTCTTCCTGCCCAATGAGATCTCCCTTCTTGCTCATGGACTCTGTCAACCTTGGTCACAACAGTCAGCATTTAATTAAAGCAGGAGCAAATGGAATCTTTCCCTGGAATTGATTTAAGGACATTGGGAAAAGGAAAAAATCTCTCTCCCTGTGCTAAGTTTAAACTGGTGAGTGCTACATTCATGGACACATGGAGAAGGAGTCTCTGTAGTAGGAAATAGTTCAACCAACATACAAAGAAATTCAGAGTCAGGCAGAGATGAGGTGGATGGAAAGTAAGACAGACCTCACAATATTGTGATCACAGGTTCCAGTTCTAGCACCTGAGGTCCTTGTCCCTAGAGCACTTTCCCTGGTTCTTAGAAGTACCTTGATTTACTTCCTGGCTTTATGCAGCAATACACTTCCTTAGGTATGGATGTAATCTAGTTTTTCTTGGGTTTCTGTCACTTGTAACTAAAAAAGCCTTAATAAAACTTGGAAGCCTCAACAATAAGAATAGTTTCATGGTCTCCTGGAGCTATTTTAAGGATCCATGAGAATGATCTACATCTGTATGTGATGCATGCACATACACATACTGATATAATCCAGTTGCTAAAAGAGATTTGAAGTTTAATATGGGTCTTGTCTCAATTCTGATGTATAATAGCTTAAGATTGAATTTGAACAAACATTGAATTGAAAAATGGAAAATTCAGACAAACATCAAGAATCTATATCATAAGAATTGTTTTCCTAACTTTTCAAAAAGTAGATTACTAAAAGATGCAATGACATGGTAAAAAGAAACCAAAACATTGTTTATTGTGTAGCCATTTATCTGTGTGTCATGGCATCACTTTAAGATGATATGACATAGAATGCTGAAAATAATGAAAAAATTGTAAACTGATAAATTAGTATTGATTCAGATAAACCCCCAAATTCATGTTCTACATTGATCGAATCCACTGCTTACTATTTACAGAAGCTTAGATGAAAACCCACAAATTTTATCAGCATTTCACCTTCTGTTTAAGCTCCTTTATTTCTCACCCAATTGCTAAAAGCTGGGAGTGATTGAATGACGTAGCAAGCACACTGGGGATATTCTGTTCAAAGGGCTATGTAGTAGACATATATAATTTTTGTCTGTGCAGAATTCCTTCTTTTGGGATAGTGGCTCTGTACTACTATGTTGAGACTTGTGGAGAGTAACTGAAGATTAATCTTAAGCATACTAGGCTACCCAACAAAGGGTATTAATTGATACAATTACCATATGTAGAAAGATTCCCTCACTACATATTATAGTAGTTATTATATATATAATTTATATACTTATATTTTAAAAATAAAATTTTATGTATTTATATTATATATATATATATATATTTCAAATTGTTATTGAAAGTGTTTGAGTTGCTATGTTTCAACAAATCATCTGAGTGCCTAACTTTGCAGCAGGCACTATTCCAGGAGGGGGGGATATGACAATCAAATTCCCTTCCCACATACAGTTTATACTCTAGTGGGAGAGGCAAACAATAAATGAAAACAAAACAAGCTGGAGAATGACTAGAGTTGGAATGTGACCCTTAAAATAAAATAGTCAGAAAAAATCTCTTTCATGAGGTCCCACTTGGGTTGAGAACCAAATACTAGAAATGAGCCAACAGGTCCAGGGTGTTGGGGGAGGGGGAAAGAAGTGTCTAAAGCAAAGGGAAGATCCAGAGTAATGGTCCTGAGGCAGGAATGAGCATGGCATGTAAAGAGTTTGGATTATTCTAGGTACAAGAGTATCCACTGGGGATTTTAATCAGGTGAATGACATAATCTGATTTATGTTTTCTAAAAGATCATGTAGATGAATGGCTGAAGCCATTCTGAGTTCAAGGATTTGATTCATTCTTTCAACATAAGAAGTTTTTCCTGTTTATTTTTTGCCATTAAAAATCCGGAATATATGAACCCTCCTTTGCAGTGTCATTTTGAACAATTGACTCTATTGGTCTAAAAGTTCTCTGCAAATAAAATAAAATCTAAAAGATCCATTGTCACTTTCCTTCATAGACAATCAGTGTGGTGAATTGTCCCTGAAAACAATCAATCTAAAATGTTCCGTTCTGTTCCCTCCAAGATTCTATGAACCCAGACAGGCTGGACACACACTGAAGAGGCTGGGATGGAGTCCTGTGAATAGAGTAGCCAGCTGTGATTTGAGTGCTGGGGGAAGTGCCAGCTTGCTCTTGGCCAAATCACTCAGGGGCCAAGCAATTGTACTCATGCATGATTTGCTACTAATTGTACAGCGGAAGAGACCTGGAGCACCTGGTGCCTGTTTGCAACGCATGCTAGAGAATACAAGGCAATAGACTTTCCTCATAACATCGGTGATGGTACATTTGGGATGAGCACCGTTCTTTCACCTCTGTGGACTCTACTAGCCAGATGTTCTCATTTTCAACTGTCTTCTCATGATTTCATCAGAACTTATCCTGCACAAAATACCTTCTAGACCAGAGGAATGCACCTTACCCACCAGCCTCAGACAAGAGCCCTGGGTACTTAATTTCTCCTCCTCAGTTTCCTCTGGATTTTACTCACTTTACAGAGAGAGGCAAAAATGTAGATACGAATACTGTTGAGTTAAATTTAGGTGAAGAGTATTTGGTGTTTTGGTTTCTGAAGGGCCCTCACATAGCAACCCTCTTCCCACTTAGGTTTCGAATAATTAGAAGTGAAACAAAAGAGTGGCAAATGGAGAAGAGCACATCACCTCATAAAATTAATCCATGTGATTTGAATCTGAGTCTTTTACAACACTGGGCATGAGCAAGATCCTGCCCTGAGCAACAGAGGGCACATGCTAGGGCGAAATGTGGATGGGTAGCAGCACACTCCTAAGAAGAAGACGTATGTGGCTAGGTTACCCTGGCCAGGTTTATTCTTCAGATAAGTTCAAACTTCTGGGACTAGTGAGTCAAGGAACAGAGGCCAAGTATTATAATGATTTTGATCCCTCCACAGAAAGGAATCATCAGGAGTTAATAAGAAGGGTTCCTCCATAATATTTGGTATTAGCTCTTTGACTGGTTTTAACTTTCAAATAGCTAAATTAATGAATAGGAGGGACATTTGTAGATTAAAAGAGATAAACAATAAAAGAGAAAAAGAAACTAGAGATATTTATGAAAAGAAAAAATAAACAGCATACAGAATATGGTTGTGGGGAGCAGTCAAATGGAAGGGTCAGGAAATTATGGAAGTTTCTGCAGAGCAGCATCTGACAGTAAGTAATCTGTCTCTCTTGGGCAATGTATTGAGCATGTGGATATAACATCCTGCTACATTGCATTCTAGCAATTGAATAGGTTTTGGTTTTTACTCTAACTTTTGACTTTTGTCATAGGTTTCTTTGGGGAAGATATTGTTCCATCATGGTTAGTCATAGATGATTATAGTCACCAAACAGATAGCTTCAGTGGAGTTCTAATTTGCAAGCGACTCTTCTGTGGTAGAAAAACTGGCCGTGTCCATATTAAACCTTCTATCTGAATCTGTGGGAAATTTATCATCTGTGCATTTCACACATCTTCTTGGACACATGGGAAGGATTCTGAATGTTCTCCTCTTATTTTTCTGCTATTTTCAGATTTTTTTTCTTTTTAGATGAACAGATCTGGAATTATATTGACTACTTGCTTGTAGTTGATGATGAGTTTTTTTTTTTGATGCCAAACATTCATCCCCTTGATTTTCCCATGCAGTGCTTTCTCTTAAGTGGAAACAATCTGGGTTGGATTGTAATTCCTCACGCCTGCCTGCTATGGTCTCTTCCCACAAAAGATCCTTCTTCTAGCCATGTCTGATACATGACCTGAGCTTAGCCAAACAAAAGTGTTCCCTCTCTTTCCTCTAAGCTTCTATGAGCCCAGATAGGCTGGACACACATATACTCTTCAGTTATTGACACAGGAAGATGATAGTATTTGGAGACCAGATTCATTTCAACACATGAATAGAGATAGTTACAGTGGAAAGAGAGCCAATAGTGCAGGTGGCAACAGAAAGGGCATTCGGACCAGCTTTTTTTTTTTTTGCCAGTGGGATAGTTGTGTTTCCTATTCTGGTTTCCTATTCCTATTCTATAGTATCCTTATTTTCTACTCTTTCCAAGCCTGGTCTCCCAGCATCCAGTTCATTTGTTGGTGAGTGCCTGCTGCCATTACCTGAAAAGTCCTTCAAATAGATCTACTCTTACTTGAAATAGCCAGAACGAGGGTCAAGTTTTGCTTGCAGATGAGAACTCCCACTGACCCTCTTTGATCACCTTCAGGAGGTGATTCAAAAGTAAGATCTCCCTGATGAAAAACATGAATTTTTCATATATGAGCCTGTCAATTTATTTAATATTTATTGAGTGCCTGCTATTTTCTAGCCCCTGGGGCATGAAGATGAAAAGTAAAATATAAGACAGTCTATACTTTCTTGGTGCTTAGAATAGAGTTGGAAGAAAATCATTAAAAATCTGTGAATAAGTGTGAAATTACAACTACTGTAAATGGTATGAAGAAAAAAAAACATGATGCTATAAGAAATTACACTGGAAGGAATTAACTTAATAAGGGAGGTCAGAGAAGACTTCCCCTTGGTGATGAAGGCAGAATAAGCATTAATTAGATAAAGAAGGTGAAGAGGAAAGGGGGGAATGCCTCTTGAGAGAAAGAACCCTAGAAAGACCCTAGGTAAGGCACTAAAAACCCATATTAACATGTAACTTTTAAACTTTGGTGCAGAAAAGATATTAAGCCATTATTTCCATTAATCCAGTGCCAATTAGTTATTCAGATTCTATTTGTGAAGAATGGAGCTCTAGCCAGATACCTGTGTATTAGAGAATGGGAGACCACTGGGGGTTCTATCTACATGGGCCATCAAGGATGGAGTACCACAGTTACTGGATTAAGGTTTTCTTCTGGCAGAAGAGCCAGATGAAGCATTAGACATGATAGAAAAAAAGAAGGGCATTGAGAAGACTGGGATGGTATTGCCAAAAGAATAATGGGAGGTGCTATAAATACTCTTGCATGAATTTTCCCAGGATTGGTCTAACTAAAAAAAAATCACAAGAAAATCTCAGAGCAAAAAGCATTCTCAAAGCTATTTATTTTCAGCAATATTAACCATTACAAATGTCCAGAGCAACTAAATAATTTGTGCAGCTATTGGGTTGTGAATGGTGATGGCCAAATGATAAATAATGAGAACACAACCCAGCCAGAAATGAGACATGGACCAAAACTCAGCTGGCAATAGTTGGAGCAATTGTAATAATTTATCACATTTATATGATATCATTCAGTTTATAAAACACTATAATGACATTGTTTTACTTAATTCTCAAATATCCCTCACATAGTGAAATAAAAAACACAATATTTTCCCCCTCTATTACATAGAAAATTAATTGAGGCTCAATGAGATTAAATGGCTTGTCCATACTCCCTGAATTAGTAACTGGCAGTACAAGACAGGAACTCAGGTCATCTGACTCTGACTCATAATCTAGGGCTTATTCCAAAACTCAGTCCACAGGTCCAATCCAACTTACCTTTCCCTAGAGTGCTTCATGCTTGAAAATTCAGCAAAAGAGATTTTATCAGACCAGCTGGTATACATGAACCAGTGTGGTCTAACCCCCCACTAGTAAGGAATTTGAGATGTTTAGGCTAAGCATGGAAAAACTGATTCTACTTACTAATGAAAGAGGAAAGGAAAGTTACAGATGTTTCACTCAAAAAGAAAGTTGGTTTACTAGCTCTCTTTTCATCACATTTCATAAGGGTGTGCTAAATTTTGTTAGTTTAAGTACAAGATGTGATGAAGGGAGAGATCAAGATGGTGAGTTTTCCTGATGTCCACAGTCTTAACTATCACCAGGTTGTGGGATATTTGGAAGATATAGTAAAATATAAATTTTTACTTTATATGAAGAAGCAACTTGACAAATACCTTCCCTCTATACCAAATCAACAATGTACAGCAAAATTTTAAAGTCTTTAGAATTGTTCTCCATTGGACACATTCTGATTGACATTGAAGGCAACTGAACACAAAAAACTTAAAACTATGGGAAGGGGGATAAAGAGCATTATGGGTTTATTCAGGGAAGTACTTGCATCCATTTTCAAACCAGGTCAAGGAAACTGATGTCTTCATACTGCCCTTATTTTCCATTATGAAAGTAGGATGAGTTCAATAGAATCACTTCTAGAGGGTGGAAATGAAGCCACACTTTCAGGAAAGATTCACAAACTCTGGTGAGTTTTTGCAGCTGCCATAGATGGAGACAAACCTCTAGATTTACATCAATCAGTGAGCAGAATGGTTGAAAGGAAAGCAAATGCTTTGATAAGCCACACTGTCTGGGAACTTTATGGAACCAAATATGAAGCTCAGGACTCTTGAAATTTCCAGCTCAAAGTGAGGTGTTTCTCCATTTGAAACAACCCCAGAGATCTTGAGAATAAGTCAACTTATCAAATGCTAATGTTCATACTGACTAGTGAAAGTTTATCCATAGTTACAACTAGGCTATAACTATATCATTTGTCTGGATAAAATGGATAAACTCTGTTTTGAACCCTTTTGAATTAAGACTAAATACATATAATTCATAACAAATTAGGAACTCTACAGATATACATTTCCAATCATGTGCTTCACAACTGTCCTTTCAGTGAGTACACTCATGCCCTATATCTCATTGTTGACAGTTTGTAAAATGAATGAGTTGTCATTTTAGCCATATCTGTATTTTTTTAAAATAAAAAATAAACAAAGGCCACGATGCCATATTTTTTGACAATTCATTAATTCAGCAAATATTTATTATCTATGCCACTACTGCTTATCTATGCCACTACTGCTCAAGGTGTTAAAACGCAGCAAAACAGATAAAACTCTTGGCCTCTTAGAGCTTACAACCAACACACATGAGTAAAATTTCTAGTATGTTTGTTAGACAGTGATGTGTTCTAAAGGAAGAAAATAAAACTGTAAAAGAATTTTGCAATTTTAGATACGTCCTCCAGGGAAGACTCCACTGAGAGGAAAAGAACAATTTATTTGGATATCTGGCAGGAAGGACATTCTAATCAGAGGGAACAGCAAGTACAAAGGCTCTGCAGCGGGAGCCTGCCTGGAACAGTGAGGATTTCAGCGTGTGCAGAGAAAAATAAACAGCAGGGGCCAGGCAGCGGGGAGAGGCAGGTAGGAGATGCAGATACATGGTAGCCAGTGGGGTTAAGGGAGAGGGAGATCTCCTAGGGCTTCAGGTCATCCTACGGAGTTTGACATTTACTCTCAGTGAGATTAGATCTCTAGTAAAATATTTATAACACAATGTACACATGATTTTGTAATTTCAGACCTTGACCCTGATACAAAACATTTTAAACTTTAGTTTTCTGGATATATTTTATTGGGGACATTTAGAATTATACAAAATTTTTCTATTGGAATTTGTTTTTGCCTTACAAAATTCAGTTTTTAAATGTTTTAAATGCTCCAGGAAAGGAAAATTTCCACACAAAAGATTGCTAAGATAAATTGCTTTATAAAAGAATTGTCCTTTAACTTATTGGTTTTATAAGTTTGGATATTCCACATCAATTTTTCCTAAGCTAGAGGCATGTATAATTTTTATTCAGGTATCAAGGTATGTTCAAAGGAATTTTAATGGTAATTTACGTATCCATGTTGATAAATTTTCTCATTAGATTAATTTGCACTTATCAAAATGTTCTAGACATAGGATTAAGTAAAGAAAATCATACAATCTCAAAATTTCATGCTCCCTTTATTACCCTTATTAAGTCCTTTCCAGAACTTAATAGGAAGTGGACTCAATGATTTCAAAAGCTCTTCCAATTCTCCGGCTCCTAGAGGTTAGATTAGAAATTCATAAATGTTAAATCTTCAGCATAAAAAGCCATAGAGTTGGAAGGGGGACCGTCTTTATAGCTGAGGAACTAAGGACTAGATAATTTAAATGACTTGTTCAAGTTAATTACTAGCTTCATCAGGATGCGCACCCAGATGCCTCTGTGTGTAGTTCACTGTATTTCCAATGAGATCTCTGTTTTTCCTTGATTTCCTCAATGTGGACTTCTCAAGGGTGAGTAATTAAGGAGCTTCTCTGGTGTGACCAGTTTCTTCCTTGAGAAATGGTTCTCTCTTCTTCACCTTGGTTCTTACTTTGGTGCTCACTATCACTGCAGTCTTTCCTCTTTGGTGTTCACTACAATTCTAGTCCATTCTAGATAATTTTGGTTTCCATCCTAGCACACTGGAAGGCCCTTCCTACATTTGTCTCAGTGCTGTACCTATTACTTTTGATGAAGTCTGATTTCTTTTTCAGGTACATAAGAAAGAAGTCATCTACCTGATTTATTCCTCTGCAATTTCATCTCAGTGATTTTACAAGGCTCTGGATACCCTTGTGTTCTGCTGTCCAGCTGTCACTTTTTAGACAGATAGAAAATTTGGGCCTCATGAGTTGAGTCTAACGGGGGTAATAGAAGATCAGGAGGTCAGAGTTAATACCAGCACTAATTTTTTTTCCCTTGCCTTCAGAGTTCTGGCTTCATACAGCAGACAGAAGGTGAATCTGGTCTGATTCCAGCTGTTGAAAGGCAGCAGATTTACTAGACGTGTGCAGTCATTTTCATGCTATTAAAATTGGCAGAAAGGATTTTGCTATTACAAGCATTTTGGATATTAGATCTTGTCTTTTATATATTGCCACTTGCTAACAACTTGTGGGATAAATCCTAGGTGTCCATAGAGATTCTTGGAGCTACCGAGTTTCATTAATTTAAAAAGAGATAAATTATGACCTAAAAAGACTGTCTATAAAGCTTTCCTATTGCACATTGTCTTGGAAAACAGCATCTTTTGGAATTCAGCTCCTCTTCTTATTTCTCCTCCCCCTTTATTCTGTTTGGAAAAACAAATGTAAGTTAAATATTTGGAAATGCTTTAAAGTTTTCTTGTGAGTTTAGGCATTGAACTTCAGCTCATAATGGACCAGAACTCCTGGGCACCTGACCAGATAGACCCTTTTGTGACAAGACAACCATTAACTACACATCTTTAGTTGAGGTCAATGGACATATGGGACCAAGTTCTATTCTTGAATAACGTTTTGGAGAGGTGGACCATGAATTCAGGCCAACTATGAGTGACTCTGGTGTCCATTTCAAGAGTTTTCCAGCACAATAGGCCCTATTGAGACCCTACTTAAAATCATGGAACGTTGCAGTTAAAAAGGAGCTCATCTCATTGGGAGGTCAAGCACAAGGCAGTGTACCCTTCTAAGGCACCTGTCATAGAGGTACTCATTTCAGCCAGCAGTGACCCATCTCATTTTAGTTTGGTTTCCTCCACAGCTAGACATTTACCACATCTAGTAAACTAAACTTTTCAGTGTCTCTTGTTTCTGTCCCCTTTTTCCCATCTTGTTGACACTGATGTAGATCAGACCTTCATTTCCTTTAGCCAGACAATTAAAATAGCTTTTGAGCCACCTCCCTTATTATCTCTCCCCTGTTTCTAATCCATTTCACTAATTAATGCAAACTGATCTTTCAAAACCCAAATCTATTCTTTTACTTCCCTGCTCGATAATTTTCAGTGACTCCTAATTGCATAGGCTTTAATAAAAGTGTCTTATGCAAGGCATTTGGAGAGGGTGTGAAGTGTGGAAATTCCATTAACATTAGAAAGACTTGGGTTCATATCTGAGCTATTTGTAGCTGGGTGATTTTGGGAAAGCTATTTCATACCTCTGAAATGCAGTTTTCATCTATGAGATGAAGGTGATGATAACTATTTCTTAGGACTTTGGGGAATATTAAATGAGATACTAGATACTAGGTAATACGTACTGAAAAAACAGTAGCTGTCTGTATCCTGAGCCTTCTACAGTATGACTCTAAACTTGTGCCCTATTATTTTTCTATCAGGATCCTACATTCCAGCAAAACACTATGATGTAAGTGTTTTATATACCGTATTTCACTGCAGCCTTCTTAAAAGTAGGGATGATGTCTTTGTAGTATTCATAGTGTTTTGTGCATATTAGGTACTCAATAAATATCTGTTAAACTTGGTATTCTCAAACTGATTTCATCACCAGAAAGAGCAATTTCTCTTTGGTAAAATTCTAAACTGCCTTTCTGAGTCTAATAGATCTCACCAGGTCTGGGCAGGGTGAGCCCATTTTCCCTGCATCAGATCCTCCACGACTAAGCATGTTGTCAAGGTTCTAGATGGACACGGAGTTCTTCATTCATTTCTGGGTACTTTGCCCCAGACTTTTACAGCTTGAAGTGAATATGGAGATGGGATCACCTTGATGTTATTTGCAGTGTTCCTTTAATGGTCAGCAAAATAGGGAGTAGTGGAAGTTTCCTTGAGGTCAGTTTGATAGTTGAGCAAAGGGAACAGTCCCTTAGGCAGGTCACTTGGCCACCTCCACAAATGGTAGGTGAGTGCCGATGGGGAGAAAAATCAAGCATGTGCTAGGAAGGGAGTCACTAGAAAAGGTTTTTGTTAAGTTTATTAGATCAAAAGTTTGCTACTCATTTTAAAGAGAAAACACATCCTTGTAAACAGTGCATGCAACTAAAAGCTAGTAGAAGACAGATTCAAAACTACCTGTAATAATTCCTGGCATTTACTTGCCTCCTTGAAGTTAGTATGCCAGTTTCACATACATTATCACATTTCATTCTCACTAGCACCCTGTGAAGTAGGCAGGGCATGCTCTATATGCACTGTCAATCACTCCTACACCTCTCCTCCACTCCCCACTCTCTGCCTTTTTCATTTGTTTTCTGTTTAAAGTTTGGAGGAGTGTATGGAGTTCCCCCGAGATCTCACAGCAAGTGGCAGAGGGGCATCATAGCCACCAGTTCTGGTCCCATGGTACTTTCCAGTGCAGTGAAGGACAGAGGGAACTTGAATTATGACCACAATGTCACTCTGACCCCAGGTATCCAGTGACTGAGCCCTAAGAGGGGAGGTTGAAATAGACTTAGTACCTTCTGCAGATGGCAATCTAGCATCTTTCATTTTGCTTGTGCAAACAGTAAGCTTTAGAGTAATAAAAAATAGATGTTGCTATTTATTTAGCACACACCATCTTTCTGTAAATATATATGTATTATATAATATATTATATATATGTATGTATTTGTCTCATTTATTTCTCCCTATTGTCCCGTAATGTAGGTGTTGTTTGAAAACTAAGGGTCAGAGAGGTAAAGTAATTTGACCAAGGTCACACAGCTAGTACAGAGCTAAGTGTTAGAGCTGCAGACTGAATTCGATCTCACATCTCTCTGAAGCCAAAGCCCATGCTCTGCCACTACGCTACCCGTCTTCAGCTTCCAGAAGTGGGTCCCCATCTGACCCAGACTAGTTTTATGACAACTAATCACAGAGTTCTCCCACTCAATATGACTGGCATATCTATTTGATTCAGATGTCTGATGAAGAGTTCTGAAACAGTTTCCAATTGGGAATTGCCAAAATGGAAATACTTACTGCAAGGTTAAGCTGCTTCATTTAGGTGGACGACAAAATAGGAAGACATCTCCAAGATGGGGAGTGCTGTCCCCAAGATAATTTCTTTGGGAGTAAGAGAAAGCAGAACACTTAACATTTAAAACATTGGGAAGAACTAGGTTTAAGGAATAGAATGGCTAAGTATAAGAGCTTTGGAGTAGGAGATGGCAGGCCTGACGCCTTGCCTGTAACTTGAATTTTAGGGGTTTTTTTTTGTAAAATAAGATAAGAGAATCCCTCTCACTCACCTCTCAGGGATTCAGGGATTCAGGGATTATCCTGGGAGCCAATTTATGCAAACATACTGTACGATTCCATATAAACAGGGAATTTTTGACCTCTTGAGCCTCTGTGGTTGGCATGGTGGTATCTCACAGAGAGTGTGAAATTAAGAGAACATATGTGAGAATTCGTTTCCACGTTCAATGAAATCCAAGGTCATTTTGGTTGTTTGTTTGCTTAAGCCTCCCCTTCATCTCCAAGAACATAAGACAAAGTGTCCTGTGAAACCATGGGTGTGTTCTCTTTCTCAGTACTCCAAATTGCTCATAGGAGCCTGATTTATGTCTTCACACCCAGGAGTCACATACTCTCAGCCAGAGGACACTTCCTTGACACTACTTTTAAGAGGAGTAGGAAAAAAGTCAGAGAAAGGATGATGGACCACAGGCAAGGCTCTGCTCTGTACATCTCAGAATCTATTCTTGTTTCTGTAGACCATATCATACTTTCCAAGCATTTAACACATCCATATAGTGCCTAAAATTTGTCCAACACTCTTCTTTGAAATTTACAAATATTAACTCATTTATTCCTCCTCCACCTTGGTGATAATACTATCCCTGTTTTACAGATAAAGAAATTGAGGCAGAGAGGTTAATGTTTGAGCTTATAAGTGGGAGAACCAGGAATCCAATTCACGTACCAGGGTTTACCTATAAAAACTTGAGTTGATTTGAAATGGAAAGCATTCTCAGGGGTCCCTTGCTTCCTGTATCAACTCTAAGTATGCCTCTCTGTGTTTCTGGTCTTGCATTTTTAGATCCATTTTATCTTATTTCCCACTTACTGTTTGATGTCCTGCCATGTTTCTTCCTTCTTAATGATTCTAGTCTTTTTGTTTTCTGATGACTATTCCATACCTAGTCCTACATCCTTGTTTGTTTTGGGGTTTTTTTATGGCTTATTTGTTTATTTATTTATTTATGGCTTCCTTGGGTCTTTGTTGCTGTGCGCGAGCTTTCTCTAGTTGCAGCGAGTGGGGGCTACTCTTCATTGTGGTGCGCGGGCTTCTCATTGCAGTGGCTTCTCCTGTTGTGGAGCATGGGCTCTAGGTGCGCGGGCTTCAGTAGTTGTGGCACACAGGCTCAGTAGTTGTGGCTCATGGGCTCTAGAGTGCAGGCTCAGTAGTTGTGGCACACAGACTTAGTTGCTCCGCAGCATGTGGGATCTTCCCGGACCAGGGATCGAACCCATGTCCCCTGAATTGGCAGGCAGATTCTTAACCACTGCACCACCAGGGAAGTCCCCATCCTTGATTTTTATTAGATTTTTTTCCCTTGTAGCTTGGAATGTTCTTCTAATTACCCCTTTTCTAGTTAAAACTTATTCAGCTTAAAATCCATTTCAAGTTTCATCCATGAAAATTTTACTCATAACTCCAGACCTCGCTGATTTCAATCTGTTTTGAGTTTCTTTAGCATTTCTCTGTATCTATGTAACAGAGAACACATTTTTTATGGTTACATGTTAATCTTGCCTCCTCATCCAGGTTGTGGTATGCTTGACTTACACTATGACATAACTTTTTCAAAAAATTTCTTGCCTTTCCTAGCAAAGTGCTATGGATTTTCTAAATGTTCAGCAAATAATTAATTGAACTTTATAATTATCTGGATACTCCCGGCAGAAGCATTTGCTAACCTCATTCATTAAAACTCATCCTCTCAGTTTGGTTTGTTGTTTGTTTGATGGCAAAGGGATTGCATCTCCGTGGCCAGTCCAGTGGATTGGTCATGGCTGCCTGGAGGGCCATGTGGAGAATGCTTTCAAAGAGTTATAGCTTGCACACCTCTAATCAATCACAGCACCCTTTCTTGCTGTCAGGGATGTGGTATGGGAATGTGGAGGCAAAAGCCAATCCTGAACTTACTGACCCTAGTTTGGTAACAGAGAGAGAAAATAATCTGCTTATTAGGGAAGGAGATGGATTTTAGCCTAAGGATACTTTAATATAATTGTTGATAAGTAGTACCAGGATTGGAGCAACTCCAGGTGTTGATGATCAATTATTTATTGAGATGATACCAGGAAAAAGCGTTCCACGCTTTATTTGCCTATTTGGTTTTAGGCTATATGTGTGTCACGAATCTGTTTTTGTTTTTTTTTTGGTATGCGGGCCTCTCACTGTTGTGGCCTCTCCCGTTGCGGAGCACAGGCTCCGGACGCGCAGGCTCAGCGGCCATGGCTCACAGGCCCAGCCGCTCCGCGACATGTGGGCTCTTCCCGGACCGGGGCCCGAACCCGTGTCCCCTGCATCGGCAGGCGGACTCTCAACCACTGCGCCACCAGGGAAGCCCACGAAATCTGTTTTTTATACAGTGTCTGTAAGGAATTACTTCTTATGGCTCTGTAACAACTCTGAAATATATATTTTTTGGTATCTAGCACTTCTGTTTCTAGAGATTTGCCGTTATATCATTCCAGAGCCACAGTCAACATACATATATTATACAAACAAAAATTGCCAACATGCAGTTAGCTTTTATGTTGCCCTAAGTTTGAGGCTTATAACCAACAAAGAAATCCAGTTGCCAGGGAAAACAAAACACATGAAGACAATTCCCATCCCAATTGTGTGTTAAGTCGAATGTTGCCCAAATTATGTGTCACTTATTGTGTCATTAAATGACTTATGTGTCATTTATTCCTTGAAAGGTCATTTGTCCACAATTTAGAGCAGAATCTGGACTATCATGCAACCGTGGTATATTTCATTTGAGGAAATTGTGGATAGGTTAATAAGTGGGAAAATATTTTATTATAAAGATCTGGTATTTTTTATCAGCCCCAATTTTTTTCTTTTTGACATTTCTTGCTTGCGTGTTTGCCTTTGCTGATTTGAGTTTTAAACAATAAAAACAAAACAAAACAAGGACATTTAGGAGATTGGCTTGGGAATGTCTAATAAGCATTCCTCCTCTCCTTCTGACTTCCTAGTTTTCACTCTAAGGTCTCACACACACACACACACACACACACACACACACACACAAATTATCCAGCCAGAGCAGAAGGAACTAATCAGCCTAATTATTTCTTGGGTGTTGACTAACTCCTTGTTCATGGAGGGTAGAAAGTCTTTATTTATGCCTCCAATGTGGCTTTCTTCTCAAACAATAATATTAGAAGAAAATCACTGCACCCTGGCTTGAAGTCTGTATTGGAAATCTGGTTTAACACGTGGAGGTAGGTTTCTAAGATAGTTGCAACTCAAGAAGACTGCAGAGGTTGCAAGATGAATCAAATGCAAGCTGACTTGGTATAGCCATATAGAGGAATGTTTCTATATGGGTCTCCGATAAGGGCACAATTTACCTACCTTGCTCACTGCTTCATTCCTAGAGTCTAGAATCGTACCTTGATCATGGTAAGTGCCACAAAATATCTTGGAATAGGGCTTCCCTGGTGGCGCAGTGGTTGAGAATCTGCCTGCCAATGCAGGGGACACGGGTTCGAGCCCTGGTTCGGGAAGATCCCACATGCCGCGGAGCAACCAGGCCCGTGAGCCACAACTACTGAGCCTGAGCTTCTGGAGCCTGTGCTCCGCAACAAGAGAGGCCGCGATAGTGAGAGGCCCGCGCACCGCGATTAAGAGTGGCCCCCGCTCGCCGCAACTAGAGAAAGCCCTCGCACAGAAGTGAAGACCCAACACAGCCATAAATAAATAAATTTAAAAAAAATATCTTGGAATAAATAAATATATACACCCATTAAGAAAAACTCAATCAATGTAGATCTTGTTTGAGCACCAAAATCATGACCTTGGTTAGTTAGGCTCACCTAAATCCAAGAGTTTCTGCTTTTACAGTCCTTAAATATTAGGACTTTGGAAATAAGATTCTTAATTTAGATGAGTTAAGGAAATCTTATACTGGATTTTAAGAAGCATAGCATTTGATATAAACTCATGTAACTGATTGTAATTAGAATAATAGGAGTGCAATTTTTGTTTAGTTATGGATCTTTCTTCACTAAGGAACTACTGAACCCCCTAGGAGCATATTTTCAATACCAATCTGGCTACCTTTGTTCCATGCTGATTCTTTATGTATTTTTAGTCTCCTTTTGTTTGGTTCACATCTCTAGATATTAGTTTAGAAGTAACTAGCTAACACTAATTTATGTTCCGTTCCATATACACAACTTTCTCTCTTAATATTGGTTACTACTCTCTTTCCTTACATTGGTTTCTGTTTCCTTGTGCATATACATGCTGGGCATTGCATTAATTCACTAAAAGGGTGTCATTTCTCTTTTTCTAATAGGAAAGACCTGTATATTTCCTGCTGCCCTTTCAGGACATTGGGCTCACCTATGTTTTCCCAGCTCCTGAAATAGGCTAACCTATGCTCTCTTTAGCATTGCTTCTCAACGCTGCCCTTTCTCTGGCTTTCTGCCCTTCAGTAAGGACTGAGGAGCCCCGTCCTCTGAGACAGTGGTTCTCATGTACTGCTGTTATTTATGAGCTCTTAGCAACTGTACTTGCTAATGGATAAAGTACCAAGAATTGTAAATAATTCCCTTTTAAAAATACAAATGAGAGAAGTCTAAAACAGAATGTGGAATCAGGTACAAAGAAGAGAAGTGCATTTCTTATCAGAGAAGAAGAAACAGAATTTGCAGTTCACCAATACAGTCCTGATTAGGGAAGAGAGATCATAATTTTGGAATTAGACAGACAAGCTAAGCTGGAAACAATGGTGCATGTGATATTTTAGGGGTTTAAGAAGAAGAAAATGCACATAGTCTTTCAGTGTTTTTCTCTCCTCCTTTGACTTTAACAATTACAGGCCTTTAGTGTTTAAAAACATCATACCTTTCAGAAGTGATGAAGATAATATTCTTGATATTTTAATAAATATAAACTCTTCAATTTTTTTTCCAAGTTAACTTTTACATAACTGAATTTATTGTATAAAGGTGGTTTTTTTTCTATATAATTGTCTACCTACTTAAAAATGTAGAATAATTTAACAACTGTGTCACATTTTATATACTATGAACATAATCGTTGTAAGTAATCTATGTGTAATAATGTTTGATTTATGTCTCTGAAAAGACATCTCAGTTAAAATATTAAACCAGAGCAGATTCAAGGATATCCATGGGATAAAATCATTCTTATTCATTTTCTGGAATATCCTGTTGAATGAGAGAGAAAGAAATGGGGTTATAGCTGGAATGCTCATGCCGTGAATGTACCTGTGGAAGTCTATTATTTTAGTGTTTGTCTTATAAAAAAACAAAAGAAAAGACAAGACAAGAAAAGAAAAGCCTGCTGAGAATCTCTATTGTTAGATCTCTGATATTTGGTTGCGCAGTTCCAGGACCAGTGACATCACAGGTGGTGTTGCCTTAGTAACCCCAGGCTACAAAGTTTTCATTGACCAGCTTGTCTCCATGGCCCCTCCCTGGTGCTCTTCACAGCCAGCCTGTTCTCACCCTTGGCCTCAGGCAATCGTTCCTGACCCCTTGGTCTCTCCTCTTGGCTCTCTGGGAATGGCTCTACCATACTCTCCTGTTTTGCAAGGGAAAGAGGAGCTTCTCTGAAGAACATTCCAGAAAGACCTTAGGTACCAGAGACTCCAGCCTCTGTGATGCTCCTAGTGTTGCTTACCAGAGATTCTTCCATCTCTGGGATGGAAGCAGGGATGGATCACAGACCATCTCCTCCAGAGCCCACAGTACCAATTCAATATATATTTGAAGAATTAAGCTGAAACCACTGGCAAATTTGTAATTCAATTTAAAACTGCAGCTATCCAAGAAGAAACAAATAAAAAAGGACTTTTTAGCACTTTCAAGTCCCATCATTCTTTTCCTGTGCCACCAGTCATGACTAGACAGGCCTCCTAAACAGTGGCTCTGGAACTGCTCAGGAGGAGTTATAACCCCCTGCCAGCAGTGCCAAGTCACTTAAGATTTCTCTCCAGGTGTTCATACAGAGCCTAGTCTCCAACAGTGTGTCAGAGAATAGTGCTCTCAGATTAAAATTGTAATTTAGCAATTAAACAAACAAAAAAACCTTTGAATTACAGAAATAAAGTGCAGGGTGAAACACGTGACTTTCCAATGAAGTGAGCAAACCTCTACACCTCTCCTTTCTCGGAGAGACTTGGGACAAACCCTGCCTAAACGTGATGGCTCTTCTACTATGTATTCTATATGTATTTTCTAAAATCAGTTTGAAGTACGCTAATGTCTCATGTTTCTTTGTAAGTGTCCCCAAGGCAATTCCCATGTGTGGATTTTGTGTTTGGAAGAAAATCCTTCAAGAGCATGGGCTTTCAATGTCCTTCTCTTTTATTTCTCACAGTACTCAGCCTATTGCATACTGAGTAGATGGTCAGAAACTTCTTGTTAACCAGCTTTTTTCTTGCAGGCCCCAACTGCGCATGGGGTGGGTACTTGATAAGTATTATTGACTGCCTCCCTGACTTTTGAAGCTAATTATTTCTTTACATCTCGTGTTAAAGCTCTACCACATCCTGTGAAACTATAACATTGATGTAAGGATATGCGTCTTCAGGCATTCCACCACATATCAAAGAAACAACTAAAACAGGGAAGTCTTGCACATACGAATTTATTATACTGTTTATGTTTGAAGGTAGGAGCCACAAATTTTTTGATGTGCAACAATAATACTATTAATAATAATAATGCTGTGTCCATCACACAGTAGGGTTTCAATAAACATATATATTTTGCTGGATTTAAAATTCACTGTGTCTTCTATCTATTTATACTTGTGTGAGTGTTTGTAAATACCCAGTAAAGCATCTCTTTTCTGTTGTTGGCTTCTTAAGCATCAAGCCTGAGAACAGACTTAATTCAAATGTGAAGTTAAGACCTCAGTCGAAACTCTTTACATTGTTTTGAGTTGGTGATTGGGCTAGATTCGTGATATTGAAAATAATATTTTCCTTATTTTCTATTTATCTACCACTTTTATGATAAACATATAATTTGTGTGACATCATCTAAAATTGAATTGTCTCTTCTTGAATTTAATGGATCAATGATGTCATTATTGTGTTACATAGTCCGTGTCTGTTTAGTAGGGACTCAACAGCTTTCAATCTTGTTAATACATACAGTTAAAAATCTATATTAAAATACATATTAAAAACACTTTAAAATTCTCTCTATATAACTCCATGTTTTTAAAACAGTGCTATTTTTGATGTGTGTGCTATGTTACAGTAGTTGGATTGCTTTTACGGAACGCTCTCTCCCATCCTCATAGACTGTGGAATCTCTGAGCCTTTGGGACACTCTGCTGACTTGGCTGGGAGAAAGTTCTTGCCTATTCAGTTTTTGCCACTGCCTTTGGCACCTAGAAGCCTCCTTCCTCTTCCCCTCCCGGGTTTCTGTATAATAAGTGTGTCTGGGTTTCTGTTGCACGGAACGTCCCAGAGCAAGAGACTCTGGGGCAGTCAAACAAAGGCAGGATTTCATTCACCTGGCACGCTGACCCCTTGGATCCTGGCTGGAAACTGGGCACCGGGGCCCAAGGGCTGAGAGCAGGGCCTTACATAAGCCCCAGTGCTAGCAGCTGCTGCCTGCCCGACCTGTGACAAGGGAGCTCTTCTCCCACAGTAGCGCACGGATTTCTCTTTGTTGGAGAACACGTTGCTTCATAATTTAAAAAAATCCACTGTCTTCTGTAGATACTCTCCTCCATGTCCGCATACCGGTATCTTGGCTCAAATGAGAGAGGAAAATTTGCATGTTAATAGAGTAATCTAATTAACTATTGGAAAAACTCCCTTAATAACCTTCTTATTCTTTTCCTCTTCCTCAATTGCCCAGCTGTGGCACGATTAAAATAGTGACAGGGCAGGCTTCCTATGAGTGCCCTAGATCCCATATCCTGTCCCGTGTACACATTCACAACATTCATAGGTGACCTCTGGGAACTAGAGCTGTGTGAGCCCAGGCGAGATTCATTACTGAGCCTCAATCCTTGTACCTGAGATAAAGAAAAAGGATACCCAATAATTTTTCCAATTACTAGTCATTTGGATTATGTGACAAATCCCCCAGGGGGATCTTCTAGCCCACCAGCCTCCTGGGAGGTTGTCTATGTAAGGTGTATCTATTAAGGCTTTCTGGAAGGATGGTGTCCATCTCCACTCTTGGGAACAGCTTTGTGTTCCCAGGCATAAAGGGGACTCCTTTATGGAGTTCCCTTTAAAGTAGAGGCAAAAGGCCTCCTCCTGCCACCTGTGGAGGGAAAAGGACTGCAGATGCCAAGCCCTTCCAGTAGTTCTCACATGCTGGAGTCTGGCACTCTATTCTTCTCAGAAACTATAACACTACTTTATTTATTTATTTTTACCTAATTTAGGGTTATGAGTTTTTTACCGGGGAGAGTGATAAATCAACCCTCTAAGAGAACTGGTTCTTGAAAGCCATAAAAGAAAAAAAAAAAAAGAAAAAGTTGTATGAAATGTTTTAAAATTCACAACAAAAGAAACTTTATATTCCTAAGTTGCTTGCTGATTTTTTTTTTTTTTTGTGGTATGCGGGCCTCTCACTGTTGTGGCCTCTCCCGTTGCGGCCACTCCACGTCATGTGGGATCTTCCCGGACCGGGGCACGAACCCGTGTCCCCTGCATCGGCAGGCGGACTCTCAACCACTGCGCCACCAGGGAAGGGAAGCCCCTTGCTTGCTGCTTTTTATTTTGGCTGTTTTTTCTAGGCTGCTGCAGGTTGTATATGTAATTTTGAAACTCAGAATCCAACTTCCCAGGTGGCTAACTTGGTCATTTGGTTTTGCCTCCTTCTGTGGACTAAACTTTTCAGTCTAACTAATATTGATGCCTCCTTCATCAAGCAAGTCAATTGGTTCAGAATTATTCTCCCTGCCAACAGACAGCTGAGTGAACTTGACCTTTACCTTTAACTTTAGTTTAGCTTGAATGTCACATTTTATATTCCTGATTTGGGAATAGACATTGAAGTCAAGAGTGGATGACATGGTGACTTATTTTCTAAGAAGTTTGCTCTTCCTCAGTGGGGAATTAAGGTTGGAAAAAAAAAAAAAAAAAACCCAACCACTCCATATTGGAAATCCAGAGAGATCACATGAGTCCGTCATGCTGGGAGAGGATGCAGTGGGATTGTTGCAGGTGTCCATTCACAGTTCACATGTCTTTGATGTATTAGTGGATGCATGAAAAAAAAGTAGCTGTGCCATGTATAGAAAAAAATCCATCTCTTGTTTCCCTTATTTTCACAAACACAAAGTTAGTTTCTAAGGAAGGTGGCTCAGTGGAGGGAGGAGACTAAAACCCTAAGTAAGAGACTGGCATCTTGTGGGCCTAGAGCACGTATAGACTTGAATAGTAAAATCTCCTCCGCCCACTCTGGATAAGAAATAAGGTAGACCTTTTCAGGCCACTGGGAGGAGGTACAGTCTAAAAATAAGAAGACTTTGAAGGGGAATATTGCAATTGGGCCAAGAATCATGAACTCAAGGATAGATTTTTGCAGTCACCAAATACGCTTTGGGGATTCTAATGTTACCCATCTTGAGAGCAGTGGTGACCCACTGTTTGTACAGTTCCAGCCCTGGTCATATTTTTGACTGTCTTCATCATGGCCTTTGGCGGGCCTGCCTGTTCTCTCCATATTCCTGCTTTCTGTCTCTTACAGCAGTGGGTGTCAGCTAACATAAAAAACATAGTTACCTCTTTGGGAAGTGGGGAGTGTGGGCGAGAACTCACTTCCTCAGGCAAACAGAGAAGTATGGGAGGGGAGGAACTTTGGAATCTGGTTGAGGAAAAAGAAAGAAAATAAGTTTATTCTTGTCCCCTGGGAGCTAAATTTGACAAACGCCTGACTTAATAAGGAAACCCAAACCTCCCAATACTCAATATTATGTATATAAAAGAGAATAATAGTGTCTCAGGAAAGAGCTGCCAGGACTTTCATGAGAACTTTGAACGGTTGTCTGTTTAGGACAATTGGGCTGTTCTTGGTTTAATGTTTTCTGTATTCCCCTGGGCCAGTGGATTCCTCATAAAGGGAAGGGTTTTGAAAGTGGAAAGAGTCCCTCCTTCTTTCCCCATCTATGTCAATGTCATATATTTGTGACCTAAGAGATGACAGACACCACTGAAGTAAGTGAACACCTTCATAAGAAATCCAAAAATATCCAGCGAAATACACAGAAAAGCTTGTTTAATCTGTTACTTCCTCAAATAGCTTCTAGGTAATGAGATCAGCATTGTTCTAAGGGGAATTAGCAGGACTCAACATCCTAGGACTTCTGAGCAAATAGATCTGTGAACCTGAACAGAGCAAAATCCCACGCTGGGAATTAAAATAATAAGGGGAGGTCACGTGCACCAGGGGCTGTAGACAGTTTCCTATTTTTCTTCTGCTCTTTGCTCCCAAAAATTGGATTTAAAAAACAAAACAAAAAACAGCTTGACCAGAATTCACAAGAAGTATAGGACTTTTTTTTGGCTATGACCCCAAGAAAATTGCTCACAAGTAAATCTTTAATCCAGTTCAGCACAAATATACCTATTGTTGAGTTCTGACCATTAATTGTCCCTTGACTGCTCGGAGAATCATGCATCTCAGTGCCTGCTACAACGGCAATGGTAATGACCTGCATTTATTAAGTGCATTATCATTTATTACCTTATTTAGAGCCTCATGGCAACCTTTTGAAATAGACACTGAATATTTTGTTAGTCATATTCTTTTAGATGAGGAGATTGAAATGTCTGAATGTTGACTGACTTGCCAAACATCTTGCAGATGGAGAATAGCAGAGTCAGGCCCAGGATCCAGGTTTCTTGACCCCTAGCCCAATAAGCTCTTCGGAGCAAAGTGTTTAAGTGGGGGAGGATGTATCTGAATGAAATCCGTGTAACTGTATTATATGGTTTCTCCTGCTTCCAAGGGACAGAAAACTCAGTTCAACTTCTCTTATGGAAAAAGAAAGGATTCATTTGTTCATATAACTAAGGAGTCTGGGAGAACTGGCTGGCATAGCTAGATCCAAATCCTCATATATCTTGTCAGAGATATGTTATGTCAGAACTCTGGGCATCCTTTTCTTCTGTATGTTTAATTCTTAGGCAAGCTCTCCCTCTGTAGTATAAAGATGAACAGCAGCAGCTCTCAGCCTTATAATCTTCCAGTGAAATGGTATCAGCTAAAGCAAGTCCTTTTTTTCTAATACTTTCAACCAAAATCCTGAGATTTATTTTCACTGGCCTGGTTTGGGTCGTGTGCCAGGAAATGTGATGTCTGTGAGGGCAGGTCTGGTTCATGGTTCTTCCATCGAAACAGGGATGGGGTAACTCTAATGGCATAAATCTGGAGTGGAAGAATGGTGATTCCTCAAAGGAAAGCCAGGGTGCTTTTATCAGAAGAAGAGACAATAGATGCTTGGCAGGAAAAAACAGCAAATGTCCTCTAGAAGAGCTGTTTCCAACTCACATATGAGTTGGCCCACCCCCCTTACTGAGACAAGACTGAAGGAGCAGATGGGGATGTACATGCATAACCAAGCAACACAGGCAGTTCTGATACACATCTCTTCTCTTCCTCTCCTTTCTCTGCCACCAATACACACCCTCATATCTTGCTGTTTATCAGTCAACTCATTTACCTAGAATATTCTTTTCTTTCTACTGCCCATACTTTATTTAGGCATCCTTTAAACTTCAATTCAGGGGTCACTTCAGATAAGATGGACTAAATGTGTCTCCCTAAAATTCATATGTTGAAGCCCTAACTCCCAAAGTGATGATACTTCGAGGTGAGGCCTTTAGAAAAAGAGACCGGAGGGTGCTCTCTCTCTCTCTCTCTCTCTCTCTCTCTCTCTCTCTCGCACATAAGACACAACTAGAAGGTATGTCCATAAGCCAGAAAGAGAGCTCTCACCAGAATCCAACCATGCTGGCACCTTGATCTTGGACTGTTTCCTTCTAGAACTCTGAAAAAATAGGTATCTGTTGTTTAAGCCACCCAGTCTCTGGTACTACGTTATGGCAGCCCGAGCTGACCAAGACAGGTACTATAGCCAGAGCCTGTATTCCACACTCCCCTCCTCCAGTTCCTTGCTATCCCTAGTGGATAGAAGAATCTTTCCAGAATTTTATTGTGCCCAAGCCACCACTGCTTGATCATCTGTGTGGATACTGCTACAGACAAGTAAACAAATGTCACCCATTAAGGAGAACACTGATTATAAAAGTTTCAGTTCAACATTCCTGATGTTATTGAAGTTCTCCGGGACTTAAGGAAAATTCTGATTTCCATCATACAGATGTGATATGGTATTTCAATTATGCTCTAAGATCAACCTCATGGACTTGTAGAAAAACTTCAAGAACTCCTACACTGACTCAATACGTCAAGTATCCAGGTGAAGCAAAGGGGGAAGAAAACAGATGAACTCAGAAACTTTCATTGTCATTTTCTTAGGTTACTGCATGAATGCCACTGGTATTTATCACATTCAGGATAAAATATGTGCATTCCATGAGGAACCCATCCCACAAACAAAGCAACTGCTTCAAGCCTTCCTGGGACTACTCAATTTCTGCCATGCTATACTTCCACAAAAGCCACCACTGCTAAGTCCCTTCATCACCTAATAGAAAAAGACATTTGGTGACATTGACTTATGACCTTAAAGTATTTGGGTACTCTCAGGAATGAAAAGCAGTTCCTGAATTCTGAGTCTGTTCTAGTACTTTAGAATGAATGTAAACCATTTTTTCTTACCACTGACTCATCTCTTGGAACATTTGAGATATATGTTGATACAAAACACCACACAACATGAAGGCGCCAGCGATTTCTTTCTCAATGACAGTGCAATCTACTCTTGAAGAATAAGACATTAACACAAAATTAAAAACCATATTTTTCCACATTTCTATGTTTTAAGGAACAGGGTGCACTTTAAAATTTTTTATTGATAAAAATAAGAGCAGTTATCTACCCCTCCCCCAATTTTATAAATAAAACCTTTCAATTTTATAAATAAATATGCTTTACAACGTTGACATACACACACTACCAAATGTAAAATGGATGGCTAGTGGGAAGCTGCTGCATAGCACAGGGAGAATCAGCTCGATGCTTTGTGACGACCTAGAGGGGTGGGTTAGGGAGTGTGGGAGGGAGGCTTAAGAGGGAGGGAATATGGGGATATATGTATACATATAGCTGATTCATTTTGTTGTACAGCAGAAACTAATACAACATTGTAAAGCAATTATACTCCAATAAAGATATTAAAAAACACACAACAATGAACAGAGGTCTGACACTAAGTGTAAAGAGCCTTACTAACTTACACAGAAACCACTGAAATGGGCAGCCACCACCCAGCCTTTACATAATCTTTTTAGGATGGATAATTGAGGGGAGCCACAGATTTGCATAATGCCTTTCCTTGGGTGAAACATTTGTTCAGATTAATTTCTGAAATTGTATCTTACATTAAGAACATTCTATAAATGTGTGTGGGAAAGACCAGGCTGATAAGAACTTGTCTTTGTATAACAAAGGGTCAATACACAAACACACACATACACACAAGTACACCATATGCACTATGGGCATACACCATATGCACTCACATACACCATGGTTAAGAACTCAACTGATTTTGCAGAATCCTTTCAGAGGAAAAACTTAATTATACTGGACTTTTCCCCACAATGGCTCAGTGTACTCAAAAGTCCACCTTAGAATTCTGGCGCAAGAATCATAGGCCTTTACTTGTGACAAGCAACACTCTGGCTGCCACTTAATATTGTTCCTGATGATAATTTCATACACACCTCAAGTAAGAATGAAGAATTTATGGACAAGCTTCTTAACTGCTGCCTCTGTTTCATTAGCCATAATATTACTGATAAATAAATGATCCCTCTGAAAGAATGGGACAGCAAACCAAAGATGACTCAAAGCAGGTTGTAGGAAGAAAAAACCCAACCACTAGCCAAATTTCTCATTGAACATGTCATTCAACAGCATTCAAATAATATTTATTCAATTGCTATGGGTTTACCATGTTTGCTTGTAAACATTGTAAAGGATGCAAAAAGAAAAATGATGATGAGAGCATTTTAATTAAGAAAGTTTAACCAAGGTTCAGAGATTGGATTGTATAGGTACAGAATTAATCTCAGTTGGTCTGTTGTAATCCTGTGCTTATTTCAGGGATACCTGGAGCCATAGTTCTGACTCTTGGCCAACACTGAATGAAAGGTACTACTATAAATGGAATATTTGTGTTCCCCCAAATTCATATGTTGAAGCTTAATCCTCAATGTGTTGGTGTTTGGAGGTGGATCCTTTGGGAGGTGATTGAGTTATAAGGGTGGCACCCTCATGAATGGGATTAGTGGCCTTACAAAAGAGACCCCAGAGAGATCCCTCACCTCTTCTGCCATGTGACATTATGGTGAAAAGGCTGACATCTATGAACCAGAAGCCAGGAAGTGGGCCCTCCCCAGGCACCAAATCTGCCAGCACCTAGATCTTGGACTTCCCTGAATCCAGACCTGTGAGAAATGAATGCGTGTTCTTTATAAGCCACCCAATCTATGACGTTATGTTATAGCAGCCCAATCAGACTAAGACAGGCTAACTGGTGATTAATATAGTCCTGTGCTAGCATCTGAGACAGGACAGGGCCAACCTGATCCTTAAAAGTATTTAGTGTGATGGTTCGTACCTAGATTCTATTATATTCCTTTGGTTTCTGCTATTGAGCCTGGACATGCAGCGTGTTTTGGCTGCATGTGACAGGAAGGATATCAGAGATACCTCCTTGGATGAGACTGTGGCTTACCTAACACTGACAACAGCCTTGTGATATAGGCAGGATTGTTGTCATTTCACTGGCATTAGCCTGAGGTGACAGAGCATAGCCTGGATTTGAATCCAGGCCTTTTGCTAAGATTAGCGTGTTTATGGTTTCATGATATTTTCTGCCAAATTGATTCGCGTCAATTATCTTTTCAAATTAAGCTGAGGACAAAAAGCAAAACAAGAATATATTCCAGAAGCAATTCGATTCACATCTGTTAATCTTTGCTGAGATTAATCTCAGAATAATGACTGTCCTCCAGAAAGTCTACTAATGAAAGCTTTCTTCTCCCTTGCTTGCTTATTGTCTCCTATGGAACAGGGACCTGCCATTCAAGCATCCCTCTTTAATAAACAGAATTATGTATCAAGAGAGAAGTATTAATCTTCTTATAAATCTTGCCTCAAAGCAGGTAGGGAAATAGGAAAACTACACTATGGAATAACAGTACAACACAGGGTAATATTTTATTGTATCTTTAATACCATTTTCACTGGCAAAACAAAATAGACTTATGTGAAGACTCCCTATACCATTGGTGCCAAGAGACCAATAATATATACATGTATTAGATTTTCTGTGTTAGTTCAGATAAAGTAAATTTAGCAATTATTTATTCGCTACTCACTAAGTGGGTAGCACAGTCTGGAAAGGGCCATTCTCAAGTGCATTGTGAGATGGGAAAAGTTTAAACATATTCCCGTTTGCCTCTACTTTCTGTACACCTTACTTTCCCTATCTTATGGTGCCTAATTCTGGCAATATCTCCCCAATATGAAAATATGCTCCCGAGAAGGGATCAACAGGTTCATACATACAGCTGTACATACATACATGACCATTTCTGCTGGGTATTTTCTGCTTGCCCCTGCACATTCTCTCAACTATTCTTTACCATTCATTCTGCCCCAGACAATGACCTATGTTAAATATATCAAAGAGCTCTCTAGCCCTCTGGCTTTAGGTTTGGTTTGGTCAATGGAGGTCCCTGGCAAAAGATAGGAGGAAGGGAGAAAAATGAAGCCAAGATATTAAGTCACCTGGTACCCCTCTGCAGGGTGCCACAGGCTTGCTGCCCCCTTTCAATGAAAGTCACAACTCCTGTCAAGGTGCTCCTTTTCACACAACTTTTACCTTCTAGGGTCTAATAACTGCTCTCTCTCCTAGATCATTTGGGTCAAGGGATAGTAATTGTCTTGGGATACTGCATTATCTCTTGTGCTTTTAAAAATACTCTGCCTGCCCCCTTATAGATAATCTCTTTACTAAACCATCATGAAATTATCCTAATTTTATTGTGCCGTATTTTCTTCTGAGACCCTGTGTCATGCAACCAATGGGCATTCACACTTAAAGGAACAATTCATGAAGACCCAAGAAAACAAAACTATATTTATGGTATTTCAATACTGGCTACACAGAAAGTGTTCTAGTTTATATTAATATTCTACTGCCAAAAAGTTCTTTAGTATACAACAATAAACAGTCATTTAGTTCTTCAGTCTGCAGGGTTCTGCTGATCTGAAGTAAACTGATAATCTCAGCTACGCTGGGTCTTTCATCTATAGTCAGCTGCAGGTCTTCCAGGTGGCTCTGCTGATCTTGGCTGGGCCCATTCACAAGAGCCTGAATGTCTGCTGGCAGATGGCTGATCTAAGCTGGCCTCATCTGGAACAACTAGGCTACTTGGCTCTGATCCATATGGCTTTCCTCTTTCAGCAGATTAGCCAGATACGTTCTTACGGCCATGGCAGAGATCAAGAGAGCAGAAGGCCAATTATGTAGGTGCTTTTCAAGCCTCTTTTCAATTCAGGTCTTCTAACATCTCATTGGCTTAGGCAGATCTCATGGCCAGATCCAGAGTCAGAAACACACTACAAGGTTGCCTGGCAAAGGATGAATAACCAGGAATCTATGAATTGGAGCCACTGAGGCAATCAATTAATCCCAGAGGTTTTTACAGCTATCTGGTTCTTTACTTCACAAAGGAAATGACATTTATAGTGGGCCTTGAAAGATGAGTAGATTGCCATGAGATGGAGAAGTGAGGTAGCATGTGCAAAGCTTAGAAGCATGAAAGTGCTTGATATGCTTAGGAAGTAGTGAATAAACAAGTGTGCTATTTTTAAACTTTATATAAATGGGTCATACATTATGTACTCTTGTGTCTGGCTTCTTTCACTAAACATTACTGAAGATTTAATACTGTAAATATGTCAATTTTCCCTAAATTGATCTATAATTAATGCAATTTCAATAAAAATAGCAGGATTCCTTTTTACAAGTTAATCAGCTAATTGTAATATTTATATGAATATCAAATAGCCAAGACAAACAATCCTGAAGAACACATTTGAAAAAATTACACTACTAGATATTTTCCAATCCAAGAGCATGGTATATCCTTTCATTTATGTAAATATTATTTCATTTCCTTTGATAATGGTTTTGTTTTGTTTTGTTTTTTAGTTTTCAATATACAGATCTTAAATAAAAGATGCTAGATTTTTCCTTTTATCTCCTCAGTGTGTCACACACCCAATAGATTGGTAAGAAGATGAAAACAGATGGGATTTATCTTTTCTGCCTTTCTCATGTTGTTATTTAACTACATGAAAGGATTCTGATCTGAAGAGGAGAAAGAAAGAGAGTTTGAAGAGATGATAAACCATGAAAGGGCCTTGTTCTCTATGCCCTTCCCTGGAATAAACTTGCCTATAAGATTGAGATTCTAGATTTGGGAAGATTTGCAACCTGCTCCCCATCTGAAAGGTTTTGAATGCAGCAGCTCCATTGAAGAACCCAATATATGAAAGGCAGAAAACTTAAAGGCATGGATATCTACTTGGGGTACTCTTAATTTCCCATGGTCCCCAAGTGACTTTGAGAATATTTCATGTCTTCTGAAGCCATGAATAAAACCTAGGTATTAGGTGGGAGGGAAAGCTAAAATGCCAATCAGAAGACTACAGTGCAAAGTGAGGACCTGGGTCACCTACATGGAGGTGAATGAGGATGTAGCTGCATCTTTGTTGGAGCGTAGATAGCAGAAAGCTGCAAGGAGTTAATGGAGAAGTGTCAGATGGATCAGTTGCCACCTGCCAAACGAGCACTGGGTATCATCTAAGCTTGGAAACAGGATGAGGACTTTAGCTACAGATGCTAGCATGATCACAGAGGCCAGAAAGTGTGCTGCTTATTCTGCAGTAACATAAAAGGGATTGCTGAACCACCCAGAGGCTCAGATCAGGGCCAAGAAGAGGGAGAAGCAGAGAACACTTGGAAGGGACTGAGGAGGGAGAAAATACCAAATTATATTAAAGTTTAAACTAGAAGAGACTAGGAAATTACTGGACTGGAATAAGGAGAAATCCAGAAGTAAATGAGTTTATTTCTGTAAACTCTACTTCTGTAAACTGTACTAAATTTCAAGATTTAGTACAGTGTGGAAATGGTCACTTGAGACCATTTTTTGATTATAGGAAAAGAAGAAAACCTAGAGTTTTTCACACTTGAGTTTTGTGGGCTGCTGAGACAGTAAAAAGTATGCCCATTTGAGACAAAGAAGTAAATGAGGGCAGATTTTAAACAGCTTTGACTCATAGGAAAGAGTTTGGACTCTGATGTGGCCTATAGAATAAATATTTTCAAGCAGAAGATTAACAGGATCGGTTCTATTTTACAAGTATACTTGGCCCTTGAACAACACAGATTAGAGCTGCACCGGTCCACTTATACACAGACTTTTTTTCAATAGTAAATACTACAGTACTACACAATTTGCTTTAGTTGAATCTGTGAATGTAGAAACATGGATGTGGAGGAACAGCTTACATGGAGAGCTGATTATAAATTTTATCTGCAGATTTTCGGCTGCTAAGATGATCAACACCCTTAACCCCTGTGTTGTTCAAGGGCCAACTGTATTTCTAGTAGCAAGGTGGGATGTGGATAGAAGGAGAGCGACTTTGGCAGCACATCACATAGGAAGCTTTTTAGAAACCCAAGCAAGAGATGACAAAGGCTTAAATCAGAGGCTTGACAATGAAGATTGTACAATAGTGTATAGGATAAGTTAGTTTCAGGAGTAAAACTTCAAACATTAGTTTGAATCTTCCAAGGGCATGAGAAGAGCTGAAGACTCTTGTGTGACATGGTCAAAACATGAGAAACAAGAAGAGGATTGGGTTTAGGGGCAGAAGGCTTGTATTCAGCTGTGTACATGGATTTGAGATGTCCATGTAATATTGAGGAGAAGACTTGTAATGGGAAGTTAAACATGTAAAGCAGGAACTCAGGGGAGTTTGAAGACTGGAGATGAAGATACAGTGGCTGATTATTTTCTGTGTGCCAAGAACTTTCTTAAGGACAGTTTTTTGGGGAAAAGAGAACATAGAAAATCTAGTGGTCTCTGTTCTCCTGCATTGTCTGAATAGCTAGTGATTTGTAGGGTCCTGGGAAATTCCTTGCCCCCAACATGCCAGTCAGATGCCTAAAGTCTTACTGCTAGAATGTATTCCTTTGTTTCAAAATTGCTTTATCACATGGCCCATTTTAATGCAAATATTTGTATAAGTGATTCATCATTGAAACCCCATGTCTTGGTAATAATTTGGAAGAAAGAAAACTGGAAAATACTAACACAGAAAGGAGAGACAAGGATGGATGGCTACAATTATACTATGCTTCATATTTTGGTAAAGTTGCTCTGTAAATAAATCTTGGGAACCATGCCTCAGAGTCACAGATACTATCACGGTAATCTGCAGTGTCTGAGATTTCAGTCACTCCTTCAGATTTATGTATTTTCATCTTCTGATGTAGGTCTTTTTTCAGTGTAACCTCAGCTACATCTCTGGCCCCTTTGTTTCTGAAAAACCCTCTTGGAGGCACATCCTTAGTATGTAATAAACATAATTACAACCTTGGTATGTATCCACATCTTTGGAGGCTCACTGTTGGATTTTTTCAGGAAAGCTAAAGAGCATTTGGATACAAAGCCAAGTGCAGTAGAGGCCTTGCTCAATTGACCTGAAGAGAATGGTGCTTTGGAGGGACAGAATAGCAATAAACTCTACATTATTTCAGAACTTTGTTACTGAAACACAGAAAGGTTAAAAAAATTTCTCTAGAGACCCAGCAGACTCTTAAAATCCCAGTTTATCCCATTTATTGCAGCTATGAGAACTTGAGGGTCTCTGTGCCATCGTTTCTAAATATGTAAAATGAGAATAATAGAGTCGATTTTGTAAGAGTCTTTTAAGGATTAAAAAGCAGAAAACATCAGATTGCAATGTGCTTATCACTTTACATGCAAGAGCTCAATGAATTGTGAGTGTGTAATGCTCATGATGACTTGTCCAAAATAACGAATCTCTTACCTTAATGTCTGTATGGTGTTCCCTGAAACACATCTCCTTTCAAATGTCTTTGGATAGAGGACGGGAGTCAAAAGAAGATATGTGTGAAAAAGGAGAGGCAGTCACATGAATTTGGAATGTTAGGTGGGAAGGGGATTGGAATGTGCACTAAAGCCTTTACGTGCCCAGGCTGGATAATCATGCATCTGCAGATCATTCCTTCCTACCACTCAGCCAGTTGCAAGTCTGACAGAACCTCCTTAGGAGTAGAAAAGGATGAATCATCGCACACTGTGTCTGAGGGGGGATGAATCCAGGCATTGGCTGCAATTTCATATTGAAAACGACTTACTCTGCTCTCACAGTGGGCTTTCTGATCTTCTTGGGCGGCATCCTTAGTAGAGCATTTCATATGTGAAGCATATCATTGCATTCCCATCAGTGGTGTTTTGGGAAGGGTATGTAAATGTTAACCAAAACCACAAAGAAAAGATGTTGTCACTTTCCCATGGCATGTAAGAAAAACATGGGTATTTTGATGCATCCAGTTACATGCAAACTCAGCATAGCTAAGGAAGAGATCAGTTTTCAAAGTACTACTGCATTGAGTAAATGAGGTATGACTACAGAGAAAGGAACTAATTATGTTTTCAAGTGTAATTGTTGAAGAAGTCACATATGATGTGTGTGTGTGTGCATGTGTGTGTCCTTTTTAAGCATTTTTGCCTACCATTTAATTTAATATTGGGGAAAAAATCTCTATGGATTATAAAAACAACTCCTACACATTAAAACTATGTTTTTAAACATCTTGCTTGATTCCAAGTTGTTTGTAAATTAGCATCTAGAAAACAGAATATTTGATGACAACAAATATATACAGTTACATGTTTTATAAAACAGTGTTTGCAATAGACATTAGAAGCTACACCTTTGCAACCTAATTTCTGGCACTATCAACGTCTCTTTTGAGGAATGAGTTACTGAATCTGTCTCTTTTATGGACATTTCATATTCATAAAGTGATGGCTTTCTCCTGGCAGGCCTTAACCTCACTCAGCTAAACTGGAAGTCATTTTTCTGAAGAGAGCCTCACTATTGGAACAAACTGAACAAGAACTCACATCACACATAAAAAGCTTTTGGAAGAGACCTGGGATTGGCTCTGGGGTGGACATAATTCAAATGCAAATGCATTTCATCGGTGGTTTGTCTTGAATGCCAAATTTTAGAGCAAAAGGAGAGCTAACTACTGATCGTTTGCTCTTTTCTACCCATAAGCAGGATGCCAACCATAGAACCAATATCTTTTCTGCAGGACCATGTCATAAGAGGCTTGAAGAAGCATTGTAATGCTCAATCCATCATTACAGAGAGATATTACCAATGATACCCCATAATTATTTCACATTGACTTGGACTTATAAAAATAAAAAATAATTGATTATATTGATATATAACAAGAATTAAAATATGCAATAAAAAAGGATAAAATAACCGTATTTGTCCTGCATCTAAAAACAGTACTGTTAAAATTTTTTGACATTTTTTTGTTTTGTTTTGTTTTTTACTGAGTATTGCTTATGTAGTTGTGGTTTAACAGCCAGCTTTTTATCCACTCAACATCAGAGAGATCTCTTCTTAAACATATCTTCTAGTTTTTGCATAATATTCCATAATGTAGCAATTCTAGAATTTACTTACCTGTTTCCTCAAGGAAAATTAGACATTTAGGCACTTAAAAAATATCTTTCTAGGATTATTTCTTTATTATAGATTCCCTAGAAGTGGGATTAACAGCTCAAAGGTTATGAGAATTTTTTAAGGCTTTTGACAAAGAGTGCAAAATGGCTTTAGTCTCCATAGCAGTATATACAAGGATCTGTTTCTACAAAACTTCACCACACCTCTTAGTTCTTACTAATTCCTCTATACCAGTGGTCCTCACCTAGATGTGATCATTCCCCCCCTCCCAGGGGATGTTTGACAAGTCTGGGGGCATTTTGTTTTCCACAACTAGGGAAGTGCTACTGGCATCTAGTGGGTAGAGGTGAGGGATGCTGCTAAACATCCTTTAGTGCCCAGGACAGCCCTCCCCAACAAGGATTTATCTGGCCTATAATTATCAATACATGACTCCTCTCTTCATACCCCCAGTTGAAAATTACAGTTGATTCTCGAGCAACGTGGAGGTTAGGGGCACTAACCCTCTGCACAGTTGAAAATTCATGTATAACTTTACAATCGGCCCTCTGTATCCTTGGTTCTGTATTGTGTGATTCAACCAAACTCAAATCATGTAGTACTGTAGTACATATTTATAGAAAAAGATCTGCGTATGAGTGGACCAGTGCAGTTCAAACTCACGTTGTTCAAGGGTCTATTGTAATCATCTTGGTTATTTCAATAGGAAAAGTTTGGTTGAGAGGAGATGCTAAGAAAGATCTTCTGAGAGAAGGGAACTGTATAAAAAAGAATCCCTATTTTTCAGAAAGCATAAGACATAATATACAATCAGAAATATCTCTAGACATTGTCAAATGTTCCCTAAGGAATGAAATAGCCACTATCTGAGAACCACTGATTCACACTGATCAAAATGCCTTACTGTTAGTTGGTGCTTAATAAGTAATTGTTGATTAATTATTTCAACTGTGGTTGTTTGTTAATTTACTGAGGTATTAATTCTTCTCTCCTTCCTCAAAATAGTAGCTTGCATATTTAAATGCAATTCATGTATTTAACTGAAAACTGAGCAATAAAAACCTCTAAATTATGGAAAAGCACAAAAATTATTTTGTTTACTAAGTAGTGAAACCAGCCAGCATTCCTGGTAGACAAACAAGTAGATTTTTTCCAGAGAGAAAAATTGAAGTTCAGGAATTTGGGTTGATTTATCCAAGGTCACGTAACAATTTCCATGCTGAAGCTAAATAGTAACTTCTTCTCACTGAACACACAGATGGAGCTATCTTTACACTTGTCACCCCACCAATATCTTTCACCCCACCCACCAGCTCTATCCTCTGCTATAGAAAAGTCCCATTGAGAACAAGTACTGGATCTTCCATCTCTTTGTGTTTTCCACAAAGCCAAGCACAATGCCTTGTATAAAATAAGTACTAGAACAAATGTGATTTAAATGCATAATGTTTCCATTTACTCAGGATCTAATTTCTTTTCTATGTCTAATCAGAATCCTTATCTTTCAGCTGCCATAGATCACAGTCATCATTAACTATGATGGAGATTAGCCAAGGCTCTAGATTTATGGTTCTGGGAGTCAACAGGTACAAATCTCTGTCTGCACTCCAGATGGTGCTTTGGATGGTTGCTCCATGAAATTGTTATTTAGAAGCCTGGCAGCATCGTTTGCAAAGTGAGGAGTCACAATTGGCATTCCTTTGGGGTTTTTTTTGTTTTTTTTTTTGCATTTTATTCCTTAATAGATGGTCTCAAAGTAATTATGTGCCAGTGTCTGGGCAGCAATAGACCAGTTTTGCCCCAACAGGCTTTGGTGAGAGTAGCTGGCTGACTGGCTGTTTTCTTTGATATTCAAGTCAACAAATATTTATCGAGGCTTTACTCTATGCAAGACACTTGGCTAGGCCGAGTAAGAGATAGAGCCATGGTGTAAGATATATCACCAAGCATTAAAAGGAGCTAAAAAGCTTGTAAGGGAGAGACATACATAAATTAAGAGCAGACTCTAAGTAGAGCCATGAGAGAGGTATCAGTATGGACTTGTGTGGACAAAGAGAAAAATCAAGACCAGTTGAGGATTCAGGAAAGACTTAACATCAGAGCTGGCATTTGGTTTGGGCATTGAAGGATGGATGAGTTTTTGACAGGTAAAGAGGAATTTAAGAAGCAACATGAGCAAATTCATACAGATTAGGAAGCATAGAACATGTTTAATATATAATAATAGTAATAATAATTTGATAGTTAATATGCATTAAGGTCTTATGATTTTCAAATGCATTCTACTAAACTCTGTATTCTTTTATATATATATATATATTTTTTTAATAAATTTATTTATTTATTTATATTTTACTTTTGGCTGTATTGGGTCTTCGCTGCTACACATGGGCTTTCTCTATTTGCAGCAAGCGGGGGCTACTCTTTGTTGTGGTGCACGGGCTTCTCATTGCAGTGGCTTCTCTTGTTGTGGACCACAGGCTCTAGGCACACAGGCTTCAGTAGTTGTGGCACACAGGCTCAGTAGTTGTGGCTCATGGGCTCTAGATTGCAGGCTCAGTAGTTGTGGTGCACAGGCTTAGTTGCTCTGCAGCATGTGGGATCTTCCCAGACCAGGGCTTGAACCTGTGCCCCTGCATTGGTAGGCAGATTCTTAGCCACTGCACCACCAGGGAAGTCCAACTTTTTATTCTTTTATGTTAAAAATGGAGCCAGCTATGGGCAGAGGATCTGAATAGACATTTTTCCAAAGAAGACACACAGAAGGCCAATAGGGACATGAAAAGATGTTTAACATCACTAATTATCAGGAAAATGCAAATTCAAAACCACAATGAGCTATCGTCTCACACCTGTTAGAATGGCTGTTATCAAAATGACAAGGAAAAACAAATGTTGGAGAAGATGTGGAGAAGAGGGAACATTTGTACACTATTGGTGAGACTGTAAATCGGTGTAGCTACTATGGAAAACAGTATGGAGATTCGTCAAAAAATTAAGAACTGTACTGCCATATGACCCCACGATTCTACTTCTGAGTATTTTTCTGAAGAACATGAACACACTAATTAGAAAAGATATATGCACCTCTATGTTCATTGCAGCATTATTTATAGTAACCAAGATATGGGGATGACTTGTGTCCATTGTTGGATAAATGGATAAAGAAGATCCCCACAATGGAATATTACTTAGTCATAAAAAAGAATAAAATCCTGCCATTTGAGACAGCATGGATGGACCTAAATTGAATAAGTCAGATGGAGATAGAAAATTAATGTATTATTTCACTCATATGTGAAATATAAAAACAAAACAAACAAAAAAACCCTTAACAAACAAAATAAAATAAAAACAAAATCATAGATACAGAGAACAGATTAGTGGTTACCCAAGGGGGTGGGCAAAATGGGTGAAGGGACCAAATTGTACTGTGAGGGTTGGTAACTAGATTGTGGTGGTGATCACTCTGTAGCATGTACAGATGCTGAACTATAATACTATACACCTGAAACTTATTTTTTAAAATGGTACTAGAGTCACTTTATGTATTAGGCACAGTGCTTAGGGCCCACAATACTTTTAGGGGGTCCATGAAAATATTTTAATTTCTTTTACAACCAGAAAGAAAAATAATATAACCCAGCTTGAATTATATTTGTCTTTATACCAATATAGTCATAAATATAATTTAAAATATTATTTTCATGGTGGAAGAACCCACAAAAGACGTAACATGGCCCTGAATGAGACCATCCTTGACTCCTCTCATTCCTTTGTTTCTACCTTCAAACTGTATTGTAAATCTTTCCTTTCTCTACATTTCCATTGTATCAAACATAGACAAACCACCATAATCTCTTTCATGGATTTTACAATATGAGCTCTTAACCAATTCCCTGCTTTTACTCTTGTTCCCTAAAATCCATTTTCTACACAACTGCTCAGGAACTGTGATCATTCCTCTGCTTAAAAAATTCCAGTGGCTTCCTATTACACTAAAAATACAATTTCATCTTCTTATCTTAGCCAAAGAGCCCTGCCTACCAGTTTCAACTCAATTTGTATTATTCTCACCATGACCACTGACCTGACCTGGCTGTTCTGGTCTTTTCTCTATTCATTGAACACACCTGCCTCAGAACCTGTTCACTTCAGATTCCTTCCACCCATAATGTCCTCACTTCCCGTTGTTTTGCATGACTTTTGTTTCCCAATATTAGATCTCAGTTCATATGTGACTTCCTCAGAGAGTTCTCCCATGGACACAAAACCAGGCACGCCTGTATATTAACTCATTTTAATTTTTTAAGTGGCATTTATCAATATATGAAATTGAATATATTTATTTGTAGATTTGTTTATTGTTTGTCTTCCTTAACCAGAAAGTGAGCTTCATGAGAAGAATGACTATAAATTTATAGATTTCAGAAAAGTATAGGCAGATATTACACACTCAATTATAAAATTATTCACTGGATATAAATTCAGTGTCTGCTATATACATGGCATTGGGGTTCAGTGTGGAATAAAATAAATATGATTTTTGCCTTCATGGACCTTACAGTCTATCAGGATTTACATTTGTTATCTAAATAAATCCTCACAAGGCATAATGTAGAAACTATTACTATTTCATTTTCCCAAAGGCTGACACTGGGACTAAAGAGGTTAATTCTTGTGTTCAGCTGGGATTTGAACCCAGGAAGCTCATCTTGAGAACCTCCTCTTGACACAGCATTAAGTTCCTCTCAATAATAAGTATACTTGTCCTGAGTTTAGGTAATGGTTGAAAATGTAAAGCTAAATATTTTGAAGTGCCTTGGATGCCAAGGCTGAGAAAATTTTTCCTAAGTGAGAAGACAATGAAACATTGTTGAAAGGTCTTAAGCAGAAGTCTGCCTTAGAAAGGATGCCCTGGGAGTGGTACAGGAGGTCTATGGGAACAAGGGAGACTGGAGGTAGGATAAGAGTTAGAAGTCTATTGCTATGGCCTGTCAACCACTCACCATATTTGAGGAACTTAATAGCATTCAAAATTGTATGTTGTTTGCACACATTTCCTTAGCAACAGCTGCTGAATGAAGGGAGATTCATTTTATGCGTTTACTGAGGACAACTCTCAGGCAGAAAACTTTCCAATTCTATTCTGAAAATATCTACTTCAGATATTGCCAAATGAAAATTACCAGTAGCCTCTGTATCCAAAGATGATTATAGCTGTTCTCTATAACAGTTATCAGCTTGTGGTCACAGATAATGATTATTGTGGCCATATTGTCTTGAAATAGCTTTTATTCCCTGTTTCAGATTGATCGTAACTACCCAATATTCATTCATTCATTTCTTAATTCATTAATTACACCTTTATTGTAAAACAGTGTGTTCAGGAATGCCCAAATCTTAGTTTAGTGAGGGATATAGACCTATTCCCAGGTGAAGAAAATTTTCTTGAATCTATATTTACTATAACCAGAATAAGAACACTCCTCCCTATCTCCACTACTACCACTCTGGACCATCCCCTCTCACCTAGTTTCTTCTAATTGCCTTATAATTAATCTCTCTCCTTTTACATTTCTTCTTATCTCTACATAGCAACTGAAGTGATTCTTACAAAATATAAATAAGGTGATTCCACTCCTCTGCTCAAAGTTTTCAAAGGCTCTGCATTACACTCAGAGGAAGGGTCAGACTTTTCAGAGTTCTACCATGCCCTGTGTAATCTATTATGAACCTTATCTTCTACTCCTCTTCCCCACCCACCTCCATCCCATTCATCGGCCACGCTGACCTCTCAAACACCCCATGCATCCTGCAATGTTAGATCATATGCACTGCTAAACTTTCCTAGCAGCTACCAGCTCCTAACATCCTATATCATGTATCTTTTATAGTATTATTGTCTGTCTCCCTCACCTTTGCCTCCTGCCACAAGGGTAAGATCTTCCTTTATTTTGATCACTGCTGATTTCTCATTCACCCAGAATTGTGTTGACACATAGTAGGTGCCCCAAAATATTTGTTGGAAGAATAAATAAATATGCACATATTCAATGCAACATGGTGACCTCAATGAACAAAAATGTTCAAGAGAGTGAATCAAAGAGCAGAGACTCAACTGGAAAGAATTGTGGGGAGAACTCTGAGAAAAATACCCGCCTTAAACAAAATATCTAATATTCTGATTCACTGAGACATATTTGAAGGTAAGAATGATCTTTAAGGTCGTTGAATATCCCCACACTGAAGAACGGAAAAGGCCCCTAGACAAATTCCAAATGCTGTCCATCACCTGCTGCGCTTTTATGTCTACACCAGATCCATGTATAACTGGCTTGCCATAGAACTTTCATATTCTTTAGACAATGGAAGATCATTTTCCATCATGAATAAACAGAAGCTTGGTTTACTGTACTAATGCTTATTTGTTCACCATCCTCAATGTTTATTAATGACAAGTTGGTGTAAAGTTTGTCTTAATATATGGGCTGGAAGGTAATACAAGGCCCAAGAAGGTTTTTCCTTACCTCCAAGTATTCTCCCTATCAACATTCTAGAGAACCTTAAAGTTTTTCAGTAAGACAAGTATTCCTTTGTGATTTTTTTGGCCTCTGTTAATATGTACATACTTCTGGGAAAATGAGTATTAATCTAGTATTAATCTACTTGCATTAATCCAGTAATCCTTTGGAGTGAATATTTTATTAAGTATTTTCAACAAAGAATTGAAAGAGAAGATCCTGATGGTGTAGGGAAGGTGAGATGGAGGAAAAGCAGAGTATGGAGTACTAACTGAAAAGGACTACTTTTCAAACAGTATCAAAATAGAATACGTAGGAGGTGTATTTTAGGGGACAGGGAGTGTAGGGCTAGGTTAAGAGATGTCAGTGAAGCCAAGTGAGGAGAAAAGAGGTGGGAAATTGTGAGAACACAGAAGACAAGTCTTACCTACTACACAATTTAGCTTGGGTCCAGCCTTGTCCTAGGCCTAGTGCAAGGGGCATCACAGTGCTGTGGACAGAGCACTGAGAACCCAGACTTTGTCCTTAGATTCACCTGTTTCTATTTTTGTCAACTTGAACTGTGACTTTTTCATCTACATAGCAGAGATAATACTTTTTTCCTCTCTTCAAATATTAGGATCAAATGCACTAACCAAAGGAAGAACTATGTAAAACATCTAGAAAATTAAGAAGGTGCTTCCCAAAGGAGAGGGAGAATGTCAGAGTGACCCAAGATATGTTTTCACATTACACTTGCTCCCTCTATAGCTCCCAGTTGTTGTTTCTCCCCCCAACACTTTTACTTCTTTTAAAGCCAATTTTTTATTATGATAGATTTCAAACATACACAAAAGTAGAGGGACTAGTGTAGTAACTTGCCTTTGTCTATAACCTAGCTTTATCAATTATCAGTATATTGCCTAACTTGTTTCATCTAAACCTCCCCACCATCTACCCCTTACTGGATACTAATTTTTACAGCTTTATTGAGATAACATTTATATAACATGAATGCATACGTTTTAAGTGTACAAGTCAACAAGTTTTTGTAAATTTATAAAGTTGTGCAGCCGTAACCACAATATAGTTTTAGAACATTTTCATCACCCAAATAAGTTCTCCCTTGTCTGTGTGCAGTCTCTTTCCACTCACAGCCCTCTTATCAGGTTGAAGAAGTTCCTCTTTTTAATATTTTGTTGAGAGTCTTTATCATGAATAGTAGTTGAATTCTGTCAAATGTCTTTTTATTCATTCACTGAGATGATCATTTTTTCCTTTATTCTGTTAGTATCATTTATCACAATAACTGACTTTTGAAAGTTAAACTAATTTTGCATTACTGAGATAAATTCCACCTGGTCATGGTGGATAATCTTTTATAATGTGTTGCTAGATTCAATTTGATAATTTTTTAAAAAGGATTTTTGCATCTCTTTTCATGAGGGACATTGGCCTGTAGTTTACTTTTTGTGTGACTTGTCAGACATTGGTATCAGGAAAATACTAGCCTCATAGAAGGAGTTGGAAATTGTACCTTCCTCTATTCTTCAAAAGAATTTGGAATTTTTGGTATTATTTCTTCTTAAAACATTTACTAGAAATCACCAGTGAAAGCCATCTGGGCTTGGGTTTCTCTTTGTGGAAAATTTTTCTTTGTTTGTTTTTTGTTTTTTAAAGTGGATTTGCCAGTCCTATGTAGGACTTTCTCTTTCTCTCTGCCTCAGCAACTGGTCATACTCTAGGTGGTGGCTGTTCTGGGAAGATTTGCAATTGATAATTCAATTTCTTTTTGTATATGCCTATTCATTTTCTAATTGAGTCAGTTGTGGTTATTTGTATCTTTTTAGAAATGTTTCCTTTTTGTCTAAGTCGACTAATTTGTTAGTATAAAGTTGTTCATTGTAGTCTTTTTAATATCTGTAGGGTTGGTGGCGATGTCTCCTTTTTCAGTCCTGATTTTGTTGACGTGTATCTTCTATCTTTTTTCTTGGTCAGTCTGTCTGAATGTTTGTCAATTTTGTTGATCTTTTCAAACGACCAACCTTTGGTTTCAGTTATTTTCTCTATAACTTTACTGCTTCTATGCCATTGATTTCTGCTTTTATCTTTATTATTTCTTTCTTTCTGCTTGCTTTGGGTATACTTTGCTCTACACTTTCTAGTTTCATAAGATGCAATCTTAAGTTACTGGTTTGAAACCTTTATTCTTTTCAGTATAGGTGTTTAAAAAACTATGAATACTCTTCTAAGCACTTCTTCAGTGTCATTCAATAAGCTTAGTAGTTTGTGTTTTCATTTTAATTATTCAAAATCATTCTTTTTCCCCTTATGTTTTTTTTCTTTGACCCATGTGTCATTTAAAAGTATTTTGTTTAATTTCCATATGTTTAAGGATCTCCAACATTTTTTCTATTATTAATTTCTAATTTAATTTCCATTGTCATTGGATTACATACTTTGTATTAGTTTAATTCTTTAAGATTTATTGAGACTTTGCTTAGCATATGATTTATCTTAGAGATCATAAAGAATGTCCCACATGTGCCTGAAAAGAATGTCTATTCTGCTGTTGTTTGGTGGGGTTTTCTATAAATGTCAGTTAAGTCAATTTGATTGGTGGTTTTCTATAAATGTCAGTTAAGTCTGTTTGGTTGGTAGTGTTATTCACATCTTCTCTGTCCTTGTTAATTTTCTGTTTTATTGTTCTATCAATTATGGAAAATAGGTATTTAAGTCTCCAATTTTTTTTGAATTGTCTATTTCTCCTTTCAATCCTGTCAATTTTTACATCATGTATATTGAGGTTCTATTGTTAGGTACATTTATATTTTTAATTGCTTAGTTTCCTGGTGATTGATTATTTCTATCATTGTTAAATATTTGTCTTTGTAGGGAGATTTTTTATGTGTTAAAATCTATTTTGTTATATAGTCACTCCAGCTTTCTTAGGATTATGGTTTCATGCTTTACCTTTTTTCATCTTTTTATTTTCAAACTATTTGTGTCTCTGAAACTAAAGTGTATCTCTTATAGACAGAAAATAGTTGTGTCTTTTTTGATTAATATATTCTGACGATCTCTGCCTTATGGTTGGCATGTTTAGTCCACTAACATTGGACTCTATAACTATTGATAGGGTTGTATTTATATTTGGCATTTTGCTGCTTGTCTTCTGTATGTCTTATGTGTGTTTTCCTTGTTCCTTCTTTATGTATTCTTTTTTGTTAAACATACTTTTTGGTGTACTATTGTAATTATTTTGTTGGTTTTATCCCTACATTTTTATTATAGTGTTTCCTTGGTGGTCTTTCTAGGGATTACAATATGCATGTTGTTATCACAATCTACTTCAGGTTAATATGAATGTAATTCCAGTAAAATATAGAAATTTTGCTTCAGTTTAGTTCTACTTCGTCCCTCCTCTTTGTGCTATTATTGCTACATATATGTTATCAATCCATCAGTAAAGTTACAGTATTAAAGTGATCATTTTATGTAATTTTAGGTCTATATTTAACTATATAAATATTGATATATCGATATATATTTTTTCCTTTATATGGTCTTTAATATTTATACATATATTACCTTTTCCAGTGTTTTGCATGTCTTTGTGTAGATTTAGTTTACCTCCTGGTATCATTTCTTGAGTATTTCTCATAAGGCAAGGTTCCTAACAAAAAATTCCCTCAGTCTTTTGTTGCCCTAGAATGTCTATATATCGTTTAGGAGAGAATTCTCTGTTGACAGTTACTTTTTCAGTACTTGAATATGTCATTTCATTGCCTTCTCAACTCCAGAATTTTTAATGAAAATTCATTCATTTAATAGTATTTTTTAATTTCCTGGATGTGCTGAATTATTTTTCTCTTGATGCCTTGAAGATTCTTCTTTGGCTTTCAATAGTTTTACTAGCTTGTGTTTAGGTATAAAATTTGGGAGTTTGTATTCTACTTAGGATTTGTTGAGTCTCTTGTATCTTTACATTGAGTTTTTCATCAGATTTGGGAAGTTTTCAATCATTCTTTATTTTTTTTCTGTCCTTTTCTCCCTCTTCTCCATTTAGGACTTTCATAGCACATATATTGGTATGCTTGATATTGTCCCATAGGACTCTTAGGGTCTGTTCAATTTTCTTCATTTTTTACTCTGTTCTTCAACCTGGATAAATTCTTTTAATATATTTTCAGTTTCACTGATTCTTCTGTTACTTCAAATTTTCTGTTTAGCACCCCTGCTAAAATTTCATTTTCTTTTGCTTTACTTTTCAATTCCCAAATTTCCATTTTTAAAAACTTCCATCCCTTTGTCATAATTCCTTGTCTGTTGACTTACTGTTGTCATACTATTTTTTAATTTTCTAAGCAGAATTCCTTTAGTTCTTTGAACATATATTTAACAGTTACATGGGAGTCTTTACATGATAAATCCAAAATGTGGGCCTCCTCAGAGACAGTTTCTTTTATATATATATATACATTTATTTATTTTATTTATTTACTTTTGGCTGCTTTGGTTCTTTGTTGCTGTGCATGGCTTTCTCTAGTTGTGGCGAGCAGGGGCTACTCTTCGTTGAGGTGCGTGGGCTTCTCATTGCGGTGGCTTCTCTTGCTGAGGAGCACAGGCTCTAGGTGTGTGGGCTTCAGTACTTGTGGCACACAGGCTCAGTAGTTGTGGCTCGCAGGCTCTAGAGCATAGGCTCAGTAGTTGTGGTGCATGGGCTTAGTTACTCTGTGGCATCTTCCTGGACCAGGGCTCGAACCTGTGTCCTCTGCATTGACAGGCAGATACTTAACCACTGAGCCACCAGGGAAGACCAACAGTTTCTTTTTTCCTGAGAATGGGATATGCTTTTTGTTTCTTTCCATGTCTTATAATTTTTTGTTGCTGTTGACAACCAGACATTTTTGATTATATATTGTAACAACTGTGGACTGTAATCCCACACAAACTTTGTGGTTGCTGTTTCTTGTTTGTTTAGTAACTTACCTGAACTATATTTATGGAATTTGTTTCCCTACATTGTGTGGCTACTGATATACTTGTTCAACATTTTTTAAAAATTCTTGGTTTTGCTTTTAAGCCTGACTACCTAGGAGTCACATCTCTGTTTTTACATGGCTCAGTAGTTAGCCACTGATTGGTCAGAAGTTGTGCTCAAACTCCTCAAGCCAAAAAAGTTTCCGCGCTATGTTGGTAGAGATGTTTTGGTGCTGAGGAGTGCATTCAAAGTTCAGGCAATTTTTAAATTTGCCCAGATTTTATTTTTCCCTGAGCTCTCTCATGTCTTCTGTGCAGCTTTATGCAGTATCAAGATCACCCATGAATGTGTGGATAGCTTGGGCTCTCTCCAGTCTTTCCTGTGCAGATGTGTGTAAGGCTTATCAAAGCACTCTATGGATGCCTTATTTCCAATATATCCCTGTAAAATTTCTGGCTAGTTTGCTATTCCGTTGTTTGTCCTAGCTAGAACTGTAACCTCAGGCTAACTGAACCTCTTGTCTTCCCAATTCATTGCCACTTAAATTCATTTGCTTCCCAATTCATATGCCATTTGTCATGATTTTTATTAGATGATGCCACTGGTTGTGTTCTGGTCCAAATCAAGGCATCCCTTCCGGAAACAAAGCTGTTTGTTTTATGCATTGTCCTGCATTTGTAGTATCACCATGCAGATTTAGCTGAGGTGAGGGATGGGAGTAGCTTCAGGAGGGAATGTCACAGACCCTCATTGTTATTATAAAAAGCTCAGTTTTCTTTTTCTTTTTTAAAAGAATACATACTTCTCTAAAAAAAAGAATACATACTTCTCAATTTGGTGTAATATGTTGGTCAATGTCCATAACCCTGAATTTCTTCCAGTTTTATAATATTTTTGTGGGGAGAAAATTTACTGAACTTTTTATTCTGCTATATCAGAATCCGGCCTCTCTCTAGACTCATATGCCTCTCTCGCCTCTATTTTGAACCATTGCCAGTATGAGCCACTCTTACTGACTGAATGAAGCATTGCCATACTTAAAATTTGTGTTCAAGTGAGCAAAATGTGCAATCATATGTGTGGAGTTATAACTCCAGGAGAGAGGTTTTTAAGAAGGTAAATCTTTGCATAGATCTGGATAGCAAAGTACATACATATCAAATACTTTATGTAATCATGATCACCTAAGTTCCACTAATTTCTCCTTAATTTTACTTTATGCAGAATGATAAAGCAATTGAGTGAAAAAAAAACATCTTCCTACTTGTCCATAATATTTTTTCAGCCTAGGGTGACCAACCCTGCTGGTTTTCCCTGAGATAACCTGGTGATAGCATTAAAAGTTCCACCTCCTAGGAAATCCCTCAGCTTCAGACAGATTGGGATAGCTAGTTATCATCACCCTAGTTATCATTTCCTCTATGGAACCCTGTATTCTAGCTGAGGCAAATCCCAGAGAATACCCAACTCCCTTTCAAAGCTAAGCCTACATACATGCATGGAAAAAGTGTAAGAGCACTAGCTCAACTGTGCAATCAATTTAAAATTTTTGCTTATATCACGTTTGCAAATATTCCATTGGCCAATGCAAATCACGTGGCCAGACCCAGCATTCATGGGATGAAGAAATATACCATGCCTCTACTCTGAGGATCAACAAAGTCACACAACAGAGGGTATACAATATATATATAGAAGTGGCGAAATACTGGGAACAATAGCGTAAACTTCTACACTGTTTTTCCCAAATCAGGCTGAGCACAGAGACTATACTCTGTGCCTAGGATATAGAGCTGCCTCAGGCATTTAGTAGCCATGTGGCTTTAGGCAAGTTACTTTACATCTTTGTATCTGAATGTTCTCATCTGTAAAATGGCAATAATAATGATACCTCTTTCATAGTATTGTCGAGGATATTAAATAACATTATTCAAGTGAAGTGCTTAGCACTGTGCCTAGCATAGTGCCTCACACCCCTGGCATGTAATAGGAAGCAAGTAAATGTTTGTTGGATGAATAAAGAGATATATGAAATGGAAAAAGAGGATCTTAGAAATATGCAAATGAATATTCTAAATTGTCAAGATAATATAAAAGATAGACTTGGGAATGGAAAAGTCAATTGGGAAAGTGAATTAGAGCTTAGTTGTGCTGAAAGAAAATGTATTGAATGTTTGCCTGAGGCTAGAATTAAGGCATTTATCCAGATAATCAGACTCTATAGTAAGTCTTTTTTTTTTAACATCTTTATTAGAGTATAATTGCTTTACAATGGTGTGTTAGTTTCTGCTGTATAACAAAGTGAATAAGCTGTACATATACATATATCCCCATATCTCCTCCCTCTTGCATCTCCCTCCCACCCTCCCTATCCCACCCCTCTAGGTGGACACAAAGCACTGAGCTGATCTCCCTGTGCCATGCAGCTGCTTCCCACTAGCTATCGATTTTACATTTGATAGTGTACATATGTCCATGCCACTCTCTCACTTTGTCCCAGCTTACCCTTCCCCTCCCTGGGTCCTCAAGTCCATTCTCTATGTCTTCGTCTTTTATAATAAGTCATTTCACTTAACAAAGAAAAGTTCTAAATATTGGCCAGGAATACCTATTGTAGTAAATGCTTCTGGTGCTGTAGCTGTGACAGTCAGTTCTACGTGAGCTCAGCTTCACTTCATGGTCACTTAGCTTACCTTAAAAGTACATCACATGCTTTATTTTTTCTTTCTGAGGACCTTTTACAACATCATGGAAACATACACTAGAAGTAAGGATTGGGACAATCCTCAACCAATGGGGATAAGAATCCATGGACAAAAGTTTCTGCCTCCCATACTTCAGAAGGTATTTCATAATCTGATCAGGAGGTCCCAACAGAACTGAGCCCCAGTTGCATCCTGAGGTTGGCTTTATCTCCTTCCTCTTCTCACTCTTCCCTCTTCCTCTCTCCTAATTCCTGGGACAATTCCTAAACAAACTTACTGCATACTCTCTCAGGTTCAACTTTCAGGATCCAAGCTAAGGCATATATATTTTTGACCTCCTTTTTTTAATATCCCAGTCTGCCCCTCCAAAATCTGTCTCATGCTCCCACCTGAAATAAACATTTCTATTTGAGAGTCAATGTTTATTCAGTCTATCCTACCGTACCAGTCAAGATTTCATTAAAACTCAACTGACAGTATTTTGTATTGTGAAAACTGCAGAGTTTATTTTTGTTTTCAAAATATAAATCAAGTTAAAATACAAAAATTACATTTTGAAATAATTTTTCAAATTATAAAGGCACCTTGGAAATGTTGATATTCTCTTCAAGAAGGTGTCTTTCCTCTGGTTAAGATTTAGCAGTCTATCTGATCACATTCATACCTTCCTGAAAATGTTGTTCCAGAACACAAGAAAAGCACTTTAACAATATCTGGCAAATTGTTGACCCTGAGGAATACATAGCTATGGAAAACACTAAAATAAAATAATATTTCTTTCAGTGGAATCCTTCCTGCAAGCATATTTCAATAATCTTTCTGGTAAAAGTTCAAAATTCTGTTTTTAGTTTTCATTGTGGTCTTTGTATAATGGACTAGTCCATGGAAATTCTACAACTGGAAGCCAATCTATGATGAATTCCTTATTGAATAAATGAGGAAACTGGGAAGGAAATGATTTCCTTGAGAAATTATCTTGAGAAGGAAATAATTCCCTAAAGCTCCTCAACTGACTGTCACTAGAATTCCAGATTCTTAGCTCTTTAGCTAGTTTTGTCTTCCATATTTTTCTAACTGACTTTGCACCTTAAACAGTCCCAATTTATGGTGTAGCTGCACAAAAGATCCACTCTCTCTATGTAATCATGCTTCAGGAATTCTCTATTGTGTTTACTGTAGAATTTTCTTTTTACATTTTACTCTTAGTGTCTCACTAACCTATTGAATTTTTCAATGATTTTTCTTCCTGAGTCCACCCTCAGCAGGGATATTACCCTTGATGCCATCTGGCCCCTCTCCACACCATGCCCAGCTTTGCCTTCGGAAACTCTAGGCAGGCCCAGTGTCTTTGCACCTGAGTCTTTAAGAGGAAGTTTGGACACTTGTTACATTGTTTTTGAGATGAAACAATAAAACACTCTCAGAATAAGAGTTTATGCACAAATTTATGCTTAACTGATTACCAAAGAAAATGTGAAGTGTTTCTTTTTCCATCATCTTCAATATTTTGATTCATTCTAACTTGAAAAGCTTCATCAGATACCACTCCAACTCTCTTATCCTTTCCTCATTCCTGCCTGTAGACAAAGTCTCTTCTCTAACTGATCTATTTAGAAGAATGAAATAGATATGTTACCATGCCCCTTAATTTTCCTGTGCCCTTACACTGGAATCTGTCTATAGAATACCCAAGTTCTGCTTTGCTCCTTTGTTAAGTGAGATGCCCATCTTTGTTCATTGTTGCAAGTGGCTCTGATTGGGAAAGTTTGGGTAATGCTAGGATGCTATATCAGGAAGCCCATCCCTGATCCACATTTAAGCCATGTTCTCCAATAACTTATCAGTAACAAAGGGGATGTTTTGATCTTCATCTACTTGACTTACACACTTATTAACTTGTTTATTAAAAAAAAAAAGCCCAACAAAATTTCCTAAAATCCCAACATAGGAAATGAAGACAGGGCTTTTAAAAAATTTTTGTCAGCAACACAATAACCTCAGCAAAGACAATGGTCATGGGAACGATTAATAAAAACAATAATTGGCCATTCCTAGATGTTCAATTGACCAGGAGTTTGGAAAAGTTACAGTATTCTGAGGGCTAAAGCTATAATTGGGTAAATGCAATTATATAAGTGGAAGATCAAAATAATCCAGGAACTTCACTACCATAAGCTATTATTTCAGTACTTAATATTAGAAGATACCACAGTATGTACTTTAAAGCACTCATTTACCAAAATGTTGCAAGCATGTTAAAAACTATTTTTATTAATAAAGGGCTTTTTTATTTGTACCACATTTTTCAAAAGTAACCTTAGTTCTTTCAAAATTTCTTTGATTCTACGAATTAGGAAGTACATTATTTCTCCATATTTTAACAAAGCCCTTTGATTTCTGCAACTTATTATGTAATATGAAACAGAGCTCCTGGTCTTATGACTATCAGGTTTATTAATTACATGCATTGGTAGAAGTGAAGTGGGTAGGGAGTGATTTGAGTTTAGTTTGCAGTTTATCTTGAACGAGGTGGACTTTCTGAGTGCCCTTTAAAGTTTCTAAACTTTTTGCATATTTGCTTGTTTGTTTTAAGGCAGGTGCTCTACTTTTATCATTTATTTAATCTAATCAAACTGTGGTTAGAGAATATGATCTATAACATTTTTTCTTGGAATTTGTCAAACCTCAATTGTTGGTAATTTTTGTAAATATTCCATGAGTACCTGAAAGTAATATATATTTTATTTATTGGATACAAAGTTGTATTTAAAATGTTAGATTGATTTTGTTAATCTTATTATTCAAATTTACTATATTTACTAATTTTTGTTGACTTCTTATACTGGTTTCTGAGCGAGGAGTGGTATAATTCCCCATTCAATTGTGGATTTGTCAATTTCTCTTTGTAATTATGTCAATTTTTGCTTTATATATTTCAGTTTTCAATTGGTAAATGCATATAAATTCATGATCTTTAAACCTTCTTGGTGAATTTTCCCTCTATCACTACCATAGATTTTTACCTTAAATTCTAACTTGTCTGCTATTATTATAACTATAGGAGTTTTGTTTTGATTAGCACTTGCCTGATATAACGTTTAATATCTCTGTGATGTTTAACTTGTCTGTGTGATTTTTTTTTTAAATAAAGATTGTTGACCTATATGTTTTAAAAAGTCCATTTGGATACTCTGTCTTCTGTAAATTAACATATACCATAATGACTGATATATTTGCAATTACTTCTATTTTAACTCAAGTTTACTCTTTATTCTTCTTTTCTTTGACTTTTATTCTTCTGTTTCCTTGTTTTCTCTTTGAAGGATAATTTTTAAAATATTCCCTTAATTTTTCTCTGCATATTTAGGAGCTATTATATTTGTGTTATATTAGACATTATCTTAATTTTTCACATACATATTCCTATAATTTGTTCTAACAAATCTAAAGATACAGAAACTTAACATTCTTTAAAATTACATGAAATATCCTCTTTTCATCTTGTTATTAATGTCTAGAGTGCTGTTGTTGTTATTTACTACTACTCGGTACTGGAGTGAACTTTAATCTGAGGAATAATGTTTTACTCAATTCCAGAAAATTCTCTGGAAACATCTCTGATCGCTTCAAATGTCACTTCTTCATCATTTCTTTGGAGACTCTTGATCAAGCTTCCTTGCCCCTCCATTTGTCTTTATGTGTATATCTTTGACTCCACGTTAAATTCTGAGTGAATTCTTTTAAACTATATTCTAATTCACAGAGACAGTGAAAATCAGCAATGCTAGTAACAAATTGTAAATAGTATTTGCACTACCACATGGCAATGGCCAGCAAACACCTTTCCTATACAAGGTCATACTATAGCTTTTTTTTTTTTTTTTTTTTTTTTGGCTGTGTTGGGTTTTCTTTGCTGTGTGCAGGCTTTCTCTAGTTGTGGCAAGTGGAGGGCTACTCTTCACTGTGATGTGTGGGCTTCTCATTGTCGTGGCTTCTCTTGTTGTGGAGCACAGGCTCTAGGCGTGTAAGCTTCAGTAGTTGTGGCACGCGGGCTCAGTAATTGTGGCTCACAGGCTCTAGAGCGCAGGCTCAGAAGTTGTGACACACAAGCTTAGTTGCTCTGCAGCATGTGGGATCTTCCCAGACCAGGGATCAAACCCGTATCCTCTTCATTGGCAGGCGGATTCTTAACCACTGCGCCACCAGGGGAGTCCCATACTATAGCTTTATAGTGTTTCTTCTGTTATTGTTATTCTTACCAACAATAGCCCAGTGCTACTTAGCTCCTCCTACCTAAATAAATTACTAACATACCCAAATGCTGAATTGCTAGCCTCTCCTCCTTCTTAACAATATATAATTCAGAAGTCTTCCCCACTACCCTAATCTCTCTTTAGAATAATCCGGGAAATGCACAAACACAACTTTTACTGAGAGTCCTCCATAGTGCACTCTCCCTTTTTGTAGTAAGGTAAATAAACCTAACTATAATTGGGTATATATGTCTTTCTAATTATATGACTGCAGGCATGTTAATAATTTTTGTTTTAACATCTTTATTGGAGTATAATTGCTTTACAATATTGTGTTAGTTTCTGTTTTATAACAAAGTGAATCAGCTATACATATACATATATACCCATATCTCCTCCCTCTTGCTTCTCCCTCCCACCCTCCCTATCCCACACCTCTAGGTGGTCACAAAGCACAGAGCTGATCTCCCTGTGCTATGTGGCTGCTTCCCACTAGCTATCTATTTTACATTTGGTAGTGTATATATGTCAAAGCCACTCTCTCAATTCGTCCTCGTTTACCCTTCCCCTCCCCCTGCCCTCAAGTCCATTCTCTATGTCTGTGTCTTTATTCCTGTCCTGCCCCTAGGTTCTTCAGAACCATTTTTTTTTTTTTTAGATTCCATATATATGTGTTAGCATATGGTATTTGTTTTCCACTTTCTGACTTACTTCACTCTGTATGACAGACTCAAGGTCCATCCACCTCATTACAAATAACTCAATTTCATTTCTTTTTATGGCTGAGTAATATTCCATTGTATATACAGGCCACATCTTCTTTATCCATTCATCTGTCGATGGACACTTAGGTTGCTTCCATGTCCTGGCTATTGTAAATGGAGCTGCAATGAACATTGTGGTACATGTCTCTTTTTGAATTATGGTTTTCTCAGGGTATATGCCCAGTAGTGGGATTGCTGGATCATGTGGTAGTTCTATTTTTAGTTTTTTAAGGAACCTCCATACTGTTCTTCCTAGTGTCTGTATCAATTTACATTCCCACCAAGAGTGCAGGAGGGTTCCCTTTTCTCCACAGCCTCTCCAGCATTTATTGTTTGTAGACTGTTTGATGATGGCCATTCTGAGAAGTGTGAGGTGATAACTCTTTGTAGATTTGATTTGCATTTCTCTAATGATTAGTAATGTTGAGCATCCTTTCATTTGTTTGTTGGCAATCTGTATATCTTCTTTGGAGAATTGTCTATTTAGGCCTTCTGCCCATTTTTGGATTGGGTTGTTTGTTTTTTTGATATAGAGCTGCATGAGCTACTTGTAAATTTTGGAGATTAATCCTTTGTCAGTTGCTTCATTTGCAAATATTATCTCCCATTCTGAGAGTTGTCTTTTCATCTTGTTTATGTTTTCCTTTGTGGTGCAAAAACTTTTAAATTTAATTAGGTCCCATTTATTTATTTTTGTTTTTATATCCATTTCTCTAGGAGGTGGGTCAAAAAGGATCTTGCTGTGATTTATATCACAGAGTGTTCTGCCTATGTTTTCCTCTAAGAGTTTTATAGTGTCTGGCTTTACCCTTAGGTCTTTAATCCATTTTGAGTTTATTTTTGTGTATGGTGTTAGGGAGTGTTCTAATTTCATTCTTTTTCATGTAGCTGTCCAGTTTTCCAAGCACCACTTATTGAAGGGGCTGTCTTTTCTCCATTGTATATTCTTGCCTCCTTTATCAAAGATAAGGTGACCATATGTGGGTGGGTTTATCTCTGGGCTTTCTATTCTGTTGCATTGATGTATATTTCTGTTTATGTGCCAGTACCATACTGTCTTGATTACTGTAGCTTTGTAGTATAGTCTGAAGTCAGAGAGCCTGATTACTCCACCTCCGTTTTTCTTTCTCAAGATTACTTTGGCTATTCAGGGTCTTTTGTGTTTCCATACAAATTGTGCAACTTTTTGTTCTAGTTTTGTGAAAAATGCCATTGGTAGTTTGATACGAATCTGTAGATTGCATTGGGTAGTATAGTCATTTTCCCAATGTTGATTCTTCCATTCCAAGAATATGGTATAACTCTCCATCTGTTTGCATCATTTGAATTTCTTTCATCAGTGTCTTATAGTTTTCTGCATACAGATCTTTTGTCTCCTTAGGTAGGTTTATTCCTAGGCATTTTATTCTTTTTGTTGCAGTGATAAATGGAAACGTTTCCTTAATTTCTCTTTCAGATTTTTCATCATTAGTGTATAGGAATGCAAGAGATTTCTGTGCATTAATTTTGTATCCTGCTACTTTACCAAATTCATTGATTAGCTCTAGTAGTTTTCTGGCAGCATCTTTAGGATTCTCTCTGTATAGTATCATGTCATCTGCAAACAGTAACAGCTTTACTTCTTCTTTTCCAATTTAGATTCCTTTTATTTCTTTTTCTTCTCTGATTGCTATGGCTAAAACTTCCAAAACTATTTTGAATAATAGTTGTGAGAGTGGACAACCTTGTCTTGTTCCTGATCTTGGAGGAAATGCTTTCAGTTTTTCACCATTGAGTACGATGTTGGCTGTGCGTTTGTCATATATGGCCTTTATTATGGTGAGGTAAGTTCCCTCTATGCCTACTTTCTGGAGGGTCTTGATCATAAATGGATGTTGAAGTTTGTCAAAATATTTTTCTGCATCTATTTGATATGATCATATGGTTTTTCTCCTTCAATTTATTAATATGGTTTGTCACATTAATTGATTTGCGTATACTGAAGAATCCTTGCATTCCTGGGATAAATCCCACTCAATCATGGTGTATGATCCTTTTAATGAGCTGTTGGTTTCTGTTTGCTAGTATTTTATTGAGGATTTTTACATCTATGTTCATCAGTGATATTGATTAGTAATTTTCTTTCTTTGTGACATCTTCGTCTGCTTTTGGTATCAGGGTGATGGTGGCCTCATAGAATGAGTTTGGGAGTGCTCCTCCCTCTGCTATACTTTGGAAGAGTTTGTGTAGGGTAAGTGTTAGCTCTTCTCTAAATGTTTGATAGAATTTGCCTCTGAAGCCATCTGGTCCTGGGATTTTGTTTGTTGGAAGATTTTTAATCATAGTCTCAATTTCAGTGCTTGTAACTGTATGTTTATATTTTCTGTTTCTTCCTGGTTCAGTCTCAGAAGGTTGTGCTTTTCTAAGAATTTGTCCACTTCTTCCAGTTTGTCCATTTTATTGGCATATAGTTGCTTGTAGTAATTTCTCATGATCCTTTGTATTTCTGCAGTGTCAGCTGTTACTTTTCCTTTTTCATTTCTAATTCTATTGATCTGAGTCTTCTCCCTTTTTTTCTTGATGAGTCTGGCTAATGTTTTATCAATTTTGTTTATCTTCTCAAAGAAGCAGCTTTTAGTTTTATTAATCTTTGCTATCATTTCCTTCATTTCTTTTTCATTTATTTCTGATTTGATCTTTATGATTCTGTCTGCTAACTCTGGGGTTTCTTTGTTCTTCTTTCTCTAATTGCTTTAGGTGTAAGGTTAGGTTGTTTATTTGAGATGTTTCTTGTTTCTTGAGGTAGGATTGTATTCCTCTAAACTTCCCTCTTAGAACTGCTTTTGCTGCATCCCATAGATTTTGGGTCATCATGTTTTCATTGTCATTTGTTTCTAGGTATTTTTTGATTTCCTCTTTGATTTCTTCAGTGATCTCTTGGTTATTAAGTAGTGTATTCTTTAGCCTCCATGTGTTTGTATTTCTTACAGATTTTTTTCCTGTAATTGATATCTAGTGTCATAGCATTGTGGTTGGAAAATACTTGATACAACTTCAATTTTCTTAAATTTACCAAAGCTTGATCTTTGGCCCAAGATATGATGTATCCTGGAGAATGTTCCATGTGCACTTGAGAAGAAAATGTATTCTACTGGTTTTGGATGGAATGTCCTATAAATATCAGTTAAGTCCACCTTGTTTAATGTGTCATTTAAAGCTTGTGTTTCCTTATTTATTTTCATTTTGGATGATCTGTCTACTGGTGAAAGTGGGGTGTTAAATCCCCTACTATTATTGTTTTACTGTCATTTTCCTTTTTATGGCTGTTAGCATTTGCCTTATTTATTGCAGTGCTCCTATGTTGGGTGCATAAATATTTACAACTGTTATATCTTCTGCTTGGATTGATCCTTTGATCCATATGTAGTGTCCTTCTTTGTCTTTTGTAATAGTCTTTATTTTAAAGTCTATTTTGTCTGATATGAGAATTGCTACTCCAGCTTTCTTTTGATTTCCCTTTGCATGGAATATCTTTTTCCATCCTCTCACTTTCAGTCTGTATGTGTCCCTAGGTCTGAAGTGGGTCTCTTGTAGACAGCGTATATATGGGTCTTGTTTTTTCATCCATTTTATGTCTTTTGGTTGGAGCATTTAATCCATTTACATTTAAGGTAATTATCGATACGTATGTTCCTATTACCTTTTTCTTAATTGTTTTGAGTTTGTTATTGTAGGTCTTTTCCTTCTCTTGTGTTTCCTGCCTAGAGAAGTTCCTTTGGCACTTGTTGTAAAGCTGGTTTGATGGTGCTGAATTCTCTTAGCTTTTGCTTGTCTGTAAAGGTTTTAATTTCTCTGTTGAATCTGAATGAGATCCTTGCTGGGTAGAGTCATCTTGGTTGTAGGTTCTTCCCTTTCAACACTTTGATTATGTCCTGCCACTCCCTTCTGGCTTGCAGAGTTTGTGCTGATAGATCAGCTGTTAACCTTATGGGGATTCCCTTGTATGTTATTTGTTGTTTTTCCCTTGCTGCTTTTAATATTTTTTCTTTGTTTTTAATTTTTGATAGTTTGATTAATATGTGTGTTAGCGTGTTTCTCCTTGGATTTATCCTGTATGGGACTCTCTGTGCTTCCTGGACTTGACTGACTATTTCCTTTCCCATATTAGGGAAGTTTTCAACTATAATCTCTTCCAATATTTTCTCAGTCCCATTCTTTTTCTCTCCTTCTTCTGGGACCCCTGTAATTCGAATGTTGGTGCATTTAATGTTGTCCCAGAGGTCTCTGAGACTATCCTCAATTCTTTTCATTCCTTTTTCTTTATTCTGCTCTGCAGTAGTTATTTCCACAATTTTATCTTCCAGGTCACTAATCCCTTCTTCTGCCTCAGTTATTCTGCTATTGATTCCTTCTAGAGATTTTTTAATTTCATTCATTGTGTTGTTCATCATTGTTTGTTTGCTGTTTATTTCTTCTAGGTCCTTGTTAAACATTTCTTGTGTTTTCACCATTCTATTTCCAAGATTTTGGATGATCTTTACTATCATTACTCTGAGTTCTTTTTCAGGTAGACTGCCTATTTCCTCTTCATTTGTTTGGTCTGGTGGGTTTTCACCTTCTCCTTCATCTGCTGTTTCTCTGTCTTCTCATTTTGCTTAACTTAAGCAAAATGTGTTTGGGGTCTCCTTTTCACAGGCTGCAGGTTAGTTTTCCAATTGTTTTTGGTGTCTGCCCCCAGTGGGTGAGATTGGATCAGTGGGTTGTGTAGGCTTCCTGGTGGAGCGGACTGGTGCTTATGTTCTGGTCGATGAGGCTGGATATTGTCTTTCTGGTGAGCAGGACTGCATTTGGTGTTGTGTTTTGGGGTGTCTGTGAACTTATTATGATTTTAGGCAGCCTCTCTGCTAATGGGTGGAGTTGTGTTCTTGTCTTGCTAGTTGTTTGGCATAAGGTTTCCAGCATTGTAGCTTGCTGGTTGCTGAGTGGAGTTGGGTCAGCATTGAGATGGAAATCTCTGGGAGAGCTTTCACTGTTTGATATTACAAGGAACCGGGTGGTCTCTGGTGGACCAATGTCCTGAATTCAGCTCTCCCACCTTAGAGGCACAGGCTTGACACCCGGCTGGAGCACCAAGACCCTGTCAGCCACCCGGCTCAGAAGAAAAGGGAGAAAAAAAGAAAAAGAGAAAAAAATAAAATAAAGTTATTAATATTAAAAATAAAGAAATTTAAAAGTAATAAAAAAAAGAATAAAACAGAAGAGAAAGAAAGAGAGCACCCAAACCAAAAATGAATTGCACCAATGATAACAAGCGCTAAAAACTATACTATAAAAAAACAAAGGACAGACAGAACCCTAGGACAAATAGTAAAAGCAAAGCTATACGAACAAAAATCACACCAAGAATCATACACATACACACTGACAAAAGAGAAAAAAGAAAAAAAATATATATATAGAAAAAAAAAAGGAAGAGAGCAACCAAATCAATAAACAAATCTACGAATGATAATAAACTCTAAATACTAAACTAAGATAAACATAAAACCAGAAACAAATTAGATGCAGAAAGCAAACCCCAAGTCTACAGTTGCTCCTAAAGTCCACTGCCTCAATTTTGGGATGATTTGTTGTCTATTCAGGTATTCCAGAGATGCAGGATATATCCATTTGATTGTGGAGATTAATCCACTGCTCCTGAGGCTGCTGAGAGAAATTTCCTTTTCTCTTCTTTGTTTGCACAGCTTCTGGGGTTCAGCTTTGGATGCAGCCCCGCCTCTGTGTGTAGGTTGACAGAGGGCATCTGTTCTTCACTCAGACAGGACAGGGTTAAAGTAGTAGGTGATTAGAGGGCTCTGACTCAGGCTGGGGGGATGGAGGGGTGGTTCTACGGTGGCAGAGGCCAGCATGATGTTGCAACAGCCTGAGACATGCCCCCTGTTCTCCTGCGGAAGTTGTCCCTGGATCACGGGACCCTGGCAGTGGTGGACTCTACAGGCTCCTGGGAGGAGTGGTGTGGATAGTGACCTGTGCTTGCACACAGGCTTCTTGATGGCTGCAGCAGCAGCCTTAGCATTTCATGCCCATCTCTGGAGCTTGTTTAGGTGGTGCTCTGAATCCCCTCTCCTCGAGCACCATGAAGCAATGGTCTCTTGTCTTTAGGCAGTTCAAGAATTTTTCCCAGACTCCCTCCCAGCTAGCTGTGGTGCACTAGCCCCTTCAGGCTGTGTTCATGCAGCCAACCCCAGTCCTCTCCCTGGGATCCGACCTCTGCAGCCCAAGCCTCAGCTCCCAGGCCCCATCTGCCCTGGCGGGCGAGCAGATAAGCCTCTTGGGCTAGTGAGTGCTGGTCAGCACCGATCCTCTGTGCAGGAATCTCTCTGCTTTGCCCTCTGCACCCCTGTGGCTGCACTCTCCTCCATGGCTCCAAAGCTTCCCCCCCATCAACCACCCACCCCATCCCTGCCAGTGAAGGGGCTTCCTAGTGTGTGGAAACATTTTCACCTTCACAACTCCCTCTCAGAGTTGCAGGTCCTGTCCCTATTCTTTTGTCTCTGTTTTTTCTTTTTTTCTTTTGCCCTACCCAGGTACGTGGGGGGTTTCTTGCCTTTTGGGAAGTCTGAGGTCTTCTGCCAGCGTTCAGTAGGTGTTCTGTAGGAGTTGTTCCACATGTAGATGTATATCTGATGTATTTGTGGGGAGGAAGGTGATCTCCACATCTTACTCCTCTGCCATCTTGAAGGTCTCTCTCTATGTTAATAATTTGTTGATAGTTTTTGTATGGTAGATTTCAACAGTGTCCAGTCTAGATTCATTCGATGTATTTTGTCTCCAAAATTTCTAATTCTCTTTTTCTGCATCGTTACATTTTTCCTATTTTTGTTTCATATATCTTGTATGTTTTTTAGTATGAATTGTTTCACTTTTTATTACTTTGAGCACCCTAGAACATATAGCCTTTCTTTTTTTTTTTTAGATGTTGGGGGTAGGAGTTTATTAATTAATTTATTTATTTTTGCTGTGTTGGGTCTTCGTTTCTGTGCGAGGGCTTTCTCTAGTTGTGGCAAGTGGGGGCCACTCTTCATTGTAGTGTGTGGGCTCACTATCTCACTATCGCAGCCTCTCTTGTTGCAGAGCACAGGCTCCAGATGCGCAGGCTCAGTAGTTGTGGCTCATGGGCCTAGTTGCTCCGCGGCATGTGGGATCCTCCCAGACCAGGGCTCGAACACATGTCCCCTGCTTTAGCAGGCAGATTCTCAACCACTGCGCCACCAGGGAAGCCCCATATAGCCTTTCTTAATCTGTACTAGAAATAATTATTTTGTGTGGGGGAGACAACTTGTGTTTTGGCTATTGATTTTGTTGGCTGTCGTTCTTTTGTTTGCAAGTTCCCTCCATTCCTTCATGTATATAGATTTGGCATTCTTTAGTAGTTTCTACCTAGAATCCCAAAGATCTAAAAACAAGATCCAGGTCTTATAATGGAATTTAAATACTCTAGCTCTCTGGTGATATTGAAGGTAATGCAGATCTAATTAACGATCATTTCAATTTTTCAGCTTTTATATTGTCCTTCTATGTCTTAGGATAATAATTTTTGGGGTGGGGGTGGTTGATGGTGAGTTTTTATGTTTTAATTTTTTTTTAATTTTTAAAATTTTTTAACCATTTTTTAAATTGAAATATAGTTAATTTGCAATGTTGTGTTAGTTTCACATGTACAGCAAATTGATTCAGTTATATATACATATAACTTTTTCTTTTCCATTATAGGTTATTACAATATATTGAGTATAGTTCCCTTTGCTATACAGTAGGTCCTTGTTGTTTATCTACTTTACATATAGTAGTGTATATATGTTAATCCCAAACTCCTAATTTATCTCTCCATCTCCCCACCACCACCCCACTATCACCTTTGGTAACCATAAGTTTGTTTTCTATGTATGTGAGTCTATTTCTGTTTTGTAAATGTTTTTTTGTATCATTTTTTAGATTCCACATATAAGTGATATCATATGATATTTATCTTTCTCTGTTTGATTTACTTCATTTAATATAATAATCTCTAGGTCCATCCATGTTCCTGCAAATGGCATTATTTCACTCTTTTTTATGGCTGAGTACTATTCCATTGTATATATGTGCCACATCTTCTATATCCACTCATCTGTTGATGGACATGTACATTGCTTCCATGTCTTGGCTATTGTAAATAGTGCTGCTATGAACATTGGGGTTCATATATCTTTCTGAATTATAGTTTTCTCCAGATATATGCCCAGGAGTGGGATGGCAGTATCATATGGTAACTCTACTTTTAGTTTTTTAAGTAACCTCCATACTGTTCTCCAGAGTGGCTGTACCAATTTACATTCCCACCAACAGTGTAGGAGGGTTCCTTTTTCTCTGCACTCTCTCCAGCATTTATTATTTGTAGACTTTTTAATGATGGCCATTCTGACTGGTGTGAGGTGATGCCTCATTTTAGTCTTGATTTGCATTTCTCTAATAATTAGTGATGTTGAGCATCTTTTCATGTGCCTGTTGGCCATCTGTATGTCTTCTTTAGAGAAATATCTATTTAGGTCTTCTACCCAGTTTTTTGATTGGGCTTTTTTTATATATATTAAGCTGTAGGAGCTGTTTGTATATTTTGGAAATTAATTCCTTGTCAGTAGTAACATTTGCAAATATTTTCTCCCATTCTGTAGGATGTCTTTTCATTTTGTCAGTGGTTTCCTTTGTTGTGCAAAAGCTTTTAAGTTTAATTAGGTCCCATTTATTTATTTTTGTTCTTATTTCCATTACTCTAGGAGACCGATCCAAAAAAAATATTGCTGTGATTTATGTCAAAGAGTGTCTTGCTTATGTTTTCCTCTAGGGGTTTTATAGTATCCAGCCTTACATTTAGATCTTTAATCCATTTAGAGTTTACTTTTGTATATGGTGTTAGAGAATGTTCTAATTTCATTCTTTTACATGTAACTGTCCAGTTTTCTCAGCACCACTTATTGAAAAGACTGTCATTTCTCCATTGTATATTCTTGCCTCCTTTGTCATAGATTAATTGACAATAAATGTGTGGGTTTATTTCTGGGCTTTCTATCCTGTTCTACTGATCTTTGTGTTTGTTTTTGTTTCCATCTGTTTGTGTTGTCTTCAGTTTCTTTCATCAGCTTCTTATAGTTATCAGAGTACAGGACTTTTTCCTCCTTAGGTAGGTTTATTCCTAGGTATTTTGTTCTTTTTGATGTGATGATAAATGTGATTGTTTCCTTTCTTTTTCTGATATTTGTTGTTAGTGTATAGAAATGCAACATATTTCTGTATATTAATTATGTATCCAGCTTTACCAAATTCATTGATAAGCTCTAGTAGTTTTCTGGTAGCATCTTTAGGGTTTTCTATGTATAGTATCATGTCTTTGGCAAACAGTGACAATTTTACTACTTCTTTTCCAATTTGGATTCATTTTATTTCTTTTCCTTCTCCAGTTGCTGTGGCTAGGACTTACAAAACTATGTTGAATAAAAGTGGTGAGAATGGGCATCTTTGTCTTGTTCCTGATCTTAGAGGAAATGCTTTCAGCTTTTCACTGTTGAGTATGATGTTACCTGTGGGCTTGTGGTCATTATTATGTCGAAGTATGCTCCTTCCATGCCCACTTTCTGAAGAGTTGTTATCATAAATCGATGTTGAATTTTATCAAAAGCTTTTTCTGCATCTATTGAGATGATAATGTGGTTTTTCTTCTTCAATTTGGTAATAATACCTCATTTTTAAAGCTATAGCCACAATTTCCAGGAAGTCATGATAATGACAGCCACCTTTCCTACATATCCTAAAAATAACTATTAAAATATCAAGAAGAATAAATAAAACCACATAAACATCATCATAATTATAAAACAGAAAAATATTACAAACCTCAAATTACCTGTAATTAAAAAAATAAACAATAATTTTGAGGAGAACTAATTCTTGATATCCCACAATTGTTTGTAGAGAACAAGAGGGAGAGGGCAAAAGTGTACAGAAAAGAGAAGACTAAAATAAAACCACACTCAGAAAGACAAAGGTTACCATAAGTGCAAAAATACTGAGAAACCATCCTGGTAGATCAGAGCAGTGACATAAAAAAAATGTGGAGCCCTAAAACACTGTCTTAGACAGGTAATGCTTCTTGGGAAAAGAAACTAAAGAGGAAGGGACAATTTTCTCGTTCTGGCCATGAAGACTGAAGAGGGCATTAACTTACTCTCCCATGGTAAACTAGGAAACTGAACAAAAGTATATTAACCCATTGTTTAGCGATATTGGACAACTGGCAGCACAAGACAGGGACATTGAGAGCAGGGAAATAAAGAAAATGGGACCTAAGATTTGCCTCTCAACTGGAGGCACATTCTAGACACAGTGAGGGAAAGGAGTTCTAAGAAGAACGTGACAATCTCACTGAGTTAAGGTAAATCATTAGAGGTCAAGGAGGCAGCAGTCATAGGACTGGTATTTTAGTTTTGGGGAGAACAGAGCTACTACTCCTCTACTACTCCTACTGCTGCTACTACCACTACTACTACACTCACACACAGCTCCAGAAATCTGCATATGGGTAATCTTGAACCTTTATTGATTATTAAGCCATACATGTATAAGATGAAATTCCATAAGCTGAACAGAGAACAACTTCCATGGATCTATAAACTGAAATATTCCCAGAGCACACAGAAGGTAAAGAAATGTTCAAGCTCTAACACGCAGAACTAGGAGTTCTCACTAATCACCTGAACAATCAATAGAGACCCTACATGGGTCACATTTAGTAGCTGGACTAAATGACCCTGAGAGGAAAGGCTATTCTAGACCTGCCCTAACAAAGCTTAAAACCAAGCTTAAAAATGAACCAGCTGATCTGAAGTAAATTGACTCTCTACCAGAGCAAAGCTCAACAAACTTTAAAGGAAGACAATAAAATCCAGGCACTCAAAAGCTTACAAACTGCAAGGTACAATATCTAATAAAAAATTACTAGACATATCAAGAATCAGGAAAATGTAACTCATAATGAGAGGAAAAATAAATAAACAGAAGAAACACAGAAATGAGATAATGAAACTGTCAGAAAACAATTTTTAAATAGATATTATACATAGCATGCTCAAGGATTTAAAGAAAAATATGGGCATAACCAGGAGAGAAATGGGAAATATAAAATGTATTGAATACCAAAGAATCTAGTTATGAAAATGCAATATCTGAAATAAAATATCTATTGTAATAAAACATACAACAGAACAGGCACTGCAGAAGCAAAGATTAGTGAACTTATGTATATAGTTATAGAAACTATCTTCACTGAATAGAGGATAGAAAAAGAAGACTGAAAACATGAGGATACTCATTAACCTGGGAGAAAATATCAAGCAATTTAGTGTATACATAATTGGAATATAAGAAGGAAAAGACAGAGAAAGGGAAAACAGAAAAATACTTGAAACAATACTGGCATAAAAAAATTTTAAGATTGATGAAAAGTATAAAACCACATCTTCATGAAGCAAAATGAACCCCATGCAGGATAGAATCATTCACAGAGAAAACCACACCAAGGAACATGGCAATTAAATTCATGAAAACCAGTGATAAGTGATAAATCTTAACAGAAGCAAGAGAAAAAAAATCCATGTTTATTTAGTGAGAAAAAAAAGATAAGGATTACAGCAAACTTTTCATTTAAAAATGTCAGCCAGAAGATGATGGAATATCACTTTCATACTAGTCCTGCCTAGAGGGTATAACACAAGTCTAATTATGAGGAAACTTCAGACATCCATAAGTTACAGACATCTTCAAAATATCTGGCCTGTACTCTTCAAGAATCTTGATGTCATTACAGCCAATTAAAAAAGAAAGAGACTCATTTAAGAGATGAAAGTAACATGACAACTAAATGCAATGTTGAGCCTGAAGCTTTTTTCCTCTTTATTTGCTATAAAGAATAGCATGAAAACAATGATCAAAGTTCAAAGAAGTTCTATAGATTATAGAACAGTGTTGTATCAATGTTATTTTCCTGATTTTTATCATTGTAGCATGTTTATGAAAATGTGAGTATTTAGGGGTAAAAAGACCTAATTTCTGAAACCTTTTCTCAAGTGGCTCAGAAAAAATAGTGGTGTGTATTTATATATAGAGAGAGAACGATGAATCAAATGTAGTAAAATGTTAACAATTTGGGAATCTAAATTATACTTCAAAAGCAAACAAACAAACATAGAAAAAGAAATCAGATTTGTGGTTACCAGAGACGGGGATGAGGGGGAGGAATTGGAGGAAGGCAGTCAAAAGGTACAAACTTCCAGTTATAAGGTACATGAGTACTAGGGATGTAATGCACAACATGATAAATATAACTAAAACAGCTCTGTGTTATATGTGTGTGTGTGTGTGTGTGTGTGTGTGTGTGTGTGTGTGAAAGTTGTTAAGAGAGCAAATCCTAAGAGTTCTCATCACAAGCAAACATATTTTTCTATTTCTTTAAATTTTCTATCTATATGAGATGATGGATGTTCACTACAATTACTGTGTTAATCATTTCATGATGTATGTAAGTCAAATCGTTATCCTGTACACCTTAAACTTATACACTGCTATATATAATACTTGTATAATACTAATTATATCTCAATAAAACAGGGGAAAAAAAGAAACAGTTGGGGAATCTAAATGGAGTCCATGTAGCAGTCCTTTCTACTCCTCTTATAATTTTCCTGTAAATTGAAACTATCTCAAAATAACGTTCCCCTCTGCTAAAAAGCATTACACCAAGGTAGCCACAGCCTCCCCCAACAATACCCACCTACACTTTTTCCAAGTGAAGAGAGCTATCCTTCCCTGGCTTCACCAGCAATCTTGTTCCAGCCCCCTCTCTTGCAGGTCATCCTCAGTCATGAGTGTCCTGTAGGACCCAGATCTCCGAGTGGCTCAGTCTGCTTTTTGCCACAAACCTCAGGAGTCTTGAGCTTCAGCTTCACTTACAGGCCTGGAATTTTGTCCATATAGTTATCTATCTTGTTTTTCACCATAGCTATGTCTCATTGCTTTTCTTTCTTTCTTTTAATGACACTGCTAGAAGCGTATTGAAGTTTGAAGTTACGGAACCATTTGGATCAAAAATTTCATTAGGTGGCTTCAACAAAAGTTACAACCACAGTTGGGCCATTAACAATACATACTTTTCCTATAACTAAGTATATGCAGAATTCTGAGTATTTTAAAGTCATTTCTGTCTTTGGAAATCCAGATTCAGCAAGTTTATTGGTTCAGCAGTACCATCCATCACCTGGGATGTCATAGTATCTATGATTAGTACAGTGACCATGTGACACATAATGAAAAATACCTGAAAAGAATTCGTGTATGCATGGTGTTTCACCTGAAAAACTGATACTAATGCATGTGAAACACTTTCAGCATTCATCCAACAAATACGTTGAGTGCTTACTCTGTGTAAAGTGGAGCTTAGGCATGTAGTAATGAATCATCCTTACCATAGCTTCCAGGACCTTACAGTCAATAGGCTAGATAAACTATCAATAAATAACCAAGATAGACCCAAACAACAATGCTCTTAGGAGTTCAAAGAAATAAGAGATGAATTCCAGCTCTAAGGGTTTACATAAGGTTTCTAGGAAGAGGCAGCTTTTGGGCTATGTCTTTGGGATCGTAAAAATGGGATCTTTGTAACTACTTAAGGAAGGGGGTGGAAGTTTAGACTTGGGATAACTTAATTAATCGTAGAGCAGCATTAGGAAGAAAATATCCTTATTCTGAATTCATGAGTTATAGTAACATTTGACCATTTTATATGTTCATAATGGCTAGGTTCTTTTCTCATCCACAGCTTCTTTTCCCCTTCATCATCTATTATTCTCTAACTAGCTTGTGACCTTTTTAGTCTACTTAATTTTAGATTTATTTTCCCTTAGTAGCCCCTTGAGTAGCCTAGTTGCTAAGGGTTAGTGATACCCTACAGGCAAATCTCAGTCACAAGAGGAAAAAGCATCAATTTTTGGTGATCATTTTTAATGTTTACCAAACCCTTTCTCATAACCCTGTTAAAATGTTTATTGTCTTTCAAGGAGGCAATGCAATAGTTTTTGCTTTTATTTCAGGATCTCTTCCTCTGTAATTATATTTCTTTATACTTCTGGCAATGTGGTATAATGGACATGTAGGTTGGAATCTGCCAATGTGACTACAAATCTTGGTTTTGCTGCTTACTGGTTGTATCTCAGTCTCATGTTTCCTCAATTTGCAAAATGGGGCTGTTCCTATAAATTTTCAGGCTTGTGGAGACAATGAAACAAGTTAAAGACATCAAGATGTCTAATAGTTTACATAGGAGTTAATTGATAATTGCTGTTTTTCCTTCTTTCTCACTGTCTTTAATGATTCTCTTTCCTCAGCATTGTACACTCTCCTTTTCTTCTACACACCAACCTCTTTCTCTGTTTATTAAAATCTAACTCATCATTCAAGTCGAACTCTATCATTCTATCTTTCCCTAAATTGCTGCAGTGATAATTGTTCGTACTTTGTGCTCTAACAACATGTGGACTGAACTTTCGTTTAGCACCTAGACTGGAGTCACATTGCTCAGGGCATCAGTTAAAAGAATCCAGCTGAAAGCGTTTGGCAATGCTGCTATTGCATCATCTATATTAACAGGAGATGTATGCAATCAGACCCAAAAGAGTCACTGTCTGTTGGTGAGTGCCTCGGAAGGAATGCGGGAATAGATTTCGGAGTTGTCTGTCATGACTGAGATGTATTCCTCTTGTTCAAGCGGTCAAGCAATTTGCTGGTGATAACAATATCAAGGGTGATAGTGAGAATTAATTTAAGCCATAAAGAGGGACTTCCCTAGTGGTCCAGTTGTAAAGAATCCGCCTTATAAGACAGGGGACGGGGGTTCAACCCCTGGTCAGGAAACTAAGATCCCACATGTTGCGGGGCAACTAAGCCCGCGCACCACAACTACTGAGCTCGCGTGCCTCAACTAGAGCCCAAGTGCTGCAAACTACAGAGCCCATGCGCCCTGGAGCCTGTGCGCCACAAGTAGAGAGAGAAAATTGGCACACCACAACTAGAGCGAAGCCTGCGCACTGCAACGAAGATCCCGTGTGCTGCAACTACGACCCGAAGCAGCCAAAAATAAATTAAATAAATAATAAAATTAAATTAAAAAAAAATTTAAGCCATAAAGAAACACTAGATAATAAACAGTTAAAAAGAACTCATGTATACAGCACTAAACTCTACAGACACTTGGGTGTCCTGAGTGTAACTTGGATAGCATATAAATCTGTCTTATGTTTTCCCTTTAGAATCAAATATTGAAAGATATGTCTTCTTTGTATTCATTCCTTCAAATTTCTTTATCTCTTTTTAAAACTACATTGTAACATCTTGAGGATCAGAATTATACCTGGAATGTAACATATATTTAATGAATATTTAATAAAATTAAAATTGAAATGGGATATATGGAGATAAAATTGTAGCAGAATAAGGTAGAAAAAGTCAGGGGGGAGCCTGGCATCTGCTATGCCCTTTGAACAATCATAGTTAATCTTTTAAGTGCATTGCATACATCATTTCATTTAATCTTCATGGTGGTCCCATTGTAAAAACCAGTTATGACCCCTACCTTACAGAGGGAGAAACTGAGGTTTGGAGAGAGCTTAAATAACTTGCCTGAAGTCAACTTCAGGCAAGTCGTGGAGAAAAATTTCAAATATAAATCTAAAAAAATCTAAAACAATATCCACAGTCCACAATCCTGAATCTTCAGTCATACTACTTTCCAGAAATCCTTTCTCTCCTTCTTTACCTTTCGCTCTCAAGGACTATAGGATTCTCCCTGCCCAATGCCAGGCTGACCAACCAAAAATTATTTTTTTTACCGTTCATTAAACTAAACACTGTAGACATAAACCTACTGAAATTTGAAAGACAGCCTATATGAGGCACAATTTCTGTCTTTACTAATGTTGGAAAAATCGTGTTTTCCATGGGAATAAATCACACCTAAAGTTATGCTTAGGACCCTGCTTAGGTTTGTGTGCTGTCAGTCCCTCTAGAGAGGTTTAGGGAAGAACCTACCAGGATCTGATTTTGTTTCTTCATGGATTTATGGGGATAACTCATTGTTTTGACTGCAAAATTATCTCCATCTTCAACATTTTATGATTCACATAGGTCAGCTTGATTGTGCTGATGGGGCAGAAGTGTGGAGATTTCAAGAACAAATGTTTTGAGCAGAGTTTTCACTGTTCCCATAACATCTGAATAGATATATAGAATGTTCCCTTGTGAAGGAGACTGGTGGAGTACTTTGCTCAAAGAAAGATAGAAGGTGAAAAAGTGGAAGAGAAGACCAAAAGGACCTGGCTCTTTTGAAAAAAGCTTATTAAACAGAGGTTTTTGCCCAGGAAAATGTTGGCTTTGGCTGCTCTCTAGTGGTGGGCAGTGTTCACTGTCAGCAATTCCTTCTGCCTGGATTCCAAGTTGAAGAGCAAGATGGAAAAATCCAAGCATTTGCTTGGTCACCTAGAGCTGGGTTGCAAAGAAAGGGTGTGCAAACCCACACACACACACACACACACACACACACACACACACACACACACATCAAACCTGGGGGAGAAGGAGAAAGTAGGAGAGCAGCTTTCTCTGGGCAGGAAAGGAGAATGGGGACAGAAAGATGGAGTCTTCTATGGAAGTTAGAGAAATATGTGAGAGGAGAGACGAATGCCATATTCAGAGCCTTAGACTTTTGATGGCTGCACTCACCTTCCTCTTTCCCTATTGGAAGTAGCCACATAAAGGACCCATCTTCCTCACTGACATCAAATCTAAATTTAGATACTGTTGTTTCCAAAGTTGGAGTTACACTGGCTCCAGAGTTTTAGCTGGTATTTGAGAGCTGGCTTCTTGCACAGCCTTACAGAGGATGAGGAAGAGAATGGGAACTTAGCTCTTGCCTCTTTGTGCCACTCCCTTTCTGGAGGAAATATGTACATAGGTCACTCTTTCTATCTTGAATTACTCGGCAAAAGGTGGGAGAGTACAGGAGGTGGTCCACCTCTGGTACCACATCCCAGTTTTCCCTAAATCATATTTTATGCACAACTCAACTGGTGTTTCATTTAGTAAGCACTTAGAGAAAAGGTCATTAAGTAAACCAGTTTGGGGTTGTTGTTTTGTTTTCATTTTTGTTATGTTTTGTTTTGGTCCACAGTTGACTTATAACTTGTGATCGGTCTTGTCTATGCATTGATTTTCTATGAAAAGGTATGTAGTTACTCTATCCCTTTAGGTCTCAGTTACTACATCGGTAAAATGGTGGTGGCAGGGGAGGGAGGCTGGTTGATATTCTGGGTTCCTTTTATCTCTGACATTCTTGAATATTATGATTCATCAAAGACACATGTTAAAGATAACAAAAATATATATATATCCTGCATTATGTGAGAGACCCTTTGAGTCCCAGCCAGCTGAACAGTCGTTCACACAGCAAGGACTACTCAACACAGAAGGATACCAGGCAAGTGCACAGTGCTGACCCGAGGCGCTTCCATTCAGTGATAAGATCATAGCCTTCAGCAGAATAAAGATCCCACACAAAATTCCATTGGCTCCTCCATTTTCTAGATCTGCTTTCTTTATGTTTGTGTCTCTAATATGCAAAGCAAAGTGGAGAATTAAAGCAATGATTTGGATAATTCAAGCAGAAAGAAACTCCACTACACCCACATATGCTGCAATTATCTAGACATTTCAGGCAGAAGTGGAGCTCGAGCCCAAATTATCGGGATAGTGCTTCAATTATTCTGAAAAACAGCAATGCTAATTGCCTGACACACTCAATGTAGTATCACAGTAGGCTGATGAGAGAGCAAAATTCTCGCTTGACACGACTAAAAACGACAGCACAGAGTAAAAATATTCCACCTCAGTTAAAACTTGGTAGGAAAAGATAAAGGTAGTGAAATGACTAGTGCTAACATGGGTTGTGGAGTACAAAAGAAGGCTTTTATTAATATGCCCAGGGAAATAGAGAGATAGAGGAAATAAAGGCTGCTAAACTGTGAGAATGAGTATGGAATTGATGACAATTCTAAAGTGGCTGAGAGACTGAACTCATTCTTTGAATCTAGTTTTAACAGGAAAAATGAAGCAAACAATTTTGGACTATTAGGATATAATGAAAACCTTGCAAAATAGCTATTGGCAACAATCAGGTGAGGGAATACAGAACTTGGAAAATTGCACATTTATAAATCAGCCAGACAGGCACCTGAGATTATTAAGGGAACTGGCTGATATGAAGTACTTACTAAACAGCTCACACTTACTTTTGAAAAAATTATATAGCTAGGAAGACAGTGAATGTCTTTTTAAAAAAGAATACCACAAAATCCTCTTTCTGAAAGTTGTATGATTTCCTAAAAGAGCAGTCCTACAAATTTGAGGTTCAAGTAGTAAAAAAAGATGGACAAAATACCATGAATATATATTTAAACTACAGCGTGATTTATGACCAATCTAGGCAAGAAATAAATGCACAATAGTGATAAATAAAAGAAGAAGAATAAAAATAAGGAAAAGCAAATAGGACAGAACATAAGTGGCCTGGATGTATTATATAATAAACATCAAAGTCCAGGCCAAAGCTTTGCTGAACACAGCTAGAGAACTTCACAATGTGATGTAATGGAAAGACCATGCTTTATTAGCTGTGTGACTCTGACCAATTTACTTAATCTCTCTGTGTCTTATTGTTGGTAACCTTTTTACAGGTCATGAAACTCCCAATTTTCCTGACATTCCAATGAGCACACAATGTGAATACATATCTAAAATTGTCCTGGCCCTTAGTAAATATTAATTCCCTTATCTTTCATTAAAAATCTCCTGCCTTGGCTTTTGGTAGATAAAATTTGGACATTTTCTGCATAGTACTCCAGCTAATTGTATAAAAGCACTTTAGAAACAATCTTGTGGCTGGAAAAAAACAGCAACTTCATCCCTGAACATAGATGCAAAAATCCTCAGCAAAATATTAGCAAACTGAATTCAATAGTACATTAAAAAGATCATATATCATTATCAAATGGGATTTATTCCTGGGAGACAAAGATGGTTCATCATACACAAATCAATAAATGTGATACATCACATTAACAAAATGAAGGGTAAAGATCATATGATCATCTCAATAAATACAGAAAAAGTATTTGAAAAAATTCAATATACTTTCATGATAAAAACTCTTAAAAAATTGGGTATAGAAGGAACATACCTAAACATAATAAAGCCCATGTATGACAAGCCCCCAAGTAACATCCTACTCAGCAGTGAAAAGCTGAAAGCTTTTCCTCTAAAACTGGGAACAAAAGAAGGATGTCCACACTCACCACTTTTATTCAACATAGTACTGAAAGTCCTAACCAGAGCAATTAGGCAGGAAAAACAAATAAAAGGCATCCAAATCAGAAAGGAAGAAGTGTAATTGTCTTTGATTGCAGAATGACATGATATTTTATATATAGAAAATCCTAAATAGTCTGCCAAAAAAGTATTACAACTTATAAACAAATTCAGTAAAGTTGCAGGATACAAAATCAATATACAAAAATTAGTTTTGTTTCTACACATTAACAATGTATAAGATTAACAAATTATCAGAAAGAAAATGAGAAAACAATTCTATTTAATAGCATCAAAAAGAATAAAATACTTAGGAATAATTTTTTTAAACATTTTATTTTATATTGGAGTATAGTTGATTAACAATGTTGTGTTAGTTTCAAGTGTACAGCAAAGTGATACAGTTATACGTATACATGTATCTATTCTTTTTCAGATTCCTTTCCCATTGAGATTGTTACATAATATTGAGCAGAGTCCCCTGTGCTATACAGTAGGTTCTTGTTGGAATAAATTTTTAAAAGGAGATGAAAGATCTGTACACTGAAAATTATAAAACATTGGTAAAAAATTGAAGAAGACACAAATAAATGAAAAGTTATTCCATGCTCATGAATTGGAAGAATTAACATTGTTAAAATGTCTGTACTGTCCAAAGTGGTCAATAGATTCCAGCAATCCTTATCAAAATTCCAATGGCATTTTTCACCAAAATAGAAAAAAGAAACCTAAATTCACGTGGAACCAGAGAAGATCCTGAATAGCCAAAGCAATCCTGAGAAAGAAAAACAAAGCTGGAGAAATCATACTTCCTGATTTCAAACTATATTTTAAAAGCTATAGTAATCAAAGCAGTACGGTATTGACATAAAAACAGACACATAGAACAATGGAAAAGACTGGAGAACCCAGATATAAACCCATGCATGTATCATCAACTATATTTTCACAAAGGAGCCAAGAATATACAATGGGGAAATGATAGTCTCTTAAATAAAAAGTGTTGTGAAAACTGGATACCACATGCAAAAAAGTGAAATTGGATCCCTGTCTTACACCATACACAAAAATCAACACAAAATGGTACAAAGACTTGAATGCAATACCTGAAACTGGAAAACTACTAGAAGAAAACATGGGGGGTAAGCTCCTTGACACTGATATTGGCAATAATGTTTTGGATTTGACACCAAAAGCCAGAGCAACAAAAGCAAAAACAAACAAGGGGGACTACATCAAATTAAAAATCTGCTGCACATCAAAGAAAAATTAAAATGAAAAGGCAACCTATGGAATAGAAGAAAATATTTTCAAACCACATATCTAATAAGGAGTTATCTAAAATATGCAAGAAATTCATAGGACTCAATAGCAGAAACACAACCCAATTAAAATATGGGCAAAGGACCTATATAGACATGTTTCTAAAGAAGACTTACAGATGGCCAACAGATACACGAAAAGAATCTCAACATCACTAATCATTAGGGAAATGCAGACCAAAACCACAAGTTATCACCTCCCATCTGTTAGAATGTCCATTATAAAATAAAAAAGATGAGAGAGAATAAATGCTGGCAAGGATGTAAAGAAAAGGCAACCCTTGTACACTTTGGTGGGAATGTAAACTGGCACAGGCACTATGGAAAGCAGCATGAAGTTTCATCAAGAAGTTAAAAATAGAACTACCACATGATCCAGCAATCCCACTTCTGGGTATATATCTAAAGGAAGCAAAATCATTATCATGAGGAGATATCTGTACTCCCATGATTTTTGCAGCATTATTCACAATAGGCAACTTATGGAAACTAAATGTTCATTGATGGATGAATAGATAAAGAAAATAGATGATAGATAGATAGATAGATAATAGATATAGATAGATGATAGATAGATAGATAGATAGATAGATGATAGATAGATGTAGATAGGTGGAATGTTACTCAACCTCAAAACAGAAGGAAATCCTGCCATTTGTGAGAACATGGATGAACCTGGAGGGCATTATGTCAAGTGAAATAAGTCAGACAGAGAAAGACAAACACTGCGTCGTATCACTTATATGTGGAATCTTAAAGAAAAAGCAAATTCATAGAAACAGAGAGTAAAAAAGTGGTTGCCAGGGGCTGGATTGTGTGGAAAATGGATTGGTGTGTAATACAAACTTTCATTTATAAGATGAACAAGATCTGAAGATCTAATGTATAACATGGTGGCTATAGTTGATAATACTGTATTGTATAATTGAAATTAATTTGCTGAGAGAGTAGAACTTGTGTTCTCACCAGAAAGAAACAACAAAAAAAAGATAAATATGTGAGGTGACAGATGTGTTAATTAACTCAGCAGTGGGAATTCTTTCACAGAGTATAGTACATGTATCAGGTCATCCTGTTGTGTGCTTTAAATATATTACAATTTTATTTGTCAAAAAATGAGTAAATGAACCACATTCATGACATGAAAAACTAGGAATAAATATATAGTTGCTGTTTTACCTCTTTTTCAATAAATTAATGAATGCATTAACTAACTAATTAATTTTTGTTTCTGTATGAGGTAAAGCAGGTTGTTTCCTACAGTCTGCATTTGGCTGATTACATCTCTGTGGTGCCTGTCCCCTCCATCTCCTGAAGACTGGTAGTGAATCTGGAGGCTTGAGGGGTTTTGTATTTTTTTAATGTAGTGATGAATTCAGAGTCCGTGACTCCTTTAATAATCCTTGATAGCTTCCTTCTTCCCTGATATGATAACATGCTGCAGGCTCAACATTCAGTTCCTACTCTAGACCTGGAACCTAGTATATTTCCCAAGGAGCTTGATACCCTTTAGTGTTTGCTGGGGGTGCTTATCACTACTGGGTTTGTCCTTGTTTTTAAGCTGCTTCAGTGGAAATAGATGAAAATGTTTTTTAAACTTTTTTACAACTTTATTGATGTATAATTAAAGGACAATAAATTCCAAGTATCTAAAAAGTACAATTTGATCAATTTTGACATATGCAAACACCTGCAAAACTATAATTGATGTAGCAAATATTTTTATCACCCTTAAATGTTTCCTCATGCCTCTTTGTAATCCATGCCTCCTTCCACTCCAGTCCTTAAGAACCACTGACCAGCCTACAATTACTATAAATTAATTTGCATTTTCTAGAATTTTATATTAATAAAATCATATTTTTCATACTCTTTTGTCAGGCTTCTTTCACTTAGTATAGTTATTTTGAGATTTATCCATGTTGTTGTATATATCAATATATCAATCTTTGGGTGAATGTATTTCCATTTCTGTTGGGTACCTAGGAGTGGAATGCCTCAGTCATATGGTAATTGCTATGTTTAGCTTTTTAAGAAACTGCCAAACCATTTTCCAAAATAGTTGTACCATTTTACCTTTTCTCCAGCAGTATTGAGTGAGTTTTAGTTGATACTGTGGTTTCAATTTGTGTCTCTCTGATTACTAATCATGTTAAGTACCTTTCATGTGCATTTTGGCTATTTGATTATCTTTTTTTGTGAAGTGTGTGTTGAATTTTTTTGCTTATATTTTCATTAGATTTTTTTGACTAATTATTGAGTTGTGAGAATTCTTTACACAAGTCTTTTGTTTAATATTTGTGTTGTATTTTCTGCTATTCTGTGGCTTGGCATTTTATTTTCTCAGTGGAGCCTTTAGAAAAGCAAATGTTTTAAATTTTGATTAATAAAGCTTAGCAAACTCTTGTTTTACGGTTTATGCTCTTTTATTTCTAAGAAAATTTTGCACACCACAAGGTTGCAAAAGTTTTCTCCTGTGTGTTCTTCTAGATATTTTACAGTTTTGGATTTTATAGTTATGTCTATAATCAATCTTGAGTTAATTTTTTATGCACCATGTGAGGTAGGGATAATATTCATTTTTTATCATTTAAATATTTAGTTGGTCAAGCATTATTTGTTGAAATCTTCTTTTCTCATAAATTGTCTTGACACCTTTGCTGAAACTCAGTTGTTCATATTTGTGGGGATTCTGTTTTTGACTCTCTAGCCTGTTTCATTGGCCCATATGATTCTCTCTCTCTTTTTTAACCAATGTTTAACTGTGTTGATTACCAACTATATATTTAAGTCTTGGAATCAGATATTTTAAGTCCTCCAAATGTGTTCCTTTTAAAAACTGCTTTGGTTAGTCTAGGATTTTTAAATATCCACGTAAGGTTTAGAATCAGTTCAGCAGTTTCTATAAAAATTCCTGTTGGAATTTTTATTGGGAATGCATTGAAACAACAGGTCATTTGGGGGCAAATTACCACCTTAACAATATTGAGTCATAATCCATGAAGATGACATATCTCTCCATTTATGTAGGTCATCTTCAATTTTTCTCAGTAATGTTGTATGGCTTTCAGTGTAGAGGTCTTGAATGCCTTTGTTGAATATATTCCTAGGTGTCATGTTTTATGAAACTATAACATATAATTTAAAAATACATTCTATCCAATTTTTATAATATTTAAGAATATAATTTTTATATATTACATTTGTATCCTGTGACATTGCTAGAATTACTTGTTAGTTTTAATAGTTGTTTTGGACATTTCCTGTGACTTTCTATGTAAATAATAATTTCTTCTGTAAATTGAGGCAATTTAGCTTTTTCTTATATTTATGCCCTTTTAAAAAATTTATTGCAATGGCTAGGCCCTCCAGCATTACATTGAATAGAAGTGATGAAAGTGGGCACTCTTGCTTTGTTTCTGATCTCAAGGGGAAAAAATTTTTCAGTGTTTTACCATCCAATGTGATGATGATGTTGGCTGTAGGTTTTTGTAGTTTTTATAGATTGACAAATTTCCCTACTATTTTGAGAGTATACAGGTTCACTGATACAGCTTCAGATGCCACATTGCAAATAAACTTCAAGGAATCTCTACTTGGGTTACATGAAAAAACTGACTTCTTCTGGTAATTCAAACAATTGCACAAATGTTTTTCCTTAAGACAATCAACACACTTCAGTATACAGCAGTACTTTATGTGTACATCTCATTTTGTCACCTAGCATAAGAAAAATATGTGTAAATAAGGGTTGAGATTAAACAAAATTAATTACTTTTACAGCTTCATCAAGAACATTCATAACTGAAACTTGCTTTTTCTTTTAAACTACACATTCATTGAGGTGAAGAATATGACTAATTAATACAGTTGTGTGCTACTGCCTTGATTAACGCTAAATCATCAGTAACTACCCACAATTGCTTTTGCATCTTTAATGTAAAAGGTCAACATAGTGAAAAAGGCAAATAATGTCTTATTATTATTAAGAACATAGCTTTGATATTATGGACCCCTGCCAGGGTCTCAGGTTTCCCTGGTGTTCCACAGACCACACTTTGAGAGCTATCACTCCTGTCTAATTCAGCCCTACAAATAAAGCATGACCATTATGAGGTCTGTACTAAATATCCTGAATCTTCAATAAGGTTTCTCCACTTTCACAGGTCAAAACTTGAACACTGCCACACCCTATGCAAGTTCCAGGAATTGTTTTGCTTACGGTGGTTCTTTGTCTGGACTCATGGAATGTTTTACCTTCAACTCAGTATTCAAAGACCTGGGTAGACTTTTCTGCATTTTTCTGGAACTTTTCCTCATTTCTAGCCATCTGCCCACAAATTCTACCTGCTCCATAGATAATACTTGGATCTACTTGCTTCTCTTTCTAAACAAGCATCCTTTTCCTCAGTCATCACCCAATATCCATTATTTGCCTCTATTAGAATATTATTCACCATCCCTCTTTCTATCCTTAAAAATATCCCAGGGCACAATACGATTATTTCTGCATTTCCAAAAGATAAAATTATTTCCTCATTGTTACTTTATTTTATTCATTTATTTTTGAGTGGGCAGGATTAATGGCCACATAGATGGATTAACTCTAAAGTCCTTCCAGAAATGGTGACTCTTTGGCATGTCCTCCGACCATTAACCACTACTAAAAGAATAAAGTATATCTATATCTATATCTATATCTATATATCCATCTAACTTTTCTCTCTGTGGGGGATTAACATTTCGGAAATAATGAACAGCGTTTCTAAAATGTATAATCTACACAGACACGTAAGTCCACAGATGATGCATTGAGAAAATTAAGGTAAAATGTTGTCTATTTATTTTTATCATCAACCTTCCACAGACACACACACACACACACACACACACACACACAACACTGTATATCTTCTAAAGATCCTAATTTTGGAGTTACATAATTTTTCTTCTGTAGAATGGGAAAATGAATACTAGCTACTTCCCTTAGCCAATGTGCTGCAGAGATAAAACTTCTGGCAAACTCAGCTACCCAAAAATAGAATTCTTTATTAAACTGAAGTTGTGGAGAATTTTAATTAATCAAATATGTATAGAGTTCCAATTTCAGTGCTTTGGGAGACAACGATGCTAATTCATGGTTTATGCTCAATATTTTTCTTTGTTGGAAGAAAATCCAATGCCTGTGTACCTAATTCTAAAACAGGATCCACCACGGTTAGTACTTAAATGGAAATATAAGGGTTATGGGGTAAAGGATTGTGATGGTCAGTTTATGTGTCACCTTGGCTAGACTATAATCCCCAGGTGTTCATCAAATACTAATCTTGGTGTTGGTGTGAATGTATTTTATAAATTTAATTAATGTTCATAGTCACTTGACTTTAGGTAGAGTACATTACTCTAGATAATCTGGATGAGCCTGAATTAATCAGTTGAAAGGCTGAAAGAGCAGAACTGAGGTTTCTTAGAAGAAGAAGAAATTCTCCCTATGGACTGCAGCTTCAGTTCATGCTGAGGAGTTCCATTCTTCCCTTCTTGGTAGCCTATCCCACAAATTTGTGACTTGCCTAGAAATCCTCAAAAATTAGATAAATCAAGGTATATATAAACACACACACACACACACACACACACACACACACACACACACACACATATATATATGTATATATCCTACAGGTTGAACCCTGACAGCTATAGGAATTAATTCTGGATTCTTGGTATGGAGATTTTGAGCTATGCCTTAGAAGATGAGTGAGTAGTCAAAGCTATTAGATAGTGGAAATATATGGAAGTTCTTATACTTCTGAGCTCCAGTATTATCTTTCCATCCCTTCAGCTATCCTTTATGCCCTTTTTCCTCTAATATACACTATTATTTCAATTAGCTGCTTGTCATAATGCTAATATTTACTATTTCTGAGAACCTATTATGCACTAAGATTGTGTTTATTTTTTTCCAATTCTCACAACAATGATTACTTTATGAATCAGAAAATTGGATCTCAGATAAAGTACAGCTAAAAGCTTTATTTCATATCTTTGTAGTTTTGTCAGCTCTGCTTCTACTGGAGATAGGCATCCTGATATCAGTAAGAGATGATGACTATGAGCCTGAGGGAAAAGGCACAGCACCTCAAAAATGGCTACAGAACATTCTATTGAAAATGAATGCTCATAATAGTGTCTCTGAGTAGTAAAGAAAAAGTGTTAAGGTCGGAATTTTGTATTTAATAATGAAAATCAGAAATATTTTATCACATTTATCAGGGTTGCCCAGAGATATAGAAAAAATATATATTTATATTAGAGAGATAGAGATTATACATGTATACATGTATATGGAGAGAGATTATGAGGAATCGGCTCATTTGAATATGGAGCCTAAGTCCCACAATTGTTGTTTGAAAGCTAGAGACCCAGGAAAGCTGGTGATATAGTCTTTAACCCCAAGGGCCTGAGAACCAGGAGAGCTTATGTTGTCTGAGTTCAAGGGTAAGAGAAGCCCAATGTTCAGCTCAAGCAGTCAAACAAAGGGGAAGTTCATCCTTCTGCTGCAGCTTTATTCTCTTCAGGCCATCAACAGATTGGGTGATGCCCACCCACACTGAGGAGGGCAATCTGCTTTACTCAGTCTACTGATTCAAACACTAATTTCATCTAGAACACTAACTGATTTTTTCCCTTCAGCAGTTTGAGAGTGGTGTCTTTCAAGAAGAGTTAGCTTGTGAGCTGGATACAATGATGAACTCTTACGATTTTGCATAGAGCATGACTGTTATGTGGAAAGAATAGCAAACCAGAGCAAGGAGCATGGAGCTTGGGTTCTTTAGAGTCAAAAGAATTCCGTATCCCATTGCTTTTTGGCTGACTGGACTCAAATTACACAAATATTTGTTACCTTTTGGGCCTAGTCCTGCTGTTACCCATAATGCATGTTACTGCTTTCTTTGCTGCCTTCTGTAGTTGTCATTGGCCTGAAGTCTTTGCTCAGAATCCAGTTCTCTCAGCATCCCAGCCAGGCCTGTCAGGGTCTGTCAGCTGCAGGAGTTCCCCAGGTGCCTGGGGCACCATCTCAGCACTGCTGAGGTGTAGCTTCTGTCTTCCCTGCCTGGGATTTCCATATCTCGTCTCACAGTGCAGCTGTCCCTCAGTGAGCTTCCATACAGCCTGCCGCGAGGAAGACGCTGCCCTTTCTCCTCGTCATTTCATCCTATCCGTCCCATCCAACTCCTTAGACCACACATGGAAGGCAATATCAACCCAGAAAGAATCAGTCAGGCGACCTGGAGAAGCAGAGGAGTGGGATGGGATGTACCTTCCCTCTTCCATCTCCCATGCTCTCTTTGTCTGCATTTCAAAATTCATGACACAGGGAGACCCAGCTCTGGGGCTTACAGATAGGGTCTGTGCTCATTTTATATTTTCTAATTCCCATATAACCAAATACTTTGGGAGGCCCATGGAGCTTGCTGTAAAGCGATTTCACCTATAAGAGAGCATACCTGTTTCTCTTTCTGCCAAAGGAAGCAGAAGAAAATGTCCATTCCATGGCAGAGGCACAGGCAAGACACAGCGGCAGGACTCGGAGGTGCTCAGGTCAGTCAGTGCACCTGGAGCCTTCTGGAAACTGACCAGATGAGTAATTGATAGCAGGTATTTTATAAAAGCATTGGCTGGGATTAAAGTACTCTTTGCAATAGAGTAGATAAAGACCTGTTATTTTTAAAGTCTGATCCTCAGAATAGTTCATAAAGTATTGAGGATAAAAGTCCTGATGTATAAAGGTGACATCCTAGAGCAAGTTGCTGTGGGCCAAGAAGAGAGTGGCCTGAGCCTAAGAGGATCAGCAGGACTTGGGTAGTGCCAAATGCGGAATTTGGCCCAGACTAGAAAAGAGATCTTAGGAATACCTAGTAAAGTTCTTTCGGCTTCCCTAGTGGTACAGTGGTTGAGAGTCCGCCTGCCGATGCAGGGGACATGGGTTCGTGCCCCGGTCCAGGAAGATCCCATTATGCTGCGGAGCAGCTGGGCCCATGAGCCATGGCTGCTGAGCCTGCGCGTCTGGAGCCTGTGCTCCGCAACGGGAGAAAGTCTTTCAAGGGCTCCTTAAGTAAGAGAAATAGAAATTTTTGATCAGAATCCCAGTAGATACCATTTCCATTTTTCTTAAGTATAATTAAGCCTAAAATAATAGACAGTGACACAGATATAACTTTATTTTCTCATAGTGTATGTTGATATTTTCAATTAATACTTTTTCTGTCTTCATAAAAACTCAAGTTAAAGAAGCCCATCAAGTTATTGTTATACATAGGATATCTGCACAGGACAGATCTTACCTGTTATTGCCCTCAAGATTAATTAATTAACTAATTAAGCAAATAGTTATTGACTAACTACGTACTTGACACTCTTCTAAGTACTTGATATATATCAGTGAACATAACAGATTAAAAAAATCTCTGCCCTCGTGGCAGAGCCAGGTTAGTAATGTTCTACAGAGAAAGGTACTGTGACAAAGCCTATTTTTGCCAGGATATAAAAATAGAGAAGAGGAGAGAAAGAGAGAGAGAGAGAATACATGAATAAAGGGGGAAAGTTCCTTAGTCTTATCCTGAAATTTTACTTATGTGTGGTAGTCCAGGTTGCTAGAATTACTCCCTTGATACTATCAGGTATGAGATATTACATGGGAATTGAAATATAGGTACTTGCTGTTATCTACTTTCAAGTCCAATAATTTTGATAAATTTAATCATGGAAATGTGAAGCTCCTTGGGCACAATTGGCTATTATGTGCAGCACAAGTTAATTCTTCTGGAAAAACATAGCAAAGTAGAAAGAGGGTTCGGCAGTAGCAGAGGAAGGTAATGGATTGGTGGAGAAGAAGCAAGTTTGAGTAAACAAGAAGGAGATCAAGAGTCCAAGAGAAATAAGCTGTAAAATATTCATTAGCATCATGTCTTCCATATTTCAGTCCAGAATATGGTAATGATGTTTTGTTTAATTTTTTTCCTTCTGCTTTCAAGCCCTCAATTAGGTCTTGAGAAAGGAGTCAGTACATCTTTAAAACTTTCTGCTTAATCACCTATAGCGAATACTCATTTAATGATTGTCTTTTTGTACCAAACAAGAAGTAAAAATGCTTTTAGCAAAAGAAATGGAATGAGAAAGAAATTGCCTAATCAGCCCTGCTCATGCAGTGCTTTGTGAGAAAGATTATTGAATTTTCAGTCTCTGCAGAATTTTAATGAAGCTCTATCTTGCTGGAAAATCTAGCCCTTTGTCAATAAAGTTCAATAACTCGACCACCCATGTAATAAGATGCACCAGTTGAAATCTTTCACTCTGCCAAAGCCAGCGGCATGCTAGAAGTATCCTGGAAATATGGAAGTACTTGCTGCGTCTGCCACCATAGATAAAGCTCCGGGAGCCATGGCTAAAATGCTATGATATAAATAGTTTGTGCACTATGATATAAATAGTGTATAGTGTGTGCAGTATTTATCTCATAGCCCTAGCTAAGTAATATTAGTCAGGACACAATAATGTTAGCCATAATTATTATGTGTTATATACTCTGCTAAAACCTATACATACAATCACTCTTCTTAACCCACAACAACTCTAAAAGGCATTTACTCTCATTATCTCCACTTTGCAGATGAGAAAACTGAGGTTTACTGTGGTAGATAGAGTGATCCCAAAGGTGTCAGTGTCCTAATCCTTAAGATGAGATGGAGAGAATATCCGGATTATCCAGGTGGGCTTGATGTAATCACAAGACTCCTTATAAAAGGAAAATAGTAGAATCAAGACACACAGAGTAGAAGATGTGATTATGCAGGCAGAGGTCGGAGTGATGCAAGAAGAAAGCGCCACGATCCAGGTGACCTTTAGAAGAAGGAAGAAGGAAGGAAACAAGTTCTCCTCTAGATTTTCCAGAAGGAACCGGTCCTACCAATAACTTGACTTTAGCCAAGTGAGACTAATTTCAGACTTCTGGCCTCCACAACTGTAGGAGAATAAATCTGAGCTGTCTTAAGCCACCCAATTTGTGGTTATTTGTTACAGCAACAAGAGGAAACGAATGTACTTAGTAAGAGTCGGTAATTCCCACAAAGTTATTCATTTAGGGCAGGGTCTCTCAGCCTTAACACTACTGAAATTTTGGGGTGGATTTCATTGTTGTGTGTGTTGTCCTGTGCATTGTGGGATGGTTAACAGTATTTGTGATCTCTACCCACAGGTGTTGGTAGCATCCCCTTCCATTTTTAACCATAAAAAAAATGCTTCCGAATATCGCAAAATGTCTTGAGGTGGGGGATTATCCCAATTGAGAACCATTGATTTAAGGGAGTGGTAGAGTCAGGATTCAAGCTCAGTTTCTCTGGATCAAGAAAGACTTCTTTTAATTACTACTGTCACTACTGCTTCATCAGTTCATAGGGTGCAAGTGTAATTGTTAATTATCAGCGAGAACTTCCTCCTGGGGGAACATAAGTCCCAATATAAACCTGGAAACCCAGTTTAAATCCTTGCAAATCCTTTGTCAGTTATCTCAGGTTGGGTTTGGAATGTGAGATGTCTGTTAGGGATCAACATCTCTGAAAGGAAGAGGGAGGGTCATTAGCGAGCAGAGGGAGAAGTTGAACAGCAATGCAGACTGACAAATCCTCACCCAACCCAGGAGAGAGCTGTAGAGAGAAGGTGAAGTTGTCCCATATTGGGTCCAGATGGCCAGGCCTTTACACCAATGACTCCCTCGGTTACCAGATATGGGTTGCCTGGGAAGAGCATGACCTTAGCCCAGATGGCTCTCTGAAGCAGAAGTAGACACCAAAAGGGGTGGCTATACTGCTCACAGCTGAGCAGCAATTCCTTCCTTGGAGGTGAATCTAGGCAACACATCCACATATTTACCAATATCCATCCACTGTTTTGTTCAGGTCCACTTCTTCATATATGTTTTGGGAGCAGATCTTCTAGGGTTCTGATAGCTTCTCTTCTTGTGAGTAAACTTAGAAGAGGGAGCCTAGTGGAATGAACCTCCACCACTGCATTTGGTCTTGAGTCTACAAATGATGCTTGTCATTGCCTCCTTCACTATCCATTCTGTTCTCTCATCTTTACCTATCTGTTGAATCTGGGGGCTTACCTTGTGGCATGACTCAACTTCTCATTCCTAAGGGCACTGAATTCCTTGTCACCTGGCCCTTCTGAGACCTAGGTTACTATACCTGACAAATTACAGTAATAATAGGGCAAGTAATTGCCAAGATGCCCTCAAGTGGATCATGCGGTCCTCACTGTGTAATGGGAGGATTATCTCTTCTTAATGATCAGGGTTAATTGTCTTTGCCAGAATGGCTACATCTTACCTGTTGGTCCATGGACTCAAGAAGCCCAAAGGTCCCAAATGCCAGTCATACTTGTTCAATGGGACTCTGACAAACGTATGTTCTGTTTGAAGACCAGAGCCTTTAATCCATGAGAATGAAAAGCATAAAGTCCCTCAGTGAATCACTGGAAGTAATTCTAAGTGGGAACATACCTGCAACCACTTCTTGGTTCCTGTACCCATTTATATTACCTATTGGGTACATAGTATCTTATAAAGATCTTTGGTATAATGCATATCCTTTTTGCTAAAGAATGACCCCCCGTCCTCCCTGAGCATTGCCTCTGAGCTGGTGCTTCAGATGTGCCTTCAGTTGGCTGCTCTATCAGTCTGGCATCTTTTCAAGTGCTGAAGACTCCATGGCCATGCCTTTCAGAGCACCTCTGATAACTAAGGAAGGTGAAGGTACAAACTGGGTATCATGATTTTTATTTGACAAATCTGGCAACACTCCATCTGAGTCATTTCAAAATAAATCTCACTTCTAAGCCTCATATTATCATCATGGGCTTTGGCCATCCTACATACCTGACGAAGCTCTAAGTGAAACCCCTTTCATGGATCTTTGTTCATGTCCTTCCTCTGAAATGTCTCCTCCTACTTTTCTTCCTGGCGGATTGCACCCATCTTTTAAACCTCAGTTTGGTTTGCTCTCTTTTTTCCCCCAACCCCAGGGAGTCGCTTCTTTCTTACCTACTTACATTTCCTTCAGCCAAAACACTCCTGCTATTCTCCACCTGTCTTCTTTTTATCTATACACCAAGATTTAGAGCAAGGCATAGCTGTTCCAAAAAAGCCACCTCTGAGGCTACTAAACCCTCTTGTATCCATTCTACCAGTGACCTGCGGCAATTATGCGTGCACTGTATACTTTAGTACTTGATTTCAGGTCATCCTTTATTTTCTGTGTCTTATTTTTGTTTGTCAAATTATTCTAACCTACTTGAGGAAAAAACTTCACTCTTCCTTGAAATATGTAACGTACTGCTAAGTTCTACCACTCAAGTTGTCTTGGCTTTGGAAACTCACGTTTGTTTAAAATCTTTCAGAAAGTCTACTCACCTTTACAAATATTTATGTTCATAGTTAAGTTTTGTCACAGTTAATTTTATATGGTACTGCCTTTTCACTATGTGATTTCTTAAATGAATATAAATAGCATTTTTCAAGAGAAGAAAAACATAGGGAAAAATTAGGACTCTGTGCTGGGCTAATTCATTAGACTAGCAGCTGTGGAGTTTTGCGTTTACAAAAAAAAATGGAAAATGATCTTGTGAGCTTGGTTGCATTATCACCAGTTTATTGTTCCCTGTAAATCAAAATGTACCACATAGTGCTGACTCCTCCTAGAAATTCCCGGAAGTTTGGTAACAAAAATACTACAGGGGAGTCATGAAATCCACAGTGGAAGCAAGAAAAACACCACAGTTCCAAATGTCAGGAATGAATTTGGGTTAGAACTGCTTCGAATAATACAGTTTTAATTTTGACTATTATTGAAAATATCTTGTAAATGATCATTGTTTTATATGCATCTTTTTTTTAATTCAGTCATTTGATATGAGTCATGAATGTTCAGCAAGCTAGTAGTATGATCAAATGACACTTTAGGAAAATGAGTGTCATGACAGTGTCACAATAGATCAAAAGTTACAGAAACAGGAGGGGACCCCAAAAGAACAGGTTGTAATAATGATCTAGGCTGAAGTTAATATGACCTGAACCGGAATAGCAGCACCAGAGAGATTATCGTAAGACATTTACGATAGGTTAGGTGGTTTGTGGACATGGAGGGTGAAAGCCTCCCAGTTTTCAAGCTTAGGAAACTGGATTCTTGAAAACTGGAGAGAGGACAAAGAGGAGGAGCTGCTGAGTAAAATATAAAGTCACTGCTTTACATTAACCCAGAAGTGATGGGTAACTGCAGGTATATACATCTGAATTATTTGTCAAAAACTTCTATATTCCAGATGGTCACACTGGCATATGTTTATTCATTCAACAGATATTTGGTGAATGCTAACTCTATACTTTGGTATCTTTGACAGGACCTGATGCGCCTGGTTAAATAATAATTGGATTAGAATGCAAGGCAACAAATCTCCTAATACAGTATTGTTCAAAATGAGCATTGGTTCAGTTTGGGTCAATTAATGATTTATACATTTCAGTAATAGAAATTTCCCTGAGATTAAGACATTATGTCCAGAAGCGTCTTCTATGAAAAACCAAATGCTATCATAGGGCTAACATAATAAGAGCCATTTATATGTTATGGTGAATTTGCTAATAAAAATGAAGGAGACTAGAAAAATTCCAGGAAATACATCCACATCTTTAGCTTCTACACAGTTTAACATTAACCAGTCTGCATGAAAACAAATTTTCAGCTGTGACAGATAAATGTTGAAAAAGAAAAGACTATGTTTGTGAAGTTTGGTCTTCAATGTGGAAAAAAAGCTCCCTAAAATAACACAGGCACAGACCAATAATGTGCTGAGAATGGATAGCTATGTGTGTTGCTGAGGTTTCATTCATCTCCTGCTCTCTTGAAACCAAGACCATCAGGTTTTATTTTTCAGCTTCCATTTTGAAACACCATAGCTTTTCCAGAGGAAAAGGGCAGAGAATCACTGCTTCAGTTAATAGTGGCTCAGTGTAGGTTATCCAACTGTTTTGCTTTGTTCAAGGCTGAGGGGATTCCTGGGACATGGCACTTTCATTTTTAAAACTGGGATAGCCTTGGTCAAAGTGGGAAGGATGGGTCACCTTAAAGCCTCAGAGTGAAAAGCAAGCTGAGTTTCAGGAGCTTTATATGTGGTCTTGCCGGCTATATAACATGAGCGTCTTGTGAAATACTCCTTATGGTTCCTGGCGGTCTGGTTGCCAAGCAAGAGACTAACGTTGAGTCCAGGGCTCTGGGTGGCCATGGTGACCTTAGATGGTCTGTATATGAACAAGAGTTTGTTCCTCTTAAGCTCTGTCATTAGAATCTTGTTTTCTGGGTCAAGTGATTTGGAATGTGTTTCCATAAGCCAGTTGAACTGTACACTAAATATTTGTGATTTGCTACCTGATTCAACATGGTTTTAACTCCTTATGAGAAATAATTGCATGCATTGACAAGTACAGATGTAAGAGCTGTTATATTTTCAGTAGTAAGTAACAAAAAGCCAATTCTGGCTGGCTAGGAGAACAGGAAATTTGTTTGGCAGGTCACTAGTTTACTTCACTTAACCAAACAACAGGAAAGGTAGAAATACATGGACAGCTGGAACTCAATCTTCCAATGTTCTTCTGTCTCTCACCACTGCTTCTCACGGCAAATCTACTTCATCCTCTGCCCTTTGGACTAGACTGTACCACATACAGGAAATACGGGTACCATGAGCTCCTATATTTCATTAATTGGGACTCTTGTCCAGAGAGAGAGAAAGATTTGCACATTTCTGATCTCAAGTTTAAAAAAAAGAAATTCCCAGGGAAATGCTCTGATTAGTAGAGTCTGCAACAGGTGTATCACCTAGGACAAGTCACCTGTGTTCACGACCTTTAGAATCATAATACTACTGTGTACGCTGCATGGCTGGAGTTCCTAAAAAAGGGGCACAATGAGAGAAGGGTGGCAAGTAGCAAAAAATGTCTACTGTAGATTTCAAAACTGTAAGTCTAGCAACAGGATGCTTCCACATAACTTAGAAAAGTGTTTTTCAAAGTATGGCCCCCAGACCAGCAGCATCACCCAGGAACAGGTCAGGCATACAAATCCATGGTCTCACTCTAGATTAGAAATTCTGGGGGTAGGGCCCAGCAATCTGTTTTAGAAAGCCCTTCAGGTGATTCTGATACACACTAAATTTTATAAACCGTTACCTTAAAAAATAAGAGCTACTTTTGAGTAATTGAAAACATCTGTGAGAGGTTTTGGAGAGCCTGAAATAGAAGATGAAGGAGACATCACTCATTCCACAAACCTCTCTCCTGCCCATCCCTCTTGCCAGAAGAGAGTTTCCTTTAAAATTCCTGTCTGGGATTGGCAGTTTAGCATCCCATTCTCCTTCACTGAGTGACACAGAGAACCGTAAATTAACGGAGATACACAAGAAACAAATTGTCTTATTTAATGGATTTTCTAGACAACTAAGAGTTGAATGACAACAACAAAGGGAAGGGAAAAAAAGAACTCAAGCAAAATACACATTAGATTTGCAACAAGGTCCAAACAAAAGTGTTTGATTGTATTTGCTCACTTACTTTAATGTCTCAGAAAACCAAAATGATCCTAAGTGAACCTTTTTGGGATGAGCAGGTGCTGTTGGTCTTGTTATTATATTATTCCAAGTATTACTGATTGTTTTGCAGTAAAGAAGAAACGTTTGCTAAAAGATTGTGTTTTAATAAATTCATTTTTCTTTTTCTTTCTTTCTCCCTTCCTTCCTCTCTCCCTCTGTCCCTTCTTTCCTTCCTTTCTTCCTTCCTTCCTCCCTTCCTCTTTCTCCCTTTCTCTCTCTCTCTTTCTCTCTCTCTTTCCTTTTTGCTCAAAGCCAAGCACAAAACCAATACAAGTTATTTGAATGTCCTGTTTAAGATAGGTTGTGCTGGAACAAGCTGTCTGGAAGCAAAGTTGCTCAAGTGTCCTTGCACTTGGAACCTTCCTAGAATAATTACTATTTTCTGTTGGTAACTAGTCATTTGGACCATTCAAAATTTTAGATTGAAATTTAATGACAGTTTTATTTACAAAGAACTTGAGAGACTTGCTTAGTTTTGTCACAGTTTTTCATAAATTTTGTTTTCATTCTAAGATACTATGATATTTGAAATTTCCCTAGCATCTGTATTATAGAATTGGAGTCAGACTGCCTGACTTAAATTCTAATTCTGCCACTTTCTAACTGTGATATTAGGCAAGTTATTTATCTTTAAACCTGAGTCTCCTCGTCATTAAGCTGAGAATATGAAACCACCCACTTGGGTGGTCACAGGTTACTCTGACAATTAAATGAGATCATCACACAGTCATATCTTTAACACAGCAGAGCCTGGCATGTGGTAAAGTCCCCAGTAAATGCTAGAGATTATTAACTATTCCTTTTGAGAGATGTTGCTTCACTTTCTCTTGATCTTTCATCGATAAGCCCAGCCAAAGACTTGGCCAATTTCATTTGCAGCTTGTAAAAAAGGTAATAAATATCTAGGAATGAGGAAAGGTGTTAAGAGCTTCCCATAGTTTACCAGATTATTAATAAACGGCATTCAGTAAATATACAAAAGTTTTGTAATTCTAGGAATTAATAAACATATCCTGGCCTGAAAATGAGAAAAATTTAAAAGCTGCTAAGAACTGCCTATAACAGGCATCATAATGTCTCATGTACTGGATTTAGGATATTTGGTTAAATGACAATAGCTGTGCTCCATCATAAGAGTATACATTCTTACTGTTGCTGATGAAGGAACTAAACTAAAGGGTCTTTGTAACACATGCCACTGACTTTTTTTTTTTGCTGATAAAGATGATAAAAATCACCTAATGGTGATTGAAAACATGTCTGTGCCATGTTGCAACTAGGTTCTTTATAAAGTTGAGATTATATAACCCTGTCAATAAGTTGTCTTGGCAGCAGAAATCCTGGGTCTTGGAGAAAGAGGAAGGACTCTCTAGGTCTTATCTGTTCAAGTTCTTATTAGAAAAATTGGAACAGAGCCATTTTAGTTGCTCAAACTGGAAGAAAGTAGAATTCAGTCAAATACAGCAGCTGTGTTATTGCTGTACAATGATACTGCATAATAGTTCAGCTAAGCAGGATACAAAACCTGATTCCAGTTACTGCACTGGGAATTTCAGATAGACTGAATGTAATTACTTTCTTTGGAGTTAGGCCAAGGTGTCTGGGTTGTGAGCATCTAGTTTCGGGCAATTTGTGCTGTGAGACCATTAATGACTAAATGTGCTCAGTGTCTAAATTCTTGATATTTCGTAGCAGCAAGAAAGAAACTTGAGTAGATTATCTTATTCATCACTGTTTTCAGGACATACCTCAGAGTGATTTTTGTAGGTGTCAGTATGATCTGTGGAATTTTTGAGACCTTTAGATGGTGAGTATTAGCAGATGTAGTCATTAATATTCACTATTTGTCTTTCTCCTATGTTCAAAGGGACTTGTAGCAACTTACAGATTCAAACAGTGCAAAATAAAACATTTGAGGATGAAAGAGAATGGAAAGAATAGATGCTTTCAGGCATCAGAGTTAAGTAGATTACACAATTTTGGAAAGGAATTTAGCTTTGTTTTGTGTCTGCAAAACCAAAGATGAATATACACCAAAATGTGTGACTTCCTCTTATTTTTCTTTTGCTGAACATAGCACATAGTAAGTGTTTAAAATGTTGGAAAAAAAAAAAAAGAGTGAACAGATAAATCTGCGGTGACTTTTTTCCTGATTACAGAAATCAAACAGAAACCCGCTGAGTAGTTCTGTGTATTAAGACCACAGCAGACAATTTGGCCAGTAACCTTAGGCATGGTTCTACGCATGAAATTAAATTATTCAACTAAGCCAGCATCCCTTAGCTTTTCTTTCTTTCTTTCCACAATTCCAAACTTCAGATATATCTAAACATGTCTTAAAAATCTAGAAACTGAGTAAACATAAATATTTAATTCAACAGATTTCTTAGAGCTGTCATTGTTCTAAAGATAAGTAAAACCCAGCTCCTGCTTGGAAGGAGAAACAATCCAGAAAGGCAATTTGCAAATGTACCTCACCCCTGAAAAACAAAAACAAACAAAAAACTCAAACGAAACCTGATATTCAAGGCACAATATTAAAAATGTCACAAGGAGCATAAAGTGCTTTGGAATGGAATATGATGGTTTAAAGGAGGAAGAGCTCAGCTAGTGATTGGGGAGATTAGGAACAATGAAGTGGAAGGGACAGGCTGGATTTCTAGTGTAGAAGGTAGGAGGCAGGCTGTCATTCCAGGCAGAAATCACAAGCAAGATGACCCAGTATGTTCCGGTATTAAAGAAAGGTACAGTTTATTTGAATCATTGGATGCTAAGTGTAGGATAAAAGCAATATTGTATGAGTGAGTGGGATGTATGTATGTATTTTGTATGATGTATGTATGTATTTTGGATGATCTTAAATGTCAGAACAAGGTTATGGGACCCCCAGTCATGGAAGGTTGTGGGAGCATTCTGTATACTTTCTGGAAGTGACAAGGGCAGCAAGGTAGAGAGAACTTGGAGCTAAATGACTTTGAGTTGTTCAGATGATAAGAAATCTGGGCCCAGATTTGGGTACTTTTAGTGGGAGTATTACAGCAGCTTTCTAGTCATGTTTTGATATTACTTAGAATAGTGAATCTGATTTTTAGATTCGACTTTCATTGTTGTTGTTAATAAAGTACATCTATGGGCTTCCCTCGTGGCGCAGTGGTTGAGAGTCCACCTGCCGATGCAGGGGACACGGGTTCGTGCCCTGGTCCGGGAGCGGCTAGGCCCGTGAGCCACGGCCGCTGAGACTGCGCGCCCGGAGCCTGTGCTCCGCAACGGGAGAGGCCACAACAGTGAGAGGCCCGCATATTGCCAAAAAAAAAAAAAAGTACATCTACTTTGACAATTCCCATAAAAGGAACATGTGTCCATTGCTTCTGTTATAGCATTTTAGATAGTAGAAGATGAGCTTCTTGGTAACATTTTCTCAAACCCTTATAGTTATTAAAATTATTTTGTTTATAAGCTAAAGACATCATCCTTATGATGTTTTCTTTTCATCTGACGTTCATTTTGACCTGTCTGCCTTTATGTTGTTTAAGTTTATGAGCTCTGTTTTACTATTGTGATTTCTAGTATGAATTAAATTTTTTAAGTCAATAAGCAGCATGATTAGTACAAAAGCCATGAATTTCATGACCAGAAATCCATCAGATAACTAAGTAGGCACTTTAGTTTAAGGTCCCATAGTGGGTGTCTCTTTTTTTCTTTCTTTTTTAACTGATTTAAAGAAAATTTTTCAACAAAATAAAAGTAAGGAGTACTGAAAAATTAGATTCATGTTTCTTAAACTCCTACACTTAGTGCTGTGCTGGGTGTTATAAAAGTAGTAAACAATAAAATGGAAAAGGAAAAGAAAGATTAGAGAAGCCAAAGAAGTGCCTTAAAAAAAAATTATAGCTGAGGCCAAGAATACCGCTCTCTTTCTCCGTAAATAAAAGGATAACAAAGTGCTACATTTTAACATAGCCATGTTCTATAACAGTGGAAGCTTTACAAAGTAAATTTTCATATTTTTATCCACACCCAAAAGAAAAAGTTAACTTTGGTTGGGACACATTTAATCAGAACAATGCTGTATCATAGGTTAGTTAGAAGTTATTTCATGTAAGGAAATGATAAATAAATGCCGTAATTGATTTCTCACTATCTTTCAGGCATTTACTGTGCTAAGGGCTTTATGGGTATCATTTCACTTTACCTTTACCATCATCTTAGGAAGTGTTGTCAAAGTAAAGTTGAGCTGTTCATTTTGGTTTTTGAAATTAATAACATCTCATTAAATATTTTTATAAAAGTAACATCATTTGTACTTCTAGTGTTCAACACATTTAAATGCCTATGTAAAGAGATGGCATGGTTCTTACATATTACTTAATCAGACAATGCTATATCAGAAGCTAGTGAGCTGTTACTTCATGTAAGGATATTATAAACACTGTAATTGAACTCTCACCATCTCTCACTGTGCTAAGGGCTTTACGGCATTCCTATCATCTTCACCATCATCTTGGGAAGTGTTATCATTCTGATTTTACAGGTGAGGAAATTCAAGCCCCAAGAGGTTTAATTCTAAAGATCATTCACTCAGACCCATTCATAGAAATTGTGGGGCCTGGGCGAGAGTATGAATAAAGGGTTTCATGCCATATGGCAACGTACTTAATAGTAATAACTCAAGCTCTCACAGTGGTAAATAAATACATCCCATTCCTCTACATTGATACATGTCCTTTCATAAAAACAAAATTGAAAAATATGTGTAAAGCTATATTTTTTATATTACTAAAAGTTGACAAAACATTGAAAGTGATTAAACTTAATTATTAATGTGTATCTTTGGGTATTCTGTCTCTGGACTAAAAATGTTTGAAAGAGTAATAACATGAGAAAGTAAGAAATTATTATTATGTACATTCCTCAAAATGTATTTTTCTTGTCTTCATTTCAGCATAATAATTATGCTGTTATAAACAAGATTTTTCACATAATTTGTATTCTATCAGTGTACTAATCTAAAGGATTAAAAAAATAAAGCATAATTGTATTGAACGTGTGTAACATTTGCATATATTTTACCAAAATTCAAATATTACGTACCAAATATATTTTATCAAAACTGTAAAGTAAAGAAAATGTGAAGGATCAAAACATTGTGTTTCAAATTTAAATTTATTTTCCTATAAAATATTTTAAATTATTAAATTTAGAGAGCCTAATACAAAGTATATTTTTAAATATTAAAATAATTTAAATAAAGATGAAATGTTTATTTTAGTTTTTGAAAATTTTTTATACATCTTTATTGGAGTATAATTGCTTCACAATGCTGTGTTAGTTTTTGTTGTACAACAAAGTGAATCAGCTATATGTATACATATATCCCCATAGCCCCTCTCTCTTGAGCCTCCCTCCCATCCAAACTATCCCACCCCTCTAGGTTGTTGCAAAGCACTGAACTGATTTCCCTGTGCTATGCAGCTGCTTCCCACTAGCTATGTATTTTACATTAGGTAGTGTATATATATGTTCATGCCATTCTCTCACTTCACCCCAGCTTCCCCCTACCCCACCTCATCCTCAAGTCCATTCTCTATGTCTGCATCTTTATTCCTGCTCTGCCACTAGGTTCATCAGTACCATTTTTTTTTAATTCCATATATATGCATTAGGGTTCAGTATTTGCTTCTCTCTTTCTGACTTACTACTCTCTGTATGACAGACTCTGGTTCATCTGCCTCACTACAAATAACTCAGTTTTGTTTTTTTTTATGTCTGAGTAATATTCCAGTGTACATATGTGCCACATCTTCTTTATCCATTCATCTGTCGATGGACACTTAGGTTGCTTCCATGTGCTGGCTATTGTAAATAGAGCTGCAATGAACATTGTGGTACATGTCTCTTTTTGAATTATGGTTTTCTCTGGGTATATGCCCAGTAGTGGGATTGCTGGGTTGTATGGTAGTTCTATTTTTAGTTTTTTAGGGAACCTCTGTACTGTTCTCCATAGTGGCAGTATCAATTTACGTTCCCCCCAACAGTGCAAGAGGGTTCCCTTTTCTCCACGCCCTCTCCAGCATTTATTGTTTGTAGATTTTTTGATGATGGCCATTCAGACTGGTGTGAGGTAATACCTCATTGTGGTTTTGATTTGCATTTACCTAATAATTAGTGATGTTGAGCATCTTTTCATGTGCCTCTTGGCCATCTGTATGCCTTCTTTGGTGAAATGTCTATTTAGATCTTCCACCCATTTTTTAATTGGGTTGTTTGTTTTTTTAATATTGAGCTGCATGAGCTGCTTGTATATTTTGGAGATTAATCCTTTGTCCGTTGTTCCATTTGCAAATATTTTCTCCCATTCTGAGGGTTGTCTTTTCGTCTTGTTTATGGTTTCCTTTGCTCTGCAAAAGCTTTTAAATTTAATTAGGTCCCATTTGTTTATTTTTGTTTTTATTTCCATTACTGTAGGAGGTGGGTCCAAAAAGATATTGCTGTGGTTTATGTCAGAGTGTTATTCCTATGTTTTCCTCTAAGAGTTTTATAGTCTCCAGTCTTACATTTAGGTCTTTAATAAATTTTGAGTTTATATTTGTGTATGGTGTTAGGAAGTGTTCTAATTTCATTCTTTTACATGTAGCTGTCCAGTTTTTCCAGCACCACTTATTGAAGAGGCTGTCTTTTCTCCATTGTATGTTCTTGCCTTCTTTGTTTTAAATTAGGTGACCATATGTGTGTGGGTTTATCTCTGGGCTTTCTATCCTGTACCATTGATCTATAATTCTGTTTTTGTGCCACTACCATACTGTCTTGATCACTGTAGCTTTGTAGTATAGTTTAAAGTCAGGTAGCCTGATTCCTCCTGCTCCATTTTTCTTTCTCAAGATAGCTTTGGCTATTCAGGGTCTTTTGTGTTTCCACATAAATTGTAAAATCTTTTGTTCTAATTCTGTGAAGAATGCCCCTGGTAGTTCGATAAGGATTGCATTAAATCTGTAGATTGCTTTGGGTAGTAGTATAGTCATTTTCACAATATTGATACTTCCAATCCAAGAACATGGTATATTTCTCCATCTGTTTATGTCATCTTTGATTTCTTTCATCAGTGTTTTAAAGTTTTCTGAGTACAACTCTTTAGCCTCTTTAGGTAGGTTTATTCCTAGGTAACTTAGTCTTTTTTTTCCAATGGTAAATTGGATTGTTTCCGCAATTTCTCTTTCTGATTTTTCGTTGTTAGCATATAGGAATGCAAGAGATTCCTGTGCATTAATTTTGTGTCCTGCAACCTTACTAAATTCATTGATTAGTTCTAGTAGTTTTCTGGTGGCATCTTTAGGATTTTTTATGTACAGTATCATGTCATCTGCAAACAGTGACAGTTTTACTTCTTCTTTTCCAATTTGTATTCATTTTATTTCTTTTTCTTCTCTGATTGCCATGGCTAGGACTTCCAAAACTATGTTGAATAAGAGTGATGAGAGTAGACATCTTTGCCTTGTTCCTGATCTTAGTGGAAGTGCTTTCAGTTTTTCACCATTGAGAATGATGTTTGCTGTGGGTTTGTCATATATGGCCTTTATTATGTTGGGGTAGGTTCCCTCTACACCCATTTTCTGGAGAGTTTTTATCATAAATTGGTGTTGAATTTTGTCAAAAGCTTTTTCTGCATCTATTGAGATGATCATATGGTTTTTATTCCTTAATTTGTTAATATGATGTATCACATTGATTGATTTGTGTATATTGAAGAATCCTTGCATTCCTGGGATAAATCCCACTTGATCATGGTGTATGATCCTTTTAATGTGTTGTTGGACTCTGTCTGCCAATATTTTGCTCAGGATTTTTGCATCTATGTTCATCAGTGATATTGGTCTATAATTTTTGTGTGTGTGACATTTTTTTCTGGTTTTGGTATCAGGGTGATGGTGGATTTGTAGAACGAATTTGGGAGTGTTCCTCCCTCTGCAATTTCTTGGAAGAGTTTGAGAAGGATCAGTGTTAGCTCTTCTCTAAATGTTTGATAGAATTCGCCTGTGAAGCCATCTGGTCCTGAGCTTTTGTTTGTTGAAAGACTTTAAATTATAGTTTCAATTTCATTGCTTGTGATAGGTCTGTTTATATTTTCTAATTCTCCTTGGTTCAATCTTGGAAAATTGTACCTTTCCAAGAATTTGTTCATTTCTTCATGGTTGTCCATTTTATTGGCGTATAGTTGTTTGTAGTAGTCTCTTATAATCCTCTGCATTTCTGTGGCATCAATTGTAATTTCTCCTTTTTCATCTCTAATTTTATTGATTTGTGTCCTCTCTCTTTTTTTCTTGATGATTCTGGCTAAGGGTTTATTGATTTTGTTTATCTTCTCAAGGAACCAATTTTTAGTTTTATTGATCTTTGCTATTGTTTTCTTCATTTCTATTTCATTTATTTCTGCTCTGATCTTTAGGATTTCTTTCCTTCTACTCACTTTGGGTTTTCTTTGTTCTTCTTTCTCTAGTTGCTTTAGGTGTAGGGTTAGAATTTTTATTTGAGATTTTTCTTGTTTCTTGAGGTGAGATTGAATTGCTGTGAACTTCCCTCTTAGAATTGCTTTTGCTGTATCCCATAGGTTTTGGGTCATCCTGTTTTCATTGTCATTTGTTTCTATGTATTTTTAATTTCTTCTTTGATTTCATCAGTGATCTCTTGGTTATTTAGTAGCACACTGTTTAGCCTCCATGTATTTGTGTTTTTTACAGTGTTTTTTCTGATATTGATTTCCAATCTCATAGTGTTGTGGTCAGAAAAGATGTTGACATGATTTCAATTTTCTTAAATTTTCTGAGGCTTGATTTGTGACCCAAGATGTGATCTATCCTGGAGGATGTTCCATGTGCACTTGAGAAGAAAGTGTATTCTGGCACTTCAGGTGGAACGTTCTATAAATGTCAATTAAATCTATCTGGTCTATTGTGTCATTTAAAGCTTGTATTTCCTTATTTATTTTCTGTTTGGATAATCTGTCCATTGGTGTAAGTGGGGTGTTAAATTCCCCTACTATTATTGTGTTACTATTTTTCCTTTCATGGTTGTTAGCACTTGCCTTATATATTGAGGTGCTCTTATGTTGGGTGCATAAACATTTATAATTGTAATATCTTCTTCTTGGATTGATCCCTTGATCATTATGTAGTGTCCTTCCTTATCTTTTGTAACAGTCTTTATTTTAAAGTCTATTTTATCTGATACGAGTATTGCTCCTCCAGCTTTCTTTTGATTTCCATTTGCATGGAATATCTTTTTCCATCCCTTCACTTTCAGTGTGAATGTGTCCCTAGGTCTGAAGTGGGTCTCTTGTAGACAGCATATATATGGATCTTGGTTTTGTATCCATTCAGTTAGTCTGTGTCTTTTGGTTGGGGCATTTTATCCATTTACATTCAAGGTTATTATTGATATGTATGTTCCTATTACCATTTTCTAAATTTTGGGGGGGGGGTTGTTTTTGTGGATATTTTTCTTTCCTTGTGTTTCCCGCCTAGAGAAGTTTCTTTAACATTTGTTGTAAAGCTGGTTTGGTGGTGCTGAATTCTCTTAGTTTTTGCTTGTGTGAAAAGCTTTTGATTTCTCCATCAAATCTGAATGAGATCCTTGCTGGGTAGAGTAATCTTGGTTGTCAGTTTTTCTCTTTCATCACTTTAAGTATATCCTGACACTCCCTTTTGGCCTGCAGCGTTTCTGCAGAAAAATCAGCTGATAACCTAATGGGGATTCCTTTGTATGTTATGTTTTGCTTTCCCCTTGCTGCTTTTAATATTTTCTCTTTGAATTTAATTTTTGTTAGTTTGATTAATACGTGTCTTGGTGTGTTTCTCCTAGGTTTGTCCTGTATTGGACTCTCTGCACTTCCTGGATTTGGGTGACTATTTCCTTTCCCATGTTAGGGAAGTTTTCCACTATAATCTCTTCAAATATTTTCTCAGACCCTTTCTTTTCCTCTTCTTCTTCTGGGACCCCTATAATTCAAACATTGTTGCATTTAGTGTTGTCCCAGAGGTTTCTGAGATTATCTTCAATTCTTTTCATTCTTTTTTCTTTACTTTGCTCCTAGGCAGTTATTTCCACCATTCTGTCTTCTAGCTCACTTATTCATTCTTCTGCCTCAGTTATTCTGTTTTTGATTCCTTCTAGTGTATTTTTCATTTCAGTTATTGTATTGTTCATCTCTGCTTGTTTGTTCTTTAGTTCTTCTAGATCTCTGTTAAACATTTCTTGTATTTTCTCATTCCGTGCCTCCATTCTATTTCTGAGATTCTGGATCATCTTTACTATCATTACTCTGAATTCTTTTTCAGGTAGATTGCCTATTTCCTCTTCATTTATTTGATCTTATAGGTTTTTACCTTGCTCCTTCATCTGTGACATATTTTTTTGCCATCTCTCTTTTATTTTGATGGGTGGGATTGTGTTCCTGTCTTACTGGTTGTTTGGCCTCAGGATTCCAACACTGGAGTTTTTAGGCTGTTGGGTAGAGATGGGTCCTGTTGCTGAGACGAGGACCTCTTGGAGACATCACTCCAATGAATATTCCCTGGGGTCTGAGGTTCTCTGTTAGTCCAGTGGTTCAGAATTGGAGCTCCCACTGCAGGAACCTCGGCCCAACCCCTGGCTCATGAACCAAGATTCCACAAGCCACACAGGGTGGCAAAAATAAGAAAAGAAAAAAACGGAGAACAATAACAAAGAGTAAAAAATAAAATTAGACTAGGAAACTAATAGATATGTTAGAAAGAATATAAAAATATAGATGAAACAACAAATGGAGGGTAAAACAGAACCACAATGGTAAAAAAGAGAAGGAAAAAAAAAGGCAGAAAAGTCCTTGGTTCTGGGGTGCAGGGCTTAGGCAGGGGCAGGGTTTAGGCAGTGGGTAGGACCTATGCTTAAGACCCACATGGCTGGAAAAGGGTCTGAGGAGGCATGTGGGTTGGGGCTTAGGCTCCACAGAGCAGATGGGGCCCCAGTATGTCTCTGGTCTCAAAGGGTGAGGGACCTGGCCTGGGAGCCCAGCAGGCTTCCTGGGCTTGAGTGGGCAGGGAAAACACCCTCCACTCCTCTCTGCTCCTCTTGTCCTGGAGGGCCCCCCCCTCCTACCTCTCCCTGTTCTCCCTGCTTCCCTCCTAAGCTCCCAGGACCAACATGGCCTGGAGGGGGCCTCTGAGGATGGAAGCAGGCTTCTGGGGCTGATTGGGCAGGGGAAATGCTCACTTGGTGTTCCCCCCTGGTCTGAGCCCCTGAGGATCCCTCCAGGCATGGGAACCCCTCCCCCTTTCCAGCCACCCCTCAGGGACACCAATCCTACCTGGCCTCCACTTCTGCACCCCCCTCAGTCCCCCCATGTCCTACTGGTTTGCTGGGGGTTTCCTCCTATCCCCTTGGTCATCAAGGTCCCCCACCAGAGTCTGGCAGGCGCCCTAGTTGTGGGGAGATGTGGACTCTGCATCTTCCCATGCCACCATCTTGACTTTGCCCCTAGTTTTTGAAATTTAATAAAATCTCATTAAATGTTTTTATAAAAACAAAACAAACCCTACTTCTAGTGTTTAATAGCCATTTAAACACCAATGTAAAGAGATGGAATCATATTTCTCACATGTTACATCTCAACATACCCACATATATGTACGAATTGAATGTAATATGATGCTTAATGTTTGTTACAAAATGTTCCTTAGACATCAACACAACTGTTGCAGAAACTGCTTTAATTAGTAGATGCCTTTGGAGCCATTTGTTTCAGTACAACTTGGAAATGACACTTCATTATGTAAAAATGTATTGCATTTATGCTATCTGAGAGGAAGTTTTGACAAGTTAATTAATTTGCCTTTTATCTAAACGCCTCTGCTGCAGCTCCAATCCTCCTTGTACTCCAAAGCAGTGTTCTCCTTTGATGTACCAATAGCACCACCAGCAAGCTTTCATGGTATTCGAGTGGAGGTGACTTTCCTTTTGAAGACGAGAGGTATGGAGAAACATTTCTCTGGGTCCTGAATTGTGTTAATTGTGAGGATGGATGTTGACAGTTATGTGCCAGTGCTGAATGCAGGATCCTAAGTAACAGAGGCAACCAGGAGTCCTTTAGTAAATGTAGTTTGTAAGTTTTGGATATGAAGACCCCTTAATCCACAGAGCACAAGGCAGGGGTCCCCTTTTCTGGGTCCAGGAGGCATAACAACACAAATAGATGATGGAGCAACTGACAATCCAATGAGGACATCTCTGATTCAAGAGTCTACCCCCTCATCACTCTGCTGCTCACTTAACAGCCTCCTGTGTTAGGCACTCAGCCGTTTTGAACCTGACTAAGAAGGAGAACATTTAGCTTCTGTTGCAAATGATAAGAAAATAGGGCATCAAAACACCCAGTAACCTTTTCTCAAAGCCTTCCTCAAAAATGAAGGGCTAGTGTGTACAGATAAAGTGTATTTCTACAACAGGTTTCTCAACTTCCTTTTACTCTGAATTCATTAATAAAATTAAAAAGCAAAAAAGATTTCCTACCTAAGACTGTAACTTAGCCAAGAAGCTACTTCAAACAATGGATTCTCACTTCTTTAAGTAAAAGGTGTTCTGGAGCCGACTTGAGAAAACAGCGTGGAAGTGGTTTCTGCCACCTGGGGGACCCTCGTCATCACTCTCCTCAAACAAAAGACAGTCTTCCCATTGCTGCCGCGTGCCTGTGTGTGACACACAGGTCTCAGAAGGAAGACAAGGGCACAAAAAGCCTTTCAGTCGCTAAAGAGGCTGAGAGTGGGTTTCAAGTGGGAATGAAGGAGTTGAATTTAAAGTGTTGGTGACGCCTCTAAGCAGAGTTTTCAGAGCCTTAGAATTTTTCTTTTCTGTAGTTGTCAAATTCTCAGAAAAAAAAAATTGAGAGTGAGGATGTCAGTATTAATTTGAGATAAAATTCCCTGTCTTTCCTTAACCTCCCAATATATCTGTATAGCTTTGTATTTCTAAGGAAGACATTTTCCTGGTGATATAAATATCATGAAACAATTGTAATAGGTTCTTTTTTCGGGATGAATGAAGGGTGACTGCTGACTCCATGTTGTCCCCCCAGATTTTTTTCTTATTCAGAGTATCTCAAGAATGCTTTTTTTTCCACTGGATTCTTTACTGTAAGTACATGATCAAAATTCAGCTAAGGAATCAAGAGAACATTCTCAAAACTAACAAAAATATTCACCTGCAGCTCTTTCCATGCCCCTGGAGCCTTCTCATTTTATTGGAATGATATCTTTAAAAATAATATTATTCCATTGCAAGTCTCCCAACCTTTGCTGTGATTCTCCAGTTTCCACGCAACTTGCATAAATTCTGTTGTGGACAGTGTGCCATGCTATTCATGTACCTGGGTATTCTTGTGGAATGCAGACGTTTTGACTCCATATTCCTCAATGGTGAGTGAGTTCATGGAAGTTTGAGCAGAAAGCAACTTTTCAGGTCATCTGTGCTGTCATGTAGCAGAACACAAGCTGGAGACTAGAGAGGCTAAGTGCCTTTCTGAACTACATGCTGAGCTAGGATCACTTACGGAACAAAAATGTCACATCTAAGACTATGAAGAAGTGAACTGAAAGCTGGAAACTCCTGGCAGCCTTTTTAGAGCTTCTCTCTTATTTCAGGCTACTCTTTTTCTCCCTATTCCAAGTACCCAAGCTCCTCTACATTATCCTCCTAATTTCACGGAATCCACAAGAGACTGTCTTCCCACCTTTTCTAGGCATACCCTTTGCTTTAAGTCTATTTTCCCACACTGTTTCCTATATGCCTATCAAAATATAACTATCCTCTATTCCATACCTGCCCAAATCTCAGCTACCTCTGAGGTACTACTCAGGCAAACATATTTATGATAAGTACGTGAACAGTAATAACTGACTGAAAGTCTCCAAAAATCCTATGAGTTATCTGCATTTTATAATAAAAAACCAGTGAAGATCCTTAGCACAAAAAGAACAAATTGCACTTAGTAAGAATATCAAGAATAGGGATAAAGATACAAAGCTGTAACCCTACTAACACGTATTTTTGCATTTAAACATAACTGTTCATTAAATTATACATAGTTGATTTGAGAACAGGAATTCAATCATTCTTGGTAAATGCTTTTTGTTTAAGTGAAAAAGAACACCATGAAGGGAAGGCTACTCAGACACAGGTGGACCCAGCTGTCATTTCAATTTAAGATTCCATAGCCCAGGAAAAGCAGTCAAGGTGAGCATCTCCTGAGCGTGCTGCCTCAACAAAGTATGTTGCTGTCTGGGTGAGCTCCGCACTGCAATAGGGACCCCCAACTTGGAAAAAAATGAGTCAGATAAGATAAGGCCACGACAGGTACCACTGTGTTTGAATGATGGGATGTTGACTACCACAGGCATATGCTGAAGTAGAAGGGACACTAACCCTGGACTATGGCCGTGTCCTTTAAGGAGAAATTGCCATTTAACACTTAATTCCACACCCGCTCCCCCCACCACCACCAACCAAAGAATGCTTTTAGCTTGTTGTTGCCAGTAACCGTCTTGCCTGGGTTCTGTTTCAAAGAGGATACCACTTTGCATCATAAAGTTGCAAAACTCAGTCAAAATGTTTGTATCACTAAGGATAAAACTTTCATATTCATACCCATATTATGGAATCTGTCTCTACTTTTTACAACAAGTGAAAACAAAGTGTTTTGGTTTTCTTTCAACTTTTGGAGCTCCCCTCTCTTGTAAACATTAGGCACCAGTATCAGCGAGTAGAGAAGGGATAGTGGAGGAGTCCATTCTGCTTCTTCTGTGACACTCAGATTTGTGGATCTTCTGCCCAAATGCAAATTCTTTAGCGTTTTAGGGGTTCAGAACAAGCCTCCTCAAAATGTGTCAGTTTTACATGAAGATTATTTTGAGCTAAAGGCAATCAAGACCCTGCAGTTTCAAGGGAAATTACTGCCCCTCCCTTAACTACCTAGAAGAATTTAAATTGAGGATTTTTCCCAGAAAAGAGTTATTACTGGAGATAAATTTTATCTAAGTGGCCTCATCTATACGGCAGGGCAAACATCTAATTACCAAACATCTGCTCTTCCTCCTATTGTCCTGTGAATGACCCTCCTGTCCCGGAAGCCCCCGATCCCTATCCCATTCCTTAGCTCAGGATGGCATATGTACCTCATTTTGCCTTTCTGTCTCTGTACCCCTCACGTATGTGGGATTCCCAGACAAACAAAATTAAAATTGATTTTCTCCTGTTAACCTGTCTTATGTCAATTTAATTTCTAGACCAGCCAGAAGAACCTAGAAGGGTACAGGAAAGTTCTCTTCCTCTCCAACGGTGTCTTGTGCTGTTTCCTATAGTTGAATATATGACTTGGTTCTGATTCTAGTGTCTGAAGGAGAAGATCTCAAGTTTTAAGGAAAGTCATTAAAGACAGCCCCCCACCCCATGTGAAAGCATCTTTTAGGACTGTATTATCTACAACTCAAGGGCTTTGTACTAAAGTCTTCTTTGTATTTGCATAAGCCTCATGAGCTATGAGCGGGGAGGGGGGCAGGGGGCAATATACAAGTTCAACAAAATTGCAAATGTCTGTATACATCGATTTCTTAAGAGAAAAAGAACAGAAAGATTAAATTTCTCTCAGGAATAGGTATTGCTAGATAACTAGGCTTCTCAGTATGACTATTCAACTTATTTCCCTTTTAAGACTGAAGCAACACAGGCTTTTGAAACTTTTGAGAGATGAGTTTGTAATCTTGAACCCATTTGACAATATAGGAAGAAAATGCTGCATATTAATCTGCCCTCCTTGCCAGAAACGATCCTTGGGACCCTAAAATGTTACACATGTGTACTGACTTTACTCATTGATAGACACCAAAATTAGAGGCTTGGTGTACAAATCTCATTTAGGTGGGTATTGTTGTCCCCACTGCTCAGATGAGAGAATTGAGACTCAGGCCTAACCTTATGGAGTTAGTATATGGTAGGGCTGGGATGTAAACTCTGAACAAACTCCAAGCCCCACATGTTTCCTGTTGGATCACACTGCCTTCTTTGTTCCCGCCCCCTTACCATGTAAACAGGAAACAACAAATATTTGTAAATGAGTGTAAAAAAGACTATTGACCTAAATTCCCAAAATGTAAATAATGGATATATGAGATCAAGCTATGTGAAGTAAAAGTGTGTGTTACTCACAGTTCTGGCATGTGGGAAAGACCGGCTCTGAGTAAACTTAGGACTTGAGCCACTTGACTTTATTACCTTCCACTCTGCCATACGTACCTACCTGGAAGCACCTGAAGTGTCCTCCGCATCCCACCACTAACACACACCCTCCTCTCCCACTTTTCCATCACAGCTCGTTATTAGAGCTAAGAAGAGACTGAGATCTGACAACTTGAAGAGAGCTTAGAGGACACTTCTGACCCACAGAAGTGGCTCTAATAGCAACTAGACAGAGACAGGGCCATAAGGACAGTCACTTCTCCATCCAGCAGCCAGAGAGTAATCCTGAGGTATGACTCAAGTCACATCTGCTCTTGTTGGAAACCTTCCTGTGGCCATAAGCTCCTTAGGATGCCAGTAAGGCCCTTTGCAGTGAGACCCTTGTCTGCCCTTCAGTCTCATCTAGGTCCCTGTCTGCTGTTTTCAGTGCTTCCCAGCCATATTAGACCCTGTTAGTGCCTTCAACTCACTAAACTCTTCAGCTGTGTCTTTTCACATGACGTTTTCTCTGCCTGGTTCATCCACACGACCACCTCCTGAGCATCCTTTGAGTTTTGAATTAAAATCTTCTCAGAGAGACCAACCCTGACCCATCTACCAAATGAAAAACTCCCACCTGCAAACTCTGCTCCTATCCCTGCACCCTGCTCATTTCCCCTGAGAAATAAAATAATGCCTGCCACATCAGTAACCAGAGGATTGTAGCCATCACATTACAGCCGCCCCCGACAGCGAGCCCTGGGAACTCAGGATGGAAACAAGGAACGCCCACCATCTAGCAGGCAGCAGACTCCATCCACCCGGGCTGGTGCATCCTGAGGAGACTCACGATGAGAAAACACAGGGTACTGGCCCAGATAGCTGAGATGCACATCAGAGGAGTGATTTCAGTGAGCCCAGACTCCTGCACCTTCCCATACACAGAAAAGTGCTAAATTCCTTAACTTGAGATACCTAGTTTTCTTTTATTAACAGTAGCCTTTTGTTCCGACTACCTGGTGTTGTGGCAAAAGCTCCCATATATCCTGGGTTCCCCTCTTCCTCTTCAAAATAGTTTGCTCAGCATTATCTGAGAGTCCTGTCTCGCAGGTTGAAGTCCTAAGAATGTCCACTGAATAAAACATAACTCTTAACTTTTAGGTTGTGCATATTTTAGTCAACACCCTTATGGTGGGTATCACCATTTGTAATTATAGATCTTGTCAGGCTTCCCCATGAGGGTGTAAACTTCTTAAAGGCGAATGACATGTGTGTCATATTCACCAGTAAGCGCTGAGTGCCAGGCTCATTGCCCAGCACCTAGTAAGTGGTCATTTAATATTTGTTGTATGAATGAGTGAACTGGAGTGTTCTGAGTACAACCCAGTATTCTTTCAATGACACTTTACAACTTGTCTTTCCTCAACCCTAACCCTTGTTTCTTGCCTGTGCTCACTTCTCTACTATTTTCTACTATCTTAAGTGCTTTAAGTGGCACTAATTTACTAAAGTTTTCCTGATTCACAATTTAAAAATGGTTATCCCTAACTTAAGTGAAACACAAACACTTGCGTTCTCAAGAAAGCCACCTATTAAAGGGATGTTAGTGAAGTTCTAGGTTCTCCAGCCAGCTCTCCGACAGAGGTTATTTTTTCCTCTCTCTCTGTTACATAGATGCTCACTCTGCCTACACTTAGGGCTGGGTTTGGTGTAGTACAAATTGTACAACCAGTTTTCCCCCTGTGACCTCACACAGGAGAGTGTAGATCTAGCCCAAGTCGGTGTAAAAGAGCTGCACAGGAAACGTGAGCTTTAAAATCTACGAGGGGTACATGGTAATGTGACCCGGAAAGTGTCATAGACCCCTGCAGGGCTGGCTAGAGTGTGGGAGCCGGCTTAGAAGCTGTTTCTTTCTACTATTTCTTTCCATGCAAACTTAGAGACACTGAGAACAGAGACATGGAAGCTGTTTCTGAGTAACTGGCAGCCGCAGCAGGAATGTAGCTGAGTTCAATGAAGAATAGATCTCTGTAGGTTTCATTACTGTGGGGATCTGCAGTAGCTGGGAATTTCAGGGGTAAGATCTGTACAAGCAGTTTGAGGAAGAGCCTGCATTTGGTCTGCATGGACTAGTTACCCCCTTGTACCAAAGACGCTAGGTTAATATAAAGGAAGTTAAGTCTTGCTGCTACGGTTGCTCTAAATTCATACTAACAGAGTGTGCGGAGCTCTCAGCTAGGTGAGGATCATGCTAAATAAGCAGTGAGAGGAGAAGAGCCACACTCTAAGAGGATGTTTCCCCCAGCCCACCTGGCTCATGGTTCACGAATGCCTTGCTGAGTTAAAGTAAGGACCCAGGGACTGCGGCTTATAACATTGGATCAATTTTATGCTTATGTCAACCCACGTCATGGGAAAAAAAATAAGTCCAGTTATTCTAGGATGAATTTTTTGTTGTCTTTATTAAATCTCAACTTTAAGGAATTTAAATCTCAACTGAGTCTGAGGATATAAGAATATGCCTTTGGGGGGATGGGGTGCTATATCATCTACCTGATACTTTAACAACTATTTTTATGTTGAATAATAATTTAACAGTAACTATAAATGTGCAAATGAATTTTTAAAAATAAACTTGGGGTAGAGAAAGTCTTTCTTATCATGATGTTAAACCAGAAACCATAAAGGAAAAAACTTAACAGGTCCACAACACTTTTCACAGAATAGAAGAGAGATAGTCAAAATTGAAAATACGGATTAAAAACTGGGGAAATTGTTTGCAATATACAAAAAATTTTATGTTCTTAGTAAGAATAAGTGTAAAATTAGTAACCAACATATACAGACATGTATGTGCCAGACATTGTAATAAGCTTAACTAATTTCCTAACAACCTCATGAGGTACAGGCTACTCTTAGACCCATTTTCACAGATGAGAAAACTGAGGCACAGAGAAATTAAAAGAATTACCCAGAGCATGTGCTTATAAGTGGTTGAAATGGGATATAAAGAGCTTTTACAAATAAAAAGGAAAAGCAAACACCCCACTAGAGAAATGGGAGAAGGTCTTTTTTAAAAAGACAACAACAGAAACAAACAAAAGACTACAGTGCTTCTTATCATCATCACAGGAGAGAGTGAGTTTCTTTTCAGGAAAACACTTTGATGGACTTTATGGTCAAAAAGACCCCTCTGGGCACTGTCATCGGATGAATGGATAAAGAAGATGTGGCACATATATACAATGGAATATTACTCAGCCATAAAAAGAAACAAAATTGAGCTATTTGTAATGAGGTGGATAGACCTAGAGTCTGTCATACAGAGTGAAGTAAGTCAGAAAGAAAAAGACAAATACCGTATGCTAACACATATATATGGAATTTAAGAAAAAAAAAATGTCATGAAGAACCTAGGGGTAAGACAGGAATAAAGACACAGACCTACTAGAGGATGGACTTGAGGATATGGGGAGGGGGAAGGGTGAACTGTGACAAAGTAAGAGAGTGGCATGGACATATATACACTACGAAATGTAAGGTAGATAGCCAGTGGGAAGCAGCCGCATAGCACAGGGAGATCAGCTAGGTGCTTTGTGACCGCCTGGAGGGGTGGGATAGGGAGGGTGGGAGGGAGGGAGACGCAAGAGGGAAGAGATATGGGAACATATGTGTATGTATAACTGATTCACTTTGTTATAAAGCAGAAACTAACACACCATTGTAAAGCAATTATACTCCAATAAAGATGTTAAAGAAAAAAAAAAGACCCCTCTGGGTTCAGCCTAATTGGAAAGTTCAGGTGTAAGATTGCAATTGCCTTGCATTTCAACTATCAGAACTTTAGGATTTCTGGGAAGATTACAGGATCTGGAATGCTGAAAAGGGCAGAGACTTCTGAGGAACTTCTCAGGAACTCTGAGAAGGAAAAGAAGGGTCCAAGATGTGAGAAGAGGCTTGCACAAGAGCCGAGAAGATGCAGGCGAGCGGAGGAAGTCTCCCCTTGGTGGGCAGGACAAAGAACCTTGGCAACAGGGAAATCTGATACTTAGTTTTAATTTATTGGCTAGTCTGTGTTGTAAGCCCCTATTATCTTCTAATTTCCTTAAGCATTTACAACTCACAGCAGGCTTAAGACTGTGTTTGGAACTGAAAAGGAGGAGTGGTGTCAGTGTGGAGGACAGCAGCATTGAACAGGCCAGCGGCGCAGGGGGTGAGCCTATGGGCACAACGAACTCCACCACATGCCGACTTCTCAGACAGAAACTATGATTCGTAGGATGTGGGGAGCGAGATTAGCCAGCAGAAAAGAGACTTTCAGAGGTGCGGATGTTGGGAACATCCAGGCAGCTCACATCGCGGCTCCGTGGGCAGAGCCCACATAGAGCAAATTTTTAGAAAAATACAGACAGCAATCGGCACAGGAAAAGCTGTTCAACATCGTTGATTATCAAAGAAGTAAAAGAAACTTTAAGTGAGAAATTTTTGCAGATGAGACTGAAGATTTTTTAAAACATGGACAATAAACTTGCATACACTGTTGGTTAGAACAACACTTCCGGAACGATGGTTCAAAAATGGGCTGTGAGAGTATAGATACTCCATCCTTAAAGGTAGCTGCAGCCCTTGAGCTGGTTGGCCTTGCTGAGAACACCTTCCCCTCTTTACCCTCAGGCCATCCAAATACTATCATTTCCTCTCTGCGCTATTACTTAAAACATGACGGTAAGTACCGGGTTAGCGTCTAGAGTGGTCCACCATACTAGAGTGGCTTGGCAGTACAGATCAACAGTTTAAATGCACATACAGTTAGACTTGGCAATTCTATTTCTGGAAACCCAGAGAAATTTACTGGAAAACTCACAAAGATATATGTTCAAGATATATTATAGCGCTGACTGCAAAAACACTAAAATAAGCAAAAACTGTATTAGCCTATTTTCTATTGATAGACACTTACATGGGTACTGTACAGTGTAATAGTAGTAGACATCCTTTAAAAGACATGAAGGCAATCTATTGGCCTGTGTATTGGCCTGGTGTCACATATATAGTGACAAAAAGCAATGTAGTAGCAAAAAAATGCAGTATAGTATTTATAGCATGAATTACTAAAAGTTCAAATATAAGCATTGGGGGTTTATCAAAGAAAGCTGAAAATGATAAAGATTTTTATTTTGGAAAGAAAAATATCCCATAATTTCAAAAAGTTGATAAATATCCAAAGATATTTCAACAGAGTAAGATATTACCGTCAAGGTCTGTTGTATATTCTAGGCAGACAATGAATACAGCCTTTCATATTGGTGCCTAGTGTAGCTTTTTCTTGCCTGGGTGTGTCACAGGGACTCCTCACAAACAAAAGGTAGAAGACAGCTTAACGTCATCCCCTAAGGAGGTTACATAGTTCAGCCTGGCATACAAGTGTAGTATTGCTCTGGAAACAGTAATGCTGGGGGGAAATGCACCTCACTATTTCCAACTTAATTAGAGAAATCTTCAGAGTTAGCTTTGAGAATTGCTAAGCCAGCATCTTGCAAGAATTCTATTCATCTCCCAGTATTTCTCCCCTTTCATAGGATTAAAGAACTAATTTAATAAGATTGTTGAACAGATTTTTATCAGGCTTAGCTTGTGCATATGCCAACATTTGAGTGGGTATATTACACTATACATAAGGAGCAAGTTTTCCGTCTCTCATCTTCTGCCAAAACCCCAAACACTGACAACAAAGACATAAAATGTGATGAAAACAAAGACATAAGTTATCTGGAGTCTGAAAAGGCAGCCAGTCTTCTAGTGGAAGAGCTAAACATGTCTCGTTATAGCTTAAGCTATTAGTGAAACACTTCTATGCTAATTTATTGAGCATCTTCTATGTAGAAAGCATTCTTGAGAGGTTCAAGGAATACTTGAATAAATATATAACCGTGGTTAGAGAGGCTTATAGACTATAGGGGAGAACAGATATTACATATAAGTCAAAAAGTTATATACTACACTTTGTCATGCAGAAACAGTAGGCTTCTTTGTTTTCTATGAGTATTATCATCTCCTACATGAAACCTACTCTAACAAGTTTCAAAGGCTGGGTGTGTCCGCTGGAAGCGGAAGTAAGGACACAAACTTGGCAACTTGAGCTACAGCAGATGCTTGACTCCCCATCATTTCTTTCAGGATGATCAGTCTCATTTGAGTAAATATTTAGGCAATTTAATCTTGGACTTCCTGCCAGGGCTGACTCTCCCCTCCACTTTTTACTTCCCAAGGTAGTGTCTTGTTTCAAAGGAGAGCTGACATGACCTGAAGGCTCCAGGGTTTGCCCTGATTTTCATGTTGTCTTCCTCTTATTCTCTCTGATAAATAATCTCTCTCCGTGCTGCTTTTGGTGGTGATGGAACCTGTTCCACTGACTTTGGGAGGACGTCAGTATTTACCACTGACCTTGAATCACAGCCATCACTAGCCTACACAGGGCATTTGTTAGATCGGAGAGAAGTTCCTCCTGCAGTTGGACACAGTTGTGCACCGAGGGCACAACCCTGCAGGCAGAAGTGGGGCTAGATCGCAGCTGCACAGCCCTTCAGTGGGTTCCTTGCACAGGGCCAACCTGCACAACCATTATGGGGGTCCTGCCATGAGCACTGCCTCTCATAAAGCTTCCCTCTCTGCTCTTTCTGTAGCTCAAAGCCAGGTGTTTGCAGACCCACTGAGTCCTCACAGACCTCCCTCCACTTTGGGAGGTGGGGGGGGCATGTGGTGTTTCCAGATCCCTTTCATATCAGAGGCCATGGGGAGCCAGTACTGTGATCTTCAGTCATGGGCTCATCAATCCAGACAGCTGTGAGCTGGATCCTAGGACAGAGGCTTCTTCCTGATGGACTCTAAGAGGCTTCTTCCTGATGGACTCTAACAACCGTGAGTGCACGGACAGCCCTGTCACCAGAGGGAGAGCTAAAGCCCTGATCAAGCACACCCCAATTTTACCATCTGCCTGTAGGAGCAGCACCTTTTCATTACTTCTATCTGCAGTCTAGTAAAAGTGCTCTCAAACTAAAGCACTTTATTAATTCTGCCAAAGTGAAGCACAAGTGAAATGTTGAAAATAATTCATGCTCGGTCGTAGATCTTGATTTAGGCATGTGATTTGGACCCGCCTAGTTCTCAATAGACAAATGGAAGCGATAGCTTATCCCATCTCCACATCTTCCTGATTTATGTCCTATTGTATAACTTTCTTATATTATTGGGGAATCATAAAGGGTTGACTGCACCATGACTCTTGTGAAGTGGTTAAAATGCGAGAAGCTACCCACACTCTTATGAACTCACCCCCTTGTTAACATACACACAAGACGCCCGCTCTCTGCTATGAGTTTTTGTTTCTTATTGTTTAATGACTTGTGATTTTTAGACAGTCATACCCGTGTGACCATCCTGAGACTATTATCCAAGAACATCCACTGCACTCAAGTGTGCTGCTCCTAGAGGCCTCTTCACCGAGCGATGGAGATTGGGTTTTAAGGACATCTGCATGCCCCCTCAAACTGTTTGCAAAATGTAGCAGGGAAAAGTCCATAGCTTCCATCACATTTCCTAAAGTTCCATGACAAAAATAGATCAAAGCAAAGCAAACATATAAACAAAAAGCTGCCACCCAGAGTACAATTAGAACTAGCCCTAAAGGAGATTTCATCACACAACTGTATGGTAATAACTTTATTACATATATATGTGTATATGTGTGTGTGTATCTTAGAAGATATTTATATAACTTTTCTTGAATTCTTTAAACCTAAAGCTTAGGTTAGCTATCTTTGTTCTTCAGAGGTTAAGTCACTAGGACTTGTGGGAAGAAAAACCAGAAAAAGTGAACTTCCTCTCACTCCTTAAATCTGCTGTACAAATTTAATATCTGTTAGAACCCCCAGGGCCTACAGTAGAGCAATATATAAGTACAAAAATACATTACCAAAGAACGCTGCCTCATATGCTATTGCGGTCACACATATACAATCGTTTTTTTCTGTCTTCAAGAGGAAAACACATACAACCATTTAAGGTGCAGTTCATTTGCATAGAGAAATGAGAATTTTAAGCTGTTGCCATGAAGAGTTGCAAATAGAGCGCAGGCTCCTTTCTCCATTACAGCTCGAGTTCAAATGGCAAAATGAATAAATTTCTCTTTTCAAAAGTATCCTGTCTTGGGGGCCGAAAAAATGTTTGCAGGAATAATTTTCAAAAGCAATATAATTTAGATTATTTTGATTAAGGAAGCCACAACCCCTTTGGAACATCAGAACAATGCACCACAGTTACTTCAAAATGGTTCTCTATTTATTTAATCAGAGAGAATTTTCTCATTTGAACTAGCTTGTTTTCTTGCTCCTATTGTCAACCCCGCCTTGCATCCCAAGAGCTGCCAGAACCACAGCATCTGTGCCGTCCTTCTTCCTTGTCCACTATAACTACCAAGGCTCCCATTGACTCTGACTCTCACCTTATTCATTGCCATAGACTCTCTACTGGCTTTCTTTCCTCTAGGCCCTCTTTTTGCAATCATTCCTCTAGACTACAATTTAGTCTACAATCTAGATGAACATTCTTAAAGCCCAGAAGGTATCACCTTCCTACCTTCCTCCTAAAACATCTAATGGCTTCTTCATGGGAGAATATAATTCATCTTTAGTCTGGCATTCATTCATTTACCACACACTTTCTGCTCTGACTCAGACTGCAACCAGCTCTTTCAACTTTATATCTTTTTAGTAGATCTGTGATGTCCTAGGGACTGTACATCTTTCTCTATATCTAAACCCTACCTAAGTTGAAAAAATATCTTGATATGTCTTTTGTCCATCCCAGCAAAAAATAATCTATTTTATCTCTTAACCCTGATAGCAGACCTTCCATAAAGGCTCATAGCCTCTTTGTCTAGTACAAAGAGGTCATTGATCAGCCTTGAGTTTGGATTTCTTAAGTCCATGGTGAGATAACAGTCTTTAAAGCCAGACCACATGATATAGAGCAGGGTTTTTCTAAATTAACAATCCCTTAGGTATATCAAAACCCAAACATGAACCACAAATGATAAAAGAAAACAGATAAATTGAACTTCATCAAAATTAAACACCTTTGTACTTCAAAAGATAGCATGAAGAAAGTGAAAAAGCAACTCATGGAATGACAGCAAATATTTGCTAATCATATATCTGATAAAGGACTTATATTTAGAATGTATTTAAAAACTCTTGTATCTCAGCAATAAAGAGACAACCTAATTGAAAGACAATCCAAGTCTTTGAATAGAATTGCTCCAAAGAAGATACACAAATGGCCAAAGAGCACATGAAAAGGTGTTCCACATCGTTAGCCAGCAGGGAATTGCAAATCAAAACTACAATGAGGTGTCACTTCACACACGGTTGGATAGCTTCAAGCAAAAAGATATATAATAAGAACTTTTGACAACAATGTGGAGAATTGGAAATCTCTGTACTGTTGGTCTCAATATAAAACAGTGCAGCCTCCATGGAAAACATTCTGGCAGTTCCGCAAAGGGTTAAACACAGACTTTCCATATAACCTGAGAATTTCAAGAGAATTGAAAACCTATGTCTAAACGAATGTTCATAACAATGTTATTCATAGTAGCCAAAAGGTGGAAAGAACCCATATCTCCATTAATTTAACAACGAATAAACAAAAGGTGGTATATCTATACAATGGCAATAAAAAGAAAGGAAGTATCAATACATGCTACAACATGGAAGAAACTTGAAAACATTATGCTAAGTGAAAGAAGCCAATCACAAAAAAACTCACACATTATTTAATTCCATTTATAGGAAATACCCAGAGTGGGCAAATCCATAAAAACAGAAAGTAGATCCAGGGTTTCCAGGGGCTGAAGGAAGGAAGGAAATGGGGAATAACTGCTAAAGGGTATGGGATTTACTTGGGGTGATGAAAGTACTCTGAAATTAGACCGGAATAATTGGACAACGCCATGAATATATTTATAATTACTGAACTGTATACTTTAGAAGACTTAATTTTATGGTATATGAATTCTATAACAATCAAACTTTTATTTTAAAAATGACATTGGGAACAAAGTGTGATTTTAAAAAATCAATCATGGAGGGCTTGGACCGTAGAGTTTTACTAAAATAGTAAGATAGAGCAAATTAAAAAAAAGAATGTCAGAGCAACTTTCCTTCAATTTAGAGAGAAAATAAAGTTTTAAACAATAAGCAGGAAGCAGAGAAAGATAGGAAAAATGAAGATAAGGGAAAGATTATGCCCATGTCCTTCAGTAACCCCACAGCACTGCGCTCAGGCAAAATGACAGAAATTCTGATAGGAAACCCAGATAATTTGAGAAAAAATCTGAGACCTTTTGGGCTGGTCTTCTGCTTTGTGGCCATATCCCACAAGGCAGTTCCTCCACTTCAAATGCCTTGACCTTTTGTTTTTTGCAATGATTGACTTTAGAGACCTCCGGCTTTTCCAACTTTCTGAACTTCCATTACGAATGTCACTCTAACTTCAGAATTTCCTCTATTTTCTAAACTGTATATGAGTCTATGTTTTTGCCCTGCCACCGCCCAGACCCTGACAGAGATATAAGTAGCACAGAACAGAGTAAGAATATGATAAGGAAAGCTTAAGTTACCCAAGTGGGCCTCTCGCCTGGGATGTCAGCAGTTTATAAGCTACCATGTATGCATATTAAGCCATTCTGTTATATCCTTTGATCCTCAGCAGGAGACTAAGGGAGAGTCTTTGAAAGGACACTAGACAAAGACCATCAAGAGAGAAGATTTATGGTCCTAGGGGGACAGTCAGCAGATCCAGATGCTGTTTGTCTCTCTCTGTTCTCTCAAACTATGGAGACAGAATGAAGAGTCCCTCAAGTCTGGAGAAGAAAAAACAAATGGGGTCATTGTTTTTAAGGTCAGGAGGATTGCAATATTCACCATGAGACCAAGGTAGCCAAAATTATCAGCAGGCCTGGGGAAAATGTGCGTAATGATGTCATTGACCCAGTATTCAAAATTATCATAATGGTAAAATGAGCATGTAACAACCTCTCCTGTTACCCCAGATCCTTTGATATGATACATATATTATACATATATATTTGTAGATTATATAGATGTAGGTGAAATCCAGAATAATACTGAAACAGGGACTTCCCTGGTGGTCCACTGGGTAAGACTCTGCGCTCCCAATGCAGGGGGCCCGGGTTCAATCCCTGGTTGGGGAACTAGATTCCCGCGTACATGACAGAATTGAGTCCGCATGCTGCAACTAAGGCCCAGTGCAACCTAATAAATAAATAAAAGAATAATACTGAAACATAAAAAGGTACCCCCATCAAACCAAAATTTGTGAAGAATCCCTTAAAGATAGAAAGCAGATAGAATCCAATTGACAAGGAGAAAAGATCAGAAGAATCCATAACCCAAATGCAGCAAAGAAGAAGGCAGCCCTGATGGTGACGATGATTCTGGGGGCTCTTATTTGACTAGGTTAACAAAGGAAACAGGATGAAACTCTGAGGCGTTAGACAGTGTAACTAAATGGGTAACTACATTCAGAGAACCTGGTTTGTTGAGTGAACACCTGGTGGTCTCCACTGCATCAGTCCAAAGCACTGAGTGTGGGCACTAGAGCTAGAAGCAAAGCAGGACATTGCCTAATGTTCATGGGATCTCCAGGAGACAGGGTTTTCAGTCTCATTTACTGACATCCTGCATGGCAGCCTTATGTTCCACTACTAGGTTGACTGCAGTTCCCTGAATGTGTCTACCGTTCTTAGGCCACTGAGTCTGTACATGCTATGCAGTTTACCTTGAATGCCATCCTAATCCAAGGCATCTGGTAAAGTATTTATTACTCATTAAATAGATGAATATATGTGAAGTGCTTGTAACCATGCCTGGTACATAAAAAAGTGCTCAAGGAATCTTTGCTATTTTTCTGTTATTATTATTATTCATCATTTAAGTCTCATTTCAGGAAATCACCTCAGAAAATGATTCTTTTACCTAATGCCTCCAAAGTGGAATTAGGACCTTCTAAAACACTTATTTTCTTTTTGCGGGGGAAGAAATGAGTCCATATGAATCTGCCTCTCTATTGTAATTACGAAAGGAGGGATTTTTTAAGCGATTAATCTCCATATATTCAGCACCTCACTCACATACTAGCATATTACTAAACATTTTTACTGACAGAGTGAAAAAATAAATATGACTGTAAAAGTGATCATTTTCTTCAGATAACCTACAAGGGATGTGCCTGTCAGCAGATCTTTGAACATTAGTTATTGTATCCCAGGGGCTGAAAATTGACATCTGTGTGAGCTGCATTACCTTTGACATGACGCAAAATATTTAATGTCTTCAAATGACTTGGCTTGGCCATCACTTTGCCAAAACTTCACAGCATGTCACATTTCTGTGATCCTAGCTTTTGAGAGGAGTGATTGAAAACGTCACCCAGAGAGCCCCTTTTTTGTTAGGCAAGACATAGTTGGAAGATATGGTCTTAAAACATTGGTTTCTTTTCTCCACCAGTGGCCACAGAGAATGTGATAGTTAACATTATGTGTCAACTTGTCTAGGCCACAGTACTCAGACATTTGGGCCAAGAATATTCTAGATGTTTCTGTGAAGGTATTTTTAGATGAAATGAACATTTAAGTCAGTATACTTTTAATAAAGCAGCTTATCCTCCGTAATGTAGGTGGCCTCATTCTATCAGTTGAAGGTCTTAATAGAAAAATGACTGACCTCCTCCCAGGAAGAGGACTTCTGCCAGCAGACAACAAGGTCAACTTTTCCTGGGTTTCTAGCCTACCCTGCAGACTTGCCAGGATCCATAATTACATGAGCCAGTTCTCTAAAATCTATCTATCTATCATCTATCTATCTATCTATCTGTCTATCTATATATACCTATCTACACATACACACATACACACACATCCTATTGGTTCTGTTACTCTGAAGAAACCTGACTAATATGGTGAATATGGACTCAGAGGCCACAGCTGAATAACCAGTGTGATATCTATCATATGCTAAAGCTTCAATTCCTGCCTCCTAGCCAATGAGTGGGGGCTTCTCCTGGCCAAATTATTGACGTGAATAAAGTTTGTCCTCAGCCCCATGTTCCTCTTTCTTTTATGTCCTCTTCTAACATACACTGTCATCTTCACCCTCCTGCACAAAGGCCATGTGTTCTCTGTGTCCACCGTGGGACCATGCAGAAATTAAAAATGCCATGAGGCTGCCTCTCTCCTGTGGAGAAGGTAGCTGCTTAGAGGGAAACTGCTAAGCTTATTTCCTAGGTATTGATGTGTGTTTATGAATGCATTCTGGGATTGTTTACTTTTTGTTGTTTTCCTTAGCATTGTCACAAAAAACTTAACTGAAGGTATCACTCTTATGCAATTTCAGCCTTTGTGTAAAGTTAAGGGCATTTGGGGCATAGAATTGGCTTTGGCACCCCTCAAGTCATGCAAAGTATGTGTCTAAACACACAATGAGTTATGCTGAGCTTGAGGATACACAGCCACATCATGAGGAGTTTGTTTAAAAAGAAACAGTGTGAACTAACATGAATTGTACTAATTGTTGGATCTCTTTGGGCAACTTTACCTTTCCACTGGGGCTGCTATTGACACAGACACTTCCTGTGCAGTAGAGGGCTTTGTGGGAAACTACTGTAATACTACTGTACTTCCTCTTTTCTATGTGGGGTCCTTCTCCTCTACTTCTTCCCAGTTGCCATTCTGCTAATCAGATGCTTTGAACGGTGGTGTGAGAGGTAAGAGATCTCTGTAGCATGGGCATTAAGCATCTTCTGCAAAAGAGAGGAGTTTTTAAAACAGTGTAATATTAGCATACCTTCATAATATTTGTCAACTTTGAGAAAGTTATAGTATAAGTTTGTGACACGTTACTATCAAACTTGGATAAACATGAGAGAACACATGCTATAAAAAGGGCATAGTTAAACATGTATTGGGTTGGCCAAAAAGTTTTTTTGGGTTTTTCCGAATGAAAAACAAATAAAACCAAAAGAAAAAAGAAAATTCGCCATTTCTGCCAGGTCAAATTTGTCATCTCTTTGTATCTGTCCCCATTTCACTTTGTATGACTGACAACTGCAGCACCAAAGATATAAAACATGAGTTTGTCAGGTAGGTACTTCCTACAACAAAATTCCAGATAAAATATTTAAATGAAAAAAAAAGAAAAGCCTTAAAAAGGAGAAAATAATTTTGCAGTAGTTTTCTACATGTGTCCAGCAACCCATAATTCCACAGAGGAAAAGATTGACAGAGTTGTCTATGTAAAAATTTTAAAGGGTAAGTCATACAGAGTGAAGTAAGTCAGAAAGAGAAAAACAAATACTGTATGCTAACACATATATATGGAATCTAAAAAAAAAAAAAAAAAAGGTCATGAAGAACCTAGGGGCAAGACAGGAATAAAGACACAGTCTTACTAGAGAATGGACTTGATGATACAGGGAGGGGGAAGGGTAAGTTGGGACAAAGTGAGAGAGTGGTATGGACATATATACACTACCAAACGTAAAATAGATAGCTAGTGGGAAGCAGCCGCATAGCACAGGGAGATCAGCTCCGTGCTTTGTGATCACCTAGATGGGTGGGATAGGGAGGGTGGGAGGGAGGGAGATGCAAGAGGGAAGAGATATAGGGACATATGTATATGTATAACTGATTCACTTTGTTATAAAGCAGAAACTAACACACCATTGTAAAGCAATTATACTCCAATAAAGATGTTAAAAAAAAAAAGAAAGAAAATAAATCCATATTGTAAGGTCAAAAGACAATAGGAAAACATATAATCTTTGATAACAAAAGGAAGAATATCTTTAATTTTAAAACATTTCAATTAAAATGAACAGATGGGCATATGACAAAATAAAATGAATCAAATAGCTAATAAACATATGAAGAAAACTCTAGTATCACTAGTAATCAAGAAATGAAAAATTTTATAATGAGATATCTTTTTATGTTTCAAATTGATGAAAAGTTGGCAGTTCTTACTATCAGCTAGGGTTTGAAGAACTAGATATTCCTATCCTACTAAGGAGCCAATGAGTCAGTAAATTATCTTTGTATTTTTTTTCCTCAAGCTAATTTGAATTGGGTTTCTGTCACTTGCAATAGAATGAATCCAAAACTCTCCAGGTAAGATTATTTTCTTCCTTCTTATAACTTTTTAAAAATAGTTTTGTTTACCAAAATGAAAATATGTTATCTCTCTCTCTCTCTCTCTCTCTCTCTCTCTCTCTCTATATATATATATATATATATAAATTCAATCTAAATATTTTAAATCAGCCTTAAAGGGAAAGTAGGGAAAGACTTTAATTTCACCTACGCATAGCTCTCAGTTAACTAGGTCCTACTTCCTCTGCTCTTGCTTGCTTTAGTCTAAAATCTCAGTTTCATCTGGTTTGTGATGAATTTCAAAGAAGAGAACTCTAGACTTGCTTAAAGCCAGTCCAAAATAAGAAAAAACAAATTTATACATGAACATCAAATATGAGACATTTTATTTTACCGAATAGATGCCTTGCTTTTAAAAAAGGTTTCTTGTATAATTCCTTTAGATAACAATTTCCGCTAGTGAGCCTCCAACGTGATTCAATTTATAAGTAACTTTCCAGAAGTATCCATAACGTGTGGCTCAGCACTGATCGATCACATGATGCAGGAGTTCGACCCCATTCTTTACTACTGAAATTAACTTGCAAGAACAGAAACAAGGCCCAGAATAAAGCCAAACAGGGTGGAGCAAACTTTCAGATATCCTCTGAGTAAAATGAATCCTTTTAACATTTGGCACTCTTACTACCTTTAGATGATTTATTTTATTCTTGAGTTAGTATTGTTTCTGTCTGGCGGGGAGCAATTTTTTTTTATGTTTGTGTGTCATTGTAATCAAAAAACTTTGCAGAAAGCAAGTGTTAAAGTAAACAGTCTGATCGTATTGCTTGGTTGATTGAGTTCTCTCTATAGAGTTGTAAATGCAGACATCTCAAGGGCTAGAAAAGTGTCAGCTTATAGACTGCATGAAATTGTGGGGAATTTTGAATATCTGCTTGGGTTGTATAAATCCTGTAATCACTATGCTAAGACATAAAGTTACTTGCTATCCTGGACTATTAGCTGATTGTGTTTTTAATATTTCAATGAGATATTTTGGTGTGGGAACACAACCATGAATAATAGATAGAAAAGTTCTGAAAAAGCATAAATAGCAAGCATATTCTAGCCAAAAGAAAGAGCTTCTTTCCTTAGTGAGGCAAAAAAGAAACACTACAGCATGTAATTTCTGTTGTCTAAGGAGTAGGTAACTATGGTTCAAGTTATTGGCCTAGAGCCAAGTAGAGCATAGACCTCTAGTTTTCCCCCAAAGTTCTGAGGATGATGCCAGATAGAGAATAAAGTCTCAGCTATGCTATTTGCCAATGATTTCCACTTGCAACCATATGGGTCCTGGGACATTATGAAGAAAATAATGGATATTTCAATTAGAAAAGACAACTGAAATGACTTAAGAAATAAGGGAATACATCAGTCATTACTTGAAAAGCCCAAGGGTAGTGCTTCATGCATGCCTGGCTGAATTTGGGAGCTAAAGTCATAGCAGAGGGAACTGGTCTCTATCTCTCTGTGATGATTAGTTTTAGGTATCAGCTTGACTGGGTCATGGAGTTCCCAGGTATTTGGTCAAACATTATTCTGGGTATGTCTATGAGGGTACTTTAAAATGAGATTAGCATTTGAATCATTACACTGAGTGAAGCAGATTGCTCTTTCTAATGTGGGTGGGCCTCAAGCAATCAGTTGAAGGCCTGGATAGAATATAAAGGCTGCTTGAGCTGTGATATCAGTTTTTTCCTGCCTTTTGATTGGAAAAATGGGCTCTTCTTGGGTCTCAAGCCTGCCATTTTGGGATTGGAATTTATACCATCAGCTCTCCCAGTTTTCAGGTCTTCAGACTTAAACTGGAGCTACACTACCAGCTCTCTTAGCTGGAGACCTAAGCCTGCAGCTTGCTGACTGCTGATCTTGTGACTTATTAGTCTCCATTATTGCATGAGACAACTCCTTAGCTCTGTTTCTCTGGAGAACACTGACTAATCTCTCTCCCTCTCCCTCTCCTTCTCTCTCCTGGACATTCCTCCATGAATGGGCACCTTGCATGGTAAGAGAGCTGCTACCAGTGAGCCTAGGCTTCACACACCCAGGTTCAAATTCAATAGACAAAAATATTAAACAAAACTAAACTAAACCAGAGTGCCCCTCCCTTTGAAATCTCAACAAAATCTCCATTGTATTTAATTCACTCTGACTTGTACATATGCACAGACCTGAACCAAGCAGCTTGGGCAGGAGAATGTGATGCTCTGATTGACTAGGCCTGAGCCACGTGCCCATCTCTTGAGCTAAACATGGAGTCAGATCCACTCAAAAGACCGAACATAGTGATTTTATGGGTTGCGTTATGCTTCCCCAAAAGATAATGTTAAAATCCCAATCCCCTGTGTCTCAGTATATGACCTTATCTGGAAATAAGGTGATTGTAGATATAATTAATTAAGATGAGGTCATACTAAAGTAGGGTGGGTCCTAATCCAACATGGTGGGTGTCCTTCTAAGAAGACAATGGTGAAGAGAAAGGGGAAGGACATTATGTGATGATGGAGGCAAAGATTGGAATTATGCAGCTGCAATCCAAGGAATGCCAGAAATGGCCAATAAACCACCAGAACGTAGGAAGAGGCAACGAAGTTTTCTCCCCTTCAGGTTTCAGAAGGTACGTGGCCCTGGTGACACCTTGATTTTGGACTTCTAGGCTCTAGAACTTTGAGGCAATACATTTCTGTTGTTTTTAAGCCACCGAGTTTGGTACTTTCTTACGGTCACCCTAGGGAACTAATAAAGGTGAAAAGGTTGTTTATCAAAGGAACTGAAATATATAGTTATCAGAAAAATGGAAGTTGGGGGAGGGGAGACATAAAAACAAATATCTTGGTATAGGCTTTGCAAATTATTTTCATTGTTTTTAAATGAAAACAAATCCTGTATATTTATCTATGAAAATGTTACCAGACTAACTAAAACACAAATATTCTATGCTTAGATGGAATTCTTTCAACCTAGCTGTTGTTCTTACACAGGCAGAAATTCTGCTTGCCAATTACACATTTTTTTCCTATTTAAATGAGAAAGAAAATTGTTACTTAGAACCAAATATTTCCCAACATGGAATTACGGGCTGTGTAGAAAATAATAAAAGAATCTTTTGTATAAAATACATTTAAATTTTTGGCATCCTACATATAGGTAGAATGAGACTATTTTTGAAACCTAGGAATCTGAAGCAGTAATAGCAGTGACACATGATCAGGGTCTATTCAATGTTCCAAAATGATCATCCTTGCCAAGTGTCCCTCCTGGACACAGAATGGATGAAGTACACCTAATATTTTTAGTGAAAAGGCATACACTTAAGCAAACAATAGAGCAAGTGACATGAAAAATAGTAATGATGTAATTGAATGAATGTGAAATCCATTTGTCAAACACTCGATAAGGTAAGCACTTGGGATATTTAACAATTTATTGGATGATGGTATGCATTTTCAAATTTATTGGTTGCTTGCTTCTTTCATAAAGGTAAATTATATATCATTAATCTTTGTAGGAGGCTGTTGTCCTAGAGTTAATTTAGTGATGATTTTTCAGATAATATACTTGCTAGAGAAGTAGTATGTAATCAATACAAGAAAGTAATCAGGTCAGGAGTAGAATATGCTCCCTTTAAAAAATTTTACAAATAGTGGGATATATACTGTGAGTTTGGGATAAAGAGAAGGATTAAAACAAAAACAGAGATACAACTTACACTTGAATATCAGAGAGTACTGACACTATTTCTTCTACTCAGGAGTTCCTTAATTTTCTTAGTTGTTTCTTTCATCTCTTAGTACCGTGCCTCCAGCCAAGTTCCTCTGGTACTCTACTGTCCCTCTTCTTCCCTAGCCTTTTCTTCTTATTTTAGAAACATCCTCAGTCTCATCCTCAGGGAGCTATATTCGTTATTTTATTATGCATAACAATTTTTGCATCCCATTTGTTGTAATACTCCTTATTCCTTCTAGCTCTGGGCTTAACATTTACATAAGCAAAAGGACCATTAAAGTGTTTCGCAAGAGTTCTTTCTTTCGGAGAAATGCTGCCCTCTTTTTATCAATAGGCACTAATTACAAGCATCTTTTAAATTTTCTGTTTTTCACTGCTTCTGGTAAGGCTAAGTGAGCTCCTACATACTACGTCTTCCCACAGATATGAACTACAAACTCTGGACAAAACGCAACAAAGTACCTGAAAGCACTGAACAATTAAGGAACAGATTCTGGAGGGGAACTGACACTTGGGAGAAGTAAAATGCACTAGATGAGTTTCAAATCTATCCTTCTCTTTCCCTAATTCTCCTATTCTTCTTCCTCTTCTTCTTCTTTTTTTTTTCACCAGGGTTTAGCTTAGGGCAGGTGGCAGGCAGAGCCAGGCAGGACAGGTGAAAATCTAACAGAAAACCCACCATCTTTTTGACCTAAAGAGCCAGAGAGGAGGAGCTGCAAATTCTGTGCATAAACTTTGTCCAAAGATCTCAGAAACCAGAATAACAACCTGAGTTTGCAATTTGCATCTGAAGCAGAGAGCAGGCTTCTGGGATGGAGCCCTTAACCTGTGGGATCTGATGCTGTCTCCAGGTAGATAGTGTCAGAACTGAGCTGAATTGTAGGACGCCCAGCTGGTGTTGGAGTGTTGTTTGTTTGGATGTGTTGGGAACCCTCCCCCCGCTCCCTCTGCATTGGAACTGGTTCTAGAGCCTTTCAACTGTAACCTTTATTCAACTGCTATGTGTATGAAAGACTTTTTTTTCATTAAAAGATTTTTATGAACAGCTTGGATAAAGTTAGGTCATACTGGTTAAAACCCAGTAAGAATGGCTGAATGCTAGATAAATAGAAAGAAAAATCTGGAAAAGATGTCTATATAAGTTTCATGGAAGTCTAGTATTATCTATCTGTTTAGAAGTTCTAGGGAGATTGAGATCCAAAGAGAGTTTACAGTCATGGCAAAATAAGGCAAGAACACACTGACTGAGTAGCTAGCATACTAAAGCAATCAAGTTCTTACAAAGAACAGGTAACAAGATTTAATGCTATACCTTTATACAACTCCTCCTAATCCCTTAGATACAAAAATGATGTACAGATTTACACTATGTGTCCTCAACTTGAAAAGCTAGAAATAGTTAGATAGGTTAAAGATTCAAATGTTTAAAAAAAAAAAAAGGAAAGAAGTACTATATAAAAGTCTTAAAAAACAAACAAACACACACCAGCACAAGTTTTGCTTTTTAAAATAATCTCAGAGTACACACATTCTTTCTGTGTAAGATAAAACCCAAGAGCCAAAAAAGAAAAGTGCTAAATTCAGCTACGTGAAAAATTAAATTCCTGCAAGATAAAGTCTACCATAAGCAAAGTAAAAAATCAGATGATAAACTGGGAAACACTTTCAGTGCATGTTACAAAGCATTAATTCCCTAATATAGATGAGATAAAAATCTCCTACAAACCAATAACAAGAAGACCAATAATCCAATATAAAAACAGAAAAGGATATGAATAGGCATATCACAAAAGGGGAATATAAGTTATTTTAAAGCATATGAAAAGGTGCTCAGCCTAGGTAGTAATAAAAGAAATGTAAACTTAAACCATACTGAGCCTATACTTTTCACCACCATCTTATCAAAGATCAAAAACAGTGATAATGTCCTCATGGTTTGAGGTATGAGGAAACTGGTGCTGTCATTCACTGGTGTGAGTGCAAATTACCATAACCTCTCTGGAGGGCTATTTGACTGTGGCTAGCCCTAGCCGAGGAAAGGGAATTTTTCTGACTCCTGGGAATCATCACAGCTCTCTGCCTCCCCCTGACTTTTTTTTTTTCCTTCCCCTCTTGTAGCTTAGCAATGAGCTAGTTCACCAGGATGGAGCTGGGTCCTTAGGCTAGCACCAGACCTCTGGTTAATAGCAGCATTGGGAGGCAAAGGCGCTAGCTGAGCTCTGACCCCACAAGGACATTTCCCAGTCCAGGAAGCATCACCTGTTACAGAATTAAGGAAGTATTCTTCACTCCAAAAGAGGGGATATATGTATGTGTACAGCTGATCCATTTTGCTGTACAGTAGAAACTAACACAATATTGTAAGGCAACTATACTCCAATAAAAATTAAGAAAAAAGGAAGTATTCTCTCCCAGATCACCTTAGAAATACAAAGAGCAGAATGAGGATAGGGTCATTTTCCTGAAACACTTTCCATGGTACATCCAGCTGTGCCCAGCCCAGAATGCCTCCCTCAGGACCTTAACAGAATAGTCAACATTTACATGCTACTAGCCCTACACCTGTGAGTTTTCCCATTAAACCTAATTTTCTCCCATACCAGGTAACATGAGTAGGAGTGTGTGTGTGTCCATTACCTTTGTGTGGACACTTCTAAATTATAAATGCACATACCCTCTTGTTCAGTAATTTTACTTTGGGGATTTCATCTACAGATGTACTCATACACATGTGGGAAACGCCTTCATGCAAAATTATTCATCATATCATTATCTGAGATGCCAGAATGTTGGAAACAATCTAAATGTCGACAAATAGGGAACTAGCTAAATGAACTATGGTACATGCATCCAACGGAAAATTACATAGCTATAAAAAGAATGAGAAAGCTCTTTATGTGTGGATAAGGAATAATTTCTAAAATCTTAGGTTAAAAATCAAGGTGCAAAACCCATTATGCAATGTGGGAACTTGTGTGATAGAAAAGGTTATATTTATGTACACACACATTCATTGTTCCAATTCTGTGCTCTGAAAAGATACATGTTAAACTGATAACATCAGTTCCCTTTGAGAAGATCCAGTGGTTGCCTGTGAAGAAGGATAAGACAGAAACATTTTACTGTACACCCTTTTGGGCCTTTTAAAATTTTGAACCAAGTAAATGTGTTATATCTCTAAAAGAAAACCTTGAATAAAATAAAATAATTATTCTGGAAGTTCAACAAGTCAGTGCAGAAGCTAGGGGTCATCAACTGGGAGGGTTAGGATGGGATGGCAGGATAGCAGGCGATGGAGGGGGCTCGTATAGACAACCCCTGAGGCTTCTTTTGATTATAAGATCCCCTAGCACAATGATGTCCCGATGCAATAATGCCCCGATACAGCTAGACAGAAACAGCAGCTGTCTGACGTGCACTCTACTCCTTCTCCGCCAATTTTCTTTCTTTCTTTCTTTGAGCAGCCCTGGCTACCACTGCATGCTAGTTTTGATGACTGTCTTTTTTAAAGATTTTAGAGGAAAGAGGATGCACCTGAGATTGATTACCTAATGCTCTTTAAGATGAGTGACTTTCAATTTTCAAGAATGTTCAGCTTAAATTATGTTGATTCTTTCCCTCTCCACCCATAAGAAATTGGACAATCATCCTTATAACATAAGTGGAAATATTTGAAAATGCCAGAATGCTATGTGCCCCATGCAACTAGAATTTCAGTGAAATGATTCTCTCAAAAGTGGCGGGGGCTTCCCTGTTGGCGCAGTGGTTGAGAGTCCGCCTGCCGATGCAGGGGACACGGGTTCGTGCCCCGGTCCGGGAAGATCCCACATGCCGCGGAGCGGCTGGGCCCGTGAGCCATGGCCGCTGAGCCTGCGCGTCCGGAGCCTGTGCTCCGCAACGGGAGAGGCCACAACAGTGAGAGGCCCGCGTACCGCAAAAAAAAAAAAAAAAAAAGTGATGGAAAATCACTATGATGAACCCAGAAGTCTTCAAAATCCTAGACCATTCCTACCAAGTGTGCAGAGGATTTTTCACTCTGAAAGCAACTGGGGAGTTGCCAGGAAAAGCAATCACTTTCCGCTTGCTCGAGTTCTGCCTGCAGTTTTCAGTTGGATGTACTTCCCATTCCCCATCCTACCGTGCTGACGAGCTGCTAGGAATGACTGCAGACCTTTATTTCAGAGAGGAGCTAAAAAAATTGATGTCCAAAAGGTGAGTTTAATGAGTAGTAGGGAAACAAGTAATAGTCTGGCAAACAAACGTCAACCAATACACTCTTGGGGGCAAGGAAAAAGAGGTTAATTGTGACTGGTGAAAAAAAAAATAATAGCTACTATTTATAGAGTACTCACTCTGGTAGGCCCAGTACTAAGTGATTTACCTACATAATTTTATTTAGATCCCACATCAACCCTATGATGTAGGAATAATCATTATCCCCACTTTCCAGGAGAGAAAGTTTGCAATGGCTAAGTCCCTTGTCCAAATTCACACAGCTTGTGGGTGGTAGAGCTGACATTTGAATCTAGGTCTTACTCCACAGTGGCACTTTTTTTTTTTTTTTTGGCTGCACTGGGTCTTTGTTGCTGCGCACAGGCTTTTCTCTAGTTGCAGCGAGCAGGGGCTACACTTCATTGCGGTGCATGGGCTTCTCATTGTGTGGCTTCTCTTGTTGCGGAGCATGGGCATTAGGTGTGTGGGCTTCAGTAGTTGTGACACGTGGGCTCAGTAGTTGTGGTGCATGGGCTCTAGAGCGCAGGCTCAGTAGCTGTGGCACAAGGGCTTAGTTGCTCCATGGCATGTGGGATCTTCCCGGACCAGGGATCGAACCCGTGTCCCCTGAATTGTCAGGTGGATTCTTAACCACTGTGCCACCAGGGAAGTCCACACAGTGGCACCTTTAATCATTATGTTTTACTGTCCTTAAAAGAAGACCATCTAGGTATAAACACTACAACTAACAAGTGAGACGTTTTAGAGTATGAGAATAAAGGAAAAAGAAAACACTGCCCCTTTAAAACACCTGTGTAGACTCTTTCTTCCCTAGGCCTTCAGTAAAGGCTGGGGCAGATCGCATGGCTCTTAGCTAACTAAAAAAAATTCTCTTGTACTTCTAAATGCAATAACAATCTTATTTCAGAATTAAAATGGCCAGGCCATGGTAATAATCTAGACTCCAAGCTTTATTTGAGGCTAAATCTCTTACTTCACCCGACTACACTGTTTCCTCTTCCAATTTGGGAGTAGCTTGGGAGGAGGGTAATAATGAGAGGAAGAAGGTATGTTATGGGCAGGAAAGGTTAAACATGGCTCGTTCTGTTACACAGTCATGATCTCACTTTGCTGATCTCTGAGCCTGGCAGATGTCGAAAGCTGACTCATTATCTCTTGGGGAAATGTTATGTGTTTCTCAAAGATTTCCCCAGTGGGAACCTCTGTGGTTAAGGCAATACTTCTCATTTTGGTGTCTGCTTATAATTCCTCCCCAGACCATGGACATCCTGTGGTCTAGTCTGCTGGAGTCCCATCCTGCCTCTAAACAGCCCCCTTGGGTGGTATTCATACTGGCTCCCAGTTTGAGCCCCGCAATTAATCCCTAGGAAACATGGGGTTGAGTGATGCTATCGACCAGTGCGGCCTCCACCACTTCCCACATTTGGACTTTTCTTGAAATGGGTATGGCATCTGTCTGTGCATTTCACAGGCTTCTAGGGACAAAGGTCAAGTTTTCTGAGTAGTTTCCTTCATATCCACTTTCGGCTTGCGGTAAGGACTCTGCTCTCTTCCCTCGTGGTGCTGAGGTGTGTGTGAGTCTGACTTGGCAGTGAATTCCATTCCACTCCAATAACTTTCTCCAAAGAAATTCTCTCTAAAAATTGTCCTCTTTCTTAGCCTCTCCAAACTTTTAAATATCCTTGAGGCAGTCCTGATACTAAGGATTGCTGAGGCAAATTCCAGAATACTTCTTTTGCAAGTATTCTTCTCATTTTAGGCTGTAGAGGTATTTTGCACTTATTGTTTTGTTCTTAATCCTTGGAGTCTTAACTGAAACTGAGACAAAAAAAAAAAAAGCCATTTTAACATCCTGTTATAGGTGCTTTTATATATTGGTTAAATGGTTCTTACAGGGAATAGAAGGTTTAAAAATGAATAGTTCCCCTGTACTTTCCAAACATCTAGCTATTTCTATTTTTATGATGAAATTTTCTTCATACCAAACAAGAAGTTGAAATGGGACAGCTCAGATACTAAATCCTTAGACCTCTTCAGCTTTTAACCTGAAATTATCTTTCCATATTGGAAAATAAGCTTATCCTCTACCATCTACATTCCAAAATTTGGAGCTTCTGAACCCTCAGTTAAGTCTAGCTAACTTCATTATCTTAGCTAAGTGTTTCCTTCTCATTCAGCGTACAGTCCATTTATCCCTTCTTGGAATATGAGTCATTATGATAGAGCTATATAACCAATATACTTGTTTGTCAGGAAGTCATTTTAATGTCTTTGAAAGATTGAATTATCACAGTTTATCTGACTTCCATATCAACATAAAAATTCAAGCCCAATAAAGTCATCTCTTCTTGGTCTTCATCCTCTTTGACTGCCCTACATCAGTTGCATATTAAAGCTCTTGACCACATCTCGTTCCATTGGGCTGCCCCTGACTCTGCCTGGATTGGTGTGTCTCTTAGGAAATGCTCTCTTCCCTTGATTTCTGTGGCTGATTCTCTTCCTACTTCTTGGACTTTCCTCATATCTACTTCTTTGAATCTGTACTTGAACGAGTGTCCTTGGCCATTTTCTTCCTTTCTTTCCCTTAGCAGTTATGTCCATACCTTGGTGGAATGGGCACCCATATGCAGCTAATTTCCCTAGTGTCATCTTTACTTTCTTCTTTGTTCCCTTGCACTGACTTGTGTATTTACTTTTATTGTAGTCCTTATCACATCAAAGTGTAATCATTTTCCTGTAGGACTGTCTTTGCATCTTGACTATTAGATCATTGACATTAGGGATATGGTTTCTTGTTCACCTACCCAGGACCAGACATATAGAAGGTGCTCAAAAAAGTTTGAATAAATGAAAGTTTTCTGTCTTTACTGTGCTTGTGGGTAACATCTGTATATCTGTTTAGTTCCTCAAACTAAACATGGATAAAACAAATGGAATCATTGTTTACTACCAATCCTTCCTTCTGATTCCTTAACTTTAGTTATGGGAGTAAACTTAGATTCTTCCGTTGGCCTTCTCTAAGTAGTCATCAAGTCCTGTCTATTCCGCTTGGGCAATATTTTTGCATTTTATCCTTTTTTCATTTCCAAATCTTCATTACCATTGGTCTGGAAATGTATATTAACTTTCTAAATGCTCAGTTGTGCTACAGAGAAAGCATAGTCTTTTTGTTTGTTTGTTTGTTTTTTGGGTTTTTTTTTTTTGCGGTACGTGGGCCTCTCACTGTTGTGGCCTCTCCCGTTGCAGACCACAGGCTCCGGACGCGCAGGCTCAGCGGCCATGGCTCACGGGCCCAGCCGCTCTGCGGCATGTGGGATCTTCCCGGACCGGGGCACGAAGCCGCATCCCCTGCATCAGCAGGCGGACTCTCAACCACCGCGCCACCAGGGAAGCCCAAAAGCATAGTTTTGAAGTCAGGCAGATCTAGGTTCATATCTGAGTCAACTAATAGATGAACAGCAGTTTACTTAATGTTTTTGAACTTCTGTTTCTCCACTTATGATTCGCATTATAATCATTGATTATCTCCTCCACCAGATATAAACTCCTTTAGGGCAAGAATTATGTCTTACTTGACTTTTTATTCTCATAAATCACTACAGTTCCTGGCATACAGCTGCTACTCATTGATGTTATTTGCTAAATAACTGAATAAAATAAATGAGGGTGATAATATCTACCTCACAATGCTAAAGTAAGAGACAAATTAAATGTGATAAAACATGTCAGGGAGCCCAAATAGATATGTGGAGGGACCCATGTTAAGGATAACCAAGACCTCCAGTGGACACCACCAGATGAGCTATCAACCAGCAGGCAGCACCAGCTGCCAGCCATGTGAGTAATGCTATTTTTGACTTCTCATCCATCATGGCGCTTCAACCAACAACACAGGAAACAGAAGAGTCAATTGACAGAGTCTTGATATACAGTAAATTTTTATTGCTTTAAGCAACTAAGTTTTGGAACAGTGTAGCAGTGGGGTAAAGCTATAATATAAACCTAAAATACAGAGCATTGGCTTTGAGATTGGACTGTGGGTAGAGGAATGAAGGAGAATAAGGAGACTTAGTAGAGGCTGAAAAGGTAATGAGGAAATCAATATTAGAGGCTGGCGGAAAGGCAACCACTCTTCTATAGTGATGGAAGATTGGACAACGTTGTCACCTACTGCAATATGGATGATAGATAGATAGATAGATAGATAACTAATAAATAAACTTGTGGATTGGCAAAAGTGATTCCAGGCAGAACTTTGAAAGTGTCAATTGGCTTCATTTAACTGCTGGTAATGGAGATGAGGAAAGAGAAAGAAGACCTAAAGAAACAGTTTGGATTTCAAGCAGAATTTAGAGAAAAATTTTCCAACCTAAGAGTTTCAAGGATGGAAAATAAAACTGTTTCTCATTCCAAGCCTCTCCAGATGGCAACAAGTTGGCAAAGTAAGAAATAACTCTGGGAAAAGATCAAAGCCAGGATGATGCTACTATACTGTGTTGTCAGGTCAAGGCCAAGTCAAGGATGTGTCTATAAGATTATTAAAACCTTATAAAAATTAAAGACTGTGCCTCTTAGTTGCTCTCAGCTAGACAAAAAAAAAAAAAAAAAAAAAAAAGCTTGTAAAAGTTTTAAGGGCATGATTTATAGACCCTTACAGGTGGAGAAATGGACTTGTAAAAATTTCAGGGGCAGTGTTCCATAACACACTAACCCTTTCCCCAAGGTGAAAAGAACCCTATCTTTAAGCGTGTATGGCTTTGGTCAAAAGATGCTAACCCCAATAGGTGTGTGTGGCTTATGTCCAAGGATGCTAACCCCAATAGGAGTCATGAGAAACCTGCAAAGTTTCTGAAAGAATTGCTAGACAGAATCTATGCTGGTTTGGACTAAAAAGGACTGAGATTGTTCAAAATTAAACAAGGCTTCCAGATTCCTAACATTCTATGATCAGGAAGCAGGATGAGAAAACTTCTCAACTACAAAAGCAGAACATTTCTTATGGAGAAGAAAGGTTGATTTAGTGGGATAAACTGGAGTTCAGATGGTAGAGCCAAAAACCAAGGAGAATCATTCAGAGAGAGCAGGACTTGGTCCTAATCAATGTCCACTCCTGATTCTGGAGCAGGGAGGCTTAGCAAGATGTGCCTGGCTGGATATCATAATATATAAACAAGTGGCCATGAAGTGCCTCCTGTGAGGCACCTCATTTCTTGCCTCTCAATCACTCTCACTAGGTATTTGCAATTATGGAAACTATTAAAGGAAAAAAAAAGATACTATGTTCAATGGACTTGGGACAGCCATAAATGACAGATCACTGCTGCACGGAACCCATGGCAGAGACTGCTATTGCTCTCTCCAGATTCTTTCTACCTTCTTCTTTAATAATAGAACCACTGAAAGTTAGCTGGGCAAATGCTCATCCAAACTATGAGCTACATTTCCCAGCCTTCCTTAAAGCTTGAGGTAACCATGTAACTAATTTCTATCCAATGAGATATAAAGGGCTGTATCATACACAGATTCTAGGGGCTGTTCTTAAAAGGTGGGGCTGATAACTTTTACAGGTTTTTCTGCTCCTGAATTGTGGACATCACGGGGCTCAAGAAGTCCTCTTGGACAGTAGGGAGGAAGCTAAATACGTATTGAAGATGGTAGAACAATAAAATATAATGATCACTGAGCTCTGAAATGCTTATCTCCAGATTTCATTTATGTCTGAGAGCAATAAATTTGAAGCTGCTGTTATTTGAGCATCTCTATCACAGCTGAAATAAGTCTTCCCTAACACTATGCCTGAACTGTGGAAGGATTGTTGAATGAGCCATCCTCCAAGTATCGCCGGGTATTCATGTGGGAACAAGATTCTCATTTCAGTTAAGTTTAAGTCTTTGGTTTTCCTTGTCTGGATCAACCCAGCGCATACACGGAGAGAAAATTATCACCTTCATAAATAAAAAGATTTGAGTTCACTTTCAGTGTTTTATTTGCTTTCCATTTAATCTAGTTGAACCTGCCTTTGTTTGGCTTTTTGACAATAGCATCACTTCCCTAATACCCATTTCATGTTTAAAATCACTGAAATGTGACATGCAATTTCAGAGAACAAAGAGAGAAAGAAAGAGATGCATTTTCTTCTATAAAAGGATTCTAAGCACTGTCCCTACCCATTCTTTTCTTTCCTCAAATTCCTTCACCCACTTTATTTCCCAGCTCCCTACACAGGGATGGTGAATGGAAAATATTGAGGCATTTTAACTGCTACCATGTTGTCAGTATTTCTAAGATTATCACATGTGGCACATTTAGCTTCTTCTTGGTGCTAAGACAGTCATGGCTGGGTTCCTTGATGCTTGTGACCTGCGCTGATGGCCCTATAATATGTAGTACAGGAGGCGTCAGGTATGAGGAACTCTTGTTATGCAAACATCTAATTTGTTATGCGCAAATTAGGGAATGGGGATAGGGATGCCCCTCTATTATAATTTCTGATTTGGCAAAGGAGGTGGGATATCAAAGGAATATTGTAGGTAGCAAAAGTGACAGATACACTTGCTATTTCAAGAAAAATAATACTTATTCAGCCAGTTGAAGATCAAGAGAAAGACTAAATCATTAGCTGCCTTTAATAATTGAAATATTCATTAAATTGGTACATTTTAGGAGTCACATTCTCTGTGCATCTTTTTATTCCTGTTAAGATTGTTTTCATTTGTGCTTACCTTGTTCTTCATGTCTTTTTTTTAATATAATTTTTTTTATTGGGGTATAGTTGTTGTACAATGTTGTGTTAGTTTCTACTGTGTTCTTCAAGTCTTAAATGTCCTTCCTATTCTTCTCTATTACATCGTGTTCTTCACTTCACTTGAGATTCGATTAAAGATTTACCTTTTACAATAAAAGAGGTGCATAATCAACTAGCCACCTCAAAATCGGGGTACCTGGTGGCTATACTCCATATGCATAGAGACATTGAAGGGAAAATCAGGATGGTGGTGATGATGAGTAGATGGGGCTGTTTTTTTCAAAATTAAAAGTTTTAAAATAAAAAAAATCATGTATGATTGTGGGGGCAGAAATTCAAGGAACTCTCTTGGAGTATTGGAACAAGGGGATGGAAAGCCATCTTAAGGGATATTCTTTATCTTACTTCTCCTTCTGTTGGTCATGGCTGCTTCTTTCTATCTCTTCAAAACCAACTTTTTTTTTTTCACTTCCACCTCTATGTAACAGAAAGTGGGAAAATTGCCGTTCCTAAGTTTTAAAATCCTCTCCATTTATGAGTACAAGGTAAAACCGGAATTTCCTGATCTCAACTCCAAATACTACAGAAGGGTTGGGCCCAGGCTAAGTCATCCACCTACTCCTGGTACAAACAGTTATTGCCAGAAAACTGAAGTACACAGTACCAACAAGGAGCGTTTTCCTGGGAAAGGAGAATGGTTTGGGACTAAGTAGACATAACAAAAAGTTGTACTACAGATACACAAGCAAATCAATTATATTATGTGTTATTGTGATATTATTGAAAGTATATATTTGGTCTTCATTTCTAATTCCTGCCATACAGCTTTAAAATTCTTGGAATTTCCTGAGTGGTAAGGCTGAAAAGAGCATCTTTTGTTATTTATAATTTTCCCTATCAACCATACCTGAGTTTAGGCTAGTAAGGTGGCTTTTGGAAGATGGGGATTGGTTTCCAGAGGAACCGACTTTCACCCTCCTTCCAACCTCTGGAGGGGTTCGAGATGCTGGAGATTGAGTTAATCATCAAGGGCCAAGTGATTTAATCAATCGTGCCTACAAGATGAGACGTCCATAGAAACCTTAAACAAAAGAATTTGGAGAGCTTCCAGTGGGTGAACACATCCATGTACTGGGAGGGTGGCACACCCCAAACTCAACAGGGACAGAAATTCCTGCACTGGGGATCCTTCTGTACTTCACCCTATTTACCTCTGTATCTGGCTGTTCATTTGTATCCCTTATAATATCCTTTATAATAAACCAGTAATAGTAAGTAAAGGGTTTGCCTGGATTCTGTGAGCTGTTATAGCAAGTTATTGAACTTGAGGAAGAGGTCTAGGAAAACCATGATTTACAGCCAAGTCAGACAGAAGTATGGGTAACCTGTGGGCCCACTACTTGTGATTGGCATCCAAAGTGGGGCACAGTCCTGTGACACTGAGCCCTTAACCTGTAGGGTCTGCACTAACTCCAGGTGGTGTCAGAATTGGATTAAATGACACTCATTTGGTATCCACAGAGAATTAGAGAATTGCTAGATGTGGAAAACCCATGCATTTGTTGTCAGAAGCATTGTGAGTAGAGGACACAGTTTTCTTTTGCATTAAAATTTAGAAAATGCTACACCACCTGTGCGAAGCATATGCTTTGAGGTATAAGAACTAGATCACTTAACACCTGACTAATAGCTGCCACTGCATTTCCTTTTTTTAGTGTTCCTCTGTTGGGGTTCTTGAATGTGATATATACGAATCCTCTCCAGTTAATTCTTAGTTGTGAAGCCGATACCCCACTACAGTGTTGACTCGTAAGGTTACCGGCTCTCTTGCCTTGGTGATCATCTTGCTAAGCTCAGAGGAGATGCTCAGTGGGTGCTTATGCAAGGCTTCTGTATGTATCATTCAGAGTAGGGTGGGTTATAGTCACAGCAACCGATCCTTCTATTGTGGTGGCTTATAACAACAAATGTTCATTTCTTACCCAGGTCGGATTGGCTTTAATCTCAAATGGACAGCACAGAGATGGGGTTTGATGTCTGTTCCATGTCATTATCACAGAAGGACCTAGGCAGAGTGAGCCTCCACTTTTGGGAGCTTTGCTGCTCCCTGGGCAATGGGAAGGGGGACATGGAATATTATATACTGGTTCTTAAGGGCTTCCTTACAGATATGACACACATTGTTTCTATTCACTTAATTTTCTTTTGGTGGGGGGAATGCAAGTAACTTGACCATGTCTAGCTCTCAGTGGACAGGAGAAGTGCCAGAAGGAGGAGACCTGGAAAAATTGTTGAACAACCAATAGTCTATCCAACTATAGAAGCTTGGTTTGCTCATGAGCTCCTTGGACAGCTGATCCCTACCTCTCTGAGCAGCACACACGATTTCCCAGTGCCAGCTCACGCTCTGTGTCTTCCCCTAGCACTTTCACAGTGGAGTGTGTAATCTCTCTAACAGAGGGTAAGAACTTCCCTAATGGTTCAGTTAGACTTCCATTTGCTCTATGTAAGCAGATGTATAGTGCTTTATTTATTTATGTGAGGTTTTATCATCAAAAGTAAAAGTAGACCTTGACCTTTACAGGTAACCTCATAATAATTCTTTTTCTTGATCCTCAGACACTTTTACTTCCCAAATAAAAGGGTAAAATGATGGCTCAAATAACCTCAAAAGCCTGTCTCCTTCCACCTTATGTCCAGGCCTCTGCCCTGGAGAGGGAAGAAAGTACAAACTTGGACAACACACAGCTCAATGAGTAAGACAGAGACATTGACACAGGTTGTTACAATACAGGGTAGACAGTGAGGTGCTGTAAGAAAGGGACAATGTCTGTGGACTTCAGGGGAAAGAAGTTTTTTTAAGGGAGGATTTCTGTGACCAGGGCAAAGCCTTACAGAAGAAAACATTTGAAGTTGAGCTTGGGGGATCTATGGAAAATGTATATACAGAGAAGGAAAAGAGCCTTGCTATAATAAACTTATATGCTAAATAGTGTGAATTCAAAAACTTTGATTGAATGAATAGATGCCCACTACATTAACCACAGCGTAAAGTGTGGCTGAAGGAGCTGAAAGGCCATGAGAAGAGGTATGTGAGGGCTCTGGAGGGTAGGTGGGAGTGCAATGAGAAGTTAATTTTTTTAAAACAGTTTCTCTACACTAGTGATAACGAAGGTGAGAGACAGATTTCACTTACCTCATTAGGCTGATCCCAATGGAAATTTCCATTTCCAAGTGCTTTACTCTCTAAAACATCATTTCGATTTTTGATCTAAAAGCCATCACCTGTCTCACATCTTATCACTCTGGGACCTAGCCCACAGGGGATTTTGTATTATGCAAGCCAATGGCAGACGGAGAAGTCATACCACAGACAGAATAACTAAGAGTGTTTGTCCTTTGTTGGTTTATTAGATATACCACATTTTTTGTTTTTATTTGTATGCTTGTTTTTGGCGATTGCTCCAGGATTTACAATACTTATCTTTAATTTACTACACCTGACTTTCAAATAACACAATACTACTTCACTATAACATAAGAACCTTGAGTGAAGTCAGTCAGACACAGAAAGACAAGTATTATATGATATCGCTTATATGTGGAATCTAAAAAAAGAAAGGGTACAAGTGAACTTATTTACAAAACTGACGTAGAGTCATGGATGTAGAAAACAAACTTATGGCTACCAGGGGATAAAGGTGGGAGGGATAAATTGGGAGATTGGGATTGACAATTACACACTATTATATATAAAATAGATAACTAATAAGAACCTGCTGTATAGCACAGGGAACTCTAATCAATACTCTGTAATAGCCTATATGGGAAAAGAAAAAAAAAAAGAGTGGATATATGTATATGTATAACTGATTCACTTTACTGTACACCTGAAACTAACACATCATTGTAAATCAACTATACTTGGACTTCCCAGGTGGCACAGTGGTTAAGAATCTGCCTGCCAAAGCAGGGGACACAGGTTTGAGCCCTGGTCCAGGAAGATCCTACATGCCACGGAGCAGCTAAGCCCATCCGCCACAACTATTGAGCCTGCGCTCTAGAGGCAGCAAGCCACAACTACTGAGCCTGCGTGCCACAACTACTGAAGCCTGTGCACCTAGAGCCTGTGGTCCACAACAAGAGAAGCCACTGCAGTGAGAAGCCTGCGCACCGCAACGAAGAGTAGCCCCGGCTTGCTGCAAATAGAGAAAGCCCGTGCGCAGCAACAAAGACCCACTGCAGCCAAAAATAAATAAATAAATAAATTTATTTAAAAAATATACACTCCAATAAAAATTTTTTTTCTCCCTCCCTCCCACCCCTCTAGGTGGTCACAAAGCACCGAGCTGATCTCCCTGTGCTATGCGGCTGCTTCCCACTAGCTATCTATTTTACGTTTGGTAGTGTATACATGTCCATGCCACTCTCTCGCTTTGTCACAGCTTACCCTTCCCCCTCCCCATTTCCTCAAGTCCATTCTCTAGTAGGTCTGTGTCTTCATTCCTGTCTTACCCCTAGGTTCTTCATGACATTTCTTTTTCTTAAATTCCATATATATGTGTTAGCATACAGTATTTGTCTTTCTCTTTCTGACTTACTTAACTCTGTATGACAGACTCTAGGTATATCCACCTAATTACAAGTAGCTCAATTTCGTTTTTTATGGCTGAGTAATATTCCATTGTATATATGTGCCACATCTTCTTTATCCATTCATCCGATGATGGACACTTAGGTTGGTTCCATCTCCGGGCTATTGTAAATAGAGCTGCAATGAACATTTTGGTACATGACTCTTTTTGAATTATGGTTTTCTCAGGGTATATGCCCAGTAGTGGGATTGCTGGATCATATGGTAGTTCTATTTGTAGTTTTTTTAAAGAACCTCCATACTGTTCTCCATAGTGGCCGTACCAATTCACATTCCCACCAGCAGTACAAGAGGGTTCCCTTTTCTCCACACCCTCTCCAGCATTTATTGTTTCTAGATTTTTTGATGAAAATGTTTGATAGAATTCACCTGTGAAGCCATTTGGTCCTGGGCTTTTGTTTGTTGGAAGATTTTTAATCACAGTTTCAATTTCAGTGCTTGTGATTGGTCTGTTCATATTTTCTATTTCTTCCTGATTCAGTCTTGGCAGGTTGTGCATTTCTAAGAATTTGTCCATTTCTTCCAGGTTGTCCATTTTATTGGCATAGAGTTGCTTGTAGTAATCTCTCATGATCTTTTGTATTTCTGCAGTGTCAGTTGTTACTTCTCCTTTTTCATTTCTAATTCTATTGATTTGAGTCTTCTCCCTTTTTTTCTTGATGAGTCTGGCTAATGGTTTATCAATTTTGTTTATCTTCTCAAAGAACCAGCTTTTAGTTTTATTGATCTTTGCTATTGTTTCCTTCGTTTCTATTTCTGATCTGATTTTTATGATTTCTTTCCTTCTGCTAACTTTGGGGTTTTTTTGTTCTTCTTTCTCTAACTGCTTTAGGTGCAAGGTTAGGTTGTTTATTCGAGATGTTTCCTGTTTTTTAAGGTAGGATTGTATTGCTATAAACTTCCCTCTTAGAACTGTTTTTGCTGCATCCCATAGGTTTTGGGTTGTCGTGTCTCCATTGTCATTTGTTTGTAGGTATTTTTTTATTTCCTCTTTGATTTCTTCAGTGATCACTTCGTTACTAAGAAGTGTATTGCTTAGCCTCCATGTGTTTGTATTTGTTACAGATCTTTTCCTGTAATTTATATCTAGTCTGATAGTGTTGTGGCCGGAAAAGATATTGCTACAGTTTCAATTTTCTTAAATTTACCAAGGCTTGATTTGTGACCCAAGATGTGATCTGTCCTGGAGAATGTTCCATGAGCACTTGAGAAAAATGTGTATTCTGTTGTTTTTGGATGGAATGTCCTATAAATATCAATTAAGTCCATCTTGTTTAGTGTATCATTTAAAGCTTGTGTTTCCTTATTTATTTTCATTTTGGATGATCTGTCCAATGGTGAAAGTGGGGTGTTAAAGTCCCCTACTATGAATGTGTTACTGTCGATTTCCACTTTTATGGCTGTTAGTATTTGCCTTATGTATTGAGGTGCTCCTATGTTGGGTGCATAAATATTTACAATTGTTATATCCTCTTCTTGGATCGATCCCTTGATCATTATGTAGTGTCCTTCTTTGTCTCTTTTAATAGTCTTTATTTTAAAGTCTATTTTGTCTGATATGAGAATTGCTACTCCAGCTTTCTTTTGGTTTCCATTGGCATGGAATATCTTTTTCCATACCCTTACTTTCAGTCTGTATGTGCTCTAGGTCTGAGGTGGGTCTCTTGTAGACAGCATATATATGAGTCTTGTTTTTGTATCCATTCAGCAAATCTGTGTCTTTTGGTGGGAGCATTTAATCCATTTACATTTAAGGTAATTATCGATACGTATGTTCCTATTACCATTTTCTTAATTGCTTTGGGCTCGTTATTGTAGGTCTTTTCCTTCTCTTGTGTTTCTTGTCTAGAGAAGTTCCTTTAGCATTTGTTGTAAAGCTGGTTTGGTGGTGCTGAACTCTCTCAGCTTTTGCTTGTCTGTAAAGGTTTTAATTTCTCCATCAAATCTGAATGAGATCCTTGCTGGTTAGAGTAATCTTGGTTGCAGGTTTTCCTCCTTCATCACTTTAAATATGTCCTGCCAGTCCCTTCTGGCTTGCAGAGTTTCTGCTGAAAGATCATCTGTTAACCTTATGGGGATTCCCTTGTGTGTTATTTGTTGTTTTTCCCTTGCTGCTTTTAATATGTTTTCTTTGTATTTAATTTTTGAAAGTTTGATTAATATGTGTCTTGGCATATTTCTTCTTGGATTTATCCTCTATGGGACTCTCTGTGTTTCCTGGACTTGATTAACTATTTCCTTTCCTATAGTAGGGAAGTTTTCAACTATAATCTCTTCAAATATTTTCTCAGTCCCTTTCTTTTTCTCTTCTCTGGAACCCCTATAATTTGAATGTTGGTGCATTTAATGTTGTCACAGAGGTCTCTGAGACTGTCCTCAGTTCTTTTCATTCTTTTTTCTTTATTCTGCTCTGCAGTAGTTATTTCCACTACTTTATCTTCCAGGTCACTTATCCGTTCTTCTGCCTCAGCTATTCTGCTACTGATCCCATCTAGAGTATTTTTAATTTCATTTATTGTGTTGTTCATCGTTGTTTGTTTCATCTTTAGTTCTTCTAGGTCCTTGTTAAATGTTTCTTGCATTTTGTCTATTCTATTTCCAAGATTTTTGATCATCTTTACTATCATTATTCTGAATTCTTTTTCAGGTAGACTGCCTATTTCCTCTTCATTTGTTAGGTCTGGTGCGTTTTTATCTTGCTCCTTCATCTGCTGTGTATTTTTTCTGTCTTCTCATTTTGCTTATCTTACTGTGTTTGGGGTCTCCTTTTTGCAGGCTGCAGGTTCATAGTTCCCGTTATTTTTGGTGTCTGTCCCCAGTGGCTAAGGTTGGTTCAGTGGGTTGTGTAGGCTTCCTGGTGGAGGGGACTAGTGCCTGTGTTCTGGTGGATGAGGCTGGATCTTGTCTTTCTGGTGGGCAGGTCCACGTCTGGTGGTGTGTTTTGGGGTGTCTGTGGACTTATGATTTTAGGCAGACTCTCTGCTAATGGGTGGGGTTGTGTTCCTGTCTTGCTAGTTGTTTGGCATAGTGTGTCCATCACTGTAGCTTGCTGGTCGTTGAGTGAAGCTGGGTGCTGGTGTTGAGATGGAGGTCTCTGGGAGATTTTCGCCGTACGATATTATGTGGAGCTGGGAGGTCTCTTGTGGACCAGTGTCCTGAAGTTGGCTTTCCCACCTCAGGCACAGCACTGACTCCTGGCTGCAGCACCAAGAGCCTTTCATCCACATGGCTCAGAATAAAAGGGAGAAAAAGTGAAAGAAGAAAGAAAGAAAGAAAGAAAGAAAGACAGAGAAAGAAAGAAAGAAAGAAAGGAAGGAAGGAAGAAAGAAAGGAGGGAGAGAGGGAGGGAGGGAAGGAGGGAGGGAGGGAGGAAGGAGGGAAGGAAGGAAAGAAAGAAAGAAGATAAGATAAAATAAAATAAAGTTATTAAAATAAAAAATAATTAAGAAAAAGAAATTTTAAATAAAAAAACAAAACAAAAACAGACAGAACCCTAGGACAAATGGTGGAAGCAAAGCTATACAGACAAAATCTCACACAGAAGCATACACATACACATTCAGAAAAAGAGGAAAAGGGGAAAAAAATCATAAATCTTGCTCTCAAAGTCCACCTCCTTAATTTGGGATGATTCGTTGTCTATTCATGTATTCCACAGATGCAGGGTACATCATGTTGATTGTGGAGCTTTAATCCGCTGCTTCTGAGGCTGCTGAGAGAGACTTCCCTTTCTCTTCTTTGTTCGCACAGCTCCTGGGGTTCAGCTTTGGATTTGGCCCCGCCTCTGCCTGTAGGTTGCCAGAGGGCGTCTGTTCTTCGCTCAGACAGGACGGGGTTAAAGGAGCAGCTGATTTGGGGGTCTGGCTCACTCAGGCCGGGGGTAGGGAGGGGCACGGAGTGCGGGGTGAGCCTGTGGCGGCAGAGGCCGGCGTGACGTTGCAGCAGTCTGAGGCGCGCCGTGCATTCTCCCGGGGAAGTTGTCCCTGGATCCCAGGACCCTGGCAGTGGTGGGCTGCACAGCCTCCCCGGAAGGGAGGTGTGGATAGTGACCTGTGCTCGCACACAGGCTTCTTGGTGGCGGCAGCATCAGCCTTAGCGTCTCATGCCCGTCTCTGGGGTCCGCGCTTTTAGCCGCGGCCACGCCCGTCTCTGGAGCTCCTTTAAGCAGCGCTGTTAATCCCCTCTCCTCGCGCACCAGGAAACAAAGAGGGAAGAAAAAGTCTCTTGCCTCTGGCGGGTGAGCAGACAAGCCTCTCGGGCTGGTGAGTGCCGATCAGCACTGATCCTCTGTGCGGGAATCTCTCCGCTTTGTCCTCCACACCCCCGTTGCTGCGCTCTCCTCTGTGGCTCCGAAGCTTTCCCTCTCCGCCACCCACAGTCTCTGCCCGCGAAGGGGCTTCTAGCGTGTGGAGACCTTTCCTCCTTCACAGCTCCCTCCCACTGGTGCGGGTCCCGTCTCTACCCTTTTGTCTCTGTTTATTCTTTTTTCTTTTGCCCTACCCAGGTACGTGGGGACTTTATTGCCTTTTGGGAGGTCTGAGGTCTTATGCCAGCATTCAGTAGGTGTCCTGTAGGGGTTGTTCCACGTGTAGATGTATTTCTGGTGTATCTGTGGGGAGGAAGGTGATCTCCGCGTCTTACTCTTCTGCCATCTTCCCCTCTAGGTCCAATAGAAATTTTTAAAAAAGAAACTTACAGCAGGATATTTCCATTTCCTTCTCCCTTTACAACTTGTACTATTGTTATAAAACATTTTAGTTTTACATGTTATAGATAACTTTCCTGATCATTTTTGCTTTAAAAAATCAGTAAGTTAAATGTGAGATTAAAAAGCTTTTCATACTTGCCATATATCTGTCATCTACAATACCTTTTATTCTTTTTTTTTCTTTTCTAAGATCCATGATCCCATCTGGAACCATTTTCATTCAACCTGGCAAACTTTCTTATCATTTCTTAACATCCAGGTCTGCTGATGACATGTTCTCTCAGCTTTTGTTTGTCTGAATATGTCTTTAGTATGCCTTCATGTTTAAAGATGTTTTTGTTGCTTTTAGAATGCGAATTTGATAGGTTCTTTCCACCACTTTGAAGGTGGTTTTTCATTTTCTTCTGGCTTCTCTCACTTCTCTTGAGGTGTCTGTAGTAATTCTTTGCTTCATTCCTCTCTATGTGCCATGTCTTTTTTCCTCTGGCAGATTCGAAATTTCCTTATCATGGTTTTCAGGAATTTATTTATGATATGCTTTGGTCTGGTTTTGTGTGTGTGTGTGTGTGTGTGTGTGTGTGTGTGCATCTATGTTAGTGTTTATGTGGGTATTTCCTGCTTGGGGCTCATTGAACTCCTTTGATCTGTGGATTTAGTAAATTGGGGGGCATTATTTCTTCCTACCCCTCATGCACTTTTCCTATCCTTTTGGGATGCCATATACACACATGCTAGACCACTAGATATTGTCCTGTTGGTCACTGAGGCTGTGTTTATTAGTCCTTCCTGCATTTCAGTTTGGATTGCTTCTGCTGCAATATCTTCAAGTTCACTGATCTTTACTAATGCAGTTATCTAATCTGCTCTTAATCCCACCCACTGAATTTTTCACTTCAGATACTGTATTTTTCATCTTTAGAATTTCCTCCTGGAACTTTCTAATATCTTTCCTTTCCCCTCACATTATATTCATATTCTTTAACTCTTGAACACAGTGAGCATATTCATAATAGCAGTTTTACAGACTTTTTCTGATAATTTTATCATTTCTGTCATTTTCGGGTCTGTTTCTATTGACTGATTTTTTTCTTGGTTTTGGGTCATATTTTCCTTCATTTTTTTTTTTTTTTTTGGCGGTACGCAGGCCTCTCACCGCTCCCATTGCAGAGCACAGGCTCCGGACACACAGGCTCAGCGGCCATGGCTCACGGGCCCAGCTGCTCCACGGCATGTGGGATCCCCCCCGGACCGGGGCAGGAACCCGCGTCCCCTGCATCAGCAGGAGGACTCTCAACCACTGCGCCACCAGGGGAAGCCCCCTTCATTTTTTATGGTTAATAATTTTGTATTTGAATGTTAGACACTGTAAATTTTATGTTATTTGAGGTATTTTGTGTGTGTCTTCCTACAAAGAGCATTGGAAAATGTTTTGAAAGGCTTCAAAGTTATCTGCAGATTAGTGCCATCATTTCTTAGGCTGTTTTATTAATAATCTACTGTGGTTTTCACTATAGGACTAGTTTTACCCTACTGCTGAGTGCCCCACTCTGGCTGATTGGAATTCAACTGTCCCTCAGCCTTGTTTGAGCTCTGGTGTGGTTCTGCTTATAGCACCCTGAGAATTCTCTGGCTTAATAGATTTTCACTTCAAGCATGCATAGTTTAGTATTCAATAGCAGATTCAAAGGTACCCTATGCAGATTTCTGAAGCTTTGTCTCCACGTAGCTGTCTTCTCTCTGGCACTATGTCCACAGTTCTGGCTGTCTCAGCTTCTCTGAACTCTGATCTCTATCTCCTCAATGCAATGACACTTCCATGATCTATCTGTTTCAGTTCCTTCTCTCTCCGTGAAAATCTGGAAGCAGATTCCAATCAGAAAGGCTGATTTGTTTTCCTTCTCTCAGGAACCATAGTCCTGGGCTGCCTGTTTTCCAATGATTGAAAATAGTTGTTTTATATATTTTGCTTAATTTACCTGTTGTTTACATCAGAGAGAAACATCTTGTAACAGTTACTTCCACATGTCTGGGAAGCCAAAATCTACATATATTCTTTTGAAAAGTTGCCTTCCACACTTCTAACAAACCAGATAGTTTGTCTCTCTCCTGTATGGTGTAAGACATGTAATTGTTACAATGCCTTAAATTTCTGACAGACACACCGATATTTATGTTATTTTAAGTTATCCTAGGTTACTAACTGGCCACAGCTACTTAAAAGGAGTCCTGGAACTTGTGACAACACCAAAAAAAACAGTTTTACCTCCACAGTTCCTTTTGAAACCTGCCTTTCCTGGGTTCCAATGCAAAGCACATTTATTTGGTTTAGATTTTGACTGGATGGTGTTTTTTTTCTCATTTCCAGTAGCTTGTCAGAGCAATCTATGCCCAGTGGTGGCACAAGCAGTTAGTGTAGTGCTACCCATTGTGATGAACTTATGGAATTTACGTTTAATTTTTAAATTCAGTGAGTAGTTGCCACAAAGAATAGGCACTTCATAAATTGTCAAAATAAATAATGACTGTCTCTTCCAATGAGGTTTCCAGGTTTAGAAAGTTTCAGCCAGAAGAACAATGGAAAGGAAGTGGAAAGAGGGAAGAGAGAAAGTAACAAGTAATTCAGCAAAATGTATTTTTCCTGCTTGTTTCAGGGCCCTCTTTTACAAAACAATGCTCAATGGGGGTTCACTAATCTGTATCTTTTATATTGGTCTATACTCTGAGGAATTACTCTTCCAGCCTCTTTTTATCTAGCAGTAAAAGGATTTCCCTGGTTTCCTTCCTCTCTTCAATTATGAGGCAATTTCAAAATAACTTCTTTTCTTTAAATATATGAGCGTATACATCAAACATAGGTTGACAGATTTCTAGGTAAAAATCATTGATAAATAGCAAGCTATGGCAGAATATGGAATGGAAAATGGACAAGGGGGCAGGAAGGTGCTAAAAGAGGAAACTGGAGCTGCTCAGCAGGAGGCCATCAAGATGAATTTGATTAGACACTAAATTATTTGTTTTTGATGACTTGCAAGAAAATTTACAGGTGTTTGGCTTGCAAAATAGAAAACATTAAAGCGGGAGAAAAATCTAATGCTAGACCTATAAAGGGTAGTAAAACTCAAACCCAAAAAAGCAGAAACAGTGAAACACTGAAGAGACACATTGCGTGCAGCATTAACTTAAAAATGAGTCTGTAAAGCATCAGTCAGTTTAAAAATTTGAGGGTTTCTATTCTATTACTGTCCTGAAGATAGATGTCTCCAGTCATTAAGTGAAACGTTTTAATTTTAGGGGCTTTTACTGTTTGTTTCTTGTAGTAATAGGTGATGGATATGTCAGCAAGAAGTGAAATGTGTGTGTGTGTGTGTGTGTGTGTGTGTGTGTGTGTGTGTGTGTATTTCAGATCTTCAAATTTAAATTTAGAACTTGCAGACATTATAAACTTTTTACAAAGTTATTTAACTAGACCAAAACTTTGCATGGATATTTATGCTGCCCTTGACCTCCCCATACTTGTCCAGATGGGAATGCTTTATTTTCCTTCTTCCTTCTTTCCTCTTGAATGTGGGCAAGGCCATGAGACTTACTGGCCAACTCCAGCTCATACCGGCTCTCCCCAGCTTGAACTCAGAATATTCATACAGTCTAACAGAGAGTTTGCTTTGAAACAACTAGTCCTTATGGCTCTCAAATTAGCATGTAATGTCAGGCTTCCTTGGAGTAACTGAATTAGCAGCTCCCCCGGGGCCAGCTCTGTTTTCTGTGCTGTTGGGTACAGAGGGCAGTAAAATTTTACCTGGTGGTTCGGGTTCTAAATCTCTCATGATAAGCTTGAAGAGAAGACTCTCTAGTTTTAAGAAATACTTCAATTGGTTACCTGTTTAATCTTGGCCTTCTATGACACTGTACCTATTTCATAGACTTAGGTTTATGGTGGGAAACAAGGACACTGAAAACATTTAAATGTAAATTCAAATACCTTTAGGGACCAGGTATGTAATGAGGTAAGCATTTGAGCCTATGACAAAAGGAAAGCGGGGTGTGTGGAAAACCCAGTAAGTTGCATCCTTGCAACAAACCCTATGAAATAAAAATAGCTTATTAACTCCCATTTACAGATGGGAAGACTGAGGCAGAGAGAGAATAAATAGCTTCCCCAAGGTCACAAAGCTAGTTAAGATGAGAGCTAAGTTCAGTCCAGGCTGTCTGGCACCAGAATCTACGCTCTGGGTAGTCTGAGGTGTAGTCTGGCAAACCAAGTAGCAGGAGGTCGACAAGCTGAACGTTGTAGAAACAGAAAATAATCGAAATGAGTTAAATGATCTGGGCCACAGTAAAGGAAATAAGGAGATGTTAATACCAAACCTCACCCCTTTTCTCCTTCAGGAAATGTTCACATCCTTTTTGATAGATGAAGAGTCAGTGCTCAAGTGAGGCCAGGTCAGGGCTTGCAAGAGCAGGTGTCCAGTAGGGGCTCATGACAGGAGTGCCGTGATATAGGACAAAGGGTCCTGGAAGAGGACAAAGTTGTGTGCAATGGGCAGGGATGCTCAGAGGCAGTCCTGAGGAGCTCATGGAGAAGAGGACTGTCTATTCTGTCAAACATCAGAGAGCTTAGGAAATATAATATTTCAACAGGAAATGCTCACACAAAAAATATTGAGATTTAATTGAGGCAGACACAAGGAAATCAGCCATTTAGAGATGATTCTTAAAACAGGAGAAAGAATAGCAAATGATTTTGACTTCCTGAAATCTTGCAGTTTTCTTAAATACCTATTTAACATGAATGATATTAATTAATCTTTTCCTTAGGGATAATAGAGTACACTGCTTGAATCCATCATTGTTAAATCCAACTGGTAAAAATGGCCATGAGCAATTCCCACTATATCACTCCTCAATTTTCATGCTCCTTTTTTTTCCACTGCATGTTTTGGAGTGCCCTCCACAATAGGCTTTACAGCATACCTCAAAGTTTAGAGAGCAGAGGTGCCTGAACATAAGACTGTCCTGAATTTTCTCTCTGGCTATACAGACAGTAGAAATATATATATATATATATATATATATATATATATATACATACATATATATATATATATATATATATATATATAGTGATACAATGTTCCTACGCATGAATGATTGGGTCAAGTATGTCTGGATAACAGGTGCTTTGTTATCTTCTACAAACCTGTTCTAATGGTATTGATACTTTACAATCCCAATCCTGAAGGTTGAGAGGGAATCTTAATATGTTTCAATCACTGTAAGCACCTTTGATGAAAGGTAGTATATTGCAATAATTCTAAACAATGTTTTCCACTTCTGCAGATTTCCCTGGGGACGCTCTGTTGGCTAGACACAAAAAATCTTTCTGCCTTTTTCTCTTTCATCCACATTTTCTGAAGAAGCTGATTGCAGACTCAGTTAGCTTGTTATACCTGCTGGCCAACTGGAAGAAGGGGAAGAAAGAAAAAACATTTCTAGTTATTTGCTGGGACTCAATGCTAAATTATATGGTTCCTGAGCTTTAACTAAAGGGTTAAAGGTATGTGTGTATGCGTTACTGCTAACTTGGGTCTACGTAACTGCAATTTGCTGCTGGCAACAATCGCATGGGAAATGGCTTTCACAGCTGAGTAGCTTTTTAATTTTTCTCAACAAAACATGTACTGGTGTTAGTAAGGCTCTGTTGGTAGTCATGGTTGGCTGCATTATGTGGCACATTGGCTGGTAATTCCCCTAAGTGTTTCCAAGTGTTTGTGTGACCTAAGACCACATAAGCATCAGGAGAAAGGGGCTGGTCTCCAGTTGGTGCAATATAAATGCTTTAATGTCTGGGTGCTTTGATGAAATGGAGAAGTATGCCAGAACTGTCAAAGCATCTGGGCTGAGTGCTTTGGGCCTCTGAAAAGATTCTCTATTCTAATAGGCAATGTGCCAGAATTGAAAAAGAAGCCAACTTGCTTGGAAATGAACACACCTGTTTGATGGAAAAGGGATTTTCCAGCCTCACGTCTCTGTGATTCTCAGGAAGCTGTCCATGGATGGAATTGATCACATCTCCACTTACTCCCTTTTGTTCTATGTCCGATCAGCATGTCCTTTTCCTTGGAAAGCTACCCATTGCAAATCTGTACTTTAGATCAGCTCTCTTCCATTCCCTTCATTGGGATAACTCAAGATTGTTTTTCTAATTCTCAGCTGAACAAAAATCTTTTTTAGCAATAAACAAAGTTTTAACCCTTCCATACAGTAGGGTCACATGCCCTATTTTTAAGACAATATCTTTATATAGGGGATAATTTTTTATCTGACTGTGGCTAGTATTATTGAGTCTGTGGAAATGTTTTATTATTAGTTTCCTACTCTCTCTATCCCAGCTCCAACCTTATTCCCCATTTCTTAACTCCAGTTATCATCGCTATTTGATTAATTGCATAGCTATTGAGTCAATCACAATAGCCATGCCCTCACCCTAGCCACAGGCATCATCAGTCATCATTTCATATTTTATTGTTTATTTATTCAAAAGGTATTTATTTTTGTGCCTGCTAGCCACAGGAAGCAGGGCACAGTCTCTTTTTTCAATGTCTAATGAAGACAAATGTGAACAAAGTATGGCTACAAGAAAGCACATTTGAGTCAGAGATCAACCCAGGAAAAGTAAGACTTTAAAGATAATCCATTATCTTCAGGCTGGTGTGTGTGTTGAAAGTGCTGAACTAATTACATAGGATACGAAAATCTAAATTATGTTATTTATTGAGATCACGTATTACTGGACAGCACTAGGTACATTAATTCAACAAACATTTTAGTACATCTCTGTGCTAAGCACTGAGCTTAAAGACCTTATGGACACCAAGGTGATGCCGTCTGTCCTCTACTTCGGGGAGGTCACAGTCTAGCGGCCAAGAGAGTGAACAACCATTATATTCATGTGGAAGAAGTGCTATGAAATAGGAGTCACAGCAAGGCCTGGGTACCCGTACGTGGGCACTCAGCCCATCTGGGAGGTGGCAAGTTTCAAAAGAGGGCTTTTCTTCTTTAGGACTGGGCTTTATTCAAGTGGAAAAGGAGAAAGGCATTCCAAACAGAGGAAAGAGCATGTGCAAAGAGTCAGAAACAAAAGCACGGCACGACTCTTTCTACATAGAAATAAACGTAGACTAATAATATTACTTAGTGGGGTTTTTTGTGTGTGTGTTTTTCTTTTTTCTTTTTTTGCGGTACGCAGGCCTCTCAATGTTGTGGCCTCTCGCATTGCGGAGCACAGGCTCTGGACGCGCAGGCTCAGCGGCCATGGCTCACGGGCCCAGCCGCTCCGGGGCATGTGGGATCTTCCTGGACCGGGGAACAAACCCGCATCCCCTGCATGGGCAGGCGGACTCTCAACCACTGCGCCACCAGGGAAGCCGGAATTTTTTTTTAGTTAGTTTGTGCTTTCAAAGCACCTGTGATGCATGATGAAATTTAATCTGCATTTTGATTGGAAAAAGAAAAGATAGGTATTGTTTCATCAGTCAAGAGAAAGCAAGAAAAAAATCACTGTCATGATGAGCTGTGTCTGCCCTGGAGCTCAGCTTCCATATTGCTGCCATGTGTCTTTCCTCTGAGACGACAGCTTCACCCTGGGCTTTGCCAGGGCTGGCCTTGACCTGTGAGGGATTCAGTGGAGGCAGCAACACTCTCCTTCATGCCTCACAGAGGATCATTTAGATGTTATTTGGAGCTTGGCCATTCAAGAGCATTTTTCTTAAAACAATTTTAACAAACTATTAACCCAGTGGAATCTCAGCTAGCAACTAAAATGCATGCGTATGGCCCCAGGATCCTTACTCAAGAGACATCCTTGGAATCAGCCTAGGTGAACCCTCAAGATGTGAGTGACTCTCAAGAGAGATTTAAAACTGGAATTGATTCCAGCAAAGCTGCCTCAGCTATGCAGATAAATATCTCCCCATCCAGAAGAGCAGAGCTATCTGAGAATGAAGACAAATGTGAAAATCTTCTTGACATCATAGAAGACCTGAGGAGTACAAGCAATGTAGGACATAACTAGCAATTAATAGCCTTGTCAGTCTCCAGGCCCTCTCTTTGCTCTGATCCATGAATGGTGCTAGTGGAGCATGAAAGTATTGTCAACACTTGCCACATGATGGAACTAAACTACATTGCACGTGTTTATTTATTTATTTATTTTTAAATTTTTACTGGAGTATAGTTGATTGACAATGTTGTGTTAGTTTCAGGTGTACAGCAAAGTGACTCAGTTATATATATACATATATCCACTCTTCTCTTTTAGATTCTTCTCCCATATAGGCCATTAAGGAGTATTGATGTTATTTTTACAGTGGGGAAACCTGAAAGACAGGTTAGGCAAGTAGAATCGCCCTAGGCCACTCAGTGTTCAAGCTTTGGGATTGGAAACGTTATTTCAGGGATCCTCCCTCCATTTCTTACTCTGACTATTAGGATGTGTTCCCCGCTGTACTTGGATTAATTGAGCCGCTACTGGAAATTCTCTTCGATTTTCCTTTGCTGATTGAAAAAGAGTTCCAATTCTCAAGTTTCCCTGGAGGCTCCATGCAGACATTACTTTGGGAGTCAACATGTAAGAGAGAAAATTGCTTATGTTTCTTATGCTTTCTTCTTGAAAATCGAGAGAAATATTGACCGACAAAATCATAAGCAGACTTTTGGGGCTTGATGTTCTCTTAAGGCAAATGTATATAGCATGTTATTGACTTATGCACTATTGTATAATTATTCCAGTGTCAATCTAAAAAAGAACATGGAAAGCATGATCTTTCTTCCCCTAAAGGCAAACTTATTTATGGTGCATTTTGTAATCCTGACCATCAATATTTTATTAAAAGGTAAACATTATATTATATTTATTTATAAAAAGTCTGAGTTCATAACATTTTTGCTAGATCAAGTTTACCTGTATTTTGAAGAATTCAGTCCACTAGAAAATATTTGCCTTCTCTTTCAAATTCTTCTAAATATCATGATTATTAATAATCTTGCCCTTTCTTTTAGAGATAATTATCTATATTTTTTGGTTAGAAAGGTTAATAACCTGATGGTTTATCTTTTAAAAAATTATAATAAACATCCTTTTACGCTCCACTTTTATTCACTGATATTTAAATCTCTTTGTTAATAATTTGTATCAGTGTCAGAGTCTCTTTTCTGTTAGTTCATATTAAAGCACAACAATTTTTTTGCATGTATTTTAAAAGCTCCAAATGTTCAGAATTAAGACTATCTAAGGACTTTTAGACACAATTATTTTATTTCATGCTGATTAGATACAATGACTTGATGATTGCTTCGAGAATACCTGGACCTGAAAATACCATCTGAATAGTGAGAACCTGAGAAGGTTACCATGACAAAGTTGTGAAGTCAGTTAAACTGACCCTGGTGTTCCAGAGACACAATAAGCTTTAAATCAGTCAAATTCTTTTTCTACTCTTACCCTTGCCTTTGTCTCCCTACCTCTTAAAATCTTAGAGTAAGAGGTTCTCTGAGATGAATGACTGAATTAGATGACTTGCTAGGAATCACTTATTTTCAAAGTAACAAAAACAACAAATTTCTAATCGCTCAAGCAAGGAATGAACTACAGGAGAGTTTTTTTCCAGGACAATTATCTCTAAATTTTTGTTCCAGGGAGCAGTTGTACTGATCAGTCCTCTAATTGCTGTGGTGATGGGAGAATGAACTAGCGAGAGGATTATAAAATATGTTGATGATGGAGGAAGTATTCTATAACATTTATAAGCTTTTGTAAAATTATACACTCCTGACTTACATAGCAAGCTAAGGTAGCAATCATGGAGCAACCATCACATTTCCAAGACTTTGTAAACCAGAATTCGAAGAGACTCTGGATACAAGAAAGGGAGTCCTGGACTAGTAGCAACTCAGACTTTATTTCTTTCATTATTATCTGATTTTCCATTTCCTGGACTGGGGAAATCTCTGTCACATGGCTAGTAGCATGATAAAGTATAAGGATCTGAATTGCTCAAGGGAAGAGGATAATCTGCCTGATTGGAGGAAGGGTGGTACAGTATGAGGGGCCACATGCAGGGCATAGATGGGGTAGAAGCCAAATGTCATGGCAGAAAGGTACTGTTAGTTATCAGAATAAGGGCCTGGGGTGCTCAAGAAAATGATGATTCCAATAACATGTTAGGAAAATGAATTCCAGTTCAGATGAGATGACAGCGTTCAGGATACAGGCCAGGAATATGTGTGGGGACCTCTGTGCTTGAGATTTGGCCACATGCTGTGGTCAGATTCATTATTTAAAGAAAGTGCAAAGTTCTGATCATCTGGCTTCTCTTGGTGGAGGACTTTATTGGGGTTAGGTAGTTATCTTAGTGTATAACATGATAAACCTTAAATGTGCTTAATTAAGCTTTATCTATGCTATGGATGTGGGAAAGAGCAATTTGTAAAAAAAAATGCTATTAACAGTGGCTCAATTCAAGTCTTCTCTATTCTTTGAAGGCAGCAGCTTGGTAACATCTCATAAGATATGCAACAATGTCATGGGTGTGACGTTACCTCTGAAGAATCAGGATTGGAAGAGATCATTGATGTCACCAAGTACAAAGTTCACCACTAACGTATTTTATTAGCCTGCTGATTGTTCTAGGCATGACCATTCAGAATGCAACTTAATTCAAATTATATTCACCACTTCATCACCATGACTGGTCTTTATTTAATTAAAGAGAACTATTTAATTTGTGAAATGCCAACTTCCGATGCCCCAGATGACAAGGAGGCGCTTGTTGCCAAGACATTATCTAACTTTGACATGCGATATTGGGTTAAGAGATATGTGCTTTTTAGAGTACACACAAACTTACAGAATTCACTATCCATTAAGAAATCCACATGTCATACCTCCACGGAACCACCTCAACCTTAGGAGCACTAAAAAAAAAGCTGAATGAACCAATAAATCTGATTCAGGCTCATGAAATTTTAACAGGGCTTCCCAACTTCAGCCTGTAAGTGCTCTGCTGGGGAGGCTGAAACTCTCAACTCGTAACTCTCTGACTTAGGAAGAGATAAAATCCTAAAGGAGCAACGCAACCACTTCCCTCGCCTGGTGCCTCTGGTATAAGTAAAAATGAAAAAGGACCCATTCAAGCTTTTCCACCCCATGTGCTTAAGTCACTATTGACAATAAGGACTCTCTATTATTTAGATAAGTAAAAGGGCTCATGCAGAGAATAAGGTAAAGCTGATATAGTATTTTAAAAATAAGTTATTCTAGCTGAGTAATGATCCTCAGTAATTTTTTTTTCTGATGAAAACTTTACTCCATTTTCCTGCTTGATTAATTAATATTGAATGTGATAGGGACGGTAGAACACTGTCCTTCAATTTTCTGCTTGGGATCAGGTCTTAATGATACTACAATAACTAAGCTTCATCAAATTGGTCTAACCTACCTGCCAAATATATCATTTTACTTCACAGTAATTATAGGAACTCGTTCAATCACGCAACAAATATCAATAGTTATAGAAAACCTACTGCGTATGTTTGAGGCACTGCCACAGACTTGGGATGCCACAATTACAAGAGAGACATGTTTCCCACTGTATTAGTTTGCTAGGGCTGCTGTAACAAAACATCACAAACTGGGTGGCTTAAACAACAGAAAAATTGGCTGTCTCATACTTCTGGAGGCTAGAAAAAGAAGCTGTTGACAGCACTTCTAAGGGCTGTGAGGGAAGGGTCTGTTCTAGGCCTCTTTTCTTGGCTTGTAGATGGCCATCTTCTTGCTGTACCCCCTTTTATCACCTTTCCTCTACATGTAGCTGTGCTTCTGTCCAAAATCTCCTTTTTATAAGGACACTAGTCATATTGGATTAGAGACCCACCCTATTCCAATATAACCTCATCTTAACTAATTAGATCTGCAGTGACCCTATTTCCAAATAAAGTCATATTCTGAGTAAGATACCTGGAATTAGAACCTCAACATGTAAATTTTGGAGCGATACAATTCAACCCATAACACCTGACCTATGAACCGTCACTCTAATGGAGGCAGGTGACATTTAAGCCACAAATTACAATGAAGTATAATTAATGTTATACTGGAGCATGGGTCAGGTAGTGGGTGAGCACACAATCATGGTTAAGAAACCCTGGTTTTGCCCTAAGGCGATGGAAATCCATTGTAAAGGTTTTTAAATAGAGTTTTGCTGTAATGAAATTTGCTTCTTAGAAAGATCACTCTGGCTTCCCTGTAGAAAATATATTGTAGGGGAGACTGGACAAAAGTTGGAGGTAGTCTGGTCTAGCATAGAAGCAGTGAGAATGGCAGAAATGGATGGGTTCAAGAAATATTGAGAACAGACTCCGTAAAGCTTAGTATTCAACTGGATGAGGAAATTAAAGGAAAGAGACGAGTTAACAGTGACTTCATATTTCTGGCTTGAAAAACTGAGTTTTTCAAATAGCATTGTCATTTGCTGAAAAGGTAACTATAGAGAAAGAAGAGGAGAAGCTGACGTGTTCATTGCCAGCCATGTTAGCATTTAATATCTCCAGAAGATCCAAATGGACCTGTTAGGAGGCACAGTAGTTAGCTTTATGGATCTTGATCTCAGGCGAGAGAGATGGACTTGAGATACAGATTAGGGTAATCTCAGCATGTGGGTCAGAGTTTTGGCAGCAAATAGATGGCAACCTGGAAAGAAGTCACTTGAAAAGACTTTAATGAATGAACTATTTACAAAGTTATTGGCTGGGTTCAGGGAACACAGCAAGAGTTGGGGAAGTACTCTGAATGAACACAACTGAAAGCTGTTACCACTCTGAGGCTTGAGGGGTAAAGAGAAAGGAAGAGTTACTGGAATCTGCCAGGACCTATCACTAAAGGAGAGGGCTGCCTAACAGGCAGGGTCTCTGGTGAGGGAATGCAACCACTGCTAACCCAGAACCAGGTATGGAAGGAGCCAGAAAAAAAATAATATCTTACATCTCTCTCCTCCCAGGATCCAATTTCGTGCTGGTATCCTTCTTGACAAAAACAAACTACCAACCAAAGGACCAAAGATGCAGTTTAATAGACATCAGCTTCCCAGGGCACAAAACAGGGTGGAGAAGGGTGGGCAACTTGCCTGGAGGGGCAAAGAGGACACCAGCACAAGCCGTATACAGATGATGAGGAACTGGAAGTTTGATAGGGACTTAGACCATCTGGGAAGAGAATATAGATGGAAAGAAGAAGGCATAAGAGCCTCTTGCTAAACATCAAAGGTTTGCCAAACATCAAAATTTGAGGGTCTAGGGCTTCCCTGGTGGTGCAGTGGTTGGGAGTCTGCCTGCCAATGCAGGGGACACGGGTTTGTGCCCCGGTCCGGGGGGATCCTACATGCCGCGGAGCCGCTGGGCCCGTGAGCCATGGCCGCTGAGCCTGCGCGTCCGGAGCCTGTGCTCCACAATGGGAGAGGCCACAACAATGAGAGGCCCGAGTACCGCAAAAAAAAACAAACAAAAAAAACATTGAGGGTCTAGAAAAAGTGGAGAAATCACCAAAAACAAACAAACAAAAAAGATTTAGAAAAAATGATTAGAAAAGCAGAGAAGTATCACATCTAACACACACACACAAAAGAATGTTCCAAGAAGGAGAGAGCAGCAAACAATGTTAAATGCTGCGGTGAAGCAAAATAAAGATAGAAAAGGGTATGTGAAGTTTAGCTTATATGGTGGCCATTTGGGAACTCAGTGGGTAGCTTCTATGAAGTGGCAGGGATACTAGCCATATTGCACCAATCTGAAGAATAAGGAGCATGTGAAGAAATGAAGAGAATAAATACAGGTAATCTATTCCTGCAGGGGAGTAGGTAATATGAAAGCGTATCTCCCCCTCCTTTTGTTAAAGGATTGGAGAGCATGTGTTGTAAATCCCATCAATTAAGCTAATGTGGTCTTGGTCTGCTCTCTAGAAACTGGCCAACCCAGCTTTAGGAAGAGAATGTTGTCTTTGTTCCTTAGGTAGCTGTGGTGTCTCCAAGGCTGGCTGCCTTGAACACAGCTAAGAGTCAGAAGGTTTGAAGAATGGCCACCATTTAAAAGACTGACATCTGGTTCTCTTTTCTGCTCTGGGAATGAACATTATGTGTGGCTTTTCAGGGAGGGTCCAGTGGACTGCTGGGTCTGTTTGTTTAACTCCACTGAGATTATCACAGTTTTCACTGATGCCAGTTTGAGGATAGGAAGAAGACTTTCCAGCACTCCCTTTGCTGCCTCTAACCAAGGCTTTTTATTATCCTACCTATCTTGGGATTTAAACATGAATCTCTAAAGTGCAAGACTTCCTCAGAAGACCAGATGTTGGCAGAGGAAACCACTGGGCTGTTCTACTTTATCACATTCTTGTGTTACTGTGACATATGCTGTGAAGCAAATATTGGTGCATGGAAATATAAAGCATCAGGATGCATCTGAGTTATTCCTCCCGAGTTACATTTGATCTGTGAAAGCCGGGAACACTCCATTTCATAGCCATATTTATCATTCAAAGTAAATCATGCATTTGGGGGGCATAAAATGAGGTGCTTTAGAATGCATACGATTACAACTATTGCATATTTCTCCAAAGAAAGATTGGAATTATATGGTTAATGAGAAGGGTTGCTGCTTTAGAATGTGAGGGATACATTATAATGGATTAACACTAAGCAAATGTTATTTTTCCCTTTCCTTTTCAATCCCAGAAATCAATTCCTACAGGGGTAGCTTTGTGGTGTATTTTTGTTTGTTTTGTTTTTATTACAAAAAATGGAATGACTATAAATGTAATGAATGTAAATGACTTTTATTATAAGTCATTCTTGAAATTTTAAATCTGTCAGATTTTTATAGGTCATATAATATTCTCCAGTAGATTTCCAGTATATTGATATTTTCAGAGAGGAAATTGCATAGACAAGTACATGTTAAGACATTAAAAATTACATTTTAAATAGTTGCTAATGTGAGACAGTATCAAGATATACATCAAGAATCAGTATTAGAGAAGCTGTGTGTAAATGCTAAACCCAGTGTTAGAGGTTAAGAAAAAGCTCAGGAGCAAATTTAAGGTCAGTTTAGTTTCAGGAGGTTAAATGGAAAATGTCAAAGAGTCCTGAGGGTCCAAATTAGGAATCAGCAAAAGCACTGAAGTTGTAGCATTAGAGACGTCTTACGGAGGAAATCCAAAACTACCCATCCTTATTTTGCTGTCTTAGAGCTCCTTCCCTTGCCCTCTGATTTGCACTACAAAACACAAATATTTGAGGTATGGTAAGGATTTTGAAATTTATACAAAAACATTGCTCTGAAAATTGTCAAGTGAATACTCTCTTAAAACTTATTGCCTGACAATGTAAGGGATAGAAGAAGTAGTACTTACAGTTTCATTTTTAGAAACTACTTTTTGATAGCCTTAAGTGGCTATCTTTCCCTGGGAAGATCTTCCTAATTTTATATATTTATATAGTCTTTCCTTGCCACCTCTTCTCTCCCTCCCCACAATAAGCCCACACCCAAGATAGGCCATCATGTCTGCTTTTGACAATCCTGATTACATACATTCCATGAGGAAATCACCTCCTTCCTTTCTAAGATATCATTTTTTCATCAAACTGCTTGGTGCTAGTGATTTTTTTTTAATGTAGTGACCTCATTTTTGCAATGAAGTATTGGGTAACATAAGATCCTTGGCTTCTTAGGGGCAATAATGCTTTTTTTTTTTGTAAGATCCAAATCATTCCTGCTCACCTAACAGGGGAGACTATATGCAATCATTCCTCTTGCTTTTCTCTCTGCCCTCCCCAACGCTTTGTTCTCATGATAGTCTTCTATATATATTTAAATCTTCATTCAAGATTTATATCTTCTGCAATGAATCTGCCTCTGCCCCTCCTGGAAGACATGCTATTCTTCCTCGGCATTCACATAGCATGTTTTTATTAAAATATTAAAGCATATTTCACATTGTATTGTAATTTTACTTTTACTCTCCCCAAACCATAATGCCCTTTAAGTCAAAGCTCTGTCTTATTCTTATCCTTATATCCCCAGCACTTGACATAGTACATGGCATATACCTACAACATTGCTGACAAGAAGATACAGAAATAGAAAAAAACAAAAGCAATGAGAATAACACAAAGCAAAAGATAATATTTATTGAGGCTTACTATGGCCCAAAGTTTGTCTTGGTCAATTTACATGTTAAAATTGTTAGAAGTAGATGGTTGCAAGGAACAGAAAACCCTGAACTAAAAATGAGTTAAAACGATAGAAGTTTATTTTTCCCTCACACTCAAGAAGTCCAGAGGTAGTAGGTCGGGGCATGATATGTCACTTTACAGTAGCAAGAACCTAGGCTTCTTATACCTTGTGATCCTCCATGGTTGACTTCTACTCTTAAGATCATATCATGCTTCAAGCTGGATGCCAGAGAGCTTCTGGAGCTCCAGCCATCATGCCCAAATTCAGTCAGCAGGGGGAGAGAAAGAGGGCAAACTTCTCCCCCGACCCCACCTGCTTCCTTTCCTATCTCTTCTCAGAAGTTGCAAGTAGTACTTTTGCTTGTGCATTATTGGCTGGAACTAGTTACGTGACTATTCTTACTTGAAAGGCATGGTGGGAAATGAAGTCTTTACTCTGGGTAGCCATGTGCCCAAATAAAAATTGGAGATTATATTAAGAAGGAAGGAGAAATTGACATTAGGAGATAATTAGCAGTCTCTGGCCTAAGTGCATTGTCAAATTTAACCCTCTCAACAACTTTATGAGTACTAACCTTAGGGTACTATTATTATTGCCATTAATTCATTTGCCATATCTGTGCAGTACTGTATATTAGATCTAGTTCTAGGACCTTGGTATTTGGCAGGAAACAAGGCATTTGAGACCCTGCGCTCTTGGAGGCTTTATTCTGGTTGGGAAGGCAGACATTAAACAAATACATAGTAATATAATGTTAGACAGTAATAAGGTTCATGAAGAAAAGTTAATCAGTGTGAGAGAACAGTGTATAATGCAGTTAATTTAAATAGGATGATCCTGAAAGGACTTTGAAGGGGTGGCTTCTGAGCTATGATCTGGATGGAATCATAAGAACATCTGGGAGACGAGGTTTCCAGGCAAAAGGAACAAAAACATCTTCAGTTGGATATTAGGGAGTTAGTAAAAATACTGGTGAATGTGGAAATGAAATCAGAGAAAGAGAGGCAGAACCAGACTACATAGCGTTGTAGACAGTGATAGGAAGTTTGGGTTTTATTCTGAGTTTGATGGGGGCCGCTGGAGTTTTTGAGCTGGTGAGTGGAATGATTAGATTTAGGCCTTAAATAAGCCATTTTGGTTCTTGCATAAATAATGGCTCAAAAAGTAAGAGGCTAGTGGAATAGGAGGCAGAGTGAAAGCAAATAAAACAAAAGGAGATCATTGAGAGTTTAGGTGAGAAATGATGGTAGCTTGGACAAGGATGGTTATAATGATGAAGGTGAGAAGTGATCAGAGGCAGGATATATTTTGAAAGTGGAGCTGATATGCAGTGAGAGTGAAAGACATCAAGGATGTCTTGTAGGTTTTTATGATGGTTCATTTTATGTGTCAACTTGGCTAGGCCATGGTACCCAGTTTTTGCAATTGGTTCTTTAATCTGATTAGATTTAAAGTCACTAATGGCTATTTCCATTAACAACAAGAGCACAGATAGTCCATGGTATAATGTGGCAATAGAGATTCACAAAATATCACCATTGGATACTTCTTTTTTTTTTTCAATTTTTGAATTTTATTTATTTTTTTACACAGCAGGTTCTTATTAGTCACCAATTTTATCCACATCAGTGTATACATGTCAATCCCAATCGCCCAATTCATCACACCACCATCACCACTCCCTGCCGCTTTTTCCCCTTGGTGTCCATACATTTGTTCTCTACATCTGTGTCTCAATTTCTGCCCTGTGAACCAGTTCATCTGTACCAATTTTCTAGGATCCACATACATGCGTTAATATATGATATTTGTTTTTCTCTTTCTGACTTACTTCACTCTGTATGACAATCTCTAGATCCATCCACATCTCAACAAATGACCCAATTCCGTTCTTTTTTACGGCTGAGAAATATTGCATTGTATATATGTACCACATTTTCTTTATCCATTCATCTGTCGATGGGCATTTAGGTTGCTTCCATGACCTGGCTATTGTAAATAGTGCTGCAAAGAACATTGGGGTGCATGTGTCTTTTTGAATTATGGTTTTCTCTGGGTATATGCCCAGTAGTGGGATTGCTGGATCATACACTAATTCTGTTTTTAGTTTTTTAAGGAACCTCCATACTGTTCTCCATAGTGGCTGTATCAATTTACATTCCGATCCACAGTGCAAGAGGGTTCCCTTTTCTCCACACCCTCTCCAGCATATGTTGTTTGTAGATTTTCTGATGATGCCCATTCTAACTGGTGTGAGGTGATACCGCATTGTAGTTTTGATTTGCATTTCTCTAATAATTACTGATGTTGAGCATCTTTTCATGTGCTTCTTGGCCATCTGTATGTCTTCTTTGGAGAAATGTCTGTTTAGGTCTTCTGTCCATTTTTGGAATGGGTTGATTGTTTTTGTAATATCAAGCTGCATGAGCTGTTTATATATTTTGGAGATGAGTCCGTTGATTCGTTTGCAAATATTTTCTCCCATTCTGGGGGTTGTCTTTTCGTCTTATGGTTTCCTTTGCCGTGCAAAAGCTTTGAAGTTTCATTAGGTCCCATTTGTTTATTTTTGTTTTTATTTCCATTACTCTAGGAGGTGGATCAAAAAAGATCTTGCTGTGATTTATGTCAAGGAGTGTTCTTCCTATGTTTTCCTATAAGAGTTTTATAGTGTCCGTTCTTACATTTAGGTCTCTAATCCATTTTGAGTTTATTTTTGTGCATGGTGTTAAGGAGTGTTCTAATTTCATTATTTCACATGCAGCTGTCCAGTTTCCCAGCACTATTTATTGAAGAGACTGTCTTTTCTTAATTGTATATCCTTGCTTCCTTTGTCATAGACTAGTTGAACATATGTGCATGTGTTTATCTCTGGGCTTTCTATCTCGTTCCATTGATCTATGATTCTGTTTTTGTGCCAGTACAATATTGTCTTGATTACTGTAGCTTTGTAGTATAGTCTGAAGTCAGGGAGTCTGATTCCTCTAGCTCTGTTTTTTCCCTCAAGACTGCTTTGGCTATTCAGGGTCTTTTGTGTCACCATACAAATTTTAAGATTTTTTGTTCTAGTTCTGTAAAAATGCCATTGGTAATTTGATAGGGATTGCATTGATTCTGTAGATTGCTTTGGGTAGTATAGTCATTTTCACAATATTGTTTCTTCCAATCCAAGAACATGGTATGTCTCTCCATCTGTTGGTATCATCTTTAATTTCTTTCATCAGTGTCTTATAGTTTTCTGCATACAGGTCTTTTGTCTCCCTAGGTAGGTTTATTCCTAGGTATTTTATTCTTTTTGTTGCAATGGTAAATGGGAGTGTTTCCTTAATTTCTCTTTCAGATTTTTCATCATTAGTGTATAGGAATGCAAGAGATTTCTGTGCATTAATTTCGTATCTTGAAGCTTTACCAAATTCATTGATTAGCTCTAGTAGTTTCCTGGTGGCATCTTTAGGATTCTCTATGTATAGTATCATGTCATCTGCAAACAGTGACAGTTTTACTTCTTCTTTTCCAATTTGTATTCCTCTTATTTCTTTTTCTTCTCTGATTGCCCTGGCTAGGACTTCCAAAACTATGTGGAATAAAAGTGGTGAGAGTGGACATCCTTGTCTTGTTCCTGATCTTAGAGGAAATGCTTTCAGTTTTTCACCATTGAGAATGATGTTTGCTGTGGGTTTGTCATATATGGTCTTTATTATATTGAGGTAGGTTCCCTCTATGCCCACTTTCTGGAAAGTTTTTATCATAAATGGGTGTTGAATTTTGTCAAAAGCTTTTTCTGCATCTATTGAGAAGATCATACGGTTTTTATTCTTCAATTTGTTAATATGGTGTATCACATTGATTGATTTGTGTATATTGAAGAATCCTTGCATTCCTGGGATAAATCCCACTTGATCATGAAGTATGATCATATTAATATGTTGTTGGATTCTGTTTGCTCGTATTTTGTTGAGGATTTTTGCATCTATATTCATCAGTGATATTGGTCTGTAATTTTCTTTTTTTGTAGTATCTTTGTCTGGTTTTGGTATCAGGGTGATGGTGGCCTCATAGAATGAGGTGGGAGTGTTCCATCCTCTGCAATTGTTTGGAAGAGTTTGAGAAGGATGGGTGTTAGCTCTTCTCTAAATGTTTGATAGAATTCGCCTGTGAAGCCATCTGGTCCTGGACTTTTGTTTGTTGGAAGATTTTTAATCACAGTTTCAATTTCATTACTTGTGATTGGTCTGTTCATATTTTCTAATTCTTCCTGGTTCAGTCTTGGAAGGTTATACCTTTCTAAGAATTTGTCCATTTCTTCCAGGTTTTCCATTTTATTGGCATAGAGTTTCTTGTAGTAGTCTCTTAGGATGCCTTGTATTTCTGCGGTGTCTGTTGTAACTTCTCCTTTTTCATTTCTAATTTTATTGATTTGAGTCCTCTCCCTCTTTTTCTTGATGAGTCTGGCTAATGGTTTATCAATTTTGTTTATCTTCTCAAAGAACCAACTTTTAGTTTTATTAATCTTTGCTATTGTTTTCTTTGTTTCTATTTCATTTATTTCTGCTCAATCTTTATGATTTCTTTCCTTCTGCTAACTTTGGGTTTTGTTTATTCTTCTTTCTCTAGTTCCTTTCCATGTAAGGTTAGATTGTTAATTTGAGATTTGTCTTGTTTCTTGAGGTAGGCTTGTATAGCTATAAACTTCCCTCTTAGAACTGCTTTTGCTGCATCCCATAGGTTTTGGATCGTCGTGTTTTCATTGTCATTTGTCTCTAGGTATTTTTTGATTTCCTCTTTGATTTCTTCAGTGTTCTCTTGGTTATTTAGTAACGTATTGTTTAGCCTCCAGGTATTTGTGTTTTTTACATTTTCTCCCTGTAATTCATTTCTAATCTCATAGTGTTGTGGTCAGAAAAGATGCTTGATATGATTTCAATTTTCTTAAATTTACTGAGGCTTGATTTGTGACCCAAGATGTGATCTATCCTGGAGAATGTTCCATGCACACTTGAGAAGAAAATGTAATCTGCTGTTTTTCGATAGAATGTCCTATAAATATCAATTAATTCTATCTGGTATATTGTGTCATTTAAAGCTTCTGTTTCCTTATTTATTTTCATTTTGGATGATCTGTCCATTGGTGTAAGTGAGGTATTAAAGTCCCCCACTATTATTGTGTTACTGCTGATTTCCTCTTTTAGAGCTGTTAGCAGTTGCCTTATATATTGAGGTGCTCCTATGTTGGGTGCATATATATTTATAATTGTTATATCTTCTTCTTGCATTGATCCCTTGATCATTATGTAGTGTCCTTCATTGTCTCTTGAAACATTCTTTATTTTAAAGTCGATTTTATCTGATATGAGTATTGCTACTCCAGCTTTCTTTTGATTTTCATTTGCATGCAATATCTTTTTCCATCCCCTCATTTTCAGTCTGTATGTGTCCCTAGGTCTGAAGTGGGTCTCTTGTACACAGTATATGTATGGGTCTTGTTTTTGTACCCATTCAGGAAGCCTGTGTCTTTTGGATGGAGCACTTAATCCATTCACGTTTAAGGTAATTATCGATATGTGTGTTCCTATGAGCATTTTCTTAATTGTTTTGGGTTTGTTTTTGTAGGTCCTTTTCTTGTCTTGTGTTTCCCACTTAGAGAAGTTCCTTTAGCATTTTTTGTAGAGCTGGTTTGGTGGTGCTGAATTCTCTTACCTTTTGCTTGTCTGTAAAGCTTTTGTGTTCTCCATCGAATCTGAATGAGATCCTTGCCAGGTTGAGTAATCTTGCTTGTAGGTTCTTCCCTTTCATCACTTTAAGTATATCATGCCACTCCCTTCTGGCTTCTAGAGTTTCTGCTGAGAAATCAGCTGTTAACCTTAATCGAGTTCCCTTGTATGTTATTTGTCATTTTTCCCTTGCTGCTTTCAATAATTTTTCTTTGTCTTTAATTTTTGCCAATTTGATTACCATGTGTCTTGTGTGTTTCTCCTTGGGTTTATCCTGTATGGGACTCTACACTTCCTGGACTTGGGTCACTATTTCCTTTCCCATATTAGGGAGGTTTTCTACTATAATCTCTTCAAATATTTTCTCGGGTCCTTTCTCTCTCTCTTCTCCTTCTGGGACCCATATAATGTGAATGTTGTTGCGTTTAATGTTGTCCCAGAGGTCTCTTAGGCTGTCTTCATTTCTTTTCATTCTTTTTTCTTTATTCTATTCCACAGCAGTGAATTCCACCATTCTGTCTTCCAGGTTATGTATACATTCTTCTGCCTCAGTTTTTCTGCTGTTGATTCCTTCTAGTGTAGTTTTCATTTCAGTTATTGTATTGTTCATCTCTGTTTGTTTGTTCTTTAATTCTTCTAGGTCTTTGTTAAACATTTCTTGCATCTTCTCCATCTTTGCCTCCATCCTTTTTCCGAGGTCCTGGATCATCTTCTCTATCATTATTTTGAATTCTTCTTCTGGAAGGTTGCCTATTCCACTTCATTTGGTTGTTTTTCTAGCGTTTTATCTTGTTCCTTCATCTGGTACATAGGTCTCTGCCTTTTCATCTTGTCCATCTTTCTGTGAATGTGGTTTTTGTTCCACAGGCTGCAGGATTGTAGTTCTTCTTGCTTCTGCTGTCTGCACTCTGCTGCATGAGGCTGTCTAAGAGGCTTGTGCAAGTTTCCTGATGGGAGGGACTGGTGATGGGTAGTGTTGGCTGTTGCTCTGGTGGGCAGAGCTCAGTAAAACTGTAATCCGCTTGACTGCTGATGGGTGGGGCTGGGTTCCCTCCCTGTTGGTTGTTTGGCCTGAGGCAACCCAACACTGAAGCCGACCTGGGCTCTTTGGTGGGGCTAATGGCAGACTCTGGGAGTGCTCACACCAACGAGTACTTCCCAGAACCTCTGCTGCCAGTTTCCTTGTCCTCACAGTGAGCCACAGCCACCCCCCGCCTCTGCAGGAGACCCTCCAACACTAGCAGGTAGGTCTGGTTCAGTCTTCCCTGGGGTCACTGCTCCTTCACCTGGGTCCTGATGTGCACACTACTTTGTGTGTGCCCTCCAAGAGTGGAGTCTCTGTTTCCCCCAGTCCTGTCAAAGTCCTGCAATCAAATCCAGCTCGCCTTCAAAATCTGATTCTCTAGGAATTCCTCCTCCCGTTGCTGGAACCCCAGGTTCAGAAGCCTGAATTGGGGCTCAGAACCTTCACTCCAGTGGGTGGACTTCTGTGGTATAAGTGTTCTCCAGTCTGTGAGTCACCCACCTAGCAGTTACGGGATTTGATTTTACCGTGATTGCGCCCCTCCTACCGTCTCATTGTGGCTTCTCCTTTGTCTTTGGATGTGGGGTATCTTTTTTGGTGAGTTCCAGTGTCTTCCGGTTGATGATTGTCCAGCAGCTAGTTGTGATTCTGGTGTTCTCGCAAGAGGGGGGTGAGAACACATCATTCTACTCCGCCATCTTTGTCCACTATTGGATACTTCTAAACAATTACTTGTAAGAGGAAAGTTGTGGAGTGACCTTGTATTTGATAACTTAGAACGTTTTTGTCAAAATAGTGAGTATGAATTTGGCTAGTTTCTCCTATTTGCCCTGAACAAAGTGGGGAAATAAAAGAATGAGCTCAGGAGTTCCAATTACCAGCTCATGGCTTGCATCAATGACCTAAAAATTTCTATGTCTATCCTGAAAGAGACTCTTATCTCCTGTAGCCAAAGAGCTGAGATTGCTGAAAACCAAACCCAGAGTCTCATGCTGCAAATGGCTGAATGACAATGCAAATTGAATTTCCAACCTCACAGGGTGTCTGCTGTTAAGGCATCGATTGGGAAGGAATGGGATCTTGAAAATTGGAATGGGGATATATGGGAAGACCCTAATGAAGCTAGGCACATTGAACCCTTAAATTCCAGTGAATTTTCTTTGCCATCTGAGGAGATTAACTCTGTTTTGCCTGAGAACATTGTAATGGCCTCCCCTGAAGTAGTTGTCTTGAAAACCATTGCTGATTCTCCTTAGGACCTGCCCTCACCCCTCTTCTTGTTTCTAGACCTATTGCTAGACTCAAGTTCCTGTAGGCCCCTAAATGTGAAGTACAAAGTGTGACCCATAAAGAGGCACAGTACACTGTATAAGAACTACATGATTTTTCCAATTTGTATAGACAGAAATCCATGGAACAAGTGGGAGTAACTATTAAAGGTGTGGCATAGTAGTTGAAGGATCATAAAATTGGATCAGGCAGCATCAGGGAGTTAGAAAGAACTCTAACAGTTTGTTTGGTTGTCTGGATGAGACACAAACCAAATGCTGGCCTACCCTAAATGAACTGAAATGCCAGAATTACCTGGATATATTACAGAGGAACAGATTCAAAGGCTTAGGGAGATTGAAATGTTAGAGTGAATTTATCATTTAAGACCTGCTCACCCACCTTAGGAGGGTCCGGAGGATGTCTCTCTATGACTGTGAGAAATAAATTTGTGAGGAGACCCCCAACATTCTTGAAGAGCTCTGTGATTACTCTTCTCTGTAGGTCATAAATTATAGTGAGAACTGCTGTCACTGAATTGGAAAACCTAAATGCAATGGAAGTAACTGGATTCTAGGGTATCAAGAGCCAGTTTACAGCCTCAGAACCCCTTGAATGAATGAAGGGGAAGCCAGTTACCCTTCAGGAAGGAGTCCGATATATTGCCAAAAGTGTATACTGTTATTCTTTCTCCCAGTCTCTTCCAAAGGGATCAACAGCTTTCTACCAGAGTAATTGTGCTTTGAGGAAAAGGAAATAATCATATTTTTGAGGATTATTAAACACTAGCTCTAAATTGTCACTAATTCCAGGAGACCCAAAATGTCACTGTGGTTCACCAGGAGACGCAACAATCACTCCATTGAACTGGATGTTAAGACTGCCAGCAGCTACCTTGGACTCCTCTGGCCTCTGAATCAACAGGCAAAGGGTGAGTTACTGTGCTGGAACAATTGCTCCTGATTACTAAGGAGAAACTGGACTGCTACTCCACAATGGAGGTAAGAAAGAGTAGGTGTGCAATACAGGAAATCCTTTATGATGTCTCTTAGTATTATCCATGCCCTGTGTTTAAAGTCAATGGAAAACTACAACAACTCTATTCAAGCAAGAATACTAATGGTCCAGACTCTTCAAGAATGAAAGTTTGGGTCACCCTACCAGGTATCTAATCATGACCAGCTGAGGTGAATGCTAAGGGCAAAGGAAATACATAATGAGTAGTGGAAGAAGGTAGTTATAAATACCATATGACCAGTTACAGAAATGAGGATTGGGGGCTTCCCTGGTGGTGTAGTGGTTAAGAATCTGCCTGCCAATGAAGGGGACATGGGTTTGATCTCTTGTCCTGGAAGATTCCACATGTCACAGAGCAACTAAGCCCGTGCACCACAACTACTGAGCCTGTGCTCTAGAGCCTGTGAGCCACAACTACTGAACCTGCGTGCTACAACTACTGAGGCCCATGCGCCTGGAGCCCGTGCTCCACAGCAAAAGAAGCCACCACAATGAGAAGGCCGCGCACCGCAATGAACACCCAACACTGCCAAAAATAAATAAATAAATTTATAAAAAGAAAAAGAAATGAGGATTGTAATTGTTACAAGTATTTCTTTCTTATTTTGCTATGAATATATTTATAAACACTTATCTTATATATTCTACATATAATATATATATTATAATATCATACATTATATATGTTATATATCTATATTATCTGTGGATTTTTTATCCCTTTATCATATAAGATATACTGACTTTATATCATAGTATTTAATCAAGGAGAAAAGTAAACATTACCTGAGGACTTTGCATTCCATTCTAGGGAAAATATTAGTGCTTTTTGGTTGTACACGGGACATTTGTATCATGTTAGGCAGAAGTATGACCTTGTTATGGCCTTTATTTGGAGATTAAATATGGTTTAAGGAGACGTGTATGAGTGTCAAACGGAGAAGGGGTGAACTGTGATAGCTGATTTTATGTTAGCTTGATTAGATGTTGCTGTGAAGATATTTTAAACATGTGATTACCGTTTAAATCAGTAGGCTTTGAGTAAAGCAAATTACCCTGCACAGTGTGGATGGGCCTCATCCAATCAGTTGAAAGTCTTAAGACAAAGGACTAAGGTTCCTGAAAGACGAAGGAATTCTGCCTCTGGACTGTGTTTGTACCAAGCTGCAACATCTGCTCTTCTCTCAGTCTCCAGCCTGTTGGCCTTCCCTGCAGATTTCAGTCTTATCAGCCCTTACAACTGCATGAGCAGATTTAAAAATACATCTCTCTTTCTATAGGTACACACATCCTATTGGTTATGCTTTCTGGAGAAGCCTGACTAATACAGTTTTGTTCTGAGCAACTGGGTGAATGGTTGTAACACTGACAGAGAAGTGAATTGTGGTGAGGAGGGGAGAGGAAATGGAGAAAAGCATGAGTTTTATTTTAGACATGCTAATTTTGAGAACCTTATTAGACAACCAAGCAGAGATGTTGAGTAAGCAATTGGTAAATGAGTGTAATGCTCAGGGGATAGGTCAGAACTAGAAATCTATCTAAAACTAGGAGTCATCAGCATATAGAAGATGTTTAAAACATTTGAACTAATTAGCTCTACTATAGACAGAATGTTGATAAAGAGCAGAAGATGGCTGAGGACCGAGCCCTGAAGGAGTCCAATATTTAGAGGCCAGGAAGAAGGGGAATCAAGCAAAGGAAACTGAACAAGGACAGACACAAGTATAAGAAGACCCAGGAGAGTCGAGTGATCCAGAAGATAAATAAAGAAGGAGTCTTAAAAACGGGGGATTCATCAACTCTGTCAGATGTTGCTGAGAACTGGGAATTGTTCATTGTATTTGGCATATTGGAGGAACACAGTGACCTTGAGAAGTGGAATATCAGTAAATGGCAGGGACAAAGCGTGACTGGGATGGGTTAAAGAGAAAATAGCTATTAAGGAAGTAAAGATAGCAAGTATAGACAACTTTCTAGGTAGTTTCACTATGAAGATGAGCAGAGGAATGGGGCAGTGCTGCAGGATTTCATGGGATTTAAGAGCAGAGTCAGATTGGTTGAGGCTGCAGAAGGAGGCCAAAAGAAGCCACTTAGAAAACTTTTGATTTCAGCTTTTCATCATTAATACTTTCAAATTATTGAACATTGAATGCACGGATACTTCCTTAGGTTTTTATGCATTACCAGGCAAGTGCTAGCACTGTGTAAGGAAAGAGGGCTGTAATACATTACATAGCACCTGGAACCATATATCCTCACCACAGCAAAGTCCCGGGAGGTTTTTTTTTTTTTAATATGAAAGATATTTCTGCACTTTTGTATGGTGATGTTAGCAATGCAGTAGAGAGAGAAATGGATGCAGGAGAGAAAAAACAATTGCAATAGGAAAGTTATAGAATAGGCAAGAGGGGTTGGGGTTGAATGCAGCCATGGGAGGTTGATATTAAATTAGAGCAGGGAGAGTTAAATAAAAGCAGGGAGGCTGGGTATATGCATAAAAATGCAGACAGTTGAGTGATGGGGAAACAGTGTCGTTTTCTTCTGACTGCTTTGAATCTTCCCCCCACAGTGAAATGAGATGAAGTCATCATATGGTTGTAGAATATTAGGAAGGGGTTTAGAGTTTTGAGGAATAGAAAAGTGTGTGAAATGCCATTTGGGAGAGTGGAAGCAGGAATTGTCTAGGGAAATGTACAAAGATTGCTGGGATCTGCTGAGCCCTACTTGTAAGATTTGCCATCACAAATTCAGAACAGGCCCTGTTAGAACATTGATTGTTTCTCTTCAGCCACACTGAGATACAGTGGTGCTATGGCAGAGGTATCAAGAGTCAGGTTTAAGTAGAGTTGGAGTTTGTCATGTAAAAGTTACACGGGTGGTGCTAAGCAAAATTTTAAAGATGTTCCTCCAAGATTCCCATCCCCTGGTTATTCTTTCAGACACTAATCTATGTCCTACTGTAAAGAGACTTTGCAGATGTAATTAAGGTTATTAACCAGTTGAGTTTAAGATAAAGGAGATTATCCTGTATTATCCAGGTGGCCCAACGTAATCACACGAGCCATTTAAAAGCAGAAAGGTAGAAGAGAATGTCAGAGAAATTCAAGGTGTGAGGAGGATCTGACAGGCCTTGTTGACTCTGAAATGTAGTGGTCTACATGCAAGGACCAGAGAGTGGCCTCTCGGAGCTAAGGGTGGCCCCCAGCCAATAGCCAGCAAAGAAATAGGGACCTCAGTCCCATAATTGCAAGGAACTAGGTTGGGCCAACAAGTTGAATGAACTTGGAAGTGGATTCTCCCTCAGAGCTTCCAGATAAGAGCCCACTAGACTTCTGACTATAGAATTATGAGATAGTAAATGAGTGTTGTTTCACCCAATCCAAAAATGGGCAGAAGACCTAAATAGACATTTCTCCAAAGAAGACATACAGATGGCCAAGAAGCATATGAAAAGCTGCTCAACATCACTAATTACTAGAGAAACGCAAATCAAAACTACAATGAGGTATCACCTCACACCAGTTAGAATGGGCATCATCAGAAAATCTACAAACAACATATGCTGGAGAGGGTGTGGAGAAAAGGGAACCCTCTTGCACTGTGGATCGGAATGTAAATTGATACAGCCACTATGGAGAACAGTATGGAGGTTCCTTAAAAAAGTAAAACCAGAATTAGCATATGATCCAGCAATCCCACTACTGGGCATATACCCAGAGAAAACCATAATTCAAAAAGACACATGCACCCCAATGTTCTTTGCAGCACTATTTACAATAGCCAGGTCATGAAAGCAACCTAAATGCCCATCGACAGACGAATGGATAAAGAAGGTGTGGTACATATATACAATGGGATATTACTCAGCCATAAAAAGGAACGAAGTTGAGTCATTTGTTGAGACCTGGGTGGATCTAGAGACTGTCATACAGAATGAAGTAAGTCAGAAAGAGAAAAGCAAATATCGTATATTAACGCATGTATGTGGAACCTAGAAAAATGGTACAGATGAACCAGTTTGCAGGGCAGAATTGAGACACAGATGTAGAGAACAAATGTATGGACACAAAGGGGGGAAAACTGCAGTGGGGTGGGGATGGTGGTGTGCTGAACTGGGCGATTGGGATTGACATGTATACACTGATGTGTATAAAATTGATGACTAATAAGAACCTGCAGTATAAACAAACAAACAAACAAAAAAACAACTAATACTAAACTTTCTTTGGGTTATTTGTATGGAAATATGTTAATATAAATATTTCAGACATTACATGAAATTTCTAAAAATCTTATATGTTCTGGTATAATGTCATAAATCATAATTCTAGTCATTACTTTAAAATGTATATCTCAGAAATAACTAAATTTCCTTGTCAATTGCATTATTATGAACTTTCATCAAATCTTTAACTGTGGTCATTTTTAAGTTTTTTGTCATTTATAGACAGTTCTGGGTGTACTCTGATGCTTTTGCAAAAATGTTCCTATAAAAGGGTTTCATCTTCAAGGAATTCATGGCAAAGACTCTGACAAGTACAAGTTTCTGGTAACTGACTATACTGCTGAACTGAATAAGTGAATAAGTATTTTCAGAACTCTAGTTGAAAACTGATGAATTCATAAAAGTGCTAACAAAAGATCAAGATAAAAAAAATTAATTACAAGGGACTGAGTGAACTGATGAGGATGATTATAATTTTTGTGACTTTCTGTTTGAATAAAAAAAAATCCCACAAAGACTCAGAGACAAAAAATATACAAATCAATTTTCACTGCAAAGTAAAGGAGCTGTTACAGTGGAGGATTCCTGGACTGAATGTCAATATTATGACATAGTATGAGTGTGTTTCGTGTTTGGTAATTGCAATCATTGCTGCTTTTGTTGTGGCCATCCATTTACAATGCTTGGTGTCAGTTTATTTATCTCTTGTAAAAATAAAATACAGTGTGTGTGTGTAAAAAAAGAAATGAGTGTTGCTTCAAACCACTAAGTTAGGTAGTAATTTGTCATGGCACCAATAGAAAACCAACAGGTAGGTGGCAAAGGCCAAATGGTTGATAGAATATGCAAAGGGATGATCACTAGTAATGGACTATAGAATCCTTCCTAGGAGGGAAGGGAGGAAGAAGTAACATGAGAAGGATGATGAGAAAAAGTGAATTAAAACTCTTGATGCATTGAATAATTATTGGAATCCAAGTGCTGGATTCAGAATATAGTTATTAGAGTGCATGGTTAAGATGGGATAAAAGACAAGATTGTTGGAAGAGCAAAGGAAAAAATATTGTTAAAAGCCAGGATAGTGGATGGATTATCTATATGTGTGGTGTAGCCACACAACATGGCGACAGGAAGGATAGTAGGGAAAAACCTAGAGAATGAGCCAGGTGTTAAGGTCTCAAATGAAGGGTGAGGAAGGACCAGGGGTACTGATGGAGGATTGTATTATGAAGGCATGATAGACAGTATAGTTTGATGGCATTTGTTTCAAAGGACATTGGGTTTCGGGATAATCAGAGAAGAAATGATTTAGAAATGGTAACAAAGAACAAGAAGACTATTATCTTATAAGAAAAGCCTCATGCTACATGGGGTAGTAGTAGTAAAGAAACAGCTATCACAGGAGAGAACTTTAGAGAACCATTCATTTTCCCTTAAAGAAAGGTGAGAGAATCCTTTAGAAAATAGTTCCCCCCCATCCCACCCCGATGATAGACCATCAACTCCAAGAGAAAAGTGGAAGAATTTGGTGCTTTGGGGAGGAATGAGAGCTTGAGTTAGATTCAGGGTTATACAGAACCATAGTAGAATAGGAGTCTTTGTAAAGAAGAATATCTTATAGACCTTGGACCTCTTGAGATATAAGGCATGGCAGTCTTTTTGGAGAAGGTGGGCCATTAATTCTAATTTTACCTTCCTTCTTGGAATTGATTTTTTAAGGCAATGGGGCTGAGGTGGTAGTATTATACAGGTAAAGATTAATGGTCTTATTAGGTGCATGAGACGTTCTCTGGACCTTCCTTAAATCCTGATGTTTTACATTTAATAAAACTGAGGCACGGGAGATTGACGTTTCATCAGCATGCAAATGGAGGAGGTAGGATGCAAGTTCAAGCAATTGGACTCCAGAGCAGGGAGTTTTAACTATGGTGCGAGAGGCACTCCAGAATGCTTTGCTGACTAATGGATGGATTCAGAGGAATCTGGTATTTGGGAAAACGTCCTTGCTGGGGGTTAAGGTGATGTCAGTTTGCTGAGATGCAGACCTGAGTTTATGAGACTCCCAAGACTGCATCACCATAATGCCATATTCTTCTATCTCGTGCTCTTAGAACACTAGTCCTAGAAATCCAGGCACCATGCTGTAAGGAAGCCCAGTCTGCCTGGAGAGAAACGGAGGCCCACGGGCCCTGAGACTCAGCTGATCTATCATTAGATAAATAGCACCAGCTTTCCAGTCATGGGAGTAAGCCATCTTGGATTTAAACTAAATTGTGCTCCCCAGTTGATACCACGTGGAGCAGACACAAGCCTTCCCTTTTGAGTCTTGCCCAAATCTCATGTTTATGAGAAAAATAAATAATTGTTATTTTAAGCTACAAAATTTAGGAGCTTGTAATGCCGCAATAAATAACTGGAAATTGAACCACCAAGCTACCCGACATCCCTAAGCTTTTGCTTCCCCAGCTGTAAAATGAGGATCAGACCATCAGACCAGAGGACTGTCATACATATTCATGATATGTGGAAATATACATATTCTGGCATACATAGGTACTCAATCAAAGTTGGCTTCCCTCCTCATGCCCCCTATAGCCTCCCAGATTAGACAAAGCAGCCAGAAGTGGTTTGTTTGTTTTTTTTAACATCTTTATTGGAGTATAATTGCTTTACAATGGTGTGTTAGTTTCTGCTTTATAACGAAGTGAATCAGCTCAGAAGTGTTTTTTTAAGAAAATTATTCCTCTCTGCTGTGTATACAAGTAGGTAAAAAAGATGCTAGGGAGAAGAAAGGTTATTCTATCTATTGATTCTCATCCCCCATATAGTTTACCTTCTCTCAGGATTCAAGTCTCTGCTCAAATACCGTCTTCCTAGAGAGGCTCTTCTGCCCCCCCCCCATATAAAATATACAATACTCTCCAATTTGTCCCTTTCTACTGTTAATATTCATGACTTTTCTTCATAGTTTTGATCATCACCTGAATATTATATATTTACATGTTTATTATATTGTCTCACTCAACAAACACGAAATCCCACAAGAGCTGGGATTTTTCACTATTTTGTGCCCTACTGTCTTTGCAGCACTGGGAACAGTGCTTGACATACAACAAGAATTCCATAAATATTTGCTTAATGGCCAATGAATGAGCTCTTTCTGGTGTGGTCCCTCCCCTTGTTTTAATTTACTTCTTTCAGGTAGTATGTGGAAGAACGTGTTGAATGGAGCACAGACTTCAAGATTAGAAAGTCAGACAGACTCTAAGAAAGGAAAAGGCAGTCAAATACGCCAATTACTTCCAAAGAGCAATGGCATATTTTGAAATGTGGAGGCTGCAGCATTAAAATTCATTCTGCGCTACATAAAATAAGGAATTGGGAGCCCGACAGAAATGAAACTCAAATAGGCATTCATTTCCTTTATCTTTTTACAAGACAGATCAATTAGTAATTTTATGGTTGAAAAAACTCATTTTTAAATGTTATGTGGGACTTAGTGTAATATCAAATCTGGCCTAGTGTCACCTTTATTAAGAAATTGAAAGCACTTTTACATCTGTTCATTGCACTAAAAAAATACTGAGAAACAGTTTTTGCCATCTAAAGTTTATAACAGGAGGAGAAAAATGGGCACAGAAATGATCTTGTTGCATAATTAACTCCTGCAAAAAGTTAAGGCAAATGATCAGCCCTGGACTGGAACGTTTTGAGCTGCTCTTACATTTGTAAACCAAGCCATGGAAACTCTCCCAAACAGGTGTATTAGAGTCCAGATGGCCTCAACAAGAGTCCAGGAAGCCAACACCTTCTGCTGTGTTTCTGGCCACTCTCACAGGCTCGCTGGGTTTGGCTGCATCAGTGCCCAGCTGGGGGGCAGCCAAGGGGACATGCAGGTGGTGCCGGATGAGAAACAGTATTTCCAAGCAAGAGACGGCTGACTGCCGTGCTGTGGGAGAATGCCCCCCTTTTCACTACGGGGTTATAAAACTAAGATCCAAGTCATTTACAGCTGATAAAGATCCTGGATACCTTTTAGATAAGAGAGCATAGGTGTTATTTAACCTCACTCTGCCACATGAAATTTTCCCCGTGGGTTCAATCAGACCTGGTCTTTGCCTTTGCTTTTCAGTCCTCTGTAGAGTTGCCCTGCAGCTATTAAACAGCTGCTGAGCTCCACTCTACCCAACACAATAGAGTGTGTATTCTTTATGAGTTGGATGTTGGTGTGAGGATGTGGGATGTTGGCAAGGCTCCATGCGAATCTAGTTCTGGCAGGATGTTTCGCTGGTGTAATTATGAACAAGGAAACCTCTGGCCCTTTTGAATGCAAGCAGAGCCTGGGGAAAGTGATGCAGATTGATGCATTTGGTCCCTTCCAGTGACGTTGAGGCAGCAAGGGAGTTTTGCAAGTCACAGACCTGATGATGGAATCTCTACCTGGTGGAAGGAAACCTAGGGATGATTACTGTGCAAATAGACCTACCAAGAAAAGCTCAAGGAGCCATATTCAAAGTACTACGAAGGAGGCCTTGTCTTTCTTCTCTCCCTTCAGCATTTCCATCAACTACACTCCATCCAGCATTCATGTTCTAGAAGAGGCTTCTCCATGGAGGTAGAACCAATTTGGAGGAAGGCTGAGAGGTCTCAATTCCCCAAACACCCACCTTCTCATTCTCTCACAGCAGTTTGTTGGGTTAAGACTGCATTTTCAAAAGGACTTGTTAAAACAAGTGTGTTAATTCAGAAATCTATTCACAGCTACCTTTACTATTCCAGCACTTGTTTTTCTTAACATCTTTATTGGAGTATAATGGCTTTAAAATGGTGTGTTAGTTTCTGCTGTATAACAAAGTGAATCAGCTACACATATACATATATCCCCATATCTCCTCCCTCTTGCATCTCCCTCCCACCCTCCCTATCCCACCCTTCTAGGTAGTCACAAAGCACTGAGCTGATCTCCCTGTTCTATGCAGCTGCTTCCCACTAGCTATCGATTTTACATTTGGTAGTGTATATATGTCCATGCCACTCTCTCACTTAATCCCACCTTACCCTTCCCCCTCCCCATGTACTCAAGTCCATTCTCTACGTCTGCAACTTTATTCCTGCCATGCCCCTAGGTTCTTCAGAACCATTTTTATTTTTTTTTAGATTCCACATATATGTGTTAGCACATGGTATTTGTTTTTCTCTTTCTGAATTACCTTACACTGTATGACACTCTCTAGGTCCATCCACCTCACTACAAATAACTCAATTTTGTTTCTTTTTATGGCTGAGTAATATTCCATTGTATATATGTGCCACATCTTCTTTATCCATTCATCTGTCGATGGACACTTAGGTTGCTTCCATGTCCTGGCTATTGTAAATAGAGCTGCAATGAACATTGTGGTACATGAGTCCTTTTGAATTATGGTTTTCTCTGGGTATATGCCCAGTAGTGGGATTGCTATGTCGTATGGTAGTTCTATTCTTAGTTTTTTAAGGAACCTCCATACTGTTCTCCATAGTGGCTGTATCAATTTACATTCCCACCAACAGTGCAAGAGGGTTCCCTTTTCTCCACACCCTCTCCAGCATTTATTGTTTCTAGATTTTTTGATGATGGCCATTCTGATTGGTGTGAGGTGATATCTCATTGTAGTTTTGATTTGCATTTCTCTAATGATTAATGATGTTGAGCATCCTTTCATGTGTTTGTTGGCAATCTGTATATCTTCTTTGGAGAAAAGTCTATTTAGGTCTTCTGCCAATTTTTGGATTGGGTTGTTTGTTTTTTTTGTTTTTTGTTTTTTTTGTGGTACGCGGGCATCTCACTGTTGTGGCCTCTCCCGTTGCGGAGCACAGGCTCCACATGCACAGGCTCAGCAGCCATGGCTCACGGGCCCAGCCGCTCCGCGGCATGTGGGATCTTCCCGGACCGGGGCACGAACCCGTGTCCCCTGCATCTGCAGGCAGACTCTCAACCACTGCGCCACCAGGGAAGCCCCGGTTGTTTGCTTTTTGATATTGAGCTGCATGAGCTGCTTGTATATTTTGGAGATTGATCCCCTTATCAGTTGCTTCGTTTGCAAATATTTTCTCCCATTCTGAGGGTTGTCTTTTCATCTTGTTTATGGTTTCCTTTGCTGTGCAAAAGCTTTTAAGTTTCATTAGGTCCCCTTTGTTTATTTTTGTTTTTATTTCCATTTCTCTAGGAGTTGGGTCAAAAAGGGTCTTGCTGTAATTTATGTCACAGAGTGTTCTGCCTATGTTTTCCTCTAAGAGTTTTATAGTGTCTGGCTTTACATTTAGGTCTTTAATCCATTTTGAGTTTATTTTTGTGTATGGTGTTAGGTAGTGTTCTAATTTCATTCTTTTTCATGTAGCTGTCCAGTTTTCCCAGCACCACTTATTGAAGAGGCTGTCTTTTCTCCATTGTGTAGTATTGCCTCCTTTATCACAAATAAAGTGACCATATGTGCTCTGGGCTTTCTATCCTGTTCCATTGATCTATATTTCTGTTTTCCATTCTTGACAATGGAAAAAACTGTGAATAGCCAAAGTGTCTGTAAGTCCTTTTCCTTATTCTTCTCTTTTTGTAAGTCCATAGTTACAGAGAGAAATTTAACATGCTCATCCAGTACACTTTTCTGTATAAACGTGTGAGCTAGTCCTTCAAAGTCTTAAAGTAAGACATTTCAAGCATTTTTCCCCAAAATAAACCACTTTAATCAATATTAAATTCTGCCAAAGCAGTTTGTGTCACTTAGAATTGTGATGGCTTCATGCAATAGAAAGCTTAACTATGGCTCAAAGAGAGTTTTATCACATAACCAGAACTTCAGAGGTGGGTGGTTCAAAATTGGCACAGTTGCTCTAGGAAGCTTATATTAAAGAGCTAGTCTCCTTCTACCTCCTGGTCCCTCATTCTTAGCTTGTGTCTTTTAACTTCATGATTGTAAGATGGCTGCTATACTCCAGACATTTCATCTTTATTCCAGCAAGAATAAAAGAGAAAATTAAACAGCAAAAGGTTCATACAAGCTCTATGACCCTTTGGGCAGGAAAGTAATAGTATTTTCAAACTCTCCACTTGGGGACTTCCCTCCATTCACCACAAAGGGGCTATATAATCCCCTTGCTGCAAGGGAGCCTGAGGAGGTAAGTTCTTTCAAATGGCCTAAATAGTTAACCACTGATGCCCTGAATGAAATCTGAGCTGATGAGGAATTAAGGGTTGTGAATAAGACATTCAAGTTATGAATAAGGAAGAGGGGAAAATAGATATTATGTGTTAACAAGCCATGGGTGCCACACATGTCATTAATGAATTCCACAAACCCCTTTGGGTATCCTCATTTTCCTTCTTGCCATTGACCTCGATGATGTGCAGATGCCTATTGCCTTGAGTATGAATCAACATACGGGGTCCTCAGAAAATTTCCATCAGGAGTAAATTTACTACATGTAGGATTTACAGTCTCAAACCTACTCTTGTCGCTCTCCTCTATTGACCTTAGGCATACAGTGTTGAAACTTAACTTCAGGACACTGTTGGGGAGGAAAAACTCTCCCTCTGCCTTCTTACATTCAGTCTTGGAGGTCTGTGAATTAAACTAACAAAAGATAGAGTAAGAGGAGAAAAGGCCCAGAATTTTTATTAATAGTTATACATTCGGAAGTTCATAGAAAAGAAATGGCACTTAAAGAAGTGGTTAGACTCAGGGGTTTTTATATCATTTTACCATAGGAAAGGGGGTTTGGGCTTCAAGGGATCACAAATCGTGGGGACGAATTGTGACTAGGAAATATCTGGGGGAACTAATGGGAGATAAGGGTTATTTTAGTAAAAGGATTCTTTATATAAACTCATCCTGGTGTTGACTCTCCATTTCAGGTGATGAAGAGTCACTCTTTTCTTCTTGTGACAATGGGGTCACCTTCACAAAAGGAAATTTATGCTTTGCTTTTAGGCAGATAAGGGGAGGGCAGAGAACTCTTCCTGCATCTGTTGATTCTCAATTGCCTTCAGCTTAAACAATCCTTCGGTCAAAATGGCATAATTTGGGGTGACATATCCTGATCCCCATCAACACCTATCTGCAAGTTCCCCACATATTGCCATTTACTGAGGAGAGGAAAGTTGACAGTTTTATGCTGAAGTTTTATTTGAGTCTATACGATGTCTGAAGTTGAAAGTCCTTAAGAAGGTAAGTCTCTGTATAGGTGTTAAATTAATTATGATAAACCTCACAGTTGATTATGGCCCAGAAATATATTATGACACTGCAGCTGAGCACTGCTGCACTAGACAGTAAGAGAAGTCAACTGTTCTTTACCAGAGGGTTACCATTCAATCTGGTAGCCAAAGTGAGACCCGGAATGCATAAATGTTGATGGCTGGGTAAGAGAGGCAGAGAGAAGAGAAAACAAAATGGTAGCATTGCGGATGCTGCCATGGTAAGTGGTCACTGTAGGGGAGAACATAGCCAGCTGGAAAGGAGAAGGTAACTTTGAAATCCAACTTAACCTTCTCCCTGAACCAGGAGGCCAAATCTGCTTCCATGGCTAGAGCCAGATGCCCTAATTATTACCCAGTTTGCTTTAAACTGAATCCTTTTAGGTTATATTCAACTGAGACACATTAGCAAATTTATGAATTAGGTTTCAGTAGACTCTTTATCTAAAACAGAGTTTTGTTTGTTTGTAGTTTTTGTTTGTTTGTGGGGTTTTTTTGCCTTGATTTCAAGAGTCAGTAGGTGAAATTATTGACCAAAATTGGGTCACCATTATGAAATATAAACTATGGTTGTTGAATTGAATTGAGGTGAGGAATCAGATGCACTTGGGAAACTTCAAACTCATTTGCACTCTCCTCTGGTCACTAATGGCCTTGAGGAAGAACTCTTTCAGAAAACACTATAATTAGCATTACATAAACAGAGCCTTTATCTAGGTTCTCAATGGCCCCTGGGAGGTGTCCTCAAGGCCTGACCCAGGCACAGATCTAGGTGGGAAAATTTTTACTCTCTATTACTAGGTGTCTGTTTAAAAGCCAATTCTTCCTCCACTGCTGCTGAGGAATAGAAGAGTTTCCGAACAGTCTGTTAATAGGCAACTGTCTTAAGATAAAACCCAAGAAACCATTTCCATTAAAATTGTGGGAAGAATTCAAGAAAGCAGAGTGAATTTTCTAATATGGAATTGGGCCAAAACAAAGCCTAACTCACCTCCATCAGGTCGTTAATGGGCACAATTTTAGGGTCACTGCCTCTTCCATTAAAACGTCTCCACTATGGCTTTGAACTCCTCCTCTTCAATGTTGCTGAATCCTGTTGTTAAACTGGCCATTTTGCTTTCCACGTTTCATTGGCTTTTTTTTTTTTTTTAACCTCAACGCTTCTTTTTTAAATGTTCATCACTCCAACTGGCAGAAGACACCCCTCTCTCCATTTAGTTGTTTCTGTTTGCCATAATTTCTCTCCTTAGCCTAATGTGTGTTTTAATTGAACGAAACCATCATTTTGTTTTCAAGTTGGTTAAAGAGCTCAGAGCCTTACCTTAGGGTGGTTCACCTTATTAAATGGCCTGTACAAGGCATGTTGACTTTGAGTTTGAAACTCCAAGTTCAGAGATGGGCAAATCTCTTGGGATCCTGAAAATAAGGGCACGGGGCAGAGGGCGTCAAGAACTTTCCAATTTTAATGATAATAATAAAAAGATCCTACCTCAATTGGGCCACATTTAACCTGGAAATGGAATGGGAAGCCAGATTGTTTTATAATTGACAGCTCTGTCTCCCAGCAGATGGCTGTAATCTCCTGCATGTGCCAAACACAGACTCTAGGATTTCTGAGTTTGTAGTGAAAACAGAAAAGACAAATATTTATCATAATTACAACATTTGTGCATTGAATATAGTTTCACAGCCTTTTAATCCTCCTTGACTAGAAAATACAGAGTGCCTTTTTTTCCTTGCCAGTTGAAGAAGTTTATTTACCAACACTTTGAGAAACATTTCAAGTTTTAAAAAATACAAAGCTAGGCCATACAGAAACAGCTCTCTTTTTAGCTACTTCCTAGTGAATCTATACATCAGCCAATTCAGGGAGTTTGGACCAATCAGCAGCTACAGCACTCAAATTTGAGTACGTCATAGTCAATTCCGGATTGATTTGAGGAAATGATCCAGTTTTCAAATTTCTTCCTTTCCATTCATTACTGCTGGTTACTTCTTATCAAGAAGGTCATTTAGGGATCTCTCAAGTTATTTACATAATTATGTCCTGTTTAGTCTATAGAATTTTCTTATGAGACAACATGACCTACGCCTGATTAATCCCATTGGCTTATGGCCACCTCCACTATTAGCAAATCATTAGTCAGCCTCTGCATTATGATCTTTCTGAAAAGTACTGAACTATTTCTAGAGAACTGCAAATTGTAATTCAAATGTAAATTCCTGAACAAAATCAATCCAAATCATACAGCCCCAGCAAGTGTGAGTTTAAAATACACCTCTTCCACTTTCGGTTTTGCCACCTTGGGCAAGTCAATTAACATTTCTTAGACTGTTTCCTGACTTGTCAAATCCTAAACTTTTAAGATGGTGAGTTTGGCAAAAAATGTTCAGAAGTATCATATACCTGGTCACTCAGATTCTTGCCTCTTGTAGTATTTGATTAAAAGTATCCCATGGTGATAGGCTGCATATATTGCCAGATCATGCCATGGACTGTGCTCTCTTTACTGTTGATACTTAAAATAGATGCAGGGCATCCCATTCAGTCTCCCTGAATTGTGGTCCCTGGAGCTATGCAGTGCATGAAACCTGTCTGGATATAGAGCAGCCTCGGGAATGATTCATTCAGGAAAAAAAAATCATTTACTGTCCCCTGATTCCCTAATGACATTCTGAGTCATGGAACTACAAAGGCAAAGTAGAGTTGCTCACTATCTGTGATGTGGTTGGAGGCCAGTATGACGTGGCAGATGCTCTGATAGAATCACTGTGCACAGACAGAGGAGGAGGCAACCAGCTCTGTTCCTTGGAGCTGAGCTGGAGTTTGAAGGCCAATTTGTCATGATTCATTCAGAAAAGGGAAGTGAGGTATTCTGAGAAGAAACAGCCCATTGGAGAAACTGTCACGGTACATGTGGCTATGGTTTAGGTAAAAATTTTGGAGGTGAACGGAAATGAGAGAAGAAAAGTCTGGAAAGTTAAATTGGGGTCATTCAGAAAGATTTCCTATTCTGCCGATGGTTAGGTTTTATTTCTGGAACAAGGATCCTAGAAGCTTTTCAAGCAGCTGTGTTATATTTAAGTTCTATGTTTTAAAAACGTATTAATAGGAGATTTCTATGATATCATAGATAGAAATAAGGATATTAAATCTAAAAGGGGAAGCTGATATATTCAGCTTATCTTTTGATTAGTTTCTGGTTTTAAAAATTATTATTTGCCAAAAATAACTTGAGAGTTAAATTTTGTTAATACTGATTACAAGGATGGATCCAACTCCATCATGGGTGCTCCTTTGCGATTTTATCAACTTGAATGTTAGCTCGAAATACATGGCTATCACTTAGAACCTGGAAATCTTATTGTCATGCAAAGACTGCCTCTGTTGTAAGGGGATTTGATATGTAATCATGCAGAGCTATAAATAATACCACCCAGACCAAGAGAACTTTTTGAGAACTTGTAAAGAGCAGAGGTCACACAATTATATCTGAATTTATAATTCCTCTTGAGAGGAAAGTCCAATTGGATAAGCTTTGTGTCCAATTTTTTTGGTTTTTTAGGTTTTCCCTGTGGTGACATTTACCATGATAGATTGCCACCTGTATCATGGGCAATGATTTCTGGTTAACGTTTGGCAGTTCAGGCATTACTACAAAATGCTGGTGTCCAGATCGGCTGCATCATCAAAATTTGAAATAAGACCTTTAGGCATTCTTGCCGTGAGGAAATTATGGCTTTCAGTCCAGTATAGTCCCTTAGACACCTCATTTATAAGTGTTTCAGATATTGACTTCATTGTTAACAGTTTTAACTAATAGTCCCTATGCTTTTTTATCACATAAAGAATGGACAATAAGGAATGTTCTAGTGATGGTGCAAATGATCATCAAGACAGCACAGCTGGTCCCTGGAAATCTTCATCTAACTACGACAATCCACCGAGCTTTAAAGCCTTAATACGTTGGGGAGGAATCATTGAAAAAGCATCCTTCAGAGCAAAGAGAAAACCAGGGAGTTATAAATGTCCTTGTGAGACATAGACGTCCAAGTAGTACCAGAGGGTCACATATCCAAAGTCAAAGGAGAACTTGATTTGAATTTTGATTCATTTAAGGAAAAAACATGGTAATTATTGCCTACCCAAGGATTATTGGGCCAGAGACACTACAGAACTGTCTTCTAAATTGAGAAATATTTGTGCTAGGAAATCAGGTGCCTGGCATAGAGTAATCACTCCATTAATATTAGCTATTAACATTAATATTCCACAGAAATGAGAAATAAACTGAAAATTTCAAGTTAACTTAAAATCACGTACTTTTTTGGCTTTCATACTAATTAACATGTAACCTATAATTCAAACTATACATTTAAAAATGTCTTTTTGCCAAATTCATACTGTGAGGAGATGGTCCCCTGCCCCTTGATCATGCTATACAGGTGGCAACATAGAACAGCTCAGGTCTGATAATATGTACTCCTGAACCATGTTCGATAGAGATATTTTTGAAGATGTGATTTAACTAAAAGAATATCTGGAACTGAAATAACAAACCTTCTCACAATGAGATTAAGCATTTTGCAGCCTCTAAGAACAACTATAGTCACGGTCTTAGGAAAATTCAACGTATTCTAGACACCTCGCTAGATTTCACATTTTACAACCATTATCTCCTTTGATTTTTCTCAGCAGTCCTATGAGGTAGATATTCTTCCTTCTTTTTACATATGAGGAAACTGGGAGTCAGGAACTGGCCCCCATCACACAGCCAATAATTGGTGGGCTGTGGTTTGAACCCAGACTGATTGAATCCAAAGTCTGTATTTTTAATCACTACAATTCATGGCTTTCCCACTAATGCAAGTTCAGTATGAACTTTATTCCTCTCTTTGCATTATTTTATGCATCAAGAGGCTTCACAAATGTGATTCCTTAGACTGTCTGAATGATTGAGTGTACCTCAATGCAAGGATTGTTAGGTTTCTCTGAAACATCCTTTCTGTGATAAATCTCTCAAAGGGAATAGTCCAGGGATTATAAATCGAGGCATCTTGGGGACTCATGGGAATTTACCTCCGTGATTGAGGGAATGAGCTGACTGTAACCTGCATACACAGTAAATAAAACCATGGAAATGCATGAGATTGCCACCTGAAAATTGACATTGGTTTGTTCATTTTCTTACCAGAAGAATATAACTGAAATGAAGGGAGCTAAGGGGAACTGTAAGAGTGATTTATAGAAAGATACAGAGTTTAGGTTAGGAAACTAGAAAAGCGAATGGAAGGTTTTATTATTATTATATTACTATGTCTTCAAAGCATGCCGGCACCCTTTCCTCAGTGCAATCACAAAGTATATAGATAGTACCGTACTATGCACCACGGAAGAGCAAGAGAGAGAGAAAAGTACAGAGAGAGAGAGAGAGAGAGAGAGAGAGAGAGAGAGAGAGAGAGAGAGAGAGAGAGGTGTGCTGTCTGCCCTTAAGGGGCTAATGTTTTAATTAATGGATTAAAAATTAATTTTACTGGGTTGAAGGGCATGCACATGAACAGCACAGGCACTTGTTCATCACCCAAGGCCACTTCGCTGGTCATTTCATGTAATTTGTCTCCAAGTAAATGGTCCTCTTAAGAAAGAAAACCCAAGCTCTCTTGACCAGGAAAGGCTGAGCAAGATGTGAAATGCAGTGCGTTAACCTCATGGAAGCAAGGCATTCTTTAAATAGACAAAGGAAAGGAAACCAAGGCAAAAGCCTGTCTTTTATTATATGGCAAAGGAAAGGAGATAATTAATGATCAAAGTGGCAGAGGACCTTGGTGCCTTCACGTACCTCAAATTTTATTAGGGGAAAAGAGAATCGATTACAAAAGAAAGAGACTCACCCAGAGTTATTTAAATATGGCTTTATCAGCCTTATATTTTACCTCAAAAATATACTTATTCTTAATTTGTATGTGGTATAAATTGCAGACATTCTAGTGGGTCTGAGACAATCATCAAGGTACCTTTCAAGAAATGGGAGGGATTTGGCCATCTCTTCAGAAATTGTTTAAGCATCAACTTCCAAACCACAGTTACATGGAAATGACAATGGAACAGAGTAAGCATTATATTAGGAGGAAATAACAGGAGGAGAAAAGTTCCAAAAGGGAAGGAAAAATATTTTGTTTAAAATTCAAGAAAATAGGAGGATAGTAACTTCTAACAGACTGTGGGTTTGGGCCTCTGTGAGAAATTGTAAACATTTCCCTTTGAGACACATCAAACTAGGGTGAATCATGTTTCTAGTAAAGTCTTTTCTAATTAAGTCTTCTGTATCTGTTTGTAGAGTGTGGAATTAGCTATGTCCTTGACTCCCAAGCCTTTTCAGAATTTAATTCCATTGGAAAACTTCAGTGTGAAACCACACTTCTTTCCTTTAAAGTCATAGCTGTTAAGAACTTGCTCATGACTGTGGGCTATTGTCTCCTCGGAAGGACAGTTCCCAGAGAATGACGGGCTCAGGGCCAGCATTGCACACAGTGGGCATTCAGCAAGTTTCTGCTGAGAGTTCTTGAAAGAACAGATCCCAACCTCACAATTAGAGAACATCTCTCTCCTACTGAATCTAATACAAAATCTAGCCCCAAGTCACTGTCGTCATGACAAGGGATAGGTTTGGAATCCAAGTTTAGAATTCTGCCAGTGGTCAAGCCCTTTGCCATTTAGACAGCCACCACTCCTCGGCTCACTTGGGTTTTGGAGGCAAAGAATGACTGCCACTAAGGTTTAATGATAGTTTCACTTTGAAGTGTTCAGAAGAATAGACACCCTGAGCACATAATAATGGTCCTCATGGATTACTATGATCATCTGAGAATAGAAGATAAAAAGGGAAAACTCTGGTAGTGTAAGCTATTCATGACATATCAACACGCAGCTCATCCTTTCTGGACACAGGATATCAGAGACCTGCCAAATTTGAAGGTTAGGAAGTTCCTGTGGGCAAACAGAAGTGATAGATGATTGCATACACCTCTGCCCAGAGGAGGCTTCAAAGGTTCCTCATATCCTGGGCTACATGAGAGCTTTAAAAATCTAACCAAGAAGCATTACATATCTAGGCTGATGTCTTCAAAAATATGCTTTCAACCCAGAAGACTGGATATGCATATTGCCTTTTCATTGATTGGTAAGATTTAGAAGTTCCCATGCATACCCCTTAAGTCTCTCTCTCTCTCTCTCTCTCTCTCTCTCTCTGTTTGAATTAGTGTCAGTTAAATGTCTTGGTTTAAAAGTGTCAGTGAAAAAGCTAACAGCAGTTCATTGGAAAAGGAAAGGTGCCAAGAGATACAATGACTTAAAATCAACCTCAATCCAGTTAATACTTAGGTTTTCTTCAGAGAATGATTTCAAGTGAAATGGAGCAAAATTCTCGATTAACCACGGATATAGTCATAATTTCTAGAAAGCTTAAAGTGAGGATAAAAATCACATTTTTAGACAGCTTAGAATTTAAATACAAATATAAAAACACACGCAAAATTCATTTCTTGGTTAACTAAAAGCTTCAGCATGTCCCTGCGAATTTAACTCTGTTAAATTCAAGGGAAAAAAATCAGAAGTTAAAGTTCACCTGGTTGACTTAATCACTGGTCATTTTTTTACAATAGTTTAGGCACCTGGAAGGGAAAAAAGTCTATATAGTTATCTGTTTCATTTGCTTGTTTTTATTTCTGGCTTTTGTTTTTCTCTTTTCATTTGCTTTTTGCTTCATGGTTGCCTCAAATCAAACATATTTATCTTGTATTAAACTGAGACTCAAGAAATTCCAAAGACGTACCCAATCATAATATAGTTCCGAAGTGGCAGAGAATGAGTTCAAATCTGACACCAATAATTTTGCTATTTCTACTATGCATGTGACTACGATTTTCTCACCTGTAAAACAGGGCTAATACCTGCTTCACAGAGATTAAGAAGATAACATATGTTCACCTTCTAGAGCAGTGTCTGACATCTGGTAGGTATCCACGAAAATGTGATGATAGTAGTAGTACTGATGGTGTTTACTTCTATTAAAGGAAAAAGTACCAGAAAGACTTGCCCCCTGAATGGCCTAAGAATAATACCCTGAGTTCTTTAAAAGAAAAAGATCTGACTGTGGAATATAAACTAATTATCTCAAAAATCTGCATGCATATATTTCTTGCAAGAACAGATAACTTTACCCTTAGATTTGGTCACACATCATAGATCACAATTAAGTGTTGACTGGGTGGAGGGTATTTTGCAGTGGTGCATAAAGAGAAAAAAAAAATTATAGGCACTTCAAAAATTCTATAACAATGCCTAGAAAGCACTAGATTAACTGCCTAATAAATACACCTGGAAAATTCCTTCCATGGCTAGACCATGAAGTGCAGCTCAGAACCAGAGAAACCTAGTTTAAACCAAAAATGCATTTCACATGAGCACACGTATGTGCTTCCAGCCACTTCTATTTTAGCTCACAGTAAATGAAGATGTTCTAGCAACACCCACTATGTTCAGAGGCTCTTACATACATGGTTGTGTCATGACTGCAGGGGAAAGGTTGGAAACAGCCAAAAAGGAAGATTGGTTAAGATGAAAAGCTTATAATGGTCTACTTCTAAAGGGGTGGAAGAAGCAGTGTGACATCTTCTTGTGGGTGGGCTCTGTCCCACTCGTTCAGCTCGACAACTCTCTGAGGGAAACACCCTGAAGTGGACTAGAAAGAAGGTTATCAATAACCCTGGGGAAAAGCCTTTCCTATGTTTATGAATTTCTTTCAGACAACATACTTCTCCGGCCTTTGTTTCATTTGTAAACTGCATACGTATACATACATATACACCCAGACCATAAACAAAGTAGCTGGTAGTAGTAAACATGTCTGGTTTGCAAGACACAAGAGTAGAGTATCAATGCTACATATTTCTCATCTTTAATCATTTTTGGCAATTTTTATTTATAGGGTAGTGATTTAAAAGTAACACTAGACTATTTAATCCAAGAAAATTTAAATTATTATTTGATCCTAACACCTCTCTAACATATTCATCTTCAAAATCAGCAGCAGCATCCCATTAACTATGTCTTACCTATGGAAATAAAGGACCAATATCGGTAGAAAGTTTTCCATCAGAGGAACCTAGAAAAGGAATGTCTCTTAGCTGTTTTAGATCCAATCCCAGCAGTGGAATAGAATCTAGCTTCCCAAGTCTTTTTCCTTCCTCCTTCACACAGCCACATTGGATAATTAAAGAAAAAAACAGATATAGAAAATTCCTCTAAAGACATTAAATTAATCCTCTGTGAAATTTCATTATTTAATTCATAAATGGTATGGCAGGCGTTATAAATGGAGTCAGATAGCAATTGTGTTAGGACTAGCTGCAGTGTAAATTTTTTTTTAAGTACTAAATTTCGTTACCAAAACACATTTGGAGACACCTTAAATGAATGTGGGCTTTAATCTCTGACTGAATATAAACCTCACACTCAACTGTGTGACTATTTTGCACATCAGAAAGAGAGAGAATTTCTCATTAGCTGCTACATCAAGCTTTTAGTTCAAGGAAAGAGTCTTGCCCAGTAAAACTAAAAACAAAACCATATCTTAACCAAATTGATTTCTCTTTGCAGGGTTGACCTCTAGTAAGTGGCCTGGGTAGAGCCCTTACTGCTTTTTTCATAAGCTAAAGGAGAAAGAATCGTTAATAGATGAGCCTAAGGCATTCTGAAATATACTTGCTAAATAATAACCTTATCAATTCCTTCCAAATGAATAAATAATTAATTCTCATCCAACTCTACCAAGCCTAACAGTGAGGAAATGCAGGTGCCAAGGAAGAGAAATGAATCTCAACAGTGTATCACCTGCAATGGGAGGGTCAAGACTGACAAGTTATTAGATAGGAACCTAGGAGATAATGCCTTAAAACATAGGAAGGCAGTGTTCAATTAAACATTAGGAGAATGTATTGCAATTTTAAACATTTCCAACTACAGACCAGAGAAAATGCTCAAGGACAGGAAAAGATGCCCACCTGAAACTTTTTTTTTTTTTCCGGTACGCGGGCCTCTCACTGTTGTGGCCTCTCCCATTGCGGAGCACAGGCTCCAGACGTGCAGGCTCAGCGGCCATGGCTCACGGGCTTAGTTGCTCCGCGGCATGTGGGATCCTCCCAGACTGGGGCACGAACCCGTGTTCCCTGCATCGGCAGGCGGACTCCCAACCACTGCGCCACCAGGGAAGCCCCCACCTGAAACTTTTTAAGATTCATTGCTACTGATCCTCACCTCTAGTAAGAGAATTAATTGCACACTAGAACTAGCATCAGTGATGAAAGGGTATGAGCGTGTCCAGCCCTTTTCACACCTAACATTTTACACATATATTCTCTAATATTTATTTATTTCAATAGCACAAGGCAAGTTTCCCATTTTTCTAAAGGTGAGGGTGGTTTTTCTACTATTCTATTATTGCATAAAAGACTCCCCCCAAATTTAGTGACATAGGCAGCCATTTATTAAAGATTCCCATATTGTTGCCAGTTGCTGCCAGTCTCTGCTCAAAACCCATCAACCCTCACCTTTAGCAAAAGCGCCCTTGCTCAAAACCTGCCAACCTCCCACCTTCAGCAGGAATTAACATAAATCTTTAAGTTAAAGAGTCCAGAGATAAGAAAGGAAGCTACAAACAAACAAACAAAAAACAGATGGAACCAGCTGGGACCAAGATGGCAATGAATCTGACCTCCAATGGACTCTGAGTCTTATTATGTTGATTTGACTACATTAGCATATTAAATGACACACCTACTGGTGGCTAAGACCAGACATTAAGGACCAAAAAATGATTAAAAAGGGGGGTGGCATCTCACACTCCCTCAGAAAAAGCCCTGCCCTTTCCCCATAGACTAAAACATACGCCTCCCCATCATAGCCTCACTCCTCCACCCTTTGTCTTTACTCTTTAAAATTAAATCACTCTCACAGGTGGGCAAGAATTTGATTTGTGAACTTTGTTCCTGCTTCTTCATTCTTTGGCTACTGAATAAAGCTTGTGCTGTGTTGATCTCTTTCAGCTTTGGTTTCATTATTCACCTACTTGAACCTGAATGGAAAAAAAACCCTCCCCCGCCAAGGCAGAGAGCCTCGCAGGGCCTAGGGCCAGAGCAGGGTCCACAGGACTCAACTCAGTAATACTACATGTAAGGAATTTGAACAGGGCGCAGGAGGGATGGATTGTTTCTGACCCATATTGTTTGAAGCCTCATCTGGAAGATACTATGAAGGCTGGGACTGGCATCGTCTGAAGGCTGGTCACTTGCATGCCTGATGATTGATACTAATGGCTATCAGCTGGGACTTGAGCTAGGCTGGTTAGCCAGATCACTGAAGGTGGCCTCTCCACGTGGCCTGATAGTCCTCAAAATATGGTGGCTGGGATCCAAACATGAGTGTCCCTAGAGAGAAAGTGCCAGATGGAAGCTGTATCACCTTTTGTGTCCTAGCCTCAGAAGTCACAGTGTCTCTTCTTTTGCATTCTATTTACTGGGTAGTCACAGAGGCTGACCTACATTCAAGGGGTGAAAATTAGACTCCACGTTTTGATGGAAGAGAAATGTCAAGATTCTGAGATTGTGGGACTGGAAACATGGCTGTGGACATTTTTGGAAAATAAAGTTGGCCACAGTGATTTTTTTTTCCTTCTCTTTTCATTACTTTTTTTATGTTTCACTTTTGCTTTCTTATAGTTTCTGAGGAAAACAGCAAGTCACACGCGGAAAGCACACTTCTAGTAAATTCTAGTGATATTTTGCTCATCTGCTATGAATCAGCTTATTGTATATCAATAACTTTTGTACTTAGGTTTATTCTGGTAGGTCTACCTACCAGAACATGTTTGTGTCAGACTGTTTCCTCTGACACAGGCATTTTGGAGTTTAAACCTGAGGATAAATGAAAGGAACAGAATTTGGAAGTGCTAATTGTTGGAAAGAAGTCCAGAATAGGGGTAAGAAAATGTTTAAAAGTGCAATGAAGACAGATGTTAGGATTTGAATCTCTTGAAAAGGATTTAGGATGTGAAGGAAAGAACTTTTTGCTGAAAAGGATTAAATGTTTCTTGGCACATGTAAAGTTTCTCAGGGTTTTTAGAAATTACTTATTTGACTTTAGGACATTTTATGTTTCTGCATACAGCCAAGTAAACATTTTAGTGAAGAAAAAATCTTCACTTATTTATCAATAGATATCATAGTGCCATTTTTAACGTTCTGGGAATAAATGAGTGATACTTTTGAATAGCCTCCTCTGTCCTGGTGCTATTTCCCTGACTCAGTTAGGACACTTACGGTTGATGGGCCTGGGCACTTCATTCCCTGGACTGAAATAGGCAGAACGAGGAGAACCTTGAGCTAATGCAATTGGGTGTTAACAAAAACACGGAGAAGAAAGAACTACATACTTCATTGAAAACCACATCCCATGAACATTCCTTTTGACATTACAAATCTATACTCAAAAATCTATTCTACAGAAATAATTTCAAAAGTGTATGAGGATGCTTATTGTAGTATTGTTTATTATAGTAAAAATGGAAACAAACTAAAATAGCCATCAATAGTAGAATGTCTATATGGCAAATTCATGTCTACAACACTATTTTAGCCTTCGAATAACATGTATCTACTTTCATGGAAATGTGCCTATGTTTTCCTGACACATTTAAAAAAAAATTTGCAAAACATTATGAGTAGCAGAATCCCATTTTTGCTTTTAAAATATAGAACATTTATATTCTAAATGGCAGCCTTAGCACTACTATAGTTCTCACTCAGCTGAAGATGGGTGGTCTAGAATGAGCTTACTCACATGTCTGGGCACCTTCTGGAATGTCAGTGATGTTGAGAGTATCCGGAAGAGAGGCAAACCTAAGTGCACAAGTCTTTTTCAAGCTCCTACTTGTGTCAGATATGCTATCATCTCATTGGCAAGCAAGTCATGTGGCCAAACCCAGAGTCAGTATAGGGGGGACCGTCCATTAAAAAAAACAACCAAAAAAGATTATACACCAAGCAGTGAAAAGTGGGTATACCTGGGAGATGGAAATAATGGAGGATGAACAAGGATTTTTTACTTCCTTACATACATACTGTTTCTTTTGTTGCTGTTTACGATGACCATATATTACTTTTGCAAATTACATTACTTTAAAAAGTAAACAGAAGAAAACATTCTTTGGCAGCTAAGGAATCTCTGAGAGTTTTCCCGACCTTGACTTAATTTCCCTGCACCTGCATACATTTACCCTCCCCAGCCACTGAATCTTCATGCCCTTACCTTTGTCAAACATGCCGTTTCCCACAGTGAGACGCTGCAAAATACCCATCTCCTTCTAGAATCCTCACCTCTGCAGTCACCCTAGCATCTGCCGGCACATATGCACAGATATCATGGAAACATGCATAACAAAATAAACAAGGACAAAAGGCCTTTTAGAAATCCCAATTGGTGGCAGCTGCCTCAGTCCCCCCAAGGGAGTGGTTAACTTCCCTCTAGAGCCAAAGGCTTTTTGTAAAGCAAAATACCTCCCAGGATATAGTTTAGAAGGATACAGTGTAAGAAAAAATCAAGTTTCTTGTGAGGATGGGAAAATAAAGATGATCCAGGAAGGGATGAGAAAAAAAAAAAAAAAACAATGGAGAAAAAGCAAAATAGTGGCTTTTGGGTGGTTAAAATTCTTTTAGACAGAAGTATGTTAATTATTAAGTGATTGTCTCCTTTGTTGCCCTTCTATACTCTGCTTTGCTATGCTGATATCTGGATACTGCAGAGTACATCTTCCTTTGTCGGCTGCCTTTGTTAGGTTTTGCCAGAATTAGTCTGGGGGCTTGCTCCTTCCTCTTTGCTTGCTGTTCCTGTCATCGGAGCCCATTTGCCATTTCTGTAACTATCCCCCTGACAAAGACCTTCACTCTAGCAGAGGCACTCCTTCAGTCTCCATCCTTTGGTGCTTCCAGAACCTGATTCATTGCACACTCTCAGATGTGCCGGCACTAGAGGGGCAGCATCCTTTCCTCAGAGGGCGCGACCCCGTGGTAAGGCCTACCCTCTGCGAGTTCCTGATTTGCTAGCACCAGCCATACGGTCTCTACCAACTCTATGGGGTCTGAGTTTCTGGGTTCTGATATCACCCTTTTTTTCCTCCACCCTTAGGGGTAGTGGCTGCTTGCAGTCACTTTGTATCACCTCGGTGTAAACTCTTTTCTTTTTATGTCACTGTGGAAATAAAGAACACCCCAAACAAAGAACAAACAGAGGCTATTAATTCAGAACTTTCTACATAGCGAGTCAATCACCATCACTTGCACTTGGCAGAGACTCAAAGGCAGCATTAAGAGTGGGAAATCTTCATAGTGGAAGAAAAAAGGAAGGTTTTAGGCATGCTCTGATTGGAGGCTGTTGGAAAGGGGAAGCTAGAGGCAGGCTGTCTTACATGCGTGTTTGGGGGAGCATATTTGGCTTGGGTTATGCTCCCCAACGGGGACAGTAAGAAAAATGGGGAAGCTGGCAATCATTGGTCAAGTCCTGATCCTTCTGGGCTGACTGCTAACAGAGGTTGATGGTCAGAGTTCTACAGTCATATATGGACAGCCCGTTGTTCATTTGTACATTCAGTTGCTCACCTCCAATTCCTGTTAATTTCCTATATTCTGTTCTCTCTGTTAAAATGCCTAGTGTGCTTTCTGTTTTCCTAACTTGTCCCTGACTGATACAGGAGTGTCTAATATTCAACTCTCAAAAGTTTCCATTGTGTGTGTGTATATCTATTTTGCCAAATCTTTGCTAAGTCTGATACACAAATGGCTTGTATGCATGGTATTTGGAAATGAGCACGTCTGGAAGAGTATAGGACAGAAGGAACAGCTGTAGGAGGCAAGGCACTAGTGACACCAGACTTCCACAGAGGTAGGAGGGTGGACCTTGGAGGGAGCTAGAGAACCAGGTCCCATCCCATATTCTATCTTAGGAACCCTATGAAGTTGCCCAGTAAACATTTTGGTTTGGTTAACCAGTTCCCAAATTGATAAATCAATTTTATCTATGTGTATTGATAATACTTTTGTGATTCATTCATATTTGTTGGCAATTCTCTTCCATTTATCTTTACTGAATTCCTGGTCTGGGCTAGATGTTGTGAGATATTTTTTAAATGGAAATTAACCCAACCTTTGTCCTCAAAGGGTTTAGAGGCTTTCTGGAAAGAGATTAAGTAAGCAGGAGTGAGAAAAACAATATAATGTAAGGTCCAGAATAAGCACTAAAACCAAATGGTACTGTATCATTTTTAAAAAGAGAAGAAAATGCATACAATGTCAGCACTTTGGAAAGATTTTTCAGAGTAGTCCAAACTTGAATCTTCACTTTTCAATAAAGAAAAAGCCAAGATTAAAATGTCTTGAAAAATTGTGGTTGCAAAATTACTCATAATTCTACCTCACTGAAAGTTCAAATTTTTTGTTTTACCTTTCACACATACACAGTTTAAATAGTCATAATCACAATATACAATTTATTATATTATTTGTGTTTACATTGTCATAAATATTCTTCATGTTTCACATATTTTACATGTTATATTATTACCATTTTAACAGCTTGTAGCATTCCATTGTTTGTGCCGCAAACTATGCAACCTTTTATTTGGGCTGTTTGTTTTTTTTAATTTTGCTACTTTAGACTTATCCATGAAGATATTAATTGTGTCACTAAATTTTTGTTTCTGGCACATTGTTTCTTTTGGATATACTTTTACAGAGGAGATGCTGCGCTATTAGTACATTTACGGCTCTTCCTTTCGAAATATTGATTTATAAAATGATTATACAGTATTGTTAGTAAGTTATCTTAGCCACATCACCTCATGTTATCTTTTTTTTCCGAATTCTCGTTTCCAAGGTGCTATAATTTGCATTTTTAACTACTAATGAGAAAAAGAATTTTTCCATTTTCTTTTTGTATTCATTGATGAAGATTATAAAATATGTAGAAGAGAGGAAAACACCTTAAAAAAGACAGAAATGAACAGGGCTGAGTGGTAAATGTGAAGCTAGCTGGATGATAGGAAGATAGATAGAAATATTATTTGTAATATGTATATATACTTATATATACATATGCACATGTAAACAGATTGCATGTCACCATATTTCTCCCTTCAAGTATTTACTATAAGACCAGCATTATATTAAATGATGCTTTAAATAAGTGTCATATTATCCTCACAACAACCTGATGTTTTTTTTCCCCATTTTTCTGGTGAGAAACTGAAAGCTCATGGAGGTTAAATCCCATGCCTGTAGCCACCAAACTTAGTAGCAGCATGGGATTTTTCCAGTATCTGTCTAACTCTAATACATTTCTAAACACCAGGGGATAACTCTAAATATTTTACTTAATGTGGAGAATTTGTACTGAGAAATAAAGGCACACATGATAGGTTATCATAAATTGGTAATAATGGAATCTTCCTGGGCCCTCGTAGGATTTACGAAAACAAGATCCATACTGGCTGTAAGGACTATATTCATTTTCTGCCGCCAAATGGACTTGGTTTTAGTTTAATTCTCTTTATAGAATTGATGTTTGTTCTTGGCTAACCATCTATGATATCATTATACTGCACACAATGAATTATTCACCCGAATGTGCCTTACAATTAGCCTCAGCAGAGTATTTGCTCCTTTCGTCCAAACATTTTACTTTATCTATAAAGATTAAATTAATCATCTCTGCCAGCAATGAATAACTGAGAGAAATAGTTTTTAATATCTGGAGTACAGAAGGGGAAATTGCAGGCAGAGCAATACATTTTGCTTGACCAGTGTTCCATGTTTCCTTTTATAATTTGTATTCTATATCGTGTGCAGCATCTTTGCCTGGGGAGAGGAAGAGATAGGATACATTATTTGATCAATGACTGCCAGCCCTTTGGGAGGAAGGCAGCTGGACGAAGATGATTAATTAAAATGCACTTTAATTTGAGTCATACTATTTCAAAGTCCCATTATTAATTTTTACAACAAGTTTATAAATTAGATATTATTAGTTCCCTATTTTACAGACAAGAAAGTATGCACAGCGAACTTAAACGATTAAGCCAGCATATGTGCCTAGGCCATGCAGCATCAGTATTCCAGTCCTGACCACTGTTCTGGTGCTTCCTGTTGGGTTCACAGCTTTGGGTTCACTCCTCTTTCTGTTGCAATCCACCACCCACTTGTAGCATCACAGAGCAATGAAATTCCCCAGAAGGAAAACATCAGGAGGGAAAGCAATATATCCCCCAATACATGTACTATTTGGTAGAGTATCAATTGTTTACATTGATTCATTTTTTTGGCCATGCTGCGCAGCTTATAGGATCTTAGTTCCCCAACCAGGGATTGAACCTGGACCCTCGACTGTGAAAGCGCAGGGTCCTAACCATAGGCCTACCAGGGAATTCCCAACTGCTGTTTACATTTAACATGGAACAATCAATTTGGAAATGAGTTGTCTTGTTGAAACAGGTTTTCAGGTTGTTTCCACTTCTGTGTGATTGAACATAAAAAAAGAAAAAAATTAGGAGAGCTAAATTCCTTCCGTGACCCCCAAATAAGTCAGAATTTCTCAAAATGCTGTCCATTGACCACTTATGTTGGAATCATCTGGGTCCCACCTCTCACATATTGAGTCAGAATCTTTAGGAGTGGGACCCAATAATCTTCATTTAAGGGTTTAAGATCTACTGATTAAGAAGGTTTTCCACCATAAGTTTGATGGTGATGGTGATAATGATGATAAATGGAACAGTTCTTGGCACCTCCTTAGTGATATAAAGTTATTAAAATTTTTATTTTCATTTATCTTGTTTAAACTCATAAAATCCCTATGAGGCAGTTCCTATTTTTATAGTAAAAATAAAAATAGTAACTTCACAACTGCAGCTACATAAAGAGAAAGAATCAAATCTAGGTATTCTGGTTCCAGACTTTACTGTGCCTCCTTAACCTCTATATTATATGTGTGTTTCAATTATAGAAAATTTCAGACAGCAATGTCCAAAGCAAAGATAAGCACTGCAATTTACAATGAAACAAAAATTAAATTAAATAAAAAGAAAGCTGAATCTTTCATTTTGAATGAGAAAGTATTCTGCCATTTTCCTAGGAATAACTAATAGAATAACTAGATGAGAAATGGTTGTATTGTGATTATATTTTTTAAATCCTATAGTTTAATTGAAAGATTTAACTAAAATCCTGGCTAAAATTTTATAAAATATTTAAACATTAGCATAAGAAAACCAGACAAATAGAACTGAATAAAAATAAGAACTCTTCTCAACAGTGAGAAAAATAAGACATAAATTACTTTACATAGCCCACAGAGACTAGAAATGGCCTTCAGAGGCTAGTAATTGCAGAGGGGTCTCACTCAGAGCTGTCAGGACTTTCTTTACCTTGACTACATAAACTAGTTGGAATTATATTTCCTGGGGATCTCTACAAAGCTTCCTAATCAGAGCAAATGTTGGGCAATTTCCAAAAGCACTTGTTACCATGCTCAGAAGCAGGGGCACGGGAATTAATTCTTTCTTCTCAATTTTTTTCACATATTTTCCACAGCAATCATAAAACACAATGGTATCTTAGAACCACGTTTGGGAAAAAATGAGGCTCAAATATTGATGGTTTGTATCACCATTCTTTTTAAAAATTAGAATGAGGGCATCCTTATTTACTGCTTGTTGAACTGTACAAATTTTTCTGCAGCAATTGGCACTAGGTAAGTTTTGAAAATGTTCTTTGCTCTAATACATGTAGTTACATGAATTTATTGTAAGGCAATGATGGATGATATGAACAGAGATTTTTCCCACAAGGATGCTTGTCATGGTAGTTGTAATTTCTATTAAAATTTTGATATTACAGATAAGTACGACTTGCTATTCCAACACAAAGACATGGCAATAATGAAACGTAATGTACTTGCCTTATAGTCATTTTTTATTAATCATGGCTGTACCTAATTGTCATTAATTGTTTATTATGTCTTTTTAAATTTAATATCATGTCCAGCTTTTGCTCATACTGATAAATTGTTATATACATGAATTTTAATGTCTTTAAAATGACTTAAAGAAGTACTGCAAAGGCTAAACATCATTTAATTGCATTACCTTAATGATGTTGCATAAATTAAATAATATCCTGTTGTTGAATATTTTCTCTATTTTGTTTAATATATAAATAATGATACAAACAATTGAATGCTTACTTTGTTAACTATAGTTATTCATAACTAGAGTGGTTTTTAAAATTGTAAATATAGATGTTTAAAAACAAAAAAAAATCAAATCCCACAAAGCACAAATTGGATATTTATTTAAGACATAATAAATGTAATATATATTTATTACCTAAATAACCATTCCCTTTAAAAAATCTGTTTAGGACTTCATATTGTTTCCTTTTGTCTATTAACTTTGCTTAAGGGAAGATTATCCCTACTCAGCTTTTATAATTTCAATTAATATAGTCAGGCATTTATCAGTGAGGATATACAATTAGTATATCTCAAAACTATGTTCATCACATAATGATTGTCAGGAGGTTATGAGGTCATACTTTTTCCTCTAGTTCTATTTCTTCTATTTTCTATTTCTATTTCTGTAACATTTCCTCTATTTTCCAAGTTGAAGAAAAAATATTAAAATGTTTTAATGCTTCAAAAGCATGTAAAAAGAAAATAACCTTTATTAAAAGTAATAACTTACAGTCTAAGAATGTTGAATGTTATCCCTGTTGTTGGATAAGAGCTATTACCAATGATGCTTTGGATTGGGGAAATTTTTTTTTTAACCCAGGTACTGTGTCACAAAGGACTTTTACTCTTGGGTAAATTGTTTAGTAACAGGATTTTCTTTCACTGATACTTTTCACTAATGCATCAGCTTTCTCTGAAGGAATGAAAATTCCTTTCTTCCTTGCATGTCCATGAGGAAGTTAAATAGATGATACATATTTGTGTTTCACAAATGAATGGGAATAATTGCTTTGTCTCAAGATAAATGACTAGAAAGTAACTAATCATGCAAATTCATCTTTCTATCTCAGACTTTTTGAAAAATATGGGATACATTAATTTATTAACATTCAAGATGGTTCACAAAACCCCTATAATTCTGCTTAAATGAAAAACCCTTGACAGTGTAAATCTAAACATCTTTTCATTAATAATATTTTCATATATTAGCCAAAGCCTTGTTTTGCTCCCAGTAATGATTTCTTTTACTCCATGGAATTTGTCTAATGTCTCAGGAGAGTAAAACTGTGATGAGAAGCTAATAATTAATAATAATAACAACAACAACAACACATCTTAACTGTTTCAGAAACCAAAGCATTTGATTGCAAAAACTTAAAGATTATTTTTCTTTCTTCTTATGGACCTTATATAAACCTTGATTGATGAAACACACTGCCATTAGTTCATACAAGACCCTCATTTGTTTCGTTTTACTTTTAATAGTGTAAAGAGCACCCATAACCTAGTACACACTCCAAGAACAAGAACCTTACCAATAAATTGCAGCTGCTTATATGTTCCTCCTCTATCTTATTCTCTTACCTTCTCCCCAGCGGTAACCCTCTCCCAGATTTTGTATTTATCATTCCCTTGTAATTCGGCTCTTGAACACTCTTGGGTAAGTAGGAGGGGAATTGCTGGGACGTAGCAACTTTGTGAGACATCCAATTGTAATAGATATGCTCAAGTATTTGAAGCATGGTTGTACCAATTTACCTTTCAATGAGCTCTGCAGAAGAAATTCTGTTGATCTCTGTTCTGGAATTGCCTGACTTTTTTGGTTTGTAACAATTAAATGGAATCAAGTCATACCTTGTGTGTGATTTGCTGATCTTTATGGTCTTGATTTCCTTCTGCAAAGTACTCATGTGGCTGAGCTCATTGATTAGCCGTATGTGTTTTCTTCTCTGTACATGGCTGTTTCTGCTTTTCCCTTCATTTTTCTATTGGTATGTTTGTTATTCCTACTGATTAGTAAGATATATATTGATACACATATATAAAAATAAATAAATATATTTAAATTTTTTTCTACTGGTAAGATATATAGATAAGCAGATAGATAGATAGAAAATAAACTGGGGTATGTATATTTCAAATATGTTCTCCTAGTTTATTGCTTGTCTTTACTTCATTAAGACTAAGACACAGGATTAATTTGGCTATACATGGCTTTTTTGTTTCCATATGAATTGTAGAATTTTTTTTTCCTATTTCTATAAAAAAATGACATTGGGAGAGGGTGATGTCAGCAAAGATGGTGAAATAAGAGGTCCCCAGCTTACATTCCCCCTTCAAACAACTATCTGGCAGCCACCCATGAACAAAAGTGCCTTTGTGGGAGCTTTGGGATCTAGGTAGGAGGTTGTGAAATCCCAATTAAGTCCAAGATTGAGAAGAGCTGCTTCGAGAAAGCAGGCCTACATCCTGGTGGCAGGTTTGCTGGACACAGTCCCAGCTACAGAGCAAAAGCATCCCCACTTCTATGGACTCAGCTCCAGAAGCTTGGCTATGCTCCCCAAATCAGCCCCACCTGCCACGGGCCCTGGGAGGAGCTATTTCTCAGAAGAAGACACACAAATGGCCAACAGGTATATGAAAAGGTGTTAAACATCACTAATCATCAGGGAAATGCAAATCAAAACAACAGTGAGATATCACCTCATATCTGTTAAATGGCTGTTATTAAAAAGACAGTTGTTGGTAAGGATGTGGAGAGATCAAAAATCTTGCACACTGTTGATGGGACTACAAATTGGTATAGCCTTTACGGAAAACAGTATGGATTTTCCTTTAAAAATTAAAAATAGAACTACCATATGCTACCAATTCCACTTCTGGGTGTTTTCTCAAAGGAAATCCAATAAGTATCTCAAAGAGGTAACTGTACTCCCAAGTTCATTGCAACACTACTCATAATAACCAAGATGTGGAAACTACCTGCCTACTGGTGAGTGAATGGGTAAAAAGTTAGTGTACACATAAGACGGAATATTCTTGAGCCCTAGAAAAGAAGGAAACTCTGAAACAGCAACAACATGGATGAAACTTGAAGACTTTATGCTAAGTGAAATAATGACAGAATGACAAATACTATATGATTCCACTTATAAGAGGTATTAAAAAGAGTCAAATTCATAGACTCAAAGAGTCAGGGCTAAGGGGGAAAATAGGGAATCAATGGGCATAAAATTTCAGTTAAGGAAGATGAGTAAGTTCTGGACGTTGTACCTATTGTTACCAGTAATGTATTGTATCTTCAAAACTTTGTTAAAGGTATAGATCTCATGTTAAGTGTTCTTACCTCAAGAAAATGACAACAGAAAAATAGAAAAGTTCCCAGATAAGTGTCCATGAATACAGGTATATGCAGGAAAAAAATTATTTTACTTGTAGAAAACTCAGTAGAAATCATGGAGAAATTAAAAAGATTATTGAAATAAGTCACATTCACAAGTGTGTCTAAGCTTTTTAAACTACGAAATCTGATTGAAAATTCATGAGAGTAACTTTCTAAGGAGAAAGTTGAGAGAATCATGGGTGTGTCAGATAGAAACAAGAACAAATATAAAAAATGACAACAAATATAAAAAACAACGAATCTTTAAAAATATAAAAAACTACAAATATTAAAAAAAGCAAAAAACCTAAGACACAAATTTTATATTGTAAAGAACAGATTTAGCAAAATGTATGAAACCATCACCATATCTAAGAGTCAGTTTTCCTAGCCCCATAACAGGCCAGAGAAGGAAAATTTGCTGAGACAGTTAAAAAGGAAGCCGTATATTTAGATTATGTTATTTGCCCCTAAGACAAGAGCCTACTACTGCCCCTCTACTAGATAAATCTGGCTGGAGGAGAACAAAACTTAGAGTACAGAACACCTGGATTTAACACCCTGGGGAGAGCCTGAGGAATTTGAAAACCTTAAAGAGATCTCCTATCTGGCATAGTGGGGAAACGTGGGAATTTGGGTTTCCCTGAGGTTAGCATGAAGGCCTTCTTAAGTGTAAAGTCTGATTCAAAAGTGGCTGGGGACCTGACCTGAATGGTTTGGCATACGGGAGACAAAGTACCAGTCATCATGGGAAAACAACCAGAGCCAATCAAGGAAAGAAAGGGGGGGGGGAGGGGAAGGAGGGAGGAAGGAAGGGGGAGGGAGGGAGGAAAGAAAAAATAGAAATTGCAAAGGGTACCACAGGTTCATAAAAGATAACAACTAAGGTCCAAATGGACCAATCTTATTCCTTGGCAATGTATGTAGGTTGAACTGCTTAAGGAAATGCTGAATCGGTTGTGACCTCCCTGAATTAACTGAGCTTCATTTCTGTCACCAGGTGGGATGGGTTAGGGTGATGGAAAATCATATAAAGAGTGTTCTCAAACTTTAGCTCATATCAGAATCACCTGGTGGGCTTATACATAAACCACAGATTGGGGAATTCTCTGGCAGTCCAGTGGTTAAGACTCCACACTCAATGCCGAATGCCCAGGTTCGATCTCTGATTGGGGAACTAAAATCCCACAAGCCACGCAGTGTGTCCAAATACATATATACACAAACACCCCACACATACAGATTGCTTGCCCCCCTCTCTAGAGTGTCTAATTCAGTATGTAGGTAAATCTGGGATGGGGCTCAATAATTTGCATTTCTTTCAAGTTCCTAGGTGGAACTAATGCTGCTGCTCTCAGAACCACATTTTGAGACTCACTGGTATAATAGCTAAACATCCAACATCACAAAGGCTTAGTACAGTAGAAACATTCTTTATAACATCCACTCAATGTGAGAGTGTATCGTGTGTGGTGGGGGAGTGATATTCTTTCTACATAACTTCCAAGGTCACCTTGGGCATCAATACCAGCAGTCTGACAGTGGAAGAGTGAGTAGAGGACCACATGAGAGGTTTCAATTGGGTAAGACTGGAAGAACCTTCTCTCATTCTGTGGGCCAGAACTCAGACACATGGCCACAGCTACTTGCAAAGAAGACTGGAAAACATTGTCTAGTCACATGTCTAGGAGGAAGGAGAAATAGACTTGGTAGACAGCTAGCCAATCTTTACTGTAGTGCTCAAGATGTTAAAAAAAAAGTAGCCTGAGTTAAAGTAAAATAGAGTTAGATACATTTCATGTCTGAATTTTATGGCCTGAGGTTTTGTACCATCAACACACAGATGACAAGTATATTCATGACCTGATTCCTACCTTCATCTATAGTCTGATCACTCCTCATTTCCTTCCTTTGCACTCTGCCACAGTTCAACAAAGCTCATTTCTGTTCCTCAAAGGAGTCGTGCTAATTCCTCTCTGTATCCATTTTTCTTGACCTGTAAGACCATTTCCTACTTCCTCATTGCCTTCCTGTTGTGCCATTTGTCCAGTTAACTCTTATTCATCCTTTAGGTCTCACTCTGAAAGTCACTTCCATAGGGAAGCCTTCCTTGACTAAAGAAGACTTTAGACCACCCAGACCCTAGACTAAATGAGTTACATCTGATGTCTGGATGTACCAGTTTTCCTTGGTTTTTCTTGTTTCAACTTCTGTAATTGTGTGACTTTCCTATTGGACTGAAAGCACTGTATCAACGCCTAAGTCTATCTTACCTACTATTTCATCAGCACTGCTCATAGCGTTTAGAATAGTACTCAAGAATTACTTGTGGGGCTTACCTGGTGGAGCAGTGGTTAAGAATCCACCTGCCAATGCAGGGGACATGGGTTCGAACCCTGGTCCGGGAAGATCCCACATGCCACAGAGCAACTAAGCCCATGCGCAACAACTACTGAGCCTGTGCTCTAGAGCCCGCAAGCCACAACTACTGAGGCCTGTGCACCTAGAGCCCGTGCTCAGCAACAGGAGAAGCCACCGCAATGAGAAGTCCACACACCGCAATGAAGAGTGGCCCCCGCTCACTGCAACTAGAGAAAGCCCACATGCAGCAATGAAGACCCAACGCAGCCAAAAATAAATAAATTTATTAAACAAACAAACAAAAGAAGTACCTGTGGAAGAAAGGAATGAAAGGAGGTAGGAAGGAAGAAGGGAAGGAAGGCACTATTTTTTGTAAAATTTCAGAATGCATCGACAATGAGATTGTTGTATTTGTTACATATTGATTGCCCAGATCGAGTAGCTGATTGTCTCAGTAGTTAGGTCTATACCCCTTCCTCCCTCGCTTTTCCACGTGTACTCTCTACACCTGCCTCTCCTACAAGCTGCATGCTTGGCTGAAGAGAATGGCTCCGAGAGAGGAAAGCCCCTCCTGGTCAATCGTCTATGAGTCAGCGTCCTCCTTGGCGTCCCTAAGCACGATTTCATTTCTCCATTTTGGGAAATGTATTTGTAACATCCTGATGAAAATGACTGCCAAGTGCATAAACAATATAGATTTTAACAGACGGCTGAAAAAGAGAGAGAGAGAGAGAGAGAGAGAGAGAATGATGAAACCTGCTTTGAGTCTTCTAGATTCTTATTGAATGAAGAGCATGAACACACGACCTGGAAGACGTTTATCTAGATCTTGTAAAATGAAATTTTGAAGATAATAGGAATAATTAATCAAAGAAACCCAGTGAATCTGAAGTCAGAAGTGACTCAAGTTGGAAACCTGGTCTGTAGTAGGTTATAGCTCAGCCCAGGTTGTGACTGATAAGGCATCAGCTATACTGGTAAAAAATAACAATGAGGAGAACGGTAAAGTAAAAGTGTTGCAATTTTCCCTAACTTGAGTATAACAAAGAATCCTAGATGCTGGTATTACTGAGGCTAATCGACAGAGGGCAGAAAATAAGGAAAAAAGAACATTTAAAATATAGTCCTACTTTATGGTTACCAAACTAGAAATTATTCATGTTTGTAGTTTGGGGCCTTGCCACCTGGCTCTGCACACACCTTCTCCTAGAGGTTAACTGCTCACTGCTCTTTGAAACGGAATGATGCAAATTCTACGTTGAGCTCTTCTGCAGGACAGGTTCACCACTGGTAGCCTTGTACTGTAAACTGAGTCTGTTTGGAGATCTATGGCTTCTCCTTGAGATTCTGTCCCTTTCTACTTTCCGTGCTCTGGGCTTTTTCACTGCTTTGCATGGCCTTCCCCAGAGATTGTAGTGGGATAATCAAAGGAGAGGAGACATAAGCCAGACAGTTTAGTAATGATTTGTAGCTCTTATAAAACCATTTCTCTAAGGAAGGAGATGTTAATGAATTGTTACCATAAGGGTTTGGGATCATCTGTGATTCGTAATTATTCCAACTACCCAGATCGTTTTGGCCATAAGAATTAAGACTTGCCTACATGGTTTGGATAATTGAGATCAGGTTTTTGATTTGCTGAGTAATTAAAAGTACAATTGATCCTTAAATCTCTAATTGCATATGTACCAATCTCTTATTAGATATCTTTATACACCTAATGCATATTGTCAAGTTTTAAGTAGGAATCCTACTACTTTTATTTTTCTCCATAGATCAATGAAACTCTCTAAGTAATAGTATGCTAAGGTCAAATCCTATTTGCATTAATAAAACTGAAGCCAACTTTTTAAAATGCCAGCAGTAGAATGCATATATTTTGACTAGTTTTTATTTTCAACTGGCTGTGTTTAAAAAACCAAAAGCCTTTATTTTTAAATGGCAATTATCTTTGCATTTACATATCACCACTTTGAAAGGGAGTCTGCAGTGATAGGTTATTCTTTCATTGTTATTCATGAGATACTGTCACCAAGTCATAAAATTGTAGAATGAGTTGCCCTAAATTGGGATTAGAATGTAGCAATCAGTCATTGCCTCTTGGATGCAATGAGGCCCCAGTGATGCAAAGCTATAGTTTCTGACAGCACATTTAATTTTTTTTTTTTTAGATGTTGGGGGTAGGAGTTTATTAATTAATTAATTTATTTTTGCTGTGTTGGGTCTTCATTTCTGTGCGAGGGCTTTCTCTAGTTGTGGCAAGCGGGGGCCACTCTTTATCGCGGTACGCGGGCCTCTCACTATCGCGGCCTCTCTGCTTGCGGAGCATAGGCTCCAGACACGCAGGCTCAGTAGTTGTGGCTCACGGGCCTAGTTGCTCTGCGGCATGTGGGATCTTCCCAGACCAGGGCTCGAACCCGTGTCCCCTGCATTAGCAGGCAGATTCTCAACCATTGCGTCACCAGGGAAGCCCACATTTAATTTTTAAAGAAGTTGGATTGGAGAGGGCAAATGGGAGGTAAGAGGAAAAGTTCACCAAGGCACAACATGGGAACTTACTAAGGCTCTTTCAGGGAGGAAGGCTGGAAACAGTAAGAATCAAAGAAACAAATGGCTCCTTGGACTTCAGAAACATTTAGGGGTCTGGAATCAACTTTTAATCCAAAAAGTAGGTTGAACTAAAATGGTGAAAAGTACTGGAATTCCTATTGGAGCATTCTACACAATCTACCTTAAAAATAAGGAATGTAGGGAATTCCCTGGTGGCGCAGTGGCTAAGAATCCACCTGCCAATGCAGGGGACACGGGTTCAAGCCCTGGGCCGGGAAGATCCCACATGCCGTGGAGCAACTAAGCCCGTGTGCCACAACTACTGAGCCTGTGCTCTAGAGCCCGTGCTCCACAACTACTGATGCCCGCGTGCCTAGAGCCCGTGCTCCACAACAAGAGAAGCCACTGTAATGAGAAGCCCACGCACTGCAACGATGAGTAGCCCCCGCTCGCCGCAACTAGAGAAAGCCCGGGTGTAGCAACCAAGACCCAACGCAGCCAAAAATAAATAAGTAAATAAAATAAACAGTGGCTTCCAGAGGTGTGCAGATGAAAACCCTGCGAGGTCCTGTCTTAAGCTCTGGGGACATAAAGATGAATAATATTTAAAAAATAAAAAATAAGGGATGTTCCCATAATAGGAGACCAAGAATGTAATTGTGTGCTTGGCATCCTGCCTCATTTAAGGCAGGACAACTTTTGCTCACCTTGAAAGACAGTCAGAGCTCATGACTCTCTACTCTCAGAAAACCAAAATTCCCTGTTAACAGTTCTCTCTTATTTCCTCCCCCCTTGCCCTAATCTTCATGGTGACCAGCTTTAGCTACTGGAGGAAAGAATTTAAATTATGTATGAAAATGGAAACAGGTAAGTATTTGTGGGAAAATAATATCCCATCTTCCTGAAACCACTGTATATACTGAGTAATAAAAAGGGAGACAAAATAGATATTTATACAAATAAAGGGAAAATAAAATTATGTACTATAAATTTCTTCAAGTAGGCTTTGTTTTTAAAATTCCCTGGATATGCCCAAGAATTCAAAGGAAGCTACTCTGGATACAAAGAGGTGTCCTTTCTGTTTTACACTTACTAAAGTATCCTTACATACATTTATTTTTGTTCTATTTTTTTCTTTTTCCCAGCACTCTAAAATAAAGTGACCCAGTGTCCCAGCTTGGAATTCTTTGGTCATTTCTCTGGAAGTCTCTCTCTTAATAATCAGTTACTCTGCCCTTGTCAAGCTATTGATGGAATAACTAGCCGTCTTCTGAAAACAGGTATTTCCTAGAATTTCTGTATCTACTGGGACAGCCATAATTGGGTATTTCAGTCAGACAGGAAACATATCAGGTAATAGTAATAGCTATCCTGCCTCTCCTGGGAAAGTAGCCCATTGTAGATACAAATGCCTAGATTTGTACATTTTGCACCAAGGTGGCACAAGGTGCAGAGGGATCATCAGTAAGAGGAGTTTCACAAGCCTTGATATGTATTACCAGTGACTGTAGACCCATGCTTCAGCCAGTTACCAATTAATAATAATTAATGTCAACTGAGAATGTATTTCCTGACCTTCTGAATACAGCAACCTAAAACTTTAATGATATTTTAGAACATAAAATGGATATTTGTATGGGAAAAAAATGCTTTTCTACTCCCCAAATGATTTTGATTCTTTACAGGGTTAGCTGTTTGTTGCTTGTGTTCTGGTCCCAGGGCAGAGTGTTGGCTGCTATGGTGAATAAAAAGGACAGTGTAGAAGCAGTTTCTATCCATATGACAGATTTTGCCATTTAATAAAAAATAAGGTTAATTCCTTTCTTTTGATACTGATTTCAGTGCATTCTCATCTGCAAAGCCAAAATGCTGATGTAGCCATGGGGAGACAGGTGTTGCCATTTTTTTAGGAGGAGGAGATTAGAAAAGAGAATTCAAGGTGAGTGACAATGCCCCGTGCTTGAAAGCTGGCAAACAAAAAGGTCTAAAATTATGCACTCTTACACACAAAAAAGGGAAAATGACATGATGTAATCCACAGTGTCAATCACTTTAACAACGTACAAAGCAAATTACACGATGCATGCACTGCTTTCCACCTAAGTTAAGGAATCATGGCAATCTGTTCCCACCTCCACAGAGCAATTACTGCAGTTATTGATTGTGTCTGCCGAATGGTGACAAGGGGAGGGCACCATGTTCCCCACTGTCTTTTGAATAATGAAAATAAGTAGAGAGACGGCACTCTTCGGCAGTCAATTTCCTTTGGGTAAGGGAATGTAAGGTAGGAAAAGTGACCTGTTTCTTCTCCTTCCAGGCACACTTGTGTGTTTTATCTTCAAAGATGGCTTAGAGTTAATTCTGCTAAATTTACCCCGATATGCTTGGCAAATGGATGTTGGCCACATGCTAATAAACACACATAGACTAAATAGGGACACCAACCACCAGCAAGATCCTTTGACTATTAAAATAGCTTAATAAATCAGATGGGTGCATATATGTTGAATATTTTCTTTTCTACCTAGTGCTTAATTCATTTCTTTGCTCATTCATTTAGTCACTTGTCACCATGAATTTATATATCTTCATAAGGGCTAAGTATGAAATGTGACACAATGATACATTTTCTCCACTTTCCATCTTTTACTGTTACTGTACTGTTATGTATTCCTCTCCCCTTGGTTATCCTCTGGATAAGCAGGACTAGCCAACACATCCTTTATGTGTTTTTTATACATTAATTTATTCAACAAATATTAACTGATCACCTTATATTCACTATGCTCTGAGCTGAGAACTGCCAGAAATGCAATAATAAATAAAACTTGGTTCTTGTCCTTGAGGAGTTTCAGGCTACTGAGTTGTAGCAAACTGACTACTTATCTTTTATGTCCTTTTGGGGTAGAAGAAATATGGAGAACCTTCCCTTATTGCAAAATCATGGGACATTCCGATTTTAATTTTCGAGTACGTGCCATCAAGAAAATCAATTATATCTCTTAAAAACATGATCCTTCCACAATAGTGTAAGTTGTCTTTGTTCATTTTCTTTACTTCCTCACCTCCCATTTAGTCCTCAGTTCCTGGTATTGGACTTCTGCCTCTATTACTACAGAGAGCTTTTCTTATCTGGGCCAACAATGACCTTCTAGCTGTCAAACCCAAGTCAAAGAAACAGAAGTGAGAGAATGCATGGCACGTGCATTTACATTTATTTATTTTACATTTACGTTTATTTGTTTTATACTGGGTACCCACCATGCGCCAAGAGCTAGGCGTGTCGGGGGAATTCTAAGTATGTCTCTGTTGAGAGTGGTGTTCCTTACCAGGCTGCGAGTCTCTTGAGGGTGAGAACTCTGTTTTATCCTAGAATTTTACAATACTTTTCGGGTCTTCTCTAAACTGCTATGCTGCGTTTGATGGAAGAATCTTCTCCCTCCTTGAAGCTTCACACCTCCCTAAAGCTTTGGTGATAATGTTCTCATGTGGTTTAATTGTTGCTTTTCTTTTCTTTTTTTTTTTTTTGATGTGGACCATTTTTAAAGTCTTTGTTGAATTTGTTTCAATATTGCTTCTGTTTTATCTTTTGGTTTTTTGGCTGCGAGGCATATGGGATCTTAGCTCCGCAACCAGGGATCTAACCCTCACCCCGTGCATTGGAAGGCGAAGTCTTAACCACTGGACCACCAGGGGAAGTCCCTACCCTCTAATCTTCTATATATATATATATATATATATATATATATATATACACACATATATATATATATCTCCAGTGAATTTTGTCCATATTCCCAGCTTTAATTAACATAATATATTAATAATTCTCAAAACATCTCTCTCATGAACTTCTTTATCATCTTGTAGTTATCCTCTTTTCTGTGGCTATCCATTACCATGCTTCCACATATATTTATTTAACAAATATTAAGTATTTGATACAACAATGAATAAGACAGACATAATTCTTGCTCTCATGAAGCTAAGTCTGAAGGGACACCATGCTCTGTATTGAAAGGTCAGTAGTTCCCCCAACATAGCTAGTACTGTGGCTACTACATCGTCAGTACTCAATAAAAAACTGCAGTCTAAGTGAATAAGTGAATACATACGCCACGTTCTTCTCATCTTGTGCCTTTGATTGTATGCCTTCTTCGTCTGGAATGCTCTGCCTATACCTCTGGTAACTGCTATAGCTCATTTGATTCCTTCTTGGTGCCATCGTCTCTTTTTGGCCTTTCCTAAACATCCCAGGCAATCTGGATACTCCTTTCTCTGTGATCCTAACACGTCTCATTAACACTTCATTTGCAGAACTTAGGCACAAACACAAGGACAACACAAGGTACCGTCACATGTGGTAGTTAATTGCTTGAGAGCAGGAACCATGTCTCTTCCAGGTCTCTCTCTAGCACCCAGCACAAGGGCTGGTTCACAGTAGTGAGTTAGTGAATATGAATTAGTAAATGGGAAGAAATGAATGAAGTAAATTACCCCCCTACCAAATGATTTTGCATCCAAGGCTTGACATGCTTTGATCCCAAATTTCCACTTATGTATCTCCCATTTCTCCATGTGTCAACCAGGATCCAGCCAACCTGTTATTCTTGGATGTGCATTTTCCCATCTTTATGCCTTTTACATATTGTTGCCTATAAGTAAATGCATCTTATACCTCTTCTATTACTACTAGCCACTTAGACTTCAAAGCCCCTCAAATGCTAACCTCCTTCCCTACTTTTACCACACTCCTCACATCCCTGACTCACCAAACACTCCCTCATTCTTAGCATATTTCCCATCTCCCCATCTGAAATTACCTCATCTTCCCTTGAAGTACTGTCACACTTTTCCTATAATGTCATTATGAATTCTCTCTTAGAGTTTAGGTTCTTATCACATGTGCCATGGTAAATTACAAGCATCCTGAAAGGAGGAATCGTGCCTTGCAAACAGGAAGCACACCATATTTTTTCAAGTTGCCTTTGTGTACTAGCTTCTTATTAAATTCAGGTAGCCCATTTGGACAGGTAGCATCCCTCTCTCTCTCCCTCCTCCTCTCATGGGTGTGTGCATTGTAGGAATGCAGGTCAGAAAAGGGAGAAAGGATTTCTTTTGATAAATTCTGGAGAACACAATCTTTATTCCTTTCTCTGACAAAATCATCAGGTTCATAAATAGCTGACCTGGCAGCAGCCACAAAAGCATGTCATCATGGCATTTCAAATACCAAGAATAAAGAGAAGATTCTGAAAAACAAGGTCACACACAGAGGACATGGAACGAAAATGGCACTGGTCTACTCAATAGCAACATAATAAGCTAGAAGACCATGGAGGAATAAAAATTCTTAGGGAAAAATAGTTCTCCCTAGAGTTCTGTATTGAAACAAAACTATCAATAATTTGAATAAAGAAATGTCCAAGTGTGCAAAATCTCAAAAATTATATACCATGCATCTTTTTGCAGGAAGTTCCTAGAAGATGTGCTTTATTTAACAAGGGAATACCGTAAGCAGGAGAAAGATATGGAACCCAGGAAACAGGAAATCCACCAGAGGAGAGAGTGAGAAAATAGCAAGTTGATGACAAAGGATGATAACTGTAAAGGTGACTAAAAAAAACAACCAGTTCAGGTTGGAATAAGAAAATAGAGAACTCTCGGAGGGATATCTCCAAGAGTTACAAAAGGAAACTACTAGATGATTGGACAGATTTGGTGACGTAAAATCTTATCTTGGTAATCATTTTTCAAAGCCACTAATGGAACTAAGATTTAGCTGTAGGTCTCAGTGGATCCAAGTAAATGGAATAAAATAAAGGTTATCAATTCTAGAAAAAGCCAAACTTGTCCAAAAAGTTTATATAGGAAAATTGAAGTAATCATAAGACATTACTCAGCAGAGAATAGTATTTATGTAGTCATACTCAAGAAAGCACCAAATAATAATCAAAACGTATAATATAACTACATTGGAAGAATGAAGTAGAGTAAGGGGGTCACATGAGAGAGAAACATCCTAATGCTCCACGTTAGGAACACAGTGAACGATGTTTTAAATTAGTGAATCAAAAGATAGCTGCGTGCTGTATTTAGAAACGTGGAGGTGAAAACCAGATGAGCTAGTAAAGAGGAGAAGAGGCTGCCTTTGGCAAGCAGGATGAGGGGGGAGGGGAGGAAAATGGGAGCAGGGGGTGTTGTTATTTATTATAAAACTATTATCTGTCCTATTAGGCTACATGCATGTAGTTCTTTGATACAAATAAAAATCAATTATAAAAATAAATATACCCTTGGACCCAAAACACTTTTGGATATGGACATAAAATTTGACAATATGTATAAGGTGGTTCATCACATCATTCTTCTACTGTCAATGGGGAATCAGTGAATTTTTATTTTCTGGAACCTTCTAGTTACATTAATGTAATAGTTTGTATTTCATATGTGGATTGCCATTAAAGGGTCGAGGAAGGGTACTGCTTGATATTAGGGTTTGGTGGTGGTGTATAAACAACGTGAGCTTTAGAATCCTTAGACTTTAGTTCATATCTTGCCAAGCTATATAACCTCAGGAAGATTGCTTAACTTTTCCAAGTTCTCTCAAACATAAAATGAGGATAGTAATACCTATATGGTAGTGCTCTTTAGTACTAATACTCTAATTGCTATCATTACAGTTGGCACTGTTAATATTGCTGTTAGTACTGGTTCTTCTACCATGTCCTATTTGGAACTTCACTTACATATTTTAAATTCTTGTGTATTGGGAAAGGATCAAGTTTTGATTCCACAACCTACTGGAAGTGTGACCTTGGACAAGTCACTTAAATTCTCTTAGCCTGATTTTTCTCAGCTGTGACACAGGGAGAGAAACGGTGCTGATCTCAAAGGATTGTTATTAGGAATAAATGAGATAATACCTACAAAGTTTAGCAGAGAGCCTAACAAAGCCTCAATTTGCAGTAGTCATTTTATTTTTTATGTTATCTTTTGCCTATAATAAATCAGCTTCCTTCTCTGCCATATCAATGGGATTCAAATAATTGACCAGAGACTCAAAGAATTTTCAAGTTGGAAGGCACCTGAGCTATCAGGCAACTAAAGACTTCAAGTAATGTTTTTTACTTTTGGCTTTTAATTTAATTAGTTTTAAACTTTAAGCTTGAAAAAGTAGACTCAACCAGAAGGTGAGGGTGTAGAGAAACGATTTTCCAATTCTTCTCATGTAAAGTCAAATTTTAGATTCTTCTTTGGAGTAAAACAGGTCTTCACTGTTTACAAGGTCATTTCTGAGTTGCAAAAGTTCTCTTCATGTTTTTTTACTGTTATACCATGTTTTTCTCCTATGTTCCCCTATTCAATCTTGGCTGCCTCAATCAGGCAGACAGAAAGCAAGAGTGAGAAACTTTTCTCCTTGCATCTGTAATGGAAACCTTAGCAGCAGACAGTAACTGCTCCAAGTGTGGCCAATAGCTACAAATCATGCTTTTTGAAATTAGCAGAGTTGAGCACTTCTTTGCCCTCAAGTGTATAATTGTCCTTTCATCACTTTATAGGCAACATGGTTCTCAAAATGCACCAGCAGCACAGCATCACCTTTGTATGTTAGAAATGCAACTTCTCAGACCTTACCCTAGACCTCTTGAATCAGAAAGTCTGATTCTGGTGGAGCCCAGCAACCTGTGTTGCAAAGAGCTCTCCAGGTGATTCTCATACATGCTGAATTTGACAACAGCTGGTCTAGATCTTTCTAAGCCTAATACCAGAAAAAAAAAGGAAAATGATAGCAATGTATTTGCACACCCCATGAGTAGCAGGTTAGCAATATTCAATTGTTCCTTCCACAGAAGCTCACTGGAGATCTCTTCCATGCCAGGCACTGTAATAGTCACTGAGCATTCGAGATGAATTTATCGGGGTATAGCAAACATTTGCCTCTGTATATCAAACACAGCCTAATGGACTCACGGATTGGCTTTCTTGTAATGTGGATGCATTATCAGGTCCTGTAGAATTATTTCCTGGGCTGTAGCTTTCTTAGTTAAGTCATCATGTTTTCTGATGTCTCATGTCTATTCTTGAGAGCTGACATATTGTATATAAACTCATCTGTCTTGTTGAATGTTTTACATAGAATCTGGCTATAAAATAGGTAATCTTCCTCATTATCCAAGTAAAGTAAATACCTGACAGCAAATTGTCTTTGCTCTTACATGTCTTTAAATTGTAGATGACTATAGCTAGGGTGTTTGTGATTCTTCACAACATATTATTCCAAATGTACATCCTTCTCTCCAGTCATCAGATATGGTCCCTGAAAATACTTTTTTTTATTGCTCTGTGTTGCTAACCAGGGACTCAGAGCTCCCAAGACCTTAATGAGCTACATCACACGCCATTGCCACTCCCTGGACTCCATAAAGTCAGAGAGTTTGCAAGGACTCAATTTTGATAAAGGATAAAAATCCAAGTAGATTCATTTTAAAGCAGGAAAATAAAATAATAGAATATGGGTTATGGAAGAGGGAAGACAGGAGGTGGAAGAGAGAGAGGCAAAGAAATAAGCATAATTGGCATTTTAATGGGAATGAGTAAATAGTCTGCACTATAATAAATCTCCTAGACATTTGATCCCAATAAACCATCTTAATCCTTAGGGCTATTCTGGCAGCAAGAGATAACTGCTGTGAAACCAAAATGTATTTAGCATAAAACTCACATTTCGATGTTTACTGTGTATCTGCTTTTAAAAAATAAATTGAAAATCCAAACTTCTTTGAAGTGGTGTAAGGGGAAACAGCCCCTTAGGGCTCCTTCTGTGTGTCATCCAGCACCTGCCTGCCAAAGCCAATACTTGAATGCCCACTGGCTGGGGAACCGGAGACCACTCTTTCATCTGAGCATTGTTTGACTGGCTTGAGCTGTGGAAACTTTCCCTTGTGTGTGTACCTGTAGAGGGCTTTTTGGTAAGGGTATGGCTTTCTGGAATCTCATTTTCAGAGATTAACAAAGTTGACTTCAATAGATCAACAGTCTCATCTCAACAGATTTATGTGATGGAAATATCAAAGTCACATGTCAATGCTGACCTGTAAGATCCTTGAATTTTAAAATATAAGAATTTCTGTTTTCAGTGTTAACTATGATTAAGGAGTGGTCCAACTTCCCTTTATTTCCCCACAGCCCATTAACGTATCTATACCCAGTGTCCTTAATAACACACACTTGGCAGCTACTGCAACATAACATCAAGCTGTCTAATTATAAAAATTATTGCAGGGACTTCCCTCGTGGCACAGTGGTTAAGAATCCATCTGCCAGTTCAGGGGACATAGGTTCGATCCCTGGTCCAGGAAGATCCCACATGCCGCAGAGCAACTAAGCCTGTACACCACAACTACTGAGCCTGTGCTCTAGAGCCCACGAGCCATAAATACTGAGCCCATGTGCCACAACTGCTGAAGCCTGTGTGCTCTAGGGCCTGTGTACTGCAACTACTGAGCCTGCATGCTGCAACTACTGAAGCCCGTGTGCCTAGAGCCCATGCTCTGCAACAATAGAAGCCACCACAATGAGAAGCCCATGCACTACAACGAAGAGTAGACCCTGCTCGTTGCAACTAGAGAAAGCCTGCATGTAGCAACAAAGACCCAATGTAGCCAAAAATAAGTAAATAAATAATTAAAAAGAAAAAGAAACCTGTTGCCCAGAGTGATGTCAGTAAGAGACAAAGTAGGTGATTCTCAACTTCAGTCTCCTTCATAGAAAGAGCAACTAGGAACTATCCATAGACAACACACCTTTGTGAAGATCTCAAAACTCAGGGGTGAGATTAAAGCACCCCACTGGACCACAGAAAGAGAAATAAAACACATTAGAAGGGTAAAAGAAGTGGCTTCACTCTGACTGCAAGACCCTTCCCCCAAGCGGATGCAGCACCACACTGAAGCGGTCCCTCTGGATGTATAATTTCTCCGCCGGGAAGAGGAGAACTCAAGATGGACATCAGTGTCTCCAGCATTCTGGGATGCTTTCAGGGAGGCACACTAAGGTACTGCCTTACATTTACCAGTGGGAAAAATCAGCTGGAGAAGAAATGGGGTGGGCCTCACAGCAATGTGCTTGTGGATCTTGGAAGATCACATTACTGCTGCTGGTAGTGCCCAAGTGCAGATCCCAACCCGTGGGTCTGCTCTTCTGCAGAGCTGAATTGGTGGCCCCATCTGTCCAGGGAGGTCAGTTGCCAGGTCTGCCTGGATTGGATCCACAGCTGGCAGTTTGTTTTATCCAGAAAGCATACTCTAGAGACCGACATGAACAGGGAAGCAAGACAGTGGCCCAGGCCAACTACTAAGCATAGCTTTCAGCCTTGGCAAACCAGGAAATCTGGTCGGAGATGCCAGGCAACTTCACAGCATATCTACAGGCTGAGCCTGGACAGGGGAGCAAGTCACTGGCCCTGCCCAACTGCCAAGGATATGCTCCAGCCCTACCTAACTAGGAAGGCTGGCCAGAGACATAAAGAAGCTCTGCAGCACATCCTATGTCCCACCAGGGTAGGGAAGGAAGCCAGCAACATCACCCATCTGCTGAGACAGGCTGGAGGAGGAAATTGTTTCTTTAAATATGCAGATAATAATGCAAGTAAGCATGATCAAGAAGGATCAGGTACACATGATGCCACCAAAGGAAACTAATAGAGTTCTAATAACTGACCCTAAAGTAAAGGAGATCTATGAACTATCTGACAAATAATTCAGAATAATCCTTTTAAAGAAATTCAGTAAGCTACAAGAAAACACAGATAGGCAACTAGACAAAATTAGGAAAGCAATGCATGAGCCAAGTGAGAGTTCAACAAAGAAACAGAAAGCATTAAAAAAAAAATTGAAATTCTAGACACAAAGACTGAAGAATGAAATAGAAAGTTTCAATATTAAACTTGGCCAAGCAGAAGAAAGAATGTGTGAACCTGAAGACAGAGCATGTGAAATTATCCAGTCAGAGTAGAAAAGAGAATGAAAGCCTATATGAATTATAAGAACCATTAAAAGAAAAATCTACACACTATTGGTGTCTCAGAAGGAGAACAGAGAGAGAAAGGAGCAGAAAGCTTATTTAAAGAAATAATGGTTAAGAACTTCACAAATCTGATGAGAGATTTGGGCATCTAGGTAGGTTCATGAAACGCATAGGTCCCCCCAACAAATTTCAACTCAAAAATATTTTCTCCAAGACACATTATAAAAAAACTATCTAAAAGCAAAGCCAGAGAGAATTTTAAAAGCACCAAGAGAAAAAAAATTCCTCACATACAAGAGAACAATCATAAGTCCATCAATGGCTTTCTCAGCAGAAACTTTGCAGGCCAGGAGAAAGTAGGGTGGTATGTTCAAAATTCTGAAAGAAAAATGTGCCAACCAAGAATACTTTACCTGGCAAAGTTGTCCTTCAGAAATGAATGGAGGAAAAGACTTTCCCAGATAAACAAAAGCTAAAGGAGTTCATCACCAAGAGACCTGCCTTACAAGAAATGCTGAAAGGAGTTCTTCAAGCTGAAATATAGGGACACTAACATGAAACCATATGAAAATATAAAACACATTGGTAAGACAAATATATAGTAAAATTTGAATGCTTCAATACTGTAATATGGTGGTGTGGTAATCACTTAACTCTGGTATAAAGGTTAAAGGACAAAAGTATTAAAAACAACTATAGCTTAAATAATTTATTAATAGATGCACAATGTAAAAAGGTGTAAATCATGAGAACAAAAACATGAAATGGAGGGTATTAAAAAGGTAGAGTTTTTGTATGGGATTAAAGTTAAGTTGTTATCAGCTTAAAATAGACTTTTATATTCATAAGATGTTTTATGTAACCTTAATAGTAACCACAATGCAAAAAAACTACAGTATATACACAAAAAATAAACAGAAGTGAATCAAAGCATGCCATTATGGAAAATTATCAACTTACAAAAGAAGACAGCAAGAGAGGAAGAAAAGAACTAAAGGAACTCCAAATAGCAAGAAAACCATAAGATGGCAATAGTAAGTCCTTACCTATTAATGATTACTTTAAGTGTAAATGGATTAAAATCTCTAATCAAAAGGTAAAGAGTGGCTGAATGCATTAAAAAAAAAAACAAGACCCAACTACATGCTGCCTACATGAAATTCACATCAGCTTTAAGGATACACATAGGCTCAAAGTGAAGGGATAGAAAAAGTTATTCCATGTAAATGGAAACCAAAAGAAAGAAGAGGTAGCAACTTATATCAGACAAAATAGACTTTTAGCCAAAAACTGTCACAGCAGATAAAGATGGTCATTATATAATGATAAAGGGGTCAATTCATCAAGAAGATGTAACAATTATAAACATTAACCCAACATTGGACCACCTAAATATACTGAACAAACACGAACAGATCTGAAGGGGAAAAGAGACAACAATACAATAGTAGTAGGGGACTTTAATAATGCACTTCAATAAATAAATCATCCAGACAGAAAATCCATAAGGGAACATTGGACTTGAACTATCGTTTAGACCAAATGGACCTAACAGACCTATACAAAACATTACATCCAACAGCAGCAGAAAACCCATGCTTCTCATGCACATGCAGAACATTCTCCAGTGACAGATCTTACATTCACAAAACAAGTCTTTGCAAGTTTAAAAATATTGAAATCATGTCAAATATCTTCTCCAACTACAATAATATGAAACTAGAAATTAATAAGTAGGAAAACTGGAAAATTCACAAATATGTAGAAATTAAACATCACACTCCTGAGCAACTAATGGATCAAAGAAAAAATTAAAAGGGAAATACAAAAATATGTTGAAACAAACAAAAATGGGAATACAACACTTGAAAATGTATGGGCTGCAGCAAAGTGGTTCTAAGAAGAAAATTTATAGTGATAAATGCCTATTAAGAAAAAAGAAAGATCTCAAATAAGCAATCTAACTTTACACCTTATGGAAGTAGAAAAACAAACTAAGCCCAAAGTTAAAAGAAGAAAGGAAATAACAAAGATCAGAGCAGAAATAGAGAACAGGAGAGCAATAGAAAAGATCAGCAAAACTAATAGTTGGTTATTTGAAAAGATAAACAAAGTTGACAGATCTTTAGCTAGATTTACCATGAGAAAAGAGAGATGACTCAAAAATATTATAAAGAAGAGATGTTACAACTGATACCACAGAAATGCAAGGGATCATATGAGCCTACTATAGATGATTATATGCCAAAAAATTGGACAACCTAGAAGAAATGGATAAATTCCTAAAAACATACAACCTACCAAGACTGAATCAGGAAAAAATAGAAAATCTGAACAAACCAATAATGAGAAATGAGATTGAATTAGTAATCAAAAACCAGCATTATACTGATACCAAAGCCAGCTGAGGATACTACAAGAAAAGAAAACTACAGCCTAATCCCTGATAAGCACAGATGCAAAAATCCTCAACAAAATACTAGCAAACCAAATTCAATAGCATATTGAAAGGATCATACACCATGATCAAGTAGGATTTATCCCTAGGATGCAGGGATAGTTCAGCATATGCAAATCAACAAATGTGATATATCACATTAATAGAATGAGAGATAAAAATCCTATGATCATCTCAATAGATGCAGAAAAAGCATTTGACAAAATTCTCTATCATTATGATAAAAGCTCTCAACAAAGTAGGTAGAGAAGGGAGGTACCTCAGCATATATGACAAACTCAGTTAACTTCATACTCAATAGTGAAAGTTTAAAAGCATTTCCTCTAAGATCAGGAACAAGACGAATGTGCCCACTCTCACCATTCCTATTCAACATAGTACTGGAAGTCCGAGACAGAACAAATAGGCAAGGAAAAGAAATAAAAAGAATCCAATCAGAAAGAAAGTAAAATTATCTCTGTTTGCAGATAATGTGGTCTTATATATGGAAAACCCTAAAGACTCCAATGGAAAAATGTTAGAATGAACGAAGTCAGTAATGTTTCAGGTAACAAAATCAACATACAAAAGTCAGTTCTGTTTCTATACATTAACAATAAGCATTCTGTAAAAGAAACAAAGAAAAATAATCCCATTTATAATAGCATCAAAAAGAATAAAATACTGGGCTTCCTTGGTGGTGCAGTGATTAAGAATCTGCCTGCCAATGCAAGGGACACAGCTTTGAGCCCTGGTCCAGGAAGATCCCACATGCCCTGGAGCAACTAAGCCTGTGTGCCACAACTCTGAGCCTGTGCTCTAGAGCCCATGAGCCACAACTACTGAGCCCACATGCCACAACTACTGAAGCCCACATGCCTAGAGTCCATGCTCTGCAACAAGAGAAGCCACCGCAATAAGAAGCCTGTGCACCTCAACAAAGAGTAGCCCCCACTCACGGCAACTAGAGAAAGCCTGCACACAGCAGTGAAGACCCAACGCAGCCAAAAAAAAAAACAAAAGAAAAAGAATAAAATACTTAGAAACACATTTAACCAAGATAGTGAAAGACCTGTACACTGAAAACCATAAGATACTCATGAAATAAATTGAAAAAGACACAGATAAAAGGGAAGTTATCCCATGTTCATGAATTGGAAGAGTTTAACATTGTTAAAATGTCTGTATTACCCAAAGCCATGTAGAGATTCAATGCAATCCCCATCAAAATTCCCATGTTATTTTTCACAGAAATAGAGAATATGATCCTAAAATTCATATGGAACCACAAAGACCTTGAATAGCCAAGCAATCTTCAGAGAAAACAAAGCTGAAGGCATGATACTTCCTGATTTCAAACTATATTACATTGTAATATAAAGTTATTGAATATAAAATTATAATAATCAAAACAGTATGGTACTGGCATAAAAGTAGACACATATACCAATGGGACAGGATTGAGAGCCCAGAAATAAACCCACATGTATACATTCAACTAGTATTTGACAAGGAAGCTAAGAATACCCAATGGGGAAAGGATAGTCTCTTCAATAAATGGTTTTGGGAAAACTAGATATTCAAATGCAAAACAATGAATTTGGACCCCTGTTTTTATCACTAACAAAATTAACTTGAAATGGATTGCATACTTAAACATAAGACCTAAAAGTGTAAAACTCCTAGGAGAAAACAAAGAGAAAAAGCTCTTTGACACTGGTCTTGGAAATGTTTTTTGGCTGTAACACCAAAAGCATAAGCAACAAAAGCAAAAGTTAAGAAGAAGAATTACATCAAACAAAAATTTCTGCACCGCAAAAGAAAAATTCAACAAAATGAAAAAGCCAGCCTACTGTATGGGAGAAAATATTTGCAAACTATATCTCTTTTAAGGGGCTAATATCCAAAATATATAAGGAACTCTTTACAAGTCAATAGCAAGAAAACAAATAATATGATTAAAAAATGGGCAAAGAACATGAATAGACATTTTTCCAAAGAAGACATACAAATATAAGTACATGAAAAGGCACTCAATGTCATTAATTATCAGGGAAATGCAAACCAAAAGCACCTCGAGCTACCACTTTACATCTGTTAAAATGGCAATTATCAAAAAGACAAGAGATAAGTGTTGGCGGGAATGTGAAACTAAGGGAACCCTTGTGTCGGTGGGGATGTAAATTGTTGCAGCCACTATGGAAAACAGTATGGGGTTCCTCCAAAAATTAAAAATAGAACTATGGTATGAACCAGCAATCCCACTTCTGGATCTATACCCAAAGGAAATGAAATCACCATCCTAAATAGGCATCTGTACCTTCACGTTCGTTACAGCATTACTCATAATAGCCAAGCCATGGAAACAATATAAATGTCCTTTGACAGATGAACAGATAAAGGAAATGTGATATATATATAGTATATATAATACATCTATAATATATAATATAGATACACACACAATGAAATATTATTCAGCCATAAAAAGAAGAAAATTCTGCTATTTGCAACACATGGATGAAACTCGAGGGCCTTTTGCTAAGTGAAATAAGTCAGACAGAGAAAGACAAATGTTGTATGATCTCACTTACACGTATAATATGAAAAAGCAGAACTCAGAGAAGCAGAGAGCAGACTGGTAGTTGCCAGGGGTGGAGAGGCAGCGGGAAAGGGGAGATGTTGGTAAAAAGGTACAAACTTCAAGCTCTATGATGAATATGTTCTGGAGCTCTAACCAACAACATGGTGACTCTAGTTAACAATACTGTATTGTATTCTTGAAAGCTGTTAAGAATGTAAATCTTGAATGTCACACACAACAAAAGTTATGTGAAGTGGTGAACATGTTAACTAAACTTGTGGTAATATACACACACATGTATACAATACACATACAATATATACATGTATCAAATCAGCACTTCGCACACTTTAAACTTACACAATATTATATGCCAGCTATACCTAAATAAAGCTAGAAAAAATTAGGATTCATCAAACAAAACCCAAAAAATCTACTGCCCCAGTGCATATATATCTTATCAAATTGCAGCTTGCACCTGCCAGGTGAGGAAGTCAAGAAAGGCCTGTCCAACTACACAGAGAAGTGACTTATGTCTTCATAATATGTGTTAAGGAAATGATGTTTATAATATAACTGTTTAAGGAAGCTTTAAATTTAAAAGAGAAAAAGATACATAAAGACCATCACAAAAGACCAGCACAGTGGTTAAAGCATTTTGCAATTACCATAAAAGTACCTATTGTTTTCCTTTTTTACGAAAGAGTGCAGGCTATGTGTGTGTGTGTAAACTCAGAGCTTATTCGTCAACATCTGACACTATTTCTGGAATGGAGAGGTTGGGTGGGAGAGGGGGAGAAGGAAAGAGGAGGGAAAGACTTAATTGTTTAGATGCTCTAATTCTGGACCTATCTTCTAAGCAATTACAAACCACAGGAATTTAGGAGCAGCTCTTCTACTTCTGCTCTCCTCCTCTTGCCCACATTTCCCTCCTTGTTTGGTTTATAAGGAACAGCTATCCTAGTTTTCCCACTTCAAATTGCACATCAAAACAGGTCTGGGCAGGGTGCTCAGCAGTCCTGCAGATCTGTCTCTTGCTTCAACAGAGTTCAGATGAAACAGACCCAGCGACGCCCCTTGCTCCATCCTCTGACCACCCTCCAACCTTTTTTCCTTCACAAACTTAGGAATCTGCCACTCAGCTATCCTTGGTCACCCAGACTAGCCAACACCATTTTTTGAGCCTAGCTCCGTATTACCAATAAACCATGAGCTCCTAGATTCGTCGGAATTATTCCACCAAGGTCAACATGCATCTGCGGGCCTCCTCCACCTACCTCTCTCTGGGCTTCTATTTCCACCGCGACGATGTGGCTTTGGAAGGCGTGGACCACGTTTTCTGTGAATTGGCCGAAGAGAAGCGTGAGGGTGCCTAGCGTCTCTTGAAAATGCAAAACCAGCGAGGCAGCCACGCCCTCTTCCGCGACGAGCAGAAGGCGTCCCAAGATGAGCGGGTAAGACCCAGGACACAAGGGAAGCCACCGTTCTCATGGAGAAGAACCTGAATCAGGCCCTCGTGGACCGGCATGTCCTCGGTTCTGCGCAGGCAGACCCCCACCTCTGTGACTTCCTGGAGAGCCGCTTCCTGGAGGAGCAGCTGAAACTCATCAAGAAGACGTTGACCACCTGGCTAACCTCCGCAGGCTGGCTGGTCCCCAGGCTGGGCTGGGCGAGTATCTCTTCCAAAGGCTCAGCTTCAAGCACGACTAGGAGCCGAAGCCCAGCGGCCTTTGAGAAGCCCCGATGGTATCAGGGCATCTGCCTGAAGCCTCTCTCTGCGGCCACTAGGCAGCATTGTAACCGCCCTGAGCCCTCTCCCAAGCCTTGGGTCAAATGGAAACAGTAAAGCATTTTGCAAAAAAAAATCCCAAACAAACAAAAAAAAACCCAGATCTGGTTACTCATGCCCATACGTGCACATAAGCACATTTACCTGAGTATGTATTACCATCGAAAACTACACCATAATACGAAAGAAATTTTAGTTTTGCAGTTTTGATGATACCCTTAATTTAAACTACCTTGCACTCCACTTCTCACCCTGCCTAATTGTCCTTCCTTGCAAACCTAGACAACCTTTATTGTTTGTTTGTTTTAAGAAGAATATTTATGTGTGGTCTGCTGGGTTCCCCCAACTGCCGCAAAAAAAATTTTTTTAAATAAAATAAATAAATAAATAAATAGGCAAACGGCTGAGCACAGAGTAGAAACAGGAAAGTGGTTTACTTGTTGAAACCTACTCTTCTACTCTTCATTCTTGGTTTCATTCTCCCCGTGAAACCAAGAAGCAAGAGTTTGTGGTGGTTCTATCCATTTTTCCTAACACTTATTTTGACTTTTCGATGGAAAAGAAGACTATCAAATAGTCTATAAATAACTTTCTCTCTCTCTCTCTCATAATACTTTTATGATGAAAATTCTAGGCCAAAAACTGCAGTGAGTGAGAGCAAAGAAGAGAAAATCATGATTTTCAACCGACAGTGGAGCCGTGATAACATAACTTGAGAATGTGCTTAATGAACTATCTATTCTATGTAGACTCAGGCAAATTCAGTGTACAGTTATTGCAAATACATGAATATAATCCTAGGGGAAAATGCTAGCAGATTTGTGATCACATTTCTAGAGGTAAAACTGAGAAGTTCTTAGCTTCCACAGGTGCAAATAAGTAGTAGTCTCCCTTACCATTCCCTTGAAGGAGAACATGGATTCTAGTCCAAGATGTCACATTTTACAAAAGATTAAGCAGCTGTGTATAATCTATAGACTTCTCTATTCATTTCAAAAAGTGATCGAACACAGTTGAATTGAAATACGTACAAGCTGAAAAATCCTTTCGGTTTTCAGGCAATCTCATTAAATGGTGAAACGTCTACTTAGCTGTTAATCTCGTCTTTCATGTTGTCATTGACTAAAGAACTGGAATCATGCCATTAATTGCCCATTGGAAAGAGTGTTAGGTTTAGTTATTCTGAAACACATTGAACAAGAATAAGACTCAGGTCAAGAGACCCAACAAAAACTATTCTTTTAATGCTTCTTTTGTGTTTCTTAACATTGTGTGGTATTAAAGGACCTTCTTTCATGGAGAGGTGGGCATAGATAAAACAAGAATAGCAAAATACTAATAATTCTTGAAATTAGATAATGAATAAATGGGGGTTTTGTTATACTAGTCTCTTTACTTTTGAAAATGTTCACAGTATAAAGTCAAATTAAAAACAAACCCAAAATACACAGAGATCCCTGGCATGGAAGAGGGAACCGTGGTCCTTTCTGCTTTGGAGATGAAGGTCTGTGTGACTAGGATATCATTTTGCTGATGGACCAGGTGCAGTTAATTACTACATTTATCAGTGTTCATTGACCCATTGGAATACAATTAATAAATTGTGCTACTGGATTAAAGTGAGGGAAAAAGTTCAAATTTATTTAGAAAAATTTTAATTTTTCTTGAACTTGTGATCTTATGCTTTATGTGTATATATAGAAAGATTCAAATTCTGTTCAAGGTGATTAACTGAACAAATTTAGAGCTTAAGAAAGATCATGAACTTTTACGTGTACAACACAGTATTGTTGACTGTAGGTTCAATGTTGTACAGCATATCTCTAGAACTTATTCTTCTTAACTGAAATTTTATACTTGTCGATTAGAGGGTAAATCTCACGTTAAGCGTTCATGATAAAATAAAATATTAAAAAAAATAATGCGTATCACTAAAGGGGCGAAAGGTTCTCTGAAGACCTCTTGGCTTCCTGGTGTTTAATTGACCAACTGTCACAGGAAATCCAAGGACTAGAAACCCACGCGAGGAGTGAAAATCTCAGGATGTGAGCCTTCCCTGGGCATAATCCAAGCTGGACCCTGGACGCAGAGAACTTTAGTGGTAGTAAAGGGGAAACTTTGCCAATGAGCAAGCAACTGCACTTTATATTTTCTTGGCAAAGGAAACAAGTAGAAAATAGAGTGATTGCCTAACCCATATATTTATGCAGTTTCTGATGCTGGCTAGCCATGCAAGTAGCAGCTATCTTTGATCCTGCCTGAGTCAGATAAGGAGGCCAAATTGTAACAATGATCAACTTCTATTAAGGTTTATTATGTGTCAGGTATAGGTTAAGCATTTTCCCATGCATTATTTTATTGAACCTTTCCTGACAAACCTACACAATAGGTAATATTATAATTTCCTTTTATAGGAACGAAACCTGAGCCTTATGTAGACTGAGTAATTTATCCAAAGTTACAGCACCAGAATGCATGCCATCGCATTCTGACTCCAGAACTCATGTACCTAAACATAGTCTCTTGAAGCTCGCATTATTCATTTAATATATTTCCAAATTTGCCTCTGGCTTCCCTTTAGCTGTTCCTGTCTTCTAGGGCCTCTCATACAACCCTAACACTGCTTTCAAATCCTGGTCCCTATTCCTACGATCCTATTCTGCTCTGTTTAGTCTCTCTTGGATTTATTTGCTCTTCTACCTAGCACATGTACTCACATCAACAAGGCTAGAGTTTCTTCTGGATTCCTTGACTCCTTTGAGCCTTGAAAATTTTCACCTTACCAATTCCCAACACCAGGTACATCTATGGTGGACTGAATTGTGTCTGCCACCCCCCAAATTAATATGCCGAAGTCCTAACCCCCCAGTGTGACTGTATTTGGAGATAGGATCTTTAGGAGGTAAAGTTAAATGAGGTCCTAAGGGTGGGGACATGATCTGCTAAGACTGTGGCCTTACATGAAGAGGAAGAGAGACTTTCTTTCTTGCACATGCACAGAAGAAAGTTCATATGAGTACAGGGTGAGAAGGTGGTCATCTGTAAACCAGGAAGAAGGTCCTCACCAAAAAAGGAGTCCTGCCGGATCTTGATCTGGGACTTCCAGCCTCCAGAACTGTGGGGAAAAAAACTTCTGTTGTTTAAGCCACCCAACCTATGGCATTTTGTTATGGCACCCTGAGTAGACTAACACAACATCTTCTCATGCTCTTCCTTAGCTCCAAATGCTCTGAAGAAGAAGTATAAAATGACTTGTTTCTCTAGAGTCACCATTACATAATTGAAAGAGTTCTAACTTTGGAACCACGAGATTGGATTTCAAGTCATGAAATATAAAAGAAATGTTGCAAAAATATAAAGTATTGCTATTTTTTAAACATTTTTATTGGAATATAATTGCTCTACAATGGTGTGTTAGTTTCTGCTTTATAACAAAGTGAATCAGCCATACATATACATATATCCCCATATCTCCTCCCTCTTGCGTCTCCCTCCCACCCTCCCTATCCCACCCCTCCAGGTGGTCACAAAGCACCGAGTTGATCTCCCTGTGCTATGTGGCTGCTTCCCACTAGCTATCGGTTTTACATTTGGTAGTGTATATATGTCCATGCCACTCTCTCACTTAGCCCCAGCTTACCCTTCCCCCTCCCCATGTCCTCAAGTCCATTCTCTACATCTGCATTAAAGCATTGCTATTAATGCCAGATAAAGACAGCCAACTTCTAACAAACACTTTCATTAGCTGCCTACCTAACAGGTTGTCAACAGACTCCTGCCACGTGCTCACAGCTTCACTATTAGGTACATAACTTTGCCTTTGATTTATCTAGAATATTGAGGTTCTCTGACTATAGCTGTCCCATATTCTGTCACCTCCACCGCAATATGTCAGTTTCTGATTCCATTTTCTCCTTCATTGCTCTATTGGAAGAACAGCTTACCCCCTCTCTGTTCAGAGTAACACCTCTATCTGGAAACTTGATCACTCCAATAATCTTTCATCCTCTCTGAGAGTGTATCAGTTGTTGCCTTTCTCCTCCTGTGTCCTCTTCGCTCAATGACAAATTAACCCTTGACCTTGAGAACTTCTCAAGACATTCTCTCGTCTCTCTCTTCCCTTTCACTGACAAATTTCGAAAACCTTCTGAGCCATATCTTCCACTAGTGTACTTTATACAATCTGTGATCCATCTAAATTATGGTTTTCACCTACTGCCTCCCACTTCAGTACTTTGCTTGGAATGGCATGCAGCTCTGATCTCTGCCTATCAAATTTTCAAGGTTTACCTAATATGTCACCTCCTCTGTGAAACCTTACCATAAGTTATTTCTTCTGAACCCCCAAAGAGCTTAGTTTGCACTTGAACTTTGACAGCTTGACTGTGCAACCCTTAGTAGATTATAATAGTAGATTATAAACTCATTAACCCTCTCAATTTAAGACATAGTAATCATTTAATAATGCCTAATAAATACATTAATCATCAGACTAATCTCAAACAGTATCAGGATTTCAACTGGGACAAATACAGCTTGGGATATTTTGGGAGAAAAATCAAACTTCAACTTGAATATGGGGGAAGAGAACCTGGGCCTATATGGATCTATACAAGAGTTAAAAAGGCTTAAAATTCCCATTTCCATTTTCTGCTTTCATTGAAACAAAGTGACAATAGCCAATAGTAGATTGGCAGGCACATGAGTGTTCAGTAAATGTTGGTTGAATTATCAAACGAGTAAATGCTTAAAGTGGTTCTCGGATTACACATTAAATAGTGACACTTAGAAAGTCTTTGGAGGGAAAGCTAATACAGAATTTTGAAGGTGTGTCTAAGGCAATAATAACTATGATTTGGGAAGCATGGAAGACTGTCCTTTGAGGTAAATAATAGTTTATCATTTGAAACTTTCTATGGCCTCTATACTGAAGGAGTTGATTGAGGTAAAGAGCTTTACAGGGGTAGGCACATTTCTGGTGGAAAACTCAAGGAGAACTCAAAGAATCAATAAATCGGTGTGATTTCAACTGTAAGAGGAATAAAAACAATTATGATGTTAGGTTACAGAAGTCATATGATTGTTCTGGGGCTCTCCTATATGTATCTTCTGTAGACGTTAAGAAAGAATTTTGTATTACTTTTCTTCTAGGATAATAACAGATGATTAATAAGACAATTTAGGCATCACTGTTTGAGGGCTATTGGCCAGCCACTGCGCTTATAACCAGGCACTTGTATACACATTAGCTCATTTAATTATAGAATAGCACTAAGAGGAGGCGATATCATTCCAGTTTCATGGATGAAGTTAGAGTCACTGCACACTTTACTCAAGGTTTCACAGCTGGTAAAGGACAGACCCAGGATTCAGAGCCAAGATTTGAACTAAGCTTTTCTGATTCCAAAGCCTGTGGCCAAAGTTAAACACACTGGAAAGGGACGGTACCGTCTCAATACTCCCTCATGGAGATAATAAATTATTTCTGCTCATGGACATTAACCAAAGTATCTGAGCACATGCACTTAGATCCTGATGAATCTACCACATTAACCATCGTCTCAGAATTTCTCTGGAAGTTGAACATTTTCTGAAATTTGTACCTTCTTTACTTACCCTAACTTTTGGTCACTTGCTTAAAATATGCTGCCAGACAGATTCATGCTACCAGTTGTCAATGACACATGTTTACGAGTTGCAGTCATGCCCTCAATCAAAGTATATGCTTAGAAAATACTAGTTTTTATCAATTATCAATGGATAAATTGATTTACTATCAATTAGCTAGTAAACCCAAGTCATGACTTGGCAACATTCCTTGAACAATTACTAAACAAATCTTTTTATTATAGAATTTATTGTAGAATTTGCAATTCTAGAAGGCAGCTATCGTAAATGACTAGTACAGAACTCAAGTGATGGAGACTAACCTTGTTGAGCCCCTACTCTGTAACAATCACAAAACACATTATTTCAATTTTTTTTACCCAAACTATATTGTGAGGCAAGGTCACTGAGGTGTCACATTTTTCAGATGAGGAAGTCAAATCTCAGAGACATAGTGAAATTGCCCATACACAGTGAATAGTCCAGCTGGGGTTCCAACTCAGCTGTGTCTGGCCTCAGTGCCTGTACCCTTTTCACGACATCCCACTTACCTCCAGGTCAGCAAGGCCTGACTTTTTTTTTTTTTTTTCCGGTACGCGGGCCTTTCACTGTTGTGGCCTCTCCCGTTGCGGAGCACAGGCTCCAGACGCGCAGGCTCAGCGGCCATGGCTCACGGGCCCAGCCGCTCCGCGGCATGTGGGATCTTCCCGGTCCGGGGCACGAACCCGTGTCCCCTGCATCGGCAGGCGGACTCTCAACCACTGCGCCACCAGGGAAGCCCCCCTGACTTTCAACATGATTAGAAATGTACTAGCCAAGTTGTCCTTAAGCTCGTCATGTCTTTGTTTCCTCATCTTTAAGATGAGGAAAATGCTATCTACCACTCAGGGATTAAACCGACTACATAAACCAAAACACTTAACATAGCATCTGGCATATCATAGGCATTGATAAATGATTGCTTCATGTAAATTATCTGAGGCAGGAATCAAAAAGGGAACTTTCCATAGTTTGACATCATTGAGGCTTATTTTTTTTCCATTTCCATGACAGTTAATAGCATAACCATTCCACCAGTGAAATCTGAAGGAACAGGGTTAATTATATTTGCTTTTAATTCTAACTCTTCAAAAATTGGTAACCAATATATGGCTAGAGTACAGGTGTTCAGTTAACCCACATTTCTAGATCATGGTGAAAAATGCAGAGTATCATGATGGATTATCCAGTTGGCAAAGCAAGCATGTGCTTAAGGAACCAGCATATCGAGGACACCTGAGATATGAGAAAGGTTCCAGCTATAATGAATGCTAGCAGAATTCTGTAATCTGAAAATCTAGAAAGAAGCTTTTAAAATTTGAGCACTCATTTAAATTTTGACTTTGGATTTAGTACTTTTCTAACAAATTTCAATATGGCGGGAGGCTTGGAAGGAATGCCTTTAAAGTTTTGCAGTGTTTCAAACATGAACAGAGTTCTGTAAGGTTGTTAACTTACAGCAAATACTTAAACGTTGCCAAACATTTAAAAAAAATAGTATCTAACAATATTTTTTCCAGAATACAATGCTTCTGTCATCTTACCTGTTCAGAAAAGTGTTTGCTCCCGGTTACTTTATCATAGCAGTCTAAATAATAATGCCTCAGTTGACAGACAATAATTGTTTAGCCCCCAAATATGTCACTTTTGATAAGCTTATATAAGTATCAGTCACTGGTTATAATATTTTATTTCACATGAACATGGTCCTAGATTACTTGGCTTTTAATTCGACATGACATATTTAGCCCCAGTACAAGGTCTTTTACCAAATGTTTGGAAAATAAAAATACATCATCATACAAGCTTTTGGGAAGAACATTTTATTGCTAAGCATATCCTTGAACTAAAATGCAAATGTGAAATAAAAGAGAAAAGGAAAAAGAAAAAGCAGTAACTTCACAACATCATAAAATAAATTCCTTAAGAGTCTGTTCATAAAACAACAGCAATATGATAGAAGCTCACGTACAGAATGCACATGTTCCCATAAAATTGTCCAAATAGAAACTTACACTAAAAGGAATATAATAAATGTATTTTTACTCAAATAAAAAATGTAAAGAAAGAAAGCAGGAAATCAGTTCACAAGACCTCAAGACTCCAAGAACAGCAATCTTTTACAGACATCGAGATATAATCAACTTCATATAGGTTGGGCCATTTAGGTTATCTAAATCGTGCTTTGATATCTCTTTATAATCCTGTCTTTTTCAATGACAACAAAATAATCCAAAACTCTTAACACATTGAAATATCAGGTAATGAAGAACACCTCTTTCCATACATATTAGTAAAGGCTACCATTGTTTAGATTGCGTTTGCCCCACGTCTTTAAGATACTTTTTCAAAGTCAAATATTCATGCAACTTACAAAAACCAGCAAGAGTAGATTTCTAAATCTAAACAGCTGATTGATTTTCATCTGTACAAAAGAAACTGTATGTATCTGACCCTCCAGAGAACACATTTCATTTTTGTGTGAATATTTGTCTTGCTTTGTCTCTTGCTTTTGGGATAGGTATGGCCACACAACAAGTTTATTGTTTTTCTGTACATCATTTCCTCTTTTCATAAAGAAAGACAACTGGAACATAAACCAAACAAACTGAAATAAACAAATAGAAAGGAAAGAACAGTTCTCAAAGCAGTATGTACACAGGTGGCTAAGGAATTATACCAGCAAAAATGTAATAAAATATGTAAACAAAATCTGAGAAGATTTTTTATTCTCTTTGACACAGTTAACTGTGACAAAATTAAACTCACACTTCACATTTTAAGGTTTACTTTTTTGTCGTTTTGTTATTTTCTTTTAAAACAACATTCTCATTCCACTTCAAGATTTTAACAGTTTTCCTGTTTCAGTCATCCCATCAAACATACCATGATAAATATATCTGTATATATATTTATTTATATATATTATACTATTAAATTCCATTTTTTGTGTGTCACAGCAGCTTTATTCATTTATTATTTTTAGAAAAGATGGGTGAAGGGAGACGTGAGCAAATGGAAGGATAGAGTTATCCATAAATGTCAGGCTGCAAAATTAAATCACTAGGAAAAACATTATCATGTTGGGGGCGGGGAAAGAACTATGAATTCTGCACTCCGTCATGCCATGTTTGGCTTGTGTGACCTTTTGTGGTTCCATCACAAGTTGAACTCACCTATTGTCTGTTTTGATTCTTTAACAGACTTCTTGTATTGTCTTTTCTTTTATATTTGCATGCATTTCGATCAGTCACAGATCCAGCCCACCCCCGTTCCCCTTCCCTAGGAAAGGCTCTGTTTTAGAGGAGAAAGGGGCTTTCTCCTTTACCACAATTTGGCTGGGCTCATGGACAGGAACAATATTGTTAAGTAAAGCCAATAGCTCTGATAAAACCAGCCCTAACCCCATCTGTTCAGGGTTTGGGTGGCAAATTCTGGAATTCGATCCTGAGGAACCAGCTTTTCAAATCAATATTATCATCCATCCCATGATTTTGCTATGTGTTCAGCAAAGCATCGCATAGGAAATAGACAACAGATTCTAGAAACGCCACAACCTGATATGTAGAGTGGACACCATGGTAGCTTTTGAGTTCATATGGCAATAGTCTCTCTTCTGTTTTCTGAGATTTTTTTTTTCTTCTTCTTAACTTATGTCCAGTTAGTCTCAAAAATTAAACAAATACCCAAAAGCCATTTTTTCCCCTCAGATCTTGAAAAGTTACGCACACACTGGCCAGACCCAGATAAGGGTGGGTTTTTTTTTGTTTCTGTTTTTGTTTTTAACTTTTTCTTTTCTTTTTTTTTTTTGTTTTCGTTTTTTACATAATTAAACCAAAAAAAAAAACATTATTACAGTCAAGCTTCACAAACATTATTACAGACTCACTTGGAGTTATGGAACAAGTAAGCCATGAAGTCTTCTACCTTGGATGAAAGGTCCTAAACAGAAGGAAGCTTCCAAGTCCACGAAAGTGGGGGGGAGCCATCTGCTCGCTCCAAAGGGCAGAGTGTGTGCTTTACGACACAGCAGGGCAGAAAGAACTGTCTCCGAGCAGTGGCTGAATCAAAGCAGCCATGGCTGAATCTTATAGGTAGGTACATCTTTGTGTGTGTTCTTTTAAAAATGATTTTCCCCACCATAGTCATGGTATACCCCATCTCATAGTTAGAACAGTTCTGACATCTGTGAAATCTCATTTTCCAAGTATTTATATATTTATATAGAAATAATCCTGTGTTTTAAATTCGCGTAGCGTTAGCGGTGTCGTGTTTACACATAATACTCTTTGTCCTTGTTTTTCTGTTTCTTGTGGCCGCTCTTCGAGCTCTGCTGCTTCTCCTTGAGGAGCGTGCCATTGCTCTGCGCCGAGTTGCTGATGTAGTTCCGCGTCTCGTCCACTTGATAGGACCCCTCGTCCCTGTTCCTGTACTTGTACATGGCATACAGGAGGATCAAGATGCAGAGGGCGGCAGCAGCCACAATGCCGACGACCATCCCTGTTGTACTGCTCGACTCCCGGATCACCTCTGAGGCCCCCGGAACCCGTCTGACTCCCGGCTCCGTGGGGTTTGCTGTGGGCACATTACGGAACATGGGGGAAGTAATTAGTGGGCTCTTCAGTTTGGTGCTGTCTAGCTCATAGGCAGTGGGCAACGGAAGCAAGACTATATCAGGCTGGGGTTTGAGATCACGGTTATTCATTTTGCCAGCTGGCAATTTGGGCACCATCCCAGACGAGGAGGAAGCTGTGAAGCGGATCAGCTCAGGGGACAAAGATGTGGTAGTAGTCCTACTAGTTTCGGAGACTTTGTTAGGTCTAAAGTCCTTGGATTCCCACTTGGGCGCATGTGCTTTGTAGCCACCTTCGAAGATTGAAGTGGAAAGACTCTTATCTGTTACCAAGGAGAAGGTGGTGTAAAAATCTTCATCATCAGTAGGGGGCAGGTTAGAGTCAAAGGTTTCCCCTGAGCCATACCCAGATATCACCAAGCCATCATCATCACAACCATCGCTGCCTTGGTCCGACAAGCAAGGTAACCCCGCCTCAGAGGTCATGGACAGGGAATCTTTGGTGGTCTCAATAATGGTGAGGAGGGGGCGAAAGGTAGGGGGGAGTGTAATGGAAGGTGCACGAGTAGCAATAGGAGGGGTAGCTAAAGGGTCTTCTACAAGAAGAGGGATAACTAATTCACCTCCTGGGATTGAAAAGAAAAAGAAAAACAGAATTAGTATATTTGTAGAAAAACAATTCACAGCCACACTCAATGAATGCATGTATAGTTCATAGGTTACACCTCAGAAATTATAATAAAATGACTTGGATCCACATACGGACCCTCTCTACTTCTAGGCTGATTATTGGGCTATACTTCTAGCCCATTATATGCCTCTTGCCATCAAAACCTGAAATCCTTAGATTGGGGGCTTAGATTTTTTTTTTTTTTGCGGTATGCGGCCCTCTCACTGTTGTGGCCTCTCCCGTTGCGGAGCACAGGCTCCGGACGCGCAGGCTCAGCGGTCATGGCTCACGGGCCCAGCTGCTCCGGGGGGCTTAGATTTTTAAAGATACTCTCAAGTAATTATTTAGATAGAATTCAAATAGGCTTTTTCCAGGATCTGCTTACGGGACAATGACCTTCACCTATACTGTTGCAAATACTGACCATGAAAATTGTGTGTGTGTGTGTGTGTGTGTGTGTGTGTGTGTGTACGTACATGCACATATGCATGTGATTAATCTGTGAGCCATAGCATTTCCTTCTTTTTTTCTTGGGTTTCTACTTATTTGCTCCCATTAGGATGAGAATGACATATTTTCCATGTCACTGAGATCAAGATTAAGGAATATAAAAGAGCTCATCTTTAGTATTTTAAGTTACTACCTTTTATTTCACATTTATCACGTGCAGTCTTCATTTACTATATGCTAAGTAAGGGAAACTTACAGTAGGTTGAAAATGTTCATCTAACAAGCCCATCTTGATTATGCTTTTCCAGAAATTCCCCTGACTATAAAACAACAACCTGTTTTGCATTGGTCTAGTATTATATTTATATATTGCTTTTATGCTATATGTAATATATACTGAGCAGACACTAGATTTTAAGAATACCCAGCCTACATATCCATGACTTACTGGAAACTTACTTTTAGATTCAGAAATGTAGAGATAGCAAAGTAGTTTTTAAAATCAGTGATTCCTTTTTCCAATTTGGATTCCTTTTATTTCTTAGAATGGCAGATATTTCTCGGTTTACCCACAGACCCTAGTTATTGCACTTATAAACATATGAGGACTAGGTCAGGAAAGGAAGTTCAGAATAGTTCACTAAATCATAGTGCCCTGCAAATTATGGTCACCACAAATATTCTGTGGTGGGTGTTACTCACCTAATTGTAGGGCCAAGCTTATTATTCATGTATGTAAGCAAGATAATAAGTCTTCAGTCTCTCCTGTGTTTCTTTACAGTGTTATTTTCAAACAGAGAAAGAATCAAGAAGTCACAGTTCATGTCTCTTCATTAAATTTATTTTAAAAATTATTCCAACTATTGTTTTTAAAAATCCTCTAGCAGGGATGGCATGATATGTCCCTGACCCAGTTCGTCAGACAGTTGAGATGATAATACGATATTAGGGTTGAAGTCTTCTTTCTGACCTGCTGCATCTAAACTGTCCAGGTTTCAGGTGTGCTAAGAAAAAGCCTCCTGAAAAGAAAGCTACTGCACACCTTCAGAGCACCAGAGAAGAACTGCTTGCACCACATCGGAAGCTTTTATTCTCTGCAGAGAGAAACTGAGTTGGGGAGCGTGGCAACGATGTACGTAATGTGTATCTTAAGGAAGGGGAAGGGACAAGAGAGCACAGTACAGTCATCCCCGGCCTACCTGATGATGTTAGCACATGTGGGGAAATAAAACAAGAATCTTTCTGAGACTCTCAAGATGATATTTTAGTCTGTGCTTTAAGCCCCAAGCTTCTCTTCTAGTGCTCAGAGTTTGAAACTATTGAGCAAACCGGTTTTTGCAGATTTGACAAAGCTTCAGACTTGCTTTCCTGGACAAGCATGCCTATTTTTTTTACATTGTGAAGATATGTAATTCATCTATCTTGCAACTTAGTTAATGCATAATTTACATACTTTTGCTAATTTTTATAAATGGGATTTGGAACACAGGTCCCTAAAGGTAAGCCAGTCCTAAAACTAACCCTGAGTTACCTTTTCTTCTTATTCTTCCGGTAGGGAGGCCCTGAGTGTTATATTTAAGATGATATGTGGAAGAAGGCAGTGTCTGAGTAAGAAAAGAGCAGTGAGGAGAGAGGAGTGAAGCCTCACGCAGTCTGTTAAAGGTTCCCTAGGGATCGCTCAGGGATGATTTTACTTCCCTTTAGAGAACAAGACAGGGTTTTTGTACCCATCTCACCTAGAATGGGTGTTCTTTTCTGGAACAAATACCGAGAGTCATTTGCTTTTTAGGGCAAGGATAAAAATCAACCCATTGTTTATTAAGTGGAGAGTAAAGTGGGATAAAGGACAAGGAATGACGGATTTGTTGGGAGGCAAAGTCCTGAAACAAATAATTAAATATAAAGGCAAATGGTTAAGTAGGATGCTAGTGTCCCTTTAAGTGAGATTAATATCACTGTCTTCATGATTACAGAGTGGCATTCATTTGCAATTTTAGTCTACCATCTATGACACCCAACTGGAGTCTTACATTTGCCTTTTTTTTTTTTACCCCCTTGTCTTTTTAATCCCAGCTAAAGCTTCCACTGTGTCTTTGTTGTTAAAACTCTACAAAATCTACAAACTGCTCATTCTGCAGTTGAATCACTTCCACTTTCCTTTGCTATTCGCTTCTCATTCAACACCCTAATGTGAGTATCTCTCTTGGAGCAGGAAAAAAAAAAAAAAAAAAAGTGAAAATCATCCTTTTGATAAGGGAATGAAAAGAGGGTCTTGAAGCTCACTAATTTACAAAGAGCTTCTAAAAGGTTGGTGAGCCTTTAAGTGAAATGGTAAGAGCTTATTTCCAAACTAAAATGATGGGTATGCTGTTGCAGAGTTTAAATAACAGACTCTGTTAAAACTGCTAATCTTCAATTTCTTTGTCATTTTGTTATTAATCCTAGTAGCAGTGATAAAAATGATAAATGATGCCCCTGTCAGGGACATTTGAGCCCAAATCCTGGTAGTATTTAATCAATGAAATCATAGGAACTTTCATAGCTCCCCTCTCCTGGCATCTCAAGGAATTGGAAAAATGTCTTTAATTTAAAAGGGAGTCCACTGGGATGTAGGAGTTGGTATTACAAAGGGGAATTAAAATGAAAGTAGGGGGAAATTTTTGGGTAACTATAAACGTGGAAGATGCCTGGGACAAGTATGTGAGTTGGGGTGTATAGTCCATTTTAATATCAAATTCTATAGTTAAGATTTAAGATGATTCTAGTGTCCTAGGAGGTCCAAGGGCACACATCATTTGAGATAAGGAGGTGAAGGATGTGTTTCTCCCACCATTAGATCCTTACTAGAAATGACTTAGATTGCAGAAGGCTATTTAAGATTTCATGTTTATTTGTATTAATCTAAAGTGAGTTTCCTCAGAAATGTTGGAGCAGCTGATAATTTTTTTTTCACTGCCCGAAGACCGTGAAATCAGTGATCTACCAGATGTCTATGCTTATGAAAGTATTCATAGCAACAAGCTTAAAGTCATAAGGGGTTGCAGGCAGAGTAATACAAAACCTGTAATCCATCACAACTCTAATTTCCTATTCCATCCCCAGAATTCTTCTTTGGTTTGGAATAAGAACTATCCATATTCCTTAAAGTTAGCATTTTAAATCAGGAATATATACCCTTTTTTGACAGGGTTGTGCTTTTCTTTAAACCAGAGAGATCACTAGGGATATAAAAGGTCTATTTTAGCCCTGAAGGCTGCCCTGCTTTTTTGTTTTATGAGTGTATTTATAGATATATAATTCATGTGTCTAGGGCTGATATTCAGCAAAAGGGGCTCTCTGCCATCCAAAAAGACAGTATATTAAAAATTTAATAGAACTCTTCTGAACTGTGAGAATGCTGTAGGTGATGGTGGTGTAGTGGGTCATATGAAAAAGCAAGAAAAGCAGCACAAAGTTTCAATATGGCTCCAACCTTTGCCTCTCTGGAGATATCTGAGTGGAGGAAGTCACAAAAATACGAAAAACAATGACACTGAAGAGTGAGACTCTGGGAGAGGACACCGTGCTCCGATTCCTCGAATTTCTTTTATCTATATTTAGGTTCTTTACCTCATCTCTTATTTGCATTTTTCTCATTCTCTGCTGGGAAACTAACATACAATGGGGAGAAATCATCTTTTTCCCCACAAAATTAGTTATTGAATGATATTCGTTTAGTTATTTGGTGCCACGGAAGTGTGTACTTGCAACATATCAATATCTGGAAGCTTGGAACCATGAAATTGTTCTGCATCCAGCCTCAGAAAAAATAGTCACAGACAGGCACGGCCAGTCCCTGGGGAGAAGACAGCAGAAAAACTCAAGTATCTCAAAGGGGCTTAACTTTTTAAGAGCATTTTAATGAGATGAAAATCTCCAGGTAGGACATTTTCCCCTAGTTTATCTGAAATGGGTTTGAGTCTGAAAGGCTACAGATTCTATTTTTTCAATATACACCCAGGTAAGATGAGCTATAGTCCCTTGATGTCATTATACATTGTAAAAGAAGGAATGTCTAGTGGAGTTTTTCATCTGCCTATTGGTTAAAAGCTTTGCCTCTGAAGTCACTCAGAGGCAGGTTAGCATCACAGTTCTGTGGCTTACTAGCCACGAGTTGGTCAAGTTTATTAAAATCTCTGTACAATGGGAATAATAACACAGCCTATCTCAAGCCACCAATGTGAATAAGAATAATGCAAGTTAATGTTAATTATAATGCATGTTAAGTATTTAGCACAGAAACTGCTACTCCAAAATTCTAGTTTCTAGTATCATTTCTACTAATATTTTGGGCCTATAAACACTGAAATCATTGATGACTTTTTTCTGACCTTTTTTTATGTAGTAGTCGTATGCTGAGGTATAATAATATAGGATCTAGACTGTTAAGGCTATTTTAAATGCAGAGTTTGAAGAATGATTTATAATAAGCCCAAGAGCTTGCATTTAAAATAAATGATAAGCCTTATATCAAATGGACTTATGGGTAGCATCGTCAACACAAATAAAAGCTTTCAATTCAATTAGCTACAATAGTCCATTTAGGAGATTCTTAGTTTTAAACCTAAAATATCATCCAACATGTCAAACAATACAAAATCATATAAACTGAGGCAGATAAAGTGCATTCATTGAAGCTGCTGGGCTGGAAACATATCCCTTATCCACTCTTCAGTCTGACATTTCTTTAACAGTAATACTAATACCTAAAACTAAAGTGAAGCAAGTAATCTCTTTATTTAAAAATTATACAGCACTTCTTGCTGATCTTTTGTTTCCTGAAGTGATAAGGCAACACTGACCAAATACCTTTAAGGTCAAGGAGTGTTCTCACCGTAGAGTCATACAAAATGGCAATACCTACCTGAGATGTTTCCTAAATAAAACTTTAGATGTGAAAATCATCATGTTTCTTGTGGGTAGAATCTTAGGATCCTTTTAAAGCTTACCAGTTTAAATCCTTGAGAGAAATGGCAAATATTAATAGAAATGGAAGAGGAAAAAAAAAAGAGAGAGAGAGATTTGGGTGCCTACTGTGTGCGGGTGTGCTTTCACCAGTAGTTAGTTTTATACTTTGGAAGGCATCATTATCATAGGACAATACTCTAAACTCTGGGGTGCTTTCTCTATTCTCAGTAGAAGTGATTTTGTAGTAGTGATGGTGATAGTGTAATCCTGGATAACCAAACTCTACCATAGTCACTTGAGAGTACCTTATTTCCCCTTTGGTGAAGGAAAATAAAATAAAGGACTGATTTCCCCAAATGCTTTCTAAGGAGTTAAATTAGGATGTATTACCACTGATAACATTTGCAGTTAACTCAACTAACTTTCTTCTGGAGTACAGGCCTCCTGTAGGTTGTATCCAATTTCATATCCCACTGTAGAGCCTACCATTGCTTTCAAGGCTTTAAAAGTTGGTTCAGGCAAAGAGGCCGGCTTCCTTTGGATGGTAAGAACAATTTACCCACACCCTTCTACCAAGAGTAGAATTCACATTGATCATTAGAAGCAATTCAGCACAAAATATAACAGTGAAAATTAAGCAAATAGACACAAATGAAATAAAATGTTTAATGTTGTCTTCAAAATCACATAGTAGAAAAAAAAATCAACTTCAGGTTCAAAGTAAACTAGAGGGAAAGAGAGCAAATAACATCAACAAGGCATTCACAACATAAGGACAGAAAAGAAAAGTAAAAGCAAATAAAAAATAGAGGCTGTTTTAGGAAAAATAAAGAAATCATTTCCATATAGACAAAATAATTTAACTTAAAAAAAGCATATTGTATTAATTTATAGTCAACTTACATCAACAAATTGCCCGCATGTTTTTTGGCATGAAAGAAAAATTTACAAAAGAAAGTTGTGTAAGAATGCTCTTGGACAAATAGAATTGCCACATTCTTGTAACTTGCTTTTTTGTTGTCATTTCTTTAAAAACTTTTGAGCAAAATGTCTAATTTTTCAAATATAATAATTTACAACAGAGGATGATACAGGGAGGCAACAACACATACATCCACACCACATAACATGAAAAGAAAAAAAAATCTGCACTTTAACAAATTTCTTACTTTGAGGGGCTTGGGAGGGCATCAGTTTTGAATCTGAAATTATTCTGATTGCAATGATTTAAAAAAAAAATTTTAAAAACCTGTTTAATTTTATAATTTGCCTTTAAAAAAATCTCGAGCGTTTTGAATGAATTTCTGCATTATTATAGGTTCTCAGATATATATTTAATTTTATTTTTTTTTTGTCTTTTTGACAAGTTTTAGACTTTCTTTAATTGAAGGGGATGGATGACAGCACATAAGTTTGAACAATGCTGAAGAAAGGAGGGGTATGGGAAGGAAAGATGCAGAAAGGGTAGGGTCATATCTATGAGTGTACTACACAAGAGATGAAGATGATGGGAGTAAATGTGTAAGTGAGTCGCCATGTCCATGTAAGGGCGGCACGGAGTGATCTAGCTGCATTAGAGCTTCTGGCTGTAAGGAAGGGATGGGCAATATACAAAAACAAATGAGCCTACACATGCCCATCTACAGAAATAAAGAACAGAACTCTAACACTGACAATCTCACACGCCCTAAGCTGCAACTACTTCAACATGCAATTACTCCAAAAATCATTACAGTTTCATTAAAGATTTTTAAATAATAAAAACAGTTAAACTTTTGTCCCTACTAAAAGTAGCCAAAATACATAAAATAATAATAGTAATACTTATAATAATGATCAAAAGGTTAAAAGCAAAAACAAGGAGACTAGATTTATGCATTCAAGTTGAACAACTTCATCGGCAGGCACACAGCCCCATCTAGAGCTAGGGGAGGGGGTGGAGAGCTTCAAATCGAAAGACAAAGCTGTATAGGGAGCCCACTGGCTGGCTCATTCATGACTTCCTTATATAGAAAGGGTACTTTCTGAATGACATCACCTGTCTTCCCCATGCCACCCATGGTGCAAGTGATTCTAGTGAGACTGGGTTTATTAGAAAGATGTGGATGTGGGGATTCTGCAGCTGAAGTTGTTCCACATTTAAAGAGGGAGTGGGGAAAAGTTGCAGAAAACAATTCATAACTTTTTTTTGTCATAGTTTTGGATAAAACCAAATCTAAAGATAAAGATCTAGCAATTAAAAAGAAACACACTGATATATATACAGATAGATATATATAATACAAAAAGCACTTAATTCCCAAACAAGAAGGGAGCAAAGAACGAAAAATAATTTAAAGAAAAGAGTATTTCATACACTTTCAGAGATGAACAACCAGATGCACACGCTGAGGAGGCACAGACAGAGCAGTCAGGGGACACTTTTTTTTGTTGTTTTGTATTTTCTGACTTATTGATTCCCCTTTTGCTGGCAGCCAACATTAAAAACAAATTTTGCATTTTCTTTAAAAAGAAATTTTGCATTTTCTTTAAAAATGTTTTTTTTTTTTTGGTTTTGCTTCTCAAAAACAAATAAAAAGGGCGTGCAGTCTGGATGTACGTCATAAGTAGACATTTGAGAGAGAAGAAAGAGGCTCAGACTGACAAATGGGTAATTGTCTATTATCCTTTAACTGCAGGAATGTTAACCAAGTTAATACATGCTTAAAGTAAGTTGCATTTAGGGAAAATAGGAAAACAGACCAGCAAGTTAGGGTTGGGAAGAGGTCAGCAAGACAAAACCAATTTGAGAGTAGGAGAATGGTACTGGATTTAGTTTCATGCCTTTCCAGTAGGGGCAAAGGTCATCCCAAGGCCTTTTGCCAATTACATTCTTATAAGCATGTGCATGTATATGTGTACGTGTGTTGGGGCTTGAAGTGGAGCCTGTAGTGGCAGGAATTGAGGTAAAAATACACATGAGTTCACGGGTTCTGCTCTAGGAAACTTAGCCCATATTCATTCATAGCCTCAGAAGGTAAATTTTGTAAGACATAGAGGGGTTATAATTAATACTGCTCCATACACATGTTCTTGGGCTTGGCCAAATTGACAGGGTACATGGGTGACAACTGTGGTAATTAAATGTACCTGATAAATGGACAGCTTTTTTTAGGTAATAGAGGCAAAACCCCCTCCACTCCTCCACTCTCAAGAGCATAGTGGCATAGCATCAGTAAACTAACTACAGGATAGTCAGGAAATGAGTGCGGCTTATTTGAAGGACATTGGGGGAAACGGCCAGTCTTTTAGAGACCATTTGGGAAACAAAATGCTCAATTAAACCTTGAGAAAAGGAAAAAAGAGACAAACTGTGTTTGTGTGTGTGAAGATACTGTGGAAGGGACATGGGGAAGGAGGCTTTAGAAGTGTCCTCAGCCTCTACTGGAAGAGATCACAAGAAGTACATGAAATATTTTATCCCCGTGAGAACATTAGTGTTCAACCAAGGACTGGGAAACCCAGGTAGGCGAACCACAAAGGTAAGACACTTGAGAGCCCCTGGTTCTGAGCCAATTCCAACCACTTCTAAGAAACTTTGGAGCTGACTTTGACAAACAGAATAAATTGTGAGGATGAGTCAGACTTTTGTCCCTTATGGGATGCCCCTTTTATTATTTTGTTTTAAAATAATTATAGTAATGTGTCCCCATGGGTCAGTCCGTACCAAGATTTTTAGTCTCTGGTTTTATAATGTTAATCATTATTCTAGGAACTTCACAAAGGGCAGCTGGGAGGTTTTAGGAGGAGGAAAAAAATCCCAACAATACAGGAAAAGAAAAACCCTTGTTGCCATTTAGTTAATTTTTTTGAATAATTATACTTTTAACATTGAATTTTATTGTATGAGGAGACCCTATCAATGTACAGATTGCCTCACACGGCATCAAATTACTTCTGTAGGACACAGTGAGTTTTAATAACATTCACATGGGCTATTTTTTGTTTCATAGGCATTTTTTTAAAGTAGGAACCATAAGTGGTCTAAGTGTGACACTTATAAAGAATAAGATATGTCTCGTGTCTACATAACTCCTGGAAAATAAGAGGTGTTTTGAGGAAGATACATCAGCAATTTGAGTCTCCTAAGGTTTCTGCTGAGTAATTTACCTATATCAAAATTGCCTGTCTTAAAACTCATACAAGTAGGACACCACTTACTTGCTGGAAATCACTGGCTAAACAAGTGAACATACCAAAATTTATGGTTGTCACTTTGCAAATAAAATATGTATTTTTTAAATCCATGGAAGCCACAGTTTCAAATGAAGCGAACACAACACTATATCAGTGCCTACACATTTTTATAAGTCGACCATCAGTTAATATACACAAAGCTCATTTGATTTCTAATATAAGATAGAAAATAATATTGCCAGTAGCTCATAATCAGGTCACAACTTCATTTTCATCTTTCATTACATATCTACACTAGGTTTTTATTACCAATAACTGCACGGTTCTGTATCTATGCCTCTACTGAGTGTTAAGAATGCTTTGGGGTTGTATTTGCCATTGAGAACAAATAATACAATAATTTGACTTGAAACAGCATATTTTGATGGGACCATTTTTATCCCACCATGTCCAAATAACCCTGTCTAAATGCAAAATCAGACTATTAAGAACATCAAATGCAATAAGATGGAATTACTCAGAATGCATCTTGGAAAGTGCACTCGTTTCAAAGAAATATGTTTCTAAACTGCTTGGGGTTGTGCCTGAGAAGCTGGAAGAATACTCAAGGAACTCAAGGTGCAAACCCACCTCTCTGGGAGAGTGAGCCCGGCTTGATAAGGACATTGTCTTCAGTGTGCACAGGTGAGGTTCAAGAGGAAGGTCCAAATGAATTATTTTGCATAACATTAAATATTTTAAATTTGTCATTGAAAGTACTGGAAAGAGGAAGGAAGAGGCAACCTTCTTGGGAATCAGAGTACAACACCAGGGAAAGACTTAAAAAATTGTAATCAGGGAAGGCTAAAAAGGAGTCTGGAGAACAAATACTTAATGAGAATTTTCACGATTTTTGCATCAGGTATATGAGATTAATCTCTTCATCATCTGTCCCTCCTATGAAATACACAAAATCCTTTCCATTGATTGATATGTTATGCGTCTGTGGGATGAAGGGAGGGATTCTTCTGAGAGAATCAATGGCTCAGTTCTGAATCATGGTTTGGCTTAGAAAGAAACCAGAGACACTATGCCTGGATGTCAAATCCTAGTAACGTGAGGATGGCTGTCACTTGTGTTACAAAATGAGCCCTGAGTTTACCCTGACTTCTCACAACCTCTTCCTCAGATATGCGTGATGCTCAGAGAAAGAGTGAAGACTGCTTCAAACATGGTATTTGTCTCTAAATAAAAAATTTAACATTTTCTTTTTAATGCTGAACAAAAATGTCCCAAGTAAGTTCTTGTAATATCTGTTCCCAAACATTTTACAAACCTAATTACAGTAAATAGGGAGAAAGAGAAAAACTAAACCTCCAAGATGGAAAAGAGTACAGAACACCATCAAGCCCAATACTTAGAACTGTATTTCTGTATCAGTGATCTGCTTGCCCAATTGAGAGGAACTTTTCATACTTAAGAAGATTCATAAGAATGGATAAAACATTACAAAAGGTAGTATTGCATTTTCAAACCTGGTAGAATAGAATGTTTACACACGGAAGGACCTTACATTAATGACTTCTTTCCCTATGTATTTACGAAGCCCTTAACTTGTATCTGTAATTCTGTCCCCAAATCTCCATTCCTTTTTGTGAACCTACTGCGTCCTGTACAGATTATTACTGGCTCCAACACTCCACTGCACTTAATTTGTTTTCTTCTCAGTTTCAGCTACACTCAGAACTTTAGGAAAGAATAGCGTCTTTTTATCTTTATTTTTCCTACCAACCAGAATACTAATAATCACTCAAACATTTATTGAATGAACTAATGAATGAATAAATTAATTAATATCATTAATTGCTTTTTTTTTAACCCCACACTAGCTTAGAGCTTCCATAAAAGCATTAAAATCTTACATCACCAAAGTGGCTCACCTTGTACCTGAAATCTAGTACATGGGATAGAAACTTCAGAGTCTGGAGACCTAAGTTCCAGTCTTGGTTGTACCACCTACTATGCTAGCTTGTTAGGACATTGAAAAAGTCAGTTCATCTCCCTGAGCTTGTCTTTTCATGTGTAATATGGTGATTATAATGGCTGGTCAATTAACCTACCTCAAAGGGTAAGTTTACACAACTGAGATTTTGAATCTGAAAGTGTTTATAAATTATAAAGAGCTCTTCAAATGTTTGTTACTATTTTCTTCAAAGCTGACCACAGCATCAGCTATGAGAGTTTCATATTCAGAGAAGGCTGACTCTCAGACAACTGAGATCAGGATGCTTGGAGCACCTGCTTCAGCACCAAACAAATAATAACCTCAGTCAAAAACCCTAACCCAAGTAGCCACTATTACTACCTCTCTTTAACCCCTGTTCCTACCCCTCCAATAGTGCTAAGTTCTTAAAGCTTGATTAGTTCATCTTTTTGTGGTGAATGTTTGTTATATATGTATGTAATTTTACAGTTACTTTGTTTCACTCTTCTGTGGGTTGGAGTTAAGCTCTGAAGAGGTCATATTGAGATATGTTTTCATAGGAGCCCATCCTCTCAAACCACATGACTTGAGACAAGTCACTCACTCCTCACCCCAACCCCTGGAGTCTCAGTTTGCTCATTTATAAAATCAGGACGACTCATCCTTCCAGCTCACCTATGTATGTAAATTTAAGTAAAATTACTTTGGAAACTATGAAATATCCAATTCAAATGCAAGAAGATGTTATTCGCTATATTCTATGAGTTCAGCATTACTTGGTGCTACTGAAGAGACCAAAGAGGATGGTGACAAGGGTGGAACTCTCATCAAATTCCCTTGGAAAACATATCCCAACAGGCATGAGAACTGTGGGGTAAGATGAGGATATGAGGGAATGGAGGGTCGAGGTAGTATTTTAGCTCTTTTCTGCCAAAAGAGTTAATACTGGTTAAGATGCACAAAAGGGAAAATTCCATTAAAAATTTTCCGGGAATTAATATTCTTATTTTCATTTGTTTTAATGGTAATCAAGTAGTAGTATAAGGAAGTCTTTCTTCACTCAGGATATTATAAACTCCTTGATGCACAAGCTGAATCTTTATAATTATCTTGTGTTTTTTAATCCATCTAATACAGAGCAGGGACACCACAGGTCTTCAGTACATATTTGTTGAATTGAACTACAAAAATAGAGCAGCTTGCAGCACTTGGATCTCTGCTTTGTGAAGTGGGTGGGATTCAAAAAAGTTATCCTTGTTGGCACTAATTTATTTAATCAAGAGTTATCTTCCTCGAATATCTTCATGAAGTAAAACAAAGAGAAAGAGCAGTGTAAATAGAGCTTAAAGCCACGAACTTAGAAACTGTTCTCCTTTTCTTAACCTTGCTTCTCTGTGGATTTTTAGGACCAATAAATGCATATGGCTCATTATTTGCAAACTATTAGGTCCTTATAATTCTATTAAAGTCCAAGATAGTAGGTAATATAAAAGATTTATTTTATCCATATAAATATGACCTGTGTGCCAGTCAGAAATGAAAGCTCTGTCTGAAATACTTTCTTCCTTTAGCTTGAATAGCCCAAGATTTTTCCAACTTTCCTCTTCCTGTTCTGACCCTTTATCTCTCCATTTCATGGCTGGTCCCAGGTATGGCCCTAGGCTGGGTGATCCTATCCTGCCCCTTGGCTGTAAAGACCTGCCATCTATATGACTATGATTTGCAGTTCAAACCTCCTCTCAGATTCCAATTTCCCATACCCAACTGTCTACTCAACATTTCTACTTCAGTATCTAAGGGGCACCTTAAATTCAAAATGGCTAAAAGAGAACTTTGGACTTTGCTCTCCTCCTAAACTTGTACCTCTCCTAGGTTTCCCATCTTTTGGGTCTGACCCAGGTGTACAAGCCCCTAATTAGTCATGATATTTGAGCCCCTGCCCCAACTCAACTCCACATATCCAGCGTACCAGGAAGTTCTGTGTACTCTACTTTGGAAACAAATTCCTCACGTTGACTTTCTCCCACTGCCATCACCCAAGTCCTAAAGTAAGCCACCATGATTCCTTGCCTGGACTCTGCAATAGCCTCCCAATCGATCTCCCCACCTCCACTTCTGGCTCCCTAAAATCCATTCTCCATAATGAAGTCAAAGTGATCTTTAAAAAGTACACTATATAAAACAGATCAAGTCACTGTCTTGCTTCAGATCCTCAAAGGTAGAATTCTCCAAACCCAAATTCTGTACCGTGACCCACTGTGAAAGTCCCCTGTGATCTGCTAGCTGCCTACCACTCCCATCTCATCTCCTACAGCTGCCCCTGACCCACGATGTCTCAGACTTTGGCCATATTCTCTAGCTTCCCTTCCAAGAACACTCCTTTTCTTATTCTTTGCCTGGCTTGTTCCTTCTGACGGTTCAGGTCTCTCCTCCAATTTTACTCCTCAGAGAGGTCCTCCGTGACTTCCATAGTACACAACCTGCTCGCTAACCGATCGTCCCCTCATGATTCTCTGTGTAGTATTTACTAGCTGTTTCATGCCCATTTATTTATGGAATATAAGCTCCATGAGAGCAGAGACTTTGTCTCATTCTCCACTGTACTTGAAGCAGTGCTGGACACTTGGTAAGAGCTCAGGAAGTCACTGTTTAGTGAAGGAACAATGCCTCTAATAGCCTGAAAACACCTCACAAAGGGAGGCCAGTCTACTTTTCTCTCTTGCAGACCTCCGTAGCTCCAAGCACGGTGCTATTCCCACGTGAGGTGTTGAGTAAATGGCTTGTAAACTAACTGTTGAAGCATTGCATCCTCTATTCTGTTTTACTTTCTTTTACTCTTCTCTAAACCAGATGGGATTTCCCTGAATTCTAGCTAGCAGTTCCAATGCAAATTGGACCTTCTCACCCACAGCTGGCTTAAAAAGTCTTCCGAAAAAAACACATCACTATCTAACTCATTCTCCCTCTCATAAACTGGTGCTGGGATGTTTATTAAAAACTCAGGCTTTCCTTTGCAGTTGTGAAAGCTAAAGATAAAATAAACAGAAGAGTCAGGCCTACAGCTGCCAGACTTTGATGCATGTCTTCAGGCAATAGGAAGGAATGGACCAAACAAATTATCAGTGGGAGGACTGGTGATCAGGGTAGTGAAAATGTACTTGGTTATGTTTGCCTGTTGTGGCCCTACAGCCACTGACAGCAGAACCCAGCAGTAGTGGGACCTTTTTCCTGAATTCATACCATGACATGTTATGAATGTATTTTTAGAGTAATAAATTATTCAAGAAGGTTTATTTTGCTTCTGTTTTCCACAAAAGCTCATCTGTCATTATGACCAGAATTCTGATCATTTTATTTGTGCTGGTGTTATTTTGGCGGTAGCAGCTGGGCATTCTACCTGTTGCCTCCTCTCTGCAGGGCCCTTAAGTTCTCTACGCTGTCCACGAGAAATAGCTGAACTTGACGACATGTTACAATAAAATTCACCATATCTTGAAAACACTCTCTTTTCCCCTAAGATCCATCTTCATTGTAAGGAATGTACAGTGTTCATAAATCAGTAACACCAAGGCATTTTTATACTCAGTGGAAATTAGTACTATGCGAACAATATGAAAAGCTCGCTCAAGACTCATGCATTTGACATCAAGATGATGTACCATGATTGCATGGCTTTGACTGTGTCTGACCTGAGCCTCAAGCAGCTGAGTTACCAGAGAAAAGAATACCACAGAGATGCCTGCATGTGCAAGACACATATCATGAGATTTATTTTTAATTTTTGTAAGCGGAACTACTGTAGATTAGAGAGAAGCTATGATAAATTCCCTAGTCATTCCAAAAACTCAATGCACATGAGCCTCTAGATTAGTAAAGATACATGCTTAGAGACAAATGCATATGATCAAATGGTTGACGCAGTGATCCCCCCAAATATGAGAAAAGAGAAAGAAAATATAAATTATAATTTTATGGTTAAAACACTAAATTAACCAGAAGCCTACTTCTAGAGGGACATGTTCTTAAGAGTTACTGAGAACCTATTCTCTGCCAGATGTTGTATTAAGCACCTTAAATATTTAATTTCACTTAATCATTTCAATTACATCTTACATTATCAGCAAACTTGGGCTGAAAGAAGTTAATTTGCTCAAAGTATACATCTAGGAAGTTGAATAGCCATGACTAAACTCAATCCTATATATTTTACATTAAACCACAATGCCACTGCAAACCAGGATGTTTTTAACTATTCAGTTCTCAGTGAGTATGGGAAATTATAAACAAGCTAATCTTTAGGCACAACAACAATTTCCACAGGAGATCCCAGGATCTCCACAGATTTATTTCAAACTCTTATGCCCTTGAAATCATTATTGCACAATGAGATATTCAGAGGCTCTGAGGGTTTTTTTGGTACAATCTCAGGTCATTTAAGCCAGACCTACTAAATCAGTCTCTGCTGGGGTTAGTGGAGATGGGATGACAGGCAGTGTCTGAATATTTGCTTTTTTTTAAGTTCTCTAAAATCACGTTGAGCTCATAATCAAAAGACCTGGACTAAATCCAGGCTGTGATCCACTCTCTAGGACCTTGAATTAAGCCATAACTTCTCTTGTTAGTAAGATGGAGATAAACTTCACTGGATGTTGAATTAATAGAAGGAGATGCTAGCTATATCAGCACTTTATAAAATGCACATATATACATACACACACATATACATACTTTCAGAAATGTTATAAGAATAATAATTCTCTTACTGGCACATTGAAAGCTACTTAATAATTACTAATACATTAATTTTAGGAGCACACAATAAATGTTTTTGGATATTCCACCTAGTCTAAATGTAAGGTGGTGGATGCTTCAGCTATCTATGAAGTACCTATCAAAATAGTCTAAATGATTTGATTCCTTTGCTATTTTCCTGAGTTATCAAATTACAAATGCTCTCTGAATATCTCTGTCTCATACTGTTTCCTTTCATACTATATCCTAATCCATCATTGACTCCATGCAAAAATTTTTTAAAAGCACTATAAACCAACAGTTGGAGAATCTCATCACATTGTCCTTTTTTCATACCCTATTATTTTTATTCTGCATTGTAACCCCAAACTGGTAGGCTCCACTAATTATTCTAAAGTGCTAAGAAAAATGGCTTTCTCTGTACTCATCAAACAGGCACAGATGCTACTCTGAGTCTCAGGTCGGACAGAAGACACAAGAATTAGCTTCCAACTGTGTCCTTTCAGAACCATGGAGTCTACCGTGTCTGCTAGAGTGACATGGTGTTAGGATGAGGACAAGACACTAGCCTGGCTTCAGATTAGGGTCACAAAATGAGGAAGAGTTAGAGCCAGCTTTGAAAACAGAAGTGCCAACAGTCATCTGGTCACTTTTAATATCTCCTTGGCCAGACCACATCATCTTTTTTCAGCGTGGTCTCCAACATTATTTCTCCACGGTGATAATAAACAGATCCTGATATATTCCCTATGTTGTTTCAGATGAATATGTTACTTGATCTTTAAGTTTTCACACTACATATGATGACCATATGAGGTATCTATTAAAAAAGAAAAGATTTGAGAAACATTAAAGGTTTTATCTTTAGCAATGGTGCCATGTTTAATTAAGAACGTCAGAATGGTGAAACCCAGAAACCCACTTACCATCTCTATCTTTATGCAGAAGTTTAATGTGCTCACATGCAGTGACTCCATTAGAATATTTGCTCATTATTTCTGTTTCATAGTACTAATCTACAGTAATGTTTCCCCCAATGCTATTAGCCAAAAGGTCATATTTGTTTTTTCAAATGGATGGATACTACTGAAAGCTGAAACTTAAAATTCATAAAGTGCTAAGTATTATCTCTTCAAAATCATGTAACCTAGGGCTAGGCTTTTGGGGTCTCTCTTACTTGAAAACTGTTACATTTTTTATTACATATTATTTAGTTATTCAGTACAAAATATACTAGTCCTCCTGTAAACAACTCACTAGGAAAATCCTTATTATCTTGGACACCAGGTAGAATTTTTTGATAGTGACAGGTCATCCCTACTCTCTCTTTTTTTAAGGAACAGATAGGCGAAGCCCCTAAGCAAATCCAGGGCTGGAGCAGTATCATGAAAACTTAGACAAATCATTTTGTTCTTACCATATCAGTTTCATCTTTGGTTTTGTTTTGGCTCAACACAAATTCTCCTTGCAGATGAGGGTATCTTGTTTCCTTGAAAATATTATTCAGCCAGAAACAAGAGAACATACTGTTATGGTACCTGTACCTATCTGTCTCCTTGAATGTCGGGCTCCTTCACTTTTTAGCTCCAGGGGATGCAGTTCCTATTGTAGTTCATGTAAAGAGTATCCCCTCGAGTTGAGCAATTCAAGGCCTGCCCAGCCTATGCAATAACCCCATGCAAGTTACCCCTGTGCTTATGAACGGCATTTGTAACTACTCTGAATAAGCCCTATTCTCCCTTTCAGTTCTGTTGAAGCCAGCCAGTATTTGGATAGGACGGTAGCACACAGTGGACAATTGTCCTTGGTCACTGCTACTTAAAGTTGTGAGCAGTGTTGACCAGATAGGTAAGGACAGTGAGAGAAGAGGTACAGGAATGTGGCCATAGCACATAATAAGGACCCAATAAATAATTATTGAAAAATAAAAAGTGATTTCCCTGTGGCCCTGGCTAATGGGCACAAATCGAGACAGAAAGATACAGCATCTTGAGTGTCTGTGCATTTTAGCTTCTAGAGAGCCTTCGTATTTGAAGAGATCTGTTTAACCTACAGTCCTTAAGACTTATTTCTTTAGACAGAAAGAATCTAAAAGCAAGGACTCAACTACCTAGAAGTCTCTGGAGAATAACTCTCTCTGATACTTTTACAGAAAGTAACACAAAAAGAACAATTAATGGTAAAAAGAATAACTTTGTAAAGTAGTGGCATTCACCATGTGTGGTCCAAAGAAAGCCTTGAAGGAGAAAAGGATGGTAGTATCTATTCAATGTTTCCAGAGAAACCAGAGAGAGAAATAAAATCGAATGCTGTTGTGTCTTTTCCCACAGGTTATACATCCTGCTAATAAGCAAAACTTCCAGAAAGTAAGCTCTCCTGGCTCTCCTAGAAAACACATGACGTTAGGAAGCAGAGCGTGGAGGCAACCTTACTTAGTGGTTATGTAACCTCAAGTAAGTGACTTTAATTTTCCGAGCCCCATTTTATTGCCTGTAAATGTAAGGGTTAGACAGGGTGATCTTTTGAAAGAACCAGTGACTTAAGGAAGGTAAGTGCTATTGCAAATGAAGCTCAAAAATTTTCCAAAGCCAATAATATCATTTCTCAAATATTTTAAACTGACTATATTTAGTTTACCTAACTCTATGTCTTTACATAATGGAAGCATATGTTTTATGTTGCCTTTTCCCTTAAGAATCAAAAGTCGATTACCTAGCCACTTCACAACACTCCTTCCTTAGTGGGTCCTAGAAAGGCGTAATCATTTCTGTGTTTCTTGCAGTGAGATGCCAAATCCTAGGACAGGGTACTAAGAGTATTATTTTGGATACATGGGATGTTGAGCAGAGAAAGAAGGGAATCTAGTAATCCAAGGATGAAGGTTTGAAAGTTGATTTCCCACTGTAGAGACTAGCCATTGGCAGAGTTCTATATGGAAATCAGGCATCAACAGGTCAATAGCCCAAAGAGGCAGCATAGGAGTTAGTGCGTCAGGGATTTTTTTCTTTTAGGTGATACATAAACAATGATAAATGTTCAATCTAACAACTCCAGCTTTTAGACGAAAGTGTTGGGTATGGCTGACTTTTATGGCTCCAGAAAGCTCTAGGCCTCTATCTTTTGTACTGTGCTAGTGTTCAGATGTATGATGTTCTCTGGAGCTCTCAATCCAAGGTCTTCTGAGACTGCATCACAATAATTACCCATCTGTATTCTAAAGCTACAAGCAGCTCTTTCTCTGTTGGACAGCTTGTATTGTAATGGTGGCCAAACAAAAGAAAGCTACATAGCTTTTGAAAGCATAGTTAGAAAGCATCACAGGTCACTTTGTGTCACGTGGGCTAGTTTTATCTGTTGTCTGGAATAGTGGATGGAACTTACTCACAAACCAGGATGACACTAAAAGTGTAACATTTCCTAGCCAAAGAAGGGCTCTTGGTTTTAACAACCTTTAAGTGTATCAGATGTCAGTTGGCAAGAGTTTCTATGAGAGCCACTCAAGTATGACCCTGTGGTCTTAAACTTGGAACTGGATGCTGAAGGAAAGCCAACTGGGAAGGCAGAGTGGGAATGCATGAGCTTGGAAAACAATAGCTACACATCGCACTTAGCATCTTTGTCATTTGCCAGTGGGCTCCTTCCAGTGCACAGAACCACTTTAGTCCAAATTCTTTGAACTATTAGTAGCATCCAACTGAACTTTACTGAGAAGAGTAACTTTTTTCTCTGTATAACATTAGAAGGAAATCTCACTGGAAAGGACTCTACCTCAATGATGCAGAGTTGTAGCAACTTGAAAATCAATTGCAAAGGACTGAGTTCTGATTGAAATTTACTATGTTGTTTTAAATAACCATTTACAGCTAGGCTATTCCATGCATGCCAGGATTTAAACTGCATCCTCCTAACAGTGGCTAAGTCTGATAGGGTGATGTTCCCCTGCTGTCACTGTCAAATTTCTTATGTAACTATTATGATCATCAACCAGAAAACCCATGGGCTCTGTGCAGGGATGTGGTTTAGTGTCGAAATCTTAACTGCCTGTGCTTACACCGAATCCCAAACCACTTTGCTTATGAAGAAAAATATGAACCCCGGGGCCATGGCCACATTCCAATTTGAATAATTATGTTGGTTGCCACAAATTTCTTCCATTCAATCCCTCAACTGTGTCATCTGGGACGTAGCTATTCAATTCATCCTACACACCACATTTCCAGCCCCTTGAAGAAAAGCTCTGCCAAAAAGGAGCTCCCCATGAGCAAAAGTGGCCACAAATCCTAGAACAGAAGCCTAAAGAATGTGCGAGGAGATATCAAAACTGAAATCTTCAGATGCTGAATTTTTTTCAAAGTTTAAAAAAACTATTCTGAGAGTAATATTAACATTTATTCTTACATGTCATTAAAAGGTATTATGGTGCCGAAGAAGATATTTTAAAATGGCCCAGTTCTGCAGTTTCACAAAGCCCAATGAGTGGCAACTGCATAGGACAGGTTCGGAGGAGGGATCTGGTTACCTATTTTGTTATGGCCATGGAACCCAAAAGAATATTCTTGCTTTTGAAAGGGACCCTACAAGGTAGTCTCAGTGTTTGGGGGAAGTTACCATGATTCTGTTTGTCCTCTGAAGAAATTAGGGTGTGAAAAGTGAAATGTCTCCAAGGATGGTAAGGGCTATCTGAACCTGCAAGTCCTGGTCAAGTATGGCTGGGAATGAATGCAAACTTTTCTGAGTTTGATTTTAATTTTGTCATTTTCAGTTACTTAGTTTTAACTTAGAATACCACCTTTGGTAAAATAGTTAACTGGCCCCTTTTGTGTCACACTGAGTGTCATAGTCTTTACCGGAACATAAAGGAGTATGGACACATGGCTATGTTTTGAGCACTGCATAATGTTTTCAGCAGTGACATTTTCATGTAGAATGTTGTGTCTTTAGCTGTGAAGCTGAGCAGCAAATAATATACAGTTAAATGGTTGGTTCAAGAAAGGGAAGGGTTAAAAGGGCTGGGTCCTCCCAGAGAATCAGAGGAGGCATCTTGTTGTACATACTCTGTGCTCATTTTACGGCTATAAGAGCGGTACTCGGAAACCCCTTATCAGATGAGAAAGGTGGCAGAGATAGAAATAAGAAAATAAAGAGAATGGGCTCTGGGTAAAAATGTCAGCATTTGTAATGGGGTTTGCTTTTCCAGTGGTACTTAAAATCTCAGTAGTAGTAAGAAATGTTGGATTTCTGTGTTTTCTTTGTTATGTTTCTTAAGGGCTAAGAGCATCTGTTATTATTATTGGTGGGTGTGGGACAAGTCTGTTTATTTAACTACCAATTCTCTGGATTTCTAGTCTGTCTATATAGTTGTTCTTACACAGTGGTACTTCTATAACAGAAAACCTGAGAATCTGTACATACCACAAGGCGTACAACATTCTTTCATGTAGATTTTCTTGGGAGGGTAGCCAAAGCTGTTTTCCTCTTCCTGTCTACATACAAGATCTTGTTACTTGGCAGATATATGTTAGAATAGTTGTTCCAGATTGCAAAGAGCTTTGCACACCTGGATTGTTTTCATTCCAAAAGGTCCAATTAAATAATATTGTACTGCATTTGCATAATTATTCAATTTAGCTATATGGCAGAGCTTCCAATTGGAATCTTTAAAAAAAAATCTGCGTGTATGTCAATTAAGAATTTTACAATTATTGGTCAGTTGGTACTCTAGAGATGATTTGCTAATATACTGATAGAACAAATACAGTGTCATTTAAGGAGAACTCGGTAAAAATAAGCATTTAGGAGGAGATGAGCCTTTATTTTAAGGGCGATTGCTGAACATTTTTGGATAACAAAGCAATGAAAATCTCATGGAGACTGTGCTTTTTCCCAATAAAAATGTCTATGTAAATAAAATTTTGTGAAGACATTCAGATCTCATCCATGGATCCCAAGCTACATTTTTAAGAGGACTGCATTACAAAAATAAGGCAAGAAGTAATATCTGTAAAAATGCCTCATAAACTCTAGAGTTATATATAAACTTATGAGGCAACTGCACAATAAAAGCAACAAAAAGGATTAATTCTCATTACTACTATAACATATATTGTAGTCTGAGTCACTGGAATTTAATTCATTCTTTTACTATCTCTAGTTATCTGAGTTAATATAAGAGGCCATTATTAAGAGTTGAGTCTAAAATTTGCCTTCAATGTAAAACATATTTTATTCTAATATAATGTGGCTAGATATTGTTAAGTTTGATATTCATCAGCACTGGTAAAATGAACCCAACCTCAGGTGCAAATCTAATAGAGCTGGATGTTAATTAATGTGATCCAAACAACTTATCATTTCGGGCTTGCATCTATTAGGAAAGATGTGTTATGGCTGTACACTAATAGAAAAGTCTATTAGTTGCATGGATTCCAATTTCCTTTATCTATGTTAGTCACTGCATGCTAGGTTTCTTCTAAGATTAATATTTTTTCATTGTTCCTCTTTATGTTTAGAGAATTGGTTTAAAACCATAAAATTGTGGAGCAAGATGCAATGGATGTATTTCATATATTTTAATCTGATAGTTTCATACATAACTTTTAGTCTAGGAGAATAAATCCATTCTCCCTTCAAGATTCAATTTTGGCATCCATCTGTGCAATACCAGAGAGAATTAATATCAGAAATGGAAGGCCACTTCCATTTATATTTGAGCCCCATAATAATCCTGTAATGAGTGGGGTAGATGTTATTTACATGTTAAGGCAAGGTTTCTCCGCCTCATCATTACTGCCATTTTGGGTTGGATAATTCTCTGTTGTGGAGACGATCCTGTGCACCACAGGATGTTTAGCAGCATCCCTGGCCTCTACCCACCAGATGCCAATAGCACCTCCCCAGATGTGACGATCAAAAATGTCTTCAGAATTGCCAAGTGTCTCCTAGGGGCAAAAATCACCCTCAGTTTAGAACCACTGGTTTAAAGGTAAAGAAACTACATTGCAGAGAATGTAAGGCATTGGCTCAAGGTCATGAAGACCCTGAGTACTACAGCCAGGGCTACAGCCCACGTCTCCGATATCTAGCTCTCCCCTCCTGCCATGGTCTGCAATGCAACTTCTGAGATACTACATACTGTGATTCCTTTAGTGTTTCTGTTGAACCATGGATGTCATTAACATAAATAATCTCGTAATACCATTAATATATCTAGACGACAAAAAGTAACATATATGAAAGTGCGTGTTAAATTCTGAAGTATTATGAAATTTTCACATTAGCATGAATGTATTCGAGAGAGAGACAGAGAGAGAGAATCCACTTTGAGATAAAAATGCAGGGGAAATCAGAGAAGACATGAAAAACCCGAAGTAAGGTGGAAACTAGAAGGTGAATCTGCCACTGATTTCAAGTCCCCAACTGCAGAACTGATCTTAAATAGTAGTTTAAGTACTTAATTCAATCTGGCTGCCATTGGCATCCTTCCAAAACACTCTATTAGCTGTTACAGTGGAATTTTGCCAGTAGCCAAATTATCAGTTTTTAGCCTCTAGTGGATAGCAGGTACAAACAAGGAAAATTCACCCTTAATGTTTTTAAGAGCGGCAGAGCTGTGCCTGATGGAAATAGCTTCATCCTCCAGACATATTAAGTGAAGTTGGAAAAATCACGCTTGGCAAGATAAAAAATATAAAACCAGACACAATGTCTAGGCCCTCAGAAACCTGATATCTAAGGAATCTGTGGCTATATCCTCACTTTTTATGATTCCCAGAAGCCTGGACAATACACACACCTTAATCTAACCAAAGGAAGAGTTTTCCCATCTCGCATGCATGAAACCCCAGAGCCTGACCCAGTCCTGCATTAACATCCTGTGCATGACCAGGTCTCATGGGAAAACCCTCACTCACTAGCTCTTGGGTAAAGGCAAGATTACGTAAAAGAGTAAAAGTTGTAGAGATAGGTCTGCAATTCTATTACACTTCAGAGAAATTACTAAATTTCTTGTCCCTTTGAACAAAACGACACCGCTGGTGAAAAAGCAAGCATTTTCCTTAAAATGCTCTCAACACCCCCAATTTCCTATTGAATCTAGACATTTCCCTCATTTTTCTTTTTTTCACGATTCCCTGGTGGTCTCCCTCTCTCTCTCTCATAGGACTGTCAACGCTTAAAGACCTCATATCATCAGTTTCCTGAAACGGACTGAAACCTCCTAGGAGTTTATCTGTCAATTTAATATTTGTGTCATCTTAAAAGAAAGTAAGCTTATTCAACCTCCTTCCCATTTAATCAATCAGTGTGAAGGAAATGAGAGGACTAAAAATAGGTGGCTTACAGCTCTTAACAATGCCTTGCACCAGCTAACACACAAAGTTCACAAAGTTGCCCGAACAGTTAACTGAGCAAGTTAGATTAAATGTCTTAGGAGGTGGGCAATGAAACAAGGTGGTTTAGACCATTAAGACCAGAAGGAGAGGCTACTTTGCTTGTGTCTATATTAATCTAAACTCTGATAAATACAGAGTTTTTATAGAGAGTGGACAAGCAGATTCATTCCCCTCCATTGCATTATGGGTGGATCTCTGCCACTGAATAGTAAACCAATACTTTCCCTGGTTCTGGCCAGCGGCCTCAGGCAAGGGTCTGGGAGGACTCTCAGGCCTATGGGCTCTAACTCCCAGGCTTCGTAAAAGGCAACATTCTCCTTTTGAGTTTCACCAGTCTCCTTTTCTAATTGAGTACTCGCAGAAGAAAAACAGTCATATATCAAGCTATTCTCTCTTATTCTCTTCTTCTATCATACAAGAGCCAAACGTTTTGGGGTTTGTTGAGTATAATTTCAGAAATAAAGGTGACTCCATTCTAAAATTAAAAGAGAAAAGCATTTGTTCATTTTGTTCATTATTCAGAGCCAAGCAAACATGACTCCAAGCCCACTTCTTGAGTCTGAATCCAAACTCTGTGGCCAGATGAAGGATCTTATGTAAGTACAAAGCATCCTTTGTTTTTTCACCCAGAAATAGAACAAACTATTTCTGGATTCCAAACTTATTCTCTGCAAACTTATTAAACAGTCTCACAAAGTTACAACTAAAGTACCACAGTCATAAATGTTCCCTATAACTTCATTGACTTTAAAATGATGTAACTTCCCTGGATAAGTCACACCAGAGGCAAATCGACAGTCATTTGTGTGGTAACAATGGCCTTCTCCATCCTTCCATGCCAGGCCATCGCGAAAGAAGCGGCCATGATGCTCAGCACATTTTTACAGCCTGAATGAACCTCATCACTAGTCTTTCAAATGCTCCAAGTGTGTTGCAGACAGATAAACAAGCCCTGCTCGGAGAGGGCCTGAATTTGAAGCCATGGAGCATATCTCCTTCATTCAGAGTGTGTTGAGCGAAGCAGTGCATTGTAAATGAAATACAGCAGGCAGTCCTGTGGATACGCAGACGCCTTCATTTAAGAGAAAAGTTATTGGATTCTGTGGCCACGGTAGGCTGGGTGTGTGCATGATAACACAACTCAGCTCTTTTCCACTGAAAAAGATGCTTACAAGCAACCTCTCTCAAGGAAGAAAATTTCAGAAAAATCTGTTATCCCATAGAACTAAATATCTCTATCTATCATCTATCTATCTATCTATCTATCATCTATCTATCATCTATCTATCTATCATCTATCTATCATCTATCTATCATCTATCTATCTATCTATCTATCTATCTATCTATCTATCTATCTATCATCTATTTTCATTCAGGGACTAGAACTAAGCTTTTGCAGCAGCACATGCTTTGATCATTGTTGGGCAATAAAATAATTCATTTATAATTGATTCAGGCTACTTCTATTGACCTTGATGGCTACTGGCTCCTGACTCCATAAATGTGCTATGTCACTTAACAAATCTAAATGGTAATCAGTAGTAATCTTATAAAGTGCAATAGTTAGCAGGAGTGATAGATTTTTTTTTTTTTTTCCGGTACGCGGGCCTTTCACTGCCGTGGCCCCTCCCGTTGCGGAGTACAGGCTCCGGACGTGCAGGCCCAGCGGCCACGGCCCACGGGCCCAGCCACCCCGCGGCACGTGGGATCCTCCCAGACCGGGGCACGAACCCGCGTCCCCTGCACCGGCAGGCAGACTCCCAACCACTGCACCACCAGGGAAGCCTGGAGTGATAGATTTTCATAAGCAGAAAGGAAACCATACATGGACAATGACAGACAGAAAGAAAAACTGCTGTTTCCCAATTGATAGAAGGAATATTTAAATTCCAACCCAGTGCGGGCTTTCCTGGTGGCGCAGTGGGTGAGAGTCCGCCTGCCGATGCAGGGGACACAGGTTCGTGCCCCGGTCCGGGAAGATCCCACGTGCCGCGGAGCGGCTGGGCCCGTGAGCCATGGCCGCTGAGCCTGCGTGTCCGGAGCCTGTGCTCCGCAACGGGAGAGGCCACAACAGTGAGAGGGCCCCGTACCGCAAAAAAAAAAAAAAAAAAAAAAAATTCCAACCCAGTGATGGGATGCCATTAGCAATCCAAAATGTGACTTAGAAAACTCTTGTGGTGGGGCTAGTCATCGTGGAATATATTTCTAATTACTTCCTTTTAGGAAAAAGAGTATTTCTTTATTACTATAATAATATTTATTAATTATAATAAATATAGAATATATATAATAAACACAAAATTATTATTATACAGTCAGTACAAAGCATTTTTCTTTTATTCCAATTGTAGGAGCACAAATTTTTACTGTGGGGTAAGTATTAAAAAATCAGAGAGTGTACAAACCATTCCCTTCAAAACCATTCATCACACTGGGAAATGATCCTCAACTTAAAGTCAAATATCCAATGACTTAACCGATAATGACTGTAATGGTGAGGTGGTGGTGGGGAAGAAGGAATGTGTTTTCTCTAAAGTGTGCGATTGTGTAAATTATAAGTAGATCGATATTTGATATCTGCTTACTCACTACCATCACCAAAATGCAATTCTCTTCTCCAGCACCATCTTTTGAGGAAACATCTGCTTCTTTAAAAAATTGTTGAGTGACTCATTCACTAATAGGCTCTGCAAGATGTAAGAATACCTAGAATTTGGACGCTGTCTTCAGTCTCTCATGACCAAGTTGTAAGTGCTTGAAGAAATGATGCACAGTCCCATACCAAACTGTAAAGTATCATCTAAGACTCTGAGAACCTGGAAATGGCTTTGGTGACTCTTCAGCCTAAGACATATATTCCTGTCACCTTCTCCTTTATTGGTAGGAATTGGTTACCAAAAAGTATAGCCTCACTTTTTATTTTTTTAATCCAACTTTCCTCCAGTGAATGCATCATTTTACTCATTGTATCTTCATTCTTCACAAAGCCCACTCACTGCCCACCAAGGGGCCATGCAGAGTTGATAAAGTCACTCTCGTCTCCATTCACCCAAAGATGAAAAAGGACACCAAAGATTATTTCTGTGAAAGGTCTTTCTTTTATAGCTTGGACAGCTGTTCCCAAATGACTCCCTCTTAGAGATGGCTGATTTTTCCTCACGCCTAAGATTTCTTGCATGCTCAAATGAATTTTCCTTCTTCTTTGCCCATTAAACTTCCACTTATCCCACATAATTCAGCCGAAGTATTTCCTCAAGGAAGGTTTCCCTGCCCCGACCTTGCATCCACATCCCTCATCCCTACCTTGTCACATGCCCTGCCATGACATGTGGCATGTGCCTTTGCTTCAGAGCACTCATCGAAGTATTTATTTGGAGATCACTTGATTAATCAATGACAGCCCCCCCGCACTAGACTCACCAGGGGCCATCTCTATTTTTGCTCACTCTTGTACCCTAGTGCCTCTCCCAGGACTTAGTACATCTTAAGTGCTCGATAGGCAGTGTTAACAGAAAGCATTAATGAACAGTTGGTCAGAAACATGAAATTTGTTTATCAGTGCCCTCTGAGGAATGAAAACGAGAGAAACCTCAAGTTCCTCTTGCTATAATTCTAGTTAGTTAATTCTAAGAAAGGAAATTTTACTCATATGCTAAAGCACAGGCTATATCCTCCTGCTTCCTCGGCAACCCATCCAGGAGGACTTGACATTTACTCACTCTTCCTGACCTTTGTTTACTTGTGACCAGCACAAGTAAAACAAAATAATATGTCAAGAAAATGCTTCAAAAATTCCTGAGCATGACAACTAAATGCAGTATGTGATCCTGGATTGGATCTTGGACTGGAAAAAAAGTAATTTTAAATCCCATTATGCACACTGGTAAAATCTGAATATGTACTCTTGGCGCGATTTCGTATCAGGGTTACATTTCTTGATTTTGATAACAGTACTCTGATTTGTTTTTCCTTGTTCTTAGGAAACACATGCTGAATGATTCAGGGTAAAGGAAATTATTTCTGCAGCTTACTCTCAAATGGTTCAGGGGGAAATCTATATGTATCTATCTAAATATATCTATCTATATGTATCTATCTAAAACATCATAAAATATATGATGTTTTACACACACTCTCAAATGGCTCAGATATATGTGTGTACATGTACATAGACACATATAAATATTTTTTATATACATTCACATACGAGAGAGAGAATGATAAGCAAATGTGGCAAATGTTAACAATTGGTGAATCTGAGTAAGGGCATAAGGGAGTTTTATGTACTATCCTTATACCTTTTTTCTAACTTAGAAATTATTTGAAAATCAGAAGTTAAAAAAAAACTCTGAGGAAGTAAATATATGCATATTTGTGCAATTTTATGTACATATGATGCATAATCACAATCTAATTAATACACACACGTATGAAGACTTTGGTCAGATTTCCAGTGCGATAAGTGCTGCAGGATCTATAACTCCAATATGAAGTTGATTTTACATCAAAAGAACCATCCATAAAAGTTACTGATCGATGCTTTACTGCAAGTGTTTAAGATTATATATATATATATATATATATATATATATATATATATATATGTATGTATGTTTAAAAACCTGGGTTGTCAGTATTTATGATCATGTTTTCCAGAGCCAGCATGAGAGAAAAAAAGAAAAAATCAGTCCTAGACTATTCCTATATAACATCTAATCTATCCATCAAGTAGGTCAGTTTGGGGTAAAATAGCAAAGAGACACACTTGTGGATATGCTGAGCTCTAGAAAAGATAGTTTTCTTGTGTTTATTTAATGAGTAAAATGAAAGTGAAGCGCTTTTCAAATTTCTCAGTTCCATCTATTGAGTAAGCATTGTGCCCCATGGGGCGGGGGCGGGGGGTGAAGGGAAGGAGGTACTGAAGATTGTTCTTTGAGCATCATTAAAAAATGAAGACTTTCTCAGTGGCTAAGATCTCACCTGGTCCAACGTGGTGACTAAGGCTCCTTGAGGCACTACTGAAAGTTTCTGAGATGAAAATAGAACCATGGTGAAGGAAGTGGAGGAAAAAGTCAACGTGAATGGCAGCTGATAAGGTGAACATCTGTTTATCAAGTTCAATAATACAAATCAGCGTTTGTGCAATGCCTGACCCAGAGAGAAGCAGAAAGTAATTTGGAAATTGGAATGACTGTAAAAATACAATAAAGAATTATTTCACCAATCTGTGAAATGGCATTTGGCAGTGGCTCCAGAACAAAACAGTTCAGTAAACAAATGAAGTCATGACAAGGCAAGGTCATAAGGCAGCCTCTGAATGTGGCCAGTGAAGAGTGACATCAGATTTTTTAATGGCTACAGATACAAATGTTTGCCCCTTAGCAGCACTGCCTGACTTTTTTCGAAACATGGCTTATAAGATCAGTGATAATTTAAGCACATTATCAATTTCCCATTTTGATCTTCTGGACTACAGGTAGATGCTATTAAAAAGGAACATTCTTAGAAGTATAAAGCACAGTTTTAAAAAATCAATTATATGCAAATTTAAAAATATTTTCCATGGGATGATAGTCACAATTTTAACTATTTGATGGGCAGCTTCTGATAAATTCACTCACTAACAAAGCCACAAGAGTGAAAGACTTTGTCCCAGAAAACAAAACAGAAATCAGAAAGTGTTGGGAAGCTCTCTCATCTCTTAAATATGTATGGAAATCACTGCTAGTGCTGATATTTAAAAGTGGCTGCTTTTATCTTTAAACAACCCTGTTGTTTGAATAGACATGCTCCAGGCATCACATTTGGACCATTTGTTTTACCAGCTGTTTCTAAAGATATGTTCATGATGTAGACCTTTTCTGCCTATCGCCAAAATTGCTTTTGTTCAGGGCTTTTTCCCCCTTTCACAAGGGAAAGGGTAAAGACATGGAAAACAACATCTGCTGAAAGATCTCACAGCTTCAGGGAAGGACTACAGTCATAAGCTTTGCATGAAAAAAAAAAAAAAGAACTACCAAAAAACTCCAGTAAGCTACATGACTGAAGAGACCGCTACATTCTTTTGGATTAAAGGTAATCAAATATTTTAATTTGTTCATACGATCCTTATAGCGGCAGTGACAGATGTTCCCTACATGGAAGAGGGTCTCAATTAATCTACAGCTGGCTTAATTTTCTGGCCATCCTATCAAGGGAGAGGGAAGAAGAGGGAGGTGTAGAGAGAGGAATGCAAAGTTTTTAATTACTTCTCTGCAACTGCATTCTTTCATCTATTTATTACATCTAACAAGCATATGTACAGATGAGGAGAGGTCAGGCAGTGAGGATGTACGTGACACCTAAAAGTTGGGTTAAAGAACCAATCATATTCCCAAGTGTCTGTTGAAGACCACTTCACAACCCATCTGTGTTCCTGGTTTCCAAGCACAGATTTTATACTTTCTGGTAGTGGGTCATTTGCAGGATACCTCGTGCCTCCTGCTGCTGTATGACCACCTGGTGTGTCCACGGACCATTTGTCAGTTGATGAACAGGACTGACCCTAGGAAACTGGTGCACGCTCAGCTATCCAGAGTCCTACGTATCATCATCATCATTATCTCTGAATTCCTCTAGCAGCTTTCCTTGCAGGGCTTAAATCATGGACTTAATTCAAACTCATGGGAAAGACAGGATTCATGACTTTTTTCAAATACGGGTCTGGCAGAGTTCCTATAACTAAATATTCACAAGGGTTCCCTTGTTGGCCTCTTAATATTCTTTTACATTAAAATATATATAGAGAGAGATTTTCTTTTTAATTACAAATGTAATACATACTCAACATAGAAATTTTGGAGTATGAATAACAAAATAAAAATCACCCACTGACCACTACCTGACGATAATCACTGTTAAGTCTGTTACTGATAATATAATCCTTATACCAGATGCAAAACACCAACTCCTGATTTCTCAATAAACTTGATGTGCCTTTTTATTAGGCTAAATTAAATATAATACTTTCAATATTTAGATAATAAATTTCATGAAGCAAGAGGTTATTGGTATAGATTGCCCAAGAGACTGAAACGGTGGGAGGAAAGGAGAACTAAGGAGACAAATTCAGTAGCTGCCTTTAGTATAGGTCACATCCTTCCTTTTATCTGGGGACTAAGGTTTTGACCTCCTCTTGACACAAATAAGGATCATGTTATCTCAACTATAGGCTCATTCAGCTCTTCAAAACAGTCCTCTCTACTTTGCAATAAGGCTAAACTGAGAAAACATTCTAGGTTTAGATTGGAGTCCTTAGAAATTTCCATTTTTCCATAAGTTGTTTTGTTTACAAACTGATTGTGTCCTTCCAGTAACATGTATTCTAGAATTTTTTTGAAATCTCCCATTCTATTTTGTGCCTTTAATCTATTTTTACTGAAATTCAAAAACTCTCTTATACTTAATATCTAAGTGACCTATGCCTGGAATAATAACTTCCTGGGGTCTCAGTGAAATAAACAGCTTGGTCTTAAAATCATTTAGTTCATAAAAAAATTTTAGACTTAGAAAGGCTTTCAGTTTTCAAAATTTACTAAATCTAGCTGTGGCAACATAGATAACACTCTAAATCTCTTTAAAGGTTTCTGGTTTCCGGAGGCTGGTTTATTTGTTTTCAGAGACAAGTAAAACATAAAAGAAAAATCTATGGGGAATGACTAACATCCAGTTGCCAACTTTTAATCAGTTAAAGATGCTACAAACAGGAACAAAACACTATTTTCATAGAAGACGTTGATTTTAACCATCAAGAACCACCACCCCCCCAAACACAAGATATAATCTCAGAATATACGGCAGTTCTGTAAATTTAACTTTGTGGAAACTCACTATATTGTCCTTACTTTTCTCATTTCACCATGGATCAGTGAAGGTTTTGGCATAGCTTGACACTAGTTTTGCTTTTGAGCTTGGGAATCACTGCTCTCATTTGTCTAACAATCTGTCCTCCATGTTGCAAGGTGATATCACTGACCATGCATCTCTAGAGCATACATTTGTTGAGTGTGTACCACGAGCTACTTAAACGAATTGCTTCACCATGTGTCCATGATCTCTTAGTTGGTCACCTAGTGACCAATAGAGAGTTGTAGATTTGACCGCTAAATGGGTCAATAAATATACTGTCTTGTGTGGCAACAATGTCCAGTGGAAAGAAGATGACCAATTTCCACACATTTCCTCTGAATTCTCTGTTGAATGCTATCTCAGTTTAAAATAAAAAGCTCTGGACTCTTTAAAAAAAACCTTGATACACAGTATCAGTAAAACAGCATGGATTATGGATTTAGGACACTCGGGATTTAATTCCAACCCTAATGGAAACTAATTCAGTGACCTTGAACAAATCAATTTACCTATGTAGGTTTTACTTTTGTCACCTAAAACAAAATCATTACAATGAACTCGAAAGTTCTTCAAGCATATACTCTTAAGAGTTATGTAAACTTTAAGATTATAATTTAAAATAATTCTAAAAAGGTCTTTAGCTTTACGGGAGCTTAAAAGAGGAATTGCTATGTTTAATTCGATACTCAAGGTCACCAAGAGATATCTTAACCAGAAATCTTACTAAGAGCACTTTCTTCAAACTTGATGAAGCGGTTAGATCTAAAGGAATTTAAAAAAAAGTCTTAAAAAAATAAACTTAAAAACACTGTGTGTCTAGGGAACTCTACACAGTACTCTGCAATGGCTTATATGGGAAAAGAATCTAAAAAAAGAGTGGATATATGTATACGTATAACTGATTCACTTTGCTTGTACATCTGAAGTTAACATAACATTGTAAATCAACTATACTCCAATGAAAATTGAAAAAAACCCACACTATGCATCTCTCATTGTTGAAACTTGCTTGACTTTCATAGGGTTTGTTTTATTTTAATGTTTTAAAAATATTTAATTTGAATGCTATTAAACGAGGGCGTGTTCTCCCTGGTTGATGAGTTCTCGCTATTGCAGATGTGTCATCTGTCGTGTCACCTGTGTCATCCTTGTCTATTTCATCTCATCACGTTACACGGCTGGCCCCTGGGGACTGAGTTTGCCCATTTGCTTTTATAGGGAAAGCTAGCAATAACTAAATGTAAATAAAGAAATAAACAAACAAACAAACAAGCAAATAAGCAAGGGAATAAACCAACCAACCACATAGGAAAATACCAGGCTATTGCAAGCATAAAGAAGTTGAAGACTTTACTGCATTTTGCTATGTCCCTATCAGGTCATCAACAGTGCTTAATTTACCCTTGTTTTACTCTTGTTTTCTATTATCCCTTTGATCTCAGAAGCTTTTAAAACACTAATTCTAAATTATGTTGTTTTAAAAGTCAACCCGTGTACCTCCTGCCCCCAAAGTCCATCCTAATGGCGCCGTCTTTCTTCCTTTCCTGCATCATCTCTGCATTTCTTTTTTTGCTTTCTTTTTGAGTCATAGCTCAGAACCTCACAACGCCAGGCACAATACCACAACAAGGGGCCTTGCTAATGGAGAAAGCTCATAATGTCATTACTTAGCATTCTGGCTCCCAAAAGTTAATGTTATGCTCCCTCTGGGGTTGGGATACATTAGGATCTGGTTTCATAGTTTACTTGATGTTGTTCTTATACGAGTCTTTTGTATTTCTTTTCCGCAGATTTCTAATGTTAAAGATGCTAAAGGGACTAAGCATTAATTTATGGAGTCAAATCCTAAAGTAACAGACGCCACTTCCGCAGTAACACTAAATGTGGCCTTGTACCTGTATTTTCATAGCCTGCTCCTGTCTAATCTGTTGCCAGGTGGTAGAACACATTCTTCTCCTCAGGATATTGGATGCTGCATCCTGCACCCTACTGAATAATCCTTTGCCTCCGACATTCAGAGGACTAAGATATAAATAAATGCTTTTGCCTGCAGTGCAGGAAGGAGTCCTATATATTGTGCCCCTTCAATTCTGTTCTCCTCATTCACTGCCTGTGTCACCAAGAATGTTTTTCTCACTTTCCCCACAAAACTTATAAAGCTACAAATCAAAAAGTACAGGAAAAGAGGAGGTTCTCAGCAGGTTGCAAATATCATATCTCAGTCATTTAGACATTTGTCAGCTCAGTAACCCACAGCCAAGGTTTGGGGAAGAATTACTGGGATGTGACACAGTATGTGGGCTGGAGTTCAAAGAAACGACTGCCGAAGAGGTCTGAAAGCAGGGAGGATGCAGCCCACACCCCAGCGGAGGCACAGAGTACAAAAGACAGACGTGCAAAAGGAAGGGTGAAAAATCAAGCGCTTACAAAAAAGGCAGTGTACATGCTGTGGGTAGGGGACCCTGGTTTTGTACGTTTGCTTTTTATCAACTTTCATATATGAGATAATGTGCATATTCAAAACAATGGTGAGAAATGAGCTTCCAATGTCCTTCCACATCCTATGTGGTCTCACGTGCTTAGTGGGGAACTCAACAAATGTTTATTAAGATTGACTATAAAATGGGCAAGAAGGATTCATCTTTTAAAAAAAGAAAATGACCACAAATTCCTAACCTATCAGATCTCTCTAGATCAGGGGTCAGTAGACCGAAATCCAGCTCGATGCCTGCTTTTTAAAATCAAGTTATATGGAATCACAGCCATAATCATTCATTTATGTATTGTCTATGGCCGCCTTTGTGTTACGACAACAGAGCTGAGTAGTTATGACAGGGATTGTGAGACGCCCAAAGTCTAAAATGTTTACTCTCTGGCTCTTTATTGGCTTTTGCTCTGAGTGATTAGTCAGAAAAATCGGAATACTTAGCAATATAATATTGCCATGATCTTTTAGTAAAACGGGGGCATCTGCTTCAAAGCTAAGATGAAAGAAGAATTCGACAACAGAGGGTCCTCAAGCATTTTCAACTCTACAGACTTCCCAGTTTAGGCTTCCGGATTGGTCAGGATGGATATAATTTGTAATGAGACCCTCAGATGCTTAAGCAAGCTATACTTTCCTTGGAAAGATTCTAATAAAAGCAAGCCCAGCTTTAAAAAGGTACTTTCTATTTCATTGGGAATTTTAGTCCTTAATAAATCCTTTAAGATTCTTTTCTTGCATAGAAAATTCAAGGGCCCAGAAAAGGTTTGGGGTTTTGTTTTGATTTTTCCTTTTTTATAGTTTGAGACATATAATGCAAGGGAGTGAGAAAAATGAAAGAGAAGATAAACACATGAGCAGGAATTTAAGAAATGTCAAGAGTACACAGATATCAGAAAGGGACTAAGGTAAGAAATGCATCCTCTCAGGTACACATTCACTTCTTTTGTTGCTGCCTATTAGCTGTAACATCTAAAACACTGTGTTCAAAGAACAGAATTATCTCAGAAATGAAGAAAATTCAGCATCTCACCAGAGCTCTCACTACGAGCCTCTATTCTTAGAATCCTAACATCAGTTAAAGGTGGCTGTTACCTGATCATATGTTCTAAACAGGTCTGCTGATGAGCAGTGAGCTAGAAGTCCCCAGTGCACAATTACACAGGTGACATCAAGAGGGACTAACCTCACGTAAGTGATGGTTTTCATCCTGAATACTGGAACCATTCCACCTTGCAGGAAGCCACAGTAAGTTGTTTAAATCACAGCTGTTTGGATAAATCATAGCTAAACAATTTCATAACCCCTATCAACCAAGGTTTTCAAAGCCTTTCAGATACACAGTAATGAATCCATCTAACAAGTATTTCCCAATCATTTAATATACTCAATACACAAACCTTCTTTCATTATTATCAAAGAGGCAGGTAGCTATTTATATATATGGGTCAATGGAGAATACTATATAATGAGACTGTATAACATGGTGATTCCTGTGTGGGCTCAGGGCCCCACTGTCTTGGGTTTAAATCCCATTTCTCCTACTTCCTTGCTGTGTGACCTTGGGACCATCTTTTGGCTCCTCTGTGCCTCAGTTTACTCATCTTTAAAATGGAGATGATGATAAAGCCCCTCAGGGGATTGTTAGGAGGATTAAGGGAGTTAACAACGTAACGTATTTAGAACTATACCTGCATATAGTAAATGCTCAATGAATATTTACTGAATGAAGGAACAAAGATGTTGCAGTGGAAAACTTACAGATGAAGGCCTAGAAATCACTTCAAGGGGCTTTATTCAATATTATGTGTGCTGTCACTGAAAGTGGACCATAGGGGCAGCTAAAGCTGACATTAAATCAAAGTAAAATACTGTACCATCAGCAACTCAGTCAGAGACTGTATCTTGTCAAAGTAGAAGGGCAAGATCCGCACTTTCCTTTTTAATTCCCAGATTTCTCAAACTCTTTCACAAAGCAATGATTAAGTATCTAACAGTAAAATTATTTTTTTAAGTTGCAGTCATTTTCTGCAATACAATGGTTCTCATGCTGTTTTAAGTATTAATGTACTAGTTTTATGGGAAAATGTGGAAGTAAAGGGCACTGACATATTTCACTGTGAAGTTGGTTAATTAACATGCATCAAGTAAATGAACTAAATAAAGTCCATTATGTTTTAAAAGTTACAAAAACATAACAACTGAGTAATGGAATCATGTTGAATATTATAATTATGTGCTAAGAAATGTAGCTATTATAGTCTTTCCAAAGCTCGAGAAACAAAATTTGGAAACCTAAGAAATATCCTGTTCATCTTCATGTTACTAAGGGAGGAATTTTTGGCGACTCTATTTTGGGGAAACAAAATTAGTGAAAGTTCCACAAATGAGCATGTCATAGTTCTAAAACGCAGTGCTCTGATAAGTGTTTAAGCCCAATCCTCTGTGCACACTGCAGTAGAAATAAGAGTTACCTATTTTCAAACAGATTTGGGTTTGAACCTTACCTCTGCCACTATGTGCAGGCATGTGACCTTGGAAAAGCAAACTTTCTGAGTCCTGATTTTCTCAATTGTAAGATGGCCACAATAGTTTCTACATCATAATAAGTGAAAATGAGTTTTAAATAAAATACCATGTTTGAATGCACCCGGCACAGTGTAGCACCTTGGCCAGTGACATGCCAGAGGCAGCTCATGATAGCTGACTGCTACATTTTCAGGAATTTTCCAAGTTGGTTGTTAAACACAGCCATTATCAAAGATATATATATATACATACATATATATATATATATATATACACACACACACACATATATATATACACACACACACATATGAATACAATCTATTAAAAACAAAGGTAATAAAAGCTTAAAACTCAAGTCCATTGATATCCATGGTATCTGTATGGTGAAAAAAGTGTATAATCGTGTGCTCATGAGCATTACTTCCCAATTCGGAGTTTAATATTGTCATATCTGTGGCTTCAAATCAGCCACAGAGGGAATATTTTATACTATAGAAACTGTCACACACTACAGATTAAGGCTATGTGTGTCTATGTGTGTGCTCGTTCTTATCATTTATCAGCAAGCTACTATACCTGACTCATCAGGAATACCCCCTCCCTCCTCCAGCTTTCCCTCCCTCCTCCCTTATCTGCCCTCTCTCTCCTTCTCCTTCACTCTCTCCCTTCCTTCCTTCATTATAAAGTTCTTAGTCCATAGACCCCACAAATTTCCTCTTCCTGTGCTCTTCCCCTGTACCCTTAAGAAGAGCAAAGAGCTACACTGACATGACTGAAACATCTCATCATAAAACCATCTGCCTTGAAACGCTTTCTCTTCCCCAGGTTAAACATTTGCACTTTTTAATCTTAAGATCCTATTTCAAAAATCAATCTATCAATTCATTTCAGACCTATTTTATACTCTCTTGTTCAACCTTTATGGATAAGGAGGTTGAATTTGTTACAGAAATTCATTTTCATACTATAAGTATCAAACAAACCAAATCACTCCAAGTTATGCGGCCAATTTCCTGGGTAATCACAGTATAATCCAGCATCTGAATAATTAACTGGGCACTGTCTTCCACCTTTCTCTCAAGAAATTCAGACTCAATTCTCAGAACTAAAGTTATTGTGTATGTCTTATTCTTTGAAAAGAGAAAAAAAAAAAAGAATTTAGGTCTAAGTCAAAGTGTTGGCTCTCTAATGCTTCCATGAATTAAAAAATAAAATATGTATCATTTGACTCAGAAAGATCAAAAGATAATCTTACCTTGAAATATGCATGAGGTAGAACCAGTGAGTTAAAAAGCTTTTTTTTTTTTTTCCTTTCCCTTGCCAAACCCATTTATATTTTAGGTTAAAATACATAAACAAATAAATTTTATAATAAAACACATTCGTATTTCCACAAATTCCTCTCCAATTCAGGAACAGACACTGCTCTATACAGCAGAAACGATGACACTCCTCACTAATGTCTTCTGAAAAAATTTTCTGTTGATCTGTTCCTGAAGAAAACATCTAACTAGAAGATTGATAATCTATGGGAAAACTCCTTGGAAATTAGCTCTTACATGAAATCCCTTTAGCGGTAAGCCCATTTAATCAAGCCAAAGAAATCAACAAGGGTTTCTTATTGTTGCTGGGGAGCCTGTTTAGCTATTATCATTAGTAATTTTCCACAGTAAGTTTTGCCTCCTTAGCCAGGTAAGAAGTGCAACTTATGACCTCCAGATGCAAACCAGTTATCAGCCTTACAATTCGACTGAAAATTTGTTTTGCTTCTTTGTGAAGTTCCCTAAGGGTAAGGTTCAAAAGAGAAACGATAGGGGAGTGAGAAATAAAGGGAGAGGATTTCAAACCACAGATTACAAACAGAGAACAGAATCACAGAACGACACCAAGACAGTGGACTCCGAGACAAGATGGCAAGACAGATGTGCCAGCTGAAACCCATGCTTGACTGCTGTACCAAGGAAAGCAAGCACAAGGACAAAACCACACAGAGATGCTGCGAGGGCAGCTCTTGGGGCTGCCGTGATCCCGTGGAAATAATAATCAAGATGAGAGCCCATGAAATTATAACTACAAAAGAAAGTTATTCCCACAACTCATACACGGGACTGGCTGGGTTAGCCCGGATGTATCACTTGGATGAAACACGAGATGGTGTTATTATAGCCCATGCACTGGTGATGGAGGCCATGGTTAGTTGATTAGCTACAAAACTCTCACTGCATGCCACACAATGATCCTGAGCTCGTCCAGAAATAAAAGATACAACAAATAGTCTATATCTGCAATAAAATTCTTTTTATGCCATCTGAAATTTGTGGAGAGGGATGTGTTTCTCTGTTCTTTCTGCATGTTTTCCTTTTATTACTATTATTTTTTTTCTGGCTCATTCGTCCTTTTTTTTCAATGAAATGCATTGTCATAAAGGGGAGAGTAAAGACAAGTGGCCTGTGCAGATATAAGGAAAAATAAAAAGGGGAAAGGAGAAAATTTAAATAAAAAATATATAGGAGGAAGAAGAGGAAAACAAAGTACTTCATTCATTTGTACACAACTTTCTTGGATTTTGTTGGTGTTTGTTTTGTTTTGAGCATAAATACTGGAGGGATATGCTGAAGGGGGAGAAATTTGAGATTAGGATGGCAAGAAAAGATTTTGTTGCCTTGGTTGATTTGTATATCTATATATCTCTCAGTATTTAAAAAATAATGACTCAAAAAAGTATAGCAATGAGTTAAAAATAGCCATAATGACCAAAACACTAAATACGAATCAAAACAAAATAAACTGAACCACCAAAAATTCATGCGGCACAAGATGAGGTAAAACAACAGAAAACGTTTTTCAAATATATACAAAGTATATATCTATTTATATATATACACAGGAATGTGTGTATATGGATAGATATATCTGTATAATTTTTTCTCTCTACCCCTCCCAAGGATAACTGAGTTATGGAATCATCATTATAATTATGATAAAGAAAAAAACAAAACCTAAAGAAAAGTTAACATGCTTTTCCACCAAGTTAAAACAGTATCATGCATGTCTATGTTGGCTGATGTAAGAATGATGGTATGAATTTCTGTGTAAACACATGGCTGATGGCAGGGGCTGTTGTTAATCTCTGTTTACATTATTCTAATATCATTTATACTGTGTCTATATATATATGGAACAATAGGCTCTATATATTTAGTATACACACATACATAAATATATATATGTACACACAGTATATATATTGGGGCTTATGGGAGAAAAAATACAGAACAAAAAGAATAAAAGAAAACACATAAAAGCCTCTCTTTTAAAACCCAATCCCTCTTTATTTATTAATTTTTCTCAGGTGCGGGGACTTGCTTAATGATTTCATTAAGCTCACTCCTTAACAATTACTTGCACTGGCATTTGAAATCAGGAAGTTCTCATAGCGTTTGAAATCAGGAAGTCTGGCTGGAAATTCTCCCTTCAACACGCCCATCCTTATTAACCTATGACCTAAGAAGCCCTGGCCCTAGGCCATACTGTATATGTGCAGTACTAATTTTTCAACCATAACGAATCAGAAATTCTGTGCCCCCAAACTAAGATATAGAAGAATGCTCCCTGGGGTTAATTGATTCTGCCACTGGGCGGCATCGTCTGTGGTTTCTCATGCCTGTCCTCGGATGGGGTATGCTAATTGCTGAATTAGAGACCTCTCCTTCCAGTTGAGTTCTGATAATATTCTAGGCATTTCCATTCATTGTCTACATTGTTTCTTCCCTTCTTATCCCTCCTTTCCTTTTATTCCCCTTATTTTTGTATCTGTCTTCCCTAATGGACTATGAACTCCTAGAAGGAGTCTCATCTTGTTTTTAATTTCCTAGAACCTACTCCAGTGTTTATAGATAGTAGTCACTAAGAACTGTTGCATAAATAAGTGATTTATTAAACTTTCAACTGGAAGTGTATATAGTTACACACTGATCTTATTGATTCCCTCTCCTTCGCAACATCACCAAAAAATCTTGGGTAATGGAGATGAATAGAATTTTTTTCATTTTTACCACTTTTGTTATTAGAGTCGTTGTTCTGGTTATAAAATCTATGATAATGATCAACCCACATTTTATGCACACCATGCCTGCACTATCAATGGCCTAATAGCCAATTAGCTGATTTTCCTATACTTATATTTCTATCCTTATTCTAATTTTTCAAAGCATTTTATCATTAGGGATTTAAAGGCCACATATGTGCTCCAGTCACTTAAAAATTAGCTTGGGCTGGGGTGGAGGTGGGTTATAAAAAAGTGAAGTAACTTATCACTGAGTGGGTTAATGAATGAAGAGAGAAACTATACCATTAAATTAGGAACATTATAAACCATGAATGTACTCTATTAATTTATAAATCAATGAAGGAAATTCAACACTTGGTAGGATTTAGCCTAGACCTAAATATGTGAATAACTGTTTGCTTTGTGTACACTGAACGTGTATTAGAGCTCAAATGTAAAAATTACTCATGTCCACAGCCAATAATGATTAATTAAATTAATGAAATTTACATCTACTTACATCCTTCTTTCCGAAGCTAAAACATTTCTCAGATTACTTCTATTATACCTTTATTCAAAGTGTTTTTAGGTGGACCCTAACATTCAAGGTGAATTCTGGACACTGTGACTCAGACATTCCTATGGCATTTCATTTAGGCATTTACTATTAAACTATACACTGAACAGTTACTTGACTGATGATTATTTAAACATGATTCTATTTACCAATCGTGAGTTTCCATATGGAAAAATCTTTCTAAAATTAAATAAAAATCTATTTATTTGTAATGAAAATATACAAGTTGCTAACTTCAAGTTTGCTGGAGACACAAATGACAAAATGCATTTCTATAAACTCTTAAGATTACCAACATCATATTTAAGGTCGATAATCAGCACACTTATTATTTTTCATCTATGGATTCTGAAAAATAAAGCTCTCTTTCTTCTTATCCTTTATTAGAAAATTATTATTGTCTTAACACTTCAGCTGCGTCCTCCGCAATGTTCCAGCAAATAAAAACTCTAAGGATTTGCTGGGCTTTTAACAATTCAGTGCCAGATTTTCATATTATAAATACTTGACTGAGGCATCTCAAACTGATAAAGACTAAGAACCCAGTTCTACCTGGAGAACATAAACAGGGATAAGCTCTTGGTGTTTTGCCAAATTGAAGTTTCACCGTAACGGGTCGGGTATTATGTTAGTGTGAGGAACAAAGTAGCAATAACACCAAATGCAAATGTGAGGACTGTAGATTTGAGAAGTAAAAATACATCTGAGAACCGCTCTGGGAATAGTAATTATTTTGCAATCTCAGATTACTGCCATCAGTTTAAACATCTCCCTCAGTCCAACCATTATAAATTGTTTAGCACAGTCCTATTGATAGATGGATGTGTTTCATCTTTACTTCCTTTTACTGTCTGCCCTCTGGTGCAAGTGCTGTCCCTTGAGATTTGATCAAGGACACTTAACAAAAGTGGAGGCAAAAAACCCCGGCTAATTGACACCCAGAAAAATGTATCCCTAGATAATGGCTGGATGAATCAATATAGTTGTTAATTACTGCCATGCCCATTTCTCAGGTGCAAAAGGCATTTTTTTTCACTTTTCTCCTCTGCTCTGTGAACCCTGCCCCCACGATTTTTAGAATCTTAAGACCATAGACAACATAAAATTCAGACAATTGATAATTTTTAAATATACAGAAGCGAATCTGACAATACATTAGTTTTGATGTTTTTTTTTTCCCGAAAGATGGAGACCCTGGGCATAGGAGTTGGGGGGAGGGAGAGAGAAGGAATGAAAAGTGAATTTAAACGCTTTATCTGTATTTCAGAATCCATTCCCACATTTTAGATCATGAAGGTAAACTTACTAAAGACCTTAATTTTTATTTGGCTCCCACAATCTCATGAGAGAATCTCATTTCCTAGTGGTTATTTGAATCCTCTCCAGCTTGTCTATTTGTTGTTGTTGATTACAAAGAGGTAAGAAGGACAATGAAATATGCATTTACTGCACAATTTAACATCAATAGAAGTGTAGTTGGGAAGAAAAGGGTTTATATGCCAAGACATAAGTCTAAAATACCAAATAGACACCTCCTTCTTTGGTAGGGGACACAATCAATGTTTACAAATTAGGGAAGTTAAAATCCTGACCCTCAACTTTATGTACGTGAACAGTTATTCAAATATTCTTCTGAATATATTTATTTGATACAGATGGATTCATTATGACTTTATAGTTCACAATTTCAATTCTGAGTTCTCAAAGCAAATGTCCAGAAAATGCAACTCACTACAAAACGATCTAGTTCCCAGCAAAAGAAGGGACAGGGTAAGGTAGAGAATTATTTTTGCTAAAGAAACATGGATTTTGTTAGGGTGATACTTACTTGTATGAAATCATATATTTTAAAATAATTCACCAGGTTTTATTTAGCTGTTTAAAGGGAGATGAACTGAGAGGTATGAAAAATCTCCAATTTTAATTTAAGATTATGAGGTATTTTAAGAGTCATACAAATTCAGTCAACAAATACTAATTGAGCTTTCACTCTGTGCCTTGCTCTCATGATTTAGGCTTTTTAAAAAAATCTCATTTACATATGTTCCAGCAAAAATATACAGAGAAAACTTGAAATCCATTGGATGTAAAAAGTTTCTGAACTATCATCAACCACACTCTAAAAAAATTTAGGTTGTCCTTAAAGAACTAAGCTACACGACTAAGCTACACCAAACCAGGGTGATCCCTAAATGCCAAAGTGGGTTGTGAGCATAAAAGTCATTTGCTTACATCTGACTCAAAACCAGCAGCTTTGAAACCCAAAGAAATATCATTTCATTTAAAATTTGATGCCCACATGAACACAAAAGTTGTTGAATATAACATATACTAAAGTTATGAAAAGTTTATACAAATTTATGAAAAGCAAGAGCTTCTGGTGGACCTAAATTAATCAGGAAAGAACCTGTAGAAGTTAAATACCTTACTACTGAGACAGCCTAGAAAATCATAAATTTGGTAACAGTAAGAGAAGATAAGGTAATTGCAAGTAAGACAGAACAAGATTAGCCGAATTTAGTGTATTTCCAGCAAACGTCAGGCCCGGAAAAGAGTAAAATTTTAGAAACTGAGGTAGTGAATTAGAATGTTTAAACTTAGAATTTTAATCTCAATATTCACATAGAATCTCAGGATTAACAGTTTATGTCAAAGTTGTGTAAATGTCACCATTGTCCACTGCTGCATGGGCAACGGAAGACCTCTCTTTAGGCAGTGTGAAACTTAACCCCAGAAACAACTGAGTTGATGGTTCTGATTTTTAATCTGTAATATTTCTGGAAAATCTTAAGGCTATAGAGATATTTCTCATACAAGGCAAAAAAGGACTTGACAGCTCTAAGCATGTAATCTTCATCAGTACTAATCAGGTTCCCTGGGCAAAACCTCTGCATCAATAGGTATATCTATCTCCTTCCTACATTAAATATGCCTCCGACATATTTCCCTGTGCATCTGAATCACTTATCAGGAATACTTTATGGAGTAAATTTAGAAAGAAGAAATGCTCATTCTTCAAATGTGATGAGTTAAATAATCCCAGGCAGAGGGGATCAATATCAGCCTCTTGGAGCTACGTGTTGGCTCCTTCGGAGTGGGCATCCTGTCACTTGCTTTATTTATATATTCCCTCCCATGCTCCCTTGCAGAACACAACAGATTGTTTTAAAAACTGTTGTTATTCCCCCACCCGCCCCATGTAATTATATCACTCAAGAGGTGCTGGCATTGAATTTCTGTCCTCTGCTTTTGAATCAGATGAAGCACCTGTGCAGTCACTGAAAAGCAAATGGACTCGGTCTGGGGCTTTTCAAGTTTGGGCCTGTTTATGTTCAATACCAAATGGTAACATACCCACAACCTGGGGAGCCATAGACCTTGTGAATCAGAGATCTAGAAAAGCCCTCTGTCTTCTTATGGAGGTTGCTATGGAGATGACGGTGTGTAGGAGGGGGAGGTAGTAGGGGAAGACAGTGGTGATAATTGAGAATGATCAAGCCTAGATTTTTATAAGACTTAATATCCAGAGATTTGATAAACATTGTTACATATATACAGATATCACTGCTATGAAAGCAAGAAAACCAGAGAAAGGATACACAGAGAATCCAAATTGAAATCTAGGTATCTTAAATTATTGATCACAAAATCAGTGAATTTAACCTGCATCTTGGAGATCATGCCCTATTCATATCTGAATCCTTAATATGTAGCACATACCTAACATACACAACTGATCCTCAAAAAATATTTGTTGAACTGAATTCTGTTGGAGAGGTAAGTTAGATAGTAAAGTTCCATATTCTATTTTCCAACAGCTCATTTGTGCAAACTATTAGAAAAGGAAGGATTCAAATCTAGGGATACACTGTATCCTGCCTGAGGGCTCAGAAATATTTATTAAATGAATGAATAAATCAATTATTTAATTAACAAAAATTTGTTGCCCACGTTTTGGTATAGATTAGACATATCTTCCCTTTAGAGTTCAAACCTCACTTAGAACACTGAGATTATGACCCAATAATCTGAAAAAAAATCTGACCAGCCAGGTCAAAGTTACTTTCCTCCCACACAGCTGAGCGTCCAAAGGAACAGATCACACTCCAGAATGGAAAGGCCCTGCAAATTATTGACATGTCCCTATGTAATGCTAAGAACAGGAACCCACAGAACTTCCTGGATCCAAAGCCATTTGCAAGATACCAAGCAGTCAGGCTTCCACAAAATCGGAAAATTGTAAATAATTTTAGGGTAACAAATGGAAGATTTTCACTTTTGTTATACTCATTTTTTTAATGAATCTTAAATTTCTCTAGAATTAACAAAGGAAATGTTTAACGGCTCTCCTTTATTTTTAAAGAAAAGGAAAAAAAATTAAAGCAACCCAAAGAATCAACTAGAAAATTCTATTTATTTCTCTTAGCCTTTACAGAAATAAGATCCTAACCCAACTCCAGCTTTTAACTCTATTAAACATACACAGAAATTCGATGATATCTGTTCTCTATTTTATATATATATATACATATATATAAATATTTAACTTATAGCAAGTCTCAAAACAGACGACTTGGGAAAGTTGATAGGAAATAATCAGGGACTGCAGTTGCCTGCTGGACATTATATCATATATAGCTCACTATAAAGAAAGACCATAAAACATCAAAATGTATCTGGGTGCAAATGGGGAACACACTGAAGCTTCTAATTGCCAAAGTACTCTCAACTTCAGCACAGTAGATACATTTCGAAGCATCTCAGCCGTTGACATGGCATGGTTCTGTCCTAATTTTGTGTTTACTATGTTATATTGCTGCACAAATTCTCTAAACACACAATGAACAAAATTAGTATAAATATAATACCATGCTAACTGCTGTTGAAATCCCATGGAAAAAAATTATTTTTGGTTGTTTGATTTTGGTTTTTGTTTCGTTTGCCACTTAGAACAGTTCATGAGGTTTACATGATCTTTATGGCCCCACTTTGGCTTTATGTTTTTTTGACGTCAATCCAATATAGAAGTCTTCGTGTCCCACCCCCTGTCAATTTCGTAGCTGCCACTGGCTGCTATACACTTGCTGCTTTGGCGGTTAATCTGGGTGTCTGATTGCTCCAAGTTATGTCTTATGGACTCTTCTTTAGCTAGTCAAGGAAGTGACTTTAAATTTCCCTGGGATCTTATGGCTCCTTCCATGGGATTTGATGCTTTCGATTGATATTTATATATGTATTTATATACATATATAGATACAGGAAATACACACATTAACACACTATAATATATATATATATATAAAACACATGTATATTCACATATACGTATGTATTGTTTTTTGCAAATGAAAAAATAAAGCAAGCAAAACAAGACTGACCTAACCTACCTGTACTCGGCTCACATTCAACGAAGTCTTCGTCATCGCTTGAACATTCAGCAGATGAAACAAGGTCATCTGACGTTGGCTGCACATGTCAAAGAAAACATAATGAGGTAGGGGGAAGAGAGAGGAGAGAGAGAGAGATAAGGAAACCAATGAGCAAAAGCATCAAAGACTTATCACTGTGTCCTGCCTCCATCAACATTGCTGTCTCTCTCCTCTAAAGAGAGTATGCTGTAGGGTAGAGAATGTTAACTGCTGTGTAGCTTTGAATGGCTCTGGGTCCAGACAACCTGTGTGGGTCTATGTAAAGCTGAGTGTCCCAAGGTGGCCTGAGGAGGCTGAAGGCTATCCTATCCCTGTAGATCACATTGTGCAGCCTGACTCTATCCTGACTTTAATTTCAATTTTGAGAATCAGAAGGGCAGGAGAAGGGCTATTGCAAATGGTGGCAATACAAGGGAGCAAGCCAGCACAGAAGAACTACACTGCAGCTTGGAGAGGGTTTCAATACATATGGTGTGCAGTCTCAAGTGTATGATTTGGTGGTCGTGAATCTATAGGCTGGCATAATTAATGAACACTGTGGAATGCAGTCTGTTCGGGAATAGCATAATGGCTTCTCTCACTATTAGAGATTCTTCACATAATTGCTGCAGTTAGTTGAATTAGTAACGTTGACCAGCAGACAGACACTACAAGACAGCCTCTGGACACAGGTAAGGCTGTTTCTGAAGACAGCAGAAAAAATTTTGATTGCAGCAAAAGTAATTCAATTTGAGACAATTTTTTTTTTCTATTGAATCCTGCAGAAATTCCCCAATGCCAGGGAATCTGCTGCTGCAAGAAATATAGCGGACTGTGGGTGTGGGCAGTAAGAAGGCCCCTTGCTACACAGTAGACGAGAAAAGTACTTTCTGTACCTGGTACATTCTACACGCACAATAAATACTCTTTCAATCATTCCCTCAATTATTAAGCTACAGATCTTGTCTAAAAACCAAACTTTTGTCCTACTCTGTGCATAAGAGTACTCAATATATAGCAGTTGTTCAACAAATGCTCATTGATTTCTCCTTCCTGATGTTAATAATATTAACTGACTTGCCGGTCTTAATATTCCCAAAGCATTGAAGCCTGAATCCATATTCAAGAGAAAAAGCAATTACAAGTCAGATGCTGTGCTAGACATGTATATATGCTTATTAGTTGTAGTTATTACTAATTAATTAGACACAATTCTCACAATGATCCTTTGGGACAGGGATAATTATTACACTTTTAAAGGGAACTGAAGTTCAGAGAGGTTAAGCAAGTTGCTAAAGGACCCACAGCTAGTAAAAAACATAGTGAAGATTTGAATAGATACATCTTAGTCAAAGTGTGCATCTGTAGCTCCCATAGGCTTCTTTATACCCTTCCTTACACGATGTTATGGACTGAACTGTGCCCCCTCCCAAATTCATATGTTGAAGTTCTAACCCCCTAGTACCTCAGAATGTGACTGGTATGTGGAGATGGGGTCTTTGAAGAGGTAATGAAGTTAAAATGAGGTCATTTGGGTACGTAAATCCAACATGACTGTTGTCCTTACAAAAAGATGAGATTATCACTCACACACACACACACACACACACACACACACACACACACACAGGGAAGGCCATGTGAAGGCACAGGGAGAAGACAGCCATCTACAAGCCAGGGGGAGAGGCCTTGGAAGAAACCAACACCCCTGACATCTTGACCTCGGAATTTTAGCTTCTAGAACTGTGAGAAAATAAATTTCTGTTGTTTAAGCCACCCTGTCTATGGTACTTTGTTATGGCAGCCCTAGCAAATGAGTACACATGACAACCCATATGCTTAGTGTTTCCAGACAACATCCTTCTTGAAACAGACATAGTAGGCACAGAATTGCTGGACACAGCAAAGAACAGTAGAAAAACCACATTAGGTAATGGATTTTGCTTAATTAACAGTGGCAGAGAGGTGCCTTAAACCACGTAATTGATCTTTATTCAATACCTGTCAGGGAGATACTTCTACCTCTGCTTCTCCTTAAAGTCAATAGAAAAAGATTTTTCAAACATACTATTTTTATTGTCAACTAGACACTACTGAAATGTGCATTTCATTTCCACAACTGATGCTGGCAGCTGTATCCTGGAGCACCATTATTCGTGTTAGAGAGATCATGAGCTCACTCTCTTGGAGTTTCCTGCTATGATGGGGCCCAATACGGGTCCACTTCCGCTCATTAAGGGAAGGGAGGTGATGAGAGAATAAATATTAACTGTGTAAATGCAGAAGCAATTAGAAGAGGCAAACACCGTTTTGGGAAGGGCCACGATTATTGTTTGATTGTTCTAAAGCATGCATTTTCTATGGGGATGATATCCACCCATGCCCCTCCCCCAGCCAGCAATAATTGTTTTGGGCAAAAGGGGGAGGATCTTAGATATGAAAATGGCTTATAATCAGCCGAGAGCCACAGTACTAGAATGAATATACAGTATATCTGGTACTAAAATTTTATGGAGAAGGACAATTAGGAAAAGGTCTAAAAGTCTTCTTAGAGGCTGGTAATGAAAAAGAGGTTGAGAATACATTTCTAAAATGTAATCAATCGAAAATTAAGTGTCAGTGACTTGATTATAAGGATCTTACAGAATGTCCCATATAGGACTTAACTAGCTTTGATCCCTAGAAAACTGGTGAGTTAATGAAAATCTAGTGAGCTTGTCTCAAGAACTGAAGGCCAGGCAATGAAGTTTAAAAAGGTCACTGAGCAAATGTATAAAAACAATGTATAACTCCAACAGAAACCAAAATAGGCATTAACATATTAGTGGAATCTTTAACTTAATACCAAAAAGTATCTTAATTTTTAAGAGAATTAAGATTTTACTTAATCCTTAGAATTATCTTAATTTTTATTGGCCAAAGAAACAAGGTAAGGTTTTTGTTTGTTTGTTTTTGTTTTCGTTTTTTTGTCTTTTTTAAGATAAGTACTAGGCTCTGTGGTGGAAAGGATATTTCCTATTTTCCCCTCAGCTTCCCCCGCCTCCTCCAATACCTCACAGGTTCTCGCTTCTGTGGTTTGAGTGACACTGTCCCCAGCCCCACTCCCCTCCCCCATAACCACCTCCACTTCTGTCCCCAAAATGAGCCCCTAATCCCCCTGGCAGGCCCCAAACATATGCTCACCCATGTTCTCACTCCTGTGCCTCACTTCCCAGAGATTTTTTTTTAATATGAGTATGGATGAGAACAAGTTTCCTCCCAGGCAACGGAAACACATTTTGCCAGTAGCTCCTATAAATGGTGACTAGACTCAAAGAAGATGAGATGACAGACAGTCTAGAGAGTGTGATTAAGATTGGGCTCTAGACAGCGCAGCTATGAATCCCAGCTCCTAAACGTACAGTCTGTGACCTGGGGAAGCCAGTTACTTCCCCTCTCCGGGCCTCAATTATTTTCATCTGTAAATTGGGATAAACAGAGTGATTTGTTATCGACTGAGCATGTGATTTAAGTGTACTGTTAAAAGTGAAGCTCTGTTCTTGGCATATGGTACATGCTCATTAAATATGAGCTAAAACTAGCTAACTAATTCAATCAATCAATCAATCAATAACAGGAACGTCAAGCCTGGGAGCCACTCCTAATTTAAATAGATGGGCTATCTGCCTATGCACTCTACCTTTAATGATTTATCCCCCATTAGAACTGCTCTTCATTGCTGATAATTCCTTACCTCCATTTAATGGTACAAACACCATTTCTGGTTGGATCTGCCATGAAGAGAGATAAAGAAAAATATACTCATGAAGATGCCAAGAGAGCTTAAAATGCCATTGGAAGATCTGTTTCCAGTGGCTGTGGATCCAAACATTGTGTGTGGTCTTCTGTGAATTCAGCCCCTTCCTTTCTGTCCCTCAGACTTCACCATCACCATTTACAGATTCAGCCAATGAAACTCCCAAAGCAATTACAAACATCTCAATCCTCTCCTGGCCCAACATGGTAAACAACGTTTATCTGGAGAACCTGGCATCTAACACAGCCACGCCTGCCACAAAACACTGTGTAGCTTCAGAAATGCTTTCTCTGCCAGGAGCAGGAAGCTTTGATTTGCAAAGGGCTCAGGATTCAGATCACTATTTTTAGGGATTTTTAAAAAATGATTTCTGTCCTTGCCACCTAAACACAACAACAAAAATTACAAACCAAGGTTTTTGGATATACACTTAGGATCATATCCTAAAGTAATGATTATTTGATCCAAAATTACTCTCAGAAAACCCGAGGCTTTCTTTTAGTAGCTTTTTAATTTTTCTTGTCTGTGCCCTTCCCCAATTACAAGCAAATGCAGGGTCTGACTCTGACCCTTGGAAGAAAAGGCACACTTCCCTGATTATTGGTTCCCATGACTAGTGGAGTATGCTTCACTACCGCAGTATCTCACAGACTTGGGGTACAATTATCATGAGAAGAATGGATCTATGGACTTTTTTCCTTAAATAAAATGCAGGAGCCCTAGGCTGTGTGTGTGGGCGCGTCTGTGTGTGTGTGTTTGTGAGTGTGTGTATGTATCTTCTTACAATCACAACCATTTTTCATTATTGCTCATAATTCCTTAGAAAGAAGAGCACTTAGTACTTTTGAGAGGAAAAAGGTATCTGAACTCTAGAATTATGCCTACTAATTTACCACTCATTAAACACTTGCTATATCTAGCCTTTGTGCTAAGCAGCGATCGCACATTAACTCTTTCAGAACTCATAATAACCAAGGGTACAGGCATTTGTAGTGACATCTGCTGTTTTAACCGTTCACCACCCACGCTCCTTCGGGTAGCAGTATTGCCTTAGGAAATTTCTCTATTCATATAGTTATGTGAGGAATGTTCATCAAGTTGCCTCCCATGTCATGTTAACTTTTTTCCCCTCACAATGATTGTCTAAAGGTCTCACAATTCCTAATGGCTAAGCTTAAAGTGTTTACATACTGTGGTTCCCATATGTCAAATACCAACATTATCTACAAGTCATTCAATGAAGAATAGAAGACCCATAACCACTCCCCAACAAAACAGTTCCTTAGTGGCTAAGTGACTAAGTCAACCATCAGTGATATGGAACTATATCATCAAGGTGCTTTGTTCATTCATTCATGCATAATAAATATTTATTGAATGCCTGTGTCCAGCCTTGTAACAGTCAGGAGGGATAAAGTGATAGATAAAAGCAGTTCTTTTGTGCTGGGAATTCACAGTCTCTGAAGAGGCTGTCTGGTCCACAGACAAACTTGACACAGTAAACTGAATGCTATGACAAGAGTAAGCATAAGGTGATAAGGGAGCGTATAGCAAGGGAGCAGAGAGAGCTCCCAGGCAGAGGGGCATGTGGAAAATGAGCCCTCAGGGACAGGCAGTAGTGAAGCAGGGGAACGCTGAGAGCTTCGAGAAGGAAAAGGGCATCCTAGGTGAAATCGACAGTCTTTGTAAAGGCTCAGAGATATGAAAAAGCACAGCTTATTTGTATACCCACAAGTAGTATGGGATGACTGGAGTGAAGAGATATACTAGAATGACAGTATGACAGCTCCTTGAGTTATCGTGTTGTTCTTGCAAACCTGGATAATGAGCATGAATTTAATATCCTGCCCTATCAGACTCCTCTCCTCCTTCCCCTCCCCACATCTCACCAGTGTCATCCATCACATTTCCTTAGGGAGCTAAGAATACACGTGGTTTCAGAACACAGCGCATGGGTCTGACTGCGCCATTCCCTCCACAGTGCAGATGAAAGACCTTTCCTTGCCTTCTCAAGGGGAGGAAAATATTCTTCTGTCCCTATATATTAGCCAAGTCCTATATTAAAAATAATAATTCATACTACCCCATTTTAAAATATGTATCTCATATTTTTAATCCACATGTTGAAATTACTTGGTTCTGTATTAGGACTCATAAAACTAAAGATAGGTATTATAATAACTTTCAATAAAATATCTCTCTGGCAGGAATCCTCTTTATTCCTTTCCTAAAAGATTTTTTATTGAATTTATATTCTTTTTTTACCCCTACCAGTGTTTATTGAAATTAGAATGAACTGGGACAGAAGAAAGCTCAAAACTCTGTCCACCCAAGTAAATTTATAGATATATTTTCCTTCTAATTCCCTCAGTTTTACAAACCTGGCTTCTCATTTTCCTCCCATGAGTTATTGTTTCTATAATCACCTGCTTCTAATTATTTACTCTGAAGGGCTCTACCTCATCTCAGTACAGGGATGGTTCTACACCATTCTTCATCGTTATCCGTTATTCAGCATTGAGAAAAATATCTGCTTCCGTGGTCAGAACCGCTTAAGAGAGTTTCACTATGTCCCCTTCTTACTGCCCAGATGCCGATTTGTGACTTCAAACTTCCAACCTTTAGCCCTTTATCTTATACTGAGAATAGGCTAATCATTTGGGGGGATGATCTTTCTTTTTCCACCCAGCTCCTTGGAAGCACGGTTATTTGACCGAGATTAAGCAGCAGATAAAATAAGTCCTGCCACAGAACAGCTTTATGAAATTATAAATAACACACTCAAGAATGATGATCGCCTTTCTTCCAGTGAAAAAGGAAAGGAGAAAGGCCCATAAGTACTCTGAAGTCCCACAGAAAACAGCCATACATCTCTGCAGCTGCTTCATGCTAAAAAGAATTAAATTCCTTCAAATGCTTGGTGTTTTAGTTTTTTGTCTCTAAACTTCCATTCTGAGATAGAGCTGGAGTTAAGTATCTCATATGAGGGATGGTCTCATTCAGCTTCATTATGAGTATTTATTCTCTATTTAAAAAAAAACAGATGTCTGAGATACTTTTAATTAAAGTACATAGACTCTAGATCAATAAATAATCTTTAATGAGATTTGAAAAGTTTGACATCTCAATTTAAATTTATTTGTTAAGACTTTATCAAACTGTTGCCATTGCATAGTCCAATCTTTGATCCATGCTAATAGATACCTCCTCCCCACCCCCCACACACAAACTACTGGATGATTTTTAGACTGAACAAAAGGTAGGAAAACCTGGAGCTTCAGCAAGCTTGTTAGAAGGGATCATCTCATCCCTCCCTTCTTCCCCAGCAACCCCACCACTACACCCAGTTCAAGCCCAATCCAGAAACAACCTTAAAGCACGGTAAGATTGTATGAGTATGATTATCTATACCCTCATTTTATTCTGAACATCCTCTTTATAGTCATCTTCAAAAGAACCAACCAACACCATTATGAGAAAATGAAATAAACGATTTGAACTTGTCATACTCAAGTGTAAAAGACAGAGGCATATCATGAGACGGGTTCTGAACAATGGAAACAAAGGGACAAAGTTCCAGCCTGCTTAAGATGCTTTCTGAGTTCCCCTTTCGCCCACTTCGATGCGCCTAAGTATCTTTACTGGAACAACACTGTGAATTTTTCCAAAGTCTTCTGGAGTTCATGACATTGTGGTTTTTCAAGACATTACTCTCCTCTCTACTCTCTACCTGGAGACAACCACTTGCCAAATAAGACGTGACAACCCACATATTTCACTTGGCTCATTTTTCCTTGGAATGAGGTTTTAAGAGAATTGCCCTGGGCTACAGACACTGCATTCGGCATGACCAAAATTAGTTAATTGGGACAGAGCTTTATCAGAAAACTGAACATAAAAAATAAGAGCAGGCCTTCCTGGTGGCGCAGTGGTTGAGAGTCCGCCGGCCGATGCAGGGGACGTGGGTTCGTGCCCCGGTCCGGGAAGATCCCACATGCCGCAGAGCGGCTGGGCCCGTGAGCCATGGCCGCTGAGCCTGCGCGTCCGGAGCTTGTGCTCCGCAACGGGAGAGGCCACAGCAGTGAGAGGCCCGCGTATTGCAAAAAAAAAAAAAAAAAAAAAAAAGAAAAAAATTAAGAGCAAACAAAAAACAAATTCCCATTTTTTTGGATATATGATTTTATGGATGCATGTATTTACTTATTCAATCAGTCTTCCCTCAACAAATGTTTACTAACAGCCTATCGTGTGTCAGTCACTCTGCTGAGGGCTAGATACAGCCAGTCCTCGTCCTGGAGTTTACATGCTACTAGGATTTGGGCCAGGCCGAACTAGAAAGCACTGAGTGATGCTAAACCATCAGCTACAAAAACTTGAAATTAATGTGAGGTTCGTAAGTGGTACCCACTGTAAAAAACTGATTACCCTCTATCATTGAAGACTGTAGATTGTATAGGAATCCAAGCGAATAGTATCACCAGCTTCTCTTTAAACTCTGCCCACTGTCAATAGCCTCCACATTGTTCCTTTTTTCCTACTCCACATATACTGGAGCAGGATAAAGAGTGATATGATTTATAATAACTTTTGCTAATGAATTAACCTTTAAGGAAATCCCTTTGTCGACTCAAGATTTAATTAACAGTAGAAAAACCAAGCTAAGCTTAGCCAAATTTTGTGCCAAGGATTGGAGTCCTTTATTTCTATCTTTGAAGCCCTGTAGGATTATACAAATAAATGTGGTACAGCATCTTTTTTTTTTCTTTTCTTTCCAGTTTTAAGAGTTTTCTTCCATCTGCTCAAAAAAGGAAGGGTGGATCAAGAGAAGGGGGGAGGGAGGAAGGAGAAGAGAGTGGGTAGAAGGGGGATTAATCTGTCTGTTGTTCAAGGCAGCCTGACATAGGGAAGAGGAGTATTGAACCACAGAAGATTAACCAAACTTCAATGTACCTTCCCAAAAGCAGGAGGAATGTAATGCTAGTGGTGTGCCACTGATAAGCAAATCCCTCTAAATCCTTTCAATTTATTTCTTGGCCTGGAGAAATTACATATTATTTAGAAGGCAGGAAAAAAATAAATAAATAAATTAAAAAACCCCCAAAAACGCCCACCCAACCACACACCATCTCCAGGAATCTAGGTCAGGAGCCTACTGGTTATATACACACAAAGGTCTGGCTTTAACGGCTGCTTTTCTTATTGGTGCAGCCCCCTCCGGGACCGCTAATCTGAAAGGCCTGGCTGTGTTCCCCCTGTAAACGCTTCTGGTTTTCACCGCAAACCTTGTTTTGAGTACTGAGGATCTAACCATGACAAGGGAATGCCAGTTTAGCTCGAGCTCCAACGACCTAACCTACTTTTCTTGCTTGCTCACCTCCTCGCCCCCTTGTCTTCCTTTTCTTTTCTTTTTCTTTCTTTCTTTCTTTTTTTTTTTGAGTTGGGAGTTGCTTTCTAAGTGAGCCCTTTATTCCAATGATAATACTGAAATCAAGCCTCTGTTTTTAGAGGGCGAGTGACCAAGGCCAAATATTAATGTGATCCACAAATAGTGATGTGGGTATCAGTCAGTGGATGCTGAAATTCTGAACAGTCTGCATCCTGGAGCGCATCAGTGTGTTTTGTTGATATGATTCATTTCTCCATGTTCTTTCTTGCTCTATAGTTCAGAAAGAAAGAATGGGTTTTGGGGGGGAAAAAAAAAACTAGGAAAAATAGAGTCATATTCCTTTGTGAAATGATCTCTTGGTCCTCTTTTTTGAGTTTAACCTTATCACTGGACACAGGAGAAACAGCCCTTCCTGGCAGGTTGAGAGCACAGCTTAGAAGACTTAATAAGCTCCAACATTAGAGGAGAAGAAGGAGTTGCAGGATAAAGCCAGTCCTGGATTTTGGTCAGCAATTCTGAAAAAAGATGAACGTAGCCGTTCAGTCCAGAGCAAATAACAGTGGCTCTCAGTCTTTGGTCTCATGATGAACTGAGGCTTGCTAGCTGAGCAAGGAGAAAGGAGTGGGGCAACAGCCAAATGCTGGGAATCAAACAGAACCTCGTCTTTATTTTGTCGAAGGTAGGCCACTTACACCGAAGAGTGTGCAATGCACGTGAATATCCGTCAGGTCCGTCGGTGCAGAAAAGAGTTGAGAATGGTTACCTTGCAGAACTAAGCATGATGGAATTTCATGCTTAGTAAACAAGAAACTAAGAAAGAAATTCAAGCTCAAGACGACATAGACTGAACACGAGAGGGAAGAGCGTATCAGCAGAACCCAGAACTTAGTATGTGGCACAGAAAACTTAACCCAGAAAAATCAAATGCAATGGACTGAATGTAAAATACAAGTAAAAAGAGACAAGGTCGCCTATTCCTTATTACTCTGAAAAGAGTATTTCCCACTCAGCCATGTAATGTAATATTGGAAAAGTCAGATATGGGTGTCAGAGCAACAGCAATTGTTAAAGCAAGGTTTGTGCATTTGCCTTGGTTTACAGTTGATCTGCAGTGAGTAAGCCTGAGTCAAACCTGTGAAAGAAAGATGAGGGCCAACTGAAGAGCCTGATATCAAACCCCAAGAGAGGGAAAACGCAAAGGAGTTTGGCTTTGCAATGAAAATTTATCCCTGGTTGCTCATGTCTTGAAAACAATACCAACCTCCCACAGAGAAAGACAGGAGGACAGATTCAAACACAGCTTTTTGATTTGTATTATAAGTCTCAAGGTAGAGAAAGTCTTTAGGTGCCGTTGCATGAGAAATTCAGGAAGCCAGATGGACCCAGCTGCCCTCCAGAAGTCACGTCCTCATTCCTAGGCTGCAACCAGCCTTAAAGGGATAACCCCATACTCTATATAAACTCAAAACGATTTACAAAACCAAACACAAGATGACCTCTATGCGGGAAGCGAAAAGACTACTCATCTCTCATTTCCGATGGACAGCAAAGCTAACAACTTTGTCGGGTTTTAGTTTATAAGCAACAGCATCCATTTACTGGTAAAGTGGGTGCTGGAAATATAGCAGGTGTCATCCCAGGCCTGAGACCTATGTCATCACACGGCGTTCTGTGCTCACAAGGACCCTGTGCTTGGTTTAACGCTCTGCTCCCACCATCTTGAAATTCCGAATCACTTTATTCTTGAATTTGTGTTTTGTAAGTAAAGGAAATGAGACAAGGGGGTACGTGCATAAGCAAAGGAGATGCATGCAATGTGTGTGCCCACCCCTGTTCCTGGCCACCCCATCTACATATGGAGTTTCTGATGCCCCACGAGCCCAAGATTCTGTGGACCCATCATGTACGGGGGTAAAATGAATCAAACATGTTTATTTGAATTCATCCCCTAATATTTCTTCCTTCTTTCTTATTTTACACTGGTTCCTGTGGATTTCGAAGCTGCGCCTGAGAGGGAAAATGCAAAGGAGTTTGCAAAATGTTTTTGAACAGTCCAGAGGGGTCCGATGTGGTTTTCAGAAACTCAGATTATGACAAATAGTTTATGCTCCTACAACTGGGTCCCTTGTGCCTTCACTCCTGGCCTCCTGACTGTGGGGTATAACTAGACTGATTTTCTCCAGAGTCCTTTTCGAGAAAGAGCTCTTTCCTAGATGGCTCTTCCATTGCCCCTGCCTCCAGCCCCCCTCTCCTCCAGAGCTGCCTAGACCAGTGTTTAATAACATTCTGGGGAAGATTCCATAATAAGGTCCTGGGCCTTGGTTATTCCCACGTTTTCATCTTCCCAATTCTGAGAAGAGTTTCAACACAACCCCTTTAAAAAAAGAATCATGACAGCGTAATTTTCTGAAAAATTTTACCATGTCTTTAAACATACACAGAGGTAGTGGTGGATAGCAAAACCAGAGCTGAGAACGGGTCAGACAGAACCACGGAGCTTTGCCAGCACTGACTGTGAGACACGCTCCCCTCTGAGATCCTGGAGAGTCGGCTGATCTTGGGAGAAGTGGGCTGCCCTTCCAAACTGGCCCTCTAGGAAGAGAAAGTGGATAAGTACCCACTCTGCTGAGTCAGTGACATCTTTAAAAACTGTGTCAGAAGAATATTTTTAATTTACACTCTGCCTCTTTGAAAGAAATCGATATGGCATTTGATGGGACTTTGTTTTAATTGGAGCATCTTTATTTAGCTTTTCTGCAGGTTTTTTGTTTCCCCATGTCTTCTAGGGAGCAAAGGAAAAAAGTGTTTTGTTTGTATTTGTATTGATTCCATCACTTTGAGCAAAAAATAAACAACTAAATACAGCCGAGTAGTTTAATGACAATCTTTTAGGGATCAAGACCTCTAAGCAACACAGCGTCTCATTCTAGGTGATTGGAAATAAACAGAAATCAATAAAACAGGATTACTGGGCAATAAATAAGAGAAGCCACATTCATAATTTAAGAAGCTTCTTTTCATGCATTCATTACTGAAGACTGCACTTGAGCCCTATTCTATTTTTACAACAGTGAAGATTTCCTCCCAGCATGGAGTCTTTTTCTTTTCTTTTTCCTTCCCTCCCTCCCTCCTTTTCTTTCTTTCCCTCCCTCCCTCTCTTTCCCTTCCTTTCTCCCTTCTCTTTCCTTCCTTCCTTCCTCCCCTCCTTCCTTTTGAGATACTGAAAAAGAGTTTCTCTAACATTTATCCAGAAGCCCTTTCCTAAGGCTGCTCAGAGGAACCAAAACACAAAAGGAGGGAGGTGTTAGCACACCAGGCAAGGATTGATTCCTCAAACACTTCCCATTCCAGACCCTTATATGTCCAGCAAAGTGCCTGGTGAGGAGAAGTCCATGGCGCAACATGGGAGCAGGGCCTGAGGGACGTGTTTCCTGCCTTCAGAGTGTTTACAGTGCAGCATGAAAGGCAAATATTGGAGACATTATTAATACCCCTCCTAATCTTCCTCCCTGCTAGGGCTGGCAATGTGTCCAGGCTAACCAAGCCTTCTTTGCAAGTAGAGGTGGCCATGTGGCATTTATCCAGACAAAATGATGATTAAGGAAGTCTTCTAAGGGTTCTAGAAATGCTTATTCTATTCCTAATAAAAGAGGATGACTTGTTTGGTTCAACTGCTTTCCCTTCTTCCTTGGATTTGGATGGGATATTTGGAGCTGCAGCAGCCATCTTGTGCCCATAAGGTGGCAAGTGTGAGAGAAAGGCTGAAAGACTTGAGAGGCTGACTTAGATATTGTCCAATGTACGATATGAGTCCAAACAAGCAGTTTTCTCCTTTCCAGACTCCAGAATTCTTCTTAACTGAGTAGATGTATCTCCTCTTTAGTCACTGCGGGTCATATGTTCTGTTATTAGAGGTTGAACACAATCATAACGGAGAGCGCAATCCATACAGAGCAGCCAGAGACAGAGATGATGCAAAGCACTGTGCGAGGGGTCTCTGCCTTTGGTGCACATCACTCACACTTTAATAATATCCAGAGTGGGACTTGGGAAGCTCCACAGTAATTCCAGTGCTCTTCAATATGCCAATTCTGTGACCCGATGAGATTCCGAAAGGAATTCGAAAGAGGAGAGATCATTTTGGAGTTGGGTAAGCAAGGAGAAATGTTTTTACCTTAGTAAGGGAGAATATTTTCCATTGAATATCTTGTATCTGCAGTCAACGTACCCCGGACTGAATTGATCATCTTCTCTCACTGCTGCCTTTTAACCCTTAGGGTCATCTTTGAGTCCTCCCTACTTAGCATCACACCTCCTGGCACCAAGTCCAGTGAAGCCCATCTCTAATAAAATGTCGCTCTGTTTTCATTTCTACGGTCCTGGCCGCTTACCTGGATGGATCCTGAGATTCTCTAATCAGCCTCCCTTGCTTCTGTCTCTTCAATAAACCCTAGAACATGTCACTAGAATAAAAACAAAGCTTTCAATGTGCCACTCTCCTGGTCCAGATTTATCCCACTGCTTATCAGATGAAGTCTAGACTTAATTTTTATTTTATTTTTTTTAATTCAAGATCCTCCACCTCTGGTCTCCAATGTAACTTTGCAGCACTATATTTCACTACCATGTGCACCACGAACACCTCCACATTCTGACTATTAAATAAACGTTTGCCATGTCTTGAACAGGCCTGATAAGTTCCTGACAATGTTCTGGCTTATATAACTCCTTACCCAGCTCTATTTGCATTTCATTCCACTTAAACTTGGTAAAATTCTATATATCCTTCTTTAGGGCCCAACTCAGATTCATTTTTCATGCTGCTTTTTCCTGATCCTATGGCTGAAAAATGAAATATTCTAACATGCTAAGTCAGTCCTTTCTTCAAATCTCATGGAACATGTGTTTTATATTCTGACTTATAATACATATCTGGCTTATATCTTTCCCTTCCACTTAATTGCTACCGGAGGGAGGGAAGGAGTGTCCCCTATAGCCAGCTATAATATCAAGGAAAGTGTTGTGTTTGGGGTCAGAAAGCATGGGCTCTGCCCCTGGGGTGGAAGCCCAGGGCTATCACAAGAGCTCTGCCTTCCAGTTTCCTCTTCTATAAATCTGAGACGACATCTACCTCATGCCATTATTATGTGGGTTGAAATGGATATCAGTGACTCAGACATGGTACTGTTTTGTGATAATTGTTAGTTGTTGTTGTTAATATTATGTTGTTGTTAATATTATGACATTGTTGTTGTTAATATTATGGTGTTAATATTATGACATTATTTATTGTTAACAAATAAATATTGTTTACTTGTTGTTGTTAATATTATGACATTACTTATTATTGGTTTGAAATCACCCACAGGACTATTACAGCGCTGGATGAGAGCGCAGGTGCACAACAGATATTTACATGGACAGGAGATGCTCAGGGAATGTGTGTTGATTTAAGCAGAACTGGGCAAGCCAGGAGTCACGTTTGAAAAGAGGAATAGGGTTGGAGGAGGGAACTACTCCCCATCCTTGTCAAATTATCATTGATTCTGACCTTTGGAAGTGTCAGGGGCTGGAATACCTTTATAAGTTGTTTGTCAAGAACAGGGGTTGCTCTGGAAGAGTATATTGGTTTTCAAGATACAAAATGTCTCATTGGTCCAGACAAACCCATAAACGATTCATCTTGCAATTGTACAACCATGTCCCAGGGAGTCAATTCCTCATTTGAAGGACTATAGGTTTAAAGTAAGTCAAATATCATGTGATATTCTGGAAATTGGGACAGCTTAAAATTTTAATAGACCAGGTTTTGCAAAAAGTCCAACAAGTGCCCCCCAAAGAGATTTGGGTCTTGCTTCTTATCATTCCAAATAGGATTGGCTGAGCAGAGCCCAGGAAAAATCAAGCTATGGTTCTCTGGCCACACTAGTCCTGGTGTCACTTAAACCGTTAAGTAGAATTCTTTATATAAAAGAAAGAGTAAGCGTAATCGCTCGGAATAAATGCCTTGTAAAATGACTGCAGCGATTGCGCTGTTTGTAAGTACCTCTGAGTCCATTAAGATAAACATCTGTCTTTGAATATTCACCTTAATGCACCAGACTGTTCTTTCTTAGATAAATCTTCCTTGAACATTGAGCAGTTAGCACAGTTTCTCATTCCTTGCTCTCCTTCCCTTCCATGTGCACATCAATGCGTGCAGGGCAAGAGCATTTAAGCAGTGCTGGTCGCAGAGCACACATTAACACACAAGGCAGTCTCTAAACATCTTTAAATGCAGAATAAATACAGTTTAGTTTTTAAACATCTTCATAGGCTGTATACCCAGGAACGCAGTGGACTGGACTCTTTCCCACATAAGTGGTATCTTATAGGCAAAGGCAATAAATGCTTGTATTTAAAATAGTTTTAATACGCTTCCAATTGTTCATCACCTAGAGGTCCAAATAGAATCTAATTCCCTAGTTACTCCTCAATGAAACAAGTTTATCTCTATATTTATATCATAGGATATATCTATAGCTCTAGCTGTATTTTAAGCTTGGGCTCCAATTTCATTAACTTTTGTAGCCAAATTGGGAAAATGCTCAAGGATCCCCAGTCCTCGTTCAGAGCACTCATTTCTTCTCTGCTGAAATGAAGATTAGACGTAACTCCATAAACAGTATGTGGCTTTAAATGTCTTCCGTGGGTGTCACACTGGTTATAACAATATTGGCAGGGGTAATATTAAATTTAACAGTCAGTATTTAACAATGACTGCAGCAGGAGAACTAATCCATCAGCACAGACAGTGGCCATAGCTCTGGAGCTTCGGCTGCCCCAGGCCTCCCTCTGCTCTGTGGTGTGGGCAGAAGAGAGTCCTGCTGGGAGGGATGCGGGTGGCGAAGTAGAGGTCATCTGGGGTCTTGAGGTAGTGGCTGTTTACCAAGTAGTACCAAAGTGTTTCAATAACTTTTAACAGAGTTAACTAGACTGTTTAGCAGATGATGCTTAGGATGCCAAGGTGATGCACTGAATTTGTCTAGGAACCAATGCCTTTGGATTGAGAAAAATTCTGCTCAGTGATATCCAAGGATATTCCCAGCTGTACCCGGGAGGGTCTCTCACCATTCACTCATTCAACAGCTCTTTTCTGGCTAACACTTTGAGGGAAACAAAAAGACATCTGAAGTGACTTCAGTCTTTAAGAAGCTTATAATAAAGTGGTTAAGTGTCTGGGATAAATATCCTTAAATAATAGTAAAAAGAAAGAAAAAGGGCTCTGAGGGGCGAGCAATAAATGCTGGCTGGAATGGCAGAGAGGAATTCATGGAGATGTTGGTCTTTGGGTTTGGCTTTGACAGGATAATAGGATATTAATGGGCAGAGGTGGGAATAGACCGTCCAGATGAATGGCACAAATCAATGCATGGAAGCAGGAAAGTAGAAAGGAAGGGATGGGAATAAGAGACTGCTTTGGTTTGGTTGGAGCACAGGGTAAGTATGGAAAAGGTGGGTAGTGGAACCAGGGGACTCCAGGGAAACCCACCTCTGTTTCTTGACAAACAAACCAAATCAAATATACACTAACGGTGCACTGGCAAAGTGATCTTTTTACACAAATGCTAGCACATGTTATTTGTTTAATTTCAGAAGAAATGTATGTTCCAGGCATTTAAAGAAACTGTTACACCAAGCTAATTTTCACTGCTGCGGACACAGCTGAATGACATCACTGTATACACTTCAGAGATGAATGGAATGCCTGTTTCCACCTCTTCGTAAGTAAGGCCCCTGTGAGAAGGTGGGCACCTTACAAAGAATTCCTGTCTGTAGGTAAGCATTCTACTCTCTGTTTGGAAAATCATCCTGCAGAGTTCTTCTGTCTTCCAACTGAATAAAATGTTTAGCCTGAGCGACAGTTAATAAAGCCCTGCAGAGTTCTTTCCAGCCCCCTTGGATGTGATGAGATGCCATACATTGGGAATGGCCATGTTCACACCTGTGTGTGGGTCTGTATATGTGTGTGAGTGTGTGTAACAGAAACATCAAAGGGACAAAGTTAGTTTTAACAGCCCAATAGATTCCCAGCTGGAACACACTTTCCAGGAGAAAGTTACATAAAAGAAACTTGGGCAACTTTAAACACCATCTGGACCATGCTGTGCTCATTTGAGCTTTACCTGTTTAAAAAAAAAAAAAAAAAGGCAACATAACAAAAAGTATCTACAAATACAACTAGAGAAGAGATTTTCTGATTCTTTGGAGATCAGATGTGCTTGCCTTCAAACACTGCAGCACATTTCCTTTAGTCCTATTTGATACAGAGATACATTTCTTTTTTTAAAGTAGCTAAAAGAGTCTTCTAAAGTCCAGTCCTAATCTCTGGAAGGAAAAAAAAAAAAAAAGATGTGCAAAAATAAACCCAGTACCTTTGAAACCTAATTGAAAGAGATTTCCAAACAACTCAATTGCTTTCTCCAGTCTTCAGAGGTAAAAGCTAAGCCCATGAATCCCAGCCCTGTAGGTAAAACACTGGCATTTCCAAAACTTAATGCATTGTGCAACCACGAGAGAAAAGGTAATAATGCTAAGGGCATAGAACTGCACCCAGGACTAAATCAACACGGTAATAAGCACAGAGCACACCACACCTTCCATTTTCTTGTTTTTATTAGTCAGAGCCAATGTGGGGAATATTTAATATTCATAAAGCAATTTATGGGTAGAACTGTTTTTTGCGCTTGCTTTGGTGTTTTTCAACTAAACAAGAATCCATTTCCATATTTTACATAAGATATTAATACATTTGAAGGCAAGAGGTTTGAGGGAGGGCTTAATTGTATTTTTTTATTAAAAGGGAGAGTAATATTTTCTCTCAGGAGACAATTTTCATGTGAAGTTTTAATTGCCAAGGCTCACAGCACCCCATCAGACCATTTTTATTTTCTTTTTACATTAGAAGGGCGATGAGGAGACTACTGGAGAGGCAAAGTGCAAAGGTCATAGAATGAGTCAAGAAGACCCATCAGAATTCACACTTCTCTCACAAGGTGGGTGCTAAGGCTTAATCAGCAAAATTCAATAAAACACAAATGGCTTATGAAAAAAGTTAATTCTAAACACATACACAATACTATTACAATTTTATATAATAAGATGTATGCAATCATACTGCTTTGAGTCACATTTTCATTTAGAAAAAAATTACTCAAAGCCTGTTTAAGAAACTGCATGGCATCCAGACAAAATGATTTCCTTTAAAAATTTTAGCAACTGTGTTCTCTGAAAAAGATTGAAGGATTTTTTGAAATTTCTAATTTGAAATGTCAAAGTAGTGAGGTTTTAGAAGATGAAGCAGTGGGATTTTGGAAATATATCCCTGCCCCCATAAACATGACCATTTGGTCTTCAAGAGGCAGGAAAAGAATGAGGCTGTAAACAGATGTTGGCTCCATTGTAACACAAGCTATCTTTTCTCTTTCTTTCTTTTTTTTTCTTTTTTTTTTTTTAAATCCTCATCTGATTCATAAAAAAGCAATTTGGAGCATTTTAATTTTTTTTCTCACTTAATAACAGTAATGACTTTCTGGGTCAAACATTTCCTTCTAGTTAATGATCAGTCAGCTGAAAGGCTGGGTAACAAAGACCTGCAGCCTAGTCACTAACTGCCAATTAACGGCCACTTTATCAGTCAGCGCTGTTTAAATATAACAAGACATATGCCAAGCTATCCACAGAGGGTTGGGTACCAAAATCATAACATTAAAAACACACTTCCATCAAGGCAAAGCTCTCGGGACATTTGTGCTATCACAGCAGTCACTTTTCTGAAAGATAGGCAAGTGGCAATGTGTCCACTTGTTGCAATTCTCAGCAGAGAGACCTTGACTGGAGGAGACAAATCCCCTCACCTCCCCCATCTGCGAGAGAGTGAACATCAGACACCACATGGAGACTTAAAAGGGACACTTCAAGGAGGAGCTGCAGAATAGAAGTGCTGTCCTGTACATGTGGCCATAACACTTATCTCTTTGGCTCACGGTAGATCTACTGGTGTCCTACTGTATGACAGAATAAATCTCAGGAAAAAAAAAATTCTAAATCAGATTACATCTTATGGGCTTCTCCCTCCAGGTTTAATTGAATTCAATTTCTTTCTTTTCTATATGTTGTAATTGTATATAAGTTATCTATTATAGTCAGCTCTTCAGCACTCCTAGGCAATACCTTGGAAACAGTAATACTGTTGGCTAATGGTTTCCAGACAATCATTATTGATTCAGATTTTAGAGCTATAATGCCCCCAAAGATTTCAATGTATGCTGGAATAAGCAAAATGAACATCATCTATCATGATATTCCACACACTAGCCCCATCAGAAGAGTGAAATTGTTCTAAAAATCTTCAAAGGATTGTGATAATCACACTTTTCATTTGTATAGGGGTTTCATTCTCAGAATACTCTTTCTATATTATGCACAGTCCCATAATAGCTAGTCATAAGTCACACTCTTAGTTGTGACACAGATGGGACCAAACCCATGTCTCTTGGGTTCCATTTACTATTTTTGCTCCATGACACTGTGGGGAAAAGTAACAGACTTATGGTTAGTGGACATGAGTCTGGCTCATGGCTACCACAGAAAAGAGAAAGGAGTATTTAATATCTTCTAAATTTTAGGCCACTTGTTAAAGCTTCCGTGAGCTTTCCCTTTAAGTGACAATTTGTTTAAAATACATCCTTTTTGGAAATAAAAACACAGAATAACGTGGCACAGTGCATGATGCCTTCAAGGGATAGAAGAGTTTTCAAGCTGTGGAAGGAGTCCAAAGGTTGTCAGTCAGTAGTGGTTATGAATGAGGCAGGTTTATTCATATGCAGTGAACATGTGCTGCAAGACTCTTCAACCAGGAAGGTAAAATACAAACCTCACTATTCAAAGCACGTGAGGCAGCAGAGATTAGAACTCTGTAGAGCACTTCAGAAGCCTTTTTCTCCACCACCTTCGCATCCATGGGATAGTGAAGTAAAAACATTTCGATGAGGAACCTCAGTAAAAGGAAAGAATGCTTTTGGACTCTTAAGCAATGTAAGCAATTAAACATTAGCTTTGGTGGTGAGGTAGGGGAGTGGGGATTTGATTTGTACAGAAAGCTGGGCCCACAGCAGTGGGTTCAGTTTGTACCTTGAGTCATGCAAACTGCCAGTGGGTGTTAGCCCTTACTGAATTCCACTGTGTCCCAGCTCCAGACTGAAAAAGAGAACTGGATCAAGTGAAATATAGCTCTTTCTAGAACCCTTAGAATCCCATGATGAGACAGAAGATCAGAGAGCTGCAACCCTGGGGTCCAGAGAAGAATTGAGAACATGACATGAATTCTTCTTGCCTGCACACTTCCAGGGAGCGTGAATGAAGGAGTGAATGCTAAAATTGGATGCTACTGGGTAGTGACAGATGTCAGCTCACTATCTTCCCTGGCTCCTTGTACCCTTCAGCATATCATATGCATTACTATGCATTTTGATCCTACTCTTTTTCCTGTATCACAGCACCACTAATTTCTCAACCTCATACCTATTTTTCACAAAATGAATTTTTCTTTCCTAAAATACAGCCAAGCCATTTGAATTGGATCAGCCAATCTATGGTATATAGTTTGGCTAGTGATCAGGAATTAAAAAGATAAATGGGTAGGTAGAAAAAATGAATAACAAGAATCAACTTGAAATAACAAGAAAGCACAAGAAGTATAACAAGAAATATATCAACAAAAAATAACTTTTTAGCATCTAACAATACAAAACTATGTTAACACCTAAAGGAACAGAGTTAATTTTACAAATCAGAAGCAGACCTTTATTTAGTTTTAAGTGTTTCATCAATTACTTAAAAACAAATAAACAAATTTATCTTTTGAACCAGAAGTTTCAATGTGCTTAAATTTAAAGAGAGAGATGCATCTTGCACAAAGATTAAGGTAATGCCAGAGATTTGCTAAAAGAAATATTCTCCACAGGGTTTTGTAAGATAGTAGGTGATACAGATGAAGCTCAATTGACTACGTTTCCACATCTTGGGGCACTGAAATGACCCCTAGGCATGATAGAGCCTGAACTGAAGTCACGTGACATTAACGGTAGTTTTCTAAGATAGAAAAGATGAAAGGTACACACTAGAAATATTTGCATCAGGAACATTTTAACAAAGGGTTTTCTGTTGACCAGGATATTTATAAGATGGAACTTTCCATCTCTTGAGTATTCCACATTGAGATTGTATTGGATCCGGCCTAATACACATGGTAAAGGTTTTGTAATTATTAAATAATAAATCCCTATAGATTTAAAGCTGGTATATAAACTAAGAGGTACAGAGGATAGGTAGCTATCTCAAAATGCATAGCAGAGAGACAACAAAGAAATAAATTACCTCCTCATAAAGTGTGAATTGTATGGCTTTCCCTCAAAGGCTAGAGGTATAAGTGGAAACGTTAGTCTACATGTTTTGGAAGTAGGAGTATAGAATTGTGGACCCCCTTAGGTTAGGTGTTACAAAGAGGGATCATATTGAAATTATGGAGGCCCAGTATGTTGCACATAGTGTTGCCTAAGAAAAGAGTTCAGAAAGAGATACTCCAGTCTACTCTAGACCAGCGTCTCTGGATGAGACCGAGAGCTGCAGGAATGATGCGTGAGTATAACAGGGAAGCTTGCCTGAAAATTTACGGTGAGAGTTAATGGGATAAGTGGCAGAGAGAGTGCCTAGAAAGCTGGTGATAAAGGCCAAAAAAGGACTCTGAGTCCCCAGGAAGAAGGTTTTTAGTTATCTGCTGTGATGGTGGGGGATGTGGCTGCAGAAGATTATGTACTTTTAAAACAAAAGCCCCAAAGTCCAAACAGAAGAGAACCTGATGGTCCCAAAGAACCAGAGACAAGCTAAAGTCTCTACTCAGAAAGTAGGGTAGCAGAGCAAATTTAGTTAAAGCTACCATAGTAACAAATCAATAAAAATTTTACACCATTTATTAAGCACTTACTGTGTGCCAAGCACTGTGCTGAGTAGTTTTTCCATTCTATTCTATTTAATTCTTTCAAACACCTTGTGAAGTGAGCTTCGCCATTTCTGTTTTGCAGAGGAGGAAACTGAGGTTCAGAGAGCTCAAGAATGCAGGTAGTAAGTAGCAAAGCTACAATTCTGACCCAGATCTGTCTGATTCTAAAGTCCTTCTCTTAACCATAATCTGTGGCCAGAGACAGGGTAAGAAGGGCAAGAAATGAGTAAAGGGGCTTTAAACTCTGAGCAAATCTAAAAGAGTGATGCGGAATTAAAGAGGCTCAGATATAAAGTAATATCACTAAACCAAAATGTCCAAACAATTGCTTTTGTATTTTGAACTAGATGACCCAAGGATACGCGCTGACTCTATAGATCCAAGAGCCCATACATCTATTTTCTTTTCTTGGAAAGGCCTTTATACATGATCTACAAATAACAAGGCAAAATACTTCTCCATTATTTAATGTGAGTAATATAAACTGCAGTTGAAATATTTATTTCAGGTTTGTCTAGCTTATTCCCTAACATTTCCCTGCTGGCTAGTAGAGTTTCAAGCCAAAGGCGCGTTCCACATCACCACTCCTGCATCAGTTCAGTCAACCTTATCTGACACATTTACTATGCGCAGGACACTCATTACAAAGGTGTATGTGTCAAACTGCAGTGGGCCAGGCAGTAGAAAGGAGGTTTACAGAGAAGTTAGAGCGTGTGCAGAAAAGCCTGGATCCTTGGGGGGATGTTTTTGAGGGAAGTTCTCATTTGTTTTAAATTTTGAGGTAGTCATACTGAATTGTTAAGCCACAAGTTCCCTGAGAAGAGAGATGTGATTCTAAACTTTCAGCTTTGGTAGAGTGTTTAAAGTTTTCCTTATAGTGTCGAGAAAAAAGCCATTTTCAATAATATAGATACCCCAATATTTTCTGGACTGAGTAGACTCCCCAGCCTCCAACTTTTGATTTCACTAGCTTTGGACCAGAAAAGCCAATCTCCTGGGTCAGAAGCATTGCATTTTCTAGTGTTTACAAATAAATATCGTTTAAAATAGAAATAGATCAAGAAATCCGTATTCATCTATCAGTCTCTTAATCCATCTAAAAAGTAATTTTTTGCCTTGTGATGTGCTCTTAAACTCTATATTCCACATTATTTTAGGTTTACATGCTAGGTATTGCTTCTAGCAAAAACTCTTCTTTCTTTATTCTAATCCTTTATTCTGTTCCTTATACGACTATTTCAAGGGTTATTTTCAATCTCCCATGGAACCTGTTTCCCAACACAGATGTTGCCTAAATCTCTTCTTACCCCAGGCTCCCTTGTGCATTATGGTTTAGAGAAAATCTTTTTTAAAAGACACCCCATATCTACAGATATAGTAAGGACACCTTGAGTCCAGGTACAGTATCTGCCTTGCAGTGCATGTGCTTTTCCTATTTCATACTTTCAAGAAGGGGACAAAAGAGTCTGCATCTTTCATCTGGTTTTCATCTGCATCTTACATAGGAGGCTAAGAAATTTGATTAAGATAAGGGACTAGATAAGACAATATGCTATTTATTATAGTCTGTGCGTAGGAGTCCATATTCCACTCCTCCAAAAGCTACTCCCTTGTCCTGTGCCTCTGTTGCCTTCCCACAAGAATAATCTTAAGGGTAAAGGGATGGGGGTGGGGGGAAGGAGCTGGAGAGCGAGAGAACAAAAATGTAATTGCCTGACTATCAGCTCCACTATCATAATTATTTTCAAACTCTGACATGAGCTGAGTCAGATGAACAACCAAATCAATTTTTGCAGTTGGTGATCAGTGCATTCTTAGCTTATAAATTAAAATGTCACTACTGGAGTACAAAGTGATGCCACTTCTGGGCCCCCCAGTGCAGGGAAGAAGAGAGGAGGAGCCCCATTCTTCATGCCCTTCATGCTTTTCTTGCCCTGTCCCTCTAAGCCTCTGGGCACATTCTTTGTTTTCTCAGTGTGGTTCCAGCATCTGTGTCAGTGCAGAAGGTCCCTTAATGCTGAATAATTCCATAGACAGCTCATTTCTTTTCATCAGAGAAGTGCATGAACTATGGGGAAATCTAAAACAGCACACATTAACAACCTCCGCCAATACATAATTTCCAGGAGGCAAAGGAAGAAATAATTATACCCAGAGAGAATCTGAAGGAAGGGGGAAAAAAATACTGATAATGGAGAGGTTACTGCTCCGATTTTGCAATGTGACTGTCACATGATCACAAAGCTCTGTGATCTTATTTTAGTGAATAAAGCATGGCTCACAAACCACACTGGTATATTAGAAACTTTAGACTCAACTTGATAAATGTTTATTGAGTGCCTACTCTGTGCCAGATACTATGTGGAGCAGTACAGATGCAAACCAAAAATCCCCACGGTCAAGGATTTCATAGTCAAGGAGGGAGAGGTATCGGTGGAATGTAATTACAATATGACTCATAATTGCCATTAAGGTAGAATAAATAAATCACCATAGGAACAGAGGAGAGGAATCATTAACTCTATGTGAAAGCTGTAGTGAAAATGTGGCATTCTGAGCTGGTCCCTGAAGGATGAGGTCAGTCCTTATCTGCCACCGTCCCAGGCCCTCCATCCCAACACTTTGCTTATTTATTCATCCACTCACATTCATTGCTTAACCATTTATGAAGCCTTGTGTGATAGGCTACCCTGCTTTGTGTGGTAGGCTCTGTACTGGGACTTTGGGCTGCAGTGCTGACTTAGCACAACCAGCTCTAAAGTATGTGATGAGAGTAAACTGTTTGCTCTCTGCTGATCAGTAATTAAAATTTGGAAATAATCTAATCTATGGCTACCTTATATACTGAATCAATGTGCCTAGAGCCAGACAGAACCTCCAAACTTATCTTTTCTACTGAGGCTCTTACCCTTTATAGAGTTGGCTAGAATGTCTACGTGGTCTGTTGGCACCCAACTGCCCCTTCATTTATACCCTTCTATCCCCCATCGTCTCCTCCATTCCAACCTGGAGCGGTCAGGTGGACATCTGAAACTCAAACTCTGAAGTCCAGCTGACATGTGAACTTGGCCTACTCATTCAATTCCTACTGGATTCTGCTTCTGGATTATCTCACTTAGAGCCCAGTCCTCCAGTCCAGGGGCTTGTCTCGCTTTTTGGTTGCATCATAGTAACTGAAAATGAGTCCCTCTAAACCCGAGCTCCTCTGCCAAGTTCATGATTAACCTCTCCATCCAAAACTTTCTTCTCTTTCTGGTCCCACCCCTGTTCCCCTCAGGATTGAGGAGTGTCAAAGGAAAGGTGGAACTGAAACAGAGCAGGACCCTGAAGGGCCCTCCCAGGTACAAAAGGCCCTCTGTGTCCCCGATTTCTTGTTTGTAGAAAGAGGCTTTTGTCTCCTAGGCCTTCTCTGAATTCCAAAAAGCATACCAAGCGGTCACTAATTAGGGAAGTGAGGGAATGCAGAAACAAAGGAAAAGCAATCAAGAAACAATAGTGAAGCAATAAAACAGAGTCCTAGCTCCTCCTCAAGGGATACATGTAACCATATGACACATGTCTTTGAGTTGTTCTACAGGAACTAAGACCCGCACCCAGGTGGATGATGGTGACTACATGCTGAGCACAAGCACTAGACCCCAGACTCGTTGGAACTAGAAGGTTGATGATTAAGATTCCCAAAACACCATCCTGTTACCTCGCCACCAACCACTCAGAAGAAAGTCTGTCCCCTACAACCCTTACACCAAATGTTACCTTTAAAAAACTCTTCCTTGAAAGCCATCAGGGAATTCAAATCTTTTGAGCATGAGCTACCCATGCTCCTTGCTTGGTGACCTGCAGTAAGTGCTGTACTTTCCTTCACCACAACCTAGTGTTAGTAAACTGGTTTTGCTGTTCTGTGGGTGAGTGGACCCAAGTTTGGTTCAGTAACATAAACTTATTCTCTGGGAAGAACTCTGAATTTAGTCTTACCCATCTTATACTGAATAGCTTCCCCTATAAATAATCCAACCCTTATCTGACACTAAGAATCACCCCCAAATCCACATCCTACTACCCTAACTTGAAATTGGATGACTGTATGTAATTATGACTGAATGGATCCTGGGTTTGATTTGTTTGTGGAGGTTGTCCAGACTGTCTAAAAGTTATCCCTAGAGTCACAATCTCCCCTTCCTCCATCAGGTAAAACATTCAACTCTGGCATGAGTACCAAAATATATAAACACTAATTTCATGGTTTTATGTATTAAACATCCTGTAGTGATATTTAACACAAAACAGTACTATGCACAAGCCTATACAAAAGCCAGCTAAATGTAAATCTGACTTGGTTGTGACATAGTCACAGAATTATACACTGCACTACTACCCCAAACCAACACTGCCTTGCTCCTTATACTATATTCCTTCTTTACTAGTAAATCCAAGAGCAGAGAAATCAAATACCTAAGTCACCAGCCCACTCAATAATTTCAATGTTGGGAAAAGCACACTAACTTACTGTACTACATATTTAACTCACTTCCTGCTCCCTCCACCCCAATATTGTGAGTCACAAACCACCCTTCCCACATCACCAAATGCTTCCCCTACATATTTCCCTCCTTTATCCTGTAACAAATTCAGAGAGCAGAGACTATGTAGTAAAATAAAAGCATCAGTCATCTAGTTAGCACTACGTGAATGCAACTGATAACGGAATAACATCTAATATAGAGAAACCACAAGCACACAATTATTTACATAGAGATAATAACAATGTGGGCAGATTTTTCCATCTGAACTTTCAGCAAAGGGCATGTGAAAGCAAGTCCATGAGGAGACTGAATTTGCTTTATTAGAGTCTGGTAACGCCAAGGGAGTTCCATGGTCTGACCAGGGGTTTCAGATAATAATCCAGTGTCTAAGGTCCTAGAACTAGTTTCAGTCATTGTTCCACCTCTTTTTATGTGGAGGTTTTCTCTGATGCTGGGGAAAAATCTCAGTGCATGAAAACACAAAGCCATAAAGTACTTATCGTATAGAGATGAGAAAGAGGAAATTAATTTGCCTTTGCGTAAGCAAGATAACCACAGACTGGCAGAGCCTGGATAATATTACCATTGACTTGCTCTCTGTATTTCAAAGTTTCCAAGGGATGTTTAATGTATAGCAAAGCCTTTGCAGATACAGCATAATCACTCAAGATTATAAATGCCAGCCTATAGGATTATAGACACTGAACAAACCCAAAAGTCAATATTGGGAAAGGTCATGATGATGGACATGTAAACCACAGAACTAATCTCTTCGGTTAACATCTTGTAAGATTTTTCATCACAAATCACATAAAGTACTTCAGGTTTCCTCTTTTCCGAATCTTCTCCAGAATGTATTCCTGCCAATGAAGTGTCTATCATGGCTCTTTTCTGTCATGCCCAATTGCCCCCAATTAAGAGTTGGGCATGTATGGAGTTTGCATTAATTAATTTACTTATCCATTCATATTTTCCATAAATATTAATTGAGCAATCACTATGTGTCACGACTGGAACTTACAAGTCAGCAGAAACACAGTGGGGAAGAGTATGGATCCAGTCTGCCTGGGTTCAAATTCCAACTTCATCACCTACTAGCTGTGGAACTTTGGGGAGTTATTTAACTTTTCTCTCCCTCAGTTTTATCATTTGTACAATGGGGACTGTTCTGGGAACTGAATGAGTTAATACACATAAAATGCTTAGAACAGTGTGAGGCATATGGTAAACACCCAAAATGATGCTGGCCGATTTAATGATGATAGTACTGATGATGATGTTACTTATTAGGAGGAAACCAACACTGATCAAACAATTATACCAATATATCATAGACAATTACTCCTCCTATAGTACTGTGAAAGGAAAATACATGCTGTTATCAGAACATTAAGTGGGAAGTTAGATCCAATGAGGGAAGTCAGGGATACATTTCTTGAATCAAAAATAATTGAGCTGAGACCTGAGGGGTAAGAATAAATAAATACGCAAGAGTGTCAGTGAGGAAGGAGGATTCCATGGAGAGCACACAGAATGTGCAAAGGCCCTTTGTCAGGAGGCAGCAATGCAGCCCATTCACAAAACTCAAGGAAAATCAATATAGCTGGAACACAGAGAGTAGGGTTGGAAGGAAGAAGGTGGGCCTGATGAGGATAAGACTACAGACACGGGGACAGATTGTACAGGGCCCCATAGGCTGCATTAAGGATTTAGTCTTCCCTAAGAGCAATGGGAAGCCACTGAAGTGATTTTGATAGGTGAGAACAACGATTCATACTGAGGTTCCCATTCAGTGCTCATCAAAATACAAAGTGAGCAGGTAGTGTGATGAGTGCCATGCAGTTGCAAGGCCTCCATCCTCTGCCACCTCCCGGTATGCTATCAGCTCATTTCCTGTTAATCCTCCCCTTATAACCCACCTCCAGCAAAGCCAGACTATTTGCAATTCCAAATGTATCGAGTGGGTTCCCCACTGCATTTTGTGTATGGCTTCCTCTGCCGGCAATGCCCTCCTTCCTCCTCTCTGCCTGGCAACTCCTATTCATCCTTTACGGCACAGCGAACATCTGCAAATAACACGGCACTGGCTGCAGCAGGTCCTCAAGGAATGTGTGCTGTCAGCATGCATCAGTCTCTACTCATTTCAACATGAGGGTCCTGGTCAGGAACAGCTTGCCTGGGGCCTAAGGAGATCTTTCTGAGACCAGACAGTCAATATGACCAGCAAAAAAGTCAGCAAAGAGCTTCCGCAGTTTTAGGTTCCTCATTTCAAAAAGTCCTATAAATTTAATTTATTTTAAAACATTAGTCCCATTCTAGTCCTACGGAAGCACATTGAAGCCCCTGATTGCAAGAGTCCGTTCTTTGTCTTTGTTGTATCTAAGGCACCTTCCCGCCCCCCCCCCCACCCCGCCTAATTTAACCCAATCCCAGTTGGCAAGGCCAACTCAGTTGGCAAGGCCTTCCGTCCATTGGTCACGTGTATCAGATTAGATGTGATCATCTCGATACGAGAAGACTTGCCCTTCGCTGCATCTGAGTAGAGGAATTTAGCTCAGGAACGGGCTTTTTGAAAAGCTAAGTGTGTCTCAGGGGCGTCAGATAACTCACTGATAACTAAGATGCAGATGACCTTTGGCATGCTTTGTTAATCATGTCACATGAACTCATATTACTCCAGTCACCAGATAATGTGGCAGCCACTACTCCCAGGAGAAAAGCCCCTTCCTGGAGGCAGGGAGGCATTTCACACCAAATAGCTGCACTGAAGTGGACATATGGGTCCTGTTATCCTGACAAAATAATTAGACAAGCACACAGAGAGACTGTTGTAGGATATTCGATGCAGGCTTTTTTTTTGTTTTTCTAATAATGATAATAATAAAGCATTAGAAATATCCCAATTATCTAACAACAGGGGATTGATTAAATAAGAATGAATGAAGAATAAAAATATGCCTGGATACAAAGATGCAAATATGCATCTCTATGTTCAAAAATTGGTTTACTCTATATACGTTATTAGAAACCATGTTTTTTCCCCCATTTAACATTGTATCGGAAACACCTTTACATGCCAATGCATGTGTGTGCAGTTATTATTGAAATCAAAGTATAAGACCATCTAAACACTGATGTTTTTAAACACTTGAAGTTTACAAAACTTTTTGAAATAAAAGTAGGGAATGTAAAAAGTAGTAGAAGTTTCCTTCTTACTTCTAACAGTCATGTTGAACTTGTGTTCTCCTATTGCAGAGGGGGTGAGTCCCTAGTCAGAATGGCCCTCTCATGATTTATAAGCAGGGTTTCATTTATACGGATGATATCGAATTACCTGGTAGCACGCTATTTGCTGTAGATAAAATGAATGAGATATAGTCTGATGAGGGAAGCAGCAAATAAGTGAGTAACCCTATCACAACAGAGCATCATGGAGGCATTACTAGGCACACATCCACTGTACCTCTCCCCTCACAGTATCACAGAAGCTGCTGCACAATGGGATGGTACCACACCACGTAGGATTACTGCAAGAGTAACTGAGCCAGGTGAACGTAAAGTGCACACTTTAGCACTTGGGATACAATAAAGGTTCAATAAAGAGTAGAAAGAGAAAAGGAAACAAGCTGTTCTGTTAAAAGAGAATTGGGAGTATGTCTGAAGGTACTGAGAACCAAATTTTGGTGTAAAGGGAGAGTTTGCAGGATTTGGATAGGCTGCAAGTGAAATGCTTAGGGACATTTCTGTCTTCTATTTATTACGCTCACCTGTAGCTCTTTTCTCTTGGTTCCTACTGTATAAATCAGCCACGCAGTCTGATAGGTTGAAGCTGAGCTTCCTACCCAGCTAGAAATAACCCGGTATTTTATGCCTAAATGTCAGCAGGATAAAGCATGAACGTTCCAATCAAGTTGACAAATAATAAAGTGGAAATGTTATGAGGAATTAGGCAAAAATCATTGGTCTTAACTGACTGAATAGTTCTATGGTATGTTTGCACGTGTGTATGTGTGTGCGTATGTGCGTGTATGTGTGTGTATGAGTGTGTGTGTGTGTGTGTGTGTGTGTGTGTGTGTTGGGGGGTAGGACCGATTTACAACACATGTAATAAAAACATTCAGAATATTGGTGACATAATAGAAAACAAAATAATATAAGGAATGAGCAGATAAACTAGAATAAATTCTGCCTTGAGAACCAGTCTATGTAGATGCTGGCCTTGCATGTTTTAATGCCATACTTTTTGGCGCAGATAAAGTCAAAGAGCTAAGTGTTCTCTTCCTGAGCAGACTGCCCATCACCATGCCATTCTGAGTTCTCTGCATAAGGGTAACAGAGAAGTGTGTAAGAAAATGCTGTATAACGGGCAGTTCCCTAGCTTAAAGCGCAGAAGGAGATGAAGGAATGGAGTCTAGAAGACTGGAAAGAAAGAAACATCATTTAGTAGGTGACTCTCAATGTAGCTGTAATGGATTCCCTCCCCAGACAAGGCCTCGATTCCAGAGCAGCAAACAAAGGCATCATGTAAGATGAGCAACGAAGCAGCTCCCTCGTTCTCTTTTAGTTCTTCACTCTTTATGAGCTGGGCCAATATTTAGAATGTAATTATTGCTCTCGGTGATTAAACATTTTCCCCTTTCACACTGCTGATTTTCTTTTTGAAGGCTGAGTCACCCTCCAGCGAAAATCTTTTTCTCAATGGATTCCACTTCCCTTCATCAGTTTCACTAGGTGAAAACAAAGATTATAAACATGGTGGCAGCTGGTTTTGAAGGAATGAGGTTGAAAACAAGGGGCAGATGTTCCATGTTTAACAGTGCGTTGAGGACTAAGGATAAGACCACAACACAACAACAACAAAAAGGAACCTAATAACTTCTTTCCAGAAGTAAAAAAGCTAAGTGTCATTGGACAAGGCAAACCCTTATTTAATAATGCCACCTTTACAAAAGCATTAAATTTTTACTTTAGAAATAATTTATTGTACCACTCCTACATATAGCTACATATTATTCCATCATTTTCAAACGAAGTAGAATAAAGTTAAATAAATTGTTCAAGGCAAGTGAAGCACTTACACAGAAATAAGGATTCAAATTCACTTCCTACTGACTGCCATCTTCCCTTTAAACTCATTACCATCATGCATGGCATTATTTTTATGCAGCCTGTGGCTTATTGTTTATAAAAACAATTGAGAGAAATAACCCCACAACTCAGCACACGCCCATTAAATTTCTGCATGAAAATGTTTGAACGATCCCATTACTTTGCATCTGTCTTGCGTGATGGTGATGATCAGAATAGGAAAGACAGCCCCTACGGCTCATTGGATCCTTCTTTGTGTCAGACACTGTGCTACATTAATAAGAAGGGTTACCACGTTTAAGCCTCACAACAGTCCTGCATAGCCATTCTAGTATCAAACCCTCCTTTTATGAAGAAGAAAAGGAGACTTAGAGAAGCTAAATAAATTGATCAAGATAATAGAGCTAATAAGTGATGAATATGTGAACTCCATCTACCTGATGTCAGAGTATGAACACTCAGTGCCCTGGAAATTTGGCCTTTTCTTTAGAAAAAAAAATTATTAAATTGGGAACTAGGTGAGACCAGGAAAATTCTGAAAGCTCATTGTCACACACATGAATAAGCCAGTTTACACCACCTTTACATTTCAAGCAGTCTTCCTTCCTCAGGACTCCTTCTGGCTGGGCACACTTTCTTCTTTCTAACTATTTGCATATACAAGGGAGCATTTCACAAATTGGATTATGTGCAACTCTAATGCAATCAGTGACAGGAAAGAGTTAATGCACTAATCTTCCTGCAAGGAGTAAACTACCAGAATCTGGCTGATTTAGGAGTGCTAGCAATTTTTTCCCAATATTTAGTCTCATGAAGTCACCAGGCTGATTCCTCTAGAGTATGGTGGAAGTGAGAATTAGAATGTGCTGAGTTACAGAACTCCATAAAGGCAGTTTCAAGGCTTCCGCCTAACCTTGTTTCCAATATGAAATCAGCATTCCCCCAGGAACCTTATACAGATTAATTCAGGATGCAAACTACTGACACGGTGAATTTACACAGTCACACAGGAGTGACTGCCACAAACATGCGGCTCATGTCAAATGCAGCATCAGAGTCAGGAATGAGCTTACGTTGTTCTCAAGTTTATGGCTTCAAAGAGCCTCTTAAGGCATGAGGAGTGTCTGATAAGGGTCTTCTTCCTTTTAAGGTCTGGCCTTTAGCCCACATGAAGAGTTAAATATTTTATTTTTGCATATCAGTTGATTCAGTCATTAAATAATACATATAATCAAATACAAGTTATTTGATAGAAAACTGGATACTATTGCTCAATTGAGAAGAGTTCTAGTGAGATGAACTTCTACAGAAACTTTAAAATTTAAGACTTAAATGAAATCCACCCCATTGTTGCTCAAACTTACAGGGTCTAATAAGAAAGGTATTTTGAGGACAACAGAATGCATTTCTTATCTATCGGCCAAACAATCTGTGTCACATCTGGGAAAACAATAGTCTTCCTACACAGCTATGATGAAGGATAATTGTATTAAACTGAGCATTAAGTTCACTGCCTCTTCATGAGATATTGAAATACAGAAACACAGTGAAGGAAGGTCTGTTGGGTGGCAAAATATTTCCTAGTTAGTTACTGGTGAGTCAAAAGCTGGGGTCAACAACAACGAAAGACAGATATTAACTGTATAAAAATATATTAATATTTCTCCTTTTTTTTTTGCATTATCTCTCACTCTTCTACTGTATCACCAAAGGGTTCTCCCTTTCTCTCTCAGCCATATCAACTCCCCATTCCTCAACCATCATCTCCTAAGACAATAACTTTTTTTTTTCTGTTGGATATAGTTCATTTGCTATTTACATAATTATAGTGAATGATTATGAAGTGCATCTGTCCTGGGGCCACCTTCAGTGACCATGGTGGGACAACATGTAAGCCAAGGGCTAATGAGGCAAAGGGGATGCCTGGCTGCCAGCCAAGATTTTGCAGGCATGACCACACAGATCTCTGTGCTGCTTTAATTTGTGATACGTGCCCCTTGTCAGTGCGAGGAAAGACAAGTCATGATAACCCAGAAGAGAATGTGTGCCAACGGCCTCTTTGTAGCTCTCCTGCTGATGGCAACTGATAAAAGTCAGCAGAAGTCGGAGGAAGCAAACTCCTCCAACAAAAGGGAAGATCTGAGAGATTTACCCTTGGGTAAATGCTCTTTCTTGGCATTTTAAAGCAAATTTGTTTTTGTTTTAAGCTCCCCCTTGCTTTTTGAGAAATAATTTTTTTAGTCATATCCTCTGCTTTAATATTTTTTCTCCTTACTTCCTCCCCCACTTTACACTTTTTTTTTTCTTCTAACTTTCCTTTACTCCAAAGAAAATACCTCAGGCCAAAAAGCTGTGTTAATTCTTAGAAAGGTTTTTTTAAAGAAAAGGGTTAACTTATTCAAATATATGCTCTAAGGTGTGGAATCAGAAATCATAATTATTATTCTTCCAAATATCTAGGAATATAACTGATATTTGCCTTGGGAAGTTTGGGGTTCTTCTTTAGTTAGTTACTAGCACTATTTCTATGGACATTTAACTATTACCAGTAGTGACTACTGTACTCTAGTAACTACTATGAGGACTTAGCTCACCTTGCTTCTTTTTATTTAAATTAAAAAAAATTTTTTTATACAGCTGGTTCTTATTAGTTATCCATTTTATACACATCAATGTATACATGTCAATTGCAATCTCCCAATTCATCACACCACCACCCCCATCTCCCGCTGCTTCCCCCCCTTGGGGTCCATACGTTTGTTCTCTACATCTGTGTCTCAATTTCTGCCCTGCAAACCGGTTCATCTGTACCATTTTTCTAGATTCCACATATATGTGTTAATATACAATATTTGTTTTTCTCTTTCTGACTTACTTCACTCTGTATGACAGTCTCTAGATCCATCCACGTCTCTACAAATGACCCAATTTCACTCCTTTTTATGGCTGAGTAATATTCCATTGTATATATGTACCACATCTTCTTTATGTATTTGTCTGTCTCAACTTGCTTCTTTTTTGAGAAGTACTATGCCTTCTGGCCCACAGTTGGATATAATCCCACCTGACTACTGCCCTATTAAAAACTGCCTTTTGGGCTTCCCTGGTGGCGCAGTGGTTGAGAATCTGCCTGCCAATGCAGGGGACATGGGTTCGAGTCCTGGTCTGGGAAGATCCCACATGCCATGGGGCAACTGGGCCCGTGAGCCACAACTACTGAGCCTGCGCGTCTGGAGCTTGTGCTCCACAACAAGAGAGGCCGCGACAGTGAGAGGCCCGCGCACCGCGATGAAGAGTGGCTCCCGCTCGCCACAACTAGAGAAAGCCCTCGCACAGAAACAAAGACCCAACACAGCCATTAAAAAAAAACAAAAAAAACCAAACCTGCCTTTTTTCCACTGGACAAGTCTATTTCATGTGTGGATGCACCAAGATCAGGGAATTTAAAAAAAATTATATATATATCTGAAATATTTGAAATTTTATATATTTATAGTATATGTGTGTGTTTATGTGTATATATATATATGAAAGCTGTATGTAGAAGATAACTTTCCAGTATACCAACTTCAGAAATCATCCTGCCTCAGTTCCAATATGCATCTTAATCATGTAACACACAGGATTCATTTCCCCAGCCTCATTCTCATGTGAGAGACTGAAAATATTTGTAAAGACAGGTCCTATCTACCCACGTGACCCTATTTGAATGTCAAACAAATATATTTTGACCTGATTTCCTATTGCCAAATAGCCCAGATTTCCTTTCTTCCATGAAATTAATCTTTCATTTGTGCATCTTTCTAATCAAGACACTATATTCCATCCTGAGAGTAATCCTTATTGTTTATGTGATAACTTTATGACCAAGCTTGGGTTAAAACTTTATTTCAGGAATACTGAATTTTTACTTTGAAGTACTGGTCTAAATTATTTATCAAATTAAATACTTTACTACATATATGACTTCAAGTCTTTGTTTTGAATGTCACATCATAAAGCGATTATGGTAATTAGAAGTGGAAATATGACTTCTAGGAAGAATGTGCTTTCCTTCATAAGACTGAAAGAAGATAGCTCCTTGTAATTGCTCTGAATAAGAGACTTCACAAAAATATATGTAGAGTGTTTTTCTATTTAATCTGAATATCCCTAGAAGCAATCATTTAGGAAAATAAGGTTTACATTTAATTGGACTTTTTTGTCATAAAAATAGCAGGGAAGTAATACTGTCAATATTGAAAGACAAGATCTGTGGAAGTGTGAAATGTCAATAATCAAGACATGCTATTCAGCTGCTTGTGGGTATTAGCAGTGGTCTCTTTAAGCTTTAGCCACTTCTTATTAAGTAAGAAGTATGTTTATTACCCAGTTATAACAGGAAGTTCTGCCTGGAAAGAGCCAATTGGTCTCCTCAACTTCTTACTCATGCAAATAACTAAACTACTGGACCATTATGCCAAACCTCAAAGCATTTAATTTTACTAGTACTTTAAAAATCTCATTATCACCTACTTTGCTTTGCCCTCAATGTTTCTTTCTCCAAGAGCAGATTTCTGAAATACAGAAAATGTCTAGCTGAATAAGAGGATATTAAGGCCAACAAGATTAAAAGATAATTGGTCCAATTTCTCCCTCTTATAGATGAGAAAGCTGAGTCTCGTGGAGTTTAAATGGCTCCCCTGGGCAGTTGTAACTGGGAAACCTATGATAGAAAGCCAATCTTGAGAAGCACAAAGTGTTTGGAACAATGCTTTGGTAGTTGGACTAAAGTACCTTTGAGATGTCTTCCAACACTGAGTGTGTAAAGTTCATCTCACTTTCTACTTGGCCACTCTATCTCTGGTTCTCTCTGGATTTCTGATACAGTGTTGGACATTACATAAGTGCAACTGAACTTTTGTTTAGAGATACCATATACAGTTTATACTTTTTTGTCCTTAAGGAAGTCGAGGAGGAAAAAGGTGAACAAGAGTGATCTGGAAATCACCCTAACAGCCTAAAATTAAGGGACTTTGCTAAACTTGCTCCATGAAGGTAATCCTGTCCTGTTCCATAAAGGATTACCTTCCTGGAAAAAAAATAACATACTTAGCGAATTTCCTTACTGTCAGTTTATAATGCACTCTGCTTTAAAGGAGAGTGTATATTTAATGAAGAGGAAAAGTATATTTCTTATTGCCTGAAGAATTGAAGTAGCTTTGTAAGCTGGCAACAGCAAAGAATTAATATGGCTGAAAGGCTGTATCCAAAGTCGCACTACAGATTAATACCAGAGCTGGACAGGAACTCAGGAGTCCTCGCCGCTAGTTGAGTGTTCTTCCCACTGCATCATGCTGCATCTTTCAAATTAGATAGATGTTACCAAGGGCTTTGCAGACTTTTTAAATTAATGATACAAAAATACACATATGCTTGAGATTAAACTGGGAGGAGTAAAAGAACAGAGCTAATTAACACTGCAGGGAGAATTTATGATGAATCAGTCAGACAATATCACCATTAATTTGGCCTGTCCTTCTCAAAAATGTCAAGAAATCCATCAATGATCAGACATGGCTACAGCCTCTGTTTGGGCCTTTCAGCAAGATGGGACCACCAAAAGACCAGTGATGGAAATACTAAGGTGGTCCCATTTCACCCAGGTGCTCTGACACCAATGCACATACAAGACCAGACACATTGCCTCTCTTTTGTGTCTTCATTTTACAACTGCCTTTGTTTTTGCTTTCAACTGAATATGCTGCTAATTTAAGAGCAATAAATAGCTCCTCAAGAAACCTAATTTGTGCACAGCTACAGTCCATCAGCCTGCTTGGAGAGGGGCATCCGACCCAAATACCCTCCTGAAATGAAAGGCTTGAGCACCAGTGGAACTCGGCGGGCACAAAGCTCACCTGGTTCCAAAGGTGAAGCTGGACCTTGGAGTGCTGGGAATCACGGTTGGTATGGCATTCCAACTAGGCCACAGCCTTTGGTGTATTTCACGTGAACCCATAACAAAGGCATACAACATGGGCACGAGACGTACAGACCAGTCACAGAAAGAGGATCACCAGAAAACACCCTAGTCTTTCTTTTTCTTCCCCCACTAGCTAAGCTTTCAGGTTCTCAGTAGTAAAGCCAGTTTCTACATCTGGCTTCCTTTTCAGACCTCCTGTGTGAGCAGACTTGAGAACTGGGTCAGAAGGTAAAACGATTCCAGCCCAGATTCACTTGGCAAAATACTGTCACTGGGAGCACCTTGATCACAGATGCTTTTTGAAATGACTAAGTCCATTAGGTTTAACAAAGTTGGGCTGGGACCTACCCAGTTCTCATTGGCATTTTCCGCTTTGGCACAGGCCACAGAACAGCACATTTTATTGGGCAGAATGTTAAGATTAAGTTCTCTGGTTCGAATCAGTGATGATGTGACAAAGAAAGAAAATCTATAAAAGAACGGCACCTTTTTCAAATATGTATTTAATGGTAAAAAGGCAAGTTAAGTTTCATCTTCACATTCACTTCTTAATTATATTTATTTCATTGATGTTTCAGCTGGTCCCAGAAGGAGAGCTCCTCTCTAAAAGCAAAATAATCACTCTCAGAACTAGAAAAGGAAAACTTTGTTCATGCATGACTCAAAGTCAAGATGACTTATTTTTCATTTATATGAAGGTATAAACCCACAGTGGGAGAGGGAGAAGAAAAACATATGTGAGCATGTTTTAAAATTAAATGCCAAAATCAGACATGTCTATATTTTGTGAGGAAATCATGATTTACTGCAATTTTTTGAAAAGTCATCAATAGTTCACTTAACTTGGCTCTGGGTACCTCATTCCCTTGTATATACTCTCCTGTTTTGTCTTTAGACTGAAACAGAGATATGATCATTTTGCAGGGACTATGAGTGCTCCTCCAAGAGAATTACCAAAATAAAGATAGAGATAAGAGATTTTCTGGCATAAAAGCCAGAGAGTAAATGAAAATTACCTAATTTTCAATTATAAGGTTGGGGAATGACCATTATGTAAAGATAACTATACAAATGGGCACTACCTTAAGTAAAGCTTAAATATGGAAATCAGGTTTTGCATAGAAAATAAGATAAAGATTATTTGCTTTGGAAAAAGGTTCATAATAGGGTTTATTCAAATAGCAAGTTCTGTCACATCTTTAAGCAATGACTTGATTTCCAAAGACTCAATTTCTACCTGCCTCTTCAGGAACCTGCCCAGCATATAAAGCAAGCTGCCCCAGGTAAGAGCCACACAGGTAAATGTGAAAGATGTGGCTAAGTATAGTTGCAGTTCTCTAAGATCATTGAAAAAAAATGGCTGGGAAACAATAGGAATGGTGGAAAGATTAAGCAAAAAAGAGTCAAAAATGAATGGTAGAGGGCTTCTCTGGTGGCGCAGTGGTTGAGAGTCCGCCTGCCGATGCAGGGGACACGGGTTCGTGCCCCGGTCCGGGAAGATCCCACATGCCGCGGAGTGGCTGGGCCCGTGAGCCATGGCCGCTGAGCCTGCGCACCTGGAGCCTGTGCTCCGCAACGGGAGAGGCCATTACAGTGAGAGGCCCTCGTACCGCACACACACACACACACACACACACACACACACACACAAACAAAAAACAAAAAACAAAATGAATGGTAGAGAAAATAGTAAACAAATTCTAAGGAAAAAAAAATACACAGGATCTTTTTTTCATAAACATTGCTTAAAAGGTATTTCTAGACCGAGACAGAAATAAAATCCTTTTATCAATTAGTGAAGACCAAAAAGAAAGTAAGGGGCTTACACTATGGAAGAATCTAGCTTATGTCCTAAGGAAAGTAATAAAAATAATAAATTATATATAGTTTAGACATATAAGAATGGCAGTCTTAGGGAGCTGAATAAGAATTCCTAAGATAAGAAGTTAAGGTTCTATTCAGAGATATAACGTCAGCCTCATGATGAGGACAGTATATTCTCATATACTGAGGGAGAGATTTGGCGTCCTATCTAATCTTTCCTGTTCACGCTGACCTCTTACTTTAAAAAAATATTTATTATCAGACGTAGTACATAATATCAATGACAAAGTCAAAGATGGCTAAAGAGGAAGAGTCCTCGTGGCTCCACAGAACTACTTAAGGACCTGACTTTGCAGAATGAGAGATGGATGACTTGATCAATAAGACAAAAGGCCTGAAATAATATAACTTGCCCTGACATAGGGGTGGGAGGGTGGGATGGAGGTGGTTGCTCCTTAGCGAATAAAAAAAAAATCAGGACCACTGGATTTCACTCCCAGGTCTCATGTTCACTTAGTTTTCGTGACCTTCATTAAACAGATTTGGTTACGGGTGAATTTGCAAGGCACGTCAGAGGAAGAATAGAAAACCATAAAGATATTTGCTGAAAGTCTAAACTCAAACAGAACAAGGGTAAAAAGAAATTCAAGTCCAAAGTCACCGATGTAGAGGACTACATCCACAGCACAGTTTAAGAGTGAAAATACATGGATATAGTCAAGTTTATCAATTATTTAAAAAATGCTAACAAGTAAGGGTTTCATGTATAAAATAAAACAAATTTGAAATGATTTGCCTTGTCACTTCTTCCTGGTTCATCACCCAGACTCACTCTGAATGTGCCCGGTATATTCTTTCTCCATCTGGGCTGTGTCACCATCCCTTCCCAATGCTGAGTGCTAATCAGAAGAGGAGAGCCTGAGTTTTTCCTAATCTAGCTCTTCTCTGCTGCAGACAGAGAGAACTATCAGTTATCAGGTGGTGGTCAACTGTAAGAGCTGACAATTCTACAGACTATTAAGAACACGATTATGCAGATGTAGGTAAGCTGAAAAGCATGTAATAAAAGCCATCAAAATTGTGGAAAACTGAGTGACTTCTGACAATCTACAAGTCATGAGCTAGCCTTCTGGGCTCGCAGACAATCTCTCTCCCCTCAAACCATAGTTATTCAGTTATTTTGGTAATTAATTTATTATCAATCCGCTACACACTGGGGATTGCTTTTAATTCTGGGATGAATACAATATAACCTCACTTAACATATGAATTGCTGAAACCCAATCCTCCTAAAACTGAGTTCCTCTGCCGAGTCATGATTAACCTCTCTATCCAAAACTTTCTTCCCTTTCTTGTCCCACCCCTGTTCCCCTGAGGACTGGGGATATCAAAGAAAAGCGGGGACTGAAACTGAGCCCTTCCATGTTCCCCACTTTTCTTGTTCGTAGAAAGAGGCTTTAGTCTCCTAGGCCTTCCCTGAATTCTAAAGAGCAAACTCAAGCAATTACTAATTAGGGAAGTGAAGGAATACAGAAACAAAGGAAAAAGCAAATAGTTCAGCAATAAAACAGAGTCTTAGTTCCTCCTCAAGGGATATGCATAACAATTTGATGCATATATTTGAGTTGTTCTGCAGAAACTAAGACCCCCCACCCAGGCAGAGTTTGGTGGGTACATGCTAAGCACTGGCACTAGATTCCAGACTGGTTGGAACCAGAAGGTGATGATGACTAAGATTCCTGAAACATCACCCTGTTACCTCACCACCAACCAGTCAGAAGAAAGTCCAGGAGCTGCAACTCTCACCCCAAATGTTGCCTTTAAACACTCTTCCCTGAAAGCCATCAGGGAGTTCAGGTCTTTTGAGCATGAGCTGCCCATTCTCCTTGCTTGGCACCCTGCAATAAATGCCATACTTGGGCTTCCCTGGTGGCGCAGTGGTTGAGAGTCCGCCTGCCGATGCAGGGCACACGGGTTCGTGCCCCAGTCCGGGAAGATCCCACATGCCGCGGAGTGGCTGGGCCCGTGAGCCATGGCCACTGAGCCTGCATGACCAGAGCCTGTGGTCTGCAACGGAAGAGGCCACAACAGTGAGAGGCCTGCGTACCGCAAAAAATAAATAAATAAATAAATAAATAAATGCCATACTTTCCTTCACCACAACCTGGTGTCAGTAGATTGGTTTTGCTGTGCAGCAGGTGAGTGGATCCAAGTTCAGTTCAGTAACACTACTGAGGAATATATTCAGATATCTAAGCAAGAAGTCAGTGTGGTACATTAGGTGTTTAAATGGGAAATCAAGGTACTAGGAGAACATAGGGGGTGCCCCTAACCTCAATGTCATGAGAGGTAAGAAAACCTTTCCAGATTGGTGACACCTAGTCTGAGACTTGAGTCAAAGGGGATGAAAGGTGGAGACAGTGGTGATGGCTGTGCAAGACTGATTCAGATAAGGGAATAGCATGTCCAAAGGTTCGGAAGGAGGAACAGTAATATGGATGATCACAGTTGTGTTTTGGACAGTCTGCCTATTTGACGTGAAGTATCTGGCACTGACACTATCTGCAGGTACTATCTGGATGCAGGTGTGGGTATGCTTGGTACCAGAATACGCCACTCCCAAAAATGCCTCTTTAGCATAGGGGTTATATTGAACTAAAGGCCATTGAGAACAAGCAGACAAAGGAAAAGCTCTAGAAACAGGGTACAAGTTTTCCTTTTATAAAATAAATTTACATTTATAAAGGAGACTTACATTTATAAAGACATCCTCCTTTTCCTGACCAGGAAGTAGAGAACTCAACAACTCTTATCAATGGAGAAGGCACTGACTTAAAACTGCATAACAAATCTTACTAAACAACCCTTGTTTACCATACCTGTTCTGGTCACCTTCCCATAACTTGCCTCCCTAGCCCAGAAGCCAAAATCCTCTTTTCCTCTGTTTAGCCTAAGATGGTAAATAAGCCTAAGTTCTAACCACTCCTCTGGGTTACTCATCACTTGGTGCTCCCATGTGTACGAGAATGATGCACATGTTAATAAACTTCCATTTTTTCTCTTGTTAATCTCTCTCTTGCCAGTCTAATTATCAGGGCCTTAGTTGGAGAATCTAGTGTGTGTAAAGGAAAGATATTTTTTCCTCTCCTACAGTTCTCATGAATAGTCAAGCAGGTTCATGCTCCAAAGACAAACATGGACACACGCGCTTTGCACACCTACACACTGTCATGCAGAATGGACAGCCATCAGATACCCGACAATCTCTCTTAACAATGCAGAGACGATTAACTTCTCACAGCTCATAGCAGGTAGGATGCTGACAAGGACTGCATAAGAACTTTCAAGCACACTTCAAACAGCACAATTAGATGAAGAGAAAAAGCCTCCTGAAGCAGCTCAATAGATTTACTGTACATTTTCCCTCTCGTCACAATATTGACATATATATATGTCATCGGTTTCTTCCAGACCTGCAGCTGAAAGGTCACTCCAGCTTTTTGCGCTACCTCCCTTTCAATTTATCCTGCTTTCCTTTTTAATCGGCTGCAATCACAATGTCTGCAAACTCTTCAGCCAACAGCATATTTATGGGGGAGAACAGGCTCCTCTCTCAGTTGCCCCAGAAACTGTTCCAATTCACTGTGTATTTATACATTTGACAATAGCTCTGAGGCAAGAAAGCGGGGGGGAAAGGGCAAGAGCACCAGTTCCGGGTGTGGAGATCACAGCAGACAGAACAACAAGGAAATAAAAAGATGAGTAAACCTGCCAGTGCCCTCTTTTTATCGGGCTCTGGTGTGGTTATTAGGTACGTGTGAGGAAGACAGTATATAGCTTCTAAGACATCGTCTATAATTCAGCACTGTGAAAGAGGCAAGCAACTCTTCATGTGCTTGTCAGAAGGGGGTAATAAATACCCTGTTTTATTGAAAATAACCAAAAAAATGGAGAGCGAGCATTTGGGTAGCTGGGCAAAGGAACTCTGTGTGTGTGGTAGTGGAGGCAGGGGGAGCATCTCTAACTCTATTCTTCCATTTTTGACCTTAATAATACACATTTATGCTTTTTCCAGTCCAACAGTTTTGCTTAATAACTTGGATAAAAGTATCAATGTCTATTAATAAAACAGCAACCACAACACTCACTTGTTGAGTGCCTACTGTATGCCCTATCCTAGCGTTTTCAGTTTATTATCTCATGTAGAGTTTACAACAAGGTAGAAACTATTATGCCCATTTTATAGATGAGGAAGCTGACACAGAGTTTCAATAACCCATCCAAGCCACCCAGCAAGGGTGTGGCAGAGCCACTGAAGTTTGACCCGAGGGTTCAAATTTTTATCCACTGTGTACTAATTGATTATAAGCATCAATGACGGAATTAAACATACGGTCACTTCTATGAGAGTCCTTTAGCTTCTCTCTTGTTTTTGTTTCTAAGAAAACAGTTCTTACAACCTGAAGTTAGTAGCAATGTATGTTAGACTTGTTGGTTGAATTTTGAAACATCAGTTGGCTGAGTTACACAGATTCCTAAACCTACTACATGACTTTAGTAGATCAGTCCTCGTACATTGCTAGACTGAAGGGGCAAATAACCTGGGCCAGTGGAATTTGAAACCGAGCAGAACCTGTGGGGTTCTTGGGCATGGAAGCTTTTCTGTGTCCCCCATTTCTTGTTGGTAGGAAATAGTCTTCAGCCTCCATGACCTTCCCTGAGTTCCAAAGGGCAGGTTCAAACAGTTGCTAATCAGGGAGGGGAGGGGATGCAGAGACAAGGGAGGAGCAGTCAAGAAACAATAATGCAGCCTTGGGACAGGATCCTGGTTCCACTCAAGGGATATACATAATACCTTTGAGCTCTTCTGCAGAACTCAAACCCCCCAAAAATGGAAGATGTTAACTACTTGATGAAGCATTCTTCATTCCAGAGAGAAGGTCACAGTTTGATAACCACAGAAGCTCATCAGGAGACAACTTGAGGCCAGATTAAAGGAATGCAGGTCCTGCACACACCCTAATCTTATCAGCAACACACCCTTGAACCATTGCTATAAGATTCCTCACCAAATCCCCCTGGGTTGGGACACAGAGTTTTGAAGGCATGAGTCGGCTGGGTCCCCTTTTGCCTGGCAAAGCAATAAAGCTGTTCTTTTCTACTTCACCCAAAACTCTGTCTCTGAGATTTGATTCGGCACTAGTGCACAGAGGCTGAGTTTTCAGCATCAAACTTCACAACAAAATATTTTGGATATAGGGAAACATATGGCAGGAAATGAGCCACACTTTTGGAGTCTGTGGTTCTCCTAATGCATTATTTTCCTGGAGAGGTTATGAAACACCTTACAGCTTTTTCCAGTACACTTTTTCCCAACAGCCATCATAATTTTTAGAAATGAAATTTTATTATGTCACCATCTATTTTAAAATCCTTCAGTGGCTCCTCATTGCACTGAAAATAAAATCCTACTAGCAAAGTTCTCAGGAAAACAATGTCCCAGTTCCTCCACATTATAAACTACCCGTCCTTTGAACAGTTATATGTGCAACTTTTCTAACTCAAGTTCAACTTGTGGAAAGATTTGAAGTCTCACTTCTTCCCTGGCAGACCTTGGCATAAGCCGCTGAGAGCCACATGACCGATTTTGCATCTGAGGGAGGACAGAAAGGAAATATGGGGAGAGGTATCTTTTGTTTCAGCCCTGCTAAAGGTAGGAAAGCGGAGGAAGTCTGCTTCAAGAAATTTTCCTCATCTCTAAAGAAACACAGAATAGTTGTAGAGGTTCTTAAAGAAGTAAAACAAAAAAAGTGACTCAAAAGGAAAGGATCAAGGGGGTGGGGGAGAAGATGCTTTTCATATGCAAAACCAAATGAAGGAGAGCTGCCAGCTGTCTTGTTTCTTCCAAGGACAAGAACAAAAGTAACAAGATTTAACCCTGTGAACAAGATAAGGAGAGTAGACTACAGTGGACTGGATGATTCAAGATTCTTTAATTTACTATTCGCATGATAGAAAGAGTATATATTTTGAGATCAGCTCTAGCTCCAATCCCAGCTCTACTCTTACTTAATCTCAAGTTTCTCCATGTTTGCAATGAGAATTGGTTAAAAGGGATATGTATCAGATGTCTTTCAGAAGCAACTGACAAAGGATTAATCTCCAAAATTTACAAGCAGCTCATGCAGCTAAATATCAAAAAAACAAACAACCCAATCCAAAAATGGGCAGAAGATCTAAATAGACATTTCTCCAAAGAAGATATAGAGATTTCCAACAAACACATGAAAGAATGCTCAACATCATTAATCACTAGAGAAATGCAAATCAAAACTACAATGAGATATCATCTCACACCAATCAGAATGGCCATCATCAAAAAATGTACAAACAATAAATGCTGCAGAGGGTGTGGTGAAAAGGGAACCCTCTTGCACTGTTGGTGGGATTGTAAATTGATACAGCTGCTAGGGAGAACAGTATGGAGGTTCCTTAAAAATCTAAAAATAGAACTACAATATGACCCAGCAATCCCACTACTGGGCATATACCCTGAGAAAACCATAATTCAAAAAGACTCATGTACCACAATGTTCATTGCAGCTCTATTTACAATAGCCAGGACATGGAAGCAACCTAAGTGTCCATCGACAGATGAATGGATAAAGAAGATGTGGCACATATATACAATGGAATATTACTCGGCCATAAAAAGAAACGAAATTGAGTTATTTGTAGTGAGGTGGATGGACCTAGAGTCTGTCATACAGAGTGAAGTAAGTCAGAAAGAGAAAAACAAATACCGTATGCTAACACATATATATGGAATCTAAAAACAAACAAAAAAATGGTCTTGAAGAACCTAGGGGCAGGATGGGAATAAAGATTCAGACCTACTAGAGAATGGACTTGAGGACACGGGGAGGGGGAAGGATAAGCTGGGACAAAGTGAGAGAGTGGCATGGACATATATACACTACACCAAATGTAAAATAGATAGCTAGTGGGAAGCAGCCGCATAGCACAGGGAAATCAACTCGGTGCTTTGTGACCACCTAGAGGAGTGGGATAGGGAGGGTGGGAGGGAGGGAGATGCAAGAGGGAAGAGATATGGGAACATATGTATATGTATAGCTGATTCACTTTGTTATAAAGCAGAAACTAACAATTGAGCAATTATACTCCACTAAAGATGTAAAAAAAAAAAAAAGATGTCTCTCACAGCCATGAATAACATGGCTGTAGCTCAATAAGTGCTAGACACCCTAACTCCATGTTTCCCAAATTTGCTTGATCATAAAATCAAACTGGGGTACTTGTTAAAAAGCAGATTTCTAGGCATCTTCCTTAGAGATCCTGATTCAGTACGTCTATGGTGAGGCCCAGGAATCTGTATGTTCACTAAGGGCCTGAAGTGATTTTTATGTTCAGCAAGTTTAGGGAATAGTGCTCTAGCTAATTAGTTTAAACCCCACAGCTTTGGATATAGACTGGAACAAACTGGAAAGGTCTGGAAAAGCCTACTGATATAGGTTAAATATTTTCTACCCTATAAATGATATGGTAAAATCCTAACCCCTAGTACCTCATAATGTGAATTTAATTGGAAACAGGAAGGCTGAAGATGTAATTAGTTAAGTTAGATGAAGTCATGCTGGAGGGGCCCTAATCCAATAGGAATGATGTCCTTATAAGAAGACAGCCATGTGAAGACAGGGACACACAGGGAGAGCACCATGTGATGACGATGTCAGAGACTGGAGTTGTGCAGCTGTACGTCAAGTGCTATGAACTGAATGCTTGTGTCCCCCAGACAGTTAAAATCCCAATCCCCAATTGGATGGCATTTTGAAGTAGGCCCTTTGGGAAGTAATTAGGTCATGAGGGCAAAGCCCTCATTAATGGGATTAGTACCTTTATAAAAGAGACTCGAGAGAGATCTCTGCCCTTTTTGTCATGTGAGAAAATAGGGAAAAGATGGCCTTCTATGAACCAGGAAGTGAGCTCTTACCAGACACCTAATCTGTGAGTTATTTGACATTGGACACAGAACTCTCAGACTCCAGAACTGTGAGAAATAGATTTCTTTTGTTTATAAGCTTATAGTATTTTGTTATAGCAGCCTAAATGGATTAAGACATCAAGGGACCCCAAAGATTGCTGGCAAACCACCAGAAGCTAGAAAGAGGAAAGGAAGGAACTCCCTACAGCTTTCAGAGGGAGTATGGCCCTGCTGACGCCATGAATTTGGACTTCTAGCTCCCAGAACTGTCAGACCAAAATTTCTGTTGTTTTAAGTCATCCAGATTGTGGTAGTTTGTAACAGCAGTCCTAGGAAATTACAACTACTAAAGATCTCTTCTAGTTCCAAAGTTAGGACTAGGTTACAACACACCAACCATGGCCCTTTGGACTGAGAATGAGATGTGAATTCTCCCCATTTTCTTCTGCATGAGTAAATTTGTATTTAACATTCTAAAATCTATTCCATTTCTGTATACTCTAGCCATGGTATTCATTTCATCTCATTGGTTTAAGAATGAATATGTGACTTAATCCTGACCAGTAAGATGGCAGAGGAACTTAGGACTGTTGATGGTGCTGGAAAAGGTTTTCTTGCACCTAAGAGGCTGATTATTTGCTCTGGGTGTTATCATTTCTAGATCTGACATTTGGAAGAGCTATAGACTTCTTGCATAGAGGATAGTCAGTGTAAGGACAAAGCTGACATACTGAGGATGGCAGAGAGAAAGAACGTGGTCTATGACGACATAATTGAGCCATCAATTCAACCAACTGTAGAGCCCGTTCTACTTCTGGATTTCTTTTTTTGTGTGTGTGTGGTACGCGGGCCTCTCACTGCTGGGGCCTCTCCAGTCGCGGAGCACAGGCTCCGGACACCCAGGCTCAGCAGCCATGGCTCACGGGCCCAGCTGCTCCGCGGCATGTGGGATCTACCCGGACCGGGGCACGAACCCGTGTCCCCTGCATCGGCAGGCGGACTCTCAACCACTGCGCCACCAGGGAAGCCCACTTCTGGATTTCTTGCTCCTTAATTTCTCCCCTAGTTCTACATCATTCAGCTCATTATCCTTTCCTTGGATTCACATTTTTAGCCCTGTACTTTCTCTAGAGGTAACTAAAAATAGTTATGCCTTCCTACCAGCTTGGTTTACTTCCTTGGATATGTTTTCTATTCAACTTTTGACTTAAACTGATCCTGACTATTAAATGTATCTTCTGAGAAATCCTGGTTCTGAGACACTGTCTCAGCAAGTTTTTCTAGTGGCTCCTGATAGGCCTGACTTGGGTTCACCTGAAGATGTCTAGACTATTCTGGATACTCCAGGACAACAGGAACAGAGTCTCTTGGTTACCTCATCCATACATCACAACCCATCCTGACTTTCTCCAACATCAGTTATCCTTAATATAACATGCTCTATTATTAGTAAGAACCAGGGAACTAGTTAGAACCAGGGAATTGTTCAACTTATCTACAGGTAAAATGCAGGGGAAAAAAAAATTCCACAAAGCTATCACAAGAGCTGTATTTCTGGGGAAGAGTCATCTTAAAACATACAGTGAACTTTGCAATTCAGTTGATAGGAATTTACCATCTTTCCTTCCTAGAAACAGGCTTTGACATTGGCCACAGGAATGGAAACTACTGAATCAGAAATTTCTTCTAATAAAATATTTAGGTTTTGAGGCACTTACCCGTGTCTGTATTTGCGTGGCTCATATTACTATGCAAACTGGTCACAGGACAGGCTACCTCTTCTGATGAGATTTACACCACAGTGCTCATAGTGCCAGAGAGAGGTTTTATTCTTTGACTAAGAGTCAGTTATAATTTTATTTAAGTCCTTTACTCAGTAGTAAATTTTTTAAAGAAATAAAATATTAAACACATTTATAGAACATTACAGCGATTTCTGAGCTCAGAAAAGCTTTGAGAATGAGACAAAGCACAAAGGGCAAAGTTATCTGTGCAAGCTTGTTCGTTATCACTATCAAATGTTATGCCCCACAGATAAGTTAGTTTTTCTACTGTAAAAAATTAACAAACAGAAACCTCAATTAAATAGAGTTGGGAGACCAGAGGGGAAGCTCTTACGCCCTGAGACAATAGCAGAGCCCAAGAGGAAGAAGAAAGACCCCTCTTCCTTCCTGGAAGAGACTCAGCCAATGAAAAGCCAAGGACTCTATGTTTACTATAGCCTCCCAACTCTCTTTTCCTCCCTATAAAAGTGTTCTCCTTCTCTTGCAGTTTGGAGACTTGCACGTGCCTCGACATGGTTGCAGATCCTGAAATGCAATTCTCTGCTGATCCTGAAGAAACCCATCTTTGCCAGAGAAATATCTGACAGTCTATTTGTTTCAGGTTAACATTATATATTCAGCACTCATTTTAATGACATGCTAACATCTCATTATTCTTCCCCTTGTCAACCCTATGAAATCAACTGAAGTCACAAGTATGATGCTTTATAAAGTCATTTCCTCTATGGTCAGAAAGTTGTAAGTGGATGGAAAGGTAAAGAAGAGGTTTTTTTTTTAAAAAAAAACACTTCAAGGCTTTGACTGCTTTTTAGCTTTACTTATATTGTATTCTCCAGAATGTAGTTTGGGGCCACTAAATTACTATCATTTCTAGGTTTGGAAGTGGTGATTAAAACAAAAGTTTGGGGCTTCCCTGGTGGTGCAGTGGTTGGGAGTCCGCCTGCCGATGCAGGGGGCGTGGGTTCGTGCCCCGGTCCGGGAGGATCCCACGTGCCGTGGGGCGGCTGGGCCCGTGGGCCATGGCTGCTGAGCCTGCGCGTCCGGAGCCTGTGCTCCGTGACGGGAGAGGCCGCGGCAGTGAGAGGCCCACGTACCGCAAAAAAAAAAAAAATAAAAAAACAAAAAACAAAAACAAAACAAAAGTTTGTGGTGGCCACTAAAACTTTTTGACCCATATTTATGGTTCTTTATTGGAGGCAGAAATTTACCACAATGTTTTTTCTAACATTCACATCTAACCCTTGTTCACTCTGCAAAGAAGCTTGGTGATCAACAATAACAGTCACCCGCCTGCTCATGTAGCATGCAGGCGTTTGGTTAAAAACAGGTGGAATAGGAAGAATCTCATTAATCTCAATTTATTAATCTATCCAGTAGGACCAGCATAAAGAATAAAACTCCGTGCAATGTAAACATTAGGAGGTAAGACTGGAGACAAAGGACTAAAATAATTTATGTGTTTTAAGTAGTCAATGTAAAATTGATGGGCTAGATTTACTTTGGAAAATCTTTTCCCCAACAAGAGTTTTGGCTGTATATATATAACATGAATTTTAACTAAACCAGAGTCTGCTTCTACCTTGTTTCATGACCCAAAGCAAGAAACTTAGCAGCAGTTTCTTGACCATCATATACTTGTAATTAAATGACCAGTTGTTCATAGAACGGTACAAAACAGAAAAGAGAAAACAAAATGGTCATGGAACAGCATGGGGTATTAAAGTTGGAAAAGGCCATGGAGGTGATTTAGAAAAGCGCTTCTCAAAGTGTGGCATGTGGACCCCTATTAGAATGACCTGGAGAGCTTTTCAAAAATATGTATCCTCAGAACCCATCCTAGACCTCGTGAAATGTTGTGGGGTATGGCCTGAAGTCACTCTTCTTTGATACCCTCAAATTTGTGTGCATGTAAGGAACGGCAGTACCACAGTTACCTGAGAAGCTGTTTTGAAATACACATTCCCTTCTACCTTCTATATCCAAGCAAAATTCTAGAGTTGTTAGTGTTATTTTAAAAAGTTTCCTAGGCAGTTTCACCTTCTTGGGAACCACTGATCTCATCTAATGCCTTCATTTAACTGACAGGAAAATGAAGTCTAAGAACTTGTGACCCATCTAAAGTCAAGCAGGGCCAGGACTCCGACCTGGGCCCCTCGACATGTGTCACACTACAGATGCCTCATTATATTCTTTTTAAATACTGTTTTATTTTAGAAAATGTCAAACATATTCAAAAGTGAATACAATCATATGATGAACTTCCATGCCCATCACACAGGTTCAACAATGATCAATTCATGGCTGACTTTGTCCCATCTCCATCCTCAACCACCTCCCTACTCTAGCCCCTGATTATTTTAAGGCAACTCTAGAATCATATCTTCTCATCTATAAATACTTGTCTGATTACATTATTATAAGGATGAACACACAAAATATTGCTTAGTTTCTTTGTGCTTCAGATTTTTTTTTGATCTAAAACAATTTGAACTATCAAATATCAAAACCGTGAAACCATTTGTATATTTGCGAGCTACAATATACTTCTTTCCCTTATCCTAGAATTAAGAAGTTTTTATAAAGCATACATTAGTTTGATCACTGACCAACTCTGTAAGTGTTTGATTTCAGCGTAGAAGAAATTGTGGCAATATAACCTCTGAAATATTGAGGCACTATGGGCAATTTAGGAACAAATAAACTTAGAAATAAAAATATCATCTAATGGGCCAGGTTAGGGTCCTTCCTTCACAAACCAAGACATAATTAGATCAAAGCAATAAGTTAAGTAGCAACCAATCACCTAGGAATTGAGGGAAAAAATGGCCTTTCACTTTTATTTAGAGGTATAATACTTTGACTGACATACTAATATAAGAAGGAAGGCTCTATAAACAAATTGTGTCAGATTATATGTAAAATATTTACTTATTGCGATAGTAAGGGGCAGAGGAGAGGAAAGAAAGTGAGACAGAGAGAAGGAGAAAGGGAGGGTGAGAGAGAAAGAGAAATTCATGCACATTTTACCATATTCAGTACGAGTTAATTATCATTATGGTAAATTATACAGTGCGTGAATAAATTGAGATAATCATAGGGCAATCATCTCTCAATTCAATTAACAAGAAGTACAATATCTTACAAAACTCCAAAAGATTTAGAATGCTTTCTGTTATTGCTACCTAATGGTTGAAATTTCCAGAAAAACTTGACTTTGGAGAGTAGTGTTAATGTAATCCCTGTTCCAACAACTGCAGGACTGTAATTCTAAAACAAAAGAATTAATCTTGTATATTGCTCAATCTGCCACAGTATATTGGAAAGGGATAAACAAAATGGAGTAAAGTATAATGACCACAATAATACATTAGGGTCCCCTCTTTTAGATTTTAAGAAAAATAGTAGCTGATAAAGGTGAACGTGCATCTTGATATGAGGTAAGCCTGTGAACTGGTGTTTTACATAAACATTAGGCAATAATCTTACGATGGCTAAAAAAAACTATATATATTACACATTTACCTATATACAAATATATATGTACATATGTGTATGTGCATTTATACATACTTAATATATTAATATGTATACATTTTAATGTATGATGACAGGAAAAATGTTGTCTGATATATTTCTTAAAATTCTGAGAAGAAATTAGAATAATACTGCATTCTATTAAATAATGCCTTTCATGTTGCTTTCAGAGAACATGCAGTTGATTCTGAATTTCTTGTTTTTTTTGTTGTTATTGTTGACGTTGCTTTTAGATTTAGCATGTGATTTAAAGGAACACATCAGTGAATCTCTACATTTAAGAAATGAAGGTACCATCTATTTCACACTAAAGTAAGCTAAGTCCCCGGGAAGATAAATGATTTGTTTCAGGTCATGAAGCTAATTATTTGAAGAGCCTGGTATTTTTATTTTGCTAAGAAGATATCATCCATCAAGTATTAGTTGTATAATAATATACTGCGTATATAAGAGTTCAATAGAATACAGGCTCCCTAACCTTGAGAGGGTTACAATCTAATTTGGGAGATAAGATACAGGAACAAGAATTAATTTTTAAAATGGTAATATATTACGTAATATGCATTTATAATATTTTGGAGCTGAGATAAAGGATAAAGCATTAGTCAGTATGGGTAAGGTGACATTTAAGCTTGGTCTTAAAGGATGAAAACATGAGTTTTAGCCTCTGGGAATTTACAATCCAGTGTCGGAGAGAGGGGAAGATAGACATGGAAATAATGACCTATGTTTAAAAAGCAGAAGTAAGTTTTATTATACAACTAAAAGCAAAGTATAAATACCTAATAAGTATTAATAAGTGTTATCAAGTGTTAATAAGTAATAACTGTTAATAAGTATCATTAGTGGAGGCCAGGAATCAAAAGGCATGCTGGCCGAGACAAAGGGGAGGTGTTGGTAAGTGTCAGGAGGGATGATTGGCAAATGGAGGGTGGGCTGTGGAGAGCTATGAATGCAGAGAAACTGAGACTTCTGCAGGCCCCCAGGAGTTTCTGAGGACACTGAGAAGTTGTGACAGTGTTTTGGAAAGAAAACTCAGAAGACAAGGGGGATTGGATCACCGAGCAGCTAGAAGCAGAGTGGCCAGTTGGGAGGCTATTACTGTATTTCAGAAGAGAGATAAGGGCCTAAAGTAGGACACTGGCAAAATAAATAAATGAGAGAAGAGAGGAGATACTGGGACTGTCAGTTGATTGAATAGGAAGAATAAAAGCAGAGTTGAAGATGATTCCATGCTTTTAGCTGAGGGGTTGAAACTCAGTGGAAGGAGAGTGATCTACTAACTCAGACAAGGAAAAGGACCAGAGGTGGCTTTAGAAGAGAAAACAAGACAGTTTCATCCAGGGAGTGTGAGGTGGCAGCCAGGATCCTCTGGCTGTATTAAGGAGGCAGTTGAGAACTGGAACTCAAGAGCGAAGACAGATTAAAAAAAGGGTGTCCAGGCATTCACTCCAATTACATAAGAGCATGAATAAGGATGCTGAATGTGTGTATGTGTGAGGCACGTTAAAGATGGAATTCTTTGGGCTTCCCTGGTGGCGCAGTGGTTGAGAGTCTGCCTGCCGATGCAGGGGACACAGGTTCGTGCCCCGGTCCGGGAGGATCCCACATGCCACAGAGCGGCTGGGCCCGTGAGCCATGGCCGCTGAGCCTGTGCGTCCGGAGCCCGTGCTCCTCAACAGGAGAGGCCACAACAGTGAGAGTCCCGCATACCGCAAAAAAAAAAAAAAAAAAAGATGGAATTCTGTGAAACCAGTTTTATTTGGGGAATAGTGGTAAACAATATAAGACACATACAGTTGGAATGCCTTTCCTGGTACCTAACACTGCTCTCATAATGTACGCTGACTAGAATAGGCAACAGGGCCTGGTACCTTGTCTCCCCATTTGAGGGCAGAATTCTAAATGACTCTCCCACAGTTGTACTGTGGACCTCATCCAATCATTGACTTAACTTTCTCAGGTACCCCACTTCCCTCCTTCATCCTTATTCTTCATATTTTATATATTCCTATTATTAGTACCAGGCTATGACGTGGCACTCTTCCATTCTGCCTCTCAGTCACAGGGTACAATACTTGAAACATCACTGTGCCTTTATTTCAACCCAACCCATAGGCAGTGACGGCTTCAGAAATTCTAAATAAGAAGAGCTTAAGATCATCAGTGTAGTTGGAATGGGAGGTCAGGAGACTTATTCTGAAACTTCCATTTTCATACTAAGATGTATTTTTTATTTATATTGTGTGTTGGAGTAATAAAACTTTCTAAAAATACATTTACACACACTTTTTATACTTTTTCTTTTTTTGGTAATTATTGCTGTTGCTATTATTCAGTGTCTGATGTATTAGTTTCCCATGGTTGCTGTTTAAAACACAGATTTATTCTCTAGTAGTTCTGGAGGCCAGAAGTCCAAAATCAGTATCACTGAGCTGAAATCGAGGCATCAGTAGGGTTGCATGCTCTCTGAAGGTCCTAGGGAAGAACTTGTTCCTTGACTATTCCAGCTTCTGGTGGCTGCCAGCATTCCTTGGCTTGTGGCTGCTTCACTCCACTCTCTGCCTCCATCTTTATAACACCTTTTCTTCTGTACTTGCAGAGAATCTCCCTCTGCTTCTCTCTCATAAGTATACTTGTGATGATACTTGGGGCCCACACAGACAATCCAGGATTATGTCTTCTTCTCACAATCCGTAACTTAATCACACTTGCAAAGATCCTTTTTCCATATAAAGCAAAATGTATAGATTCCAGGAATTTGGACCTGATATCTCTGGAGGACATTTTTCAGCCTACTACATACAGGTGGGCTAATGTACTCTCTCAAGCCACCCTGGGGTAACAGTTCCAGCTAATTCTTCCTTGTGGGATCCTGAATGTCAAGATGATAGCTTAGATATGACTTTTGATCTAAAAAGGATCTGGTCTTTGATATCAATGTTGTTCTAAACCTATTCAGCCCAGTCTTCACAACACTGTTATTGCATGATGGATTCCATATGAAGTTCACCATTTCTGGAAGCAATCTCAATTTTTCACTTAAGTATTAGAATATTTTCCCAAGAACACTGCACAATATGTGACATATGGATTTAATTAATATTATGCCAAGCCTAAGATCATCAGTTCCCCCTGGTGACATTAAGATGAAATCAATGTTGTAGGCCACAAAATATGCAACCTGACAAAAATGACAGTAATTAGAAAATTGTTAAAATGAAATACATAATATAAGCTCCATGCTGAGACATAATACATGTGTCGGAAATAAAGACTTACATAGTGACATAACAGTTGCTGATAGCAATAAAATACTACTGTAGTCAATGTTTTTAATCACTTTACTAAAAAGGGGGTCAGTGGCATAGAAGATCTAAGAGTGGATAATTTAACATTTACGTTTATTAGGTATGTCAAATTTTCCATTATTTTGTTGAAGCAACTTTAGAATAATATTGATATCGTTGCACTTGTTAAATGTATTTTAAGTTACTGTTGGGTAACTGCTGAATGACTAAGGAAGCCATCAGACAGCCAACACTTCTCAACACCCAAACCACAAAGTGGAGAAGGCATGGGCCAATAACTGAGCTCTCCATGAATGTGGAATGATGTTACTATACTTTTAAAGAATGAATTGAAAAGTATAATTGAGATCCTGTAGTTGGTCTTTGAGAAAAGGAATAATATATGCAAGTGTAAGACTTTTAAACAAAAACAAAAAAGTGCAGCTTGGATGTTTTGAACATCTGGATGCTTGAGTACATCAAATAGCTGAAAGGATTCACTGAGACTTTTTGCTTTTGCATATGCTTGTATTGGAGTCATGTGGACAGAGCTAATGATTCATTTGAGAGGAGCACATTAGCCATTCCAGGTTTATTAAGAAGATATACCTTTCCTCTCACCTTTGGAGTCAGGCCCTGTTATTCTATAAGCCCTATTCAGACACATCTACAAATGTATCTCTACACATAGCAAGCATCAAGCATGCTGGATGTAGATGTATATTTACATTCAGCAGAGAAAGCTCTCACTTATTTTGCTGAACATTTAAACCATGTTTGAGCATTGTAAAGCTCCTTGGACATTTCTGCAAGTCTAATACAAATTTTTAAAAAGATACTTGACCAAGCCAGGAAAATCAAGAAATATTTTAAAATAACATTTCAAAATAGGTAACCCCTTAAGTCATCTAGGTTAGGTTTGAATACTCACCTTCTTAAATATTCATGGAAATTGTACTGGTGGTATCTTTGTTCAGAAGACATAATAAAATATATTTATTATATTTTATTATGGTCTTGAAATTAATTTCATTTGCTTCTTTTTAATTTTTAAATGTGGCTATTTGGGGATACAGGATAGTGCTAAGCTTGACTGTAGGCTGGGTGAAGAGGAATATTAATGGAACAGTGGAACAAGGTAGAACCCCAGTAACTGGAATCCTCATCTCATAAGAAAAGCAGTGGACTTTCCTGGTGACGCAGCGGTTAAGAATCTGCCTGCCAATGCAGGGGACACGGGTTCGAGCCCTGGTCTGGAAGATCCCATATGCCGTGGAGCAACTAAGCCCGTGTGCCACAACTACTGAGCCTATGCTCTAGAGCCCACGAGCCAAAACTAATGAGTCCACGTGCCACAAATACTGAAGCCTGCACACCTAGAGCCTGTGCTCCGCAACAAGAGAAGACACCGCAATGAGAAGCATGCGCACCACGACAAACAGTAGCCCCTGCTCGCCACAACTAGAGAAAGTCCATATGCAGCCAAAAATAAATAAATAAATTTATTAAAAAAAAAAAAAAAAAAAGCAGAGATGTTCCCTTCAAGAGAAACAAGTGGCTGAAGGATTGAGTTCCAGAAGTCCAAGAGGAACCAGCAACAAGACTGAGGCAAAGCTCCCCCCTGCCCTGGAAGAAGATGTGCCCAAGGCAAGGGCAGGGCTGAATCCACTGGTGAGCATCATCAGACCCTCCCAAAAGATACAGGGTAAGGGGGACCTTCAAGATGGCGGGGGACTGAGACGTGGAGATCACCTTCCTCCCCACAAATACATAAAAAATACATGTATATGTGGAACAGCTCCTACAGAACACCTACTGAACGCTGGCAGAAAACCTCAGACTTCCCCAAAGGCAAGAAAATCCCCATGTACCTGGGTAGGGCAAAAGAAAAAAGAAAAAACAGAGACAAAAGAATAGGGACGGAACCTGCACCAGTGGGAGGGAGCTGTGAAGGAGGAAAGGTTCCCACACACTAGGAAGCCCCTTCACTGGCGGAGACGGGGGTGGGGTGGGGGGTGGGGGGGGAGCTTCGGAGCCATGGAGGAGAGCACAGCAACAGGGGTGCAGAGGGCAAAGTGGAGAGATTCCCGCACAGAGGATCGGTGCCGACCAGCACTCACCAGCCTGAGAGGCTTGTCTGCTCACCTGCCAGGGCAGGTGGGGGTTGGGAGCTGAGGTTCCAGCTTCAGAGGTCAGACCCCAGGGAGAGGACTGGGGTTGGCGGCGTGAACACAGCCTGAAGGGGGCTAGTGCGCCACAGCTAGCTGGGAGGGAGACCGGGAAAAAGTCTGCACCTGCCGAAGACGCAAGAGACCATTGTTTCAGGGTGCACGAGGACAGGGGATTCCTTCCCCATCTGCCCACAGAAGGCAGAGCACTGCCTAAACGAGCTCCAGAGACGGGGGCGAGCCATGGCTATCAGCTCGGACCCCAGAGACGGGCATGAAATGCTAATGCTGCTGCTGTAGCCACCAAGAATCCTGTGTGCAAGCACAGGTCACTAGCCATATACCCCCACCCTGGGAGCCTGTGCAGCCCACCACTGGCAGGGTCCCGTGATCCAGGGACAAATTCCCCAGGAGAACACACAGCATGCCTCAGGTTGTTGCAATGTCACGCTGGCCTCTGCCACCACAGACTCGCCCCACATTCCAATTATAACTACTGTACCCCTCCCTCTCACCGGCCTGAATGACCAAAAGCCCCCTAACCAGCCACTGCTTTAAGCCCCTCCTGTCTGGGTGGGGAACAGATGCCTGAGGACGACCTACACGCAGAGGTGGGGCCAAAACCAAAGCTGAACCCCAGGAGCTGCGCCAACAAAGAGAAAGGGAAATTTCTCCATGCCGCCTCAGGAGCAGCAGATTAAATCCCCACAATCAGCTTAATAAACCCTGCATCTGCAGAATACCTGAGTAGACAACAAATGTTCCCAAAATTGAGGCAGTGGAATTTGGGAGCAACTGTAGACTTGGGGTTAGCTGTCTGCAACTGATTTGCTTCTGACTTTTATGTTTATCTTAGTTTAGTTTTTAGCGCTTGTTATCACGGGTGGATTTGTTTATTGGTTTCATTGCTCTCTTCTTTTATTAATATTATTATTTTTTATTTTAATAATTTTTTAAAAATTTATTTATTTATTCATTTATTTATCTTTCTTTCTTTTTTTCTCCCTTTTTTCCTCAGCCGTGTGGCTGACAGGGTCTAGGTGCTCTGGGCTGGTGTCAGGCCTGAGCCTCCGATGTGGGAGAGCCGAGTTCAGGACACTGGACCACCAGAGACCTCCCAGCCCCACGTAATGTCAATCAGCGAGAGCTCTCCCAGAGATCTCTGTCTCAATGCTAACACCCAGCTCCACCCAACAGCCAGCAAGCTCCATTGCTGGACGCCCCATGCCACACAACTAGCAAGACAGGAACACAACCCCACACATTAGCAGAGAGGCTGCCTAAAGTTCACAGACAGCCCAAAACACATCACTGGACATGGCCCTACCCACCAGAAAGACAAGATCCAGCACCACCCACCAGAACAGAGGCACCAGTCCCCTTCACCAGGAAGCCTACACAACCCACTGAACCAACCTTAGCCACTCGAAGCAGACACCAAAAACAACGGGAAATTCAAACCTGCAGCCTGCAAAAAGGACATCCCAAACATAGTAAGTTAAACAAAATGAGAAGACAGAGAAATATGCAGCAGATGAAGGAGCAAGGTAAAAACCCACAAGACCAAACAAATGAAGAGGAAATAAGCAGTCTACCTGAAAAGGAATTCAGAGTAATGATAGTAAAGATGATCTAAAATCTTGGAAATAGAATGGAGAAAATACAAGAAGTGTTTAACAAGGAACTAGAAGAACTAAAGAGCAAACAATCATAAACAACACAATAAATGAAATTAAAAATTCTCTAGAAGGAATCAAGAGCAGAATAACTGAGGCAAAACAATAGATAAGTGACCTGGAAGAAAAAATAGTGAAATAACTACCACAGAGCAGAATAAACAAAAAAGAATGAAAAGAATTCAGGACAGTTTCAGAGAACCCTGGGACAACATTAAACGTACCAACATTCAAATTATACAGGTCCCAGAAGAGGAAGAGAAAAAGAAAGGGACTGAGAAAATACCTGATGAGATTATAGTTGAAAACTTCCCTAATATGGGAAAGGAAAAATCAAGTCCAGGAAGTGCAGAGAGTCCCATACAGGATAAATCCAAGGAGAAATACACCAAGACACATATTAATCAAACTATCAAAAATTAAATGCAAAGAAAATTAAATACAAAGAAAAAAATATTAAAAGCAGCAAGGGAAAAACAACAAATAACATACAAGGGAATCCCCATAAGGTTAACAGCTGATCTTTCAGCAGAAACTCTGCAAGCCAGAAGAGAGTGGCAGGACATATTTAAAGTGATGAAAGGGAAAAACCTAAAACCAAGATTATTCTACCCAGCAAGGATCTCATTCAGATTCATCGGAGAAGTTAAAACCTTTACAGACAAACAAAAGTTAAGAGAATTCAGCACCACCAAACCAGCTTTACAACAAATGCTAAAGGAACTTCTCTAGGCAGGAAACACAAGAGAAGGAAAAGACCTACAAAAACAAACATAAAACAATTAAGAAAATGGTAATAGAAACATACATATTGATAATTACCTTAAATGTAAATGGATTAAATGCTCCAAGCAAAAGACATAGATTGGCTGAATGAATACAAAAACAAGACCCTTACATATGCTGTCTACAAGAGACCCACTTCAGACCTAGGGACACATACAGACTGAACGTGAGGGAATGGAAAAAAGATATTCCATGCAAATGGAAATCAAAAGAAAACGGGAGTAGCAATTCTCGTATCAGTCAAAATAGACTTTAAAATAAAGACTATTACAAGAGACAAAGAAGGACACTAAATAATAATCAAGGGATCAATCCAAGAAGAAGATATAACAATTGTATATACTTATACACCCAACATAGGAGCACCTCAGTACATAAGGCAATTGCTAACAGCCATAAAAGGGGAAATCGACAGTAACACAATCACAGTAGGGGACTTTAACACCCCACTTTCATCAATGGACAGATCATCTAAAATGAAAATAAATAAGGAAACACAAGCTTTAAATGACACATTAGACAAGATGGACTTAACTGATATTTATAGGACATTCCATACAAAAACAACAGAATACATTTTCTTCTCAAGTGCTCATGGAACATTCTCCAGGATAGATTATATCTTGGGTCACAAATCAAGCCTTGGTAAATTTAGGAAAATTGATATCATATCAAGTATCTTTTCTGACCACAATGCTATGAGACTAGATATAAATTACAGGAAAAAAGAAAACTGTAAAAAATACAAACACATGGAGGCTAAAGAATACACTACTAAATGACCAATAGATCACTGAAGAAAGCAAAGAGGAAATCAAAAAATACCTAGAAACAAATGAGAATGAAAACACGACTACCCAAAATCTATGGGATGCAGCAAAAGCAGTTTCAAGAGGGAAGTTTATAGCAATATAATCCTACATTAAGAAACAAGAAAAATCTCAGATAAACAACCTAATGTACACCTAAAGCAATTAGAGAAAGAAAAAAAACCCCAAAGTTAGCAGAAAGAAAGAAATCATAAAGATCATATCAGAAATAGATGAAAAAGAAGTGAAGGAAAGGATAGCAAAGATCAATAAAACTAAACGCTGGTTCTTTGAGAAGATAAACAAAATTGATAAACCATTAGCCAGACTCATCAAGAAAAAAAGGGAGAAGATTCCAATTAACAGAATTAGAAATGAAAAATGGGAAGTAACAACTGACAGTGCAAAAATACAAAGGATCATGAGAGACTACTACAAGCAACTATATGCCAATAAAATGGAAACCCTGGAAGAAATGGACAAATTCTTAGAAAGGTATAAGCTTCCAAGACTGAACCAGGAAGAAATAGAAAACATGAACAAACCAATCACAGGTAATGAAATTGAAACTGTGATTAAAAATCTTCCAACAAACAAAAATGCAGTACCAGATGGCTTCACAGGTGAATTCTATCAAACATTTAGAGAAGAGCTAACACCCATCCTTCTCAAACTCTTCCAAAAAATTGCAGAGGAAGCAACACTCCCAAACTCAGTCTACGAGGCCACCATTACCCTGATACCAAAACCAGACAAAGATGTCACAAAAAAGGAAAACTACAGGCCAATATCACTGATGAACACAGATGCAAAAATCCTCAATAAAATACTAACAAACAGAATCCAACAGCAATTGAAAGGATTAAACACCATGATCAAGTGGGGTTTATCCCAGGAATGCAAGGATTTTTCATGCAAATTAATGTGATACACCACATTAACAAATTGAAGGATAAAAACCATATGATCATCTCAATAGTTGCAGAAAAAGCTTTTGACAAAATTCAACACGCATTTATGATAAAATCTCTCCAGAAAGTAGGCACAGAGGGAACCTACCACAACATAATAAAGGCCATATATGACAAACCCACAGCCAACATCATTTTCAATGGTGAAAAACTGAAACCATCTCCTCTAAGATCAAGAAGAAGACAGGGTTGCCCACTCTCACTATTATTATTCAACATAGTTTTGGAAGTTTTAGCCACAGCAATCAGAGAAGAAAAAGAAATAAAAGGAATCCAAATGGAAAAGAAGAAGTAAAATTGTCACTGTTTGCAGATGACATGATACTTTACATAGAGAATCCTAAAGATGCTACCAGAAAACTACTAGAGCTAATCAATGAATTTGGTAAAGTAGCAGGATACAAAATTAATGCACAGAAATCTCTGGCATTCTTATACACGAATGATGAAAAATCTGAAAGTCAAATTAAGAAAACACTCCCATTTACCATTCCAACATAAAAAAGAAAATATCTAAGAATAAACCTACCTAGGGAGACAAAAGACCTGTATGCAGAAAACTATAAGACACTGATGAAAGAAATTAAAGATGATACAAACAGATGGAGAGATATACCATGTTCTTGGATGGGAAAAATCAACACTGTGAAAATGACTATACTACCCAAAGAAATCTACAGATTCAATGTAATCCTTATTAAACTACCAATGTCATTTTTCACAGAACTAGAAAAAAAAGTTGCACAATTTGTATGGAAACCCAAAAGACCCCGAATAGCCAAAGCAATCTTGAGAAAGAAAAACGGAGCTGGAGGAATCAGGCTCCCTGACCTCAGACAATACTACAAAGCTATAGTCATCATGACAGTACGGTACTTGCACAAAAACAGAAATATAGATCAATGGAATAGGATAGAAAGCCCAGAGATAAACCCACGCACATATGGTCATCTTATCTTTGATAAAGGAGGCAAGAATATACAGTGGAGAAAAGACAGCCTCTTCAATAAGTGGTGCTCGGAAAACTGGACAGCTACATGTTAAAGAATGAAATTAGAACACTCCCTAACACCATACACAAAAATAAACTCAAAATGGATTAAAGAACTAAATGTAAAGCCAGAAACTATAAAACTCTTAGAGGAAAACAGAGGCAGAACACTCTATGACATAAAGCTCAGCAAGATTCTTTTTGACCTACCTCCTAGAGAAATGGAAATAAAAACAAAAATAAAGACATGGGACCTAATGAAACTTAGAAGCTTTTGCACAGCAAAGGAAACCATAAACAGGACGAAAAGACAACCCTCAGAATGGGAGAAAATATTTGCAAACAAAACAACGGACAAAGGATTAATCTCCAAAATATACAAGCAGCTCATGCAGGTCAATATCAAAGAAACAAACAACCTAATCCAAAAATGGGCAGAAGACCTAAATAGACATTTCTCCAAATAAGAGATACAGATTGCCAACAAACACATGAAAGAATGCTCAACATCATTAATCATTAGAGAAATGCAAGTCAAAACCACAATGAGGTATCAGCTCACACTTTTCAGAATGGCCATTATCAAAAAATCTACAAACAAAAAATGCTGGAGAGGGTGTGGAGAAAAGGGAGCCCTCTTGCACTGTTGGTGGGAATGTAAACTGATACAGCCACTATGGAGAACAGTATGGAGGTTCCTTAAAAAACTAAAAAAAAATAGAACTACCATATGACCCAGCAATCCCAGCACTGGGCATATACCCTGATAAAACCATAATTCAAAGAGTCATGTACCACAATGTTCATTGCAGCAGTATTTAAAATAGCCAGGACATGGAAGTAACCTAAGTGTCCATCAGCAGATGAATGGATAAAGAAGATGTGGCACATATATACAATGGAATATTACTCAGCCATAAAAAGAAACAAAATTGAGTTATATGTAGTGAGGTGGATGGACCTAGAGTCTGTCATACAGAGTGAAGTAAGTCAGAAAGAAAAAAACAAATACCGCATGCTAACACATATATATGGAATCTAAAAAAAAAAAAAAAAAAAGGTTCTGATGAACCTAGGGGCAGGATAGGAATAAAGACGCAGACGTAGAGAATGGACTTGAGGACACAGGTAGGGGGAAGGGTAAGCTGGGACGAAGTAAGAGAGTGGCACTGACATATATACACTTCCAAATGTAAAATAGATAACTAGTGGGAAGCAGCTGCATAGCACAGGGAGATCAGCTCGGTGCTTTGTGACCACCTAGAGGGGTGGGATAGGGAGGGTAGGAGTGAGACGCAAGAGGGAGGGGATATGGGGATATATGTATACAGAACATTGAAAGCAATTATACTCCATTAAAGATGTTAAAAGAAAAAAATTGGTGATTCAAACCGCAAAAAAAAAAAAAAAAAAAAAAAAAGATACAGGGTAACAGGAAAGGGAACTGAGCGAGATGTTGTAGCAGAAACCAGCAATAACTTGAGTAATAGAAAGATTTCCCCCGAAACACCCTACTAGATTAGATGAGAAAAGAATGTAACTTCAGCATTGTGGAAGTTCTTCTGGATCCTCACGTGAGAAGTGTTCAGACACTTTATAATTTCGTTCTTTTCCAATCATTTCCTTCTGACTTACACCCAACTGTACTTCTGAGGACAATAGCTATGTGTGAAGTTTGAAGTTTGAAGGCTTACTTGTTTTTGAGTTGTGTGTACATAAAATACACGTGGGCAGTATGGAAACCCCACTTTTTCCTGGTTCCATAACTCATAAAACAGCTGAACGCATTCTTCTAAAATTTTCCACCTATGACAAAACCAGGACGTTTGAGGCTTTAAAATCTCATTTCTCTACAAACACCTCTTTTCAACTGGGATTTCCTTTTGAAGTGTTATAAATACAGTTATCTCTCCCTGTTGCTATGGGAAAAATTATTCTTGTGTAATAATTGGCAATTGATGTAAATATTTGTATTGTAAAATAATGTACATAGTGACCAGCTTTCCTTCTTTTTCCAAATTTGTATATGAAACCACAAAAGTGGTAATAAATTTGACTTTTGCCTTTAAACTGCAAGGTCTTGGACTTGAAGCATTAAAGGTAAGAAAAATACTGTATAACAGAGTAGAAGGGAGGTTCAATAAACCTTAATATTCTACAGTTACAAGATGCTCTATTAGGAACAGGGGGTTCAATGGCTGGAACTCAAGAATGGCTAGGCAGTGAATCCATTACATTTTTTTCCCAAGTACTCTTTAAATTAAATAAAATGAATCAACCCCACCAACTAGAATTTTCCAAACTTTAGGCTATTGCTTCGGTACCATGCAGGTTTAATCAGAATACTTTAACCAAGGCTTTAAAACTTTGTTTCCAGCTTTCTCAAGAAGCCACTACAGATTTGGCTCAAGCATTTACTCAGAAAGGGATCAAAGAGTGGGCTTCCTTGTACTGATAATCAAATTCAAGAATAAGAAGAGGCGGGGTGGGGAGGGAATGGGAGATGTTATTAAAAGAGTACACACTTTCAGTTATAAGATGAGTAAGTTCTGGGGATTTAATGTACATCGCAATGATCAAAGTTAATAATGTTGTACTATATACTTGAAAGCTCCCAAGAGAGATCTTAGATGTTCTGACCTCAAAAAATAAATGGGAATTATGTGACCTGACGGAGGTGTTACTTAATGGTAATGCCAGCCATTTTGCAATATATATGTATCAAATAAACACATTGTACACCTTAAACTTATACAATGTTATATGTTGATTACAGCTCAGTGAAGCTGGGAAAAAGCTTTTTTAAAAGGTATTCTGGAAAGAAAGCTGACAGGACAATCGGGAGACTGTGGGATTCTGATCTCATTTTTTGCCGCTCATTAACTGGGTGATCTCAGAAGTCACGTAACTACATCGGGCTTCCAGTTCTCTCACTTGTAGAAAATAGGAGTTCACATTTCGAAGAAAAAGTAAAAATAATAATAGCCAGCATATTTATGTTCACAGAGATATACCAAAATAAAGATTATGAGTGACTTTTGTTTTTTTATATATGTTATTTCCAATAAGTAGAATTTTTAAAGCAATAATATTATGAGACCTAATTTATTTTTTATTATATGGGTGAGGTGATTTCTCATTTATCTTTCAGGCTAGGGTTCCAAGTCTCAAATATACAAAAAATAATGCGTATTACGTGAGACTGTTGGGACATCTGCCGTCTAATTACCAGCCAAGCTGCCCTGCCTCCCAACTTGCCAGGACATCTGGATTGTAAATATAACGCATTTCAGTCGTTCAGCATGCCCAAACTGTCACACCCTACATCCTGCCCTGGGCCCTAAATTAAAAACCTGCACTTTACACAGAATTCCAGAGTATACACAGAACTGGATCCCCTTTTATCAAGAGCAGAAAAGAATGACTTTATGAAGGAATATCAGAGCGGTGGCTGAGTGGGCAAAGAAATGAAGAGGAGAAATAAGTTTGCTTAGAAATGCACAAGGTTGGGGAAGGTGCAAACCATGAGCTGGTCAAAAAAAAAAAAAAAAAAAAGTTTACCAGACCTAAAGAAAGGTATTTGATAAAAGATTTGGTATCTTCAGTGACTGCAAGTCAATGAATATTAAAGAAATGATCCAGAAAGTGTTGTGTTGGCAGGGCCGTACTGAAGCTAGCCAGAATGATGCTTATAGTTTTAATTAATTATGTAAGCATCAGAACCAGCGCCTGGCACATTCTCAGAGTGATAAGCAAGGCAATGGGATGTCCTTGACTACTGTCATGGCAAGAACACACCCAGGCTGAGAATCACACAGGGAAATAAAGACAAAAGCATGAAGATCAGCTTAGCAATCGTCGTTTTTCTCACCCCTCTTATGTACTGTAATAAAATAAAGGAACACTTGGTACAATTACAAATCTTTTTTTATGGATTTTGTTTTTCCTCCAACTATTATTCTTTCAAAAAATAATCACAGTCCTAAAAAAAACCCCACAACAATCCGACAAACCAAACTTGGGCTTCATTTAATACATAGCCAGTTCATTGTGTTGAGATAGAAATCTGTGAATTCAGCAATTTTCTACAGCTTGAGAAACTGCCTGCTTTCACACCTCTGCTTATGTTGAGTGATAAAGAATTGCTGCAGCCCTGCACAGAAATGGGATGACTTCATTATCACATACGGTAAAGGTTTTAGCTGCACATCTTCTCTTCTTTGCCTGAAGGAAAAACGATACCCCTGATAACCAAAGAACATTATTAAAACTATTTCCCAGAGAGTTTAATGATAACTAAATTATTTCTCCTTAAGAAAACCAAATTGGGAATCCAGTTATGCATATTACATTTGACATAGTAAGGTTTTTGTATTGCTGGATGTTAAACGGTAGGAGGATTTTACTTTTTATTGTGCGATTCATAGGATTAGTGGAGGGCTGGCATTTAAAACACATTTTGATTTTAAAATTAATTATCATGGCTTTTATGAATACTGAGTCTGTCACTTCTATCTTCCCTTCCCCCTTCCCCCTCCAGGTTTTGCTGCTGCTGTTGCTGGAAGAGACATCTGGATTTAATTATTCATCCACTGCATACTTTGCAGTTTGGACACAGTAGTAGATTCGTGAGAAAGATTTAATGTTATCCAAGGGCAAGACCCTTATACATAACACTTATTTAACAGCTGATCCTGCTGCTATTAATACTACTACCAAAATATGGGTTTGAGCAGTTTCTTTTGAGCCCTAAAGAGTCATTGCTCTTTTTATCATTTTCATCAAACCACATTAATACAATATAAATACTGATGAAGAGTATATGGGATAAAATCCCACCTCCAAAGTTTACCAGCCATACGAACTGAGAGGAACTTCTTAAGTTGTTTTCTTCCTCAGTTTTCTCATACATAAAATGGAGACAAGAGAACCTTATTCATCAGGGTGTTGTGGGAATTAAGTGAATTAATAAATGTAAAAGTATATTAAACAGTCCCTGGCTTATAAGTGCTTAACACATGTAGCTATTATGATAGTGTCATTATGAATGAAACTAACAAAAGACCCAGTTTTAAATCTAGGCAAGTTCCGTGTTCTATTACCTTAGATGATTTCAATTCCCACACGGTACCTTAATTTATCCTTTAATGAAACTGACTGCAAATTAAATTTCCTCTTGCCTAACAGACAAGGCTGGTCTTAACATTATGTAGATGAGATCCAAGCCTGAGTAGCACCATTTAAGTCGGCCAGATAGAACCTCTTACGTAAAATATCCCTTTTTACTTTCTCCACCTTCATACTCCTCATCCATATACACAAGGACTTACAATTTTCAATTAAAAGAACTGTTACTAGATTGAATTCAGGATAAACATTAAGACCTTATTGAGTTTAGTGACCTTAGTTTGAGTTACTTTACCAGACATATAGCTGGAACCCAAAGATATGGTAGATAGGATTGATCCATTATGGTAAAAATAGAGTCTAAGATAGGGTGAGTACAGCGCAGTGTACTTTATGGTCTCAGAAAAAAAAATCCAGCTTTCCAGGAGACTATGGACTAAAGGCAGAAATAGAGACAGGGGCAAGATCAGGCACAAAAATATGACCCATTCATTTAATTTGTATTTTTATACTCCTAGGTGGAACTTATTGAGGGAGGAGTGGGAGGGAAAAGTAAAGGGGTTACATTAACTAATGCCAAAGTGTGTCAAATACTGTAGGAAAACCACAAAAGCAGATATTTTAGAATTGGGGCTCCAATAAATGAAACAATAGAGAAGATAATCTAGGGAATTGTGGGGTTTTTTTTAAAAAAAAGGAAAATCAGAGATGAAAGAAAGAAAATTCTAATTTTAAAACAAGGAAGTTGAAAAATGGGTCATTTAGAGAGCCAAGAAGCTCACTGGGTAGAAATATTTAAGGAGTGCAGGTCCATTTTCTTTGTTAAGAGTTTTGTGTTTAAATGGTAGCTTTTAATTGATAATAGTTTTAAAAAATCAGTAAGACATATTATTTGAAAGGATGGATAATAAATTGGAAAATACAGCGATCAGTCCTAAACAGGATGTGGTTTAACCAATGCTTTATTTTTCATCACTTTGCATGATGCTTCTGTGAAATCTTTTGTCTAACAAGATCTACAGGAATGACTGAAATGCAAATAAAATCACTGCTCAGAATAAGGGCAATTATTTTATTATTTAAAAAAAAATTTTTTTTTTTTTGCGGTACGCGGGCCTCTCACTGTTGTGGCCTCTCCCGTTGCGGAGCACAGGCTCCAGACGCGCAGGCTCAGCGGCCATGGCTCACGGGCCCAGGCGCTCCACGGCACGTGGGATCTTCCCGGACCGGGGCACGAACCCGTGTCCCCTGCATCGGCAGGCGGACTCTCAACCACTGCACCACCAGGGAAGCCCAGGGCAATTATTTTAAACTTGAACTGTCCGTTTAACAATTTATGAGGTGGTTCCATTGAAGCTAATAGGCACTTTGGCATTGCTGTAATCTGGAAACTTCTGGAGAAGCAAACCAGATGGAAGCGGAACAAGTGGCTGTGGCTTGCTCTGTTCATTTGATCTACCCTGCACTGCAGCGGCAAGAGCTCAGAAAACACCTCCAATCACAGAAACCACATTCTGGCAATCCACACACAGTTTTCCTATGGTGGAGATGTTCATTCGGTATATTTCTGAGTCATGGATTTTTCCAAAGGGAACATCAACCCAGAATGATAGAGTAAACACGGAGATCACTTTGCTAGTTGCCCCAACCCTACTGAAAATCATTTTACAGTGGCGGAAACTGAATTTCCTTTCCAAAGAGATGAGCTGTCCGCCAAAGGCAAAGAGTTAATTTACTGACCTCATCAAAGCTAATAGGTAGGTTGGTGGAGGATGATCGTTCACTTTACTAAAGAATTTGCAATGTTTCCTTTAAATATTTTTCTAATCTAGCACATTCAAAAAGTTTCCATTTATTAAATTCTAATTTACAAATAGCTCATTGAGGAGCCTTTAATTTTTGGAATTAAATAGTTAATATCTAGAATTCATTTTTTGTTCATAAAACACCAACCATGTGACAGGATACAGGAAAAAAAAGTACTCACTGCATAAATCTTCCTTAATTATTATAAACGAACCTCTTCCCACTATTCACCTCATAAAGGAAATCGAAATACCAGACCTGATTTGCCAATGTGTCTCGATAAAACAACTTATTTAAATCACCATAGTGACCAGCTGAGCTAGTTCCCAAGTGTCTAGCATGAACGCATTCTAACTGGAAGCCTCTTTCAAGTGCTTTTCATTCTTTTCCAAATCACAGCACACAGAGAAAATGAGGGAGATGGAGGAGGCCTGCACGATTGCAGAGGACTTGCCTGGGACTCTAGCGACTTCAGGCCTCATTCAACTGCCTGGGGTGGTTCAACAATGTTCCAAAGCCACCATCTGGGAAGCTGTGGCCTAGATTTCTTGGGCCTTATCAAAAACACTCTCCCTTCAGTAGAAAAACCATTCACCATCTGACTGCATGAGAAGGGGAATCTGGATGCTTGCCATGGTACATTAAAAACATCTGCATGCTTCCCTTGGTCCTCTGCTTTTCTCCCCAGGCCAGCATCCCCTTTTCTTCTGAGGAAACATGCCTTTGTGGATCTCTCCACAACAGAAGGCTTCCCTGGCCACCCACCAGTATTACCCTGCTTCGGGCTCACACCATGGCTTTGCTTGGCCCAGTCACTGCATTTACAGCCTCAAAGGAAGAGGATTAAAGGCTTGACTCTTTCCACAAACTGCTCCTTAGAACCATGCCCTGTTCTCATTTGAATTCGGTGTAGGGTCAGCACCTGGTGTTTCCAAACAAAAGAATGCGGCTCAAAACAAAATTCCCTGCACAGAGTACATCACTATGGCTCCCACATGGCAGAACCTAGGGAAGAAGGAGTCTTAGTAAAGGAGCAGGACCCTACGGGGCCTTCCTGGGACAGACCCCTCCCCCATAGCCTCTCCTTAGCTCCTCTCTGAGGTACCTAGAGAACAGTATCTGATGCACATTTCCTGAGTTATTTTACAGATGCTAAAAATCTCCCACCAAATGGAAGATGTTAACTACTTGATAACCATGAGCACACGGCCCCCAGGCCTCCTGGAGCCTGAGGATCAGTGATGTGAACCCCTGTGACACCACCCCGTTACCTCACCATCAGCCAATCAGAGAACTGTGCACGAGCTGCTCAGTACCCTGCGACTCTCTCCATCACCTGGCCTTTAAAAATGCCTTCCTGAAACCCAGTGGGGAGTTTGGGTGTTTTGAGCACCAGCTGTCCAGAACTCCCTGCAATAAATGCTGCACTTCCCTTCACCACAACCTAGTGTCAGTAGATTGGCATTCCTGTGCACTGGCGAGTGGACCCAAGTTTGGTTCAGTAACACCTCTGGCTGTTATTGACTTTGGAACTGAAGTGAACTGTAGAGTTCGCCTCCTCCAGTTCCCTCATTTAAGAAGTCAGTTGCCGGAAATTGAGAGAAGCAAAAAGGAACTGACCCAACATCTCTGTGGCTGAGATTGTTTACTGTCCCTTTAAATACCTTTAAATATCTAGGTTCGTTCCTTTGTTTCTTTTAGAAAGAGAACAGCCCAACTGGTTTTAAGGTACACGGCTTTCCAGTTAGTGATTATATTTCTTGCCTTTTTGTTTTGCAAGCAGGTATGGCCTGATGACATATAAGCAAAGTGATGAGTGCTACTTCCAGGTCTTACCCTTAGACATAAGGCATGTTTTTTCCCTGTTTCTGTTCCCACTGGCTGGAAAATAGGAAAGACTTGAATCCAGAGACGAGAGAGCCCCCAGTTGGGAGCGGCCGAATGTCCCATTAGTCCTAGGCCACTAACCTCTGGAGTATTACCTTCTTAAGCCACTTTGAATTGGTGATGGGGGAAGGAGGGCTCTTTCTCATAGAAGTTGAGCCTGAACAATACCTAGTGCAGGGGTTTCCCTGGTGGTGCAGCGGTTAAGAATTCACCTGCCAATGCAGGGCACACGGGTTCGAGCCCTGGCCCGGGAAGATCCCACATGCCGCGGAGCAACTAAGCCCGTGCGCCACAATTACTGAGCCTGCGCTCTAGAGCCCGTGAGCCACACTACTGAGCCTGCGCTCTAGAGCTCGTGTGCCACAGCTACTGAAACCCGCGCACCTAGAGACTGTGCTCCGCAACAAAAGAAGCCACAGCAATGAGAAGCCCGCGCACCGCAATGAAGAGTTGCCCCCGCTTGCTGCATTGGAGAAAGCCTGCTCACAGCAAAAAAGACCCAACACAGCCAAAACTAAAAACAAATAAATAAATAAATTTATAAAAACAAACAAACAAACAATACCTAGTGCAGACATTCAGCGAAATTCTGCTCTTCTTGAGATGACGGTACAAGCATCACCACAGCAGCTCTGGACAGTCGTAAAGGTGACAAGCATTTAGAAATACTATACGACCCCCAAGAGACTATGAGCTATTCCAGTACAGGCAAGATCAGCATCCCCAGCACTAGGCACGTAGTAGGTGCTCAATCAAAACTCTACAATTTGTCACCAGGAGTTAAAAATACCACGCCCATTCCCCTTTCTCATTGTATCATCTACTTTTCCTGTCGATGCAGTGCTAATTTCTCTGGAGATAAATAAGGCACTTACTTCCCCAGCGTGAGATTAATTATTCCACGCCACTGCTAACTCCCGACCATATCAGTGTTTGACAGCGTGCAAAGATAAATGGTGAGGCAGCCATTTGAAAGGAAATCATTATGGCATCTCTCTGCTCGTATTATCACATTCATATCAGCATGGGAGATAACTTTGAAACTGCCTGTACTGCACTGAGAACCAATGTTCTGGCTGGGGCCTGCAAAGATGAAAAGGTCCCTTCTTGCCTTCACAGCCTTCCTGTTGCAGTTTGCCTTTCAAAGGCACCCACAGCTTGTGTAAAGGGCTTCCCTGGAAGCGGTGGGTACCATCGACCTTCTCCTCTTAAGAGAAAGCAATCAGGGAGGAGAGGAGGAGCTGTTTCCCAGCAGGGGGCAAATCTGGGTGGATGTGAGCTGTTTCCCAGCGGGGCTGGCCTGTGGACTGTGAGTTCCAGACAGGTCCCATGATGGAAATGTTGGAGCCGCCCACCACCCAGCTCACGCCGGCTCTCCCCAGGTTGGAAGGAGGAATCAGGGTCTCTACAGGCCATCAACTAACTGGTCTGAATTTTAAACACACAGAGACCCTGCTATTCCAAGTAGTCATTTCTGCTTTTAATGTTCTACTAAATTAAAGGTGCAGTACAAACACCTACTCAGTTAACCTAGTGCAACTATTCTAACTCTAAAATGTTTTATCCTAAAACAGAGGTGAGCTATGTAAAGCTTCACAGGAACACTCCCAGTTTGCTTCAGGGAGAAGGTGCCTCTCAGTTGAGGCCAGCAATTTAAGAGGCAATGGTCCCTTTTTCCTGCAAAGGGGAGCCTCATAAAATTTCAATGTCTGATTTGCCCACATGTGAAATGACTCACTTTCCCACCCCAGGGCTCTGGGGATCCTAGCTTCAGATGAGGGGCTGATACAAGGGTTGCTCAAAACCTGGCATTTCTTTTCAGATCTGAATGAAAAAAAAAAAAAATCCAGGATTTCTCTTGTAGCAGCTTCCCTCCAGGCCAAGGAAATGAGTATAATATTTGCACAGTGGGAGTTCTTTCTTTTTTTTTTTTTAACTGTCATAAAATAGGAATAAGAAAATAAGGGTCATTCACAGCAGATGAAGTAAAACAAAAAGAAAAGAGAAATGAGACATTGGCCAACGCACTTTCTTAGCCTCAAAGGTTAGACCGGCCAATGTTTTTCTTGCATCTAATCACCTGAAGGTATATATAGGGCTGTGACCTGAAACAAATAAGTTGTTTGGGCTGTGCTCCTCTACATTTATGTCATTCTGGGCCTGACATGCAAGCTTTTCTGCTACCCTGGGGTTACAGGCACTGTCCCTTGCTCTTTACTGAAAAGTTGAAGTCACCTCGAGTAGCAACACACCGCTGGATAGGTCTCCAGAAGGGCATGTATTTATTTCAGAAAATAACATCTCCATCCTCAGCTTGAATAGTCAGCAAGGATTTTCTATATATCCAATGCTCAAGGTCCAAACTAGCTGCCACTACACCACTGGTCCAGTAAAACTGCAATTAACCAGATACCAACCAACGAAAGCTTAAATAAACAGACTTTATTGTTATTATGTTTTCACTCAGATTTCAATAGTCTGGGGCATTTTTCAACACCAACAACCAATTCTCCAATTCCTTGGGCACCAACTAGGTGTCCTACAATTCAATTCAATTCTGATACTAACTACCTGGAATTAGCATCAAATTCCACAGGTTAAAGGCTCAGTCCTGAAACAGGAGGGATGGGGGCAGGGTACAACCTTTAAAAGAATGACACAGCTATTGAGGATATGACATAAACTGGCTAGAATCAACTAGGTCCAAGATGGAGGAAGATTCGACTTCCAGTGGACCTTAGCCTCATTATATGCTCACTGTGATACATTAGCTGAATGACACACCCACCAGCACCATGACAGCTGTGAGGCTAACCATAAAACGCCAAAAGGCAGTGGCCCAATTCCCGGAAATCCCCACCCTTTCTTCAAGATAGTTGGAAAAATCTTCCCACTCATTAGCCTATGAAATTACCCAGCCCATAAACCACCCCATATTTCGGGCCTCTTGCCTTCGAAGATGGCCCACACTCTGTCTGTGGAGTGTGTTTCTCCCAGGGCCATTCTCGCCTTTAGAGATGGACTGCGCTCTGTCACTGGAATGTGTATCTCTCTAAATAAATCTACTTCTTATCACTTGGTCTCTCAACTGAATTCTTTCTGCAAGGAGACGTAAAGAACCTGAGCTTCCTTAAGTCCTGAGACCAAGTGTGTGACCTCAATTAAAAGACCGTGGGGGCTTCCCTGGTGGCACAGTGGTTGAGAGTCCGCCTGCCGATGCAGGGTACACAGGTTCGTACCCTGGTCTGGGAAGATCCCACATGCCGTGGAGCGGCTGGGCCCATGAGCTGTGGCTGCTAAGCCTGCGCGTCCGGAGCCTGTGCTCCGCAACGGGAGAGGCCACAACAGTGAGAGGCCCACGTACTGCAAAAAAAAAAAAAAAAAAAAAAAAAAAAAAAGACCATGGGTTTAAGTCCCAATCTGAGTTGTGTAGTTTCAGCCCCACCAGACTGCCCTCACTTCAGACGCCAGTCACAAGTATTGATTCCCAGGTTACCCACACTTCTGACCAACTGGGCTCCTAAGGTGTGATGATTTTCTTGAATGGCTCACAGAACGTGGACACTTAGGTTCACCAGCTTACTATAAAGGATGCAAATGAACAACCAGATGAAGAGGCACCTAGGGTGAAGTCCAGAAATATCTGACGTGCGGGAGCTGTCATCCCTGTGGAGTAGGGGTGCATGTGGATGTGTCCCCCAATTCAAAAGCTCTCTGAACTCTCTTGTTCAAGAAATTTTATAAAGCTCAATCCCCAGCCTCCCTCCCTCCCTGGAGTTCAGGTGTGGGGCTGAAAATTCCCACCCTTTAATCACTTGGTCTTTCTGGTGATCAGTTCCAGCCTGAACCTACCTAGGGCCCCATTCAAAGTCACCTCATTAGCATAAACTCAGGTGTGACTGAGAGGGGCTTGCTAGGACCCACAGGAGACACTCCTAACACTCAGGGAATTCCAAAGGTTTGGGGAACTCTGCCAGGAACTAGGGCCAAAGACCAAATATTTATTTTTTATTACACTGCAAGTAGAAAGTAGCAAATGCTAAGTTCATCAGAAATATATTTAGGCAACAAATATCTAGAAATGCTGTAATATCAGTGGAAATTTCACTTAATTTTCTTAAGCACTATGTGTTTATATGGGTAAATAATTTTATCAGTAGCAAAATAATACCAAAATGGAGCAGGAACCTGTGGAGTCCTCCTGGGTACAAATCCTTTCTGTGTCCCCCATCTCTTGTTTGTAGGCAATAGGCTTCATTCAGCTTCCCGACCTTCCCTGAGTTCCAAAGGGCAAATTCAAACAGCTGCTAATCAGGGAAGGGAGGGAATGCAAAAACTAAGGAGGAACAGTCAAGAAACAATGGTGCAGCTGTGGGGCAGGGTCTTGGTTCCTCCTCAAGGAATATACATAACAATACTTTTGATTTCTTCTGCAGGAACTAAGGCCCCCATCCAGGTGGATGATGGTAAATTCTGGCTGAGTACAAGATTCCGGTTAACTCACCACCAACCAATCAGAAGAAAGTCTGCATACAATGGAAGATAACAAACACTCTGACCCCCTCTCCAAATGATTCTTTCTTTAAAAACTTTCATGGTCAAGTGAAATCCTCAGAGTTGGTTTTGGACATGAGTCTGCCATCTCCCCAGGTTACAATCCTCCTGAATAAAGCAACCTTTCCATTCCCACCAGCACTTATCCTTCAAGCGTTGGCTTTCAAGAGGCAAACAGCTGAACCTCAGTTCAGTAACACCACCAGCAACATTTATTGAACACCTATAATATGCCAGACACTGTGCTAGGCACTTTATGTAAATTACTTTCAATTTTCCCCCAAACACTGTGAACGGAGAAATAATGTAATTTTGCCAAAGTCACATGGCTTCTCTTTGTGTTAGAAGTAGACATAGGTCTGCTTGACCTCAAGGCAGTCTCTTTCCCTTGTCATCTATCTCATGTAAAATTATGTGAGAATCACAATGACAAAGCTGGTAGAGTGCATGAACTTGAATCCTCAGGGAACAGTAAAAACTATATTTAATTTTTTGCATTCCAAAACTCAAGGAGTTTTTCAACAAGGGATTAAGCAAAAGGCATTCATCCCCCCTGGACTTTCAACACATCATTTGGCTTACACATTGCCTTCCTCATCTGTAAACTGAGGAAATCATAGTACCATGCATATAAAGCTCTCAGCTTCACATATAGAACCTGGTAAGCACTGTATTCAGGGAAGTGATAGTTAAAACCAGTAGATAATTCAGACTAAGTAATCACAAAACTCTCCATTAGCACCGGGAAAATAACTGTACAAGTCAATTAAAAGAGTACTCTACGCACTTCAGATTCAACATACTAGTACTTCTGTTGAATGCATTAGGTTGTGGTCAGTGTGCAAAGAGTTATACATGGAGCGTTTTTGTTTTGTTTTGTTTGTTTTTTCCTGCTAGTTGAATTATTATAATGGAATGAAGTTATGTGAAAGCAGTTCTACAATCAAATATTCTTATCCAGACAGAGCTTGTCAATCTCATGACTGAGAAAACAACACTAATACTGAAACCGAGCAGGACCCTGTGGGGCTCCTGGGCATGGGAGTCTTTCTGTGTCTCCCGTTTCTTATTTGTAGGGAATAGGGAATAGGCTTTAGCCTCCATGACCTTCCCTGAGTTCCACAGGGCAGGTTCAAATAGCTGCTAATCAGGGAAGGGAGAGGATGCAGAGGCAAAGGAGAAGCAGTCAAGAAACAATAATGCAGCCTTGGGGACAGGATCCTGGTTCTGCCTCAACGGATACCCAAAAGGATATCTTTGAGCTCTTCTGCAGAACTCAAACTCCCAACAAATGGAAGATGTTAACTACTTGATGAAGCATTCTTCAGAGAAGATCAGGAGACCAGCTGAGGCCAGATTAAAGGAATGCAGGCCCTGCACTCACTGTGATCCTTATCAGCAACCCCACCCTTGAACCATTGCTATAAAACTGCTCATCAAATCCTCCCAGGTTGGGATGCAAAGTTTTTCAGGGCACAAGGCCACTGTGTCCCCCTTTGCCTGGCAAAGCAGTAAAGCTATTCTTTTCTACTTTACCTGAAACTCTGTCTCCGAGATTCCATTTGGCACCACTGCACAGAGGCTGAGCTTTCAGCATCAGTACTTCTAAGGCACCTGTCACTAAACTGCAGAAACTGAGTCAGACAGAGACATTTTAAAGCAAATCCTTTAAGTAAATCCTACATCTAAGTCTCTAAGTTCACATGAATGACTTTTATTAAAATTTGCTTTTTCAAATAAACAACTTAGACGACAAGAGGAACAGAAAAATCCAGCCTCAGTCTCTGGTTTCTATGCTGCCAATACAAATAAGAGATTAGCAAAAAATATATATATATTGCAGGAGTCTTTTCCTTGGAAAGATAGTAGGAATTCCCTCCAAAATGTATCTGAACTCTACTTCCGTAAGCTCCCTGGGACTCAGATTTGTTACTGTGGGAAGCATCTGACAGTTTCTTGGAGTGCCTCTAGGTAGAAATATGAATCAGATTAGCTTCCTGCCTTGGAACGATTCTCCTCGGGGCATACCCATGTGCAAAAAGTGCACCCAGATGTTAGCAAACAACTGCACTATCATTTTTCCCCTTCCAGAATCTCTGTCAAGAAACACTGTAGAGGGAGATCGGCTTGGTGCTTTGCGATGACCTAGACGGGTGCGATAAGGAGGGTGGGAGGGAGGCTCAAGAGGGAGGGGATATGGGGACATGTGTATACATATGGCTGATTCGCTCTGTTGTGCAACAGAAACTGAAAACTAACACAGTATTGTGATGCAATTATACTCCAATAAAAATCTATTAAAAAAAAGAAAAAAGAAACACTGTAGAGTTATGACTCTATAAATATGTTGCGAATGAGATCCAGTAACAAAAAACTGGTGTTGTTTATTCATAAGGTATACCAGACCATTAGTGAGAACATAAGGCTGCTGACATTGCTTATTTCAACATCTCACTGAAAGACCACAAAATATGGCTGGGATAGGCCACACTTTCTCTAACCTCTTTGAATGGAACAGGGAAGTCAATGGGGGAATCAGTACATAAGGTTAGAACTGGACATGACCTAGTCCAACCCAACCTCTACATGGCAGTTTTGTCCAATGTCACTCAGCTAGTTAGTGGAGAGAAAGAAATGGAATTCAAGTCTCCACTGCCAATCCTAGTCCTTCTGTAAAGCCACACTCCCATCTGAGCTGGAGGTAAAGAAGAACAGTGAAGGATGAGCCTGACTAAGAGAAAGGAGTAAGTCACACACTCAAGGTTTCCTTAAGAAACTCACAGAATCCTGCTTCTGCTAATCTGAAACAAAGGGAACACCAAAGACCATGTTCTGAGCCCACTTGTCCATTTTTGCCTTGCCCTGTTTTGCAAAATGGAAATTGTCACACATGTGTCAGTCTAAAAGTCCTTCAGGAGTTCTAAATTTCTTGGTCCACATCTTATGTTTACCTATTTTTCAAGACCAAAAATAGTTATTCTAAGAAACAGTCCTGAAAAGACTGGAAAACCAGATAGATATTTCCTCTCTGATCTTCCAAACAGGTGTGCAACTTCTGCAATGGGCTTTGCTGGCTGTGCTGGAAGGCGTGGCAACTGAGTGCAGGCAACTGGGCTTCACTTCCTCACCCCAGGCCCCCCACGCGCTCCACTCTTCCACACACATCACAACCAGCCTGACCTCTCTGCTTCCTCATCTAGTCACCTCAAGACCTGGTCACAGGGCTTCCCGGGTGGTGCAGTGGTTGAGAGTCTGCCTGCCGATGCAGGGGACACGGGTTCGTGCCCCGGTCCGGGAAGATCCCACATGCCGCGGAGCGGCTGGGCCCGTGAGCCATGGCCGCTGAGCCTGCGCATCCGGAGCCTGTGCTCCGCCACGGGAGAGGCCATAACTGTGAGAGGCCCACGTACCGCAAAAAAAAAAAAATAAAAAATAAAAAGACTCTGGTCACATTCCCCTTTCTCCATTAAATCTTCTTGAAACCTTTCTAGTCTTCACTCTGTTATTAAGTTCAGTACTGAATTTAAGCATTTCTCATGTCACTCAATGTGGGTATATCTGTGTTAGTTTCTTACTAGATTTTAAGTTTTTCCAGTAGACCGTAAATCCCTTGAGGATACTGACATGCCATTGTTTTGCAGTTACCCTAGAGCTTTGCATACAGCCAGAGCTCAACAGTAAATGTGGACTGTTTCTCTCCCTTGGAGAATAGAAGTCACAGCTTATACTCTTTAAGTATCTCCCATAGTATACCAGGCAGGATACTGAGATTTCCTTGTCTTTACATATTTTAGAGTTAATGTACATTACAGGACGGGTAGCAGCATCTGTGGTCTCTGCTTATAACGTACCAGAAGCACCTCCAAACACTTGCCCTTCCCCAACTGTGACAACGCAAAATGTTTTCAGACATTGCCAAAAGTCCTCTTGGGGTGGTCATAAATCACCCCTGATTGAGAACCACTAAATATATTACATTTACAGCCATAAGAGAGGTACTAGCTAAAAAGAGTATATTGTAAACTTTCTGGATCTCTGTGGCTTAGAGAGAGGTTATCAATAAAAGTGTAGTACAATCAGGGCCCAAGGTCATTCTCAACAATGGGCCCTTCAGAGCCATTTTTTTTTTTTTTTTTGCGGTACGCGGGCCTCTCACCGCTGCGGCCTCTTCCGCTGCGGAGCACAGGCTCCGGACGCGCAGGCTCAGCGGCCATGGCTCACGGGCCCAGCCGCTCTGCGGCATGTGGGATCCTCCCGGACCGGGGCACAAACCCATGTCCCCTGCATCGGCAGGTGCGCTCTCAACCACTGCGCCACCAGAGAAGCCCCAGAGCCATCTTTTAAGCAGGCTGTTTTAGCCAACTTATCTCTGAGGATGGGGTAAGGACTGGGTCACATGTGCGTGTCAGTGCTCCCTATGCAAACCTAAGCAGGCTAAGTGACATCTGTAAAGAGGTGTGGGAGAAGTAGATCACTTTCTTTTAACTCTTGAACATGGCAGCCATCTGACAAAGCAGAGAAAAGTGCTTTACTGAAAGAATATTCCTCCTTCCCTGAGCTTGGGAGATCTAGCTTGGAGTACAATTTCATAGAAATCTGAACTCGGAGCCAAAAGAAAGTAGAAGCGAGTTAAGTCTATTAAAAGGCAACCGAGAGGGCCTGGTCTGCACTAAATTCGTGTGCCAGAGACCAGCATCGAGGCACCACTCGCCCTGTCAGGTCTACTAACTGGTGTCGTGTGGCAAGCTCCTGAAAGGGGAAAGGAAAGGGTGGCTCTCCATCTCAGAGGTTCACTGGTGAACCAGTAAAGAGACAAAAACGAGTAAAAACTTCCTGAAAAGGTAACAATTAATTCTGAAGATGGCAATTTATCACAGTGCTGCAAAGGGACACAGGGACCCTGGGGTGTGCTTTCAGGCGGCGATTCATTGCTGCGTCTGGAATTTCATTTGTCTCCTTTAGACACACATACACAAAAGAGTGAGAATGGAGACTTGGAAAAGGAGGGAACAAAGAGGAAGGAGGAATGAGAATCCTGCCCAGGTTATTGATGGAGTGGACTCGAATTTCATTAGTCTTAACATTCTGCTCTTGGCATGAGCGACTGATCATCTGAGATGCTACAATGCACCCAACAATTAGGGCAAACTCTAGACAAGAGGGGCTGGTCATGTGTCTCAAGGTTAAGCAGCTGGCCTGTGGGCAAGCTCCAGAGAGGGAGATGGCAAGTGTAAAAGGAACAGTTTGTTTTTGGTCTCTCTCTTCCTCGTTCCTCCTTATACTCCCATTGTAGTCCCTTTGTCCTCATTTCCATCTCTCTTCAATCAGGCTCCCAGAATTCACAAAGCATCCAGTTGTAAAAATGAAGATCCATATTTACCTGTAAAGGTAGGATATTTTCAAGTGTTACCTCAAGGCTACTATGTTGATATATTTCTCTCTGATACGTGCTCATATATATCCCAGGTCTCCCAGTTTCTTGCTGTTCCTCCTAGATTGCAGTATCTTCCCAATGTGGTGGACATGGGTGGATGGTATAATATACAGAAATAACTCTGAATAAAACTCATTCAAGACCATGGTTACCAGAGACAGCCAAGTGCATTCCTTCCTTTCAATACTTCAAGAGAACAGAAATGATATTAAGTGATGATCTTTTATATCCCAGGTAGTTTGTTACATTCTACCCATCCATCCATCCATCCATTGTTCTTTTATTTAAAAAAATGTTGAATGCCTGCCAAGTGGCACGCACTAATCTAAGTACTTGCCCAAATGAAGCCTAAAGTGTATTAAGAGAGGCAGATATGAAAAGACAATTACAATATAGTAGAATTAGTAGTTAGGATAATGATAAGCTCCATTACTATGGAAACATAAGAGAAAGGCACCTGGATCCCAGGTAAGATATTCCAAAAGAGGTAAAATCTGGGCTGGGTGTTTTGGGAAGGATATGAGCTAGCCAGAAGAAAAAGAATGAGAGGTTGGGTTCTCAACAGAGACACCAGCATGTTTATGGCATGAAAAAGGAAAGTTCATTTGGGAATTCAGGCTGACAAGCAAGTCAGCATGGCTAGAGCATTACGTGAGAGGAGTGGGGTAACATGAGTTGGAACTAGAAAGAAAGCGGATGCTAGTGTGAAGGATGCTGTCCTAAGAAGATCAGATTTTATCCTGAAGGCAGTGGAATCCTTTGGAGGTTTTAAGTTAGGAGCTGGCTTAGGCAGATATACATTGCAAAAAGTCACCCTGACTGCATTGTGTAAACTAATGAAGATGGGCAAGACTGGTGTCCAGGAAACCAGTTATGAAACTACTAAAGTAAACAAGACAATGGCAGTGATGATGGAGTGGAGAAGTGGACTTAGTTGTTACTAAATAGGTAAAGGAGATTTCAAGGTGCCTTGTGTAAACCTCACATCAGTCCTGTTAGGTGGCTATTAATACCCATTTTATGGATGGGCCTTGGCAAGGTTAAGTAACTTGCTTAAGGTTCTACAATAATAAACCAGTGGAGATGTCATAAAACCTTCAATGTCTAACTCCAGTGACCTTTTTATTCTCATTGAGCTGAGCATGATTTATCTCTCTATGGATTTCTTATAATGTGTTAAATCCTAGGGATTAAAAATGAGTAAGAAGTGCTTCCTGGCAGCAAGTTGCTCAGAATCGAGTAAACTATTAGCGACTTCATGCTACCCTACCCTGTCTCTTAGTCTCTTGCTTTAATCTAAACAGTAGGTTCTGGGATAGCTCTTTTATAATCTTTTAATTCTCACAGTCAAGAAAAGAATCCAGATGTTGAATTTACAATTTTCCTTCCCTGATTTCATTCCATTACTTCAGCAATCCCTTGCTCTCCTTGTGGCCAGCCACTTCCAAATATCTATAGTCCGTAATGTCATTTCCTCTGACTTGTCGTTTAGCCAAACTCTACATATTCATCTCCTTTAAACCTTCATAAGTCTTTCCTTCAATTCCCCTAATCAATCCTCTTGCCTCTACCTGGTCTACCTCCAATTTGGCTACATCTTGAAAGATCCTATGGAAGCAAAAGATACGGTGCTCTTATTAATAATTCTGCTTATACATCACACATTTTCACCATTTTAAAGTCCCTTTTTATTACTTGGGAAATTTTGCATGAAAATAACATTATATCTCTTGAGAAGCCTGTCTACTCCAACTATTCATTTCTCCACGGAGACTCACACACCACCCACCTTTTCTATCCCAAAGCATAATGATGTCGAAAGAGAAGGAATGGTAAGCATGATTAACATACTACTAGGCAGTAACGATCGATTTCTGGAATTAGTTGAGTAGTAAGATTTTTTTGTTGTTCTTCTAAGGTTGCAGGAGGATGTACGAAGAATAAAAATAAAATTTATCTGCAAGATGTTTCTAAATGGAATGCATTTATTACATTCTTATAGGGCTTATTTGCAGCTCTTTAAAAATAATTGACTATCTAATTAGAGAGGTAGATTACATTGGTATAGAACACATATACAGATAAATACTGCTTTTTATAGCCTCCACTATCACAGATTTAGAAACATACAGAGTGAAACTCACTCAGTAGCTTAACTCTTAAGTTTTCTCTATCTACATACACTGTCCAAAACAGAACTTCAAATGAAAGCTCCCAACTTTTACCATTTATTTAAATGTAATTCTCTGATTCTCTACAGACAGAAATTTCCCATGGTATACACACACACATACACACACACACACACACACACACACACAAAGCGATCACCATTCTGAAGAATTTCTCTCTAGTTGGTTGAAATGCTCTGAACACTGAGAAGAATATAATGGGTTTAATTTTCTTTATCTTTAGGCATATGCATATCTGCTTGAAGTACCTCAATGAGAAGGAATGCTTGGAAATGGACTAGGACCCTAATTGCGAAGTCATTATGGACTCACACAGCAGCACAGATGGGTCCTCTAGAGGCTCTGGTATTAAACAGAGAGCCCGACCACTGCTTGGCTTGAAATGTGACTAAGGTCCTTAAATGCTCTACCTCAGTCTTCCTGTCTGAGAAATGTGAAGAGGTATAGAATATGCACAGAAGTTCACTGCACTTGTGGAGGCACTGAGAAAAGGACACCAACCTGAGCTCAGCAGAGTGAGACATGGTGGCAGAGATGGTAGGTAACTCACCAAGCAGGAAATATTTGAACTGAGCCTTGAGGGGTTATTACTTTTCTAGGCAGAGCGAGTGGGTAAAAGAGCTAAACCAATACAACAAGTCCCCTACGTACGAACCTTCAAGTTGTGAACTTTCAAAGATTCAAATACATGTTCCATCAACTTCAGGCGTCAGTGAAACTGCAGCTTGCCCTCCGCCTTCTGTTGCTGACGATCCTTCAGCTCTACCACCTCCCACCTCCTCTCCCTCCTCCCGTCAGTAACTCTTCTTGCCTGTTCACTCCATGCCAGCCCCCGTACGCCAGCTGTCGTACTGTACTACTGTGCTTTTCAAGGTACTGTACTGTAAGATTAAAAAGGTTTTCTTTATTTTTTGTTTGTTTTTTATGTATTATTTGTGTGAAAAGTATTATAAACCTATTACAGTACAGTACTATATAGCCGATTGTGTTAGTTGGGTACCTAAGCTAACTTTGTTGGACTTACAAACACGCTCTCGGCATGGAACTTGTTCGTATGTAGGGGATTTACTGTAATGATTTACTGTAATGATAATAATAGCTAACATTTACTGAGTACTTACTATGTACCAGGCACTAGTCTAAGAATATGAAATATACGAATGCATTTTCTCTTCAATAGCCCTATGGAAATGTTGATATTTTTATTATCTTTATCTTATAGATGAAGAAGCATGCTCTTGTGCATGTTATATGTTCCCAGGTGGAAAGAACAACATTTTAAAAATTATATCAGGGTGTGACTAGAATGTTGGGTGCATGTGAGAAATATCTGTAGATGAGGAAATCAAGGAGGACAGGGGTGGGAACCTGTAGGGCCTTGTAAGTATGATTCTACATGAAGGGTGAGATCATAGCTGGAATTTGTTTCACTGTGATTTTTGTCCGCAATAAATATGTATAACTTGTTTAGAAAGGAAAATTGTTGAGGGTATAATACTCATGAAATTTGAGTATAAAGGAAAGAGAGTGTCCTCATCGGGGGACAGTAGGTAGCTGATGGAACGGGTAGGAAGCAGGTGGTTGTTTTGATTTTGCTTTTAAGAAGGAAAAGCCCTGGATATATTCATAGGCTGAAGAGATTATATTAGTGGCACCACAGGAAAATGAAGGCAATGAATGATGTCAAAAAGCTTGGGAGGGGCTTCCCTGGTGGCGCAGTGGTTGACAGTCCACCTGCCGATGCAGGGGACGTGGGTTCGTGCCCCGGTCTGGGAAGATCCCACATGCCGTGTAGTGGCTGGGCCCGTGAGCCATGGCCGCTGAGCCTGCGCTCCGCAATGGGAGAGGCCACGACAGTGAGAGGCCCACGTACCGCCAAAAAAAAAAAAAAAAGCTTGGGAAGAGTCTAGGGTGGAAGGATGATGAGAACAAGATTTTGAGCAGAGGGATGAAGGGCTTCTCCTAAGGTGAGCACAGAAGCTTGTAAACTTAGAGGGAGAGGAATTTGAAGACACTCATGACTGATGAGCATTTTCTTCCAAAAGAAAGTAGCAGTTGAAACTCAGTGGTGCAGAGGTGAAGAAGGGAACTGAGTTGGGAGGTTGAAAGGATGCTAATCAAGAGTTATAGGCAAGGGGGCTGCTGATCAAGAAAAGGAAAGGCTTCTAAAGCAGGTTGAAGGCACCCTTCCCGTTGGGTAGAGGGTAGAAACCATTTGGAATGATCTAGAATGAATAGAACAGAGAAAGAAGGGAGTTGAGGACCATAATGAAATGCAATTTATAGATTAATGGAAACTTGATGAAGCAGGAAAGCAACTGGATTTAAGTATGAGAACTGAGATAGTAGGGTTTAAGGTTTCAGAGAGCTAGCAGTTCAGAGCAATGCAAAGACATAGCGTGAGGCCATCAAGCCAGGTTGTTGTGTAGGGAGGGTCTAGTTGCTATCCTAGTAAAGCCACTATCATCTCTTACCTGAACTGATGCAGTAGTCACATAACAGGTATCTACGACTCATCTCTCAATCTTTTCTAACATGGCAGCCTGAGTGATCTTTAAAAAGCACACATCACATCATGTCACTCCACTGCTTAGGAGATTCTAATAGTTTGACAGTGAACTTCAGTAAAATCCCATCTCTTTTCCATGTCCTAAGGGGCCCTGAATCATTGAGCTCCTGTTCACGCGTCAGACCTCACCTCATACCAGATTTCCTCTGGCTCCAGCTGCATTACCTTCTTTCAAACTCCCTCAGCATGTTTCAACCTAGAGCCTTCACACTGACCATCTCCTCTGCCACAAATGTTCTTCCCCCAGATTTTACATGCTTGTCATTGAAGTCTCAGCTTAAATGTTCCCTCCTTAGAGAGACTGTCTTTAAAATACTCATCCACCACTCACCCTGTGACACCTCCCTGCTTTATTTTCTTGAGGGCATTTGTCAACACATACTATATCCTCTCCCAGATTTATTTATTGGCAGTCTCCACCCTCGCCCCTAGAATGTATGTTCCATAAGAACTAGTATCACAATTAAAATTATCTGTTTTGTTTTTGTCAGGGTCCAGAAAAGTGCTTGGTCCATGTTAGTAATTACCCAGCCTTCCCCACTCATGTTTGTTGAATGAGTGAGCTGAGAGGCTGGAGACCTTGAAGGACGGTCCACTCTTTGGAATTCTGAGACACATCCTTCATTTTAGAGGCAAAGGTTTAATTGTTTTAAGAGGCTGTGATTCCAAGGTAAGGAGGATTAGGAAATTGTATCAATGAGCCATCATGAGAAAACAAAACCAAGATAAGAAAGGGTAGTACAGTAGCCTGGGCACCTTAAACCTGGTGATGGGCCGTCATAATTATTCTTCCAGAAAGTCCACGGAGCAATACTTGCAGGAGCAGTATCACTGAGACACATTTACAATTTAAAGTGCAAACATTTTCCCTACTACTAATTAAACTGCATTGCTTTTTTTCTGACTTGCCAAAAGATAAAGTACAGAATAATAAAATAAAAGCCTGGACTCCCCACCAAGTCTCTCGCTGATCTCTTTTCCTGAAGCTGTCTGGGTGATCTTACTACAAATGTAGCTTTAAGCTCAGAAGACATATTGATATTTGAGTTTGGAAAAGAAGTCTGAAAGAACTAACATGTAGCTGAAGGGCCAACACTATTTTTAAGTTGGCTGGGCTATGCTGCTGTTCTGTTAGTGACAGTGGTGGGGACACTTCCATCAAAAAGGCAGAAAGGTAAGTGCTCTTTTTGGAGTCAGCACAGGAGTCAAAGCCATGTGTACTTCTGAGGATAAGAACCGGGGGTCTTTCTAAGAAAAAGACTGGATAGCTAATAGACATCCTTTGCCAGTTCAAATACTTCTTCAAAGCAGTAGTCCTGTTACCAAGAGAAGACTCCACTGACATCCACTAGTTGGTGAAACCTACACCCAGTGAAATAATAGGCCATCACTCCACACCACGAAGAATCTTCTAAGAAAGCCTTGTCTTTTGAATGATCTAAAACAGCATTTAAATGCAACACAGGAAACTGAACGCTCCATGCCATTAAAGAAGGAAGGAATCATCTGGGTAAAAAACTAAAACAAGCTAAATTTGGAGGCAAGGACTGTGAAAACCATTATTCACTCGAGTTTGGGTGGAGATGCCTGCTATTATTACTAATAATCAGAACAATGATAATAAATGAATTTAATCCTAAAGCAGGAAGCATAATTGACAGCACAGGCATGATGTCCTATGATCACCCAAGCCTCAGCTGTGCCTAGGCAGTGCGAGTGGGAAGAACTAGGGAAAAGAATTACAATTAACAAGAAATTGACATATATGAGTTGAATCGGGCACATTATCTCCAGCTTCCGGTTCAGACTTTTTATTAGGAAATTAAATAGAGAGGGTAATCAGACTGCAGGAAAACTTTCACTGAACTCCACAGTTTCCACCAAGCAAAAAAGAAAATTAAGGCAAAGCATGAGAAAATAGGAAGAAGAATTAGACGTTTTCAAATAACTGATTTCTGGTAACTAGTGCTCTATTAAAGAAACAAGCGAGTGAAATACAGGATGGCTGTAAAGTATGGAAACCTAGAAACATATACATACTAAATGATTTCTTGATATTACAATACATGACAGGTTCTGTGTCAGGACATTCCTGACAATTATATGGCCTGTTGAATGTGTATGGTCACTCATTAGCAAACATAGTTCAATGTATTGCACAAAACTGTGATAAACACAGTGTATTCATGCATTTCTCTCAATCCTTACCTATATGTCTGTGAGGCTGTGCCCTAAATTATTTGTATCTCTGATTTTCACTGAGGAAGACCGTGCCTTTGGCACACCATGGATCCAGTAATCTAGAGGGTTCAGAACAGGAGACCATGGAGCCCATTCAACATGGCCGTACCGTTCAATCCAGCTTTGGAAACTCATTCAAACCAGTCCCACATCACTCTGTCATAGTAATGGGATGATGCTGCATCCCGTTGGATAGCTTATGAGTGGCCTTCTGGGGGCCCTTCAAGTGTGGGCATTAACTGGCCACTTAACATGGTCAAATCTGGTATGTTTCCAGACTTTAGAGCGAAACTGTAGACCAAAGACTGAGAAACATGGTACAGTATGCTCCCTACAGCAAGGCCTTAGCACAGGCTGTTCCCTTGGCTTAATTTACCTAATTTCTCATCCCGAACAGTGCAGCTCCTACACTGTGCCGTCAAGAAAATCCTCCCAGATCAGAACGTTCGCTCAAATCTCTTTCTGCTTTCTTAGCAGCTTGTTCTCCATTGAATTCATCGTGCGATTAAATAATTACTTGAGAAATTAGTTTGTCTTATGCCTTCCTCCCATGATGTAAGCTCTGTGACAGGTAGCATATATCTGTCTTATTCACCCTTCTATCTCCATCAAGATCCTTCCATGCAGTAGGCAGTAGCCACTAACTATTGAGCAATTAATCTTCCTCTTTTAATTCCCTAACACCATCTTGAATTCAAATTAAATGCTGAAAAAAAAAAAAGATTACAAAGACCCCCTTTGCAAATGCTGGCTCTGCCTTGCAAGCAAAACCCAAAATAAGGTTCGCCAGAATCTCTATAATCCTTTAAAGGAAAAATAACTTCCACCCACCACCTGAGTCTCTCTCTCCTCAGGGAGTATTGGGGAAGCTGGGAGATCTGACTGAGGCCTTGTTCAATTGTCAAATCATTCCCTTGGCTTCATTTACTGAGCTCTTTAGGACACAACATGATGTAACAGCGCCAGACATGACAAAGCCATCTCTGATATTTTCTAACATTATCGCCTTTCATTGTACATTGCAAAGGAAAATGTCTCTTGAATTTAAAAAGGATGCTGAGATGAGAAAAATGTTTACAACAGAAGAAAGAAGAAAACTCTCTTACAAAAATACCTAATAGGATGAGGAAAAACCCCAGAAGAATAGAATTTACTGAAAATGAGGGGGAGAGAGGAAACGTAAACACACCTTAATTTCCCTCTTATCAATGACTTGATTGGCACTGTTTTCTGTGATTTATATTTACCTCTAGTTACTATTATGCATGTTGCTGAGTGCAACATAACAAAAGTAAGTTGCCTAGACATTCACCCCAAATCCCCCAAATTGAAAAGCCATGCATTTCGCAGCAGCTATTAGAGTCAAAAGGACATTTTATAGATGCTCTTTGTCTGGTTGTATGGTGCTCTCAGTGTGGCTTTGGAAGTGGATTTTGCTATTTATCTCCTTTCTTCTTCAAATATTTTGATCTACTTCAGAGCCTCTAGTAATCTTTGTTTTCTGGTTAGCAATGTTGATAGAAATGAGTCCCCACAGAAACAGCCTTGGGATCATCCTCATCATCCCACTTAAAATTTCCCCTGAAACCTCCTATTCATGATTTTCTCACCTTGGCCTCCAATCATCTCTCCTCCAATAGCTGCAACCTTTGGTTCATACTCAGTGTAATTACTTAAATCCTATTTCCAGTATCTATATCCATATATAGCCAACATGAATCCACTGATTTTTTTTTTTCTTTTAGTGGAGCCCCATTTGTGCTCTTAGAATGTATTATTCCTCTTGAGTTGCGGGGAATACGTGGAGTAATTCTTTTTCTACAGCAGCTACATCGACTAGCGCATGTAAAGGAAAGGCAATAAATATATTACAGTGATAAAGCTGAAAGAAGCTGAGAGCTCAGTGAACAGACTTTATCACCATACACTGTATGATGGAACTCAATGGCATGCAAATACGTTGTCTGACGTTTCATAGCATAAAAATTCCAACCTGACTGTTCTAATCCTTGCCCCTCTCGGAAATATAAGCACCTGGTGTGAAGCAAGAGACTGAGCTATGCTCATTTTTGGATGCAAAATATTCAAAGCGCTTATGTGTATTATTTAATTCATATGCTCTCTGAGATGGCTAGAGAAAGTATTAGGGAAAAGAAGAAAAAATAGAGGTCCCTAAGGAAAGCTTTGTCTCAGTATACAGAAAGAGTCGGCAGTACAATAATTCTCACTGAAATTTTGCATTGATAGTAAGTTTGGGTATAATATATACCTATTAAAAATGTATATATACCTATTAAAAATACAGCAGCTAGCACTCCTAGCAGCTGAAGTAATGATGCCTCTGCTCTGGAGTAAGGGGAGTTTGTGTCCTATGTGAAGTTTTAAGCTATGTAGATGCATTATTTAGAGAAAAATTAAATTAAAACATCAAATTAATATATGCTTATTGTTTATTTTATTTTATTTATTTACTTTTTGGCCTCACTGTGTGACTTGCGGGATCTTAGTTCCCTGACCAGAGATGGAACCTGGGCCACGGCAGTGAAAGCACTGAGTCCTAACCACTGGACTGCCAGGGAATTCCCAATGCTTATTGTTTAAATTACAAAAGGTGGGCAAGCAATTTGCCCCTGGACAGACAACTTTGACTGATGGAACTAGGTTGGCCCATCTCTACAGCTCCACTAGTTGTATGGGGCTCAGTAATTAGACAATCCCTGAGATTCTTGAGTATAAACATTCCATGAAACTATAATCTCAAACTAATAAACAAAATATTTGCAATAATTATTGTAAACTGAGTCCTTGAGACTAAAATACGTTTCAGATGCAATACCTTTATTTTAACATGGCTTATTGTCGCCATCTTTGTTAGTCAAAAAAGACATTGTTTACATTTGAAACTTGTTTTTTGGGAGTAGAAATTAAGACCTTATTCTTTGTTATTCTTCAATTGAGTTGACCTGTATAAACAGAGATGATTGCTGCCTCTGCAAGTATAATAGCAGATCAGCGTGCTACAGCTTCTGTAGAAAACTGACGTAAAAATGAGTCTGCTCAGACTAAGAAAATATTTAAGAGCCCTCCCAGACTGTGTGTTCCTTTTAGGCAGAGGTATATTTATTTCATTCTTTGTTTCCCCAAAGCCTGGCACTCGTGAGGTGCCCAATATTTGTGTCACAGAATATATGCCCCATAAGGAAAGAGGTTTTTTTTTTGGTCTGTTTTGTATATTTCTATAGCTCAAATGCCTAGAATGGTGTGTGGCCCACACTAGGCACTCAATTCACTAAAATATTTGTTAATTGAATACAGATCTGACTAAAACTGAAGTTACATGTGGGTACCGCAGCTATAAATTCCATATCCTCATAAACTCAACTTTGGAAAGACAGCATTTTCTAAATCAGATTATAGTACTCTGTCTCGGTTAATGAATCTGCCATTTTATCAGCAGACACATGTGTTGTACTAGTGCTTTTATTATGGTACCATTTTCCCACCAAGGACCACTGCTGTGTAGTCCTCCTAAATGACAGAGCCAGAAATTAACTTAGCAACCACACTTTCTTTGAATGAGAAACAGGACAGAATCAGATACTGTGGCTTATACAATACATACATAGAATTATTTTTCAAAAAGAGCCTTTTCAGAAACTTGAAATCAACCAGGATATGGAAGCGATTATATTATGGGAGTTGCAAAGCAATGAAATTATTCTGTCCAGTCTTTTGCATAAGTGGTCAGGAATAACATTTGCATACGTTATATCATATTGATTCTTGCAGACAGAGACTCGATAAAGACAAAAGAACACATGCAAAAATAAATGCCTGCGGGGGGGAAAAAACCAGAAGACACAGATGGAGGCATCTATCATATTTGGCTTTAAAACGAAAACAACAAAAATAATAGAATAAACAAACAAAACCAAAAATAAATGACAACAACCACAAAACCCGATTCAGGTCAGTTCTCTTTAGTAAAAAGTGTCTATTTCTATCTTTGTCCTTGCTCAGTTCTCCCTCGTGAAATCCACTTTCAAATGTCATCCCCTCCCCCTTGCCAATAGAGCAAGCATTCTTTAACAGGATAGATACGGCAGTAAGGAACTAATAATGATAATCATAATAATAATGAGAAATGGCCTCAGAGATGTATTTCATGTGTCTTCCCCTCTCCTTGTCTTTCTTCAGTGGAATAGCTTCCCAGCCAGTGGGGCATTAATCATCAGCACAACAGCTAGGAGATAAAGGCTGGGTGGAAATTCATTGTGCATTATAGTGTGAGCTGTGGGTGCATGAATATGCGTCTCTCTCAGTATCTGGGAGGAGGACGTGAAGAGGCAGAGGAGGAAAATCTGTCATTTTATATATTTCTACTGCTCAAGATGGTCAGGACTGGTTTCCCATTGTTACCGTGGATTAAAATCATTCAAGTCCTTCTGCTTTCATTGGAGGTCACCACTCAGAAAGGGGGATAAATACTGTGACAAGTTAAATAATACCTACTTATTTTTCCCCATCTGCCTCGGGGGTATGCGGCAGAGGAAGGGACAGGAGGAGGGGCCAGTGGAACCTGGAGCAGGACTGTCTGATGGGATAAATTTTTCTTTGTTAATCAGTTCTTTCACTTACATAATGCTTTGGGTTAACAAGATTTCCTGTTTTGAAGAGCCTTGAATTAAGTTTGGGGAGACGGTTTAGAAGAGATAGGTAAACAGGGGCTACACTACTCAGCAAGGAACTATAAATATCTACTAGATCCTTGCTCCAGAAAGCGAGATCCACATATTGCAGCCTGACATCATCCGGGAATTAGTTAGAAATGTGTGATCTTAGCCCCACCCAGAACTGACTCAGAATCTGTGCTTTAATCAGATCGCCCAGGTGATGTGTATACACTAACAGCTTCGGAAGCACTGTTGTAGCTAACACATGCAGACACATGTGAGCATCCTCTCTCTGTCTCTGTCTCTCTCTGTCTCTCTCTGTCCACACACACACACACACACACACACACACACAATCAGATCAAATGAGAGATAGAAGAAGCCACGTTATGTACATGTACGTTATGTACAAATTTCCATCAAGTAATCCTCTCGGTGACGCTAGCCACCACAGATACGCTGTGCATTTCTCTCCCCCAGACATCTCATCCCTGGATGATGAAAAAACCAAGGAGAACCTTACATTCTCCATTTAGCTAACAGAACTAGATCTCTAGACAACCCAAGGCATTAATTAGGTTTCAAGAGGCAGGGCTGTCATAACAGCCTCAGTGTGTTTCTAATTTTTACAATCATTCAAACATGCACCAGAAAGGTATGAAAGCACATCCCCTCCCTCCTACTGCCTTGTCAGAGGCAGAATGGAAATATCCATCTTGAAGCCTGGCTAGCAATGATTGCTGCGTAAAGTCATTTCCCTGTCATATATAAATAGAAAGAAAGAGATGCATTTTTAGAAAAAAAGAAATTTCTTGGACCTTAGCTTAAACTGGAATCATTGATTCTTTTGACAACTCAAGAGACATTTATTAACTACGTCATCTTCCACATAGGGGTGGTCATTGCGGAACTCCTTCTGAAAGCTTTCAGCAAAGAGGGGGGATACAAAAATAAATCATTACTTGTATTATAATTTTAATTAGATGAAATATATTTTATTCACTTCTCTCAACCTTAGCCATCCAATCCATGAAATGGACAGATAATTCTTACAGCAACATGATTACAGAGTATTTTCGCTTGCTCTCTCCTTTCCTCTCTTCAACTTTTCTTCCCCTTCCACCCTCTAATTCATTTATCCATCCATTCAACTGTCACTGTATGTGCAAGGCACCATGTTAGCTACTGTGAGAAAAATGAAGAAATTGGAGACAGTGTGAATCTACCCGTATATTTGTTAGATGAGGAAAGAGTGGAGACCCAAGGAAGCTGATTGCCATGTCATAGGCCAAATGGTTAATTAAAGAATAAAAACCAAAATTTAGATGCTAAAGAGACCTGGATTGGAATCCCATTTAAAATAACAACAACAATCTTTTATCGAGTTGCACCAATTTAAGCCCTTGACTTACATTATTGTAACCTATGCATGGAGTTGATGTCATTATCTCCATATTTTGGTGGTGAAACTAAGCTCCAAGAAGCACCTTAACCAAAATCCCACAGCTGACAAATGAAGGTCCACCTCGAGTCATGCTTTTAACCATTTTATCTACAAATGAAGTCTTCTGACCCTCATTTCTGTGCTCTCCTTCCTTCATAACACGCTGCTTCCACACGGCTGTCTTGAATAACATTTCTCCCTCCTCGGCTTCTTCCCTCTGCGGATAAGCATTCATTCACTTAATGCAGTTTTCTTTTCTTCAACAAACGTGATCGAGCCCCACTTTGTGGCCGGCACTATGCCAGGCCCTGAATGTTGAGTGAGGAACTACATAGACATTACTCCTTCTCTCAATCTAGTAGCTTCTCATAGTGTCTTCCAAAACCTTCTTTTCAAAAGGTCATGAACTATGGAGCCAGATAAGTCATACGGTCACGACCAGGAATGAATGGGTTCATGTAACATACTCAGCCATTAGAGAAAAACAAAAAAAGGAACTTAAAGCAGATAGAAGACTCCCACCAACCCACTTACACATGCACAACCAGGTAAGTGAGCCCCAAGTTAATTTTCTATCCATACCAATAGAATAGGATAGAAGCAGGGGTCCATTAAAATAATTTTTATTTGCCTATATTTAAAGGTAGGTTTCAGGAGAATTAAGAATTAATTAATTATTTAATTAAGAATTAAATAATTTGGGAAAGGAAGATGGTGAAGAAATTGGAGAGGGAAAGTGGTGATATTACACTATTTCCAAAAGTGCTTTGAAAACTCTAAGTGCTAGAAGCTGCTTTTGTTATTAGGATGACAAATAAGTTCTAAGGGAAGAGAACTTAAGACCAGAAGTCAAGAAGAGCAGCCTTGCACACCAGATACAAGGAGATATCTCTGGACGCCTTATCCTTAAGGCAAGGAGTCCAGAGCAGCAAAACCACTGTGGAGGGAATTCCTTGGTGGTCCAGTGGTTAGGACTTTGCACGTTCACTGCCGAGGGCATGGGTTCAATCCTGCAAGCCATGAAACACAGCCAAAAAAAAAAAAAGAAAAAAAACCCACAGCAAACCACTGCAGATAACTCACCAGAAAGTGGGCCTCCACGGGGTGGGGGAGGGGAGCAGGGGAGGGACAGTGCTTGGAAGTGAGCGGCAGTCTGTATTACAAGGCAAGTGTACTTCCTGAGAAGGTGCTGGCGGACTGTTGGCCATTCATTTGTTTCAGGCAATACTGACTGAGGGTTTACTCTGTGCCCTGACAGTGCCTGAAACAAACATCTCGCTATCCTAGGACTCACATTTCACTAAATAGAAACAACAAACAAATAAATATGGGACATAACATCAGGGAGAGATAACTGCTCTGAGAGACAACGAAGCTGAAGGTGACGGAGAGTGCTACTTTACGGGGGATGGTCAAGGACGGCCACTCTCGAAGGTGCCATATGGGCAAAACTCTGGATAGAGTGAGGGAGTGAGTCGTGCAATAGCTGGAAAGAGCTGCATCAGGCAGAGGAAACGGCAAGTGAAAAGCCACAGATGTGCTTGGTGTGCTCGAGCAGGGCTGGGACTAATGAGGGGGCGCTCATCTACTGTGTAACGTTTAAAGGAATGGCCCCAACTCAGTCACCAAGATAAATAGCTTATTGCGATATTTTAAAGTCAACATCAATGCAAAACAAAATCCGCGATAAGCAAAAAAATCAACATTTTAAATAGACACAAGATCCGACTCTGCAACTGTACAACCCTCACTTGCCCCTCCCTTATCCTGGCTCCAAGTTCAAGGAAGATCAAGACCTGTGTACCTGGAGCAAGGTGATACGAAACACGGTCAGAGAGAGAGCAAGTGGGAGACCCATACGCCACACGGAAAGGGTTCAGGCTTTATACTTGGCCAGGTAGACTGTTAGGTGATTGGACAACCACCTGGAGCTTTAGAAACCTTTGGGGACCTCCACGGTGAGTAGCCAAGAGCTGACTGCACTTCCCTCTCAGCTGTTCAGATGGCTCAAAATAAGATCCAGTGCTTTCATATATATGGAATCTAAAAAAAAATGGGGGCTTCCCTGGTGGTGCAGTGGCTGAGAGTCCGCCTGCCGATGCAGGGGACACGGGTTCGTGCCCCGGTCCGGGAAGATCCCACATGCCGCGGAGCGCCTGGGCCCGTGAGCCATGGCCGCTGAGCCTGCGCATCCGGAGCCTGTGCTACGCAACGGGAGGGGCCGCAACAGTGAGAGGCCCGCGTACCGCAAAAAAAAAAAAAAAAAATATGGTTCTGATGAACCTAGGGGCAGGACACGGATAAAGACACAGACATAGAGAATGGACTTGAGGACACGGGGAGGGGGAAGGGTAAGCTGGGACGAAGTGAGAGAGTGACATGGACACATATACACTACCAAACGCAAAATAGATAGCTAGTGGGAAGCAGCTGCATAGCACAGGGAGATCAGCTCCGTGCTTTGTGACCACCTAGAGGGGTGGGATAGCGAGGGTGTGGGGGAGACACAAGAGGGAGGAGATATCAGGATGTATGTATATGTATAGCTGATTCACTTTGTTATAAAGCAGAAACTAACACACCATTGTGAAGCAATTATACTCCAATAAAGATGGGGGGAAAAAAAAAGATCCAGTGTTTTATTAGCAATTCTGGTGGGAAGTTCTATAAAACCTATAAATATTACAACCTAATTAGAAGGGCATCTCTCCAACTTCTAGCATCTCACAGACTTCTGCCTGTATGTGGTGAGGCTCTTCTCAGAGATCCTTTAAGGGACTTTTTCCAGCTTTGGGAAGTGCTGATCTATGTGTCCTGCCAACACATAAGTCTTTAAGAGGTAGGTAAACCCATCAAGTTCCTTTTTTTCCCATGAGAACTATGGCATTCTGGAGGGAAAATGTCACTGGGGAGTTCTACCAGGTAATGAGTAAATTAGAGTCCAATTTCCTTCCCCCCAGTTATTCTCTGGGAGGGGAAAAGTAAGTACCTGTGCAAGGGTAAGGAGGAAACAGAAGATACTTCTTGGCTGGCAGCTAAAGTCTAATTAGACTGACAAATCTTCAGTGCCTCCCCCAGTTATGAAGCTTGGCAGGAAAGGAACGAGCCCTAGAGCCACACATTACATAAGGCCTTTAATCAATATTAGTTGAGCCCTGATCCTAAAATAAACTTCCCCTAGAGGCTCTGTTGTCTGGTGGTAAAAGGGAGGGATGGAAAAGTGTGTGGACTCCTAGTCTCACTTCTATCAAGCTGGTGGAAGCAGGAAAAAGGTGGAGGGGCCCAGAGGGGATAATTTGGGGGATAAGTATAACATAACTTACCTCCTGTTATAGCATGGTATTTGGAATAAAGTAGATTAATCTTGTATCCCAATCCAAGACAGTGTGATTATTCAAAGAACCTTGAGAAAATTCAGTGTTCTAGCCAGAATCTCAAAACGCCATGGACAACAACATGCTGTAAATGTGTGTGTCATGTATGTGTCGAACCATATGGAATTGCTGATAGTTGACCATTCTGATCTACAGAAATGGCAGTTTCACATGTTTCACCTAATAGAACACTTTGCATGTGATAACCACTCAGCTAAGCTAATTCCCACTCCATACATCCCTTCTAATTGATGAGTTCAGGGCTGTGATTCAATCTAGGACCCTCAAAGGAAATCCTGGGTGATCACAGGTTTGTGTGGGTGTAGACAAAATTGTTCTTGTGCTTATCCAGCCATACAGGGAGGCTAAGCTCTGTGAGGATCTGTGAGTCCTGGGAGAGTCTCTTGGGTTGAAGTGGTTTTCCAAATGTCTAGCATTTAGTGCAGACTTGTGGGATAGGGCGTGGCCTAAGTTCTTTCCACATCTGGTTGTATTTATTACTCACAACAAGCCTATGGTAAAGATACTGTTGTGCCCATTTTACAGATAATAGAACTGAGGTTTAGAGGGTCTAATCAATATTCCCAGAGAGACACAGCTAAGTGGCTGGAAGAACCTGGCGTCCAACCCAGAAATTCTGATTCTAAATTTCTCTCTCTTTCCTTCAGCATACTGGGACTGCATCCAGGACAGACGGTGTGAAGGATCAACTTTTTAATCACAAGTTTTGCTCTGTTTTGTTTTCCAATAATCAATATCAAGGCTGAAGTGTGCTTCTGACTGTCCCCAGCCTAAAACTGAAAGCAGACCACGAGGACTTTCCATATAGGTATTGTTACAAAACCTGAATAATTGTGGCTTCCTTCCATAATTTTTGAAAATGGTTCACATTTGCCCACCAAATTTGTGAGTTTGAGATAAGAATGAAATCTCACAAAGCTCTCAAGTCTTTCACTTCTACTGTTTATTAAGGTAGTTCCAATCCAGGCTGAACATTGTGATTTTCTGGTAATATTCTGGTGCCAGGCAGCCCTGGCCAATGTCAAGGTGACTTTACCAATGCCCAGTTCAGAAAAAGCGGGTCATGATCAGTATTCTGCTAAGAGCTTATAAATGATTCCAAATGGTGATTTGCTGAACACAGAACACACTGAGTTCTTTCTTTACTGATAACTTGGTCTGTAGCACTAAGGTAAGAGCATACACATTATTCTTGGAACTATTTTCCTCTTGGCCCTTTCCTCTCTCACAAGAACACTTTGGTCATGGTGGCTGAGAGTTACCCCTAAAAGACTCTTATTCCTCACTTTTGCCTTCCATCCTGAGTGAGGACTAAGGAATTTGAGTGTAGCCTGAGTTGAACTCTTCCACCTTAGAAGCTGACCTACCGGCATCATGACAGTAACCCTACCAGCACTGGGGTCAGACGTAATGCAATGGATGTGCCTGTACAATCTCTGGGGCATCCCTGGTAGTAAGACCCACAGGCAACCTGATCCAGTTCTCCCCTCTTGGACTTCTCCTGTTTGGGGGCATTTTAGGCCAAGACTCTCAGAATCTGAATCTCTTGTATCTCACAAACTCCCTCTACGCACTCTCTGTTCTAGCTGGACTTGGCGATCTCTCTAGGAATCATCTCTGACTTTGTCAATTTAGCTTTGCACATTCAGCCAACCTGGGGTTTGTTCCTAGCGCCATGTATCCAAGTCCCAGTTCCATTCTCACCTCATTCATAAGATCCAGCCATGCCATCCCATACACCACTCCTCACCCCCCAACACACCATCACTTGTAAGTCACTATTTCATACTGATAGCTAATGTCAAGCCCTCTTGTCCACTTTACGCTGTAAGCTCCATGATGGCGAGGAACCTGGATTCCTCTTTCTGTAACACCAAAAATACATGTGGATAGACCCATTTCATAACAGAACATACTCTCCAAGGCCCATAGCACTCCCGGTTGATTTAAAAATGGAAAAGAAAATTAAAGATGGGTAGTGAGATGTCCATTCCGGAGATCTTACAGACGTTTTATTTGCCAGGACTAATTTCAGCCCCCAAATTCTACTCTGAGCCTCCTTCAAATCCCTATCCTCCAAAACCTCCTAGCCCCACTCCGGACACTACCATCAGTAGAAGCAGCCCCATTTTCTGAGTTAGATCCTTGCTTGAGAGGGTATTGGCTTGCATACCAAATGTTGAGGACAAAGTATAATAATAACAAGGTTAAAATATATTTAATTATATTCTTCGTGATATACCTCTTGTAAGCATTTTACTTTTATTAACTCAGTTATCCTCACAGCAATCTTATAAGGACTAGTGGTACCTTTCCCTCCCTCCAGTTTTACAATGTGGTAGATTTAGGTTGGTTGCAAATTCTTGCTACTCCTCCTATTGAGAAATGAGGTTTATACATCACTCCCTGAAAGTGAGACTTGGAAAACTCTCTCCAGGGGTCCTGAGCCTCTATGAAAGGAGTCCTAGAGACACGGAGAGAGACGTGGACCCAGCTGAGTCCAGTATTTCCAGTTCACCCACCAAGGAACCAGATGCATGTGTGAAGCCAGACCCTCCAGACCAGATGAGCCACTGAATGACCTCAGTCAATTCCATGTGAGGCAGAAGAAATGCCTTGCTGAGCCCTGCCCAAATTTCTGACCCATAAAACTTTGAGATCTAATGACATAGTTGTTGTTTGAAGCTACTAAGTTATGGCAGGTTGCTCCATAGCAATAGGTAACTACAACATACACGACTCGCCCAGGGTCACTTAGTTAATACGAAGAGAAACTAGGTTTTAAACCCAGGCAGTCTGACTTCAAGTACATGCATTTAATCATTCTGCTATAGTTTTACCACTGGAAAAAAAATTAAAATTGTCCAAAGCACACTGATCATCTTAGAGAGAAATCCTTCCACAAGCCATGACACTTCTGATTGTTAAGTGATGATAAGGTACATAATAAAGCCTATCTTGTTTTCTGATTTATTCAATAAATATTTACTGAGCACCTACTAAGTGCCAGACCTTTATTTGAGAATTATCACTTGTCCACCTGCTTTCTCAATGCACCCACCTGCTTTCTCAACCTTAACTTCCTTTTTTATTCAGGGAGGCATCTAGAGACATCCTTTTTTAAAAAAAAACTATTTTATACTGGAGTATAGCTGAGTAACAATGTTATGATAGTTTCAGGTGCACAGCAAAGGGACTCAGCCATACATATGCATGTATCCATTCTCCCCCAAACTCCCCTCCTGCTTGGCACTGCAGCTGTGAGTAATTTAACATAGTCCATGCAATTTACAAGTATTTTGTAACAAACTAGAGTATCAGAAAGATCAAAGCGCCTATTACTTCCAGGAGGCTAGAGCCTTAGAGGGCCATATCAGTTGGCAAACTCTTTGTTCACATTCACACACAGTTAAGAGCATCACTAAAAGCACTTTGCAGTTTTCCTTTGATTTAAAATCAACATTAACCAAGGTCTATCAGAAATGAACTGCTCAAATGATGTTTTCTTACCTTACGCTTAAAGAAATAACCGGTGGATTTTTAATAAACAGATATTTATACTTGTGAATGCACATGCTTATTTTGTTTCTTCCGGAAGAGTCTACTTTTAGGACAACTCTACTCTAGCAATGTTATCAAAGCAAAGGAAGACAGAACAGAGTATCATTTGGGAATGGCTGTAAGATTTCACACATAGGTGAAAACGTGAATGATGGATCTAGTGAACATGAAATCCAGCCTTCCTCCCTTCTTTTTCTTTTTTCTGAAGATTTCCCAGACATCAAATCTTTATGAGTCCATTTCATTCAAGAAAATTAGGGGCTCACACAGGGCACATAAGAACTCCTGAGACTGACCTTCTTCACCCAGAGTCTTCAGAGTCTGGAAACTGCCTTAAACCTTGGGTAGAATCCAAGGGTAGTCGGGTCCCCGGTCCTAAAACAAGCTTCACATGATCTACAGAATGTATTTAAGACAGGGATAGACTTGGAGACAGGCAGGCTATTTCGTTTTGCCCAGGGCAAAGTTCTTATGGCTAGTTGGCAGAACAAACAGTTCAAAACCCTTGGCATAGTTATTTCCTTTAGCTAATCTTTACAAAGAATATGGGGCCTTTTTATCTGTCATCCCCATCTAATCCAATTTTGCTAGTCTGTTGGCTTTCCTCCAAGACTACTTTATGTATTTATACACCTTTAAAAACAAAGAGCATCAACAGATTTATAACTCATTTTTATAGCCTTTTCTGTAGAAGCAAAAGGAAAGACATGTAGATGTAATCCAATTATTACTGGACTAAAGAAAAAGAAACACACCAGAAAGGAGGCTGTTAGAGAGGGCATCCTCCAGCTGTCTACAGCTGCTGACCTCTAAAATGACAACAGGTTAAATGATGTTTAGAATCATACTCACTTATAAGACTTTTGTACCTTGTATCCTACTCTGGCTCCCTTAGTTTATACAAATACTCACCCAATCTGCTCCTATTTATGTATGTGCTGCAGGAAGGAAAGCCCCAGACTGATAATTACCATGGCTTAGTCCCTGAATCCTCATGTAACATTAAATCCTTCTGAGGTCAGTAAAAATCTGGCCTTGAAAAGGACTACAGGACCATCCATTCCTATGAAGAAAAAGCCATATGCTTCTCTGCTTCCCACAGGGTTAGTGGAATGTATTCTGACAGAGACAGAACAAGTCTGCCAAGACCTGTGCAGATAGAACTATCCTTTCACCCACAATAAACAGATCTGCTCTTGAGCTATAGAGAGTCATAATAGAAATATATATTGTCTTTTACCTTCTTTTCAGTGAGTATAGTGAAGTGTCAGGAGTTATTGCTTTAATATCAGTAGAGAAAAAGCTATTTTTCTGGAGCATGTGCGAAGGTATACATGTAACAACACGTGCAACTATAAGACTGCTAAGTAACCAGCTTCTTAGTAGCTTTTCTAAAACACATTAAATTGGCCTGATAACATCATCAGTGCATCAGCTTCCAATTGTTCCTGTGGAGTCACATAAGGAATGGTCTGGATATCTCTACTCAAAGAAAAGCGAAAAGGTAGACAACACTTTTACCACTGCCTAACTCTCATAAACTTAATTCAGAAGAATGGGAACACATTGGGGGTTTAATTGATTATTGACTTTAGGTTTATAATGTCCTCTGAAGTCAATGGAAGGGTGATGTCAAAGACTCAACTGAACCCCTGGCTAATGTCTTAAAACTAAGAAACAGAAAGGACAAGTACTGACCTACTGAATCTTCTGCAGATATTAACTAGACTAGGGGTCATTTTCCCACAAGCAATCGGAATGTCTTATTTTTTGCCAGAGCATTTAAGGCTAAAAATCTGATTAACCTTCTCCCCTCTACTAACTAGATTTATGAGATGCCAAGGAAGTCAGCAAAGCATTAGCTTTAGCTTGGGTATAATTACTTTTAAGTGACAAAACAAAAACGTTAACCACAAAACTAAGGACTTCCTACATAGCTAAACTCAGACCTTCGAATTTTCTAATGTAATTAGGACCTTGGTAAATATAATATAAAGGAAACGAAGTGGGCCAAAAATAATAAGTGAATAATCAACACTTATCAAATACAAATACTGCATTTTATAAGGATTAATTGAACCTCTAGCTTCATCTGCCCTTGATTTAATGCTACCCACTGGCCTCAAAAATGAACAATTCACGTCCTAGCAAAGCCATCAGGAGGATGCGAATAGAATTGAACTAGGATACAGTCTTTCCTATGACAAAAAATTTTCCTTTCCCCCTTTTCCCTTTTGGCTAGTGAAAAGAAAGGTAATAAAATGAGAGGTGGGAGTATTTCATAGTGAAAATTTGCTCATTTTGGAAAAGAGCTTTACCATCCTTCCTACAGGCATCCTTCCTACAAACATAGTCATTCAGACGCTTTTGCTACGTAGTAACACTGACCATGATAGCAATATCTCAAAGACCAAGATGCGGAGTCAATTAATTGTTGGAGAAAGGCTTACCTGAATGCTGGCTGTAGAGCGATTCTTGCGGGTTGTGGTAGTAGCCATTGTAGTGGTGGTTTCCATGACAGTGGTAGACATTTCTGGTGGCATGGAGGTTGTCTGTGTCGTTCCCAAGATTGATGGGACTTCTCCCACCAGTCGGACACTTCCATTGATTTTAATATTGGGGTTGTTCTCAGCCGCCATGTTCAGTACTTTTAAACCATCATAATAGAGCCCAGAAAGCTGGCCTTGGAAGAGGCGTCCTTTGTCCTTTCCACCGATAGCTATTTGCGCCTGGGTGTTGAAGATGGTTAACTGCCGGCCTAGTGGGTTGGGTGGAGGAAACATCATTATTCCTGTACATTTTCTCTGTTTGCCTTACCTGGTCTGAATGGACCAGACATCAAAACAGGCTTCCTTGAGCAATTGAAAGGAAGAAAATTGGGTAACAAAAATTCAATATAGACATTGGCAAATAACATTTCACTGTTTATCTCTTCCACTGTCTAGCTGAATATCCTAGATAATCTGAATAAAAGATTCTCTATCTCTTTATTGTGAGGCAGGAGAAATCTTGTTCAATGATGAGCAGTATTATAGTCTTCCTGGTTATGCAGTTGTGGATGACAGAAAAAAAAAACAGGTGATGAAAATAATAAATCATAAATACTTACTGTACTGATTTTTTAACCTAAAAAGTAACACAATGAAAACTAAAAAGAATTATATATGGCAAATAAAGACTCAGTGAGGTAACACAGAACACTGAATTAAAAAACTAGGTCTGATAATTAAATTAAATTAACTGAAATTAACTTAGATTCTAGCTAAGAGACTTGCATTTATTGTATACTTATAAAAATAAACATTTTGGTCACCAAACACCTCATTTCCTAGAAATCTTCCTAATGCATAATATTCTACCCATACTTGCTATTTAATAAACATTATGACAGATTATTTCCCATCTTTATTAATTTGGAGGAGGGGAGAGATTACAGTCACACAACTAAATCTCCCTCTGAAATATGGAAAATAAGTAGGCATTGATCATGTCAGTGAGAAAAGGGGGAAGAAAAAAAATGTCATTCAGAATCAATGAATTTTAAGAGGAGGGATAGGTGTTAACGAAAAAAGCTACACATAAAACACCTTAAAGTGATATAGAGGTATGCTAATGAATTGAAGCAAAGAGTAGCTCACCTTATTTCAAGTTCCCATTTGGGGAACCATTTATGCTTCTGTGGACAGAAAACTATCAGAATGAAATGATGGTAGAACAGAGGTTAGAATAGTGTAACTCAACTTATCTTCCCCCCAACTATTCCTACTTTAAAAAGCCTCTCTTAAGTTTGAGATGTTTCCCAGAAAAATCTAAATACCTTTTAAAGGTTAGAGCCTTCTATTCTATTATTTCTCCAGATTACTTTCTTCTGTTTTTCCATATGGAGAAATGTGGAAAATTTTTTTAATGGAATTAAATATAGCCTTTCTGAATTTTTCTCCATTTTAGTCAGTGATCAAACAATACTTCATTCATTCTTAATCTAATTGCCTGAATATTTTTAGCTATTAATGACTGGAAACAATGTTCTGATATACTTGCCTTTTTAATAAAAGGGAATATATTTTTTTAAAGACTGAGGTTTTCATATAATCTCAAATATGAATAGAGGCATGCTGTGATATTTGGGCGCTTAACCTCTACCACTATTACATGGTCTTTAAGCCTACACAGTGAGCAGCTATCCTTGAATTTCTGGTGTATAATGTGGAGTCCCTACTCAATGTAGAAAAACAGACGAAACAGAAGGGACAGAGAAGGGAAAATGCATCTGCTCAGAGGGAATTCTTTGTACAAGACCCAGCTCCACTCACTGGGCAATGCTTAAGGGCATATTAGTCAAGAATGATTTATAACTAATACTCCTTTGGAAGCTTCAAACACTACACTTCACTATGATGATTTGGACAGATAATTTTGTTATAGTGAAAATAATCTCTATAAAAATATCTGGAGCATGGAAATGGAATCTGCTGGCTTTAATGATAACAGAATTGCCCAGATCCTAAGGGTCCAATCAAATAGGTCTAATAGATTTCCATTATTTTCCCACCAATTCCTTCAGTGCCCTGTGCACATGCATCATTGCCTATCCTTTGGCCTCTCATTTCTCACATAAGATGCAGCAAAAAGTTCAATGCCCAATAATACTGGCTAATGGCCTGGAGCTCATACCTCTTTACTGTTTATTTTTTGACAACAGCTTTATTCTGGGAGCCCTAAGCTTACTATAAAAAGAAATGCCGGGCTTCCCTGGTGGCGCAGTGGTTGAGGGTCCGCCTGCCAATGCAGGGGATGCGGGTTCATGCCCTGGTCCAGGAGGATCCCACATGCCGCGGAGCAGCTGCGCCCGTGGGCCATGGCCGCTAGGCCTGCGCATCCGGAGCCTGGGCTCTGCAACGGGAGGGGCCACGGCAGTGACAGGCCCGCGTACCGCAAAAAAAAAAAAAAAAAAAAAAAAAAAAAAAATGCTCCTGGCCTTGCATAGGCATTTGCAGTGGTTAACATAATAAGAATTTGCCTAGTAAGAGATCTCTAGGGCTAAAATTCAGTATCTTACACCTCAGTGCCAAGCTATCCCTTCCATTCACATAACTGTTGGCCAACCATAATATTAATGCTTATTCATCTCCTTTTTTATATATAGCCAAAAACTGATAATCAGTTAATGCTTATAACTGATTACAGGTAGAAAATTTTATATTTCTAATATTCACAACAGTACTTCACATCTGTAATGGTCCTCATCTTATTTTCCTATTGATGTTATTCTGCGCTTGCTTACAAATAAAAAGAAGATCAGAGAGAATTGAAATGCAAAGTTGAATTATACTGGTTAGAAATGATGGATCTGACCAATCTCTCCCATCAGGAAATTTGCACAAGCCTCTTAGATAGCCTCATCCACCAGAGGTCAGACAGCAGAAGCAAGAAGAACTATAATCCTGCAGCCTGTGGAACAAAACCCACAGTCACAGAAAGATAGACAAGATGAAAAGGCGGAGGGCTATGTACCATATGAAGGAACAAGATAAAACCCCAGAAAAACAACTAAATGAAGTGGAGATAGGCAACCTTCCAGAAAAAAATTTCAGAATAATGATAGTGAAGATGATCCAGGACCTCAGAAAAAGAATGGAGGCAAAGATCGAGAAGATGCCAGAAATGTTTAACAAAGACCTAGAAGAATTAAAGAACAAACAAACAGATGAACAACACAATAACTGAAATGAAAACTACAATAGAAGGAATCAATAGCAGAATAACTGAGACAGAAGAACAGATAAGTGACCTGGAAGACACAATGGTGGAATTCACTGCTGCAGAACAGAATAAAGAAAAAAGAATGAAAAGAAATGAAGACAGCCTAAGAGACCTCTGGGATAACATTAAATGCAACAATATTCACATTATAGGGGTCCCAGAAGGAGAAGAGAGAGAGAAAGGACCTGAGAAAATATTTGAAGAGATTATAGTCGAAAACTTCCCTAACATGAGAAAGGAAATAGCCACGCAAGTCCAGGAAGCACAGAGTCTCATACAGGATAAACCCAAGGAGAAACACACTGAGACACATAGTAATCGAATTGGTAAAAATTAAAGACAAAGAAGAATTATTCAAAGCAGCAAGGGAAGAATGAAAAATAACATACAAGTGAACTCCCATAAGGTAAACAGCTGATTCCTCAGCAGAAAATCTACAAGCCGGAAGGGAGAGGCACGATATATTTAAAGTGATATAAGGGAAGAAACTGCAACCAAGGTTACTCTACCCAGCAAGAATCTCATTCAGATTCGACCTCACTTACACCAATGAACAGATCATCCAAAATGAAAATAAATAAGGAAACAGAAGCTTTAAATGACACAATAGACCAGATAGATTTAATTCATATTTACAGGACATTCCATCCAAAAACAGCAGATTATACTTTAATCTCAAGTGTGCATGGAACATTCTCCAGGATAGATCACATCTTGGGTCACAAATCAAGCCTCAGTAAATTTAAGAAAACAAATCATATCAAGCATCTTTTCTGATCACAACGCTATGAGATTAGAAATGAATTACAGGGAACAAAACATAAAAAACACAAACACATGGAGGCTAAACAATACATTACTAAATAACCAAGAGATCACTGAAGAAATCAAAGAGGAAATCAAAAAGTACCTAGAGAAAAAGGACAATGAAAACACGACCATCCAAAACCTATGGGATGCAGCCAAAGCCATTCTAAGAGGGAAGTTTATAGCTATACAAACCTACCTCAAGAAACAAGACAAATCTCAAATAACAATCTAACCTTACACCTAAAGGAACTAGGGAAAGAAGAACAAACAAAACCCAAAGTTAGCAGAAAGAAAGAAATCATAAAGATCAGAGCAGAAATAAATGAAATAGAAACAAAGAAAACAATAGCAAAGATCAATAGAACTAAAAGCTGGTCCTTTGAGAAGATAAGCAAAATTGATAAACCATTAGCCAGACTCATCAAGAAAAAGAGGGAGAGGTCTCAAATCAATAAAATTAGAAATGAAAAAGGAGCAGTTACAAAAGACACCACAGAAATACAAAGCATCCTAAGAGACTACTACAAGCAACTCTATGCCAATAAAATGGACAACCTGGAAGAAATGCACAAATTCTTAGAAAGGTATAACCTTCCAAGACTGAACCAGGAAGAAATAGAAAATATGAACACACCAATCACAAATAATGAAACTGAAACTATGATTAAAAATTTTCCAACAAACAAAAGTCCAGGACCAGATGGCTTCACAGGCGAATTCTATCAAACATTTAGAGAGGAGTTAATACCCATCCTTCTCAAACTCTTCCCAAAAATTGCAGAGGAAGGAACACTCCCAAACTCATTCTATGAGGCCACCATCACCCTGATACCAAAACCAGACAAAGATACTACACAAAAAAAGAAAATTACAGACCAATATCATTGATGAACATAGATGCAAAATCTTCAACAAAATACTAAAAAACAGAATCCAACAACACATTAAAAGGATCATACACCATGATCAAGTGGGATTTATCCCAGCGATATAAGGATTCTTCAATATATGCAAATCAATCAACGTGATACACCATATTAACAAATTGAAGAATAAAAGCCACATGATCATCTCAATAGATGCAGAAAAAGCTTTTGACAAAATTCAACATCCATTTGTGATAAAAACTCTCCAGAAAGTGGGCATAGAGGCAACCTACCTCAACATAATAAAGGCCATATATGACAAACCCACAGCAAACATCATTCTCAATGGTGAAAAACTGAAAGCATTTCCTCTAAGATCAGGAACAAGACAAGGATGTCCACTCTCACCACTATTAGTCAACGTAGTTTTGGAAGTCCTAGCCACTGCAATCAGGGAAGAAAAAGAAATAAAAGGAATACAAATTGGAAAAGAAGAAGTAAAACTGTCACTGTTTGCAGATGACATGATACTATACATAGAGAATCCTAAAGATGCCACCAGAAAACTACTAGAGCTAATCAATGAATTTGGTAAACTTGCAGGATACAAAATTAATGCAAAGAAATCTCTTGCATTCCTATACACTAATGATGAAAAATCTGAAAGAGAAATTAAGGAAACACTCCCATTTACCATTGCAACAAAAAGAATAAAATACCTAGGAATAAACCTACCTAGGGAGACAAAAGACCTGTATACAGAAAACTATAAGACACTGATGAAAGAAATTAAAGATGATACCAACAGATGGAGAGACATACCATGTTCTTGGATTGGAAGAATCAATATTGTGAAAATGACTACACTACCCAAAGCAATCTACAGATTCAATGCAATCCCTATCAAATTACCAGTGGCATTTTTTACAGAACTAGAACAAAAAAGCTTAAAATTTGTATGGAGACACAAAAGACCCCGAATAGCCAAAGCAGTGTTCAGGGAAAAATACGGAGCTGGAGGAATCAGGCTCCCTGACTTCAGACTATACTATAAAGCTACAGTAATCAAGACAATATGGTACTGGCACAAAAACAGAAACATAGATCAATGGAACAGGATAGAAAGCCCAGAGATAAACCCACGCACCTATGGTCAACTAATCTATGACAAAGGAGGCAAGGATATACAATGGAGAAAAGACAGTCTCTTCAATAAGTGGTGCTGGGAAAACTGGACAGCTACATGAAAAAGAATGAAATTAGAATACTCCCTAACACCATACACAAAAATAAACTCAAAATGGATTACAGACCCAAATATAAGACCGGACACTATAAAACTCTTAGAGGAAAACATAGGGAGAACACTCTTTGACATAAATCACAGCAAGATCTTTTTTGATCCACCTCCTAGAGTAATGGAAATAAAAACAAAAATAAACAAATGGGACCTAATGAAACTTCAAAGCTTTTGCACAGCAAAGGAAACCATAAACAAGACCAAAAGACAACCGTCAGAGTGGGAGAAAATATTTGCAAACAAATCAACGGACAAAGGATTAATCTCCAATATATATAAACAGCTCATGCAGCTCAATATTAAAAAAAACAAGCAACCCAATCCAAAAATGGGCAGAAGACCTAAATAGACATTTCTCCAAAGAAGACATACAGATGGCCAAGAAGCGCATGAAAAGCTTCTCAACACCACTAATTATTAGAGAAATGCAAATCAAAACTACAATGAGGTATCACCTCACAACAGTTAGAATGGGCATCATCAGAAAATCTACAAACAACAAACGCTGGAGAGGGTGTGGAGAAAAGGGAACCCTCTTGCACTGTTGGTGGGAATGTAAATTGATAGAGCCATTATGGAGAACAGTATGGAGGTTCCTTAAAAAGGTAAAAATAGAATTACCATATGATCCAGCAATCCCAATACTGGGCATATACCCAGAGAAAACCATAATTCAAAAAGTCACATGCGGGCTTCCCTGGTGGCGCAGTGGTTGACAGTCCGCCTGCCGATGCAGGGGACGCAGGTTCATGCCCCGGTCCAGGAGGATCCCACATGCTGTGAAGCGGCTGGGCCCATGAGCCATGGCCGTTGAGCCTGCGCATCCGGAGCCTGTTGCTCCGCAACAGGAGAGGCCACAACAGTGAGAGGCCCGCGTACAGCAAAAAAAAATTTAAAAAGTCACATGCACCCCAATGTTCATTGCTGCACTATTTACAATAGCCAGGTCATGGAAGCAACGTAAATGCCCATCGACAGATGAATGGATAAAGAAGGTGTGGTACATATATACAATGGATATTACTCAGCCGTAAAAAGGAACAAAATTGGGTCATTTGTTGAGACGTGGATGGATCTAGAGACTGTCATACAGACTGAAGTAAGTCAGAAAGAGAAAACTATTGTATATTAACGCATATATGTGGAAACTAGAAAAATGGCACAGATGAACCGGTTTGCTGGGCAGAAACTGAGACACAGATGTAGAGAACAAACTTATGGACACCAAGGGGGAAAACGGCAGGGGGTCGGGTGGTGGTGGGATGAATTGGGAGACTGGGATTGACATGTATACACTGATGTGGATAAAATACATAACTAACAAGAACCTGCTGTATAAAAAAAGTAAGTAAAATAAAATTTAAAAATTAAAAAAAAAAAAGGAGCAGCTGTTTTGGGGGCTCTGGCTCACTAAGGCCATGGCGGAGGGAGGGGTATGGAATGTGGGGCAAGCCTGCGGCCGCAGATGGCAGGGTAAAAAAAAAAAAGAAAAAAAAAGAAAAGAAATGATGGATCTCCTTTATTCCAGTTGCCATAGTTCACTCCAACAAGTGGTCTTTGATTGTTCAAGACTGACCCAAGCATGGAGAAAGGCAAGACATGTGTCCTGGGCTATACGATTAAGCCACTGCTCCACTTCTGGCTATTCCTTCTTTCAAGGAGAGATCTGACTAATCACTTCTTGAGAACAAGACACCGGTGGGGTGAAATAGGGAAGGAGGCTGCCTGTGTTTCAGATTTCCATCATGCCCTAGGAAGTATCTGGACCTTTGTTTATTTGTCTGTTTCATGTTTTATTTCTGGCTAGGTTTGCTTTTCTTATGTTTTAAAACCCTTTCCTAGCCTTCTGTACCTGAGATTAGGTGGTTAATAGTAAAGCTGGCAAGCACTAAAGGAATAGGGGGATATTCAAGTCTCCTGCCATCTCTTCCTCTGATCAATTTATCTCTCTCAGGTAAGTAGGATTAAGTGAATAAGTGAGAAACAATCATCACTACCCTCTCCCTATGAAGGATATAAGGGACTGACCGGAGAAAGTCGTACTATCTGCCCAAGATTTCTCAAAATCAATGCCAGATCTCCTTATTGTCCCTCATTATGATCAATCGTGTTTTTTATAAGGAGCGACCATTATTATCTCTCTATTCCAGTCTGATAATTAATTGTTCTATCATCAATAAGACGAAATCTGGTTATAACCCCAGTACAGGGTTTGTAGCAGGTTACTCTGTGTTTTGCTTTGGGTGCCCATCCTCTTGAAAGTCATTAATTGTTACCTCATTTGGACAACAAGTTCACATACTGCTTAAATTAAATCTTTGCACGTCTCCAGTCAGTGTTGCACAAAGACTAATTAATTAAACCTCAGAACACCCTTGGGGAATAGGCAGTATTATTTCTCCTCTCCTCAGATGGGAAATCTGAGATATAAAGAGGTTAAGTGGATTGTCTAAGGTCAGAAAGTCAGTCAATAGCAGACAGAGCCAGAAAACAGACTTGGGAATGCTGTGACCCAGATCTCTTCCCCAATGACAGAAATAACTCCAAAGAGGATTCCAGCTACTTCCTAATACCTCTGCCTAATCATTTTTCTGAATTTACCCTGTTTTACTTATTGTCCTTACAAGGTCTTTTGGTATACATTTTCTATTTCTTTTGAAGGGAAAGTTACCTAGACAGAGGAAGAGGTAAAGCAACAGAACGAATAAATGTTACTTACCAAAATCAAACAAAAAAGTAATTTTGGTTAAAATAACATAGAAGAGAGAACTTCCCAGTTTGCAAATAATTCTTTTCAATATTATTAGCATATATAAACATATACATATTCAGTTAAGAAACTGGAATTCCTCCCTCCCTTCCGCCCAAACCACCCCTATCCCTGTCCCACCAACTCAACTTTTGTTGTGTGTTTGGAAGCATCCTTCTATATGAAAGCCAACTGATAACAATGCTATTGGAAGGAAAACTAAAAGCCTACTAGTAACTTTATAATGATTTATACAAATGAAAATGCCTGGCATGCTACTGAACTTAGACTTCAAAAGGCAATGGAGTAAAATAAAATATTATTAACATAAAATTGAAAGAAACAAAAAAATTCTCTCAGGCACATGAGACTCAGACATGCATCTAGTTGTCTTTTCCTTTTTAAGAAGTGAGGCAGTCATCATCTTTAATGTTAAAGGGACTTTATGAGCTGGTGATTACTAAACAAAATTATTTGCTTTTTAGAGTTATTCTTAATTTATTTTTAATTAGACCACGTACGTTAAAAACAGGGCAAACAGTTAAGACTCAGTGAGGATTTTCCGTGTTTAAAGGTCTGAATGTTTTCACTCAACTTACAACTGTAGTAGTCCTTTATTTTTTAAGTTGCATATTAATATACTTCATTACTATTTATAAATAACTCAATCAAATCTCTACATATTTTAAAAACTCACTTAATGTCTACTTAAAATAAAACTCACTTAAGCTACAAGAGTAGCTTATACTGGCTCAGGAAAGAACAGAGTAAATAGCTTCTTAAAGACAAAAATTTTTCGTCATTGAAAGACAATAATTCACTTCCTAATAAATAGGAGCTACACAGAAAATTCTAACATCGGGTATAACCGCTGCCCTCTTTTATTAACAAAGTGGTTGTTTTTTTCAGCAAATGAGAAACTGCTGTTTTGCCTTCCATTAACCTTTCCTTTTTCAACCACGTACACTTTTGTTGCATAAATATCGAATACACAACCAAAGTGTAGAATAAGTTTGTTTATTTTTTTAGTTTCAGTCAGCAACTAGGACACCATTAACTTCTTATGAAACATATTTGCCTCTGTAGGTTTAACTCTAAAGGCAAAATTCATCTTTCTCATTCTTTTCTTTGTTTAAAAACAAATGTTAAAAAGAAAAGTCGCTCCCCTTATAACAGTTATTTAAGCAGTTTAAATTACAAGAGTCAATCTATGATTTTTTTGTTGTCATTAACCGTGCTACAGATAGTAAAGCCAAAACAGCCTCAAGATGTAAGTTTAATAAGTTCTTTTGAAATTTCTTTAGAAAGCTCTGGTATAAGAGGTAATTTAAAACAAATTAACAAATAATGTCATGCAGTGGTTAAATTGCCATAATACATTTCTTTTTTAGAGGTGCCTGGAATTTCTTGTTTGTGGTTGTCATGCTGATAGAAAGCTAGATGTTAGTCCCTTTAACTGTATTTTAATGGCGATGTATTATAGCATGATTTATCAACATATGGCAGGTGGAAGCTGACACAAATTATAATGAAAATTAAAACAGTCATTTATGCAGCAGGCGATTATCATTTAAGGAACATTTATTTGCAGGCTTTAAAAATGAGGGTTTAGAATCAAATGATTTTAAAATGAAAGTTTTAACGACAGTTACCTTTTTCCTGCAGCCACTCCTCTACGGGCCGGTTATATTTGAAGGGGATTTTCTGTTTTACCATTTGGAAGCGTTCATTATCAGTGTTGCCTTTAAAGTTTAAAAAACAGCTTAAAGAACAATCTGAAAAGTCAATAAGTCATTCAAAAACATCCTAGGTTTTTGGTGCGTTTTATGAAGTTTTTAGAGATAGATATCCATTTATCTTTAGTGGAGGTGGAGTCGAAGTCACTCTGCCCTTGGTTGACAGATGTGAGGTCAGGTTATTCTTAGCTATGCGGTACTCCGTATGTTTTGGAAACGTGACTTGGGATGGGCATCAGGAAGCGGTTTGGCTATTTACAGAAATGGGTTTACCTTCACTCTTCTCCATCTCACTCTAACCACACCTTAATTGGGTCAATGGAGGAACAATGATCCCCTTGACTCGTATCAGATCAGCTTCATAACGTGGTAGGGGATCCTCAGTGTCTTAGTCATGCATGTTCCACACTCACTCTACTGTATCTGATCAGAAGCATGGGGCCATGCACGTCCTTATTTTCCTCTCAAGTGTGTGCAACTGCTCTACTTCCTGGCAGAGGGAAGCCAAAGAAGACAATTTAAGCCTTGATGGCCAACGAAAACTTCCTATTCCATAAAGGGGGGCCTGGCATCCCATCACCTATGTAAAATAGGTAGAGTATTACAGGTAACTCTTTTAATCTCTATCTCTTTGTCTAGATCCGTTCCACATTTTAAAATCGAAGGAACCCCAAAGTAAATATCTGTAAATAAAAGCAGCTATACATATAGTGATATAGCATTTTCAGACTTCTGAGTACCTATATTTTATTAGTACTAACAGACACAGGTTTTATATGTCTACCTAGTCTCTCTCTCTTTCCTTCCTAGGAGAGGTCCTTCCTGAATACACATCCATTCATAAAGCCTGTTAGGGATACTTCTTCCAAGCATGAAATATCTAATCAGTTTCAAGGATCAAACATAATGCTTTTAACTGTTAGTATGCCTCTTTCTTCCTTTCATAAATGTTGTTACCACCCCTGGATGGTTTGTCTAATTAGCACAGACATGGAGAGTGGTGTTGTGAACATATACCCCTAATGAATATGCTTCAAATCACAAAATAATGAAGCCATGCTTTGGGAACTGCTCTGTCTTGTCAACCAACCTCATAGTGATCAAGCAGAAACCGGTGAATTCTAAATTACTTTTGACTCATAGCCTTACAGTATTGGAACTTCAGGAAGCCCAATCCAAATCACCAACATTGAAGGTGAAATCAAATTCTCAAGACAGGTGGCTTGGAAACCATTTATAAAGAGTCTAAAAGCTAGAAAGATTATTAGGATTGAATATAGCATCAGGTGAACAGAAGCTTGCCCTGGCATTTCCATCTCAGGGTCATCTTCACAGAGGAGTTTTCACTGGCAGAGAAGATTCCACATGTGGCTAAACTAGTACCTGCCTCATGTGAGGAATGGGATGGGGAAGGGGTGGCAATATTGGGAGATATTTGAAAGATTCCCCATGCATTTCTCCTTTGAACAAATTATTCTAAGGAGCTGACTCATTATTCTTACTATCCAGGAATAAAAACAAACAAAAAGCTCATGAAAGAGGCGACCATGGATCTGTTCCCAGCCTACATTATGGGACCCTATCTGCCTGGCATAAAGCCTAACATATTAACATATCAAAGGATAAAGTGCAATGAATGGAAAGAACGATTAACAGTTTTGGATTGCAGTATATAATTTAAAGTTTTCCTCAAAATGTTATTTCTCACAGAAGAAAAAAAGACAGGGTGTAAGCTAGGAGGAAAACCAGAAAGGTATCTTAACTTCTTGGTGTTTCAATAAGTCCAAGGTGAAAAAAGTTAATTTTACCTGTTAACGTAAATACCACGTAGAGATCATTATAATGATCATCCTGGTAGATCTGGGTACACAGAATTCTACTAATCCAAAATAAAGTTGGGTAAATTTTCACATGTCCTAATAGAAAAGGAACATGCACTTTTCTGAAAAGAACCTATATCTCTATAACTCTTAATTCTACCCTACAGGAGACAGATACACAAGGGATGTCATCCATCTTCATAAGCTCTGACCTCTCAAGTTTTAGTCACAACATACTGAGAAATGGCAAATGGATAAAGCCAGGTTCACCTTGAATATGTTCTATTACTTTGGGTTTTCTGTAACTGTCATTGGCTACAATATTAAGTATAGTAATGACCTCTGTTCCACTCACTGTGGAATGGATTGGTGAAGTCAATAGCAAATATAAAGCTAACTATTCTTCATAACGTGCAAGACAAAATCATAAGTACCCAACGTTCCAAACTGACAGCTCTATGTGTACCAACTTCATTAAGAAGCTGCATTGACTTACTTCTTCCCCAAACGTATGAGTCTTGGTCCTCCTAAGCACCCTCCCGCCCATCCACTCTCTGTCAAGCATAAAGCTCCACAGACAATCATATTAGGACATGGGACTGGCTAGAAAACTAAGAAACAATGTAGGAGAATCAGTAAGTGATATGTTGGGAGGACAGCATAGCCACGATTCAACCTTAGACCCTTCAGAAAGTGAAAGACAGAGAGTCATTCTTCTCCATCTCAGCTTAAAAGACATTTAGAAAAAAGTTTTAAGTTTTCCATGCCAGACTGATAGTATCTAGCACTAGGGATAGCGATCTTGCATACTGTTAAAAGTTGTGAAAGATGGAAGGCCATTTGGAAAACCAAATTGGTTTAAATTGCCACATTAACATCGTTCTTAGTCTCTTTTCATGTTCTTGTTGGTTTTTAATTTTAATTTATCTCAAACATTAGTGAGAAATGTTTTAGAAACATGTGCATGAGAATGAGTTCATTTGCCCCGAGCCCCATTTGCTATACTGACTGAAGAGCAAACAACCTTCTACATACCAGAATTCAAACACAGGGACTACTCTGAAAGCTTAGCAAACCTCATCAAATCCATATACATTCATATTAAATCCTTAATGACATTTAGTTGTACATTTCATACAGCAGCCAGTATGAACATTTAAACACAGACTAAAATCAATTCTTCAAAAGAAAGTGATGCTATCCTCAAGAAGGAATGGCCTTATGAATAGTAATGTCATAATGTCACTAAAAAAAGGCATATGTATATTACTAATTATACGCCAAAAATGTAATGATTGCAGTTCTCAACCACGCTGAGAGATCTATAAATTGCACAATGACATCTTCAAATAGACAGTTCTTAAATTACTTATGTGGATGTGACACTCAACTACTTGGAACTAAATTTTAGAAAAAAAAGTATTAGCCATATTTCATTCTATTATACTGAAAAAGGTTAGAGGGGTGTGTGTGTGTGTGTGTGTGTGTGTGTGTGTGTGTGTGTGTGTGTTTCTCCATCCATTTTTTATACAATTGACCTCCTATTGTCATTTGCTTTTGTACTATTGGTTCTGTCATCAAATATTTCAGCTCCTGGAGACACATACAATATGCACTGTTGAATTATAATATCGTGAAGAGCAGAATGCTCTGAGGTAAAATTACTGAGGCCCAACTGGTTCATACACATAGCTGCAACCTTTATGCAAAAACAGCTCACATTGACTACATGTGGGCTAATCCATTTAGGATAAAAGGAAAAGAGAACAGAGAAGATAAGACAAAGAAAGCAAGTTGACCCTTGAATAGTTTCCCAATACATTAGTCCCTCTTTAAGGTCCCAAAGAAGTAATCTGGAAACTTGTTGATGACCCCAAAGAAGTAAAAATTCTTTCAGTTGAAAAACTTAAAGATAGAGAGAACTCTTGTATTGCACAGAAAATAACTTTTACACTCTGTTGGTTCAAACATAGATCCTATTCATTAGAAGTTATACTAATTTTCTTAAAACGATAATCAGTACAGCATAGGAGCTATGATCATGGGCTTTGGAGACAAACCTGGCTTTGAGTTTTAACTTTAGTAGCTACTTGACCTTGTACAAGTCACATAGTCCCAGTTTCCCCACTTCCGAATTCACCACAGGACTTGGTATAGGATATTAAGAGGTAGAGCATATACAGAACCTGGGATATGAAAAAACATCCAATTTATTTAAACTATTATTAACATGATTCAACTCTTTCTTAACAATCAGAAGAAAGCATGTTAATTCCATGGTGTGCTTCCATGGTCTCAGAACTTTTCCAGGCCTCCATTCAAAAGGTGACCGTATTACATTTGGTGCCACAAAGGTTACCATCCAAAGATGAACAGACCCTAGTTGGTTGTTGCATTTTATATTTCTGTATCTTCTAAAATATACTCAGCTAACCCCATTTCCAAAACAAAGTTGGTTTCTAAAACCACTGAAAGTAAAAGAGCAATTCAGACATCGACAAATGCGATTTCTTGGTCCAGCTACAGGTAATGATGATATACTGCAGCTAAGCTGAGGAAGAGTGGCTTAAAGGTTCTGGCAAGTTGCACTGGGCTGGCCGAAAATGCTTTCTTGCAGGTAGACCATTAATACCATCTGAAAGGTTGTCAACCATGTGGACATGCTAATAGGAATATCGTAGCAACATTCATCTGTGCAAAATTAATGCCAGAGGTATTTTCGCATTTTGTTTTGAGTCTGGAGTAAAGGAAGGGAAAGCTTTCTTTATTGCTTTGTTGACATTAAAAAATGAGACCGTGGGTCTAATGAACAGTCAGAGAATGAATACTATGTATTAGAGCCAGAGGCAAAAGAAAATCAATGTGGGCAGAGTCAAGTAGTACAGCATTTCAGAGGTTCTTAGAATGACTCTCTCCCCAAAGAATACTTTGTGAGTTTCAAAGCAAACATCAGGCACTAAGGACAGGAACTGGGGGAAATTCTTTGAGCTCCGCACTGGTCTTGTTCCTGGTGTTGACCCAGACAAATTCTCTCAGAGTCAGATTGGGGGGGGGGGGCGGGTATTGTGCTACCCGAAGGGCATCTAGAATGTTCATCCACTTGTAAGTGATGGATGGAACTCAACAAGAGTTAATATCTTGTATTTATTAAGTGCCTTTTGACCAAGGAGCTCAAAATGCAATTATAAGCATCATCTCATTAATCCTCACAACACACCTTTGGGGCCAAAGAAAAAAGAACTATTTGTATGTTCTGAGCCTCGATCCTTTAGTGTGCCAAGGCAAGGAAATTAATCTCTTGGAGTAGAAAACTGATCAGCTGGGGGAAGTAAATTAATAGACTCAGAGCACATGGGCATTATTAAATAAGGGAGCTTTTCCAGACTCACTTAAGTGGTTCGAGGAGCCAGCAAGAACCACCTTTCCAAAGTGATGAGATGTTTACTCCTAGAAAGCAGTGGGGGTCACCCACGAATGCCCTGACTGGGCTGATGAAGCTCACTGCCTCCTGTCTTCTGGGTATGTTTGGAAATGGAAAATATATGTGGACAGACATATTATCAATTCCTTCCCATATTCAAGTCATAGTATTGATCCACCATCTCTAGGCTATAGGAGTTGAGCTATTTAAGCAAAGATGGCTCGATAGGATAGATGCAGTCCTATCTCAGACATTTACCAGTTCTGTGAACTTGCGTACTTTTCTTAATCTAGATGTCTATTTCTTCATCTGTTCCAAAAAATACATGAAGATGATAATAACTATCTTGTAAGATTTTATACAAATTAAATGTAATAATCCAGTCAAGAATGCTCATGGGGAGTTGGAAGAGGCTGGAAATGTGATTTATTTTCATTCTCAGGGGATGGGAGTAGGGACTGTGCTGGAGATGTAACCCTGGAGCCCAACGTCCACTTATCCAAGTGATCACGCCCCTATTCCTTGGCTTGTCAAGTTTGTGTGCAAACACGTTAACATTGAACTTCTCCCAAATCTAAATCAAAGTGCCATTTCTGTTGAAGTGCTATTATATTAAAGACAATTTACCCTGATGCAATAATTGGACCATATATCACCAATCCCTATCCTTTCCCTGTATTTTGAAGCCATTCTCAACTCTCTTCCTGAAGCTCATTGATCCTGGACTTTTTATTTATCCTCATCCATGAAGGATACTTTCAATCCCAGAAAGATGAACAAAACAAGGCCCAGGTGACCAAAATATCTTTATTTGCTTTCATAGTTTAAGAAACTATTTCCAAGTAATCTAATGGAACTTTCTTCATGATCATAGGTCTGTCTAGAACTTACTCTTTAAGATCCACTTTCAAAAATGACATGCTATAAATTAACAAAACAAAACCGATTATAAAATTTGCTTTCCTTCCTCAAATGGTGTCACTCTTTGCCTTCTATAATTATTCCAAAATATGCCCTGGAGCTAGGCTAGTCAATTTCAACCTGGCTTTTGTCTAGTTCCTTCCTGGTAAACACATTAAGTATACCTATGTCTTGGTGTATCTTTAAGCTTTAGTTTCTTCATATATAAAATGAAAGTTATAATAATAACTGCAACATAGGGCTGTTGTGAGAATTAACTGAGAACTAGGTGTCTGTAAAGTACTTAGCATAGTGTGTGGCACAAAATAAGTGCTCAATATATGATTTGTTACTATTGCTGTTATTGTTATAACAGTACCTGATTCAGAAGGGTTAAACTAAAAAGAAGGCAAACTTAACAAGATTTACTTCACCACACAACTTTTAGTGTCAAATCTTTTCAAATTTCCTTTTCAACATAAAACCTTAATGTTCTGTCTTCAACCTTTTGACACATGATCCTTTCAAGATTCCCCTAGCTGTCCTTCTTATCACTTATTTCTTCCACTTTCGCAAAAGCCACGGTGTCATGCTAGGGCTCATTCTTCCCCATGAGCCATTCTTTCCTGCATATCCACCCTCTGTGCAATCTCTCTGTTACTCTTTAATGTTGGTGATTCAATTCTCTCTAGGTGCCTTCCTTCCCACTCGCCCCCAGTTTCCATTCACTTTCATTCCTCTCATGTAGAGGACATCAAACTCAACGTTTTTAATGCCAGAATACTGGAATATTTGGTAAAAGAAAAATTCCAATCATTCAAACATTAATGTGTGGTGTCACTACCCAGTTCTGAGGACAGGTAGGAGGTCTGGAAGGACAATTTCGATGAGCAACAAATAGAAACATCTTCATCCTTGTGAACAGGAAAGTCACACCAATATCAACATGGCTGATGCCATAATAAACTTATGCTACAGTATTATTTCTGCTTAGATCATATGGGGTCTCTGGTGTTTGTAAATTATAGGTCTTCTAGACCAACCTTGAACCTCCTGCCTACAAATGAATATATTATTCCCAAGGGATCTAAAAATAACAATCACTCTCCCACACACCACCCACCCCTGACCTGGTGAATATGCTGGTTTACAACAGTTGTCTAAACAACACAACACAGCACAGTCACACAGTAGGCTTATTTCCAACTTAAGCCCAAGGCAGTTTCCAATTAAATTGCTTCCCAAAAAGTTTGTGCCATCTTGCTTTCACACAGTATACTTTATGAGCTTCAAAGCAGGACTTTAATTATATTAAATTTATTCTTTTTTGTTTTATAACAGCATTCCAACCTGATAAGAAAATGTTCAACTCTAGGCCTTTTATTTCCTGTAGGAGATACCTTTCTTAGTTTTGTGCCATCTTGCAAGTGTGATAAGCATATCTTTTGTACATTCATGCCAGACCCTGAAAATTTTACAGAACAGGAGGATTATGTGGTGACTTTAAAACGTTTACAAATTCTTTAAAACTCCCCTCTGTGAGAGGTAGAACTTGATTCTCCAACTGGGCTGGATTTAGTAACTCAGTTCTAAAGAATAGGATATGGTGGAATTAACAATGTGCGACTCATTTTAGAGACTAGATCAGAAAAGGCACTGTGACTTCCTCCCACTCCCTCTCTGATGGCTCACTCTGGGGAAGCTACTGTTGTGTCGTAAGGACACTTAAGCCACCCACATGTCAAGGAACTGAGGCCACCAGATCCTTCAGACCTAGGTAAGCCTTGAGATGACTGTAGCCCTAGTCAATAGATGAGTAATGTTAATCCATCAGACACTTTGATACAGAACCACTCGACTAAGTTGTTACTAAATCCTGACCTGCAGAAACTGTGAGATAATAAATGTTAGCTGTTTGAAGCCACTAAATTTTGGGGTAATTTGTTATACAGCAATAGATACAGAATAACTAGAGAGCTTTATCTGAGCATTTCAGTTCAACCAGAGGCAGATCTCCTTAAGAGGCTCTCATAGCTCACCTTACATTATACTCTTTCGAGGAAATGAAGATACGCTCTATCTATAACATATTCCTCATGTGCCAATTTGCTAATGCTCTCCAAAGGGAATTGAGACTATTTAGGTAAGACTTGTTTTGAAGAGCCCAGGCCATCACCATATTTTTTGTTAAATATGGTTAAATGTATACCAACTTATCTGTCCAATAAAACACATGAGAATTTTTACATATTGGTTCCAATTTTGAGACACATTGTTTTGGACAATGTAAAATTTAGAACACTTTTCCCAAACCAGTTTTCTATTCTGACTCCCATCATTACTTCTGGGTAAACATGAACAAGGGCTTAGAGTCCAAATTTCTTCAGCATTCTGGAACACTACTCATCTAAGACCCAGAGATTTGAGCTCCTTCGAGGAACTCTATTACCATTTCCCCACCTTTTAGGAGGACTGCATTTTCCTACTTGTTTGCACCAGCCTTTACGGTCTGAAGGAGATTCTTCTTGCTAGAGAACTTGTTGGGGATCTGTGGAGGTGGAGGGCTGAGGGGGAGGGAGAGTCCACATAACCATTGAGGTCCCTCTTAAGCAAATTTTTTTTTTGTTTTCGGCTGTATCGGGTCTTAGTTGCGGCACGTGGGATCTTCGTTGAGGCATGTGGGTTCTTTCGTTGCGGTGCGCGGCCTTCTCTCTAGTTGCGGCGTGGGGATTTTCTCTTCTCTAGTTGTGGCAGGTGGGCTCCAGGGCACGTGGGCTCTGTAGTTTGCGGCAGGCGGGACCTCTCGTTGAGGCGCGCAAGGTCAGTGGTTATGGCGCACGGGCTTAGTTGCCCCTCGGCATGTGGGATCTTAGTTCCCCAACGACCAGGGATCGAACCCGCGTCCCTTGCATGGGAAGGAGGATTCTTTACCACTGGACCACCAGGGAATCCCCGCAAATTTTTTTTGTGTTTCATAATTATAAAGTAGTTTCTAGGAGTAGAGGTCATTGGACCTTACAGTTTATATTTTGAGAGGAATCTACACTTGTAAGGTCGAGGGGACCTCAAAGATCATCTAAGAAATATGTTTCTCAAACTTTCACTTAGAACATCATTAGCCACAGGATTTCTAGAATAGGCAAGCATCAGAGAGTGTATGTCTTGAAGACCACTCTTCCCCCACAAAGGTATTAATTAAAGAATTGTCTATACTCCTGATTTGTTTGGTTATGTGGCCTTTCCAAGGCTTTTCAAAATATGAACCAGTTGGCAGCCATGCATCATTTAGTGCAACATTCAAAGGTCAGGTATACGCGACTACAATGTGGTACAAGAATCAAAATGTTCCCAGTGAAGGAATAACCTCAGGGAATGCGGTTGCTGTACTATATCTTAAATTCATGCAATGCCTCGGCTTGTTAACTCTGCTTGGCAAATTAATTCAAATTGATTTGTTTGTGAGAACTGAAGCATGGCTTCAAATCTGGCCACAAACAAAGGATGATGATAAATAACAACGTATTCAGCTCAGAGAAAATATCTAGAGAAAAGTATAGATCAGCATGGGGGCTGTTTTTATAACATAACTGATTTTGTTAAAAGAAAAAAAAAGCAGAAAAGAAAATAAATGAAAGGGAGAACATAGCCTATACAAATAAAACACATTTTATAGATAACACTAATATATCATAAATACCCCAAACAAAGGCAGATAAAGTATCTGAAAGCATCCAAGGAGGAATAGAAAAAAAAGATGGATTAGAAAAATTTTAAATGGACATTTAATTTTTTAAAACACCATTAGCTCAATTTAAGGCAGAATAATAAGAGGTAATGAGGGGGGAAAAAGAAAAAAGAAAATAATGTGATATGGCAGGAAGAACCAAGATTAATTCCAAAATGTCATATCCGACAGAAAGAAAAAAAAAAGGACAATTCCTCACTAAAAATCATCAGTTTCCAACCTCAGTTTGAGGCCTTGAGGGTTGAGAGGGAGAAAGTTTAAGAGGAAAATAGATTGTAATAATGAGAGCCTTTTCCAAGCTCTCTGCTAGTGTGTTAAGTTGCAAAATAGCTATAATCCCATTCCGATATCCATGCCCCTTTGCAGTGGGACTTTGTCACTCCTCCCATCAGATGTACATCTATTTTCCACCCCTTGATTCTTGATTGGCTCTGAGACTTGCTTTGTTCGGCACAGGGCATACTAGTAAGTGTGATGGAAGCAGACGTTTGAACAGCCCTTGCATGTTGGTGCTTGCCCGCTTATGCCGATGAAGCCTGAAACAGCCATATGAAGGAAGCTGGTCTGGGCTCCTGGAAGATGAAAGACCACAAGAAGAGAAACCCCAGCCACCCAAGCCTACCCTTCCAGCCCAGTCAGCTCACTTGAGCCCCCGGATGTGTGAGTGAGGCCATCAAGATCATCTAGCTCCATCCAAGCCAGCCTGCAACAGAAAAAACACCCACCTGATCCACAGAAACATATGCCAATAAATAAATAAAGTTTGGGGGTGGTTTGTTATGCAGCAAACACTAAATGATACAGCCAGGAAGTCGGGAAATCCAGTAAGGACAGGGAAGCTGAGAAGGGGTCAACGAAGCACCCTCCCCTATGTGGGTCCCCATCGAGGCCCATCAGGAGGAGTGGGGAAGCACTCAGCTGCTGTCTGGGGAGTCAAGGGAGTTTGCTTAGGGAAAACCTTAGGGATCTTGGAATGGACACAGGGAGACACAGGCCCCTGTTATCTATCCTTAGCCCTCTTCCATCAAGTCCAAGGGGAAGGGATGCAATAATGCAGCTTCCATGAGAGGGGAAGGAAAGGTCAAGGGTGAGGGAGTTGGAACAGGATGGGAAAACTAGAGAAGATTGATTCTTCTCTGATCTCCATCCATTTCTAGACTTAGACTAAGAAAAGGGAGGGAGAATAGTAGAGGTTGACTCTACAGGTAATACGGGGCCATCACTATTTAAACGATGGATGGACAGACAGTTGGTAAGAAAAGCAGGTTGGACTTACTGGTAAGATATCCTGGAACACTAACCCCACCCCCACCAATGGATTTCTTAGTCCTCAAATGGTTTCATGGGAAACCTTGCAGGATTGCCTTCTCTTTTTCGGAGCAAACACTGCCTTCACTAACCCCAGCCTTCTAAACCCAACCAAACCAAACCGTTTATGTTCTTGCGGGGTACAAATAATCTCTGGTTATGAATGGCTTTACCTAGGTAGAATAGAAGGATATTCCCCCTCACACTTCCTACAATACAAAATAAAAACAAAGCAAAGCATTGAATTAAAGACCCAAATGAGACAAAACGCATTCCTGCCTTGCAACCTTGGCTTTTAAAATCAGGCACTGCATCTTCAGCCCCTTTTTAAAGCTCATGGATTACAAAAAGCAGCCTTTATAAATTCATGGATGAGTTTAAAAGTCATTTTCCTGGGCCTTAACAGCTGGTATCAGAATAGTATTATTTTAGCATGTCAATGGCAGTTAGACTCTAGAGAAAAGCATTAAAAATGACCAAAATTTAGCAACTAAGGGGTTCAATAAAGAGAAAGGACAACTAACACTGCTAAGTGCTTTGACTGGCAACTCAAGCAACACATATTTGCCAATAATTAGAAGTATATCACAGTTTATGTCATGACTCAAATACTAGTTCATATTATAAATGTCATAGCCAGAACAGCATTTTTTTAAAAAATTAGGGCTGCTTTCCCCCCACTTTTAAGAAAGTGGTCAATGATTATGTAAAATTATGGACACATTTCAAATATTTACCTGCCACCTAGTCTCCACTATCCTACACTGCATCAGTTCTTGCGGGCGTGGTTTTTTTCCTTTGGTGTGAAATTATAATCACCTTAACAAGGTTTTGTTTTTTTGTTTAAACAATCCTTTTACACCATCCTACACACAACCCCCTCCCTAACACACAATGACACCAAACACTGACGCATCTTAAGTGCTCAAGAATACTCGTGAAATTGATGACTACTGCTGCCTCAAACAGAGGCAGGTATCCTGACTCTAATAAATGATTAACTTATTAGCTTTGACGGTTAGATGGTTACTAAAGTTCTCATAATCTCTGAAAACCTACCAATGTGAGGCATATAAATAAAATATTAATGACTTCCTTCTTTCAGTCACTTAATATGACATTAAATACATGATAATAAATCCTGGTTACCTGAAGAATATGTCTAAAGATCTGTAGGCTATTTTATATTTAAATGTATTTATTTGTGCTAGGCAAATGCACCATTTTTCATATTACCCAATGATGTGTGTGTATATGTATCCTATATAAGAAGAGAGATTTTATAGATATCTCAAAGGAAAGAATGTCTTTGCATGTTCTCCATAAAACCTTGCACCTTTCAACAAGCAACAGCTCCTAGATATCTGTAAGAAATAAATATCCAGGATTTAAAGAATGATTCAGAATAATTTCAAATGTCATCTCTAATAATAATGGAATTGATCAATTATTTTTATAAAAGCCAAGATCTATTGGCTTTTATCAGACAGATCTATTCTCTTGATGGAAGAAGCAAACTCTATCATCTGCGATATTTCAAATTATGCTAGTCAAATTAGAGTAGTCCATATCGTGTAGAAATTTCTAAACCAACCAGGGAAATGGACCAGATGAACTAGTATTTTCACCATTCCAATTGCTAGGTTCCTTTGAAATGTACTCTTTCAGAAACCCACTTTTATCTTTGCAATAATGATTCAAGAGATTAAAAGAAGCCTTGAGTGTCTCGATCTGCTTACTCCAGTCCTACTGATGTACCACTGCTGTCTAGTCAAAAATCACTGAGAACATTGGTGAGTACAAGGTATTTTATTATTAGGACAAGAGATGAGACAGGTAGAGTAGAGCATGCAGTCTTCTTGGGTTTATATTTTCATTTCTGATTTTCAGGGATGGTGGTTTATTAAAATCACATTGGAATCCTCACAAGTGCCTAGACTTCTGAATGGGGACTGAAATTTTCCATCTAACCAAAACTCAAGGATGCTGTCCAAAGATTTACTTCATTTATTGTTTTTCTTTCAAAGATTTACCTTTGAGTGTGACTCAGAAAGGAGAAACTAGACACAGTGAGTCGTAAAGATATATGGAGATTTTCTCCTTACTTATCCTATTGACATAAAAAAGTTCTAATTGAATAATGGTCCAATTCCTATTATTCAGTTCCTAGCACAGGGATTTACAGAGATAGATGCTTACTAAACACTTTCAGTAAAGAATATGAATGGTTTCTGTTAACAAAGGAATGCAGATACTAGGGTGGCTTCTGTCCCTAGAGGTTGGCTATGTCATTGGTATTTCGACCGCAACTACACGTGTAAAAGGCAGTGAGGTTTGAAGGTACACAATTATTGCTCACACTGTTCAGCCCTCTAGTCAACACTTTGCTGGTTCTAAGTAGCTACAGTTGGGGCAGTGGCACAAATCAAGGAATCAAAGCCAGAGGAGAGAGGAACAAAGTCCACTTACCTTGACTGTTCTATCTGACCAGAGAAAATTAAAGCAACTGTAGCTTGGCAGAATGAGGCAGCTAGATAACCATGCAGCCAAAGAATGAGCTGGACTTACTGGCTGAAAAGTTCATTAATGTTTTGGCCTATGCGTTTATGGGCGACATTTATAACTACTATCACATGTCCACCAGACCACCAGGAAGGTGGCCTTGGAACACGTGGTGCAGATGAATTGCGTACAACTCTTGAGAATGGCAATGAGACTAGGGACTTGTCGTAAAGGTCTGGGATCAGGGTTGGCCAGGGCTGTGAGTCACTGTGTTGGCACACTACCTCGCTCAGTTCAGTTGACTTATTTCAAGAACAGATCTATTAAGAGTATTTCAAAATTCCCTTTATGAGCCTACTTGGAGCTCACCATTCTCTGAGGCCATAGTGGGAGAAAGTCACAAAATGAAGCAAAACTATTAGATTTCACTTGGTTTATCACCTGTAGGAGATCTCAATTGCTCCCTGAGAACAAGATACCCTTTTTCATGTATTGCCTTCGTTTTTACCTCTCCCAGAGGTCCAGCCCCACACTTACCACACAGAAAATTCAGTAAAAATATCCAAGTATTCATTTTGAAAGTCTAAAAGCATTTCAGTTCTATTTCAGTTTGTGCTTCACTTATATAAATTCCTATTTTATTTGAAACAGTCAGCATCTCAAAACAGTTTTATATAGGTTTCAAAATGAAGTATTTCTAAACCCTGGCTGTCTGAGAAGACTTTAGATTTACTTTTACTTTACACTTATTTTAGATTTATACTTAGCTCTTTATTTTTAACTTCATAGATGCCTAAATGTTCTCCTTCCTCCCTTTCATCAATTTGTCTAAGTACACTGGGAAATCTACCCTTTGAGACCTACCGAGAATCACCTGACTAATGTAAAGATATTTTAATAAAATTAGATTTAATTGTTTCAACAAAGAAAAACTCTACAGTAAAATCTTAAAAGTTATTCATAATAAAACATTTGATATTTTTCTGTTGCTTTTAAAATGGACTTTTTATGCATATTTAATGCTTGTAAAGGATGCTCTTTATCTGTGTATATTGTTATTATGTACATGCAGACAATAAAATCAGAAGTCATCAACAATAATCTCAGTACAGTTGTGCAGTTTAACATTTACTGAGCATGTATTATACAGCCAGTTTGACTTTAAAAAAGGGGGGTAATTAGCAAAACCGTGGTCACTCTCTTGAGCTATCAGGAGCCAAGTCTGGTGGTATATGCTTTCTTTTCTGGTGGTGGGAACTCTGACTTTTTATTAATAACTTCATTACAATCAATACTGAAGTTAGTAAAATGTGAAGGAAACTCTATTTTGCATAAATAAAATCTGGTCTGTCTTAGACTGATGTTTTGAAATTTATCTTAAACTTGTCATGATTGTGTGTATATACAAAAAAAGTACAACCTGGTTCTTGTTCCTTTAATAAACAGGAGAACAGAATCTAAGGTCCCTAAAACTCAGCAGCAGGAAGTGGACTGAGTCACATCTAAGGAGAGTCCACTCTCATAAAAGGAGATCAATGGCCAGAAGCAGAGCAGAATTTCAAGCAGGACGCTCTCATCAGCAGGTTAGGGACAGCCAATGCCAAGAAAATGAAGAGAACGTTCTCTGGAACTTAGAAGATGTACATATCAGGGAGCAGGGAGAAGAAAAGATAAATGCTAAGAAGTCAGTTGGCACCTTTATACAGAAGGGCTATGAAGAATAGGCGAGGGCAGCTAAGCCAGTGGCTAACAAAAAACATGTAATTCAAAAGGAAAGTATGCAACTCCTCTCAGGAGAGAGGGGAGAAAAGTGTATTCAGAGCTCCAAAACTTACGGTTACTAAGTAGAAGTAACAGAACTAGAGAAATAATCATGCTTCCTGTTGGTTGTTTTCAAATCTTGCTCTAAGCAATGCACAGCATAACAGAAATAAAGGTAAACTGAATCTATGTCTTTGGTTCAGTTAGGAAAGGGGTGTATGTATGGTTGGGTTTTTGTTTGTTTAAGTACAGGTAAATGGCCTGTCCCAGTGACGCATCCGTCCACTTCTTGACCCTGAATTAACCTCACCATTGGGTCTATGCTACTCTACATAGAAGTACTATTTTCTGTGTCTCTTGGGATTTAACTCATCCACTTAGAGATTATCTTTCTCCCTTTATTCCAAACAGAGATGACATAGCCCATAAAATAAAGCTTATCGGTCAGTAAAAACAGCTATAAGTTTCAAAACATGCATAATCTAGACCAGGGGGCCCCACCTACAAAGGAGTAGCAAATCTGGCTCTTGACAGCTTGTTTTTGTACATTGTTTTATTAGAACACAGCCATGTCTATTCATTTATGAATTGTCTATGGTTGGTTTTGCACTGTAACAGCAGCGTTAAATAGCTGCAACAAAGACCTTATGGCTTGCAAAGACAATAATATTCATTATTTGGCCTTTTGCAGAAAAAGTTTCTCTAAATAAAGGTATCAGCGTCTCCATGCCTATATTCAAATCCAAATTGGCCCTATCACCTACTAGTTGTATGATACTGGACAGTATGTTACTTAACCTCTCTGAGACTCAGTTTCCTCATCTCTAAAATGGGAATAATAACAGAATCCCTTTCCAGGACGCTGTAAGAAGGATTCAATATGATAATCCATGAACCTGGGACAGAATAAGTACTATGTCAGTATTATCTATTATTAACTAATATTATTCCCTTAAAATCCTTTATGCAAGGATATTTTGTTCTCTCCTCATTCCCTTATCCAGGATATACAGCTCTGAAACACTGGTAGGCATTTGGAATGAAGATTTCACCATTGAACTCTGAGAAAACCACATTTCTATGATGTGATTAAAATGAAGACAAATCGAGTTTAATTAAACATTGAGACTGGCAATTGTGCATAGGGCAGAAGCACATTTCTAGTAAATGTTTAATAATGTGATTACAGAGTGTACTGCATGCACCGGGATGTGAGAAACAATAGTAGATTTGCATGTGAATGTACATCTGTCAACCAAATGAATTCGAGCTCCATATACAGTGCACACTGGAACGCTCCTGGGAAACAGATGGAAAAGTAGGGTAGCAGAAAGGGAGAGGAGTGTAGGAACAAACAAATCTGTGTAGAATCCCAGTGTTGACACTTTCTGGCCCTGTGACTGCAGCAAATATGCTCAAACTCCTTGAGCCTTGGTTTATTCTTCTGTAAAAGAGGGAGATTAATATTTCTCTCTTGCGATCATTGGACAGATTACACTAAGTGAAACAATCTATGCACGATGCCTGCCCATTAGTTCCCTCAGTGTGAAAGGTGTAGGTCAGGTCACAGTTTATGCTTGTGTATGTCTAGGTAGGGGAACAGAACTTGTTAGCATTGTCCTAGAGAGCCCAAGGTTAAGGCCCAAATTCCATCCTATGCCCACCCTTGTCTGGTCCTCAGGCTCCATCAGACACTTACGTGTGCCACTGAACCCAGATCTCACCTGATAGCACCCTGTTGCACTCTTTGGAACTGCAGGTACAATGTAGTATAGAGCATAGAAGCATTAAGTTTGCTTCTAAGAGATACAGACTTGAGTTGCAGGTCTTTAAGTACTAGTTTATGACCCTGGGAGTTAATGTCATAAACCTCCATATTCCTATCTGTAAAATGGTGACAAAAATAGTCTCTACCTCTTAGGGCTACTGTGAAGATTTAATATAAGAACCCAGTTCAGTGCTTGAGACTGAATAACTGCACAATCAAATTTAGTATTAAGATTATCTTGCTTGGGTACATGCATTCCTCTTCCACTAGACTATAAAATCCTTGAGGGCAGGGGTTTTGTTTTATTTCCCACTGTATGGCCATCACCTAGCTTGGATTCACATGTAAAGTAGACTTTGAATAAATATTTGTTGAATGGTGAATGAATGAATGCATAAGGAGACCACTCCACTCAAACCCACTCCACTGATGAGGAAGGAGATTAGGAACACGTTTTTTTATATATAAAAGGCAACATCAGTTAATAAAAAGACATTTGAAGTGTTTCTGCTATTTGAAAATGCAATATAAAATTTTTTTCTGGCCTATTATTCACTTACTTCCTTAATTTGTTTTGCTATAACCTTTAGCTTTTGACTTAAACTGTCATTTTCTAATTCTGTACCTGGTCCCCAAGTGTTCTTATGCAGCACTGCTTATCCATCACTGGCATTTGTCAGATCCCTCCAACCAGGCCAACACAATGTCAGGGACTTACGGTAAAGCTATAAAACTACCATGTGGAAAAGAAATGCACCTCATGGCGCAAACTGTAACTATCACTGGGAATCTAATTCAATCCACATTAACTTCATGAACTGAAAATTAAAAGTGCCTCTTTAACCTTGACTCATCTGTCCTTCTTCCTCTGACCCTCCTTTCCCCTTTCTTTAGCCTGCTGGGGTATTGACAGGGATTTCAGAGGAGTGGAAGGTCTTTATCTCTTTGAGATGAGCTGCAATATGATTACAATCGATTTGAGTGATTTACAGTTTAGAGTGCCTTTCATTACCCTCTGTGCTTTATAGAATTATAAATGACATACTGTATGTGAATATATATTATTATTATTGGATATTTATGTACTATTTTCCTCGAAGAAGCTAAACATTCTTTTTTAGGCTTTAAATAACTATAGGGACCCTGCAAACTTGTGCAAAGCTTAAACTGAAGAGACTGAAAATTGGGAAGTTTTCCTATAAATAAAGCTATACTCTTGGGTGTGTGTTAGGACATTTGCTGCCCACATAACTCTGGGGCAGAGAGAAAACAGTATAGGGTAATTGTGTTTTAGGCTAGGATAATAATTCTAGATTTTCATAATTAAGAACAAATTCTGCAGGCCATAATTTCATTTACTACTTAAACTGGAGCTTCTCTGTGACAATAGGACAAATAAAACTTGTAACTCACTTAGCCCAGCTTTGAAATTATGCAATATTTGATGACTGTTTTAATTCAGAAGAATTCTTATTATAAAGGCCTTGCAAAGAGTAAGATGTTATTAGTATTTTTATGTCACACTATCTCAAATGAAATTTGAAAATCACATAACATTGTGACCATACTGTAATTCTAATCTTCAAAGTATCATTCCATGGATTTGGTTTAATAAAAATGTACTCACTGTTCATAGAAATTAAGAAATCTTTTCTGTTACATTCCTACTTAAATAGTGCCTAGAAGTGACCCTCAAATTTCTCATAACTTATTTCATTGAGTCCCTGGACTATAATATGTATAATATTTAACTTAGGAGTAAATAAACAATTATCGTGCACATTTTAATTAGTAAAAATCCAGTTTCTTTAAATCCAAAGACAGTCTACTGAAGATGAGAAAAACATAAACCAGGACTTAAAACTAAGGTGTACATTTTATAAAGTCCTACAGAATTTTCCAGGAAAATTATTCTTTTGCTCAACAGCCCTCTAGATCAAAAGGACTGCCCTGTTCACAAATAAATCTCTTTAGTTACTGTAATTGCTATCATATTATCTGATAGACAGCTTCATCATTATGACAAGCTCCTTTGTGTGCTATTTAATTATTTTATAAATAACCTTGAGTCATGTGTTAGCTTAATGTCGCAGGAGCACATGCCATGTGTCCATGTGCTCACGTGCTATGTGTGTCTGTGTCTATCAGAAATGTTCTTCCCTTCCATAGGATGATTAAGTATATATGTAAGCATATGTGAATATATGTAAATATATGTTACATACATCTATGTACACATGCTTGTCTTTTTGTCTTCTGGGTGGTTATGTTTAATTTTAGCATTAGGCAGAAGCCCACAGTTTGCCTTGAAACTCTTATCAGCTTCTAAGAGACATTTACAGGGAGAGAAAGGCTCTAGGTTTGATAGCAGTAATTGTATTTAACTTGTAAGATACAAGGCTATTTATCTTGTAGCTGGGAATTCACAGAAGAGAAAGGAGGTTTGTCTGATAAAACAAAAATTAAAGAAAAAAATACTAAGCACTCTCTCACCACTCTCTCATTCTCCAAGTAAGACCATGAAACAGTAAAATAGACTTTCATTTAATAATTTAATAAAGCTCTTCCTGTCCGCTTAGATATGTTGCTAGAAGGTAAAATGGGATCATGAAAGGAAAGACGCTGCAAGTCCCCAAGGTCTGAGCGATGGTGTAGAGGAAGGCAAATGTCATAAATGCCCAGGTTAGTGCTGACTTCTAACTTGGCAGAAATTGAAAATTTAACTTGAGAGAAAAATTCTAAATTGTCAAGACTTGGGATAAGACCAGAATTCCTGGGGCTTGCAAGTGTTCTAGGGTATCGAAGTGAATCCCTGGAAGGAGCAGAGTGTGATGAAAAACTAGAACTCTCAAGTCAGGTGGTCTTGGGTTGGAGTACCAGCGTTTCCACTTACGCTGTGAGCCAGGTAAGTACCTGAGCTCTTGGAACTGTTCTTAGTCTCTAAAATGGGGATAGTGCTAACATTGACCTCTAGTGTTATATTAAGGCTAAATAAGATATTGAACATAAAGTACAGAGTATGTAGTATACGCTCAACCAAGAACAGCCATCACCATCTGGGTGAGTTTGGCCGAGAGATGGTGGCATCTCCATTTTCTACATCTCTGGGACCACAGCCCCATGAACTGAGTGGAGTTATTATCCCAGTGACTGTGTAAAGACAAAACACGTTAGATGAGTTCAGAAGATGTATGAAGGCAAAGGCCCACTATTTTATTAATGGTATAAATGAAGATTTACATTATGTAAAACAGGCAGAAGGAAATAAGAGACAGTATATCCTAGTCCTGCACCGTCCAATACCAGCCACGAGCCACTAGCCTCATAGTGTCAGCCTGAGGATTGAGTGAAAGATGTATTTAAATCCCTCAGTGCCTACGACATAATAATTGCACAATAAAAGTAAACCTTTAGGGCCTCAGTCATACCAGTCACATTGCAAGTGTGGCTATGTGTGGTTAGTGGCTACCATATTGAACAGCACCAGCACGCAGTCTGAACGAAGAAAAAGAGACATTTTTAGCTTTCTAAATATCAGTGATTCTCAAACCTAGCTGCATATAGAATCACTTAGGAGCTCCCTAAAAATACTGATGTCTGGACCAGTGCTTCTCAATTTTTACTGTGCACATGAGTCACCTGGGGACCTTGTTAAATTCAGATTCTAATTCAGTAGGTTTGGGGTGGGGCCCAAGGTTCTGCATTTTTAACAACCTCCCAGGTGATACTGAAGCTGCTGATACAGGGGCCACACCCCAGACCGATTAAATCTGATTACCTGGGACGGGCCTGAGCAGCCACAGAGTTTTAAAAAATTCCCAAGAGAATATCACTGGCAGCCAGGTTAAAGGATGCTGCTTCACACACACACACACACACACACACACACACACACACACACGTCACCAACCCTAGCAAGTTAAAAGTCCCTTGGAAATGGAAACTCACCTACCTGTGAGTCCTAATTCGTTCCTGACAAATTGGAAAAAAATGACTATTTAGCAATGCAAGTATTTAGCATGCACTGGTTTGATTGATTAATTGATACATTTTGTGACCAAATGTTTGAAGAACTTATTGCAAGATGATTTTAAAATGTACTTAGCAATGTTCAAACACATTCACTAAGTAAGCCTCTCTCGTGTTGATGCTATATCGCTAGTCTTAAAACCATGCTCAAATATGGCTTTCCCTTTTGGTTGTATTTATGCTTCCTATTCCCTTTGCAGGACTTCACTATCTGTGTTTTTTTTGCAGTCAAACTGAAAGTAACACTAGTCCTGAACGGATGAATGAGCAGGTAGATGGGGCTTATTTTAATGTGTGCTTCAAATCTGGCAAGCCTCAAATGTTTGCAGGCAAAGACGAAAGAAAAGGAAAGAAAACCTCCTGGCTAGGAATTAATGAAAACCCAAGGCCTGAGAAATTTCAGCATTATGTCAAGTACGCAGACTTGTTTTTAACCCTTCAAAGTCTCAATAATCTAGGATGAGATGTGAACAAAAAAAATCTCTCTTACCCCCATGCATACTGTCTAAACAATGAAAGGATAATAAGCATTTGAAATAAAATATGTTGGAGACTTTCTTTAACTCGGTAATTCTCAAATGGGGGCAGTTTTGTCCCCCAGCAGACATTTGGCGTTTGTGGAGACGCTACTGGCATCAAGGGGGTGGAAATTACGGATTCTGACAAACATCCTACAATGCACAGGGCAGCCCGCCCAGCAAAGAATTATCCAGCCCCAAATCTCAATAGCATCAAGGCTGAGGAACACTACTAACTAAACGAGTCCAGGCAAGGACTTCTATTTGAGGATACTGTAATGGAATAAACAACAAAACTAATAACCTCGTGTCAGTATCAATAAAACTGATAGGAGAAAGAAATTTGAGGGGGTGCAATCTGAGTATCAGGATAGGAATCCTGAGTCTGCCCCTCAACTGTGTGATATCGGGTAAGTTATTTTGACTCTCAGAGCCTCAACGATGTAACCTTAATATGAGTATGGTGGTAATAATACCAAAGCAAGTACCCTCACAGGAGGGAGTGAGGCACACACGCAGTGATGCGTAGGAAGGCACTTAGAGCATCAGTAAGCACTACAGAAATGTTTTTACTTTCAGTCCCCATAAAGAAAATGTTCTTTGGAATTTGAAACATTCAAATATAAAGAAAGAGTTTTCCCATCCAGTGTCCTTGAAGGGGAGCCACGTCTACATCTTTGCCATGATCTGAGTTGGGTGGTCAAGCAGGATTGAAGCACAGGTCATCGGTGGACATTTTACTGACCGAGGAAAGGGAAACCAATCAAGAGCACTTCCATGAACTTAGTGTGCGATATCAAGGAAAAGGGAAAAAAAACATTGAGACTCTGCTCTCCTCAGCACCACCTGCCATGGGAAGACGGAAAGTCTTACACATTGAAGCTGCTTATCAGTCTTCATTTTCCAGGAAGCCTGGCTCTGACCTAAAAAGCCCCTTCCTGTACCATGTTCAGTGTTCTGAAAGCCCTGATGACATAACCAGTCACCTATTCACAGCAGAGAGAGGATCTTTAACAGCCCCAGTCAGCTCAGCCTCCCAGGGGACCTAGAGCTGGGGCTAAAATTAATTCCTCCTGCTCAACTCACCGTTCACCTCCCCCCTCTTGTCCCCTCCACTGCATTGTGTCAAGACAGCAATTAGAGGCTTTATAAGGAACATTTGTCAGTGCCTGGATAACTCTGGGCTGATTCTTCTTTTATTTCCCTCTCGTGTTCCTTAGCCTTTCTATTTTCAGGTTCAATGAAAGAAGCTGCTTTTGAGTTATATCTCCCAGAATTAAGTGATACAAGATTCTGATGGCTATAGAAGTATTTTCATTTTGGATCCTTCCTGATTCACAAAAAGTCAATGCTACATGCCATGGGCCCAGCTGGTTTCTAAATACTTCACAGTGGGATGTTTCAGTAGAGGCACATAAAATCCTATAAATGAGTATGAGAAGGTTCTGGAGTTGACCCACTCATCCTGGTGCACAGGGACCTGGAGAGCAGACACGGTTTCCTGAGAGCATGCCTTCTGAGTGAGATGACGTAAGTGACTATTCTGTAGGAGTTATATTCCTCTACTGTTTAAACGTTAGCTATAGACAAGTAGCACAACTGAACTCCTCTTGTTGGCTTATAGACTTATCACTATTGATGAAACAGAATGGCTTGGAAAAAGAATGGATACATCATTTTTGCAGAAATTGTGTCAAGATTGCATGACCAGGTGGCTTTATTTTTTGATACCTAGATACAGGGGTTATTTTGATCTTATCGTTTAAAATAAATTAAATAAATATTGCCAGATTGCTCTAATGGAGCTTTAAATTTAGCAAAATGGATCCTTTCAGTAGCACAGGGAAGCAGGTGGGAGAGAAAATAAGGTATCCAAGGCTGAAAAAGTGAGCCACTCCTAGGAAGTCCTAGTCCAACTAGAATGTTGGACTTCCCAAAGCCATTTTCCAATCTAGGCAATGGAGTAAGGTGACAGCTCCTTTAAATACTCAGTATTCTTTGAGTTGCTTCATGGAAGCACATTGCCATCGTTGTTAGGAGGACAGCTTCGTCTCATTACAAATGAGTCTTTTAGCCCAGCTAAGAAAACTTTTCTTTTTTAAAAGAGGATTTTCGACTCCGTGTCTCACAATAACCACCTTTGTGTGGTTACTGATCTTTGGAACATGATACTTTAAGAAAAGGAATAAATCTAAGATGACACAAGAAAGATGCTCATTTCTATCTATTCATCTTTCAAAATATCCCCCAATTTGCTATGGGAGCAATATTGGAAATTGTGCTTAGCTGGGAACAGGAGACTCTGGTCCTAGTTCTGTCCCTCATTTACTATTCTCTCATGACTATTCTCTCATAGAAAAAACACAATATCTCCCTGGGTCTCATTTTAAATTTGAAATGGAGAATAAAAATACCTACCCTACCTAATTTACAGGCTATTTAATAGTCAAAATGAAGTAGTCTATATGAGTGAATATATAATAGCAAAAAATGCTACTCAAATGTTTGGTAATCCTCATAGCTAACGTTCATTGAGTATTGACTTACCTGACCCAGCATTATGTTGGGTATTTTACATGCATATTCACATTAGCCCTAGAAAGTAAGTATGACCATCATCCCATCGTATAGACTCGGAAACAGAGACTTGGGAGGTTCAATATCTTGCCTAAGGTTTGGAACTGGATCACCAAATAGGAGGAATAAGCACTTACCTAGAGAACCAAGAAAGCAGAGAGGGTAACAAATGAGAATGTGGGGAGGAAGAATCTGCTATATTTTGAAAGCATTATAGTGATCATCAGAGAAGAAAAGTCAGAACTGTTAGAAATTCTTACACTTAGTTTATAGTTGTTATATTTTGGATTATTTGTGGGGACATGCACCAAATATTTTAGTGCTTAGGGCTTTCAAGGTCTTAATCTAGTGGGCCTCAGATTTATAGCTAATGGCACCAAGATCCCAACTCTAGCCAGTTGACTCCAAAGCCCATACTTATAACTGCTTTACTGTATCATGTCCTGTAATAACAACACATATTATTACCAAATGACAGTTACCAACAGTTACTAGTAATAATGGTTTTCAGTGGGAAGCAATGCCATTAAAGAAAGGTTTGTTCTGTTTTGAAAACATAGGAAGCAACCCGTAATTTGGAACTAAACATACAAAGAGATAGGCACACAGCAAGGGTCACTGGTTTTCTTACATATATGTGGTTTTAAAAATGACCATTAAAGAGCCTTCTCATTTCTGGCAGCAAACTCAGAATCCTATACTGGCTCAGGGCAAGTGGTTAGCATCGATTTAGAATCTTTGAAATTCCTAATAGAAACACAACAGACCCTACAGCAACAGTATCAGGGCCAATGATAATATGCATAGAGAGGGATTGATTTTTCTTATGAACAAGTTAACAGTTTTTAAGATTTTAGGCTATTTCGATTCCTCCCATCGCTCCTCCCCCAGAGTTTAAGAAGCATTTAAAAATCAGGTCTATTAGTGTCTAGTGCATTTGGATGACGATGAGAATTCACAGTAGCTGCTAACACCTCTGGCTTCCTTCAGAGTCTCAAAGATAAATGCACACGGTCATTTTTGTGCCTTAATCTAAGAAGTGCTAAGAGTAGTATGTGAAAAGACTCCCAGCAGAGACTGAGATGGATATGGTACAGAGACTGAGACGGTAGATAACTGAGTGGGTGGGGCTTTTTGCTTCAGTATTTTGGGGGTCTTGTATGCTCCTTGTGAATGCTCCCATAATACTTAAAGCAGACATAGGAAGACCCTGGCTAACAGAGGAGAAACCCAGTAGCACAGTTACTTCTAATTGGCATTTAAAGAAAAGTAATGCTAACTTAGGCATGAAAAAATAATCACAGCCTTCAAGTCATTCAACATTCTTGGGCCACAAATAGGCAAATATACGTATTTCTCTCAAGTGTGATGATTATTAGCTAAAGGGCTCTTACATTTCTGGAAATGTGCTTCCGGCTTCCTTACCTCTGTGCTCACCTCACTATAAAGGAAGTAAGAAGATAACAGTGAGAAAATGATGGGCCGTTTGGAGTGTAGGAGATAGAGAGTTAGACATAGCATAAATGCCCACATTAGTGACAAGTTCAATATTCTGAGCTATTCTCTTGCATCTACCAGGTGATAATGTAATGATGGAGCAAAGGCCTTTAGCTAAAGTATTTTCCCTTCCATTCCTGGCACTTTTATGATCAGGGTTCAGGGCTCTTTCCTGGTAGAAGTGAGAGATGAGAGGGAAAGCTAAGGGATGATTTGAATGATCTTTTGAAAGAAGGCAACCTTTCCCCCCATTGTCCTTGATTTGGCCATCTGGCTCTGGGAGTTTGTTGGTGAATGCTCCTTGACTATAAAATTTCAACAGATGATCAGCCCCTCTCCCTCCCACACCAGCATGCCTGCTATTAAAATGCCTACTAGGACCAACCTCTGAAAATCAAGGCAGGCTAGTGTAAGTGAGGGAGCAAAAACTGGCCAAGTCAACGAAATGAATGGAATTCCACCCGTAGTTTTTCTCTCATTGTTACTCTGACTTGATGTTCATCATCTCAAGTTTAGTAAACTTCCTTTCACAGTCTTTCTGCTATCTCTGGCCATCTGTATGTTCAAGAACACCACAGAGCCCAGATCTCATATTGATTATTCCATGATTACTGACAATAGTTTATTTTAGAGATGGTGTACCCTTCCCTCCATTGCTCATCCTTTGCAGTGCCCCGGAAAATCCATAATCATTGTATTTGGTATGAGCCAGTCAGCAGTATTAATCAGATGGACAAAGTAAGTGTTCAGTGCATAGTTAGTAAGTCTCCAGAAGCTCCCTGTACTGGACCAAGTCCGAAAGATATCACTTCTTTTTTCAACCAAAAAAATATGAATGTGTGCCTAATATTCAGTGTTTTAATGATGTGGTGACAGTCATGAGAAAATCACCAGTTAGAAGTAAGAATGGGAGAACAAAAGAGAGTCTGGTCATTGAGAGTAAAACATGTACCTGTGGGATAATGCTCATTCACTGGCCAGTTGTCCACCTGAAGCGTGGCGTTGCCGCCGTTCCTGGTAAAGCGCACCACGTGGTATTTGCCATCATTTACCGGGGTCCTCTCCTCTTTGATGGAGATGTCAACTGTGCCAATATTGAAGACAACTCCAATTTTCCCCTGTTCCTATAATAAAGAAACACAAAAGGCAAGTTATCACTAACCACAAGGTTTTCTCCCTTTAAAGTTGATCCTCCAACTAACAATGAATCTGTAGGTACCCAGAGAGAGCTGTCGGCTTGAAGTTAATAATAGTATCCTACATTTCTCCGTGGGCTTTCATCCTGAACATAAAAGCCAATGATATAAAACCACCCAAATTGCTCTCAGAGGCTGCACTGCACAGGTTACATCATTGGATTGCCCTCAACAGATATCAAAGCTGGAACCACAGAACTACCTAACAAGTGAGTAATGACACTGCAAGGTTCTGTGAGATGAATTAGGCATGTTTTCTAGAAGAGGCTAATCAGACACTGAATTGTAGGTTACTTCACAATTCAGATTTAGGATTAAAGAGGAAATGCAAGCCTGCTTGCACTCTGGGGGGCAAACAAGGCCAAGAGGAGGGGTACAGAATGGTTAGGAGCCCAAACCATAGCAGCTAGCACTATAGACTTACTCTTGGTGATACTTTCTGTAGGTATAAAGAACATAGGAAATGTATCCTCAGTGGGGCTCACTGAAACTGAACTGGGGTTTTCCAAGTCAGAAGCTGGCACCCTTCCCACACTTGTAGCCCTATTCCTAAGGTTAAGTCAAAGAAGGAGGTCATATTCAGTGCTATAGCTTTATGTTACACAGCAGAAAAGAACCTCTGGGGCCCTACATAGACTTCTGGGAGGGAAAACACAATGAATTCCAGAAGAGTAACATTAGGGCAACGAAGGTGATGGTGGTGGTGGTGACACATCCACACCCTGGGAAGTGCCCAGAAACACTGAAATATAAATAACAATGTTATTAAAACTCTTACTCTTCTCCTTTAATAACCTATGACTAAGAGTTGGCATTAGTATTCAGAAGAAGACACAAAATGAAAGTAACCTCACGGATCAGATATAATCAGTCTCTCACAACCTCTCTGAAAGGTATCAGCACGCAGGGTGTCAGGAGGAAATGGGCAAGGAGAGAAAAGAAACATCTTTCTCCATTTCTCTAAGAGTCTGGCTTATTGGCAAACGGTTGGACTTTCAAAAACAATAAAATTTAGTTGTGATTCTGATGTTCTACAAGACTGAGTCACAGTATTTGTCCACGTAGTCTCTGTTACCCTCTATTTCCTTCTATTCAAGAAAAAGGAGAAGGAGGAAGCAGGGGAGGAAAGGAAGGAGGAGGATATGGGAAAAGAAGTCCAGAATCCACACAAACTAAGACATAGGAAAGACTTCACTGAATCTCAAGTTTAGTAACTTTGGTTCATCCATTCATTCATTCAATACATAAATACACTATTCATTAAGCACTCACTATGCTTAAAGTCAATAAATTGAGACTTCTCGTGAGATTTTAGGTACTGGTTTCCATATAGTTTGCTAGACTTCACTTATTTTTCCAAAAGACAGGCTTTCCTTAACTAGCCAATTTTCCTTTAGTTATGTGAACACATCTTGTGCCCAATAAAAGGATGAATAAGGACCTAGGAGCCTTAATCGTAAAAAGTAGGAATCTAGGCTGATCAAAAGAGGCTGATTTCAGCATGCAGGGATGCTGAGATACAGGGTGGACATCATTGCTTCCTTTGTGCCCTGATAGCACAGCACACAATGTAAAATGGTGTCTGCAATACCCATGTTCTGTTCTCTGGGAGAAGCAATTCAGGTGCCTCCCCAAATGGTGACTAAACATACTCATTTTCTTAAGTTTCTAAGAAACAGGATTTCTTAAATCGCTGTTTATTGAGACACTGTGTTCTCAGCTTTTTTGTTTTGTTTTCCTATCTCTGCACCTCCAGCACTAAACAAAATACCTACTATTAAAACATGATGCATGGATAAGTGAACCTGATGGTCGGTTCTTCTGCATCTTTCATGCCCATAATTAATAATATTATGATCCATTTTATTCTTTCTCCTTAATTCTCTGGGAATGCAGAAATGACAATATGACTTTTCTGCTTTCTCTTAAAGAGTTGGCATGCACTTCTAAGGATGTGTGTGTGTGTGTGTGTGTGTGTGTGTGTGTTGGTACCTAATCACCCTCGTGCCTAAATAAGCAAGGCTATAATAACCTGAGTCATAATCTTTTTAGCAGAATTGAAGGACTGGAGGAGTGAAAAAACCATGACTGCAGACACCATTGCTCCTCTGCCCACCCCACAAATGTGGACTGTTTATTGCATCACTGTTCCTCAATGAGAAACCACTGTATAAATCCTGGATGCATGTAAAGGACTGCTAGTGATTCAATTCACCTCAGTCACTAATTAATCATGGATGGAGAGGAGACTTTTAGACCAGCCTTCTGCAGCTTTTCAGCAGCAGCAGTGGCAAAGTACAGTTCTGGCTCACAGAGTAGGCTGATCAGTGAGATATCTTCTTGGGCAGATTTTCTGCAAGATCCATAATAGATTCAGGAAAAGAGAAGATTTAATCTCTGCCAGAATAAATATTTGGTCCTTATCTTAGGCGCCACACATTCGCTATTGCAATCACTGTTTGGGGGAGGTCTTCCTAATCCTGCTAGCACGTTGCCAATGTCAGTGGAGACCCTTACTCAGATGTTTCATTGTGTTTCCTGCAGTGGTAAATGTGCCTGTGCTGGACCTCAGATGTGGTCTTTTCACTCGCAGTAATGAAATCTCTAATGAGATTTCATTACTGCAACCTCCTTGTCATTTGTCATGGGACCACAGTGGCATTATAATCTGTGGCTAACTGCTTTGTCTCAGTTTATTATAAGCTTTGTGACAAATACCCAAACAGTTGCCCAGGCTTGAATCCATCATGCTCAGCTGCCATGAAAATAAAGTGTGCTGGCTCATGTGTCCAGAGAAGAGATGATGTGAAGGATAAAAAGCACTGGCTTTGGAGTCAGCCCTGACTAACCTGGGGCAAGTTACTTAACTTTTCTGAACCCATTTCTTGATAATATATTATGGGGATAGGATACTAGCTTTACATACTTTGGAGGGCTGTTATAAGGCTGAAATGTTATAATTAACATGACAGTACTTTATGAATAATAAAATATTATACCAGTATAAGGTATACATGAGATCAAGAGAAGGAAACCATCCAATCATTTGACTATTTAAAACACTGTGATTGCTGGAGCAGTTCACTGGTTCGATATGATAAACATGGGTTTTAGCATATCTTGGTTCAAATAATACCTCTGATTCTTAAAGCTGCATGACCTGGGGCAGGTTGTTTAACTTCTGGTGTTTCTTTTATAAAGGATCACGTGGAGGGAGAAAGGCAAATGGCAGTGAGGATTTTAGGAGAACACATATGTGTGAAGCACCTGGCACAAAGCTGTGCATATTTTGGGACCTCAATATTTTGGGACCTCAATAATTGTAAGTCACCTCTCCTCTTTCTTCCCCCCCGCCATTAGTGCAGGTGACACTAGTGGCATGAGCCAAGGACTGGTTGGCTTGGCAACACTGTCATTAAGAAATATTGTAAAAATAAATGTACATTTTAGCAAATAGAACACTAAAAAAACCAACATTTGCACGGTTGATTTCCTGCCACGATTCGGTAGTTGCTCTCTCTCCACATTCCTTGGTGCCTTTTATAAGCCTCTCCGAGATAAGCAAAAGTGTAGGTGCAAAAACAGCATGACTATAAATTTTAATAACTCCATACCCTTCACCACTAAAGTTGCTACCAAGGCAATCACTTCAATCTATGTTACTCCTTGATGTTAAAAACAAAGACAAGTGGTAAATCAGAAGACATTACCAAAGAATCCTCAAGTGCATTCAGGGAAAAACTGAACAGTACAGAAAATGGCTGTCTTTAAATAGCCAGTAAGTCATTCTTTATCAGTAATGACTCTTTATGAGCCCACATGGTCTCTCAAATTAGTCCAGCTCCACCTTTCTGACCCTCCATCAGCCAAACAGCACTGATTGCTATGGAGGTGACCCAAGAGATGCTACCAACACCAGGGTCAGATTTCAGGAGCAGAAATGCACAGGGGCAAGAAATATCCTCAGGAATAAAGAACTCCCTGAAGGCGATCTCTTCATTCATTCCAGAGCGCCCCAGGGGAAGGCAAAATGCACCATCTGCTATTTCAGAAAATTGCAGCTGACAGAAACAGAACTGGGGCTCTCAAATGTGTGCCAGGATGCTATGCAAAGGAAGCAGTTCTCCATATCTTAACTTCTAGGCTTCACACAGAATTTGTGAGTTCAGTGCTAGGTGGTAAAACAATAACAACATGAATGTGAGCCTGCTTGGGGGCCAGACACCATCAGGTCTGCCATACTCATTTCAGAGTCTGGCTTATAGTAAATAAAGTAATCAGTGGCACTGTTTACCACATTTTGGTAGTTCTCCTCCATTATGGGTTCATAGGAGAGAGAAATTCTGGGTCCGCTTGTGATGGGTAGGGCCAATGGACCAGTGTTGACCAATAAAATCAGGTGTTACTACTGAGCCATCCGTTTAATTGCTGGTTTGAGGCCTGCCAGAACTCTCCCATTTGCTCTGAACCACTGCACTCAGCAAATTCCTAGTAGTGACTTCTTTGTCAATCTGGGTCATTGAGGGAGAATGACGACAAGCCACACTACAGTCGACATGGAAAACACGAGAAACAAAGCTTGGTTGCTTTATGCCACCAAATATTGGTATTTGAAGCTGTCTGTTACTGCGGCATAACCCAGACTATCTGGATGATGGGGTAGGTGCTCAACAAGTATTTTTAACAGAATAATTTTCAAATTCCCACAATTACCCTTAAAATGTTTTTCTTTTTTGAATGTAGAAGCATTTAGGAGAATCCAGCTATATTTTATTAAGCCAGACATGAAAGAGATTTGCAAAGATGTAAAACAATGCCATTATCAGTAATTTTTAAAATACTGTTTTTCAAAAATTGTTATTTATGTGAACATGAATTGGGCTTATTACTCATTTCTAAATGGATTAATAAACAGCTACTTTAAATGTTTCATGGTTTTAATTTCTAACAGGGTAAACATCACTAGATATAACTCACGTTAACAAAAGCTCTTTGGGCTTATCATTTTTTTAAGTTTAAAGGGGTCTTAAGACCAAAAGATTTGAGAACTGCTAAGTTAGTTGATCTGGAAGGTTTATTCCACTTAAAAAACTTCATTATACTCTTGTGTTCAGAGTTCCAAGTAAAACGATAAAAAATTAGATTTGTTCTATCTTTTCATTCTAAGACATAGCCTAACAATTTAGTATAAAAATTGAATTTTACCTACATTTCTTTTTTTTTAATTTTTAAATTTAACTTAATTTTTTTATACAGCAGGTTCTTATTAGTCATCCATTTTATACACATCAGTGTATACATGTCAAACCCAATCTCCCAATTCATCACACCATCACCCCCACCCCCCTGCCGCTTTCCCCCCTTGGTGTCCATACGTTTGTTCTCTACATCTGTGTCTCAGTTTCTGCCCTGCAAACCAGTTCATCTGTACCATTTTTCTAGGTTCCACATATATGCGTTAGTATACGATATTTGTTTTTCTCTTTCTGACTTACTTCACTCTGTATGACAGTCTCTAGGTCCATCCATATCTCTACAAATGACCCCATTTTGTTCCTTTTTATGGCTGAGTAATATTCCATTGCATATATGTACCACATCTTCTTTATCCATTCGTCTGTTGTGGGCATTTAGGTTGCTTCCATGGCCTGGCTATTGTAAGTAGTGCTGCAATGAACATTGGGGTGCATGTGTCTTTTTGAATTATGGTTTGCTCTGGGTATATGCCCAGTAGTGGGATTGCTGGATCATATGGTAATTCTATTTTTAGTTTTTTAAGGAACCTCCATACTGTTCTCCATAGTGGCTGTATCAATTTACATGCCCACTCACAGTGCAAGAGGGTTCCCTTTTCTCCACACCCTCTCCAGCATTTGTTGTTTGTAGATATTCTGATGATGCCCATTCTTACTGGTGTGAGGTGATACGTCATTGTAGTTCTGATTTGCATATCTCTAATAATTAGTGATGTTGAGCAGCTTTTCATGTGCTTCTTGGCCATCTGCATGTCTTCTTTGGAGAAATGTCTATTTAGGTCTTCTGCCCATTTTTGGATTGGTTGTTTGTTTTTTTAATATTGAGCTGCATGAGCTGTTTGTATATTTTGGAGATTAATCCTTTGTCCGTTGATTCGTTTGTAAATATTTTCTCCCATTCTGAGGGTTGTATTTTCGTCTTGTTTATGGTTTCCTTTGCTGTGCAAAAGCTTTGAAATTTCATTAGGTCCCATTTATTTTTGTTTTTATTTCCATTACTCTAGGAGGTGGATCAAAAAAGATCTTGCTGTGATTTATGTGAAAGAGTGTTCTCCCTATGTTTTCCTCTAAGAGTTTTATAGTGTCCGGTCTTATATTTGGGTCTGTAATCCATTTTGAGTTCATTTTTGCATATGGTGTTAGGGAGTGTTTTAATTTCATTCTGTTACATGTAGCTGTCCAGTTTTCCCAGCACCACTTATTGAAGAGCCTGTCTTTTCTCCATTGTATATCTTTGCCTCCTTTGTCATAGATTAGTTGACCATAGGTGCGTGGGTTTATCTCTGGGCTTTCTATCCTGTTCCATTGATCTATGTTTCTGTTTTTGTGCCAGTACCATATTGTCTTGATTACTGTAGCTTTATAGTACAGTCTGAAGTCAGGGAGTCTGATTCCTCCAGCTCCGTTTTTTTCCCTCAAGACTGCTTTGGCTATTTGGGGTCTTTTGTGTCCATACAAATTTTAAGATTTTTTGTTCTAGTTCTGTAAAAAATGCCATTGGTAATTTTCTTTCTTCTTTTTTTTTTTTTTGCGGTATGCAGTCCTCTCACTGTTGTGGGCTCTCCCGTTGCAGAACACAGGCTCCGGACACGCAGGCACAGCGGCATAGCTCACTGGCCCAGCCGCTCCGCAGCATGTGGGATCTTCCCAGACTGGGGCACGAACCCGTGTCCCCTGCATCGGCAGGCAGAGTCTCAACCACTGCACATCCAGGGAAGCCCGCCATTGGTAATTTGATAAGGATTGCATTGAATCTGTAGATTGCTTTGGGTAATATAGTCATTTTCATAATATTGATTCTTCCAATCCAAGATCATGGTATGTCTCTCCATCTGTTTGTAACATCTTTAATTTCTTTCATCAGTGTCTTATAGTTTTCTGCATACAGGTCTTTTGTCTATCCAGGTAGGTTTATTCCTAGGTATTTTATTCTTTTTGTTGCAATGGTAAATGGGAGTGTTTCCTTAACTTCTCTTTCAGATTTTTCATCATTAGTGTATAGGAATGCAACAGATTTCTGTGCATTAATTTTGTATCCTGTAACTTTACCAAATTCATTGATCAGCTCTAGTAGTTTTCTGGTGGCATCTTTAGGATTCACTAGGTATATCATGTCATCTGCGAACAGTGACAGTTTTACTTCTTCTTTTCCAATCTGTATTCCTTTTATTTCTTTTTCTTCTCTGATTGCTGTGGCTAGGACTTCCAAAACTATGTTGAAAAATAATGGCAAGAGTGGACAACCTTGTCTTGTTCCTGATCTTAGAGGAAACGCTTTCAGTTTTTCACCACTGAGAATGTTTGCTCTGGGTTTGTTATATATGGCCTTTATTATGTTGAGGTAGGTTCCCTCTATGCCCACTTTCTGGAGAGTTTTTATCATAAATGGGTGTTGAATTTTGTCAAAAGCTTTTTCTGCATCTATTGAGATGATCATATGGTTTTTATTCTTCAGTTTATTAAGATTGTGTATCACATTGATTGATTTGTGTATAATGAAGAATCCTTGCATCCCTGGGATAAATCTCACTTGATCATGGTGTATGATTTTTTAATGTGTTGTTGGATGCTGTTTGCTAGTACTTTGTTGAGGATTTTTGCATTTATATTCATCAGTGATATTGGTCTGTACTTTTCTTTTTTTGTAGTATCTTTGTCTGGTTTTGGTACCAGGGTGATGGTGGCCTCATAGAATGAGTTTGGGAGTGTTCCTTCCTCTGCAATTTTTTGGAAGAGTTTGAGAAGGATGGGTATTAGCTCCTCTCTAAATGTTTGTTAGAATTCACCTGTGAAGCCATCTGGTCCTGGACTTTTGTTTGTTGGAAGGTTTTTAATCATAGTTTCAGTTTCATTATTTGTGATTGGTCTGTTCATATTTTCTAATTCTTCCTGATTCAGTCTTGGAAGGTTATACCTTTCTAAGAATTTGTCCATTTCTTCCAGGTTGTCCATTTTATTGGCATAGAGTTGCTTGTAGTAGTCTCTTAGGATGCTTTGTATTTCTGTGGTGTCTGTTGTAACTTCTCCTTTTTCATTTCTAATTTTATTGATTTGAGTCCTCTCCCTCTTTTTCTTGATGAGTCTGGCTAATGGTTTATCAATTTTGTTTATCTTCTCAAAGGACCAGCTTTTAGTTTTATTGATCTTTGCTATTGTTTTCTTTGTTTCTATTTCATTTATTTCTGCTCTGATCTTTATGATTTCTTTCCTTCTGCTAACTTTGGGTTTTGTTTGTTCTTCTTTCTCTAGTTCCTTTAGGTGTAAGGTTAGATTGTTATTTGAGATTTGTCTTGTTTCTTGAGGTAGGTTTGTATAGCTATAAACTTCCCTCTTAGAATGGCTTTGGCTGCATCTCATAGGTTTTGGATGGTCGTGTTTTCATTGTCCTTTTTCTCTAGGTACTTTTTGATTTCCTCTTTGATTTCTTCAGTGATCTCTTGATTATTTAGTAACATATTTTTTAGCTTCCATGTGTTTATGTTTCCTACGTTTTTTTCCCTGTAATTGATTTCTAATCTCATAGCGTTGTGGTCAGAAATGATGCTTGATATGATTTCAGTTTTCTTAAATTTACTGAGGCTTGATTTGTGACCCAAGATCTATCCTGGAGAATGTTCTGTGTGCACTTGAGAAGAAAGTGTAATCTGCTGTTTTTCAATGGAATGTGCTATAAATATCAATTAAATCTATCTAGTTTACTGTGTCATTTAAAGTTTCTGTTTCCTTATTTATTTTCATTTTGGATGATCTGTCAATTGGTGTAAGTGAGGTGTTAAAGTCCTGAACGATTATTGTGTTACTGTCGATTTCCTCTTTTATAGTTGTTAGCAGTTGCCTTATGTATTGAGGTGCTCCTACGTTGGGTGCATATATATTTATAATTGTTATATCTTCTTCTTGCATTGATCCTTTGATCATTATGTAGTGTCCCTCCTTATCTCTTGTAACAGTGTTTATTTTAAAGTATATTTTATCTGATACGAGTATCGCTACTCCAGCTTTCTTTTGATTTCCATTTGCATGGAATACCTTTTTCCATCCCCTCACTCTCAATCTGTGTGTCCCTGGGTCTGAAGTGGGTCTCTTGTAGACAGTATATATATGGGTCTTGTTTTTGTATCCATTCAGCAAGCCTGTGTCTTTTGGTTGTAGCATTTAATCCATTCCTGGTTAAGGTAATTATCGATATGTGTGTTCCTATGAGCATTTTCTTAATTGTTCTGGGTTTGTTTTTGTAGGTCCTTTTCTTGTCTTGTGTTTCCCACTTAGAGAAGTTCCTTTAGCAGTTTTTGTAGAGCTGGTTTGGTGGTGCTGAATTCTCTTACCTTTTGCTTGTCTGTAAAGCTTTTGTGTTCTCCATCGAATCTGAATGAGATCCTTGCCAGGTAGAGTAATCTTGGTTGTAGGTTCTTCCCTTTCATCACTTTAAGTATATCATGCCACTCCGTTCTGGCTTGTAGAGTTTCTGCTGAGAAATCAGCTGTTAACCTTATGGGAATTCCCTTGTATGTTATTTGTTGTTCTTCCCTTGCTGCTTTCAATAATTTTTCTTGTCTTTAATTTTTGCCAATTGATTACTATGTGTCTCGGCGTGTTTCTCCTTGGGTTTATCCTGTATTGGACTTTGTGTGCTTCTTGGACTTGGGTGGCTATTTCCTTTCCCATGTTAGGGAAGTTTTCGACTATAATCTCTTCAAATATTTTCTCTGGTCCTTTCTCTCTCTCTTTTCCTTCTGGGACCCCTATAATGTGAATGTTGTTGCATTTAATGTTGTCCCCGAGGTCTTGTAGGCTGTCTTCATTTCTTTTCATTCTTTTTTCTTTATTCTGTTCCGCAGCAGGGAATTCCACCATTATGTCTTCCAGGTCACTTATCCATTCTTCTGCCTCAGGTATTCTGCTATTGATTCCTTCTAGTGCACTTTTCATTTCGGTTATTGTATTGTTCATCTCTGTTTGTTTGTTCTTTAATTCTTCTTGATCTTTGTCAAATATTTCTTGCATCTTCTCAATCTTTGCCTCCATTCTTTTTCCGAGGTCCTGGATCATCTTCACTATCATTATTCTGAATTTTTTTTCTGGAAGGTTGCCTATCTCCACTTCATTTAGTTGTTTTTCTGGGGTTTTATCTTGTTCCTTTATCTGGTACATAGCCCTCTGTCTTTTCATCTTGTCTGTCTTTCTGTGAATGTGGTTTTGTTCCACAGGCTGCAGGACTGTAGGTCTTCTTGCTTCTGCTGTTTGCCCTCTGGTGGATGAGGCTATCTAAGAGGCTCATGCAAGTTTCCTGATGGGAGGGACTGGTGGTGGGTAGAGCTGACTGTTGCTATGGTGGTGGGAGCTCAGTAAAACTTTAATCCGCTTGACTGCTGATGGGTGGGCCTGGGTTCCCTCCCTTTTGGTTGTTTGGCTGGAGGCAACCCAACACTGGAGCCTACCTTGGCTCTTTGGTGGGGCTAATGACACACTCTGGGAGGGCTCACACCAAGGAGTACTTCCCAGAACTTCTGCTGCCAGTGTCCTCGTCCCCAAGGTGATCCACAGCCAGCCCCCGCCTCTGCAGGAGACTGTCCAACACCAGCAGGTAGGTCTGGTTCAGTCTCCCTTGGGGTCACTGCCGCTGCCCCTGGGTTCCGATGCACACACTACTTTGTGTGTGCCCTCCAAGAGTGGAGTCTCTGTTTCTCCCAGTCCTGTCGAAGTCCTGCAATCAAATCCCTGTAGCCTTCAAAATATGATTCTCTAGGAATTCCTCCTCCCATTGCTGGACCCCCAGGTTGGGAAGCCTGACATGGGGCTCAGAACCTCCACTCCAGTGGTTGGACTTCTGTGGTATAAGTGTTCTCCAGACTGTGAGTCACCCACCCAGCAGTTATGGGATTTGATTTTACTTTGATTGTGCCCCTCCTACCATCTCATTGTGGCTTCTCCTTTGTCTTTGGATGTGGGGTACAATTTTGATGAGTTCTGGTGTCTTTCTGTCGCTGATTGTCCAGCAGCTAGTTGTGATTCTGGTGTTCAAGCAAGAGGGAGTGAGAGCACATCCTTCTACTCTGCCATCTTGGTTCCAATCCCCCCTCCAAATTTTATAGGTTAAAAAGATCAAGATTCAGACAATTGAGAATTCGCACGAGTACTAAAATATATATTTAATATTAGAATACAGGTCTGTCTGACTTTAAAACCCATGGGTTTTCCACCTTGTTATGTTTCCATCATATGTATTCAAGTTGCAACTGAGTTATTTATAGAAAATGGTATATGTATTACATATTACACACTTTACATCTGTATAACCTGCCTAACCTGTCTGCCTAAACTATTTGTGTTTATTTCAAATGTAGGGATCCTAACAGGTGCTCAGCAAACACTTGTTAAATTAATGGATATGTGAATGAATGAATATAAATTATAATATGTGGTTGTGATAGAAAAAACTGTGCTAATATGCTTTTATACCATGGGAGGCTAACTAGGATTTGAACAGTCTGGGATAAAGCAGTGAATTGGTCATTTGTACTGAGAATTTTTTTTGCAATAAATCTTGGGCAAAACATATAGTCTCATTATGCTTTATATATGCAATTTGTAAAATACAAAAGGATAAGGTACAATTTACTTGATTCATCAGATAATTTTGACTATAGGAGGATTTTATTGGAGTTCGCTAGGATAAAACACCCTGCATTTATTAGATCATGTATGGGTTCTTTACGTGGCTATTAATTATCTTTCAGTGAAGATCATAAGTCCATTCTTTCAATATTATAATCTCCTTGTTCTAGACCCAAGACAACTGTTAGATAATAAGCAGTGAGTGTGCACTTCTGGTGTGCTAAGCCATGTGCTATGAAGGGATTTGAGACCAGGTCTCTCCCTCAAGAAGTCCAAGATAGAGAATAATCCTATCCAGAATCACTCAAACTGACAAGGCTCCAACCTGTGCAACTGCGAGAGTTTGGACTTCCACTGTCATCCCATGACAATGACCCAGTCTCCTTCCTTCGAGGAGTTTAAATGTGGCTGTGTGTGTGGCAGGAAGGGCAGGGAGGGAAGAAGAAAATGTCTGCTCTGGGTCCCAGAGCTTTTAAGATCTAGAAGCAGAAGACCTGAGCCCAGTCAAGGCTCTGTATCTTGTTGCCCAGATGATCTGGAACAGGTCTCAACTGTCGGTATAACAATACAAAGACAACAATAATAATAATGCCTGTGTTGAATGGTACTTAAGAGAAATGAATAAAATCTTGGCAAATTCTTCTCTGTGTATTTGAAATGACTGTCTCCCATTCAAGATCATCAACTCCAGAATCCGTACAGACTGTCCCTAGAAAATTCATGTTAAATGGCTTGGAAATAAATTCTATTTTCCTAAATCTGCACAGGTCTCTATGACCTTTGTGCCCACCCAGCAAAATTGTATCCATCTTCCCCCCCAGCTGCAGTTGTGCTTCTCCTGTTGTTTTCCTGATGTCTGGTTGCACGAGATCAATCAATTAAAGTGGATTAGATCCACAGGCCGAAAGACTAACAGAGGGTCAGGAGAGATAAGACTGATAAATAGCTCAAGACAGTTCCATCTCTAACTCCCAGAAAAGAAAAAAAAGAGAGAGAGCATGGATGACAGCTCAGGACAACAGGAACTCTGACCCAAGGAGGGAAATCAAGGAAGGACGAGACAGCTGGTGCAAGTAAATAAGATGCAAGTCAGAGCCAGGGCTCTAACAATCACCGGTTACACACCGGCATCCTCAGTCATCAAGTCCTTCAAATCCACTCTGAACATGCATTTCATATTGACAGACCCCAATGTCACACTGCCTCATTTGGTAGTTAAGTCTGACTATAAAGTGAAAATTAAAAGTTCATTTCTGTAGGAGTCCCAGTGTTTCACCAGGGCCTGGAGCAGTCTCCTGGCAGGATTCAGGTGACAGCTGGCAGGGCAGTGCTGACTAAAACCCAGGACAGACTGAACATCTCCCATAAATGCCTTGCTTGTTCCCCAAATCTCTGCCACAGCTGTGAGGAACCACCCAATGGCCTTAATAAAGAGACCTTAAGCCCTGTGCTCACAGTAACATCAAAATCCTCAAAATTAGGAAGCACTTTTTAAATCACCAAGAATTCTTCCAGAATATCTTACATCTTTTTTTTTTACATTATAATCCCAGTTCTATTTTTCAAAAAATTATACATACACGTACATATATATATATATATATATTTATACATAGATACAGAGAGAGAGAGAGAGGGTGGGGGGAGGGAAGGAGAAAGGGAAGAACGTCTGGAAGGATAATACCAAATTGGTACTACGTGCACTATCTGGGACGTGAAGTGGGGTCTAGCGGCAACAGAAACTAACTTTGTGAGTTTCTATACTGTTGAATTTTACAGAGAGCATAAGTTGATGGAATAATCACGTTTTTGCTTTTTAAAAAATGTAGACAAAAATTTTTCACCGAGAAAATGCATCTCAAAATGGCTTGTCCCCCCACCCCCACGCCCACCTGGCACGTATGCACACTGTGCGCGCGCACACACAGCGTGAAAGCAGAGTGTCTTACATCTTACCTACACACTTACACACTTACACACTTGTGGTCCTGGAAGCAGCATCAGCATCAGCATCACTTAGGAACTCATTAGAAATGTAAATTCTTGGATCTAAAACCAGACTCTGAATCAGAAACCCTGGAGTGGGACCCAGCAATCCGTATGTTCACAAGCTCTCCTGGTGATTTAGATACTTGCTAAAGTCTGGGAATGAATTCCTTATATTCATGTTTTGGTTCCACTAGGGCTATGGTTTCAACTGGGGTGATTTGGTACCCAGGGACATTTGGCAATGCCTGGAGACATTTTTGCTTGTCATAACTAGGGTTGGGGCGCTAATGGTCTCTAGGGGGTATAGGCCAGAAATGTTGCTCAGTATCCAACAATACCCAGCCAAGAAATACCTGCCCTATAGTATGAATAGTGTCACTATTGGAAACTCTGCAGTAGGGAGTACAAAACTTCAGCCACACAGCAAACACCCATAAGGCATGCATTGCATGATGGAAACTGATCTATAAACATTTACATATATAGTCTAATTCATTGCTCACAATACTCCTTCTATGAGGGATGTATTCATGCACACAACACAAACACAACACATACAATACACACGTGTACCTGAGGGCATGCCCGTGTGTACATATATGTGAATTTTGAACATCTGGTCTAAACTCATCTGGCCCTCAGAACACAGGGTGAGCAACGAGTATGGGTGGATAATCTGACTTGCTCCTACTCTATGTTCTATTCAAGTGCCCTTTTTACAGAGGTAAACTTGGCAAAGCAAGCTCACACAGCCAGAAAGTGGCGGGTCTACAATACATGTCCTGTGGTATCTTCCCTGTCTGCTCTTGCTAACCCCTTTCTCTTATCACTCATTGTTACTTCCCTAGGAAAGCCTCCCAGTACATCTCCCCGGGCACAATGACATTAGTTGATAATTCCAAACCCAATTTAGTCCCTTGACCCTTCACTACAGACTAGGTCATTCTAGTCAGTTTCCATGAAGAGGTATAATCAGTTCTGAGTGGGCTTCAAAGTAGAAACTCCCTGTCCTGGAACTAGACATTCCAGTCCAAGGAAGAGCAGCAGCTCCCATAAGGAAGACAGACCAGCAAACAGCTCATAACCTTTCAAGACCTATTCTGTGGCGGTAAGGAAACCTTCAGTGATTCTCCAAAATGCTTTACTATTTGCCTATCTTTCAAGTGACAGACTGAGTTAACGTTATGGATTCAGGGAGAATGGACCTAGGTGAATAATAAACCTCAACCAAGAATTCTTGGTTTAATAAGCAAGGCATTCTCAGTCATTCCTATAGATGAATTCCCAGGCTAAACTCTATACCATTTTCTAACCAAAGAGAAAAAAAATAGTATACACATTTCAGAACTGAGAGATTCAGTACTTTGGGATTACCAGAAAATACAATGTAGATGACTGCATTTTTTTATGATGCCTTTGGAGAATGGGTATGCGAAAGACGCAGAAGGCAGAATGGCCTGAAGCAGAGATCAGCAACTACGGCCAAATTTGGCTGTTGCCTGTTCATGTAAATAAAGTTTTATTGGGACACAGCTGTGCTCGTTCATTTCTATATTGTCTTTGGCTGCTGTAGCACTACAACAGCAGAGCTGAGCAGTTGCAACAGAGATCACGTGGCCTATAAGCCTAAAATATCTGTCTGGCCCTTCACAGAAAAAGTTTGCTGACCCCTGTTATAAAATCTTGCACAATTTAGCTGGCCATGATTTTTTTCTTTTTTTTTTTTCCTGTACGCGAGCCTCTCACTGCTGTGGCCTCTCTCGTTGTGGAGCACAGGGTCCGGACGCGCAGGCCCAGCGGCCATGGCTCACGAGCCCAGCTGCTCCGCGGCATGTGGGATCTTCCCAGATCGGGGCATGAACCCGTGTCTCCTGCTTCGGCAGGCGGACTCTCAACCACGGCGCCACCAGGGAAGCCCCCATGGTTTTTTTCTTTAGTTTTTGATCAATGGTTTATGTTAACATGGTCAGAGTAACTCAAATAGGAGTGGGAAAGTCAAATGGGGAGCCTGTACCGACTCATTCAACTATTACTGACAAATAGAGCACATTTCTAATAAGACAAAATATATAAAAATTCATCCTATTTAGGCATAAACCAATCTATCTCAGATGCATTAAGGCTAGTTTAGATACTAAAATCAATTCAACATAACACTGTTTGAAGGTGGGCGGCTGCAGATACGGAGAAATAAATTAGAGGCTTCTGGCAAAAGATGATGGTGGCTAGGAATAGGCTGGTAACAGAGAGGATGGAGCGAGGTTGTAAAGTTATTAAAATTATAATGATATGACATTTTCTTTCTGAAAGTGTATCTAGTTCTGTGGAGTGAATCATGAACATGTTAAAGGCTTGGGACTCTAAAAGCCAGCACACATCACTCTGATGCCAGGACTTGAGTTTATTACATTAGATGGAATGAAAGAAGAGAATAGCATTGCAACCCAATGTATATCTCAGTCTCCGGGGCTCCCATGCATCTGCAAGACACTTGAGTCCCTTGAGTGATAAATGGTGATTAACTGAGCTCTCTTGGTTTACCTGCAAGGAGAATCTACTGTGTCATCATCGTGGGACGAACATACTGAAATAGGGGTTCATTTTTCCTTTCCTACTTATCGTAAAGAAAATGGCCAGCAGACTCTAATATATCAGCAGTGCCTGTCTGCACGCAGGGACGGTGGTGTGCATGTGTCCTGGAGATAGCGTTGCAGCGAGGTATTTCATCCAGGTGATATTTTACGGTCCTCCTCTTTGTCAACTATCACCACTGTAACAGTCTCTCTTGGATCTTATCAGCATTTCTATTTCAAAAGGTTGATTCTGACCTACCCCCAACCATCATAATAAAAGCAAGAGAGGAAAAAAAAAAGGGAAATTTAAACAAGCTGTAGCAAGTAAGAAGGCAGGTTTTCTGGCCTCCATGCCAGTGTCATAGTCACTGTAGGGGAGAGTAATCTGGGCATCCTGGCAAAAGTATGAAAGGAAGGACACCTTCCATGGGCCAGGGGTGAGATTAAGTAAAAGCCACCCAAATGGGAGACTTGAAAACGTGTCAGAGGGAGCTGACTCAGGCCTTTGGAAAAGCATCCAACATAGGAGCATCGAGAATTATTTCAAAGCTGCCTGCTCTTTTGATAGAATAGTTAGAGAACACACAACCTTATTTTAGTTTACTTGAATTTAATATTGCTACCAAACTGTAACGTAAGTTTCAGGCAAATGGGGGAAATACCCCTGAGAAACTAGGAAGTCACTGCTCCTCTATGACCTGGCATGCACTGTCAGTCACCCGGAAGCTAGCCACAGCTTCAGATACACAGATTATCCACAGCGTTTATAAGAAATCCATGCACAATATGAAGAAGTATTTATATTATGGCATTTAAAGGGCACAAACATTCCTTATTCTCTCTCTTCTTTATGAGTGTCCTACAGTTTTATTCACTGATGTAAAGATGCTAAATGATTTCATCCGAAAGTCTAAGGAACACATTGCTAGGGAAATAGAGTTGTGTGTATGCATGCCCATGGGTGTGTGTGCATGTGCGTGTGTATGTGTGTTTGAATAAGACCTTAAAACTTAACATACCCAAAAGCTAGTTTCTCTGACCCTCTCCTTTGCTTTTTAAGTAAAGTGATGATGATTCAGGAGAATCTAAACTTCTCTGTGTCCATCAAAAGGCATCTGTAGTCAAGCTCTAATCTTGCCCCTGTATAGTCCCTGAACAGTCAGTGGAATGCTTGGGACTTTACTTCCAGGAAGGTTTCTCAGAAATGTGAAACTATCCCAGACATAACTCAGAACAAACCACGGATTCAGATGATCAGAACGATCTAGTGTCAACGTGAGTTCCAGGGAATGCACTGGTAGATCATTAGGGATCACTGATCCAGTAATGACACAAAAGCAGAACAGATCTCCTAGACCTGGTTCAGACCAACACCGAATGAGGTATCCTTTCCTATATGGAGAAGAGACTTCCCTCTGCCAGAGAATCTGGCTTTCCTAGTCAGTGTACAAAGATGTACAGAGCTAAATACAATTCTGCATACGTGCCCTCCCAGAGCCATCTTTAACTAGTTATCTCACAACCCCTCCAGCCTCTATTCAATAATAAAGTTGATTGTTTGCATTGATTCATTTCAGTGGTTTTTTTTTTTTAATGGAACGGTTCTTCCCCCTAATCACATCGTGAGCATCGTGAGGGCAGAAAATACATTTTTATTTTCTATGTCTTTCTCCATATAGACAGCTCAATAAATGTTCAGCTGAGCACCTGACACAATGGTGAAAGCATCTTTGCATTTCTCAGCAAGCAACACTCTAGTGCAGAGTGCAACATCTCCATCAATGTTCCATTTATTGCTTTTTGATTTTTGCTATGATTTTGCTTTAGAAGAGTGCGTCTGAAACTGTGAGCCATGGCAACATCTCAGGGGACCGTGGGCATTCATTTATTTCACGTAGTTTACTAGAACAGTATTCAGGATAATTGCCAGCGAGCTATGCAGCCCAAGGAGAGCTTGCTCTGTAGACCTGGAGGTGAGAGGTTTGTAATCCATTACCAAGGTCCTCAGTCCACTCTTCAGATTCGAACTGAAGTCCTAGATGTGGACACCACTCCATCCCATTACCAGTTCCTTGAACAATTTGATTCCCATTAAACACCATTCTTACCCTTGAATTATCCAAGATGCCACACTTCCAGAGAAGCTCGTTTTCATTTTCCTGCCTTCTTCTCTACTCCTCAATGCAGTGACTGATGGTCAGTGTAACGTTCAAGCTCTGCCCTTTGGGAGCCTGTCCCTTCATCACAGTCTTCTAGGTCCACCTCTAAGTGAGCTATACTACAATCACCATCCACTTTCAATTTGCACTAGACTTGCCAAATTGAGGATCTTTACACATCGCTATATTTTTAAAACGATATCTTTATTTCTCCAAATCCATGTTGCATAAGTCAGAGTCAAGTCACAGAGGGTTTTGCAATCAAGTATCTACTGATTATACACTCTAGATAGGGTACTCTGTCAGACCCATCAGAAGCTAAAAAATATATTTAGCATTATTCAGTCCTTAAGAGTGTAAGCTCCACCCTGGTATTGTGAAAAGGGCAATACTATTGGAACCAGAGGACATGGATCTAAGTTCTAGTTGTTTACTTAATGCAGATCCTGGGACAAGTCACAAATACGCTGGGCACAGTTTCCTCAGGTGTAAGACAGAGTTGGCATCACCGAGCTTGCTGGGTGGTGATGAAGGTAAAAAAAAGAGATGTTTGTGATGGCGATTTGAAAATTTTGCGGCACTGAAAAAAACCATATCATTGCAAAATAGATGGGGACAAATACAAATAAAAATAAGCACACAGTTCCCTACATTAAGATAGAAGAAATAAAAATAAACATCTATAGTCAGTCCTTGACAAACTGCCCAAGTGACTGGAGGCAGAGGTTGCATCATGTGTCCTTCAGGACTGAAAATGCCACCTTATTTGGGAGGGGTCAGGCCAGTGGTGGGAAAAAGGTGGGTTAGATCAGACAAATTTAAGCAATGAAGATGAGGAAGGAGGAATGGGGGAAGTTTAGAAGGTTGAAACTATGGGAATGAAAATGAAATTCAGTCTGAGAAAGAGAAAAATAGGAAATACTTGGCATAAGAATGCTTTACAATATCAACCAGCTGGTCTGGTCTCTAAAAAATCAGTAATTTTTCCGAGACACAAACCTTCGCATGTTCAGATAGTCTCTCAGGGCTCAACACCTCCAAACAAAGAGAAAGCGTGTTTAAGGTTCATCAACATGCTAAATCGTGGAGGATATTTTCTTTCTTGCCCAAAGGGCCCTCTCCAGACCCCCGACAAATGTTTCCTTGATAATGGCTCAATTACATTTATGGAATTTAGAAAACTATAGACTCAAAATAAATATAAATAAAATCCTTTATTCCCCAAGTGTGCCCTGCTGCTAACCCCCCTGCTTTCTGCTGTAGATATTTCTCTTCTAGCAGGAGAAGAACTTTAGCTGCTTAGAAGGACAATGGTTTGTGCGGCACTCACACTGGACCTTGGCCTAGAGGCTCAGAGGCCATCAGGGCAGACACCATCCAAGCAATGCTAGAGCACCCATGTTTCAGCAGCTAGCAGTTATCTTACTGTGGCTAACTAGTCATATCTATGTTCAGTAACACCTTTGATTCATTTACGGCAGTGATTAAGGTCAGAGGAAAGTAAAAACTTAGAAGGAGAGGGAAGGAAGTACTAGGGATACAGACGAGGAATTACAGGAGTGCGACTAAAGCTATCTACCAAGCCTCACCTTAGAAAGCTAGTTATAAGCAGAGACACCTTCCTTAACAGACAGCAGGATGCATTTCTGATTCAGTTGCCAAAGGATAATTGCTGATGAGCCATTCCACCTCTGCTCACCAGATAACCAGGTCCATCCAGGGAACGCACAGACACGTGCGTGCAGGGCATCTGAAATCCAAATGTCCATGAGACACAGGTTTCATCTCCACTCTGGTGAAGGACAGAAAGGATCAGGAGTTATGTGTCTACCCCAGAGGGACACAAACAATGCTGAACCTGGGGGCATACCTCTTGGAAGAGTAACAAAAGCTCTTTTTGGTTTGATTGCTGTCTGTTGATTATTTTTCTCCAATAGATACTTATCAGCTGCATTGTGTAATACAGAGGTTACAGACAGAACCTACAAACTGGATCAGACCCTCAGATGTATATTATTTTTATGTTTTAAAGGGTGGTACTCACAGTATCTTTTAAAATGTGACTGCGTTTTCAACATTTAAAAATCAGAAGGTCTCTCATGAATAGTTAGATTTCTAAGTTCTTTTGAAAATGGTAAGATTTAGCAACCCTGGGATAACATTTCTAAAACACAATTAAAGGCCAGAGCTGATTGGAAGAGAAAGGCACAAGTTTCCAAATCACTACAGTCTCTACCACTACCTATTGAATATCAGATGCAAAGTCTAATATGTTGGTTGGTTTCCAACCAATGAGTGTTGGTTTCCATTTAGCACCAAGTTTTCCTCTCTCTCTCTCTCACTCTCTGTCGCTCTTTTTTGTTTTGTGTCGTAGAGATGAAAGGGAAATATGTTTGTTACCATATGACTAGCAACGTCTCTGAACCTCAACAAAGATAGATCCAGAGCCATGGGATTCAAAAAAAAAAGAGAAAGTGCATTTTTTCTTATACCTCATTCCATTTTAATCACTTAAATTATCAGTCTGCCCTTTGTAGATTTTTCTGTTTTTTTTTTTTTTTTTTAAAAACCCTAACGTATTATAATAGTCACATGCTTTTGAGTAAACAGTTTTGGCTTTGGCTCTTAACTCTATCACTTACTGTGTGTTCTTGACCAAATTGTTTAGATTTTCTAAGCCTCAATTTTCTCATCTTTAATGTTGGGAAAATATTACCTACCACAAAAGCTTGTTATGAGGATAAAACAACATATGCAGGCAGCTAGCACATAACAGAAGATGCTCAAGGAATTGTCATTTCCTTCTCCTTTGAAGGGTTGGGATGAATTAGGCAGACTCGATCATAAAATCACACACACATCTAAAGCGCCTGCCAAACTGTAATGACCCAACTGCTGCTTCAGAGAGATGGCTCAGCTCGAGGTTTTAATGCACTTTTCATGAACTGAAGCGCATCAACAAAATCTATCACTGTTAGGCAGACTCACAAGAAGGTCTGATTTAAACAAAAGAGACTTCCCTCTGAGCCCTGAAGTATGATAGATACCTTCACCTTGACTTAGAGACATACCAATAGGAAATGTACACTTAGCCAATAAATAGTAGGATTAATTAATGCCAGCAAAGATAATGATAACAAAATGCATTATTGAAAGTTGCCTAAGAGCAGACCATTAAGTATAGAAAGGTACATGTAAATTTTATGCAAACTCAGTTTTAGTTCTGTGAGTTCATATACCTACATAGTTATAATCATCAAGAAAAATTTAATGTAGGCTGCTGCTCTAGAACTACCATTTAATTTTGAGCAGACCGTGATATTGAAAAAAAATTATTTAAGTTATATAACATACTTGCCAAATAAATAAAAAATGTTCATTGCAATATAACAGCTAGAAAAACAGAATTGTTGCTCTACCACGTTGAGGTTTAAGTGGGCAATAAATCATAGCTCTCTCCATTCTGAATTCCAAGCCAATTGAAAAATAGACACAGGTTCAAAGGACGAGCAAACTTTATTGCTTGTGAAGCTGAATGCGGGAATTGGTCTGGGACAAGACTCAGACCAGGCCACATAAGGCTTCCTACTCATATACCTTGTTCTCTTCTCTTCCCCATTGCCCCTTGCAAAGATGAAACTGTCCTGGGCCTGGGTACACCCAGCACGGGGAGAAGAACCCTCTGAACAGAAAGAAGAGAAGGAAGGGGTCTCAGCAGATATGTGCAGACCCTTCATCCAATTCCACCAACTAAATAAGGGATTGGAGAGAAGGCATTAGAAGTGTCACCCCTAAATTTTCTTTCCAGGAATTGCTTCATAGTATATATGTATAGATGGGGGAACCATCTCTTTTCTAACTTGAGAAGCCCAAATACGCCCTCTCCAGGCACCCCTACCAATAGAGATTGACCCATAAGAGAAGCTAGAGAGCCAATCCTCAGGCATCTGAAGAGCATTTGTTATTTGGAGGTTGGTGTATGTTTGGAGGTTTGAAATGTTTACTTTATGGTCACGGGGAAGCTGCCATCAACTAACCAGTTAATAACTACCACTGTTTCTGCTGAGTGCTGAAATTCTCAGCAACATGCAGCCGAAGGTCTTGGACTTCTGGGTATTGGGGTATCAGAAAAAATATCAGAAAGAGGAATGTTAAATATGACTTATAAGCCGAGAAATTCCAGTCCTAATTGGTAAGATTTTAGCAGGCCCATGGAACTTTCTTTACATCATGAACTTATGCCTCTATCCTAAGAGGCCCAGAGATCTGCTTTGCTGTCATTTACATCAATGTGCCAGCCAAGAGTCTTTAGCACAGCCCAGCTATGCTGTCAACCCCAAATCCCAAGGGATGCATATAATCACCATACTTACTGTGATGGTCCAGGCAATAATGATACCCACTTCCTGTAATGAAACTAAAATGCATGTGTCATTTTGGAGATGCTACTTGTTCAGGCAGAGTTGCCTGTCAGCTGTCTCTGGCCAAGCGATACAACCTACAATTTAGTTAACAAACTGAGACATCATAGAAATCAATGCTTTTGACAGGCTTCCTTGATTCACTTGGGTTTTTCTGCCTGCCTTACATATCACTAGTCTCTGGCAAAGTGTCACTGGTGGGAGGAGGTCCCGATGGAGTTGAAAAGACAAGAAAAAAAAAAAAAAAAGGAGAAAAGAAAAAAAAACCAAGAAGCTGGCTGAATTCTAAAGTGGACTCTGTCCCAGAAGTAGAAAATCCAGGAAAACCATTTGTTGGCTCCAGTAATTCTATTGTTGCCAGTTGGGCAAATGTCAAACTCTTCAGCCTTGCATCCCAGATCTTCCATTGTCAGGTTCCAACCTTTATTCCCAATATTCTTGCCAAACTTTCTGAACCTTCTGCCCCAACCATAATCATTGATTAGTCTAGTCGTTCACTTAGCAATTATGTATTGAGCACCTACCATGTACAAGAGTTTGTGCTAGGCATTAATTCCAAAATGAACAGACCATTTCTACCATTCAAGTACTGCTTGTGCTAATGCTCAGTCCCAAGGATGGAATGGATGGTGGCAACTATCAACAAGAATGTAAATTGGACTGAATTCCAAGGGTCTAGTTTAAGAAAGAAGAGAATACAGGGAACCCAACCCATCTTAGTATAAAGGCTTCCAGGGAACCACCTGATAGGATGATCTGTGAATTTTCTCAAGAGCTTTCACAGATGTTTATGATCTTTTTAAGGACAACAAAAAATAGGGAAGAAGTAGAACTGGCTTTAGGTTAGAGGGATATAGGAAGCCTTTATAATGGAAGTAGAATTTAAACTCAACCCTGAACGTGGACAAAATGTGGATGGTCCAATTTGGATGCTTTTATACCAACAGTACTATAGAGATGCAAGATCTCTGAAACTAGGTTTGGAATCCAGGAAACCTGGGTTTACCCCTGGACTATTTCATATGAATCAAGTAACACTGAACAAGTCACTTAGCCTATGAGCTTCGTATCTTAAAAATGGTAATAAAAATACTTAGCCTTTGTAGTACATAGAGTAGTTATAAAAACTGAGATAATATATGTAAAAGTGCCTGGTAATTGTAATATACAGTACACATATCAGAAGATCATTAGGTGCTCTACAGTAATTGTTGATTTGATTTTAAATGTAGATGGCTGTTTCTTCTTCTAGCTTTTACTTTGATAATTTTTAAAAGGCTGCTTGCACCCTTTTAAAAACCTTCAACAGAAGCAGGAAATGCTTCGCTTCATACTTATCTCTTTTATCATAAAAAATCAAAGTGTTCCTTGGAAATCATCTCATTAATCTTTTGGAGGAAGGTAAGTTAGGGGACACATACTCTGTATGGTTGTATATGAATCTCAGTTTTACAGATGGAAGAACCTAACATAAACTTACCTAAGCCACACAGTGAGTAAAAACAGCACCCAAAATGACGCAGGCATCTCTCTACCCAATTTTCTGTTCTCCCCATTACATGCATCCCGAAACCTTATTCTCCCAGGAGACTTCCAAGGACAGATTTGGCTTTCCAGTTCTGAAAGAAGTAATACTTTATTTAACTGTTTCTAGCCCCTGTTTTTTCATCTAAACAACAACCTAAAAAGAGTTGCCAAACAGGATTTTTGGGGAGATAAGAAAGGAATAATGCATATGTAATATTTATGAAAGAAACCTAGTCCAGTGTCTGTAATACACGAAATGAAAAATAAAGGCTTTATTTTTTGCTTTACAGGAGGAAAATTTGGTTTATATAAATCTCAAGAGTGGTTGTCCTAACATACATGGAGTTGAGTGTGATGCTGAAAAACACTTAGATTGATCATTAGTAATAAATCTCAGAATCAATTATTTCATCAATCAATAAGCATTTATTGTGCACATACTACATGCCAAGAATTGTGCTTGATCTTAAAGACATAAAGATGTATAGGACACAGTATAAGTTTTCAACAAGTTTATAATGAAGCAGCTGAGATAAGACATAGACAAAATAAGAGTTAAAAAAATAGAAAGTGGTAAAGGCAATAATGTAGATAAACAAAGTTCAATAGAGGGCTTCACGGAAGAGGTGACTGACAGGCTGGGTCATGAAAGACATCTAGGATTTCAACAAATGGAAAGAGTGGAAACAAGGTTAATGAAATTGCATCCTAAGCAATGAGACTAGCATGGCCAAAAGGAAAGATGAAGTCTAGTCAGTGGATGAGTTTGGCCAGAGCATAGTGTACACAATAGAGAGAAATGGTTTTGCTGGATAAAAAAGTAGGTTGAGGTTGAATCATGTTAGGCTTTGGGGGTTCTATTAAGGAATATCAATTGTCTTTAGTTGGTATTGGGAAGCCATTGAGTGAAATAACCATAAAATATAGTTTAGGTAACATTTGAGCATGTTGTGAGCAGATGGAGAAGAGGCAGAGGAGGGGAAATATACCAGATAAAATAGAGATGAGGTAACAGATGGCATAAGATTCCAGGAGAGACCAAAGGGCAGGAGGCCAAGGGCACAGGTAGATTCAGCTGTGGAGGGGTACAAGCCAACCTCTCCTCTGAGACAGAAAAAAGGAAGAAAGAATAGTAGCAGCTGCACTGTGATATAGTGAGATCACCCTAATTTGATAAATATATTAAAAAAGTACAATCATTTGTTAGAGACACTGCAGAAGGGATTTTTAAATAGAGTTGGGGCTCAACTGGGACATTTATGGTCCCTTCCAAATCTACGGCTGGGGATGTACCAATATAGTCTTCATTTTCAAAATGGAGAAAGATATGGGTTCATACAAATAATAGATCGGTAAACTTAATTAGAAAGGGAATCATAAAATGGCAGGTGAAATTTGCTACCAGAAGGATTTTGTTCAACTGGCAAAGAGTCTTCTAGGCAAAAGATGCATATTTCTGTTCATTAAAAAAAAAAAAAAAAAGGCTTCACACCCAGCTTCTGATCCAAACATTTATCACCTGCTTGGCCTTTATGAGCACTTCACTTTGTGACCTCTGGGCTTTAGAAACTAAAAGGAGATGCAATGAGCTAGCATAGCTTCACTAAAAATAGTCATGCCAAAGTAATCTCATTTTCTTGAGAATACATTTACCAAGTGGGAAGTTCAGCAGAATGATGTGGACAGAGTGTAAAACTCACAACAAAGCATCAGACAAGGTCTTTAGCGATATCTCTGAGATCACAATGGAGAAAAACGGGGAACACACACATTACAAGGATTTATAGATGGCCCACTGAACAGATGGCCAGATATTGCAGGGCTGGCAGCAGGACTAAGTTTTAACAACTCCCAGCTCAACATTTGTATCAGTGACTTGGATGAAGAAAGAGAAGCCATGATTACAAGTTCACCTCTGTCTTACATAAGGGAGGGATATCCTGAATGTCAGAATACAAATGCTACAGTGAGATTGGGAAGATAGAGGATACAACTCAATGGAAGTTAGTTAAGATAAATACAGAGTTACCTACATAAAGAAACAATTAGATAAGTGTAGGATTAGGATGACTCAGTCAGGATGGAATTCAGGAAGAAGAGATCAGTATTAGATGACCAGGAGCTGAACAGGATCTAGAAATAGACTAGAATCTCTACAAGAACTTTTATGTAAACTTTTTTTAAAAAAAATAAATTTATTTATTTATTTTTGGCTGCGTTGGGTCTTCGTTGTTGCTCGTGGGCTTTCTCTAGCTGCACCGAGCAGGGGCTACTCTTTGTTGTGGTGCGCAGGCTTCTCATTGTGGTGGCTCTTCTTGTTGCAGAGCACGGGCTCTAGGCATGCGGGCTTCAGTAGTTGTGGCACACGGGCTCAGTAGTTGTGTCTCGCGGGCTCTAGAGTGCAGGCTTCAGTAGTTGCGGTGCACGGGCTTAGTTGCTCCACGGCACGTGGGATCTTCCCGGACCAGGGCTTGAACCCGTGTCTCCTGCATTGGCAGGCAGTTTCCTAACCACTGCACCACCAGGGAAGCCCTTATGTGAACTCTTGATGCATAATAGAAAAGTGTTGCTGTTGGAGACAGGAATAGTCTCCCTGTGCCTGGCAGAAGTCAAGCAAAGTGCAGGGCATCCTGCTCTCTAAACATTTTGCTTCAGTAAACTCATCAATAGGCTTTAATGAGAGTCCACAGTAGTGTGGCAAGGACGGGGAAATACTTCCATGTCATTTGAGGAATGATTATGGAAACTAGAAAAGCAAAGACTTTAAGAGGGACATATGCTAGCTGCGATCATAAAGAATTACCCCAGGAAGAAAGGAGTACATGTTCCTTTTATTCCTGAGTGTAGACTTCTGAGGAGTGGGAAGGATGTATAGAGAGACAGATTTTGATTAAGAATAAACTTTTTTTTCTACCATTACAATAGTCCCACAATAAGGCAGGCTGCCTTGCAAAATCATGGGAGAACTACCAGGAGAACTCCAGCAGCCAGTGAAAATGCATCTATCAGGACTGCTGTGGGACGAATTACTAATTTGGAGGGAGGTCAAACTAGATGACTTCTAATATCTATCTGGAAGAGTCTAAACTTTGTCATCAAGCATAACCAAGGAGGTAACTAGGTTTGTTCATGTGGTAAATTGGGTTATTGTCCCATTTCTTCACTCCCTGGAATATTGTGTAACTTAGAAGTATCTTTCCGCTTAGGAAAAAAAAATACCTTCCCATCTTATGACTACAGCTTTTCAACATGACCTGTCTGGCCAATAGGATGGAAGTGGATGTAATGCCAACAGAGGCTTTAAACATGCTTCTATAGTTTGGCTTGCCTCTTTGTGCTCTAGAATGCACCGTGAAAAGTATGCCCCAGGAAACCACTGACCCTTCAGCCTGAACCCCAGAATAAATGCACATAGAGCAGACCTGAATCTAATTTCAGCCTGGAGTTAATCCTAGCTCAGCTGCAACCCAAAGAACAGCTACTGTGCTGAGTCCAGCTGAGATAAGCCAAACTTCAGTCAACCTGCAGACCTATGAACATGGGAATAAATATTTGATATTTTAAGCCACTAAATTATGGTGTGGTTGGTTATGCAGCATTATTGAGCAGTGACTAATTTACTCAGCTTCAGACAACAAAAGACTCAAAAACTCTTTCTGCTGCTGACTTCAAAGCTGTAACCCAAATGCAAAGAAATGGCTGTATAACATTTTTACTCTATATATATAAAAGAAGAAAATGCCAAGTGATAGCCCTTCTTTGCATCTAATTTAAATCTTTGAACTTGGAAAATTTTGATATTGCGACCCATTCTAAGCAGACACTGATAATACAGAAGGAAACTTAGCTGACTTTCCTTAGTCACTAATAGAAACACTTTTCTTAACTTAAAGTCAATGGTAGTGTCCTCTGGATACGTCATGAGCTTAGAAGATTTTTTCTATTCAAGACCATTAGTCTGTTTTGCTGTTGGTAAATCAGTGGTCAGAATTATTCCTGTTTCCTCTACATAATGATAATGTAATTTGTACTTTGCCTCTCTTAAGAACGGATGGACCACGTCAAGTAGAAACATAAATCACCAGGAAGCTTCCCATGTTTGAACTAAAGCCAAGCTTGAGCTTTAGAAGAGTATCAATTTTTTTCAGGAAATTCAACTTGCCAGCAAGGCCAAAACCTGTTTTGTTTATAGGAGTTAAAATATATGGAGACACTTTGGGTACTACATTAAGGACTTTGCAAAGATCCTATTGGTAATCAGTATAAAAAGAGAAAGGCCAATTTTTAAAAACTTAACCAAAAGGAGAAGTAGTACCAAGACGATGAGCAACACGTAATTTGTCCATCATAAGGATCCAACACATGTTTCTTGATAATGGTCTAGTCAGTGTGGACATTGGGAATGGGAAGACTACTCATTGCTAGTTTAGGAAAAGACTAACTCCCAATATAATGCATCTCCTTTGCTTGAATCTAAAAGAGAGTATCAAAATTAGATATCATAGAATTGCTGAAAATAGCCATATAAAAGCATCCTTATTCACCTAAAATCACATACAAGCAATGCTCTACAACAATTTGCCAAATGCTTCTATCATTAAAAGCAAATAATTCCATCCCACAACTGGAAATACTCAAAATCCAAGGAAAAATCAATTCACTATTTTACAAATTTAATTTGAACTCTGAAGCTTATATAAATTCTCCCTCCATTTCTTCTTTTTTAACATCTTTATTAGAGTATAATTGCTTTACAATGGTGTGTTAGTTTCTGCTTTATAACAAAGTGAATCAGTTATACATATACATATGTTCCCATATCTCTTCCCTCTTACGTCTCCTTCCCTCCCATCCTCCCTATCCCACCCCTCTAGGTGGTCACAAAGCACCAAGCTGATCTCCCTGTGCTATGCGGCTGCTTCCCACTAGCTATCTATTTTATGTTTGGTAGTGTATATATGTCCATGCCACTCTCTCACTTTGTCACAGCTTACTGCTTTGGCTGCATCCCATAGGTTTTGGGTCGTCATGTCTCTACTGTCATTTGTTTCTAGGTAGTTTTTGATTTCCTCTTTGATTTCTTCAGTGATCACTTTGTTATTAAGTAGTGTATTGTTTAGCCTCCATTTGTTTGTATTTTTTACAGATCTTTTCCTGTAATTGATATCTAGTCTCAGAGTGTTGTGGTCGGAAAAGATACTTGATATGAGTTCAATTTTCTTAAATTTACCAAGGCTAGATTTCTGACCCAAGATATGATCTATCCTGGAGAATGTTCCATGAGCACTTGAGAAAAATGTGTATTCTGTTGTTTTTGGATGGAATGTCCTATAAATATCAATTAAGTCCATCTTGTTTAATGTATCATTTCAAGCTTGTGTTTCCTTATTTATTTTCATTTTGGATGATATATCCATTGGTGAAAGTGGGGTGTTAAAGTCCCCTACTATGATTGTGTTACTGTCGATTGCCCCTTTTATGGCTGTTAGTATTTGCCTTATGTATTGAGGTGCTCCTATGTTGGGTGCATAATTACAATTGTTATATCTTCTTCTTGGATCGATCCCTTGATCATTATCTAGTGTCCTTCTTTGTCTCTTGTAATAGTCTTTATTTTAAAGTCTATTTCGTCTGATATGAGAATTACTACTCCAGCTTTCTTCTTAACAAATTGAAGGAGAAAAACCATATGATCATCTCAATAGATGCAGAGAAAACTTTTGACAAAATTCAACACCCATTTATGATAAAAACCCTGCAGAAAGTAGGCATAGAGGGAACTTTCCTCAACATAATAAAGGCCATATATGACAAACCCACAGCCAACATCATCCTCAATGTTGAAAAACTGAAACCATTTCCGCTAAGATCAGGAACAAGACAAGGTTGCCCACTCTCACCACTCTTATTCAACATAGTTTTGGAAGTTTTAGCCACAGCAATCAGAGAAGAAAAAGAAATAAAAGGAATCCAAATCGGAAAAGAAGAAGTAAAGCTGTCACTGTTTGCAGATGACATGATACTATACATAGAGAATCCTAAAGATGCTACCAGAAAACTACTAGAGCTAATCAATGAATTTGGTAAAGTATCAGGATACAAAATTAATGCACAGAAATCTCTGGCATTCTTATACACGAATGATGAAATATCTGAAAGTGAAATTAAGAAAACACTCCCATTTACCATTCCAACATAAAGAATAAAATATCTAGGAATAAACCTACCTAAGGAGACAAAAGACCTGTATGTAGAAAATTATAAGACACTGATGAAAGAAATTAAAGATGATACAAATAGATGGAGAGATCTACCAAGTTCTTGGATTGGAAGAATCAACATTGTGAAAATGATTCTACTACCCAAAGCAATCTACGTATTCAATGCAATCCCTACCAAACTACCACTGGCATTTTTCACAGAACTAGAACAGAAAATTTCACAATTTGTATGGAAACACAAAAGACCCCGAATAGCCAAAGCAATCTTGAGAAAGAAAAACGTAGCTGGAGGAATCAGGCTCCCTGACTTCAGACTATACTACAAAGCTACAGTAATCAAGACAGTATGGTACTGGCACAAAAACAGAAATATAGATCAATGGAACAGGATAGAAAGCCCAGAGATAAACCCACGCATGTATGGTCACCTTACCTTTGATAAAGGAGGCAAGAATATACAGTGGAGAAAGACAGCTTCTTCAATAAATGGTGCTGGGAGAACTGGACAGCTATGTGTAAAAGTATGAAATTAGAACACTCCCTAACACCATACACAAAAGTAAACTCAAAATGGATTAAAGACCTAAATGTAAGGCCAGACACTATCAAACCCTTAGAGGAAAACATAGGCAGAACACTTTATAACATAAATCACAGCAAGATCCTTTTTGACCCACCTCCTAGAGAAATGGAAATAAAAACAAAAGTAAACAAATGGGACGTAATGAAACTTAAAAGCTTTTCACAGCAAAGGAAACCATAAATGAGACCAAAAGACAACCCTCAGAATGGGAGAAAATATTTGCAAATGAAGCAACTGACAAAAGATTAATCTCCAAAATTTACAAGCAGCTCATGCAGCTCAATAACAGAAAAACACACAACCCAATCCAAAAATGGGCAGAAGACCTAAATAGACATTTCTCCAAAGAAGATATACAGACTGCCAACAAACTCATGAAAGAAGGCTCAACATCATTAATCATTAGAGAAATTCAAATCAAAACTACAATGAGATATCATCTCACAGAGGTCAGAATGGCCATCATCAAAAAATCTACAAACAATAAATGCTGCAGAGGGTGTGGAGAAAAGGGAACACTCTTGCACTGTTGGTGGGAATGTAAATTGATACAGCCACTATGGAGAACAGTATGGAGGTTCCTCAAAAAACTACAGATAGAACTACCATACGACCCAGCAATTCCACTACTGGGCATATACCCTGAGAAAACCATAATTCAAAAAGAGTCATGTACCAAAATGTTCATTGCAGCTCTATTTACAATAGCCAGGACATGGAAACAACCTAAGTGTCCATAAACAGATGAATGGATAAAGAAGATGTGACACATATATACAATGGAATATTACTCAGCCATAAAAAGAAACAAAATTGATTTATTTGTAGTGAGGTGGATGTACCTAGAGTCTGTCATACAGAGTGAAGTAAGTCAGAAAGAGAAAAACAAATACCGTATGCTAACACATATATATGGAATATATATTAAAAAAATTAGGTCATGAACAACCTAGGGGTAAGACGGGAATAAAGACCCAGACCTACTAGAGCATGGACTTGAGGATATGGGGAGGGAGTAAGCTGTGACAAAGAAGTTCTAAGAGGGAAGTTTATAGCAATACAATCCTACATTAAGAAACAGGAAACATCTCAAATAAACCACCTAACCTTGCACTTAAAGCAATTAGAGAAAGAAGAACAAAAAATCCCCAAAGTTAGCAGAAGGAAAGAAATCATAAAGATCAGAAATAAATGAAAAAGAAATGAAGGAAATGATAGCAAAGATCAATAAAACTAAAAGCTGGTTCTTTGAGAAGATAAACAAAATTGATAATCCATTAGCCAGACTCATCAAGAAAAAAAAGGGAGAAGACTCAAATCAATAGAATTAGAAATGAAAAAGGAGAAGTAGCAACTGACACTGTAGAAATACAAAGGATCATGAGAGATTACTACAAGCAACTGTATGCCAATAAAATGGACAACCTGGAAGAAATGGACAAATTCTTAGAAATGCACAACCTGCCAAGACTGAATCTGGAAGAAATAGAAAATATGAACAGACCAATCACAAGCACTGAAATTGAAACTGTGATTAAAATTCTTCCAACAAACAAAAGCCCGGGACAAGATGGCTTCACAGGCGAATTCTATTAAACATTTAGAGAAGAGCTAACACCTCTCCTTCTCAAACTCTTCCCAAATATAGCAGAGGAAGGAACACTCCCAAACTCATTCTACGAGGCCACCATCACCCTGATACCAAAACCAGACAAGGATGTCACAAAGAAAGAAAACTACAGGCCAATATCACTGATGAACATAGATGCAAAAATCCTCAACAAAATACTAGCAAATAGAATCCAACAGCACATTAAAAGGATCATACACCATGTTCAAGTGGGGTTTATTCCAGGAATGCAAGGATTCTTCAATATATGCAAATCAATCAACGTGATAAACCATATTAACAAACTGAAGGAGAAAAATCCATTTCTTCTTGTTCCATCTATTGAACAAACTACTGCTCTTTGCTTTCTACTCCAAAGAATTACATTATATGGACAACAAAATGAATAACCTCAGCAATATCCCTCCATGGATACCTGTGCTGTTCTAAATGTCCAATTGTTACTAAAACCATTCCTTCAGAAGTCTCTGAAGCACCTGATTCATTCCTCTTTCCCTGAGATGAAGGGAATGGGAGAAGAATTTATTATCTGAAATGGAAGCCAAAAGGTAACAGCCTCTATTTAAGGTCATTTCCAAAAGCACGACACCTGGTTCTCTAGCTATAGCTGCTCTTTCCTTAGCTGCCCATAAAAAAAAAAAAAAAAAAAAAAAATCATGACTTCAGGTCACCTAAATTGTTCCCAGCAGGAAGCCTCTTTGTAATTTGATGCAAGAGGTTGGTCCTCAATTTGCTTCTTCTCCTCCAGCAGAAATAAGTTCACACCCCAGTCAAGACTGTCATCCCCATATCAATGTGTCCTTTCTTTGTCTGCATCCCTCCCCTTCATCCGTTCACTGAATTCACCAATCATGACAAATTCGTAATGACAGTTAAAAATTTTGATTTCAGACATGCATTTAAACTACTCCATGAAATAACCAAAGCCACATTAGGACTCAGCCACAACTATTCAAAAAGTTTTCTCTTCCAAAAAAGTCGTAATTGCTAACCTATCCAATGTCTCTTTAAATTCTGTCTTGAGGAAACATCTGTCAGTACTTAAAATGTACTTTTTGTTCCCGGTTATTTCTTTGGATATATGCAATCATATATCTGAGTGTGAGTCAGGTGGTAGGGGAGGGAGAGAATAAGGAAATAGGGGAGTATGTGTGTGAAGGAGGCCCGTGACATAGAACCATGTCTCAGAGAGATGAAAGGCCAGGCAAGGGTGAGTTACCATCTTGCTTGTTCCTCCCCTGGCAATTCAGTTCCGTCCAAATAACTCTCGATTAATGCACCAAGCAGAGCGATTTCACATTTCCTCCTAAAGATCGTTCTGACAGCTCACCAGCTGTTCTATGCTATTTTTTGCCATGATGGCATGGATAAGCCACAGAGCCTTCTCCTCTATTCCGCCACCAGCGATGCGGCCTGCTGTTCAGTGCTCAAAGTCTGTTCCTCAACCCAAACTCTACTATATTGTCCATTTCCCACTCACCTTGCACAACAGTGATTTTAAGACTTATCAATATGCAGTCCCTTGAGGAAACCTAGATGGTGGTGGTGACTGAGACGACTGCATGGAAAATATAGTTAGGTGTACAAGTATGTTTTTATACAATAATTATTAAAAATATATAAATATCTATATACTGCAAATACCTATATCTTTAACCATTTTCAGTGCTTGAAAAGAGGGCCATAAAGCAGAAAGAATGTATTGAGTGGGACAGACCTGGATTTTGAATTCCTGTTCTCTTTTCTAGCTAGATGCTTCTCTGAGCATCAGTTCTCCATCTGTAAAATGGGCTTTTCCTTCACCTGAAGAAATCAAAGAACCTTGAATGAAACCACAAAACAACTAGAAAAAGGACCAGAACTTGAATGTGAATTTCAGAAATCCTAGCTCAAATTTTTCCTCTATTTAAAAACTATCTCATGAAGTAAACAAAAAAGAGATTGAAGGAGCATGGGGCTCGATTTACACACAAGCCGAACAGCACAGTTATCTGTTTTTCAAGCTCATGGCATGTTAGAGCCACTGACTAGAAAGAAGCAGGGTGAGAGACATTTGTCCAGAGGCAAATGTCATTCATAATACAAGAGACAGCACTTGACACAGATATAAGATTGAAAAATGAGTGTAGAGGTATGGATGTATATAATATAGGAATACATTTTCTATATCCTTCATCAGACACTTAGAGCATCATAATTACATCAAAATAAACTTCATAATTTGGCTCTGGGGTCAGGGGTTCCAACCAGACATGGAAGAGCTGATAAATCTCAGACTTACTTTCTTGATCTCCTACTTGCTTGCTGCCTGCCCCTGGGTCCTTTTCTCTGAGAATATTGAGGACTTCCACCGGGACTGGGGGTGTCTTCAGTAAGATTTCCTTTCCACTGCACTGCTTGGTGACTGTATGCTCAGCCTGTGCCCACCCTCGCTGCCCTGCCTCCGCTCTCGTTCCCACTGCTCTGAATATGCCAAGGTTTAGGGGAAGTGAATGTGTCTTCACAATGCATTGGGGCTCCCGTACCTGAACCATAGTAAGTTCAGGACACTCTGATTCTAAAGCGAAGGATAATAGTAATAATAATACCAACCCTTTCTTAACACTTCAACTGTGTGAGGCATCTAAGTGCTTTCAATACACGTGAATTTGATCCCCATATCTACTCTATGAGGTAGATATTATTATTATCATTTTACAGATGATGAAACTTTCCCCAAATCACACAGCTTGCAAGTGGAGGAACCACGATACAAACCCAGGCTGTGTGGCTGCACTCTTAACGCCTGTACTATCGTGACTTGTTTGCCATCCACTGCACATATTAAAACCAGAAGCTCAATGCTTTATCACTTAGAAGGGCATCAACCAGCTCTGTGGTATTACTTCTGTGCTGTGTCCTGGTCATCCACCTGACAATAAATAGTTTAGTCCAGTCATTTATCATTTCTGAGCTGTGAAGTGAATAGACCAGACCAAAGGTCCTCAGATGCCTTTGCTCAGTTGGCCATCTCTGCCCCTTCGGTGGAGGAGTCTAAGTCCCTGGGGTGTTACTGCATCTGCTCCTTGAGCTCCCCCTGCACTGACGGTCAGAGGACACTGTGGATGCAATGCCCCGGCATTTTACACTCAGTGATATCTGGACAGAGTTAGTGTTTCCCTTAGGGAACACTCACTTTGGTTTCTAGATCAAGTGACACATCTGTGATGTTTCTGCTCTCTGGATATATAATCAAAAGATAATGTCAGAGAAGGCATTTGGGTCTCTACCTTCTTGCTCTAGGTTAGGTGCTTGAAAGATGAAAGACTTAGGTTTCACTTTGTCAAAGGCCAACCCACACAGTCTGCAGGACACAAAAATTATCCCAACTGATGAGGGACTGACAATGGCAGCAGAGTGTGATGTGTCAGGAAGATTATCCTAGGGCCACCGGTCAAAGAGATAAAAATCCCTGGATTCCCCCCCAACGCCTCAGCATATTAGCAATGATATACTTGGTGACTATGGGCATCAGCCCACAGAAATTCTGAAGAAGCACAGTTACAATGTGGTATTATGGGCTGAATTGTATCCCCTCAAAAGATATGTTGAAGTCCTCATCCCTGGTACCTGAGAATATGACTTTATTTGGAAACAGGGTCTTTGCAGATATAATCAAATTAAGATGAGGTCATTAGGGTACACCCTAATCCAATATGACTGGTGTCCTTATAACAACAGGGAAAAGCCATGTGGAGAGAGAGAGACACAAAGTAGAGTGCCTTGTGATGAAAGAGGCAGAGACTGAGTGATGCAGCTGTAGGCCAAGGAACACCAAGGACTGATGGCCATCACCAGAAGTCAGGAAGGGGCAAGGAAGGATTCTACCCAGAGCCTTTAGAAGGAGCATAGTCCTGCCTTGATTTTGGACTTCTAGACTCTAGACCTATGAGATAAAACATTTTTGATTTAAGTCACCTAGTTTGTGATATGTTGCTGTAATATCTTGAGGAAACTAACACGCTTTGTGAACCACATCCCCACTCGGTTCCTGGATTATTGTTTGGTCTTAAATAAATTTCTCTTACCTTTCATGTCTGCAGATTCAGGCAAGAGTTGAACTTTGATGTTTCTGTTATCAAAGCCTGATCAAGAAGCACAAAATGGGTCTTCTAACTCAGCTTGTTTGTTTTCTTTTTTAACTCTGGTTTTCATCTTCTTTTGTTTAATATAAAACCAGTGCTCTTTAGGCTGGTTGGCACTGTGATGTGTATGAACAGTAAAGTAAACAGGAAAGAACATGGAGGCCGACGGAGGCAGACAGACCAGGAGAGACCTGGAAGGGATCCAGCTCATTGGTAGAACGACCATGGACGTACTCAGCAACTACTTTGAGCCTCTGTCCCTTTATTTGTAAAATGGGCACAATCAAAGGAACTTCACAACATGTTTGTGAGTTTTAAATTTCTAGCTTTGCAGAAACTGACCTACTTTCTCTTCAGGCATTGTACTTCCCCAAAGCAACATAGTATCAAAAAACAAAAAGGTAATGGATTTTTCAGACATTATTTCCACTTGGATCTAAACCAACCCTAGTGCCTTTATGAGGCTTTTTCCTCATGTAACCTGTCAAATACAAGACTGGAGAGGTTGCAGGTACAAATTAATCTCTCTCTCTCTCACCCTCTCTCTGTCAGTCTGTCTTATTTCCTGGACTAATACCTGTCTCCCCCTATTATTCAGCCTCAGTCATAGACAACGTGAGACAGATAAGAGGATACACTGTGCAGAAGTGAGTTAGCCGGTAGGATTGCTATGGCTAGCTATCTCTTTTCTCTTTATTCTCTAGATTAGAGTAGCATATATTTTACCTTGTGTCTTTTCCCAACCACAGCTGTTTTTTGTAGAAAAATCATTTTTTGTGAAGGGCACATGCTCCACTGAAATAATGTTCTTTGGTAAGGGCAGTATGTACTAACGGCAGCCTAAGATCTTTTTCTTTTTCTTTTTTTTTCAATTTGGTAAGGTTTTGTGTGTGTGGCATATTACTTAGCACATCAGAAGTGACACTGGATAGAGTACAAGGCACTGAGAAGTTCACATGGCAGAGCTCCTGGGGGCATAACCCAACCTGGAGTGGCCCAATTTGGCCTAGGTGAATTCCTAAAGCTGGGTGGCCGAAACTCCATTAGCAAAGGTTAAAAACACAGCCAGTGAGTTCACCCAAGAGTGGAAGAAAAGTTTTGGTTTTATCTTTCCATGGGGACAAGAGGAACATCAGTTGGCAGAAAACAGCACAGTTCTGCTGCCATCCATCTTTTGCTCATGTTGTTTTCCCATTTCCAAAGACTGTCTCATTATCTGTCACATTGTAAATATTCCTTCGAGGCTTTCCAAACGAATCCTCCCAAATGCTTGAGTCTAAGAAATAGAACAGCGGAGACAGGGTGTTTCCCATATTTCCTGAAGTATGAACTACTTTGTTAAATATTTATTGGGCACCTATTTTATGTGACACGTTAAGCAGTTGGATGTTACACAGGGTGCATAAATGAGGGAGATACAGCCCTACTTCTCAGGGAGTAAGTGTGCCCACAGGAAGTGAGTAGAAAGAATCAATGAAGCATGGACAAAAATAATTGGAACCAAGGAGGAGTAATACAATTGCTATGATGCCCACATGATGGCAAGGTTGTATTGGGTTCAGACTTACCAAGACACAGCTCATAGAGAAGTCTGATTTGATAGGGGAAAAGAGAAATGGGTAAGATCTTACCCACCTGGGAGCATGAGTTATACTGGTGAAACAAAGGTGACTTAAATCCTGTCCCTACAACCCATCCTTCTCAAGTTATCCCCTCTGCAACCTGGGCCTGTGTTTCCAGATTGAGGCACTGATGACATTGGAAGGCAGGTTGTGGAGTGTTCAATAGAATGGGCTTCAGACTCAGGTAGACCTCACTCTGAATCCCAGCACTGCCAATTACTAGCATTTAGTCTCAAGCAAATTCTTTGAATGTTCTATTTCTCAGTGTTCCTACTTGCAAATTGATGGGAATGATAGCTCCTCTGTCAGACTGTTTTGTATTTTGAGGTAGTGTGTGTAGAATATGCACTTTAGTTCCTGGCACATGGTAGGAGTACAGTGGTAGCGCTAGAAAAGTTATGTAGTTTAGAAGTAAACCTATGGCTTTGAAAACAAGCCTGCGTAAGATTGATCCAGGTTTTGCAATTCACTAGCTGTGCTAAATCTTGGAAGATTGGTTAATTTCTCTAAATCTTGGCTTCATCACTACTTCTTAGCACACATGCGAGGACTGAATGAGATAACATACGTAAAATGCTTCAAACATTGTGACTAGAACGTGCAATGGACTTAATAAATTTATTATTCTTGTTGTTTAATAAAGGTCATAGGCAAAGATGGGAAAAAATAGAGATATAATTTTATTTTTTATTATAAACTTGGGTTTTGTAAAATGTGAGACTGTCGATGATTATTGTCAGTGAACAACCATACACTTCAGGAAGCAGCCTCTGCTTCCCTCCTAGCGTTCCCTTTCTCACTCTGCTCTTGCCACTCTGGCCCCCTTGCTTCCACATTTGCAGGCTTCTCCTTCCTCTGTCCTCAATTTCCTTCTTCCAGGTCTGCTCTTATTGGCCCATCTCATCTCTTAGATTTCAAGTGGGATGTCTCCTCCTTCCAGGGGTCTTCTCCAACCACCAAAGTACCTCTGCCCTTGCTCAGTTCCTCTGCACTCTAGCACTTATTGCTATCGGCAACTGATTTATGATTTACCTATTTATCATCTGCCTCTTCTCGCTAGGATATGGCATACATGGGACAGGAACATTGTCTGAGTCGTTCCCTTTAGACCCCTGCCTGAAACATAGTAGGCACTCGGTAAATAAACGACTGAGCGAATGGTTGACACTAGAGGAGACCTTTTCAGCAAGTACATGATACAGAAGTTGTTTCTTCCTTGGTAAAAACCAGGGTGGCTGCAAAAAACGGCTCCTATCCCTGCAGTTTATAGCAGGGAGACAACTCAAGCAGAGAAACTGTGAAGAGCATATATATACTAAAAGATTCAAGCATCCCCAGATTTAAATACACCTGTACAAGGGTATATTAGGAACTACAATAGCAAGAGATATAAATATTGAAAACCTTGAGCATAAGTTTTGAACATTGAGTGATAATTGCAAGCAGAGAGATGGAGATGTTTTTGCCCCTGGTCTAAATTCCTTATTTATGGAAGGGATGTTTTCCTGTAAAATGCCCTGGAACTTAGAAGAGAATCAGTGTATGACACATAAAGTAAGGAGATAAGGGAACAGGAGTCCCAACACAGCTAGAACTGTGTTGAAAATTCCCCCAGTCCTACCTGGTTAAGATGCTTACCAGCTCCTTAGTGAAGAGAAGTGATTTAATATCAGTCACACACTGGGTTATGTGTAATTTGGTATGTAAATGTCCATCAAATCTCAGTATCACACTCTCAACTAACTCAAGTCCCAAGTAGAAGAAAACTCCTTTTATTTTTAACTTGAGCCACGTGGACCAAAAGGACAAGAATCGTCAAGATTCCAAAACCCATTATGGGTAAACCTGGCAAACACTCCCCCCGCTTGGAGAAATGTTTTCTGAACCAGGCTCACTATGTTTTGTGTCACACGTTACCAAACCTTAGAGCTTTCTTTCCACTGCTGGAAGTTTCAAAAATGAGCAGGCTCAAAGTTGCCCTTATGCTGGGGTAGGGGGAGAGCAAGAATGCTTTTCTTCATCGTTTTGCAGCACATGGTTTTGCTATAGAAAGCAGCAGCATTCACTAGGACCACAAAGGTGCCATTTGTCAAATTACTATTCCAGTGAGTTAAATTATGCCCCCATGGACAGTAAAGTTAATCTTTCTCCAAAGAGCCCCATTTCCACCCAGGAAGGAACTTATTTGCATTGCAGGAGCTGACTCTGTGTTATTATGTTTCCACAGCAGCTAGGTTCATAGGTTAACCACATGGTGTGTTAACAACAATTTCTTTTCATGCTTTTAAAGTTACTTTCATTTCATTAGCTACTTCCTTGCTCTTTAATTAGTCTCTGTTCAGGTTTTGTTGCTGCCTCATCAAATTTCTATCAGGGGAAAGGGCTGCTAGCTCTAAGTCAGTGTGTTTACACTGCAAGCGCACACAGACACACACACACACAGACACACACACACACACACACACACACACAGCCCTTCTCTATGACCACGCCTTGGTAAGCTCAGCTGGATCACGCCCATTTCTTTGTTTTTCATCTTCCTTGTTTAAGCCTTTGGATATCATCTTCCTTCAACCTTTGCACACTTTGCCTTCCTGCTTACCTCCCAACAGCAACCTCCATACAATGACCATCTCCCTCCTGGCATCTGAGACTGCACAATACCCACATAGCTTGTGCCTTTAATTAAATTCTAGTCCCCTACCACCCCTGCCAAGATTCATAGATACCCTGAAAGGTTCAACATTAATTAACCAGGGATCTGCAAACTCTCCAAGCTGGAATACTTAGAAGAGGATGCGTGGTAAAATCGTGACATATTAGGATTTCTAACAGTTCTGTGATGATGCTCTCAAGGGAGATGTCTCAGGTCCAGCAGAAAGCCAGTCAGGTCTAAGGGAAGACGAGCATTATAAACGACCATAACGACCCGGTACAGTGTTACATGTATTTCAAAAACTCAATTTCTTTTTCTTCTTCCCTTCCCTGGGAAATTGAATATGCTCTCACTTTCTCCCCTACTTTCTCCTTCCCTTTCCTGATCTCTCTCTCCCTCCTTAACCAAGTAGAAGAAATCAGAATGATGCTAAAGTAAATAAAACCTCCACTTTTTTTTTTTTTTTTTTTTTTTTTGCGTTACGCGGGCCTCTCACTGTTGTGGCCTCTCCCGTTGCGGAGCACAGCCTCCGGATGTGCAGGCGCAGCGGCCGTGGCTCTCGGGCCCAGCCGCTCCGCGGCATGCGGGATCCTCCCAGACCGGGGCACAAACCCGTGTGCCCTGCATCGGCAGGCGGACTCCCAACCACTGCGCCACCAGGGAAGCCCTCCAATTCACTTTTGATCACATTGATCATATTTCTCTGAGAGTAATATACTAATTAGCCATCACTTTTAAATGCTTTGGATTTCTATAATTTCTTGTTAAATTTCAAAGAGGAGAGACGGTACTGAGAACAACTTCTCAATAGAAAAAATGTGAAAAATAGATCTAATTCGAATAACCATTGAATTTCTAAGACAGAGCAGAACTTAGTAGTTATCAAGTACAAAATGCATCTGATAAATAAATTCCTTCAATAACCCTGGAAAGTGTCTGCCCTTCCTTTTTCTTCAATACCTCCAGTGGTGGGAAACTCACTCTCCTATGAAGAGCCCATTGGAGATTTAACCAGCTCTTGGGGATGTTACAACTTCTACCTACCGCTGTTTTTTGAGGCCTTAGCCTAGAACAGGTCTAATGGCCTTTTTCCTGGGAAGCCTTCTTTCTTTGGGTTAATATTCCAGACTTTTGACTTAACTCTCGCCCATGTGCCTGGCCACGGGAACCTGCTCTGTTACTGCCAGCATGCTCTCAGCAGCAGGCTTGGCTGCAAGGTGTACTTGAGCTTCTGAAAGGGCTGCAGAACAGAATTCTCCTCCTCACTTCCAGTCCCTGTCCTTAACTGGGTAAGTGAGGCCTGGCCTGCAGAAGACCTGGGTCAAGTGAAAACCCTCACTCTCTAAACCCTCTGCCAAACCCAAACAGAAGAATCTCCAAGTTGGTTGAATACAGACATCACCTAGAGACACAGAAACTTCAAAGACCCACACAATTGACATAAGAGAAAAGGAAGTGGATACTTCTAAAAATATCACAGGAACTGTATGAGAAAAACGTGGCTCTTAACTTGTACTGAGCCAAAATCTGTCTTCCCACAAGAGCAGCATTTAAAAGGAGAAGGAGTCATGGAAATTCAGTCCACAATTTATTATATAAGAAAAAGATATTGTTTCCAATTTTTCTCAAAGGTGACATCCTTGACTATTTAAAAATTTAAAACCTTTAAACTGTCCTCTCATAAGGAAAAATCCATGCCTTTCTAGTTCAAAAATTTGCCTACAAACTTTTTATTATCTTGCATTCCAAAGAAATCTCAGTGCTTCCTTCTCTATTAATAGATTTGTTAAAAGGAAACCTACTTTTTTCCTTTTAATTTTTTTTAATATAGTAAGAAGGAAGACAAAATCCAATTCCTTAGATTTTTAAAGAATCCTAAAATGGATTTTTTAAATGCCACTATTAAGACTACACAAATACAGTCACTACCTACATTGAAAACTGTCATGCTATACGCTAACAAAATTGTAAGAAATATTCTTTTCAGCTACCATCTCTTGAGTACCTCCTACATGTCAGCACCCATCCTAGAAGCTTTGTATATATCATTTAATCCTCTAACAACCTCATGTTAGTTACTATCATTTAAACTTTGAAAATATAGCAATTGAAGTTCAATGAGGTTAATAACCATATCCAATGTCACAGAGCCAGTAAGTGGTAAAGTCAGGATATGACCCAGTTCTATCGGATATTCATTGAATAAGTGATTGAATTGATATAAGGATAAATGAATGAATGCTGTGCTATTTAATGACAGATAATACAAATCCAGAAATGCATTAAGCAGTAATGACTAAGTTATCTTCATTCAGAGATGGGTGCCTTAGATGTCCATTCCTATCATTCTTTTGCTGTGGGGCTGGGAATGTACCAGGATAGAATCCCAATGAAACCAAAGGGAAGAAAAGGTAAGTAAGATGCAAATCAACAGTCCAGAATAATAAAAATGTGCCCCCACTTTTAGGGAGAGGTTAGTAACTGATAACACTGCTGAAGTGGCTTAGTCTGGTAGCCTAAGGCTCTCTTCTAAGAACTGCCACCGGCATTTTGTAACTTTTAGCAAGCCTTGTATTTGTATCACCACCCAACTGGCCATAAACCCACCTGATAATTGGCCGGTCCAACCAATTAATCTTACTTGTCTTTCTACCACTTTGTATCATTCTCTTTCTTTATTAAAAATGTAAAATAATAATCCTGTGACATGATTGGCAAAGAAATAGCCTGACTGCATAATCTGGAAACCTTGGAAGGAAGGGATATTATCAGGGCTAATGGTGCTAAGAAAGTTTGGAGGTGCAAACACTCAAGGCAAGTGACTAGTTCACAAAGAAGCAGTAAGGCATAAACAGGGGAAGGATCACATCTGATACAAATAAGCAATGGATCAATAAAAGCAAAGGTCACGTGTCAATTCTGTTCCACGCTGCAATGTTTGCAACCTGTTTTTCTGCAAAAGAACGGAGTTTCCGAGCTAAAGATGTGAGAAAATGTGGGTTCATGTAGAGTTTTGCCATATTTCTGGGGATTGTTTTCTTAAGAAAAGGGAGAAAACTTAAAACTTAAAAGCCTTAGAAAACTGAGCATGTAGGCTACATCAGTGGTGACAAATATAGGAAAATGACTAGTGAGGCATGAACTCATAAATGAAGGAATATGACTGAGATCCACGAGGGTCCCAGGATACGCTGCTGGGGGTTCAGGTCCCAGGATGTCTCACAGAGCTAGTTTAGGCAACTACAGCATTAGCACTAGGACCATCTTCAAGAACACATCCTAAGGGGAAAAGTCTATCTGGAAATTATTCCTTTGACAAATCATAAACCTGAAGTGATTATTTAATCACTCATATAATTTGTTCATTCACTGTTTGCTATAACTACTAAATGCAGACCACTGTGCTAGATTATAGAGACACAAAAATGAAATACAGTCGAGGTCTTGTCCTCTGAAAGTTTACAATGGACTGAGTCAAACCGGCAAACTACTAAGCAATAAAAATAATGTTTCATACCAATATACTGCCCATATTATACTTGATAACTCGCACCAACTTTCTAATTACATTTCATTTGAACCTCCCAATAAACCTACGAGATACGTATCACTATCATCCCTATTTTATAGATAAAGAAACTATGGGTCAAAGAAGCTCATTTATTAGCCCAAGTCTACAGAGCAAGAAAGTGGCAAAACTGGAATTTGAATTCATGACAAGGTCACTACAAGGCCTGAGCTGTGAGTCTCTGCACTCTAGTGTAACACAGCTGTGTTGTTCATAGATGCTGTGTCTGTGAAACTGGATCCAAAGCACAGCTGGGAATAAAGAGGCATGTTCAGATCCACCCATAGGGCAAAGGGCATCGTGAGAGGCGCTATTTAGGACATGAAGACCTAACTGACTTGGATAGCAGTTTATCCCACGTATTTCTATCCCATTTTAGAAATGGAATATAAAGTGAAATTCAAAACTGGTATATACAATGAGTCAGTAGTAAGACTAAGAATAGAAACATTTTCCTCTGTCACCCTTTGGTTTTCCCTTGCACCTATAAAAAGAAGTCACATTGATGCTTTGAAGATAAAACTGATGTTAGCCTTAGAAGAGACAATTTAGACTACATATTTTTAAAGCCCCCTGTGAGGGAACAATAATGTGGCCCTTTGGCAGTCTTTTGAATTTTTAATCATTATCAGTGGCTCAGTCATGTGGGGAAAGTGAAATCTGCAATATTACCTGCAATGCACCCAGTGGGAAATCAATCATTGCTCTCGTGGGCCGTGGAGTTAACCAAAGGCAATCCTTATCTTTAATAAAGGAACAGTGGTCACGGCAGGAGGTTAGGCAGCTAGATGAAAGCATCTGCAGGTGACGTATAGGCTTTCCCATCAAAGCCTTCCAAGAGTTTGGAGAAAGGACTTAAAAGAGTGGTGGAAGAAGAATGAAAAATAAATACGCTCAACAAAACTGAAATGATAGAGTGTTTACAATTTAAAGAGAACACAGGAGCTAAGGCCTCAAGGATTTCTCTCATGGCTTCTAGAATATAAAAAAAACACAACATTTTAGATGAAGTAAATGAAGAATTTCTTCATTTCATTTCTCCATTGAGGGAGTCAAAGATGGTAGAAAGGGCAGTTACGGGTGATAGGCCAATAGTTCAGAATTAAATATTCTGAGTAAGACCTGCAGAGGAGAATGAATTGGCATTCCTTTGGAAACAACCACTTGCATCTTCCTGGAAAATATGTAGGGTTACAGTCACTTATACTGTTTTGACTCTAGTGGCTTAAGAGCAGAATTTAATATTAGGGCCAGAATACCATCCATGCTCATAATCAGTTGCATATAATCACAAAACGGGAGGACACTGTGCCAGCTTGTCCTTCTTCTCTCAAAGTAAATAAATCAGGTTTCCACAGCTGCCATGCCTTAGACTAAGTTAATGTGCTGAGATTAATTCGATTGTAAAAACAGAAAATAAACCAGATAATTAACTAAATATAAATGGAATAGAGGCAATTCCATCCTAAAATGTGTTCCTAGAAAATGTAAAGTAAGCTGAATGGTGGCAAAGGAGGGTAAACATGCGTCCACAGGCTGCTGTGTTCATCTGCTCAGACCTGCTTCTACGGCTGCAAAAGGCATTTGCATAGTGTGGGAATGGTGAGCTGATGGCATTTTCTTGAGAAAGAGGGGGGCATTTTGGCTCAAATGTAGCAGGAACAAAAGATATAAATAGTTTTACTGGCCACAGAATAGAGACTAAGATAACAGTTCCTTAAGTACCACCAGAATCTTTAGTATCACAGTATTTGCCAATATCACTCAACTTGAAATTATTGAATTTTCCCCAAAGTATCCAGAAGTCTATTATTTCACTATTCTTACATAAGAGATTAGATAACAGATACTCAATTATTATAGAATAATAACAAACTAAATAATAATAGACAAGTAGTACTTACTGAGCCCTCACTAGGACTCGACTCTGTGCTAACTGCTCTATATATTCTAGTTCATTTAGCTCCACAGTAACCCTGTGATACAGGTACAATAACTATCCACATTCTATGTATGAGAAAACTCAAGCTTAGGTTAAAAAATGTCTACAGTCATGCAGTTAGCTAGTGACAGAAAAATTTATATAAACCATCTATGAAGCTCTTTGCCAATATTTCTGATTTCTGGAAGGACTCTCCAGGTTTTACTTGCTTCTGAGTCTAGAAGCACTTTCCAGTGGCAAAATAATCACTCCTACCCCTATCTTTAATGGCTCAGTTCCTCTGAGTCTGTTAGGGTTGCTATAGCACAAATATAGATTCAGTAGTTTATAAATAATAGAAATTTATTTCTCACAGTTCTGAAGGCTAAGAAGTCCAAAATCAAGGTGCAGGCAGATCTGGTGTCTGGTGAGAGCCTGTTTCCTAGACAGTAGTCCTTTTGCTGGGACCTCACATGCAGAAGGGGCAAGGGACCTTTCTTAGGCTTCTTTTGTATGCCACTAATTCTATTAATGAGGGCTCTGTCTTCATGACCTAATCACCTCCCAAAGGCCCTAGCGCCTAATGCCATCACCTTGGGGGTTAAGATATCGTCATATACATTTTGAGGGGACATCAACATTTTGTCCATTGTAATCAGAAATATTCATTTGTGCAAACCCATATCACTTAACTCAGATAAAACAAGTGGTGGTACCTTGTTCTAATTGTGGTCTCCACCATATGGACTCTGAACTAAACCATAATCCAAAATTCCTTCACAATGCTCCGATATCACCCAACAGTACATGGGAGCAACATGGGAGCAACGTGGGGCATGTGGTTGAGCTCCTAAGCTCTCATACAATGTTCCAGCCCGCTTCCTCTCAACCTATACACAGTTCCCCTGAAGTTCTTGCCAAAATGCAGATTCCGCTTCAGTAGGTCTGGAATAGGGCCTGAGATTCTGCATTTGAAACAAGTATCCAAGTGATACTCATGCCATTGGTTAGAATATACTTAGAGTAGAAAAGTTTGAGAAAACTTGGATTCAGCCAAGGGTGAAATGACCCATTCCTTGAGGAACAAACAGTAGCCCTAAGAAAGCTGTTGGATTTGGTCAAATTCTATTTTCACCACGCTATAAATAATTTATCTGTTTGCCTAATTTGTAAACTGGGTGTAAAGATCAACTGTTCTTCAAGCTACAGAAAATGCCCATTGCTCAAAGTCATTCTGATTTATTTATGGTAGAGAAAGTAAACAAGGGGTCTGTGCATGGAGAAAAGATACAAGACATTGAATTTCGTCTGGTCTCTCCCAAGAGTCTGTCCCTCCAGGTTTGAGGCGAGGCGTATAATCATTACGCAGATTCAACACCCCATGAACTGGCTTGGCAAATTTTACAACTCTAAGAGTAAAATTCAATACGTAAGGCTAATCCTATAATTTGCATCTGACAAAGGATGGATAAGGTATTCACTTTTCTCTCTTAGAGCCTCTTTCTACTGTATATGCAGCTTTCTCATAGAACCAACACCATAAAATAGTATTTACCTGGTTATATCTTTCTCTTTGTATGGACGTTGATCTCTTTGAAAGTGAGAGTTGTATCTTATCCAGATGTGTAACCAGAAAAGTGCTCAGCATAGTTGGGTGCTGATTAGTAATTATAACACTTACAACAATAGATATTGTTGACTAAATGCTTTTCTTATGCCTAACCTCATATGAAATGTTTAATACACATATTTCAACTAATCCTCAGAACTACCTTGTAATAGTTATCATTCTTGTTACACGGCAGGGGGGTGGGGGGGGACTAATCCTAACATTACTCGTTTTACCAGTTTCTCTGTAGTGTTTTAACAGAGCTGATCACACCTTGGCTCCCGATATGCTCTCTTTCCTGCAGGTTCTGATTTTCTGGTCATTTCCCTTCTTTAGTTACTTTTTCTTTCTTTTACTATGCCTTCACTTTCTCCTGCCACCTCTTAAATACAGACTTCCCCCAAGGTTTGAGTGTTATCCTTTTATTCTTGTCTCTGTCTATATCTTATTCCCTTCAAATCCCATGCCTTCTCAAGAATGCATTTACTCCTATTTCCTCCATGGAAAATCCTCCAAAATCTCTTTCTTCACCTCCTTCTTGGTCTTGGACCCTAGCTCTGCATGGTCAACTGCCTCCCATGTAATTCTGCTTGACTGTTTCTCTATAATCTCAGACATCAGAAAACCCCTCATTTTCTCTTTCCCCCAAAGCCAGTTCCCTCTAAATCGATGATCTAAATGGCACCATTCACTTTCCATTCATTAGGCATGGATGCTCTCTTCCAAAGTCCAATCAGCCACCCTGTCAATGGATCCTTCCTTTAAAATGTTGTCATATTTCTTGCACTCTAATGCTACCACCTTAGTACAAGTCTTTATAGCATCATGGTGGTAGTATCTCAGCTTCCCCTCCATTCCCTCTGAATTCTCATCTATCCTTGCACATACCCTTAAGTATTTTCCTATGAAACCACTTCTCAGCTCAAAATACCTTTATGATTTCACAATGACAAAAAACAAATCCTTGACATTCAAAATTCTCCAACAGTCTAAAATTGCTTTATTGTGTTCAACTTTTAAACTCAAACTTCCTTAGGAATTTCCAATGCTTGCTATATTAAAGCTTTCTTCCTAACTACCATTATATAACCTTTATATTCCAGCCATATATATCATTCTCTGATCCCTCCCTATGCTTTCCAATTTCTTTCTTGAGATCATTCAGTTCTAACCATAAATATCCCCATTTCCTCTTGGCTTATTCAAATTCTGCCCATTCTTCAAAACCTAGCTCATGCAATGCTAACTTTGTAAATACCTCCAGGGTCAACTCCAGGTAGAAGTAGGCATTGCCTCGCATGAATTTCTAAGACAATAATTCCTTTTTGAAGGTGTACATCTAACTCACCTGTAGAGCTTTCTGATTATAGAAACAAATGGGCCCTGTGTCAGAACCAATAATCAGAATTTCTGTGGATAACTTTTAAAAGCCCCAGAGATCACTGAAATAGACACTCATGATTAAGAAATCCTTTTTCTTTTTTTTTTTTTAAGAAACACTTTTTAAAGACATTTATCCTTTCACATATATGGTTCATGCTTCGTTGGTAGATTGGGAACTCTTGAGGGCGGAATTATGGCTATATTTGGTATTTCTTAAAAATCTACAAGAGTATCTGAAATACAGTAGGAGAATAAATATTTCTTGATTTGATTCACTTTTAGGAATACAGTGTTCTTTGTAATACTGAGGAAAACATCATGTAGAAAGACACAAATCCTGTCTTGTTACTACTTTAAGATGATCTCCAAATAAAGGACATGCAATAAGGAACATGTTCAATATAAGTAGTTGGTAGTTAATTCCTTTGGGAAGTTTTGGACTTTAACATCACAAGGAATCTTATGGTCAGAAGTATTATAGGTAAACAAGAACATTATCTTATTATCCGCAAAATTAATCTTCAAAAATTTCACCAGAGGGGCTTCCCTGGTGGTGCAGTGGTTGAGAATCCGCCTGCCAATGCAGGGGACATGGGTTTGAGCCCTGGTCTGGGAAGATCTCACATGCCACGGAGCAACTAAGCCCGTGTGCCACAACTACTGAGCCCATGTGCCGCAACTACTGAAGCCCATGCGCCTACAGCCCGTGCTCCACAACGAGAGAAGCTACTGCAATGAGAAGCCCGCACACTGCAACAAAGAGTAGTCCCTGCTCGCCGCAACTAGAGAAAGCCCACACGGAGCAATGAACATCCAACACAGCCAAAAATAAATAAATAAAATCAATAAATTAAAAAAAAAAAATTTACCAGAGACTACAAAAAACGTCTTTAATATTAAAAAACAATGTAAACAGTAGAAATTAAAAGCTTTGACCAGTAAAATAAAGTGACAAGGATTTCTTCTTCTTTCTCTTCCTGAACCAAGGGAGTGTAATTTCACTGGGAGATTATGTCTCTCGTGTGTTACTGCTATTCAGTCACAATATCTAAATTCAAAATTTTATATGATGCTAATAATGCAGCCTTAGTATTTTTATAGTTCTCAAATTCCAGACAACCTTGTTGATGTTATTTTTTGACTCTGCAGTTGGTAAAGGATAGGTTGACTAAAGTGACTACGATCACCCCAATTCTTGGTTTTACCTAACAGGCATCTCCTGCATCCCCTCCTCAATCACAACTGGTTTTAGTCATATTCCAATTAGACAAAGACTCATTCAGTGAGTGAAGGGGAAAACTATCGCTTTTAACCAAGCATATTTCAAGTAAAAAAACTGAAATTTCAATGTGGGTCTCTTTGTCTGCTATTGGTTAGTTTCTTTTTTTAAATTATTTTAAATTACAACTTGAGTGTTCTTCTCTTTCTCCTACCCTGTACACTCTCCCCTTCTCTTTTATTTTATTTATTTATTTATTTTTGGCTGTGTTGGGTGTTCGTTTCTGTGCGAGGGCTTTCTCCAGTTGTGGCGAGCGGGGCCCACTCTTCATCGCGGTGCGCGGGCCTCTCACTGTCACGGCCTCTCTTGTTGCAGAGCACAAGCTCCAGACGCGCAGGCTCAGTAGTTGTGGCTCACGGGCCTAGTTGCTCCGCAGCATGTGGGATCTTCCCAGACCAGGGCTCGAACCGGTGTCCCCTGCATTGGCAGGCAGATTCTCAACCACTGCGCCACCAGGGAAGCCCTACTGGTTAGTTTTGAGCCTCTTCTCCATTATTGCTTGTTATTGACAACAGAAGACAGGATCTCTTAAATATATAGTTTTAATGCTTTAAAGTTTGGTGTATTTCCTTAATTCCTCTCCTGAAATTTAGTGGAATTTGGGGATGAAAAATGAATTCGCTTCTAAAATGACGGTGAGAGAAGTGGTGAAATGAATACTATTGAACATTACTATGTGTGTACTGATGTACACTTTTGAAAAGCCTTTTGAGAACAGGTACCAAACGTCTAAAAATTCATTAATATTGTGGAACCAGTAATTCTACCTCTGTGAATTTATTCTGTAAGCATAGCACCCCACACACACACCATGACAATAAACGTCCTCTGTACAACGTTTTCATTTTCTTTTTTACTTTAGTATAATCTTAAAACAGGTAACTTCCTTCAGCAGAAAGCAATTCCTGGACAGGTACCCAGATGAGAGCAGTCAGCAGCCAACACTTCCAGAAGCTGAGTACGTGGATCCTAGGGTTGAAATGAGGAGGGATCTGGGCAGTGCCACGCAGTTCTTACTGTCTAAGGCATATTAGGTTAGGACTTAGTGTTTAAAGATTCTCATCCAGAGAGGAGGGAATTGGCTACGACTTGAGGGTGTCATGATCCAAAACAAATGAAATGGGAGGCACGGATTTGGCTCCATAACAAACTAACAAACACTTAGCTAACTGATCTGAGACGAGTCACTTCCACCTCTCTAGACCTCATTCCCTCATCTATAAAACAAGGGAGTTAAAGTATTCGAAAAGTAAACTCTCTAGACTCGACTCCTGCCCCGTGCTAAGCTGTAGGTTTATGAATTTCAATGGCTAATCCACACTGATTCCACAGAATACACAAATAGTTTGTAGACATTTCTCAGGCTTACCCAGTCCCTTGGAATACTCCAATTTTAAATTCTCCCTCTCAAGTCTGATCTCTTTTAACCTTTCTCCCCCTTCTTCAAACTTTTTTTTCCTTGCTTCTTATTTCAAGAAACCTGGTGGATTTGGGGATAGGGAAAGGAAGTCAGAAAAGTAGATTCACTGATTCTAATTCCACCTCCATCACTCCCATCTATTACCTAGATGCACCCTTTAAATATTTCTCATATATTCTCTCTTCATCACCCCGGATGCTGTTCCCATGACTCAGCCTCTCATCCATCATCTCTTGCCTAGACTACTGTGAAAGCCTTTATCTCCCAGCTTCCAGTTCTGGCTTCCTTCTAATCACTTCTTCTGTCTACTTACACAATAATATTTCTAAAATGCAAATGTGATCTTGTCACTTCTTTTCTTTGGCTCCCCGCTGTCTACAGATTAACTCCAACCTGGCATGACCAATGTGATCCTTAATGATTTCGATCTGTCTTCCCTGCTCATCTGTGACTGCTTCATATTTCTGGGTCTTAATTCTTGCTCTGTTATTTATTAGCTGTGTAACAACCATCCAATGTCATTGTATTCTTTAGTTTTTCAAAAATATTTGGAAGTATCATATAGAGAATCACCTACCTCCTTGCTTCTTATAAGTGGTTGATTAGGAATGCTCAATGCAGATATTTTGGGTATGTCTATAAACAGTTCACACCATGGACTATCAGTGCTCTCTTTACTACTGAAAATAGAGTCATTAGCATCTTTAAATATAATAAGATTTGAGAGCCAACTCCAGAAATCCCAGAACCAATGAAAAAAAACTCATCCTTAACAATTTGTTCCTCTACAATTGCTCTTGGTACCAAAATGTGTATTAGTCGGAGTTCTGTAGATAAATCATACACAGATACACACACACACACATACACACACACACTCTCTATTTATTTTTATTATAAGGAATTGGGTCATGTGATCATGGAGGCTGAGAAGTTAATTCTATGATCTGTCATCTGCCAACTGAAGATCCAGGAAAACCAGTATTGTAATTGAGTCCAAGTCCAAAGGTCTGAGAACCAGAAATGGTTCTTCCTCTGATTTTTTATCTCTTCCGGATGGATTGGATGCTGCACACCCACACTGGGCAACCTACTTTACTGAGTCCAATGATTCAAATATTAATCTCATACAGAAACACCCATACAGACACACCCATAAATAATGTTTAATCTGGGTAGCCCATGACCAGTCAAGTTGACATATAAAAATAACAATCATAGTTAGGTTAGTTTCTTAATCTCTCACTGCCTCAGTTTCCTCATGCATAAAATGGGCATAATATCTCAGAGGGTTGCTATAAAGATTATACTTTTAAATGCATATAATGTGCTTCAAACCAGGACCAACACAATAAATCTCTCAATAAATGCTAGTTATTGGTATTACTTTTTCTAAAATGCTGTTCTCCACCATGTCTGCCTAATGAACTCCTACTCACCCTTCATCACCCAATTCAAGTGTTAATTTCTCTTTTAAGATTTTGGTGAATATCTCAGTCCTCTTCTGTACCTGCAGTATCTTCTAAGTTACTAAGATACCTTGAAGATACATCTATCAGTATACATTAAACAGTTCATTACAGTTTGTTTTTAATATTTTTTTCTTCCCTTCTACCTAATCTCTGAGCTTTTTGAGGATGGGACAGTAGAAGCTCTCAATCAATGTCTATGGAATGCATTCACCATGTGTCACTATGGGCCAATCTCTTGTAATCTTTGGGGACAACACTGACAAGCCCTGGGGATCCTTTGCCACTGCACTCCTAGTTGCTTCGAATGGAGTGAGGCACTGTGGAATTCAGTCATCTTCTAAAAGAGAAGAACCAGTCTGGTTTTAACACACCCGTTTCACTCTCGTGGAACCACCTGATACACATCAACACTGCACTGGGCAGCTGCTGCTTTGAAAAGGAATTGCTTTTTCCAATACCAGCCTGATAGAGCAGTTAGGAAAGAGTCATGTGAATAGATGCTAGGGATTCCGGTAATGAAATCCCACCGGTTTGTTATGAAAATCAAATACAATCTGCTTGCCGTGGGTATTTAATGTAAAGTTTCGCTGGGCACAGGAGAAGCAATTAGGCTGCTGAAAATTGTGTTTGCGTTCCCTATAATTCAATACTGACCAGTGTTAGCAGTGGAAGATGTGACAGGACTGATAACTAATTTCACACGCAATCAGTGTCATAAGAGGGGAGGGGAAAGCAAGGAGGGAGAAGCTAAGGGGAGGTGAGGGATCTATATGTATTCAGATGTAGATCAAATGTTACTTCCAAAGGTCTGATAATGACGTCTGCAGAGCCAGCCTCTGGGAAGAAGAAGAATCCAGCCAAAATCCGATACTGAAAATAAGTTTTCATGCTTAACATGGGGGGAAAAAAATCATGAAGGCCATCCAAGACCGTTTCTCCTCTTGTGTCTCTCTTCCTTAAGCTAAAGACTAATTGGGCTTCGCCTACATTTATAAATAAGTAAACAGTAAACTTTTCCAAGACCAGTAACATACCTTGGGACTTCTGTTCCCTTTGTGCTTCTCCTTGAAGGCAGTTCCTATTTCAAATACTTTGTGTGGATGTGAGCATATACGTATTTATGTGTGTTCTGTCTCAACAGAACCATCACAGAGGTAAACTGCCTTGAACCATCTCTTATCTGTTCACTCTGTTCTGTGTCAGATTTCAAGTCTTGCATTTTTGGAGGACTTACTGTCTTCTAAAGTTGTTAAAAACAGCAGCAGGTATCTTTGAGGTACTCAGATAACTGGGCACAAATTGCTATCAGAAAACAGAGCATGGGTCTTTTGATATTTCTATGTTTATATCTATCGATTTATCTATCTGACAGAAAGCCTTAAAATGCCAGCGTTGTAGAAAAAAGTGATTTCAACTAAGTCTAGTGCTAGATAAACCGCACTGTGGTGTGGCAAAGGCGTCACCAGCTATGGGCCCCTTAGTGGTTTTCAGCTCTGGTTTAATGTTTTTCCTGCTAGAATGAAATGAAAGGTTGACTTAGAACTATTTCTGATTCATCTCTGTGTGCTACGAACCTAGCCCTTGGTGGACAAAAGGGATCAACACATAGTGGTTGAACTAAGTAAGTATGTGTGAGCACTGGTTAGTGAACCAGTCATTCGTCAGTCAGTTGGTTAGTTTCTTTTAGGATTTGGTAGAATTGGGGATCATACGAGGTTTTAAAAGACTTCTGGGCAATGCTTATTCGAGTGGTACAACACTTGTCAGTTACTTGTAAAAAGAGAACCCAATGCGAAGGCCAACATGCATTATCTCTTTGCTACTTAGAGCTGGGAAGTGATTTTGCTAAACAAAGTTAAACAAGCACAGTCTCTGAGCAGCTGGCAATGCACTTTCAGAAGCTTGAGACATCCACAGCCATGAGAGGCAGCTTGGAGGTAAGCTCTTTCCTGTAGGAGGCAGGACGACTGACTAGGACCTGACACATTCATATATGCAGTAATTAGGAATTCTGCTCTGTATAAATAGCAGTGATACAAAAATTAGTGGTATAAACGCTACAAAGATTTATTTTCTCACATTAAAAAGTCCAGCATCAGATAGTTGAAAGCTGATATAGAATTTTCCCCAAAGTCATGTAAGACTCAGACGTTCCTCTTTTTTAGCTGCTATCTCTGCGTTCCACCATTCCTAGTACAAGACTTCCATCCCTAAAGTTACCTTATGATCCAACATGGCTGCTGAAGTTCCAGTCATCATACCCAGGCAGCAAGAAAGGCAGGGGATGTCCTTCTACCCACGTCAGATCCCTTTAGGCAGACTTTTTATATGTACCACTGAACACTGTTGCAGACATGTCATTTGTCAAACTTTAAGTCACATGCCTATTTAACTGCTAGGAAGGCTGGGAAATGTTTTCTTGTTTGTTTTGTTTTAAAGCTGGGTGCATTGTCATTGTAAATAACATTGAGAATTTGTTAATAAGAAAATGAGAAAATGGATTTTGGGTGGGAATTGACAGTTTCTTTTACATGGTTACATAAAGCCTGTCCAACTTTTCCATCACTTTGACCCCTTCGGGTGGCTCTCCTTTCCCCTGGGCTTTCTAGTCATCAGAAAAGATCATTGTACTGCAGAGAAGGGAGATGTTCCTGGAGGAGCTCTTTATCCACTTGGAGCACATTGCTCAGGTGGACCAGGCAGCCCCCTGGAAGTCCAAGAACCCCCAGGCAATACTAACCACCCTGGTTCAATCACTGGGCACCCACAAACCAGAAACAAAGGTGAAAATGGTAACAGGGTAAAATATAAATAAGGAATGCAAAAGAAAAAAAAAAAGGGTCCAGAATCTTCAGGTGTCTCAGGCTTTATAATTTACAAGGCATTGGCATTAGCATTGATTCATTTGAGTTTCTGGAGGCCTTTGTAGATTTATGCAGTATTAAATAACAGTGTCAAAGTTCAGTGCCTGTCTATTCATTACCACGGCATATATTTTTTCAAGCTCAATTTGTAATATGTTAACAGATTGAAAAATTCCCTAATCACATCAATAATTGATGTCATAGAAATGATACTATTTATTCACCACTCAGTCTATTCCATGTATTATACTCTGCATGATCCATGTATACCTTATTTTGATCTTCACATATTTTGCATTTTGCAGATGGAGCAAGTATAACTTTCCTAATGTCACATAGCTATTCCTGGAGCTAGGATTCCATTCAGGCCATATAACTGCACATCCCAAACTTTAAACCACTGAGCAATAATGCTTCTTGAAAGATAAGGAATTTTCTCAGTGCTGCCTTGTGCTATCTTGCTGTCAAGTCCCCTTTAACTTCTAATATTGTGAAATCACTGCACATAGTTGGACCAACATTATACGGTTTTAAATAATATGTGTCTATTTTGGTTTTTCATAGTTATAGATCATAAACAATTAGTATCTTGCCTTTCTCACGTAGCATGTGCCATATGCATTTTCCATTATACCTTATTCTTTGTGTAGAGTCTGTTTGTGTGTTTGAATTGGTCATCTTCTACTTTTTAAAAGAAAGAAAAATATATTGTTATTACTAACTGAACCTGCATCCTAAATTTGATCTTCTAAAAGGCAAGCCATTCCACTGTGAAGTGGCTTGACCTTTCCCCAGGTAGCATTCAAAAAAAACAATCAGCTGACTGAGCCCCTTTTAAGAAAACCCCATATTCTAGCTGGGGCTGTATCACATCCCACTGGCAAATGGCTCTCTCCAAAGGGAAAAGTTACACCATTTTCAGGCATTGGCAGCTTTCAGTCCAGAGCTCACAGCATAAAGAAGGAATGGACATTGTACTTGTCTTTAGTTCCACAAAGGCTCTGAGAAATGAGTGAGCAACTACACTAATAATTTTAAAATAATTTAAAAAATGACCACTTCCTTGCCCTGCTTCTTCTTTGCCCATGGAGGGCGCCACGGCAAGAGCTATCACACTTATTAGTAAGGAAGGACATGAGTCTTTTGGGAAAGGTGACATTTAGTTCGTTTAGAAGTACTTAAAATTACTAGGTCAAACAACACAAATATTTGTAAAGCATCTACAAGTGCAAAATAACGTACAGTGTGGAGGGATTACCAAGAGCATCAGAAATGCCTCCTAACTTTCCTATTTAGATGAAGAACCATAAGTTTAGTGCTTAGTGCTGCGAACCAGTGCATAGTAGGGGATCAACAAATATTACTTCCTCCCTCATCCTCCTTTTCTCATCCTTTTCCTTAAAGATTTTATTTTTAATTTCAGAGAAAAGCTATAAAGATGCAAACTGTTAAATACCAACATAAAATTTAAATAGCCAGACAGTTTCACATGTTAATTACCTAATACCACCACCTGAAGTTTACTAAGTGCTTCACAGTACTTTCTAACCTGTAATGAACCTAGATAACACTATGTTTCTTTAAGAAGTTGTTAAGGGGTGCTGCATACCTTGGTCTTTTATTTTATTTTGATTTTTCTATTCTCTGGATGTCAGAATCTTGATTCTAACAGTTAGGTCATGTCCACATTATCAGCATACTATATGTAACACTACTCGTGCATCCTAAGTTTTCTTTCAAAATTGCTCAACATAGTAAGAGCCATGAAGTTATAGAGCATGTCTGGGTATTGGTATTTGGGTATTGGGTATTGGGTATATAGCGTGTCTGGGTATTGGTAATACACTCTGGTATTCCTAATGATGGCAAAGTAGCTGGCATACGGTATATGTTCAATCAATATCTGATGACCATATGAATCAATGAAATCAACTGAATCCACACTGTGAAGGGAAACAAACTATACTATTTACTGCACACGGTGATATATAGGGATCAATAAGGGATGCCCAGTAAATTATCAGTCTATACTTCCTCCTCATTAAAGATCTAGTGATAATCCCTAACTAGTGTTGCCAGAGTTGATTATTTTGCTTCGTTTTATTTGTCTAGTTGAGTGTGTGGCAGAACACCTCCTCTTGCTTCACAACTTATTATAAATATTAGCCTTTTTCTCTACACAGGATCAAAGTGTATCTCTGAGTAGACACTAATCAATCTATCAGTTGATTTCTTCCCTAAACCTCTATCCAACAGGCTCACTCCATGGCCTTAAGGTCCCACCCTGCCTCTGGGTTTTCTCTGAAGAAATCTATGTTCTGGCCTTGCGACTGTGGCAAGCAGACCTCAACCTCTTTTGGTGGGATGAGCCACTTCCAATTGGGAGTGTGGGCTGACAATGGTTTTCCCATTTGCACATCCCTGGGACACCCATCATTACCCTTTGGGGTAACTATTTTCGGTCCACTATCATGTGGTGGACACTTTTCCACACAAATTCACCACACTGAGTCACACTGAAGGAGCCCTAGGGGGTGAATTGCGTGACTAAGTAGGCATATGAGAAGGCTCAGGGACTAGAACCTAGGTCTTCCAGTTTGCAGTTCAATTTTCTTTTCAGCAGGAGGTATTACCTCTCTTTGAGGAACCGAGTCAATAAAAACTATGGCTCTAGAGGAGGGGAGAATCATTGGGAACTGAATTATATAGGAGAACATTTTTAAACATAAGGGTCCTAGAATCGGACACTTGAAATTAGGCCCTTGAAATAGGAGGCCTAAATTGGAAATGGCAAATCAATAAACACCTTTTATCAACACGCTCCCTGGCATTCTTACAAAAAAGTATGTCTAAAAAGCATATGAAGGGGCTTCCCTGGTGGCGCAGTGGTTGAGAGTCCGCCTGCCGATGCAGGGGACAGGCGTTCGTGCCCCGGTCCGGGAAGATCCCACATGCCGCGGAGCGGCTGGGCCCGTGAGCCATGGCCTCTGAGCCTGCGCGTCCGGAGCCTGTGCTCCGCAATGGGAGAGACCACAACAGTGAGAGGCCCGCGTACCACAAAAAAAAAACCCAAAAAACAAAAGACAAAAAGCATATGAAGAAAAAAAATCAACCAGTACAAAGAGACGTTTTCCAGTTTACACATATTTGGACTCATGTCCCATTTCTATTTGGCACTTTTACTCACTAACATATTGCCTCATGACATAGGAAACTAGAGGCACCCTAGGCTGGCTGGATACCAGCATTGCCAGGCAGGGTAGCAGCTGAGCTAGCACCAGCAAAAATCCATGGGCATTAGATTCCAACCCTTATCCACAGAAAGCCCCTCCTTACCTCCACTACAAAATGGGGATACAATGTAGTTGCTCTAGAGAGCTCTAGCAGAAGTCTGTCTGTGCTTCAGTTTTCTTTTTGTTTACTTGAAGTGAAGAAAGAAAACATAACAGAGATCAATGTCTATCAATTCCAGAGAAATCAATTCACCATCTCCAGTACACTTGCCAGTTTCTGTAACTTGTCCAACCTTTCTCTCTCTACCACTCACTTATCACTAATCCAAATCTAATCCTAAAATTTCACAGTATTATGTAAACATGAGGAAAGATAAAACAGATTGTAATTTTGCCCAAAGGTAACCAAGTTCTCAAAGTCTCCTCTTCACCATTATTTCCTCCAGAATAACTATATTGGTTGTACAAAAGTTTGAACCTTGCTATCTCCAAAACCTTTTAATATTATGTCTACAGTAATTTTATAGCAAATATCAAGACAAAATACAAGCACTGGGCTATAAAAAGAAGAAAACTCAAAAAATCCAGGGATGTTTATCAATGAAATCAGATATCAACAGTCTTAAAGTATAATCAGAAGGATCCCATGGTGGGAAAAATATTTACAGGATCATACAGCCTAGTCTACAGTGAAAAAAATTTTTGTGGATTAACATCTAAATAAGTGGTTCAAACTGCTCTTTTCCCTGTGGTCTTGAAAACATTCATTCCCTCTGCTTGACTTACCTAAATTCTATTTTCTCACCAGAAAATATGTGCTCCTGGGAAAAAAAATTAAGTTACAGGCAAATCCTGAATTTCTCTCCTCTCCACTATGGGAGATGGTGGTTTCTGAAATTACATTTTGCCAAAATAGCTAGAATATTGTATCTGGATCTACACAGTTTCCTCCTGTCTCTCTGGGATTGAAATTCCACACACTGCTAAATATTTAATTTTTTCCAAGTGTTAGAGGAGTGAATTGCGGGCCAAGAGGAAAGCTGTCTTTGTTACAACCAAAGTGTTTTTTATCTGGAAAGATTATTTATTCTCAGTTGACTAGTACAATAAACTTTTTATATCAGTGGTTAGAAAAATAAAATTACGTATACAAAATGTATATAAATGCTGCTTTCTGAATTCTGTCCTCTCCTTCACTTACATGGATAGCTTTCAAACCTGCTTGACTGCTAAGTCCAAAAATAGATATACATTTTATTGTAACAGTACAAACACACACAAACACACACACAAGTGCAAATGAACATGTGCATACACCATGCACATAAACACATCCATATATACCATATACAAAAGTGTCATGAATAATATTTACCCTACTGTCATAGCAAATTCACTACATTAGATTACTTATAGTAGCATGTCATCATATGCATCTGGAACATAACTGCCTCTGTTAAAATTCCCTGCCTCTTTGTTTTCTCCTAGCAAAACTCCCTAAAAGTGTGTCCAAACTGACCATTTCCACTGTGCCACAGTGTGCCTAAAACACTGACACATATGTATTACATTGTAACTATTTGTTTTTTTTATATTTATTTTCCCCATTCTTCCAAGTTCTTGAAAACCATGGACTCTGGATTAAACGTTTTGGCATTCCTAATAATCAGAATATCATATGGCACATAGTAGATGCTTAATAAATACCTACTGACAATTCATTCATCAGAAATTCTAACATGAACACAAATCAGTAAAACAATGAAAACTTTAAAGTCCATGAGAGGATTATTCTACTTCGTAAAGATCAAACTCACACAGAGACTTATTAGAGAAAAACGTAACAGTGACCCTATGAGATGGTCCATCCTAATTGAAATGAGTCAGCTTACTGCCACATCCCCCACATTTGCATGCTCAGATAACGCCAGCAGTTGCTGGTGATCATGTATTAACATAAATAACTGGTGTTGAAATAATCAGAAATGTTTGCATGAACACAGTAAATTTAGAATATCACCTGTAGACCGTGAACATCACAGCCACTTCTAACTAGTCTTTACTCTCAAACTTTTCTTTATTGCTACTTTTTTTTAACAAAGAATAAAGGTATCTCTGTGTTATTTATTTTTTTAGTTTTTGGCCTCCATGGTAGTTGAGTGTCCACTGGGGAAGAAGGGAGAAGACTGAAGAGGTAGAACGGCTGCACATTTCATCATGAAGATTTATCCCGAGGTAACAAAAAAGACATTTGTTAATTTCCCTCCTGAGTGGGTTTTGGAGGCTTTCCAATGCTCAAACAAAGACAGCCTCATTAGCTAATTCCAAAGCAGACAACCGCTACCAAGCTGCAGTGTTGAGTTCATGCCCCTTCTACTATGAAAATCATGGAGACCCTCCATCATTCTGGCTCGGCTAACCAACAAGAACTCAACAGTGTGCATCCTCCCATATACCTTTTGATCCATCATTTTGGGTGATAAATACTCATTTGTCTCTTGCTCCCTCTTCTGGCTAATGGGGGACAGCAGCCCGGGTACACACAAGGGTGTAGTACCAATGATGCTGCCCATCAAGGCTATGCAACATTGTGACAGCACATACAAGGACTAAAGGACCAAGCAGAGCCCCGTAAACCCTAGGCAGGATCCTATCCAGACCCTAGGACTCCTTCTCCCAAACCACTTAGTAATATGCAGGATGTCGCCTAAGAAAACGATAATCTTACCAATGTTTCTGATGAGATAATAATAATTCTGATTTGAAGTAATGTTCTAAGAGTTCATCCTGGCATAGGCCCAGGTACCACCTGAAGACAGAGACCCCAGATGATTATCAAGGCTGGACTCAAGTGACAACAAAGAGAACAATGGCCTGAAGTTAATGATACTTCAGAGGAGAGGTTGAATCCTCATCAGACCATAAGGAAAGACTGGTTGTGTAGCTTCACACTGACTGTAAATCAAACCATGTTTTTAAAGAATAAAATGAGAAAAGAGCCTCAGCTCTGAGACATAAAAGCAACAGTAGTGCTGTGGGGTTTTTTGGTTTGTTTCCTTATTCCAATGGTGTATGGTTTCCTGGTTAGATAATGGTGGGATTTTAAACCTCACTTTCATCTTATTAGGAAGTTTTTTTTTTTTTTTTGAATGGACTTTGGAGAATATGAGGAAAGTTGAAAAAATATAAAATGAAAAATAGATTTTTCTAAGAATTTTCCATTTTTATTTATCCTTCCTCTCGCCCACACCTTTATAGCAGACTATTCCAAAACCTATAAGAAAGAAGGTATCTCACAGAGTAGAGTAAATGCTGATAAGTCATTATATCCCTTGGTTTTATCAAGTTTTCATTAACTGGAGAAATTTTCAACTAATTATTAAATTACTTTTTTCCCAAACAATTATAAACTATCATCTCTGTGCAAAGTACTAGTTAAACCCAAAGATAAGGAAGCTTTGGGCCCTAACATCACCTCAAAATGGAGAAAATGTGAAAAAATGACTAAAAAAGGTCTAATTGTAGTAAGTGCCATAAGACCCATATAAACAAGGTATTTTTGTTTTGTTGTTGTTTCTTTAATTTTCATTTTATATTGGAGCATAGTTGATTAAGAATGTTGTGTTAGTTTCAGGTGTACTGCAAAGTGATTCAGTTATACATATATCTATTCTTTTTCAAATTCTTTTCCCATTTAGGTTATTACAGAATATTGAGCAGAGTTCCCTGTGCTATAGTGTAGGTCCTTGTTGGTTATCTGTTTTAAATATAGCAGTGTGTACATGTCAATCCCAAGTTCCTGATCTATCCCTCCCCCTCCCTCCCTTACCTCCTAGTAACCATAAGCTCATTCTCTTAAGTCTGTGAGTCTGTTTCTGTGTTGTAAATAAGTTCATTTGTATCATTTTTTTTAGATTCCGCATATAAGCAATATCATATGGTATTTGTCTTTGTCTGAGTTACTTCACTTAGTATGATCATCTCCAGGTCCATCCATGTTGCTGCAAATAGCATATGGCTGAGTAATAGTCTACTGTATATAGATATGCCACATCTTCTTTATCCATTCATCTGTCAATTGACATTTAGGTTGCTTCCATGTCTTGCCTATTGTAAACAGTGCTGCAATAAACATTGGGGTGCACGTATCCTTTCGAACCATGTTTTTCTCTGGATATATCCACCCAGGGGTGGGACTGCAGGATCATATGGTAGCTCTATTTTAGGTTTTTAAGGAACCTCCATACTGTTCTCCATAGTGGCTGTACCAATTTACATTCCCACCAACAGTGGAGGAGGGTTCCCTTTTCTCCACACCCTCTCCAGCATTTATAGTTTGTAGATTTTTTGACGATGGCCATTCTGACTGGTGTGAGGTGATATCTCACTGTATTTTTGATTTGCATTTCTCTAACAGTTAGCGATGTTGAAAGAATGTGTGAAGGGAACAAATATCCTTCATCACAGAGAAAGGCAATGTGAACAAGGCTTTAGCTAATCTGAGGTAAGCCAGATAAACTAACAAGGCGGAAGGGATAACATGGAAAAAAGGAACAGAAACCTAAGAGAGCGGAAGATTTGAAGGAACAATAAGACAAGTGTGGTTCCAGCCTGGGGCTCAGGAGGGGATGAAGTAGGAGATGATGCTCAAAAGATACATTAGGTGTTGAATGCAATAAAAAGTTGGAGTGTGCTTGTGTTTGCTGTCTCCTCCCACCCCCTCTGGCCAATGGAGTGTCCTGACAGTCTTATAATGAAACAAAGTTATCATTCTGTTTTAAAGAAAACAACTTTGGGGACATAGTAAGAGATTAGAGAGAAGGCAGCTCAGAGGCAAAAATATCAGGTCAGAAGCTACTGTAAAAGTCCTTGTAAGAAATGGAAGGGCTGAAAGAGGACTGGATCCCAGATGCATTGCAGATGTTGATTAAGTAGGGCTGGACTACTAGTCTACTAGTTGGTTTGAAGGTAAGAGTTGAAGGTCTGAGTTGATCCCACAGCTCCCAGCCTCTGTACAGGACAGGTAAGCAGCGTATGGAATATAGTGAGCAGACCTGAGCCACAGTAAAATGCCAAAGGTAATTTCAGCAGAGACACCTGCAGGTAGTTGAAAACATGGTTACTAGTTAATTTAGGGACAATTCAAGAATTATACATAATAGTTGATGGCAAATGGATAAGATGATCTATGGAAAAGTATATTTTAAAAGAAGTTACAGAAAATGGGCTTATCTCTAGTTTTCAAATATTTTCTAGTTGTTAGAGGAACAGAATAAATCTTTTCTTAAGTGTGTGTTTAAGCAAAAATGGTGTTGTCTTTGGCAACCTTTAGCTTATTAACTTCCCATCTCACGGAGAGAGGAAACAAGTAACTATGAAACACCATGATGCACTGGCCTTACACAACCAGCAGATTAATTATACTAGTGGGGGCAGTAGCAGGATGGAGGATGGAGGCAGGAATAGGTAGAAATAACAGGAGAGAAGATGCGGGAAAGAATATTGTAAGAAAGTAAGATGAGAAAACACTGTACACCACTGTAAAACTTGGAATTGAGAAGAAAGAGTTGGGTGAGTATTATTTTTTTAATTCGGAAATAAGTGAGATGGAAAGAAACAATAACCACTGTCAACTAACTCAGGAGCTGCTCTCTCGGACCTATAAAATGGTTTCACAGCCTGCATGATCTTGTTACGAGATAGCTCATGATGACACAATTTCATATATACGACACATAATAACTACACGGTTGCTCTGAAACTGTTAGCCTATAACTGGGCTATGAATCCTGTTCACACAACACAATGATTATGAAGAAAGTATTGTGCGCTTTCTTCTTTAAATGCAGAGGCAGTGCTCTTGTAGTAGGTAAGTAATATCTTGCTCCTAGATTTGTTTTATTTAGCCCAATCAGTGTTTTAAATAAAAGAAAATTTAAATACAGGTAATGAATTCAAAGTGTGAACATAAAAGTCTTGACTTCTGGCTTGTCTTGAAAAATAAGAAAATTTCATAGGATTGGTCCAGCATTCCTGTGCAGTAATGATGAGCAGCAGCTCAGCAGTGGCTGCCTCCTTGAGACTGGGTTCTCCAGTATGCCACAGTCCCCACCATTCTCTGTTGTCTCTTTGACAGGGAGGCCAAGAGTTAGTGCCAGTCTGGCCTGAACTACTGTTTTCCTGACCTCAGTCTCAGTTGGATCATTTATTTTATATGCCCCCTATAGCCATGAGTTTGTTACCTCTGTGCTTATGAAATAAACTGAAAGTGACCTCTAAGATGACTTTAGAATGAAGATCATCATGATAAAGTATCTAGATCTGTTCTTAGCTGTGAACTCAGGGCACTGGCTATATAACATGCTGGAGCAAACAGTATATACTCTGGTAAAAGAGGGGTCAGAATGAAACTAATAGAAACAAGGACTTGATCAGGATTGAGATGGGAGGAGTGTTGCACCTTGGGGATGAACAAGGATAGTGTTCAAATGAAACTGTGCAAACTCAGGGTATTTACCCCAAATGAGAAAGAGTATGAAGGCTCTATTTTGGGGGGGGAGCATCAGAGTGCAGGGTAAAAAGCACAGACATAGGACAGCTTGGTAATCCTTGGATGGAAGTTCAAGGAACAGCAACAAAGAATAGAAGCAGAATCCGATCCCTCGCAGAAGGGCTGATAAGTACATAGAGGAAAACAGACCTCAATCACATTTGTTGCAGCTGAGAAGAGCTCCCTGAAAACCTTGAAGTCAATGCCCTTCAGAGAGTACAGGTGTCTGAGAAACCCTGTATGGCCCAGAGACTAAGACAGAAGAAGTGGGTGGACGGCCTGGCCATGCCACAGGGATATTCAAGGGCAACTCTCCCTCGTTCATGTGTCTAAAGCATTTAGTGTTTCGCCCCTTAAGAAAAAAGTAGGAGTGGCAATTCCTCTGGAATGCCAAGATGTGAGTGTGTACAGCAAAGCCTGCACACCAACCTTAGGTCTTTTTACACCCCTTAGTTATTATTATTCTTTAATTAATATTGTCCCCTTGTCACTGCATGCATTCATGTACACAAATACATGCACCTGCTGTAGTATGAAGGATTATATGAAAAAGTTATTCTCTTGAAAATTGAGATTACAGGTTATCTAGAAAATCAGAAATTTGTGGATAATCAATGAACCATAGAGAAAGAATGGATAACTGTATAGTCAAAGGTTGGCCTTATATTGATTTTGTTACATCATATGTCAGAGGACACTGTTATCTTAACTTCTGATAACCCCTTTTAATGATGATGCTAAAAAGTACCAGAGCCACTTCCCCTAGAGCCTTTCTGGATTGGCTTGTCAACAGTGAGCCTCTGCCCCTGATTTTTTAAAATAAACTTTGAATTTAAGAATAGTTTTACACAAAAATGGTATTGTGGGATTGGGGTCTGCTGTATTAATAGTTATTTACTTTAAGAATCCACTTATCTATCAGCATTAGATTTGTTAAATCAATAAATAAACACTAACTATTACAGGTACTTTCATTTGTATCTACACACATTAAATATAACAGACTTTCTGGTATGTTAGCATTGCTTTAATAATTACATTTTCAAATATTAGGGGTAATCATGCTTATTACCCGTCATTTACATTTATCAACATGTCTATACTTTAGTCTAAAAATAGTTGCTTTACAGAGAAATTGTTAACACTGAGAACTGTAGCTTGTCATTTATCGTTACACATTAAAAACAAAAACCCACCATAAAAAAAAAAAAAAAAAAAGGGCTTCCCTGGTGGCGCAGTGGTTGAGAGTCCGCCTTCCGATGCAGGGGACACGGGTTCGTGCCCCAGTCTGGGAAGATCCCACATGCCGTGGAGTGGCTAGGCCCATGAGCCATGGCCGCTGAGCCTGCGTGTCCGGAGCCTGTGCTCCGCAACGGGAGAGGCCACAACAGTGAGAGGCCCGCATACCGAAAAAAAATAAAATAAAAAATAATTTATTGATATAAGTATAGAATCATGGATATTTATTTTATATTTGGGGTTATAATCCAATATTACTTTTTTTTTGTTGCTCAAGTCACCTCTGACCATTGGAAGCTCTTTCAGTTGGCTCCTGTGACATATCCCTATCATTGTGTTTGGGTTTTCCTGCCTTCCTTCCTCCCTTCCTTTCCTTCCTTCCTCCCTTCCTTTCCTTCCTTCCTCTCTTTCTGTCTATCTGCATTTTCTTACTTTTGGTCACTAGAAGATGCTCCAGTCCCATTTCTCCAAGGACTCCTCATTCCTTTTATTGGACAATGGTATTAGACATTGAGGCCTGGGTGCTAAGTGCCCCTCGTGTTTAAAGTCGCTCAGGTAATCTCTAGCCCACTCTCTTCCCCTATTCAGGTTTTCCCCTCCATAACCAGATTTGCAGCACCTACCTCCCAGCTTCCCTGATTTAACTCTGTTGGCCTCACATCTCTCCCCTGCTGAATCACCTTATGCTACTTCCTTTCCCTTGCCACTTAACCAGGGCAGTGTTTCTGCAGATTCTAGTGTCTGACCTTAAAATATTTGAAGTTCTATCTTCCTTTGAATTTTATCATCATTACTTATGCTGTGGTACTTTATCCTTCAGGCTCTGACCTCAACCTCTGTGCATGTGAAGTACTCATGTGCGTTTTATGTGTGTGAGAAAACACTCTGCCATTCAGAGACTATTTAGAGGACCTAAGGAAATTTTACTAGCCACACTGGAAAATCTCTAAGGAGCTCAGAGTTTTAAAAGGATATAACAGACAGAATAAGGTTCACAGAAGCAGGGAATAATTTTAAAGGATGCATATCCCATAAGTAGACCTTGCAGCATGGTGTAAACAGTAAAAGACCATGGACCTAGAGCCAGACTGCCTGAATTCACACCTCAAACCTCAGCTCAACCACCTTCTGGTTTTATGTCTTTACACAAGCCACTTAACTTCTGCGTGTTTCAGTTTCCATATCAATAAAATGGGGCTATTAATAATAATATCCACCTAAAGCAACTGTTGTTAGTTTCAACAGCATAAACATCGTTCAAGTGTCCAGAACAGTGCGGGGAACAGAATAAGCTCTATATACATTGATTATTGTTGTTTTTATGAATATTATCGGGAAATTGAAGACTGGAATCAACTAAATCTTGGCACAGAAAGCCAATAACAACCCATAGCGTAAGATTTTGTTTGGTTTGCTTTGGGTTAGGAGTGTGGCATTTATGATCTGTCTGGGGCAAGAATAGAGAAGGTTTAGGGCTTCTACTTTTTTTGTTTTGTTTTGTTTTGTTTTTGCGGTACGCGGGCCTTTCACTGTTGTGGCCTCTCCCGTTGCGGAGCACAGGCTCCGGACGCGCAGGCTCAGCGGCCATGGCTCACGGGTCCAGCCGCTCCCCAGCATGTGGGATCTTCCCGGACCGGGGCACGAACCCGTGTCCCCTGCATCGGCAGGTGGACTCTCAACCACTGCACCACCAGGGAAGCCCAGGGCTACTACTTTAAACAGAGGTGTGATGACACAGAGAAAGTAGGACTAGGTACTTTTAAATGTTTCCTCACAAGAGAAATGATCTTCACAGTTGGAGGAATCACAATATACATGGTTGTCAAGGAAGATAAGCTCAGAGAGAATAGCGGAGCAATTTGATTCTCCCAATTAGTTCAAGGATAAGGCCCAAATGGGCCTATTCTGGGATATTGAGAGGACTTGTATAAATGTCTGTGGCACCGTTGTTAGAAGTCTTTTTTTTTTTTTTTTTGGCGGTACCCGGGCCTCTCACTGCTGCGGCCCCTCCCGTTGCGGAGCACAGGCTCCGGACGCGCAGGCTCAGTGGCCACGGCTCACAGGCCCAGCCGCTCCGCGGCACGTGGGATCCTCCCAGACCGGGGCACGAACCCGCGTCCCCTGCGTCGGCAGGCAGACCCTCAACCACTGTGCCACCAGGGAAGCCCTAGAAGTCTTTAAATAATTATGGAAATAGATTAAAAAACTGGAGGTCAGGAAAAGTACCCCAACTGGAAAATAAATAATAATGATAATAATAACAAGGTAATACAAATGGGACATTAGAAAGCACTGCAGGGTAGAACTAAGGTTTCACTAATAACACTGCATTTTATATTTCCTGTGAAACCCAAATGATTTACTCATTTACTAAGAAACAACCACCTGACCCTCTTTGCCTGTTCGGTAGCATAAGAAGTAATAAAGAGAGAAATGTGTCCCTGGAGTTACATTTTCTTACGCAAACAAACGTAAATCACACATCTCTATGTTGAAAGCTTGTCTGACAGGCATTTCCAAAGCACAAAACAAATCTCATAACAGGTTAACTTGCACTGGGCTGATGTTGGTAAAGGACTTTTAGTACATCAGAGAAGGCTGGAAAATAATTTCCATTCCATGCTAGGAAAAAAAGTCCCCAAATATCATGGTGCATTAAGGGCTTAGTACTAGCTTAAAGTAGTCTTTCTTCTTCTCATGACCAGGGACAATCTTGTCATCTAATCTAAGTAATAATTTAATCTAATGCAAGTGGAAGGATTGAAAGGTTTCACAGAATATAGAAAGAGGGACTGATATAGTAGAGAAATGGGATCTTCCCTTCACCAGCGAGGGGATCATTCTGATAGACTCGTACTGTATGTATGTCAGACTCACTGCTGTATATATATCTTAAAAGTTACAATTCCATATCTTCACTAAGTAAAGGTAGAAATTTAAAACTTAGGGAGTCTTGGTTCAGAACACATTTGAGGACCTGCTATATACTAGGTATTGTCGTATTTCTTATTTCTTTTAACGCTCATTAATTTTGATATCCAAAATTTCCCTATTAGGTATCACTTTTAGATGAAATAAGATAAAATTTAGAAAAATAATTCCCCAAAGTCATGCAGCAGGTAACTGGAAGAACGAGGATTCAAACACACATCTTTCCAACTATATTATGCTGAATCTTTACCGCCTTTCTGAACTATCAGCTCACCTCTCCTCACAACGCATAAGTCACAGACCATAGAAGAATAATTGCCACACATTTCAGAATGTTCTAGATCAGCTCTGCTCAATAGAAATATAGTGTGAACCACCTATGTAATTATAAGAGCAGTAAAAAGAAATATGTTACATTAATTTTAATAATATATTTTATGCAGCCCAATCTATTAAAATATTATCATTTCAACATCTAATTAATATAAATTATTCATGAGATAGTTTATATCTTTTTTAATGTTAAGTCTTCGAAGTCTAGTATATATTTTACACTTATACTGCACATTGCAATTCAGATAATAAATTTTCAAAGCTTTAAGTAAAATACAGTCCTATCAGAATGATAAAGTTGTGTTTAACGGAAAATATTTTATGTTGCTTCAGTTTTTAAATTTAAATTGATTATACTTAAATAAAATTTAAAACTAATGTCCTCATTCATCCTAGCCTTATTTTAATTACTCAATAGCTACATATGTCTAGTGGCTATTATACTGAAGAGCATAGTACTAGATGAACAGTTAGTATAAGCTTTTCTTTTCCCATATTACATCTAAGATGTCCATAGTTAACAACTATGAAAATGAAAGCTAAATCTCATGTATCCAATGAAGACAGAATGGAAGGCATTTACTGTAAATAACTATTTCATGTCTTTCATCTCTTGGTGATTGTCTACAATAAGAACAAAACAAGGCAGATAATACAAGCAAGTGGTCTGTTATTCCAATTTTATTTTCTTAGAGAACAGAAGTACAGCTGGTTGGGTAGAGACAGGATAGCACTGGCACATGTAAGCTAGCTAATGTAAGGCATTCATACCATCAATGACTCCTGCAACGGAATTATTTTGGAAGGTATTTTTAATACTGTCATAGAATCAAGCATTAACAAACAACTACTAATTTTTAATTAAACTCTGCATAAATTATGTCAAGAGTGTGAAATCAACAACTGTTTAAAGTGTTGAACAAACTACACACAAGTAGTCTTGGAATTGTCTAATATGTAGAAATAAAAAGAACGAAAATCATCATGATGTCTTGGAAGGATATGTCTAGAAGAACCCATCCTTGTTAAATAAATACAAACTTACACCTAAAGGAGGCCCCAAGGCACTTAGGCAAGCTCACAGCTAGTCTTGTTATTTGCTATGTAAACCGGCAACAGTGAGACTCCGAATTTTTCTCCCTTTCAGCCATCTTTCTTAAGCTTGTCTCCCACAGACTTTTGGGCCATCATCATTGAAGACCTGAACCCCTCTATGCTATCAGAGAATTTCTTGAAGCACCACAGTGATGAGAAACTGATGTTTAGAGATTATCAGCTGCAAAACACCGTCATGTCTTCATCCTCTAGGAGCTGGAATTTCTTCTTAGGCTTGAGATGGCACCTGCACTACTCTTGACTATAACTTATTCTAGGGACCATCTAAATTTAAAAGGATATAGAACCAAAAGGATACAATATTTATTATAAATGATGTAGTATCACTAGATTTTAATTCTTCATTTTTTCTTGATCCCCAAATACCTAAAGTAGCCAACACATTGTCATTAGTATCAGTGGCTCTCCATGGCACTAATTGTTATCAGAGCAGGGGAAGGATGTGTAATTCAAACACACCTCCAGTCGCAATGATTCTGATAGCCCTTTTCCCACCTCCTCTAGACTGAGAACCACTAAAATATCAATGCATTTATATCCTGTAACAGCTAAATTATATATACTTAGACATTATTTTCAAAGAAACTCTAACACTTAGGTGAATGTGTCACTTTTTAACAAAACTAGTATGAAAACACCCTAATTTACCAAACAGATAGGTCAGTATTGGTTTTTGCATCATAAAAGAAAACTTCAAAGGGTTTCTCTAAGCAGTGAGTTGCTCTAAAACATTTAAATGATTATTCAACTTTTAAAAAATGATTTACACACAGCACTTTAGGAGGGCATCTATTGTAAAGTTAAGTGCATCTGTACCATTAAAATAATTATTTGTTCTAACTGAGGTTATTACCATTTTATTATTCAGGCCAGTGGAGCTGTCCCAATTGCCTGTGGTGCTGAAGAGACTAAAGAAGGCATACCATATGGGTTAACATTTTATTTTCTAAACACTGTAATGTCTCTTTGTTAAATAAGGATTCATCAAATTGAAAGTTATTACCTCTGCTACCATAATTAAATTTGTGCTTCATTCTGAAGTGGCACTGGATCAATGAAAAACAATATATCTCTTGGTGCTTTTTTGGTTTGTTTGTTTTTCCCTAAGTTGATTTTTAAAATGCTGTTGTTTAACACACACATATACAAATACACACACATATATAATACAAATATTTTCTGAAATGCCTTCATTCCCCCATTTTATAAATTCTAGAATTTTATTTTCTTAAGGAGATAAATGATTATAATAGTAGTTTCTTCTCATTTACTGAATTGATACTAAAAGCAATCATTAATGAGGGGGAGAGAGTTACCTCAAAATGAAGTCAAGAGTTTTTTCAAGGATTCTATATGAAAAAGGGCTAAGATATGGGCTATCAGCCTAAAAAACATCTCACTGGACAAACATAACGATATTATCACAGATGTGTAATATCAAATAAGGAGATGAAAATAAGCAATTACTATGTATTTTCACCTTTAAAATACCAGAAAGTTAAAATACATGATAACTTACTTTCCAAATAAGCTTCTAAATGACATCAGATGTGTCAGATTATTTTTCATCAAAGCCACAGCTGGAAACTTTTTGACTTTATCTGCGATTCTTCTAGGCATTCTTTCACTTCTTGCCTCATCTTCCTATTTCCATTTAGAGAAAAAATTATTGTTTGTTGACAGATGATAAAATCTCTGCTTGACTTATACTTCAAGTTAAATAGCTCTTTAGGATTTTAGCTAAACTAGCTAATTTTAATCATACTGTCTGAATTTAAGACAGTGAAGGTCTTGGAAAATCATGTTACAAATTATTTATGAAAGATATATAAGGAGGATGAAAGTACATCACTAATCTGAAGGTTGATCTTACTATTAGCAGAAGTTGGAATTCATCAGTATTCAGGAGACGGAGTATGAACATATATTACAAAGAAAAAGTCTTTGTGACTTAGTCTTTGGGTTGAGGTCACAATTAGGCTAAATGGGTTATTTAATTTATAAAAGAATACTGAAATTTCATAGCAATAATTGGAGAAGATCAAAAACATTATTTTATTTCAGTGGTAAAAACCCATCTCAGAGTCTCAAAAGTCACTGAAATACATAGTTTCATCTTCATTATTTAGGAGGGAGCAAATTGTAATGTCTAATTTCGTAAGAAATTCTGACTTGTTCAAATCTCTGAGAGTTTGTATGAATGTATGTTATTAAAAAGCAATGCACCGAATCTCAAAAGCAGTATGCTGAGTAAAAGAAGCCAGACAAAAAAAGGACATAATGTATGATTTATTTTTTAAGAAATTCTAGAATAAGAAAACTAAACTATGGTGGTAGAGACCAGATCAGTGGTTGCTTATGGGAAGGAGAGGACTAGAGACCGGCATGAGGAAACTTTCAGACGGTATTAAAAAGTTCTGTTTCTTGTTTGGCATGTGGGGTACCCAACTGTATGCATTTGTCAAAATTCATTGGATAGTAAGCACACTTAAGAGCTAAGCATTTCACTGTATGTAAGTTATACTTAACTAAACAAAAGTTAAGACCAACCAAAGCAAACTATTGCTCTATCCAAACATCAAAATAAACCCCAGTATAAGAAATTTGGGTCTACCATTAAAATGACTGTGAACCAAAAAGGGTTCACTTTTATGAAAGAAAGGGCAAAAATAAATTAGAGGATGCCCACCGCAGAGAAATGGAAACCCTATTATTACTAAACCCTTCAAATACTAAGTTAGAAATCTAGGAAGCCATGCCAATAAAAATTTTAAAAACTCCTTTATACGAAATACATAAATCATCTTGAATTGAAACATGCAAATTACAGTTTCATCAAATATAGTATATAAGCTAGTTTTAATGCTCAAATTTGGACTAACATATCACCTACCTATGTCAAATCTATTAAAGGGGCTTATTTTTGTAATCCTTCTATAAAGCTTTTTTAAAATTTAAGCTTCACTTTGTGTTTTTCTGGCAATTGTGGTTCTGTGAAAATATTGATTAAGGTGTAGAACAAGGAATATTCTTTTATGCATATTTTAAACAATTTTTAAAGTCCTAAAACATGGTTGCTTATTGAAATATAGGATTGTGGCTCAAATCAGAGTGAATCTGTGATAATAGTGATTCCTAAATGGTGATTTCACTGAAGGCACAGTAACTGAAGAGTGAACTTCCCAGAGGAGAAAAAAAAAAAAAAAAGAAAAAACAAGAAAAAGTGAATTCCTTTAAATTTCATACCTTTTTACACGAATAGCATGTTTCATATCCAGAAACATAAACAGAATATATTTTCATAAATATCTTTCATCTAAATGTTGCCCAAAGCCATAGACACTGTGAATAAATTTATAGCAAAGCTCTTGTTTGGCAATGCCAGGGCCCAATGCTGTTAGTATAAATATAATCTCAACGTTCTTTGTCCTCCACCAGCTACCACTGTGTCTGCTCCATTGATATTCACAGGAACTTTGTTTTACGATGGGAGAGAAAGAAAAAGTTGTTGTTGGAGCTAAGGCCCTGAGAGACCTTAAGAAGCTGGAGGAGAAAGTAGGGCTTGAGAGATGGGTTGTAGGCAAAAAGCTGGAAGAACAATTAAAATTCAAAATTTGAGGGATAAGCACAACTTCTTAGCCCAGGTGACATTTCATGGCATGGAATTGGGGGAAAGGTCACTGATCTCATCTCTATGGGAAACGCAGCATTGCTCTGACAACCAGGGGATTGTAAGTCTGGGAAGAGATAAGGTCCTGCACCAGGGAAATAGGTGGCTCTCCTGATGAATGGTTTTCACAGTGGGGCATATGCAATCAGATTTAAGGCCAAGGCTTCATGGACAGTCAGGTGGTAGAGAAAGAAACAAAGACTAATTTGGGTACCATATGATGTCTGAAAATGACTGACTGGTTTGTGGGTACATATGACGTACTCCTGGTGGATGTCCCAGGAATAACTGGCTAACATTTTAAGAGTGCTAATTTCTGACAATCAACCCAGTATTGACTACTGCCTTCATAACCTTGACAATAGTTATAGGCTGGTGGGGTCTAGGGGATTTGAGTTCCTTGTTGATATTCTGTTTAATAGATTCTAGAAATCTTTTACTGTTAGAAACAAGGTGAATGTGCAAATAAAATATATATGACTTCATATTTTATAGAATCCACTACAGCAAAGCAAATGTAGACTTATCATGTTTTTGTGGGTAAAATCTATTGCTCATGTTTCTGCAAGCCACATGTATATATTTTCTGTTTCACGTTGCAGATCTCGTTTCCACTCCACAGGCTCAGTAGCATTTACTTAATTTTTATTACATCCTTATGCAATGGTACTGCTGTTATTTTTACAGTAAAGTTTAAGTCAGCTCGATTCTAGCATCAGTGACTCATTAAGAGTGAGCAATTTGGTGCTTAATGAGTTGTTAACCCTGAGTAAATATATTAAAATAATAGAGTGATACATTTAAATTGAATTGCATCGGGCTTGTTTTTTGTTCAACAATGTCTTCTCCCGCAAGAGAAAGAGCCAGTTAGAAAGCAATTTTTGATAAAATATATTCTGAATAACTTATACTTACTTCTCAGTTACTATCTATCTCTTCCTTATTTGATTCTTTTTCTTAGTTATCCTGTTGCCCATTCTCTCTTTTTTTTTTTTTTTTGGTACGCGGGCCTCTCATTGTTGTGGCCTCTCCCGTTGCAGAGCACAGGCTCCGGACGCGCAGGCTCCGCGGCATGTGGGATCCTCCCGGACCGGGGTACGAACCCGTGTCCCCTGCGTCAGCAGGCGGACTCTCAACCACTGCGCCACCAGGGAAGTCTCGCCCATTCTCTCTTAAATAGTCATTGTTATGAATATTCCAATTTTATTTCTAAAAGGAACAATATGCTGGAATTAACAATGAATAAGTCTTGGGCCGAAAATAAAAATTTCCCTGAGATAACTCCAAATATTTGAAAGATATTACTGGATAAGTAAAGAAATTAAAATTCAAAGCACATTTGTCAACAATGGGTTCATGGATGGACAAACATGGAGCCTCTCAGTTCACTTGTTACACACTTAAACCATGGCCAACATGACACTTCTTAATCAACATCTCAGTTCTCTGCGGTCTGAATCAAAGCTGTCAATGTTAGTGACACAAATAAAATTCTATTACTCTAAGTTCCACAGAGCCTTGGGAACAACTGAAGAGAAAGAATTTAATCTATCTCATGGCTCATCAACAAAAATCAATTTAGTTCAAATAGCAGACAGCCTCCCTACCTCCCTGGAAGAAACACATAGGTACAGCTGGACTTAAAGCTCACAGGTGGAGTTAGAGGGGCGAGTGACATGAAAAAGTATCCTTTGACTCAAAAAGGAAGCAGATTCGAGTTGGGACCAATTGAGAAAGACAAAATATGCAATTCTAAAACATCCATATTATAGACATTTATATAACCAAAACAATATTTTGATTTATGATGTTACAATACCACTAATTCAGGAACAAGCTACTTGGAAATGACAGCCACTTCTATAATAGAATGGGCGAAATGTAGAAATTGCTCAGAATTGACATCTTGACAGGTAACATTTTCCTGGGATGAATCTGAAATGGCCTATAATCGTATTTGAGCATGACTATGAGGTAAGTCACCTAGCTAGATATATCATATAAGAATTTTCTTACTCAAAAAGAAACTAGAATTCAAGGGCAAACTATCAATAAGCATGAGAAGTCAAACACAGTACAATTTGGAGAATTCAAACTCATATCACCTTAAAAGGTGTCACATATCTACAAATGAAAACAGATGAACATTTAAAACTAAAGACCTTTTCCTATTCAAGTACTAGGTCTTACCATCAATAGTCTACTGAATCTTGCTCCCTAAGCTTTGCTGGTGTTTGGAAAGGCAGCAAGTATGTATATATGTAAGGAGGTATTGTACGTGCATATTTGTGATACATTTTAGTTTAGAAATAGGATACTCACACACAGAGTATTTCTACCTTGGGTCTTCCATTTACATATACAGACTTCTCTCTCCGCCTCTCTCTTTGGCTCTTTTATGTGTGCATGGTTGAACGTGTATTGGAAAGCATACACGTTTACATATTTGTTTTAAATAAATTTGCCATCTAACTTTAATGCATTGCTAGCCTGATTTTTAAACCATGTAATTAAGAGAGGTGTTGATAGCACTTGAAAGTGGCGCCCAGCAAAGACACGTTATGGCGGTGATCCAAGGGCTTCCTTGATGTAAGCGTGTGGTGAAAAAGACAAATCTCATAGCGAAAACTGAAACAGAAATAAAAGCTTTCCAGGAAGACAAGGAAAAAGATACTTACCATAGTGGCAAAATTATCTTACAGCACAATTTATCTCGCTTTATTTTTTAAAAAGAGCAATAACTTAAGTTTGCATAACATGTTTCATTCAAAAGAATGCATTCTACATGCAGTGAAGCTGATTTTAAGATATAAAGCTCTGTGAAAATCGCCAATGAAATGCTGGTATATTCTGTTGTGAGGACAGTAAAGGCTCTAAAACTGGCTCCCAATGAAAAAGTCTGGCACAACCATTCTGAGAGGAAAATGCAGAAAAGACTCAACTGTGGTGAGGTGGGAACAGCACTAAAATAGTAATCAGTGTGACTAAAATTATTGACAAGAGTAGGAGTTATTAATATTTAGTTACGAGTATGTTCACTTGGGTCTAGTGATGATAATGAAGGAATAGATTAATACAGCTTGCAACTACTATTGTTAGGCTAATAATTTGTTCATGCCAATGAATCAGTAATAAAAAACTAAAATACAGGAATGTACATGAATCACTAGTGTTGGTACAAAAGAAAGTAGGAATGAATAAAATTGTCACAAAAATCTCGGATGAAAAAGGATTTCAACAATACCTCCTCTCAAAAAACACAAAAAGGCTATGTTAGACTTGATTTTAATGTCCACAGAATTTCAAGTGTCATGACAATAAAAAAATTTGCTGGCATCCTGCCCTCAACCTACAATCAAGGTGTGTTCTAGGGGCATCTCTACACCATAGCCACAGGCTAAGAGGGCCTGAGAAGGAGCAGTATGAAAAGGAAGGGAGGAAACCTAAGAACGATGGAATGGGTGGAGCTTTATGATTAAAAAAGAGAATTCCATGTTGGTGAACGATTTGTCTTAAAGACACTTTCCTATGCCACTGCCCTCCCCAATACTGTACACTACAAAGTAGATCAGTTTGGGTTTTTTTGTTTGTTTTTAATATTTATTTATTTATTTGGCTGCACTGCATGGCTTCCAGGATCTTAGTTCCCAACCAGAGATCCAACCCTGGCCCCCTGCAGTGGAAGTGTGGAGTCCTAACCACTGGACGGCCAGGGAAGGCCCAATTTGTTTGTTTTTAAATAAGTGAACTGAGTTGTAATCCAGGCTCTACCACCAACTACTAGGATCTTCAACGTATTATTTAACTTTATGGAGATCATCCAAATATGCCCCCTCACTTTATAAATGAGGAAATGGAGTCCCAGAGAATTCTTTTAGTCTAAGCCCTAATATGTGAGTGGATAATGGCTTTTATTCATTAAGTATTGTAAGGGCAATAGGGTGCCTTATCTGAAATGGTGTGGTTTGGTTTCTTTATCAAGAACATGTTTTTCCTCTTTAAAGTATTTTAATTAACTTTGAATGAATTTGAGTAGAAAACATTTTTACATTCACCTGTCAAATATTAACTACCACTGAAAACCAAGCCCAACCAGACTCATTATGTAGTGGAGTCCACGGAATGACTGCCTATACCATGTTATTCCCACAGCTGATTTCCAATAAACCTCCTACCCACCATCTGACCACATCCAACATTATACAATGAACATTTCAAAACAAAAAATCAAAAAACAAAAAAAAAGCAAAACTATTACTTAGACGAGTTTCAGATAAATCTTTATATTTCATATTTTGCTTACTTTATCCAACATTCTGATAAAGTAAAACTCCACAAGATTATTACACATGAAAAATGTGAGCTTTACTTATTTCTGTTCTTTTGCTGTTTTCAACTTATATTACATTTGCTCAAACAATATAAAACATGACATGTCCTAGCTGCCAATGGACTTTCATTTGGAATCCTAATTATGATTGACCCTGTTACTAAGAATGCCAAATATTTGGCACATATATCTCCCAGGGCCTGGGGAAAAGAAAGATGAAAGGTCAAGTTCTCTGTTACTATGATTAGATAAGCAGAGAGGCAGGCAGTTGTGCTTATTTGAAGAAGTACCATATGCTAAGCCACAAGCTTGGCCTTCACATGCTGCAAAACCAGTGTGCACGCATGGCTAAGACGCAGGGAAATCCGTGGTGTGTGTACACTAATTAATAAGGCAGTAGCAGCTTGCTGTCCATTCGTAACTCATCTTGAAGAGAATATTACTGAAAAGGCATGCCAAGGTTCCTCACTATATCCAGGTTGTGTTAGCAAGTCCCTTCCTAAAACTAAAAATAATATTATACGTCCATTCAGTCCCTATCTGCTTGATCAGCAAGAGTTATTTTTTTATTGAAGAGTTTTTGTTTTAATTGAAGTATAGTTGATTTACAGTATTGTGTTGTTTCAGGTGTACAGCATAGTGATTCAGGATTTTTGCAAATTATATTCCATTATAGGTTATTATAAGGTAATGGGTATAATTCCCTGTACTCTACAGTAAATCCTTGTCGCTTAAGAGTTATTCAGTCTTTATCAAAGTTCTCACACAGATTTCATCCAGATCTTCACAGTCTGTGTCATATTCTTCCAGAAAGTGTTATGCCCTTCCCGTTACTGTTTTGGCCGTGACTCCCCACAGGGGTCTGGCACACCAGGTGAGGAGGAGGGTCTCTCTGGTTATAGGTCTACCAGTTTCCTTCCTTTGACCAAACTCATCCTGGTGTCATGGGTGTGAAATCACTAAAGTAAAATTAACTCAATGTTTTCGAGTGGTTTTTAACACAAAAGCAGTACTTTGTCATGTTATACCTGATAGGAGAGATGCAGCACATTTATTAAGACATGAACGGCCCATTCCCTAGAGGGCTGCGTCTGTCCTCTGGCCTCGAGCACCTAAGAGTTACTCTTAATTTGGAATAGAAAGGAGGACCTTCCCAGAGATAAACCCACACACATATGGTCACCTTATCTTTGATAAAGAGGCAAGAATATACAATGGAGAAAAGACAGCCTCTTCAATAAGTGGTGCTGGGAAAACTGGACAGCTACATGTATAAGAATGAAATTAGAACACTCCCTAACACCATACGCAAAAATAAACTCAAAATGGATTAAAGACCTAAATGTAAGGCCAGACACTATCAAACTCTTAGAGGAAAACATAGGCAGAACACTCTATGACAAAAATCACAGGAAGATCCTTTTTGACCCACCTCCTAGAGAAATGGAAATAAAAACAAAAATAAACAAATGGGACCTAATGAAACTTCAAAGCTTTTGCACAGCAAAGGAAACCATAAACAAGACGAAAAGACAACCCTCAGAGTGGGAGAAAATATTTGCAAATGAAGCAACTGACAAAGGATTAACTCCAAAATATACAAGCAGTTTATGCAGCTCAATATCAAAAAAAAACCAAACAGCCCAATCCAAAAATGGGCAGAAGACCTAAAGAGACATTTCTCCAAAGAAGATATACAGATTGCCAACAAACACATGAAAGGATGCTCAACATCACTAATCATTAGAGAAATGCAAATCAAAACTACACTGAGATATCACCTCACACCAATCAGAATGGCCATCATCAAAAAATCTACAAACAACAAATGCTGGAGAGGGTGTGGAGAAAAGGGAACCCTCTTGCACTGTTGGTGGGAATGTAAATTGATACAGCCACTATGGAGAACAGTATGACGGTTCCTTAAAAAACTAAAAACAGAACTACCATAAGATCGAGCAATCCCACTACCTGGCATATACCCTGAGAAAACCATAATTCAAAAAGAGACATGTACCACAATGTTCGTTGCAGCACTATTTACAATAGCCAGGACATGGAAGCAACCTAAGTGTCCATCAACAGATGAATGGATAAAGAAGATGGGGCATATATATACAATGGAATATTACTCAGCCATAAAAAGGAATGAAATTGAGTTATTTGCAGTGAGGTGGATGGACCTAGAGACTGTCATACAGAGAGAAGTAAGTCAGAAAGAGAAAAACAAATACCATATGCTAACGCATATGTATGGAATCTAAAAAAAAAAACAACAAAAAATGGTTCTGAAGAACCTAGGGGCAGGACAGGAATAAAGACGCTAACGTAGAGAATGGACTTGAGGACACGGGAAGGGGGAAAGGTAAGCTGGGACGAAGTGAGAGAGTGGCATGGAGATATATACACCACCAAATGTAAAATAGATGGCTAGTGGGAAGCAGCCACATGGCACAGGGAGATCAGCTCGGTGCTTTGTGACCACCTAGAGGGGTGGGATAGGGAGGGCGGGAGGGAGCCGCAAGAAGGAGGGGATATGGGGATATATGTATATGTATAGCTGATTCACTTTGTTATAAAGCAGAAACTAACACACTATTGTGAAGCAATTATACTCCAATAAAAATGTTAAAAAAAAAAAAAAGACCTTTGGTTGCTTTGCCTGCTTTATTTTCAAATGCAAATGGAGCATTTGCACCTGACTTCAGCTATTACTGATATATCAGCTTCCCAGACAGTGTCAGGCTTGCCAGTATTCATCAAGTGGCTAGTAGTGGGAGGAGGGTTTGTAGGCCTCGGGCTAAAATTATAGTCCAGCTATGGACTCACTCGTAGTTTGCGGCTAGGCAGAATAATATAGATGATGTGAGGCCATGGGCGATTATTAAAGCGGTGGCTCCTATGTGACTTCAAGGAGTCTGGATGAGAACAGCTGCAGTAACAAGTGCTATGTGGTTGACGGAAGAGTATGTGATAAGTAATTTTAGGTCTGTTAGGCATAGACAGATTGAACTGGTTATGATTATCCCTCATAAGGAGAGCGTAAGAAAAGTGGATGCTACGAATTCTGTCAGGGGGTTGAGTACCACTGTAATTCGTAGCATGCCGTAGCCCTTGAGTTTTAGTAACATGGCTGCAAGGACTACAGCGCCTGCGATGGGAGCTTCTACGTGTGCTTTGGGTCGTCAAAGGTGGAGGCCATAGAGGGGTATATTTACCATAAAGGCTATTATGCAGGCTAGTCATATAAAGACGTTGGATCAGGAGCTGGGTAATGCTTGGGTTCAATATTGAAGCACTAGGAAATTCAGAGAGCCCGTGGTGTTTTGGATATACACTAATGCCACTAGCAGTGGGAGGGATCCACCTAGTGTGTAAAATAGAAAATAGAGTCCTGCATTGAGGTGTTCTGTTTGGTTACCTTATCAAATGATGATGATAAGCGTAGGAATTAGTGCGGCCTCGAGTATAATGTAAAATAGAATTAGTTCTGTGGCGGTAAATGTTATGATTAAAAATGTTTGTAATATGATTAGTATAGTGATGTATAGCTTTTTTCGGGTCAGTGATTCTTTGAGCAGGTGAGATTGGCTATTAATATCAGAGGTAGGAGTCATATTGTCAAGATCAGTAGTGGTGCAGATAGGGAGTTGGAAAAGAATATTAATGAGAAGTTAAGGCTATTATCATGAAACTGGTTAAGAAGAAGCAGGCTTGTGAGGCTAATTAGCAAACTATAGGATGTAGTGTTAATTCAAATTATGTTGTTTTTTGATAATCAAGTCAGGGGTATTAGTATAATCGTAGGGATAATATATTTTAGCATTGGAGGAGGTTAAGGTTTTATACGTAGTCGGTGCCGTATGTCTGGCAAGCTGCAGAAGGCAGTTTTACTTGCTCATTTGCAGCATATAGGTTCCTATTCAATCTCTCCTGTTCATTCACACCTTTGCTCATGTGGGGAGTTCCCCACTCTTTCTGTTGAGTACAACCTCAGTGAGAATCTTGAGCTGCTATAGGTTCTTCTGCTGTTACTCAAGCAAGGCAGGTATCTTCAACTGGTCAACTGAACCCCTAGGGTGCTGAAGCTACACTACTGTCCCTAGTTGGGTGGGAAAAATAGTCTGTTCTCAGATCTGTATAAAACACTGTCCTCTAGGTCTCAGAGTTATAGTGTTTGTACTCCAAGTCTCCCAAGGTTTTGAGTCAACTTGCTGCCATCTCCCCTGCCTGCATTCTCATTCCTGCCTCTCATCACCTATGTAGTTATCTCCCTCTGGTCCTCCAGTTAAGAAACAAAATTCCACATGCATATAGACTCATGCAAGTAGTCTTCCATCTGTGGGGAGTAGGGTAAATTTTTTTGTTTGTTTGTGTTACCAGACTCACTAACCCAATCTCTGGGATACTCTTAGAACATTCCACCTGACTTTTAGATTGACACAACAGCCCCTCTCCTCAAATGTATTTTTTCCCAGTTGGCCCTGCCCGTGGCTTTTATTAATTATACATTTCTACTTGGCTGAACCCACTAAAGGATGAAGGGAGAAAAAAAAAGAAAGAAAAATTTACATCTGGAAAATGGCCTCAATTAAGCTCTCTGCAGAACTTAACTGTTTGTCAGCCAGGCCAAAAAAATAATTAAAAATGTTCAGGAAAAAAAATAACCTAGTAATGGCCAGAAACTCTACTACTTCAAAATCTATTTTCTCAAGTAATGGATTGCACGCTTAGATGACTTCACGGGGTTGGAGCTGACATTGCTTATAGTGTACAGTTCTCCAAAGGTGTAATCCGCTTAATCCCTTCATCTGACAGTCATTATCACCGAAAGAAGGGCTGTTTCTCTCCAAACATGAACAGCCTGTAATGATTTGGAAGAACTGTCTACAGTGACCGCACAGTCATTCTCTGGAATGGCTTGAGTGTAACCTTAAGTTTATAGAAAAGGAGGAAGAGAGGGAAAGTATGTACCCAAATAGCAGTGGTTTATTCCAGCAGACGATGTTGTTTATCTAGAGGCTGATTTCTGCTTCCATCAGCCAAAGCATACCTTTCTTAACCTTAACTTTACATACACTATAAAAAGTTATTAGAATAAAGAGGGCCATGCTCAGAACAAATGCCAAAAGGAATACCAGAAAAAACTAGGTGAAATGCACTAAAAAAGCTTCCTTCTGACTGCTCCCTGCAAAACGGAGGGAAAATACCTTTCCCACCCCAGTAGTGTTGGGATAATAGAAGCTATATAACATGCCTACGTCTAGACACTGTTCTAAGGGCTCTACTTCAATCCTTGAAACCAATCCTCAGTACCTTGGGAGGCAGGTATTACTATTTTCTCTATTTTCAGATGAGAAAGCAGCAGCTCAGAGAAGCGCCTATCCCACTCTTTCAACATTTACCTATGTAGTCCTAGCCACCGGGGATTGAGAGGGGAATTACCCTCTCTAGGTTCGTTGTGTTGAGATCATTCTTTGCATTAGACTGTATGCTTGCGGTTTACTTGACTTTTATGTAGTAGCTTGAAGTGCAATGAAGAAGCAAAATATTCTATAAATCCTGGGAATTTGTTCTTAGCATTTGCTATTAAAGTAAATATACCTAAGACTATCTTGTCCTGACTTTTATTATTGGTTTTTGAGAAAGACAAGTACCACTAACAAAGTGGCTTCATTTCTCAGGTCACTGGCAGACGCTCTGAAAATGTCATAGTGAAGTTCTGCTGAATTGTTAAAGTCATCAACGTCACACATAGTGCTGTTGCCATTCATTCATTCACTCACTCATTCTTTTACTCATTTTTACTCCTTCAGTTAACAAGTATTATTAATTTGTAACCAGTGCCAGGTATTATGGTGGGCATGAAAATGATAAAAGCAGCCATGAGCTCTGAAAAGAACCAAGCATTGTCAGAAGTCCAGCATTTTCAAATTTGAATCTATTAGTTACCAGCCTAGTGATTTGGGGAAAATTATTTAACCCCTCTTGTGTTTCTATTACTTCACCTGTGAAAGTGTGGATAGTATCATACCTCCTCAAAAGGATGCTTTAGAAATCAAATGAGACTATTTGAGAAAAATCTTTCATAGGCTACAAAATAATACAGGTTCAGGTTTAGTTATAACCCTCTGATATGACAATTCTAAAGAGCCTTAAAATTAGCTGGTGAGGAAAAACACATGCACAGATGAAGAACTAACCAGACAATTAGTAAGTGCTAAATAAAAAGCTTAGTCATTAAGTTTTAAGAAATTTAGAGTAAGGGAAAAAGTAATTTCCAACTGGGAGAATATGATTTGACTTTGGCTTTGAGATACAATGAAGTGGGAGAACAAGGAAACAAACAAAGAAACAACAAAAGAAAACAAAAAGAAACAAACAAAAACAAGAACAGAAACAATGAAGCAATAACTAAAAACACCCTATGGGTTTGGGCAATGCCTATAAACCCCTTAGACTAGAACTTTTTGAGCCAAGAACTGGAGGGAGTTAGGGTTGATACGTTGGTTAGAAGAGCATCATGAGTTGTCTTAGATGCAAGTTAAGGAACTTGGGAAATTTTAAACAGGTCACTGAGAAATGCTGAAGGCTTTTGAAGAGAAGGGATCAAAGCTGAACTTTAGTAGGTGAGTCTGGCAGCTTGTTCAGGGGAAGCTGGAGGGGAAAAGAGGGGAGCCAGAGAACCAGTGGGGAAGTTTATCACAAGAGCCAAGATGTGAGGCACATATGTAAAGGTATTTCCTAATCTGAGAAATCAGGGATTTGCAAAGGCCAGGTGATTTGGTCAAGGTCAAGTTCACTTGGTCACAACACTGCCCCTAGAGCTGAGCTGATTCCTGTACTCTGTACAGTAGAGAAAGAAAAACCCATAGGGGATTCCCACGCCCTCAAAAAGGTGTCCTAACTAGACAGCAGAGAGAGAAGGCTCTGACTCCAAGCCCAGGCTCTCTGAACAGATTGGTTGATCATATTATGGCTGGATGAAGTGAATGAATTTTCCACAAACCTGAAAATAAGACATTTTATTTTCAGAAAAAAAAAGTTGTCATAAAGGATTAGCCCCACATTTGTTTTTTTCTTACACCACTCACACCCCTCCCCACTTCAATTTTATTTTACTTTCCTCATGTCCATATCCTGCAATGACTGAGAGTGATTCCTCTTTGTTTTCTTCCACTTTGATCAGCATCAGGAGATTTTTTTTTTAAGTCAAAGCAGAATAACAAAAGCAGAACACATCCTGAGTTAACTGAACTTCAAGAGAGAAGCTCAGTGATGCTCTTCCCACACACTGAAGAAACAGATAAAATGGACCAGGCTATTTATAGCCACCTTCCCATTTCTAATAATCTTCCATTTAATTAGGGTTGTAAATAGCACCAGCAAATGTTCTGCAGCAACACCTGAGGAGCAACCCTGACCCCCTCCTCAGAATATACCCCACCCTAGGCAATAGAAAGGACAGTAGACCGAGTTCCACAGCTAACAAAGATGCTGAGTTATGGGAAAAAGCCATAATCTTTTGTGCTACGGAGAAGAAATGACTGAGTGTTTAAAAAGATAGAAAATTTAATCCTGCTTCCCCTCTACAAGTCTAAACAATGGCAGTGATGAAATATTCTACCCACAAAAACAAACAAACAAACCAAAAAACAAAACTTGTGTTGGTCAAAGTTCTAAACAATTACTACAGACATAATTGAGTTTAATATTATATATGTAAGCTTCAAATCAACACATTTTATTGCTTAGTATTTAATAACCGTTGTATTCTACATGGAAGATAGTTGGAGAATTCCCAATTACACAATCAGTCCCCAAAACCCACAGACTCAGCTATATGCATTCACTTGGAAAGTAAGTTTGTAATGTTCCAGAATCATTAGCACTTAATTTAGGTGCACTTTGTGCCTCCAATCCTGTGGTACTATATTATCTATTTGTTTAAACAATTCCTTTGAAATAATAAGTAATAGCACAGTGATCATGAAGACAAAAGAAAGAGAACTTGAGTTATTCAATTCAGTCATTCTATGTGACCACTTGGAATTTTCAACTGTGTTTTATTTCTGTCCACTTAGTGAAATTGAGAGAACTGTGTTGTGTAATTTTTTTGGTAAATTCAAATTTTAGGCCTTATATGAAATATTGCCATTGAATCTGAATAACATTTTTAAATTTTATTTTTTATTTTTGGCTGTGTGGGGTCTTAGTTGCGGCAGGCAGGGTCTTCGTTGAGGCGTGTGAGATCTTTCATTGAGGTGAGGGCTCTTCATTGTGGCATGCAGGCTTCTCTCTAGTTGCGGCATGTGGGTTTTCTCTCTCTAGTTGTGGCACATGGGCTCTGTAGTTGTGGCACAAGGAGTCCAGAGTGTGTGGGCTCTGTAGTTTGCAGCACAAGGGCTCTCTAGTTGAGGCGTGCAAGCTCAGTAGTTGTTGCCTGCGAGGTTAATTGTCCCGCAACATGTGGGATATTAGTACCCTGACCAGGGATCGAACCCGCGTCCCCTGCATTGGAAGGCGGATTCTTTACCACTGGACCACCAGGGAAGTCCCTGAATAATATTTTTTAAAGTGAAGTGTATTCTTCTACTTTAATTATGAGTTGTTTTAAAACTAAAGAACAAAAAAAAGTCTAATGAGAGTTACTAAATTATTAAATGATTATTAATGAAAATAATTTTGTCACAGAGAGGAGGAAAGGAGAGGGAAGAAGTTAATAAATGTATTCCCACACTCCAGGGGTGCCACAGGCACACAGACACTTGGCTGAAACTGAATTCAGGGGATTTTGTTCCTTGTAAATATACCCATCCTGACTAAAAAGTCCAAAAAGCCTTTCCTCTTCCCTTGTCTCAAGCTATGGAAGCAGGATCAGATTTCCTGTTTCACTTCTTTGGAAATGATGGATTGGGTGAGACCTTTGAGGTATGAACTAAAATGTGAAGCATATAGTTCAGTAAAGAATTTAACTTTGCCCAAGGAGAGGTCTGGCCTTTGCCCCCAGCTTCTGGGAGGTAATCTGTAAGCCCTTGGACTGTCATGCCTGGTAGGAGCACTGTCTTTGTTTAGGGTAGGGCTGGCATGCCAGAAGGTCTAACACTGTGATTTATGGTGTGGCTGCAAGGCATGGCCACAGTGTGATTTAAAGTGAGGCTTTGGGTGAAACAGTATCAGCTGCACCTCCTGAGAAGCTAGAGACTGAAGTCAGCCATGTGGGCAGTGAAACACGCTTATATGATGGAGCTCCCTTCCCCCCACTCTGAAACAAAACAAAACTCTGGACACCAAGGCTAGGGTGAGCTTCCGTGGTTGGCAATATTCAGTGCATTCAGTCACACGTTAATGAGTTAATTGCCGTCTGTGACTCCACAGGGAGATCGCAACTGGAAACTGCAAATTTGCATCCCTGAACGCTGCCCCATGTGCCTCTTCCCTTGCCTGACTGTAATCTGCACCCTGTCCCTATAATAAACCATAATGACGAGTATAACAGCTTTCAGTGAGTTCTATGAGCTCTTCTACTAAATTACCAAATCTGAGAGTAGTTTTAGGAAGCTCTTAAACTTGCAATTGGTGTCAGAGGTGAGAGCGGTCTTATAGACTGTGTTCCCTCAAACTTTTCACATATGCATCATCTGTCCTTCAACCAGAGTTGGTATGATAACAAAGTGCCTATTGTGAATGGGCTTGGCTATCTGAAGCTAAAAGACTCCAAGTAAGGAAACACACTTCCAGGCAAGATGGCTGCCCTTATGTTATACAGGGCATTCTACATTATATATATTATATTAGACATTAAGTTAGTGTGGAACATTGCACAGTTCTAGTGTATGAAGAGGAGTATCATTCTGGCCCTGCAATGATCAAAACCTCTAAGTACACACCATGTTGACACCAGCAGCAGCCATTCTTTCATTTACTCACTCATTCAGGATACATGCCTGGAACATCTATTCTCTGCCAGTATTGCACCTGAAGACACACAGAAATAGCACACCTCTCTGCACTTGAGCCATTTATCGTGTAATGAATCAGAAAGTTATGTTCACACACACACACACACATTTTAAAAGTATGTAGAAAGTGTGATGGTGCTTACAAGTTCAGTGAATCTAAGTTTCTAAAGGGGTGAGTCACTGACTTCAAAGAAAAAGGGATGTTTGAGCTGGGTTTTAAATAATGAATAGGCAGAAATGAAGGGCAGAAAAAGGTAAACTCACTGACAGTGTAGCAAAACAAAAAGCAGTTCAAACTGAGTAATAAGAATACATGTGAAGGACTCAAAAATAGAGGCTATGAAAAAAAAAACCCACCAAGTAGACTTTATTAATTATACTGGAGATTAAAGGCTGATGGTAAGCAGCTAAAGAGAGAGCAGCCAAAAGCACTTGACTTTATTACACTAGAAGGAATTTAGATGAGATATTTGGAAGAGCATTCTTACTGCTAGATTTGAGAAACATCGATGACTACTGGAAAGTTAAAAATATGGGTCAGTGTCACAACTGGAAACGTTTAAGATGATACGAGAGCTGGCACTGAGCTTCCTCTGGATTCTGGGATTCTATGGAAAGTGGAAAAGGAAAAAACAGATAAAGCCGGGGATAAAAGCAGAATCAAGAGAGGGAATCTTTGATATGAGTCAGAATCCAATCCATGGGGGGCCAGCACAAAGAAGCCTGAACAGACAGAAAGTGACAGCAGGGCCAGAGGGGCCGCCTTCTGTCCAGGGCCTACATGAGGACAGAAGCATCTTCCCATCTGTCTCTCTCTCCTGGGTTGAGAAACCTCTTCCTCCATCCAATCGTTCTGTAATACAACTCTTCAAATAAACAAATCACTTACTATTTAAAAGTAGGTTTTGTGTTGTTTTCTGCTTCTTTTTAGAAACTAGAATTTTGACGTCTGTGGCCTAAATAAATGAACCTCCTCAAATTATCACATTCAAAAGAAATTGTTGTGCTACCATGGCTGTCACTTAATTTCTTTGCTATTCTGAGATCTGTCTTTATGTATTTAAGAAGGTAAGTGAATAGAGGGGGAAGAATATCTAGGGGAGATTTTGACCTTTGTCTAGGTTTCCCCTAAATATATATTTACACACAGTTGGCAGAGACTGGTGGAAGGGAGATTGGTGAATAACGTCCTTGGAACCTTTGGGAAAATGCATTTTTAATCTATTTTTGCTTCTTTCCTTACCTAGATCAAATAAGTGGATAATGCCAGAGAGATGGGCGCCATCCTGCGGCCTAAGAGAGAAGCAATTACACATCCTTTTGCTCCCCCTTGAAGTCGACACAGATAAGAAAAATACCATTTTGGCAGCACCTGCTGCTGCTGGTTTGGGGACTTTTTTTTTTTTTTTTTTTTTTTGTCTTCCTTCTTCCCAGAAAGAAAGCAAAATCTAAGTTAAAAAAAAAAAAAAAAAGCGCAACTTGGCCAGCTGATCAATTTTACAGTAGACTCTTGCAGCAGAAGGGCTATTGTGTCTGAATCATACCTTCCCAGTTGGATTATTAATGCATGATGGATTGAAAATACTTACAAATGCATGTGAAAAGGAAGAACATCCTCCTCCCCTTCTGCATGAAAATAACAGCCATAAACCTCAGGTCTCAGATCTTCTATTCGGCGGACACTTAGGCAATGATTTCACTGAGGGTCAGTGATGGAAATGAGGAATTAAAAGCCAGCATTGACATGGAAGGGGGACTAAAATGACAGAGAGTCTGCTTTCGAGAGAAAAAACTCAGGTAAGACTCAGTGAAAGTTGAGTCCCAAGAATAACATGGTGCCTTTTTCCAGTTATCTTTATACTTAAAAAAAAAAAATCCAGGTCATTTTAATTCAGTCTTTTACCCTTCTTATGCATTTCTCCCTTTGCTATTAGTCTGATGCTATTTCAGCTTCTTCCTTCATTTTCTTTTTCTTTCCTCTGAATCAACCCTCCACCCTCTGCCATTGCAATCATATTTCAGAAGAATTTGCTTATGCCTTGGGTCCTTGTTCTCTTTACCATTCTTCTATCTTCTACTCAGTTCTTGGATTCTAAGCCCCAAGAGGGTAGGAAGCAGGCCTACGAAGTTTTCTGTTTCAGCAGCGAGCTCAGCTCCACGCACAGTTAGGTACTTAATTGCTTCGTGATGACTGTGATTGATGATGTTTTCCACATATACTAATTCCAGGGAGAAATACACTTCCCCTGTCAGATGAATTGCATACAAATGTCTACTCTGAAAACACGACTGCAACAAACAATTCTAGACAATAGGGTCTTCAAATTTTTACTAGAGGGCATACATACACACACACAAGAAATCAACGGTGATACCACTTTTATAATCTTTTTTAAAGCAAAAGCGTCCTGTAGATGGGGGGTTGGGGAGGAATGCCAGTGAATAACTTATACAACTTAGTAACCTTTTTCTTGGGCATGTTGTCTCAATTATTTCATCTGTAAATTGAGGAACAACCATTTGCCCTGCGGTAGTTTAAAATGTTTGCAAATTATATAAAGTTCCTCCCTTCAAAGTGTAGAACCTTACTTTCACTTTTTTTTATCGTGGGCCAGAGGTAGTGATTCACTTCTACTAAGTAGATATGGCAGACGTGAATGCTGTTGTCTGGTCTTCTGTCTCTCTTTGTCTCTGTCTGTCTTTCTCCTGGTTCAGTCATCCTGGTCAAAGCCAGTTGCCTTGTCTGAAGCAGCTTCAAGGAGAGGTCTGTGAGAGGAACAAAGGCCTCCTGCCAAGAGCCAGCACTGATTCACCAGCCACCAGCCACGTGAATGCACCATTCTGGAAGTGTAAAGTCCAGTTCTAGTCAAGCCTTCAGATGACTGCAGCCCCGGTGTGCACCAATGACAATCTTGTGACAGGGTCTGATTCAGAACCACTTAGCTTAGTCACTCCTGAATTCCTGACCCACGGGCACCATGTTTGTTATTGCTTTAAGCCACTACACGTCTGGGTAATTTTTATATAAAACTACATAACTAATAGAATCTTTTTTCTCACAGTGTTATTCCAAGATCAAATGAAATAACATGTAAATCAGCTAGCACGTGATAGTAACTCAGCACATCTGGATTCTTTCTTCCTATTTGACAGGGATCAAACACGATTATGACTGCACTCATTTCATAGACACTCCCTAGCCCAGCAGGTTTTTAAAGTATAAGTAGAACCCTGCCAAAGGTAGAGGAGGAACAAGCCTAACGTCTATTTAGCCTAAAGCCTGTCTCTTATTCATTCCATCTATATACTTCATTAGTTGTGAGGTCCATTCTAATGACTTCTAGTATTGTATCTAGAAAGATAGCACCTGGTTAAAAGAAGAAAAGCAACATGTATGAGAAAATAACAATGAGAAGCTGAGGATGGGGTTTAACTAATTGTCTCAGACCCACCAATAAAAAATAAAACAAAGAAGGAAAACAAGTCAGAGAGTTAAACTTCAATAATAATCATAATTATTCTGACAATGATAAAATTTATTAGCAATGACAATAAAATGTATACTAGCAGAATGCTAGAAGATTTACATGGAGTATCTCATTTAATTGTACCTAGTAGTACATAAGGTAAGTACTATTATTATGCCCTATTTACAGATGAGAAAACTGCAGCTCAGAGAGGCTGGGTATTTTTGTAAGGCTGCATAGATAGTCAGTGGTGGAACTCAGGTGGAATGAACTCAAGTTCATACTCTTTAATAAACATCATCTTCTCTAAGAAATGGCAGCAAAGCAAATATCTACTTTGTAGGGAAAATGTAAGACATTTCTGAGCAAATATCACATTGTTGGCAGAATATACTCATATTCTGGACTACTTTTTCTGCTTTTGCTTATTCCTTTATGTTCCTTTCAATTCCTCCCTAATTCTAGGTGACACTGGAACTGCTTTTATTTTTATTTTCTTTTATACTATGTAAAATGTGTGGCTGTGATAAGAAAAGGTCCCGGGTTACATTTCAGGGTGAACTTACAATATAATGATACATTATTATTGTTGCCTGTTGTTATTAATAATGTCTCCTATTATCACAAAGAAGATCCTAACAGAGATAAGACTTGATTTGAAACCACTTAATATTCTGTTCCATACCCTCAGCCTGGCCTCCAAGCTGGAGAGGGAATTGATAAAGGATTACAAAATCGGGTAAGCAACTACATCATGGACATGGCAGCCCTCCAAGACAACTTCATTATCATCTGTAAGCCTCGTGAATGGCCAAGTAACCACAGAAGCAGCTGAGAACACTAGAGTTGCCTTAGGGTCCTCTTAAGAAAGTAACGCACAAAAACCACAAAACGAAGGGATGACATCCTTCCTAGAGCCTTCAAGGCAACACATGGAGGTGCGTGCTCTATAAACTGGAGCAGCTAAGGCTGGATACTGCCTTCCTAGTGCTGGCCCTTGAGTGGTTTATTAAAGTTTTGAATTAGTTTCTAACTTTTTCAAATTGAGAGTCCCACATAAAATTTCACATTTCTAGTTATTTTTTGAAAAATGGAAAACTCTGAGAAAACTGGTCCTGCAGGACAATTGGCTGAAGCTGAAAGATGCTGCCCACTTTAGAAGAGCAATGTGCTCTCCACTTCTCCCCCATCTCTATCACTCCCTACTGTTCATCTATGAATATGCCCCAAAGACACACATGTGCCTGTGGACATACTCACTACAATTATTTTCTGTAATTAAGCTAACTTTCAGGATTAACACTGCAAATTAATAATGTCATTGCCTCTCCAGAGGTCTGACCTACTGAGGAAATGATCTTACGGACCCTAGATCAAAAGACTGGAAATGAAGCCAAAGACCCAGGGGGAACCTTGCAGCTAGAAGCCCACTGATGTCTGCCCTTTGTTTCCATCACCACCCCTGGATGTCATTTCCTGTTTTAACCATATGTGAGCAAGGTTGTTATTTACTTTAACTTGTCTTACTATACTTGCTAGTGTCCTCTGTGTTTAAATGGGATACTTTAAATGGCCCTTTCTCCAAGTGAGGGCATATCCTGCAACATCAGTGCATTTTTACCTTGCATATGTAAAAATGGGATTTTTGTTCATTTTCTTGGGTTGTAAAATAGTCCACTTGATTATTAAAATCTAACCCAGTCTTCTCACAGTCACTAAGCCATACTGTAACTTATCTAAGGTTTCAAACATATATTGTAGTCATCCATTGGATGGCAACTTTCCATACCAGCATTCGGATAGTCACTTAGGGAAAAATGAATAGAATTGTATCAATGGTCCCTGATGAGTTTAAATGCGAATTGTTACGAAGTAAATGACTGTGTCCCCCTAACATTTATATGTTGAAGCCCTAATTCCTAATGTGACTGTATTTGGAGATGGAGCCTCTAAGAAATTAAGGTTAAATGAAGTCATAAGGGTGGAGGCCTGATCTGATAGGATTACAGATTGGTGCCCTTATAAGAAGAGATACCAGAGAGAAAATGCTTTCTCTCTCTCTTCCACCCCACCCCTCCCCAAGCATATACCAAAGAAAGGCCACAGAAAGACACAGAGACAAGGTAGCATTCTGTGAGCCAGGAAGAGAGCTCTCACCAGAAACTGAATTGGCCAGAACCTTCATCCTGGACTTCCCAGACTCCAGAACTGTGAGAAATAAAATTCTGTTGTTTAAGCCACACCAGCTGTGGTACTCTGACACCCCAAGCCAGCTAAGACAGGATTCAGGGCCAGACTAAGACCTACACAGTCAGCATCTGAGGGTCTGTTCTGCACAGGTTTTTTGTCAAGAGGGAGAAGGGGGCCTGTGAGGAGAAGAGTCTGTAAGAGAGTCCTGGTCTGGGTGATAGAAATGAAGACACAAAAAAGAAAGAGGTGTCTCTTCACTGGCCTAAACCACGTGCCCAGCTAGAGTCTATGAGAAGGATTTCTTCCCCATTTCTGTGAATAACTATGCTTGGCTCTGGGAGGTTAAGTTGAATTTTGATTCCTGAAGGTCTTACAGTTTGGAGGACTTAGAAGGCAACATTCTCATGGAAGGGATTACTTCAGTGACGATTATAAATTCAACTGGACAGACAGGCGGCAGACATCAACAAAGAGGACAAGAAGGAAAAACATATGAGAGGACCAATTGTGATGCATGGAAAACTCAGAGGCCACCTGGAAATAAGTGTTGTAGGGGTGGAGGAAAGGTTGAAAGAGCTTGGATTAGGGGCCAAGAACTTAGGAGTGTCAGTATAAGGACACTAAATCAGCAAATGTTACGGATTAAAGCTTTACATGCATAAGCCAGCATGGCCTGGGGACAGTGGGGGACAAGTCCACTCTGGCAATGCTCATAGAAGATTGCTTTTTTTTTTTTTAATAGATGAAAATATGTTCTCAGGATTCTCTCTCTTTTTCTGTCTCTCTGTCACACACACACACACACACACACACACACACGCACACGCACACACACGCACACACACACACATTGGGCCCATACAAAGCCCTTCAGCTTTTTTCTTTCCTAATCCTCGCTGTTTTGGAAATACACATGCTAGAAGGTATTGTGGGAAACCTGTACATTTCTAAATTTGGGTCAAGGCTCACCCCCAGAGCTTGCATAGTATTTCTGAATACAAGATGGGTATCATCTCTCCTGATTAGAAGGAATGCAGAAAATCTGGGGATGAAATGCCTATCTGTTCTTTCACTCACAAAAGAGGAAAGCTTTTCCTAATGGTTTTCTCCATTACTGCAAGTAAACAGTGAAATCAATAGATGGACTTTTTTTTCTCTCCTAAACTACAAAACTTATAGAAAGCAAGAATATATTTCCAATGTAGCAGCGATACGGATTGTCTGGCAGGAGGTGTGTATCAGTGTGTTTCCAAGATTAAAAAAAAAAAAAAAAGATAATATGCAGTTGGACCAATAGCCACATAGAAACCAGCAGGAGTTTCTTCAGATCTCCAGTAATAAATCTTAGTGAGTTCTGGGGGTTTGTTTGTGTTATATTTTTTGGCCATTCTGACATCAAAATCTTCCCTGATATATCAAAGTCAGAACATTCTGAAAATACCCAATTTTTTCAAGTCTAATATCATTAATCACATATTTAAAATGTACTTCATCAACATAGCAATTTTAGGTTCAAAGAATGCTCAGAAGATGTACTACTGCAGGACATAATTATCTTTCCCTTGACCACCTAGCCAAATGGCCATTTTGAGCTCAATTATTAGTCAATGTTCTTCTGTTACTATTACTCTTCACTTCCATTTCAACGCAGCTTGAGTAAATGGTGTTCTTAGATACAATAGAAGCAATTTGTTCCTTCTGATGGAACTGAAATATGAAGAACAGCAGTGAAAGACAGCACAACTCATAAAGATGGGTTACTTCCCTCACTCTCTGAGTCATGGATAGGACATTTGAGTCCTAGCATTGCAATCTCACAGGAAACAATATTTGCTTCATTATGAAAATCCACAGGAAGAGTCTTCCTACCTCTGGCTAAAACATGGTCAAAAAGAAAATATAGGGAACATTATATTTGAGTTTTTTAGACATTCTGGTTAGCCCTGGTGAGCTGATTCAGTCAGAACATCTCTTTGAAATGACAGTTTGATGAACCTCTTTAGAGTGGGTAAAATTGAGGTCAAAATCTGTATGTTTGACATGTTTGGAATATATAATCCAGGAACTCAGGGCTGTCTATGTCTTGAAAGTTCTTAGCATTTTGCTCACTGAGAAGGCTCAATGCATACTGACTAGTGAGAAAGATGCTTCATTCATCTGAATGTTGCTAGGGGGTGAACACAGTTCCACCTAACTTATTTCACTACGTGATTTTTACACACTGGGGGAAGATTACAGATAAAACCTGATATCTCTCCACCTGAACTCCAAGTAATACATCCCAAATCAAGGGCTCAGATCCTAACAGACTCACAAATAACCTTGTCTCCTTCAAAGGGATGGAAGCAATGTGAACATATGGATATCATTTAGACCTGTACTTTGAAATGAATAACATCTTTTGACCCATCACTTTCTGTATTCTTCAGCTCCATTTCATTGGGCTCGAAAGAATCAAAGTATGCTCTAATCTCCAAAACAGAGATATTCCTGTTCTGTGAAGGCTCCAGAATATGATGGATCATTAGGTGGGTCTAGTTCCATATATCTCTCCTCCATGTCATGATTTTAGCCCTAGAATTGAGGACACTGGAAATCCTGGTCTGTCTGAAATCCACCTCTGAGTTTACACAACCTTTAGTGAGTATGATATGGGCCACTGGTGTGTCTAGTGATTTCAGATTCTTAAACACGGATCCAGAGAGTCTGAATGTTAGATTTACAAAGCATATTCCAACCTAAGTAGTTACAAGTAACTAAAATTTTTACAAGATTTTTGTTTTCTTTTCTGTGTACAGACACAGTTAGAATAAAAATATGATAATAATAACAATCAAAAGCAATCAAACAAAAGGCAAACCATACTAAACACAAGTAGAAATCAGTAGATGTTCTGACAGTCACACACCAAGAGCACATAATAGTTAAATATTGCTAAGTGAAAAGAAATCACATTCAGTAGCAAGAGTCAAGGGAATTAGGTAGACAGATTGTAATTAGCAATTACCTAAACTGGATCATGTCCAGGACATAAGGGCTAACATCACCTCTACCATTCTAAGAGGTGCCCTGGGATTCTTAATAAACTAAAGTAATTAGGAGTCCCTGCCCCATCTTATTTGCCATTAATATATGGAAATTCAATCCTATCTTGTACCCAGAAGTCAGTTCTGATCAGCACAGAGAATTTTTTGCGTAAATACAAAATATGTTATTTTTCATTTATGCCACGCACTGACTCCAAAGTCACTAATTTAAAAAATTGTGTCAGTTTGAACACAACCTAGCCTGAAATATATTTAAAGAAATTATGTCATTCAAGGGTCAATAAATCACTGTCAAATTAATAGCTTAAACAAAATTATCAGAGTACAACTTATGATGCAACCTTACACCCACAAAGAAGGAGCTGCAAAGGGAGCAGGAATGGGCAAGGTTTAGGGGGATATTTTGCTAATTGCTAATTACATGCAAATTATTATGAGATCCTTAAAGTAGGACCTCTACAAGCAATACTTTACTGTAAGTTTACATTGAAAATAAGAACCCTTTATATCTTTAAAGATAATACACCATTATTACCAATGCAAACATGTGCTTCCCCTCAATTAAACTAAATTACTGTCTTTACTTTCCATGTATGACATTAGAAATATCAATATGATGTAATGATATCTGTCATCTGACATTGCCATAAAATAAATGAAGTGTTGCAACTAAGTGATTTTTACAGATAACTGAGAGTTATCGATATAACATTTTTCTTTATATTGGAGGGGGTTAAAATTAATAAGTTAAAATGTCAAGTATTTATTGAACACTTACCACATGAAGGGCACTGGGCTTGAGGCTGTGTCGAAAGTGGATAACATCATTTCATACTGAAAACGATTTAACCCTATGCATTTATGGTACTCCGACTCTGTAATGCAATCAAGCCCCTGGGTCTCCCAAGTTATAAAGGGTTTGTTGTTCCTGTAATGCATTTTTCTCCATGGGGGGAAAAAAGAAATCAGAGCAAGATTTGGCTTTAAAAGTTTATGTCAGTAGAAATTCTGGAGGAAATGGAGGGGTTGGACAAGCAGAGAATTCAGTTTTAACTGAGAACTGTAATGGGTCAGGGTGAGCAGTAGAAGGGGGTGGGGGTAGGCTCCTCAAAGGAATACTAAAGGCAATGAAAGTTCCATAATCCTTCAGTTCCTCCCTGTTCGGCTTTAGCTCAGAGGAAAAAGTGCAGCAGGAGCCAGCTTGCTGCTCCGGAACCTTAAGTGAAATAAAGGAAATTTGCTCCACGGAGTGAATTATTGGAGTGAAGGTGGCAACTTGATGCCTTTGTTCTGTTAAGAGTAAGAGCCTGCTAAAGACACGTTCCCTGGGGTTTATTAGAGCAGAGGAATGTCAAGCTCAGAAGCCACACAGCTGGGACACACAGACTCTCCCTAAACACTCCCAAAATATTCTGGTTAAATTTCAAACTGAAGTAGGGGAAAATAACATATGCTAAGCTTTGGTTAAAGTGATTAAGTTGTATGCCTGTGCTGTAAAAGTGCCTGCACTCCTTTCCTTCTTGCACTAAATTAAATTATTTTTCTTAACAAATATTAAAGATAGTAATTTATGTTTACCAAGCAATTCATGCTGAAATTTTCAAAAGACTATTTATGGAGGAAGCATAATTGGCCAACTCCTTTCTTTTGGCCAGCACTATCCCTTTCTTTTCCATCTCCCTCTCTAAAAATAGTCTACGTGCTTAGCTTTATTCTTTGCACAGAGACACATCGCTTTCTCTCAAAGAATCTACCCAATTGCCTTTGAGATAATATTGAGCCTTTGATTTTGCAAAACCAAATCTAACAGGTGCTTACAAAGCTGCCTTTTTCTGGCTATTGGTAATTCCCATAGCCCTACTGAAATCAGCAAGCAATCATAGCCCGGGGGGAACAGAATAAGAAAAGAAGAAAACCCTGCCTACTGATGTCAACACCCAATTCTGAGTCAATAGACTCTGAGTTTCTCTACCAGTGACAGGACTTCCCAAACTTGAATGAAATATGGGATCTTTTTAAAAGAAAAAGCCACTTTTGGGGACCACCCCCCCAATGATCACTCCAATTATTTTTCTTTATTTTAGCATTACATAATTATACATAAACAAAAGTAGCTACTATCCACTTATGCTTGTAGCTCTTATGCAACCAAAACAGATGTAGAGATAAAATACAAATAAATCCAGAAATGTTGTAAAATTTCAATTAACAACTTAATTTAATGTGACAACTGATGTTGTTTAGTTTAAACGAAATTACCAGTCCGGCAGTAATAGTCCTGACCTGAACCAGTCTGGCCCAGGTTCTTCTGAGCTCTTCCACCTCTTGCAAACAAAGCTCACTGTGATTCTATTCTCCCTCCAATTTTCTCCATTTGAAATCTTTGTTTATGAAAGCACACTCTGACATCATTTTAACTTTTGCATGGCATAAACACATCACTTATGCTCTCAACCTGCCTCTGTTCTTTTCTCACTAGGTCTCGACAACGAAGGTAGGAAAGGTTTGGTCCCCATATGCCATGAAAACAACTCAGCACAGGCATTAAAATCCTGTGAAAGCACCTGGTTATTAAGTGGTCACAGCTAGATCACTCAAAATATGCTTGTACATATTATAACTTTTTTAGATGTCATCTGCTACTTGCAGTAAACACTCAGACCTCTGAGAACACATTCTTGGAAACTCCTTCCTTGTATGAGCAATTTCTCTCTGTAGGTTGTATCCCAATAAGCTTAACCATCTTGAGGTCCAAAGTGTGTGGGATGATGGGGGTTGGCAAGGGTGGTGGTCATGATTATTTCTTACTATATTTAGCACTTAGTTAAGATTCTCAGCTAAAATTCTCATTTTGGGCTTTTCCTAACTAGATTCTCAACATTTTTGAAACTCCATCTTGGTCATTAGATAAAGCAAATTCTACTAAAGACGCAAGGCAACTTTAGATAATACCAATTACCATTACAGACCTTACTGTCAACTCTTTGAGGGATGGTGTCTGAGACTCAAACCACCTTCTCTTTTCCTCAATGGCCTCCTTTATTCTCAACTGTCTTAAAAGTTAGTATACCCATAATGTTGACATACCCTAAACCACTATGCAAAGAAAAATAGTTAGAACCTAGGAATATCTTTTTTTTTAAGGTTCTTGACATGTGTCATATTATGAAACTTATAAATACACTTATACATGTAACTTTACATATTATTAAAAACTATAAGTCTCTGTCACAGTTCCCCTGCTCCATTATTCCCAACACCCAACCATAATTTTCTTCCTTCCTCTAGGCTGGGCCCTTCTGATCACTTGTTCCAGAAGGATAGAGACGCACTGAGTAGCCAGGTCTATCCTAGCTGCTGCTTGGACTCATCTGGGCAGCAATTTGGACTCCCTACCCAGTGAAGTCAATAAGGCCCAGCTATTTTCAAAGGGGATGGCTGCTGTGTCCCAGCTGGAATCATTTGAGGCCATTTTCTCTCACTGATAGAGAAAGATCCACTTACAATAAAAATGCAGTCAGCTTGCACCACTGAATTCAATTACCCATCCTTGCAACGGGCCATAGTGTGCCTTGCAGCTGGAAGAAGGGAATCAGGATAAAAGGTTTCTCTTGCTTTCTCCTTTCCATTTTTTAAGGAAAAAGTGTCTTTAATTAAACTTATTAGCCTTCACATTAACTCCTCTCTGATAGTTTATTTAATGAGACGCTATTTCAACAGAGTGCACTGTAATGGAAAACAAAATCCTACAGTCAAATATTAAGGTTAATCCCTGTCAATTTTATGGTCACAGCCTCAAAGTGTAGAATGGGATTTTCTGGAAGTTAAATATGTTTGTTATTTACATAGCATCTTTATTACCCCTATAAGCCTCTTGAGACTGAGATCCACAAAATATCTTGCTTCCTACACCAACGATGGGTATCCTCTGTGAAATGAGCTGCTGGGCAGCCATCAGGGCACAAGCGAAAGATAAAACCCACTGAGCTTGGCCTGAGTCAAATCTTAATTTTGACACATGGCACTTGGGTAACTTTGGTAGTCCCTAAAATTTCTCTAGTCCTCAGTTTCCCATCCATAAAATGGGAAGGATATACTAGATCCTCATTATAACATCATCCACTATAGATAAGAACTAGCATCAAAGTATGTTGTCCATTGGCAAAGAAGTTATATTCACGTAAAAACTATAAGGCCATTGCAGTGAGTTAGCCTTTCAGAGTAACTCTCCTGAAGTTCCTAATTACTCCTCAAGGGTTTATAGTGAGTAGAGCTTATTAGAGCAGGTTAAATATGTTCCTTATATTAGGTTGAGGGCCTTCCATATTGTGAATTACCATGGATCAAAGTTTCTTCCATGCTTAATTCACTGACGTTCTTCACTGATGAACTGAGAACAGATTCTGATTGTCAGTTAAAACACTTAGTAGAAAAAAAAAACATTACCCAACAATAAATATTGTCTTTTTGTTCATATTGTTTTAGGTTTGTACAGTCCCAGAAATATAGGACAAGCAAGAAAAAAATTAAATTGACTTTTACACAAATGACAGCTCTACTAAACTCTAACTTCTAAGCTGAAGGGATTGGACTGTTAAACCAAATCCAAAATTGTATAATATTTACATGGAAATCAGTGGGACTTCAAAGTACCTTTATCGCTGGCTACTGGGCAGGAACTAATGGGAGTGTAGGTGGGGAGCTGGCAAAGAGACAGCAATTTGGCAGGGCTATCTGATGCCATCATTTGTGTTGATACACTGGCTGATCTGTATACCAGGCTGTATCTTCCTATATGACACAACAGACTGCTAGCTCTTATGTGCCAACTGCCAACTGAGATCAATGGTCCAGGTATCCTCTTCATTTCAATAATAAAAGCAATGTCGCTTGACATGACAGGCTGAAAGCAGTAGAGGAAACACGAGAGAAGACATTCATATATTTAAGTGACAAATGACATTCACATGCATTCCACTCCAAAGGTTGGGCATGTAATTTGCAATAGCACTGACTCTGGTTGTTAAGAGTAGTGGAGTGGGAATAAGGATGCCTGGGGTTTGTGCCTAGCTCTGATATGGTATATGACTCCAGGAAAATCATTGAGGTCCCCTGCACTTTGCACTGGCATTCTGAAATGGGCATATTGCCCCCTGCTTGGCAGAGGAGAAGTCTATGTAAGACCTGCCATTTATATGATGCTTAAATAGGTTTCAGACCAATTTAAGTCGAAAGTCCAATTTATAATGACTGACTCAGACTATTTTTAGAAAAGAGTTAAATAGCATGAACTGTCATTAAGCCTTTCCTGAAAGGTTGACGATATGAAAGAAACCAATTCATGCACACGAATGTTGTATTCAGGGGATACTGTATGGGATAAAATTGTTAAATGAGGCATTGTCTGGGACTGTGAACAGGTAGCATGAACAAAGTTTACATGAGCATTCAGTTCTGTTTTCCAAGCCTCCTTACTCAGAAGCTAGGTTAGTTAGCTTCTGGAAGGCAGATTCCAATTAAAATAAGAATGCCCCTCACAAAATCTAATTATGTGAATTCCTATTCTCCAGTGAATGACCCTGCTACTTGCTACCTTACGATGAAACCTTGAAGAAATGCTACCAGGTAAATCAATAATAGATACCAATGTGGACAAAACTGTCCCATCTGTGGGGATAGAGACATCTGTCAGTGCAATAACAGTAATATGTGTAATTAAGGAGGAATTCCGTCATATCTGATTCGAATTACAGAGTCTATCAATCTGAGTGAGAAAAAAAAAACCAAAATGAAACATATACATTTCTCCTCAGCTCCGAGAATGAGGAAACATCAGTAAACCTGCAAAGATGGCAGATTTGTGTAACTGCCAACAGATATTTTTTAATTTGCCTGTTACTTCTTGCTCCATTCCTACAACATTATTGCACTATATAGTCAACATCACAATATGGCTTTGCTGTCTATTCCAAGAAAAGTCAGATCAATACGTTCTCTTGTTCTGTCTCTGTCCCTGTGGCATCTCTCCTGTCTCTCACGCTCTCATTTTCTTTTTGGTTTTATGGAACAGCACTACTAGTTTTATTCAACAGCTGGAGAAAGACAATTTGATGACATTCATCTCTCGCAGAGCCCAGGCTGACCTGCTTCTCTCCCTCCTCGCTTCCCAACGAGGAGCAGTAATAAAAGCTCGACAGCTCTAAAAGCAATCGATTCAGAAACGGTGTGGTGCAATTACAGCCCGGATGGCAGCAAAGACTTCCAGTAAAATAAAAGAAAGACAAATACAATCTCTGCAGTGGGACTGGCCTCCGTTGCACAAGCAGCCCTCTGGTCATAAAGAGGCACCATGCGGTGCCTTGTGTGATGGAGGAGGTCAGCAGCTGGACAGCAAGGGCCCAGGGAGAAGATGGTCCCTCTAAGGGCCCACTGGATTGTGGACAGGCTGATTGTTTCAAGGTAACAGCTCCAACTCTTCTCTACTGGACCTGCGACCTCTTAATAGATTTTTATGTTGCTTTCCAAACAAGGTTTCCTGCTACACAATACCTTTCCCATTACTTTCTAATACAAGCCCATCCACCTCTATGAAGTGAAGCTAGGGAAGCTGAATCATTAGAGCATCCATTCATTCTGGGCTTCCAAAGCCCTGAGAGTGGCCTTAGCAATGTGTTCACTAGGGCTTATCTTTTTTGTAAAATTGGTAAAGCAAGATATTTTAACTGCAGTAGGTGAAGACCCTAATACCCTTCACCTCTAATCTCCCCTCCATCACATGTCCCCTTATGTAGGGAGGTAATGAAGTGTCAGTCAACATACTTGGGATCTAACTAATGGGAAGTCGAGTTGGGATACACTTAGTTCTTTGATGGGATATCTTCATATAGTTCACAATATGTCTTTGCAGAATTAAATTTTTGCTCACTTTCCAGGTGTAGAAATGGCTTCCAGGAATAGTCTGACCACCTCCAGTGCTGTATGACCCAGTGATCTTGATAGAATTTGCCCAAAGTTGAAACAATCCTTAAAAATTCACTTGACTTTACCAATATAAACTTTTAAAAAGTGCTAATAATAATAAAAAAAAATACAACATTTGATCAACCAAGCAAGAGGAAAGACTGAATTACCCTTCTATTTTATCTGTAGAAAATGATATTACAAAATGTCATGAAAAGGCCTTCAAAGAGAACAGAAATAATATTGTAGGGAAAACATATCATAGAAGTGTGTCAAGCAGCTGCCTTTAAAAAAGTAGGTTAATCGTATGCATTTCTGTAATTATGATATTTATTAAAACTTGTAAATGTTCATCATTTCTTTTCTCATGTTAAATTAAATAGTCATTTTTATATTTAATTTTGAAATATTCTTCTTAAAGAAGTTACATACCACACACACATTGTATAAGCTTCAGGCCCCACAAAGTGGGGACCTCCCCAGGGCCTCCTTACTCTTAGTTCTGTCCTCAGAGGAATCCATGCTACCCCTTAGGCAATACTCCTCTCTCTCCCCTTCAGGAATGCTAACTGGCTTGGAAGCCTCCAGCATGAACATTTTGAAGTAGTTTGCACAATGGCCACCAAGCACAAAGCAGGTTTAGAGTAAAAATCTATCCGGCTAATGTTTTCGTAGAAACTTTATAAACTCTTCACAATATGAATACTTGATTTCAAAGGCAGCATTTCCCAAAGTGTGTTTAAGTTTGCTAATGACATGGAATGCTGATGGGTTTTCATATATTATAAATTCTATGATCCAATGGGTTTGGGAATAAGTAGGTTTTTTTGGGGGGGTGGAGTGAGGAGGGGGTTCTTTACAGTAGGAATTTTCAGAATCTTTAATAGGTTAATTGGAATCATAGATATCCAAAAGAAAGAACAGTGTATTCAGTATTCCCAACATTTATTTGAACATGATTTTTATTTTTTATGGAAAGGGGAATTTCTTTGGTGGACCATCCTATTGGAAAGAGAATAGACAAGAGACCTGGAAATCAGATTTGCTAGGTGTATAGCAAATAGATAGTTTTACTACCAATCTCAATACCTCAAATAGATGAGTATAGCATTTAACATACTATAATGAAGATATATGCATCCATCTCCTTTGGATCATGAATCCATCCCAGGCAAATCCATGGCTTCAGTTCACTAAGTATGTATCTGCTGTCTGTTATGCTAGCTATTAGGGACATAAAGATGACCTCAATCTATTATAGTCAGGTGAAGAAGGTAATAAGTAGAACAGAATGTGGGATAGAATTCATTGAAAACCAATATGGTAGAAAAATTATTGTGTATGCAGAGAGAGGTAAGGGGGAGTCAAGCCAAGCCACAGAGAGAAGCCGACTTTTGGGTTGGGCCTTAAAGATAAAACCTGGGTAAGCTGCGTTAGTCAAAGGTAAGTGGAGGTAAAGGGACCTCAGGGACGCAGCAGAATGTGAACAGAAGCATGGTGGGATTCCATGTGTTTTATTTACATCCATATACCATGTCCCTAACATTATGACTCAAACATAATAGATACTCAAAAATGTTTGCTGAAGTAAGTAATTTCATCTTTCTATCCATCCATTCAGTAAGTATTTCCTTTACTCAGTTTCCCTTTTACAAAACGGTGATTATGTTTGTCCGCACTTGCCTCATGGAGAATAATACATATAAAATGCAACTTAGAAAATGAATGTACAAAAGAAACGGAAGATTCTGGTCATGCTCATAGATACTGACTTTAACAACTGGTGCTACACAACGGCCCACTCTCCCAGTGAGGTTCTGTAAGGGTAAGCATTTTTCTCTCCTATCGCCACTGTGGATTAAAATGGTGTTTGTGGGATATAATGTGATAATGCTTCCAATCTCCCACGCTCTGCTGCTGAAGAGAGGGGTGGGCCTGTGTTCAGTTCTCAACAATCTGTATTTCTCTTTCCAGTCTCCACTGAAGTTGGCTGAAAGGTAGGGACAAACAGCCAGTGACGGCAGCAGCAGAAGACAGAGGTGATATGTTTCTGGCATTATTTTATTGGAGTAATTCGGCTGGAAAACCACGATAGAAATTATGGTCTGCAAACAAAGCAAGTTGGCAAGGTGAAAATGTGTAAGATAGGATGCAAATGTGCATTGTCCCCAGCATCAGTGAAACAAGGATTCGGGATTTTTTTTTAGCTGAAATACAGAGAAACGTAATTTAGGACTCTACGATGCCTTTTAACCTGCTGTTCTCTCTGCCTGGAATACCTCCTCCATTTTCACAACCTGGCAATCTCCTAGACATCCTTCATCACCTGGTGGAGACCTTACTATCTCTGCAAGGCCTTCCTGAATGCAGCGAGCAGAGCAAGCAGTTCTGTTCTGCATACTCCCTTGATAAGACACATATATATATATATGTTTTATCATATATAGGGATATATATATATATTATTCTAGAATACATTTGCTTTATGACTTTATCAAAGCTTAGATTCTGAGGACTTAAGGTCAAACACCAGACCTCATCTTCTCTAGAGCCCCAGCAAGCTCGTATACTGCCTACCACCAGTGTAAACTCAGTAAATGGTCTCCATTATTGTTATTACTTTGCAGGGTAATAATAAAGTATATAAAGGAGCCAGCTGAGATTCTGACACTTTATCCAACCTTATCATGGTCTTATCCATCCCAAAATGCCATCTGATCTAGATAATTTGATTTTCCTTGCTTTTTTTTTTTTTGGAACACATCATGCTTTTGACTAGAATACCCTCTCTCCTTTTTTCCATTCATTCAACTCTCAGCAATGGTCAACTCCCAGCTCAGAAATCACTTCCTCTGAGGCAACCTATGGAATGGGAGAAAATATTTGCAAACCGTATATCTGATAAGGGATTAATATCCAAAATTTATAAAGAATTCACCTAACTCAATAGCAAAAAGCCCCAAATAATCCAATTAAAATATAGGCAGAGGGACTGGATAGACATTTTCCCAAAGATGATACACAAATAGCTAATAGGCACATGAAAAGATGCTCAACATCACTAATCATCAGGGAAATGCAAATCAAAACCACAATGAGATGTCACCTCACACCTGTTAAAATGGCTGTTACCAAAAAGACAAGAGATTACAAGTATTGGTGAAAACACTCTACAAAAGGGAACCCTTGTGCACTATTGGTAGGAATGTAAGTTGGTATAGCTACTGTGGAAATCAGTATGGAGAGTCCTCAAAAATTAAAAACAGAACTACCATATGATCCAGCAATCCCACTTCTGGGTATATATCCAAAGGAAGGAAATGAAAAGAGGATACTGAAGAATATCTGCCCCGCCATGTTTATTGTACCATTATTCACAACAGCCAAGATACAGAAATAACCTAAGTGCCCATCAAAGGGTGGATGTATAAGAAGATGTGGTATTTTTACATATAATAAAATATTATTCAACTATGAGAAAGGAGGAAATCTTGCCATTTGCGACAGCATGGATAAAACTTAAGGGCATCATGCTAAGTGAAAACAGTAACACAGAGAAAGACAAATACTGTATGATCTCACTTATTTGTGGAATCTAAAAAAAAATCCAAACTCATAGAAACAGAGAATAGAATCGTCAGCATTCCATGTCATTAGCAAACAGAGAATAGAACACCAGGGGCTGGTGTTGGAGGAAATGGGGAGATACTGGTCAAAGGGAACAAACTTCCAATTATAAGATGGAGAAGTTCCAGGGATAAAGAAATTCTGGGAATCTAATGCACAACATTGTGATTAAATGTATTGTATACATGAAAGCTGTTAAGAGAGCAGATCTTAAATGTTCTGACCGCAACAAAGAAATGGTAATTATGTGATGTTAACGATGCCGTTAATTAAGGCTACAGTGGTATCCACTTTGCAATACATAAGGGTATCAAATCAACACATTGTACACTGTAAACTTATACAGTGTTACATATCAATTATATCTCAATAGAGCTGGATTGAAAGGAAAAGGTAAGAAAGAGAAAAGAGGAATCACCACCTCTGTGAAGACCTCCCTAGCTACTCCAGACTTTACTGTTTTCTCCACTGAGCTCATAAAACATTGTGATGAGATTTATCTGTTATCATTGTCAGTAGGACCTGAATTTTTCACTCCTGGCACCCCAACATTTCATAGTGCATAGTTTACACTTAACTAGATGATGCCATAGTTATTCTACTTCCATGTGAACCAGGCAGACTACGCTGAATTCACTCCTTGAAGGAAAGAGCTGAGCAACTCATTACGTTGTTCATAAAGTGGCGAAGGCTACAAAGCCTGGGAGACAGAATTCTATTCTACCTGCGCTGTTACCAGGACAGTCTCAGTAGGAATGCTGTAAACTTTTTCTCTCTAATGCCTCAAGCCCAATTCAAACCTCTAGAATTCTCCCAAGGGGCAATCTGGCCACCAACGGACACTGCGTGCCTTGCAGGGAAGAGACTGGTGCTTCTGGCTCCCTCCTCCCTTCCCAGCAGGATGGCTACCCTCTGACAGTTCCTGTGTCTCCCCCACGTCCGTGGCAAACTAATAAGCATTCGCTGCTGGCTAATTTCCCAGATGACTTTGAACCCATCTCTGTAGTAAGGACAAACGTAAATAAATAAAAGTGGGAATCATAGTTTTTTCAGTCTCACCTTGAATTGCTGGAGGAAATGCCTCACTGTTCCCCAGAGTAGGAAAGAAGTCTGAGTAGTTGAATTTTGTCATGTTTAATAAGGAACTAAAAGAACCATGACTCCTTCGGCAGGGAATTAATAGAGCAGATGATATGTTTCAGCTACCCTAGTTTCCATTGTGCTGGTTTTCCATGCTAATTCCAGCACCTTCTCTCCACCCTGTTTTCTGCCCTCCCCTTTGCAAGTGTTTGTGTAGCATCTTCATCCCTTCAAGTACCTCCTTACTGAGCAGGCCTCTCTGTGGTTTATTTGGAATCTTCTTCCTCAATTATTTTCCCACCTTCAAAATTTGGAATCAAGCCTTCTGCCAAAAAAACCCCACATAAAACAAAAATCAAACAAACAAAGCAATACATTTATATCAGAATATAGGTAATTTGCATCAGAACTGACCCTCCTAAGTCAGAAAAATATCGTATATTAATGCATATTATGTGGAATCTAGACAAATGGTACAGATGAACCTATTTGCAGGGCAGGAATAGAAACGCAGACGTAGAGAACTGACGTGTGGATACGGGCGTGAGGGAGGGGAGGTGGGACAAATTGGGAGATTAGGTTTGACATAAATACACTACCAAGTGTAAAATAGAGAGCTAGTGGGAACCTGCTGTGCAGCACAGGGAGCTCACCTGGGTGCTATGTAATGGCCTAGTTGGGTGGCATGGGCGTGGTGGGGAGGGAGGTCCAAGAGGGAGGGGATGTGTGTATGCCTACGGCTGATTCACTTGCTGTGCGGCAGAAACTAACAGAACATTGTAAAGCAATTTACTCCAATAAAAAAAAAAAAGAATGGATTAAAAAACAAAACAAAACAAAACTGACCTTCCTTTCCTCAAAGCCTTGCTTTCAGCTACAATATAGATAATCCCATGACAACAGATTAACCCAGTCGGAACTCCTCAGATAATGTGTTTACGTCTCAGTGGAGAGAGAGGGTCCTGCTCATTCCTTAATAGGTATCTTCCATATATTGGCTGAGTGTTAATAAAAATAATAATGAACAGGACACAGTGAGACTGAAAGCATCTCGTGACAGTTCTGTTCCAGTGGTTAGCCAAAGTGCAAGGCAGGGACTCGGTGAGAGGACGCTCAATTGAGGCTTTATTGCCCTGTGCCTTTAGCGACTGGCAATATTCTTTTTTTTTTTTAATTGGAGTAAAACTGCTTTACAATGTTGTGCTAGTTTCTGCTGTATAATGAAGTGAATCAGCTATATGTATACCTATATCCTCCCTCTTTGACCTCCCTCTCCCCCCTCCCCCTTCTAGGTCATCACAGAGCACTTAGCTGAGCTCCCTGTGTTATGCAGCCAGCTCCCACTAGCTCTCTATTTTACACATGGTAGTATATTTACGTCCAACCTAATCTCCCAATTCATCCCACCCTCTCCTTCCCCTGTGTCCACATGTCCGTTCTCTACGTCTACGTCTCTATTCCTGCCCTACAAACAGGTTCACCTGTACCATTTTTCTAGATTCCACATATACGTGTTAATATATGATATTTGTTTTTCTCTTTCTGGCTTACTTCACTCTGTATAATACAGAGTGTATTATACAGAGTGAAGTAAGCGACCGGCTATATTCTAAACTCAAGCGAAGCATCCAGAGTGGCTAGCACCCCTCCCCTGCACCTGTGCAAATAATACCTGTGCTGTGCTAACTCTGCAACTCTGGCGTCACGTACATAGATTTTCTAGGGTCCTGCTCATAGGACGGTGTGCGCATGTTAGTTATCATGGGGTGCGAGTAGAAGTGGCGTGGGTAGTGTGATAATGGGACGTGGTGACTAAATAACTACTTTAGGAAACAGCAGTTTAGAGTCTAAAACCAGTCATCCATGGGTGTGAGTGTTGACCAAACCCCCTAACAGCTATGAGTCTTAGGCAAATGAAATGATTCAATCTCCCTGGGTCTCATTTTTTTCTTTCCTTTCTCCAAGAGGAGCTCTCAATACTGACCAACTCATATAGATCAAGTAAAGATTTTAACACATTATATTACAATCATATTCAATCTTCATGACACCCCTATTAGCTGCCATTGTTAACTTCATTACACAGAGAAAAATGAAGCTCAAAGGTGTTAAGTAATTACTTAAATTCACATAGCTGGTAAGGGGCAACCCTATACTCTTTCCAGAATACTGGGCTGCTTCCCACTGTAACATGCACTCATCAAACCTACACACCTTATGGCTTATAGTGAGAAGGATATTAAATATTATATGCAAAGTAGCTGTATCAGTACCCGCTACATAGCAGGTACCCAATAGATGTTAGGTACCTGCTACTTCCTTTTACCTTATAGCCAGTACACTTTGCTATTTTGATTCACTAGAGAAACAAATTTTGAAACAACAACAACATATATTTGGAAATCAAGGCACTGAAGCATTCTTAGTCACAAAGTAAAAAGAAGAATTCTGCTAGCTGAGCTTTGTCACATCTAGCGCTTTGCTGGAAGGAAGAAATGTAACACCCTGTACAAGAAACCACAAGGCTTTCTGTCCAAGTAACTGGGAACATCTGGACAGATGAACAGAGAGCAGTGGAAACCAGGTGTGTCATCTAGGTGTTGCAGGAAAGCAGACAGTTGTCTCTTGGTACTGTAGCTTCTTCTGAAATCAAATGCCAACAATGCTCTGGTGCATTTTTCATGAGCTGTGCACTCAGCCATGCCCAGAAACACTGCAAGTTTCCCCAGGGATATATTAGCAAACAACTCACCCCCTCCCTGCACCTCCCAGGGTTTAGCAGTCCCCTCCCACTTTGTGTACTTCAGTTTCGCTGAGAACAGCTTTTGTTCAAAAGCCAGTCCCTCCCCAAGTCCCCACAGCCGGGCTAAATGCTGTCCTCCCTGCTTGTCTCAGGGACAGGACAAGATGGACAGCTCACCAGCTCAGCTGCACCCCAGGTTCCTCTGGTACTCTTAGGGAAAGAAACGTAATCCTGGTGTGCTGAGAAATAACCATCCAGATATTTTTTTAAAGAAAGAAGGAAAAAGAGAAAAAGTACTTGGAGAAATAGGGATGGAGTAACCATTGCCCATGTTTCATTAGAGCTGCATTTTCCACCAAATCCCATTAACATAAAATACTGCTGCTTTCCTCGGTCCCAGTGGGAGACCAAACCGTCCCGGATCAGACAATTTGGATTTGCTTTTCTACTATTTCCATGATTTTTTTGTTCCTTTCTTTTAAAAATTCCTTTTTGTAAACAATCTCCTCTTATTCTCCTTCTCCCTCCCTTAAAGATGTTCAAAACTCTGAGCAGAAGGTTAGGAGCCAGGAAGTGTGTAAGTGTGTGTTTGTGTGTGTCGGCGAGGGGGCAGATGAGCTAATATTTATTAAGCACCTAAGAGGTAACATGCACTGTTCTGAGAGGTTTAAAAGGAACCTTCTCTAACAGCCCTGGGAGATAGCTATCATTTAGCCCATTTTACAGCTGCGGAAGGCAAGACTCAGTATGCAAGCAGCTTCTTCAAGGTCACCCAGCTAGTAAATGCCTGAGTTGGGGTTCTTACCCATTTCTAACTAACCTTGTATTAAGAAGTTCCCTCTCAGTTTCTAAAATACACCTACTCCTAGTTGGTGGGCAAGGGAGGCGGAAACCATGTGCTAGCTCACAGGTGTATGACTTGCCATTAGAAAAGATAAAAGATGTAAAATACTGCATCCAGTGAGATCTCCCCATCACTCCCCTGACAAAAGTCACGTTATACATGCCAGTTACTCTGCGTGTTAATCACAGCGGTGTACAATCTTAGGACAGGGTGCGGTGATAAAGTCAGCACAGAAGATCCCTGAGTCAGAACTCTCCTTGAAACTCTCCTAAACTGCCCTTTGGATGCAATGCAGTGTCATCACTCAGCAAGCATCATATTGGTATTCTACTTTTAGAAGACATTTCTCTGTTTCTTTGGTTGGGTTATTTATTTGCTTGTGTTTAGGGACCATATTGCACGAAAAATGTTTACTGTATCTTTAAGGACTAGAACTATACTCTACTCAAGAAGGAAAGATGCTCAGCCTTGAAAGACTGGCAGGAATGTAGAAATTGAGGGCATGACAGGTTTAAGCCTCCCATTCACTCTGACTCCCAGGCATAAGCTCACTGAAGAAAAGTATGGTTAGAAGCGCCACATTATGTCAGTTATTCTTGGGTGGTCTCTTCCTGGCACACCATCTCACAACCTCTCCTCACCCCTCCTCCCCTGCATTGTTGAGGTGGCTTAAGTCCAAGACATACATGCCGCAATTCCACTGCGTTCACAAAAGGAGAGAAGTCACTGGCAGTGCAAATCCAAACTAATAGGTCATCAAAGACTTTCCAACTAGCTCTGGAATGCAGGCCTTGAGTACATAATCTCTATTTGAACACAGGTGTTTCTGGTGTTTGGGGAATTTGTAATCTTTCTAAGAAATCAATGAACCCACGCTGTGATTGCCAAAATGCCATTCAGCTGCCCCCTCCTCTTTGGTTCCCTCCTCACTGCCTTCCACTCTATGGACATCATCACCCTGAGCACCAGTATGCTGCAGAAATGGCCCCTGCCTATGCCTACTGGTTCCCAAATGCCCTGAAGAGAAGGCATCTCACGAGGGAACAAATAATGTCAATACAATTTGAAGCAAGATTTGGCTTGCAAATTAACTGAGTTTAGATTCTTCAATATTTATTCCATTTTATTCAGTGTGTTTCGCGTGTGCGGCATTCATAGCACTGATGCTATTTGAAGGTAAGTTTCTGGAGGCCACGGGCAATGTAGTCTCTTCATTTTGTATAGTGTTAAAAGAAGATCAATGTAGTAATACATGCATTGCTGGCCACAGCGATGCCTTCCAGGAAAAGATGATTGTAGGATCTTACACTACATCATGTAATTATAAGCACTGATGTTTTTTTAAGAGCACCCAGTCTTCAGAAACAAAAGACTAATTTCTTACGGCTCCAGATTGAATGTGTATGCCTGTCCGGGGATGGCGGTGAGCATTGGCGTAATGTTTTCTTTGGCCTTGTATGGGGCCTGGTCTGCAGGAAGGGCTCAACTGATATTTGTTGGATGAATAAATGGGAATCAGATCATTAAATGGGTAGTCAGTAAATTAGGGGATTAGTGGATCAATATTTGATTTCCACCCGTTAACTGGAGCTTTTCCTGGTTGTTTTACACCTTTGTTATTTGTCAAGCTTGACTGAAATGAATGGCCATTTTGTTGAGTGCCCTCATTCCTCTCTCTGTCTGGGTCTGCTCCTCTCTCCACTGCAGAAGCAAATGAGCTCCAGCCTTTTAAGAGTGAATAATAAACACTCAGCCTGTCCGGCTTAGGCTGGAGTTATCGATGGAAAATGACTTGATGAATAGTCCTTGCTTGACAGATAAACTTGTATATCGGAAAGTAAATCTAGTGGAAAAGAAAATCTATCCTCCACTTGCACTAGCAGTTGGGAGACTTATATTGACAGCAAAGATTCATCTTCTTGAGTCTGAGTAACTCTGAGGCTTCTGTCTTTGTACCCATCTTTTTATTCTACTGGTATCCATGCCCCCCTGCTCAAAGGGTGGTATTACCTGTTTACTGATAAGGACAGCTGCACCATTTTGCACTTACAAATCGCTTTTTCATCTTTGAAATTCAAACATCTCACATATGCTAACAAATCAGACAAACACCCCGGGGAAATGTTTTTCATTTAATGCAATTCATTAAACTGAAACATCGAATTTGGTTTCTTTAACTGGTTTTACCCAACAGTACTGAAATGGAACTCAGGATTTCAGGAAATAATAATACCACTGATTAAAATTCTACTATGATTCTGACACATTATTTCTATTTAATTTAAGCAAAATAATCATATAAGGGAAGTATTTTCTCCATTTTGGAAGAAAGGAATCTATGTCTCAAAATTTTTTAACTTGATGGAAGTTAGACAGCTAGAAAGTACCAGAGTAGAAATCAGGTTTGTCTGATTACAAAGCCCATGTCTTTTTCGTTGAATATTACACTGCCTGTCCAGTTCATAGAAGAGTAACTTATTACTCTTCCTTGTGTGCATGAAGTGTGCATGAAGAGGTCATATACTGCATTTGAACATATTTTTATAAATTATCAGATTCCATTTCTTGATGTGAAAAAAAAAAAAAGTATACAATCTCTCCAGATGGAGATATTGGGAACTGCGGTAGGCAGAATAATGGCTGCCCCAAAGATGTCCATGTCCTAATCTGTAACACTTGTGAATATGTTGCTTTCCATGGTACAGGGGAATTAAAGTTGCTAATCAGCTGACCCGAAACTCTGGAGAGTAGCCTGGATTATCCAGATGAGCCCAATGTAATTGTGAGATCTTTAAAATGGAAAAGAGAGAGAGAGGAGAGAGAACCAGAGAGACTGCAGCACAAGACGCCCTCAGCCTGATGTTGCTGGCTTTGAAAATGGGGGAAGGAACCCATAAGCTAAGGAAAGCAGGTAGCCTCTAAAAGCTGGAAAAGGCAAGGAAATGGATTTTCCCCTAGAACCTCCAGAAAGGAACTTACCCTACTGACACCTGGATTTTACCCACACTTCTATAAGTTGGACTTAACTGTAAGATAATAAACTGTATTATTTTAAGCCATGAAATTTGTGGGAATTTATTGCAGCAGCAATAGAAAACTAATACAGGAATAAATGGGGCTTCAAAACACAAAGACAAACACACAAACAAGAAAAAACAGGCCAAAACCCAACCAAACAAGCAAGGGTTATACACCTTTCCAAGACTGTGCTATCTTGGTGTTCTACCCTGCAGTTCACGGGTGAGGTTTCCTAGGACAGAGGAGACTGTGATCATTTTTAGACCTCAAACATGGGCTATCAGAGTTTCCATCCTCTCTCAAGGACAACAGAGGTTCTCCTTAGTGTTTAGAGATCCACCTGGAGGGCTATACTCCAGACACTATAATTTAAGAACCACTGGTCTATGCAGTAGCTCTTGAGAGGGTGATCTAGGCTATTTGGTTCTTAATATTGTTGCTTTCAGTTCATAGATCTGTTAAAATTCACAGCTATTTTTAGAAACAGTAACTTGGGAGAACCATTTTTTCAAAAGTGTCATAACTTCTAGAACTTCAGGGTCTGAAAAGGCCAACTTCTTATTCATTTTGCCTGATATCCAATCTCATCCAACAGAAACGGCAGCCATCTAGTAAGATCTATGGCCATCATGCTGCTTTTCTATTCTCTCTTTGGACCATTATTAAGAAGAGATGCTGTTAAAGAAGGAAATTGAACCATCATACTTTCTGAGAGCCCACTTGCTTACATGTTATTTTGGCATTTTTTTCTAATTATTCCATGCATGTTAACATAGTACTCTCAATGAATTCACAAATTTTTCAAAGTCAAGGAGCTTGTGCTCTGCCTTCTTCATGTACTAATATTGCACCATTTGTCTAGTGCTTGTTTAGTGACTCAACCCTGCCCCGGGGAACCATTCCTAACTGTTCAGTTATAGAAGCAGAACTGAAAGTTCAGCTGTACCCCTTAGTTCAACCGCCCTAGCTCCATGGGGACACTGTGACATTTGAAAAGTATTTTCATTTTCCTTGCCTATCTTTTTCATCTCTTTGAATGAGATTAAAAGAAGTCCTAAAACTTGAGTCCACAGAGCTTCTGTATAAGTATGAGGAAGCAAAGAAATGTGCCCTTAGCTTGAAGTTACAAGATGGCAGCCTATAAGGCAAACTGTTTAATCTGGCCTGCTAGAGGCTTGAGTTAGATGGTGACACTTATGTCAGGGCATTTGTCATATACACCAGACATTCGCCTGCTCTTGAAAAGTTGGCAACAATAGGCCCAAATCTTTGAATGATCATAATCAGTGGGAGCTGAGAGGTCACTATCCCCAAAGTTGCCACCTTGCCAGGTTTACTCAGGCACATTACCTGTCTGGCTCCCATAAAAATCTGAGTTGGCAACCTGTCTTCAATGTGTTTATCCACCTCTGCATCAGCTCCAAGTTTTCAAGGTCTGAGGTGGCCTGTGCCAACCATGTCATGCCAAGCATAGCCAACCCTCTAGCTCATGCTGTCAGTCACAGCCAATGCAAGCCCCGTCGCCCTGAGACCCAAGGAGTACACATGGCCCACTGGCATCTCCACAAGGGAAACCACAGGCCGCAGAAGCTACTAACACATCCACCTCTCTGTGTTAGGGATAAACAAGCTGACCTGGATCTTGAGGGACACTGGGAAGCCTCATTAACCACTTCTACCCTTGGCGTTGATCCCAACAGAATGTCAGAAAGGAAATAGGCTTTGGATCTCAATGTTAGAAACTACTGCACATCACTGGAGTTATGATCAATTTAACAGGATGCTGGGCTATGTCACTGAAGGTGTCAAATCCTCCTGTTGCAACTGATAAATAATATTACAGATGAAGACAGAGGAATAATTTTCTTCTTGACCTGAACTGGCAATCAGTTGAAACCTCAGAAGACGACAGCTGGCTTGTGTTTATGATGGATATCCCAGTGCTTACATGTATGAATAACACCAGCCAAACTCACTGTGCTGAGCAATTTGCCTTGATACGAGTCTATAAAAGCCAGCATCACTGAAAGCTAATTATAAATTAGAGGGGAAAAATATTGCCTTTCAATGGAACGTCTCTGACTTTCATTTTAGAGAGCCCTTTTCTCCTTGAGAGTGTAGGGGAAAGCCTCTTCTTTGTCATTTGTCATTTCTAGGAGCACCAGCTATATGATATTATAGTTTTTTTCTTGCTGGACTAAAAAAGGTACTAGTAGCCTTTTTCATCTTCCCTCACAGAGAAGACTGCTGCCTTGTTTTCTCAGCTATTCTTGCCCTTCTGTGGCCCTTTCCTATTTCTGCTTTCTTTTAAAAAGATAAATCTCTAACAGCGAAGGCAGTATGTTCTGAAGGGACCTTTGCCACAGGAGTGTTTGGGGTCCTTTCCCTTGTTTATTTTTCATCAAAGAGAACTGCTTATGACTCACTTATCATATTTAAATAGAGAGAGCAGCTCAGAAAAGGGAGAGGGCTTGAATAGGGGACTTCCAGCACTTTCTTCCCAGGGATGTGGTTGGGTTAGGCTCTGCAGGGAAACTGAAGAAAATGCTATTACAGCTGTTAGATAAAAGAGCACACCAGTCAGGGAGCCTCTTGGTTAGCTCCTCCAGTCTTTAAAATAGATGCTGTCCAACTGGTTGCTTAGAAGTAAATTAAATCTGAAGGATGCACCCATAAGCAAAGGTAAGTGCTCTTTTCAGAAAATTTTGTGACTTTTATTATAGCTTTTAAGGGACAGTCTGAATGTTTTGGTTGATGTATTTCATTATGACTGCTGGAATTTTAGCCATGATTGTTTTTGTAGTTTGGTATTGAGAAAGAAAAACAAAGCAGCTCCTGACCTCCAGAACATGAACCTTGCACTCACAGCTAAACCAAGTCCTTCTCCTACTGGACATGAACAATGTCACAGAACACAGATCTCAGACAGGGGCACTCTGAGACCGTGATACAGTAAAGGCAAAACAAAGCCACTTCTTAATTTTATCTATGCACAGACAGAAATAAAGTCACTACTTCCTTCACAAAATACCAAACGTTCCCCTCTCTTGGCTCATGACTGCTACTTCTTTACCAATTAAAAAGTATCCTTACTGGAGGTTCCTTATAAAACTAAAAACAGAACTACATATGACCCAGCCATCCCACTACTGGGCATATACCCTGAGAAAACCATAATTCAAAAAGACACATTTACCCCAATGTTCACTGCAGCACTATTTACAATAGCCAGGACATGGAAACAACCTAAATGTCCATTGACAGACGAATGGATAAAGAAGATGTGGTGTATGTATGTGTATACACACACACACACACACACACACACACACACACACACACACACACACACACACACAAACACAATGGAATATTACTGAGCCAGAAAATGGAATGAAATTGGGTCATTTGTACAGATGTGGATGGACCTAGAGTCTGTCATACAGAGTGAAGTAAGTTAGAAAAACAAATATCATATACCAATACATATATGTGGAATCTAGAAAAATAGTACAGATGAACCTATCTGCAGTGAAGTGAGAGAGTGGCATGGACAGATATACACTACCAAATTTAAAACCAATAGCTAGTGGGAAGCAGCCGCATAGCACGGGGAGATCAGCTCAGTGCTTTGTGACCACCTAGAGGGGTGGGATAGGGAGGGTGAGGGGGGGAGACTCAAGAGGGAGGGGATATGGAGATATATGTATACATATAGCTGATTCACTTTGTTATACAGCAGAAAGTAACACAACATTGTAAAGCAATTATACTCCAATAAAGATGTTAAAAAACAAACAAACAAACAAAAGAAATGCAGACTAGAGAAGGGACGTGTGGACACAGAGGGGGAAGGGGAGGGTGGGATGAACTGGGAGATTAGGTTTGACATAAGTACACTACCATGTGCAAAATAGAGAGCTAGTGGGAACCCTCCGTACAGCACAGGGAGCTCATTTTGGTGCTCTGTGATGGGGATGGATGGGAGGGGAGAAGGAGGGATGGGGGGTGGTGGGAGGTCCAAGAGGGAGGGGATATATGTATACATATAGCTGATTCACTTCCCTGTATAGCAGAAACTAACACAACATTGTAAAGCAATTATACTAGTCTAGTCTGTTTCCCCTACAGATAAGATTTATTTATTTATTTAAATAGCACTTTTTTTTCCATCTTTTTGGCTGTGCCACACAGCCTGTAGGATCCTAGTTCCCTGACTGGGAGTGCAGAGTCTTAACCACTGGACCGCCAGGGAAGATCCTGGGTAAGATTTATTGAGGGAGTCACTCAGAATTGCCCCTAGCGTAAACCAGGCCAGCATGCCATCTAGCGTAAACCAGGCTTCCTTAGACTCTCCTCCAAATCACCCAACCAAAGTTCACATCTTACAATAGGTTCTTTCCAACGCCGTACAGCTGAGACACTATGGCTCTTCACAGTGTGTTCTCTGCAACCAGTAATAAACGCAACGCAGTTAACCGCAGGAGGGTTCCTGGTGGTCTTTGGCTGGAGGCATTAATATAAGTATAATTAAGGATTACATTTTCCAGAGCTGCCAGTTCCACTATTAAAATTCCAATGACTTCCTGTTTCTTTCAAGATAAAGCCCACATACCTTTGCAGGTACAGGAGGGCCTATAGGACCTGGCCATGCTTCTTTCCTACGTCATCAGGTCACTAATTTATCTTTATCATTTGTAGTGGGTTGAAGGGTGGCTCCCCAAAAAGGTGTGCCCACCTAGACCATGTGGGTGGGTGTGACCTTATTTGGAAAAAGGGTCTTTGCGGAGGTAATTAAGGATCTTGAGATGAGATCATCTGGATTCTCTCGGTGGGTCCTAATCCAGGGACAAGTGTCCTTATAAGAAGCGAAGAAGACACAGGCAGAAAAGGAGAAACAAGAGGAGAGGGTGATGTGAAGAGGAGGCAGAGACTGGAGAGACGTGTCTACTAACCACCAAAACCTAGGAGAGAAGCTTGGAACGCGTTCTCAGAATCTCCAGGAGGAAGCAACCTGCGGACGCCTTGATTTCAGATAGAGGACCTCCAGAACTGTGAGAAAGTTAATTTCTCTGTATCAAGCTACTGAGTTTGTGGTAATTTGTTACGTCAGCCTTAGGAAACCAACAGACCCCTTTCCCAGCTATGCAGAACCACTCGTTCTGCCCGTGCTAATCACTTGGCCTCTAACGTCCTTTCCCCTGCTTGTCCTCTTAACTCCTGTTTGTCTGCAAAACTCCCGTCCACATCGTCTCTCCTGACAAGCCTTGGTGGACCTCCTCTTCCGATCTGATTTACATGACCTCTTTTGTGTTTCCATAAGAGCCTGTGCTTTCCTCTGTCCTGGCTGTACTGTAATCCTGATCTACCTGTTTGTCAACCTACCTAAGCTGTGACACCTTTAGGGTAGGGTCCAGGCCATTTATCTCTTTAAGATTTATAGGCACAGTGCTCAGCACATAATAAACGTGAGCTGGATGAATGAATGGATAAACAATTTCTTTTGTTCAGAACATTGCTTCTTGTTTCTTCACCCTTGACAATAATCCTTTTTATAAACCTCTTTTACCCACTTAAGGGTATATGGTCTATACCAGGAAAACATAAGAAATTGCCAGAAGCCTGGGCAGACTGTTTATATTCATTAGAATAGTAACTGTCACAAAATTAAAACATATAATCTTCTCATAAAGCACATGTCAGCCAAGCTAGTTGAGCTTCTGCTTCTTTGCAGAGCTCAAGGGTCAGCATGTTCAGTGGGTGGCTGTGTTGCATGTATCCCCTTGCATACGTAACCCCAATGGGATCCTGAGAGCACCAACATGCAACTGAATGTGTAATGCCCATCCTGGAAGCATACGACATGCATCTCTAACTCAGCATACAGGACCTGCCTTAGAAGTCTCTATGGCGTCCTGGAAAGATCAGAAGCTTCTAAGTCAGGCAGACCTGGTCTTAAACCCTCGGTGTCACCACTCAAAGGTGTTCAATTCTACCTCTGTGAACTTCAGTTTTCTCAAGTGATACTGATACCTTTCACTACACAATTGCTTTGAGGATTAAAGATGATAAAACACATAAAGTGCCTGTTACATAGAGTGTGCTTAATGTGTGACAGGTGATAACACAATTTGTAACCAAAAGGTATAATAGCTACTACTGGAAATCCTAAATAAAAGTCCCCAAAATCAATCTGGAAGAGAAAAAAAAAAGAAAAAAATGAAAATAGAGCAAGAAAAGCTTCTCTCCATCCTCAAAGCATAAAGCCTAAACCTTTTACTCTGGAGGTTTCAATAATGAATTTCTATTTTAATTGATGCTGCAACCTATCCACGCTTTGCACTGCAATACACCCCCTCTCTCGGAGATGCTGTGCGGGAAGGCGCTTTTAAATCAGTCAGTGAGCATAAAGAACTCCAGTTTTCCTTTGACAAGGGCAAAATTACGAACATGCTTTTCACTTCCAGACAATTAATTTGTTTACATGATTTCTTTGCTTTGTTTTATTTCATAATTCTTTCCTCTCCACTTGCCTAATCTCAAGGGTTTATTATTAACTTTTTCAGGTGTGCCTCCAGGGTATAGCAGAGTAGTATTTAAGGGGCATTCTTCCTTTTAATGAATTTCAGATTGCAGAACGAAGGAATAAAATAGACCTCAAAAATAGCACTAGGGGATAGTTGAACAGTTTACATAGTTATATATATATATATATATATATATATATATATATATATATATATATATATATATATATATATTCTTCCTTTAAATGTAAGATTACCTGTCTTAGTGCATCTCTAATATCAATGTCTAGAAAGGGATCCATGCTTCTTCCAGGGTGTCTGACCACAGGAAGATTCATGGTGTGGTTTATGTTCAATAACGTGAACATGCCCTGCAGGATCCCAGATTTTTCTTCTTTCTAGTGTTCCGGGAAATTTCCTAATTCATTCTCATGCAAATTGTGTTTTTGCCCAAATGATCATTGTCACATTTCCATTATATACTCTATCTTGGCGTTTTCAACTGCTAACAAGCCTCTCTTGGCAGGCAGGGTCTTTTCATAGTTTTCTCTTTTCTTCTGTGTGTGTGTGTTTTTTTAAAACACTGCTATGTTTTTGATTGATTTGGGGCTCTCCCATAAATCTGTGTTTTTAAACTCTGAATAGAATTTACAGAGGTTCCCCTAAGAGAGTTTCATTTTACAGAGCTAACATAAAAAGCCACGCAAAGTTCTGAGCTCTGTGTCATTCAAAGAGGTCAAACAGAGATAAGAGCGGCTAGGTTTGAATATTCATTTATTTGTTCTACAGGTACAGTGTCTGGTATAGAGGAGACACTGTATCTGTAAAACAAATAAAGTGTTGGGCTTTTCAGACATAAAACCCCTTTTAATTTATTGATTTGACATGATTACCAATCTTAGAGTCCTTGCACCTCAGGTCTCTTATAACAAAGCAGCCAAAGGTAATTTTTTTTTTTTTTAATACAAAAGCACCATGTTCTGTACTAGATCATGTCCCAGCCCTGTTCACAAATTGAGTAGCTGACCCAGGTATGCCAATCAACATTCATGCCAATGGCTTGAAAGGTGACTTGAATAAGTCACTGGACTTCTCTAAGCTTCAAAGCTTTCATCTATAGTACGATGCAAATGATCTCTAAGACACCCCATGCTTCTCTTAGAATGATCTCTAAGCTCTCTTCCAGCAACAACACGGCATGTTGTAAGATACTTAACAATTTTCTCAGTAGAAGAGAGAAAAGGATGAGAAGAACGTGAGTCCCCAGTCCCAGACTTTTAGATTAGATAAAAAAAATGTATTCAAGGTAAGGAGGACACTTGCAAATTAAGTACATGTATTAGATCTTAGTTGCCACAAGTTGTTATCAATTACTATTAATTACTATGAAGCATTAAGTAAGCTGAGAATTTTTACTAGAGTTGTCTCCCGAGTTCTGGCTAATTAGAACAGACTATCCACTCTTTTGCCACTTTTAACATGTGGTCATTATTATTCATAGAACTGGACACCTTATTTAAATATTAGTAATCGTAATTATTATTGGTGTGCAACCAATGATTGGGTGGGGGTGAGGAAGTTTGCAGGGTTTGAACCTTTCTAAAGATGATTAATATGCCAAGTTTTTTTGGATGGAACACTTGATGTGTTGGGAGGATTTTTATTGTTTCTTCAGATGCCAAAATGCTCTTATATGAACATGGAATCACCTGTCACAGAGGTGGTGACACAGTAGATTATTTCAGTGCATAACAGCATAACTTCCACTATCAAACAGGAGATCTGAGCTGAACTAAGGTGAACTCTTAAAACTCAAAATCACACTTCTAAATAACTGTCGGTAGTCAGAGCTGTTTCCTTTGGAAGTGACTTTTGGCATTAGGATGGAGAATGACAATTTGCACCGAATGAAACAAAACTCTCAAGCTGGGAATTTCACCATCAGTCTGTTAAGAGGAGGCAGCACAGCATCCTCTTTCAGAGGTTGGAGTTGGACTCCTTGCTTTTAATATGAGCTCTGCCACTGCCTAGGTAGTGCTATGCAACCATGAGCAAGCTTCATAAGTTCTGTTTCTCAGTTTCTTTATCTGTAAAACAGGGATTGAGAACAACATCTTGTTCATTAGGGTTCTATGAGAAATAAATAAGCTAATATATGTAAAACATATAGAGTCAGGAATGGCATAAACACTTGATAAATATAAGGGGTTATCGTAATCTAGTTTCTTGTGATGAACAAAGATTGGGCTAACCTAACAGAGACACCCCATGCTTCCGTGGGTTTCAGTTTCAGGTTTTCTTTTTTCATGATAAAAATTCAGGAGTAGAATTGAAGGTTCCTAATTAGGAAAATTTTGATGGTTGCCAGGAAACTCTCCTCCTACGAATAGATACAGTCCCCAAAAGAGGACATATGGAGGTATACAGAAGCACTTCAAATGTGTGTTTATTTATTAATTCAACCAATATTTATTTGTAAAGCATGCCAATTGTTACAGCAATTCCTTCTCAAATTTTTTTGAAAATAACACGCTTGGGAGAGGACTTAGGTGAGAGTGGAGAAATGGGTCTAAGGAAAGAAGACCTGGAGTATAGGGGTAGTCATATGGGTACACCTGGATACCCAGACCCATGGTGCTTCTCTACCTTTTTCACATCATGTCACATACAGAGAACGGTAATATTCACACAGCACCCTGGAGTAAGCAAGCAAGGCTGCTCATGCTGGAGATGCTTTGTCTAGAGGATCTGGCTAGCTCAGCAAGCCACTGCAGGCTGAGGGGACTGACATCTCAGCACACTGTGTTGCGTGCTGATGGGTACTGGCCGGGAAGTCTGGTTTTAGAGGCTTTCAAGAAGGTTCAGGCCACAAGAAACAGAAGAACTTCAATAATTTTCATTTTCCTCTGAGACTAGCACAACTATTTTATAACTTACGGTTTCTAAATATTTTAATTAATGGTCTAGTTACATGATCAAATTTCAATATCAAAAAAAAAATTCTAACTTGTTGCAAGAGTCAGGATAGGCTATCTATGGTGCAGGAACAAATTAAACATCTGCAGCTTAACACTTACGTACACTCATAAACACACATGCACACGCATGTTTATTGCTCATGTAAATGCGAACGTGGGTTGGTGACCTGCCTCTACCTTAATGCAAGACTCTTGAGGACACTAGGTCACTAAAGCTCAACCAAGAGGTGGCAGGGAAAGAGAGGGATAGAGGAAGGAGGGAGATGACTCTAAATTACAGCTTAGAAGTGACACACTTCATTCCTGATCATACTCCATTTGCTTCAAATCTTACATCAGAGGAGGCCAGGGAATGTAGAGCGACACAGGGATAAACTGATGAGCACAATTTCCGCCCCACTTGATCAAAGTACTCTCAAGTTTTAGATCACATATTACTTGTCTGGTACCTTAGTAACTTTTTCTTTTTTTAAGATTTATTTATTTATTTTTGGCTGCATCGGGTCTTAGTTATGGCACGCGGGATCTTATTTGCAGCCCGCGGGCTCTTTGTTGTGGTGTGCGGGCTTCTCTCTAGTTGTTTCTCTCTCTAGTTGTGGCGTGCAGGCTCCAGAGCACATGGGCTCTGTAGTTTGTGACATGTGGGCTCTAGTTGAGGCGCGCGAGCTCAGTGGTTGTGGTGCACAGGCTTAGTCGCCCTGCGGCATGTGGGATCTTAGTTCCCTGACCAGGGATCGAACTCGCATCCCCTGCATTGTAAGGTGGATTCTTTACCACTGGACCACCAGGGAAGTCCCTACCTTAGTAACTTCTGTTGCTTTCCTCTCAGCAGATCATATCTCAAGCCAACAGAGACTCAACAGGGGCCCACTAAGTACAAAATGTTATAGGATATGAATATATCTAGTAACTCATGCTCAAAAATGGTATTAAGACTGGATCACGATCTAAACCCATCTCACAGCTAACGTGAAACATCTTTGGTGGTTTTACTGATCACATTAAAGATCACACCTTAGATATACTCAGCCCTATCATTTTCTTAATTCTGCACTCATACTACTTTTTCTCTGACATTATTGGTGTTTGTTAAACCTCAGTGTAGCACTTCCTGCAAAATGTCATCAATATTTGGGTTTTCCCATAAGCAAACTTTATAAAATTAGCATACTCTAAAAAATCTCACGCTACTACTCCTTCTCACTCTTTCCCTACCTGGGTGTTGTGACATGTATTGTTGTTTTGTTATTAACGTGTATATATCTCAATGTCCTATCTTTCCTTCCTTATACTGGCAAATTAATTTTGCAAGGTGCATTTGGTGATAGATGGTTGAATGCTTTAACTGAAGCTCAAATCCAAAACAACTAACTTTGTGTCCTACGTTGAACAAAATGCTCCTCTGAGTCAAGTATCTGGATTTAGAGATCACGTAGGGCACTTGCACCCTTGGTTTCTATAAAACTCAGAAAGTAGGCTAAGAGCATAAAATTAGCTGAACAGATGCAATGGGACTTTACCACTTCAAAGAGGATGGGGAAGGAGGCTGAGTACAGCTAATTAAGCCATGTATTTAAATACAATTGCAGTAGATGGGACTGGAGGGTTGAATTCTTATCTGTCTATGCTCTCAATTGCAAATGTTAGGACAGTACAACATTTCTACTGCGAGATAAGAGGAAATGAGGCCCAGAGATAGAAACTTTAATGAAGATACTTCTTCATGTTTCTGTGAGATAAACGGACCAAATGTATGGGCCACTCATTTTAGAGGGCCAGTTTTGGTTTATGTAGTTTGTATATTTCCCATCAATTCCAAGAAAATAGGAGCACAACAGATGGTTTGATAATAGTGCTACCTCTATAAGTCCCATTTTCCCTTCCTTAGAACAAAATTATTTTGTTCAAGGTAGAAGACTGCTGACTCTATACAAGAAGATGTGGCAATTCTATTTTCCCTTCTTGGTTTCATATTAGTTCTGCTTGCTTTACTTCTTTTCTTTAATCACAGCCAAAATTTTGACAGTTCATTCAAAAAAAAAAGAAGGAAGGAAGGAAGGAAGGAAGGGAGGAAGACACTTCTTTTCTTCAAATCCAAATATGGATAACAGAGAAAAAAAGCAGAAAGAGGAAGCTGCATTTCCATACGGAGAAGGTATAGAAAGAACATATCCTTCCCAGTCTTTGTCCAGCAGCCATCTGAAGGGAATGATGAAGCATCCTTTCCCAGATTCCTGTGTGTTTATTCTTGTACGTGCACTGACCCACAAGTACACACACACACACACACACACACACACACACACCCTAGCATATATAATTAATTTTTTAAATTGCAATTTAAATAGCTCATCTAATCTTTCATACAAAACTGTTTTCTTTTGTTTTGATCTAAATCCTCGTTTTTAATTTGACTATGTGAACGCTGCTGCTTCTCCCACTCCAGCCTCCTGGACTAAAGTTCTCTGGGCAAAAGATTACAGGGGGGACCCTGGGCAAATATTTGTGGGTTTTGGGATGTGCAACTATTTCTGTTTACAGTTAGAGATGCTAATGAAACTAACTGAAGGACTTTCGAAACATGCTACTTTTAAGGTATATTCAAGGTATTTTAAGGTGTTTCCTTCCCCTGCCCCCATCCTAAACTCAATGAAACACACTATGAAAATACAATTTCAAAGCAGAATGAAAGGCTATGAATTGAATATAGGTAATTTGAAACTAAACAAGTAATTACTTGAAGTTCTGTTTGTTCAAACCATGAGAATCAGCATAGGTTGGCAATTTTCAACTTTGCTTAGTGTGATTCTGTAAACTGGCAAATTAGCTTCATTTTTATTTGATTTGACTAAAGAATCAGAGGGATGAAATCTCTCTTTCACACACACACACACACACACACACACACACGCACAATTCTTGTCAAAATTCTCTCTTTAGGCCTCATTCTGCTGTATGCACTTTCCCATAAATACTTAGCAATTAACATTTCAGAGGGAGAATCTTAGTTTTCTAGTGAAGTCTAATTGAATTTATATTTTTAGAATTTTCTTTAAATTTTCACGTTTATTTTTACTTGGGAAATTGGAAAATTTAAAACGGGTGTTTTAATACTCGATCAGCTATTATACATCAACTCCACAACTACTAAGTCCGCCATATTTTCTCCTTTCTCACTTCTGGGGGATAATCCTCTGATGTAGGTGCTGTGCTGGCCACTTAACACATATATCCCCATTCCCAACTTTCTGAAGAGAAAACTGAGGCTCACATACATTAAACAACTTGTTCAGGATGTGGTAGTTAATGAGAAGTGAAGCTGGAACTTAAACCAAGGTCCGGCAACACCAAACCACACTTTTTTCACTATACCTCCCTCACTTATTGATGAAACAGCTTATTATATCCCATGTTAAGCTGAAGAAGAAGGAAAGAGTCTTCCATCTTTTCTACCACACAAAGGCATATCATGTTTAAGAAAGTCTATCTATAATACAGATTGGTCTTCTTGTTTGCTACATCAGTTTTCTAGACTTACTAAAACTTTTAAGCACTACATAATCACTGCACAAATGTTAGGAAACACTAAGGAATCAAAATCACCTGTAATCCTACCAATCACTGTTTACATTTGAACATATACATCCTTCCAGTATTTTTTTCAGTGCAGATATACACTGAGAGATGTTACTAAATAGGATCTTTTATGTCTTGCTTTACTTTTAAAAAAAAATTAATTAATTAATTTATTTATTTTTGGCTGCGTTGGGTGTTTGTTGCTGTGAGCAGGATTTCTCTAGTTGTGGAGAGCAGGGGCTGCTCTTCATTGCGGTGCATAGGCTTCTCATTGCGGTGGCTTCTCTTGTTGCGGAGCACTGGCTCTAGGCGCGCGGAGTTCAGTAGTTGTGGCTCGCAGGCTCTAGAGCACAGGCTCAGTAGTTGTGGCACATGGGCTTAGTTGTTCCACAGCACGTGGGATCTTCCCAGACCAGGGCTCGAACCTGTGTCCCCTGCATTGGCAAGCAGATTCTTAACCACTGTGCCACCAGGGAAGTCCCTTGCTTTACTTTTTTTTTTTTTTTAATAAATTTATTTATTGGCTGTGTTGGGTCTTCCTTGCTGGGCGCGGGCTCTCCCTAGCTGCGGCGAGAGGGGACCACTCCTCGCTGCAGTGCACGGGCCTCTCACCACGGTGGCCTCTTGCTGTGCAGCACAGGCTCCAGACACAAGGGCTTCAGTAGTTGTGGCTCACGGACTCTAGAGCACAGGCTCAGTACTTGTGGCTCATGGGCTCAGCCACTCCGTGGCACGTAGCATCCTCCCAGATCAGGGCTCGAACCCATGTCCCCTGCATTGGCAGGTGGACTCCGAACTACTGAGCCACCAGGGAAGCCCCCCTTGCTTTACTTTTTGTTCCATATTTTATGAACATCGGTCAATGTAATTAAATGTTAGCCTACAACATTATTAAATATTTTTTCTAAAATATTATATTGATGTGCACGATGTGTATTTATCATACCAGAAAGTTTAATCTCACCACTCTATATCTCTCATACAAGGAGATGATGAGAATAATCGCCATTATCAAGTCAGCCATGAGAGATACCTGTGCTCATCAATTCTTTTCAAATTAAGAATGTTCATGAGAAACTATAATAAGCATCCCTCTAACTAAATCTTTGTTTATTTGCATGATTATTTCTTTTGGATAAATACCCCAAAGTAGAATTATTTGGTTAAATTCACAAATAGTTTAAAAACTTTTGATACGTTTTTCCAAATTTCCTATCAGGGAAACTGTAACAATTTCTAACCCTAGCAGCAACATATGGAAATACGGATTGTTGCCAATGATGCGTTTTATCTTTTACTATAACTACAACTACCATCATTATTACTACTACTGCTACTAGCATTTTTGATTCTTTTAATATGATAGACTAAAAAAAAAACCCTGAAATCCTTTAACCTGCCTTTACAACGGTATCATTTACTTTTCCTACATATTTGTTCACAACAGCTTAATATCTTTGAGCCTTCCTACCCCCAGTGTTTTTCCCACGTCATTCCTTCCACTAGAAAGACCACTTTCCAAGGTCACAATCTCTTCATCTTTATGAAATCTTGAAAGCCTTCTCTAACCACCATCCTCAACCAGAAGCAGTTTCCTCCCTCAAAGCCTGAAGTAGTTATTCTTATTGTTTTTTTTTTTTTTTTTTTTGCGGTACGCGGGCCTCTCACTGTTGTGGCCTCTCCCGTTGCGGAGCACAGGCTCCGGACGCGCAGGCTCAGCGGCCACGGCTCACGGGCCCAGCCGCTCCGCGGCATGTGGGATCTTCCCGGACCAGGGCACGAACCCGTGTCCCCTGCATCGGCAGGCGGACTCTCAACCACTGCGCCACCAGGGAAGCCCCTTATTCTTATTCTTATTACTACTTGTTAAATAATTAACTGTGTACTTCCCTGTGGCATTTCTAGTATTCATTCTGCTGTTTTAAACTGTTGATTGATTTTGAATTAACCTTCCCACATGTAGGCTTTTCTTCTGTATTTTGTGCCCCACATACCTAGCAGATAGAGTGTTTGCGTTTAGAATTCAATAAGTATCTATCATGTTTGTTTCTTTCCCAGCATTCCTTGCTGTACACTGTTCCATACATTTATTTCCTTATTTATTATCTCTCTTCCTCATTAGAGTCTAAACTCTAGGACAGCTGGATCTATGTCTACGCACATTAAGTGCCTAGTGTCGGCTGAACTGGAGGAATAAGTAAATTAACCATTGAAATGATATTCCCTTCAACATTTCTAATGAATACATGACCAGGAGCAAACTTCTTAGGGCTAGATAAGAACAATTCCAGTAGGACAAAAAGTGTACAATTTGATGAATTCAATTTTTTTTTCATCGTGAACTGGATTAATAGACCTTATGGACCAATAGGCCTAATAATGTTTTTTGTTCTTTGTGTTTTTTTTTCCCCAGTAAAGACTCTTTTTTAAATTAATTAATTAATTAATTATTTATTGTATGGAGCAAAAGTAACTTCCAACTTCAGAGTTGTGACTCAAGCTTAGGTAAGAGAAACTTCTGCAAGCTATTTCCTTTGTTATTTCCTCTTGCTCACAGTATCCAGACCTTCTGCTCCTTTCTCATCCGTTCATAATATGTTTAATTTAACTCCTTTTCCAATTTTGCATCATCCAGAATTTCCTTTTGAGCAACCTGCTCAACAGAAAGGTAGAAATCTCCTAGTAAGCCTGCCCAAGATGATAATAATACCCCATGTTCAGTCTGTCAACCCAGTACATTTTCCCATCACTCTGCTGACTTAAAACACTTATAATAAGCATAAGAGAGAGATTTAAGCAATAAAACGTAATGTTTCTGATGGGAATCTAGCAGTCCACACTGCTCCTTCTCCCCACTTTACAAATCAAGGCACAATGCTAAAAGAAAAAAGAGCATCACGCACTGTAACGAGAACACTTAAAAGCTGACCTGGAAGAGCCCTGTAGTGATATGGAAAGGGTATATTTTCGTCTGAGTTGATGGATTCATTTCTGGGACATGGTTGTGGCTGCATTGATTTTATGGCTGCCAACATTAACAGGGTTTGCTGCTAAGTTAAAAGATCTCCCGGAAACCCTCAAGGTGATATCCAGAAGGCCTGTTTACGGTAGAATTTATTTGACAATATTCTCATCAGAATTAATTTTTGTTGGTTATCATCATAAATGTGATCTTTGATTCCTCTCTCATCAATTAACATATTCATTGTCCAGAACTGTTTTAGGTAGTGGGGAATACATGATGAAAGTGTAAAATGGAGCTTTTATGCCTCAAGGTTTTTGCCTCCTACCTGGAGGGGCAAACTCACAAAGTTTTCTGCTCTGACCTCTGGTTATTAGCTTACGACGTGTTTATTTGCAGGAGGCAAAGGCTGTGTGGTTTTGGAGGAAAGGACTTACTCTTTACTGCTTGTCTTAGACATTTAGAAGAAAAGACAACTAAGGTGAGGGTGACCTCCTGCCCTCCACTTACTTCTTCCATTGCAAACACAAAGTGTGTCCGCTGCCAAGATCCACAGGAAATATCATGCTCTGTATTCCTTCTTAGATCTTGGCCTTTGTTTGCTGAGGGCCTTAGGCAACACAGGCAAGACCTGAGCTCTCATCTGCAAGATAGTTTTGTCAAGGACATTCTCATTACCAATTACTTAGATATGCAGCTAACCGGTGCGGGCATCTATCCAGTCCCAGTATCAGCAATGGCAGAAAAAAAGAGAAGCTCCCATAGCAACCAGCCCCCTTGAAACTTGATGAAACACAGATGTGACTGCAGCACTTGAGTTCAAAGAATAGCACCATATGGTGGAAGATTCCTCCACTTCACAAAAAGATGAAAGAAAGGGATAGTGAGATTCTAGGAAATGACATAGTAATCTAGCTATTAACCTGGTTTGGGTCTAAAATAGATTCCTGTAATTTGCAAATTTACCCAGCCCCTCTTAGTGCCTAAATCCCAACTCTGCCTCTCCCCTTCATTACCTAATCAGGTTAAAGTAATTTACCAAATGCTAGGGCTTTGAATTTTGATGGTTCTATAATCCCTCTCTCTCTCTTTTAAATTTTGGAAACAATAAGGAAATTCCCGAAATGTCAACTGATAGCAGGGCTGGGCGTGTGTAGCATCAGCTGTCAATCCCAAAAGTTCTAAGCAGTGAGTGCCATTTTTCCTTTAATAGAAGCGGAAGGGAGGTATTTTACTTATACAGTAATTGGAACAGATTTTTTTTTTCTTCCATCAGGATATTTTCAGGGAATTGGCTCGTTAGACAGCATGGTGGACACAATCAATTAACATCTTCCAAAACAAAGCCTCCCTTATCTATTTTGTATGCAGACATGGCAAGAGTCAAGCGGAGAGCCTTTTAAAGCTTTGCTCCTTTAGGTAACAGCTCTCAACACGAGAATGAAGCAATTCTTGACTACTAGTCTGCAATATATTTTATTTTGTACTCATTGAGAACAGCTGTATTGAGGGGATTAAGACCACGTGGATACCTGAAAATTGCATTAAGAAGATGGAAGAGATCCGCAAAAAACACTCTTTAATTGCATAGTTTGACAAATGTGGGTCCAGCAAGTCCTTACAGTGAACATGGTTTTGTTTTCTATCTCCAGTCTTCAGTGGAAATCCCACAATCCAGTTTCCTTTAGAAGTGGCCAAAAATGCTATTCAGATAGAAAGGAAAGAAAACAACCTGGCAAGGAAGAAAGCAAGCAAGCAAGCACTGAAAATAGACTTGGTTGTCTGATAGACATTGTTTCTATGATACAATATAAATTTGCCTATAAAGACAACATATTTAGCATACAGTTGACTGAAGATAGAATGGCAACAAGTGCATTTGACATGGTAATTTTAAAATAACGTTTGATAAAAAAAGTGCTCTAGCTAAAACTAGCAAACTCTAGCAGCTTTAGCGTGAGTGAAGTATTGCAGGTCTCCAAGAGGTAGTCTGGAAACTAGTGAGATAGCAGAAAGCTCCCCATGGAGCACCTGGAGAAGAACATGTTTTAGAACTGTAGTGAATATTGGCTAGATTTATGAAGGTTTCCATGACATTTCTGGAGGAAAGAGAGTTCACAGATTACGGAGGTACAGAAATATATAGCCAAGAATTGTCATGCCTTTTTCTCTTCTTCAGAAGAATGACTATCCTTTTATCTCTAAAAAGGATGACTGAGTCATCCTTAATTCTTGCTATTTCATGATATAGAAAGGCAGTTAGAAACATAGCCCTAGCATGAGAGAAATTCCATCATTATCGTATAGACTATTTACTTTCATATACAAAAGTTACCAGGCTGGCAGGAGCAATGAGGAAAGCCACAAAATATGACTCATTTGTGAAAGATGGAATTTCTGGGTCTACGCTATGAGAACACAAATTAAGACTCACAGACTGCCTGAAAAGGAAGCTCATGGACACCTCTTCATCCTTCCTTTAAAATGAGCAATTCTGGGCTTCCCTGGTGATGCAGTGGTTGAGAGTCCACCTGCCGATGCAGGACACACAGGTTCGCGCCCTGGTCCGGGAAGATCCCACATGCTGCGGAGCGGCTGGGCCCGTGAGCCATGGCCGCTGAGCCTGCGCGTCCGGAGCCTGTGCTCCGCAACGGGAGTGGCCACAACAGTGAGAGGCCCTCGTACCGCAAAAAAAAAAAAAAAAAAAAAAAAGAGCAATTCTAACCATGTTTCTCTCCTCATTCACAGCTATCAGTGGCTTTACTTTGTCCTCCTGGAAGAAGTCCAGATGCCCTGGTATAGCAAGTCCTTTATGATCTATCTCCTCCTAACTCTCCATTGTCAACTTCTTTTCCTCTACATTATAGTTATACTGAACAACTGCCTATTCCATAGACACTCCATACTCTTTTATACCTGCAATGCTTCTGCCTAGAACCATTTCCTCTGTCTATATTTTCCTAACAACCATCTATAAAAGGTTGAACATAAACAATGCCTCTTCAAGAAAAGCTACTCTGACTCACCAGGACTTTATTAGTCAGTTTTCAGAAAGATCCTCACAATAAAAAGAAAGTATAAGTCAACATTTTATCCCCAGCCAAATTATACTCAAGTATAAAGTCTATGGACAAACAGTATTTAACATGTAAGAACACTGGGGATCTTGAGGAAACCACTAGGAACAATTTGAGTCAACATGACATGACTGGAGAAACTGACAAAGAGACTGGAGGGGAGCACAGACTACAGTCCCTGAAGAAGGACTGTATCTAATCTAATGGAGATATGTGATGAACCAGAATGAAAATGAAATATGCCCTGACTATGCAGAAACAATATAACTAAAATAGTTAGGTGGGGAAAGAAGATAGGAAATAGAACAAATTCTCTGATTGCCAGGAGTCAAAGGATAACATATTAAGGTGTCAACTCAATTAATGGAAATATATGCACATTTTTTCCATATTAAACACTAAGAAACATTATGATCCACTGCACATAGTAAGGACCTAATACATATTCATTAAAGTGATATTTCCCAATATTTTTCAAAGATGACTCTAAGAGAAAATTATATATTTTCAGGGACTGAGGTAAGCAGATAAGACTATTCATGGCCAGAGGCTTTCCAAGTGCCCTGAGCTATGGTATACTGGATGAGAAGATCTGGTTTAAAAATATAGAGCACTAAACATTTTATATAATTCCATAGTGCTAAAAATGACCTCCAGGTAGAAAATACAAACCACCTTTAAATAGCAAACACACACACACACATACACACGACAGACCACATTAAAAACAAGCAAACAAACAGATCTATAAGAAAAAGAGAAATAACATGAGAAGACCAGGACCGAATATATCGGTCACATTATTAGATGTAATTTGGTTAACTTATCTATTATAACATAAAGACTTTCACATTAAATCACAAAGCAGAACCAACTCTATGCTGTGATCAAGAGACTTGCTTTAAAAAGTAACTAATTTTAAAAGATTAAAGATAAAACTATGGATCAAGGTATGGCAGGAGAAAGCAAACAGAAATAAATCAGTGATAGGAATCTGAAAATTAGAGAAAGTAAAATTCAGGATAAAAAATACCCAAAACATCAATTGATAAGACACAGTACATTTTAAAATGCTGAAAGATGCAATTCACAAGGAGCACATCAGAATTACAACCATTTGTGAACCAAATGACATAATCATAACATTTAGAAAACAGAAAAGTTAAGAGTCACCAGGAAAAATATTCAGCAAAGAATCTGCAATAGGACACCATAGGCCACCCTGCTTATTCAATGACAGATGAAGTAATAAAAAATGAGGATATAATTGACACAAATAACATAATTAAAATGTATATTAAGTAATTCATTTCAAGCTTTATGCCTTGAACATAAAGAATATCCTTTCTTTTCATGAATCCATGTGACAATCACAAACATGGCCATATATGATCAAAAAAGAAAATGTAGTTTTTCCTTTCCAACAAGAAAAAAAAATAGTATAGTCCGCATATTCTGATCACAGTGAAATAACTAAATATTAACAACAAAATCAAGAAAAGAAGCTAAATTTTTTAAAATTTAAAACTCTCTCTTAACTCTTGAGACAAATGACATACAAACCAAATTTATAGGTTGCCTAGAAAAACAACATAAAAGCACTACATATCATAATCTATAGGCAACAGTAAAAGCAGTGCTCAGAGGAAAATCTATAGCCTTAAATACTTATATCAATAAGAGGAAAGAATAAAATTAAATCAATTCAATATTTGACACTAAACTTAAAAAACCCTCAAAATATACTTAAGAAAACCATAAAGGACTAATTTATAAAGGTTAAAAAACATAACTTACACTAAGTTAGAAAATATAAAAGTGATAAAATCAATATATCTAAAATTTATGTTTTAAAAAAATAAAAGGGTAAAACTACGTCATCACATAATGAAAAAGAGGAAGAAAATTGTACATACATAAAAGTTAAAAAATAATTAGTAGGAAATAAGCACAGAGAGTTAGAAAAAATAGTTGTGGTTAACTCTATGCAAATTCATTTGAAAACTTGGGAAGACTGAGAGAATATTCTAGAAAAAGGTAATTGCCTAATGCTAATTCTAAAATGATAAAAAATCAAAACACATCAATTGAGCTTCCCTGATGGCTCAGTGGTTGGGAATCCACCTGCCAATGCTGGGGACAGAGGTTTGAGCCCTGGTCAGGAAAGATCCCCCTTGCCTCAGAGCAACTAAGCCTGTGGGCCACAACTACTGAGCCTGCGCTCTAGAGCCCTTGAGCCGCAACTACTGAGTCCACGTGTCACAACTGCTGAAGCCTGCACACCTAGAGCCCGTGCTCCACAACAAGAGAGGCCACCTCAATGAGAGGCCTGAGCACCGCGATGAAGAGTGGCCCCTGCTCGCCGCAGCTAGAGATGGCCCGTGCTCAGCAACGAAGACCCAAAGCAGCCAGAAATAAATGAATAAATAAATTTATATTTAAAAAAACCAAACACATCAATTTCCATAGATGAAATAGAGGAAGCTGTCAACCACTTGAGCCCCTTTCAGAAAAAGAAAGCACTAGGCCCAAAAAATTTTATAGAGAAATCACTCCACACCTTTAAAGAATAGAGGATTCCAATGCTAAATAAACTACTCAAGGGCATAGAAAAGGAAAAAAAAAAAACTATTAGCAAGAAGAATCCAGCCCCATGTTTTAAAGAATACTCAAGACTAATGGGACTTAATTTGAGAATTCAAGGACTGGGTGGTTCAATGTTAGAAAACCATAGGGATGTATGTTTCCAAAAGCCAGCCTCACGATTATTAAGGAAACACCAGAATCACTCTTACTAAGGTCAGAAACAAAGCTAAGGAACCCACAATATCATTATTATGTTATTGTATTGGGCTATTAGTCAAAGTAATTAAACAAGAGACAGTGGAAATACAAAAACTAGAATGAGAGCAATAAAATTATTTGCAGATCATGTGACTGAATACAGGGAGTTCTCAGAAGAAATGACTGAAAAATGACTACCATCAAAAACATTCTTTAAGGGGGCAGAGTATAAAATGAGTATGCCTTAATTCATGGTCTTCATATATACAAACAGCTCTTTAGTAGATATAATGAGAGAAAAGACCCATCTACAATTAGTTATGAAGAAGAAAAGGCTTTTAGGAATTAATGTAACAACAAAATGTGAAATTTATATAAAGGGTATAAAATAAAATTTTAGCTAAAGGAAAGAAATATCACGGATTGAATAGAAAGACCCATAAAGGCCACAAAAGTAACGATTCTCTTCAATTTATAAATTAACATCATCTCAATAAAACATATTTTTATTTGTGCTATATGTATATGTGTACCTATTTTAGCTAGAGAAGTTGATTCTAAAATTTATATATAAAAAAATAAATAAATGAGAAAAGTCAGAAAAACTCTGAAAGGAAGAGCAGTGAGGGAGACAGGCTCTCTTAGATTTTGAAATCAATTATACAGGCTCAACAATTTTAAAATGCACATGAATAGACAGACCAACATAACAGAAAAATGTCTAAAAACAGACCTCCCAAACATCTGGAAACTTAGAATATCATAAAAGTGGCTTAAATGGGAAATGATGGCATACATAAATAATGTTATTGGGGTAACTGGGTAGCCATCTGGAAAAAACATATAAATTTGGATCAACACTTCACACTTTATACAGGGATAAATTCCACATACTATATTTTTAATTTTTTTTTTTGGCTGTGCTGCACAGCTTGTGGGATCTTAGTTCCCTGACCAGGGACTGAAACAGGGCCCTTGGCAGTGAAAGTGCGGAGTCCTAACCACTGGACCACCAGGGAATTTCCTAAAATTTTCATATAAAGAAATAGAAACATACTAGTGCCAAAATAAATTATGGGTGAATTACTTTACAACCCTAGCATTTGAAAAGCCTCCTCTTTTCTAACTAAGATTCAAAATATAGATACCATACATGAAAAGTTTGATAATCCCACCTTATGAAAATCAAAAACTCAGGGGAAAAACTATAAGCAAAATCAAAAGGTAAACAAAAAACTGCATGAGGAAGAGATTGGCAACCCATATCACAAAGAAAGAGTTATTAGTCTCTCCAGAAGTTAATTAGAAAAGAAAACCAGCAAACCAGTAACAAAAGTTGGCAAAATACATCAATAAACAAGTCATAGAAAAAATTTTACAAATAGCTCTTAAACAAATAAAAAGATGTACAACCTCACTCATAGGAAAAAGAAAATCAAAACGGCACTGAAATGCCTTTTTTCACATACCAGATTGGCAAATTTCCAAGTTTGACAAGAACACTCTGTTGGTAAGATGTGGGGAAATACTTTTTTCATTTAGAGTGGGCTGCGAATTTATATAATGCTTATCAAGGGCACTTTGGCAATATCTACTGAAGTTACAAACGCATATACCCCCTAACCTAGTAATTCTATTTTGACAATGTATCCTACAGATATACTCAAACACACATACAAATGAGGCACCTATAAGGTTAACTGCAATATTGTTTGTAATAGCAAACAGCAGAGAGATGGTTAAATACATGTGATATGTTCATGCAATGAAATAGGATGTAGCTGTAAAAAAAAAAAGGACAAGAAAGCTCTCAGTGTACTGATATGGAAAGACAGCTGAGATACATTAGATGAGAAAAACAAGATGCAGAATAATATATACAGTATGTGACTATTTGTTTAGAAGGAAGCTCAACGAGAATAAATGCTTGTGTTTGCTTGTATATGTATAAGAAACCTCTGGAAGCACACAAAACCAGTAATTGGTTGGTTTCTTGAGCAGATGAGGGACAGAAATAGGAGGGAACATTAATTGTTTTTGTTTTCTTTGCTTTTTTGCTTTTCTAACTGTGCTATTATCTATTCCAAAGTTTTAGAAACAAATTGAATTAAAGACTAGAACTCTCCCATTATGATACCTAAAAGAGAGACTTGTAAGAATGCAACATTCCCCAAGATGAAAACACACCTGTTCATCCAGTCTCTCACACCTTGCAGCTCTCTAACCCCTCCTGTTAGTGGAGCAGGCAGGGGCAACTGTACTTTTAAATCATATTTACAAACTCTCATGTGACTGGAGAGCACCTGAGTCTAGTATCTGTTTCAATCTGCCCAGGGCCGTGATTGAGGTCGCCTAGAAAACAGGCAGCATGAACTCGGCTACCAGCTGGAGGCCCTCTGACCCCCGCGGCTTATTGCCATTTGCTCTGACTCTGGTACCCTTGCTGCCTTTGTGCTGTTTGGGGCAGGCCAGCTGGCTCAGCCTCCTCATGGAAATCAACTTTCATTTAGATGGAGCGCTAATGACTTAATTGAGCTACAAAGACTTAAGCTTTGTAGTGCCCTGGAGGAAAAGAGCCAGAGGCCTGGCTCACTGGAGTTCTGAGAGGTCTATAAATTCAAATAAGTCTCTATTTCTCTGGGGGCAGGCAGTTTAGCTTGAAAGGTCACAGTCTACAAGGCACTTTCTCAGTTGGTCTTCCTTTTACCCTCAGCCAAGCTTTCCTTTGCCCAAATGTGTGTTTTGAGTTTGTCGCCTTTGATTTAAACACACAAACCCCCCAGAAGGGAAAGAAGCAGCCTCTTTAGATGGCATACATGTTTTATGCAAGGCTAAACAAGGCTACGCTACCTACATCCTGCCACAATTTTCCCAGTGAATCAATGCAGAAATGCTTGCTTCTCTGTCAAAGTGTCATTATCCATTAATGCGAAAAGACTTTTTTTTTTTTTCATATTTGGAACACTTCAAAGTGTTCTGTAAGGGAAAAAGTTAGATTCTCTTTACATAGAGATTTAATTCTGTAAAACAGAACAAACAAATCCAAAAGAAGAAAAGGAAAAGGATGAAGAAGAAGGAGAAGAAGAGGATGGAGAGGAAGAGAAGAAGGGTAGGGAGGAGAGGAAACAAGATAGGTTGTCTAAATGATATGCACACATAAGAAACCAGCCCTTATTATCAGGGACTATGTAGGCACCCTGAAGTACTATCTTCCTTCAATGAAAGCCTTGTTGACCCACCTACTGGGAATGCTGTCAGCAAATGGTCTGTAGCTGTCAGCCACTTCAAGGTTAGCCTCAGTTGCAGTGACCCTTCTCACCCAAGGTCACCCCCTGGAACAGCCCACAAATGCAGTCACTAATTATTGGAGAGGTACAAAGGTTTAGCCTTCTCAGCCCAACTTGGGAATCCAGCTTTTTGCCTCTCCCTTCCACAGCTGTTGATCTCAAGGACACTCCTCAATAAATGCCCTGCATGCTAAACTCAGTCTAGAAGTCTGGCTCCCAGGGAGCCCTCCCTGTGACAGAGGACAATACTTGCCAGGTGTTTTGCATCTATCTCTCTCAATCCTCAGAGAGCTCTGCCTTAGATGTTATCATCTCTTTTTCATTGTGAATGAGAAAACAAAGACGGAGTCAAACCTCCCTAAAGTCCACAATGAGTCAGCTGCAGAACTAAGATTTAAACCTGTGAATACATGACTGAAAAGGGCCTGTTTCTTGCACTCCAACACATTACCCCCTACACAGAATCAGTAAAATAAAAGGCGTCCTGAAACTGAGCAGGACCCTGTGGGGTTCCTGGACACAAAAGCCCTTCTGTGTCCCTTTCCCTGAGTTCCAAAGGGCAGGTTCAAACAGTTGGTAATCAGGGAAGGGAAGGGATACAGAGACAAGGAAGAAGCAGTCAAGAAACAATAGTGCAGACATGAAACCTGTTTCATGTGCACCAGACTGAATGCAGGGTCCTGGTTCCTCCTCAAGGGATATACATAATATCTTTGAGCTCTTCTCCACAACTAAAACCCCTATTGAATGGAAGATGCTCCAGAGAGACGGTCACAGTTCAGTAACTTCAAGAACCACAGATCATCCGACCACCTGATGCCAGATGATCTCTAGACTGAAGGAATGCAGTCCCTGCATGCACCCTGATCCTTATCAGCAACCCCGCCCCTTGACTATAAAACTCACAAAATCCTCTGGGTTGGGACACACAGTTTTGAGAGCCTTAGCCCGCTATGGCCCCCTTTGCCTGGCAAAGCAAGAAAGCTATTCCTTTCTACTTTACCTAAAACTCTGTCTCTGAGATTCAATTCGGCACTGGTGTACAGAGGCCGCATTTCAGCATCAATCCTTCTGAACTTGCTGAAGAGAAACAATCATTTGACGTCTACCTACAAAATAAGACCTCTCTTCTGTTCTTTAGCAGGCAGCAGCAGGACCCATGTTGCCTGAAACTTCTATTAGGCTGAGTCTCCTACAATTACTGCACTAGGTAAGCCAGGGTTCTCTCTTCAGCACCTGTGGTAAAACCATTCAACTTGAAAGGTGTGATGCAGGTAGTGATTCCTGATATTTCCAAGTAGAATTGACCAAAATGGATATAACAACAGAATGTTCAGTGCATCTCCAACATAATGCATCTGTCTCTACACAAGAAATAAGTTTAGGCTTCAAGACTTATAATTGCCAAAGAAACTGATGGAGGTGTTCTGGGTACTTATTTTATCTGAGGGATATTGACTATAGCTCAGATAATAATGGGAGATACTACTAATAATAATAGTCAGATAATAATGGGAGGAGGGAAGCAGAAAGCAATAATGTTATTTTTGCAGTCCTAAGTTGAGCAAAATGACAAGCAGAAATCATTCTACTTTCAGCCATGAACTGATAGGACAGTAAATTTCTAAAATGTTTTAGAGAGAAGCTTAATTGAGCCACTACTCCATTCTAAAATGCTGCTTGGTTTCTCCACTCGCCCAAGGATGGGACTGGATGAAATTGTTAGAGAAAGAGAACAGGTATTTGAAGTAGATGTATTGCATACTTTTTTCTATCAACCTCTTATTTAATCTTTCCTGGTTCAGTCCTATGAAGTTGTTCAGAAACAGGTTTCATGATGTGATATATATTTGAGTGGTGTTTTTATACATTAGTTTGCTCTATTTATCACTTTACAATCCCTTGGAATATAAATATTAATTTACTGGCATACTGATACTTTTATATTATTGAACGGCATTAAATTTAGAAAGTCCCTAGGTGCATGCCAGTAGGACAGGTTTTGATCTCATGATCAAATGACTAAATGGGAGGCCAGATTATTTTGTAGAATTTGCACCCGCAGTCCTATCATTTGGTGGCAAGAATGTTATCCACAGAGCCATTAATGCTACAGTAACCTCTGTCTTTGCACATTTGCAAATTACAGATTCACATCCTTGCTCTGATTAGCTCCTGAAGGGCTGAACAAGAACTTGTGATTATGAGCTGCAGTCCACTCTCCTGACAGACTGTTACAATTTGTATCCAAGTCCATATAGCTACAGAATGTAAAAGTACTATTTAATGAAATTAGTTCATTTGGATCCACTTGTATTAATGGAATGTGTCATTTATATTGCAGAACTGGTTTTGTCTTTTATTCATGGTTGTGCTCAGCCTCCAGTGCTGAGGACAGATTATTCCACAGTGCACCAGACTGAACAATTGCCCTCCCTTGGAGCTCATGGCAAAGGGTGGTTTAGTGGCTGGTGAAATGTCCCTGGAGTCAGAAAATCTGCTCTCCTGTCCTGAAACTCTCGATAATATAAGACAGAACTTCTCATACTTAGATACATCAAACAAACTAACCAAAGTGTCTGAAGGACCCACTCTATCATCCATCACTGCAAGAATCAAGAAACAGATCATATCCCAGGGAAAGTATAATGGTTGCAAGAGATAACTTTCCAATGTTTTGAACACCTCAGGGAAAAAAAAATGTAGTATATGGGTTACTAATGATTCATTGACTTTTCTTCCACATATGCCATTCTTAGGGGGTAATACCCCAGATTACCTGGCAAGTCAAGCCTATTCAACTCATTTTCTTTTTTCTCCTGTGCTATTTTGGCTTCATTCCATGTCAACAATTTATTTGCAAGTTCTTACGTATTAGCATTCCTCTTCCTTTTGCTAAGCCTTTAACTGCTCCATGACATTTCATTAGATCATCACAGATTTACATACTTCAACATCTATTCCCCCATCATTTATGGAAAAGTAACACAGGTGCCATACCAGAGTAGATTATACAGACGTAATTTCTAATCCGTGGGAGCTTCCACTCTAAAGGAAACAGATGTGGAGCTAATGGAGCTACAGTGGTGGTGGTGAAGAATGGAATAATTGGGGATAACATATATGAGCATCTAAATAAACATTAAACATACCATTTAGCATGGTATACATATTACAGGCTCTGCTGCAATCCCACTGTCGTGAACTAGACTTATTTGGCCAATTTGCCAACCTTGAAGTAAATAAATTTTACCATAAATAGCACTGTTTATACCTGGAATAAGTGCCCAGTGCAAGAATTATAAAAAGAAATTTTACTGTTTTTGAACTGAGGCTTAAACATCGATCTGTCACGTAAACTATTATATTCTATCTCCATACGTGTACAACAATAACGATAGACAACATATTATAGAGGGCGTATTCTATGCCAGGCACAGTGCTGTGAGTTTTATATGTATCATCTCCTCATAATAGTCATCTGGGGGTAGGTCCTACAATCATTTCCATTTTATAAGGAAACAGGGGCTTGGACATATTGGAAAACTTGCCCCAAAGTGGGCCATAATTTCCCCAAGCAGTCAGATTCTAGAACCTACACTCTTACCAACTATTGGTTTCAGCGCTTGTAAATTAAAATTGAAAAAACAATTTCTTATAGAACTCTTCTTTGAGTGTCACTTTCAAAACTTTTATAAAGTGAAAACATTGGATTAATAATTTTTTTTTTTTTTTTTTTTTTTTTTGCGGTACGCGGGCCCCTCACTGCTGTGGCCTCTCCCGTCGCAGAGCACAGGCTCCGGACGCACAGGTTCAGCGGCCACGGCTCACGGGCCCAGCCGCTCCGCGGCACGTGGGATCCTCCTGGACCAGGGCACGAACCTGCGTCCCCTGCACCGGCAGGCGGACTCTCAACCACTGCGCCACCAGGGAAGCCCCAATAATTATTTTTTAAAGTTCTTCACTTTGAGCTGGAAAGGTCATCCAGTTGAGGCAAGAGGTTTGAAATCAGGGAGAAACTAGGATTTGGAGCAGGGCACAAACCACAATCCTTAAGTATAGGTCGATTCATTATTGGCTTGATCAAGTAGGCTGAACTACTAAATGGGGGCAAGTTTGCAAAGATTAAGGGCGCTCAATGTTCACACTGAGAAAGTCGGGAGATACTGTTTGTAATTAACTAGTAAAACAGTTACCTAGTAGGAAGGAAAGCTAGGCTGACCAGTTACAAGCAGCACTATACTTAACAGCAAAGAGTCCACTTCTGGTAACCTGAGATGCCTGGTGATAAAGAAATCACTTGGAGGGCCGATGCTTTTGCACCTTTAAGGCACTTAGAACATGAGGAGAAACAACTCCGAGACTCAAGTGAACCTGGGGACTAATTTCACTCTTCTGTCCTTTCCTTGCTCCCCTGTGCGCACTGGTGAAAATGCCAGATCCTGACCTTCACGTAAGGAATGTTCCTGGGCCTCTGTTTATGTCTCCAGCAGCTGTTCAGAATATTTCCCTTGGAGATGGGTCGGGGAGCTAAAGCTTCAGGACAAATTTCACATCACTTTGCAGACTTTTTCACTTGTTGTGTTTCAAATGGAACTGATCAGACTGCCAAGGAAGGGGAAGCAGTCAGACAACCCTTTGTGCAGTAGAACTGGGTTAGACTTTTCTGTTGGCCTCTTTTTGTTCTTTTCTTCCTTTTTAACAGAATAATTAAGAATCCTTCCAGAACCTAGAACCTGATCCTCTTACACTGTTAACATTCTTTTGTGACCAACTCAAGACTGAGCAGATCAGATATTATTACAACGAGTCTTTTGCACTATAGCTGGGGTCTCCGTCACTATGGAGCGAAGCATGTGACAGGAACACAGACGAGGCAGGGAGAGTGATGGCCCTGCTGGGGCAGAGAGTTATTTTTAATTACTCTCCTCCCCCATGCTACGACGCAGTCTTGAGATGTAGCTAAGCTGGAACAGTGCTTATTTCCGAAATGGCCTCAGGGATATATTGGCAGGAAACTGTTCTCAGAGATCCCTCAGAGACTAATGGTAGAATGGTTTAAGCAGAGTCAGTGCATCTGAGAGACACACTTCTGGGTATTTCAGAGATGGAAGTGTCTCTCAATCCCACCCTTCTACTTAGTTCTAGATAGTTATACTGGTCAAAAAAGTCATTTTGCTTATTTCCCAGTCCTAACACTGGCTTCTTCTGGCCAGGTCTGCTTTCCTCTCTGGTCTTCAGGCTCTGGTTTCATGTGAAGAGTGCATGTATTCCTATCCCACAGGCACACTGCAGTGTGTCAAGAATAGCGGGAGGTGCTTCCCTCTTGAAATCTTTACTGGTAAGTCTTCCCGCACTGTGTCTGATTCGTTATGATGTCCTCTACACATATGCTTTTCATGAGCCCATCGACCTCCTGCTTTCAGCTATACTGGACTCCTAAATGTGTATATGTCTTCCTGATCTCTCATCTAAGTGTCCATTTCCAACAGCATAAGGTGTATCTCCACCTGATTTTTCAGCCATCACCTCAAATTCAACTAATCCCAACTATCCCTAACTAGATCCCCTTTCTCAATAGATCATTTTGACAGCAGTATCATTTAACTTTGATTCTCTTAGGGTGAACCCCATGAAAACATCTTCGGGAAATGGAAAATAAGCTCTTGGTTTGCCATCACTTGATTTCTATTGGCATGTGTTTGGGTTTGGCCAATGCAACTAGATCTACAGCAGAACCCTGAACCGATAGCATGAAAGGGCTTTACCATAGATTTCTTCTTTTATCTTTTTGGAAGCTGTTATTTCTCGGTTTGTTTTCTAAACCGTTCCGTTCATTGATTGAATAGCAGAGAGACTCAACCTTTGTCCTTATTTTAATTTTGGACCAACTCTTCAGAGAAGGAATTTAGGCCTCTGAAAATTTACTATAGCAAGCAATGAATCTTACATTCATTAACACTGACTTGGAATAAACCTGCTTAAAAAAAAAATTGTATCCCCTTTGACTAGAATGGCCAATAACGTATTTCATGAAAAAAATGGGTTATTATTTTATAAAGAAATTGATAGGCTTCATCTCTAAAAAGATATTCCCAAATGGCCACAGAACTATAGTTACTGGAGTCATAGGGTGCTGGAAAGTATACAACAATGACTAGGACAATAGCTATCATTTATTGAAGGCATGCTAGGTGCCAAGCCTAGTGTTAGACGTTTCGTACACATTATTTTACTAGTTCCTGTTGGTAGGCAAATGAATTAGGTATTATGAGTCCCATTTAAGAGATTAAGACACTGGACTATAGACAGCCTCAGTGATTTGTTCAAGGTCATCCAGTTCACAAGAGGCAGAGCCCAAAATAAAGCCCAAGTCTGGCTGAATTCAAAACCAGGGCTTTTAAATACTCCCTAAGACACGATGATGGCAAAGTATTTGCTCGCTCCGATACTGTGGTAAAGTAGATAGAGAAGTCTCCTAATCAGAATCAAGGTAAGTGTGCAGGGACACAGGCATCCCAAAAGAACAGCACAAATCTTGCAAGAGACAGAGGGCTGGTTCATTTTCTAGTCTAGGAAGGTCTATCTTCCTGCCAGCCTGCCTTGTTCTTTAGGGAAAGGAGACCAGGATGCCATAGTCACTTGGGAGTAGCTTTTTACCCCCAAACAAAGACTTAATTTACAAATATAGTGATGCAAAGTCCCCTGGGGCATGTTTTGGGCCTTGACTGAGGCAAGTTCAGTTAAGCTAATTGAAGAATGGCAGGCATTGTGCAGTTAGATAGCACATGGCGAGGCCCCTACATCAGCTGGAAATCTCCATCTCTCTATTTCTTCCCTTCCCTCTTCTTGTCCTCTTCCTGGTATTTCATTAAACACAGAACAGGTATTTGTATTCAGAGAAACAGTTTGCCTCCGTCTGTTAGACTTTTGAGACTCAACCAATTTGTTCATTTGTTTTAATTTACTTTTGATTTTAAAATAATTTTAGACACATAGGCATTGCAAAATAGTACAGACTTTCTGTGTACCGTTCACCAACTCACTAGTGTTAAGTCATGCCAAATAGACAAGAATCATATGCAATTTAAAGATAGATGGGCTAATCTAAGAATGAATGCCTTGCAAAGAAAATAAACTGATTCTCTTGAAGTCTGTTCTATTCTTCTCTCCCTGTAGCTCAGTGTTATTTTTCCTTCCAGGTTAGCTTTGCTATTAAAAGTTCAGGACTGTAGGAATGATTATCCTCGTATTTTTAGCTGTTCACAGAGCCAGAGAATATCTTCAGAATTCGGTTTTCCTTTTTAGAAATGTGACCCTCTCTATTAGAGCCTTAATATCTTTCAGTTTGATGCCCTGAACCTTTATATCTATGGGACTGTACCATCCTGGAAGAATTAACCACAGAAAGTCACTACTGGATTTCAAAGACAGGGTGGGAGTAGTAAGGAAAGAAGCTTTTTTCACAGCTGACATATAAATAAGCAGCCCAGATTCTCTCAGACTGTCTCCTCTCAGGAGATCCAGCTGGTATGTGATGAAGTTTGGGAATGGAAGAGTGACTGATGCTCTCTCCAAAGCAAATTAAACACGTAGACTGAAGTTTCATACCCGAGCGTTCCCTGAGACTTTCCCCCAGAAGGAACGATATGGGGTGTCTTAAAGGATAACTGGAACCAGAAAGGAAAATGTCAAACAGGAAGATAAAGAGGAGAAAAAAATTCAATACCACCTGAGTTTGACAGAGGACTAGAGAAAAAGAAGGCCAGAAAAGACAAAAATTCAAAATGATAGGTTTCCAAATGCCATATAGTGACGGCCTTAGGGTTCTATGGGAATGAGACTTGTTTGTAACAGGTTCAAGATGGTCTCTTCTTATTCTGGATCCAGTTCTAAAGATGATCATGTGAATTAAGGTTGATATTTGTGAAACTTAGCAAATGTAGCTGCTAAGCGCTTGTTTTGATAGCATTGTTACTAGCCTGGCCCAATAAGAACCTCTTTTCTCTCAAGATCTTTAATAACCTCTACAGTTTTGTGTGAGAGGCATGTTCAGGCAAAGTGGTGGTTCACTGACTGAGGAAGAAAGACCACTATTTTTTCAGTCCCTTACTGTGGTGGACAGGCTTTCTAGTATTCACTGCTTTTGTATTCTCTTCCTCCCTTGAGTAAAAACAGGACCTATAATTTGCTTATAGCCAATATTGCAAAGGTGTTGGGATGATCTTACAGTATATAAGACTCTATCTTGCTAGGAGTCTGTTGCTGGGTTGGAAGAAGCAAGCCATCATGAATTCTTGGTTCTTTGAAGAACCAAGCTAGCACAGGAAATAAAATTTGCCAACAACCTGGGTGATCTTGGAAGCAGACCTTTCCCCAGTTGAGGTTCCAGATGAGAAGTCTACCCTGACCGACATCTTTTTTTTTTTTTTTTCGGTACGTGGGCCTCTTACTGCCACGGCCTCTCCCGCCGCGGAGCACAGGCTCCGGACGCGCAGGCTCAGCGGCCATAGTTCACGGGCCCAGCCGCTCCGCGGCATGTGGGATCTTCCCGGACTGGGGCACGAACCCGCGTCCCCTGCATCGGCAGGCGGACTCTCAACCACTGTGCCACCAGGGAAGCCCCTGCCCGACATCTTGATTGCAGCCTTGAGGAGGACTGAGCTGAACTGTGCCCAGATTCTTGCCAACAGAAACTGTGAGATAATAAACATGTATTGTTTTAAGTCACTAAATGGGTGGTAGTTTGTTACACAGCAACAGAAAATTAATACACATACCAAGAGCTTAATCTGTCCAGACCTCTATACTATATGCTGCAGGGTATAAGAAAGTGATATGAAACATCTGCTCAGAGAACATTTGTAACTTTTAGGAAAGACAAAATATAAACAAGAAATGACTTTGAAAACTATGTCAGGTAATATGTAAAAGCAATTAGCTCTTCAGTACAACCATTTCCTCTTCTTCCTGGACAAATCATAGACTACATTTCCCAGCCTCCAGTGAAATTAGTTGTGCCATGTGGCTGAGTTTATCCAGTGGAATATGAATACAAGTTTTTGGTCCAGCCCATAAAATCCGCCCATATGAAGGTATTCATGTTCTCTCCCCTTCCAAAAGCTAGATTTTGACACAAAGAAGCCCTTGGAAGACATGCTGAAGATGACAGCATCTCTGTAATCACTCCTACCTCTTGCCTACCAGAACCACATTGGACTACATATATGAGTGAGATAATTTTTTTTGATTTATTTATTTTATTTGTCTTTTTACCATCTCCGCATATCTCTGTCATATTCAATTAATTTCTGCTTTCATTTTTTTTTTTTTTTTTTGTGGTATGCGGGCCTCTCCCGTTGTGGAGCACAGGCTCCGGACGCGCAGGCTCAGCGGCCATGGCTCACGGGCCTAGCCGCTCAGCAGCATGTGGGATCTTCCCGGACCGAGGCACGAACCCGTGTCCCCTGCATCGGCAGGCGGACTCTCAACCACTGCGCCACCAGGGAAACCCGATAATTTTTTTTAATGTTTGAGCAATTAACATTTTGGGGGCCTATTTGTTACACCAGAAATAGTCTTCCCTATTTTTCACACCTTCCTTTTAATGTGATTTGATATTTCAAAGTGAATTAAATATTCTGAACATAAACAAATCAAAGTGATGATAATTTTACTTTATGCTTTTCAAACTCCAAAGATACAGATATTCCCTACAGGGAAAGAGAGAGGAAAAAAATGGATTATATAACCTCTTGAGAATTCCTGATTTGTAAACCAAATAAACCATCACTTTCAATTTGAAACACTTTATATTTCATCATGAAATGCCCTACATGTGTAACAGTTTTATTTTAAACTCCATTTTTAGATACAAGAAGCTTAAATGATCTGTGGACACCAAGAAAAGGGCAAAGTTAAGGTTGAAAAATTCCTGTCTCCCAAATCCTACCAATAGTAATATAAAGTAGTGAAGAGATGACTCTGAGGTTGGATTAATCCTGGTAAACTTCTTGGGAGATGTAAATTCATAACCTGGTCTGGAATAGATAAAATTATATGGTTGAATATAAGTAAACTAAGGGTTCCTTTTGGACTGTAAAGGAATGAGCACAGGTCATTCAGAGAATAACAAACAATCTGGCTTGGATGAATGCAATAGATCACATTGAGGAGTAAAGAGTATTGAGATGAAAGGGATCAGTTGCTTAGAGTAGAAGCTTGGTCTTTATTTAATAGGGAAGCCAATTCACAATCTCTCCAGAGAGGTAAAGTAGTAGAAAAGTGCCTTGAAACAATAGATTTGGTACCTGGTAGAAGAGTGCATTATAGTAGGACCATACAGAAGATAGATCCACCAGGAGGCTATTGCAGAGTCCAAAACTGAGATGGAAAGATTCCAGATTAGACTAGTATCTATGAAATAGTAATTTCCTATTTCCAAAAGGAATGGACGTAGAGAAAAACACGCTAGTGAAAAAGATTGCACTGGACAAAAAAAGTATTACTGTTATTATTAATAGATTGAATAAAAAGTAGAGAAAAGGGGAGCAAAGGAGAAGACAGGTCCCTTGAGAAGTTTCAGGTCCTGAGGAATAGGCAGATTGATTAATTCATCACTTCTTTCAGCCAAAATTACTAAAAAAACATGTCCTATGTTCCAGTCATGTGAGACACTGTGAATTCACAGAGGAATAAAACTTTGTTTACCCCTTGAAGATCTCCTAACTGAATAGGCTAGAGTGGCATGAAGCTGTCACAAGTACTATGGGAAAACAGAAAGTGGAACATCTGACTTTGCTCACAGGAAGGCATGACAGAGACGATGACATTTCCATTAGGCCTAAAAGGACTAGTCTAAATTTTCCAGGTGAAAGGCACTCCTGGCCAAGGAACAGCATGTGCAGAGGCAGAGAAGTATGAAAGAGGTTAGCTGGCTTGCCTGGTAATAAGGTCATTGTACACGGAGGTTAGAAGGGGTCAGCGAGAATGCAGAGAGAGGAGGCCAGATTGCTGGATTTATTTCAAGAAGCCCTGTAAATCCTATTTATGTTGTGCTGATAAGGTTTTGGAATTTACTCCCAAATGGTGTCATCAATTAATTCACAGGCAAATGGGGATACATTACCTTCGGAAACCCCTATCCCTACTCTGCACATCCAGAAACAAGATACGTAAAACAAAAGTCAACTAAGGGGAAAAATTTAACTGGATGTAATAAAACACAGGAAAAGATCAGAGATAAGCAGCCATCAAATGTTACAGCAAAATATGTGCACTGTCAAGGGGTAACCCAACCATTGAAACTCTGAAGAGCTGAGACTACAAATAAGAAAACTTAACCGAACTGTCCAGCCACCAGAACCCCTAAATGTCATGTCCCTTGGCTGGGTAGTCTCTTTTATCACTGCTGATGGGAAAAGAAGAAGGGGGTAGCTCCAGCAGCTTACTTAATCGCTCTCACCTGATTCATTCATAGGCCACACGCCAGTCAGTCTAAAATTTGGTGACAAAGGAGGAATAGCATGGGAGAGCTTGCAATGAAAGGAGTTAAGCAAGAAAAGGTGAAAAGGACGGTACAGAGAAGGTATGAAAACCAGGACTGTGATCTTAACGGGGCAGGAAAACAAAAATCTAGCCTCTTTTTGAGTAAGATGACAAAGACCAAAATTAAGGAAAAGGAGGCAGACACATCCTCAGGTGTCTTTCAATGGGAGTCTTGATCAAAATAGAAGAGGACTCAGGCCAGCAGCATGGAATACGGAGAAGGCCTAGATTAATGTTAGATATTGATTGTTTCAAAAAACTGCTCCCACTTTCTCTTGCATTTTCCTACTTAAGGACAAAGGGTCTCTTTCTTAGAGCTTTAACTATTCTCAGGTATCTAAAGAGGAGTGCCGAAGTCCCCCTAAATGCAGAGTAGACTCAGATAAGGCAAAAGATACTTCACTCTGAGGGTCTGCCGTCTCTCAGGACCTACTTGGAAAGAAGAGGACAGCGTGCATACTACTACTTCCTAAGCAGTGATGTCATCTTTCCATTTTAGGAGAAAATAGTGGATATTTTGGCTTGGCTTTTCAAAGAGAATTTTAAGATAGGCTGCCTCCAAATAGCTTCTTTTCCCACTGTTCTCTCACTTTCAAAGTGTCAGTTCCTTGAGCTGACCAAGCCACACTTGGAGTTGGTGAATGAATACCACTCACTGAATACACAAGAATCAGTTTCTACGGGGAATGACAAAGACAAGTCCTTGCTTTCAAAGACCTCTTTTCTCAGAATCCACAAATAATAGAATCAAATATGTATTTGAAGATTGCCATCTAGACCTGTGCACTTACGACTTTAGAGAAAAAGTAATGTATCAGAATTGGTTTTTCCAAACCAATTCTTAATGCAATTTCAATATACCAACCTGACTAGAGCAGAACAAGGGGAAGTCTGACCCCTCCTGGCCTGCTCTCCCTCTCCCACTTCCACCCCCATCACTGGTGGACTCCCGGGCACTTCCACTGAAACCAGGGTCTCAGAGAGCACAGTTTTAGAGTCATTAATCCACTCTCATATGCTTTTTTCTAAAGAGGAAACTGAGGCTCAGAGAGAAGGATGATTGGTTACAGGAATCTGTAAATGTCATCATAGAGAATATTAGGCCTAGAATCAGGAGATTTAGTCCAAATTCTCCCTCTAATTAACCAGTTGACTTTGGCAAGTCCCTCAGTGGCCTCTGTTTCTTTATTTTTATAGCTATCAGGTGGAAATGGATGACCTCCAATCGCCCTTCCAACTGTAATATTTTAGAAGTCTGTTACTTTTTCTCTTAGCTTCTATCAGAGTGGATTTCACCATATGAAACTTTCAAATGCTTCAGAAGAAAGGTTGGCTGAGCGTAGCTGGTGAGGCAGCTTTGTTGACAAATGTCATGAGGTCAACATACATTGTCATAACATTGACAAAGAGTAATATGTACTGCTGGCCTCAAACATTCAGACTAATAATAAAACAGAAAGAGATCTGCATCACAACACAAAATATCCCACAAGGATCTCACTGCCTCATAGTAAAGGCAGTGAGCACTGAGTGCATTCAATGTGGGAGATACTTTGAACATTTTCATTTAAGTTTAATCAAAAAAAGAGCTTACCCCAATCAAGAAAGCATCATTCATACACACACACACACACACACACACACACTCACTCACTCACCTGGAAACATCAGGTATATATATCTGTATCTATACCACAATTAACAACAGGTTCCCCAAACTTTGCCTGATGCTCAGATCACCTAGACTATTAAATATACAGATCCTTAGGCCCGTTGAAACCTTTGATTCAGTAGGTTTGGAGCATATTTTTATTAAGTACTACAGTTGATTCTTATGATCAGACAAATATGAGAAACACTGTGTTAGCAGAAACCCTCTCTCTTACTACTTATGAAAAAAAAAAAAGGCCAGCATAAATCATGTCAGTCACGCTATGCTAGTGATTGCCAGCAGGTGCAGGAAACTGCCAATGGCTTTGTCTAAGGTATATTACGAGAAGTTCCCTTTGTAAGTGAAGCTCACACGTGGTATATATTTAGTGCTAGGATATGCGTATTTTTAATATCTTCTCTGCCTTTTGACTGCATATGATTGACCTCACTGCAACCTCCAGAGGAGGAAGATTTAGAAGCAAACCCGTATGACAGGGAAATGGCCCAATTATGCTGAGCCTTGTTGTTCTCTCAGAGGAGCAGATACAGGCAGCATGCTAAGGCACAAAGGGAAGTGGGAGGCATGGGGAGAGGAGACTGTTGTTAGATGAGAAAGATGAAAGGACAGCAATTATTCTAATCATCTATGGAGAGGCTGCAGAAATGCTTCCTATAATTGCATGAAGTCAATAATTTTAACTGGCCTTAAAAAAATCTTTTTGGAATAGAAATTAATTTTGCTTTTTATCCCTTGGGCTAGTGAAAAGTATTCATCACTCCCCCTTACCCAGTAGCCAGCCCAGTCTGTTTAGCCCTCCCTCGCTCAAGATGAAGGAGAAGGCCACAGACTACCAGAGGCCCATGTCCAGTTCAAATGGTATTTGTTTTATTTGGATGAATGGTCATTAGTCTCTGTTGATTCCTGTGCTTTTTTCCTCCAGATCTAATGTCTGTTAAAATTCAGATTTAGGAAAGCTGACCATAAGAGAAATCCATCTCTGATAACCTGAAGATAAATGCTTATAATCTAACTTTCCAGTTAGTGAAACAGGAGCACCTTTCTTTGCATTCTCAAAACAATGTGCATATAAGTCTAGGCACGTAACCGCTACTAAAACACACTTTTTGCATTGCATTAGTTGTTTACTTGATTTTCCCTCCAATACACCGACACACACACACACACACACACACACACACACACACACGGCTAAGAAAACTGCCAGAATACCAAATACAGGAGGCCAGTAGAGAAAGTCTTTAATATATAGTAAGTAACTCATAAGTGAAGAATGATGAATGAATGAATGAACTAATCAACCAATGGCATTACCTTGTTCCTAGAAGCAAGTTTTCTTTTTGGTATTTGTGTCCAAGGTTAGGGATTTGTGTCCAAGACACTAATTTAATGGAAGGCAGATTGTGAGAATCGCACTGGTCATCATCTCTAATCTCTATATGTATGCCACAAAAAAATTCATTCTTTCAATCCTTTGTTCTTTCACTGAATGACTACTTATTAAGCATCTACTCTGAGCCAGGCACTATTTTGGGCGCTGAGGTCAGAGCAGTGATTTACACTGTCCCATTCCATCCCCTCATTTCAGGGCAAGGCAGATATTAAATGTGTGAACATGTGACCTAGATAATTACAGACAATTATAGGAAATAACAAGGAGGCATGGGATAGAATGATTAGTGGGGAAAGGGAGGGGAGCTTTCTAAGTTAGGATGATCAAAAAACATCAGTCTGAGGAGGTCTAAGCTGAGATCCAAATGATGAAAAGAGCCAGCCTTGGTGCTAAGGGGAGAAGTCTCAGGACAAGGGGGAAGCCCTACGCTGGAATAAACCATTTGATTAACAGTCCTGAGTGTGGTGTCTGCAGAGGACAGTGGCAGAGGATGAGGTCTTAGGGAGGTTGAGGGGTCAGATCCTGTAGGATCTTCAAGTCCATGGTAATACATTTAGGTTTTATGGGTGACACAATACGAAGCTGCATGAGGATTTTAATCAGGGGGAGAAACATCGGCTGATTACATTTAAAATATTATTCTGACTTCGAGAAGAAAAGACTGGTAGGGAGTGGGTGTCAGGCAAGAGTGAGAACAGATACCGGTTAGAAAGTACCTGCAAAGATGCAGGTTAGAGAAGGCTCAGGTGGCTACAAGGAGCTTCTGCTAAATGGGAAGCAGTGATGGTGGGCAGCAGGGAGAAGTGGTCTGACTTGGGATATATTCTGGAAGTAGATTCAACAGGATTTCTGATGGAATTGACATTGGCATTAGGAAAGGGAGGTATGAATCCTAAGTTTTTGGCTTGCACGACTGGGTGCATGTTGGATTTACTGAGATGGGGGTCACTGTGTAAAGAGCAGGGTGAGAATCAAGAGTTCTATTTTGGACTTGATGCTTTTCAGTTGCCTCCTGGGTATCCCAGTAGAAGCTGTTTACACAGATAGTTCCATATATCAACCTCCCACTCAGGTGAGCAGTCAGGGCTGCAATCAGAGCCTGGAGGAAGCAGGAGAGGAAGGATCATTTTACAGGGAAAACTTCCAAGGAACTCTCAATAATAGCATCTCACTCTATAAAAACCTAATATAAAATAATAACATAAAGTCAGTAAGTTTCTAAGATGAGTTAGTGATTAATTGTTTCACTTTAGTCAAATTTTCACCATTCCCTGATTAGAAAAGTAACATATACTCATGATAGGAAATTTGGTAAATGAATTCTTTTCTTTTTAAGTCATAATTGCAACACTCAGATATAACCATTTTAACATTTTGACATGCTTTCTTCCTGTCTTTTAATTTGTTAAATCAAACAATATATATTGAACCTCTATGTATCAGGCACTATTCTAGGAATTGTGAATTCAGTGAAAAACAATACAAAGAAATCACTGACTTCTTAGAACGTATATTCTAGGGTGGGGAGGCAAATAAACAAACAAAGGCAAGTAAACATGTAGTATATCAGATGATGTTAAAATCTCTGGAGGAAAGTAAGGCAAGGTAAGGGGGTAGGGATTTCAGGAAGGTGGGGGAAGAAGGGCCGCTAAAACTGGATGGATTAGGGAAGTCTTCATTAATAAGGTAACATTTGGGCAGAAGTGGGAAAGGACTGAGTGAAGGAGCCATGAGAGGGTACGTGGGAGGGGATGTCCAGGGCAAGGTAACAAGGGCAAAGACCCTGCAGTAGGGACAAGGTTGACCTGCTAGAAGAATGGCAGAGGCCAGTAAGGCTGGAATAGAGTGAACAAGGGAGTTAGGATAATATTATTATAGTCTGATCTCATCACCTCCAGCAGCATAGGCAAACATGGTTAATTATACTTCTTCTTGGCCTGAAACATTCCATTTAAAGTTAACTATATTGAAACCTTTCTCTGGAATACCAAGATCAGACTGAAGGCCCCAAATTCTGGAATCAGACCCTGTAAGTTTAAGACCTGCTCTGCCACTTACCGCATGCATGACCTTGGACCAATTCCTTAGCCCTCCTCTGCCTTCCTTCTCACTATGGTATAGTCCCTCCTTCAAGGGGTTATGGTGGTAAGTAGGTAAATGAATTGATGCAGGCAGAGTGTTTAGAACTGTGTCCGGCACCTAGCCAGGGCCCAGTAAATATCACCTGCTATGATTATGGCCATGTTAGTATCGTTAAAATCCCCTCCCTCTCACCGGGCTGTGACTCCTTGAGGGTTTCTCTACTTCTGGGTCTCCAGGACCTCACCCAGGGCCCGCCATCGGTTTGGTGCTTAAGAAACGCTGGTTGAATCATCTGAATTCTACTTGGAGGCACACAGTCAATCCAGTAAACAAATTTACTCATACACTTTTAGCCCCAGTTTTAACTCATTTGAAAATCAACATTTGGCTCAAGGAACACTGCTCATTAGGCCCATCAATCTAAACACAGTGTAATTAGAGCCAAGGCTGTTTTATCCAGTGTTCTGGAACTGGAGCTTCCTATTCACCAGCACTTTCCCAGATTCCCACAATGATCTCCAATGTTCCTAATGACAGGCCTGAGGCAATGCAACATCCTTCCGAATAACCAAGAACGATTACACTGTGTTCTATCTTGGTCTTTGAAAATCCAGAATCCCTGGTTGTTATCCAATCGGGAAGCTCTTTCACCAGAGATCAGATTTTTAGAGTACTCCACATTTTGACCAGATCAGATAGCTGTTTACTGTACTAGAAACTGGGTGAGCAGGCTTGCCTGTGTTTATGTGTGTGTGACATATAATTAGGTCGTAACCTGGTTTTTATGGGGAATAATTATCTGATTTTTTCCTTTCCTTTTCTTTTTTCAGTAGAAAACTCTGCAAATTGGTGTCTAGCAAAATAAACACTCCTCCTCCCAGATCACTGGATCATGGGGTTGGTTTCAAGGTAACAAAACCCCAGCACTGCTCAATGCTTTCCCTCAAGCATTTTAAATTTCAATTTACAGTTAATCCCTTTCATTTTAGTATTTGACTAATTGATGGAGATGATGTCTTTTAAAGATAAAATGACTACTATCAACCCTCATTACTGTGTGGGATGGAATAACGCTATCATTGTACAGGTCTTTATTAAATTATCTTAATTATCAAAAATACTGTTATTTAAATAAGTTTTTGAAAAAGTACTCTGAATTACAATCTGTGCAACTTTGGGCAATTTTTTTTTTTTGCGGTATGCGGGCCTCTCACTGTTGTGGCCTCTCCTGTTGAGGAGCACAGGCTCCGGACGTGCAGGCTCAGCGGCCGTGGCTCACGGGCCCAGCCGCTCCGCGGCATGTGGGATCTTCCCGGACCAGGGCACGAACCCGTGTCCCCTGCATCGGCAGGCGGACTCTCAACCACTGCGCCACCAGGGAAGCCCTGGGCAATTTTTGTATCTACTAGGTGCTTCAGTTTTCTCATCTACAAAACAGTACTAATAATCAGTCCTACTTCACAGGGTTCTAAGGATTAACCCTGTGTAAAATGCTTAGAACAGTGTCTGGTATATAATAACCACTCAATGAATGTCAGCTATTTTTCATACAATTTGCCCCTTGATATACATTCTTGACAGGCGTGCTGGGTCTTCTGAGGGTCCCTTATGTTTATTATTAATTATAATAATTCTAGATAGCTAGAAGGGGTATAGTTTCTATTTAGAAACACACACACATACACACACACACACACACACACACACACACAAAAATCCCCAGCTGCAGCTGCCCCATCTGCCTGCTCCTGCATTGAAAGCCTTACTTTAATTCTGCCTCAGCATACCATCCTTGTTTGTAAGGGATAAGTGAAGTTAAGTGCCCATTCTATTCCTTTTCAACATATTTCCCTTTGAAGGGATGGTGGTTTGTCTTTTTCTATAGTGGGAGAAATCTCAGTTGCTTGGTAACAAAGCAGAAAATCAATGGCAAGTCTGGCCTTGGCAGCCCCAATATGCTCCACACCCTGGCCCTCTGTTCTCAAGAATGTTCCTCGGCCACTGAGTCAGCTTGCAGATTCTCAGAGCACTAGGCCCGAGCTGGCAGTATGCTACTTAGAGAAAAAGCAAGGCATAGCTTCTTCTAAAAGTTCTTTTGTGGCCATAACTGAAATAAACAATGGCGACATGGAAAGGAGTTTAGATTAACACTTAACTCACCAAGTCCCCAAGCCCACCTTGTCCCCTTATCTCTGTCCTCTGTGAGTATCAACAGAAGTGCCTGGAACATTTCCCATTGAGGCTATAAAGAGGTAACACCTGTATTGTTCTCTTTTCCAGGTAGCTTTGTCTTCCATACCTATACTATTTGGTCCAGCAGAGGGACAAATATACCTGAACTACCCAATGCTTATGACCAACACAAAGCACTCCCATAAACCCACACAGCTTCTGCCACTGTCAGGACCAGACTATGTGGTGAGGCCCCCCCAGGGCTCTTCTGTTCTGACCTCACCCCACCCCTCTCCCCTCCCCCCTCCAAATTCTACATATCATTATTGCTCAGGTTTGCATTTTACACTTTATAAGCCCTTTCTCATGCCTTATCTCATCTGATCCTTAAAGTAACTCCTTGATAAACATAGAAAGGTACTATTATCTCTGTACTACAGAATACAAAGAACCTTCCCATCTAGAAAGTATGGAGCCAAGATGTTAGGCATTCGGACGCAGAATCCAAGAATCATTCTACTACCCTGTGCTGATTTTCTTTACTCACTTTTTTATGGTCAATAATAACTATAATAAGAGCTAATATAGCACTTACCACGTGTCCATTAACTGTTTGAAGCGCCTTTTGTACATTTATTCATTTTAATCTGCTATGACCCTCATCTTATAAATGCAAAAACTGAGGTATGGAGAGATTAAGTGACTTGCTTAATGTCATACAACTAGAGTGAGGATTCAAATCTGGCCGGTCAAGCTCTTGGGTCTGTGGTCTAAACAACCATTCTATACAATGTCCTAATGATTAAAGAAAGGGTAGTTTGGTGAAGCTAGAAGAGTGCTTTTGTATTCTCTGTGGATCTGATTGTGATACACATCTCCAACATATGGCCACGTTAATACATTTATAGTCATGCGCAATGGCAAAATATTCAATGCATAAGTTAGAATTAACAGCCAAGGAAGTAACTGATGCCCAAGTTCAGTAGAGAAAGAAAAGGTAGGAAGGATTGTATTAATCTAACAAATACACTTTTAGACAATTTTTTCAATTAAGAAGTATTTGTGGACTGTCACAGATTGGAAGAAACTAAGGAGGGAAGAAGAACAAAGAAATGTGGTATCCTAGATTGGATCCTGGAACATAAAAACAACATTAGTTGGTAATTTCTTAGTTTCGATAAAGGTATCCTGGTTATGTAGTATGTTAACATTAGGGGAAGCTGGGTGAAGGGTATAAAGGAACTCTGTACAAAATCTTTGCAACTTTTCTGTAAATCTAAACTTATTTCAAAATAAAAAGTCTTAAGAAATTATTTGTAGGTGAAGTGTATTTCAGTCTGTCCTTCCCCAAAGTGACAACTTCAATTCCTGATTTTGCTAAATATTTGACTCTATCCTATCTACTTCTTTCAAAGATTAGTCTTATTGGTCCCTTTCATAAAAGATCCATCTTAATGATGTTCTCTGACTTGCCTCTGACCTAGGAAAGATGCCTTTAGAGGATGATCACACTTGAGGAAAATGAAACTCACTTCTCCCTTCAGTTGCTCTCTAGATATAACCAGTTTTCAAGTCTCTGGGAGATTATTTGAAATTTTGACAGAATAGAAATATTCTCCCCAGAGTTCCTGACCCCTAAATGTAACCATTTCTCAGATGAAATAGGAGGTTAATGCAAATGGCCAAATCCATTAGAGGAAGAGAGTGATTATTCATTTTTTATGTCAGGACACAGATCTCTTGATGTTGTAAAAACAGGATTTAGTTTTGTTTTAATGATCTATATTTTTAGGTAAATCATTTCAGGCTCAAATCTCAAAACAAAAACAAAACAAAACTAGTAGAATTAGTGTCATGCATCAAGAATACATTTGACACATACTTGTTTAGTTTGCAATTAGATTACACTTTCAGTGCATTCATTCAAGAAACATTTATTGAGAACCTACTGTATGTACAAGGATGGATAAGACCAGGACCCTGTCTTTAAGCAGCATGCAGTACAGTAGAAGGAATTGGGTAGGAAAGCAAATTATGACACTTAGACACTGTCTCTAGCATGACCAGCTTTTATCATTCAATATAAAGCAGAAATTTTCTTTTTTAACTAATAGAGAACCTTGTGAAAAATTCTGTTCAAACACAATACTAACACTCACATTATAATTTCAAACTTAGTAATGATATATTCTGTCTAGCCAAATTCCATTAGAGATTTAAAGGAAGGAAGAGGATCTGAGTTTATTACCTAAACCATTTTCCAATGTATTATTATTATATATATATATATATATTTTTTTTTTTTTTTTTCCGGTACGCAGGCCTCTCACTGTTGTGGTCTCTCCCGTTGCGGACGGAGCACAGGCTCCGGACGCGCAGGCTCAGCGGCCATGGCTCACGGGCCCAGCCGCTCCGCGGCATGTGGGATCTTCCCGGACCGGGGCACGAACCCGTGTCCCCTGCATCAGCAGGTGGACTCTCAACCACTGCGTCACCAGGGAAGCCCTCCAATGTATTATTGATGGACAGGGTAGGCACTTTAGAGTCCAAGAGAGCGAGATAGATCATAGTTGGAGTAAAATCCACACTTCTATCCCATGATGGAATGTATTTCAGGCTTCATTTGTAAATTAGCTTTAGGACAACTTAAATTCCTATTTTATTCTAAATATTTGACTCTCTTCTATCCATACCACTCTGCTGGAAGAAATACCTCATTTGCTCAAATGTTTTTGGATGCTTGCCTAATAGAAGATTTCAGCATGCATCTCTCAAGGAGACATTGTCACTACAGTCACTCTGTCCACTTCTGTAGACAATGTTCTGGGCTAAAGCCCTTCTGTAAATCTCTAAATCCATTCTGACTATACAGCTTGCAAGCTTTCAGATTCTATTCTCTTGCCTTGAATTGTCTGTTGTACTCATTAATTACTTTTTTGAGACAGACAAAAAGAAAGAAATCTCTCTCAATTTCCCTAAAGCCTAGGATTCACCAAGAAAAGCAATTATCTTTTTGTAGAGTATTGATCTGTCTGAACATTGCCTCCCAGTGGATCATCCATTTAGTTCTGGAATTTAAAGATCCTTACAATGCCAACCTCCGTGTCACCACATGAATTACTGTCCACTCCTGATCTGCTGGCACCCACCACTGGTCAAGTTCACTATCACATTGAGTTGTCTCACATGGGCATTTCACTTGGGAAGGGAAATACTTTGGTGTTTGTGTTGTGCATGTGTTTGACATTTCTTCACTTAGCCCCATTTAAGACCCAAAACACTTACTAGCCAACAAGTCTTCAAAATTGAAAGTACACTCTTTGGGAGGAAACACATGAGATTATTCAGTGATGCCTGGTAGAATTTACTATTCCATAGTACTTCCCATGTATGATTGATAAAAATGTGTCAGCAGTAGCTGACCACAGAAAGCCAGACATAATCTTATAAAACTTTACATAATTCACTACACCAGTAAGATTCTTTGAAAGTTTCATTGGTAAATATATTCTAGAAAATGACAGATTAGCATTAAAGCTGAATATCTTGCAAAATCACTCTGAAAAGAGCGTCAGCATTGGAGAATGAGGACCTACTGACAAATTCAAATTTTTTTTCTTGATTTACTGAGGCATAAAATTACATTTAGGGTGATTTTTCTAGCTGACCAACTATTTTTCTCAATGTCAAGATTAACTCAATATTAACATTAAACTGCAATTTTCATTGATTCTTTTAGAACTCAGGTACAGAGGAACTTAGGCGCTTAGAATTCTGGCTACTCTTGCGAGTCATACTCTTTCGAGTCAGATAAGCCAGTTTAAAAGTAGCAGAAAAGTGGTGCCTTCCTGATGTGGGCTCTGTAGCTCAGTAGGTACACTAACAAGTTCCAGGAATTCATCTATGAGAACATAGGCAGAGGCTCACTCATCACTGGTCTGGGTCACAGTTATTATGGTCTATAATTGCCAGTGGGTTATGTCTACCAGACGATTGACTGTGTCCAGAAATAGAGACATCCATAATCTTAAAATGATAAAATTTTGTCAGAAGTAATATTTGAACACAATGAGTGTTTCTTCTTAGTGCTCACATAAACTCCCTAACTGAATTTACTATTAGGAGAAAAGAGATTACCCTGCCTCTAAATTACCTATTCTGCAGAAAATTTTGCCACTTGTCTATCATGCTAATCGGCATCTGGAGATAGATTCATGCCTCTCTCCACCTTTTTAAGGTGAGAAAAGCCATATCTTAACAGTATATACAATGCTTCCTTGGCAAAATTTTGAGGGTTCTGCTAGCAGTATATAATTCTCAACATTTTGCCAAGTAAGCACCAATGGTTTCCCTAAAGGCTTGTGACTGGCTTTCTCTCTTGTTAGTAAAGGTAGGATCCATTCAGGTCCATGAGTGGAAAAGACGAGAAAACAATCTCTTGGTTTCAGCGTATCTCCTTCCACTCCTAACAGCCAATATGACGTGAGTGGCCATAAACAGAAGAACGTGGAGGCTGAGTGATTCAAGGAACAGATTGTGAAGGCATTAGGAAATCCAGGAAGTCCAGGAAGGAGAAAGAACCTGGGCTTTGGCTCTAGGTACACCTGGATTTAACTCTGGTCTCAGCTGCTTGCAAGCGGCAGGAATGTCGGCAAGTCACTTAACCTCTCTGAATTTTGGATCGTCAACTGCAAAATGAGGACAATAGCTCCCACCTTTGAGGTCATTGAGGGGATTACGGGAAAAACAAAATAAAAGCAGACATGTACACTCATATACATATACATCCCTGCACTCAGTCGATGCTTTATAAATAGCGGGCATTTTTATAAGAAAATAGCCACTCCCTTTGAAGGACTTTATTTTTTACTCCTATGAGTTGGGTCGTGCCTCACTTGGGGCTTTCTCACGAAAAGGAAATTATTAGATATTTGAAGGGGTGTCTAATTGCTTCTTGCGTAGGGTCTTTTTCCTTCCTCAGGTTAATTTTTACCTACATTCCAGCTGGAGTGGATGTTCACATTTATGATTATCTATACTAATCACGTAAAATGCAATAAAGAGGAAATCTTAAAGGGGCTCAAAAAAAGGGTAACTCTAAAAGGGGGCCCTTCACAATTATTCTTGGCTTATCCTCTGAGGAAAATGAGCCATGTTCCTATGGTAAGTGGTTCACTACCAGTGCAGATGCTAAATTACCTGGCCTACCTATGCAAAACTCAGAAAATAATTTTTCCTTCTCAGCCAAGAGGGGTGTGGCTGGAGGCTCACCTGGTTGTATTGATGGGCCGCTGGCCCAGGAGCACAGGACATGCAATACACTGCCCTCCAACAGAGAGCTGCTTCGTCTATCCAGTCCATAATGTAAGGCCACGAGCAGGTAGAAACGTGTGAAAGGAGCAATGTGAGACTTGAACAGCCCTGGAGCTGAAGACAAGCCTCTGAAAAGAAAGCGTGTACACACCTCTAAAGAATGTTATTTAATCCTGGTACAAGCAGATCGGCCAACACAACCCAGACTCTGAATTGGACAGTCTTATTTAGCCACCCTGGATGTTCTATGCATTCTCTCCCATCATGTCTACTTTCCTAAAATAATGAGGAGCTTTTCTGTGTCAAGCATGGTGTTGTGCACATGGGATCACATTTAAATTTCGTAACAAGTGTGCAAGGTATAGATTATAACCTTAAAGTATAGATGGAGAAGTGACAGGTGACTGCTTAGGACTATCCAGGAGGAAAAGATAAAGGAAGGCTCAAAACCTAAGTTGTCTGACTCTGAGATCAAGACATTGTTGAAAAGATGCTTTGTTGACTTCCTTTGACAACCCCCAAAGAGGCCATTCCAAAGGTGCTACACTTTCTTCAAGTCTCTTAATCTACCTTTGCTCCTGTTGCTTGCAGCAGATGACCTTACATTTTTTATTCACTAGGGAGCTTAAGAATATCAGACGTGGACTTGCTTGACTATCCTCGTCTTCTCAGAGTTTTGGTGCAATTACCCAACCCCTGCTCTCTTCTTTGCTCCACAGGAAGGGTGATCAAAATTAAATGCTCTACCTTGATTTTTCTCTCACCCTTCCCTGCCTTCTCCAGCCCCAGGCTGGTCAATTTTGCTCACCTCTTCTCTAATGCATTGGCAATCTCTGCCTTTGTACTGGCCCCTTCCCTTCTGCCTGAAAACATCTTATGTCTCCTTTATCCCCAAAACACATATGCACCCTTGTCTCCACCCCACTACCTTGACAGAGATAATCTCTGAGTTGTATCTTCTTGAGATAAGTAGGAGATATATAGTCCCCATTTTCTCATATCAAAAAACTTATTGTCACAAGATAAGTGACTCTTCCTCAAGACCCTATGGCTCTCTGGTGGCAAAACTAGATATAAAATTCAGATCTTCTGCGCCTCAGCCCCGGGCTCTCTTTCTCTATTGAATATCAATTGCCAATCAATGCCCAAGGGTGACAGTGTGAGACGGCCTTTTTCAGGTAAGGTCACCATAACAAGTTCCACTTTCCTTTTGTCTCTGGAGCTCGGAGCCTGCCTCATACAAGGAACAGAGTTGCCAACCCCAGGTGCCAGGGCCCTGCTTGTGATAAGTGATGCATCTCTAATTATCGCCTTACCCAAACAGCATAACCTGTCCTCCCAGGTATGAAGGCCCATTAATAACCCTTTGGGGACGGGGGGCAGTGTTCCGGATGCAGCCCTGTCACATGATCTGTCTCTGATACGGGGTGCCCATAATCAGCACTCACATGCCCTCTGAAGTGTCACAACACTCACTGTTTCTCAGCCTCTCACAATATACAACCAGACAGCAAACCCCCTTATCATTTAATAACACTCCCTGTTACTGAAAGCTGGAGAAAATGGAAACACTCCGAGGGGGCGGAGAAAGCTCGTTATGTAAGGAAGCGATTAAGGTTGTAACACAGGCTCTCACACAGCAGAGAGTTCAGACGGATGATCAGATACCCCTTGAACCCTCAAGCCTCCCTGTGCCCTTATCCTCAGGCTGGTAGACTTCTGGGGGACAGCGCCGCACCCCTCCATACACAGAGAGGAGATGCCTTGGGAGATGAGCAGAAAACGAAACAGTGGAGTCTGTGTTCCTGTTCTGCTAAACGGGGTTTCGAGTCACCGTTTTCATCTTGAAAGGAAATGCACTGTGGTACGGAACACTGGGTTGGGGGTCTGTCCGGGGATTCGGGGCTGGTTTTGGCCGTCAGCATATACATGGGTCTCAGTGTACGTGTTTGTGAAATGGGGAGGAAAATGCTTTTCTCTGTGTAACATGAGGTCATGCTACAAAATGAAATGCAACCATGTGGGGTAAAGTGCTTTACATTTTTGGCAGGAATGATTAATAAGACGATAACAATAGTAACGGCTAACATCGAAAAGACCCTTAGGATGGGGCCAGGCAGCATGCAACGGCTTTACAGGTATCATCTAATTTAACACTCATATCAACCCATATGAACTTTATTATCAACAGTTGCAACAGATGAGGAAACTGAGGCATAGAGAAGTTAGGTCACTTGGTTGAAGGCACAGAGTTATTACGTGACACTGTTAAGGAACAGAGTTAGGATTTGGACTCAGTATGTCTGGCTCCTGAGTGTGTGCTCTTGTTAAAGAGGTCTGCCATTAATCAGAAGCTTTGGATTGTAAGTTGGAGAGAGAGAGAGAGAGCGAACCTGTGAAGAGGGCTTAAAAGAAGGGAGTGTGAGTGAGCAGAGGTCTCTCAGGCAAACAGTGCTTCACCATCCACACAACCTACTGACTCAGCCTCCCCTTTTCCATCGCCCAGGAGCTCAGTCCCCACTTTCCTCAAACTCCAGCTGAAACAGAACAACTCGTCTTTTCCTTGCGCATTGCAATCTGGGAATTACGAGGCTTGTGTTTTATACCCAGCTTTCTCATTAACCAACTCTGTGACCATAGGTTCTCTCAGCTGCTCTCCAGCATTTAACTGCTTGTTCTGGGTTCCTGTTGGGACCTGCTCAGCATAGAGATCCCACCAGAGCAGTGATCTCCAAAGTGCGGGGGAGCATCCCCAGGAGGTGCCAAGGTTGGTTCATAGGGTGATGGGAGAAAATACTGTTTTTCTCCCATCTATTTATCAAATCTTATCTGTACAAACTTCTGACGTTTCTGTATGTTTTATGATATAAACAACATATTAGCACATATGCACATTACATCATACATAAACACACTTAGAAGTTGTGCATGTTTTGTTTTTTTTTTGCCTTGCGTGTGGGACAATCAAAAATGTCTACAGACGATGGTACTGGAGAGCCAGCCAGCCTCTGTTCCTTGCAGGGCTCCCTGGAGGCTACACCCAATTTGCCACATTGATGAAATGCTTCCAATGCCGGCAGACGTGAACTAGAACTTAAAGCTAGTACCAAAGTGGTTCATGTTGCAATTTGGTTTTTCTTCCTAAAATTAAATGCGTAATGCTGTTTCTTAAATTTAAAACATAGAGACAGGAATAATAATATTCATAACAATAACAATAATAATAATGTTAATGATAATATTGGTTTAAAAGCTCATGTGCTATGCGGAAAGAAACCCATCTTATTATACAATCATATATACATATATATATATTTTTTGTGTGGTACGCGGGCCTCTCACTATTGTGGCCTCTCCCTGTGGAGCACAGGCTCCGGACACGCAGGCTCAATGGTCATGGCTCACGGGCCCAGCTGCTCCGCGGCATGTGGGATCCTCCCGGACCGGGGCATGAACCCGTGTCCCCTGCAGCGGCAGGTGGACTCTCAACCACGGCGCCACCAGGGAAGCCCTACACAATCATATTTGAAGCCTGGATTTTTAAAGGATATCTTACTCTAAAGGACAGGTACAAATATCTAATGGGAGCAAGCCATTTTCTCTCAGAAAAATCATCATTTCCCCTTAAGTTTCCAGGATTATTCTAATAGTATGTTAAAATATATGGAAACGCTGCCCTGGTAGATTTCTCTACCATTTTGTCTATTTTTCTGCGTCACAAAATAGATTAAGTTCAGTTTTGAAGTAATCCTCCCCCTCTTGATTTCCCTCCCTAAAATCAAATATTCACAGTAATACCTGGGATATGATGTGCTATTCTGACCTCTCTAGTTTGGGAAGAATATTGAAATAGTATAGAAGCTATAAAGATAGACTCAAAAAAAAAAAAAAAAGGAGTGCTGTAAAGGCTAGAAGATAAAACATAGGAAGAGAGGTGGTGAGAGCTAAATTTATAAAGTCTAGCAAAGCAATGACTCCAGGGGACAAGATCGTAGCCTATAAATACCTGCAAGGTAACAATATAATTGAAGGGAAAAAATTATTCACAGTCTCAGAAGGTGATATGACTGGGAGCAATGGCCTAAAGCAACGGAAGAAAATGCTTAGGTAAAATTGTCAGGAGTAGGGGGGAAAAGAGATTCTTGACTATGTGAGGAATGGAACAGGAAAAGCAATCCCAAAGGAAGTAGGTGAAGCATTCTGATACAGACAGCCGAAGCCCCTGAGTAAGGAAAGGGGTCTAACAATTGTGTTCCTCAGTCATGTGTCACCTCTCCCTCCTGTCAGAATTCAGAGCTCTCAGAAAGATACGCCCCTGAAAGGCAGCCCCCTTCAGAGAGGCTAACTAATCAGAGATCTGTGTGAAGACAATTTCTGTGAAGAGTCAAGAAAACCCTGACACACTGATATTGTAAAATTATGAATTGAAACATAGGAAAATATGTTATTTTATGCATGTTATATATAATGTCATATTTTAGGAATGACACCCAACTTTTCCCAGGAAAATTAATAAAATCTTCATCTACAAATTACCATTCTGTGTTCAATGTGAAGGTTCTTCAAAGAGCACAGGTAAGGTGAACCACTGAGTTAAAATCATTGAATGTGTTATGCTAAAGAACAGATTATATACATGAAATATATGAATATATGAGCCCCAAATATTTCTGAGCAGGCAAATATGTACCCTTAGGACAGTAACATAAAAATCAACTTTTAAGCTCTTCTAAAGTAAATATTTAAAATAGCTGTGTCTGTGGAAATGTTTGAGAGCACCATGTATGCATAAGACTCGAAGGTACGACTTAAAACTGTTAACACACTTCTGTGTGAGAGGAATCGCAAGATCAGGTGTCTGCAGGTGTGGGGCAGGCCAGGGAAGGGATGAGGAAGCTGGGGATGTGTGTGACAGAGAGAGGGTGGCGCCTCGGGTGGCTGGAAACGCCGTGTCATAGAACTGGCAGCAGGTTCCTCATCCCCAGCTGACCCACGCCGCACAGGAACAGTGGCCTCACGCAGCTGAACCTTCCAATAGTTTTAAAAGAAACTGGAAATCTCAAGTTGCATATGAATTATCCGAAAATTAAAATATATTTGTGTACTGGATGATGCTCAAGGGGCACTAGCTGGGCACATTCTCTAAACCCCACATGGTGAAGACGAGGGACAGCCTGGTCTCTGAGATTAGGAACCAGGACCAGCAAGTTGGAACTAAGTGGAGGAAGTGGGCTTGTTTGTGTACTGATGCCAAACACCAGGGACAGCCAAGGAAGAAGCGGCTTCATTCTTGTCCTTCCGGTCAGTGAACACAGAAAGGAAAGAGGTGCTGGGGCAACTGCAGCAGCTCCATTTTAGATGCCCGCACGCAGCTGCCCCGCACACGCTCAGGAGTCTAGTGTGCTGACCTGGTTCCTGACCAGCGAAGAGGGCACAATTGGCTCCAGCCTCGCTGTCAGTCATCGTGAATGGCAGAAAGTCCCTCTCAGAGGCAATCAAATCTTCAACCACCCTGAAGGCAGAAGGGAACAGAACCATGGCTTCTTACAGACACCCACAGTGACTCCATGGGAGTCTGTTTCCAGAAGGTGCTGTGTGAAAAAGAAGACTAGCTTTCCCAAATCTAGCAACTCTAAGTCCAAGGTTACTGGGGGACTCTAGGTGGCTAGCAGCCCAATTGGAGTTCACAGAACAGTGTTGTTCTGTTTAGGCTTTAAAACACACACACACACACACACACACACACACACACACACACACACTCACTCTTGTCCTGCCGGGTGAAATGTTTGGTCTCAATTCTTTGATGTTGGCCTCTGCGGCAGTGAGATATCACACAAAACCTTCTGACCAGCTCATGTCACGTACAACCACATGCACAGAATTTGTAGTCAGCTCTCACTATTCTGCAATGTCAACTATTCTCTTGGAGAGAGACATGAGAGCTCAATCTGCATGCCTCAAAGAGAAGTTTGGTCTTCCTGCTTCAGTTGGGGTTTATACCAGAGGAGAATTCTTTGTTAATATACTACTTAAACCAAACACTCACTTTTAACAAAGAAGCAATTTGTGGAAACACAGGAAAACTTACCTAATGTGCCTTCTATGTTCTTTCATGTAAATCATACAAAGTGGGTGTTTCTCAGTTCTCTTTATCAGAAATGAATAGTAATTTATAAGGAGAGAGCTAAGGGTAAGTTCCCAGTTCTGAAAGGGGATCTGCTATGATATGGTGAATACTCAATTCTGGATGAAACACACTGAACTGCTCTTTGGAGAATCCTTGTAAAACAATATTCTTTGAATCTCTGCAAAGATCTAGCTCAAATCAAAGATGGAGATTTAGAGAAAGGGAAGAAAAAGACTTCTATGGTTTTCTCCAGAGCTGTCTTATGTGTCTGCATTTCAATCCAATGTTTGCATGTGCTTAACGCACACACACAGCTTGAAGGAGGAAGTACACACTCTGTGTTTTGCAGTGTTTGGGTGTGAATCAAAGGGAAACATGTGGTTCCATTCTGTTTCCTGGAGCGTTCAGTTAAGTGGAGGGAAAAAACCTAATTTGCGCTGATATTGTCACCACAGGGGTTGATTCTGCAAATGCCTGGGGTCGGGGAGGGGAAGCTCTGGGTCAATGTGCAGACCTGATGGTCTATAGGCTTGAAAAGTATACTGGAAGTGGTGTGGTCTGTCTCTGGGGAGGCTGGGTTTTCATTTGGTTGATTTTGGTTTTTGTCTTTCTTTTCTGTCGGTTAGTGCTATGTGGACGCCTCTAGCAACTCTGCTGCCTGTGAAATATGGATGGATGTTCTGAAGGCATCCTGCACAATTACAAAATGAAACAATAGGAATGGTCACAGTCATGTGGAAGAACAAGGAACTGAAACTGGGGGTAAAGATGTTATTCTTTTTTGTTTCCTTTTGGTACTGAAAACAAACCAGAGTGGTCGTTATGGTGGTCACAGCAGAACCCCCAGCTGGTGAGAGGGTCCTTTGCTCTGTTTTTTTTTTGTTGTTGTTTTTTTGTTTTTTTTGCGGTATGCGGGCCTCTCACTGCTGCGGCCTCTCCCGTTGCGGAACACAGGCTCCGGACGCGCAGGCTCAGCGGCCATGGCTCATGGGCCCAGACGCTCCACGGCACGTGGGAGCCTCCCGGACCGGGGCACGAACCTGCGTCCCCTGCATTGGCAGGCGGACTCTCAACCACTGCACCACCAGGGAAGCCCCTTTGCTCTGTTTTGATTGTAAGAGTCAGGGAGAGGATCCCACGTGCCGCGCAGCGGCTGGGCCCGTGAGCCATGGCCGCTGAGCCTGCGCGTCCGGAGCCTGTGCTCCGCAACGGGAGAGGCCGCAGCAGTGAGAGGCCCGCATACCGCAAAAAAAAAAAAAAAAAAAAAAAAAAAAAGAGTAAGGGAGGTTCACATGGGGATTTGGAAAACAGAAAAGTTCAAAGATGGAAACAAAAGTTTGGGGGGATTCGCCACTCTGTTATTACTTTAATCAATTAAATGTAGATGACCTTGGGCTTTCACAAAGCTCTGCAGAACTTAGGTTCTGACTGCTTGTACCGACTGAGGAATCCCAACCAGAAGGTCAGCTACCCAAGTCCAGGGGTTACACTATCTTGTTCACTCTTGTATTCCCAGCACCTAGAACTTAGCACCTAGAACTTACCTGGCATGTAGTAGGAGCTGGTTGAAAACATAAGTGATTAGGGAGGGGGAAGGGGAAGCTGGGACGAAGTGAGAGAGTAGCATGGACATATATACACTACCAAACGTAAGGTAGATAGCTAGTGGGAAGCAGCCGCATAGCACAGGGAGATCAGCTCCGTGCTTTGTGACCACCTAGAGGGGTGGGATAGGGAAGGTGGGAGGGAGGGAGATGCAAGAGGGAGGGGATATGGGGATATATGTATACATATAGCTGATTCACTTTGTTATACAGCAGAAACTAACACAACGTTGTAAAGCAATTATACTGCAATAAAGATGTTAAAATAAATAAATAAATGATTGAATTGTTTTTCACTAAAGTACTTTACTCATCTTCACCTGCCTGGCTAACTTTAACTTGAGAATTCTATTCCTCCCACCCGCCTCTCACCTAAAGCTAAGTCTGTCATGTTATACTTCTCGCTATATGCCCCTGTATACATTCGCAACCAGACCTCAGGGAGATTTTTGTCTTTTTTTAACAGGTAGTTGTGCGTTGTGGATAGTCCAAGACCCTCCCCCATGGTGCACTGTGTTCTGGGAAACACATCACACCAAACTAATTGTTTTCATTCAAGCTTCAGTGTTGAATTAAACTTTGCTGTTTAGTTATGCTACAAAACCCACCCTAGCATCACTGATCTAAGTGGCAAAGGTGAGCGCTTGCTAACCTTAGGGACTAGTCATCAAGTCAGGGGTAAATTGAAGGGAATCTGCTCCCACTTCAAGGAATGTGATTTCCGGTGAAAAGGTCTACCTTTCAAGTTTTTACTACACTCTGCCACTGGACAGTAGAAACTAACAGACCAGTGGATGACAGTCCAGGGCTTCTGCGAAGACACTCATATTTGGTTTTAAATTAGAAATACATACAATTAAATACTGACTGCAGAGAGACTAAATGTGTTTTTGTATTGTTTGAGATCATTTACAATTTTTACATAAGAATACTTGAAGACTTCTAATAGAGCATTTATCACACAATGAAATATGTGAAGGCATTTGTCCAATAATCTCTGCTCAGATATGCAACATTTGAGAGGATTTTTGTTAAAATTTGACAAGAAAAGTTGCCTCTGAATCTCTTGGTCCACCATATTGCATGCAAAACCTTAGATTAGTTTCCAAGCCCATTTTGCATAAGGGTGTTTAAGAAAGCAATTTGGGGGTAAATGGATGCCTTAATGCTGTTGAGACAAAAAACATACTGGGAAGCAATCAAATGCGACATAAAATGAAGAATTTCTTTGAATCAAGAAATAAAATGACTTAGTTCCAATTACATATTCTGCTTTAGTCAAAATACTGTGCCCCACTCCTCCATTTCTGTTTACCATTCTTAACTGCATAGATTAAAAAAAAAAAATCACAGGTCCCGCTAAATTCACCACATCCAACCTCAATACTTAGTAGGTAACTCTTGAAAGCACTATATATGACATTAGCATGAAATATACTGATAGTTAGTCTTCTTTCCTTCTCAGCACTGCAAGCAATGGTTATTTAATCCTCTAAGCCTTAGTTTCTTAATCTCTATAACAGAAGTAATCTCACCAACTTGACAGTGTTGTGAGGACTAAAGGAGCTGATATATACAAAGTGGCAGGCACACTGGAAAATAAATAAAAGAGCAAATACAGAAGTGATTACAAAAACATGCATGTCGTCAGGTAAGAATACGAGTTTGTAGCTATGAAAATCAACCAGTAAAAGTCATTTCCAAAAGGCTTCAGTAACTGAACTACTGCCGTTTGCATTTTAAAAAGGGCTGAATAATTTTATGACCATTAGTAACATCTGTAGGCATGCAAGCTAAAATAACGATAAGGGTAATCAGATTCCATGCCTCACTGACCATGGTGACCGGCAGCACCGGGGGGTTCTTCTTTAGAGAACTGCAGCATGACCGTAAATCCAAATGGCCTCCCCCAAAGCGATGCCCCAAGCGGTGAGAGACAAGGTCTGAGAGACTCATCCCCTTTGAGGACCACAGCAGGCCATGGGATCTGGCAGTTGGGTCAATTCCCATTTTGGCTCTGATCCCCATCTGCCTGGTCGCTAACCTTCCTGCTGAAAACTACAACCACTTTAACATCTTTTAGGTGTTCATTCACAGATTTCCAACCACTTAGGCACCAAGAGCTCTAGTGGATGGAAAACTAGGAAAACAATCTTATTTAATTTTGTAGGTCTCTCAATGGTAACAGGGCACATTCACATGCATTCTCTCAATTGACCTTCCCTACTATACTATGAGGTTGGCAGAACAATATCTATATCTCTCCCGCTTACTTGAGATGCCTGCTAGTTGGTGGCAGAGCCAGGACTAGACCCTGTGTCTTCTGGCTCTGAGTTAGTAATGCTTATGACAACTACCAAGGGAAGAAACACAAAATGACTGGTGAGAGGACCAGAGTGACAAATATTATATGCTGTAATAAATAACAATAAAGACAAAGAAGATGTCCCCGCAAAGTGATTTCAAATGACAGATGTTTGTCCAAAAGGTATGGGAAAAAAAAAGCTCTAGAACTGCTTGGGTTTGAAAACCTCTCTCAAGCTTTATGATTTCTGCAAAACTTCACTATCTAGGTTTTGCCTGAACCTGTAGCCTTTTCTTTTTTAGCTTCCTTCCTTTTTCTCCTTCATCTTGTAAAGTTTTGTATATATTTCCCAAGTTCCTACTCACTTATCTCCTTGGATATCTCAGCAGTCCTCAGAGATTCCACTGTTACTGCCAACCTGAGAATTCTCAAGTCCCTACCTCTAGCTCTTATCTCTCATCAGAGTTCATCACCCATTTCCTATTGGAAATCTCTATGGATTGACTCTTGGGATACCTTATATTTTGCAACACCAAAGTCAAACTATGATTTTATCCTAAAATCTATTTTTCTTACATGTCCCCTATTTGATCGTTGTTGAAATCATAACTTTCCCAGTCTAGACATTCCTTACTTGTCTCTTTCTTTCGTTCAACCAGCTGGCAATACCTGTTGATTCTAGCTCTGAAATGTCCTTTTGTTGCATCCTCATTACCTGCCTATGATCATCATCACAGAATAAGTCCTTAAAAACATTTTTCCTGGACCACTTAAACAATCACCTGCTATTTATTTTTCTTGAACCCACTGAAAAACATTCTTTCAATGGAGCCCAATAATCTTCCTAAAAATTAAGCTTTGGGCATTTCGTCTTCTGCTCAAAAACTTTCAAAATGTCTTCTCACTGCTTTCAGAAGAAATCTATCAATCATTCAAATTCTCCCCACTACAGGCCTAAAGTACCTGGAAAGAAAAAAATAAATAAACCCAAAACATAGCTATCATTAGTTTAGCATCTATCGCAGACCAGATAAGAGTCATTAAACATTTTCACACATTACTATAAATCTTTACACAGACTTGCGAGGTGACATTATTAGTTTACAGAGAAGTCAAAAAATTCACCCAAGGACATACAGCTGGTTGGAGGCAAAGCTAGACCTTGAATCACAGACCACTTTCCTCTAAAACACGGGATCTGTCTGCCATGCCACACTGTCCGCCCATTCCCTCAACTCATTTATTCTGGACACAATGAACACCTAATTTGAGAATATAACTTGGATTTCCTTCCTTTGAGGTTACGCTCATGCTAGCATCTTCATCTGGCGTGTTCCTTCTCCAGATTCCACCAGCCCAAATCTGACCCACCCTGTCCATGTCCATTTCTTCAATGTCTACAACCAGTAATATTCTTACTTTCCTTGGTATACAGCCCAACCTCCCTTAAAACGGAGCCATATGTACAATTTTTATTTCCTCCTTGATATTAAACCTCTTCATATCTCCACCAACTCCAAATAAATTGCCGTTTCATAAATACGTGTTGAATTAAAATCATCACCAGTACACTTTCCACTCTGAAGCTTTCATCAGGGGTGTAATAGTAGTTAAGAATCAGAACTGGATCTGAATGCCTGCTCAGCCGTTTATTAGCAGTGCTATCTTGGGAAATTCATTAGCTTCATTAAATATTAGTTGCCTCATTTATAAAGTGAGGCTATTAATAGTGACTACCTCACTGAGTTGTTGCGAGCTCATAATAAGATAAAATAAACAAAGGCCTTGCACAATGTCTGGTACCTGGTACTTTGTCAGTATTAGTGGTGAGCGACAGCAATGGTAGTCACGTAAGATGATCTCTAAAGATATAGTCTGAAGCAAATGTAGGAAATAACCATCAATGCTATTAAATTACCTGCCAATTTATAGAAAATGGAGTAGAAAAATAAACTGAATTAAAAGAGGTTAACTAAGGAGTCAAGAATAGAATAGGAGACATTTGAATTGCCAATCATCTCCTGTCATCCTGAGTATGAACTGACTTTGGGATGAAGGTTAGTTTGGTCGATCAGCAGGGCTTATCTAAATGTCTGTAAGTGATTCTAGGCTCCAAAGGTGTCATCTCAGGCTGGGAAATGACAGGTCTGGCGGTCAGTACTATCTTTGAGGCTAATATGGTTATACAGTTCCCTCCGCCATCAATCGGGGAAACACTAACAAGATGAAACAGCCCCAGTGACAGCATCAGGATCTAAGCACATGATGCTGTGGGGTGGGTGGCTAATGAATTCCCCAATCAATATGCTGAGGTCCATGCCTTCTGAATGCAGCCAGGGATCTAAAATCCGTCGTCTATAGCTTCAGGGAGTTTGTGAGTTATTTCTTGCCCTGAACAATACCCCAGGAGTAATGACTAGTAACAGTGTAAGTGGTGGGTCAATGAGATAATTCATCTAAACGACAGCATTAAGGTAGGCTTGCCATTAAGTCATATGAGCCCCAGCACTCACTTGATGGTGCCTAGGGTTTGCCTTGCTTGTTGCACTTTGGATTCATCTGTCTGAAAAGCCTCTGCTATTCAAAACTCGTTCAGCTATTTGATAACCGCAATAATCTAGGGTATATGCTACCAGGTTGACTTTAAATCAGTAGTATCCTGATGCTTCCTTAGAATTTTATATTAGTTAAGTTGACATCTCAAAGATCTGATTAAAAGTCTATTCATTATTTAGGAAAATAAAATATATTGTTTTCTCTGACTTAAAGAAAAGTTAATTGAAAAAACAGTACCAATAATATTAAAAGCTATCCTTGATTGAAAGCTCACTATATACCAGGAGCCATGCAAGAGTTTCAATACATCATCTCATAAATATGTAGAAAACCTAATTTCTCATATTTTAATCACTGTGTTCTTTCAAGTCTGTTAGCTCTATGTGAGCCAAGGTTGATCACATTATCCCCAAAACATAGCACTTAGCCTGGCACATAAAAAAACACTCAGTTCACGTATAAAGAATGTCACTCATGAGCTAAATTCTCTTAATTCTAATTTCTCTAAATTCATATTATGTGTGCATTGAGGATGCTGAAACAGGACTATCATCAGTTAACAGTCAAAGGGTCACTGGTGTAAGTGATAAATGAGAAAGATATGGTCATTTGGCCTCATTTCTCATAACTGTGTACCAGCCATAAAATACTTTCTACATGCTCTGCCAACTCAATTTTTACGACTGTATTACTGTAACTTTCATCCGCACACTAGATTTATCATTCATTTTTCTTTTATATTTGAGGAATCAAAAAATCTATGAGATGCTTTTACCTGTACATGTGCTTTTATGTTTCCAGTTTACTTGGTGGCAGCAGCTCCTCATCTCCACTCGATCTGGCTGTACCCATACTGGGATGCTCGTTCTAGCAATGACCCTTTCTGGGCTCTATTAATGCCCAAGTATAGGGCCAAGTCCTTTATGTCTTTATCTGGTGCCCATGGTGGGTCTCAAACCACTTTTTTTTTTTTTTTTGGCGATACGCGGGCCTCTCACTGTTGTGGCCTCTCCCGTTGCGGAGCACAGGCTCCAGACGCGCAGGCTCAGTGGCCATGGCTCACGGGCGCAGCCGCTCCGCGGCACGTGGGATCCTCCCGGACCGGGGCATGAACCCGTGTGCCCTGCATCGGCAGGCGGACTCTCAACCACTGCGCCACGAGGGAAGCCCCTCAAACCACTTTTATACTCTCATCGCCTAGAAAGATTTTGCTCTCCTGATGGTGCTGTTTGTGGTTATTGTTCTGTTCGCCTCCGTCTTCCCCTCCTTCTTCTCCTCTTCCTCCCCCCCTTCCACCACCACCACCTCATCCTCCTTCATCTTCTTTAGGCAAGATGAGATAGGGTTCATACGACCGAAGAAGGAACTTCAGGGCAGGGTGGATTACACTTTTATTGGTAAGCGTAGAGCCCTTTGGAACATTGTACTGAAGTGCAGAAGAAGCACAGTGCATCACCTCATGACACTGTAGAGACATAATGCCCTGCAATGAGACACCCAGGAAGCTGCAGGATTCTACTTAGCCTATTGACCTAACCAGGCGTCTCTCAGCGGAAACTGGGTTCTTCACCGCGTGCTAACGGAACACACCAGAAGTCTCAATTGTGGATTTGGTTAATTCAAAAATTTGCTTTTGATCAGATAAAATAGGAATTTGCTTGCAGAAAGTGTCTAAGTAGACTCTCAAAAATACTTAAAATGAAATTCTGCTTTCCATTATAAAACATGTTCTTCCTTTCACTATATATATATATATTTTTTTTTTTTTTTTTCTTGAATGAAGTCATCACCTGCTGGATATTTCATCAAGAAAACTACCATTCTATCTTCATGCAGTCCTTTGCCAACAACAAAACAACTTCTGAATACTTTATCTCCTCTGAACCTCAGGAAATCCTTACTAGGTAAGCTGTTTGGTGCCCATTTAAAAGAAGAGAAAGGTGAAGCTCAAAGCAGTGGAGTGACTTGCTGAAAGCCAAGTAGCTCACTGGATATGGACAGAAATGAGACTCAGATCCAAATCTTCTGATCACAAATTAAGCACATTTTTCTACTACAGCTTCTGCCTTTCAACATGAAGCATGGAATCAAAGCCAACAGATTTAGGTAGAGCCACCTTGGAAATAACAAAAGATCTGAGGAAACACACTCGACTCCCATGCAGGTGCTGCCTCTGGTCCAGCTTACATAAGCAGTCGCTTCCGCAAAACCCCCTTCCACTCCCTTCTCCCACCTTCTCCTCCAACTCCGCCGGGATGGAACGGCCAAGCTGGGAGCTACAGAGACGATCCCCAGCAGGCCCTCTCCACAGAAGTGGCTAATGATCTGGAAAAGCTCCTAAGGCTAGAAAACCCAAAGAGGCCTTTCTCACTAAGAACAAAGAGCAGCAAAAGGAAATACAGAGCTAACCTGCAGCGCGCAGCGCTCTGTGGGAAGCAAAATTGCATCTGGTGGACACCTTTGTTGATTTCTTGTTCTTTCCCTCTTTACTTGTGTTACCGGCCTCGAATGTCAATATTCCTCTGGACTCCTCTGCAGATGCCCCCAGGTACAATGCCTGAACCCAGTCCAGTTCTGCCACCGGCCAAATCCAGAGATGAACCTAAGCTAACAGCCACCTAAACTCACTGAACACTAACCCAAAAGATGTTGATGGTTTGCTGTAAATATCCCACACGGGGACAGCCAAGTGAAGCATCCAGGCCAGCAATTTATACATGCAATAGATGTGAGCAACAGACCATTTATCATAATTCAGCTCTGCTCCCGTTTTTTCTCCAGAAGTCTCTTCAAGTGCTGTAAATTATGGGAAAACAATGCTATACAAGCCAAACTTAAATATCTGATTTCCCAAACCTGACACTACGAGAATATCATCAGTCTTTTTTTGCGGGGGGCGGGGGCAGTTTTTTGGAAAGAGAACACTTTACCATTTTGGAAAGGAGGTCAATGTGAACAATACTAACCCTTTCTCTTCTACTTTGGTTTATGTAAGTATCTACATTATAAGCCAGGAGGGGAACAGTTGGGGAAGGTTATAGATTCTTGTCAAACAAAACAGATGTCCTGACACATAAATTTCCACTGTTCCTGAAAGGCTCATAATTAAAAAATAAATCCAAGAGGATTTACTGTAAATTACACACAGAGAGAATAAAATGAATAGGATGTCTTTTTTACACCCTGCATTAACTACATAAAGAGAAGCTAATTTTACACCCTGCATTAACTACATAAAGGGAAGCTAACTACATAAAGAGAAGCTATCTCTGTCAAGAGTTTCAGGATGGCAATAGCAGGCACTCCATGGTAATCCTTTCTCTGGTCCTATTCAGTTTGGTCTCTGTTGTATAAAGAAGGTGAATGTAACTTGACACTGCTCCACAGAGCCTAGATGAAGGGACGGTAGGCAGATGCCACTCACAGGAATAGCTTCTCTCCAAATACTGAGCAGATTAATTTCTTAACAATAGATTTCAGTGGAGAGAACTTATATTTGAAACAATAATTTGTAAAAATCCCTCTGCCCTATGATACCCTCCCCTCCACAGAATTTTATTTCATGAACACATACTTCAGCAAAGATCTTTTTGCCTTTGTCAGACACATTTTGTCTGTGATTTCATTAATATCATGATTAATAATTGACACAGAAAATAGTACATCACAGAAGTGTGAACCAAAAACGAAGAAATGTAAGCTACTTTGAAGCAATCTCTGAATTATTTTGATCTCTTGGCCTTCTCTGATTTTTTTTTAATGATCTAATTCTTGCCTTATTTAATAAGTCTATGTAATCACCACGAGGCCCAGATGAGTGGGAAGACGTTTGGTTTAAAAGAAATCAGCAAAAGAAAGAAGAGCCTCTGTTCACTCGGTGAGAACAACAGATAATCTGAGCAAACTGTGAAACAGGAAAAATTGTGCCTACGGCACCTACCCAGCTCTGTCTTAGTGTCTCTCTCTTTGCACCAATTCTTCACCCTAGGGCACCAATGCCTTCATTCTGCCCAAGCTCTCTCCATAAATTCTTGCCATTCCCCCAAATGTTGTATGTCCCCAAATCAGCCATTCTAATTTCTCCTTCTTGCTTCCCAACCATCCCAACAGAACTCAAACCCTGTCAGAGCAGCTGACCTTAGCCTGGTGGGGTAAGGATAATAAGAAGACTGACTAAACTAATTAGTCAGTGATTCAAAGACCTCCAGGGCACTAAGAGTTGAAAAAGATACCTACTTCCCTACAGAGTTTTTAACGTGTGGGGATTTCAGGATGACAAAGGAAGAGATATGGGAGACTTCAAGCATGTGAGGAAGGGCTGTGTGCAGCCTAGAGTGGCAGACATGGCTAGTGGAAGCCAGAACTCCTACTTGCTGGATTTACCTACTGCTCTCACGAATCCTCCCAATGCAGTGCTTGCACTGAGAGAGCGAGAGGCACTCAGAGCGGGCAGGCGAGATGAAGCCTCTTTGCCATTCCTACTCTGGGGTCTCCACGATAGGCGAGTCTGTTTTAGTGTGAGTGCTCATCTTGGGGTCACACTCCCCCTGTTCTTGGAAGAGCATTTCCTCTTCCCTCAAATAGGTTAACTTGGGGGGTAAAAAGGGCTTATTCCAATGACAGTGTTACCACTGCTCAAAACCTCCAGGAATTCCTAGGAATCGCCTTCAGCAGCTGTATATAAAACACAAACTCTCAATCTCTTTCCCTCCTTCCTCTCTCGTGCTCTCCCCTGCGCCCCACACACACTAATTTCAGAGTTTACACTTTGTTTTGGAGCAATGTACTAGCTTGACAACAACTCAGAAGTAGCACCAAGGTATTTTTGGTTATTTCCACAATTAACACCCGCACTCGAAGAATGAAGCTTTGCCCACATGTGTCCCTTGCCAGAGCCCGGGCACTGCAAGGGGGAATGAAATCGTTTACCTCCTGTCCAACCCTTTCCGCTCTCAGTAGTGGCGCTTCCTTTCTTTTTGAGTAATTTTCTTTAGTACAAGGAAACAAACTGTGTTTAATAAACAAATCCACTATGACAGATTGTGAAAGTCATATAAAATTAGTAGGTATTTATGGCTTCATTCTCCTGATGCGTCTATGTAAATGTCCAAAACAAGAGGCTGGATTTTGTCATCAAGTCTTTTGACCTTCCACTTGGAACTTCCCTCTCCAATGTGGTAAAAAATCTTCCCTTTGCTCTGCCCACTCTGACCTCGGTTTTTAATCACATATTCTTTACATCTCTAAGAGGACCTTTGCAGCCTAGGGCTATAGTCACCAAAGTACAGCCTATAGCCTGTTCTTACAAGTACATTTTTACTGGAATACAGTCACACACACTTTCTATCTCTGGTAGACACCAGAAACGATCCATTAGTGAACAGAAAATGATTTGAAATTACTAGACCAATGAAGGGTTTCCATGCTCAAGAGGGTCACAGGCATGTCGGGTCCATTCCAGAATGGTGTGGTTTCTTTACATCGTAGGGTCTCTTTTACTTTTCTCTAAAAATATCAGATGGCATTTCCTAACGCAAGCTCTGAAGGACAATCTGTTGGAATTTTCCAGAATGTTTAAGCAATGAAAGCATCATTGGAATAAGTCTACAATACCCAGGGGGCTCTACATATTTTGATGTAAGATTTCTTGTAGTTTTGCTTTTAAGATTTAACATGGAATGCTTTGGTTCCTCCCTGAAGTTCCCAGGATCCTCATATCCATTTTATAAAAACACTGCCAACTCCAACTAAACTACCAGAAAAAAAACAAACAAACAACATTTCTCTTAAAAGTGGAGACACTTTACAAAACGGGAATGGGAAGAAATGGATAAACTGGTAGCACATTATCTGACTCGATAAAGGTGCTCATGGCTGTGTCAAATCTTATTCTTCCTAGTAAGTCACACTGAATAAAAAAAGAAAATGAAAGTGAGCTGGTAATAATAGACTAGTTATAGCTGCCATGAAATACTCATTAAGTTATATGCAGCATAAATCTCACAGTTTTGTAAATTATGGTGGTTCTTACAGGCCAAATAAAGATAAGCTGTACTAACTATGGCCGCCTTCCTCTGTGCTCCTTGGCGTGGCTTTGTACGATGCTTAAGCTCAGGTTCATAGTACCATATGGTTCCTGAAGCATCTGAGGAAGCTTTAAAGGTTCACAACTCTTCTCAAGACCCCTATTCTACGTTTTGAAGGTGATCGTTTCCAAGCAGTCCTTCCCTGCATTCCTAAGCAGAGTCTTGACCTGCTCTGGTTCACTCTGAGATCAGACAGGCTTCCAGCTTAAGCCTCTTCCTTCCAGCTGCTCCTGTTTCCAAGGCATATTGGAAGAGCAGGTGCTGGAGACGGGCACTGCTTCCAGGGCTGAACTTGCTGCTCTGGTTCCAGCCAGCCACCTCCACTCCAGAGCCCAGCAACGAAATCTTACTCTGCTTTCCTCGGTAGATAGGCACATTAGCAAAACTCACATTCAAAGATTCCCAGTAAATGTTGCTTTTCCTCCTTTTTGGAGGTTGGTGGTAATCCCCCGCTGACTTTTCCTCTTAACTGCTTTCCACGCCTACTATTTAAACCTAATTCTTATTGCTCCAAATTAAATCCATTCTTCCTAGCCTTGTCATGGCTACCTAATGAGAACAATTCCTCTCTTTACTTTTGGTGGCTGCACTTTGGGTACTTATGGATGAGAATCATATCCTTCTTTAGCCTACTTTCTTAACTGCAGACTGCACAGGTGATAAAATGGGTTAACTGTGGCTCTAAAAATATTTTCTATCCTCACAACAAAGTAATTTTTCCTCCAAATCATTTTAATTTCTTAGAATTGCACTGTGTTCTTAATGATCTGCAGTGAGTGAGGGTGCAATCCTATTGGGTTTATATATACAAGCAAACTGCTGGATATACAAGACACACAAATACACCAACTCTTGGTCAATGTGCTGATTCTTTTTGCCCCACCCACTGTGGCCTCAGTTTTTATCACATGTTCTTTATGTCGCTACAAGAAAGTCTGCAGGCTAGGGCAGGGGTCACCAAAGCACAGCCTGCAGCCTGTTCTTAGAAATACATTTTTATGGAATATAGTCATACATATTCCATAAAAATGTATTGTCTATAGCTGTTTTCACATTAACAATGGCAGAGTTGAGTAGCTCTGACAGAGACTTATGACCCGAAAAGCCCCAAATATTTCTATTTGGCCCTTTACAGCAAACCTTTGCTGATCCCCCCAACTTAGGAGATCACTGACACTCAAGGTGGCCTTGCTGCTTGCACCAGGTTAAGATGAACCATACCAGGTCAGTCTCTTATTTACACCTAAGTGGTCTGTTAAGTGTTTCATGACAGGTCAAACCACCCAGAAGGGGAGGGAGTCTGGACAGGAAGAGTTTTAAATTTTCTATCCCCGAGGTACCCTCTGGGTATCATGGTTCATATCTGAGGGGTAGAATGAGGCTTAATACACACCACCTCCCGGGTGTGGCTCTAACACACTGAGGCAACGTTACAAGCATGTGCCCCTTTGCCATGTCTATCTAGAATGTTCCAGTGCATTTATCTGCCTCACCAACTCAGACCACCAGGAAGACAAGAGAATCCAGGCCACAGTCCAGTACTCACAATGTGAAGCTGAAGGAAGTCCCCGAGGCCTGGGGCGCTGTCTATGCGCACCAAGATGCCGTCCTTCACGGTGGTGCTGAAGCCCACAGCCAGGCGGTCAGAGCGCGTGCTGGGCCTGTCATTGGCCGGCCAGGTGTAGAGGATGAGGCCTCCACTTTTCCCAAAGATGTACGTGGCACCAGCTGCGAAAGCAAGGAGAGAGGGAGCCGTCAGGACCCTGCAGTGCGTATTGCCAGCTGTGGGTACACTGCTGAGACTCTGCACAGGCAGCAGTGGCGAGAAATGGCCGCCACGTGCCAGAATATGGTGACCAAGAGGGATGGCATCCAAAGCCTTGGAAGACGGCTGTCACCCCAAATTAAAGATGCAGGCAAAATGAGTTAATAACAAAGCCGATGCTAGCCAGAGACATTCCTCGCATCTTCAGATCCTGCTGTATAAGGGCAGAGGGCAGATAACATGCTGTGTCTGAGAGCTTTGCTACCTTGGGACAAACAACTTTTCTGCCTTCTTCAATCTAGGCCAGGGCAGGCAGGAGATAGGAAACTAGTTCCCCCATCTCTTAGCTATCAGAATATTCTGGTCAGTGGAGTAGGGAGCAGTTCCAGGACGGCCACACAAAACTAAAGGTAACGTGGAAGTCCAAAGCCGTTATTCCTTTCCTGCCTGTGCCCTCTGTCACCCTCACAGAAAAGAAAGCCTGAGAAAACCAAGTTACATGACTCAAAGCATTTGCCTATTTCCCTCTTATGTTGCTATAAAAAAGGTGGTAAAAATTAATTCTGGAGGTCTTTAAAACATTAACTCTATATTTTTTCCCCAAGTTGTGGTGTTTATCCGGTATTCTATAACAGTTTCTAGCTCCTTTCCAAACTAAATTTCAAAAAGAAGACATAGGAGACATAGGAAAAAACCCTCAATTTAATGAATTTTGATCATGAAAAGCAGTATTATCAATTATGACTAGTGGGTTCAACGTTGTTTTTAATATTTACTTGTGTTTTAACTCTTATAATTTATAAACCCAGGGGTTAGTAAAAATATATTGACTTAAAATACTTAGAAAACAAAGAGGAAGACAAATAAAGAAAATATTTGCATCTCCTAAATTTCAAAAAATCTATTTTTACAAACAAGTTTTTAAATCTGAATTTGGGAAAAAGCATGCAGATTTGGTAGCCAGAACAGACTACACCACTGTAGTTTCTATGACTGTGTGTATGTCACCCACAGTGAGTAGTTCCATGTCACTCATTTCAAAGTTCAGAGAACATCTGGCATTAGATTTTCTTGTGTTTCCCACTGAACATAGTCCAATCCTTGAAACTGTTTTAAAGCACCATTAGACAAGCATTCATATATCTCTAGCATTTACTAAAAATCTCAATCACTGATCAATTTACTTTACAGAGAATATTGGGTTGAATTATGTTGTTTCAAGAAGAAATGAGTTATTCAGCTTGTTTAGAAATGACAGACTAAGCTGCTATGAGGCTAGAATTAGGAGTATATGTCATATGTCATCCTCTTCTAAGGCATGAACCCACATTGTATTCTGAGGCATATAGAATCTAATTTGTCCTCTTTGAAAGGTCAGTATCCTAGTTGCTCCCATATGATCAGTTTGTGTATTGTATGCAGCATAACATTATTTTCCTTTTACGAGTTTCTCAGTTCTTAGGGGATGGTGTCTGAAAAGCCCTCCACAGTCATCTGGAAAATTTGGGATTGTAGTATGGAAAATTTATGTTTAATTCTACATGCGAAACAATGTTTGTTCCTTATTATCCACCAACACCCTCAAAGATTCTTAAAATTAGAAATGTGGATATAATGATTTACTCTTGATATCTCACCATCTGGGAAGAATTTAAATAATTCCATTTCTGTAGATGATTACAAATGTCATCACCATTCTCTTTACTCTTTATTTGGAAAACTGAAGGTTACTCAGTGATTAATATATAGAATCACCAAAAGTGCAAATCAGCCTGTGACATTTTGTGGCAAGTTATAAAATCTTACCCTATTCTATCCTAAATATATAGTGGATTCTGCTACAGAAATAAATCCATACTCTATCAGGAAATAATTCTGTCGCTACAGAAAGAGAAAGTCAAAAGGTGATAACAGTAGCAACATATACACGGTGCTTTACAGTTTGCCAAAGTGTGTTTCAGATTTATTAGCTGGGTCTTCACAGCAGTTCTATGGAATATTTCATTTGTTAACCCTGCTTGGAAACAGAGACCCAAGTATCTGACTTAAATAAGTGGCACCTCCTTTAAGTCTCCATCTGGACCCTCGTGCCTCCAAAAGCCTGGCTTTACCATGTACTCATTGTAGCGTAATATCATTCTACAATAAACTATACCAATGATGTAAAGTTGACTGTACTTCATTTTTTTCACACCTTCTCGTAAGAACGAAGCAGAATGAAAACAAAGCCATAACCCCTAAATCTGACATGTTTTCAAAAGCTAGTCTGGCTTTCTCACCATACAAATAACTTTACAAACTTTCTACTCTGCTTATATTTCACCCACTGCCCTGTTCAGTATTCTCAATACAAAGAATACAAAGAGGAAGAGCATTTTAAAAGATAAATATACAACTTCTTATATGTGGTGGCCAAAAGGTCACAGTGACTTCAATTTTTAAATAAACAAAGAGTGAAACTACACTATGACAATATTACGATAAGTAGAAAGAGAATATGATTTAAGTTTTTTTAATTTAAATTATTTTTACTGCCTCTGTTGTTCTGAATTTAGGATATCACTATGTTAGATAATTCTAACTTTATAGCTGAAAAGGGCATAAAAGGTACAAAGTCCTTAGCATACAGCTTTTTCTGCTATATAGAAATAAATTTTAAAATGTATTCTTGAAAAAAAAAAAAAAATGTATTCTTGGTACTGAATTTGCTAGTAAGTGTGACTAAAGACCCTGAATGCTTCCATAGTCCAATGCTGGCTTTAGAGGAAGTTAATTAATAGTTACAACCCTCTGCTCTGATAACTTGTTATTTTTTTCTTCTTTAATTAGCTTTGTTGTCTTGCATGGTTTTTAAAGATAAATACATGCTTTCTGTTAATTTCAATATAAAATGCCTAGAGTCCCGGGGGAACATGGAATAACTTTACATTTTCAAATTAAAAAGTTAACTTTATTATTTTTAAATGTGGATTACAAATCAACTTTTTGGGAGCATCCCAGGAACCATAAGAATCCTCTTTAATCCATTAACGATTTTCACTTCTAAGACATGCAATACCTAATCACATGCTCTCTACTCCGAGAAAGAGACTAGCGTTTCTGATTGCTGGTTTCTCACTGTGCTCAGTATGCTGGTACTAAGATCATGCTACATTTATTAATAATCAGAACCAGGGAAATGTCCTGCTTGCTAACAAAAAGTGATTCATTCAACTGATGAAAAACATGCTGTGGTGGTATTTTGGCCATTTAACATTGCAGGGTTTGCAAGTTTGCAAGCAGCTGAAGTTGCTTTGCCGAGTTCCAACCAACACAGTATTTCAGGAGTGGAATCTCCACACTGTCACCATTAGCCATGATAAGGTGGATATACTCATCTTCAAACAGTCAACAAGCATGACATGTTTTATAACACACAACTTCTTTTGTCTCGAAAGCACCAACAATGGGCGTGGCTTATTGTTTTCATAACTGGACAGCTCGCTACTGGGATGGAGCTGATGGTGACTTTGGCAGCTCCATATACGTAGAGCACATTACTTTTCTGGATACCAACAGGAATAGAATCATGGTCCACTTTAAGATTTACACTAGATATAAAAATAATATATATATACATATGTGCATTAATATGCATGTATGTGTGTGTGTGTATGTATGTGTATAAAAAAAGGAAAGTTTAGTTAGAAAATAGAATAGACTACCTGGAATTAATTTATTATTTTCCCCATCAAATAATTATAAATAAAATGGCTCCAGAAAAGCATTTATATATAATGTTGGTTATATATTTATGTTTAAAAACAACAAATTAGCTCTTTCTGAAATAATGTTCAGCTGGTATTAAAATGGAACAAGTTTGGAAGCATCTCCCAAGGGAGATCTGAAAGAGTTAAGTTTAAAGAGAACTAACAGGGAACTATATTCAGTATTTTGGAATAACCTATATGGGAAAAGAATCTGAAAAAGAATATATATATAAAATATGTACATATTATATATATAATATATACATATATAATATATAATATGTATATATAATATGTATATATTATATATATTATATATACATATTATATATATATAAACAGAATCACTTGGCTGTACACCTAAAACTAACACAACATTGTAAATCAACTATACTTCAATAATAAATGAATTAAAATAGAAAACTTATAGAGAACTAGATAATTTGCTAGTAGAAAAGTATAGCGGGTAGAATAATAAATTAAGTAATAAGTATAAGTCTTAGCATGCAAACCACCTGGTAGGTAAACTAGAATAAGAAACAAGATGTCAGACTCCTTCTCTGGTGCTCTTTGAACACTGCCTGAGAATTTAGTATAAAATATCAAGGCACCAAGGTATGTCTGTCTACCTCTATTATACCAGGTTCCTATTCCTTATTTCTATTTTATTACTCTTTCATCAAAACCTTATTCACATTTGCATTCTTTACTGTAAATTGGTAAATCCTTTTGGAAAATAGATTATCAAGGACATAAAATATATTATGCCAGTAGATGTAGTTATTGCTATTAACTTAAAATTATCTTTTATTCATATCGATTATCATACAGATAATAAAACCAAAATGGAAAGACTTTGAAAATGACAAGTATCTCCTCTAGGAAATGAAGATATATAGAGCTCAAGGGTCTCGTAATGACTGATGATTTGAAAAACACAGTTTCTCAATTTCTTTTACATATTTAGTTTGCTCCATGGGTCCCCTTACAGACACCCCTGGCTCTTTTGGGAGTGTTCGTAACAGTAGGGTCTTATAATTCCATAGCTTCAAATGGGTTTCAAACTGCTTTCTTTGGGAGCATCTCATTTGATGTCTCTTTCCCCAGTACCCACTGAAGTGTTAATGGCAAATATTTTTGTTACTGTTTTAACAGAAAAGTAAACAAAGGCTCAAAGAGATCAAATGACTTGATTTGGTGTTAAGTGTTGGAATTGAGAGTAGAGCCGGATCTTCCCTTTCTTAATTCTGCCTTCTCCCCTCCGCAGGGGAGAAGCTGTCCTGCTGACCCATGGGATGTATGATAGCTTCCCTAAAGGAATTCCTGGAGACCAAGAGCTCCACGAGGAGAAGGGGAGGGTAAATAACAGATGAAAAAAACTATGAACAACAAAATGTCTGCATTACAGAGGGAGCCACGAGGAAATACGAGATACGTGACATAGATTTTAGAAAGAGCCCTGCAATGTATTTATTCAATGTATGGTTTATTATGATCTACTTTTTCTACTCCAAAATTTTAAAAATAAACACCAAAACCGATGATAAAGTAGCCTTAAATAAAGCAAAACTGAAGGGACTGAACATTAAGAGAGAAATTTCATGTATTTTAAAGAACATCCTTTATCTTTGGCAAAGAAATGATCAGATTTACTGCTCAGCTAACTGAGGAACTGAGGACATTGCCTGAGTCAAGTATATCATTGGGGAGATCCAAGCCCCATTTCTTAAACGATGCTCAGGCAAGGTAAGGGCTCTCTCCATAAGGGGCAATTTCTTTCTCTTTCTTAAAGAAAGAATGATTAAAACCAAAGGGCATTAAGCCAGAAAACACGGAGGCAACATTTCAGAGCATATCCCTCTATTAGAGAGAAAGTATATGAGGCTCTATACATTAAAACTGATCTAAAGTAAAGCTTCCAGGGACACACTTAAACTTCCTCCTGCTTAAAAGAATTTTCACAAGCTCATTATTTTTTCCTTTGGGGCAATTATTTCTTTCACAAACCTTTGGTAGTGCTTCACAATGTTAATTATGATACTGTTACTACTAATATCAATAATCATACTAGCTATATGTATGACTCACTCACTATATATTATAGCATACAGTATAATATTTCAAATTCCTATATCTTTCATTTTAGATACTGTTGCTGTATTAGTTTGTTAGGGGCTGCCATAAACAAGGTGCCACAGACTGGGTGACTTAAAAAACAGAAATTTATTTCCTCACATTTCTAGAAACTAGAATTCCGAGATCAAGGTGTCAGCAGGGTTGATTTCTTCTAAGGCCTGTCTCCTTGGCTTCTAAATGTTCTTCTCCCTCCCTGTGTCACCACGTGGCCTATCATCTTTACCCATCTGTGTCCTAATTTCCTCTTCTTATAAGGATACCAGTCACATTGGATTAGGGCCCACCCTAATGACCTCATTTTAACTTAATTACCTCTTTAGAGACTCTGTCTCCAATTACAGTTATAGTCTGAGGTAGTGGAGGTTATGACTTTAACATATAAATTTTGAGGGGACACAATTCAGCCTGTAACAGTCACTCTTCCAGTTTTAAAGATGAGGAAAGCTATATATAGAATAAGGTTAAAAACAAAAAATAAAAAACAAAAAAAAACTTGCCTAGGACCCAAAGAAATCAGGAATTTAATCCAGATCTATCTAACTTAATGATCTACATTCTTTTTACTGTGTCAAACTGTATGCCCTAATATGTTTCCTTTGACTTTATCTATGTATCTGTGTGGGGATGGGGATAATGATGGAGAGAAGAAAGACAATGGTTTGCTAACATGTGGCAAAAAATAAACAACAGCAAACAAGATGGAAACTCAATTCCCACGCAATGGAAATGGCAGTAGAGGGCTGATCCAGATCATTTTATGTTACTTAAATGACAATGGTTTAATATGAAGTTGTTCTCTATCAAGTATACAAAGCAAGGTCAGACAATAGCCTATTCCTGATTAATTACTCCATACTCATAAAATTCTAAATTATGAAGAGTGGACTCTATAATGAGGTTTATTTCAGAGATTAACTATAGTCAACTTAATTTAACTTTCATAACGGAGCTAGTTTTTTATATAGCAAAACAAAGTAAGTCCTAGGAAATTACACAGTATTCAGGTTTAAGAAAATATATATTAAGTCTTACTGTCAAACAAAATGAAAATTCAGAACCCTTCTGTACCATGAGCTCCTGAAGGACAGGGTTGTTTAATTTATCTCTCTATCAACACTGTGAATGCTCAGGAAATAAATGCTGCTGAATTAATCAACAGAACTTGGCTCAGCTATACTTTCATATCTTCACACTGTCATTCAGGCATCTTCCCATTAATCCATCTCAGTTTTATGTCATTTCATCTCATTGTGGAAATATTTTATAAATACTCATCAATTAGGGTTCACAACATCTCCTATGATGGAATAGCTTCCAATTTATAAAAGAAATCTAACTGCAAAGACATTTGAATGATTTTTCTTTGGTGAATTTTTGGCAGGCTCAGATAAGAAAATCACACCCACTTTTAGTCAACTTGTTTTATGTTTACCCTTCAGTTCCTAAATTACATTGAAAACTGTTTTCAGGATATATATTTCATATATATATGAAAATACATCTTAGATTTAACAAGAATACACAGTAGAAAAGCAAAGTAACATATTTAAGAATGGCAATGTTATCATTCTATTTTACAGAGCATTAACTAAGTGCAAAGACTTTATATACATTTGTCCTTAGGCAAAATATAAATGAATGAAAAGAAAAATAAAAATGATCATTTTATAATAACTCAACAGCCTCTTCTGTAGCAGTTTTTGGAACTCATTCCTTCTGATGACATCTCACGGGACATAGCTAGAATAAACGGGAGGTTCAGAGTGCATTTAACTGCCTTCTTTTCCTCCTTTTATTCCACAGCTTTGAAACACCTTCTGTAATAAGAGCAATCAAGGGATTTCTAAGTATGAATATTCTGTGAAAAAGAAATATAGATGAAGAGTAGTTGCTTATTTCCAGTGCTTTGATTTAAATTCTTGATTTATATGGACTTCACACTTTGAAGGGGCCAGGCAATATAAACAGATGACCCTGGGGTATTTATGGTTCTAATTCATAAAACATGGTATTCGCGAAAAAGTTGGCTAATATTTTTAAGAGTTATTACTCCTGCTTCTGTGAGACATATCTCTTCTGTGACACATATCCCTTAATCACAGAACCTGTGTCAGAGTTAGGCAAAAGAAAGAACCTTCAACTATTAAGGTCCCTTCTCTGTATCTATCATGATCATTTATCTTCACTGTGCCTAGTTGCCCGATGATTAAGAAAGTGATAATACCACTCCTGCCCACGAATCTCAGAGAGCTGGAGTAAGGATCAAAGTAGCTATCAGATCACTTATATGTGGAATCTAAAAGATGACACAAATGAACTTATTTACAAGTCAGAAACAGAGTCACAGACATAAAGAACAGACTTGTGGTTTCCAAGAGGGAGGGACGTTGGGGAAGCATGGATTAGGAGTTTGGGATTAGCAGATGCAAACTATTATATATAAAATGGATAAACAATAAGGTCCTGTATAGCACAGGAAACTATATTCGATATCCTGTGGTAAACCATAATGGAAAACAATATGAAAAAGAATATATATACGTAAAACTGAATCACTTTGCTGTACAGCAGAAATTAACACAACACTGTAAATCAACTGTATTTCAGTAAAATGAATTTAAATAAATAGCTATCAGGTACACTATACAGTACTCTAGAAATAGTTTCGTGGGGCTTCCGGGAAGATGGCGGAAGAGTAAGACGCGGAGATCACCTTCCTCCCCACAGATACACCAGAAATACATCTACACGAGGAACAACTCCTACAGAACACCTACTGAACGCTGGCAGAAGACCTCAGACCTCCCAAAAGGCAAGAAACTCCCCACGTACCTGGGTAGGGCAAAAGAAAAAAGAAAAAAAACAGAGACAAAAGAACAGGGATGGGACCCGCACCAGTCGGAGGGAGCTGTGAAGGAGGAAACGTCTCCACACGCTAGAAGCCCCTTCGCGGGCGGAGACTGCGGGTGGTGGAGGGGGGAAGCTTCGGAGCCGCGGAGGAGAGCACAGCAACAGGGGTGCGGGGGGCAAAGCAGAGAGATTCCCGCACAGACAATCAGGGCCGACCGGCACTCACCAGCCCGAGAGGCTTGTCTGCTCCCCCGCCGGGGCGGGCGGGCCTGGAGTTGAGGCTCGGGCTTCGGTCGGAGCACCGGGAGAGGACTGGGGTTGGCGGCGTGAACACAGCTTGCAGGGGGTTAGTGCGCCACGGCTAGACGGGAGGGAGTCCGGGAAAAAGTCTGGACCTGCCGAAGAGGCAAGAGACTTTTTCTTCCCTCTTTGTTTCCTGGTGTGCGAGGAGAGGGGATTAAGAGCGCTGCTTAAAGGAGCTCCAGAGACGGGCGTGGCCGCGGCTAACAGCGCGGACCCCAGAGACGGGCATGAGACGCTAAGGCTGCTGCTGCCGCCACCAAGAAGCCTGTGTGCGAGCACAGGTCACTATCCACAACCCCCTTCCGGGGAGCCTGTGCAGCCCGCCACCGCCAGGGTCCCGGGATCCAGGGACAACTACCCCAGGAGAATGCACGGCGCTCCTCAGGCTAGTGCAACGTCATGCCGGCCTATGCCGCCGCAGGCCCGCCCCGCACTCCATGCCCCTCCCCCGCCCCCCACGGCCTGAGTGAGCCAGAGCCCCCGAATCAGCTGCTCCTTTAACCCCCTCGTGTCTGAGCGAAGAACAGGCGCCCTCCGGCGACCAACACGCAGAGGCGGGGCCAAATCCAAAGCTGAACCCCGGGAGCTGTGAGAACAAAGTAGAGAAAGGGAAATCTCTCCCAGCAGCCTCAGAAGCAGCGGATTAAAGCTCCACAATCAACTTGATGTACCCTGCATCTGTGGAAAACCTGAATAGACAACGAATCATCCCAAATTCAGGAGGTGGACTTTGAGAGCAAGATTTATGATTCTTTCCCCTTTTCCTCTTTTTGTGAGAGTGTATGTGTATGCTTCTGTGTGAGATTTTGTCTGTATAGCTTTGCTTCCACCATTTGTCCTAGGGTTCTATCTGGCCGTTTTAAGAATTCAGAGTCATGATATTAAAATGATCCAAAAACTTGGAAATAGAATGGAGAAAATACAAGAAAAGCTTCACAAGGACCTACAAGAACTAAAGAGCAAACAAACAGTGATGAACAGCACAATAAAGGAAATTAAAAATTCTCTAGAACGAATCAATAGCAGAAAAACTGAGGCAGAAGGACGGATAAGTGACCTGGAAGATAAAATAGTGGAAATAACTACCTCAGAGCAGAATAAAGAAAAAAGAAGAAAAGAATTGAGGACAGTCTCAGAGAACTCTGGGACAACATTAAGTGCACCATTCGAATTATAGGGGTCCCAGAAGAAGAAGAGAAAAAGAAAGGGACTGAAAAAATATTTCAAGAAATTATAGTTGAACACTTCCCTAATATGGGAAAGGAAATAGTCAATCAAGTCTAGGAAGCACAGAGAGTCCCATACAAGATAAATCCAAGGAGAAACATACCAAGACACATATTAATCAAACTATCAAAAATAGAATCCAAAGAAAAAATATTAAAAGCAGCAAGGGAAAAGCAACAAATAGTATACAAGGGAACCCCCATAAATTAACAGCTGATCCTTCAGCAGAAACTCTGCAAGCCAGAAGGGAGTGGCATGACATATTTAAAGTGATGAAAGGGAAAAACCTACAACCAAGATTACTCTACCCAGCAAGGATCTCATTCAGGTTTGATGAAGAAATTAAAACCTTTACAGGCAAGCAAAAGCTAAGAGAATTCAGCACCACCAAACCATGCTAAAGGAACTTCTCTAGGCAGCAAACACAAGAGAAGGAAAAGACCTACAATAACAAACCCCAAACAATTAAGAAAATGGTAATAGGAACATACCTATTGATAATTACCTTAAATGTACATGGATTGAATGCTCCAACCAAAAGACATAGACTGCCTGAGTAGATGCAAAAACAAGACCCCTACATATGCTGTCTATAAGAGACCCACAGCAGACCTAGGGACACATACAGACTGAAAGTGAGAGGTTAGAAAAAGATATTCCATGCAAATGGAAATCAAAAGAAAGCCGGAGGGCTTCCCTGGTGGTGCAGTGGTTGGGAGTCCACCTGCCAATGCAGGGGACGCGGGTTCGTGCCCCCGTCCGGGAGGATCCCTTGTGCCATGGAGCGGCTGGGCCCGTGGGCCGTGGCCGCTGGACCTGCGCATCCAGAGCCTGTGCTCCGCAGCGGGAGAGGACACAGCAGTGAGAGGCCCACGCACTGCAAAAAAAAAAAAAAAAGCCGGAGTAGCAATTCTCATATCAGAAAAAATAGACTTTTAAATAAAGACTATTACAAGAGACAAAGAAGGACACTACATAATGATCAAGTGGTCAATCCAAGAAGATATAACAATTGTAAAAATTTATGCACCCAACATAGGGGCACCTCAATACATAAGGCAAATGCTAACAGCCATAAAAGGAGAAATTGACAGTAACACAATCACAGTAGGGGACTTTAACACCCCGCTTTCACCAATGGACAGATCATCCGAAATGAAAGTAAATAAGGAAACACAAGCTTTAAATGATACATTAAACAAGATGGACATAGTTGATATTTATAGGACAGTCCATCCAAAAACAACAGAATACTCTTTCTTCTCAAGTGCTAATTGTCCAGGATAGATCATATCTTGAATCACAAATCAAGCTTTGGTAAATTTAAGAAAATTGAAATTGTATCAGGTATGTTTTCCCACCACAACACTATGAGACTAGATATCAATTACAGGAAAAAAACTAAAAAATACAAATACACAGAGGCTAAACAATACACAACTAACCAAGATATCACTGAAGATATCAAAGGGGAAATCAGAAAATTAAAGATGATACAAACAGATGGAGGGATATACCATGTTCTTGGATTGGAAGAATAAACATTGTGAAAATGACTATACTACCCAAAGCAATCTGCACAGGCTCCGGACGCACAGGCTCAGTGGCCATGGCTCACAGGCCTAGCCGCCTCACGGCATGTGAGATCTTCCCGGACCGGGGCACGAACCCGTGTCCCCTGTATCAGCAGGTGGACTCTCAACCACTGCGCCACCAGGGAAGCCCCAATAGCATTTTTTACAGCACTAGAAAAAACAATTTTACAATTTGTATGGAAACACAAAAGACCCCAAATAGCCAAAGCAATCTTGAGAAAGAAAAACGGAGCTGGAGGAATCAGGCTCCCTGACTTCGGATTATACTACAAAGCCAAAGTAGTCAAGACAGTATGGTACCGGCACAAAAACAGAAACATAGAGCAATGGAACAGGATAGAAAGCCCAGAGATAAACCCACACACATATGGTCACCTTATCTTTGATAAAGATGGCAAGAATATACAATGGAGAAAAGACAGCCTCTTCAATAAGTGGTGCTAGAAAAACTGGACAGTTACATGTAAAAGAATGAAATTAGAACACTTCCTAACACCATACACAAAAATAAACTCAAAATGGATTAAAGACCTAAATGTAAGGCCAGACACTATAAAACTCTTAGCAGAAAACAGAGGCAGAACACTCTATGATATAAATCACAGCAAGATCCTTTTTGACCCACCTCCTAGAGGAATGGAAATAAAAACAAAAATAAACAAATGGGACCTAATGAAACTTAAAAGCTTTTGCACAGCAAAGGAAACCATAAACAAGACCAAAAGACAACACTCAGAATGGGAGAAAATATTTCCAAATGAAGCAACTGACAAACGATTAATCTCCAAAATATATAAGCAGCTCAATATCAAAAAACAAACAGCCCAATCCAAAAATTCACTTTGTTAAACAGCAGAAACTAACACAACATTGTAAAGCAATTATACGCCAATAAAGATGTTAAAAAGAAAATAAGCTACAAGAATGTATCGTACAACATGGGCAATATAGCCATTTATCTTATAATAACTATAAATGGAGTACAATCTTTAAAATTTTTAAATCACTATATTGTATACCTGTAACTTATATCACATTGTATAGCTACTGTATTTCAATAAAAATATAGTACCTGGCACAGAGTAAAAATTCAATAAATGTTGGTGGCAATGTAAAAGAAAAAATTAAAATAAAAAAAATGAAATGAGAACATGTCAAAGAAAAAAAAAAGGTTTGTACTGTCTTGGCCTGCAGAAGTATTTACTTGATTTTAAAGGGGCGGGGGAAAGGACATTCTGCTTGGAGGCTATAAGCAAAGATGTGAAAGAGCACAGTGTATTTTGGAAACACAAACAGCATCATCTCTGATGTGGTGTGCAGGCTGAAGAGCTGAAGACAGGTGTGGAAAATAGGCTAGTGAGAGCAGTGCCGAGTATGAATGCCATATAAAGGTTTTTTTACTTTAGTAGACAAGCCAGTATCTTAGTAGACAAGCCAAGTCTTTATAGTGTTCCCTCTTTTGTAGTAACAAAAATATTTCAAGGATTACACCTACTATAACATACTTTCCACCAAATATTTTTTCAGCTGTCTGAAACATATAACTTTTACTTAGTAAATATGTTAACAGAAGTTCTTTAAAAAAACAATTGTAATGTTTAGAAAGTTTGAAAATGACTATTTCGGTCAGTGGGGAAACATCATCTTATCTGCATTCGAGGAACATAACTCTGGCTGTGGTGTGGAAGATGGAAGGAGACAAAAGTGTGTGCACGTGGGTCTAGAAGGAGGCACTGCCTTAGCCAGGATGTAAGAGATGCAAGTGGAGCCTGGGTCAATGTGAATGAGAAATGAGAAGAAGTGGATACTGGAGATGTGAAGAATAAAAGGACTTGGTGATCCATGTGATATTTGGGGAAGAAAAAAGGAAGGAGTTGAGGATGGTTCAGAGTTCTCAAATTTGGGCAAATGAAACTGTAGATAAAAAAGGAAGCACAGCTTAGGGCATGAAAGTGGTAAGTTTAATTTGGTTATGGAGTGGTTATTGAGTCTTGAGTGCCGGTAGATAATCGTTTAAGGGTTCTGTTAGAACTTCACAACTATAAAGGACCAGTGCCATGATTTTAAGCCCCAAGTGAGACTGTGATACTGTATCATCATAAAAATGCACCCAGATCGTGCTCGACAATCTCCCAAGTACATATTATTTGGCATTTGGAAGACCTGAAGGTATGTACATTGATTTGCTTAAATAATATCCAGTGAACATAAAGCTATTTGCCTTTCTCTCCGATCTCCATTCACAAAGCCAGGCTGCAAGTCTACAAAAACTAATTTCCCAGGCCCCCTTCTTAGTTCTACTATGATAACTTTAGCATCGATTCAACAATACAGATATGACATTCTGCAAATAAACAGCAGTCACTTCCATCAAAGCTTGAAGATTTGTTATGATTGATATGTTCAGACATACCAGTCTCTTTTTAGAAAATGCAATTTTATGGAAAAATACAAGATAATTGGTCTTGAGCTCTTGCAATAAACTTAGATAGCACCTGCCGTATTTAAATTAATACGTGCTTCTCCCTGTTAGATTAAGCCTTCCGATTAAGTCAGTCATGTGAAAAGATTCAGGCATTGCCCACGTGCACTCAGATTGGAAGCTTTTTTTTCATGTGGGTATTTTTTTTTTAATGATGTGATACTTGTCCATCTACTAAGTAAAGGAAATTGGAAGTTCTTTATTCAGCCATATATCCTGTCTGTCCTTATCTCTCAGCTTCAGCTTTTGCCTCACCTTGTGTCACATAGGTGGTAGGTTTTATTGGGCACTGGAAGATTCTCCAAAGCAATGACCCGGTATCTGAAACCTCCGTGTGAACACTGGGTCTGCTTCCCAGAGATCACATACACATCACTCTCGAGGATTTATTCCCTTTCCCATTGTCCCCATTTCCTCTGACTTTACCTGCCATGGTACAGATCAAGAAACTCAGAGAATAGCTTTGCTTCTTTTAATCTCTCTTAAACCAGCAGCAAGAACGAATCAGACTCACATGGCTGGAGCAGCAGAATGTAAAGTGCTAAGGTTGGCATTTCAATCGGCCCTCCGACTTCCAGAGACAGCCTGGATAACGAGGTGTGAAGAGGTTCCTTCCAGTGAACAAATTAAAGCTCAAAGGGTCTACCTTCATTGAAGCAATTGGTGACCTAGAGGCACAGCTGGTATGATTTCTTCAGCAAGATGGGAACACATTTTCTCTGAAGGGGGTCCTCTTACTGGTCACAACCAGTGATGATCCAATTTCTCTAATTTACCCATTCAACTCCATCCCTTAACATGTGTCCAAAGTTTTAGTTTAAAGTGAGCATTCTTCTTAAAGTCATAAACTCTGGGGAGAAGGCCACAAACAACAGAAGTACAAAGACATCTATGTGGAAGTCACAGTCACAGATTGTGCTATTATTTTTTAGATGATCCCTATTTCGCAGTCAAAGATGACAATACAGAGCTAGCACCCATGTGATGCCAGAGCTTGTTGCCCAGCAGGGGTCAGAGATTTGCAGTGACATGATCAGATTATGAGTTCCTTGCAGTCGATGGTGAAGTCATGTGCTTCTTTGTGTCCTCATGATGGCTGATCCCGTGCTGGACACATAAAATCATGTGGTGTAACAGTTGGAAGGAGAATCTGAGAGGTACCAGTTGATGTCCTCATTTACAGATGCAAATACCGAGGCCCAAAGAGGTTACAGAATTGGTCCAAGGTCAAAGCTGATGAGTGGCAGAGCCAAGTTAGAACTCCTCTTCCCTGATTCCAGTCCACTGCCCTTCCTATAGTCTTTCTGCTGCCTCTGAATTAGGTGCTTAAGAAAAACTTGCTTACTGATCAATTTTAATTTACACACCATTATATAAGGATACGGTTTGGATAGTAAGAATCACTATAGCAGGTTTAACGTGTGTGTGTGTGTGTGTGTGTGTGTGTGTGTGTGAGAGTGAGAGAGAGAGAGAGAGAGAGAGAGAGAGAGAATACAGAATAAGATTTTTATTACATATTTAACAGTACATGTAGCCACACACTAAAGAATTACCTGACTCACAGTGAACCCAAACAGCATTTGGGCTTTTAGATGTTAGAGTAATGTGTATGAGAGAGAGAGGGAGAGAGAGAAAATATGTACATGTGTGTATATGTGACAAACATGTGACAAGAAATGGGTGCAAGGGAGAAGACAGAAATGAGATCACATATCATTCTCTGTTACATCAGTATTTACTCTGCATGTACCTGTTTCATTGGGTACACAATGATCTGAAGCCTCATTTTTGAATACATGAAATAACAAATCTTATATAAAGGAGCCCTTTTCTGATTCATTATTCTTAGTCCACAAAAAAGTGAAGGTGAGCGAAGAGATGTGAAAATATCTTTAGAGCTCAATCACTGAAGAATCTAAGCTCAAGCTGGAATTTCTCTACTCCCTGGAAAAAGATCTACTTTAAGCTTTACGGCATTCTTTTCAAATCCTAAGGTCTCTGTTATAGGGGAAGAGCAAACTGAAGAAGTGCTCTTCAGGTCCACAGACCTGTTCAGTCTCGATGGGTATAAGGCTGACAGTGCACAATACTCTTTCAATCCAATGCCAGAAACCTTGGGAGGCAAGAAATGAGAGGGGGCTGGAAGGGATATGCTACAATCTGAACGGGATCTCTTTAAAAGCAGTGTGCAGCAGGAAAGACAAGTATAATGGCTATTTAATCATCTTCACTATGAAGTGCCAATTCTTTAGACTCTTATGACATTCATGAATGATGCAGGAGGTGGACGTGATGAATGCAGAGCAATTCCCTGCGACAGATACTTTCAGGGAATTTATGTCCCCTCCTCCCAGGACAAAAGGGTTCCTGGGCTCAGTTATCATTTGTTCTGAGAGAGAATTTACAGTCTCACTAGCAATTCCTTTTACCCTACTCAGTAAAGTGCTTATTTTGATATACTGACTGTGATTGTTCAAGAACAACTGTATCCGTGGAAATTCATGTGCAGTGAGCAGACTGGCAGGCTCACTTTCCTTCACTTCATACACTTCTGCTAGTTTCCAGGTTCTATAATTTAGAGGGTTTGGCTATAGGTCTCCAAGCCACATGTTTACCTGTTTGGTTATACACATACACACACATATGCATGTATTGATATATGTGTGTGTATTAATAAAATCTGTGCGTATCTATACACACACACACACACATTACTCTTTAACATCTAAAAGCCCAAATGCTGTTTGGGTTCACTGTGAGTCAGTGTGTGGCTACATGTACTGTTAAATATGTAATAAAAATCTTATTCTGTACTCTCTGCCCACAGATAATCTGTGTGTAGATAGTAAATTAATTGATACATTCATCAATATTTATTCAGCTCCTATTATATGCTAGATACCTTTCTGGGTGCTGGAAAGACATCAGTGAAGGTACTTGCCTTAATAGAGATGCTATACTTATAATGATGGCAGGTAAAAAAACAAACAAACAGATCTATAATACAAAGTCTGGGAGTTTTTTTTTTTTAAACATTTTTTTTGGAGAATAATTGCTTTACAATGGTGTGTTAGTTTCTGCTTTATAACAAAGTGAACAGATACATATATCCCCATATCTCTTCCCTCTTGCGTCTCCCTTCCTCCCACCCTCCCTATCCCACCCTTCTAGCTGGTCACAAAGCACTGAGCTGATCTCCCTGTGCTATGTGAGTGCTTCCCACTAGCTATCTATTTTACATTTGGTAGTGTATATGTTTCCATATATACACTACACCCTCTCACTTTGTCCCAGCTTACCCTTCCCGCTCCCCGTGTCCTCAAGTCCATTCTCTAGTAGGTCTGTGTCTTTATTCCTGCCTTGCCCCTAGGTTCTTCATGACATGACCTTTTTTTTTTTTTTTTTTTAGATTCCATATATATGTGCTAACATACGGTATTTGTTTTTCTCTTTCCAACTTACTTTGCTCTGTATGACAGACCCCAGGTCCATCCACCTCACTACAAATAACTCAATTTTATTCCTTTTTATGGCTGAGTAATATTCCATTGTATATATGGGCCACATCTTCTTTATCCATACATCTGTTGATGGACACTTAGATTGCTTCCATGTCCTAGCTATTGTAAATAGTGCTGCAATGAACATTTTGGTACAGGACTCATTTTGAATTATGGTTTTCTCAGGGTATATGCCCAGTAGTGGGATTGCTGGGTCATATGGTAATTCTATTTTTAATTTTTTAAGGAACCTCCATACTGTTCTCCATAGTGGCTGTATCAATTTACATTCCCACCGACAGTGTATGAGGGTTCCGTTTTCTCCACACTCTCTCCAGCATTTATTGTTTATAGAATTTTTGATGATGGCCATTCTGACAGGTGTGAGGTGATATCACATTGTAGTTTTGATTTGCATTTCTCTAATGATTAATGATGTTGAGCATTCTTTCATGTGTTTGTGGGCAATCTGTATATCTCTTTGGAGAAATGTCTATTTAGGTCTTCTGCCCATTTTTGGATTGGGTTGTTTGTTTTTTTAATATTGAGCTGCATGAGCAGCTTGTAAATTTTGGAGATTAATCCTTTGTCAGCTGCTTCATTTGGAAATATTTTCTCCTATTCTGAGGGTTGTCTTTTCGTCTTGTTTATGGTTTCCTTTGTTGTGCAAAAGCTGTTAAGTTTCATTAGGTCCCATTTGTTTATTTTTGTTTTTATTTCCACTTCTCTAGGACCTGGGTCAAAAAGGATCTTGCTGTGATTTATGTCATAGAGTGTTCTGCCAATGTTTTCCTCTAAGAGTTTGATAGTGTCTGGCCTTACATTTAGGTCTCTAACCCATTTTGAGTTTTTTTTTGTGTATGGTGTTAGGGAGTGTTCTAATTTCATTCTTTTACATGTACCTGTCCAGTTTTCCCACCAGCACTTATTGAAGAGGCTGTCTTTTCTCCACTGTATATTCTTGCCATCTTTATCAAAGATAAGGTTACCATATGTGTGTGGGTTTATCTCTGGGCTTTCTATTCTGTTTCATTGATCTATATTTCTGTTTTTGTGCCAGCACCATACTGTATTGATGACTGTAGCTTTGTAGTATAGTCTGAAGTCAAGGAGCCTGATTCCTCCAGCTCCGTTTTTCTTTCTCAAGATTGCTTTGGCTATTCGGGGTCTTTTGTGTTTCCATACAAACTGTGAAATTTTCTGTTCTAGTTCTGTGAAAAATGCCAGTGGTAGTTTGATAGGGATTGTATTGAATCTGTAGATTGCTTTGGGTAGTAGAGTCTTTTTCACAATGTTGGTTCTTCCAATAGAAGAACATGGTATATCTCTCCATCTGTTTGTATCATCTTTAATTTCTTTCATCAGTGTCATAATTTTCTGCATACAGGTCTTTTGTCTCCTTAGGTAGGTTTATTCCTAGGTTTTTTTAATGATTTTTGTTGCAGTGGTAAATGGGAGAGTTTTCTTAATTTCTCTTTAAGATTTTTCATCATTAGTGTATAAGAATGCAAGAGATTTCTGTGCATTAATTTTGTATCCTGCTACTTTACCAAATTCATTGATTAGCTCTAGTAGTTTTCTAGTAGCATCTTTAGGACTCTCCATGTATAGTGTCATGCCATCGGAAAACAGTGACAGCTTTACTTCTTCTTTTCTGATTTGGATTCCTTTTATTTCCTTTTCTTCTCTGATTGCTGTGGCTAAAACTTCCAAAACTATGGTGAGTAATAGTGGTGAGAGTGGGCAACCTTGTCTTCTTCCTGATCTTCATGGAAATAGTTTCAGTTTTTCACCATTGAGGACGATCTTGCCTGTGGGTCTGTCATATATGGCCTTTATTATGTTGAGGTAAGTTCATTCAATGAGAATTGTTACTCCAACTTTCTTTTGATTTACATTTTCATGGAATATCTTTTTCCATCCCCTCACTTTCAGTCTGTGTGTCCCTAGGTCTAAAGTGTGTCTCTTGTAGACAGCATATATATGGGTCTTGTTTTTGTATCCATTCAGCCAGTCTATGTCTTTTGGTTGGAGCATTTAATCCATTTACATTTTGGGTAATTATTGATTTGTATGTTCCTATTATCATTTTGTTAATTGTTTTGTGTTTGTTTTTGTAGGTCTTTTCCTTCTCTTGTGTTTCCTGCCTAGAGAAGTTCCTTTAGCATTTGTTGTAGAGCCGGTTTGGTGGTGCTGAATTCTCTTAGCTTTTGCTTGTCTGTAAAGGTTTTAATTTCTCCATGAAACCTGAATGAGATCCTTGCTGGGTAGAGTAATCTTGGTTGAAGGTTTTTCCCTTTCATCTCTTTAAATATGTCGTGCCACTCCCTCTGGCTTGCAGAGTTTCTGCTGACAGATCAGCTGTTAACCTTATGGGGATTCCCTTGTATGTTATTTGTTCTTTTTCCCTTGCTGCTTTTAATATTTGTTCTTTGTATTTAATTTTTGATAGTTTGATTAATATGTGTCTTGGTATGTTTCTCCTTGGATTTATCCTGTATGGAACTCTCTGTGCTTCCTGGACTTAAGTAACTATTTCCTTTCCCATATTAGGGAAGTGTTCAACTATAATTTCTTGAAATATTTTCTCAGTCCCTTTCTGTTTCTCTTCTTCTTCTGGGACCCCTATAATTCAAATGTTAGTGCGTTTAATGTTGTCCCAGAGGTCTCTGAGACTACCCTCATTTCTTTTCATTCTTTTTTCTTTATTCTGCTCTGC